>NC_047034.1:89829357-92329357 GCF_011762595.2 Tursiops truncatus
GCATGCTTCACTTGAACTTTATGACCCAGAGGAGTTTTCAGAACAAAAGTGAGAGAAGTGTTTTGGAATTGAGGACACTTCCAGCATCAAAACGTACTGAGGGAAGGTTATGATATTCTACTTTGCATCTCTAAGATAACTTTGGGCCCAAGAAGAGGGCTCAAGCCTCAAAAATACAACAGAGTGACAAGTTTGCTGACAAACACCTCATCAAGTGGATTTGAAAAAAAATTAAAACACCAACAGATGGAATGTGTCTGAATTCTCTCCCTGCTGGTGTGTGTGTCACTGAACATCAGCAGAGTATACTGGGGAGGCCCCATAGGATCCTGCCGAGAAGGAAAGCAGCAGTGACCCAAATGCACTTCCCTATACAAAAGACTCAAGGTTGATGAATGCCGTGTCTCTGCAGCTGGCTTTTGTTGGCTCTTCGTATTTCCCTTGGTGCCCTTTCCTCTCCTAAAAAATAACCCCAGAAAATCAGACCATAATTTTGGATCAAAGAAACTTTCCATTTATATTTCCATAAAAACTTTGGTAAATATCATCTGTAGGTTTAAAGAATCTATCCTCCTGTTCCCTGTAATTAAGCGGGAGAGTGAATTAGTGGATGTTTCCAAACATAAGCATTAAAAGCAATAAATACGCCTCTATGGTGAAGTTTTCCTTTTGGAGGGAAAGAAGTAACAAAATCTAAATTAAATTAAAGTGGTGTTTTGGGAACCAAAGTGGTGTTACAGCTCAGTAAACTAACATAATTAGACAGCCTAAGAAGTTTTTTGTTTCTAGTCTCCAAATCTAAAGCGTGGGCTTTGTAAAGGCTCAGGATCATTGTCAGAATTCAATGCAATATTTGAGCTCCTCAAATTCACAGCCAGCACATTCTACTTTTAAGGTATTGCTTGTCTGATTATCGTGCCAGTCTCTCCATCTCCGAATGGTTTTGTGTGACTTTCAAGTACAGCAGCCCTGTTTGGAAACTGACAAGTGTTCATTTTGAAATGGAGTCATCAAATGCATGCAGCCTTCAGGAGGCTCCTCTTTTCATGAGAACAAACAAAGGGAAATGTTTTTTAGTACAAAATCCCTTTTTAACAAATAAAAAGCTTGTATTGCACTGCAGGGCTGCCCACCTCCACAAAGCCCTGGTTCTTTTTGGTGGCTCTCAGAAACAAGCTTTTCACTGTATAATTCATCCAGGGACAGAGCGTCTGCTGGGCTAATGAGCTCTCCTGCAGCCTCTTCTCCCGCAGGTGAAGCCCCAAAAGCACAGTCTTAAATCAGACAGCGTAACAGCCAAAAGAGAAAGGGGTAGGGTGAAGGAAAGAAAAAAAAACTAGGGTTGAGAAAGCCAAGTTAGCAGTAGGCCAATAATCAAACCTTGCATCTGGCTTTAGTGAAGTTGTATGCTTAAAGATTTTCATCCACACAGTTAATTTCTAAGCTTGTTCCTTCATGGCCAAAGTTCTATTTTGAGTATGACACCGTTTGAGCACACCTCCAATGGATATTAATGTAATAGATCATCATGGCAGCTGGCTCCTAAATAGGATAGCAACCTTGACCAGGGACTGATTAGAAGGGGTAGGATTAAGCAGCATTCCCTTTTTGCCAGAAAGTGGAACATGACATTGGAAACCTGAGGGCTCTGATTCCTGTCCTGTTACTAATTTTCCCATGTTTTACACTGTCACCGGTGAGTCTGGCAGACATTATTAGGAAGCTATGTGACAGCATCTAATAAAGTATGTTGGGAGAGAAATCATGGCTCCCCTTTGCACTGATGATCTTTTGGAGAAATACAGTACCGTGGATTACAGGAGGGAGGCTGCAAACACTGATGATACCCACGGCAATTCATCATCAGCCTGCAGCTTGCCAGTGATCTACAGCTATAAAGGAATAGCCTCCAGGAGGGACAGGGATGAAGAGTCTGTCTTATTCATGTTAGCAAAGATGTTCTAGAGAGAATCGTCTGATTATTTATTGGTTGTTCTAAATTCCTGAACACAATTTTAGGACACTGCAGGTCCCCATGCAGTGTGAAGACTCTGTAGGATATTCTGCCTTTAGAAGTATCCATTGGGATTGCATGAAAACAGCACAGACTGTGGTTTAGGATGAATTTGTAGAATTCAAAAGGCCAGGAGAGTATTAGTAATGTTGGGGTTAACACAGGCAGCTCATTTTAGAAATTTGGTATTTGAGTTTTTCAACATTATCCAAAGTAGCTTCACCACATTCTTTTTAACAAACTCTTCAGCACGGACCAGATGGTTCCTCTATTAACAACCATTTGCATTTAACATATTGCAATGATTTATGTACCACATGCCATTGAGCAAAGCAAAAACATTCAGCAGCGACTCATTAGTTGAGTGTAAAGACACGTACCTCAATGTACAGAGCCTGCCTCTATGTTTTACATTTTTATAGTTTACTGTTTTATTTGTATAAAGCATTTAAGTCTGAACTTTGACATTCATCTTACAATTATGGTAATTGTATGGTATGGTAATTATGGTTCTATTAATGCTTCGGTCATACATTAAAAAAAAAAACTTTATCATTTGTATGTCAGAGTTTCCCTGGGTAATGATAGGTCAGCCACATTTTATTTTTAAATGTTAGAATGTTTGTAAGTTACTCCCAAATCCAGCAAAATACTTATTTTTAAGAAGTCCACTTTGCCTAATAGAACATACTCAATATATAATAGAGGTGAAATACGACTACAAATCAAAAAAGATGATTTACAGAGTGACTCGTTTTAATTGGGTTTTGAATGTCATTTATATAATATATAATTCCTTTTGTATCATATCTTCTTCACTTAATTGTCCACTCTTCTGAGCTCACATAACTTTTTCCTTCACCTGCTAAACCTCTACTCCAATTCCCTCATGACCCATGGATTTGCCTCTGAACTGGATATGCTTCTTAAGTTGGTGACCCTTGAACCTTCCCAGCACACAGGGGTTTTGCTGCCTTTCAAAAGCAGTTTCCCTGAAGCAAAGGAAAAACAAAACTAAAAATTGCATTAGTTATTGCATCCTGTGGAAAAGAAGTGCCATACTCTTTTTCTGTCTTAGGTGATCCTGAGACATTTTCTTTTCCTTTTTGCTGATCAGCAGGGTCAGGGCACATTATAATACTTTCACTGTGTGTCGAGGTGACAATGTTAGGACTGTAGGATGAACCAATGAATCTTTTATAACTATAGTCTTCTTTCTCAAGAGTCATCCATGCAAAATGTCAAAGTAGGCCATCCATCATTGGTGAGGATAAATACACATCTGTGACCCAGAGGAAATGGGGTATAATACAGCTGCATTTACCCAGGACTCAAGGGGCCAACCCTAGAAAACCTGAACTTGCTCTGCTCTTTTTGCAATTCCTGGTTTGAATTTTCATGGGGATTTCTACCAACAGAGAACTCTAGAAATATGGTAACAATAATTTGACCTGCTGAAGTCTTTAAAGGGAAAGGAAACAAGACAGATAACATATGTGCATTAATGAAGGTACACTAAAGTATGAATTATATATTAGTATAAATATAAACTCAGCAATATAGGAAATATAGTCCAAAAATACAGGGAGCTAGAAAGAGTTAGTAAAAGAAGAAAAATCTTAATGGCTAATGTTGATAGGGCCAATATGTTGTAGTGAGACTAATAAAAAATAATTGAAAAAGAAACAAAGCTGCTTTTGAAGTCATAATATTTAATTTTCACTACCATTCCTGGGCCTATGATAATAACCACTATTTATTTAACATGTACTTCCACTTTACATACATTAATAATCTTTAAAATAGCTCATTAATGTGGATAGCGTTGTTTCACTTTATATGAGGGGGACTGAGACTCTGAAATACTTAAGTTATGCAATTTTTCTGAAATCTATCTAGTAGCAAGTGAAGGAGCTGCGATTTGAACCCAGGTGTGTCTTGCTTCTAGTCACCCTCTGCTGCCTCTCCATGTAAACCAGAGTTAACAAGCATATGCCTCAACTTAATATTTTCTTATTTTAGTTTGTGTCAAAAACTCAACTGTGGTAGTAATTTCCTCTGGCATCTTATTTTGGTAGGAAAATAATACTGGAAATTTTACACGTGCTTTTGTTAGTAGCAAAATCTAACAGAACAATCAATATCAAGGAAAGGAGCAAATAATCAAATTGCAAAGAAGCCTATTGGTTTAAACTCATCAATGCTAAGCAAGTACAAAATGTGTAACCCTGAGAGATAACCTCTTGCTTCTGCAGGACCCTTGTTTTCCATAAATAACATTTATATTTAATGAAAACAGGATTAACTTTGTATTAAAAATTGAGCCTGTCATTCAGTCTGATTAAACAACATGCAGTCTTACAAATCCACATTTTACTTAATATTTCTGTGTGTCCGGAACCAAGTCTACTGTGAATGAATTATCTAGATATATTAGGGAAAGGAGAAGGAAAAAATGTCTAAGTGTGTACTGATACTAAGATAGGGCACTAGATATTTTCAATCATTACATAATATTCAACCATCCTTAACTGATTAATAATAACAATTCCATATGGTTTGACCTAACATCTGGAGGTACTTGTTTAGAAATAACCTTGATGACGAAGAGAATATCAGAAGTCCTCCAGAAAGCTTCCCCCTTCCCAAAGGTCTTCCTCCTCCTCCTTCCTGCTGTTGCCATAGCAACCTTATATGCATCCGTATCACTGCACAGACCACACTGCTATATAATTTTCCTTGTGAAGTGGCTATCAACCCATCCAGATGGTAGCAACTTAAAGATAGGGACCTTGGCTTCTTTGTATCTCCAGCAACTGGCACACTGCTAGGAACTAGTAAGCACTAAATATTTAAGTGCTTACATTTATTTGTATTGTACTTTTCATTTTTCAAAATTCTTGAAAAGGAGGTAAGGTAGGTATTATTATTTCCCATACTACAGTTCTTGGATTAGGATCCACCTGATTTGATTCCCAGTTAAATGAGTTTTACTCCTTTTTATTCTTATCAATTATCATGGTCTCAGAAAGCTTGTAACTTCATTTCTGTTTATCTAAACATAACTGATTATTTTTTTCTTTCTTAAGCCACAAACATAAATTATTCTTAAAAGTGCAAAACGTCTTCATTGCATTAACAAGTTTAATCAAATGGTTACTCTATTTCCAAAATGGACTTCTTTTGTTTTTTTGATTATAGTGTATTTCTGACATTGCCTGGCCTATTTTTCATATAAATTTCTGTTATACATTACGGGATTCTGGTACATTTTACATTCTTTGTGCTGCGGAGGTTAAGAAGGTGGTTGCTGTGGTCTCCTTTGATATTAACACTACATACTTTTCATTTTCAGCATGCTTTATCTCTTCCTCTAAATGGGTCACTCTAGAACACAGAAAAGACTGCATTTTAGATTGCGATCTGCTCACTTCCCAAATTCACAATGGCTAGAGAAGTGGCAGAGCTGTCGGAACCAAAGAGCATCTGAGTGGTTCTAGTGATCTGGAGATCAGCCTTTGAACGAAGAAGGGCACGTACTCCACCCTTAGGTTTTCTCTGATCTGTGGTCAACCATGAGGTTGGGCAATAAAAAATTTCTTCTGAAGTGAATGTGGATGAGATTTCTCAACTGATCTGATCATCTTGGGTAGGAGTGCAGAAAAATACAACATGATGTTAAAGACTTACTCTTGAGTCCTTAAGATCTCCTGAAAAACACCATTTATTTATTTTTTTATTCTTAAAAAAAACTTTTCCAAAGGAAATAAAACATTCTCAAGATATTTTTATAATATAGTGTTCATCCAAAATCTTATTCTCTATGCTTATATTATTGGTTTATTTTCCATGGTTGGAAAACTCATTGAAGAGTCAAATCATTGTCCTATGATACCTATATTAATGGTCTAAATACAGTCAGGGTTATAGATGGGGTAAGAATACTTTCTAGGTATTCTCGTGCCACTAGGAAATACCAGGGCTGCAATCAGTAATAATAAAGATAATAATGATTGCCATCTGCTTATTTCTAAGGAAACATTTGTACTTGGATGAAAATTTAAAGAGTGTAAAATAGCAATTTACTAATTTATTTGTGGATTATCAATAGGCCAATTTACTCATACATTCACTAACAAATACTTATATCTAAGTCTCTCCTCTCTGGTAAAAACCAGTCTCATAATTCCAATTAACCATAGGCCATTAACACTTCTAAGTTAAGTTAAAATATGAGCTGTCATCTCAAATAGGTATCCCTCTCCATTTCTAAAATATTACTAATGGCACCATCACCTTTCTGGCTCCCTAGGATGAAACATTTTGTCATTGTGGATACCTCCTCTCCACTACTGCTGCCGTGGGCCGCCACAAGATGGGTTATTGCTTTGTACTCTGACTTTAGAGGGTCCCATACACCATAAATATGAAAGCACTTTTTTCCCTTAAGATTTTTTAAAGTTTGGTAACAGATGAAGCATATAGGAGTTACAGGAGGGGGACTGGAGGGCTAAGCTGGACCTCACCAGGAGATGCAGGGCTGAGGGAGTGCAAGTCAGTGTGTTGGGGGTGGGAGAGTGGAGGTGGGAAGAAAAATGTAAGTCTCTGTATTTTTGTTTTCTACTTTTAAAAAATATCAGGTACCCCAAATCACCCTAAGTGGATGTCTAGGTAGACAGGCTCTCCAGATAACTGTGCTTCCTCCTTCCTCTGTTCTTGGGTGGTATAGTTTTGGTTTGATTATATATTTCTTAAGATTTCCATATTTAATTTTTCTACTGGCTTTTAAGATATACCTCATTGAATCACTATTATTTATGATTCCTCTAGGGATTATACTATATAGCCTTAATTTTTCACCATCTACTTAGAGCTAACATTGTACTACTTCACGCTAAATGTGAGAACTTGCAAGTATATAGGTCCCTGTATCTCTTCCTCTCATGCTTTATGCAGTAGTTATTATATGCATTATTTCTATATATGTATGATAATAAACTGTCAACAATTTTTGCTTTAAACAGTGATATGCATTTTAAAGAAAGAAAGAGGAAAGCTAATCTTTTAGATTTATCCATATATTTTCCATTTCCATTGTTCTTCATTGTTTCCTAAAGTTCTAAGTTTTCATCTGATATCGTTTCCTTTTAGCCTGATAAGTTTCTTTTAGCATTTCTTCTAGTGCAGGTGTGATGGTGATGAATTCCTAGTTTTCTTTTATCTGAACATGATTTTAATAAGCCTTCATTGTAAGAGATATTTTCACTGGATATAGATTCTAAATGGACAGTATTTTTTTTGTTGTTCATCACTCTAAAGATGTTTCACTATCTTCTATTTCTGATGAGGATTTCAATGGTTGTTTGAATTGCTGTTTACTTATACGTAATGTATCTTTTTGTTTCTCTTGATGCTTTCAAGACCTTCTTTTTATCACTGGATTTCAGTGGTTTGTATATGATATGCTTAGGGAGCTGTTTTCTTAATATTCATCTTGCTTGGGGTTCGCTGCAACTTGATGTCTTTGGGTAAATTTCAGGAATTACTTCCTCAGATGTTTTTGCTGCTCCATTCCCCCTCTTCTCTCTTTCTGGGACTCGTATTACACACATATTAAACCTTTAGCTATTGTCCTAAAAGCCCATGAGGCTTGGATCATTTTTTTTTCTGCCTTCTTCCTCCCTGTTCTTCATATTTGATAATTTCTACAGATCTATCATCAAGCTCACTGACGTTTTCTTCTGGCAGTCCCAAAGTACTCTTAAGTAAACCAGTGAAATTTTATTTTAAAAGTTATACCATTTAAGTACTAGAATTTCCATTTGATTTTTTAATAGTTTCTATTTCCCTGCAGATATTTCATATCATCACTTATTAAAATCACAGTTCTTATATCCTTCAGCATTGTTATAACAGCTGCTTTAAAAATCTTTGTGTACTAAGTCCAACATCTTAGTCATGTTGAGTTTGGTCTCAGTTGTCTTTACTCTACAACGTAGGTCATCTTTTTTGTTTGTTTTCTTTACATATTGAGTAATTTGCTATTTTATCTGGATACCATGAATAATAATTTGTAGACACCAATAAGCCAATAATTTGGATTCTGTTATGTTCTTCTGAAGAGTACTGATTTTGTTCACTTGTTTTAGCATGCAGTGAAAGTGGCTAAATTCAAACTGCATATGCTGTCTCCTCTGAAATAGCAGCTGAAAGTTCAGCTCTTTTAGCTTTCGCTATGTTGCTTGGAGACTGCCCCACACATTAATGATTCTGGGATCAGCCAGAGATTTAGGTAGAGTTTATGCATAGTATTTAGGGTTCCCCCCTCTCTGGCTCTCTCCTTTTCATATTTCTCTCTTGACATTTTAATTGCTGTGGTTGCCTCATCCTATCCACTTGTTGTTCAAGTCGATAAGATAAGAAGATTTTCCGTCTGAGTTTTAACTGCACCTCCTTTTCCCCATCATGCATTGCATAGACTGAGGCCTGTCCTTGGGGAAAAGCAGAATAAAGGGAAACTCACCTAATACCTCTCCTTTCTTCCAAGTATTGACTCCCCTCCAATATCAGCCTGTCTCTTGTCACTCTCTAGGGCCTTCAAATAATTGCTTTTACATTTAGTCTGGAGTTTGTAGTCATTATTTTAAGGAGAGTTAGCATGATGTGAAATGCTTGGCCATTATCAAAAGGAGAGCCCTTGGTGTAGTTTTGGGAGGTGCTTAGAACTACCTGGAAATCCTGAATTGGGGAAGTGAGGCATCATCAGAGAGGAGAACCTCCCTACCTTGGCCTCTTAGTGCTTGCCTGGGTAAGTTTCTATCCCCAATTCGGGAAGATCTAGCTTTCTCAATACCAGTTGTTGAAAAGACTGTCCTTTCCCCTTTGAATGGGATTGGAACCCTTGTCAAAAATCATTTGATTATATATGTGAGGTTTATTTTTGTACTCTTTGTTCTATTCTATTGCTCTATATGTCTATCTTTATGCCAGTACTACACTGCTTTGATTATTGTAGCTTTGTAGTAAGTTCTGTAATCAAAAAGTGTAAGACTTCCAACTTTATTCTTTTTCAAGACTGCTTCGGTTATTTGGGGTCTCTTGGGATTCCACATGAATTTTAGGATGGATTTTTCTGTTTCTATAAAAACTGTCATTGAGATTTTGACAGAGATTGCATGGACTGTACAGATTGCTTTAAGTAGTATTGACTTAAAGTAGTATTGACATCTTAACAGCTTTCAAGCCACGAACATGAGATTGCTTTTCATTTATACATGTCTTCAATTTCTTTCAACAATGTTTTGTAGTTTTTAGTGTACAAGTCCTTTGCCTTCTTGGTTACGTTTGCTCCTAAGTATTTTATTCTTTTGATAGTATTGTAAATGAGATTGTTTTTTTAATTTCCTTTTAGAATTGTTCATTGTTAGTGTATAAAAACACAACTTCTTTCTGTGTGTTGATGTTGTATCCTGCAAATTTGCTGAATTTTAACATTATTTTTAAAACTGATTTTATTCTGATGACATGTTCAATGAATGAAATGTGAAAAATATAGAAAGACACAAATATTACCCACAATTCCACCACTGTGGGCTTGCCATACATTATGTTCTTTCATTCTCTCTCCTTTGTTCTCATAATCAGCCTTTTACTATTAATAATTTTAATCTTATTTTGCTACTTAAGAGTGTATAATGAACTTGAATTATTTTAATAAAGACGTATGTTCACAAAAGGTCACAGCCTGTTTCCATGCCTTCTCAGCTCAAATTCTCTGCAATCCCAACCCTGACCTTAACAATATTTAAAGGCCTCATTTACAAATTGTATGATGGTTTTTATACATTTTTAAACTCCTTGGTTATTGAACCTAGGCGACAAATATCAATTGAAGGCAACTTTGGGACATATGGTCATTTTATTAAATATTTATTGGGCAGAAGAGTCTAATTTTTTTCACAGACTTGTCCTCAACCAGGAAAGGAACCAAGAGTTTTTCTGGTCTTAAAAACACCAATCAGACAAATAATAGAAGAAAATACGTAGGGTGATATTATCCTGAATACATACATTACTCTGATATCTGAGGTAGATAAATTTTATTCTCTAACTTTGGACAATTGGTTGAAGATTGAAGCTTTGCAATTTTAGTATTTTGGATAAAGTGGCATTACCAAAAATATTGTGCTTAGCCCCAGTTCCCTTGCAGTTTTCTGTAAGGAATACACAAAGATGGCCACAGGATGCTTAATGGGAAGAGTACAGATTCTTAGAATGGTTGGTTTGCTTGATGCTCAAAAGGGTATTCCACACCCATTCACTCATTCCCTCACTAAGTATTTACTGAATGCCTACTATGTGCCATGCCCAGTTATAGGCACTGAGGGCATATCAGTGAGTAAAACACAAGTTCTATCTGGATCTAAATTTTGGTTATTCAACAATATCATCCTTGGTTAATTCATTTAACCATTTTGTTTCACATCTGAAAAAGAGGGAGTTACATTATTTTCATGGTTTTTATTTCAGTTTTAAAAGAAATGATTTTGCAGTGTTATGACTCTCTGTTTGGCATACACACTGTGTATTTAATTCCAGTACAGGAGCTCATGAGGCTGTCTCCTCCCAACCTGCCAAACTGCTGACCTCTTAGACTCCCCCATCCCATCATCTCTTGGTCCACCCTACCTCCATCTGTTCCCTGACCTAAGTAGCACTGGAGGATCTATAAGTACACATGTATGCTACCAATATATTGTAACAGCTTTGCTTCCCTGATATTCTAGCAGGACCAAATGAGTAAAAGCAGCCAGGGCAGCCACACAATTCCTAGACAAGATGATAACCCTTAGCCGTATACTATTTTAGTTTTACTGGGCTTTCAGTTGTTATTCATTAACACTCCTCAGGAGTAGAAGGAAGGAGACCCATATTTAACTAAAATCAGCCTGTGGTTTCAAGAATATCTTCCAGAGCAAAGGAAAGAAAGTAAAAATAATACATTAAGTATTAGTTAATCTTATTTTCCTTTATACACATGATTTTAGTTTATTGCTGTAATTAGAGTTTGAGGAGCTACATCTGAGAGGAAGAGAAATCCTCCAGCATCTCTATTTATCTCTAAAATGCACCAGATTGTACCACTTGGCATTTCATTTTTTTACATCTTTGCTGACTCTTCCATCACAAATTTCTCTAGCTTAAAAACAAAACAAAAATATCCCTATCTATTCCAATAGAATAGTGAATTTCCTATAATTCTTAAAGATACACAGTACTCTCCAATGTTCAAAAAATAAGAGCAACAGTAAAAAACAAAGGTACTCCCCATCAAAGCTAGCCTTTCACTAAGATAGTCTCATTTTTTCTCTTAACGTAGCAATGATATCGAAGGATGATAGCTAAAATTAGACCTTGCTGTGAAATATCAAATACCTTTGCTGTTCTTAGCACTGCAAATAGTTCAAACGCACACACACTATGTTTTCATTTATTTCCTTATATCATATGAAGAGTCCAACGATACTGGAGACTGAAGAGACTTTGTTACCCTACCTGAGTTCCATTAACACTAATTCTTTGGGGTGCTAATAGAGGATTTTTTTTTTGACTAAGTGTTTGGGAGGATCTGGTTAAATAAAATGGAAACATTCCTTTACTGTAGGACATCTCAGGGCCTTTAATATGCTAGTATATATTGTGATTCTCCTAGAAGGAAATATTGCAAACCACATTTCCAAAGTCTTTGACCATTACAGCCATTATTTGAAGAGTAATTCTGAGAAACACAAATCAAGTATAACACTCTCATTTTGAAGATGAGGAGATTCTGCTTACACTGGTTGAGATTTGCTCTGAGCTCACAGAGTTATTAGCACAGCTACAGCTAGAACCTCTTGACTCCTAGCCAATGTTTCCTTCTAAAATAAGACAAAAAATGATTTTGAGATCCTAATGTTTTGTCCTGTGTCCTCTCAATACATTCCTAGCACATTATCAGTTGTCTTAGGCACCAGTCACAAATCAAGAAAGAGCTGACACAGTAGTTATCCCAATTACATAATATTCTGGATTGGGATCTTTGGACCAATGATATTTGTGAGACACTTACATCACACATTTTAAATCTAGGCTATTCATTCTTCCAATTGTTTTCAAGTGGAGGTTCAGAAATGAACTAATTTGCCGAAACATAAGTAATTTCAAATTTTTCTGTGAAAAATGCCATTGGTATTTTGATAGGGATTGCATTGAATCTGTAGATTGCCTTGGGTAGTATGGTCACTTTAACAATACTGATTCTTCCAATCCAAGAACACAGTATATTTTTCCATCTGTTTGTGTTGTCTTCAATTTCTTTCATCAGTATCTTATAGTTTTTGGAGTACAGGTCTTTTGCCTCCTTAGGTAGGTTTATTCCTAGGTATTTTATAATTTTTGATACAATGGTAAATGGGACTGTTTCTTTAATTTCTGTTTCTGATATTTCATTTTTAGTGTATAGAAATGCAACAGATTTCTGTATATTAATTTTGTATCCTTCAACTTTACAAAATTCATTGATGAGTTCTAGTGGTTTTCTGGTGGCATTTTTAGGATTTTCTATGTATAGTATCATGTCATCTGCAAACAGTGATAATTTTACTTCTTCCTTTCCAATTTGGATTCCCTTCATTTCTTTTTCTTCTCTTGTTGCTGTGGCTAGGACTTCCAAAACTATGTTGAATAAAAGTGGTGAGAGTGGGCATCCTTGCCTCGTTCCAGATCATAGAGGAAATGTTTTCCGCTTTTCACCATTGAGTATGATGTTAGCTGTGGGTTTATCATATATGGCCTTTATTACATTGAGGTAGGTTCCCTCTATGCCCACCTTCTGGAGAGTATTTATCACAAATGGATGTTGAATTTTAGTAATAGCTTTTTCTATTGAGAAGATCATAGAGTTTTTATTCTTTAATTTGTTAATATAGTATATCACACTGATTTATGGATATTGAAAAATCCTTGCATCCCTGCCTGGAATAAATCCCACTTGATCATGGTGTATGATCCTTAATGTATTGTTGGGTTTGGCTTGCTAGTATTTTGTTGAGGATTTTTGCATCTATGCTCATCTGTGATATTGGCCTATAATTTTCTTTTTTTGTAGTATCTTTGTCTGATTTTGGTATCAGGGTGATGGTGGCCTCAAAGAATGAGTTCAGAAGTGTTCCTTCTTGTGCAATTTTTTGGAATAGTCTCAAAAGGTTAGGTGTTAACTCTTCTCTAAAGAGTTTGGTAGAATTCACCTATGAAGCCATCTGGTCCTGGACTTCTGTTTGTCGGGCATTTTTAAATTACTGATTCAATTACATTACTGGCAATGGATTTGTTCATATTTTCTATTTTTTCCTGGCTCAGTCTTGGGAGATTGTACCTTTCCAAGAATTTGTCCACTTCTTTTAGGTTGTCCATTTTTTGGCCTATAGTTGTTCATAGTAGTCTCTTATGATCCTTTGTATTTTTATGGTGTCAGTTGTAACTTCTCCTTTTTCATTTATGATTTTATTGATTTGGGCCCTCTCCCTTTTTTTTTTTTTTCTCTCAATGAGTCTGTCTAAAGGTTTATCAATTTTGTTTATCTTTTCAAAGAACCAGCTTTTAGTTACATTGATCTTTTCTATTGTTTTCTTTTAGTCTCTATTTCACTTATTTCTTCTTTGATCTTTATGATTTCTTTCCTTCTACTAACTTTAGGTTTTGTTTGTTTTTCTTTCTCTAGTTCCTTTAGGTGTAAGGTTAGGTTCTTTATTTGATATCTTGTTTCCTGAAGTAAGCTTGTATTGCTATAAACTCCCCTCTTAGAACTGCTTTTGCTGTATCCCATAGGTTTTGGATCACCGTGTTTTTGTTTTCATTTGTTTCTAGGCATTCTCTAACACTATATACAAAAATAAGCACAAATGGATTAAAGACCTAAATGTAAGACTGGATACTATAAAACTCCTAGAGGAAAACATAGGCAGAACACTCTTTGACATAAATCACAGCAATATCTTTTTGGATCCTTCTCCTAAAGTAAAGAAAATAGGAGAAACAACAATAACAACAAATAGGACCTAATTAAACTTAAAGGCTTTTGCACAGCAAAGAAAACCATTGACAAAATGAAAAGACAAACTACTGAATAGCAGAAAACATCTGCAAATGATATGACCAATAGGAATTAATATCCGACATATATAAACTGCTTATACAACTCAACAACAAAAAAACAAACAGAACCGAATAGACATTTTTCCAAAGAGGAAAGGTAGATGGCCAACAGGCACACGAAAAGGTGTTCAGCATTGCTAATCATCAGGGGAATGTAAATCAAGACCACAATGAAGTATCACCTCATACCTGTCAGGATGGCTATCATTAAAAAGAACACAAATAACAAATGTTGGCAAGGATGTGGGGAAAAGAGAACTCTTGTATACTGCTGGTGGGAGTGTAACTTGGTGCAGTCACTGTGGAAAACAATATCGAGGTTTCTCAAAAAACTAAAACTAGAACTACCTTATGACCCAGCAATCCCATTCCTAAGTAAATATCTAAAAAAAAACAAAAACACTAATTTGAAAAGATACATGTAATCCAATGTTCATAGCAGCATTATTTACAACTGCCAAGATATGAAAGCAACCTAAGTGTCCATCCACAGATGAATGGGTAAAGAAGGTGTGGTATATACATACAATTGAATACTACTAGGTCATAAAAAAGAATGAAATTTTGCCATTTGCAGCAACATGGATGGATTTGGAGAGCATTACGCTAAGTGAAGTCAGACAGAGAAAGACAAATACTGTATGATATCACTTATATGTGGAATCTAAAATATACAACAATCTAGTGAATAAAACAAAAAAGAAGCAGACTCACAGATATAGAGAACAAACTAGTGGTTACCAGTGGGGGCTAAGGGCAATATAGGGGTGGGGGAGGGGGAGGTATAAACTATTGGGTGTAAGATAGGCTTAAGGATGTATTGTACAACATGGGGAATATACCAATATTTTTTAATAACTGTAAATGGAAAGTAACATTTAAAATTGTAAAAAAAAATTTTTTATAAAAATAAAAAAGCAAAAAAAAATTCTATCTCCTCTTTGCCACTGATTGTTGATCTTGTTTAGATACAGTTTTCTTACCTATAAAAAGGAGGCAGAAATAGCAAACATGAATTTATATGCAATGCAGTTAATTCTGGTTACACTAACATTTTTTATTCTAAATGTGGCTTAATGAATTGGAGTATATATTTATATTGTTATGAAATCAATATATCTATCCACACAATCAAATTACTATGATAAAAGCTAGGACCTTAACACTTTTTTTCTTGTATTTGGAGAATGAATGGAAAGAGTATCTCTACTGAACCGCTGATCACATAGATCCCCAAAAATTTTACATTCAATATCTACCAATGGCAATGAACTCCTACTGTGTCAGGAAATACCTTTGAACCTAGTGACGATAAAACAAGAAGACCTTCCAAAGATGAAAACCACTGAATTAGAATAAAAAACATGGGTCCTGAAGGTGGATGGAAAAGCTGAGTGTATCCCTATTTCCCATTGTTTGGGCATACGGATGTAGCCATAACATAACTTCCTCTAAAAGTGATAAATTAAGTGAGGGAGAAAATTATCTCACTTTTTTATTGTGTGGTATTTTGCCTAAATATCCTTATGTTTCTTAAAAGGAGACATCTTTCCTTTACTGACCCATTAGTTTAAAAAAAATCTCTGGCACTGGGGAGTTAAGGATAAAGAGACAAGCTCCTAAACTGGGTTGCTTTTCTGCACACTAAGGAAGTTCATAATTTAACTGAAGAAATTATTAGATACATTCTCTCCTTATAACGGTATAAACCTCAGAGGAAAATGAGCTGCTTATGCATATATTCTCTTTATAATTCAAGAAATCCTCAAAGATTTAAAAATTATGCCCCAAATCAGAATGGCACTCTGTTGTCCTCTTAACATGGGTTCATACCATAAATATTTATTGTAAGCATTGTCACTGGAGTTAAGTAGCAATACTCTATGTTGTTTTTTATTTTTATTTATTTTTATTTATTTATTTTGCGGTATGCGGGCCTCTCACTGTGTGGCCTTTCCCGTTGCGGAGCACAGGCTCCGGACGCGCAGGCTCAGTAGCCATGGCTCACGGGCCCAGCTGCTCCACGGCATGTGGGATCTTCCTGGACCGGGGAACGAACCTGCGTCCCCTGCATCAGCAGGCGGACTCTCAACCACTGCGCCACCAGGGAAGCCCTATTTTTTATTTTTAATTATGGTTACTAAGCTTTTCATCTGAATGCTCTTATTTATTGAATTTCATTTTCCTTCAAAAAGAAGAAGGAATTAAAATTTTTGGTTGATAGTATGGTTAAATTTAACTTGGAAAAAAAAAAGACTTGGAGGGATAGAATCCTTGACTGCAAATTTATGAAATTTTATTATATGAAAGAGGTAGCACACATTCACTATAGTTCCAGAAGGAAGAATGTGGACTAATATATGGAAGTTAAAAGGAAAACTTGATTGCTCTCAACTGAAGGATAAACTTTCTTAAAATAAACTAAGGTAGTTGGCCATTTCCAAGTTTATCCATTAATGTTTGTGGCTTGTTTTAGTGTTTGATGATGCCCGTTAAGTGGAAGTAGTTGCAAGTATTAAAGGCCTATGGAAAAATATGGGAAAAAATTAAGTTCATCTATTTATTTTCCCCCTCAGAAAATGAGCAACTATCTTAATTTTGTTAAAACCTAACACAATATGACAAATTAGCCCAATCACACATTATAAAGTTGCTATAAATGAAGTAAGAAGTTAGAGTTCAGATAAACACACTGCAATCTGGTATAATGAAATGCAGGTTTCCTCCGCTATCTGAAAGTAGGGAGTTCCTATGAAACCTTTCGTAAGCTGAAATGGTGTAAAGCAAAGAAGCAATTACCCTAGGACACATCTTGGTAACAGATACACAGAATAAGTTGAGATAAGAGCACAGAAGCTCACAGACACAGTTCCAAACTATGGAGCCTTGATGCTGAGATGCTGAGTGTAGTTCCTGGGGAAGGAGCCTGGCGGTGCCACTCTCACCAGGCTGCTCAGGGTGCACGCTGCCTCTAACGGGGCTTGGGGCAGAACAATCGCTGAACACTATTTTTGCTTTTCTCCTTTTAAAATAAAGGTGAAAATCCTCTTTAGACTCCTTTTGGTTAGCGAAAACAGGTACTAATGTAGGTCTTTTGTAAAAGCAAAATGGGGATACCTGTACTGGGCCAAAAGTCATGGAGAAGTGCCTTCCAGAATATTCCAAGAAGGGTTGAGCCACAAGACTTATTGGTTCATTATTGCCATTTAAAGTGGGTCTTTTGGGAATATTCTGAGTCTGCTATATGTACTGAGCTCACTTCAGGTTAGTGTGGCTACAAGAGCATAATAAAGAGAAAACATGAAGTTTGTAATCAGCAACCTGATTTTGTCACTTTATTATGTGTAGGATGTTAAAAAAAAAGTCATGGAACTTCTCTGGTCTTCAGTTTCTCATCTGTAAAATGGTGTTAAACAGCACCTGCCTCACAAGTTACTTGTAAGGACTAAAGGAAGGAAGGTGTATAACAAGAATCTTGTAACCTGAGTGCTGTACAGATGTAAAGGATTACCACTTAAACATTAATAGGGGCTATTAGAATCACCTCACTCTCCTCTTTTCTGATTTCCTTCTGTTTCTCAGAGTTTTTCTTAATTTGCTTCAAGAATTACCTCTTAAATGACAGCACTCCACAGAGTTCTGTAAATGTTCTATAAATGACCATAGTCATTTAAAATTATAAGGGAAAACACCCTATCATATCAGTGTCTTCCATTCCCTAAACTTCAACCATCACATGTAAGGGGATAATTTTCAAACCTACATTTCTAATGCAAATCTTTCTCTGGAACACCAAAGCAGTATTTTCAAATCCTTTACTGGACTCCCCACTTGGATCCCTACTAAAGTCTTTCCTTCTTTGAAATCTGATTGGTTGCCAAGTCCTATTGACTTTGTAAGCAAATATTAAACCCTTATGCTCTGATTGCTTTTGTGGAATTTGGAGAGCTTTTACAGACTCTCCACTTAAGCATCAGGACTTGGAGTTACGGTTGCTCCACAATTAAGCAATTGTACTGCTCTCCTTGTCTCTCTCTGTATTTCCTTGCTAATACAGCCACACTGGACTATCCTCTTAACACCACTGCCTTAGAATGTTTCCCACCTACATTTAATTGCTATATGAGAACCCATATACTCTTAGATTTCCTATGACATTGGGAACTCAGAGGCCAAGATGCAGGAATCCTTAAAGGCTTCTTGGAGATACTAAACATCCATAGGGAGAAGATGGAAGAGCATCTCCCAGGATTTGTCCACTCCACCAATTCCTCACTATTTGGAGTTCCTCAACATGCTGTGCTGTTTTAAAGCATAATTTGTAACCTGGCATATCCATTCTGCACTGGCTGCTTGGCATTCTAAGGCACATATTCAAGATACCATGCAAATGTCATCCTCATCAGAGCTTCTGCGAGGCTTCCCAGATTAAGTTAGTATCTCCTGCTCTGTTTCCAGGGCGCTTTATACACTCACACGGTAAAAGCATTTAACCCAAGCTGTCATCATTTTTGTTTACATGTCTCAGCCCCTTCTGGATATCCGTTCCTTGAAGGCACTGACTATGCCTCCTGCATCTCTATATAGCCACTGTCTAGCCCACCACCTGTCCCAGGTCAGAGGTAAAGTCTTTTTGGGTAACAGAAAGAAGAAAGGTGTTACAAAAGCAGTAGTAAAGCCCAACCTCAGTATTTGGGACTAATTGGGAAGAACGGAAAAATGACAGGCCAAAAATGTGTCAAAAGCACCCTGCAGGACGCCTCTCACAGGAGAGACAAAAGGGCAAATATTTTGGTGGATTTATCCAAATTGCCGCTAGGAAAAAGACTAAGAAATTACAGGATAAATGTAAGTCTTTTATAATTGGCAAAGCACTTCCATATTACATGTGTTTTCCAAATTATTTGAGAAAGTTTGAAAAATGCCCAACTGCTTTTTTACTTTTAAACTTCCACCGGTGTTCCTGTTTACCTAATATCACAAGTCTGTGCACTAACCATTTGAAAGCCTTGCTTCAAGAAAGTGAATTTCAACCTCACTTTGTCCCAATTAGAGCAAATACCAAGGAGGCGACATTTAAATAAATATATCTGATTCCTTCTGAGGGTGAGAGTATAGGGGACCTTTCTCACTTCTGATACCCAAAGAGAATATTTCTGTCCCTGGACCTTCCCAGGTCCTGGGATTAGGCAGGGAGGCTGTGCTTCTGAGCTGGGGCAGCAGTGAAGCAAAGAAAGCACCCAAAAGTGTGTGGAAGTGGAGCTTCTGTGCTAGTGCTCCCTGGCTCTTTTCTTAAAGATAAATGGAGGCATCAGGGCGAAGTCAATTCTCTAAATAGTAACTGACAGCCAACCACCTATAGGGAGCTTGGGTAGGCCCTGCAGGGATCAAGAAATGAGTAAACACTACTGGGAAAAAATTATTGATAATTATGTTTAGGAATATTGTGTAACAAGGCAAGTAATGGAGATGTGCATTAGAGTTTTCTATCACTGAGAAAAGTTTTTACAATTCTGTCCTAAATCTTTTGAGGTTGAAAAAAATTTCTGTTATCTTATGTCTGAAACCAGTACCTTGATACACTGCTGACTGTATATCTTACAAATAAATGAGCATATTATCCAATGTTCATTGGTCTTTCAGACTTAACAATTATTACAATAAATTGCATTGCTTCCTTGAAGCCCTTCACCTCAAAGAAACGATAATGTTGAATTTATATTCTCTAAAATCTATGTATCTTACAAATATAATGTTTACTTTTCAATGAATTTGAATCTGGAAAGTTTAAACAGAAACAAAACACTTAAAAGTCAAAACTTCCAACTGCGTGACTAAGAAAACATTTTGGACATATCTATATTTAACAGCCCTGTGCATTTAACTCCCTGTCTGTATAAAAAGATATTCAGAACAAACATCTACTCTTCATTTCTCCTCTCACCCCTTGTCTGGGTAGATTTTATTTATGCATTAGATGACCTTTTTGGCCATTAGAACCATCTTGCTTCAGCAGTTAATTAACACAAGTACCATAATTTAATATAGTTAATGCTACTTGATGCCCTTTAATGTAACTTCCATTAGTAATATTATTGTAGTATTACCCTGTAAATTAAAATGAGATCAAGACTAAGAGAGCCACTCTTTAATTAAGGTACTGGCACACTGCACTCGTCTATTATTCACTAGAGAAAATCACCCTGATTTACTGAAGCAGGACATCCGTAAGTCAGAATTAGTCCATGAAGATTATTAGGTTTATTGAACAATGTAAGTAACATGGAGTTGCTGAGATTGCCAACGGCCTTATGTCCTCTTTTTCCTCCATTATCTTAATAAATACACAATAAGAGTGAGTAAATGGAAGCAAAATATGTATGTAGCAAAAGAGGCATAAAATTTTTATGATGTGATTATAGTTGTCGACAATAAAATTGGTATCAGATGTGTCACATGCTAAAAAGAACATAAATGCTACATTAGTTTAATAACAATCAAAACTAGTTTTACACCAAATAATGCCAGTCAGTATAAAACATAAAGGCCATATACACGTGCACAGGAAGTAGAAAATTGGAATTCACAGTCAATTGTTTTTGTTTCGTAACTTAATATTTCAAGGTGAAAAAAACTTGTAGTATTATGTGTCCACTATTCTATGGAAATTTACCCACTTTCCCCAAATAACTCACGCCAATTCTCACATCATGGTGGGAGTGGTGGGGGAGTGACAGGTAGAAAAATATCATTATAATGATCAGACACAGACATGTAAAAGTAAGTTAAACATTGTAATCACATCAAGGATGGCAGAGGGCATGGGCTGAGGGAAGCAAAGACAGTTATATTTTGGAAAGTTTATATTTATGATATTCTTGAAAAGAAATTTTAGTACCTTCTTTTAGAGATCATCAAATCCTTATTATTCACTATGTAGGAAAAAGATGACTCAGGATTTTAACCCAACTGAAATTTTCAAGTGTATATCAGCTTCTTTGCTGAAAGGGCTGTGAACCAGGCAATAGCTCAACAGTTCCCTTAGTGGCTCCATCTTCCTTATATAACTTAGAAGCTGGAGATATGCCCGAGCCATCAGGCCTTGCTTCTTTAGTCCCTCCCTTAAGACTAAAAATACCCCAGCCATCTGGTACCTAGCACAGTACATGCCAGCATCAGTTTTGCCCTGAGGAATTTGGACAGAGTTTGGAGGTGACAGAGTGGAACCTTATGGAAGGGGTTCACCTCTATTGGACCTTTCTCTTTTGCCCAGCTGCTTCTTCACCAGCTTTCAGTTGACTGGTGAACAGGAAAAGACAGTGGAGGTGAGTCCCAGAGAAGGGAGGAGGGCTCCTCCAAACTCCTCAGAACCATTGAAATACAGTTGAAGGATACTACTAGGATGAAGGATAAAAGAAAAATGATAAATCTGGTGGGATTCTACATTTCTAACATGGCATCTTTAAGTGACAGTATGTCCGACTCCAATAGAGAATGCACCAAAATGCTTTTAGCTTTAAAGTGTATTTCATACTCTCTTAAGTAATCAGAGGAAACAAAAATGAATATCTAATAACAGACATAAGCCCAAACAATGTTTATTTTCCAGCCAAAAAACATCACAAGACTGCCTTTTTTATAAGTGAAAAATGAGTTTTAGGGGAAGTTGGGCTATAAGGATTTTGGCTTAGTTTAAGGATTTCTCAAACTGTAAGTAAGCTGACCTAGATGATTCTACCTAACAATATAGATCACACTAGGATTCAAATTCACATCTCAGCTTATTAATTTTGATATTTATTCTTGTAGATAAACAGAATGCTTGTTACTTTGTTGTGGTATGCTATTGTTAATAATATCAACATCAACTGTTTTTATATATTGTATGTTCCCAAGAATAAGATACTGGAAACTGATCTTTTGCTAAAATATTCATGAGTACAATAGCTGCATTTTATTATAAATCACAAACTCATATGAAACATCATAGCTCCACACTGCTCTCATGTCATGCCCTGGTCGTATATGAACTCTAGAACACACAAGCTCAATATTGAACCAGTGCATATTTCTCTCAGAAATATGATTTTGCTCTAAAGATATTTTCATCAAACTTCACCAAACCTTGGTTAAAAGTTTTAAAAGAGGCTCCATAGCTAAAGATTCTTGACTCCTCCATGAGAAACATGAAGCCAGAACAAAGCTGAGAGTAGGTGGCCATCAGTTCCTGCTGTTCTCCATAAGTCAGATTCCATAAGGTAAAATTCTGAAACCTTTTCTACCTTACCGAGGTCATGCCCACCACCCCATTCTGCGTGCCCACTCTGGCTCTCACTTAACAGCAGTGGCCACTTCTTCCTTCTAGTGCACAAGTGTACCAGCACCATTATTAAAGGTGGTTTGAGACAACTCTCTGAAAGCCCAGGGAGTCTCAACACTTCTCCAGTCTCTGAGGACTAAGCTGCCCTAAGGGATTACTGGAAGCCAGTAATCAATGAATCTGGACTTATTTGTTTAGCTTTTATGATTAACTAGACCTACATGATGTATGTACTGTTTACATTCTTATCCTCATATATTTTGATTTAAAGCTCTCTTGGCATTTTTAGAATGATTATTGCTTTGCTTCACATTTCCTTTTTTCTTTTCCTCAATGTGCTCTATACTCCACTCTTACCTTTAGTTTTCCCAACTCATCATCTCATGCTTCAACTCCTGTCAGATGGCTATTCTGGTAGCATACCACACTTAAAAATCTGGTTGAGAATCTCTGTGTTGGTGGTCCTCGTTCTCATTATTCAAGTTTTTCATTTAAATGTCTTCAAAATCCTTGGAAACTTGCTCAATTGTGTCTCTGGTATATTATCAAAAAAAAAATATGCCTGACTGGGAGCATGAATGCATTTGAACTCTGGTGCATCTGTAATTGACTGACAAAATGAAGGTAGCCTGAGTCAGGTTCATATTTTAAACGATAGTATATCCTTTTAAGATAATAACATTCAAGAACCTGAAAAGTAGAGCTTGCCCCTCATTAATAAATGCAGTGTATTTCCTAAATGCTTTCGGTTCTGATTTAATAAATGTAAAGAGATATAACTTTCATTTCTGGAACTTTTTTGGTACGATATAACAAAACATAATCAGAGAGTTGAACCATGCTGAAACTCTCTCTTGCATTCAAAAACAATAGTAAGATGTATGTTTTGTTTTTCAGTCCCTTTTACAGAGCAGCTGGCTTTGTTCCCCTGGCTTCGTTACCTTAAAGACTTAAACCACCCCCTGACCTAGTGAGTTCCTTGTTCTCAAGTAAGATGCTTTTTTTTGGCCTCTGGTTTAAATTCTAAGAAATCCTGCCAGGTTCAGGTTCAGTGACAGCAACTCTGGGATCACCAATTACTGCTGAGTTAGAAGGGTCTCAAATGCCTCAGAACCTACCTCTAGGCTGGCGTTCCTGAGAAAATGTTACAGTAGAAAGGGACAAATGTCACTCTACAGCTGCAGGAGCAGCAAACTGGCCTTTTCTTTGGACACACCCATTCTCATTCAAGTCAGACAGTTGTTTTCTTACCTTCCATGAACCTTTATGTCTGAGATGGCGTAGAAGTAGCGTGCCAAGTGTAGCTCGTCTACAAATATTTCCCCAACGGCAGGTCTCAAAAGCCTTATCCTCAGGTCTGTGACAGTGAAGAAATCTCTGAGTTTCTTGGTTGTATCCAGTTGTCCGTAGAGGGAAGCCATATTGCGTAGCCAAGGTCCGGCAAAAAACGCGAACCTATCTTTGATTTCAAAGTGGATTATTTTGCTGTTGGTCATATACCCTGTGGAGTACTCTTCGGTGCAAATGATTTCTAAGACCGTATGCTGTGATAAATCCTTCACGGATTTAGGATCCATGTGGAAAGCATCTAAGCAGTCTGTGGCATAATACTGATAGGGCTGCCATGTTCGTCCATAATCAAGAGATTTCTCCAGGATCATTTGGTCTGGACGCCCCGATTCAAAGGTAATAACTATGTTGTCTGTGAGCTCAATAGTTTTGCTCCAAGACAGAGTGATGTTAACCTGGAGAGGCTTGGGATACTCTTTCCAAGTAGCAGACTGCCAAAATGTAGAGGGATGTCTTCCTTCAAAATCAAACATCAGCTCAGGTGGATGTGCCAGCTCCGGGGTACTTGCATCACACTCATTATTGCACATGTAGGGGTTGCCCTATGGAAGAAGAAGAAAAGAGGGTGCATCAGAACACTGGTTTGACACAAGTCTTGCCATATTGCTGTTGCTGAGTGGGAGGCTAGGAGAAAAAGAAAAAAACAACAACAACCTGTTTGCAGTAATCATTTTTATTTGCCTTAACTGGATTCTCCTCTTTAATAGCTTAAAAAAAAAAAGAGGCAATATGGTAATTTTCTTGTCTTATTTCCTCCCATGGTCTTTAAGAAATGAAAACAGTTTATTTATCCCATATGTGTTAGACCCATAATGTGATCTCAGAAGCACAAAGACACTGAGCAACTGTCTAACAGCTCAATACCTCCGCATCCTCTTAGAAAGATGTTATAGAAAAGCAAGGAAATTCCTCCATGCCTCAAGGACATTCCTCAAGAGCACAATTTTTTAAGAAGTCATTTTTCAAGTAAAGCTTTAGAATTAGCAATGAACCGTAGATACCTGTGTCCTGTTTGGGAAACAATACCCCCATATGACATCCAGCTTCTTTTTGCTTCACCTCAAATCCATCATACTTAACTGGGTCCCTGCTTCATAAAGCTTGCTTTTAAAGCATTTACTTTGCTCACCACAAATCATTAAAATGTGGTACACTACAGGCTCTGGGGCTTGGTCCCAACATCTGCCATCCTATTAGCTAGAGGCAAGGGGATTGCTCAGGGTGGGGGTGTGCTCCAACTTATCAGGACAGGAAAATCCAGTACTTAATTAGAAGGTTTTTGCAGAGAATCACTGCCACTTGATGTATTACTCTGTGCCGGCCCACGGTCAGCTCTCTGTGGATGTTAGCCATTATTATTATTTTCCCTCACACAAAGGCTAATTCCTTCACAGTCTACTCTAACAAGAAGCTGAAAATAAGTCTCCTTGTCATATATCACAACAAGTTATAACACCACTTATGCGAAACTAAATGGCTGCTCTCAGGTTTCATTGGTAGACTGATTCTATGGCAAACAATTGGCTCCCAAATTTTGGGTTATTTTGTGTTTTAAAAAATGGTATCATTTGGAGCCAACAAGTCAGGTATTTCTCTATTACCCTGTACTGGGTAATTATAAGCATGAATGGGTGAAAGAATTGATCCTCTGACATTGTCCTTAGGCTTTCTCTTGTAATTACAACTAGATTTTTTCTTTTTTCTTTTTCATGAACTGAGACCTTTTCATCATATCTGCAGGATGCATGAGCTGGGTCTCAAATAATGAATTTACACTTCAGACATTAATGCTCAGTTACCAGCTGACTCCTGCGAAATGTAAGACGAACATTGGAGACTTGCTTTGGCCTCCCTAGAGGCAACTTTGTCCTGCCTAGTCAGCCAATACTTCCACTCTCTCTTTTCCATTAATGCAACTGAATCCTAAAGCTGGCAACAGGTTTGGGGGTCTGAGTGTAATTGAGATGGGGTAGGAGAAAGGAGAGAAGGTACATTATTTGAGGACCAGAAATGTTTTAAAAATACATTCAAGGCATCAGTGATAATGGAAATGTTTCTGTTCTCTCTTGAATTTCAATTCCCTATTCTTGATCCCAGCATCTGTGGCACTATTTATAGTATCCCACTCATAGTGAGCCAATGGGGGCAAAATAAGTTTCTGTTCCAGGTGGAATAAATCACCAAATTTATTATTATTTAAACTCTCTTAAGCATACCAGAGAGCCAAATGCAGAGCTCTGCAAACTGGCAAAGGCTTTTTATGGAGGGCTATAAATATTGTGGAATCTGTCAGGATTTATAAATTCTAAATATATGGAAATGCACATTTTACTGGAAGGGGTCAGATTTACACAAATCACACCTTCATGTGAAATTTACTGGAAAAAATATGGTCACTTCAAAATCTGTCAGCATGTGGCCATCTGCACAATCATTAACTTGGATGCTACCACCTTTCTCCTGACAAAAGCATCTTCATCTGAGGTCAAGGGTATTGAAACACAGGAAATCAACTCTGCGGGATACACCAAAGTGAGTTATCAGACATTTGTATTAAGCCTTGTTGAAATATAGCATTTCCTTGATCTCTGCTTAGATACACAGAGCTCCTCAGATGGGGACAGGGTCTGTGACAAAAAAGGAGGCACAGCTAGCTGACTCTGGGTGTGGGTCAATACTAGGAAACCTGTCTTAGAAAATATGCTTAAAGATATCTATTTAAAAAGCACTCGTTTCTACATTTGATAAAAGGTGTTGACGATACTCAGCGTTTATTTAGCACTTATAGATCATTTACTTTACATACATTATCCTGGGTAATCCTTTTCATCCCTACCTTACGTAAAAGTGAGGCATACAGACGTGTTAAGTGACTTGTCCAAGGTCATATAACAGAGTGAGTAAGGAGTGGAGCCGGAACCCACTTTTCCTGCACCTGACCTGGCCCATTCAACTCCTAAGTCAATGGAGTTCCCTATGATGCAACCTAGTCTTGGAAACAAGAGTTGGCTGGTAGAGCAGAAGAGCCTACGACCAAATGAGTTTGGAAAACACAGCCTAAGGTCTTCTTGCCTTGGAGAGCCCTAATGAGCATTATCATACCTCTGAGATGCCTTGACGTTAAGAACCTTCCTTAGCTTCGTATACTACCTAGTTTCAGAAACTGATTTGACCATGGAACCCCTTTTTGTTTTAGTAACCCCTATTTATATACCACATAAGTATAGATTCCTGGAGAGCATCCTTTAAGATTCTCTGCTTTGTATTACTCTTAAAATTGTAAACATGTGGACGGATGCCAAACAACAGGGCACAACCCAAAGTTTTAATTGTTTAATGAAGACAGCCACATCCAGCACTGTTTGCTTTTGTTCCAGAGAGGGACACCCTTCCACTTGGGCTGAGAAGACAGCCAGACCAGGATAAATGCTTACACCTACATCAAGTTGTCAGCCATCAAAACGCATGCCAGGAAAAGGGGAAACTTTCGTTTCTTTGCAATGATCTGGTAGTTTAAGCTTCATGTATTCAATAATTATTTATTGACTGCCTACTGTATTATTATATTTAAGGCACTTGTCTTGGCTCTCAGGATACAACAGTAGAAAAATCCAAATCCTTGCTTTTAGCAGAGCTTCTGTCTTAGTCGGGGAGAGATGCACTAAAAAAACCAGATATATAATGCTTTATAATGTTACATGATGATAACTGCTATACAGAAAAATAGAGCCAATTAAAGGGGAGAATGCTGTTAGAGAAAGGATACTGACTGTAATTTTATATTGGGAGGTCAGAGAAAGTCTTGCCTGGAGAATATGACATTTGAGCAGATTAAGAACAATTCCCAGTTTACACAGGAGATAATCAGAGGTTGACCAAAATGACAGTTTTGTCCTTCATCTGACTCTACTCCTAGTGATAATTTCAGCAGCATAACAATTTATTGAAACTGATGAGTAAACAAATCATTTCAAATGAAAATCTACACCAAATGACTGTAGATACCAAAACCCAAACAAACAAACAAGAAATTGAACTATTCTTATTTAATAGCATCCGTGCTCTTTTAGGAGATTAATGATTTGATGGCCATTAACATAACTTACTGAGAGATAATGACATTGAGAGAAAATTAGCAGAGGAAAAACAAATCATTCTGGTTCCCTAAGAAGAAACCCTGCATGCTGGGTGAAAGAGAAAAAAGAGGAAAAGAAGAAAGCCAAAGCTGAAAATCTTATCATTCTAGAAAGAGAAAGCTGGAGGTGAGATTATATGCTAAAATATTTAGTGTAAATATTTCATACGGGTGTGATCTGTAGTACAGCACTGTCGTTACAGAGAATTATCAATATGAAAACAATTGCTGTTAAAGGATTAGATTAATTAAAATTTCAACTACTTCAACCACACCCTAAATCTCTCTAATACCAGCAACAATAAAATTTATATAAGAAAAATAACTTCCTCCTACTTGTGAAAGCAAAGAACACTTCTTGTTGCTAAATCTAACAGATTCAGGCATTAGCAAATGTAAGCATTATTTTGTGGCCAGCAGGCAGCCTTAAATAGATCTTAATTTAAGTCCTACAAGCAACAGATCCTTAGCTGATTGTCTATGGACAAAGCAGAAAATATTTATGACTGTGCTGATAATATTTATACCATTAAGAGATGCCTAAATAATTAAACAGATATTGCTGCTAAATATTTCTATAACAATAAGAAGAAGATTGTTATGTTTAATTTCATTTAAAAAATAATGTAATATTTTACCACTGGGAGAACTGAAGTTAGTTATTAATTAGAACTTTGTAGCCAAAGTGCAGTGTTATTATTCTTCTTTAACGTCCTTTCAGAACTTAGAGGGATAAATAAAATTTTAGATATGTTCGTACTGTTTCTATGGACAGAAGTGTCTTCCTTCTGGTGACACTTTGAAAAGAACATCCTTTCACCTAAGATCTGCTAGATCCTTCAGAGTTAAAAAAGAAAATCCTATATAAGCAGTATATAGTGTAATACTTGTGGTTCCTACCATCGTGAACTTGCTTTTCCAAGCTTTACCTATTGGCAAAATATTGGTAATGACAGTTGGAACTACAGGGAATTCTCATGGGAGATCTGTTACAAACTTGTAAGTTACATGCCAAGCAGGCATGTAACTTACAAGTGGCTGTGAGAAGCATTTGAGTTAACACTTACATAGATTGTGAAAAACACTGAGACAGAGCTGCCTCCCAACCATTTGCATCTGGCTCATCCTTGCTTGTTTTATTGGTAAGGGACAGTAAGGAAAAAAAAAAAAGACACAAAGGCAAGGGGAGCAGAAGCTTTATTCTGAGATAGCACTCCAGGCCTGTTCCCACTGTGACTTTGAAATGGACATCACTATGGCTTTGCCAGTGCAAGGCTTTCGAAGGATGAAGAAACCAGTAGCACAGTCCACTGCTCACCTCTCAGACAGACAGACCATGAGCAACATGCTTTAGCTGCTAGGCTGGGCTACCGCCTTCAGGAGATGGCTTTTTCTCCTCTTTAAATACAGCTCATTGGGAGCCAACCAAGCAGGACAGTTTCTGGGAGGCTGATGATTGACCTCTTTATATCAGAGGGGTAATTTTTGGTTGGAGGGACCTCCACTCCCAGTCCTTTCTTGGAACTTCTAGATTTTTTCTTGGCTCTAATAAAGGGGAAAGGCCCATCCTTTATGAATTTTCAGATGAAACTCAGACTACTCTGAGTATGGAAGCTGATGTTCAATTACTCATGCTGAGGTGCCCTTTTCAGGCCTTACAACTTTGTTACTGAACTAAGGGAGAACAGAGAGAAACCAGACCCAGAGGTAAGAACAATCCAAGAGAGTGGGTATCTTTCCCAGAAATCTGAAAGATAAATATCAATGCCACCAATACTGAAAAGCCTTGATGACCACAGCTATGGGGATAGACTCTATATATCCTCAGATGAGAAAGGCCCATACAGCAGTGTGTTTCCATTTGTCCATTGTATCTTTGGAAACAAAGGGCACCGATCTCTTCAAATGGCACTGCAATCTCACTTTGTAACCTGCCCTATTGATTGGCATGTTGGGTCCCAATGTAGGGCATATACATGGTAACAGCATAGCCTGAATATTTCGGGACTGACCCAACTAAAATATTCTGAAACTGGTGTTACAAAAGTACCTATGTATTTGTCAGAGCATGAATCCTAACTTTTAGTTTGGGAAATATGGCCACTCTAAGAATGACAGAAAATACAGAATTTTGTTTTTGTAACTCTGAAGTTAAAAACCTACTACTCCATCTTCTAATGGAACCCCTTGCTCATCACAAAGATTCCTCCCTGCCATAGACACAGCCTTAAGGCCTGACTGAAGCTGTTGCTTGTTTCCATCTACTCGCTGACAATACTAACCATGTGTGGACTTTTTTACTCCCATAAAGATGGGAGGGCTTCACTTTTCTACAACAAGAATGCTAGAAGCCGTATCACAGATTACAAGCCAGAATAGACACCGGTGTAAATCCCCACAGAGAATTATGGTTAGGATTTTCAAACTGGTGAGGGCTGCAGAGGTCAAGAAGACCAAGTTTCTGAGAAGGAGCCAATAAAAGTCTAAAGCCACAAGCCACAAAAATGGATTCCTACATAGCAATCGAAATCATTACTGTGTATGTACTGAAGAAGAAATATTCATAGAATCAAGTGCGTTCAAAAGTGACTATCTGCAGAAAACACTGTAGTAAGCTGACACTATTGTAATTGGTAGGACAATGGCTTTTTAAAATTTATTTTCTTAATAAACATTCCTTAAAAATCTTTGGTACAGTATTTTGCCTTATAGATAGTCTCAAAATAGACCAGAACACAGACACTTAAATGTTAATAACACAAAGCTGAAGCAAGCTGTCAGCAGTCTCAGTTAAAGTAATTTGAAAGAAACAAGGTGAATAAACTACCACCAAGGTAGGAATGTTCTGCATCCTGATGCCATCATGCATTGTGAGGATTAGTTTGAGCATTTCGAGTCCTGAAAGATCAGATTTGATTCGCAAAAATTGCTTCCTTTTTCTCTCACATGAGAAAGTAAGTCCAAGATCTGCTTGATATCCATCTTCTGAAAACCACCAACTTTAAGAGAGTATGGGAAGACCAAAGCATCCTCTGTTGAAGTGATCAATTAATCACAAGAGGCAGGAAGGTACCTTCCCAGTGTGACACTCAAACGTGATTGTGTTTTGGTGTGTCTATTCTGATTTCTCATAGTCTTTATTTCTTTCAAATGTCTCTCTTCCAAGTTCATTAGTTGTTTACTGGGTACCATTGCTATTTTTAAAGTATTGTGAAAAACACAGAAATAATACAATAAAATATTTGCAATTTAGTAGTGAAGTTTAGACCTAAACAAGCAACAATCACATGTTTCTCACATTGGTTACTCATGCTCTCAGGGAGAGCATCAGGTGTCCTTGAGGGTAAACAGTGTCACTAACAACCCTATACAACTTCCTGGAGTTTCACCCCTTGGTACATAATTAAACATATTTTTATACTAAAAACAGAATTTTATGGAGTAAGATGCAAAAATAAATGTGCAAGTGTTTTTAGGAAAAGATACAGAGACATTTCAAGCTTGGAGCGGATTTGGATGTAGGTGTCAAAGCCCACTGAACAAGAGTATGAAAGAGGAGGAGTCGGGGGGGCTCAGCTGGGTGATAATTTACTCTACTTCACCACCCTTCCTGCATATGATACTTCATCCAAACCACCCTGCAGTGGTTGCAGCACCACTAGCCTTATCAAGGCTGAGAATTGTGATTTAAACTATCCCAGCATCAAATCCCAGTCTGAAAATATTTGCTGGTCTCCACCCCTATGGTAATCCAAGTAGTATTCTTCACACACTAAAATCTCCATGTTTTATTTTTTTTCAGACTTTAAATATAATGTTTTTAATATTTAAATTAATGCAATCTTATAGTAGAGTTATTATCCTATTATTTTATTACTGTTATTTTTTATTGGCATATAGTTGCTTTACAATATTGTGTTAGTTTATATTGTACAGCAAAGTGAATCAGCTATACATATAGATACACCCCCTCTTTTTTGGATTTCCTTCTCATTTAGGTTACTACAGAGCACTGAGTAGAGTTCCTTGAGCTATACAGTAGGTTCTCATTAGTTATCTATTTTATACATAGTATCAGTAGTGTATATATATCAATCCCAATATCCCAATTCATCCTCCCCACTTTCCCCTTGGTATCTATACATTTGTTCTCTACATCTGTGTCTCTATTTCTGCTTTGTAAATAAGATTGTCTCTACAAATTTTTTCAGATTCCACATATACGTTAATTAACATAATTAACATACGTTAATATATGATATTTGTTTTTCTGACTTACTTCACTCTGTATGACAGTCTCTAGGTCCATCCACGTCTCTACAAAAGACCCAATTTCGTTCCTTTTATGGCTGAGTAATATTCCACTGTGTATACGTACAACAGCTTCTTTATCCATTTCTCTGTTGATGGACATTTAGGTTGGTTCTGTGCCCTGGCTATTGTAAATAGTGCTGCAGTGAACATTGGGGTGCCTGTGTCTTTTTGAACTATGGTTTTCTCTGGGTATATGCCCAGTAGTGGGATTGTTGGGTCATATGGTAGTTCTATTTTTATTTTTTTTAAAAAGTGAAATTGTCATTCTCCTTCCACCAAGTCATAATATATACTATGTATGCAATGGCATATAAATTTTAAGTTGTATAAGAAATACCTGGTGAGTGCAGTCCCTACTCATCAGGAATTCTTTTTCAATAGATTGGGTTGCAGATCCCCTCTACACCACACTTTGATAAACACTGGTATATTGTTTATTAAGAGCCAAGGCAGATCTGGGTTAGGTCTGCCTAGGTTTGAATTCCAGCTCTACCATTTAACTATTATGTAATTTTGGTCAAGCTACTTGACTTTTTTGAGCCTTGATTTCTCCTTCTTTAAATTCATATAATAATATGTACTCCATGATGTTAATCTGAGATAAAATTACATAATGCATGTTAAGTGTTTAGCATCTCCTTGGCAGGCAATGAGTGCTCAATAATTAGTAGCTAGCTTTAAACATGCTCCTCCCCCTGTATTCCTTGACACTGAGAATGACACCAAATTCTTCTATTTCCCAAGTGGGAAACGTGGGAATCATTTTATTTTATTTTTTCTTCAGTCTGTTCACCAGCCAAGTTCTCTACATGCAACTCATCACCAGAGCTTTGTTCACACTGCCAATGTTGTCCTTAGTTTTTAAAAATATTTTAAATATTTAAAAAATATTCTTCTCCTGAATTACTGTAATAGCTTCTTTGTTTTTTTAACATCTTTATTGGAGTATAATTGCTTTACAATGGTGTGTTAGTTTCTGCTGTATAACAAAGTGACTCATCTATACGTATACATATATCCCCATATCTCCTCCCTCTTGCATCTCCCTCCCACCCTCCCTACCCCACCCCTCTAGTTGGACACAAATCACCAAGCTGATCTCCCTGTGCTATGTGGCTGCTTCCCACTAGGTACCTATTTTACATTTGGTAGTGTATATATATCAATGCCACTCTTTCACTTCGTCCCAGCTTACCTTTCCCCCTTCCCATGTCCTCAAGTCCATTCTCTACATCTGCGTCTTTATTCCTGTCCTGCCCCTAGGTTCTTCAGAACCATGTAATAGCTTCTTAAATGCTCTCTCTTCGTATTATATTGTCCTCTTATAATCTATTCTCTACATAGCTCCTACAGTAATCTTTCTAAAATCCAAACCTAACTGTATCATGCCCCCTCTTAAAGGTCTTTAACAGACTTCCCCTTACCTTCAGGAATATAATGCAAATTCCTTAGCATAGCTTGTAAGGTCCTTCAAGATTTGGCCTCTGTATTTTTTATTTTTTTACTCACTCATATTCACACCTCTTGAGTCAATTGTACCAACCTATGAGTATATGTGTATATACAGGGGACCATATGCATTATCATACGATTAATCATATTAATTCCAATTGTTTATTTTTATGTCTCCTCCACTAGAGTTCTATGAGAATAACTGGTACATAATAAAGTTTATCGATCTAAAGAAAATAAGGAAAGCAGAAAAACAGGAAGCCAGGGAGGAAACAGGATAAATTAAGTAAAGTATGGAATAAGATGGGAGGGATTTGCCCATAGGTTGGTGATTTGGGATCAAACCGATAACCAAGCTTAAAGAACTTCCTAGCTCCCTAAGTTGTAGATGGAATTTGTTTGATGTAATACACTGTGTAAAAAAAAGAATAAATCCAAACAAAAAACAAAGAGTCCATCTCCAAGTGCAGTATGCCTGTGTGTATGATTGATATAGTTACTGGGACTTCTGGTGAGGCTGGAGGACAAAGACAAATAGCATGAGCTGCAGTTATGTCCCAGTCCTTTCCTGGTGTTCATTTGATCTTCATTTTTCTCCATCAGCCACAGCAGTATTTCTCCTAGTGGCTTTAGAGCTGAAGATCTCTCTTCCTTATCCCATCTTGTCTTTCTTATCCAACCCACAGCATCCTTCTGAGTTTACAGGAGTCGCTAAATACCAAGAGCTTTATTTATTCTTGGACAATTATGGAAAACTAAATAAAATTAGGAAGGAAGAAGCAGCAAGTGAGGTGGTTGTAATTTAAAAAAAAAAAACAGGCATGGAAGTGCCTCAGTAATGCAAATCCTTGAAAGAATGTAAAATGTGTAAGGTGGAAACTGGTGGACAAAAAGAAAGTGCACATATTTTGCTGGAAAAGAGGGAAGTGGTCTCTGTTTATTGTGCTACTGCTTAAATGGCTGTCCTAATTAAAGAGATCCTGAAAATTCTACCTGGGCCCAGAGGTTGATTCTTAAGAAACTAATGAAGCTTATACCTCAGAGCCACTCAGTTACACAAGCTGCTTCTCAGGCCTTGTACCTAATTTTGTGTTTACATTTTTTGCATTTCTCTTTTTAAAAAAGGGTTCCAGAACTGCATAGGCTCTAGGCTCTTAAAACCTGGTCTCGCCACTGTCTGGGACACAGGTAGTATATTTTAGGGCTTGCTAAACTAAAACAACTCTTCTTTCTTCCTTCCTGTTCCTTCTTTTCATTTTCTTTTTTTTCACTAAGATGCTCTATTCTCAGCATTTCCAACCTTGAAATACATTTTCTCTAAATCCAGTTTTCTTGCCCAAGTTCATCCCATTATATACATGGTTCATACCATATTTATATCTATGAATTAAATTGATATATCAATATTTATTACATTTATAATAACCACTATTTCATTATAATGTGAATGTATTTTATTCACATCAACAAATATATAACTCTCTTGGTGTATTACCAACAATAAACATAATCTTCATTTATTTGTAAGGCTGGAGTGGCTGTTAGTTTACCAGAGCCACTATCAGGAACCAAAACAAGTTAAATGACAAAAATTATTAAGCATTTCTCATGTGCCAAGCATTATGTTGATGTTATAGATTAGCTTATAATAAGGTTGATTCTTCCTTATCAGCTGTAACGTAGCAGCAAGACAAAATTGGAAAGATGTATCATTTTGAAAATAAAACATTTTATTATAGAGGGCTTTTATTTGGGTAGGTTAAATAAAAATGAATTGTCTAGTTTTCAGAAAATATGTGCAAAAATTTATTGTTAAAGAAAGGTATAAAAGTTATATAGTCATTATGAAGGATTTAGAGGAGGCAGAGTGCTGGCTTTCAAAGATGTCTCAGGTTTGCATAGGTGAAGAAGACATTCTCTTTTTGGAATGGAGAAGGGATCAATGATCCCTGAACACCTTTTATGGTTAGGAATTGTGAGAGGGGCTTTATATTTGTCATCTCATTTAACCCTAACAATTCCCTATGAGGCAAATATTATTCTAATTTTACAGATGAAGAAACTAAGGTTCAGATATGTCATGGAACCTATTCAAATTAAGTATCTGTAAAGATGAAAATGAACCTAATGTTTGATAGTCCAAGGCATGAGCTGTAAGGTAGTGGAAGATAAGTTTGAACGTACCATGTGAAATTGATTTTAGAGAGCACTGAAAGCTGGGTAGAAGTGTTTGGGTTTGATTAACTGGAAAACAGAAAGTCGTTTGTGGTTTTTATAGCAGGTATCTCATACACAGCTTTCTTCACTGGTTTTCCAGATTCCTTTCTTGAGAAAACAAAAGGATCAAGTTGAGTCCAATATTAAGAGTAATCTTAATGTTAAGAGTAATCCTGTTCAAGTCATGAAGAAGAATCAAAAAGTAGGGTTCAGTCAGAATTCTAGAAGTGGACATGCAAATAATCCTGGACATATCTTATTCATCTCTGTATCCTGCATAATTCCTGGCACACAGTAGACAGTCAATAAATGATGATCAAACAGATGAATATAAAGCAAGTTGTTTTTGTAATTAGCTTTTCTGTTTAACACAATATGAAAATTCTCAAAAATTGAGGAAGCAACTCTATATTTTCTAATGTCCTCAACTCTCTATATGCTACATGATTGCTTCTAGAACAGCAGGCAAAGAAGACTTTTCTCTTTATTTAGAGAGACACTGCCCAAATCTCAAACATTAGTTCATACTTCACTTCCAAATCAAGGTCTTATTGTGAAGCCAGAAAGGATTCAAAACTGGCCTAGAGTTAGGTGGGTCTATTTCCACTGACGTCTAGAACAGGGACTGAGACATCCTTAGAAATAGTGGAACGTCATGATAACTACCGTGCAGGATATAATGAAAGGGAGAATAGATGACGTAGGGAGGTAAGCTAGGAGGTAGCTTTAATTAACTAGGTGTGAGAACAAGGAACTGCACTAAAGTGAAGAAAATGGTGATGCAAGATTCTGCAGGAATTAGATTGATTGGAAGTGGAGAAAAAAGGAATAGAAAGAATCATTGGTGACACCAAGGTTTAATGCCTGGAAGAGAGTGAAAATGTTGGTAATAAGGTATCTGTCTACAACTAGTATAAGATTGACCCTCTATTACTGCCTATCCCAGGAGAGTTCCATTTGCAAAATGCTAGTTTGATATCTAATGTTACTGAAAATCAAGAAAATGCCATAGAGATTTAATTCATAATGTTCAACAAAACATTCTAAAGTTCTCCATCCTCATTTCTCTCTAAATATCTCACATGTCATAATTACTGATTTCCAGATCTTTCCTACTTCATTCCAAGCTCCCATTAACTTGGTCTCAAACTTGGCCTGCATAAGCTTCCTTCTCTTTCTTGGTTTCTCGCCATTCCTCTCTTTATCTTCTTTTAGTTACTGCCTTCCTATTTCATTACAAATCTAGCTAGTCTTTCTGTTTTCTCCAAATATCCTCCTTACATATTATTCTAGTTTAAAAAATAAAGGCCCAAGAGCCTAGAGGGCAAAACAGAATACTCAGGAGCCAGTGCAAGGAGCTGTGAATATTCTTAAGGAGCTAAGCGGACCCAACCATATTTTCAACAAGAGACTAGAGCTGGGAACTGCAACCCAAGGAATGAATAAGGTATGTTGCCCTTCCCAAAGCAGTCACAAGAAAGTGGAACGCCAACTACAAATGAAGTGGAAAAAATGCGAATGGAAGAGGGAACAGGGCTAAGTATTAGAAGGTAAACAGAAACCAGTAAACATAGGAGCAGGTTAAGAATAAGCTAAAGATGAGCCTTGTGTGGCGCAAACTAGTAATGCATGGGGGTGTTAGTGTTGGACAAAGATGGAATCATTATTTTCAAGCGCAGACAGCTGAAACAAATAGTTTCTCTATCAAGGAGTATCAGCCTCTCCTGTAGCGAAGAAGAGCACAGAACCGTTTTTCTCAGAATTCACGTCCCAACCCCATGTGAATTCTTTATGACTCCGTTTTCTTGTCTATGTCATAGGAATAATAACAGTACATTTTCATAGCATTTTTGTGAGGAATAAATGAGCTAATGTATAAAAAAGCTCAGCATGGTTCCTGGCACATAGTAAGACCTCAATAAATGTCAGCAATTACTATTATCATCATCACTGTATTCACTATCATCGTTGTTCCTAACTATGACCTTTCCAACTTGTCCTCTCATAAAAGCCTTCTTTTCAGAGTCAAGTGTTGCCACCAAATAGTTTAGTCTTCAGTTCTTCAAAGTGGACTAATAAAATGGAGTTAATCTCTTCATAGAATACATAGAACAAGTCAATCTCTTGAGAATCCAAATGCAAAAACACTATTCCTATTATTTATGTTGTAACTATACGAGGTCCCAGGACAAATATAAAAACATCCCCAGATGGGTCTTACTGAATACCTTATCTATCTCTCAGGATCAAACCTATTAGAGTAGCTATGGCCAATCTAGGAAAAAAGAAAAAAACCCACAGTCCTCCTACCCTGCCAGCCAACTCAGAATTCAGTGTAATTAAAATCCAGATGGGAAGAGATCATACCTGAGACTGAATTCATACTCTTGAATTTATGAGCAAAATGAACTTGGAGAAATTATCTAACTTTTCTGGGCCTTTGTTTGCTCAAGTATAGAACAGAGACTACATCTCACTCTCAGGTAAATATTAAAGTAGCTAATACCTTAAAAAAAGAAAAAACACACAACACAGAAACTGAAATATAGTTGGCAACATAGATTCATTTTCTTCCACTTCCATTCTCTTTTCCTTTTTTTTTTTTTTTTTTTTGCAGTACGCGGGCCTCTCACTGTTGTGGCCTCTCCTGTTGTGGAGCACAGGCTCTGGACGCACAGGCTAAGCGGCCATGGCTCATGGGCCCAGCCGTTCCGCGGCATGTGGGATCTTCCCGGACTGGGGCACGAACCCGTGTCCCCTGCATTGGCAGGTGGACTCTCAACCACTGCGCCACCAGGGAAGGAAGCCCCTCTTTTCCTTTTAACAGTTCACACCTATGTTTTCCAGTATGGTAGCCACAAGTCACATGTGGTTATTAAGCACTTGAAATGTAGCTAGTCAGAAATGAGTGTGATGTAAGTATAAATCACACATTGGATTTCAAAGACTTGTTACAAAAAGAAAAGAATGTAAATACCTCATTAATAACTTTATACCGATACATGTTGAAATGACAATATTTTGGATATTCTAGGGAGATAGAACATATTAAAATTATTTTAACCTGTTTCTTTTTCCCTTTGTTAAATTTAAAATTACTTATATGGACACCTTATATTTCTATTAGACAATACTAAACAATCAACCAGATGTGATTAAGGAAACAACTCTCTGGCAAGTGAACTTTCATAATGGTCCTTCTACTTCTTGTAGCCTAGATTGAAATAACATTTGCCATCAATGCCCATAGGCACTTGAAGTCCTTGATGTGTTTGCTTCGGGCAACATGAGTACAGAAGGCATGGAAAACATAGCCTGACCAGCTGGTGAAAATGAAGCCTAAGATGAGAAATAGAGTAATAAGGAGTCTTTGAAGAATTGTCTGAGATTTGTGTTTTTCATTGTTGGGAAGGCCAAAAGGAGAACAGCCACAAGGACCAAAAAGTTCTTTTAAAATTACATGAAAAGAATGTGAACTGGATGGTCAAAAATCAAACTGCAACAAAGATGCGTTTAAGTGCCTCCAGAAAGGTAATTAGACATTCCTCAACCCCAGTATTAATAAATTATTCCAGAATTTAGGAATAGGGGATGGAGTTACTCTTTCTGGAGTAACCTCTTCTAGACCAACCATGTAGGAATTAATCAACTCCCCTAGAAGAAGGAAGAGTCCATGTATTTGGTTATAAGTGTGAACACATCATTTACTTAGAGCTGATTTTATTGGCAGCTTATAACCCGCATTTGAGTTTATATATACAATTAGGGCAGTCTAAATATTTGAATGTATGTAGAGAAGAGACATAAAAATTTAATCTGACCTCCAAGAAAATGAAAAGGCAATTCCTATCCTAGATTAAAAAAATATATTTCAAAAGACCAGTAGTAAAAAAAAAAAAAAAGAGTACATGATCAATAGTGCCAGATATTTGGGAGAAGATAAGGAATAAGAAAAATCTTTTGATTTGTCTTGAAAGTGGTCGTCAATGACCTTGGAAACTTGTTATAATAGAGTGCTGAGGCAGAAGCTATTTTACTAGAGAATGGTGGAAAGATAAAAAAAAAAGGGGAGGGCAGGGCTTCAAAGCATGCATTGGAGAGGTCTGGAAATGAAAGCAAGGAAAATGGGATAATAGTTTAAATGGGAAAAAGGATCAAGCAATGCACTTTTAAGACAGATCCATTTTGATGACAAAGTGTAAATAAATGTAGCGGGAAGGGAAAGGATAAACATACTCATGAAAGAAGGTTAAGTGTGGGACTAAGTTGCTAGTATCTACATTATACTTTTGCAAACACAGGATGTATTCCCAGTGCAAAAAAAACTCTCTTATTTATTGGCTAAATCTTTTTAGTTAGTAGCCAGGATGCTCTATGACTAAAATTATTGAATAAATGTCTCCTTTATTTCTCACCTTCTAATTTCATTAATCTGCTGTGGTTAACTCTCACTTACAGAAACCAATATAAGGATTGATTTTAGGCAATTGCAGATCTTCCTCAATATTAGTTCAGGGCCATATCAGCAGAAAATCTACTTGTCTTGAATGGATTGCACTGGTATACTCAAATGATTTCAGAACTGGGAAGTCAGAAGATATTGAATTTTAAATATTAGATTATTTTATATTGGGCTTTGGATCTAATATTAGATATTAAAGTGTAAAATCGCATTGTCCTTATTGCTAGCCTTCTTTTTATCTTGCTGCAGGATCAGTATTGTTTTAGTACAGTATTTGATGGCTTATGAGCCTACAGGGTGAGGGAAAATATTTATACTACTTATTGAATGGTGGACAGCCCAAGATTTAAAATAAATTTTGTCAAACTTTAAATGCAGTAATTTATTAACATCTGATGGCCAAATCATATTTTACTATTGTAGTAAAAGAAATATCAAACAAAACAAAACAAATACCAGGCTAACCTAAAGGAGTAATGAATATGATTGTATTTGTGGTGTTGCCTTCGAAAAGAAGCTCTTCCACCAAGAGAGACCACCTCTGTACAGTCTGGTTGTTGACACCATATAAAAGGTAGTAAACAAAAACAAATGGACAGGATAATTACAGGGACCTGAACTCGTAAGACCAAAGTGGGTTGACACTACTTTTCTACTGTACTATTTTGATATATATTAAGAATAATCAGTATTGAGCAACTTAAAAAATATTAAAACCAGAAACAAAATGTGCAGTTTTAGATCCCCAAATGAAACACGAACATTTGATTTTTACTGAATTACAAAGAAGGTCCAACTTTCTTCAGAAACAATATCTAATGCTACAGAAAAATACCTAAATACCTAACATTGTTTCAATTTGTTTAAAACAACAACAATAATGACAAAAGTTAACATTTATTGTGAATCTATTTTATGCCAGGAATGTTCTAATTACTCTATTCCAAATACTTTATATGAATTAAATGATTTGATTCTCAAAACAAACAAACAAACAAACCAGTCCTATGGGGAATGTACTGTTATTATTCTAATCTTGCAGCTGAGGAAACTGGGACTTAAGTGAACTGCCAAGATTGCACAGCTAGTAGTGGCAGAAAGTGGGCAGAACCAAATCTAAGTTGTTGTTTCTTTATGATCAAAATATTGGTACGCTACAGTAGTTCCTGAACAGAACCTAACTGGTATTTTACTTTGTTTCAGTCCCTGATAAACATATTCTCTGTATAGCAAGAGTTTAAAGTTCTTGAAAGGATCAGATGCCAGGCAGGTTAGCAATCACAGGATTATCATCAATGGAGTACAGTGGGAACTGGGTCCTAGGAATAAAAAATTTATCAGAATAGGTGTTCCTACACATAATCAAGACAAAGCAGGAAGAGTGAATTTGTGGCAAGCTCCAAATTGTGGAGTAGATCTATTTTAAATCCCTTTTATCTAAGACCAGGATTCATCCTAGAAACTGGAGTGGATCTAGGCAGGCAAGTCTTACCTAAAGCTAAGATACAACAGTTGCATGGATAAGAAGAGAACTGAGGCTAAGACCCAAACAGGGCTTATTAAAAAAGACACAAGGTTCTTGGTGCAAAGGGGAGGAAGGACATGGTCTTAGGAAAGAAAAGAGTCAGTGAGATGAAAGGTTTGGAATTCAGAGGTTGAGAATTGGTGTCCAGGATCTTTTGGTGATTATATGGGACCCTATGGAAAGGGATGGCAAACAGCAAGCAAAGATGATCTCTAGAAAACTTGAATGGAGCAGGATTTCCCAAATAGATCTTCAAGGAATGTTAGCCCTATAGGCACTCTCCCTCATAAGAACTCACAGTGCAATTCTGTATTAAAGATGAGAAATCACATGGCAAGGAAACCTTCCTAATTTTAACCTAGCATTTTCCAAACTTACTTGACAATTAAATCCTTTGTTATTAAAATGACATTGAGCTGCTGTTGCATAGAGTAGACTTTGGGAAACACTGGGGTGGATACGGTTAAGAAGAGGGCCAAAGTAGCCCATTAGGGGAGTTGAAGAAAATATTGGAACACCTATTTCCACATGTGTTACCTGTGTTACCTCATGCTATAAATTGCTTATTTTGACATATTTAATAATGCTTAAAATGTATTAGTGCAAAACATGTATTCCATTTTTACATAAAAGAATATACATATATTGAGGGTACATGTTCCCTACCTTTTACTGATGATGTGCACATCAAATGAGTTTGGAGACAACCAGGAGAGGAAGGAGACCACTTGGGGTGGATGTTCCCTACCAAAATGCAACCCTAATCTATGGGAACTGAGAGGCTGTTCCTGGTTCTTCCTCTACTTTTGTTTCTTTTCTTGTTTGTCCAGGATGAAGTCTAGTCCCCCACAGAACCACTCTCAACCACTGAAAGCTGTTAGTGGTGAGTACTAATATCAACTTAAACAATGGTATATTAAGACTTTCATAGATAATAAGAGTTCTTGCTACCTCAGAGTAAGTATGAAAATAAATCTAAACATGATGTGGTATTTTTATTGCTATTTCAGTTTTTAAAATACATACTCCAATAATTAGTTCAGGGTATTAACAGAACATGAAAGTAGAATGTAAAATTTGTTAATTTTTAAGACACAGATAAAACTCCCAAATTTAAAAAGAAGAAATGGAGCACTTGATCTGGATTGCTTTTAATAGGACTAAATATCACAAAACAGATCTAACTGCTGTTTCTAACTTAAAAAAAAATCTTAAGGGTTGTCTGCAATTGTCACAGTTTATTTTCTTCAAGTAAACAGCTGTCTCAATTACAAGAATCATCTAGATTCGAGGTCACAAACTCAAAGATCATAGGAGTCAGGCAGGCAGAGTCAATTGATGAAGTATACTGTGTGTAAAGGAATGAGTGTGGGGTCTGGGGGGATGGGGAACTCAGGCACTGGGTGAGGGGAGCAATCACCAGTCAGCTCCAGCTGATTGTTTCCACATAGGAATTTAGATCCAGTTCTGCCTTCTCTAATTTTTCAAGAGAAACTATAAAATATCCAGATTTCAGGTGATCTCTCAGTATTTATAAATTTATTTATTTTTTATTTATTTTATTATTTATCTTTGGCTGCATTGGGTCTTCGTTGCTGCGCGCAGGCTTTCTTTAGTTGCGGCGAGCTGGGGCTACCCTTCGTAGCGGTGCGTGGGCTTCTCATTGCAGTGGCTTCTTTTGTTGCGGAGCACAGGCTCTAGGCACGTGGGCTTCAGTAGTTGTGGCACATGGCTCAGCAGTTGTGTGCATGGGTTTAGTTGCTCTGCGGCATGTAGGATCTTCCTGGGCCAGGGGTCAAACCCGTGTCCCCTGCATTGGCCGGTGGATTCTCAACCACTGCTCTTTTCTACCCAAATCATCTGAGCAATCAGGGAGCATTGGGAATGCATTATCTCCTTTCCCTCTGTTCCTGCTCCTTCCACTTCTTCCAATTTTAAAAGACTTTTAATTTCAAAATTTTTCCAAGATGCATATTAGTAGAGAAAATAGTATAATGAACCTCCTGGAACCCACAACCCAAGGCAACACTCTTAATAAAGTGCTTTTACCATCTGCAGGATTTTTCTCCCAAGTTGCTAATACCTATTTTGAAAGTTTTGATGCTTATATTTTCTTGTATTACTAGAAGATGCCAATAGAAAGTTTTTAGACAAGAATCGAGACTCATATTCCTTCCTCCTATTGCCCTGAAATGGTTTGTTTTTTGAAACATCAAGAGGCTGCCCTTGTTTAGTCGTGTCAACAGGAATTCCAGCAAGATTTGTGCATGTGCAGGCAAAGACAACTATGTCACAACTCTCACCTGTTGAACAACAACTGTAGGACACTGATTGGAAGATGAATCCTGACTTGGTCAAGGTTAAAATGAGGATGCGTTCTTACGTGAACATCTCATAATTTCCCCCCAGGAATACTAGAGTTGCTCCACCATCTACAGGCCTAAGAAAGCGCAGATGAGAACTATGAAGAAAGGCAATGTTAACTCCTGTTGAAGGAACCTAGCTTTTCTGTTCTGAAACTTATGAAATTCATCAGCACAATTTTCTATAATTTAAAAATTATAACAAGAAACCGTTTCTGTCATTACCCTGATTACTAAGTTACCTGGAACATGATAAACTCTTTCAACTGCTATTTTTGGGTCTTTTTCATCCCAGAATTCTAAAATACATATTATTACATCTTTAATGATTAATTTTGATCCATTTGTTGAGTCTATAGGTTTTATCTTCATGACTGACCTCTCTGCCCATTATACTCTGTCTCATTTTTTAAACCCGTGATTTCATTTTTTCAGTATTCTGGGTATGGCTGATTTGATTATTTGCAATGTCAAGTCTGCTTTTTACTACTTTCAAATAAGATTTTTATTTCAGTTATTGTCATTTTCATTATGTAGCATGCTCTTCTTACCCAGGCCTGCTTTTGCTCAATAGAGACAATGTCGTCTTTTATTTCATTAAGAATAAAAAGTAGGTAATTTCTAAGACCATGTCCTCTATCTCATGAAATAGATCAGGTTTATTTCTGAACCCTTACAACTTGGCTCTGTGTGGCAGAATTGCTGCTATTGCTATTCATCTTTGAGATTGATGTGTTGATATTTTCATCCTTGAAGTTAAGGTTTTGCTTGGATATCTTGAGCAGCAGCAATTGTTGTCCCGGGGAGAGGAAGATATTAGAGAAATGATCATTCCGTCTTAAATTTCAACCAGTGGTTCTCAAATTTCAGGGCACCTAAGAATCAACTGGGGAGCTTTCTAAGAATGCAGATTCCAGGGCTCCACTTCCAGTGATCTTAATTCAGCACAACTAGAGTGGGGTTGCCAGGAACCACCATTTGTTAAATGTTTGATATGAGATTTTCAAACATACACTAAAGCAGAAGAATAGTATAGTGAACCACTTTGTACCCATCACCCACCTTCAACAATTGTCAATAGTCTGTTCATCTGTGTCCTCTTCTATTACCAGTAATCCCGTTTGATGTTTTGTGTTTTATAATTTTTGCTAGAATATTTTAGAGCATACCACAGACATCAGTTCATTTCACTCTTGAATCCACAGAATGCATCCCTAACTTTTTCTAACACATAAACACAATGACATTATCACATCTAACAAAATTAACAATAATTCCTTAATATCTCATATTTCATGATCATATTCAAGTTTCCCCTAGTGATTCAAAACTGTCTTTTACAGCTAGTTTGTTGCATCATGTCCCAAACAATGTGCTTATTGCATTTGGTTGTTATGTTGCTTATGCTGGAGCAGCTATTCTTAAAACTTGTCTTCTAGGGCCTGGATAAGATGTTAGCATAGGAGCCCTTCAAGGAGTAAAATGGTTTGGTTCACAACACAAGAAGACCAGGAAGACAATTCTTGACTTCCAGCACTGATAGAGATGGACACAGCAAGATCAAATAAAGATGTGTGTCAGGAAATGAAGTTCAGGGCTAGCTGAAGGAAGCCTCAGTTCAGAATGAGTCTGTAGCACAAAGGATACTATTTAATCCTCACACTATTAAATGATATAGTTAATATAGGAAATGTGCTTAGAGTGGTCCAGCATACAGTAAGCTCTCAATAAATGCTAGCTGCTATTGTTATAATTACTCAGTGGGACACAGGGAATGAAGTTTGGAGGGCTGGTCTGTGATTGAAAGCAAAAAGAAAAACTGATTAGCATTTATATGTCTTTTGTGACTTAATGTAGAGTTTGATGGCAGGTGACAGAGGGCAAATGCAAGAGAAAGAGCTGAATGGAGAAGTGGGAGCTGGACCTACAGTATGAAACAAAGCAGGGAGGACAACATGGTAATGAAGGTAATTCTCTATGGGGTTCACATCTGTCCCATTGGTATTTCAGGCACAATAGAGACCCAAATGAATTCTCATTCATTTTTGCAATGTGCTGCTGAAGCATCTTTCCTTCTTTAGTTTTTCGTAGGTAATTTAAGTGGAATTAGGAAGATAGGCTGCTGTAATTAACACACAACACTTTATGCTTTCTAGGCACTGTGCTAGGAATGAATAATGTGAAAAAAACTGAGATGAAATTCATGCCCTCAAGGAGTTCGTGGTCCAGTGGGAGACAGGTAAGTGAGATTTTATAAAGCAATGAGATTTTATGAAAAATTTATTTTGTGATAAATCTGAAGCAGAAAGGGATACAGAATGCTACGGAAACAGAAAATAGGGGATGCTTAGCTGGGCCTGGGAACAAGTGGAATTTAGGTAGGGTGACCATATAATGTACCATCCAATTCTCTGAGTGTGAAAGGTGGTGCTAATAATAATTACAGGGAGACAGCGGTTGTAAACTAAGCCCATCTTTGACAAGCCAGAATGGTTGGTCACCTCGATTAGGCCAAAGAAAATCTCTGTACGTCAGGTCATATGTGAGTTTTAAAGGGAGAGAACACAGTCACCAGGGAAGAGAGTGTCTTCCAAGCACAGGAGGAGTGTGTTTAAGGACAAAGAGTTGTGAGAGACCTGAGATTGCTACAGATCCAGGAAATCGCTTAGAAATAGAATAATCTGGAGTGAAGGGCATAAAATGGTCAACGATGAAAGAAGAATCTAGAGTTGGGACCAGGCCATGAGAGAACTGGTCAGCTAAGTAGATGAGACTGAATTTTATTTTAAAAGTTATTGAGCATCATTAAGGGGTTTTAGGGAGGGATGTGACGTAGTCAAATTTGCAGGGAAAGATGATAGCAGTAAATGCAATTATTAAGGTTCCTTTCTATGACATACACTTTCAAATGTAATGCTCTCAACAAACTAATGGTATGCATATTATTATCCTTATTTTACAGCCACATAAAATGAGTTAAATAATTTTCCCATAAGAGATGGAAGTGGAACTTAAATATAGGTGTATCTAACTCAAAATCTGTGCTACACTCAACTTTGACAGAAGGTTTGAGGGCAGTTTGGCAGGGAGCCAGGGTAGTGAGGCAGGGTGCCCAGTGAAGTAGCTATTGAAATCCAGGCAGGAATTATGACAGGCACTAACTATGGAAGAGGCAGGGGGGATGATTAGGAATAAATAGTCATGCCATATAAAAAGAATTAACATAAAAATCATAGGACTTGGTTTGCTGAGTGAGTGGTGGTGGCAGTAAGGAGACTTGAAGAGTCTAGACTTCTGGTTTGGGTGCCTGTGTAAATGGTAATAGCCCATTCATCAAGCCAGGCAATTAATTGAAGGAAGATTTAGGCAAACTCAATGAGTTCTCTTGTCGAAAGTTTGTATAGGATTACTGGGTGATACTTGGTAATAGAATATGTGAGTCTGGTGTTCACCAGTGAATCATGGAAAACTATAATAAAATGGAAAGTTCAAAAGGTTGACGATAGAACCTGGGTAATCAGGGACAAATACTGCAGTAAAGTAATAACAAAGATGTTAACGTATCTATTGAATTAGGCAACTAGTAGCTCAGTTTTGGAACCTAAATTGGAGACTGTATCTTTATACTTGTTAAATATTATACTAGTTGAAACAACTTTGAATCTCAAGTCTGTCATCTCTTATATTAGCTAGCTTTTTCTGCTTTGCATCATTTATTTACTTTATACATATATTTCTATATGCATTCATTGTAATAGCTATTATTTATTAAATGCCTGCTATATCCCTGGTTCTTTATAAACATTATTGTTAATTTACAAACAAACCTGCAAAATCCATATTAGTGTCTTCATTTTAAAGATGAAGAAATATAGTGTTCCCATAACTGTAATTCAAAGGAGGAACTGAAACTAAGTGGGGCAGATATCAAGGCCTGTTCTCTTCCCATTTATGCCACAAACCTATTGCTCCCTTCAGGATTCAACTGCATAAGTCAAATGCCACCAGATGCATCTTCATTATGGCCCAGGAAATCTAGTGACAAACAGTAAGGCTATTTGATACTTCCAATCCAGGGGAAAAAACTGGATTATTTAATCCACCATAGAAGCAAGAGGATCTGTGAATATGAAGCAAAGTGAAGTTGGATATTTCCACAAGGAATGAACAAAAAGAACGGACCAAAGGTATAGGTAACAAAACTTAAAATAATCACATCTAAAGAGAACCAGAAGAAAAGAAACAAGGTTGAGCAATATACACAGGAATATCGAAGTGAGATAACTCACTCCACTGGGCTCCATTTTTAAAAAGGCAGGAGTACAAACAATTTGTCCTGCAGGTCCCAACCAGCCTAATGTAATTACACAACTGCTTTCTGACTTTGAAAACTGAACACAGGGTAAAATCCATGGGATGACTTTAATTAAAAGTTATTTTCAAAAACAAACATGAATGGATTTTGCAAAAGGGCAAGTAAAAATCAGATGGCTGAGTGTTGCAAAGAATTCACTTATTGGGTGCACTAAGGTTGAAGCTATTTTGGATGAAAAAACTTCTGACTCCCATCAGTTTAGGTCGTTTTACATGTTGGAACACCCTGAACTTCAGATGAACTCAGACCCATAGCACACTATGTTTTAAGGTAATGTTACAAAACAGTGGATAAATAAATGATACTAACAAAAACATGAGGAAAATGCTGAAGGATTTCAAATGAATACGAAACAATTGTGAACTCTCACTAATCTCTGTAACTCTCTTGAAAAAGCAAAACTATCCTAACCTTTAAACCTGAATGGCATTAAACGGATTACTTTTTCAGATCACCTGCTTTGTCTCAGCTTTATCAACCACCCATATATAGCAGCCACAACTACTGAAGCCCACGGGTCTAGAGCCCATGCTCTGCAGCAAGAGAAGACACAGCAATGAGAAGCCCGTGCACTGCAACAAAGAGCAGCTCCAGCTCGCCGCAACTAGAGAAAGGCCGGGCGCAGCAACGAAGACCCAACACAACCAAAAATATATAAATAAAATAAATTTATAAAAGAAAAAAATATATATATATACGTCCTCTTACGGTCTAGCAAAGGTGCTATTACTGACTCACCAATAATAGGACAAGTGTTTGGGGTTGTTTCACAGTGTGCGTAGCTGCAGGGGTGGGGCGGGGGGTGGGGGGTGGAGTGGATAGAGGGGTGGAGATAATGCTCTCTTTTCCGTTCATGCCCTGAACTGGCCCAGCCTTGGTTAGACATATGGCAGTGAATGGGCATGCAGCCTGCAGGCACACCAAAGCGGCTAACTATGGAAGACCCTTGAGGATGCAGTCTGGAACTTTGGCCTCATTAATACCATGCTCTAGCCCAAGGGTTCTCAAATTTTGGTGCGAGTTAGAATCACAGGTGGAGTAGCTATTAAAAATTCCAGCCCTTGGATACCACCTCAGTCCTACCGAATTAAAATATCTGGAGGTGGGGCCCTGGCATCTCTGCTGTCCTCAGGCTCCACAGATGATTCAGATACACACCACAACTGCAGAACCACTGCTCTGGCCACCAGGCTACACCTCACTGGCCAGGACTCTGACTACCCTGTAGCAGATGGTGCCGACTGACAGCGGCTCTGCTCTGGTGGCCCAGGTACCGGCTGCTGCTGCCTGTCTGACTTACTCTTTCTTTTCACAATCCTTTGTCTGCTTTCTACCATTTGGAAATAAAACAAAACACAAAACCAATATACTTTAAAAATTATGAAAGTAGAAAAATCTGAAATATATACAGAAGAAAAATCACTTATACTTGCACCATTCCAAGATAACCACTATTAATGCTACAGTGAATTATTTTCATTGTATACTCAGAGAGTTACAACCATCCTTTTATGGAATCATGTGCCCCATTAAAAAAAATAATTTTTATTGAGTGGTATGTGTCTTGTGCTAAGTACTTTATATTCATTACTTTGTTTAATCCTCACAGCATCCCTATAAGGAATGCACAAGTATGACCCCATCTTATGGACTAAAAAATGGAAGCTTAGAGAAGCCATAGTAGATCATGGCAGAGTGCTGGTTTGAACCCAGAAACACAGTCTTTTTCTCACTTTAACATCTGATATACACGTATTTCCAAGATATTGAAAACATTTTATAAATAACATCAATAATGGCTACATACTCTTCTATTTTAGGACTCTACAATTTGCTTACTCAATGCCCATAGTCCAACAATGGATTCTAAATTGCTGTAATGTTGCAATGAATATCTTCATGAATTTGGCTTTATCTGTGTTTCCTATTATTAGGAGAAATTCCTAGAAAATGAATCAATATGTCAAAGAGTATAAATACATAAAAAATATATAATTCTCGATGCACACTGACAGGTTGCTTTTAAGAAAAGATTATAAAAATTTCTGCAGTCTTTTCATCTACTCTGGCCAAAATGCTTATGTAGCTATTTCTCATTTTTCCTGATTATAAATAAATCCTAGGTGACCATATTTGCACATTTATTTTTGCCTATATTTCTGATTATTTCTTTAAGTTAAATTTCTAATGATGGAATTGCTGGATCAGTGGGTAACACATTTTAAGATCTGTTAATACTTATGGTATTTCTAAATTGTTTGCCAGGAAGATCACAATTATATTCCCACCAGCAGGGAAAGTGAATGACCATTTCTTCACACCCTTGTCAACACAAAACATTTGTTTCTATCTGAACTTTTAAGAACTAATGAAGTAAAACAGCTTTTCACATGTTCATTGACCCATTGCTTTCCTCTTCTTTATTTCTTGTAAATTTTAAAACTTATGTCTTTAGCCTTCACTTAAAAAATCTTTAGGTTGCAAGTACCTTTCTTATTATTTATTTGAAAGGGTTCTTTATACTAAGACTGTTAGCTCTGTCAAATCCACTGCAAAATGGCCCAAGTTTGTCATTTGCATATTTCTTATGAATGTTTTTGATGTAGTAGACTTGAAATTTTAATATGGTCAGGTTTATCTGTATTGTCCTTTATGGCTTCTACCTTTGGTTTTAGATAGAATTTAGAACATGCATTCTCACTCCACTAAGTACAGATATTCACATATATTTTCTTTCATTTACGGCATCATGGAACCTTTAAATCATTTGTAACATATCTTGGTATAGGCTATAATATAAAAACTCTAATGTTTTCAAGTAGTTAATAAATTAAGTCAGCTATATTGCTTGAAAAATTCATTCTCCTCCTATGTGAAATGCTACCTTTACATTTATGAAAAAGACCCAGGCACATACAGACACAAATACATATACATATGTGTGTGTGTATAATTATATATATATATATATATATATATATATATATATATATATACACACACACATATACATATACACATACATGTATGAAACACTTTGGAATATTTCTGCAGGTGTAATCAATATTTCAAACATTTTAATTCATTGATTCATCCACCTGGTTTGTCATTTATTTACTCAATGAATATTCATGAGTAGGTTCTACATACAAACACATAATTAGATCCTCTATACTTGATCTTATATTACTGTATTGACAGGGAAGAATCTTACCGTTCAGTGAGAAGTTCTTTTCTCTAAACTCTATAGCATGGATGGTCTTTCCTGTTCATTAAACACTTAATCATGTCAAGTACAACAGCATGTTTTGTTTAATTATATACTGTTTTGGCTTGGGTCCATATGAAGAAGATAAGCTATTTGTGAATAAGGACTATGCCTGCCTTCCCTTACAATGCTTAGGAAATGTAGGCTCAAAGGCATTGTACACTTTTGACATAAATTTACCTCAATTAAAAGTTCAATTTTGGGCTTCCCTGGTGGCGCAGTGGTTGAGAGTCTGCCTGCCGATGCAGGGGACACGGGTTCATGCCCCGGTCCGGGAGGATCCCACATGCCGCAGAGCAGCTGGGCCCATGAGCCATGGCCGCTGAGCCTGCGCGTCCGGAGCCTGTGCTCCGCAACGGGAGAGGTCACAACAGTGAGAGGCACTCGTACAGCAAAAAAAAAAAAAAAAGTTCAATTTTGCAAATGAAGTAGATTCAAGGAAGTCAGATGACTTATCCAAGATCACACAGCTAATCAGTGACCATATTAGGATCAGGGTCCAAGTCTTTAAGCTGTCACTTCAGGTACCTTTCTATCATTACTCTCTTTTTTCCTAGCATTTCATTTGGCTCTTCTAGCTGGGCTGCTCTGCTAAAAATCTTTGCATTAAGGCAGGATCAGCAAGGTTCTCAAGTCATAAGTGAATGTGTTATCACGTCATGGGAAATGCTTATGAATTGTGAAATGATTCTGTTCTATTTTTCAGTATGTGTATATATAAGCATCATGTGTCTGTTTGACTAAGTTATTAGTGGTATAAGAGAATTAAATACACAAACTGAAAAATTAAATACATATGGCAGAGATATTGCTTGTTGAATTATATACAGAAATGTTAAGGATGGTTATATCATATGTTGAGGTCAACACTTTTTCAGTAAAAACATATTTGAAATTATAATTGTGCTTAGTGGGAAATATGATTTCACATGAAAATATTCCTTGCTTTACTCCTAAAATCAATGTATAAAAATCAATTAATGTGAAAATCAGTTGAATCTAAATCTATTCTTTTGATAAATTACATTATAAGTACTAGGGAATCTATCTATTAATGAGCATATGTGATGAATATTCAACAAAATTTCCTGAATGCTTACTCTATGCCAGGCTGTATGCAGAATTCATTATACAAGAATGAACAAGACGGATTATCCCTTCCATGTGGAATTTATAATCTCTTAAGAAAGAAGCATGAGAAGTAGCTGGAAGGGTAGTAGGTATAATAAAGAAAAACTCCTAAACTAGGGTTGAGAAAAAAACTATTCTAAAGAAGTGATACTTAAGTTGAGACTGAAAAGATGAGTATAAAGAAGCTTGGGAAGGGGCAGGGAATTTGAGGGGCAGGAAATCATTCCAAGCAAAGAAATTTGCAAAGGCAGAAGGCAATGAGTGGCATTGTATGTGAAAAGTTGGCCAAACTTTATGAAGCTATGGAATTAGCAACCTCTTTAAAAAAGGAGTTGGAGAAACATAAGCAGTAAAGGGAGAGGACTTTAAAAGTGTTTGGTTGAGACCTGAGTCTGTTTGATGTCTGATATGAAGAAGTCAATGTGAGGCTGCCTGTATGTAAGGCAAGGAGATGACTAATGGCACAGGTTCTTGAAAAGGAGGGAGGAGAGAAATCCAGCGCAGTAGATGGAGGGGTCACCCAGCTCCATTGTGAAAGGAGGAAAAGAAAAACCAGGAGACTCGGAGGCACATATGTTTATAGATGTGATGGTGGAAAGTTGAAAGAATCAGCATCTCTGATGGCTTGTGTTTTCTCACTGTAGTAGGTTGTCTGATGGGAATGAAGAGAAGGAAGGAGGAATGCAAAGATTTTGAAATAATCATGGGGGTCATTGGGAGAAACAACTGACTAGAGAAGATCATACTTTATTAAAGCAAGAACTCGTGTGTATACTTGTAACATACAAAAGTTATCTTGACTTTTGTCTAGGAAGTTGTCTGAGAAATTAGGGAGAAAGGAAGCTAAGACAAAGAAAATCATTGAAGCCTGATTCAAAAGAGACTTCAAAACAATTAATCTAATAAGACTGAATGTATAACGTTCCAATAAAATAAATGAATACAAACCTCCTCAGAATATAAATATTTCTTGACTTCACGACCATTCATTACAAAACTTCTTGAAACAATGTTTTACACCTGTTTCATTTTATTCAATCCCCACTCATTCCTCAATCCTTTGCAATGGCTTCATTGCCTTTTTAACAAATAAGATTAATTTTTAAGAGAAGTTTTATGTTTAAAACCAAATTAAGAGGGGGCTACAGAGATGTCCCACATACCTCCCACTCCCACACATGCATAACCTCCCTCATTATGAACATCACTAACTAAAATGATATATTTTTTACCAAGGATGAACTAACACTGCCACATAATTACCTAAAGTCCATAGTTTACCTTAGGGATTGCTCTTGATGTTATACATTCTATGGGTTTGAACAAATATATAATGACATATATCCACCATCATAATAGCATACAGAGTATTTTCACAGCCCTAAAAGTCCTTTGTGCCCTGCCTATTCATCTTCCCCACCTCTCACCACTAGTACCACTTATCTTTTTATTATTTCCAGTTTTCTTTTCCAAAATGTCATATAGTTGGAATCATACAGTATGCAGCCTTTTCAGGTTGCCTTTTGTCACTTAGTAACATGCATTTCACGTTCCTCCATGTCTTTTCATGGCTTGATAGCTCATTTCTTTTTTAGTGCTGAATAATATTTCATTGATTGCATGTAACATAGTTTACCTTCACTGAGTTATAGGACATGATTTTCACCTCCATTTGATTCTTCTCCTGCTTTATCATAAATGCTGGTATTTCTCAGTTCTGATTTTGGACTTTTTCTGTTTCTCCCCTACAAAATCACAATACTCATCTTACTTCTTGGCTTCAATCTGTACTTCAGTGCAAACACCTCTCAGATATATAAACCTTTCCACTATACCACTGTCCTTCTTTTTCAATGGCCCAGCCAGATATCCTGGTCTGAATGTCCCAATGGAAGCTCCAAGGCCTACGTCATCATTTTACTGTGCTTCCCAATTTGTGTCAACATCCTCCTAGTCACTTAGTTTCCAATTTTGAAATCATCTTTTTCTTTGCCCTTTCCTTCATGCTCATATCAGTTATCCCACTCCATCAATCCTATTTTTCAATATAAATTTATTTATTTATTTATTTATTTTTCGCTGTGTTGGGTCTTTGTTGCTGTGTGAGGGCTTTCTCTAGTTGCGGGGCTACTCTTCGTTGTGATGTGTGGGCTTCTCATTGCGGTGGTTTCTCTTGTTGCAGAGCACGGGCTTTAGGTGTGCGGGCTTCAGTAGTTGTGGCACGTGGGCTCAGCAGTTGTGGCTCACGAGCTGTAGAGCGCAGGCTCAGTAGTTGTGGCACACAGGCTTAGTTGCTCTGTGGCATGTGGGATCTTCCCGGACCAGGGCTCAAACCCATGTCCCCTGCATTGGCAGGCGGATTCTTAACCACTGCACTACCAGGGAAGCCCAATCCTATTCTTTATAATGTCATTTATTTGTCCTTCTGTACCCTACTTCAGGCTCTCAATAACATGTGCTTAAATAATTGCAACCTCTACAGTTCTGTTCTACCTTCCTTTACTCTATACTACATGCTATTGTCAGTGATCTTCCTAAATTACAGGTGTAATCACATCACTCCCATGCTCAGAATCCTCTCATGGCTTCTCATTAGTGATAGCTGTCATTTATCAAGTTTTTCGTAAGTTCCAAGCAGTTTGCAAAGCTTATTTTATATTACCTTATATAATTTATCCTCCTCATCATCATAATCTAAGAGATAAGTACTGCCCACATTTTACAGATGAGAGGACTGCAGACTGTTGAGCTCAACTAATAGTAAAAGCCAGAAATCAAACAAGCATCTGGCTAACTAAATCTTTGTGCTCCCTCCTAACCATTACCTTCCTACCTAGAGAATAAAGTAAAGGTTAAATTTCCTGGACTCACATTCAAGGTCTTCAAGATATTTCTCAAATTTACATCTTCAGGGCTTCCCTGCCGATGCAGGGCACGCCTATTCGTACCCCGGTCTGGGAGGATCCCACATGCCGCGGAGCGGCTGGGCCCGTGAGCCATGGCCGCTGAGCCTGCGCGTCCGGAGCCTGTGCTCCGCAACGGGAGAGGCCACAGCAGTGAGAGACCCGCGTACCGCAAAAAAAAAAAAAAAAAAAAACCAATTTACATCTTCAACCTTTTGTTCATACCATCATTCTTCCCAATTTAAATGAGTTGAGCTATCTTTCTGGCAGGGATGCCAAGCAGTAAAAATCTTTGAGGTACTAATGCTTCAAAGAATATCCAGTAGTTAATCAAGGGCCATGAAACTTAGGTATCTTATGCTGCACCTGATTAATAAAGTAATGATACACTACTTACACCCTAGGCCAATTTTTAAAAAATAATATATTATCTCTACCCTTTTTTGGGGGGAGGGGGAAATATAAAAAAGATGGTAAATAATTATTATAATACTTTATGTAAAGCCATAAACACAGTATGCACATTTTGTTGGGTTTCAGCCTCTACAGCTGGTAGAACTTATTTTTGCTTTTATAAATGAATACCTCTGTTATTCTTTTGTATCAAGAAGAATTCTATATGTGCAAAAAGGAGTCTTCAAAATTGCTCAGAAAACCAACTGCAGCTGTAAGCAGCTATACAACTTTGCACAGGTTTAAGAAGTTTATATAAATGTATAAATATCATTGTACATATGTGCGAAGGACACAGTGTAAACTGTCATTTGAATACTCCAAATCTTTGTTGGCTTAAAAAGTGTATTAATATTTTGCATAAATTTGGATGATGAGATTTATACTTCTCTTGACAAAATCTTTGGAATTGAAATAAGAGAGATTATGGATATCACAATGAATCACATTGATAACCAGGAATTAATATTTATCTGTAAGCCCTTCTATGTAAAGAAACTCACTACCAGCAGACAAAAGATAGCATATTAACAATGGCACGTATTTTGTTGAAATGTTCACCCTAAGGAAGTGACTTCACAATGCATTTCTCTTGTTACGTCCACCCATTTATTTTAAAATCCTATGTGCTTCTCAAAATGTGTGGCTACAACAAATATTCATATAACACTTCTCCATAATCTTCGGGACATCAGAAATAAATTACAGAAAGACAATGAATGGGAAGCATGTAATCCTCCATGGTGTTCATTAATGGATGCTTGTGACAAGATACTGTCAGTTTTAGTTTAATAATTTTTTCTTGGATGGCTCCTATTTTCTCAGCAGAAGGCTTAGGTACTACTAGGACAGCTCACCATTAGTGGCAGTAGTGAAATGACCTTCTTGTCAGACATGCTACACAGCATAGGATTGTGACTGAGAAAGATGACTGAGGTCCTCAGGTCTTACTCATTTAGCAAGTAGGAGAAGACAATTGCCACATCAAATTAGATGACCCTCCTTAAAACTTCAACCAATTGTACACCGTCGAGTATTCCTCATTTTCCCATGAGCACTTGGATACTTAAGGAATTAGGGTTTGGGAGTGGCTCTTAGATAAATCGAGAAATAGAAGCTAAAACATAAATAACTCCCATGGTTTTGTACACGCACTTAAATAAAATTGCAGCAAACACCTTCACAAATGACAAAGTGACTGCAGGTCTTCTATCTTCACAGTCTCTTTGATGTGCTTCCTTCTTTTAGTAGGAAAAGCTGACATTTATTCTTTATCATTAATTCTATTGCTAATTCCATTGGGTAGGAGTGAGGAGCTCCACACATCCAGATGAAAAAAAGAACAAAGGCAAAAACAACAAACGAAGGTTCTTTCCCCTCCCCGACTTGGGATCTTTGAAATGTACTGCTGGGATTGTCCCCTATTGTGAGCATTATTCCTCGGCTATTTGATTATATACCTGTGGATTCTATGAAAAAGTCAGATTTCTAAAATAACTACAATTTCATGGCTGATCTTAAAGCTCTCATTGTTTTCAAAAATTTTTGACCTGCTTCTATGCTGCCAATGTGTCTACTGCCATTTTTAATAAGCTTTAGAGCTGGTGGATTAACACTGAATGTCAAACACCACAATCAGAATTGCTGATCGTTTGCAGAAACACTAGTTTCACATATTAAAAAACTGCCTTCTTCTTGCCATAAAACTCAGCACTCACTTCTGTTGTATTTGATCATTCTTACATGCACTTTTTAGCTCTCAGTAACAGCCTTTGAAAGGGAGAAAGAATGTTAACGTAAGTGAAAATGACAATCATAAGTGGTATCTAATTTCTTTTTGCTTTTCTCAAAAGGTGCATTGACTCTTTAGCTGTTCATTTTTTCCTATGATTCATCATCAACAACTATGTAATCCAAAACCCATGAAAGAAAAAATTTGAAAGCTGGAGCACAACAGAGTAAGGTAGACCTCCTTAGCATGGGCTAGAGTTAAACTTTCTTACATTATCAAATTATACAGCATAATTCTCTATAAAGGAGTGATGTTATGTATCCATTCTACTGCAGACTACTCTGGATAGTCATGCAAAATTGTTTCTGAATTTAATCCATGCTTTTCTACAGCATCAAGCAGTATAAACTCATTTTTAGGAGAACTCAGTGTTTCCCAACTATCCCACAAAATCTTTACATATGTCAAAATATGTTTTATATATGTGACTGGCAATCAATGAGATACTAATTACTTACTGAGGTGTATCATAACTAATTCAATGAAAACTAGATTTAAAGCAGAATTCCGTAGTCCTCCCCGAGGGATGCCATTTCTGTTCTCCATTCCAAGTCAGTGGACTGATCAACCTATCAATTGCTATCAGTGAGTTAGATTTCATTCTATTAGCTATTTTTCCTTCCCTTTTCAATCCATTTCTTCCTAATATAGCAAAGACTGGTATATTCATTAAAGAAAACTTGGAATACACAAAATACTGCAACAGAAAAAAGCACCCACAGTTATGCCACCACACTCAATTATTAACATTTTGGAGGTGTTTCGATCTTTCCCTCAAATCTTTTCTTATATATATATTTTTAAAAACAGTCACAATTACACTATATACACAGTTTTATCCTACTTTTCTCACTTGCATTACGTAAATATTTTCCATGGTTTTGCAAACAATGAAATATAATTTTTAATGAATGGCTATAAAATTCACCATGAATTGAATAAATTATTAGGCCACTTGTCTTACGCACAGATTTCCTAAAGATTTACAGACAAAACAGGTTATTTCTAACCTCCTTCAGTCCAAATACCATTATTTGCATACATATAACGAAGGTTTCTAAAAGTATATGTAAATAAACACTTTAAGATAAATTATTGGGAGGGGAGAATGTTCAAGCCTGCTGTTCAGTATCATAAGAATTAGGTTTTGTTCCTCAAGAGTGGCCCCATTCTCCTTGACTTGGTTCAAATTTCACAAACCTACTTTATTAAGTGACCATCATAATAGTTACTTTCTTGGCTCTTTCTTAGTATGAAACAAACAATAATTTATTAATTCACTATTTATGAGTGTCTTCCATATGAAAGATACTGTGTTAGCCACTATGAGTGAACACTGATGCATGAAGGAGCTTTGCCTGACCTCAAAGAGCTAATACGCAAAAGAGAGGAGATAAGTACACTAATAAATAAAAAGGAAATGACCGTAAATAAAGCAAGATTTCAGAAGAGGGGAATTCACATTTAGCTGAGGTAATTAAGTAAGGCTGTCCTAAAGAGAGAGTATTTAACTGAGCTTTAGGGGGGGCATAAAAATTGAATCAGTAGAAAGGGAGAAGACAGATATAACAATATGAGCAAAATTAGACACAATAATTAAGGGCATGTGACTGAAAAATTGAACGACAGCTTAGAGTGTAGGAGTCAGTGGCTGAGTTAATGATGTTGCTTAATCATCGGGCCACAGTCCTCGGACTCCATCTGTTACGCCATGGGGAGACACTGTAGGTTCTCCAGTAGATACAAGGATTCATGTAGCAAATTCAGAAAGTTAATACAGCAGTAGTGTGTAAACTGGATTGAGCAGAAGAAAGAATAACAAGGTATTTGGGTCAGATATATTGAAGTGGCCCATGCCTGATAAGGCTAACTCACTGGAAAGTGCAAACCAGCAATGTCAAGACAATCGGACTTGCTCATTCCAGGGCAATCATTAAATACAAAGGAATAATGTTACCATATATGTTTGGAAAATTGAAAGTGAATAAGTGACAAATTAAGGGGTTATTTGCACTAATACAACCCACGTGTGTTTGGCACTCCTTATTTCAGGGACTGGGCAAGGTGGAGCTTGAAGGTTGAAGTTTAGCAGCACTGGGGCAGGCTCAAAGAGTTGCCTCTACCAAGGCATCCTGGGGAAGAAGAGCAGGTAGGTCCCAAGATGGAGCTGTGGTACTTGAGGAAGGTCACAGACTCTAACCAAGCTGGACTAGGGTGTAGCTGATTTAGTCTTGTGTGAACTGAGTTGTAGAAGTCAGAGGGGAGAAGGTCCCCGCAGAGAAGGCTTGCATGCCATTCTGGAAATGGAGTGTAAAGACGGTAAGACTCCCATTTAGAAACTAGGCCATTCCAGGATGCCTGAAATGAGACTCAAGGACAGGGCCACAACATGACATTTGGAATCTGGAGTTAGCTGGAACCCATGGTGGGCTGGCACCAGACAGTGAGCTAGGGGTGCAGGTGGGCTTTCTCCTCAGGCAAAAGTGCTCCAGAAGGGAACCAAGGAGCCCTGAGCTCACCCAGAAGGGGGCTGGCCAGTGCCTGGTTCCTATGCAGGAGATAGTACACACTGAATAGCATTGCGGAAATATCTTGCCATTCATCAGCAAGCAGAGATGGAGAGGTCATTTCCAAACTCTGGGGGGACTTATGATGGAAGACAGATGTTGATATATTAACTCACTACCCATCTCACTAGCAAAATACATACAATGGTTTGCAGTGTCCAGAGTATTAATTAGGATCAGCTGGCATGAAGTCTCAGGATGGGGGCTCTCAGGAAGAGAGCTAGAACAGACAGGCAACGATTGGCAACAAGAAGAGCTCTGCAACAACTTTGGCTATTGTCACATTGGCAACTTAAATGATTGTTTTCTGCCGAATAAACTAAAGGGGTTTATGGGATTTTGCCAAACTGAAAAATAACAAAACTTTCACTGTGAGAAATTAGCAAAGTTCACTTTATTGTTTTATTAAAGAGACAACTAACCATTCTTTCTGTGAACGATCACGGTAGTTGTTTTCAAAATTCATTCCAAAGAAAATATGTGTCAGACTCAACTTAACATTTATTCCATGCCTTTTCCTGCCAGGCACTATTCTAAGTGATTTCTACCAGTCTTCTCAAAGTGTGGTCCAAGGACTGAAGCTGATATGCAAACTGTTACCTGTCTGTGATAGGAGAAGTAGCTTTTACCAAAATGTTAATCAACACACTGCTTCTTTCATTGGAAAGTCTTGCTAGGAAAAAAATGTCCGCTAACTAAGAAGTGTGCTTAATAACTTAGTTGATTTACACTCTGGTGCAAGTTCCTTAACTTGTCATGGGCAGGCAACAAACAACTCATAGATATGCAGTGGTCCACAAACCATATTTCAGGTAGGATTGATTTGTATACATCTCATTTAACAAAGTAAATGAGTCAAACCTAATTGAGTAAAATGGAGGGCAAAGCAGACATTTATTTTAGGGTTGGTCCATTTCCTCAGTCTTGTGCCAACAATGTGAAAATCACACAATTCGTAAAACATTTGTAAAGTGGTTCAAATTCCCCAATTATTTTAAAAACTCTTGAACATAACCACTGAGTCTCACAAATGATAAACAATAGCAAACAAGTGCATTTTTCTTTTGTTTTAAAAGACTAGTAATATTTTTTTTTCTAGAAAATATTCGTGTTCAGTATAAATTCTAAAAGCATTTAATGACCTGTGGGGCAATTTGGCAGACTGAGCACATGCATTCATTCTCCGAATTCCACTGGGGACTCTGAAGTAACAGTATTTTATATGTATATAATTGCATAGAGGTGCAAAGAGGAGTAGACATTTAACAACAAAGACATGAGATTTCAACACATTTACAGAAAAAACCAAATGGGGATGTGGACAGATAAAACACAGATAGAAATACCTCAGTCTAGAATGTGCTATGAGAGGTCTACTGCGAAGGTGAGAATATTGGAAACCCGAAAGGCTCTAGGCTAGAGGGTTAGATGAGAGTAAGGGTGAGAAGTGGTGCTGAAAATAGGGAAAACATTGAAGCTATTACACAAAACAACTGCCCACCTCACTTCCATTACTCAGAGTGATTGACAGTCTGGCACTTGTTCCCAACCAAAAAGAAATCAGGACTCTTGGAAATAAATTAAATAAACTATCTGGGGACAGCCTAAGTTTCTATTTCACATTGAGTGCCCGAGAGTCCATCCCTCCTTATTTTGGTATTTGTGGTCCTGTGGCTTGCAGCCTCAGTCTGATCTCTGGCTCTCCATCAACTCAATCAAAAGGGAAGTCTGCCAGTTGGGAAATCCCTGCCCAGTAATGGAGCTCCAAATGAGATGTCTTATCCATTCAGAAGGATTTCAGGATAGTGCACTTATATAGAAACCAAGGAAGTCAGGCCAAATTGCCAGTCCTTCATTCTCATATAAGTAAGGATAACCAAGAACAACCAGACAGTGGAGAAAGAGCTACAGCATGACTGAGAAGAACCAACACAAGAAGAAAACTGACCTTTCAGGCAAGAGAAATAATTCAAGAAACAGAGAGCAGTATAAAAACAGTAATTAATTAATATACCCAGAGATTCAAGAAGACTCTACATCCATGACAAACTAACATAATACTATAAAAAGGAACAAACAGAATATAATAAATAGCTCTTGTGTTTTAAGAATATATATAGTTAAAATAAACTCAATAGAAGGGTTGTAAATAAAGCTGAGAAAATTCCTCCGAAGATTGAGGAAAAGGAAAGACACACATATACACATACATACACACACAAATATGAGAGAAGAGGTAAGTGATACAGTATTCAAAAGTACATTCCAAGTACATCTAATAGAGCTGCAAAAGGAGAGTACAGAAAACATGCAGAAATTATCAGAACATAAGAAATTACCAGAAATAAAAAAGAAAAATTTCCACAAGAAACAAATTAACCTTCAGATTGAGAGGTTTCATAGACTGGCCAAAACAATAAGTTTAAAAAGTCCAACACTCTAAACCCAACACCAAGATCTTCACCTCTTTAAGAAATCTAAGGAATTCAAGGATAAAAAGTGATCTAAAAGTTTCCAGATTAAAAAAGAAACACACACGCACACACACACACAGCTATAAAGGAACAGGAATTCAGAAAACACCAGACTTCTTTCATCAGCAATAGGAGAGGCCAAAAGCCAATGGAGTAATGTTTTCAAAATTCTAGGGGAATATTATTTTTAACCCAGAATTCCATTCCCAGCCAAATTATCAATCTAGAAGAAGTAAAAGAAGTCAATTTTCCAAATTTCTCTTCTAAAGAAGATAAAGATGTTTTCTAGAAAAATGAAAAAGAAATAGAAGTCAGGAGAGTCAAGAAATAATTAAGTCAACCCAGGAGAAAAGAAAGGAGGAATCCTAGTGTGACAGCTGTGCTGCTGCTTTAGAGACCAATCATTCAAATTGAAGTTGGTAAGCAGGGCTGTACACAGTCTGTACACACTGGAATGCCCCAGTTGGTGGTTTATAAATGGCCTCTTACCTGATTGGTCAGTGATGATATCATGTTAGTTGTTAAATAATTTGACTCCAAGGTGAATCTAAGAGGGAGGTCAACAGGAAAAAAAGGGTGGGGATATGCAATAGATTTTATAATTGAGAAGATGAGTGCAGGAGATGGTAAGTAGAGTGGCTATTGAGCAGAGTAACCATATCATGTAGTTTTAATGGCACTGCTTTCTGTAAGGTATAACATATATTATCTTGAATCATTTCTTTCTGGCATGAAAATGTCATACGAAATAATGATTGGGTTTTATTTATTTAAGGTTGCTTCTAAGAGAGACTGGTTTATTTATAAGAATGCAAATTTAAAAAGCCTTCTGGAATTTCGAAAAGGCTTGTCATTTAAAATCCCTATAAATTAGGTATATGCTCTATTCTATACAACAAACTTTTACATGTTCTTTCCCACGAGATATGCAGCATCAACAATTTGTTAAATGTGATTCTTTTCAGGAAGCCTTTTGAATTTAACCTCTAAGTTCCAGAAAATTATGACCTTAGTCAAATGTATAAAAACTCCTTTGGGTTTTTGGAAACACATTTGTGCTCAAAATTTCCTTTAGTATTTTTTTTTGTTTGTTTTGTTCAAATTAGTTTTATTGTTATTTTATCAACTAAAGTTTGTATATGATTTATTGATATAAAGTTCGCATAACATAAAATTAATCATTTTAGAGTGAATAATAGAGTGGCATTTAGAACATTCATAATGTTGTGCAACTACCTTTATCTACTTCCAAAACTTTTCTATCATTCAACATAAAACCCGGTACCCATTAAGCAGTTGCTCCCCATTCCCCTCTCCTCCAGCCCCCCCGCTAAAACACCAAGTGTCTTCTGTCTCCTTCTGTCTCTATGGATTTATCTCTTCTGAATATTGCATATACATGGAATCAAACAATATGTGACCTTTTGTGCCTGGTTTCTTTCACTTAGTATATTTTCAAGTTTCACCCACACCGTAGCATACATCAGTACTTTATTCTTTTTTTTTTTTCTTTTAGAAGTTTATGTAGATTTTTTTGTTTGCTTGTTTTTTTTTTTTTTGGAGACAACCCTCAATTCTGTTGTCACTGTTTTTTTTTTTTAATTTATATTGCAGTATAGTTGATTAACAATGTTGTGTTAGTTTCAGGTGTACAGCAAAGTGATTCAGTTATACATATGCATGTGTCTATTCTCTTTCAAGTTCTTTTCCCATTTAGATTATTACAAAATATTGAGCAGAGTTCCCTGTGCTATACATTAGGTCCTTGTTGGTAATCTACTTTAAATATAGCAGTGTGTATATGTCAGCCCTAATCTCCCAGTCTGTCCCTCCCTCCCCCCATAACCATAAGTTCGTTCTCTAAGTTTGTGAGTCTGTTTCTGTAGTACTTTAAGTTTACTCAGTTGAGTATTTTATTTTTCTCTAAAATGTCAGAACTAGCTAACAACTGAAGCTTACCTAAGACTAATTTCAGATAAATACACGATTCCCAGTGCCTGTCTCTTGTTCCATTATTTAAAGCATGTTTCATGTATGTTTAGGTGCAACTCTGTAGAAGTAATAAAGGACCATCCCTACTGCCTCAAGTCCCTCAAGGGTTTCAAGCTATTGTAGTCACCTCATATATGGCTTCTCATATCTCCAACTGCAGGGAGTATAACTGACCAGGGGCCTCAGCTACTGGGCTCTTAAAACCAGCTATGAGTTTGACCAGGGATTCCACACTTCCCAAGAGCTGCTCTCAGCCAGTGACCGAATGCAGCAGGAATACTAAGGCAACCAGGTCCTGGGAGATGCAGGGCTCCTCTGATGGATGACTGCCAGCTCAGAGATCCTTGCTGGCCTTACTGAAATATTCTTAAAGCTGCACCATGGTTTTAAAACTTTTCCTACCCAACCTCCATTCCTTCTCTCTCTCTCTTCCACAGGGGATGTGCATGGTGATCTGACAACTTTCCCAGCCTCCCCCAGCTTCCTCTCCCTTTTCTCTCATGTGAGTTCTCCCCACTAAATCTCTTATATATGCAATCCCATCATAGTAGCTGCCTCTTGGAGGACCTGAACTAATGTACCATTAAAAATCAAATCTTAAGAATGACTGATTTTGCCATCTCTTCAACGAGGCAGAAAACAAAATTTAATTGACCTACGGAAAGTCAGGGAATAATGGGTAATGAATGTCATTGTTAATAATTTTATTATTCATCCAACAATTACCAATTTTTTACTCTGTGTCAGGTACGGTTCTATGCACCTGGGATGCAGAGATGAATATGACCTACTTTTTGCACCCTACAACTGCACTGACTGGCAAGGAAGGCAATATGCCCTGAACAAATTAAATGGAAGTAGATACCCAGTGTTATGGGAACTCATTCCAAGAAGTAATTGATTTCTCTACAAGAGAAAGGTTGAGGGTGGTGGTTCAGTGATCTGAGCCTTGAAATTGGAGCAGGCATTCACCATGTGGAGGAGGTTAAGAGGAGAAGTTTCCAATCAGAGGGTACAGCAGAAGCAAAGGCAAGAAGGTAGGCAAGTATGTGGGATACATGAGAAGTGATGAATAGCAGGTGGGGACAGAACTTAAAGTGATCTGGGGGAGAGTGGCGATAGAACCCATAAAGCAGAAACTGTTGCCATGATGAGACAGACAGTGACAACTATGCTGAAGTCTAGTAAATAAACGCCTGGATATACTGTTTTCCTCCTTACACAAGGGAGGATGTAATCATCAAGTACACATAGAGCCTCCTTAGTATGGTATCAGATTGACAGAAGAAGCTGTTAAGGACAAAAAGGAAAAGGTCTGATTCCTACCCTGGATGTGCATGAGATTTCATAGGGATGTATGATAACTGGAGAATAAAACAAAATTAGTTAATATCTATACCTTTTTTATTAAAATAGAGTTGGTTTGCAATGTTATATTAGTTTCAGGTGTACAGCATAGTGCTGCAATATTTTTATAGAGTATACTCCATTTAAAATTATTACAAAATAATGGCTCTATTTCCCTGTGCTGTTCAACATATCCTTGTTGCTTACTTATTTTGTACATAGCAGTTTGTATCTCTTAATCCCATACCCCTATCTTGCTCCTCCTCCCTCCCCTCTCCCTACTTGTAACCACTAGTTTGTTCTCTATATCTGTGAGTCTGTTCCTGTTTTGTTATATATATCCATTGGTGTTATTCTTTAGACTCCACATATAAATGATATCATACAGGATTTGTCTTTCTCTGTCTGATATTTCACTGAGCATAATATCCTCTAGGTCCATCCATGTGCTGCAAATGGCTGAATTTCATTTTTTTATGGTTGAGTAGTTTGTGTGTGTGTGTGTGTGTGCGTGTGTGTGTGTGTGTGTGTGTACAGCACTATGCTATAAATAGTGACAGTTTTACTCCTTTCCTTCTAGTTTGGATGTCTTTTATTTCTTTTTCTTGTCTGATTGCTGTGGCTAGGACTTCCAATACTATGTTAAATGGAAGTGATGAGAGAGAGCATCCTTGTCTTTTTCCTGATTTTAAAGGAAAGGCTTTCAGCTTTTCACCATTGAGTATGATATTAGCTGTGGGTTTGTCATAAATGACCTTTATTATGTTGAGATATGCTCCCTCTATACCACATTTGATAAGAGTTTTCAAAATAAATGGAGTCTTATTTTTTATTTAATAAATGAGTTTTATCTATATTTTATTCTGTTAGAAAATAATTTCAGGTGGCTAGCATTATTATTTTTAGTGCCTTCTATATTCCAAGCTCTGTACTAAATGCTGGGGGATTCATAGGAAAATAAGAGAGAACATCTCCTCTGTCATTGGAGTGCATTGTTTGTGGGCAGAATGATGAAAGGAAACACAACAATGTAGCAAGAGCTATGAAAATGAGGATTCCTGGGTTCTCAGGGAACACAGAGGCACATTTATTTATCCCACAGGTGGGAGTGGGTGATGAAGGGGTGGTCAGGAAGCTTCCCAGAAGAAGCGTCTAAGCTGAGCCTCAGAGCAGTAACTTTTATGTAACAATAAACAATAAATGTTCAAAATAATTTCATTGTCACTCTAATATTCTCATAGAATCAAGTGTAAATTCCTCTGCCAACGTATCTAACGCCCCCCACAAGTTGTCAGTAGTGGGAGATAACTTGTCTCAAGTGCTTTCCTATTTATTGCCCAGAGAAAACTCTAATGTGGAAAAATATGTTTGATTCGTTCTAAAGTTCCTAGGTGTGGCTTTCATCTGGACAACATGTCCCCACTCTTGGCTACTCCTCTAAACCCTTCTCTTACCAGCTAGGAGACTGAGGCAAGTTATTTAACTGCTTGTGCCTCAGTTTACTCATCTGTAAAATGGGCATGTTATGTGCCTACCATATATGGTTGTGTGAGGCACAAATGAATTAATTAAATACCAGTGGTCCCTGGCACAAGGCAAATGCTACATAATTGTTTCGAATTGTTACTATTGCCCTTACTTAGTGTTCAAACTCAAGTTCTACCTATACTACCAAGTCTATCCAAATAGCATGCTCACTGAGGCATTTAATTTTCTTGAAGTCTGATGGCATTTTTAACACACTCTGTGGACACTTAACACATAATATCTCAAAATGTTACTTTTTGTTTTTCCAGAATGAGCCCTGAAGACAGCCTGCCTGGGTTAGAATCCCAGCACCAACTTCCTGTGGCCTTGGGAAAGTTACTCTTCAAACTCAAGTCCCTCATTTGTAAACTGTAAAAATAATACCCACCTAAATGGGCTCTTGTACAAATTGAGTAGAAAAATTACAGACCGAAAGTTTTTTTACAGGATGGGTAGCACATAAGAGCTTACTAAATGCTTGATATTCATAAATTGTAATTTCTGAGCACACAGAGCTGCACCTTAATTCTCAAATTCCCAGCACCTAGTGTAGCTGCTGATCGTAAATCATCATCATGATAAAATTCAGGAGAGAAGTCAAAAACATTGTCAGAAAAAAAAGTTTTGGGGAAGTAAAATGACAAAGATTGGTGGGTTTACACCTCATGTACTCAATTTATTTAATACCGATTCAGTGACCACTAACTGGGGCTATGGGCTACATGACTATGAATGATATGCAATTACCAGGTTCTCACAAACTAACAGATGAGATGACACATATAAACGTAAAACATTATAAGGAAGTATGTAATTCATTTTCCAAATTTAAAAAAATTAGAATTATGAGAAAAAAACTCCATTTCTTCAATATTCATTCAGCACCTGTTACATGACAGTACGTGAATCACAGTATGAGGCACTTCCATGGAAGACTTCATGGCAAGAAGCCAGGGACAGAGGGCAGGAATGGCTGTTATTCCAGTTCCCTCCTGCTCCTTGTATTTAAAAAACAAAACCAAAGCAAACCAAACCCCTCTACCACCAAAGAAAAAAAAAATCCACCACCAACAAAAATAACTGTTGCTTTACATTTTGCACTTCCAAAGACAGCTCTAGTGCAATCCCCTTAACAATTCTTAGAGGTGTGTGTGAGCCTGTAATAACTTTAGAGAGTTTACCATAACTTGCCCTTATTCACAAACCAATCCATTCTTCCACCAGGATTCACACCTCCTGAGTCTAAGTCCTTCTCCCAGTTCCATACCTTTTCCTCCACATCACTCAGTGGCTCTCTTCTCCCATTCCTCTTACACCTTGCCACCCTGTTCAGAACTCCCCTGTCTTGACCTCTGTCAGCTTCTGGGTCACCCACCATTTAGCATGGCCTGATGCTGTTCAAAACAAAAAGTGAATAAAAAGCAATAACCTTCGGGCTTCCCTGGTGGCGCAGTGGTTGAGAGTCCGCCTGCCGATGCAGGGGACACGGGTTCGTGCCCCGGTCCGGGAAGATCCCACATGCCGCGGAGTGGCTGGGCCTGTGAGCCATGGCCGCTGAGCCTGCGCGTCCGGAGCCTGTGCTCCGCAATGGGAGAGGCCACAACAGTGAGAGGCCCAGGTACCACAAAAAAAAAAAAAAAAAAAAAAAAAAAAAAAAGCAATAACCTTCATAGAAAGGGGAAAATGATTCACATTTCGTTCCTTTACTAAGAAATGGGAAATTAATGATCTTTGCTTCTTATCACCATGCAAAAAGCAAGCTGCATGAAAAACAATTATAGTAAGGGATATGCTAAGCAATCTTTAAGTATTTATGATGCTTTAGATTAGTTGTGTCCTATAGACAATTTTACTAGAGGTTTTAAGTGCTTCCAACTTTAGTGCTTTAAATTGCTTAAGCATTTATACTTTTTAAAAAATTTATTTATTTATTATTTTTGGCTGTGTTGGGTCTTCATTGCTGCATGCGGGCTTTCTCTAGTTGCAGCGAGCAGGGGCTACTCTTCCTTGGGGTGTGCAAGCTTCTCATTGCAGTGGTTTCTCTTGTTGCAGAGCACGGGCTCCAGTGGGCCTGCTTCAGTAGTTGTGGCACGTGGGCTTCAGTAGTTGTGGCTCGTGGGCTCTAGAGTGCAGGCTCAGTAGTTGCGGCGCATGGGCTTAGTTGCTCCATGACATGTGGGACCTTCCCGGACCAGGGCTCAAACCTGTGTCCCCTGTACTGGCAGGCAGATTCTTAACCACTGCACCACCAGGGAAGCCCTAAGCATTTATACTTAATGGTTATACGATGGTAATGCCTACTCTCTTAATACAGCAGCACTGAAAGACAAATTTATACATTATGTATCACTTTTAAGGATTGTTTTTTCAAGTGACTTGGTGAACACTATCAAGTCTCAACATTGGTTCTCGACAACTTCTCCTTAAATACGGATTAACTTTCACTTGCTTAACTATGTACATATGCGGGAAATGGGTCCTTCTGGGAGTTTGTGGCTGAAACTGAGGGTTTTCAGGTATTCCACAGAGCCAGCCAAAAGCACAAAAATAACCTTCCCAAGGGTGAACTTCCTCATAGTCTTGTTCCGTGTACTTATGGGAATTCACTGCAACAAAATGCCCTGGAGGGCTGATTTGAATGCCATTTTCCCAGGGGAATTCTTTGTAAAATGCTCATTTGTTAGCCACCAATGACTCTGATGTATCAGCCCAGCAAAGAGCTAAAAAGTTGTGGAGCAAATACAGTCATTAGTTTATAATACAAACTCCTCAGGGATGAAACAATGCCTATTATCCCATGTTCTGAAAGGAGCTACAGAGAAGGACACACTTTCCTGCATAAAAAAAGATTATTTAAAAAAAATACTGAGCAATCTATTTTAGTCCCTTTAAGAGTAATATTAATAGTATTACTACTAATATTATTATTCAAAAAGCTAAGCAATACTGTTATTGATGATAAAAAGTAACTGCGTCATTTGTAAAGGCATGGTATTGACTCAAGGAGGTGCTCAATAAATACTTGTTGGAGAGTCACTTAAAATCACCAAGGATGTTTAACCTAAGCTGATTTCCATTTGACTTTTAAAAGTTCTCTGCTTCACTATTTGGTCAGAGGGAATTTTAACTAGAAGGGACAGTTTTAGCTTAAAACTCTGAATCATTGTTTTTAGAATAGGTACTAAACTTGACAGAACAAGGTCTTACCTCCCCATAATTCCCTTTTTTCATTAATGTCATTTTTTTCAATGCATGTAAAAGACAGTGCATGCCCTAGATTCTGAAGTCATTAATATAAATTCATGAGCCAAACATGACTGGAGTGTTATCCTGAAAAGCCCTATACCTTATCATGTTCTTGTCTCAGATTAGTAGCACCTTCTTTTTTTTTTTTTTTTTTTGTTAGTAGCACTTTTTGACCCAAAGGTGGGAAATGTCTATTTAACCAGAGCCAGGAGAGTCAATACTTCTCTGTGTCGTATCCTTATACATGAAAACTTTACCTCTATTACCTATGTTTCATTAAAGTTAAATTTATACCAAAATAACCAGAATAATAATTTACACCAGAATAAATAATATTCTGTGATAGAATATATCAGTTTGATATTATATTTAAGTTATTTAGGACTCTTATTCATCTGCAGAGTGGGTTTATTGAGGTTTTTGGTGTCTGCCAGTTACCAACATGTTTTTGTTGTTTTAAACACAACTCTGAGTATATGGTATTAATTACTCATAAACGGAATCTGGAATAAAATGGAAAAAGGAAAACTTGGAGGTTTTAAATGAAAGTAATAAATGCTGGAGGAGGATAAAGTTGTTTAGATCAGACTTGCTGGCTTTCAACTGGTTTTGTCTGATAATAATGCTTACAATCTCAATTAAAATATATTTTAAATTGATTTATATTACTTGGGGACCAAAATCGCTATCTGTATCTTTATCTGACAAGGAAGAAGAAGTAATACTGTACTTTAGAGAGTCAAGTCAGTGCATTTGGACTAATATGCTTCATTTAGGAAGTGAACAAAAAGTTTATTTTGGAGGTGAATACAACTCCAAATTATGAACTATTAAAAAATAGTCATTCTAGGGCTTCCCTGGTGGCGCAGTGGTTGAGAGTCCGGCTGCCGATGCAGGGGACACGGGTTTGTGCCCCGGTCCGGGAGGATCCCACGCGCCGAGGAGCGGCTGGGCCCTTGAGCCATGGCCGCTGAGCCTGCGCGTCTGGAGCCTGTGCTCCGCAACGGGAGAGGCCACAACAGTGAGAGGCCCGCGTACCGCAAAAAAATAGTCGTTCTGCCACTATAATTAATAACAACAGAAATACTAGTAAACGCATATAGAATGCTATACATTACTGCTTTATTTCAGTCATCATAACAAACTTATTCTTTCCATTTCACAAATGAGGAAACTGAGTCTTAGAAATGTCATGTAATTTTATGAGTTTGCTGAGATGAGAATGCAAAAAGCTTAGTTTCAAACTGAGACCTGCTTAATTACAAAGCTTGAGCTTTGAAATCACAATAGTGAATGAGGAAATAAGCCAACCAGAGCAATCTGCAATGGGATTTTCATATCTTAAAAAATTATTTGCAGAAGTCATAAAATAATTTTGATTAAAGCAGAAAAAGCTTAATATAAGTGACAGGTCATAAAATGTTAAGAAAATAATAATATATGCCTCTAATTGAGTGAACATGTTTGTTTGTTTTCTTTTTAAAAAGTTATCTGCTGTTTTACATCTGTCTTTTTGCTTAAGGTGACTTGGATTTGGTTTTCACCAAATTTGGAACAATTTGCTGTACAGAAGCCCAGCTTGAAATAAAATGGCAGTTGATGACATTTTTCACATTGGCATACTTTGTGCAATATTCAGTGGCTTTTCAATGGCATTTGGATCATGAATAGAAATTACAGAGCCAGCTATCCTAAAAACAAAACAATTGTTTAGACCACCATTGTGAAGGCATCAATAAAAACTGCTTTAAAGCTGCTGATTTCTACATGCTTATTTAAATTTATGATATTTCAAGGCAGAAGTTTGAAGAAGGAAAGAAAAAGTACCTCTCAAAAGAACTGTCAGGGAAACTGTTAAGTATTCTAAAGACATAAAATATAACATGCATAAGAGTTTTACTCCATACTGGTACATTTGGGTGCAGAGATAGAAGGAATGACTGACATCCTAGTCTCTCATGGTCAACCAACAGCCTCATTCATTCATTTGTTCATTCAGTAAGTATTGCTTTGAACACATTCCATGTATCAGATGTTCTTCTTGGTGTTGGGGATAAAGATAAATGGAGGAAGGGGTTCCTATAAAGGTCTTGTCATCATGGAGTTGTCTTCATTTAGGTAGACAGCCAATAAACAAGCAAAAAAGTATATAATATATCATGGAGCAGTAATTACTATGGGGAAAGAAGAGTGGGGCAAACAAAACTGAGTATGCCATGGGTGAAAATGGGGATACTATTTTACTTAGGTAATCAAGTAAGGTTTCACTGACAAGGTAACAAGTAAGCAGAGAACTGAGGAAAATGAGAGTGAGCCATGTAGATTTTGAAGTAAAAAAATTCCAGGCAGAGAGAACAGCAAGCAAAAAGGCCCCGAAGTGAAGGCATGTTTGGGTGTGTAGTATAAACCAAGAAGTGGCCTATGGGTTGCAAACTAAGCAAGAGAGCATCTAATAGGAGATAAATGCAGAGAGGTAGTAGAGCCACCATAAAGAGTTTGATTTTTGTTTATTAGAGATAAGAAAACAATGGAAAATGTTTTAACAGAGGAGTAGAATTAAACACCTTACATTTTAAAAGAATTTTTAGATCCTCTACCCATTTTTAAATTGGGTTGTTTGATTTTGTTTGGTTTGGTTTGGTTTTCTTTTTGTGTGTGTCTGCTGAGCTGTGTGAGTTCTTTACATATTTTGTATATTAACCCCTTATCAGATATATGATTTGCAAATATCTTCTCCCATTCAGTAAGTTGCCTTTTCATTTTGTTGGTGGCTTCCTTCTCTGTGCAAAAGATTTTTAGTTTGGTGTAGTCCCATTTGCTTATTTTTGTTTCCTTTGCCTTTGGAGTCCAAAAAAAAAAAATCACTAAAACTGATGTCAAGGAGCTTACAACATATGTTTTCTTCTAAGAATTTTATGGTTTCAGGTCTTACATTCAAGTCTTTAATCCATTTTGAGTTAATTTTTGTGTATGGTATAAGATAGTGGTCTAGTTTCACTCTTTTGCATGTGGTTGTCCAGTTTCCCTAACACCATTTATTGAAGAGATTGTCCTTTACCTATTGTATGTTCTTGGCTCATTTGTTGTAAATTAATTGTCCATATATGTGTGGATTTATTTCTGTGATCTCTATTCTCTTTCATCAATCTGTGTGTGTGTTTTTAGGCCAGTGCCATCCTGTTTTGATTACTGTAGCTTTGTAGTATAGTTTAAAATCAGAGCATATGATACCTCCAGCTTTGTTCTTCTTTCGCAAGATTGGTTTGGCTATTCTGGATCTTTTGTGGCTTCATACAAATTTTAAAAGTCTTTGTTCTAGTTCTGTGAAAAGAGCCATTGGACTTTTGATAGGGATTGCATTAACACTATTAATTCTTCCAGTCCATGAGCATGTAATATCTTTCCATTTATTTGTGTCTTCTTCAATTTCTTTCATCAATGTCTTACAGTTTTCAATTAATAGGTCTTTCATGTCCTTGGTTACATTTATGCTTAGCCATTTTATTCTTTTTGATGTAATTTTAAGTGGGACTGTTTTCTTAATTTCTCACCCTCGTAGTTCTTTATTAGGGTATAGAAATGCCACCGATTTCTATGTATTGATTTTGTTTCCTGCAACTTAATTGAATTCATTTATTAGTTCTAACAGTTTTTCGGTGGAATCTTTAGGATTTTCTAAATATAATATGATGTTATCTGCAAATAATGAGTTTTACTTCTTCCTTTCCAGTTTGGATGGCTTTCATTTATTTTTCTTGTCTGATTGCTGTGGCTAGGACTTGCAATACTGTGTTTAAAAAGTGATGAGAGTGGGCCACTACTATTTCGTTTTGTTCCTGAGCTTAGAGGAAAAGTGTTCAGCTTTTCACCATTGAGCATGATGTTACCTGTGGGTTTTTCATAGATGGCCTTTATTATGTTGAGGTACCCACTTTCTTCTATACCTACTTTCTTGAGAGTTTCCGCTATATCCACTTTGTTGAGAGTTTTTTTTTTTTATCATAAATCAGTGTTGAATCTTGTCAAATGCTTTTTTTGAATCTACCAAAATGATCATTTGATTTTTACCTTTATTCTGTTAATATGCTGTAACATGTTGATTGATTTATAGATGTTGGACCACCTTTTCATCCCTGGAATAAATCCCACTTGATCATGGTGTATCATCTTTTTAATGTATTATTTAATTAGGCTTACTAATATTTTGTTGAAGATTTTTGCATCTATGCTCATCAAGGATATTTGCCTCTAATTTTCTTTCTTTGTGAAAAAAATATCCTTATCTGGTTTTGGTATCAAGGTAATGCTGGCCTTACAAAATGAAAGAAGAAATACACATGGCCAACAGGTGCATAAGAAGATGTTCAAGCATCACTAATCATCAGGGAAATGCAAATAAAACCCACAATGAGATATCACTTCATACCTGTTGGAATAGCTATTATCAAAAAGACAATAAATAACAAGTGCTGGAGAGGATGTGCAGAAAAGGGAACCTTCATACTGTTGGTGGGAATGTAAATTGGTACAACAATTATGGTAAACAGTATGGAGACTCCTCAAAAAACTTAGAACTACCATATGATCCAGGAATTCCACTTCTGTGTATTTATCTGAAGAATAAAAAAACACTAATTCAAAGAGATATATGCACCCCTATGTTCACTGCAGCATTATTTACAATAGCCAACACATGGAAAAATCTAAGTGTTTTTCCATGTGTTGGCTATTGTGTTGGAAAAACCTAAGTGTACATTGATGGATGAATGGTTGAAGATATGAGACATATGTATATATATATATATATATATATATATATATATATATGTACATATACACATATATAATGGCATATATACTCAGTCATAAGAAAATAAGGAAATCTTGCCATTTATGACAATGTGTATGGACCCTGAGGGAAATAAATTAGACGAAGAAAGACAAATACCATATGACTTCACTTACATGTGGAATCTAAAAAACAAAACAAAACAAAATAAAAACAAACTATAGATACAGAGTACAGATTATTGGTTACCAGAAGGGAAGGAGGCTGGGGAGAGGGTGAAATGGGTGAAGGGGATAAAATATATGGTAATGGATGGTAACTAGATTTACAGCAGCAATCACTTAGTGGTGTATACATATATCAAACTATAATGTTGTATACCTGAAATTTATATAATGTTACATACCAATTTTACCTCAGTTTTAAAAAAAAGACTGTAGAGAGCAAGGGTGGAAACAGTGAGATCAGATAGGAAATTACTGTGATTAGCCACATGGGTAACGATAGTGGCTTGGATGGTTGGATTCTAGATGTATTTGTTGATGAACTGAATGTAGTAAAGACAAGACTCCAACGTTTTGGATGTGATAAGGAGAGTTGATAAAGAGAGGACTCCAAGATTTTTGCCCTAAGCAACTGGCGGAATGGTGTTGCATTGAACTAGGGATGTCTGTGTGTTCATTGGTTTAGGGAAGGAAGTGGGAATTGAAAACTTTGTCTAAGATAAGTTTGAAATGGAGTAGGCAGTAAGTCTGGAGTTCAGTGGTGAGGACTGGGTTTGAACTATTTATTTGGGGCTTATCCACGTATAGTTGACATTTAAAACCATGAGACTTGTTTGCCAGGAATACAAGTAGAGACAGAGAAAAAAAGATTGCACCCTGAGAGGAGAAACCAGAAAAGTAGAGTGAGAAAGACTGATGAGAGAGGGGTCCAAAAAGTCAAGTGAAGAAAGGTTTCTAGAAGGGAGAAGTAATCAACTGAGTCCAATGTGTCGGTAAATCAAGAAAGATGAAGTCTGAGTTCTCACCATTGAATCCGACAATGTGGAGATCAGTGGTGACATCGACAAGAATTGATTTGTTAGAATGGTGGGACAAAAGAATGATTAGAGTGGTTAGAGAGAGAATGGAATAAAAGGAAGTAGAGAAAATCAGTTTAGACAACTTTTTCAAGGAGCTTGGTTGTAAGAAGAAATAAAGAAATGGGGCAATGGCTAGGGGAAGATGTGACGTTAAGGGAGTTCTTTTGTTAAGATGAGATATATTTTAGCATATTTGCATAAATGGTATTAGAAAGGAAAATGGTAATGTAGGAGAAAAAGTGTAGAATATTTGCAGCAATGTCTTTTGGTGAGAAGGGGTGGGATCCATTCATGTAGAGAGAAGTTAGTCTCAGAATAGGGGACAGTTCATCCACAGTAATGGAAAGAAGGGCAAAGTTTGGGGGTTAGATGCAGGAATATTGTTAGACACGGGGCCGGGAATTTGTGGAAACTGGGCTCTTTTATGGCTAGTAAAGTGCCTTTTGTGCTTACATTCTGGTCAAGGACAGAGAGAAATAAGCAGGCAATCAATGTTATGATAAGGACTTACTGGAGGAAAAGAGACTAGGAGTTATTGTATGTGTGGTTGGTGTGTGCTTATAGGGAAGGAAAGGCGGCCAAGGGGCTGAGTGCTCAAGGTTAAGCAAGCTGCATGTTCAAAGCCCTCGAGGCAAGAGAGTGGAGGACACTCTGGGGACTGAAGATAGCTGGAGGGATCATGGCTGGAAAGAGGTGCCAGAAATGGAGAGGCACAGTGAGAACTGAAAGGATTATATAAGCTTGAGAAATATTTGGAAGTCAGAATGGATAGAACATAGTAGTGAATTGACTATTAGGGATAAGTATGAGGGGAAGAGAAGAGCTACAGTTGACACCTGGATTCTAGCTTGAGCACTTGGTTTATGTTGATGCCTGTATTAGCTTAGTCACCTCTGTTCATGCTTTACCCCTATGCAAATTGCTTTCACATCCAATGTATGCCCTATCTCCCTATGAATTCCATCTCTTACTCTTCCAGCCCACACTGATCTTTCTCTTTCTTGAATAATGATGGAAATTGCCAGTATTGGTTGAACATCTTCTGTATGTCAGGCATGCTACTTCGTGTTTAACATGTATCATCTCATTAATCTCTATTACAGCTCCATGAGGTAGGTCTTGTTATCCCTTTTTACGAATAAAAAAATAGAAGCTCAGTGTGGGCGTTTTAACAAAGATCTAAATGTCTCCCAAATCCATGCTGAATTGATGAAGTTAAATGACTGAAGAGCAGTTTCTGAATGTCTACTCTGTAGTTTTTGCACACTGTACCACAATGTGTCTGGCTACATTGAGACTGTGATTTATGGAGGTGCAATCAACACCCCTTTAACTCATCAGAGCACTTTGAACATAGTAGGAATTCAATAAATGTCGACATGAAGTGAAGAAAATCTGTGGATGAGACCCCAAATCTTGAAACTTTAGGTAAACTGATAGTTTTTGTTGAAACATGTTCAGGGAGGCTGGGGGACCCAAAAATCACTCTCACTGGCTGAAATGCTAACAAAATTATAATGTTAATTGAATAACACTTTAAAGATCTGAAAACATTCTATGCCTCATCTTTCTTTTGATTCTTTTTTGTAACTATTGTCCTCATCTTATGAATGAGGAAACTGGAGTTCACAGGGTTAAATAGCTTGGTTGTGTGACAATAGGTCTAAATTTGGAAAAACCACACATCCAGCACATTTTCCTGATATACCATTTACCTCTCACATCACTATACACTGGTACTTCTCAGTAATTCCCATTTCAGCTAACACATATTGCATATTTACAGGAGAAAAAAAAGATGCATGAAATACAGACTCTCACATTTGAATAAAAGGAAAATGATAAGCAGTTAAAAAATCATTCTAAAATGTGACAAATGCAATTAGAATTATGTACAAGATACTAAGAAAGCACAGAGATTGGAAAGATTAATTTTGCTTGGGGCAAGGGGTAGCGAACTGGAGAAGGTTTCAAATCGTCCATTAATTCCAAGATGCATTCTCAAATACACTGATCATGACTGGACATTGAATTAAAGAGAAGCACCCACTGGTAGTAGGCCAATCAGGACACCGAAGAGAATGCTACAGATTTTTGCTATACATTCACAGCTCTGCTCTATTTTCTTATATATTTATTAACAAATAATTTCTTTTATTTATAACAAAAGAGGAGAATGATTGGATGATTAGAACAAGACACATTTGGGGCTCATATTTCCTACTCCTAATATTGAAAATTTAACAGAAAGCTATCTGGTTTAGAGTAAGTTGTAAACAAATGATGTCAAAAACACTGAGGATCAATATAACCAAATCACCTGACAGGAAGAACTCATTGCTTTTCAGAAATTTCCATGTGACACTTATCTCACTGTCTAGGCTTACAGCCCTGCGAATCTCAACTCACAACATAGTTTTCAATGCCTATGATTATTCTGTTAATTACAGTTAGTTGACTCTTAGTTGACTCCCTTTCAGGAAGTCCTCCCACTTCCAGACTCTCGCCATTCCAATCCATTGCCAAATTAATAAAATAAAGAGAAGTGCTGTATTTAAATTTTCATTAATGAAAATCCTCTAATTTCTGGAAAAGTAATTCATACAGGCTGGAGGGGTGAATCTATAAGTGTGCCAATGTACAGAGGTACAGACTTCTAGTTTCCTTTCTCACCACAGATTTGTTATGCATTTTTATCAGCTTCTACTCTTCTGTAATTCTTCAGGGAGGCATTATTCTGAGAGAGGACAGTGAAATAGAATATTGGAACAATGAGAAACAAGGGACAATGAGAAACAAGATACAGGATTAGTACGTCATGCAACATTCACTCATTTGCACATTCATTTGTTCAAAAAACATTTGTTGATGCCTGCCGTGCAAGACACTGGAGGCGAGAAAGATGAGTAAAGACACAGTCAAGGTTCTCATCATCTCGTAAGAAAAGCAAAGATGTAAAATTCTCACTGCACCCAAATCACACAAAATGCCCTGCCTGCATATTTGATCAAAACCTTCCTTTCAGTGGAGAAAAGTCAGGTGTAACAGGCAGGAATTCTCAAGGGAATTTCACAGGTACACAAAGGGACTTAAGTGTGGACTCAGCTCTGCCTCAGCCCTCCCTTATCACAAGTGGGACCAAACACAGAGACCAAACAGAAAAAAAAAAATGAGAAAAAAGTGACCCAAAGATGCCTTAAACTAATATAAATAGAGAAAATGCTGAGATCAGCCAAATTGATGAAAAATGATTTCTATTTTTAAAACTGCCAATGTATAAAGAAATAAAAACAAAGAGCTATAGCCAGGAATTCTCCTCAGAGAATATAGCACGGTAAGATACAAAAGTCCAAAAAGCACTTATAAAAAATGAAAGGAAAATCCATATACAGTCTTTTAACTTCATCAGGAAAGGATGGGGGGCATCGATTGCCATAAGATTGCAAAGGGTTTTACTCTGTAGCTAAAGAGCTTAATCCACTAGAACTTTGGGGTTGCTTTTTTAATGAAGCCATCTCTATAATGAATGGCTCCTTCAACCTTCACAAAGGAAAAAAAAAATGGCAGGGAGTGTGTCAACCACCAATAAATTGTGTGGGAGGTAAGATGATCAATAAGAAGTCTCCCTCACTGTCACCTTAAGAAGCAACTGGCTATAGGAATTTGCAACAGGGTGGCAAAATTGTGGTGGGAGTGGGAAGCGGTTAAGAATTCTGAAAAACAAAAGGTGTGTGAATGAGTGTGTGTGTGTGTGTGTGTGTGTGTGTGTGTGTGTGTGTGTATACAGGCAAAGAGGAAAGAAGGTGGCATGGATCTGTTCAATTAAATGACAAGACAGAGCTAGGATTCTAGATTAATCTCCTGTCATCTACCAACATCTGTCAAATAAAATAGCTTAGTATCTATAATTCCTTGGAATGTTTCAACAAATTATAAGAAGACTCTTAAGAGAAACAGTAAAATATATCTTTTAAAAAAGATGTGGAGTTTCAGAATATTTAATTAAGATGTTTGGGTCATGGTTTATTGTCATTATACCTTATTTCTATTTTTTTTCAAAATCCCACAGCAATACTCAAATCTAACCCTTGAATTCTTGATACTCAAATATTAAAATGAATGTTAAAATGATTTTTTTTCATAAAATTAATAAAGGCAAGCACCATAAGTGTAACTCTCAAATACATCTTTCCCATAGGGAATATCTGGGATTGCCTCAGGTTGTAAAGCTAGTAAGGAGAAAAGAAATGCTAAGTGGGAAGTTACACTGTACAAGGTTTAGAAAGAATTTTTTTAACTTGCCTTCTTAAGGCTAATTACCATAGATGAAAAGAGCTAGATAACTTAGAGTATTCATTAGCTCTCTCACCGCCACTAAGCAGCCATCCCCAAAGTGCTAATAGCTTTCCTACTACATTCTTAAAATGTTTCATATTCACTATTCACGATTCGCACTTCAAAAAGACCAACTCCCTGATTAATGCCTAAATGGAAAGAGTATAAAGTGTGCCTCAAAAATTAGTATAGGTCTCAAAGGTATAAACCTACCTGTCTTAAAGATTTTAGCAAAAAATTTTTAAAAAGAAAGCAAGCCAGCTGAGAAGTGTTATTAGCTTTGCCCATACCCCAGTCACTCTCATATCCATATATCCATTCTTCTAGGAGCTGTGGCAATGCAGCTATGTACTTGGGGTACATATATTGGGATTTATCACTTTTCAAAGCTTTGGGTTATGTGTATTCCCCTTTACAATAAACACAACATTGATTCCATTGCCTTTCCCCCCTTTGATCAGAATCATTTACAAAAGTATCAACTCACACATAGGTAAATGGCCAACTTTGTATTATTCCTGTTAGATACTCGTTTCCAGTTCTTTGCCACCAGATCCTCTACTGGACTGATTCCAAATCCAGTCATAACTACAGTGGTTACCCTAATTAAGAGCGTCCATAGCTAAGAATAAAGTTGTGCACCAGGCCAAAGGGTTTCAACTCTGCCTACTACTAACAGATGCACTTATATATAAATCTTTATTTTGTCTTTTACCGCCCTCCCTTTTGGGGGTGAGGGAGACATTGTTTTTTCATTGGTTTTGTCTTTTTTTTTTTTTTTTAACAGAAGGCAAATAAGCTCCTGGGAAATGTGTATACCATATGCTCAAGTCAACATAAGTGATTTTTAAGATCTTCTAATTCATGTATTTATTTCTCAACTCCCAGCTACTACCTGGAGTAATTACAATGTACTATATCATCCTCATTATGTGTTCTTCAGCCAGATGGATTTTTCAACTTTGATCATAAAACTCCCCTGTCCCCCAAACCTTCAATGGCATAAACTATCAGTTAGAATCTAAACTCCTTAGCTGGGCATTCAAAGTTCACCACAGTTAGATCCCAACCTACCATTATGGTCTTTAACAATAAAATAACTCTCTATTTTAGCCAACTGGTCTACTGCTTGTCTCCGGGCATATCTTGAATTTTTATGATAAAATACCTTCTGTTGCTCCTGTTTCCTGAACTGCCCTCATTACCCCATCCTTCACACAAATGCTCCATCTGGCCACCCTAACCAACTTAGTCTCCCTACCAGTCTCCTCTTATGTGCCCCTAACTTTCTGGAGTCATTCAGATTTCATGTGATTTATTATGTATTACTACATGTACCATAGCCTTTTAAAAGTAACTTAATAAAACTTTTAGTGTAGATGTATAAATCAGGGCCAAAAGTCTTTATCAGTTCATGCATTATAGTTTTTCACTTCAAAATATGTAAGTAGAACTTATTACATATGTTAACTTCCATGGGCTTTATCTCATAATTTTGTTTTGTGATTATTTCACTATGTAACTTATTTCTCCTCCATGACTGTAAACACCTAGAATGTAGTTTTTCTACAGTTCACAGTGCCCAGGCAGAGTACTGTATACATATCCTGTGTTTCCATTATGTAATAGATTTTGGACCAACAAATGACATATTATAATACAGTGTTATCTTTTTAAATAATAAATTTGCCACCTGTGATCAACAGCAGACTTAGAAATAAAATATTAATTGAAATATTTATTTGAATCTTTAGGAAGAGATTTTTAAAAATTTTGTGAAACATGCAAAGGAAGAAAAAATTTACTTTCCAGCAGTTCTTACACGTTAATAAATCAAGTTATTATTATCAAATTGGCCACTGAAAGTTGTCTGGTATTTTAAGAAAATTTTAGATGCTTGAGTGGCATTTTTTCCATTTGTGATCAAATAATCCTTTGTGTATTTATTCGTCTAATGTCTTTATTTTTTATTTGACTGCCCATTTCTTAAGGGCGGGGACTCTGTGTACCATGTTCATTTCCACATCTCCAGTTCAGTGCCCAGTGCATGGCAGGAGCTCAGAAAATACTCGATGGACCAATGAATTAAAGAATGAAAACCTGAAAAGAAATGAGCTAATTAAAGAACGACTAATATCACGAGAACTCCTACTTATTTGGGCCCTGACCCATAGTAACTACAGCTCTTCAGATGTACTTACCTGGGCTGAAGCTGTAGTTCATCAAGACTGTCTAGATCCTTTGCCTTGCTTTTCACCTCCCCAAGAACTGAACTTGGAGAGGAGTCTCAGCTGGGACTTCCTTTCTCTATGTAAAATACTAGCTTTGAATTAGTGGTTTCCAGTTACCAGGTGTGTTAAGCAACAGAAATGCCGATAGAAGAAATCAAGGCAATCTGTGTGTGGTTTGGGAGGGAAAATATTCACCTGATTGACTTCTGGGGAATCTCTAAACATCAGCATCTTGATGATAGTACTGCCTGGTGACAACGGTGGAGATGCTGTTGGTTTGGAGCCCAGAGGAGCTAGACAGGAGGATGTCAAAACAGGGGTAACTCAGTCCCAACATTCTCAGAAGTAATGTGCTCTGAAAAAAGTAGTAATAATGATTGTGACTGCTGTAGAAGACCCTGGTCAAAACCTAGAGGCTCTGGTGGATCCACTACTAGCTGTTGTTACTTACTTTTGTCTTGTTGCTGATGCTACGGTTGAACTTCACTCTATGAAGATTGTTGTTGCTACTACAGCTGTTGGAGGCAAGGTAGACCTTTTCCTCACTGACGAATGTCAGAATGAAATAAGGGTCCTTTTCCCCAATTTAACTTTGGAATGAGTGTGAAAATAGATCCCAAAGCAGACCCAGAAAATATAGAGCAATATTTCAGCAAACCTTCTCCCTATCCTCACAAAGCCTCTTTATAGTCTGTATTAACAGAAATTGCTCTTGTCAGGGGCCAGTTCAAGTAAGATACCTAGAAAGCTGAGAAGATCAAAAAGCTCATTCATTTTTATATGATGTTATAACAGAAAACTACTATCGTGAGATGATCAAATGAGTGTTTTCATTTTTCAATCATTGTTTACTATCATGCAAACACGGCCAAAATTTCAATGTGCATCTTCTGGTGCATTCCAGTCATTTTTAGATAAACTATAATTTGCATTCAAAGGGAAGAATGAAATGTTCACACAATCATAGTTCTGCGGTGTCCCTCTCACCTAACTCAGTACTTATAGCAAGTTTCTGACCCTAGTAACAAATTGTCATTATTCCGGGGTTTGAATCAATAGGATTATAATTGAAATAACAGAATTTCAAATTATATTTCTGATTCAAGATATAAAGAAAGCTATAAAATTTTAATAAACAGTTAAAGAAGAAAACCAGAGACCTAATAAAAAGAAATCAGTCTGCAAAATATCTCTGGCCTCTATGGCACAAACCTCACACACTAGAGAAGTAGTTTATTAGTGTTTGAATGAAGCAAATAGCAAGACTGAGGTTTTTATCTTGTGGGGAAGGAACATAAAATGAGGGTAAAACGGAAGTACCAAATGTAAATTATTCATTACCAGAAGAATACTATTATAGGAGGGAAAGTAAAGAGTAGAGTTTGAGGGAAAACACTTAAAAATGAGTTCTAGGGCTTCCCTGGTGGTACAGTGGTTAAGAATCCAACTGCCAAGGCAGGGGACTCGGTTTCGAGCCCTGGTGTGGGAAGATGCCACGTGCTGCAGAGCAACTGGGCCCATGCGCCACAACTACTGAGTCTGCGCTCTAGAACCTGCGAGCCACAACTACTGAGCCTGAGCCTGTGAGCCACAACTACTGAAGCCCGTGCACCTAGAGCCCGTGCTCTGCAACAAGACAAGCCAACACAATGAGAAGCCCACGCACCACAGCAAAGAGTAGCCCCCACTTGCTACAACTAGAGAAAGCCTGCAAGCAGCAACGAAGACCCAATGCAGCCAAAAATAAATAAAATAAATTTTAAAAAAATGAGTTCTAACAGGTTCTGGATTTATATCTATGAAAATCATCCAAAACAACAAGTTCAGAGTTAAACTAAATGACTTTTTTTTTTTTTTTTTTTTTTTTTGCGGTAGGCGAGCCTCTCTCTGTTGTGGCCTCTGCCGTTGAGGAGCACAGGCTCCGGACGCGCAGGCTCAGCGGCCATGGCTCACGGGCCCAGCCGCTCCGCGGCATGTGGGATCTTCCCAGACCCAGGCACGAACCCGTGTCCCCTGCATCGGCAGGAGGACTCTCAACCACTGCGCCACCAGGGAAGCCCTAAATGACTTTTAAGGTCTTTCCTGTGTCTAATTTTGACAATTGCAGGGGTTAAATAAATTAACTGTCTTACAGTTCCCAAGTTCCAAAAGCACCTTTGTCACTTTATCTCTATTATGTATAGCACTGAATTTTGCCCAGTGAACATATTTGCCACCTTGACCTAGTGAGGATTTTAGTGTGAAAGGAATGTATATGGAAACCATTGGAAATTTTAAAATTACACACTGCTTTGTACCTTTGGTTGAATAGAAATATACCAGGAAAACATGACCAAAAAAAAAAAAAAAAAAAAAAAGAAAGAAGATGGGAACACTAAGGCGAGCATAAAACTTACTGGTATCCTTAGGAATTAGTGTTTAAATTATAATTGCTTTCTGGATTTTAAAACCCAAACTTTTTTTCTTTTTTAATCTTATATGGGGCTCAGTATACCGTTTTTTTTAACATCTTTATTGGAGTATGATTGCTTTACAATGGTGTGTTAGTTTCTGCTGTATAACAAAGTGAATCAGCTATACATATACATACAGCCCCATATCTCCTCCCTCTTGCGTCTCCCTCACACCCTCCCTATCTCACCCCTCTAGGAGGTCACAAAGCACCGAGCTGATCTCCCCGTGCTATGTGGTTGCTTCCACACTATCTATTTTACATTTGGTAGTGTATATATGTCCATGCCACTCTCTCACTTCGTCCCAACTTACCCTTCACCCTTCCCATGTCCTCAAGTGCATTCTCTATGTCTGCGTCTTTATTCCCATCCTGCCTCTAGGTTCTTCAGAACCACTTTTTTTTTTTTTAGATTCCATATATGTGTTAGCATATGGTATTTGTTTTTCTCTTTCTTATTTCACTCTGTATTACAGACTCTAGGTCTATCCACCTCACTACAAATAACTCAATTTCATTTCTTTTTATGGCTGTGTAATATTCCATTGTATACCTGTGCCACATCTTCTTTATCCATTCATCTGATGATGGACACTTAGGTTGCTTCCATGTCCTAGCTATTGTAAATAGAGCTGCAGTGAACATTGTGGTACATGACTCTTTCTGAATTTTGGTTTTCTCAGGGTATATGCCCAGCAGTGGGATTACTGGGTCGTATGGTAGTTCTATTTTTAATTTTTTAAGGAACCGCCATACTGTTCTCCACACTGGCTGTATCAATTTACATTCCCACCGACAGTGCAAGAGGGTTCCCTTTTCTCTACACCCTCTCCAGCATTTATTGTTTTTAGATTTTTTGATGATGGCCATTCTGACTGGTGTGAGGTGATACCTCACTGTAGTTTTGATTTGAATTTCTCTAATGATTAGTGATGTTGAGCATCCTTTCATGTGTTTGTTGGCAATATGTATATCTTCTTTGGAGAAATGTCTATTTAGGTCTTCTGCCGTTTTTGAATTGGGTTGTTTGTTTTATTGATATTGAGTTGCATGAGCTGCTTGTAAATTTTGGAGATTAATCCTTTGTCAGTTGCTTCATTTGCAAATATTTTATCCCATTCTGAGGGTTGTCTTTTCATCTTGTTTATGTTTTCCTTTGCTGTGCAAAAGCTTTTAAGTTTCATTAGGTTCCATTTGTTTATTTTTGGTTTTATTTCCATTTCTCCAGGAGGTAGGTCAAAAAGGATCTTGCTGTGATGTATGTTATAGAGTACTGGGCGTATGTTTTTCTCTAAAAGTTTTATAGGGTCTGGCCTTACATTTAGGTCTTTAATCCATTTTAGGGTTTATTTTTGTGTATGCTGTTAGGGAGTGTTCTAATTTCATTCTTTAACATGTACCTGTCCAGTTTTCCCAGCACCACTTATTGAAGAGGCTGTCTTTTCTCCATTGTATATTCTTGCCTCCTTTATCAAAAATAAGGTGACCATATGTGCGTGGGTTTATCTCTGAGCTTTCTATCCTGTTTCATTGATCTATAGTTCTGTTTTTGTGCTAGTACCATACTGTCTTGACTATTGTAGCTTTGTACAGTATAGTCCGAAGACCAGGAGCCTGATTCTTCCAGCTCCGTTTTTCTTTCTCAAGATTGCTTTGGCTATTCGGGGTCTTTTGTGTTTCCATACAAACTGTGAAATTTTTTGTTCTACTTCTGCGAAAAATGCTATTGGTAGCTTGACAGGGATTGCACTGAATCTGTAGATTGCTTTGGGTAGTACAGTGATTTTCACAATGTTGATTCTTCCAATCCAAGAACATGGTATATCTCTCCCTCTGTTTGTATCATCTTTAATTTCTTTCATCAGTGTCTTATAGTTTTCTGCATACAGGTCTTTTGTCTCCTTAGGTAGGTTTATTCCCAGGTATTTTATTATTTTTGTTGCAATGGTAAATGGGAGTGTTTCCTTAATTTCTCTTTCAGATTTATCATCATTAGTGTATAGGAATGCAAGAGATTTCTGTGCATTAATTTTTTATCCTGCTACTTTACCAAATTCATTGATTAGCTCTAGTAGTTTTCTGGTAGCATCTTTAGGATTCTCTATGTATAGTATCATGTCACCTGCAAACAGTGACAGCTTTACTTCTTCTTTTCTGATTTGGATTCCTTTTATTTCTTCTTCTTCTCTGATTGCTGTGGCTAGAACTTCCAAAACTATGTTGAATAAGAGTGGTGAGAGTGGGCAACCTTGTCTTGTTCCTGATCTTAGTGGAAAGGGTTTCAGTTTTTCACCATTGAGAATGATGTGGGCTGTGAGTTTGTCATATATGGCCTTTATTATGTTGAAGAAAGTTCCCTCTATGCCTACTTTCTGGAGGGTTTTTATCATAAATGGGTGTTGAATTTTGTTGAAAGCTTTTTCTGCATCTATTGAGATGATCATATGGTTTTTCTCCTTCAATTTATTAATACGGTGTATCACATTGATTGATTTGTGTATATTGAAGAATCCTTGCATTTATGGGATAAACCCCAGTTGATTAGTGTATGATCCTTTTAATGTGCTGTTGGATTCTATTTGCTAGTGTGTTGTTGAAGATTTTTGCATCTATGTTCATCAGTGATATTGGCCTGTAGTTTTCTTTCTCTGTGACATCTTTTTCTGGTTTTGGTATCAGCGTGATGGTGGCCTTGTAGCATAAGTTTGGGAGTGTTCCTCCCTCTGCTGTATTTTGGAGAGTTTGAGAAGAATAGGTGTTAGCTCTTCCCTAAATGTTTGATAGAATTCACCTGTGAAGCCATCTGGTCCTGGGCTTTTGTTTGTTGGAAGATTTTTAATCACAGTCTGAATTTCAGTGTTTGTGATTGGTCTGTTCATATATTCTATTTCTTCCTGGTTCAGTCTTGGAAGGGTGTGCTTTGCTAAAAATTTGTCCATTTCTTCCAGGTTGTCCATTTTATTGGCATATACTTGCTTGTAGTAATCTCTCATGATCCTTTGTATTTCTGCAGTGTCAGTTGTTACTTCTCCTTTTTCATTTCTAATTCTATTGATTTGAGTCTTCTCCATTTTTCTCTTGATGAGTCTGGCTAATGGTTTATCAATTTTATCTTCTCAAAGAACCAGCTTTTAGTTTTATTGATCTTTGTTACTGTTTCCTTCATTTCTTTTTCATATGTTTCTGATCTGATCTTTATGATTTTTTTCCTTCTGATAACTTTGGGGTTTTTTTTTGTTCTTCTTTCTCTAATTGCTTTAGGTGTAAGGTTAGGTTGTTTATTTGAGATGTTTTGGGTTTCTTGGGGTAGGAGTGTATTGCTATAAACTTCCCTCTTAGAACTGCTTTTGCTCCATTCCATCCCATAGGTTTTGGGTCATCGTATTTTCATTGTCATTTGTTTCTAGGTATTTTTTTATTTCTTCAGTGGTCTCCTGGTTATTTACTAGTGTATTGTTTAGCCTCCATGTGTTTGTATTTTTTACAGATCTTTTCCTGTAATTGATATCTAGTCTCATAGCACTGTGGTCAGGAAAGATATTGATATGATTCAATTTTCTTAAATTTACTAAGGCTTCATTTGTGACGCAAGATATGATCTATCCTGGAGAATGTTCTATGAGCACTTGAGAAGAAAGTGTATTCAGTTGTTTTTGGATGGAATGTCCTATAAATATCAATTAAGCCCATTTTGTTTAATGTATCATTTAATGCTTGTGTTTCCTTATTTATTTTCATTTTGGATGATCTGTCCATTGGTGAAAGTGGGGTGTTAAAGTCCCCTACTATGAATGTGTTACTGTCGATTTCCCCTTTTATGTAGCTGTTAGCATTTGCCTTATGTATTGAGGTGCTCCTATGTTGGGTGCATAAGTATTTACAGTTGTTATATTTTCTTCTTGGATTGATCCCTTCATCATTATGTAGTTTCCTTCTTTGTCTCTTATAATAGTCTTTATTTTAAGGTCTGGTTTGTCTGATATGAGAATTGGTACTCCAGCTTTCTGTTGATTTCCATTTGCATGGAATATCTTTTTCCATCCACTCACTTTCAGTCTGTATATGTCCCTAGGTCTGAAGTGGGTCTCTTGTGGACAACATGTGTACAGGTCTTGTTTTTTTATCCATTCAGCCAGTCTAATCTTTTGGTTGGAGCATTTAATCCATTTACATTTAAGGTAGTTATCGATATGTATGTTCCTATTACCATTTTCTTAATTGTTTTGAGTTTGTTATTGTAGGTCTTTTCCCTCTCTTGTGTTTCCTGACTAGAGAAGTTCCTTTAACATTTGTTGTAAAGCTGGTTTGGTGGTGCTGAATTCTCTTAGCTTTTGCTTGTCTTTAAAGGTTTTAATTTCTCTGTCAAATCTGAATGAGGTCCTTGCTGGGTAGAGTAATCTTGGTTGTAGGTTTTTTCCCTTTCATCACTTTAAATATGACCTGCCACTACCTTCTGGCTTGCAAAGTTTCTGCTGAAAGATCAGCTGTTAACCTTATGGGGATTCCCTTGTATGTTATTTGTTATTTTTCCCTTGCTGCTTTTAATATTTTTTCTTTGTATTTAATTTTTGGTACTTTGATTAATATGTGTCTTGGTGTGTTTCTCCTTGGATTTATCCTGTATAGGACTCTCTGCCCTTCCTGGACTTGATTGACTATTTCCTTTCCCATATTAGGGAAGTTTTCAACTATGATCTCTTCAAATATTTTCTCAGTCCCTTTCTTTTTCTCTTCTTCTTCTGGGACCCCTATAATTAGATGTTGGTGTGTTTAATGTTGTCCCAGAGGTCTCTGAGACTGTCCTCAATTCATTTCATTGTTTTTTTCTTTTTTCTTTATTCTGCTCTGCAGTAGTTATTTCCACTATTTTATCTTCCAGGTCACTTATCTGTTCTTCTGCCTCAGTTAATCAATCAGCTATTGATTCCTTATAGAGAATTTTTAATTTCATGTATTGTGTTGTTCATCATTGTTTGTTTGCTCTTTAGTTCTTCTAGGTCCTTGCTAAATGTTTCTTGTATTTTCTCCATTCTATTTCCAAGATTTTGGATTGTCTTTACTATCATCTGTCTGAATTCTTTTTCAGGTAGACTGCCTATTTCCTCTTCATTTGTTTCATCTGGTTGGTTTTTACCTTGATCCTTCATCTGCTGTGTGTTTCTCTGTCTTCTCATTTTGCTTAACTTACTGTGTTTGGGGTCTCCTTTTCACAGGCTGCAGGTTCATAGTTCCCATTGTTTTTCTTGTCTGCCCCCAGTGGGTAAGGTTGGTTCAATGGATTATGTAGGCTTCCTGGTGGAGGGGACTGGTGCCTGAGGCTGGATCTTGTCTTTCTGGTGAGCAGGACCGCATCTGGTGGTGTTTTTTGGGGTGTCTGTGTCCTTATTATGATTTTAGGCAGACTCTCTGCTAATGGGTGGGATTGTGTTACTCTTTTGCTAGTTGTTTGGCATAGGGTGTCCAGCACTGTAGCTTGCTGGTCATTGAGTGGAGCTGGGTGTTAGCATTGAGATGGAGATATATCAGAGAGCTTTCACCGTTTGATATTACATGGAGCCAGGAGGTCTCTGGTGGACCAATATCCTGAACTCAGGTCTGCCACCTCAGAGGCACAGGCCTGACACCCAGCTGGAGCACCAAGACCCTGTCAGCCACATGGCTCAGAAGAAAGGGGAGAAAAAAGGAAAGAAAAAAAGGAAGAAGAAAGTAAAATAAAATAGAGTTACTAAAATAAAAAAATTATTAAAATTTAAAAAAAGTTAAAAATAAAAAAAGAAAGAAAGAAAGAAGAGAGCAACCAAGCCAAAAAACAAATCCACCAATGATAACCAAGCTAAAAACTATACTAAAAAAAAGAAAGAAACAAACAATAAAGGACAGACAGAACCCTAGGACAAATGGTAAAAGCAAAGCTAGCTATACAGACAAAATCGCACAATACATACACATGCACACTCAGAAAAAGGAAAAAAATATATATATCTTTTGGGAAGTCTGAGGTCTTCTGCCAGCGTACAGTAGGTGTTCTGTAGGAGTTGTTCCAGATGTAGATGTATTTCTGATGTGTTTGTGGAGAGGAAGGTGATCTCCACGTCTTACTCCTCTGCCATCTTGAAGGTCTCCCCCAACCATTTTTATAGTGTATTTTTTAAGACTAGCATTTCCTAAATGTTTTTTATTTCCTATCCAAAATCCCAATCAAATTTTGACGACCCTTATTGCCGAGGTGATTAATTTGTAGGACTCTTTTGAAGTATTCCTTTACTTTGTGTATTTTGCCTTTTCCCTTTGCTTCCTTCATTCCAAGGGTTAAAATAAATGAATAATAACAACAATAGCAGAAGCAGCAACAGCAGCAACAACAAAATGGCTTTATTCTCTTTGTATGAAGATATTCACATTCTCAGACTAGTCTTTTCCTCTGTAGATTGGGCTGGCCATAGAGTGCTCACTTATGGAGTCTGAGTCTCCTTCTAGTCAAGAGGCATTCAGTGAAGTGGACTTTTGTATCCTGTGGAGATGGACCCCTGAGTTCCAGTCCTCACTGAGTTCCCACTCTGCCACTTGCTTATTTACAAAGTCAAGCGAGTTCTTTAATTTCAGTGACTGTTTCCTCATTTGGAAAATAAGGATATAATAATAGCTACTTAAAATAGGGGTTTTTTTGAGGACGTAAATGCTTGGAAGTGTGTTTGGCACATTAAAATTGCCATGTGAGTGTTTACTCCTATTATAAACTGTATTTGTTCATGTGTGCCCCTAAAAAAAAAAAAATCAAAGTTGACACTCCAATTGTTTTCTTTTTTAAGTAAAATACAATATAGAGAGACTATTATGAAGCTGTTTTTATTTTTGTTTTCACTCAGTTTTTAAAAAATCAGTTTATCTAAGGAGTACATGCAGTGACATGCTTTAATTAAGAGAGATGAACCTACATATATTAATGTGGGACATGATGATTTTCCCAGCAACATCATTTTTTTTTTTTTAACCTCAGCTACTATTAAAGTGAAAAAAAACCCAAAACCCTTCTTAGAGTCATTAAGACACTTATTATGAGTAGCCCTGGGCAAAACATTAAATAAAAGAGCATACAATCCCAGGAAGAGCATTTAATTTAATGAAATTCAGCCTATAAACCCAAATGTAGATGATCCTATCTATACAGGGCAAAACAGAAAATGCCATGGTAGAGTTAGGGATTAACGTGACAATGTCTTTCATATAATGCTTTAATCCCACTTGTTCAATATTGGAAAATGGGAATGGAGGTCCTATTGTCACTGACAATGTCCTAATAATGAAATACTCTTGGGGGAAAAGGCTCTTTGGGTTACCATAGGCCTGAGGCTACTGAAACAAAGAGGAAGCATGGAAAAGAATGCTGGATTACTAAAACGGAAATGTAGGATACTTTCTCATTGTGAGGTCATAGGGAGAATAAGATATTTTGGTTCTGGGAAATTCCAGCTAGCTGCATCTATATTTTTATCCTTTGTCCTGCTTCTGCAGGCATTTGCCACAGAGTTGTTTTCCCCCTTGTTCTGCACCTCCATGGCTAACATATGGGAAGGGTTTTTTCCGGCTGGGGCCCATGCAAAGTGTACTTTAACCCTCCTCCACCTGAAATCCTCCACCATCCGTAGAGCAGTTATGTGCAGGGATCAAATTAGCAGTGTAGCGTCAAGCTGGTACTTTTGGATATATTCACAATCAATTCCAAATAAGTGACTAGAACAGCTGTGTAGCAACTCTATTTATTAAGATGTCCAAAATGACTAAATTGATGGTTTTGATCCTCTCAAAGATTTGTATCCTTTCATTATCTTAAGTAAAAAGGAAGCAATTCTCTATTTCTGAAGAGCTGATTGGGACACACTGAGGCAAAATATTAAAGAGATGGGATGCATTCTTTAAATGCAAATCCTTATTTCCCCACCTATACCTAAACTACAAAACAAATATTTGAAATGGACACACATCACAAGGCAGAATTCTCTCACATACTTCTCTGAACCAAGTTGTTCTCTAGTCTTGGAAACATTTTTTAGAAAGTGGATTTCAGTGATTTCTCACAGTTAGCAACTAAAATATTTTTTTATTTTCAATCTTATGAATTATCCAAAGACTTTCCCAGTTGTGCCTTACCTTCCTCTTCTGCCTCCCTCCCTGTCTCCTCCTCCAGGTTTAAGGAACACTTTGAGCAGGGTTCTCTCTGCAGCTCCAGCAAGTGCAGCTCCCTCTGCCTGGACCACCCTCCTCCTGGCCCTTCATTTCTGAGAGCTGTCATTAAGTCCTCCCCTGGGATGCTTTTGGTAACCTCTCTGGGCTCTGTTAGGCTCACTTCAAACACTCTTTGTGTTTAATTGCTTGCACATTTACAGGACCTCTCACAAAACCTGAGCTCTTTGAAGGCATGTATGATGACTTTCATTCATACAGAAAATAAAAGCATGAGGTCTGGAATCTAGTAAGTATTCAATACATTTATTCATTGACTGACTGACTGACTGACTGAATAAATGCTGCTTCAGGAAACACTTCAGGACTCTCACCCTGTATAGTGTCTCCTGAGAGATTTCCTTGGTTACTTGAGAAAATTATGAGAGGCCAGTGTTCATAAAGGGAAAAGGCAATTAAACTAAATTGTGGGTCGGGAGTAACAATGGATCAATGACATTATTTTGCTTTCAAAGGACAGTCACATTTAGCCATCAAATAATTACAGGGACCTTTAAATGTTTGAGGTGTGACCATAAAGTAATGAAATGACTTCAATAAACAATACATGAAAACCAGTTTCACTAACTTAAAGTCACACTCTCACAGATACATTTAACATGCTGCTTTTACAATTAAAACAACAGCTCTGAACAATTCAATGAGGTTCCAAACACACATTTTCAATTTTCTCAAAGAGCTTAAGAGTTCAAAAATATAAGCAACTTATTTACTAGAATAGCTTTTAGTTGTTAAATATATAATAATGTACGAAAAGGCCAATAGAGGAAGATTTCAGGGATGCTTTGAAAATCGGGGCTCATTTCTCAGGATTCCAGGCTATTTCTAAATATGCTGAACTTTGAGTTTGGAAACTTGTTTTATAGGCAACTTTATTCCCATAATGGTCTCAGTCCCACTTCCCAAGATAGTGGTCTATCAGAAACGAGGAATTTGGGAGGGGGGGACTGCTGAAAAAGTTGAATCACTAGAATTTCCTATTGGACTTGAACTTAGGTGCACACAAAGAAACAACAGGGCAGTCAGTCAGTGAGAAAGAAAAATGTTTAAAGAATTAATTCCTGTCTAGTTCCAGTTTTCATGTCACAGAGGAAAAGAAGAATTTAATCAAAAAGGCCCTAAATACATTTGCAGCGGGGCTGATGCATTTCTTTTTATTTCTACTCTTTGCACCGCTGTAGGAAGCCAACCAACTGAAAAACAACTGCCCGTCTCTCATCAACTTCTCATTTATCAATGTCCCCATACCTACGCTCTAGGCTGTTTCTCCTTTGGCAATTACTGTACCTTTATAAAGGAAGGCTATCTTTGCCATAATAACATATGATTATTATGACATATGGTTGTGTTTAATCATCTTAAATCTAAAATGATTTTAAATGCTAAAAAGCACTTTTTGTTTGAAAATCGCTTACCTTTGGAACTCTCCAGGCACAGAAGGGAGGGCTGTGACTGAAACATGAGGAATTTTTATTTCATTTCATTATTTTACTTTTTGGTTATTTTCTTCTAACTTACTGGGATGTATGTTATTTAAAATACATAACATTAAGATCCTGAACATTTTCAGTGCCCTATTTCTAAGTATTTTGTGTCACTGTTGTACGTCTTTATGACTATGATTAACAGGCCTAAATAATACGGTCAAAGAGTAGAAAAGACAGAAATAGTCTTTAGTCTTTATCTTCTGGGCAAAGGTACGGTACATTTGGCAGGAACAGATGAAGCCCCTTTGAGTCCTATAATTGTTCGTCTAATACAGCCATCAGCATTCAAAGTCACAGATAGGTATAATATACAATCATGTTTAAGCAGTGTATTGTTTGGTCCCCAAATGGAGAGATTAGTCCAGTCTTTCACTAAATGGAAAGGCTGTTTTATTTTTAATCCTTAACTCATTTGTTTCTTTCAAAAGTACTTTTCTATTTAAATTTGTTACAATCCCTCATTGCAACAAAATCCTATCATCGTAAATCCTTTCCTAGTGCGGGCAGCCACCCCTTGAACACAGGCAGATAATTCGTGTTCTTTTGCATCACAGAACCCCATGTAGTTTCCTACAGCGAGGCAAGCACCTCAAAGAGCTGCAGTGTGGGTTCTTCAGAAGGAACCTAGGGGGTTCTCGAGCCCCATAGCGAGGGCAGACTCAAACAGCAGCAACGGCAGGCAGCTGATTGCAACTGGGAAGGGAGGTATGCAATGGTAGTCAAGAGGTAAAATAACAAAATCACAGAGTTTGCTCTTTTACCTTACTGGAGACCAAGAAAATCTTGGGAAGTACTTATGCACTTCAATTTTACAATCCAAGTGGTGCACTGGGTTTCCAGATTGTACAGTGCGTATTAAATCAATTTTATCATCGATTGTTTCTCCTGATGTTAAACAGATCTGATGACTACTCTAGCCACCGCTGTAGGTGTTTATTTAAAGAACACATTTTCCACAGCCTGTTCTCCATGTTACAGCTTTACTGGAGCATTCTCAGGTCAACCAAGCCCCCTGGGCTTTTAGAAGCGATGAATCCTAAAAGATGTTTTCCCCACAGAAACCACAAGGTAAATGTAACAAGTAATCAATCTTCTGAGCAGCAATCAGGCAACCACTTAACGAACATACTACACAAACAAAATAATTAATCTATGCACTGTCCCGAATAGTAATTAATCTGATCGGCTCCAAGTGATATATTTGTTCACTGTACCCTGTTTTGTTTCATACTTGTCATAGTTAAAGGTGTCAGAGACAGTACAAATGTGTTAACCAGTTTAAAAGAATACTAATTTCAGGAGGAAAGTGTGACACAAATGTTTATGCAGTGTGGGATGTTCGTTCCTTTGTTTGCAAAGGAGAACAACACATATCACTGTCAGACTGAAACAAAAAGGACAAATGCTTTAAAATAAAGGAGGAAACGCCACTCCCAAACATTAGGCAAGCCAGTAAAGACCTGAGACAATTATAATATGATCTGGACCAATAATTGCCTCCTGGGTAAGGGCAGGTAAACTTAATTATAAATGTCCTGATGAATGAAAATGAAATAAAACAGAATGAAAAGTACAGAGCCAAAAGAGTACCCTTCTCTAAGATCTGTGACACACCAAGAAAAGATGGTTGATTTGCCAGGAAAACGGGTTGCATAGGAGCTAATTCTGATGGTTTAGAATAAAAGGCTAAACATAAATCCCTTATCATCTATCTCTTTTTTTAGATCCTGAATTCAATAATTTTAAGTGTTATCAGCTACCTCTTATCATTGAACTTCACTTTATGTCAAGAAGACCAAATCTTTATTGCAGGGTGGCTGCTGGGAGAGTAAAAAGGAGCCACCAGACTGGATTTACAACTGACATTTGGCCCAGTAGTGTAATATGTAGTGGTATTCAGCCTCACCCCAGGTCAGATCCTACTGAGTAAAGGGGCTTTCTCCAAACTGTGTTTTTAACCTAAGGAAGCTGAGCGAAGTCATCTTCAGATTTTTAGGCTTTTTTGAAAAATTTCCATGAAATTGAGATTGCATGGTTATAAAACATTCTCCCTGGCATCCTTTAGATCTTCTCGGTGGGCAAAGGAAGAGAAGAAAGCAGGAATTCTAGAAAACACTAAGACACATCTTCTTACAGCAAAGATGGTGACAGGATGTATACCCATTTTGCGGTTTCTGTACCACCTATGCCCACCTCTGGTGTTGGGGATATTCCCCCACTACCACTACCACCCCTGCAGGAAGGCTGGTCTAAGTGGTCATGTTTGCACCAGATAAAGCTACAGCTTGAACAGCTAACTGAAACAAGAGTGGACACTTGAGCCAGGGAAGCTAACTATAGGCCGGTCTGAGCCATTAAGACACTCTTTCCTAGGAATATGGAATTCAGACACTGAGACATTGACTTTGTTAGTTGTGGAGAGCCCTGACGCAGAGGCAAGTGATGTCCAGGTAGAAATCACTGCCTTAGCAAGCAGTGATCTCTAAGCCCACCCATGGACAAGAAGAATAAGAGGAAACAGCAAAACTGAACAAAGAAAGTCAGTCAGTTTAGCGAACCAGGGTAAGGGCCCAGAAGCAGACCAAACAGCAGGAAATGCCCCAGAAATGGAAGGAGACATCTCTTCTCAGTCTAACCCTATGTGGCCTTGATGTCTGTAATTTCCTGTTTTTAGAATTGGTGTGATTCCCTGCTGGATCTATTCAGTAAACACCGTGTTTATATGCATTGGTTTCTGTAACTTTGAATATAACATTTCTTGAACAGAAAAGATTCACCAAATAGAAAAATCTGGGAATAGGCATACAATTAGCAAGTATCAAATCAGTTACTGGGTTTCAAAAGAACAACAGGTTACAGAGCTTCAGTAAAAGATTCCACACAGAAAAAGGATGTCAGTGAAGACTTTAATTTGGCCTGAGAAAAACAAACAAACAAAAAACAACCAATAACAATAGCCAACCTTTATAGAATGCTTACTGTAAGTTGGGCACTTGTATAAACATTTACATATGTGAGCTATTTAATCCTCATAACATCCTCTGACACAGATGCCATAATCCCCATTTTACAGGTGAGGAACTGATGCAGAGAGAAATTAAATAACATGCTCAAAATCCCACAACTATTAAGTAGGCAGAAGTGAACCATGGAGGTTTATAAGCCCAAGACATCTGTTGTTGAAAATAGGTAACATAAAGAAACACAATATAGGAACATATATCACGGCAATATTTCCCAAAGTATATCTCCTAATACGCCATAGTTACAAAGTGTAACTATTAATCCCAGGGGATGTTCACAGTTGTTATTTTACAGGAAAGGTCTTGGTACTCAGATAAATTTGGAAAACTTTGGGTCAGACAATGTAAAATAAATTCAAATATATAATGAATATATAGGTACATATATATGATATAATAACATATATGAGCTAATATATAGCATAGATTTTCAAGAGGGAGATATTTTATGTAGTTTCCTTCCAAACTTATTTGACAACAGAGTTCTTTTTTAGGGTGGTCTCATCAAAATAGCACATTCTGGGAACTTCTATCTTAGAGAAAAACTAAAGTAGTAATTTCTTATGGGTTCAAATACATGCATAACTCCCCAAAATAACCTCCTAATTAGTCAATAGCTAAATTTCTGATGAAGTAAATCAGAACATTCTTAAAATTTTATAAGAAGCTAGATACACGCACAACCACCCCAGTTCCCATTCATGAAAGGAAAACATAAAATTCAGCACTTTGGATTCAAAAAAACACTGTCTTCCATTTTTTAACACCCTCCTGGATTTGGGATGTGATGAGAATAAGAAGGCTGAATAATAATTGACAGGTTAATAAAATTGCTTATATTGTGACTGTCATTATAGATTCAGTGAACTCAATCTGATAGCCACAAGAAATGAAAAATGTTTGCCTTAAATCACAGAAGACTTGAGGACAAGTGGATGGTGAAGATGCATATACAATCTTAGTTCCTTGGTAAGATTAACTCTGTGTTACCTCCCATATCTGCTATAGCACCAAATTTATAATGGCAGCTAAAAATCTCAGACTTTCCCAAACCAAAAGCTAGCTTCACCACCACTTGCTACTCCCACCCTAGCAATAGAAGAAGATATATACTTGAACATCTTACTAAGTATGCGATGCTACCACTGAGCATCAGTAAAGTGATCATGAATGAATCCTCACCATCCTTATTCTGGAATCAAGGCCTCAAACAGAAGCATCTGATTAGCCACGTCAAGGTCACATGACTGAGCCCTGGCTGCCAAGAAGCTTTGAAAAGGTTTCTTTCCCTTTCTTAACATCTGCACTCGGAGACAGGGTACTTATTCTAATGATATTACACATGGTGGAATGTTTCCTTTAAATAGTAAGGTACACTGGCAAGTAGGATAGCTAAAAAGTGACAAAAGTCTACTACAATGACCAGGGACCATTTTGAGTGACAATTTCAAGTTCTGCAGGAACCTATAAAACTGACCTAAATAAACAGTTGCAGCAGGTGAGGTTGAGCCATATCCACTCAACCTCACCTGTGGGCTCCAGCCTCTGACTTCCTTGTTTTGGCTGCACTTGAAAAGGTGGGTATCAGACACATCTTAACTGAACACAGGACAGCAGAGGCCCTCAAGGCCAGGATGGTTGATGGAGCCCACAGATGAGACCCTCACTTCACTTAACGCTGACAGTGTTTCTCTTATTACAAGTGTCATTTGATAGGAGTAAATAAGATCCTCTTGTTTAAGTAACAGATGGCTGGCATTGCAATGTTGACATTCAGGAAGCCAAGAAAAAAAGGTGACCACATGAACTGGAGAGATGGGAAAAGACTAAGATTGGGACCCAATCCCACAGCACCCAGATAGAAATTAGAAGAGAAGGTCCATGCTTCCAAGTATAGCTCTATCTAGAATTTACCAACACGCCCTGAAAGGCACTATGCTTATAATTATAGGTATCATCTCATTTAATGCTTCGAACAGTCAAATGAGGTGGATTATATTATTATACCAAGTTTACAGAAGAAGAAACAGAGTCTTCGGTATTTGAAGTCACTTGCCCAAAGTTATAAACTCCTTAGTGACAGAGACACCTCGCCTATCTGACTCTAAGCCCTGTGCTTACAATTAATGATCCCTTTGGCTTCTTTCTATCCCATTCATGTCTCTGTAATCTCATTTTTAACATATGACTGAAAGAGAAAGAGAAAAAGACAAAGAAAAGACTGGCTAATTAAGTAATGCTTATTTCTGGTAGGACTGAGGATGCTATTGTGGCATGACTAATGGCACCACACTTCCCATTTAGTGTTCAGGAAATGGCTGGTCAGGTGTGTGCAGATGGAAAGCCTCAGAGGTGTAAGATTATTCTCCTGGAGAATTACCCTTTCGGTTTCCTCCACCAGAGCCTCACAATGGTCTCCTGAAATGTACCTCAGTGAAAAATCAAGCAGAAAGGCAGCTTCATCTCTGAATTCACTGGGTTTCTAGGGTGACAACCACATCAATAAAGCCATGGAGAAGTAGCAGAATATGTGACATGCCTTCCTAGGAATAACCCAATGCCTGGCTAAAAGCTGTAATTCTCACCAAGAAAGGAGCATACAACGGATTTTACAATTTACATGTGGGTGTTGTGTGTTATGAAAAATTAAACTTACTACAAATGCATTCACCTCTATCATAAAAGGGATCTTGGATTTTACAAGACTCATTGCAAAGCTCCTTTAAGTAATCAGTTCCTCTGTTATAGTTCAATGAGTTTTTTATAACTTATTACACAAGGTCCCTGAGATAGCAAAATTTAAGATTTCAGTATTAGCAGCTACTGCAATAAAGTTTTCAGCATAAATAAAAAATAATACTTTTAAATGATAATGTGACCTTAGGAGAAGATGGCGGAAGAGTAAGACACAGAGATCACCTTCCTCCCCCAGATACATCAGAAATACATCTACACGTGGAACTGCTCCTATAAAACAACCACTGAACGCTGGCAGAAGACCTCAGACCTCCCAAAAGGCAAGAAACTCCCCACGTACCTGGGTAGGGCAAAACAATAAAGAATAAACAGAGACAAAAGAATAGGGACGAGACCTGCACCAGTGGGAGAGAGCTGTGAAGGAGGAAAGGTTTCCACACCCTAGAAGCCCCTTTGCGGGCAGAGACTGCGGGTGGCGGAGGGGGGAAGCTTCGGAGCCGCGGAGGAGAGCACAGCAACAGGGGTGTGGAAGGGAAAGCGGAGAGATTCCCGCACAGAGGATCAGTGCCGACCGGCACTCACTAGCCCGAGAGGCTTGTCTGTCACCCGCCAGGGCGGGCGGGGCTGAGGGCTTCGGTCTGAGCGCAGGGAGAGGACTGGGGTTGGCGGCGTGAACACAGCCTGCAGGGGGTTAGTGGGCCACGGCTAGCCGGGAGGGAGTCCGGGAAAAAGTCTGGAGCTGCCAAAAAGACAAGAGACTTTTTCTTGCCTCTTTGTTTCCTGTTACGCGAGGAGAGGGGATTAAGAGCGCTGCTTAAAGGAGCTCCAGAGACGGGCACGAGCCGCGGCTATCAGCGCGGACCCCAGAGATGTGCAAGAGACACTAAGGCTGCTGCTGCAGCCATCAATAAGCCTGTGTGCAAGCACAGGTCACTATCCCCACCTCCCCCCTCGGGAGCCTGTGCAGCCCGCCACTGACAGGGTCCCGTGATCCAGGGACAACTTCCCCAGAAGAATGCACGGCGCCGCCCAGGCTGGTGCAACGTCACGCCGGCCTCTGCCGCTGCAGGATCTCCCCGCATCCATACCCCTCCCTCCCCCGGGCCTGAGTGAGCCAGAGCCCCTGAAGCAGCTGCTCCTTTAACCCCGTCCTGTCTGAGCGAAGAACAGACGCCCTCAGGCAACCTACACACAGAGGCGGGGCCCCATCCAAAGCTGAACCCTGGGAGCTGTGCGAACAAAGAAGAGTAAGGGAAATTTCTCCCAGCAGCCTCAGAAGCAGCGGATAAAATCTCCACGATCAACTTGATGTACCCTGCATCTGTGGAATACCTGAATAGACAACGAATCATCCCAAATTGAGGAGGTGGACTTTGGGAGCAAGATATATTATTTTTTCCCCTTTTCCTCTTTTTTTTGACTGTGTATGTGTATGCTTCTGTGTGAGATTTTGTCTGTATAGCTTTGCTTTCACCATTTGTCCTAGGGTTCTGACCGTTTTGTTTTGTTTTTACTTTAGTTTTTTTTCTTAATAATTATTTTTAATTTTAATAACTTTATTTTATATTATCTTACTTTATTTTATTTTATCCTCTTTCTTTCTTTCTATTTTTTCTCGCTTTTATTCGGAGCCGTGTGGATGACAGGCTCTTGATGCTCCAGCCAGGCGTCAGGGCTGTGCCTCTGAGGTGGGAGAGCCAAGTTCAGGACACTGGTCCACAAGAGACCTCCCAGCTCCACGTTATATCAAACAGTGAAAATCTCCCAGAGATCTCCATCTCAACACCAAGACCCAGGTTCACTCAACAACCAGCAAGCTACAGTGCTGCACACCCTATGCCAAACAACTAGCAAGACAGGAACACAACCCCAGCCATTAGCAGAGAGGCTGCCTAAAATCATAATAAGGCCACAGACACTCCAAAACACACCACAAGATGTGGACCTGCCGACCAGAAAGACAAGATCCAGCCTCATCCACCAGAACACAGGCACTAGTCCCCTCCACCAGGAAACCTACACAACCCACTGAAACAACCTTAGCCACTGGGGACAGACACCAAAAACAACAGGAACTACGAACCTGCAGCCTGCGAAAAGGAGACCCCAAACACAGTAAGATAAGCAAAATGAAAAGACAGAAAAACGCACAGCAGATGAAGGAGCAAGGTAAAAACCCACCAGACCTAACAAATGAAGAGGAAACAGGCAGTCTATCTGAAAAAGAATTCAGAATAATGATAGTAAAGATGATCCAAAATATTAGAAATAGAATAGAGAAAATACAAGAAACATTTAACAAGGACCTAGAAGAACTAAAGAGGAAACAAGCAACGATGAGCAACACAATAAATGAAATTAAAAATACTCTAGAAGGGATCAAGAGCAGAATAACTGAGGCAGAAGAATGGATAAGTGACCTGGAAGATAAAAGAGTGGAAATAACTACTGCAGAGCAGAATAAAGAAAAAAGAATGAAAACAACTGAGGACAGTCTGAGAGACCTCTGGGACAACATTAAGCACACCAACATTCGAATTATAGGGGTCCGAGAAGAAGAAGAGAAAAAGAAAGGGACCGAGAAAATATGTGAAGACGTTATACTGAAAACTTCCCTAATATGGGAAAGGAAATAGTTAATCAAGTCCAGGAAGCACAGAGAGTCCCATAGAGGATAAATCCAAGGAGAAACACGCCAAGACACATATTAATCAAACTGTCAAAAATTAAATACAAAGAAAACATACTAAAAGCAGCAAGGGAAAAACAACAAATAACACACAAGGGAATCCCCATAAGGTTAACAGCTGATCTTTCAGCAGAAACTCTGCAAGCCAGAAGGGAGTGTCAAGACATATTTAAAGTGATGAAGGAGAAAAACCTACAACCCAGATTACTCTACCCAGCAAGGATCTCATTCAGATTTGATGGAGAAATTAAAACCTTTACAAACAAGCAAAAGCTAAGAGAATTCAGCACCACCAAACCAGCTTTACAACAAACGCTAAGGGAACTTCTCTAGGCAAGAAACACAAGAGAAGGAAAAGGCCTACAATAACAAACCCAAAACAATAAGAAAATGGTAATAGGAACATACATATCGATAATTACCTTAAATGTAAATGGATTAAATGCTCCAACCAAAAGACACAGATTGGCGAATGGATACAAAAACAAGAACCATATATATGCTGTCTATAAGAGAACAACTTCAGACCTGGGGACACATACAGACTGAAAGTGAGTGGATGGAAAAAGATATTTCATGCAAATGGAAATCAGAAGAAAGCTGAAGTAGCAATTCTCGTATCAGACAAAATAGACTTTAAAATAAAGACTATTACAAGAGACAAAGAAGGACACTACATAATGATCAAGGCATCAATCTAAGAAGAAGATATAACAATTGTAAATATTTATGCACCCAACGTAGGAGCACCTCAATACATAAGGGAAATACTAACAGCCATAAAAGGGGAAATCGACACTAACACAATCACAGTAGGGGACTTTAACACCCCACTTTCACCAATGGACCCATCATCCAAAATGAAAATAAATAAGGAAACACAAGCTTTAAATGATACATTAAACAAGATGGACTTAATTGATATTTATAGGACATTCCATCCAAAAACAACAGAATACACATTTTTTTCAAATGCTCATGGAACATTCTCCAGGATAGATCATATCTTGGGTAACAAATCTAGCCTTGGTAAATTTAAGAAAATTGAAATCGTATCAAGTATCTTTTCCGACCACAATGCTATGAGACTAGATATCAATTACAGGAAAAGATCTATAAAAAATACAAACACATGGAGGCTAAACAATACATTACTTAATAACAAAGTGATCACTGAAGAAATCAAAGAGGAAATCAAAAAATACCTAGAAACAAATGACAATGGAGACATGATGACCCAAAACCTATGGGATGCAGCAAAAGCAGTTGTAAGAGGGAAGTTTATAGCAATACAATCCTACCTTAAGAAACAGGAAACATCTCGAATAAACAACCTAACCTTGCACCTAAAGGAATTAGAGAAAGAAGAACAAAGAAAGCCCAAAGTTAGCAGAAGAAAAGAAATCATAAAGATACGATCAGAAATAAATGAAAAAGAAATGAAGAAAACGATAGCAAAGATCAATAAAACTGAAAGCTGGTTCTTTGAGAAGATAAACAAAATTGATAAACCATTAGGGAGGCTCATCAAGAAAAAAAGGGAGAAGACTCAAATCAATAGAATTAGAAATGAAAGAGGAGAACTAACAACTGCCACTGCAGAAATAAAAAAGATCATGAGAGATTACTACAAGCAAATCTATGCCAATAAAACGGACAACCTGGAAGAAGTGGACAAAGTTTAGAAACGCACAACTTGCTGAGACTGAACCAGGAAGAAATAGAAAATATGAACAGACCAATCACAAGCACTGAAATTGAAACTGTGATTAAAGTTCTTCCAACAAACAAAAACCCAGGACCAGATGGCTTCCCAGGCAAATTCTATCAAACATTTAGAGAAGAGCTAACACCTATCCTTCTCAAACTCTTCCAAAATATAGCAGAGGGAGGAACACTCTCAAACTCATTCTATGAGGCCACCATCATCCTGATACCAAAACCAGACAAAGAAGTCACAAAGAAAGAAAACTACAGGCCAATATCACCGATGAACATAGATGCAAAAATGCTCAACAAAATATTAGCAAACAGAATCCAACAGCAAATTAAAAGGATCACACACCATGATCAAGTGGGGTTTATTCCAGGAATGCAAGGATTCTTCAATATATGCAAATCAATCAATGTGATACACCATATTAACAAATTGAAGGAGAAAAACCATAGGATCATCTCAATAGATGCAGAGAAAGCTTTTGACAAAATTCAACATACATTTATGATAAAAACCCTGCAGAAAGCAGGCATAGAGGGACCTTTCCTCAACAAAATAAAGGCCATATATGACAAACCCACAGCCAACATCATTCTCAATGGTGAGAAATGAAACCATTTCCACTAAGATCAGGGACAAGACAAAGTTACCCACTCTCACTCTTATTCAACATAGTTTTGGAAGTCCTAGCCACAGCAATCAGAGAAGAAGAAATAAAAGGAATCCAAATCAGAAAAAAAGAAGTAAAGCTGTCACTGTTTGCAGGTGACATGATACTATACATAGAGAATCCTAAAGATGCTACCAGAAAACTACTAGAGCTAATCAATGAATTTGGTAATATAGCAGGATACAAAATTAATGCACAGAAATCTCTGGCATTCTTATACACGAATGATGAAAAGTCTGAAAGTGAAATTAAGAAAACAGTCACATTTACCATTGTAACAAAAAGAATAAAATACCTGGGAATAAACCTACCTAAGGAGACAAAAGACCTGTATGCAGAAAATTATGACACTGATGAAAGAAATTAAAGATGATACAAATAGATGGAGAAATATACCATTTTCTTAGATTGGAAGAATCAACATTGTGAAAATGAGTCTACTACCCAAAGCAATCTACAGATTCACTGCAATCCCTATCAAACTACCACTGGCATTTTTCACAGAACTAGAACAAAAAAATTCACAATTTGTATGGAAACACAAAAGACCCCGACTAGCCAAAGCAATCTTGAGAACGAAAAATGGAGCTGGAGGAATCAGGCTCCCTGACTGCATACTATACTACAAAGCTACAGTAATCAAGACAGTATGGTACTGTAACGAAAACAGAAATATAGATCAATGGAACAGGATAGAAAGCCCAGAGATAAACCCACGCACATATGGTCACCTTATCTTTGATAAAGGAGGCAGGAATATACAGTGGAGAAAAGACAGCCTCTTCAATAAGTGGTGCTGGGAAAACTGGACAGGTACATGTAAAAGTATGAAATTAGAACACTTCCTAACACCATACACATGGTGTTCATGTGTTCATACAAAAATGAACTCAAAATGGATTAAAGGCCTAAATGTAAGGCCAGACACTATCAAACTCTTAGAGGAAAACATAGGCAGAACACTCTATGACATAAATCACAGAAAGATCCTTTTTGACCCACCACCTACAGAAATGGAAATAAAACCAAAAATAAACAAATGGAACCTAATGAAACTTAAAAGCTTTTGCACAGCAAAGGAAACCATAAACAAGACCAAAAGACAACCCTCAGAATGGGAAAAATATTGCAAATGAGGCAACTGGCAAAGGATTAATCTCCAAAATTTACAAGCAGCTCATGCAGCTCAATAACAAAAAAACAAACAACCCAATGCAAAAATGGGCAGAAGCCCTAAACAGACATTTCTCCAAAGAAGATATACAGCCTGCCAACAAATACATGAAAGAATGCTCAACATCATTAATCATTAGAGAAATGCAAATCAAAACTACAATGAGATATCACCTCAAACCAGTCAGAATGGCCATCATCAAAAAATCTAGAAACAATAAATGCTGGAGAGGGTGTGGAGTAAAGGGAACACTCTTGCACTGCTGGTGGGAATGTGCATTGCTATAGCCACTGTGGAGAACAGTATGGAGGTTCCTTAAAAAACTACAAATAGAACTACCATACAACCCAGCAATCCCACTACTGGGCATATACCCTGAGAAAACCAAAATTCAAAAAGAGTCATGTACCAAAATGTTCATTGCAGCTCTATTTACAATAGCCCAGAGATGGAAACAACCAAGGTGTCCATCATCAGATGAATGGCTAAAGAAGACGTGGCACATACATACAATGGAATATTACTCAGGCATAAGAAGAAACCAAATTGAGCTATTTGTAATGCAGTGGATGGACCTAGAGTCTGTCATACAGAGTGAAGTAACTCAGAAAGAGAAAGACAAATACTATATGCTAACACATATATATGGAATTTAAGGTAAAAAATGTCATGAAGAACCTAGGGGTAAGACAGGAATAAAGACACAGACCTACTAGAGAATGGACTTGAGGATATGGGGAGGGGGAAGGGTAAGCTCTGACAAAGCGAGAGAGTGGCATGGACATATATACACTACCAAACGTAAGGTAGATAGCTAGTGGGAAGCAGCCGCATAGCACAGGGTGATCAGCTTGGTGCTTTGTGACCACCTAGACGGGTGGGATAGGGAGGGTGGGAGGGAGGGAGACACAAGAGGGAAGAGATATGGGAACATATGTATATGTATAACTGATTCACTTTGTTATAAAGCAGAAACTAATACACCATTGTAAACCAATTATACTCCAATAAAGATATATAAACAAAAAATAAGAAACAAACAAACAAAAACCAAACAAACCCAATCCAAAAATGGGCAGAAGACCTAAACAGACATTTCTCCATAGAAGATATACAGATTGCCAACGAACACATGAAAGAATACTCAACATCATTAATCATTAGAGAAATACAAATCAAAACTACAATGAGATATCATCTCATAGCAGTCATAATGGCCATCATCAAAAAATCTAGAAACAATAAATGCTGGAGAGGGTGTGGAGAAAAGGGAACACTCTTGCACTGTTGGTGGGTATGTAAATTGATACAGCCACTATGGAGAACAGTATGGAGGTTCCTTAAAAAACTACAAATAGAACTACCATATGACCCAGCATTCCCACTACTGGGCATATACCTTGAGAAAACCATAATTCAAAAAGAGTCATGTACCAAAATGTTCATTGCAGCTCTATTTACAATAGCCCGGAGATGGAAACAACCTACGTGCCCATCATCAGATGAATGGATAAAGAAGATGTGGCACATATATACAATGGAATATTACTCAGCCATAAAAAGAAACGAAATTGAGCCCTTTGTAATGAGGTGGATGGACCTAGAGTCTGTCATACAGACTGAAGTAAGTCAGAAAGAGAAAAACAAATACCGTATACTAACATATATATATGGAATCTAAGGAAAAAAAAAAAAAGGTCATGAAGAACCTAGGTATAAGACAGGAATAAAGACACAGACCTACTAGGATGGACTTGAGGATATGAGGAGGGGGAGGGGTAGGCTGTGACGAGGTGAGAGAGTGGCATGGACATATATACACTACCAAGCATAAAGTGGATAGCTAGTGGGAAGCAGCTGCGTAGCACAGGGAGATCAGCTAGGTGGTGTGTGACCGCCTAGAGGGGTGAGATAGGGAGGGTGGGAGGGTGGGAGACGCAGGAGGGAAGAGATATGGGAACATGTATATATGTATAACTGATTCACTTTTTTATAAAGCAGAAAATAACGCACAATTTTAAAGCAATTATACTCCAATAAAGATGTTTAAAATATTATAATGTACATATAACAGGAAACAGGAGTAGATGAGAAAAATCAAATTTAAACTCAGCTTCTCAAGATTATGCATACTATATGAATTGAGGTTTGGATGTATTTCCTTATTGTAAGACAGGGATTAATAAATTTATAGTAGTATTCCCTTATGAACAATTGCATTTAAGCTTTCATTTCCCACAAGGGCCTCTTTTGGCTTGAACAAAAAGAATAAAACTCTAATGTTGACATTATGATATAAGCAAGTTGAGCATACCTAACACACCTCTAGGTTGTGTATCTACACATAAACTTGCATAAATTTGCCGTAAATTCATAAATAGACAACTAAACATTATGTAACCAGTATCTAAACACTTTATAGCCTACTATATTAAGAATTTAATAAATTACCATATAGAAACAAATGTTTTTAACTACTAATTTAGAGATTTAGAATTTATTGTTATGTCTATTTAAAAAATTGCTTTAATTAGATAATAACAAAAAATTCACATCATTTATTGAACACCTAGCACATGCCCAGCTCTGAATTAGGCTCTTTACATTCGTTGTAACATTTAACACAACCGCTTGTTGTATATGTGTTACTATTCCCATATTATAGATGACAAAATAGTAACTTAGTATTAATGGCTAATTTACCCAAAAGTACATGGGTAACAACATGTGACAAGCTGTTCAAACCCTGATGTGCTTCCATGACTATTATTCCAGACTCCTTTGCTTCTTGCCCTTGTTTACCTAAAATAACTGCAGTGAAAGTATATGCCTAGATGAACATTCTCTAAATCATTCAAATATAGCAGTATCGATCTAGAACAAGAAAACAGTATTGATTACAAGCATGGGTAAAAATCAACACAATAAATGTGAGCAAAAAGAAGTATATATAAATGGTGAAAAGCAAATTAAACTTTAAAGATCATTTCAATTTAAGAACTAAGCATTGGCAGCAAGAGCAGAGATTTTTTTTTTTCCTTATAATAGCTGAATAGGCTGATGGCTCATTTCATTGTGTAACAATATTCTGATTTTTCTCCTGAAGCTGGAAATGCCTATTTTCCAGAATGAGAAAAATACTTACACTTATGTAAACTGCAGTGGTAAATTATGCATACTTAATTAATCCACAAGTACAGCCCTGGGTTTGCTTAAGGTTCTTGAGGCATAAGATGCAGGTGCCATGATGATAATTTATCAACCCCTGGATTTTTAGTCATCTATTCAGATTATGCTGATTGTGTAAGGAATGTTCACGGTTTAAAACAAACTAGATAGGGGCTTCCCTGGTGGTGCAGTGGTTAAGAATCCGCCTGCCAATGCAGGGGACACGGGGTTCGAGCCCTGGTCCGGGAGGATCACACATGCCGCGGAGCAACTAAGCAGGTGCGCCACAACTATTGAGCCTGCGCTCTAGAGCCCACGAGCCACAACTACTGAGCTCGAGTGCCACAACTACTGAAGCCCGCACGCCTAGAGCCTGTGCTCCGCGACAAGAGAAGCCACCAAAATGAAAAGCCTGTGCACTGCAACGAAGAGTAGCCCCCGCTCGCCGCAACTAGAGAAAGCCCGCACACAACAATGAAGACCCGACGCAACCCAAAATAAATTAAATAAATAAATAAATAAATAAAATTTATTAAAAAATAAATAAAACATACTAGATAGAAAAATTCCTGCAGCCACCCCTCCCCCACCATACCATTTGTTATTGAGCTCCATGGATGTGAAAGATGAACACTTCTGGGGTTTTTTTTGATATAGTTCTGAGAAAGTACTGTTAGCTAACAAATCCAGCCCATAATAAATCTTTATTTATTGCCCACCTGGCTATAGCCCTATCAGTATCAGCGGGAGAAAAGATAATATCTTATCAGTAAATTGTGCAGACATCAGATGCAGTTTCCCTTTCAGTACTTGGGGTATGTGAATTGCATAGTAGTTTCATTCAGCAGGCTCCAAAGTGACAGCTAAATTCTCCAGCAGGAGATGCATTGCCCAGCATGTGCCACACTAAAGGTCCTGCTGCCTGCTCCACACCCTTCACCTTCTTCCAAAGATCGATGAATGGGGAGAGAGAGGCAGAGACAGAGAGCCAGCAAGCAGGAGAGGGAAGAAGAGAGGAAGGGGAGGTAAGAGAAGGGAGAGACTGAGGAGGAAGGGAAGGGGAGAGAGAGAATGGAACCTCAAAAATATAACAATATACAAAATTACTGAAATAATGGATCATTTATTCCCTATGAAAAGCTGAAAACAGAAAAATTTAAAGCTCTAATATAATCGCACATAATGACAGTGTCTGTATTAGAGAATGAAAGGGGTCTATTATTTCTAAGACGGCAGTACTGGTTTATATGGAGCAGCAGATGTGAGAACATAATATAAGGCATCACACGTGGCACATTTCAGAACAAGTTAAAGTGATGGGGGTGTAGAGGGAAAATCAAATAGTCAACACTTTAAAATTTTCAGAATCGTGGGTTTCTAAAGTTACAGGCAACATAAAGGAAAAGAAAATAGTTCAAAATTTTAGTTTTATCTATTTAACTAGTATTTTGTATCCACAGGATAACCAAATGTAGATAACACTAACTGTTTATCGGTTTTTATCTACATAAAGTATATATATATATATGTACATATATATAAATAAACAACAGACAATCTCATATATGAAGGTATTAACCTACACACTGTAATAGGTATAATATAGGTATAATAGTATATTATAGGTATATAATAGTATATAATAGTATATAATAGGTATAATAGTAATAGGTATATCTTTCAAATTTATTTGTTGTACCATGTTTTTATCTTCTGGCAATTATTACCGTAGATTGAAAAATGCTTTATTGCTGAACGTTTACTTTACCTCTAAGATATTTACAAAGTGGAAGTTAGTAATTTAGTTTTTTATTTCAAAATAAAACCTTCCTAACTCATTACACATCCACACTTCCACTTTATTGGACAAAATGATACTAAGTTTTGATGAAACTTGGAGTAGAAGTAATACATTTAAAGACTGAAGGTGTAAAGAACTGAACAGTTCTTTCTTTTATTCTGTCTACCTAGCCTCATCACTTAAAACGATTCAAGTACAAAGGGCCACACAGTGAGAAACAAATCTCTCAATCACTTGAGCCCTAGCGTCCTTCCCTTGTCCAAAAGCAATATTACCAATTTATTATGCAATTATTCCAAACAGAGTCTATGTATATGCACATAAAAATACTGAGTGAAAAAATCAAGGTACTTAACAGTGGGGACGCTTGTTTTTTTCATTCCATATGTCTTGGAAACTGTTCTATCTTTTAAACTGATAAACAGAATTCCATTTTAAGCATGCACCATAATTGATTTAAGTAGTCCCAATTCATGTTTATTTAGGTTTTCTCAGTCTTTTTTGCATTTAAACATTTTTGAGCCAACTTTTAGGGTCACTTTTCCATTTCCAAACTTACTGCTTTTTCTAGAAATGCTCAAATTCAATTCTGATGTTACAAGTATAAAACCTGCACATTCTAGCTGCAAATGTACAAGGAGAAACATACCACATGGTATATAAATGTGAGCAGAAAATATTTTGTATAAATTTTCAAAGGAATAAAAGTCCAGTTCACAAGTTAGGATTTTCAACAACCCCCTTGATGTTCTCTCTGATCAAGACTTAGAAATTTAAATCAGAAACCCTCTGGCAACCTTACCTCTAAGTAATCAAAAGCTCACTTTCCCTGTATATGACATATTGACATACGGTAACCTCTTATTCCAAAGAGTTATTTCTTCTCAAATAAGGCTTTTCATTATTTTGTTCCCTGGTTGCATTCACTCCTTCAGTATAAAATTTTTTCCCCTTTAATTTGGGCATCTGACAAAACAAAGGTATTTCTGAAGCACACATGTTCACTTACGCAGCTCAGTGAGATCCAGCCACAACATGAAGTAAATGAGGTGGTCAAGTGGTAGAGGGAAAAAAAAATTTTGTTTGCTGTAGCAAGCAAATCCTACTTTTATTCATTTTCAGCATGCAAGAAAATACAGCAATTACCTTATAAAGTACAGAATGGTTACAATTAGTGTGCATCCAAAGCTTGAAGTATGTTCATTTTGTAGACCACAAACATGGACTGTTGTTAACATGTCTTATACGATATTATCTGGCATTCTGTAAAGCCCAGAAGCTAATCTGCATTTGTTATACTATTCAGTGCAACTGAGTGGTAGGGAGACTTTCTCTTGCCACAAATTTCTAAAGCCTTTGAGTTAAGTGGTATTTGGATATTCTCAATAGTATTTTTCTTTACACCGTATTTGCACATACATATATACATCCATGGGCACTGTGGAGCAGGTGGTCAAAAGGTTTCTTAGTCAGTTCAGGCTTTAAAGACAGTAATACGAAGAACCTCCCCCTTTCTTGCCCTAAAACATGTTCATGGCATCAAATGATCTCCTATAACAAGTCAAGCAATCAATCAAATTTATTAATATGTGGTATAGTTGTGATGCCCTTTAGCCAATCACTACATTGTCTTGAGGAAATAGGATGACTAATCCAGGGAAGAGCTTGGTACAAATATTGATATTTTGTTGTTTTGCTGTGCTTTGCCCTGTTTCAGCTGCTCCAGTTATAGAATGAAGGGTTTACTATGAGGCTCTCCAGATAACTTTTAGTAGGGCTCAAAGATCATGGGTTATGGTTTGCTTGTTCTTGCCTTCTTACTAATATCCTATCACAATGTGATTATATTTGGACATTCTTTGTGTAGAACGTTCACTGAAGGCAAATTTTTCTGTATAATAAACATCACTACTTCACCCTTTCCATTTATATCCAGGCTTGGCTGTTCCAGGAGGTCTCCTGTCCAAGAATCCATTAGTAATTTATCAAAAGAGCAAATGTCATTATGCAGGAAGCCAAGGGAACTCTTTTGCATTTGATTTCTGGTTCTGATAGCATTACTATTGATTTAGTATTCTCTAGCATGACATGGGCTAGACACAACAGATCATTGTATTTTTGACCTGTCAATCACAAATGATCCAAGGCTTTCCAAAATATTTGAGAGTTGAAGGTCCATCTCACAGCCTGAAAACTATTAAATTTTAACTGAAATTCCCCAGGCCCAAAAGATTTAGTAAGGAGTTGCTGTGATCACTGTTAACCCAGTTCACTGTTGCTATTATTACTTTAAAGTTATCTTTTGGATTAATTAAGAACAAGAAAACTAAAAAACTTTATTTTACCCTTATTTATTCCTTCCCTAATGGCCTTCTTTTTTTATGCAGATCCAAATTTCTGACCTACCTCATCTTCCTTCTTCCCTAAAGAACTTCTTTTAACATTTCTTACGGGACAAGTCAGTTGGTGATGAGTTCTCGCGGTTTTTGTTTGTCTGAGAAAGTGTTCATTTACTCTTTATTTCTGAAGAATAATTTTGATGGATATAGAATTCTAGTTTGGTGGATTGCTTTTTCTTTCAACACTAAATACTTCACTCCATATTCTGCTGGCTTGCATGATTTCTGGCCAGAAGACCACTGCAATTCTTATACTTGTTCCACTATAGGTAATAGTATTTATCCCCCTGCTTTCTTTCAAGATTTTCTCTGTCTCTGACCTACTGCAGTTTGAACATAATATGCCTAGATGTGTGTGTGTGTGTGTGTGTGTGTGTGTGTGTGTGTGTGTGTGTTTGGCATTTATCCTACCTGGTGTTCTCAGATTCCTGGATCTATTGTGTGTCATTAATTTTGGAACATGCTCAGCAATTACTACTTCAAATATTTCTTCTGATCTTTTTCTTTACTTTCTTCCTTTCTGTTAATCCAAATATGCATGTGTCGCACCTTTTGAAAAGGTCCCACACTTTTTGGGATGTTCTTTTCTGTGTTTTGGGTTTTTTTTTTTTTTTTCATTCATTCGTTTTTTTCCCTTGCATTCCAATTTGGGAAGCTTTTATTGACTTATCTTCAAGCTCACGGATTCTTTCCTCAGGCAGGCCAAGTCTACCGATGAGCCCATCAAAAGTATTCTTCACTTTTGTTACAATGTTTTTGATTTCCAGCTTTTCCTTTGATTTTCTTAGAGTTTTCCATCCCTCTGCTTACATTATCCACCTGCATTCGTATTCTATGGTTGCCTTAACAAATTGTATCAAACTTAGTTGCCAAAAACAACACACACTTATTATCATACAGTTCTGTATCTTAAGAGTACAACACACGTTCCACTGGGCTAAAACCAAGGTGTAGGAAGAACTGCATTACCTTCTGGAGGCTCTAGGAAATAGTCCATTTCCTTACCTTTTCCAGCTCTTCATTCCTAGGCTCATTGCCTCCTTCCTCCATACTTAAATTTAGCAATGGTAGTTGAGTCCTTCTCACATTGCATCACTCTTCCTCTTTTGCCTTCCTCTTCCACTTTTTAGGACCCTTGTGATTATATTGGGCCCCCCTGGATAATCCATGATAATCTATCTCAAGGCCCTTAATTTAAAGACATCTTCAAACTTCTTTTTGCCATTTAAGATAATATATTCATAGTTTCTGGGGTGTAGACACCTTGGCAAGGAAGGAGGGCATTAGTCTGACTGCTCTACCATCTGTTCTTACATGTTGTCTACTTTTCCATTAGGGTACCTAACATATCGATCATATTTATTTTAAATTCCTTGTTTGCTAATTCCAACATCTGTGTTATATTTGAGTCTGTTTCTGATGAATGCTTTGTCTCTTCAGACTGTTTGTCCTTGCTTTTTGGCATGCCTTGTAATTGTTTGCTGAAAGATGGACATACTGTATCAGGAACAGGAACTGACATAAATCAATCTTTAGTTTGAGGATTTATGTTAATCTGGCTAAAAGTTGGGCTATGTTTAATGTTTTCTGTAGGTGTGTATGTGTGTGTCAATGTGTGTGCATGTAAAATATATATAGATATCATGGGTTTGGTCTTCCATCTTCACTTTGAGAGCCTGAGTCTTGCAGTTTTTCACTTGAAATCCAGAGTTATTATACTGGGGCCCTGTGGGTGTGGTGGTAAGGTGTGGTAGAGGGGGAGTAATCTATAATCTTCCAATTACATCTCAGTGTCTTAGTAGGTCCTTCCTACTTGGGCTATGGTCTTACCAAAGTCACTCCAGTGACATATCTTATTTTCTCCCCTTCCCCCTATATCCTTCCCTGGTTGCGGTGTTCCCAATATATTTCCTTGAAGACATGACCTCTGTGGACAACTTCGGATGTGACTGGAAAGCTAGAGGGATCTGGAATGGGAAGAATGCCCTTTCCTTAGCTGGGCCACAGATAAAGCCCTGAAAAAGTCTTTTCCCTGGAGAGTAAGCTTTTGTTATGAAGAAAGCTCTGGGCTTATTTCACAAGAATCACTCTTTGCCAGAGTAATGACGAAAATGTTCATCATGAGAACCTGGTGGGATTTCTGGAGGTAAAGCCCATGAATGTGTTAGGGACTCTCTGAGGCTGAGGTCGCTCAGCATTTCTCACACTCATGCTAGTCCACACTCAGCATCCAAGTCATTCATCAAAATTATTATTTTGAAGTGTTTCTACCAGTTTATGACTTCAGTGGCTTCTACTGTAGGTATGCAGTCTTACATGTTTCTCCCTGAATGAGCCTGTCTTTCTAGATTTGAGGGTGGTGATTTTCCTAGTAACCTCATCTCTTATGGGTCCAAGAGAACTCACTGATTTTCAGTTTGTCCAGGTTTTTCTTGTAAGGACAGGAATGATGACTTCTAAACTCTTTACATGTGAGAGCTAAACCAGAAGTCCTAGAGCAATGACCTCCAAATTCAGACAAATTGAGTTTGGGTTCTGCTATTGTCATTCAGCAGCTATGTAACCCCGGGGAAATTGCCTAACCATTTTAAACCCCAGTAGCTGCACTGATAAAACTGGAATAATTATAAGATGCTAACATTAAATAAGGCATTGCCTTACATTGGGTCTAGCATACAGAGTGCTCAGTAACATTTAGCTGTTATTTCCCAAGGGCAATTTTCATTTGTGCTAATCCCCGGTGCTCTGCTGGAGGCCCTGCCCCACTTCTTTGCATCCTGCCTCTCTGTCTCATAGGTGAAGCTTGATACTGCATGAGCAGTTCCAATGCTGACAAATTTGCAAGCTATGGGTTCACTACCAGCCTCCTCGTTTTAATCATTAGCCTTTATCCAATGGAAGGTGGTAATTCCTGACTATCAATGTTTTGTCCGTGGGGACCAATTGATCTTGGGCTTTCCTGGGAATTAGAATGTGTTGTTAAGAGGGAGTCAAGGAGAGATTCAAATATTGCCTCTGTCATTTTTCAGTATCACCTTAAGCATGTTACTTAACCTCCCTGGGCACCAGTTTCCTTATTTGTACAATAAGGCGAAATAGCTTATGGAATAGCTGTGCAAATCAAAAGAGGCAGCACATACAGCATTTAGAACAGTGCTTGGCAAAGAGTACGAATACAGTTAGTATTAAATATGATTTTCATTAACCATATATGTCTGAAAAAAAAGTGAAAAAGCTTTCTTGAGCATCTCAACATTTCCAGACCATTATTTCATTGTTATCAAATTTATAAGTTATTCTTTCTCTATTACAAATTTTCATCCTATATAAAGGTAAAAATCATTTACCAAAAGGCCTATCTCCAGAGTAGAGAGTTACAGAACAACACAAGCAAAATTAGTGCAGGTAGTTCTTTGCCCTTTGATCTAATGCACCTCTTGCTCCAAAACAAAAATCTTATACTGCTATAGAACAGACGATAGTGAAGGCAGGAACATGAGATGGAAAGGTGATTCTCATTACATGGCTTCCAGTGAGAAGAACTCAATATAAAAGGGAGCAAAAGAGTGGGAAAAAATGTCAAAAATCAAATGTTCGTATCCATTAACCACCCTAAACAGGCAACAGGCAATTAAGTAATTAATCCATAATCAAAATCTACAAACAAGGTTTCCATTCCATGTGCACTCCCTAACCACTGTATTTGAAAGCTGTCTGGGGAGGAGTTCTTGCTTCTAAGTGTAGGGAACAGTAAAAGACCACGATTGTCAGGGAACTCACTAAAAGAACTTGACTACCATGCAGAATGTTTTCCAAAATGCCATGAACACATTTCTTTTCCAATAGGGGATGCAATTTATCAATTGTTAAGATTGATTTTCTCAGTACAGCTTTTTAGATGGGCTCTGAAACTGTACACATTGCATTTCTTTTTTTAAAACCATAATCAAGGATGCTTGCTTAAGGACCTAAAATTTTGAATATCACTGAATGATCCAAAGGCTAGCCCCAGTGGGATGCCTGAGTTTAACAGACTCCACATAAAACAACAATCATTTCAGAAATATTTAAGCTCAATGAAATTATTTTCTGAGACCCATAATGCTCAATAAACAGAGAAGTGCAAATGCTTAAAAGTAGTGGACTAAGTCTCTGACTGCCTAGTAATATTTCTTATCTTTTATCTCCAGGGTTTTGCTGATTTATACAAATCTGAAATTGAAAGTTGTTATTCTCAGCACAGGTCTGTATGCCTTAATGTTTTCATAATCTCATATTTATGCATTTTAGGCAAATGCATCAGTTATACCACATACAACCCTGAAACAAAGGTAAAACAGTGTTAGTGGTCTCTGAAAGTAAATGCAATCAAAATGATTAAAAGTCAATAAAAATTATATTATTTCCACAAAACAGTAAAACACATATTCCGATGAGATTTGTGCATAAACTTCATTCTAAACAAAACAAAGTCCAATATTTGAGCTTCCAACTTTAATTTGCTCCTCTGTAGTCTGAGCTATACACACTGTCATTATCAGATAATGTCCATGCAGCTGAATGCTATTAGTACCCTCCATTTTGACTAGACTATTATATTATAAAACATGAGATTGGGCAATTTTACATCTACTCCTTTCACTGATTCTGACTAGTAAGTAGGCAGTCAATGGTGATTACAAGATGCAAAGCATTCCAGAGTAGAAAGAAAACTAAATTTGGCTCATTACTTCTTTTAACTATACAAATATAATATCTTCAAGATGAACAGCAGGCAGACTTTAATATAAATAAATACACCGTTTAAGATCCCAAATCAGCAACAAAATTTATGAGACCACTTCAAAATGATGATGCATTTAAAAGGAGATTATATTTTCAAAGGAACTGCTCTCTTTAAACTGTTAGCAATATAGGCACATGGTAACGCTAATTAGTGGGTGAGAGAACACAAGAATATTTATTAAAAGAAAAGGGCGGGGCTTTCCCTGGTGGCGCAGTGGTTGAGAGTCCGCCTGCCGATGCATGGGACACGGGCTCGTGCCCCCATCCCACATGCCGCGGAGCGGCTGGGCCCATGAGCCATGGCCGCTGAGCCTGCGCGTCCGGAGCCTGTGCTCCGCGACAGGAGGGGCCACAACAGTGAGAGGCCTGCGTACTGCAAAAAAAAAAAAAAAAGAAAAGGGCGAATTGCTTCGTTTGCAAATATCTTCTCCCGTTCTGAGGATTGCCTTTTGTCTTGTTTATGATTTCCTTTGCTGTGCAAAAGTTTTTAAGTTTCATTAGGTCCCACTTGTTTATTTTTGTTTTTATTTCCATTTCTCTAGGGGGCAGGACAGGAATAAAGATGCAGACATAGAGAATGGCCTTTAGGACACGGGGTGGGGGGGGGGGGAAGGGTAAGCTGGGATGAAGTGAGAGTGTAGCATTGACATATATACACTATCAAATGTAAAATAGATAGCTAGTGGGAAGCAGCCGCATAGCACAGGGAGATCAGCTTGTGCTTTGTGACCACCTAGAGGGGTGGGATAGGGAGGGTGGGAGGGAGATGCAAGAGGGAGGAGATATAGGGATATATGTATATGTATAGCTGATTCACTTTGTTATACAGCAGAAACTAACACAACATTGTAAAGCAATTATACTCCAATAAAGATGTTAAAAAAAGAGAAAAAGAAAGAAGAGGGAGAAACCAGGGAAGGCAAGAGATCCAGAGCTTCTGGTTTCCACTGAAGTAGGAAAAGATATGCAGAGAAAAACTGGTTTAAGCAGAGTCATTTAAGAGTTTCTCTAAGCATGGGGTACAAACAACATTTTGTTGATTTTTTTTCACATATAAAGAACTCCATTCTGCAACAAGTATCTTTCATACGTTGTCTTTTTGGATCTGTACTTTCCTTCACTTGAAAAGATATTATTATGGTAAAAAGGATCTGACCTTGAAATGTTTTAGTAGCTAGGAAACGAAGAAGGTTACATATGGTAGCCCTTTATTCTATTCACCTTGACTCAACAGGAATAAAAACCAAATGAGACTAATCCTGGAATTTGGTCTGTTGAATGTTCACACAACAGCAGGGTGATAGCCAGTTTTTGAATCAAGAGGTCTTTACTTTCTTTCCTTCTCCAGGAAAATCATCCATAGTACAGATTACCACAGATATAAGGGAAATGCCTGGTAAGTCTCTAGACTGATTTCATTTGAGGATTCCTAATGAAGGGGTCAATCTATGGACTACATGTGTTTCTTCTATTATAGCCACATATTAATTTCATTTCATTCTCTTTGGCAACAGTATGCCTTCCACAGCTTAGCAGTGTCCAAGATAGTGGAGAAAGAACAAATGCCATTGAGGGCCAACTAACAGATACTGGGAGCTTGCCCTCCTTCAATCTGTACACCTCACTGGCCTGAACTGGACAAGTACCACTCAGGGGTTAACCTGTTTATTTACCTGCCCTCTGTGAAAGGTACTGTAATTTAATAAGAGATGAAGTTTTCAGAATTGTAATTAATTTCATAATGTATGATAACTTAATGAACTAATATCACAAGGAGCTAATGATTAGCCATGTGAGATGAATTAGCCCTAAGATATAATGAATAACCCTAGAAAAGTATGGAGTCTGTTGGAAAGACACACAGAAATATACTCAACATAAATCACTTATCTGAATTAACCACTATTTACCAGTGGTAAATGGCAATCAGGAGTTGAAGCCAAGCTGTTTAACTCCAAAGCCTGTTCACGGGTTCTTTGCACTTTTCAAGATATCCTGGAAGGCCATATCCAGGACTGAGAGGCCACCACTGGCTAGAGTGGTGGGCACCTCTGGCTGTTTACGCCAGCATCTGAGCTTACTAACTAGAATGAACTTCTATGCTCATCGTCATGGCCGTATGGTCACTGTATTCATCTTTTATTGTACAGGTAGTTTATGCAGAATATCTCTTTAAAAAATCTAGAAGATAGGAATATTTACCTTAGTTCTACACGTGAGGAAACTAAGGTCTGAGAGTTGAGTACTTTCTCATACATTTAATAATTATGAGAACCTGGCTTCAAACTAATCTTTATCTGACCCCAAAGTCCAAGCTTGCACCCACTCTACCACAATACCTCTTTCATCCACTGCAAGTCAAAATGGATAACATGGATAACACATTAAAAGTTATCCATTCCAGGAAGAATTCCATGTGGTACAAAGAAAGCTAAACTCACTCATCTTTGAAATTGATTAATAACTGTATCATGGGGCTGTGTTGTCTATCAAGGCCAACTAGTAAGTCAAATGATGCCAACTACTCTGTATTTCTAGGCTCTGAGCATTAAACTATGTTCAGTTTTTGGCAGACCTAGAAGTAATAACTCACATTCTTGATACAGTTTAAAAACCACATTCCTATATAGTGCATGATTTGAAGATCACAGAAATACATCAGGAATATTATTATTAATACTCCCATTTTAAATATGAGGAAACATACTTAAAGTCAAAAAGGAAAAAAAGGTGGGGAAACAGAATTTTAGAGCATTTGTTTAGCTAAGATATACAGAGTCAGCATTCAAATGCGACTCTATTGACTCAGTCTTTCCAGAACCTTAAAAATGTCCAGCTTCCAGCTGCCCTGTACCCACTCTTCAGCCTAGTTACTCTCCTAGAGCTCTCCCTGGTCTTACACGTGGAACAAATCCTGCAAGGACTGCAGACTTTCTAGGATTCTGCCTGATGTAGACAGTCCATCGGTGGGCTGACTGGAACCTGAAGTAAAGGGCACCGTAGTTATCTTTCCTTCCCACAATAATACTGGCACTTTACATCACTGCTAGGCCTAGGGATGTCCAGAAGTAAAAATGTCTTGTGATGTCATTTATTTCTTCAGGCTTCAAGCTTTCATAACTATTTTACAAGTGCTTATAAAATTAATACAATAAACAGGTACAATAATCCAGCGAAAAATAATAATAAAAAGAAACTACACATTTTAGGATTAGTACTAGTATTATCACATATATTTCATTCTCAGTTTGCTCAATTTGTATTCCACATTTTGCTTTAGTGAAGAATTCTAGGACCAGTCTTTGCCATCTTTACAAAAAAACTAAATTCCCAGAGACCACAGAACAGTGGTAAACAGAAACAGATTTACTTTTCAGGGTCATTAACATATTCCCACAGGTGCACAGGAGTTGAGCAACTCTGAGGGAAAATGCATTAAACCACCGCATTTTTTTCCAGCCCCTTCTCAGAGGATCGTCATCATTTCCAATAGAATTCACAGTAAATGCAGAAATACACGACACTATGACTTACGTGAAGGAATCACTTGAGACTCTGAAATGGATATTTTTTAAGCCCCCCCAAAAAAACAAAAAAAAAAAATTGGAAGTTTCTGCAAACTGTCATGGCATAGCAAACTTTTGAGAAGTGGGAAGGGAAGATATGATATTATAGGGATCAGCTTCCCCAGTCCCCATAGAGTAGACTAACACACTAGCACCTCTACGTCTAAGCTTTTTCCCAGTTGTTTCTTCTTTCAGAACAGAATCCTTTTCAGAAGTTCTCATTTAAAAATAAATGAAAACAACTTTGAAATGTACTAAACACATCAAAATTCTTACAGGATAAGTAAGTCACTCGGGACAGACAGGATTAAGAGCCTGAGAGGGCAGTGAAGAAATCCTCTCCTTCCAGCTTTTGCATTGCTTGCTGTCTTTTATTTTCAAAGAAGGCATACTTGATGAGAAAATGACATCAAGTGTATACAGATGTGGATGAAAAGGCCAATGCTGGATCAACTGAGGGCATGTACATATTGAGCACAGAACTGACTGTCCTTCAATCAATTAGTAGTGAGGCTATCAATCCAAAATGGGGCTGCTAGCCAAAAACCCCTTCTTCATTTGAAACATTTCCACTCTCCTAGACTTGCTGCCAGCCCAAAGTCTTTGCTTGATATGAGCAGATCTAATCTGTACAGTACCTTGATGGGCTTGCTGTGCAGCTCTTTCATCCAGCATGAAGCCAGTCTGAGGTTTTGTTTCATTGCATCCTCAGGCATTTTTACCAGTTTCCTGCTTAGAAGGAGGTCCTCACTCCACTGACAGCAGTAACTTGGATGTTGTGAACAACGATCAGCCAAACAGAGATGTGCTGGGAGAGCAATGCTTCCACACCTGGTGGGCTGACCACATACAGCAGACGACCTCATTCATTACACTCTGGTCTGGCCACTATGTTCACATACCCATGATACCAGAAGATCCTCCTCACTGGCTGATGATGATGTTTTTGGTTGATCCAAGCCTCATAGCCTTATCAGAATTAGAAAACTATCAACATCTGAACATGAAGGATGCCAGTGCCACATTTAACTTCCCTGATCCTCAGTCTCCTTATGTATAAAACTAGAATAATAACACTATCTGCCTTATTAGTTTATCTGAGGTTACTGTAAACTGCTTAGCCCAGTGGATGTCATGTAGTAGTCACTCAGTCAATGATAGTAAGTATTATTGTTGTTTCTCAGCTTCTAGGAAGACGTGATGACTCTAAGTGTCTGGGATAACCTAACATGGAAATTACAGCCATGCTTTCACAGGAGTATCTGACTTTCTGTAAACATGCAAGGAGTTTACTATAACCAAGATAGAAATTTTGTTGATGTGTTAGGTCAAAAGAGATTGTATAAATGGATTTTATAGTCCACAAAATAACAATGGAGTCTGATCTCACAGATTTAAAATTTCCTGGTATGTAAAAAGCAAGCACTGATCAGTATTTCAATATTAAGAAAAATCAAGAAAGTGAGAAAGAGAAGAGAAAGAGATTAATGCCTAAACGTAAATGAGTTATCAGTGAAAGGGATAATGCTGTTTTTGTCTTGGAGGTGTTGTTTTAATTTTACATTTAGAAAAGAATCATTGTGATTCAAATTTCATCTAGCAAAACAAAAAAAGTAATAATGCTTTAAAGTTGATGCAAGAATAGCTTGTGTGGATTGCCTGATACTTATACAGTATTTGAATAAGAACAAAGGAAGTATAGATGATTGCTATCTAGAAGTCATATAAATAGGCGTTTTTAATAAATGTTTCCATTAGTCTTGAATTCTGGCTTCAGGTAATTCAAGAAGAACCTGTTAACATCATTGAAAGATTATTTGGGAGGATTCATGTAAAAGACTATCATCTCACAATGATGTTCTACTGAAACTCCAATGACAAAGTATCTTTGAAAGAGATTTAAGAAGAAGGAGTCAGGTATACCAGAGTTAGTTTTACAAGCAAATTATAATGGAAAGTTTCTGATGCTGAAAAAATATGTGTTTGTGTGTGTGTGTGTGTCTGTGTGTGAGAGAGAGAGAGAGAAAGAGAGAGAGAGAGAGGGAGAGAGAGAGAGAGAGAGAGAATATGCTGGTTTGCGACTTGAGCCAAAAGTAACTCTAGCCAAAAGTTCAAACACATAGACATATCTTGGTCTATTTGGACGCCTGCTGGAACAGTCCCAACAGAATTGATTTGCTCAAGCGACTGGGGAGCTAGCTAGGCAAGAGTGAATCCTAAGGAATGAATAATAAGGCACATGAACATAATTTAAGGTTAGTGACACAGAATTAGAGAGCAGGCTATTTCTGAATAAAGCCAAGAGCTTACTACTCATGGCATCCTCTAGCTCATGGCTGAGTCCTAGGCAGAGAAGCTATATGCACAAACTGAAAGAGCAGATTAAAATCTCTGTGCTATCCTGGACACCTGAGCCAGTTTGGTTTAGGTACTTATATACCAGTAACAGTGGCCAAATTTACTGAGCCCTCACTCTGGACCAGGTACAACCCTATGAGGTTAGGTACTATTGTTAGCCCTGCTTTACAGATGAAGAAACCCAGGCAAAGGGAGATTAAGCAATTGCCCATGGTCACACTGCAACCTGACGGAAGGGCTGAAACTTAGACCCAGGGAGGAGGGAGTTGGACCCACACCCCTACTCAGATCCATTACAGTTTATGGAGCAAAATCTTCAAGTGGAGAACTGGGTTTTCCCTATTACTCAAAAAATACAGAAGTAATTTTGCGGCTACAGGATTTCTAAAGAACACAACCAACCATCGGCGCTTCTTTGTAAGCAGTATCCTTAAGACTCCATGTGTTTGCTTGGAGGCACTAAGCGTGAAGGCAGCTTCAGAGACATCACAGGCCTCCAAGGTGCCATCACGTCGGGAAGTTAGAACATACAAGGAGGAAAGCAGCTGACAGTCTCTGGTATCTGAGAAGACTGAGAAAATCTCCTTGGAGTAACTGAAGAAATCTTTACAGCGTGATGGAGGACACACAATAATGAATGGGCAGACAGTCAAAGAAATATAGTGTTTGTTATCCTGCATTTCACCCCTAGGCTGATGTGGCCTGGAGAAACCACTTTAGGTGATAAGGAAAGTAAAGTTGCTAGAAATACGGTTAGGTAGGAAACTGCCATTTGTGCGCCTGCTGCGTACTGAACTCCACATCTGTACGAGATTGCCCTGGAGGCATGTGAAGAATCTACACGTGTTTTATTCCTGAGAAATAAAACTTTTGTCACATTAACGGCAAAATTCTTCCCTTACACAATGGGAGAGCGAAAAAGGAATATGAACGTGGCATTTATCTCAAATGCAACATTTTACTTCCTGACTGTGTTAATGATTGCATTTGAATAGCAGGGGGGAAAACCCTAGAACAGTGCATCACATTTAGCATTTAACACCTGGGATCAATTCAGTCAAATTAAGATTTACAGAGTTCACTAGGATATCATCATATAGTCATAGTATATTACATTTGTATATGCTACACAGTTGACACTGGATAAAAAGTGGCTTTAAAGACAACAGACTCCAGTTTAAATCCTGCCCTCCCTCTCACAAGTTGCATAACTTTGGACAAGATACTTCATCTCTCTGAATCTCATTTCATTTGTCTCTAAAATGCAGATGGTATTTGCCTATCTTAAAGCATTAATGTGAGGTTTGCATCAAACGTTATTTGCCAGGTGCTTAGAACAGTACCGGTTCCACAAAGGGTGGTCTCTACCGCCTTTTCACATGTACTTCTTCAGTCTGTGCTTGTCCATTGTTGCTGGTGGCTATTTAACTAATTAAAATGTTAATTATTTAGAAGGGGTTCTATAAAAAAAAACTCTGGATTATTCAAATTTCTATATCAATAGAGTAATTGAGGATTAGAACACAGATTCTCAATTTTATCTGGATACACATGAGAACTTCCTTGGGATAGAAAGACTTTGTCTGCCTGGATACACACCAACGTCAAATTTTCCAGATATACAAAAATACAACAAACACATATTTATTACTCACCTCATGCCATGCTCTCTGCCAATTTGCTTTCAGCATCTAAATTAATTCCCACAAAAGGAGGAAGATATGGTTTATATAGTTTACATATCTTGCTCAGAGGCTCACAGCTAGTAAAGTGATTTAGCTGGGATTCAAACCTAGATGTGTTTAATTCCAAAACCATGTGTGAAGCCTTAATCCACATTGTCTTAACTCTCTAAAAGGCTTGCACATGCATGTTTATATATTTTTCACTCAGAACCTATCACTGGAGACAGGCAAGTTTTTTGTTTGTTCTTAACATTTTCACTCCATTTTCCTTTGTCCTGTGAACAGGTGCTTCTCACCTGCCTTTGACCTATCAGATGGATGTAAATATCCTGTGCTATCCTACAACTGTGATACCTGCTGATCCCAGAACTGCCCTTGAGAGCCCCTTTCCAAAGTCAAGCTCTTATTCAGAATCTTTGATCACTAAAGGGAAATTGCTAAGTCTTCCAAATTCATCCCATCTAAATCTCATATTCTGGTTAAATGATAAGTTAGTGTTTTCCCTTGGGACAATCTTCTTTTTTAGAGATATCCTCTGGGTACATGGACTAAGTGTAATAGTAGCAGTAGAAGCAGTAGTCAACATTTATTAAACATTTACTATATGCTAAGTTGATACTGATGGAAAAATATGCATTATCCATTTACTCCCCACTATAACCTTATAAAGAAAGTGACTACCATACAACACATGAGAAACCAAGCCTTCAGGTCTCAGAGCTAACAATTCACAGAGGTGGTTCTCAAACTAGATTTTTTCTGACATAAACATTCATATTTTTAAGTGCAATAGATGCTGCCTTAGTTGTAAAATGTGAATTAGGATGCAATTTAATTTCTCATTATTCTTGCATAATTAAATGAACATATTGCAATCCTGTAGCTTCTGTTAAATACCATGCAATACCTCAAAAGAAAAAGCAGACAGTAATCCAGCAGGGAGTGCTTAAAACTGCAGCATTCTAGGCAGGGAAACTGAATCAAATCCTATTTAGTAAAATCTTTATGGACCAACAAATGTCTGACCACAGAAGCTACCCAAACAACTGTTTCTCAGGGGACTGTGTTTCACCATCCTCTTGATGAGTTCTCTGTGTGATGAGGGTGTAGAGAGGGTGAAACAGTCTGATGTCCAGGAAACTGAGACTCATTATTTTGGAGATGTGTCCTGAATTATCAGTCTTAGAAATCAGTGACCAATGCATGTAAGTGTCCAGGTAAGAATCAATTTTCTTGAAAATGTGTTTCTTAGATCTCGATAGGCAAACATTTGATGGCAGTCCTTTTCAGGGAGAGCAGCCCCCAGAACATGAGCCTCGGTTTTGGGTTTTATATTCTCAAACCCAGACTCATCAGCTCTCCAGGTAAGGTTAGGTGCTGTGTCAGACTAGAGCACTTCAGCAACTGCACATCCATGAGATTTCCTTGCATGATGCCAGTACGTTTTCAGAGACCCATGCATCCTCTCTTGCACGTCATCCCTATGACCCTCGACATCTTTCTATAAAACAGGAGTCTAACATTAAATTATTTAGCCTATAGAAATGGGAAGAAGTTAACTGGCCTATTAGGGATCAAATCCATAACTTTGGTATCTAATAAAAGCATCTCAAAACAACTGAACTAACGTTTTCAAAACTCCCATGTAAATAATACCTTTATTCCACAAGCTGTCATTATTATTTTCATTAATTCTCTCCCCATTCTTTCATAAGATGACTGCCTTCTCCATTCCAAGGGCTCACCCCTTAATCTGACACAATCTCAAATTGATTCTCCCAGGATTTTATCCCCACCTCACTCTGCCTCTACCTTGTGTAACAAGCAAGAAACATATCCTCTGATCTTAAACAATAGGGCCCTTTTTTTCAGTCCCATTACCCCTAGAGATACCAATCTTTCTCAGTCCATTCACATCGTTCAAGAACAATGTTTATTATTTTATTTTTTGTTATAACCGATATGTCAGTTATAGACAAGTTAGCAAATACAGTTACGCCAAAGGATGAAATTATCACCCTAATGCAACTACCTAGATATAACCTATGCATCATTTTAGAATATATCCATCTACCCTTTATGCGTGCAAATGTTTTTTAAACAAAAAATAGGGTCATTCCGATTTATACTATATCTTACTTAAGAACACATGACTAGTGTTCTTCCATGTCATTAAAAATTCTTATATTCTTAAACCAGTAAAGGACACTCATTACCCTCCTCTCAATCCCCTCGCTCCCTAGTCTCTTGTCCACGTAAACAATTCTCTCATCCATGACTTCCACTTGTTAAATTCAGCAGTCTTTTCTCATTTCTCTCCTTTTTTGACCAACTTGCAATACCGTACTGGATACAATGTGATGACCATACTTCCTCCCAGAAACTCTTTACTTCCTCAATTTACATGACCCCACCCCCCCATACACACAATTCCCAACCTACAGCCTACTTATGAGCCACCTGCATCACAAGCTGCTTTCCTTGTACTTTCTCTCCTCCTTTCTACCATACCAAAGTTAGGTATTTTTCCCATTTAATAAGGGCAAAAACTGAAATCAGAATAAATGACTTGTCCAAAGTCACAGTGGAGTCATTTAAGCTAATTTTTCAAACTGCATATTCTTTGGTTCCTCTCTAGACCTACCCTATTGATCAGCATCTGGAAAGATAAGACCCAGAAGCCTGCCTTTTAACATCACCTGCAGGTTATTCCAGAGTATGCTGAAGTTACAGAAGCATTGACTCAAGAGTCCCTTCTCTTAAAATGAAATTAAAGCCCATCTTACATCTTCAGTTTCTTTCTGAGTTTCAGGACTAAATGTTGAGCTTTCTACTATACCTATAACTCAGTGTGCCCCAAAATGAATTCTGATAATCATCTTTTCTCACCCACCACTTCTTTTGCTCCTATTCTAAAAAGCACCCTTGGTCTTTCCATTCCTCAGACTCAGGCCATAGATGGAATCTGTCCAATCACTTACCCCCTCCTCTAAATTATGTAAGTGACTGTGTTCTATTGGCTTTTATCACTACAACATTCTTCATCCCCAATCACTTAATGGCTATCAGTTCATAGCAAGTTGTTGGAAATTTGATGTAGTTCCCCATGTCAAGTCATAAAGCAAACAGGGTTATCATTTAGCTGCTGGCAAAAGTATCAAATGGAAGATCGGAACCAGCGCACTAGTCAATATACTATTTGGAAATTATTGGAATAATTTTACAAATGAAATGTATTACAAATAACATGACTAGGTAAGAAATTTACATGATGTATCATTAACTTCCTTAGACAATAAAAAGAGTATGCTATATTTAATATCTGACTTATCAAATATACTACTTGGATATTTTGAATATTATTTTTGCCACTTTAATCCCAAGTTGAAGAGGCCATCCTAGATGTCTGGACATGTTTCTTCACCCACATCTTCTTCATGTCCATGGGCATTTTTCAATCATCTGGCAATATTTGGCACGCTTATTATGTGCTTGGTAGTGCATGGTTGTGCGGGATTCTGGGGGTATGACTGTGACTAAGAGCAAAATTTTAATGAATGCTTATGATGCTTCCATTACATTCCTGGTCCTATGCTAAGAACTCTACCTATGCGAAGCCATTTAATTCTCATAACAATCTTAGATATTAGGCTTTGTTATTATCCCCATTGTACAAATGAGGATGCTGAGAGCTGGATGAAGCAACTCATCCAAAGTCACTCAAGTTCTAAATGGCAGAAACAGGATTCAGAAGCAGGTTTATACATATCTCTCAACCCACTTTCAACCAGTAAGTTATATAGTCCTCACCTGCCACAGCTTTCATTCTGGAGGGGTTAGGAGGCAGGTATAGAGGAACAGACAGTTAAAATGAAAAGTAGAAGTGTTAGCGTGTTCGAAGTACAGGCCACCATGCAAGTCCCCAGGAGGGATGCGGTCCAGACTTGGTGGGTGACCTGAGAAACAGTATGCACTGGCTCAAGTGTGTACCAGGTGCCAGCCAAGGGCCTGGTACTGTGCTCAGTGAGGACCTCCAGTCCTCACGCACCTTATGTTCTGACCAAATGAATGACATACTGTGTATGTAGCTACTGCTCTCTCTTTGCTCCAAATGTTCTCTCTACCTAAAATGCCCTTTCCTCACATTTTGGTAGGTGGAGACACTAGGCATGGCTCCAAGCCCAGCTCAGATATCACCTTTACCACATAGCTGCCCTGAATCTTTCCAGACACTGCGGTCTACCTCCACTGCAGTCATCTACTACTGAACATGTGCCTGTGTTAGGGCATACACCAGTTTTGCATTAGAGATGTTTGCTTGCTTGATTTTAAGTGAGTATTTTCTCTTGCCTACAGGACTGTGGCCTCCCTGTGGGCCGAGGCCCTAGGGTAATCGTTTGTATATCAACACAACCCCGCACAGCCTTATCATGAAAGCTAATATATATTGAGCTCTTCACATTAGGTTGAACTGAATGAAATTGCCTTTTTCATGGGTCAAAAATGGTGAATACTAGCAATTCAGGTATTTCAACCTAAACATAGGCCAAGTACCCAGCTAAGCAGTTTACATGTGTTATCTCAATTAATCGTCACAATAGTCCTTTGAAGTAGGTGTTATAAACATCTTCATTTTACAGACATGGTGACCAAGGTTTAGAAAAGTTAAGTTATTTGCTCAAGGTTACACTGATAATAAGTGGAAGAGTTTAAGTTAGAAACTAGAATAAAACAGATGAAAATGGTAACATAGATTGCCTCTTAGTGGTAGGCTCAAGGGAAATATCAATATATGTCACTTTTACTCCTTTTCTATAATTTTTTATTTTCCTCAACTGGAAGATAGCACTTGGTTGTGAATAAGAATGCTATGTTAAGAACTAGCAAATGCATAGTTATAATAATAAATAAAATTTGTTCAGCACACACCTTGTGTCACCTATTGTTATACTTTTTTAAGTCTTTTAATGTTCACAAGAATCTTATGAGATACAGTCTGACAAATGAGGAATCAGGCTAAGGAGGTTGAGAATTTCCCAAGGTCACACTGTTAGCTAAGTGGTTTAGTCAGGGCAGGCAGTCTGACTGCAAAGACCATTCCCGCCACCTTTAAGCCATGTAATCCACAAAAGCTCTATGTATAAAGGATATATTTTAAATGGCAAGAAATGCAAACATATGTTAAACTAAATCAAGGTTTAAAATGCATGCAAAAATGTGAATGAATCTGGTACCTTAATTCCCCCTTGCTATGGCTGGCATAAAATTTCAGGTTGGCTCTTTTTTAAATGTCCCACTTTCAAAGGCAGAATTACTTGTTTACTAGCTTCCTCAAAGAATAATGATTAGAAAAAGCACAAAGGCATGGAGTCATACTGAGACATGCATGATGGTCGAGAATTTGAATACAAAAGTTATTTCTGACTCTGCCACAGAAATTTGTCAGCTAGACCTAATTAGGTCCAAAATGTCACTGAGGAACTAGTCATAGCTAATTTAATAACAGGACTGGAAGGATAAACCAGGCATAGGGAGGGAGCGGGGGAGGCAGGGAGGGCTTAGTGGATACCTAGAAAAGAATGTGTTTTGGGAAAAGCAATTCCCAAGTAGGGCTTTGGGAGCTGCCTTCCACACATGCTCCATCCCTAGGCCTGTATGTTTTCTGGGATGCAAAATACAGAGACTGAGAAAGCATGGCTGGAGCTTCAGTGCCGATGGTTAGCCAAGTCTTAATCATATGTCCTTTAACATGATTTCTTGTGGCAGTCTCTTTAGACAGGCTGTTGTGCTTTTCATAGCTTCCAGATGTTAGAGCCATGATGCAAAAAATTGAGACAAGTGTAATGGGCTTGACTGTGCAGAAGCAGATCGATTCAAATTAGTTTATGAGCCCACTAAACATTAACAGTCAATGAATTTACAAGAGATTAAAACTGAAAACAGCACTATGGTATTTCATGACAATAACAGCTAAATAAAAATATTTCATTTCACTTTTATCTAATAGCAATTTTCAAATGACCCCAAAATACGTTTGGCTGTGAAGCTTGGTGCTAACCACAGTGTCTTTTAAAAGCAGAATTCCAAGGTAAGAGGGAGCATTACCTTGGGGTGTTCCCAGTGGGCATTGACTCTCAGTGGTCACCTCCATCACCCACTTGCTCTGAGTTAATACATGCCAAAGGCTGAGCATATAATGGGCACATAGTAGGTGCTCAATATGCAGTGTTTTCCTTTTCCTCTATACCGTACAAGTAAGAAGCCCTTTCCTGCTTACTGTAGGAACAAGTGGACACAGTATATATTAAGTTAAATGGAATCATACACAGCTGGAGTTTTCTTCTGTAAATTCTTGAGAAAGCAGGCTAAGTCCAGAAGCTCCAATGAATAATTCACTACTCAAAGCTCAATAATGTCAAGATTCTTTTATGAAAATAAGGTATGTCTATGGACTTTTCATATGTTCAGTGACATTGAGTTAACAAGGAAAAAAATGGCTTGACGTTACTGTTCATATAACAAACTTAAATAAGCACAGATATGGGAGCCAAAAGAACCTGGTTTTGAATCCAAGTTTCAACACTTACTAGCTATGTGACCTTGAATAAGTCTCTTATCTCTTAGGGAGTCATTCTGAAAGTCATTCTGATAATCCTTGCCTTGCAATGTTGTTATGAGGATTCAAGATAAGATATAGAAAGTACTAGTCTCTGGCAAATAGCACTCATTAAGTGATATAATATTATTAAAATGGGTATTCAAGCATACTCATTACTACTGTTGGTAACTTATAAAATCGTATCATAGACTTAAAGATTTTTAACAAAAATGTGTGGGTTATGCTACTGTAATAGAGAGCAAATGGGATTATTTGCTTAGAAGGTTTGACCAACCCCTAACCCTTCTAGTTCTCATATAACGTTTTCCTCCAAGAAAACGATAATATCTTATGCTGATTTTCTCCTCAGAGATTTATGAGTATTAAATATATTTTAATATATCTATAAAGAGGTTTAGGTTCTTTTGGGAAATAAAGCTGAGGGAGTCATTGATCACAATTTGACATAGGTATAATTTCACTGCTGGGCTGAATTTTTCCAAATACATTTCTCCCCATAAACTGATGGGAAATTCAGTATTTCATTTTCTGAATATTGCCCAAATGAATTGTGGAAGTCCAGCAGAAGTGCCTGATTGTAGTTTCATTAGACTTCTTTTCCTTGAGGCCATACAGGTGCAATGAAAGAAGAAAGAAAATTAATTAAATTTATGGGCATGTTTATACCCTCCAGGTGTCATAAAATGTACTGTCTCAGACATTTTTCAAGTAATTAAGCAGATATCTCTGTGTTTCCTAACGAGTTGCTGCCCTTCCCTTTTTAATCTGCTGTGAGATCTTATCACCTGCCTTCTGTCAGCTGATGGGCTTATTCCCTGGATGAGCTCAACCTTCTATCCTCATGCTGCAACATGCTAATGGGACTCCATGGATACAAACATGAGATCCTCTTGTCTGCAAAGATCTTTTCAAGGGTCAAGTGGTAATTGCACTGGGCATGGTGATTTCAGAATATTTAAACGAACGTGCTTGTCTCTTATATGTATTATTGAAGATGCTGGTTTAGAGTATTAGAGAGATATTACAACTGAGACATGCTCAAATATAGATATACATTTACATAGGTATGCTCAGGTATAGATTATGTATTACAGTATATATATTACATATAATATATATGGAAAGAGAATGACTAATTCAGTCTGGGGCTTAAATGAGACAAAAGTAGAACTACCTTTTAAGGATGTATTAATGGAATTTTGGCAAAGTCAGGGCGAGACAGGATTCCAGCAGAGGTGAAGGCCACATATAACTGGCTTATATGATGCTCTTCCAACTCACCCAGCACTGCTCCAGACATCAAAGACCCTTAAAGAGCACTAGGTTTAGCTGAGAAATGCCTTCATTAGCCCAATATAGGTCATACGTCTATTCCTGGACCTACTGTTGTGTAAGGCAGAATAGAGTGCCCTAACTGGCTCAACCACGGTCATATGTCAGAGGCTGTTACCAGGACAATGTGAGGAATGAATGAGTGCTGAGCAGAGGAAAAACAACAGCCAGCACAAGAAGACTTTCCTTACCTGTCCACATTGAGTCACCCCCAGAGATGCTGCTTTCCCACCTCTCACATACTGCTATCTGAAGTCACCACTATATCATGATGTGCTTCCTTTTCTGTCTCCCTTGAGAGCATACCCTGAGGCATATCCACCATAACTACAGTGCTTGGCATATAGGAGTCTCTCAAAAAACATTCACTGAATGCACCAAAAAAGTCAACATTTGTGACTGACCAAAAGAGAATGGGTTAATTGCTGCATCATGATAATCACAGCAATAGGTAAATGTTTCAAATGGGGGCAGGCCATAATAGAGGAGCAAGGACCCAGGGTCAATGCCATGAGGCATGTTTGCAGTTAAATAGAGTGAGGAAAAAGTGAATGCAACGAAGACAAAAAAAAAGCAAGCAGAAGGTTTTAAAAAGTAACAAAAGAGTTGGGGGGGCTTCCCTGGTGGCGCGGTGGTTGAGAGTCCGCCTGCCGACGCAGGGGACATGAGTTCGCGCCCGGGTCCGGGAAGATCCCACATGCCGTGGAGCGGCTGGGCCCGTGAGCCATGGCCTCTGGGCCTGCACGTCCGGAGCCTGTGCTCTGCAACGGGAGAGGCCACAACAGTGAGAGGCCCTCGTACCGCAAGAAAAAAAAAAAAAAAAGAGTTGGAATCTCAGAAACCAAGGAAAGAAACTTTTGAACACAAAATGTAAAATGTAAGCTTTATCTCTTTGGGTCCTGGATAACTGGGAATGTTCTCTATTTCCCCTAAATGGTTGTACTTACTGATTACAGAAGGAATCTCACAAATATATGCTGTGGTATGTGGGCAGGGGAATGGGGGCAGTAGTGGTGTGGGGTTCCAGAAAGAGCCCTAGAAGCTGTGGGCATCGTTGAGAGCAGGCATGTCTGTCAGATGAACTGGAGGGTAAGCCCCTACAAAAGCCCACCCACCTGAGAGACTAAAGCTCCTCCTAGAAGGGACTCCACCTAAGGGAGAGAAGAGTAGAGCAGATAAGCTTAATCCAGGAAGAAAGCCTTGGTGCTGGAAGGGGGACATGAGTCTGAGTGCAGCCTGGGGCTGGCCACTTGCATATGTCTCCCAGCCAGCCCTCTGGGATGGGGCAACAGATGGAAAATGAGTTTCCTCCTGTGTGAGTTTGGGACATATTTGATAAATGTTAACACGGAAGTGAGCAAAGAAGCATTCTCCCCACTTCCGCATGAATCAAAGTATGACCTTAACGCTTTGCGTCCCCAGAGAACACAGAGCACTTAAGCGCCTTGAGGTTTCAGCATCAGCTTTGTCCCCAGGGTGGTAAAACAGTAGGGAGGTGGGGTACCCTGCAGAGACCATTCTTCTGTGGGTACCAGAGGCAACTGCAGCAGAGTCACTGGAACCAGAATTATAATGTGTTGATACGCATGTCACCTCATCTTCAAAAGGCAAAAAGTTTTGAAGCATTTTGACTATTTAAAAAAAAAGAAAACAACCGATCCTTATACCCCAGATACTAAACATATGTACAGTTTCTCCATGGAAGAGTCCATTTTTCTTCTTTATATCTGGAGCAGAAGTTGATCAAAAGGGAAAGCAGAATGAAGAGATTCTTAAAAATATATGCACAGTAAGATCTCCTGCAAAGCACCATGATGGCTTTGTGCCATCTCCTTCACAGTCACAATATTCTTCCTTTGGGAAGTGGCTATCCACAATCTAAAAGTTATTTTTTTCAGTGTGTATACCTACTGCATAAAATATCTGATTCCATAGAGGAGTTTTTCACAGATATGAGAGGAAAATGGGAAAGTGTTTGAGGCGAAATGAAATCTCTAGGTGTCATAGTTACTGCTAAGAAGAGTGTCTCTTCAGAGTGTAGGCTGCAGTTCTGCTATTACAGAGGATAATAAAGCTGTGTCAGACAGGGAAGAGGATTTCTTTCATAAAACCTACACTGACACTTGTGACTGGCCAGGATTCCTGAGAAATTAGGAACCAAGTAATTGGATGTTTTCATCTCCAAAACATGCTTCATACCACTTTTGAAAAAATGTCAGTGAAAAATCTTTTTCTTCCTTCTAGAAAATTACTAGGCAGAAATCTCTCAAGACCAAATTTCAAAGTAGCCTACACGTTCATATCTTTAAAGTGCTGCATATTAGCTTCTGTTCATCCAGTTACACCAGGGAGTGGGTGCAGGGAGGGGAGAGAAACCAAGACCTTATATTAAAGGAGGACTCATCCAAAACCAGCACTTAATCTAGGCTGGCACATTGTCTAACAGCTTCCCCAGCATAAGAATTATCTCTGAATTCACTAATACACTTTCTCCCAACACAGCCTTACACAGTACCCGATACATACTAGGCACTGAAAAGATACCTATTAAGAATTTTTTAAATGCTTAAAATCTAAAACTTACATACTTGATGCTCCAGGAATAATCCTTGAGGTGGCTACGAGGTACTATTTCAGGAAGAAAAGCTGAAAGCTCCGTACATTCATTCCATTAAGCAGGCATCTACGTAACTCTGGGTGAATGGCAACTTAAAAGAGAGGTACCGGCAGATTTTGAGAGAGGCAAAGGTGAACGATAGGAGCCTTGCCTAGAAAGAACTCCCAGTCTAACTGGTAAGATAGACTTGATTAAAAAATCACCATAATAAACGGTACCTTCAAATGGCCAGAAAACAAAATGCTCGACTTTGTTACTCATCAGGGAAAAGAAAATTAAAACCACAGTGAAATACCACTACACACTCTAGAACAGCAACAGTGAAGAAGACGTGAGATACTGAATGTTGGTGAGAATGTGGAGCAACATGCCCTGCAGGGGGGTATTGATGGGGGTGGGGCTGGGGGATGAGGCAGGACAGGACAGCCGTTTCAGAAAACTGCTTATCAGTACCTAGGAAAGCCTGAAGTAAGAATAAGTTATAACCCAGCATTTACACTCCTAGGTATATATCTAAGGGAAACACATACACATGCTCACCAAAAAAGTACATATTCAAAAGTTCCAACAGCCCTGGAAATTACCCAAATCTTCATTCACTCTGAATGGACAAATAAATTGTTATATAGTCACACAATGAGAACAAACAATCTCAACTATATACAACAGGCAGATAACTCTAAAAAACGTGATGTTACACCAAACAAGTATAACATTATGAAAAGAGTGCATACTGTATGATTTCATTTATATGACGTTCCAAAACCAGCCAAACTAGTTTGCGCTGGAAGAAATCAGTAGAGTAGCTACCTTTTGGGGATGAGTGGCAATTAGTAAAGTGTAAAGGGCAGTTGAAAGGGGCATGAGAGGCGTTTCTGGGTATGGTGTAATGTTCTGTTTCTTCATTTGGCACTAGTTGTACAGGTGACTTTCAGTTTGTGAACATTCATTGTTCTGTATGTACACTTATGATGGGTGTAAATTTCTCTGTATATATATTAGACTGATAAAACAGTTTAGCAAGAAGCTACCTTTATATATTGAAAGGGAATTATAAAGAAAGTATTCAGGATTTGTGGTCAAGGGGGCATTTTAATTTCACTCTCTGCATCCTGGCCCAAACACTGAACGTAACAGATACATTATAATAATTATTATAAACATTTTTTTTAAAAAGGCATGAGCAACTTCTGGTTTTAGCTCTGACATACAAAGAGCCTGGAAGTCATCACTCCCATCCTTACAAAAAAGAAACACTGAATAAATTGCAAACCACTGACTTCTTGGATCCATCAGAGAACTGAGGCTGCATGGCAAACCACCACCCTGAAGTTTCAGGACACAGTCACATCAAGAGAGACACAGCTGCAATCTACACACTTGCAGCAGAAGCCTCTGAGGTCATGAACTGATAGAAACACTTAAAAGGGATTGCTGATGGATTGCTGGAGGCTGAGTGTGGACTAACATAAGAGTGAGGCACTTCTATAGTCAAAGCCTTAGTGGGTGTGCACCCACACATCCATGGGCTTTATCTCCAGTAACTGCACCAGGCTCTCACTCCAAAGATTCCTGTATGACTCTGTAGAGGGAAGAGAAGACAATCTTTGTGCAAGGGGCCCGGAGTCTTCTCTGTGAAAGACTTAATATTCAGAAAAAGATGTCAGAGCATTATCCCGGCTGGAGGAAGGGTATTCTATCCACTCCACCCCCCTCTAAAGGTCCTAGTTCCTCTAACAGAGGAGACATAGTCAACAGGATTGAGGGCTTTGAGGAAACAGACTGGGAATACTGTGGACAGGGAATGGAGCAAGAGGTAGGAGTGGGGGTGGGGGTGGGCAGGAAGCTACGCCATGGGAAAAACAGTTCTGAAGGTCACAGCCCCAAAAGACCTGTCCACCAAAATACAGAGATGCAATCAGAAGATTATAGAATGCTCCCTTACCCTGACACCTTACTGTCACACCAGAAGGGCTCCAGTATAACAGGGGATCATAGTTCAAATATCTCGAAGATACGGCTTCTCTCCAAAGAGGAGTAGTTAGGGAAGCCCAAAGTTAAGAGGAAATCTAGAAACAAGGATACTAAAGGAATTTGAAGCCTCTAGTACCTAGTTTGCTACAGCAAACGTTAAACACAGTCCAAGTCCTAGCCAGATTAATATAAATATCACACTAAAGACCTTTTTACCTCAATTCTTATTACCCAGTACAACAAGTCTGGCTTTCAACAAAGAAAATCACAAAGCATACCAAAAGCGAAGGCAAAACACAATCTGAAGAGACAAAGGAAGCATTAGAATCCAACTCAGATATGACAGGGAATTATCAGACGGGGAATTTAAGTAACTGTGATTGTTGTATTAAGAACTCTAATAGAAAAATAAGACAACATGCAAAAACAGATAGGCAACGTAGGCAGAGAGAGTAAACTCTAAGAAAGAAGTAAATAGAAATGCTAGATATTCTGAAACCACTATGCTGGTACCCTAGAATTCAAAAATTCAGAAAGCAGTTATCAAATAATGGGAGTCAGGTTTCTCACTTTTAGTGGGAGGTCACAGACAAGCAATGGGACAGTGCTAGAATGATTCATGTGGTAATAGATTAGAACTGGAGACATGAGTATGAAGTAATGTTTAGCTTAATATAGATAAGATAGCTTCCTACAGAAATAGTTATACATATATGTATAACAGAGGTTAGTATACACACAACAATTTCATTGTTCTATCAGCTAGGAAGGCCTTGAAGCAATAACACGCCAGTAGCAACAAGCACACCTTAGCACCCAGATCTTGATTTCTAATACCATTCTCCAATAAAAGGAACCAGGGCTGTTTGGGGAAATGGTTGATTCTAGTATTGGGGAAGGAAATATACAAGATGAGCCTAGAGCATCCTGTGTTGGCAGAAAGTAAAGAAATGCTAACACACACACACACACACACACACACACACACACACACACACAATGACGGGTGTACGTCAATGGGACCCAGGAGCCAATAGCTCCCAGTGGTCAAAGTTGGAACAATTTATGTAAATACTTCACCCTCAAGGAAGTGAAACATAATTCCTGCTCCTTAAGAATGGACTATGCCTAACTTTCTTCCAAAGAGTACAGTATAAAAAGAGGGAGCAAAGAATAACTTTATAGTAGAGGAATCTAACAAATAGTACTTCAGCCAAATGGTCAAGGTTAACAACAACAGTGAGAAGTCACGTGGATAGTATTGTATATACCTTTGATATGATGTAAGGAGAATGGTACTTTATCCCTGTGGTCTTCCTTCCCAAAACACATAACCCCAGTCTAATAATGAGGAACACACCAAGCAAATCCTAACGGAGGGACACTCTACAAAATTCCTAACCGGTATACCTCAGACTGTCAAGGTCATCAAAAACAAAGGGAGTCAGAAGTAGTCACAGCCAAGAGAGCTTACAGAGATACGACAGCTAAACGTGATGTGGGATTCTGGATGGGATCCTGGAACAGAAAAAGGATGTTAGGTAAAAACTAAGAAAATCTGAATCAAGTATGAACTTTAGTCAATAACTAAATATTAACACTGCTTCATTAGTTCTGAGGAATTTATCTTACTAATTTAAGCTGTTAATAATAGTGGAAACTGGATATGGATATATAGAAACTACCATGTTAACAATTTTTCTGTAAATCTCAACCTATTCTAAAATAAAAAGATCATTTTAAAAAAATGAAAAAAAAATCACTGTGATAGACAAAAGAAAAAAAAAAGAGAGAGAGAGAGAGAGAAAATGAAAGACATGGCTAAGCTCCCAAATAAGCAAAATTTCTATGGTCAGAATTGAAAAACACACTACACTAAATGGGGTTAAATCTGAAAGTCTACTGGGCTTCAAGTCTGGAGAACAGAAAACATAACTGGGAAGTCAGCTCTCCTGTGGTAGGTGGAACTAAAAGGGCCCACACACCACAAGAAACCACAGTCAAGCATGGCTCCTTCCAGTTTGAAAGGTGGCTCAGGAATAAAAGCTGGTGCATATATGGAGTCAGAAGGACAGCATGGAAGCAAGGACAGCATGGAAGCCAGGACATGGGCCAAGCTGCTTTTGGCTCAGTTGACTCCATCTGCCAGGTATCCAGGATCACATGCAGACAGAAATCCTCAAGTCTACTTCTGTACTGGAGGAATGGGGAATTTAGTGGAGCATCCCCAAACTAGTGGCCAGGCTGAGTATGTACAGAGATTATGGGAGAATGGGTGGGAGACAAGAAAAGAGGTAGATTCAAGATAAGGCCACTGTTTCCATTATCTATTGCTGTGTAACAAAGTATGCCTGCTAAAACTCTGGCTTAATCCAATCATCATTTTATTGTATCTCAAATTTGTGGGTCAGAAATTTGAACAGGCCTCAGCTGAGCAACTCTTCTGCTCCACGTGCACCTGGTGTCAATTATGATCATTTGATGATATTCAGATGGTGGCTAAGGTGATCTAGAGGGTTAGCGATAACTTCCCTCACAAGCCTGGTTCATTAGTAGAGACAACTGGTAAGTCAGGGTCAGCTGGGCCCCTCTCCCTCTCCATGTAGTCTCAGGGCCTTTCCACATGGTCATTTATATGGTAGTTGGTCTTCTTTCAAGGTGGCTTAGGGCTATAAAGGGACTGCTCCAAGAGACAGGAAGGACCCAGAAACTGGCTCAGTATCACCACCTTGTGTCTTGGTCAAAATAGTTACAGATCCCACCAAATTAAAGAAGAGAGATAGATCCACCAGAGAATGGAAGTAGTTTCAAACAATTTGTGACCTTCTTTATCTACCATCATCCTCAAGCCAAAACTCTAAAACAGATGATGACAATTAATGCTAAAATTTCCAACCAAAGAATCAACAAATGGGAAAGAAACTTATTCCAAATGAAATGAAAATAACAGGAGCATGGATAACTTCAACATAAAAATGTTTAGGATTTTCAAAGAGATACATGGGAGCAATAGCATCAAAAATAAAACTATGTGAAAAACACAAACAAGTAGCTAAGAAGAGTAAGTAGATTAGAACTCTTTTTTTTAACATCTTTATTGGAGTATAATTGCTTTACAATGGTGTGTTAGTTTCTGCTTTATAACAAAGTGAATCAGCTATACATATACATATATCCCCATATCTCCTCCCTCTTGCGTCTCCCTCACACCTTCCCTATCCCACCCCTCTAGGGGGTCACAAAGCACCAAGCTGATCTCCCTGTGCTATGCGGCTGCTTCCCACTAGCTATCTATTTTACATTTGGTAGTGTATATATGTCCATGCCACTCTCTCACTTCATCCCAGCTTACGCTTCCCCCTCCCGCTGTCCTCAAGTCCATTCTTTTTGTTTTTTCTTTAGGCTGTGTTGGGTCTTCGTTGCTGCGCGCGGGCTTTCCCCAGTTGCGGCGAGCGGGGGCTACTCTTCGTTGCAGTGCACGGCTCCTCATTGCGGTGGCTTCTCTTGTTGTGAAGCACGGGCTCTAGGAGCGCGGGCTTCAGTAGTTGTGGCTCACAGGCTCTAGAGCGCAGGCTCAGTAGTTGTGGCACATGGGCTTAGTTGTTTCGTGGCATGTGGGATCTTCCCCGACCAGGGCTCAAACCCATGTCCCCTGCATTGGCAGGGGGATTCTTAACCACTGCACCACCAGGGAAGCCCTTTGTTTTTTTTGTTTTTGCGGTACGCGGGCCTCTCACTGTTGTGGCCTCTCCCGGTGCGGAGAGCAGACTCGACGCGCAGGCTCAGCGGCCATGGCTCACGGGCCCAACCGCTCCGCGGCATGTGGGATCTTCCCGGACTGGGGCACGAACCCGTGTCCCCTGCATTGGCAGGCGGACTCACTACCACTGCACCACCAGGGAAGCCCCAAGGAAGCCCCCTCAAGTCCATTCTTTATGTCTGCATCTTTATTCCTGTCCTGCCCCTAGGTTCTTCAGAACCGTTTTTTTTTTTTAGATTCCATATATATGTATTAGCATAGTGTTTGTTTTTCTCTTTCTGACTTACTTCACTCTGTATGACAGACTCTAGGTCTTGAATATGAAAAATAAAGATATTAATTTTTTTAAATAAAGCTTATTTAGTGGAATAAACTTTAGACTTTTGATAGCCAATGACAAGAGTTAGTGAACTGAAACATGGTATTGAGAAATTCACCCACAAGCAATGCAAAAAGATAAAGTTATTTTAAAACATATGAAAAAGCAGTTAAGAGACATAGGAGATCAGTTAAGACTGTTAAGTATACCTCAAAAAAAAAAAAAAAAAAGAATTCAAAGCATAGAATAAAGGGAATGGATAAAAATTTCCAAAACTGAACAAAAATATATATTCCCAGAAAAAATAGATATTCTCAGACTGAGAATATATAGCAAAGGCCAAGTTGAAAAACTAAAAATAAAGCAAAACTGTACTTATATAGAGCTTATTGAAACTGCATGAAGAATATATATATGCATATATATATGCATATATATATATTTACATATATAAATCTTCCAGAGAGAAAAACTGATTACCAAAAAAACCCCACAACCAATATTGATAAAATTTGCAGTAAAATTTCATTAGCAACAACAGGTATTATTGTACCTAAAACAACAGAAAATATCCTTTAAAAATGGACAGAAAAATAAATGTCAATGTGAAATTCTATCCCTGAGCACACTACTATTCTAAAGCTATATAGAGGGATTTCCCTGGTGGCGCAGTGGTTAAGAATCTGCCTACCAATTCAGGGGACACCAGTTTGAGCCCTAGTCCGGGAAAAGCAACTAAGCCTGTGCGCCAAAACTACTGAGCCTCTACTCATGCACTCTAGAACCCATGAACCACAACTACTGAGGCCACATGCCACAACTACTGAAGCCCGTGTGCCTAGAGCCCGTGCTCCACAACAAGAGAAGCCAACACAATGAGAAGCCCACACACCGCAACGAAGAGTAGCCCCCATTCGCTGCAACTAGAGGAAGCCCGTGCACAGCAACAAAGACCTCACACAACCAAACATAAATAAATAAATTCATTAAAAAAGCACAAAAAACAAAATAAAGATATATAGAGAAAAAGACACAGGCTAAGAGAAATTAGTACTCACAGACTCTTGTTGAAAGAATTATTAAGGAAATTACTTCAGTTAAAAAGTAATTAATAAATGCAGAGGGGTGGAAGAACACAAATATATATAGAAAAGTGATCAAAGGAATCGGCAAACTTTCTTGCTAAATTAAATTACTTTGAAAAACAAAGAAATATTATGTTTAAAGCGTAGAATTAAAATTCTAGACAACAGTAGCAAGAAAAAGAGGGGACTGGAAGGTCAGAGGGTGGGGATCTAAGATCTTTTTCATTCAAAGATAGTGTATACATATTGAATAATTTTAAATTTGGGTTGAATTTTTTGTAATTAAGATCCTTTAGATGTATCTCCACATGATGAATATCAAAAGGCATTATTATAAGTGAATGAAGCCAGTCTCAGAATATTACATACTATATGATTGATTCTATTTACATGGAAAAGGGAAACACTTCAGACAGAAAACAGACACTGTTACATTAGGCAGTGATAGGAAAAGTTCATGAAGGAAAAGCAATTTATTTTTGATAGGAGAAATCGTGTCCCTTCATTCACATCAACAAGTTATGTGAAGAAGCAGAGAACTACTTGAACAAGGGACAAGCAGTGGCCCTAAATTATTTTAATGTTAAAAAGGCTTTGAAAAGTTGCCTCATCGAAGAGTATTAAAAAGACCGTGACAAGAGTTCAAAGAGTAGGCCAAAAAAGGAGGGGATCTGCTGAAAACTCTCTCCTGGACACACCTTCCCCTAATGTACTGATGGGAATCCTCATGAAAATACCCTCATGTATGTATCCTCAGAAAGAAATCAAAGGGGGAGGGATAAATCAGGAGCTTGGGATGAACATACACACACTACTATATATAAGATAGATAAAAAAGGACCTACCATATAGCACAGGGAACTCCACTCAATATTCTGCCATAACCTATATGAGAAAAGAATCTATAAAAGAATCAATTTATGTATATGTATAACTGAATCACTTTGCTGTACACCTGAAACTAACACAACACTGTAAATCAACTATACTCCAATAAAATTAACATTAAAAAAAGGAAAGAAAGAAAGAAACCAAAGACACGAGTAAGATCATGTACTGTTCTAACTCAACCACATAGCATATGATTATTAATTGACATGCTACCAAGAATTGCCAGATTTCAAAATACGTTATTTTGAAAATGAGGGTTGCTAAGGTTATCCTTGTCACTCTTGCACTTACCTAGCACACAGTGGTTTCTCAAAAATAATGTTTATGAACTAATGAATGTATGAGTTAGTTAACAAAGAAGCCCACACTCTCATCTCTCAGTCAGAGATGAGAGTAAATGAAAGGAATAGTTACAAGAACAGCGTCTGGGAACCTGACATGTTTACTGAAGTACATATCTGACTAAAGAAGGAATGGATCCTATTACTTGTCATGTCAAGTACTTCCAACAGGTTGTGAAAGTCCCCACCATCTACCAACGTCAAACAGAAGTTAGTCCTCAGAGACTCTGGATAGAAGTATCATCATTTCACAGAGATCAAACAAACAAATCCTGGTCCAGAAGGCTATTGATTGCTGAAATGGATTATTGCAAAGATACTGAGTAAGCAGAGAGGATTTGTTTTAAAAAGTAGTGATAATGGATTTTGTAAAGATATTCCATTATGTCCTCCACTGAAATAGTCACTTCTCTCTATGGGGGCCAGAGTTGGAACTCTGAATTAATTATGGTAATTTTGAAGTAACTGTGCAAGAGGAGGACTGTGTGTATGAATAAGTAAGTGTCTTTTAGTAACATTTTCTGAGGAATAAAATCAGTTTAAAATTGGAAATCTGTGTCCTCTGGTAATTTGTTCTAAACCTTCTTTCCTTCAAGATCCCTTTTCAAAATTAACACACCTAGAAGACATTCATTAAACATTTGTTGAAAGGATGAATTCTGATGTGACACTGAAATAATATATTTAGCATTACTATAAAGTAGTACCCAATGCATATTTTTCATAAGAAGATGTTTTGCAATGATTACAGGACTGCAATGAAATTAAATTCTTGGGGAGAAGTTACAAATACATAGGCCTGCAGTGAGTTAGAGTTGCACTTCACATAATCAAAAGTATGACCTTTGTTTGAAAAAAAAATGTTATAAATACAACATGCGTAATGTATTCCAGACTGTGGAATTAGGGACAGTTCAAAAAAGAAACAGTAAAATTGGTGAAGAGGACAATGTCCTGCTACATGAGAATATATAAAAGATTTCATATAGAAGGCTGGGGACATAACTGAAGGTAATAAAATCATGAAATAATATATAGAGAGTAAATACGGTATTATTTTTAAAAATCTTGAATCCTAAAATGAAGGTGCACCCTTTGAATTTTGAAAGAGTTTATATTAGCACCACACCAAGAACATTGTTCAACTTTTCAAAGTGGGAAATAATTTCTATAACTTGTCCAGTAGGTAATACAGATAGAAATAGCAGTTCATTTCAGAAGGACTTAAATAATAAATTCATATACAGGAGATCCATAGGAAGGATACAATATTTTGTATCACATTCCTAATATCTTTATGTTAAAATCAGTTGTCCCCAGAATGTAGCCCATTATTCCATTAATAGGGAGAGAATAAAGGTAAAAGACACCATGAGCCAGCTTAATGGTAGATTTGGAAAGCCTGAGTATGATATCATGTCAAACAATTTCAGAGCTGAATGCCCCAGGAGACCAGAGTGCAGTGTTCTCGTTTTACATAATGAGAAAACTGAGGCCCAGAGAGATTAAGTATCTTGCCTGAGGTCACACAACCAACAAAAGGCAGAGGGCTGCTAGAGTTAGACTCTCTGAGTTCCCAGTTTTAAGTTCTTTCTATTATATGACTCTCTCAAATGAATAGAGTGAAAAACATAAGTCAACAAGTATTGGACTTGAAGACAAATGTTATTTCTGTCCCTTAAATATGAGCATTAAAATCTTTGATTTCATGTGATATAATTTTATTTAAACTCTGTATAATCAGACTGGAGTTTGGGAATCAGGAATGTAGTTTTAAACTTGCTATTATGGAAAATTTCAAGCATATATAAAAGCAGACAGAATAGCATACTGAAAGCTCCTTGTACCTATCATCCACCTTCAACAATTATCTCCTGGCCAATCTTGTTTTATCTATTTCCTACCTAATCTTGCCTCTTCTCATAGTACAGTTTTGAAACTAATCCAAGAGCACATTCATAGGCATATCAGCACGTGTATCTAAATTTAACTACAATACCATTATCACACCTAAAGAATTATTAATAATTTTTAACATCACTTTAAAGCCAACTTTAAAGTTCAAATTTCCAATTGTTCCACAGATGTCATTTTTAGAATTTGTTTGAACCAAGAATAATTTAAATTTTACTAAGTTATTGAAAATAAAGAATAACTAAATAAGCTGTAGTGATGAAAGTCACACTATAATCTACCTTTGATAACAACAATATATCACTGTACCTTGAGGAATGGGAAAAAACGTGTATTATTTATGAGTCTGGGAATAAGATCATTATTTTTGTATAATCACATTAAGGGACCCAGTTTAATGCACACAAAAGTATTTTAATAGAGATGAGTTTATGATTAAAAATGCAGTGGCAAAGTTGATAGCAATGTTTACATGCTATGGTGCACCAAATTATCAATTACATCCATACCTCCAAACGATCCTGGGCAAGGCGCCACACAGAGGAAATGAAACGGATCCCACCCTGTCACTGTATGCAAGTGTATTGTAATAAGTCATGGCAGGGATTAGATAGGAAACACTGCAGGAGAAACTCTGTAGGAGAAAACCTGGCTGATGCTGAAGTCAGGGGGCTGAAATTCCAGCCTGGGCTCAGACAAATCTGTCGAACTCTCCGGGGGTCAGGCTCCTTATCAGTATAAAAAAGAGGAGCCAAGATGGTCTCTTAAGTCCCTTCCATATCTAATAGTAGATGACTTTAAATATTGTCTACCTATTCTTATATATTATGCTGAACTTCAAAGATATCATCATATTATTAAATTGAGTGTTAAAAATCACTTCATCTATCATATAGTTTCTGAAGAACAAAATCCCGAAGTGACCACTACTGTGATTTCTCATTAGATTGTTTGTGGTGGGACTCTGTGATTATGGAATTTGCTGAGGCAGAGGGTAGCATTTGGGAGTAGCAGTAAGCAAGCAGAGATCTACTTAGTTTCAGCAGAGCTGACCACTGTAGCTAAGGGCTGCAGAAGGAATCCCACATTTTCTATATCACGCATATATGGGTATCACATATATACTAGTGCCCCCTGTAGGTTTGCCAGACTTAGCAAATGCTAATACAGCATGCTCAGTTAAACTTGAGTTTCAGATCAACAATGAAAAATTCCATACTAAAATTTTATGTATTGAAAATGTTTATAGAAAAATATTCATTGTTTTCATGGAATTCAAACTTAACTAAGTGTTCTGTATTTTATCTGGCAAACCCAAGCTCCTGATACAGGCACATAGGAGGATTTATCTTCATGTTATAGATGAGAAAACTGAGGCTTAAACTATCCATTAACACAGAAAAAAATAAATGGTTGCAGTGGAATTCAAATCCAGATCTGCCTAACTCTAAAGCACATAACGTTTTTAAAGCACATATGGAAAACAATGTAAATTTTCTTTAAATTTGCAGAGAAACCTCAACAAATTTGAATGTAAGAAGACCACAGCTTGCATAAGAGCTATGTCACTAAGTTTGTAAGGCAGCTATTTAGAATTTGGAAGGCATTTTTCCCACAGAAACTCTGACAAATGGTTATTAGTTTCCAGGTCAACCCAGGCTTGGAGAGCACACAAAAAAAGCTGAAGAAACAGCTGCAACTAGGTGGAACTTGAAATCAGAAAGACCATGAGAAAAGCAAAGAGCAGTAAACAAAACATATAATATTGAGAGGCAACAAAAGTCCAGAAGTTGTGGAAGGAGGGGTCAGAGAGATGAGAAAAATAACAGGAGAGAAAATCATCCTACCATCCAAAGGAAAGGACAATTTAGCCCCTTATCAAGATACTTTTAATTTCTGAATTTAACAGCTAAACATTAGTATATATTTAAGTGCATTTGTTATACATTATAATGCCAGTCTGATTATAATCCTCCAATATCTTATCTCATTTTACCTATTACTTTGTTTATGATACACATGGAATTTAAAAAGGAGAAAATTTATGAAACAGAAACAGACTCACAGGCATAGAGAACAGACTTGTGGTTGCCAAGGGGAAGAGGGGATGGGGAGGGATGGAGTGGGATGGCGGGGTTAGCAGATGTAAGCTATTATATATAGAATGGATAAACAACAAGGTTCTACTGTATAGCACAGAGAACTATATTCAATATCTTGTGATGAACCATAATGGAAAAGGATATAAAAAAAAGAATATATATATAACTGAATCACTTTGCTGTATAGCAGAAAGGAACACAACATTGTAAATCAACTATACTTCAGTTAAAAAATCATTTAAAAGTAAGAAAGTTTAATTCTTTTAAAAAACAGTCAACGCTTCTCATTTTTCAAGAAACCACTATAGTCTAACTTCCATTATTCAGAATTTGTCGGATTTTATTGTCTAATGTGAGCCAACTGAATTAAAGTGAACATTAGAATCAAATCCCATGGCATCCCTGGTAACTTCTGAGCATGCAAGATATACTCACATATGGAACAGCAATTGTAACAAAGACCATTTCACCCATTCAGGAAGAGCAATTGTATCTTAAATTTTAAAACTAAACACACATTTTGGAAATAAAAGAAAAAGAAGATAGAAGAAGATGTGCCAGAAAAAGGGCAAATACAAGACAAGGGAGGGAGATTACAGGCTAATATGTGTGTCTCTAGGGCCCTCAGTTGAAAGGAGGAGGGCGGGGCCAACCCGCAGACACTGGCTTTTACGGCCAGCAGTTGGAATCTGGGGCCTGGAGGTCAGGAGATGACTCCTGGGGAAAAAGAGTGAAACACATTAGCGCTGAAGTCATCCCTTGGGATAAGGCTCTCAAAAGTCCATCCACTTTCCTCATAGGAAACACTGAGGAGCTCATCCATCCAGGATGGCTGTGTGAAAAGAAGGAGGCCAGCTGCAAAACGCAGGAGTCAGACAAACAGGGGCACAGGCCAATTAGAGAGTGAGAAAGTACAGAAAGATGCTCATGGACTCCTGACTTCTTCCAAAGCACCTCGTTTCTTCTTGTTGTTGTTAGTTTTAATGGTAGGAAAATATACACACAATACAAAATTTACCATTTTAACCATTTTCAAGTGTACAGTTCAATGGAATTAATAAGTACATCACATTGTTGTGCAATCATCACCACTGTCTATCCCCAAAACTTTTTAATCTTCCCAAACTGAAACTTTGTATCCATTAAACCAAAGCTCCCTAGTACCCCTTTCTCCCAGCCCCTGGCAACCACCCTTCTACTTTCTGTCTCCATGCATTTGACTATTCTAGATACCTCACATAAGTGGAATGATAGAATATCTGTCCTTTTTCATCTGGCTTGTTTTATTTAGCATAATATCTTAAAAGTTCATACATGTTGTAGCATGTATCAGAATCTCATTCTTTTTTAAGTCTGAGTAATATTCCACTGTATGTATATACCACAGTTTGTTTATCCATTTTTCTGTCAGTGGACATTTGGGTTGTTTCCCAAATAAAGCTATTGCAAATAAAGCTGCTATAAACGCTGGTGCACAAATACCTGTTCAAATAAGGCAATTTGTTTTTTAACTTTTGACTTGTATTTACCTGCTAGGCCATAGGTGTTCACTCCAACTGTCTCAGGACATTAAGAACTTTCCAGTTTAGACGTTTGGGGAACTACTAGAACTGTCTATCTGTCCGGGGTGATCTATAGGGGATTCTTATACCAGGTATGATACTGGACAACTGACAAATTACATGCCTAAAAGGTCCTTTTTAAGAGTGTAGAAATATTGAAACATTTTATGAACCTGTCTACAACTATTAGAGTACTATGCTCATACGGCAGAGGAAAAAATTGAGTCAAAGATACTTGAGCAGCAAAGAGTAATTTGACAGGACTGGGAATTTTGATTTCCATTTTTATCTTTAGAGACTACTAGTTAGTTATTTTCTTTTTTAAAAAATACTAAGAATTACTGACAATCTTGTCCTCAAGCTTCAGTCGCATTTCTAAATTCATGCGAACCCTTAGACACCCCAAAATATGACCGGATATCAATGCCCATTCTGTCACAGGAAGCCCCTCAAATGGAATGGAATTAATACTCTTAAAAAATTTCATTGATTTTTATGCCACTAACCAAAATAAGATTACCAGGAAGGACCATTTTAAATTTAAATAAATGCTGCCTTCGATGAAATAACTTACTCTTGATCTCACATTTGTAATCAATAGGGAACTCTTTGGCTGCATCTGATTTTTCACATTTTTCAGCTAAGTCAGGAATCCTAATGCAAAAATTTGCTCTGTTATGTGGATTTGTAAACTGTCTAGAGGGTTCTGGGTCCATTAACCAATGGATAGATTACCATGAGTCACAAATATAATGTTTTTGTCTCCAACCGAGACAGTCTTACTCCAATATTATTTATGTGATTTCAAGAAAAGTGGTTGCTGTTTTCTTTAGACTCACACCGGGAAATTAATAAAGAGAAAGGCATTTCTCTTGGTATTAATTTGAAATTCTAAAGCAAAATTAATTACACATGCACTTTTTTTTTCTTTTTTTTTAAAGAATATGTTGGGGGTAGGAGTTTATTAATTAATTTATTTTTGCTGTGTTGGGTCTTTGTTTCTGTGCGAGGGCTTTCTCTAGTTGTGGCAAGCGGGGGCCACCCTTCATCGCGGTGCGCGGGCCTCTCACTATCGCAGCCTCTCTTGTTGCAGAGCACAGGCTCCAGACGCGCAGGCTCAGTAGTTGTGGCTCACAGGTCTAGTTGCTCCGCAGCACGTGGGATCCTCCCAGACCAGGGCTCGAACCCGTGTCCCCTGCATTATTAGCAGGCAGATTCTCAACCACTGCCCCACCAAGGAAGGCCCACATGCACTTTTAAAACTATGGATCCTGGAGTGCCAAGGAGAGTATTTTAGAGTTATTCATTCAAAATCCCTGAGTGAATGTGCATAATAGGAAGTATTACTTATGCAGAGTGTGAAGGGACTGAAAGCTACAGGACCAAAGTATAGACCTGTCAGTTAAATAAGAGACATACTACATCCTGGCCGTGACTGAGACATCTAAGCATTGCCCCTGGTCTTACCATCCTGTGGCCAGCCAACATCATGTCAAGACTTTCATACCTAATGTGATAAATACAGTCCCACCAAATGCTATAGATTTATTCAGATCTATTGCTAGATTCACACAAACATGGCACTGTTGATCAAAAATTTCAAGTGGTATTTTTATAATTAAGAACTGTCAAATAAGATGTTGTCAGCAATGCTGAGTGGCATATAGTGATTTAAAAAATAGTGCCTGGGCTTCCCTGGTGGCGCAGTGGTTGAGAGTCCACCTGCCGATGCAGGGGACATGGGTTCGTGCCCCGGTCCGGGAGGATCCCGCATGCTGCGGAGCGGCTGGGCCCGTGAACCATGGCCGCTGGGCCTGCGCGTCCGGAGCCTGTGCTCCGCAACGGGAGAGGCCACAGCAGTGAGAGGCCCACATACCGCAAAAAAAAAAAAAAAAAAAAAAAAAAAATGCCTATGTCATTCCATATTACATACAGAGGTAAATAACTGGACCAATCATAAATTAGTCTTCTGTATAATCATTTAGCATAAAACTCTCACAAATATTCTCAAGGAAATTTCTGTCCCTAGCCAAAGCTATAACTGAGCATTTTTATACCTAATGTGAAATACTGGTGACTTCAACTCCCCCCTTCTCCTTTCTGTTCACTCCTTTCTGCTCCAATCCCAGCCATTCTTTCCCTGTAAAGGATAAAACAAAGTCATCCTGCCCTTGCTTCTGAATCATATGTGTCCTTGCCAACATCTGAGGCAGTGAAAAAAGATGAAGAAATTACAGTATCTGGTCTCAATGTTTCTCACTACATTGTTGTCGAGATATTTAGTGTCTCAGATGCAGTGTTAACTCTTCATTACCCTTTTGCAGCTCTGATAGCAGCTATGCTCTGAACCCTCACGAACATGTTTGATCTGTTTCGAGATAAAACCACAAGGGCTTATGGAGAGGATACCCCTTGTCCCCTTGAAAACCAGTTACTGTAGGTTAGCTGCTCTGTTCTTTGCAACATTCATTCATTCAGTGCCATGCTAGAGCCTAGTTTTCAGGAATCTTGTGAGTCAGCTGTTAAACTGTTTGCAGCTTGAAATCAGCTCTGAGGTGGGAGTATGGAAATTTAAAAAACATACAATGAATCCGCATCCCCCACCCAAAACTGGTGGTTAAATATTTATCAACACATCACTACACTTATTCATCAAATACTAAGTAAGTATCTACTATGTGCCATGCAGTGTGTGGGTGGTGAGATACAGCTATGAACAACAAAAACTTTTTAATACTAGTTGGAAAAATAGGCAATAAATAAGTATATATATATATATTTTTTTTCTTAACTATAGAGAATGATCAACAAAATGAAGAAAAGAAATAGGTGCTATGACTTAGAATAAAATAAAGAATGAGGCTTTCTGTAGAGGAAGCAGTGTCCAGCGGTTGAAAGGGCAGTCTCTGGAGTCAGACAGTCCTGAGTATGATTCTAAACTCTACAGTACATGGTATACATTATACAGCACATGGTAGTATGATTTTGGGGACATCATATAAAATCTCAGTTTTCTTGTCTATAAAATAAGAATGAAAATAGAACCTCTTTTACACGGTGTTATAAGGATTTTTTAAAAAATAATCCAGATAGAACTATTACCTCTAAGGCCTGAAAAAATGTTTTAAGCTAACTTAAAAGAATGTTAGCTATAATTATTATTATCATTATTATCTGAAGAGGTAGCACTTAAAATAAAACTTAGAGTATGTCAAATGTAAGCCTAATGAAGAACCAAAGAAAGAGATTTCCAGGCAGAAGAAAGCATAAGTGTAAAGTCTTTGAGGTGCAAACATGGTTGGGTTGGTCTAAGAACTGTTAGAAGGCCTGAGTGACCAGAGACCAGTACATGAAGAAGAAAAAGGTGGCATCCCTTTTCATTGAGGCAGTTGGAAAGACAAAGATTTTGTAGGGCCTCTTAGGCTTTTGGGAGGCATCTAGATTGTATTGTGCATGCAACTGGCAGCCTCCAGAGAGATTTAAGCAGAGCGTGATAAGAGTCAATTTATAGTTTTAATACCTCTTTTCTTGCAGCTTGGTGGTGAATGGGTTAGAAGAGGCAAAAGTGGGTACAGAAAGATTGGATAAGAGTCTAATGCAATAATTCAGATGAGAAATTATGGTGCTTTGCATGAGTGGGTGGCAAAGGAGGTAAGCGAACAGATGTGAAATATATTTTGGAAGCAGAATCAATAGAATTTGGTCACAGACTGGGTAAGGGTATGGCAGACTGCATTTTTCAAAGATGAACACGGAAACACTTTACATCCCGCATTCTTCTACGCTGTGACCCTGAAAGTCCTTCATCAGTAAGTAGAATCTAACTCTCCTCTGCTTAAATCTGGGCATGACTGTGCTTCATGCACAATCATGCACTGCTTCAACCAACTGGAGCACGGCACAAATGACGCTACGTAACCTCCAAGGCTAGGTTACAGAGACAGTGCAATTTCCAACTTGCAGTGGGTTAAATAGCGTCCCCCCAAAATTCAGATAGCGACATTATTTAGAAATAGGGTCTTTGCAGATGCAATTAGTTAAAATAAGGACATGGTAGATTAGGGTGGACCCTAATTCCAATATGACTGGTTTCCTTATAAAAAGAGGAGAGGACACACAGACACCGATACAGAGGAAAGAAGGCCATGTGACAAGAGAGGCAGAAACTGGAGGGATGCAGTTGGAAGACAAGGAACATGAAGGATTGCTGGCAACCACCAGAAGCTAGGAAGAGGAGAGGAAGGACTCTTTCCTAGAGGCTTCAGGAGTACAGCTATGCCAACACCTTTATTTCAGGCTTCTAGCCTCCAGAATGGCAAGACAACAGATTTCTGTTTTCAGCCAGTTTGTGGCATATTGTTACCGTAGCAGCAGGAAACTAATACACACTTTGTCTGCTGTGACAGTTGCTTTGAAGTGTCTGAGCTTCAATGCAGTAAACTCTGAGTCCATCACACAGTGAGAAAGCCCAGGTCACATAGGTCGGCGAATATCCCAAGCTGAGGTTGGGCTATTGACAGTCAGCGTCAACGGACAGACATGTGAGTGAAGACACCTCGAGATAATTCAGTTCCAGCTGTTGAACTGACCCCCAGCTGTTGAGTTCTACCAGCTAAGACCCTAGAAATTGTAGACCGGAGAAAAGCCATCCTTATTGTACCTTGTCTAAATTCCTGATCAACAGAATCTTTATACCTAATAAAAAGATAATTTGTGCCACTAAATTGTGTGGTGGTTACTTTTGCAGAAATAGCAAGTTGAACAGAAATTTGGTACCAGAATGGAGTTCTGCCATATCAAAAGCCTAAAAGATGTGGCACTGGCTTTGGAACTGGGCAGTGGGAAGAAGCAGGAAAGACCTTAAAGAGACAGTTGGTAAAAGTAAGTGAAAGCTAGCAAAGCTAGTGAAGGAGGTCAGCGAAGGCGAGAACGGCCTCAGGGAGACTTTGGTGAAAGCTGGGATGTGAGGGAAGAAACTGGTATTGGAGGCTAGGGAAGAAAACGATCTTTGTCATGTATGGCAGAAAGTTTGGCAACCCCATTGGCTGCACTGATACAGAAAATGAAAAATGTGCTTAATAAGCTGGCAGATGTGGCTAAGGACATTTTTTAGGCAGAATCCTGAAAGTGCTAATCTGTTTCTTTCAGCCATGTGTAAGACATAGTTAGATATAAAGAAAAAGGAATTGGTCAGCTTTTAAGCAAGCTTTAATGGAAATATAAAAGGTCTTGTTTTTTTTTTTAATTGTTCATTCAGTGTTTCCCTGCAGAAGATTCTCAAAGTGAGAAGGGGCCTCCGTGCAAAGATCAAATCCAGGCTTGTTAGGAAAATGTCTCTGTCTCGATGCTAGGATGAAGAGAAGACTGTGATTATAAAATCTTTCATTAAAACTTCAGAAAGATTTAAGATGGTGCCTCATGAACCTTTCAAATACATACAAAGCCTTCTGGATTTAAGGGCATGCCTTTTTAAACAATAGGCACCTAGACTCTTAAGGGTTTTGCCCTATGGATACTGAAGAGATTTCAGGGTGTATCTTTTGTCTAATGTAGTGGATTGATATACAGGAAGCCCAAAGGTGTTAAAGGGACTGCATCAGCTTTGACTGAAAGGGCTGGAGATACACCATAAAATGAAGCGGGTGGGGTCTTTGGACCCGTGAACTACTTTGGGTAAGCAGCAGTAAGAGAAAACTACTCAGCTGCAAATGTGGGTTATTTCTTATGGAAAAGACAGAATAACACAGGGAGTGAAGCCAAATGCTGGGAAAGGTAGATTTTACAGCTGGAGAAAACAGCTGCTTGGGAGTAGATCTGAGCCCTTATTAAGGGACCAACAAGACGTGCCCACCTGGATTTCAGAACTGTCACTGAACAGTGACGGCTGTGTGCCTCCCATTCCTCCTCCCCTTTTTATTTTTTTAAACAGGAATGTTTGTAGTTGTTATCCTATGCCTGACCCCATTGCATGTTGGGTATATGGGAGAAAGGTAATTGGAATCTTTTAGCCACAGCTCTTTAGAGATTGAGGAGAAACATGCTAGAAGAGCTGTATCCACAGAGCCTCCCTGGCCCCTGGATTTGATCTGTATGACAACATCCCAGACTTAAAGTGGTAAGATGAGACTTTGGGAATTTTGAGAGAGGGATCTGGTGTATTTTGCATGCAAAAAGGATGTGAATAGTTATGGACAAAGGGTGAACAGTGGCTGATAGTATTTACCAAAGATGGCTACAACAATATCTTTCATCCCATTCACCACTCTTCTTTACTTCGTGCCACTGAATTCTGAGGTGGTTTGTTACACAGCAATAGTAATCTGATCACAAGGGTAAGAGTAGGAGGAGATCAAGGATGACTACCAGGTTTTGGCTTAGGCAAATGGGGGAAAGGTGATACCACTTGCTGAGATGATCAGAGATAGTTTTGGGGGGAGGGAGAGGAATTGAGGAAGATGGGAAATCGCAGTTGTCTTTTGGCCATGTTATTTTTGGAATGTGTGTGAGACATTCGAATGTAATCTCCTTAGTTCATTCAGGATTCTAAAACCACAATAAGACTTCTATAATGGCAACAGCTCACCAGCAACATTTTTTATAAAGCGTGGCATTACAGGCCCATTATGACATTAACAAAAACAAAGGATTGCCGTCCTCCAAATGGTATGATCACCCGAAACTGATACAACTAAGCATAAGCTGCCCCAAATTTTTAATATTAATGTTTGTTACTTTGAAAGGCCACCATTTGGCCCTAATTAAATAAGTGAAAAAGAACTTTACTATTTGAAAAAAAAAACCTGAGTGCTTGAAGTGGAAAAATATCTTTAAACAATCACTCTTGCAAGAAAAACACAATTTGAAGTTGAGCTAACCGGTCACTGGTCAAAAATCAAACCTTGGATTGGATTCCAGAGTCAGTCCTATACAAATGAGGGCTGTTTCAAAAATGGTGTTCCTTAGGAGGATGCCAAAAAGCCTTAAACATTGCAGTGTGACAGACTCGGCCATAAAGAACAGAAGTAGTTGTTTTGCATCACAGCATTAATCACAGGAACCAGACGAGAATAAACAGCAGTTGTGTGGGGGGGTACCTCTTGAACAAGGCTAATAAATGTTAGTGATGATCTCTTCCACGAGTGAATTAAAGCCTTTGGGAGATATGAAAAGGCAGAGCAAAAGAATCGATTCAATCTTCTGTTACCTGTGTTGATGAAACAATGTGCAATTTGTAAAAACCTCTATTCAAAACAAACCATCCCAGCCTGCCAGACACCATGTTTCTAGTTACAATGTCACCTTAATACCATAGGAATTCCATTTCATTTTTGGATACGATTGATCTGTGATCTAGATTCACTGCAACCTTCAATAGAATACCATCATTTATTCAGGGGGCAACCGAACTGTAACAAATCAGCAGGGAGAAGACTTCTTCTCTGACTCCTCTGCTCCCTTCTCTCTTGAGAAGGATAAAGAAGGCTGCCATGCACACGATTCCCTGCTTCTCCTTTGTCAAGGCACCAGTGGTTCCAATTGAGCATGCAACTGCAGATCAGAGTCTCCTGTAGAGCTCATACCTCATAATCCCAGAAAATTTCTAGAGAACATAAATAAAGCCCTACAACACCTGTGCCAAGGAACTGGCAAGTGCTGGGAAGTTTACTGCAACCTTGGGGAATTGAGACTACAGACCAAGAAACGAAGGATATTTTATGATTTTTCTTGTACCTAACACAGGAGCTCTTGAGACCAACACAGACCTCTACCCACTTAGTAGAACGTTCCTGAGTACTCTTTTGATAATGATGGGGCTATAATCTTAATTGGCAATTGCTTTTGAAGAGAAAATGAAAAGTAAATTTTCATCACTTGGATTTGACCACCAAAAAGGGAAGAATTTATTACTGGCAGTATCTTCTAATTTGTGGCATGTTTCTGTTGCTAAGAAATTTCTCTAAAATGAGATTTGGGAAGAAGTACTTGTGCCTATACTTTTTTTTCCACCCCCTCCTCCTTCCCATTCCTAATGTAAGATATACATCATAAATAAATGTCTCATTTTGCATTTCAATAAAATATATTATGTATTCAGATCTTTCATCAAATGTTAAAGCTTCAAATATTTTAAAGAGAAAGGGGAAAATGCGCATTGGTTTGGGGATTTGGAAGTGTTTAGGGTGTGGGTTGTTTTTTTTTTTTAAGAGAAATTGCAGATGGTGCAGGACAAAATCTAGGATAGCAATCAAGCTTAATTCCCCTAATAATTATTATTATTACAAAAAAATGGGGGAATATGGAGAGTTCTCCAGTATTTTTTCACCTAAAGGAGACAACCAGAATGAGATGCAAATCAGTGCTCTTATCTAATGAATAATGCAAATGAATGTTCTGCATATAGCAAGTCAGTCTGCAGGAATTCTCTCTGCCTCACCTCACATTTCTTGTGGATTTAAGGATCCTGTGTCACAAGAAATTAGAGAAAGGAATTGCCAAGTAATGACAGAGCCTTGGAGCCCCAAGTCAGTGTAGACAACAAGGACATTAAGATGCATGGTACAGCAAGGGAGGGAACTGACATCTCATTAAAATGAAAATGTTGCAATTTTCCTTCACCTCGTTAATGGAGTTGTATGATACTGTAATCTGTGATTATTTGTGTGGCTATTACTTAAAGGAATCCTCAACAACACCTTTCTGGAAGGGTTCTGGAAAACTTTTAAAAGCCATCTTTCTTCCTACCCGTAGTGAAGAAAAAAAAAACCTAGGAGTATTTCACATTCTCTTTCATACAAGTTAACCAACATTTAAGATTTTTCAGTAGCATAACAGAACCCACTTAAAACTGTGCTCTTTATGTAACTTTCTAGCTACTTGAAAGGTACTCAATTCCCCAAATAACAATTGAAAACAAACCATCATTTACTCAACACATAATCAATTGATGTTAACCATGGGTGTGCTCACAGTTACTTTTCAGCCATGGGTTATTTCACTGAAATGTATTTTTGATTTAGAATTCACTGCCATGTCTCTACTTTTCTAAGAAAGCAGTTCTGAATACAGAATTCTTTTTCTGTATAACTGTACTTGCCTCATGTTTTTTGTTGAATCCCTTTCTCTGCCAGTTCCGGATTTTAATCAATCTTAAAGAGTGCTCAACTAATCTTGTCCAAGGGTGATACACTATTTTTCACCAAAATATTAAGGAGAGCTTTAGGCCTGAGCAGCCACCTGCCAAAGGGGCATCTGCAGCACAGTCTTTGGGCTATTTGTTTCTAGTCATCTTTAGGGGGACTTCAAGATACAAAAGTGGACCAAAATCAAGCAATAATGCTTAAACCTTTTTTATGAAAATTGTTTGAAATACGTTGTAAATTCCATGCCATAAAAAAACAGGCAACACCGACCACAAAATATCCTAATAAGGACAATGACCATATATCTCCATTACTGTACTAGGCAATGAATAGGTCACTTAAGTAGTTTTGTGGTTTTTCCTCTAAGTTTGAGTTCTGGAGAAAATACCCAGATAATAAAGCTTGCTAAGAATTGTTATATTAAATACACATAAGACTCTGAGTTTTCAAATTACGTTAAAAAATAAAGAAAATAATTTCAGAGAAGGGATTTTGTGATGTTTATTTGAAAACCCAGAGACCATTTTTATTTAATTCCTAGGACCATGTCCTATAGCCCTGTTTTTCACACTACGAAATGATTAGTGAGTCATAAAACAAGTTTTGTAAGTCTAGATCAGAATTTTTAAACCTGAAACAAAAAAAATATATAAAATTGCTCTGTACATGGTATGCATTTTAGTTAAATGCACATTTATGTTTATATGTGTTTACTGCTTCTTGATGTAAAATGCATTACCATTAATTTTAGATTTCAAAAAACTGAAAGCTTGTGCTCTAGGGCCCTTCATCAAATCGTAACATTCACATTGACATTGGGAAGGAGCACAGAGAAGCCAGACCAGCTTAATTATTACGCCTACTAAGTTAAAGGGTTGACCGAGTCTTCATTACCAGTATAAAATACAAACTGCATGAAATTCACAACCTTATAGAAATGCAAATACATTTTCATTTCTTAATAGGCTCTTCAAAGAGAAGCATATATTTTAACACAATTCCTATATTGTTGCTAAGGGTGGATATCAATCCATAGTCCTGTCTTTAGACAAGAGAATGTAAAGCACTCTCTGAAGCGTAGGTGGAAAGAATTACAAAGGACCTTGAGTTAACTGGGCAAAGATAAGGCTCCTATGTGAATCTCAAAGTGGAGCCTTTGCATTCTTGCATGTGGAACAGTCAGTTCCTGACTTGCTACTTCCTAAAGCCAAACTAGACTTTATTTCCTCACAGTGCTTCTAGTCAGAAACCCTTGAAAAGAGAACTAAGATAAACAAGCAGAAAAGTACGGCTTGAGAGAAATGGAAATAATTCAGGAAACAGAAAAGAACAATACAATTCATCTCAGAAATTCAAAAATATTTTATATTCATAAAACAAGAACAAAATATTTTGAGTAAAAAACAATCAAAACAACAATTTATTATTGCCAATTTTTTAGAAAATTAATTGAAAATAAATGCCTGGAAAAACATCATAGAGCAAAAAGCTAAAATAATGGAGTACATGTTTTATTGACAAAAATTAAAAGATAAAAGATCCGTATAATTCATGCAGTTTAATTTCTAGAAGAATGAGTGAAGAACAGGAAGGAGAAGTTACTAAAGAGATAATTGAGGAATCTTCCCACAAGAAGGGAATGAGTCTTTTGGATTGGAAGGATCCACCAAGTGCCCAGAACAACAGATGAATAAAAGAACCATCTGGATAGATCATCATAAATTTTCAGAACACCAAGAATAAAAAGAAAGTCCTGAAATCTTCCCAGACTGTGGTACATTGTATTACTGGTCCTACTTATTCACTGTCCCCCATCCCTTGGGGACCCTCCCTGGGACTCCTCCCTGTGGGAAGCATGGGGCTACAGAGGAGGAGGCTTGGAGGGAATGTTTCCTGCTCAGTTGGTGTCAGGGATTGACATGTGACTATCTTAGAAAGTGAGTGGAAATAACATAAGCAGAAGCTTTAAGTGTCAGCATTTGGTTCTACCATAATTCCTTTCTCTTGTCAAGAAGTGAGCATTACCAGCTAGGAGCTATTCCTTTAGTCTAGATCCTATACTTAAGAAGACTTATGAGGCCAAGTTAGAGCCAACCTACAGCTAACTTGTTGCAAGTCACTGAGATTTGGGGGTTGTATGTGACCATGGCCTAATATAGTGACAACAAATATAAGAGAGAAAAATATGCCATCTAAAAAAGAAAAAAAAAAGTATGTTTTTTCAGCAGGACTGAGTCTAACTGTACCTTTAGAATTATGAACAAAAATATTTTTTAACTTAGACGTCTATGCCCAATCTATCAACCAAGGTGAGGGAAATATTTCATTACACAAGGACCCATACAAAGTTTACTCCCTGTATGCTTTTTCTTGCAAGTTACTTGACCCTATACCCTAGCAAAAGGAAGATAAAACAAAAATTAGAAAGACATGAGATCCAGAAAACTATGGGTCCCACCTAGAAAAAACAATGAAGGGAATCCCCAAGCACAGGGCTGAGCGTGTGGGGAAAGAGATAGACATGATAAATGTAAGAATATGATGAATAAAAATAGGCAAATACTACAAGAAACAAGACAAATAAAAACTCACAAGAAAGATACAGGCTATTTATGAATTAATGTAAAATATGGTGTGATCTTTCACAGTTGATGAGAGTTGAAGAAAGAATTTATCTGACATTGACACTGATCATTCTCCTTCAAGTGATGCAAAGATCATGACATTGGACCTATAGAGAAGAAAATAAAATTATAGCTCTCTACTTGACCTGGCATTGAAAAATATTTGCATAATCATAGTAATGTAAATTTGGCTTACTGGCTTTCAACTTAAAGACTCAATCTGAGAATAAAGCACAGAAGCTTGGTTTTATTTGCAAGACTGAATGAACATGTCTACATTGTAAATGGTAACGTAAATAAAAGTATAGCTGACAGAAAATGGAAGAGGGGAAGAAAAAGCAAAAGCAATGAAGGTCTCATCTTACTACGTGGAAGGGTTGAAAGATATTATCAACAGGGTCTCTAGTCCCACCCAGCTTCAGAGGGTACATTGCGTTTCTGAAAGTTGACTGACCAGTAATATATTATTTTTTAAAGGATACCATATATGACTGTAAATGATCACCTCGATGTCAAAAACTGGAAAGAAGGGAGAGAAAATGGCAAATTACATAACTGAGCTACAACCCCAACTTTAAAACAGAAAGCCAACAGATGTTGCCTAAAATTGCTAAGTCAAATAAACAGAAGTATAACTATATCTAGAGTTTTGGAGAAAACTGTTAGAAGTAAACCAGAGACTGTAGGGAGGGGTAGAGCAGGCAACTTGCTTTTCATCACTCTTCTGTGCTCTTTGTTAACATGTACATCAGTACTTTGTTAAAAATGAAACAAAAAGACAGGGATGAGGGTGATAAAAAGGTCTGAATATGAGGGTAAAAAGTCATTGGAAGTTTGGGGGCATGGGAGTGACATAATAAGAGCAAGGCTTAGAACCATTAAAATGGCAGCTATCATGAACAGAGGAGAGACTGTGGAAGAAAACTTAAGAAACTGCCTTAGACAAGGGGTTCTCAACTGGGGCAATTCTGCCTCCAGGGACATTCGGCAATGTCTGGAGATACTTTTGTTTGTCACAACTGGAGGTGTGTGCTACTGGCATCTAGTAAGTAGAGGCCAGGCATGCCGCTCAACATCCTATAATGTACAGAATAGCCACCTACAATAAGGAACTACCTGGCCCCAAACGTCACTTGTGCTGAGGCTAAGAAACTCTGCCTTAGACTATGTACATTTGTTCAAATGAGAGGTAAAAAGGCACCAAACAAGGCAAATGGCAATAAGGACTGAATGAAAGAACCAGTTAGGAGGAAATGGCAGCATTTTCAGTAACCTGGGTGTGGTGAATGAAAATCAGAAACCTTTGCAAATATAGATTGTGAAAAAAGTATTTTCTGTTTATCCATTTTAGTGAATGCAGCATTGTATTTAACCTGCAAATTTTCAATACACCTCAATTCAGATAAGATCCTTAAGCCTTACAATATAGTTCATTCCTGTCAGCTAATGCACATAACGATGATGTTAAGATTTGTACTTTGCTAAGCAAATGAGTATGGATCTCCCTCAATTTACAATGAGGTTATGCCCTGATAAATCCATTGTAAGTTGAAAATGTCATAAGTTGAAAATGCATTTAACACACCTAACCTACCGAACATCAGAGCTTAGCCTAGCCTACCTTAAATGTGCTCGGAGCACTTAACATTAGCCTACACTTGGGCAAAATTATCTAACGCAAAGCCTATTTTAGAATCAAGTGTTGAATATTTCATGTAATTTATTGAATACTGTACAGAATGTGAAACTCAGAATGGTTGTGTGGATACCGGGTGGGTATAGTGTACTGGTTGTTTACCCTTGTGATCCCGTGGCTGACTGGGAGCTGCAGCTCGCTGCCTCTGCCTAGCATCACAAGAGAGTATCCTACCTCACATCACGAGCTGGGAAAAGATAAAAGTTCAAAATTTGAAGTACGGTTTCTACTGAGTACGTATTGATTTTGCACCATTGTAAAGTCGAAAAATTGTTAAGTCGTTATATCATAACCACCTTAAGTAGAGGCAATCTTTGAATTCCTTAGTTGAGGATCCATACAACTGTGTTATTTATAAGGGCTAATTCACTGAAATTCTTTCTTCAAAGAATCTCGGATTCAGATACTTAGGGTAAAAGTATGCTTTTCATGTCTATGGAAATGCATAGTGATTTTTACTTCAATTTCAGAAAGAAATAATGTATGCATCATATTTTTTTCCAATACCTCCCGTATCAAAAGAGTTGTTGATAGCAGTTACGTAGGAAAAAAAGGGCATCCACGGGGAATGGGCAACCACTTAACTTTTGATAAATCAAGCTCCCTTACCATTGTGTTTCTCTATAAACCATTAGTTTCTTTGCAACAAGACTTTATTTTACAATCAAAAGCTACACTTTTCCTACACAACAGAAAGTTCCTTGAGGGTAGGAAACTTGTCTTACTCAATCAACTTCCTTCCCCTCTAAGTGCCCAGCCTTGAAAACAGTGGGCCCTCAATAAGTAGCTATTGATTTGCCCTGGATTGCTGAATTTAATTTCAAACACCCACAGCAAGAATCTGTACTTGTCAACACTAAAATTACTTATGATCTCATGCAGAGACATAACCAACTGACAAATTTATGAATCTTTACAAAACTGGCCTTAGAAATACTTGTGGTTCTCACCATGCATAGGGTAAATGAGTTTGGAATTTGCATGCCAAGTTGAAATATGGTGCCCTAAAGAATTTCTATGATTGATCTCATTCAAGCAAATTTACTCATTGTCCCCCAACACCCCACAGTTATTAGAGACTAGCCTTTTGTTTCAAATTATGTAATAGCTTTTCATAGAAGACATCTGTCTTAAAACCTGCCTAACTTTCTTAGGGGAAAAAAAAAAAAAAAACAGAAAGCAAAGGGAAAAACAGTACCTCAGTGACATTAATTATACCAGCATGTTTTCCAGTGCTTTGGAAGAAGGATTATGGGCATTGATTGCCATTGAAATGAGACCTGAAGGATATATTACAGTCCTAGAAACCTCACTTAACATTCTTATTGCTCTAAGAAATCTAGTAATATCCTGATGGCTACCTAGGGTAGGAATCAATTTCTCCTATTAAGTTGCCCAAGGCAGTAGTCTGCTCTGTGCTGGTGCCAGGATGCCTCTGCAGGTTGTTGAATTCTAAAATGCCTCTTGCTTCCTGACATAGAGGCTGAGCAGCATATAACACACCAGTAGGTAAAGGTCCTTCAAAACCCAGGATAGACTTGCAAAGAAACCTCACGTTCTGATTGCACTATTGTTGCACTTCATTCATCCCAGTAAACTGCTTTTTCTTGAATTTGGAGTTCTTAGGAAGCACCCTAGAAGAGCCAGTGGGCTGAGGTTTGCTAGGCAAGTACAGCTTACTTCTGAAAATCAGAAAGCACTACCTGAATTTGAAGCTAGTATTATAATTGCTCTTAAATACTTAAAGATATTCCAGCACTCATGCATTCATCAACCATATATTAATCAAATAAATATTTATGTTGCAAAAATCATAGTAAGTCAGCATTTTAAATTTCATTCATTCACTCATTCAGCCAACCACTATTTATTAAGTATCTGTTATGTAACAGGGATGGTACTAAATTTGGGGAATATGGTTGAATTATCCTCGCCCTTGAAGAATGTATAGGTTAATATTTAGTTCTCAATTCTGAACTGGCATCAAAATTACCTGGGCACTTTAAAAAAATCTGTGAAATGCATCTTCAAAGGTAGGTCCCAAACATGGGTATTTCTTAAAAACACCCCAGGAAGTTATAATGTAGATAGAGAATGAGATCCTTGCTCTTAGATGAACTGCACAAACAAACAGGAGATCATAGTACATGTAGTAAATGCTATCACAGGCATAAACAGGATGTTACGGGAGCACTATGGGAGGTCATAAAAATCAAACTTTCGGGGGGGTGGGAGATGGTTAGGGAAAGCTTTATTAATAAAAATAGACTTATAGCTTCTACAGGAGAACTAAAAGGCTTCTAAAAATGGTCAGAGAAGAAGGAGAGGGACAAGAAAGCAAAGAAGTAAAAAAAAATAGCAAGAAGACATGCACAGTTTAGCACAGTAAACTAATGGACAAGCACCCAGCCAAAAATGCTAGATTCCACAGTGGAAATTCAGCTCAGACACCAGCATTGTGTCCCTGGACAAATTACTGAACTCCTTTGATTCTTTTGTATCATCTATAAATTGGGGATAATGATAGATACCTCATAGGGTTATTGTGAAGAACAGAAATAAAATGTGGCATGAAATAATAAATGCCATTATTAAATATAGATGATTCAAACCCAGATACTACTCAAGTACTGTTTTGGTGATTGGACTATAATTATAGTTTCTGTTTGTTCAGAAGACTAAAATCTCAATATTAAATAAAAACAATCCTGACGTATCTTTCTGCGGTGGGATATAATACATATTACTTTTTATGCCACATTAATCCTGAACAGGACTCAATTTTCCTCTTCCAATTGTAGTATTGACTAGTATAATGCATTGATTAACTAAGATCAGAAAATTCTGAAGGAATTAGAATGGGATTTAAATTATCTACAAAAATGGAACTCTAAAACTCAAATCTTTCTTCTAGGACTAACTGGGAATAAACACTCAATGTGGCACTGAAGCCTTTTCTTCATGAAATCTTTTGAGGTTTAAGATTTGCTTCTCTCTCTCAGAATGGTGGACAAGAATAAAGGATTACAATTTTTTTTCTCACTGTTTTTCACTGCTCTAAATATGAACTTCTTCAATACCTCACACTGCTTTCATTAGAGGGGTATGGTCTTCCTTAAGATCCAGAGATCTGTAAAACCTTCAGTATCAGGTGTGCTGAGGCATTATTGAAGGGTGCTAGGTTTAGCATATAATTTTCTGGGCAAAGTTAAGTGTTGTGGGTCATATTTTGTTGTCAAAGAAGCTTTGGCCCACTTCTTGGCCTCCCTGCCCCAAGCCAAAAAATGTACCAGCTTACTCAATTTATCTATTACTGAAAAAGGGAAACACCAATCCCTTTCAGCCAGGGCTTTGAAATTGGTATTTCTAAAAACTCACAAGTCTTTCTGCACCAGAGACTAGACTGTATCCAACCCTAGAAATAAAAACAAGCGCATAAAGGGGAAAAGGAATAAAGCATAAAATGAAAGAGACTTCTAGAATAGAGAATTAGGAAGAGGTTTTAAGGTGCACTGAAAAAAATACATCCAGGCTGTGTATATCTCAATAAATCTTTGAAGCACTGCTGCTTGATTCTTTGACAAATATCACATAATGGCCTGGAAGTAAAGTATAATTTCAATTCCTACTACAGAGCCATGATGATGTTCTTTGGGGACCAGTTAATTTATTATGGAGCTTTCCTGTACCAATCTCACACCAATCTGGAAACAGAAAAGTCCTCTGTTCAGAATGAGGTGATTTCTCTAAAAAGGCAGCAATTCTCAAGAGCCAAGTTCACAGCACACAGATTGCAGAAGGATACTACCAAATTCTCTACCGTAGAGTTTGCCTAGGAAAATTATTTTCACATGCTATAAACATCCAACCAAGTACCCATCCTTTTTAAAATACTAGGTTTTTGTATTTTTCAAGTATAAATTAGTGAATTTACATTTATGAGAGTTCCTAGTGCGAGGACATGGGACAAGCAGTTTACAATTTAAGACAAACCCTTAATCAATTTGATTCCACAAAAATTCCATTTCCTTTCAAGAAACTTCTAAAAGCATAGCCAATATTGTACATTCCAAGAACGCCTTAACCAAAGAGTGTTCACTTTTCTTTCCTAGTGACAGCATAGATAAGACGATTTTAAGTCTTGGATTCTGGAGTTCTGATTTCATACATTATGGCACACAGGTTAAATACGAGGAATCTAAAACCAGACTGCCAAGATTTTTGCTAGTTGTGTGACTTTGGGTAATTATATAACTTTTCTGTGCCCCACCTTCCTCATTTGAAAAATGGGGCAATAACAGTACCTAATTATTAGAGCTGTTGTGAGTTAACAGATTTAAAAGTTCTTACAACAGTGCCTGACACACAGTAGGTGCTCAATAGAAGATAATTGTTAATACATTATCATAGGGTCTCCAAAATTTCCCTTGGCAGAGTACAGGTTTTGGAATTAGGGATGGATCCCACCTCAGTCCTTCATTAGCTTTGTCATGATAGGCAAAGTTATTTGACATCACTGAGTCTCAGTGCGCTCAAGTGTAAAACAAGGACAGTAATACCTACCTCATACAGTTGTTTGAGGATTAAACAAGCAAGGAGCAAGATGCTTGTCTTATAGTCAGAGTTATCTGAATAGCACACAGCAACTAAAGCAAATAAATAATGCTGTGTGTTTTCAGAGGATAGATGGGCAGTTATGTTTATGAGGCATGGGGAAATGGAATTTAGAACGGTAAATGCAGCAGGTGTTTAGTGACTAATGCTAGGATAACAGCAGTCACAGAGCCCCATGGGGGCTTGGCACAAGACAGCCAGGAAGCCTGTGAGCCAATGCTGGGACACACAGAGGCAGACCAGTGCAAGCTACTGAGACCAAAAAGAGCCCAGTGTCTTTGAGGCAGCCAGACACCTGGAGGGAGGAAAAATCTTAATCTCAAGTCTTCAATCTCCTTTCAGTGCCTTCTGCCAATGGCTTTGAGAAGAGGGTAAAATGCCAAGGAGAGGAGAAAAGCTGTTTGCTGGAAGATGGGAGTAATATAAGTACAAAACTCAGAACTGGTACAGAATGGATAGAGAAAATTAGGAAGTCTTATAGCTAAACATATACACAATTAAAAAAAGAAAAAAAAACTTTAAAATTTTACTGAGCATTTTTAAACATCAATAACTCAGCCATTAATACTTTTCAATATTAAAGAGAGCACAGCGGGTGCTATTGATTTGAAATACAGAAAATGTCATGCTGAAAAAGGTATCTGGTTTGGAACTGAGAAAATAAGACCAGTCAATCTCATTTTACCACAAACTAAGGGCTAGATTTCAACACTATTAAATTTTGTCTTATTAAATTATGGGCTGGGACACTAAATGTTTGTATGGTGCTACAAGTAATAATGGCTCCATTATTAATATCCTATTCTTACTGAAGAGTTCCAAGAAGAGAAAAGAGAATTGTGAGCCTAAATATACCCTCTAATGTGAAAAATCATTACCTAAATTTGATTTGGGGGTCAGCAATGGTAACTTGATCAATTATAATGTGTTTTCTAAACCTGACCTATAATAGCTGCTTTTAAAATAAAACACAAATGATACCAAATGATATATCCAGTTAATTCATTTCCAACTTGTTTTGATGATCAGCATCAATAATTATGTTTAGTTTTGTATCTGGTTATTAACCTGAATGATACTATACCTGCCATTTAAATAATTGCTTTTTTACCAGTATCAGCAGTAACAATAATTTTTGCTTATAATTAGTTGATTTGTCATTCATTATGACTGCTAATTATAATTACTCTATTAAATCATCATCCACAAGATGATCATAAAGATAAACAAATATTGCCTGGGTACCGAAATTTGTCACACATTAGAATTTTGAAGCATGACATAGACATGGCCCAAGAAAAAAATAATTTTTTTAATATTTTTATTGGAGTATAATTGCTCTACAACGGTGTGTTAGTTTCTGCTTTATAACAAAGTAAATCAGCCATACATATACATATATCCCCATATCTCCTCCCTCTTGCATCTCCCCCGCCACCCCATCCCACCCCTCTAGGTGGTCACAAAGCACGGAGCTGATCTCCCTGTGCTATGTGGCTGCTTCCCACTAGCTATCTATTTTACGTTTGGTAGTGTATATATGTCCATACCACTCTCTTACTTCGGCCCAGCTTACCCTTCCCCCTCCCCGTGTCCTCAAGTCTATTCTCTACGTCTGCATCTTTATTCCTCTCTTGCCCCTAGGTTCTTCAGAACCTTTTTTTTTTTTCCCTTAGATTCCATATATATGTGTTAGCATATGGTATTTGTTTTTCTCTTTCTGACTTACTTCACTCTGTATGACAGACTCTAGGTCCATCCACCTCACTACAAATAACTCAATTTCATTTCTTTTTATGGCTGAGTAATAGTCCATTGTATATATGTGCCACATCTTCTTTACCCATTTATCTGTCGATGGACACTTAGGTTGCTTCCATGTCCTGGATATTGTAAATAGAGCTGCAATGAACATTGTGGTACATGACTCTTTTTGAATTATGGTTAAGAAATAATTTATTTATCTTCCTTAGGTTCTAATATCCTTTCAATTTCACTTCCATTAGGTCTTAAAGTATATATTTATGTAAGAAACCTAAATAGTTAAGTACTCTGAAAATGTTTTTTTTAGTATTTCTAAAGAGTCAATGTGATGATGTGTCAACCCATTAGGCAATGGCCACCAACTATTCAAACACTAATCTAGGAGTTGTTGTGAAGGTATTTTATACATGTAATTGAAGTCCATAATGAGTTGACTTTAAGTAAGAGAGATTATCCTAGATAATCTGGGTGGGGCAGATTCAATCAGTTGAAAGGCCTTAAGAGCAAAGCCAAGGTTTCCCTGAAGAAGAAATTCTGTCGCTGGACAGCAGCTTCAGAACACGCCTGAGAGTTCTTGCACGCCCTTCCTGACAGACTGCCTTATGATTTTGAACTTGCCTAGGCCAATAATTGCATAAGCCAATTCCTTGCTGCAATGCATTTCTTAATACGTATCTCCTACAAGTTCTGCTTCTCTGGTTGAACTCTGATACAGCATGCTGGTGCAAGGTGTCCTGGCTGTTGTATTAGAGAGAAGAAAAAGCAGAAGGTACTCCTTGCCCTAAAATACATACCTCACCATTTCAAACTGCATTATTAGATAGCCATTCACTTCTTTGTGAGATCCTATTAATAATACAGACATTTCTAGAAGGAGTAACAGCATAAATTATTCCTATTAAGGCCTTTGCCATTAGAGGTCCCCTACTCCCTCCTGATGCACCGAGAGAATGCTACCCATAAGGAGAGGTATAAGGACAAGGCAAAGAGTTGGCGGTAAATGGAATGTTGCTAACTCGGAGCTTGGCCAACGGCTAGTCCTATCAGAACTAGTAAGTCTCCATCTAAATTTCCTTGAATCCTGCTCAAGTACAAGCTTGCTTCTCCCAGGTGGCCAATATCTTATAGAAATGCACACCTCATAGACTTTCATTATCAAAAGGACAGTGCGCACTGTGTATCACAAAGCTCCAAGATACTCTCACCACTCTTTATAAAATCTATATACTCAAGAGACCAGTTTGATACACAGACTATAGACTCAAATAATACATGTGTAGATTAAACTGTTTGAAATGGATAGTTTTATTTTCACTATATGTACCCAAATCTGTGGGTACAGGTTTGGTTGGAAAAGAAGGCTAGCCTGCATAAGGAGGACTTTGTGATGGCTTTGGGAAATTTCAGTCTGTCAAGAACATGGTGCACATATGAAAACAGTGACCAATTTGATCAATTATTTAGAATGTCATGAGATCACACACACACACACACACACACACACACACACAATAGCCCGTGATTTCAAGGTATTTCTGGAGATTTTGTTGCTAGGTGGTTTCTATGAGTTGCCCCTCCATGGTCAAGAGACTGACAGACCTGTCCCAACTTTGGAGGATTGAGCCAAATAGGAGAGAGATCAAAGAAACTGCTACAGATATGAAAAAAAGTACACAATGTGCTTGTTCTTATGTTCCACCAGGATGCAATTCAAAAGAGGATTATTTTAAAACAGATTTACTACTGGGCTTATTTTGTTGACCTTGGTAAACATTACCTCAAAGTCGTTCCACTTGTATTTTCCTTAAGGGAGCAGAGATGCTCATGAACAGGTATAGACAGAACCACGTGTCAAGTTAAAGATATTGCAACTTTCTACAGAGAGAAAGATTTTAAACTGCCCAAATAATAAAAAACAACAACAACAGGATTATATTACAATACAATCTAGTGCTAAGGTCCTTTTGTCCTTGACATTACTCTAAAATGGAAATGAGAACCTATGATTTTCTATGATGATTGTGGATTTCCATTAAAGAAAATAAAGAAAGAAGAAGCCTCATAAACATGTGATAATCCAACATCTACCACTTATTATTGTGACTGAGAGCAAGTCATTTAACCTTTTTAAAATCTCAGCTTCCCCATTTGTAAAATGGGGTTCTTCACCTATACATTATTACTAACGTGACTCAAGATGTATGAAACCATTTTTAAGTTATTTTTATACAAATATGAATTATTAGTATAATAAAGCTGGGATTTGAACTTTAGACCCCTTAGGAATTTTAACATTGATCATAATTAATTATATATAATGTATACTATACATCCTACCTATTTAATAAAGTGGGAAAATGCAATATTGATGTTCGGCCATTTATGGATAGACTCTTTAGAATAAAGTTCTTGGTGATCATGCATAAATTCATGCCACTCTAAGGATGGCAGTAGGCAGGCTCATGGAGTTATGAAGATCTGTTCTGGAACACTGCAGAGCAAATAAAATAAAAGGGCATTCAAGCAGTTTTATAAATGTTTTTTAATGGAAATCAGTGGTAAAACCAATAATCCAGTGTGCCAGTGAAAATGTCATATAGTCTCAAATCAGTATTTTGGGAGAAGGAAACTGAGGTTTGGGCTAGGATTATGGAAGACACTCTGAATATCTGAGCTATGGACATAGGCCAGGTTAAGTTGCTTGTATTTGAATTCTATGTTCATTGTGAACTTTCTGTTCAAAATTACTTGGTTAGGCTTCAATAAATATGTATTGAATTGAATCCCTATGTGCTCTGTTAAGTACCTAAGATTTGTGACCACTGAGCTTGCAAATAAATATGTAATAAGAACTATAGCACTTTCCCCTATTTTATACTTTGTCTTTTATAAAGTACCTTTACCTACATGATTGTGTTTAATGATTGATAGATTAGAGAGTAGGAGATTATGCCAAGTATAAAAAACATTACAGTATCATGTATTGGGAAACATAAGGACAGCTGAACAGATTTATTCATGGATGGCACAATCATAACATTTATTACTGCTGAGATAGAGCCACAAAAGGAAATTAGTTTAAAAGGAAAGCTAAAGACAAGGCTTTGCTTGTTTCCTTAAGCTGGAATGTCCTTCTCTTTCTTCTTCCATATCAGACCAGTTTCCTCTTCCCTCAAAGCTCAGCTCAAAGACCGTCTCCTTTATGAAGCTACCCCTCTGTGTTCCCATAGCTCTTTATATACAGCTCTAGCATAGCATTTATTTTCTTCTTCTTTGTAAATAGCTGTTTACTTTGTAAGGCTGCTTGAAGGCAAAAGCTAGCCTATCATTGTTATCTCCCATTATGCCCCACACAGGGCACTGCAGAGCAAGGAATTCCATTAACACTCAGAGTATTGAACTAACTAACTGGAGAGAACACCACTATGTTAAAGAACTAAATACTCCCACAAGATATCCCCAGGGTCACCTTCTGCCAGATTATGCACGAGGTTACTTAGATATCATAATGGCAAAGACAGTGGAAACAAGAATTGAAGTGGCAGAAAAGATTACTGAGGGACAGTAACAAAAAAATAAAAGTGGAGAGAGCAGAGACGTAGGAAAGCAGACTGCTAGAAGAACTCTTCGTTCCACCGCTATATATTAAGGGCCCACTGTGTATCAGGCATTAAACTAATTGCTGGGGATATAAGGGAGAACAAGGTTCCTTCCCTCCCTGTCTTCAAGGAGCTTCCAATCCAGTGTGGAGGGAGACAAGTAACCAATAATTACAAAATGAAGTGTTAAATGTATTTGTAAGGACAACTACCTACTATAACTGGGCAGTTGCATGTCTAAGAAATCTTGCTGTCGAATTCCCTTTAAAAATAGTTTCAATGAGGAAAAGGGGTTAGGGGTTAGGTTTCTAGTCTTGTGATAACAAAGACAGATTCCATCTTGGCTACTATAAATAATGCTGCAATGAACAATGTTTTGTCTTGTTGATCAGGACTGTGATGGAGATACACTGGATGCTTCTTTTGAGGAAGGGGATAACATGGATGATACAGCAGTCAGAAAAGTTGATTTAGGACCTGGCATTTCCATTTCCCATACTAAAATTTCTCTCTTTCACTTCTAGGCCTCCATGACAGCCAACACATTGAGCCCATTCCAATATTTTATTAATAAAATAAGTTTTATTTATCTTCTCACAGTTATTTATTTTAACTTTTTTTTAATTAATTTATTTATTCATTTATTTTTGGCTGCTTTGGGTCTTCATTGCTGCGCGCTGGCTTTCTATAGTTGCAGGGAGCCGGGGGCTACTCGTTGCTCTGCAGCATGTGGGATCTTCCCAGACCAGGGCTCGAACCCGTGTCCCCTGCATTGGCAGGCAGACTCTCAACCACCGCGCCACCAGGGAAGCCCCCCATTTTTTTTGTTTTTATAAGGAGTTACTAAGCTGCTGCTAGGCATGTCTAGTGCAGTTGTTAAAACATCGATCCATTATAATCTCAGTGTAAATGCCATTGCATCCATGAATAATTATTTTAATACTGTGTTATTTAGAATACATTTCATTTACTTCAAAACTACAGTTGTGAAATTATTTTGACTTTAAATACCTGGCTTGGAGCCAGAACCTCACAGTTAGTTATCAGATGCCATTAGTAACGTTAGGAAAAGCCAGGCAATTCACAAAAAGGGAAACTAAAGGGAAAATATTCAGAAGATCCCCTCAAAGCAGGAAATAAGAATCAGAATGACTTCAACTTTTTACGAATGGAAATGATAATCACAATGATAAAGATGATTAACATTTATTGAGCACTTCCTACGTGCCAGGCACTGTGTTAAGTATATCTTTATCCTACTGTTGCTCAGAACAAAGAAGTGAAATAACTTAAGTTGGAACTTGAACCTTGAGAACTGTTTGACTCCAAATAAAATATCTCTAACAGCATGCACTTTCCGAAGTTACAGAACTCCACTTCGGAGTACCTGGTTCTAAATGTCCAAGACCCCTACACCTGAAACTAACATAATATTGTACATCAACTACACTTCCACAAAAATTATAATTAAAAAATTCCCAAGACCCAATGATCCTGGAAACCTCCTATCTAGAAAGGGCAACTGGCCTTTTCTTAGTAGTATGAAGCTACTCCTTTACTGTTGTTACTCCTAAAACAATCCCAATTCTCAACAAACAAACAAGCAAATGAACAAAATGTGTACCGACCTACCTACACTGTCAGCCTAAATGGAAACTTCCTGGCTGTGGTTTTAATTGGAAATGGAACCCTTCCCTTGCTGTCCAAATCTATTACTGTTACACATCACCCTTAGTTTTTCATCTAGGAAACAAGCCACTCTGGTGATGGATGAGGCAATATTTATATATCATCTGCAAAGTAAGCAAGGATGTCCAGTTTAAAAGCACTATAAGGCTATTGTTACAGTCCAGTAATGAAGACAGTGATTTTGGGGAAAAAAATTACATACAGCTAAATACTAAAAATAATTTTTTAAACTGTGATTTTTGTATAAGTTGTACAGATCAGAGTATACCTTTCAATTTAGGTGGAAGATGCCACTCTTAAAATTTGTTGCCTTCTGTATAAAAATCTAGTCAAAGAAGTTAACTTATAGTTTGGCTCAATATTTATTTCTGTAAATTTTATGTTTCTTCCTATTGATCCATAATTATGAATATTTATTAGTGATGCTCATACAATATCCAAGTGATTTACCATTAAATAATTTTTTAAAAGATAAGAGATTAAGAGTCATGGTACACAGAGTTCTATTAAAAATCCTGAGTGAATTATGGTGGAGACAATAGATCATTAAATCGAACTGATGTCTAAGGAAATAAGAGAAACATGATTTCTTAAACTTTTTTTTTTTTTTGCAGTAAGCGGGCCTCTCTCACTGTTGTGGCCTCTCCCGTTGCGGAGCACAGGCTCCGGACGTGCAGGCCCAGCGGCCATGGCTCACGGGCCCAGCCGCTCTGAGGCATGTGGGATCTTCCTGGACCGGGGCACGAACCCGTGTCCCCTGCATCGGCAGGCGGACTCTCAACTACTGCGCTACCAGGGAAGCCCTTAAACTTTTTTCAATACACAATAAGAGGAAGCATATCAGTAAACAAGATAAAACAAAACTTAGAGAGGAGAATCCTTATAATCTGCTGGTAGGAATGTAAAGGGTGCAACTATATTTGATGAAAATGCCATACTTTATAAACCAACAGATTGGCTACTGGGTGTATATCTTGGGAAAAACAAAACTCTTGTTCATATGCATCAAGATGTGGGTACAAAAATTGTTTTACTGTTGAGTGGCTTGTAAAACTAAAAAAAAAAGAACTTCCTAAATTACCACTAATGAAGAATGTATTTATACAATGGAATATATATTTTTTATGTGGATGAACAAGATCATACAGATCAAATGGATAATTTACAAAAATATTGTTAAATAAAAAAGCAAGTTACAGAATAGATTTTTCAGGATGGTAATATTTAAAAAGCCCCAAATCAAAATTATATCTTGTTTATGAACATACAAGCTTGGTATAAAAAATATTAAAAGATAGACCAGAAGGAAATATAGCAAATTTATGACACTGGTTCCCTCTGGGAGAGGGAGGCAAGAAATAGGTCAGGCCATGGAGACAAAGGTGATTTCAACTTGGTCAGTAATGTTTCTTTTTTTTAAAGCTTAACAAAAACAATATGCCACCACCGTTAATTTTAAGTGGTAGTTGTACATGTATTTGTTATATTGTTTATGTACTTTAAATATTTTTTAAGAAACTGAAAAAATTTTTTGTGATACCTTCAAGATCAAGGACCTCCAAAGCAGCCTATATATCCCAAAGACCATGTATGTATTACAGCAATAATCTTTGATATGAATATCATGATCAAATTGACATATCTGATTTTAGTACTTCATTTATTCATTCAACAAATATTTATTGACCCCTACTATAGGCAGGTACAAGACAACGTTCCTGCTCCTTGGTGCTTGTATTGGGGAGGAGAAAAGAGATATAAATAAAGGAGTAGTATATAACATAATAAATATCAGGCAGTTATAACTGCTTTTCAGTCAGAAGGTACCCAGTAAAGTGTAACCATTGACATCTCTTCTGATTGGTCAGTGTTGGTGCTGCCCCAGCTGTTAATTAGTTTGAACATCAACCCCGTAATAAATTCAGTGAAGAAAAACTAAGCAGGCTCAGGATAAATGGATAAAGGGTGTGGAGGAGATGTGATTTTAGATAAGATGGTCATATGAGAAAGGTTTTTAATCAGAGACCTAAAAAAAGGCAGTAATGAGCTCTGGGAAGATATTGAGAACATGGGTCCAAACAAGGCAAGAATAAACTATGTTTAATGAGGAACATCAAGAAGGCAGGTAGAGAGGACTGAGCAAGGTAGGAGTGATCAGAGCAGAGATCAGAGAGGTATTCAGGGACCAGATTACACAGGAGCTTTCAGGCAGTGGTAATGGTTTAGATTTAATTCTCAGTGGGACACAAAAAATATGAGAGGAAATTAAGCAAGGAAAAGATCTGACAGATTCTTAAAATTTTATGTATGTATATTTACACAATATAATTACACTGTCTATATATAGATATATATTTACATTATAATATTCACACATTATAAAGTTTTATATTATAATATTATAAAACATATGTGAATTTGATAATAGGGCAAACGTGGGAAGCAAGGAGACCAGTTAGGAGATACTGCAGGCGTGCAACCTAGAGATATAGCTGGTAGTTAGCAGGGGAGATGATGAAAAGTGGTCTGATTTGGGATATATTTTGAAGGTTTAGCTAACAGAATTGGTTGATATGTGTGGTGAGAGACAAAAAGGAGTTAAGGAGGATTCCTAGATTTTTCGTCTTGAGCAACTAGATAAATATAAGCTGCCATTTATAGATATGGGAAAGACCAGAGTCAGAATAGATTTGGGAAGAAGAAATCAAGAGTTCTATAATAAACATGTGAAGTTTAAAATGCCTACTAGACATCCAAGTAGAGACAGCATGGAGGCAGTTGGCTATATGATAACAGTTGTTATTGATAGTGTAAAAAAAAAAAATCAAAAGTATCACGCTAACTACTTTTCTCAACACTTCACCCACAAGAATATGATTTTGTTAACTAGCCAACAGTTGCTGACTTATTATTCTGGTTTTAGATGGTGAATACTCTGCTGGTGAATATGTACTCCACTCTCTTATGATTTTTAACAGCTTACTTCCATTTATATGAACACGTTAATGGAAATGAAAGCAGAAATGGAAACAAACACAGTTGATTGGTTCTCTTATCCCTAAATGAAGACACTCATCACATAACGTGCATTTCCAACATTTCATACACTCTGTTTACAGAATCCAATTTTCTGAGCTTATCTTAGATAAAAGCTTTTTAGACAACAAAATCATAGTATTGTAGCTCATAATCCAAATAATAAATGTGATTTTAAAAAGGTTTTTGTGATGGTTTTATTCCACAGACTACAAACAAAATTAGAGAGTAACTTATAGTATAGTTTAAAAGGAGGACATGCATGTCAGATTGCCTGGATTTATCCGATTCCCACTACTTAGTTGGAAAAGTTACTTAACCTCCTGCCTTAATTACTTCACCCATTAAATAAGGATAATGATAAGACTGAGGATTACATGAACTAACAAAGGCCAAGTGTTTAGTACAGTGCATGACACCAAGTTCTCAATAAATAACATTATTTGTAAAAATATTCCACAAGTTCAATTCAACAAGTGTGCATTAAGTAATACTATGTGCTTTACACTGTGCTAGGCGCTGTTAAAGTGACCCCGGTGATGTCTAAATACAACATTATCCTGAGCCACACAGTAGGCACATTAGTGACAATGCTTCCTAACACCACATGTAAGATTAGTTTTTCTAAATTTTGAAATCAAAATCCATGTGGCATGGTCCAGGCATCACAACCAACCTCAGAGTGGCCACCAGCTCATTTTCTCTGTCATGCACACATCCTCTTCTGCAATTTGTACTGACCACATATATTGGATTCTCCTCTCCCTTGAGAGAGGGTTGCTTGGAAGTATATTTGATATCTTCATTTTATCATTTCCAAGAAGGAAAGAGAGCAACAGAAAACAAACAGAAAGTTATATGTAATGGTGAAAAAGCATTGCTCAGACATGACGATGATAATGTCAGCTGCCAGACCTCTCAAAGGACATCAACCCTCTGGAACAAAAGGGCTATTTCTTTGTGCTGAAACAGCATCCAGCTCAATTCTTCATTTAATATTTTAGAAGCCAGCTCCAAAGTAGGTCAAAAATTGAGAACCAATTTTGGTTTCTTCCTCAGGTCATGTCTCTAATTTTCATGGAACTGATACTATGAGAATATATCTATTCCCAGAAAGATGAGAAGAAACTTACAACATGCCAATCTCAGTAAGTTCTTTTCCAGTATGATGCTGTGTGAAACAACTTTCATTCTTTCCCCCTTTTGTAAGGAAGAAAATTCTGAAATCTAAAAAAGCACATGAAAAGCTAGTCTGCCCATTGGTCTGGTGAATTAAAACCAAAGCAGATTTCACACCAGCCACTTTATACAAGGAATATGTTTCAGTATGCAACTGTCTCCAAAAAGACGGATTCTAAGGGAAAAGGAATGCTTTACTGAGGGTAAGTGACAACTTCTCAAAGTTTTTATATTAGAAACAAAAGACTTGAGGGGGCACTCAGATGAATATTTCCTAGCCCTGAGATGATGGCCCCCATGCCACCAAAACCCAGGGCAAGATTACGTAAAATTTCCACAAAATGAAGGGTGTGGAAAAGTCTCTGAAACAAGTCCTATTCTTCTGGAAGAAAGGATACTCATTTTTGAACGTGATCAACTGACAAACAATAATGTCTGTTTAAAAGGCCCAAATATATGTCTTTTAACTTAACCGTTGGCTTCCATAGAAAAGTTTAAAAAGGGGCAAAAAGTACAAAGGAGTAAAACTACTACAATTAGGAATAAGAAAGTTTAAATGGCCAAGAAACATATTTAAAAACTCAATCTTTTCAATAAGTAAATAAATACATCTTTAAAAATGAAATGTCATTTTCCCCTTCCAATATGTTTGTATATCAATGCCAAATTTTAAAAATTATTATCTTAGCAGAAAAGGTGTGGGAATAAGGATAATTTCATCAATATCGTTTTTGGTAAACTATATAATTTATCTGCTAGGGCCCTATATCAGAAGAAAATTTAAGAATATAATGTCCAGGGGCTTCCCTGGTGGCGCAGAGGTTACGAATCTGCCTGCCAATGCAGGGGACAAGGTTTCGAGCCCTGGTTTGGGAAGATCCCACGTGCTGTGGCCTGTGTGCCACAACTACTGAGCCTGCGTTCTAGAGCCCGTGAGCCACAACAAGAGAAGCCACTGCAATGAGAAGCCCGTGCACCGCAACAAAGAGTAGCCCTGGCTCACCGCAACTAGAGAAAGCCCGCGTGCAGCAACGAGGACCCAATGTGGCAATCAATCAATCAATCAATTTTTTAAAAAAGAATATAATGCCCAGTATTGATGAGGATCTAGCTACTAGGGCATTTCATAAAATACTGAGGAAGTATAGATAAACTATCTTTCTGATGGACAGTTTGACACCAGTTAAGAGCCTTAAAGTATAAGAAACAACAACCTAAATGTCTCTAAATAGAAGACTGATTAAAGAAATATCCATAGGGTAGAATACTACAAAGCAGTATATCTCAAAAATATAATGTTAAATTTAAAAGAAAGAAGCTATATAATAATGTGTACACTATTTTTCCATTTATGCAAGGTTCAAAAACACTGCTACTTATAATTTGTACACAACCATCAATATGTAATTTTCAATTATTTGTTAAAGAAGAAAAAGGAATATAAAGGAAAAAAAATATCAGAAGGCATAGCACATATAAAAGGGTAAGGACTGTTCTTCAAAGCTTTTGTTTTGGTTGTGTGTGTGTGGATAAGTGTGTGTTTACTGTGTTCCAATATAAAATGTATTTCTCACTGTGGATCAACTTAAAGCAAGTTTTAAAGCCACAGGTATAGTCTACAAGGTGTAATTTGCTCATCTTCAGCTTGTTGCTCCCAAAGAGGTCTCCTGACTTTGCTCTCTACCGTGTGGCAGAAGCTGTCTTCCTTCTACCTCCAGAAGCTCTCTCAAGTCCAGACAAAAGAGAACAAGGCCCACTGAGAGGGGGCCTGCCTAAGTCCTACATCTTGTTTTAAGTCCAACACCTCTTTCCCCAAGATTCACACAGAGAATGCCCCTTCCATTCAGTAGGATTCTACCCTTGAGAGCAAAAGAATACAGCCTAACTCTTTAGCCTCAACTAAAGTCAATATGATGAGCTCACCATCCTAAAAACATATGCATTTAATATGGGAGGTTTGGAATATGGGAGAAGAAGGGTAGGTTTAATAAAGAAAACTATACTGATACATGTTCACCAAAGCATTGTAACCAATAGAAAAAAAATGAAATGAAAATAACATCAAGTCATCAAGGTAGGAGCATAATTAAATAAAATATTATATATCCATATAATAGGATATTTATAGCTATCAAATCATACTCTCTAAGCACATATAAATGATCTAACTAAATGATAAAGCTATAGTAGTAAATGAAAAAAGATGAAAAATTATATCTGATGATTCTATGATTCCAATTTTGTAAAACAAAATGTATATTATATTGGGTTGGCCAAGAAGAACAAACTTTTTGGCCAGCCCAATATTTAGGGAGAGAGACTTTTAAGAAATATGGCAAAATGATTTCAATGTTGAGTGTTAGGTTTTTCATCTTTTCCAAATTTTTTACTTGGAAAACTATTTTTTAAAAGATTCAATTAGAAATGGAAAAAAGAATCCTTCATACATACTGTCAGTGTTGAAACTCAGAGTAGATTTTTCTCTCCCACCTCTCCTTTGAGAACATCATTATAAGCTGCCCAAATGGATTAGCTAAATTTTTCTAGTTGTCTCTTAATTTACAGAGGGAAAAACCAGATATATGATAAAAGTCCTCGAGAAATAGAAAACATTCCAGAAAATCAAATACTATATTCAATCAACTGATGAATTAATCAGTTAAAAACATGTTATTATTTATTTGTTGCCTAGAAATATGATAAATGCTGTAAGGTAGAAATGCAATATAATACATAGTTTCTGTTGAGCTCCTACTCTGCATCAGAGAGTACAGGAGGCTGTCTCACATATTATCTCACTTAAAGGGCAGTGATCCAGACCAAGAGTCAGGATAAGGTAAACACATGAAACATATGTGTATGTGGGTACATAAATCAATAAGATGTAATGAAGTGCTAAATGGTACAGTATAGTAGAGTAGATAGACAGGCATATATTTTAATCACATAGTTAAAAGGTCAAGAGAATGATAAGAGCTGAAACTGGCAGGAACTATACAGAGAAACTAACTTGACACAGACCTTGAAGGATGGGTGGAATTGGGATAAGTGGAGACTATTCCAAGCAAGAGGAATGTCTTCTGCTTCTCTTGGTAGAGAAAAACATGAGATGAGGAACTTTTTGTGTGATGACACTAGTCATTAACGTCAAAGGATCAAGATGCCAGACTAAGACCCACGCACAGTTCCAGAGCTAAGCAGAACAAACCCCACCACCACCACCAAAAGTTTACAGAATATGCCTGAGAGACCCCAAAGCAATCCAGAGAGACTATGGGTTTTTTAGGACACTAGTTCTTATATTTTCAAGTGATATTCCTCTAGAGCAGACAAGGCTACCTCTTTGGGAACTGAAGGAGGTAATTCAAAGTAGTCCACTACAAGGCAGTAATTATATTGAGATCTCATGTTTCACCTTTAAAATCTTGTATTTGTGCATTCAGTAAAATGATGCTCCTAAACTTTGTGTGAAGTTGGAGCGCCAGGTATATGAGCCATGCTTATCTCATGCAGCATACTTCAGCATCTCCTAAGTTGAGAAATACATATATATATCAGGTTCTACGAATTTTTGCTCCTCTTCCATCTTGCCAGATATAAGGTGTCAAATCTACCATTAACCAGGCCACGAGGCTATCATTTAAATGCTGTGGGTCCATCTGCTACACCCAGCCTTTTTCTTGTCTTCTTCAAACACAGTTTAACATCAGGCACTTGGCTACCAGACAATATTTTCCAAGTGGCTCTTTAATATGCAGCAAAATAATGTTTCACCTTTAAACTATGAGTGCTGGTCTTACCTCTACGTCCTCGTCCCCATCCTCTGGCTACACAACACTTCGTATTAATTTTGCTTAGGACTCTTTTTTACTTCCTTTGGGGGCAGGGACCATATGTTATTTGACTTTGATTCTCACCACCACCACCAGGTTTTGCACGTGCTATATGTTCTGTTCACTTCATGTTGCATACAGTAGTCTATAGTAATATTTGTGCATTAGCTCAACAGAGACAAGGGTACTCGTGCACGTAGAGAACACTGTCTGGGAACAATGAATGACATGAGGTGGTTTTAAGTTTGGTTAGCCCCACCATAATATTTATCAGCTCCCTCTCAAGGCCTCCTGCATAAACCATGCACGCTATGCCAATGCAGCCTCAACCCAAATCCAGTAGTCCCCTTCCAATGAGACTGCTAGTCTTAAATCCCTTGGAAATGCCATTGGGTCCTGATGGGAAGTAATGGGAAATAAGGTTGTAAACACTCAGATTTAAAAACCAGGTAGAGTACTTTAGACTTGATGCAATAGATAATAAGGAGCTACTGTTGGCTCCTTAACAAGGGAATACTTGATATAGTGACATATGAGAAAGACTGATCTCTGTGGAACTTAATTCACTGCAAACATAAATTAAACTTTTCTAAGAAGTAAGTCTAAATAATGAACTAAATAACAATGAAGTGTTAATAATGAAGGAACTGAAGATTTTTAAAAATTCCACTCTGGCATAATTAAGGGATAAATCAATTCAAATGAAAGATGTCACTGTTATTAAAACTTCATTCATTTATTAAATTATGTTTCACGTGAACAGAGTGCAGGATTATTTGACTATTATGTAAATCAATATCATTTCCAGTTTTTGGAAAATTGATATTAATGCCTTGTCATTGAAAACGTAACTAAATTTATCAAATTAACTTCTCAAAAGCCACCTGATAGCCACCAGATCGCAACCTGAGCCGATGCCAAATCAGAAATGTAAGTTATAGATAGCCCTGAGACTATGTGTCACCACTCATTCATCCCACTGGGTTCCTTTAAAATTATAAAACATGAAGGCTTTGTACGACTTTTGTAAATTCCATTTGAACGTAATGAAATATGCTCTATCCACAATGCTTATGGTAATTAAAAATGTTTTTCTTAATAGGAGTCTATCTGGAAATAGCACAATATGGAATGATCATTAATAGACCTGCTATGGTGCTTGAATAAATGCCTAACAAGAGCACAGGCACACATGAGTAAATTTCCTAACGAAAATCCATTTTCATTTCAAATTCTGACATTTTATTTAGAAAAATTATACCCTTTCTTTTAATTATTTCAGTAAACATAACTAGGGTATTGTTAACTACACCTCAGAGTACTTTATTTTCTCCATTTTTTAGTAATATGAACCTACACGTAATTAAAGGCGTGCTGCATTAATGATGCCAAAGGTCTCCAAGGGAAGCACTGAATGTCCACCTCAGAATATTATGTCAAAATTACATGCACAGAAGACTTTTTAATAATCTTTGTTTCCTAATTTAGATTTGATTGGCTCTGAAATCCATAGGTGCACTCCAGGGCTCACATTTCTAGCGACATCAGCACTTCTGTGCCATGAATTGTACAAACGCCCATGACTTCTTCCGTCTGTAGGCTTCTTTTGAAAGCTTCCGTTTAACGTATCCAGAAAATGAGCTGCAGGCTGGAGATAATTGCAGATAATTTTGCCATTTTTAAGCCACTGGGGTGTTGCGTGGAGATATGACAGCTAAGTTTGTCTAAACACAAAGAACAAGTCATAACTTTGTGTTGTCACTCCAGCTTTACACACAGGTTCAGATCATCCTGTGTGCTCTTTATGCAAATTGAAACAAATTGTGGTCACTAGATGATCTGTGTTTTCTGACAAAGCTGTGCTACCTGAAGCTTTTACGTGGCTGAAGGAAGGACATGATCTATACTAACATGTTATGTCAGCCTAAAAAAAAATGCTTAACCCTCTTCTACCCTTCAGATTCTTCACCCTTAACAAAAACAGAGTTCTTTTAGCCATCGACAACTTACAAGGAATATATCAGATTAAATTAAAAAGAAAATGTATGGCCTCAATATACAAAATTCATGCATATATACGTATATGTGTATATCTATATCTATTTCTATTCCCCTATTTCACTATCATAAGTAGAAATGGTAGAATCTCCCATAAAACTAATGTTTAAAATGCTGGTACTATTACTATACAAAAATTTAAAATCACTAGATATTAAAGAGTTATTAAGTAGGTTATCCAGGTTAATAAACAGAGATCTACTGTTAAATGGAATCATGTGGTCCTTTTTCCCTAAAATTTCACTCTAAAGTAAATGTAGCATTCATGGATGGTCACCGGCATATAATGATGGAGGCAATGCAAAAAGCAGCAATACAAACTCTCAACGCATTGCCAATGAACTTCAACTTTATATTAGATAAATTGGCTACGGGAATTATAGGGTATTTCTCTGACCAAATGTCCCCTCGGTGCTCAGAACTGCTGTAGTCACAGCTAATAAGGGTGTCACTAGCTGAGCAGGTGATTACTGAAACCATTTTGCAGCAAACATTTACATATCAGGGCTAAGCAGTGATTGTGCTTATGTGGCAGCTGCCCTGATGTAATAGGCCGTAACGACTCTGAGGGAGCAGGTATGGATGCGTGTGTCAAGGAGGGGAGAATGTGAAAGTCATAACACAAATGACTTTATGGATTCCCATTAGACCTCGGGCTAAGGAGCACCTAAACAGGTCTGATATGACAGCATCCTGAAACAGCTTTACAGCCTGTGTCAGGAAACCTTACACTAAAGAGTTTTATGGAAAATACAAAACTGCAGAGAGGAAGTGCTGCTATATTAGGTCACTATCTTTGACTTGGTATATAATAGGCATACAAATAGTCTCAAACTATGTATTTAAAGTATAGCTTATTAAACCTGTTATGCCAATCAAATGTATATTAAGGAGTCCAAATTAAGCACTGATAGGTAACATCTCACAAACCTCACACTCTCCCATGGAAAACAATTCTGTCCAATGACAAACTTAAACCCACCAAGACTTCTGAATATCTGTATCACAGTAAGATGTAGCCTTTTAAAACACTGTCCTGTGGAGTTTCACATAAACATGTAAAGTACACATGTTACTGCACTTGAGAAAGCTAAGGGATATCGATTTTACTTTTTTCTCTTTTGGTCTCTAACATCACTTAGCCAGTAAACTGGTAGGAATTGGCTTGTTTAAGGACCTTAGACCATGTCACTGTAAAAGTCAGGCGTGAGAAGTTCTATAATGCACCCTCTCCCACTCAAGATGGGAGAAAGAGGCATGCTAAAGACACCAAGTAAACCCTTCAACACGACCGACAGGAGCAGTGCTGAGCAAGCATTCTCTTGCCAGAGGCTGACACCAGGGAAGCTGCACATTCAAATCACATGTTGAACACATCATACAGGGCCTATGCAAGTACAAACAGCACTGTGAAAAAGGATCTTTGCTATTTTACTTAGATCTGTAAATTATTAAACAATTCCAGAAGAGGCATATTGCTACAAGTGCATGCAAACCAATATATAGAGTTACAGTGTTCTTAATAATATGAAGATTTGGCCCAGAACTCATCCTCTGCTAAGGAGTTCTGGGCCAAACCTGTCACCTGAACAGCAATTTCACCCCAGACTTGCAATGAGATCTTAAATATGACCTTTTATGAGAGATTATTAAAAATCTTACATAAAGCCAAAAAATGTCCCTGCTCTTTTGCAGATTTATTATAGTTTTCCTAAAGTGTTTGAATAAACTCCTCTTCTGGAAGTCTCTGATTTCTAAAAGGCAACTTCTTTGCAAAGCACATACCTGCTACCCAGAGAGACGGTCCTCTCTTTGAAATATTTAGTCTTTCAGAGCACTTTAGTCATAGTGACACCTAATAGCCAAGCTCTTTTTCTCACTCTCTGCAAAATCAGGTTTAGACTATAATTCAAACCAGTCCCCAAAGGCACTTCTGAAAAATGGCAAGCCCTTAGCTTTTAGGTGAAAGCACTGTGTAGTGCTCAAAACTGTTTCCTGTTACAAAACCTTTTCTACAGTGCTAGGTCTAAGATGATCTTATGCTAATTTAACTCAGTAGGGACTGTGAACAGATGCTACTTTGATTAATAGTTTTACTATCCTGAAAATGCCAGGCCAGGTTCAAGATAATAAAGTCAGGTAAGGATACTATCAAAATCTGCCATACGATTACATCTGTTACGTGGTGAAAAATGGGACCACAACAGTTCCTGTATCAAATAAAGACCGCCTATAACAAAAAAAAGCAACAACATAAACCAAATGAACACATTGTCTGAATTCTTTAGCACATTGATTTACATCATTTCAATCACCAAACTCTTTACTAATACCTTATGGGTATATTTTCAGCAACATCTCTAGTGAAAATTCAATTTGTCACTCCTATATTACCTTTTCACATCCCATTTACTTTACCACTCAGAAAAAGACTTATATATACTATGAAAACAACAAATTATCTAACTTTGCTTATCAAAAGGAGAGTATTTGAATTTGTATGCTCCATATCATTACTTTTTCAATAAACATGTTTTCCATATTCCAAACTTTTCTATGGAAAACCACAACCCTTGTAAACAAGAGGCTGCATAAGTTGACAAATAAGACTCTTCTGGAAAAGCTTCTCATGAGGTTTTAGCCCCTGTCTCGTCTTCTGCTCCCCTTCTCACTGGTCTCCTAACCATAGCAGTTTCCTGATGAGGAAAACCAGGACATCTACTCTAGCCTTGAACTATGGAACATGGGACTAGCCTTAATTTAAATATGTATGTGAAGAAACCTTTGTGTTTTTAAAGTTGGTTTACCAATGGGTTTTATCCTTATGATATCACATATAGCCTAATCATATTCCCAATCTCCAATCTGAAATTTAAACTTCAGTGGACTTTTTTTTTTATATAATTTATATTCAGTGCACTTGTCTCAGTGAAACCTTTGGTTTGCAGGAAGGTAAGTTCCAGTGCAAACTGTGCAAACTGTAATTCCAGGTGGTGCAGGCCTCCACTGAGAATGAAGCTAGCCTGTTTAGCACAAATCTGCCACTTGCAGATTCAGCTCATTACCTGAGTTGAGTCTTTACACTTAACACATTTGTATGCATATACAACATGCCCGCACTTAACATGAAATATTCTATTCAAAAAGGTTGTCTCACCATTGCACAGAATGTCTCAGGAGGGTCTCCACAGGTAATGTCCGGAGGATCCAGTTTCACTTTCAGATATTTTGTCATGTCTGTGGATTCCGGCTGACAGGCCATATAATCCCAAACTTTCCCTTCTTCTGTGTAAATCTGAGTCTTACACACATCATAATGTCCCCACACCAAAGGGTAGGGCTGCATCACTGAGGACACTGTAACCCAAAGGGCATGAATTGACAGGAATCTTGACAAATACATCTCTGAATTCTTGGCAATCTTCGTGGTAACAAAAGCCGGGTTTGATTATCTGTGGTCTCTATTTTACATATACATGTATGTCTATAGGTAGGTAGGTTTGTATATTTAACAAAAAACAAACAAAAAAAAGAGGATGAGACTTCAAAGTAGATTCCAAAACTAAAAGTGAAGGATTCGGATATTGCGCGTGTTCAGGTATATTGAGGACTTTGGTGGAAACCTAGCATACTTGTGCATTAGGCATTAGCAACAACTTGCAGCTTTTTCATTGTCTTAGAACATATCTATTAGACTTGGGTCTAGTTTGGTTTTTGTAAAAGATGTCCAGCAGCAGATAATGATCTAGCAAATTGATGGCTCTCCTATTGTACATCCAATAACCCTGGGTGATCCTAGATGCTCACGGCTCATAAGCGTTGCTCAGGCGCACTGAGGTATCAGTATCTGAAGCAAAAGGATGAGTGTCTATAGCTCGGTGTCTGCTTCCCATCAATCATTCTTTTCTTCTGGCACCAACACCCTTTTAGAAACAATAAAAATAAGAGTTATTGTCCCACAATCAATGCATTACAAAATGTATGCTATGTTGGCATTTGGGAGGTTTGATGCAATATGAAGCAAATTGGTGTAATGTGGACAACCTTTACTTTGCTAGAATGAGCAAACCACAGAAATCATTCACATTGGGGAGAATTTTGAAATGAAGGATTTAACACTTCCGTAACAAAGACAGATGTTTGTGTTCCAGGTGAGTTACAGGTTTTCGCTTCAAAAATTATATTTCCATCTTGACAAAACTGAGAGCAAGCAGCTAGATTAAAACATTTCTCAGATATTGCAGTGCTGGAAAATCTTCCAGGAGTACAATGGGGGAAATGAGCGCTTTTATAACAATGACAAAGAAGTGATAACTACTTCTACGCCTTTTGTCTCTTAGCAAAGAGACCCTAAAAATCTACAAATTCCTTGTACATTTCTTAGCTTTTGTTAACTGGAGTGAAAACCGGCATTGTTGGCACGAGCCTCTCCCTTTGGATTTGCTCATTATATTGGAAGAATTTAGCATCTTTTGTTTAGTTGCATTTAGTGACAAAGATAACTTGGCTCCCTGAAAAAAAAAATTCAAAAATAAAACCAGAGGAGCAAATTTTCCTTTCGTAAGAATTTTCTATTTTCTTATATCTTTTTATAGCTATTACATCTGCATTTGCAGTTACTTTCTGTAACAGAAGAAGAGAATTTGTCCCAAAGGCTAATATTATATGCTGCTTTAAAACTAAAAGCTCTGTAGTAAAACGCACAATTTAAAATGCACATATAAAAAGAGCCGAGGGTGAGTTAACAGGCCATGAAGCAGAATAATATGGCACTAAGAGAAAATAAAAATTACTGTTTAAAAGTACTTCTGGTTAACTGCTAATACAGCCTACATAACTATGAGTATAAATCATTAGTGAGTTTAACTGGCAACTTTTCTCTTTAGAAATCACTGTCTAAATCCAAACAAACTATAATATTGGGAATCCAGGTGTAAGAAAAGCGTATCTGCTTAATTAGTTGGTTTATATTGTCATAGTCCCAATAATTATTTTTTAAATGTAAAATGACAAAAAAGCCTACAGTTTTAGGAAATACCATTATAGACCCTCCAATTCACACTAAGCAGTTTAAATATGGAAGTTCACTATCCTCACAAAATCTTATAAAAGGAATTCACTATATTTAAATAATGTACCATCTTAAAATGAACTAAGCCACAGAGACTATGAAATGCCAACAGATGGCTGAATTGTGTTTCCATAGCAAAGTAATTTATAATAATTGCTTTATGGATACAAGTGCAATTTTCATTATATTCAATTCATAAAATGTTATCATACTGCTGTAATTTGTGATATTTTCTATTAGGAAAAGTGTTGAATATTTGAGTTACTATGAAGCAATAATTAGCAGTTTGTCTAAACATGTATAAACTACAGATTTGAATCTGCCACTTTCTTATAATGTAAAGACTATATAGTGTTGAGTACATTTTGAAATCTAAACCAAAAAAAAAAAATCACAGAGAAGCATGTGTTGTGGCTACTACAGCCTTCTGCTTTTTTCGGATTCATTAGTAATTTAAGTTGATATTTTCAGAAACAGCGGACTTTTGACAATAATCCGAAAAGTATTAAAATAATATAAATTTACATTTTCTATTATAATAAGAACAAACACTTTTGGGGGGGGATGAAGGGGAGGGGAAAGTTGGCCTTATAACTGAAGCAGTGTAAAATCTACTACACCAGAAATTATTAAATTCTTAGTTTCAAATACATAACAACTTACTTATCAAGAACCATATACTCTTGAAGACCTGGAATGAACTGCTTTGAGTTTGAAATGAGTGAGCACTACAAGCTAATTTTTAATATTATTTTTTAAATATGCCCTTAAGTATATATTTGAATTCTCTGAGATTAATCATCACATTTTTTAATCAATAAATACTATCCCCCTAATCTATTTATCCTTGGCTACTGTCTTCATCCACCTTTTGCCTCACTTGAATCACAAAATAAAGGATGACCATATATATGTATGTTAAAAATTTGGAAAAATTTCCCACTAGGGAAATGTGTGGGAACCTGTTACTATTTCCTGACACAACAGCAATCCCAGTGTAACGAATTCTCATTAAAGTACACCAGAATTATAATGATCGTCATTACACAGAATTATGGACTACACCATTGATTGAATTTAGAAAGCTGACAAAGAAAAATGCAAAGGAGTGCAACACATTTGAATATTAGGAGGTTGCAGGGCTGTGCGACAGACATTCTTGACAAGAAGCAGCCAATTATAGCTTAAATTTCTGGCACATAACCAGTTGTGATTAACAGTTTTCCATTACATTACAGACATATTATTAATGTATTAAAAATGTCAGGCTTTGGCAAGCACTAATATGGCATGGCTCAGTCAGTCTGCAGAATTTACATTTAATGAGCTCCCATTGACACAGAAAAAGATATTGACCGCAGCGTATTACAGATCAGGAGGAGAGGGTCACTAAGTTGTTCTTTAACGTAATTATTTGATTTCATTCCAACTTTTATGTTTGTAGCATCACTTAGTGCGGATCCTTCACGTTAGGATCTCCTTACTTTTCAGTGCCACATACATTTCAAAGAAAATCCTGTTAATTTAAAGTTAGAAAGAAATTAAATCTGTGAACTTCCATGACACACAATGGAAAAGAAGCCTCTGTCAAAATCAGGAATTTTCTATTAAAGTATAATTATGGAGTTTTCAAAGAAAATAAAATGATTTTAAAATAGGATATTATTTACCCCTTAACCTCTCTTACCTAATGGCACCAGTTCCCATCTGGCTATGCTTTCAACTAGGTTAAAATCACCAATAGCTTCTTAAAAGCTAGGTCATCACAGCAAATAGCCAGGCAAACCAATTATGAGAAGGACAGTCAATGACATATTCGGGGATTTAATATACTAAACCAATCCCTTCTTGCCCATAACTGAACTAATTGCCAAGTAACGTGGGCTTTGAATTTGTCTCAGGTGTTCGTATCGCGTAAATGTGAGCAGCTTCAGAAGAGCTGTGCGCGGCCTCAGTTCTAGTTCTTTACTTTGCGAACCTTGGGAACTCACTGTAATCCAATAGTGCTATCATCTCTACCGGTGCACTAAAGTTTTGGGGAAGTCCTCTTTGATAGAAATACCCATTAATATGCCATGAGTACTCCATAGACCTCTGACTGGTATATAAATTTGCAAAGCCGCTGTGAAAATACAAAGTTACATCATGCCCTCAAGTTGATAGATGTTACTGATCTGGACTAAAATGGGCTATAAAATGGCTTTGCATACAAGGAACATATCTTTTTCCAGGATTCTGTAGCTAATTCCCTTCCACTTTGGGTTAACTTTGCAGAAGGTATTTCACAGGTCCTTTCTTTCATTAGAAAAGAAGCCTCCTAAACATTACATGGAAGTAACAATGATCAAAACTATAGACAATTACATTCCAAAAACAACTGACAATTTCATCAACAGAGAGGAAAATATTGACAGTAAATCCACTAACTCTAGCTGGCTCTCGGCATTTGTTTTACTGTATAATCTCGCTAGGAGGAGAGGTGGTGATAGTAGGCTATTTATTCCATAAACACTCAGCTCTTCAGGGGCACCTGAAATAGACAGCTATTGACTCATTCCTCATAGACATTAAGAATTTTATAAATATGCATGTTTCTGAATGGGAAGGAACAAAAAGAACATTGACTATAATCATATTCCATTGAGTGAAAAATATAAGGGGATAAAGACATATCCAAATTCCATAACCTATCAAAATTAGCAGTTTCCAACACTGTCATAACAAGATTGACTAGATGAGATACTTAACATATATTGAATGCTCTTTGCATTTATTTGTTGTGAAGAAAGCATTTTCTAGTCATCTTAATGGGAGATGGGAGTCATCTTAATTTGCTTCTATCCCTTTAACTGTCTTTCAAGATATAAGGAATTTAACATGTACTGCAATATCATTGGCATATTTTACTCATACTTGATTGGGTATTATGAGCAACCGCCTATCATGAGATTCTTAATAAAACCAAATAACACACCTTAGGATTTGGAAGATCTCTGTTTTCACCAAGGGACTAATGATTAGGGAAATTAGATAGCATATATTTTGCAGGATGTTTGGGGATGGGATAATACATAAAATTATTTCAGAATCAGTTAAGTCTAGAATAAATATGCTATTTCATTAATATAGAACAACAAATCTTTCATTGTCATGTAGAGAAGTTCAGAAATCCAAGGTTTCAAATACACATTTGAGAAAATCTACACCCACCTAAAGTTTTGAAACAAAACTCTGGATTCTGAAGATAAAATTATTTTTAAAAGTATGCTAAGTCTTTTACTGACCTATACACACACATTCATACACACATGTTTTTCTGTTAACATACAATTAATTTTCTGAGTTCTATGACATTTTATTTCTTTCCAAGTGACTTGGTGTTTTTGTAACTCTAAAACTCTCTCTTACAAATCCTTACAACAGTTAGAAAGCATATCAACTAAGCATGCAATAGTTTAATTTTTTTTAACATTACTATTTGATGTTTTTTCAGAATAACAACAGAGGCAAAGACAAGTATATGCACCACTTACAAATATACAAAAGGAAACAGCAAAATACATTAGCCTTCTCCTAAAAAAACTAACCTGAATCATTTTAGCACACCTACCCAGTGCAAGCTGACGGAACAAAAATCTCAATAGGAAAAACAGCCTTATGTGCATATAAGATCAACTGTTTTCTTACAAAATGTTAAGATTACCCTTTTAAAATTTCACAATAGGAAGTATCACCAAATTAATAGCCAACTATATGGAATTTTGAATTCCCTCATGTTGGTCTACAGTGGTGAAATAGATCTTATTTCATGGCACCCAGAAAAGGAAAATAGATCCCTTATATATGGTAAGCTACAACAACCTGCTGTGTGAAATACTTGAGACATTGTTTCTTTGCAAGCTGATCCCCATGCAAAGAACCGAATTTCATCTTAATGAAAAATTGAAAGTTACTTATCTTCCAAAAGAATCTTGAACAATTATGGAGCTGATTTTCCTTTGCCAAAGAGAGAAGGGATGGGGAGCATTTAAGGCAGTCCAAGTTACAGTTCAAAATACTTAATTAATGAAACCTGGGGTTGTTAATTCCCCAAGGTTTTTTTTTTAGAGATGATCTCAAGGACTAGACAAATAAGAAAAACCTTGCCGCTACTGCGAAAAAGAAAATTTCTAGAAAACTTTTTTCTAACAAGCTGAACCATTAAGTGTATTGAATAAATGATTTTATTAGAAGATTCTTCTGTTTTGTTCCCCAATTCTGTAAGATAAGAAAACTTTTAGTATTTTCAGTCATAAAATAGGGCCTTATTTCTAGAGCAAATCTACTGCCAGATACACCATATGTTTAGTGGAATTTTGAATCTTACTCAGAATTTTCCATTCCAAAGATTGACAAACTGTTATGATAATGAGCGGTTCCATTACCATTCCCTGGGAAGACTGGGGGAGGAAGTGGGAAACAAAAGCCTCTACTCTCTGGAAATCTATACCTGATGCGAGAATGGAAACGCTACCTCCAGCTTTTCCAAATAAAGTTGCTTAAAATCTCCGCTAGAAAATTTCCTCCCCTGCCCTGTAAAATGACAACCTCCTGAGTGGATTTCTGGAAAAGATAAAAAGAAAAAAGAAGTCCGAGCGAGGTTACTAAAATAAACAGCAGAGGGCGCAGTTTCTTTTCTTATCTAAGTTTTCCCGTGTCTGAATCACTTAATTGGTTATTTGGGGCCCAATAATATTCAGCATTATTTGTATTATATATAGATATCCACAGATCCATACAGGAGAGCAATTCAATGTCTCTAGCCGAATCCATCAACCCCTGAGAAAATATTCCACATGAAATTCCTACACCAAGTCTTTCCCTCTTTCAATTTTCCCTTCTCCCCAGCTGCACAACATGGGATAGTAATGCTTTAATCTCGCACCAATAAAGGAGATTAAAAGAAAGGAACTTCAAAAGCTCAGTGTGGCCACCAGCTCCACAGGGCCGGCAAGAGGGCAAGTTTTTTCCCCAAGCAAGGACAACTGGCAAAGCAAGAGAGAAGAAAAAGAAAAAAGAACCCTCCGATGCGTTGTGTGCGGTCAGGTGTCGGGGGTGGGGAGGAGGAGAGCGAGCTGTGTATCTGTGAGTCCAGGCACCGAGTACAACACACACACACGTAACCTGCCCGGGGCGCACACCAGGAAGACTCGTGTATGGGTGTGAGAGTGTGCGGGGTGTGTGTGCGCGCGCGCTGCCTCCACATGGCGCTTCACAAAGTTCCTCGCCCACCCGGAGCCTTCCCTCCTGCCCGTGGATTGCGCGGCGGGCCGGGGGGGCGGGGAGAGGTTCGGGGGGAGGGAGGGAGGAAAGCGGCAGGGAGAGGGGCAAAGGCGGAACGCGCGGGTCGCGGCGGGTGGGGAAGCCGGCGGCACTCACCGTGAGGCCCGTTCGCTAGGCGCCCGGCGGGAACCCAGCCGACGGCGCGGGGCGGCGGCCGGGCCCAGCCTGGTGCGCCTCGGGCGGCGGCCTCGGCAGCGGAGCCCCGGGCGGCGCTGGGCGGGCGGCGGCTGTTACGCCGAGCCTCTTCAGAGCGGGAGGAGCGGGAGAGCTAGGCGTGTGGACCCAAGCGCCGCGGCCCCGCCGCCGCACCCCTGGGGTCCAGGTTGCGCCTGGCCGGAGGCGGCAGAGGACCTAGCGGACCCGAAGCCCCGCGCCCGGCCGCCACTACCCGCCGCTTAATTACCTTCGCCTCCGGCCCCGGGGAGTGGTGGGAGCCTCCTGCGCGTAGCCCCCTCTCGGAGCCCTAGCCGAGAGGGGGAATTCCTTCCCGTTGACGTCCTCTTCCGAAATGCAAAAGATCAGTGACTTTGACAGGTAGATGAGGGGGAGGGTATAGGGGCGGGCGGAGAGGAAGAGAAGATGAGAAAGGTGCCTCTCCCTCCAAAAATATAGTGATATTAATAATGAAATCGCAGCCTTCGGGAGGTCTTGCCAGCCCAGTCCTCTGCTTGCCGGCTCTCCTCCGCGCCTCCCCGCGCCACTGCCTCTGCCACTTCTCGCCTTAAACTTTTACTGAGGGATTTTTTTTTCTATTTTTTCTCTATCCTTTTTTTTTTTTTTTTAATTTTTTCAGCTGCAGGACGATTTCCTGATTCCCGGGGATCAGAACCAGCGGCCCGGTGGTTCTACCCCGCTTGGCACAGGTTTCATTTTATTTCAGACGAAGACGTTGAGCTTAGTCAGAAGGGACATAAATCAGGACAATTAGCATTGGCGCCAAGAAGATCCTCTAGTACCAATTTCGTCCGGGCTTGCTTCGCGCATTCCTCCACTCAAGTCAGAAATGTCACTGCACATAGCGTTGATGGTTGCGAGACGCGGCGCACCCAAAGTCCATTTGATGAAATATACATGGCCCACGATGCTTCTGGATTGCCGTTCACTGACTTCCCGACCCCGCCCGCGGCTCCTGGCCGGACCCGGCTCCGAGCCGGCAGCGAGCTCTCTGCAAACTTAGGCGCGAGTACGAATCACAGAGTGAGCGCAAGGGAGGGCCTGAGAAGAGAAAGAAGCAAGCCGGGGGAAGCTGCAGCCCTTGGAGGGGTGGCATGTACGTTTCACTTAAAAGCAGATCTTCTGCAACTGCCAGCAAGTGGAAGGATTGCAAACCTTATACTACCTCGAGACCTGGGCGCTCCGAGCGGTCCTAACTCCGTCCCGCTCGCTGTTGCGGCTGCTGCTCTAGCCGCCTCTGCCGCCGCTCCAGGACCTCGGGGTACCGAGGCTCAGCGACTCCCCTTCACCTCCGCCACATCTAACTTGCCCACACGAGCGCGATTTCTACCAACTCTTCACGTACCTTCCACTCATAACCTCGCCCGTCCCATCCTTCACTCCTGGCTCTCCTCTCGAAAACCGCCCCTAAGCACACCCCTCGCTCCTAGCTGTGACCGCAACTGTGTTTTTCAACCAACAATTCCCCTGCCCAGCCAGCGGCCGCTACAGCGCAAGCCTCAAACCTCCTTATTTAGAAATTCATTCTTCTTCGGAAAGTTGAAGAGAGAGCTGTGTTTTTTCTGGCCTCCTCGCCATTCTGAAGAGAAAGACAAATACCCCCTGCCCCAAGACTTCCTTCCCCAGCAGTGGGGCTCAAACTTACCCGGGATCACTCTCAGCTACACACTAACGTCAAGGAAAAAAAAAAAAAAATCCAGACTGATTTACATAGGGAGAGACTTTAATTACAAAGAAAGACTATTGCAATAGGGAGAAAGCTCTGATCTCACAAATCTGCAAGCATCTCAAAATCAAACAGAAACCGGGCTTTTGTATGGTTAGGGGCATAAGCAGTAGGGAAAGTTGGTCAGATGAGAGGGAGTAAACCACGGTGTGACCAGCTGGTTTCAGAAGAAATGTGTCTCTGTGGCCCACCAATTTGGGGGATAAACTGAAAAGAAAGCATGTTCTGTGTTTTAGAATTTGCTTGGATTTGGGGACAAGTTCAGGGTCCTGTGTGGAGGAGAGAAGTCGAACTCCAGTTTGTTAAAGACAAAGCAGAGGGTAAGAAATGGGCAATTGGGGACACTTGGTCACTCACTGCATGCCTCACAATGGAAGCACTGAGCTAAGAGCAGAGGGGTCATTTTTTTGCCATGACTGGGGGTGGGGGGGTGGGGCGCGGGGTGGTGGCAGAAGGTGCATAGGGAAGAAGCTTGTTGAACTGAGCCTGTAACCAGATCCTTCTTGGCCCTAAGCAGCCAGGGAGGAGACAGGGATTCCAGGCACCCTAGACCCTCCAACCTCTGAGAGGCCATGATGAAGCCTTTCTCCCTTGACTCCCTCCACTGCAGGAATCTGTGATTTCCTTGCTTTCCTCCTCTCCACCTCTACATTCAAGCACTGTTATTGAAGAAAGGAGTTACCTGCAGGGATAAACTCCTCAAAGGCATTCTTAGACAGTGGCCATTCCTGGCTCTTTGTCCACTCTCTGCCCATGCTCCTCCAGGGTCAAAATATACTGATTACAGGGAGAGGCCACTTACCACCTAACCCTCCCTCATAGGCTACCAGAGCCTAGTCCCTTCTGAGAAGCCAGTACAACCTGAGAAACAACACCCAAGCAGCCCCCTCACTTCTCAGTGGCATCCTGGCCTGAGCACTGAGATACAGACAGCTCTCATCCTTACCTTTTCCTCCTGCCCTTTTCTCTCAAGCCAGGAAAACTCCTTTTGAGTTCCCATTCTCAGATTTGTCTGATCTTTTCAGGTGTTTCTCCAGTAAAAAGTAAAAGAAAGAAACCTGTGCAGAGATTAGGAGTCTAGGATATACCAGGATCTTTGTGATATTGGCTCCCAACCTGGAGAAATTTCCCTTTCAGCTGTCAAAGTCTCAGACCTAACCTCCTTCCCCCTCTTCCTATACTATAACTTCCCTCATTCCCAGGTTCCCTTTGACTAGGAAGCAGACATCAGGCCGAAATAAGTCCAATATGTGAACGGGACCCTCTCCAGGTAAGTAACTTCTCCCACTCCAAGAGTGATAGTCTTCCAGAGGTGAATTTTTCTCTCAAACATCTGCTCTGATCTCTTCATACTTAGTAAATCACCAACCAAAGAAGTGGATCTAAACTCTGAGCAGGAAATCTGTATCCCTGAGGAGACTTTTCAATATTAAAACCCCTTCTCCTCCAAATCATGATCCCTCCTCTAGTGGGGATGGGTGGGAAGGACTTTTTCTCTAAAAAACCTCTTTGGGTGGATTTGATATACTTCATCAAACTGAACACCTGTGAATTTACATATTAAACCAGCTTTCCTGAACATATCTTTGCACATTTGTTTACATAATACACAACAATCAGAAATTTACTTTAGATATTTTCTTGGCATCTTTTCTATCATCCTTTACTTTCTCCACCTATGTGTGTGTGTGTGTGTGTGTGTGTGTGTGTGTGTGTGTGTCTGTATATGTGTACATATATATATACATATATATATATATTTAACTTCCTTTGGAAAGAATGATTTTTCTGTTTTTATTTAAACTTTCAACTTCTACTTTTTTCTCTCTCCTTTTAGAGGAGAATTATTTAATCTTTCAGTTCTCTGACTTCAGATCTCTGGCTGGTTTCCTTGCATTCCTCATTCTTCTTCAACTTAGATTTTCATCTATTTGTAATTCTGTTAGGTCTCTAACTCTTGTTCATTTTTCTAGGTTACTAGCTGCTTAAAAACCTTCTTTGTAGAGATTTGGCAGGGTTGTTTAAATACTTGTAACATCAATATGATGAACTGGTAGTAGTAGCATATTTGCAATGTATCTGGTCCAAAAAGATATGTGTCTTTTTATAAATACTGCAAAGTACCTGACATAAGGTAGGTACAAAAGAAATGTTTCTTGCAGGTGCAAATAATTTTTGCCCATTCCCAGGACTCAGTAATAGCCTTCTTGGTAACAGGAACTAATTCCCACTATATTAAACTAAGACTTAGATGTCTGAAATATCCAAATCAGGTACAAGTCCTATTTGATCAGTTGTATACTATGTGATAGATGATTCTTATAACTGCTGCTTGTGTCCCAGTAGAAACATCCTTCTTAGTAGTTGTAAAACCTTTAGCTCTTTCTTGCCTCCACTCTGTGCTCAGGGACATGTTTTATTACAGAGTCATTAGCAGTGTAGTTTTGACAGGTTTTGAAGTTCCTTACCTAACAGGATTTTTTAATCCTTAAATATTTTGACATTTAAACTTCTCACAAGTCCTAAGCATCTGGACTGGGCTCTATCACTGACTATACTGGCATTTTCCTGCTGTTGCAGGTGTACCAAGTACACTTATCTTGAAACTTTAAATTTACAAGCCCAAATTATCCAAATATCAAGATGCCCAACATAAGTATATCAACAACCTCATTTAATTCTTCTGAGGACTGATAGCAGACCAAAGAACATATTGTTTAATATAAGAAAATACACACAGTGACTGTGTTACTGATTCTAGAACATGAAGAATAGCAGATTGTATAAGCCAATGATAGTTAATGACTGATGCAAGGAACATGACCTTTAGCACCCATGTGCTTACTAATATACGGCACTGTGTAAAATAGTTTGGAAATAATAAAATTAGAAGCTTTGGTTAAAATAACACGAAAAAATTAACAAAATCTGGGTTTTGGTGTTTTCTTCAGGAGAAAGTATGCCAACCTAAAAGATGAACTTTTTTAGTCATAGTCAAATATGTATTTCATGTGTCTTTTCTATTCCAACTTTATGAACCATGAATAGTTTTCTTAATTGTGTTTAACCTGTCTCACCCATAAGAAGTCAACAGAAATCACGTCTTAATTTTTATGCTTTCAGAGCACTGGGACACTAGATGTTTTTATCCAACCAGTAAAATCTGTCAAAATCATGACACCCTGAGCCTTTTTTAACCTATTTTGGGTTTTTTGAGACTTGCAACACATAGTCAATATTTGTTTAACAGTTTACCTTTTTTCCAAGGCTACAAAAAGAGGCATCTGAGCAATGGGTTTGGATAATGCTATGGTCTGAACAAACTCAGTAAGCCTCTATGAACTTGTATTTTTTTGTGCTTAGTTTGTCTAATATCATCAACATTTCTTGAGAAAAGGAGATCTCCCAATTAATCCAGTGTGTTGGCTGGAAACGTTCAGTCTCAGAAGTTAACAGCTGTGTCAATTTCCTCAAATGTAATTTTCATGTTTTCAGTTATTCTCCAACAACAAAATCAGCAGCCTTTCCAGATTGAGAAGAAAAATATATGAAGGAAGACTGAGTAATAACCCTTGCCTAATTTGGAGATCTTTCCATGAATTCTGTCCCAATGGTTCTTCCCTTAAATTCAATAAACGTTGATGGAACCCACACCACCTGTCAGGGGCTAGAGGCAATGCAAAACTCTCAAGGCAGAGTATATACCATCATGTGGGAAAAGAGAGTTAGACTAACTGTAATGTGCATCTTTAATTTTACACTAGAGATTGATTAAGAGAAAGGTAGTAGTAATGGTGAAGTCTGGACACTCCTTTTGTACTCAAGATGGGGCAAAGATGCAGACAATTAAGATGATGGTACAGGACTTCCAAGATCTCTATCAGGCCGTTGGCCCAAACTACAATAGAGTCCAGCCTCCGTGGTTTAGCAGCTTCTGCAAGAGGTTCTTATACTGTCTTATAAACGTGGGGTGGAATGCCATAAGGGCTGAACTAAAATTCGGTGGACCACTGCAATGAGAATATCCATGATGAAACATAGTCCAAGAATAGAAAAACAGCAGACACAGAAGAGAAATCTAAGATCACAGGGTGTCACTGATTTGAGCTGTATTCTACTCAGATGTTTCTCCCTGCTTTTCTTGACTTCTGCTTCTGAGTTTGGTTTTACTGTTCTGAAATGACTGCCTTGACTGCTGTTTATATCAGCTCAGTGGCTTCCATCCTTTAGCTTCTATGCTGAGTGGAGACAGTGGAGATAAGCTGGGTTGGCTTCTAGTAAGTAAGATGGGTTTGTGCCAGGTGGCCTTTGCTTCCCAGTGGGCTGCCATCTCCTTTGGCAAGAAGGCTGCCTCTCCTATGGTAAATGACTAATTCTCTTAAATCCTGCCTCAATGTGTAATGGAGAAGAATGAAATCAGAGGCATTATGAATTCTCTTCTTACTTCAGTAAGCCAGGAAGAAACTCAATTGTCCGTCCTCCAAACTTTGAAATCCCATAGAAAATAACACAATTGTAAGATTCCTATGATATCATAGAAATTATTTCTTGTTCCCCTCTCCCTTCCTTTTTCCTTATTCTCAAACATGAATTAAACATCTCCTATGTGCTAGGGACTACATTAGAAATAACAAGATGAATAGCAGTCCCTTCCCATAGTTTACAGGCTGTTAGAGAAGACGGACTTGTAAACAACCAATGCAATGCTGCTGTAGGAGCTGAGATTGAAACCGACGGGGAGCAGGTGAACCCCAAAGAGAGAATGTCTGACTCTCCTTGGTGAATCCTGGGAAAAGCTGATGAAGTGGTACATAACCTACATCTCAAAAGATGAGTAGGTGTTCATCTGGCAGACAAAGGAGCAAAAGGCCTTCTGACCAGGAAGCAGGGGGAACAAAATCAGGAGGCCAAATACAATAGGGCATATTTTGGCACTTTTAAGTAGTTTGGTATGAGTGCAGCTCACAGCCACATATGGATGGCCTTTGTGGTGAGTGCTTATGAGCTTTTGACATGGAAAATCTGTAATAAAAATTGAGAGCAATAGAAGAGGAAATCAAGAGAAAGGAAGTATCCTATGTTATTTAGGTTGAGACATATGAACACGCTAAAAATTTACTATTATTGACCTACAAAAATGGAAACTTTGTGTCTCAAGCTAATAGGATCAGATACTGCCCATTCAGTTCTAAGTACTCTGAGTACTCTGTGTTAAGAGAAGAAGAGTAATCTAAAACAGCAAATAATTTTAAAAACTTCTATACTTGCTTTTGAATACATTATATGCCTTATTTTGGCAGGAGATATACCTTCCTAATGAGCTTTTGTGCTTAGATTGGTATTAAAATTAGTTGGATTTCCCTGAGTAAGCACGGACAGCAGGAGAATGTGTATGCAGAGCCGACTGGTGACCTGGAAACCCAAGGTTCAAACATTTAACCAAGGATAAGCCACACATGAATAATAGAGTTGAGTAATTAGTAATTATAGACACCAATTAAGCATTTGATAAAAGAACCAGTCCCCAGTCATTCCACCCTGGTTTGCATTTTTGCTATCCAAAAAAGCAAAAATAGTGTGCTTCAAACTTTTGTTGGAGAATAACTATTTGTCAAAAAGAACTGGGGAACAAGATAAAACAGGACAGAAAAAGATGCAGAACTTCAAGAAATTTAGAAATCATTATGCCTAATGGAAGGAAACAGCAACAAACTGATATTTACAGTAACCAGTACTTCTCTAAGTCAAAGCAGAATTCAGATTTTTTTTCTTTTTTAATGACGATGGAACAGTTAATCAAGCTTTTTAAGGGTTTATGACCAAAAAGGCAAGAGACGTATTAGTGATAAGGAAAAAATGAATAATCTGCTTTTGTTTGTTACATGCCTTCTCCACATAGTCCCAAATGCCTCTGCATTTATAAACCCTAGTTTTCTTGATATCTATGTAAAATGAGACTTCGGAAACTACCTCTCTCCTCAGCTATTTTCTGAAGGCTGAGTTTGCAATAAAGGAAGAGAGCTAGCCTGTCAGTTACCGTATATCATGGTATATATATTACTGTTAAGATGTTGCAATTGTCCTCATATTAAGAGCTGATTGATAATCAAGGAGATCTGAATGCTCATAGCTCTTTTAAGCACGGAGAAGCAGAACCTCAGACTTTCAGCAATTGAAAATCTGAGACTGATCTAAATGTGGTTTAGTTTATAACCATTATATGTTTGGATCCTTCAAATAAATGTTTTCAGAAAATCCAATGAGCAATAGTGTAAGTAGCACTGGACTAGGAGCCAAGAGACTAAGACCTTGTTAAGACACTTCCCTGCTGTGTGAATTTGAAAAAGTCATCTGCTTCTCTGGGCCTTAACTACCTAATTTGTAAAATAAGGAAGTTGAGTTAGATGAATCTAAATTCTCAAAATGGGAATCCTACCTCAAAATGTCTTTGGGGGCTTGCTAAAAACAGGTTCCTGAATCAGCATCTCTACAGGTGATTCTTATTTAAGCACCTTAAATTTTGAGGTTTCTTCTAGCTTTTGTATTTTGAGTCTTGCTTTGAGGTTGGGATTGATTTAAATGAAAGCTGAGACAAAAATAAATATACTCTTCACATTCTTGGATAATAGAACAGGATCTCTGATTTCTAAAAGTTGCATATAAATTTCTATATATTAGAATTAAGAGGGATATATGTTTGATTCCCTGAAAGATCAGATAGAATGAAGGCCAGGGACCTTGAAATCATATTTTTAAGAAAGGAAGAACTCAAGCATTTGCCACATGATACAGTTAATTTGTAACTGTGTTCACTAAGGCCCAATTTCTGGAACATATGTCTTAGCCATAAGCTATCATAAATCTCTCCTAGAAGTGAATTATTCGACTTGTAAACACCATTTCTCTGAGACCTTCTGTAAGATCCAGTCATGAGGTGTTAAAAGCTTTTGAACATTATATTCTGGTTGGGTTTTTTCAAAATCAGTCAGTGACTATTGCACTTTCTTTACCAGCACTAGCTCACATCCTATGCAAAATGCCCTTGTCAATTATTATAATCAGACTTTCATAAAGGTCAAAACTTGCAAAACATTTTAGATTGAAAACTTATTAGCAATCTGTATGTAAGCATGTGTACATATTATATATATGCATGTATTTTCTGTGTATTCAAGTTAAAGTCATTATGAAATGTAGTATGATATACTGGCAAATCCTCAAAGATCAGAATTCAAGTCCTTTAATACATTGTTTGACCTTAATGGGCTTAATGGGCTTAATCTTTCTGAGCCTCTCTTTCCTCAGCTGTAAAAATGGGAATAATAGAAATAATGCTGAGTATCTTATAGGATTGCTGTGAAGAATAAATGTGATATTTGGTTAAGAAAAAACACCTTGCAAATATTATTTACTTCCCATATTATAGTAGTGACCCTTCCATTGTTAGTATGTCAGCATAAATGCTTATATTTATTTATTAATAAATAAGCATTTTGGGAACCATTTATAATACATTTAATACTCTGCCAAATACTCTGGAATATATAGAAGTACAAGCTATAATGCCTATGCTTAAGACAACTTTTTTTTTTTTTTTTTTTTTGGCGGTACGCGGGTCTCTCACTGCTGTGGCCTCTCCCACTGCAGAGCACAGGCTCCGGATAAGCAGGCTCAGCGTCCATGGCTCACGGGCCCAGCGGCTCCGCGAAATGTGGGATCTTCCCGGACCGGGGCACGAACCCGTGTGCCCTGCATCGGCAGGCGGAATCTCAACCACTGTGCCACCAGGGAAGCCCGCTTAAGACAACTTTTAATGATTTTATAACAATATCACAGAGTGTATGGTTAAAAACTGAAATACTAATTTTTAAAACTGACTGAAAAATGAATACAATTGGTCTTAAAGATCAGGGAGTGTTCCACTGAAGGAGGTGGGAGGAGGAAGACCATTTAGGGTTTGGGTAGATAAGTGATGGAGGGAGTTTCAGCATTAGACTGAGCTAGAGCAAAGGCAGGGAAGCCCAGAAGTCAACTCAGTTTTAGGAGATGGTGGGAAGCAGAGCCATTCGAGTTAAGGTATCATGCTTGAAAATTGTGGGCATACGTCTGGAAAATTAGATCAATGGAAAATAAGGCCAGTGCTCCTTGAATTTCCCAGTGAAAAATATGAAATTTACCCAAGAGATAATATGGAGCAATAAGGGTTCTGAGCACAGGAAATCCATGAATAGTGTGGTATTTTTTAACTTAATTTTTCTGGAAATTATGTTCATAATGAATCCAAGTTCAGAGATAGTAGAAGCAGGGAGAGCAAACGGGAGGCTACTGTATGAAGCCAGGTAGACAATGATTTATATTAAAATGGTAGTTGTTGAAATAAAAAAGAAAAAAAATAGATATGTGAGGAAATGGTGAGATTTCTGACAATTTATTTATACAAACATAATTTTAAGCTAAACAATTCTTTTAAATTAGATAAGAATAAGAAGTTCTATAAAACCTTTACAATTTCAGTTTTCTTTAAGTGTTCTTTACATGCACATACCTTTTCTTCATTCAACAAAGTATTTATTGAGTGCATAATATGGGCATTGTTCTAGGAGCTTGGGATTCAGTGGTGAACAAAGTTCACCATGAGTTCAAACAAAGATTGAACTCATGAATTTTACATTCTAGATGGAGGACAAAGAATATAAACAATAAACATAATTAATAAGTAAATTATCCACTATGTTTGAAAGAGGATAACATATGGAAACAAGAAAAAAGTAGAACAGGATAGTAGGGATTAAGAGTGATAGGTTGAGGACAAGTTGCAGTGCAAAATAGAGTGGTCAGCATAGACCTCACAGAGAAGGTGACATTGAGCAGAGTTAAGGAGGAAAGAGTGCTGGTCCTGCAGATATTTAGGGGAAGAATGTTCCAGAAAGAACAAACAACTAGTACAAAGTCCCTTAGCCTCCCTGGCACGTTGGAAGAGGCCAGCATGGCTAGAGATTTAAGATATTGTTTTTAAAGTCTGATGGAAACTTATAGCAAATCACATTAATTCATATTTATGCAACTCTTTGAGGCTTAACCATATTTGTACTGTTTAAGTCTTTTGGGGAAAATATTATGTATTTTTGGATATGGAGAACAGTCCTCTTCACACTTGATGTCAGCCAGTATTATTATTTTGTATTAATATCATTGATTTTTGTATGGAGATTTCATTTCTATATCTTTATGGGAAGTTTTTTTTGAACCCCTTTGCCTGTTTTTTAGTTTATGCTGCCACTATATTTCAGAAAGCGTTTCAGGCACTTACAAGAATACATAAAATATGACCCCGAAAAGGGAGCAGAAACAAAGTGCAGTGAGCCATAAGGCTTAACATGCACATCATAATATCCACGTACCACAAATTTTTCCCAAAGCTTACTAGTTTACAGTAAAAAAAGAAAAAAAATCTTATAGTTGATTTGATAGTATCTATTAGATTAAAAAAAAAAAAAAAACTAGGATATAGGAAAAGTAAGACCAGCCTGGATTTTTCCTGAGGGTCCTCAAAAAAGAATATGATGTGATGAAATAACATTTTTTACAACATCATTGCCAAAGGTATGAATAGTGAGGAAACAATGTTTCATGGGAAAGGCAGTTTAATTCAAGACTTCAATTGATTATCTTGAGCACCTCTGGGAAAGGCATGGGATACACATGAAATAGTATTTGTTTTAGCAAAAAGGAATTTCATTTTCTCACTTAGGATGTCACATAACCACATATTTACAAACTCTACAAATTACATCTTTGTTCCTTGTTCAGCACTGAATTCAAACTAGGGAAACTTGGATGGGATTCTCATTTTTGTTGCACATCTTTATAAAAATGCTAAAGAATAAGAGACTGGAACACTTTGTCTGGTGCTGGCAAGCTTCTGAGCCTGAGGACCACAGAGCCTAGAAGCCACAATATCACAACCAATGTCAGAGTGGAAGGCTTAATTGTCCCGTAGTCCAGTTTTGCCAAACTTGTTAAATTTAGGGTTGTGGGAAACACTAAATATCATTTGTATATGCGTCCAGGAAGGAACAACTTCTGAATAACCAGTAAATAATATCGGTAGCTGTAGAGCTGCTGCAAAGCAACATTATGATAAAAATCACAAATTAAAATACGCTACCTAGTGATAATGCTCTTAAAAGTTGTTTTGAAATAGTGGAAAATTTTTTCAATGGTATTATAGTATGCATTTGATGTGGCGCCCATTACATATCATGATTTATAATGCTTGCCTCACTCTCATCTCTTAATTATATGTCATGTATTAGTTATATGAAAATCAGTGAAAATCTCTACTCACTGACCACTGCTCACTGAGGACACCGATAATCACTTCAGTATGTAAGGTAATACTGAAAGAAGAAATGGGAAATTCTGATGAACCTACTTTCAAGTGGGGAAATGACAATACACAGTAAGTAGTGAACCACATCTGTGAGTCCTGAGGTCAGGAAGAGTTATTTCAGATGGCTCCCTGGCTGATCTTCACACATATGTGTTATTTGGAAAAATGCATAGCATTTGGAGACCTTTACACCTTTGACAACTAACCATGAGTTACGATTTGTGGTACCACTGCAAACCAGTAAAGGGCAGCAACTGTCAACAGTTTTGTAACATCATAAAGCCTAATTGTTATTTCAATTTGTAAATAAAAATGTTGACTTCGTTACACGTAAAGGTCTTTGATGCAAATTAATTATATTATGCAGTAGTTCTGATAGGCTAGCTTTAAACAATATAATCTTAACACAGAAACAAACTTTATAATTAACTTGACCATTTGTCATTTCAGAATCAATTGGTTCTTACAGAACTTAGAAAGAAGCAGAGATTAAAGATTTTTCTGCAGCTATTCTGGGAACACGTAAATGAAGTATTTTCTCACCTTCAACTCTGCCATCCAAAAATATACTATGGAACAGCATAAACATCCAAAGATTTTGTTGATTTGAAATCGAAAATAGAAGAGGAATCACATTCAATGGCACCTCGACTGATACAGTTCTAAATTCAATAAATTCTTTTTCAGATATCAGTTCAGGACCTGAACTAACATTCTTTTGCCCTAGATTAATAATGTGTACAAAAGTGAAAAATAAATCCTTGCAACAAATTTTACACTTTGCCAGAGCTTTCCGATTCAATTAACTTGTTACCACAATATGTTAAAAGGCGGAGGGAGGGGAAGTGTTTATCCTAAGTGATTAAGATGAGTTAGGAGAGGGAAAGGAGGAGCCCTCCCATACTTAGAGCCACATCTCATTTTAATTTTCTTTCACTGGTTATAATCATGATGCGAAGATTTTTAGTGGCCTTAAAATATTCCAGGATAGCCATTAGCGAATATGTTTAGATTTGGGGATTTCCTATAGGGGACGTCATAGTCTTTGGAGACAGATGTGATGTGAGCTCCAACTCTTCTGCTTATGACCTGTGTGATCTTGACAAGTGACTTCATCTTATTTTTTATGGATATAATGGAGCTAATACACGACTCATACGGTTACTAAAAGGATTAAGTTAAATGTCCTGTGCTGATAACAGTGTTTTTTAACATAAATATATGAGGCAAATCAATTAGATAATATATAACGTTTGTTGCTTTGGATTGTTTAAAGACATATGGAACATTTGTAAATGTAATATTTACACTCATAATGGATCATTTGTAAAGTGTAATAAGACACTATGTAAGCCTTCAATATTTACTGATGCAAAATCACTATTATATTTACTTGTATATTATCATATCAAAATAAAAATTTGTGATGAGTACTTGTTTTCTTCTTAAAAGGCATTAGTGATAATTTAAAAAAATAAATGACAATCTTACTTATTGGAAAATCTTTGTTGATCTTTACAACTTAGTGGTTTTAACAGATTCTAGAGAAATGAAGCAAGAGGCTGATGCCAGTTTATTTGCAAGGACCCACCAGGGTCATCTCTTTGTTCTAGGTCTGACTGGTTTGATCACATTTCTCTTTCAGTGTACACATCTGGATCATGTCCTGCTCAGGAATAAATTAGTATGTCCTATAACATTTGTGAAATTTTTACAACTTGAAATAGCATCTGACAGAGTAATTTTCAAATTGCCCAATTAAGATCCACATCATGGATAGCAGCTCAAGCTTCTATAGTAGCTGTCCCCATTACTTGTCTTCCTTTCTATCCTAGTAATAGAATTTTAGCTAAAGGCATTTCCTAGCCTCTATTAAATGTTATGTAAAACTTCCAGGAAATATCCTTAAAGGGAAGGAGTCTCGGTCCTACTTTCCCCTTTTCTCCTTCCTTTTGGAATGAAGGTGTGAAGGTAGGAGCTAGCATAGCCATCTCAAACCCTGACATGGAAGACAGGTGTTTAGGGCTGCAGAGCAAAAGACAGTTAAATGGTCCTGGCTTCTTGATATAACAGACCACCATATGTGCCCTGGACTGCTATGCTCCATGGTTATATGAGATTATTTTGGGTCTTGTTGCAATGACCAAACTGTACCTTAATGAATACAGTTTCTATGACATCAACACAGAAACTGCATATTTTACAGCCAAGCAGAAGAATCACCAACTCACTTGAACTATACCGAATCATATATCAATTATAATAGTGAAATTATTTTTTGAGATAAATTGCAATCTGTTTAAAAATCTTAGATTGATTCTAATGTTTGCATCGTCTACCCTGCATGGTAATTTAATTTGTTCTCTTTCTTTTCAAATACTTAAAATTTTTTTCTGCCCTGAGTTTCTCACTTTTCGAAAACTTACATATTTAGTTTCACATGATAAAGACTTAAGGGGAAACTAATGTTACATCTTTCCATAGTGAACATATTCTAGACTCCCTGACCTGTGGGTTGTTTCTTTTTTTGCGGTACGCGGGCCTCTCAGTGTTGTGGCCTCTCCTGCTGTGGAGCACAGGCTCCGGATGCACAGGCTCAGCGGCCATGGCTCACGGGCCCAGCCACTCCGCGGCATGTGGGATCTTCCCGGACCAGGGCACGAACCCGTGTCCCCTGCGTCAGCAGGCGGACTCTCAACCACTGCGCCACCAGGGAAGCCCTGACCTGTGGGTTTTTAAAAACTGTTAAAAAGCATGTTTTCCTATAAACCATAATTACTAAATGCTTCCTATTATAGTCTGACTCATGAGCTTGCTGGTTTGTCCTTCCCTAGCTCAGTTATCTTCTGGTTAGTATTGTAGCTACATGATAGATCATGGAATACAGTCTGAACAGCATGTCTTTAAACACAGTGGCCAGTCTCACCGATTTATGATCAGATTTCTATAATCCCAACTACTCATACTTAAATCTTTATTTGAGCAGGCTTAGCCAATATGTGTTAAAGTGTACAATTCTGGGAGGCTGTGAGTGCTGTGAAACCAGCTTGAGCTTTGAAGTCAGAATACCCAGCTGTAAATCCTGGCATTGACACTTACTACCCTATTTCCTCTGGGTTATTTCCTTGCCTTCTCTGAGCCCGTGTCTGTAAATGGGGGGTAATAACACCTATTTCACAGGCGGGTTGACAACAGAGCTTCATGCCTGGTAAGTGCTCAATAAATGTTAACCCCTTCCCCTACTAGAGTATGCTGACATAATGACCATGTGAGCATGAACATTTTGACCCCTGTTTCTTGGGACTTATTCCATGTATTTACCTGTTGCTGGTGCTGAAAGATATTGCTGGCCTTGTTCAGCAGCTGCTTCTAATGACGGAACGCTCTCCTCCTTTTGAAGTTGGCTGGAGCTGAACTAGAATGAAATCCATGGGGGTAATGAAAAAAGAGCAACTCTGCACTTTCAGGTGAGCTACACATGTGGGCCTGCCACACACCTTGTTATCTCTTGGTGGATTTAAGACAAATTTCCTTGGCTGCTTGGGCTTCTGTGATGAGGGGTCTTTGAGTAGATCAGCCACAGCTCATCCAGTTAAATGAAGATGAGATGTTGTGTAAGTGGGACTCCAGAGACCTGTATTATCACTTCCATTCTGCCACTGACTATAGTGTGACCCAGGCAAGGAAAGAGGGGCAAAGAATATATATTTATAATATTTATTTATTTATTTATTTTTATTTAATTTGTGTTGCCCTGGGTCTTAGTTTTGGCATGCAGGATCTTCGTTGCAGCATACGAGATCTTTTGGTTGCAGCATGCAGACTTCTTTGTTGCAGCATGCGGACTCAGTTGTGGCATGTGTACTCTTAGTTGCTGCATGCATGCGGGATCTAGTTCCCAGACCAGAGATGGAATCCCAGGCCCCCTGCATTGGGAGCATGGAGTCTTACCCACTGGACCACCAGCGAAGTCCCAAAGAATATATATTGAGTACTTATAATGTACCTTGTCATGTGCTAGACACTTGAGGTCATTACTTAATTTCGTCCTTAAAAGAGGTCTGTGAACTGGGCATTTTTACACCCTTTCCGGGTGAAGGCACCAAGGCTTCTCTGCTCTTAGTAACCTGCTCATAAATTATGGAGTCATGAATTGAAACCAACACTGCCTGGCCTCAAAGCCCTGCCTCTTTTGCTATAGCATGCTGCCTTTGACCTAACTGAGCCTTTCTTTCCTGTGCAAAATGCCGAGGGGTGGATGCCCTCTAAGGTTCCTTATATTTTCAAATCCTATAATTCCATCCTCTTTACTCTAAATGCAGGAGTATAAAACCTATTAAGCTTTGTAAAGACTTAATAAGTCTCCCTCCAATAAATGTTCATACAATGTTTGACTCAGTACAGTCGTCACTTTTAAGTATGGAAGACATAGAAAGAGGAAATACATATAATTGGGGGTAAGGAGTAAAGAAGTAGGTACTTATCACTTTTTGTAGGCATCATTTTTCAGGAGACTGCCATTTAAAATCTAAGTACTCTTATCATTTTGTTTTTTAAAAATTCTGATTATACAACAGAACACAAACGAAACAATTCAGAATCCATGCTGTTTGGAAAGAAGAAAGGGATTCAACAAGTACAATTGAGCCCAACAGGAGATGCAGTTATAGACATGCTACAGCTGAAGGAGCCAGGAGTATAAAAGATTATCTTGAAAAGCCCCAACATTGTTAGCTTAACTCCAGTCTAGTCTTCCTGGGTTGGGTACGCGGTCAACACAGCACTAACACTTAGCTTGCTTCACTTGTCACACACATTTTAAATTTGAAGATATGAGTCTCACACTGATTTAAAAAAAAAAAAAAGAATTCCTTGCCTTCTTTGGTATAATGTTTTGTTTCTTTTCTCTATTGAATAGCAAGGCCGGTTCTGGGGAGATTTTACAGGGCTGTGCTGAAGCTCCACTATCATACCCTTCGAGTGGCAAATTCAGTTTTATATATAATGGATACACCTGCCTTAGTCATAATTGGTAAGCCTCCTTCTGGGTCATAAGAAATGATGCATTTGGTTGGGATTTATTATTTCTATTCATTGCTCTTTGTGTATCTATTTGAACAATAGGAGGAGACTACTCTTTTCTCTCTTTTTATTATCATCAAGTCTGTGCTTTTTGAAACACATTAGAATTTGCATTTTGCTTTAGTTCATAATATAGTAACATTGCAAGCTGCTGGGAATTAAAAGTATTTAAAAGAGAGGCAGAACACATTTGTACAATGATTCAATAAGCTGTAGAGGCAGATTCATGATGGAATGGGCATTTAGGTAAATTGACAGAGGTGCAGAGGTTACAGCTTCTGAGGCAGATGCTCTGTGGAAATGTAACCTGGCCCATTTCACTGCAGTATCTTTAACAGTACTATTTAAGATATACTGTAGCTGACTCACTTTGCAGACCATTTTTTTGCAGATATAAAATTCACTGCTTTGATTCTGCAATTCCAGGTCTTACTGCCAGCTGAATGTCCATGGTACAATGCACGATTTTCATGCACAAGAGGTTTCCACTGGTATCTTGTGCATTGTGAACTTCAGGCAAGGAAAAATGACTTAACTCTCCCCTGGAAATGGAAGTGTGGGGTCCCGTGCACCCCTTCCAAATGTTGTAATTAATCAGTCCCACAAATATGTTTGGGGTGTGCACTATGCTCAAGGGGGTAAGTACTGCAGAATGGCTTTGGGCTACTTGATTTGCCGGCAGCCTACTTCAATTCTCCCTAGCCTACCCCCAGGTTTTGACCTAATTAAACACTTTTTAACACCTGGTGCTTAAAAAGGAAGTTTCCTTTCAAGAGTGTGTGAACAAAGAGGAAAAGATAAAAAGGCATCAACTGTTTTTCCCCTAATCTGCCATCCCTGCTTCCACTATGGAAGGCTCTCACAGTCCAGGCATTCAGAGGTCTCCAGGTGGATGTGGAGAGCAAAATAAGTGATGTCAATCATCTCTCTGAGATCTAACATTGTTTCTGGGCTCCAAACTGCGTTTGCTTTGTTTATTTTTTTATAGCAAAGTCAAGAGAGGTTCACTTGGATCTCCAAGCATGGCCTGAACCTGATAAATGTGCCCCATGGCAGCCCCAACCCTGACTAGGGCTTAGTTCTCAACTGCAAAGAGCTGCTATTTCAAGCTAATCCTCTAACAAGAATATTGCAAAGCAGTGAGTTTGTGGGGCTCTGTTTCCTTCTCAGTGGATGAGGATAGGATGGAGGACTCTTACACAAGGGTGGATCCCAGTTAGTAGGGAGCTGCTGGCATCCACATCTCATTTGTTCAGATAAGGGCTTCGGGACTCAATTTCATCCTTCTTCACATCCCCTGTCAAAACCGCCATAGCAACCAGGCAGGGGGAACACGCACAATAGTCTGAGGAGGGAAATCCCTACCATACAGGCTGCTGCCTCTTTGTCCCTTCTCTTTATTTATTTATTTTTGCGGTACGCGGGCCTCTTACTGTTGTGGCCTCTCCCGTTGCGGAGCACAGGCCCCAGACGCGCAGGCTCAGCGGCCATGGCTCACGGGCCTAGCCGCGGCATGTGGGATCTTCCCGGACCGAGCCACGAACCCGTGTCCCCTGCATCGGCAGGCAGACTCTCAACCACTGCGCCATCAGGGAAGCCCTGTCCCTTCTCTTTAGAAACATTGTAAAATAATTGCAAACTGAACTTTAAAACTATCCTAAGTTTGACACCCAGGCATATGACTTGTTCGATGGATATTATTACTCGGTTGTCACGGTGCTTTAAAAAGTACAAAGGATTTTTTTATTTAACAATCACAACAATAGGAAACATTCAGTGGACCATGGGTTGCTCTAGACATTTTATAAGCATCTTCTCATTTAATTCTTACGGCAGCCCCTAGAGGGAGAAGCTGTCAGGGTCAGATAGCTTGAGTTTAACCTTGGCACTATCACGATCTAGCTGTGTGGCCTTGTTGCTTCTCTGTGTCAAAGTTACTTTTAATCTTCACAGTTACAGTGTGTGGTAACTACAATTCCTCTACCTTAACAAATGTAGAAACATTGTCAAATGTGTTAGTACAATAGCCTGGATTTTCATTCCCTCTTCCGAAGGAAACTCTCTGCTACAATCACAACTAGCTCAACTATTTGCACCAGACCACTGCAATAACCACTTTTCAGTCTTTTGCATTGACATTTGCCCAAACTCCTTGCCTCCCGCCAACGCATCCTCTACATGCCAGCCAGCGCAATCTTCTTATAAACATACCTAATCATATGTCATGTTCTGCTTAACACTTTTGGTGCGTTTCTATTTTTTCTTGGGATGAAAAAAGGAAAATCTTAACATGACCTGTAAACAAAGATATGATCTAGCACCAGCCTACCTAGCCAGACTAATCTCACAACACTTTGCCTCTTGTCCTCCTTACTGAGTTAAGAAAGGTAAGAAGTGTGGGCATTGTGCCATCTGAACCACTTTCCAAGGATAAGGCCTAATATAGAAAATGTTAGATATATGCAGCTCTCCTTGGACACTCATCACGTACTGCCTGATTCAGACTGCTTCCAACTAAAATGCGCATGTATGCCCCGACTGTTATAAATAGGTTGTTTGGGACAAAGAATACATTTCCCTCAAAGAGTGAGTGTTATAAAAATTAGTTAAGTTCCAAGATCATAAATGCCTGTTTTGTCTACGAGGTAGCAAAGCTCTCTGCTGAAAGTACTATAGCTTCCCATTTGACAAAATAACAATATTTAACGCAATAACAATAGCTATTATTTATTTAGCACTTACCACCTACCAGGTGATAATTTCTGCTTTTGGCATTTATTTATGATTATAATCCCCATTGTACAGATAAAGGAAATAAGGCACATAGCAGATTCCAACTAGGAAAAAAGTCAAGCTGAGGTACACTACTACCATAGTTTTTATTTTAAAAACCATATTTGTATGCCTCCTATTCAAACTTCTAACAGTAGGATAGCAGCTTAAGTTTCAGTAACCAAGTGTAGTTTTGAAGATTTTTTGCTCCCTATTTCATACTTTGAAAAGCAAAAAATTATAATCATTTTCTATTTAAGAATTCAATGTTTATTTCTCAGCTTTTTAAAATTCTCCCATAACTGACAATAAAACAGTCCCTGCTTTTAGTTGATTTACATTTTGCTTCTGTCTATTCAAACCTGTAGTAAGAGGCCCACCATCCTGATTCACTCACTTGAAAATACCTGTTAGTGTCTGACTAGGTTATAAAACAGCTCGCATGCAGTCCAGTATCCATGCAGAGTCAATTTCCCTACAGTAATCCCACTTAGGACATAGTCTCTAGGAATGCATAGAAATAACAATCCTAAAATGTCTTGCAATTGTCTAGTTCCTTCTACCAAATTGGGCTTACTCCCTATAGTATGAGGGCTAAGTCTCTGTTTAGCTTTTTATTTTTTAAAGGCTTAAGTAGATTCTGCATGTTTAAAAAGATCAGATCTCAAGTTATTAATATTTGAGTAACTGCAAAAAATTAAGCTAAAATTCCAGACAGCATCACTTATTCATTTTCATCTATTGCCTTTGTTGTTTCACACTTTGGGGAATATTTGGCTAGGTTTTGTTTGATTTGGGAAAATTATTAAAAAGTGTTTTTATTGCTTACGATGATTTTCAATAATAGGTCAGCAAATGAAGGGATTTAAATACATATTTTTTTGAAAGCTTAAAAGTATTTTAGACTCAAAGGGATGCCCTAATATAAAACTGTAAGGTTTAGCAAAAACAGAACTGTTTCTTAGTTGTGAATTAATGTAAGTAAAGTAGATAATCAAACATTGCTTATGTGATATTCTCAACATCGCTTGTAACCAACGAACATGTTATCTATGTTTTTCATTACATCCTCTGCCCCACTTTCTCCACAACTCTATGGCTCCATACCATCCCGGTATACTTCCTTTCAAATAAATATTGTAAATACATCATAATACAAACAAAGGTGTTATATAATTTTAAAAAGAGCTGATACATATAAACACACATAATATATGCAATAAAAGGAATATTTAAGCATTTTCTTCAAATCTTCCTAATGGGCTTCATGAATTAAGACCTTTCAGAATATCACAATGCTAAACAAGCAGTATGGCCTAGGCCCTTATCAGCCAGAATCAGCACGGGCTCCTGCTGAATGCTGTGCCAACAATTCAACCTTTACTTGTGTGGAGATGGACACTGGCAGTTGAGTTTCAGTGTGCTGACTACAATGGCTGTTTACAACTAGCGCAGAAGTATTTAATTAACTGACTAACTGAACTCTAACTAACCAAATATTTATAGTAGTGAATACTGGCTTATGAAAGCCTTGACCTCAGAGTGAGCTAGTAATATGCAACCTAGGAAATCCACCACTTTACTTTACCATTTTAAGATCCTATCTTTGCATTGCCATTTGAGAGTCTAGTTCTGTAACAACATCTCCAGCCCTGGCTTATAAAGGAGAGCCTCCACTGAACTTCTCATAATGCTAAAGGCCCTCTCACAGGTTCATTCCTTCTGGAGTATCTCAGAACATAGGTGGTGAGTGGGCTTTTAGATTTTGTAATATATCCATTCCTGTATGCTCACTTAGTTGAGCCCTTGCTTCCTTCCTCTACCAATTGCCGTGGCAATTTTCACCTTTCTACTTCTCTTTAATGTGGGCCATTTCTAACATGCCAAGCATGTTAGCATTCTTCCTGAGGGTCCTTAATAGGATGTTAAATCCTGTATCCCAGGAAACTGATGCCACATCAATACATTCTTCCTTATTTAACTTTATATTCTGTTTCTCTTGATCCAGCACTCTTAACATCTGTTTCCAAATACACTCTCCTAGTTCCTCTGGTACATGTTGACTAGGTCCTGTATTCATCTCCTTTGATAGTCCTTTTCCTCCTTTGTCTCTTAGACCTAGTACTTCCCTAGCCAGGTTGTGTTTGATTATGTGTGATTTTCACATTAATTATTGTTCTGGAGGGCAGTAGTTCTGGAGGGAGCATGTGTTGTCCTAAAATGCATGGGCTTCTACGTCACCATCAAGCAGTGTGAGTATGCTATCCTCCGATAAATAAAAGTGGGCAACTTCTGCAGATCCCAAGAGTTCACTGGAAACTGGGGATTTAAATTTTTCAAATGCATCCAACATCTCAAGATCCCATTCTTTTCCAGTTAAGGTCCTAACTTTGACATAACAGACTTGCTTATGTTGAGAATTCAGCCTTCTTTGGAGCTCTGCTACTTTTAAAATTAAATGTGGAGCCTAGTTCTCAGCATTTTTTGTCATCCAGCTCCAAGAGATGAGAGTCTCTTTACATGCCATCAAAGAGGACTTCAGGCTTTCAAAGCTACCCCTTAATTGTTCAACCTTTTATTACTTTTTCCAAAGCATCAGTTGCCCCATCAAAAACCAAATAATTCTATTATCCTTATAATTATAATAATAATTAATATTTCTCAAATACCTGACATACTGCACGACTAGTGCATTTACTTCTTCCTTTATACCAACTCCATTTTCTACCACTGAGCATTCGAACAATTTCACTGCTACCTTTTTCCAGGAGCTCCATCTATCATCAGTAACAGGGTCCTCATGATCAGGGGACTGGCAGGTGGTCAAGCTCCAATATCCCATCTCAGTGTCTACAATCTCTGGTCACTCCTGGTATCAACTATTGCAGGTGAGGTTCCTAAGGAGGCAAAATATGAAGTGAAGATTAACATGCAGGTTAAACACCGCTGGCAAAGGAAAGCAAACATACCTGGGCAGAGGCAGAAGTTGGGCTGCAATACAATGCTCTCTCAAGAAAGGCTTCAACTGGCCCATGGGGAGTACTGAGACTGGGAAGTACTGAGGGTCTTCAGAGTTGTTTCAAATTTGGACAAAGGGGTAGGAAGGAGCAGAAGTCTGCCAAGGCAATTCTCATTAACATAGGTCAGTGTCTCTCAAACTTTAGCAGATATCAGAATCAGAACCCAGAAGAGCTTAATAAAACAGACTCTTGGGTCCTACTGCCAGCGTTTCTGATTAGGTCTGGAATGTGGCCTGAGAACTTGCATATCTAACAAGTTCCCAATTGATGCTGATACTGCTGGTCTAAAGATCATAGTTTGAGAATCACTGGTGTAGTTCATTTCCTGGAGGGGCTTGTCAGCTGGCAGCACTCCCAACAGCTGGGAGAATAAATTCTTCAATCCCAAAAGGGGATTTGGAAAGCATGTCAAAGCACCTACTAACAGCATGGACTCAGAAGTCAGGAGTCAAATCCTATTGACTGTACCACCTACTAGGTTTGTGACTTTGGGATTTATCTAAATCTTTGGGCTTTATTTCTGAAATGGGTGTAATAATACCTAAGGCAAGGGGTACTGTTTCCTTTTTCCCCTAACTCCGTGATAGGCACCGCCATCCAACCAAGTTGCTGATGTAAGAAAATTGAGAACCATCCTGAATTTCACCTCTTCCTCTCATCTAATCAGTGTATTAAGACTTGGAAAGTCTACTAGTTCAATGTCCTTTGACCCAGTCACTTCTTCTTAAGGTCATTGTCAATGCCTTAGTTTAGGTCACAATCACCTTTCATCTCTGAACTGGTCCATCTGCCACTAGTCTTTTCTTCCATTTCATCCTATAAAGGGATCCAGAGTAATTTTCCTAAAATAACTTAGGCCCTCTTGTGTTCAGTAGATTTTAGTGGCTTCTTCTTGTTTTCAGGATAGAGTATAATCACTCAAGCTTTGTTCTGTCCTTTAGAAGAACTCTGCTTACTTTTCCATTGTCACATATTGCCACTCATATACTCATGATCTATACTCTGAGCCAGCTTAATTATTTGTAGCTTCTTGCAAATTTTTAATTTTTCACCTGCAAGCTTTCTATAAACTATTTTCTCTCTATGGAATGTCCTTCTCTTATCTCCCAACTTACCTTCTCCTAATTCCAAAACATTCTTCACGTCTCACTTCCTCTGGAAACCTTTTCTGACTCATCAAGGTTGGCTAGGTGTCCTTACTATGTGCTTTTCTGGTTCCCTGTTTTTCCCGTAATTAACTACTTCTCTATTTTTCTGTTCTTTACTCTCCACCCTTCCACAAGATGGAGGTGGTATTTGAAAATACTGTCATACTAAAATAATAGGTACACAATAGAACTCCCCACTTTCAAATTTTGGAGGGTTACATCAATAAGCCATGTGCTTGCCACATAAACATTACTCAATAAATGCTAGTTAGTATTTCAGTTAGAGTTGGAGAGAAAAAAAGTTCATGTGAGTGAGGGGAAAGAAAATGCAGCATGCGACTGGCAATTTCTAAGTGGAAGTTCATAACTGAGTAGCATGGTTATTTTCTCTACCAAAAATGCAAATGATTTAGAAAATTTAATTTCTCTAAATAAAAATTTTTAAACTAATGTTATCAGTAAAGATATTAGTAGTGTAAAAACATTTCAATTTTATAATCTACCATGGAAATGAAAACCATAAATAATACTATAGGAACATAATAATCTGGCCATAATTATTGTTAATTTACTTTTCAATTATTATTTAGTTATACTTAGTGATTGATTCAACTTTTAAGTATTGATATAACACTTTGTAACCATTGTATGTTTTGTTGTTGTTGTTGTTGTTTTTTGCGGTACGCGGCCCTCTCACTCTTGTGGCCTCTCCCGTTGCGGAGCACAGGCTCCGGATGCGCAGGCTCAGCGGCCATGGCTCACGGGCCCAGCCGCTCCGTGGCATGTGGGATCTTCCCGGACCGGAGCACGAACCCGTGTCCCCTGCATCGGCACGCGGACTCTCAACCACTGCACCACCAGGGAAGCCCACCATTATATGTTTAATAAACTCAGAAATTCTATGATATATAGATAAGCCTATTATTGCTTTTGCAAATGAAGAAGTAGTTATGTAGGAATATCTCAAAGGAATGAAAGAGGCAGAAGTCAAACCCTGAATTTTTAACCACAGGAATCACATAGCCCACCTACATCTACTTTCCGTAAGAAAAGAAGAAATCTTTACCAGAATCCACAGAAAAGAAACAAAGAGCATCATTTTTGGTAAGATATCAGTAAAGGAAATCAGAAGTCAATATAGTATAATAAGGTAGATAAATTTCTATAGAACCTCTTATGCTGATTAGTTTCTCCATTAATAATATTTACTATTTATCATTATACCCTCTTAGTCACCTGTATCCCAGTTAAGGATATATAGCAGTGCCGAGGGGTGGAAAGGCTGCTTCCACTGGCAAAGAAATCTCAAAAGATTTTAAGAGATTGGGTCATCAGAATCTGCCCACACGTTCCATCTTACTTTCAGGATCTCATTCCTTCCCAATCAATGTTATAACTTTAAAAAAAGAGACTCTTCATGGTTGGGAATTCAATTTGTATTATAGTTTATCCACCTACAGGATTCGACTTTGGGTTTGGTTTTCAGATATCTTGATGGAAAGATAGGAAATAAGAGTTTTATAGGAAATAAGAGTTTCCTATAGGAAATAAGAGTTTCCTTTACAGGAAATAAGAGTTTTCTTCACAGTATTCATACAGGCTTTCAAATCCTTTATGAGGACCTTGAGATGAAAACTTAAAGCATTGTGAGCTAATTATCTTCTTGCTTCAAGTTCTCCAGCACAGTAAAAAGCAACTAACCAACACCATTATACTCTGTATTTTTACTATAATATTTTAAGGCTGAAAATACCAGTTCACACAGAACCTTCACTTCTAAAGGCACTTGATTACAGGTATTTAAACATTATAAATTGAGTCACTGTGTTGCCTATATTGTCTATGCATGCCATAGATCACTAGGGCCCACTTCAGCATGGGATACAAGATCATTAATGTCTTTAAATTTAATCACATCAGAGAACCAACTCCAGAAAACCCAGAACCAACATAAAGAATTCATCTTTAAGATTTTGTTTATGTGGAACCATCCCATTTCCAGTACCAAATTTTGTATCAGTCAGGATATCATCAGAGAAACAGAATCACTAGGAGATATAAATAGGCAGTAGATAGATATAGACAGACAGATAGACATAGATAGATAGATAGATAGATAGATAGATGATAAATGATAATTTGTTACAGGGAATTGATCTCATGCCATTGTGGGAGCTAGAGTTAGTTAAGCAATCTCTGTGAGGCTTATTCTTCACATTTGGTGTTGGAACCTTAAGTCCATAGTCCAGGTAGAGTCAGGAAGGGGAGATGGATATAAGTGAGGAAGAACAAGGATAAGCTGGAACCCATAAGCATGAGCAGAACTCATGAGGGCAAGTTTCACGTCTGGTTCTTGTTGCCTCTGACTGGTAGTGTGGGTGTCCTGCAGAAGCCTGAACACTTCGTTATGAAACTTGACACACACACTTGACCCAGGAGTCAGAGAAGCAGAAGGAGGATCCAGGATAGTTGGAGCACTTGCAGGCACCACTGCTGCCTCGTGCCAACATGGTGCATAAGCACATCTGTGCTCTGTGTGAACTACAAAATGGCTGCCGTCCCATCTACGTCCTCCAAATCTTGCAGAAGAATTTTTCTCAAGATCATTGTGATTGGAAACGTATAGGAAAGAGAATTTTGAGAAATATAGTTTAGGCTAGCCAATCTGACACATTATAAAGCCCCCATATACCCTGAGGAGAAGTGTTCCATCGGAAACTTTCTGAAGAGATTTTTGACAGTTGGTAGGAAGTAAAGAGTATAAAGCAGTGCTGAGAGGTGGAAGGGCTGCTTCCACAGGCAAAAAAAATGCTGGGTAGGTCAGTCTTCCTTTTCTTGAAGAATCTGTAATGGCCTCCTCTAATAGAGTTATCTTGCAAGGCACTGCTTATCATCCTTGGGAACTACCCTTGCTACCCTTCCAGATGTACAGCAGGCCCCAAGGGTATGGTACAAGGGTATGGTACTTGAGCAGACTCAAGTCCCAGCAGGCCCCAAGGGTATGGTACAAATCATGACGTGATTAGGTACAATATTCACCAAGAGAATTGCATGATTTGCTAATTTATTTGGACAGAAATCTAGGGAGTGTGAAGGAATAGATCTTATACGTGTGGGATCAAGGTAGAAGAAATACAAAGTTGTACCTGGCCTAAAATATTGCTATAGGCCCCCTAAGGAGAGATTCTAGATTTAATGTTTTAAGCAGAGGAGCTAGGAATGGCCCTTTTTTTTGTAGTTTGGTTGAAGTATGGATCCAAAATAGCCCATACCAAAGAAGTTAAAATGCCATAACTTCCTTGAAATTCTGTAGAGTAAGGAATCCAAAGGCCTAGAGTGATTGGAATACCAAAGTGTTTTTCTTATCTGAGATCTTTTAGAGTGTTCAGAAGACATCCTTTTCATGCAGTTATGAGAAATAAATTAGTAAGGGGCTCCCTGGCATCCTTGAAGAGCTTTGTGGTAGCTCTTCTCCATACAGTTAGAATTACTCCCACAAAACTGGGTTCCTGAAATACAGTGGGGATGATGGTATTACTGAGACCAAGTTGCAACACTTAATCTCCAAAAACTAATGTTACTAATGTTACATGGTTACTATAATGGACACTGGAACCAATGCAGTCACCAGAATAGCCTGACTCACAGAGATCCTTGGCATTGGCCAGGTTACTTAATCTTTACAAGTGGAACAGTTCTAGGTCTAGTGAACAGAAATCTGACTTGAGTTACAAAAACAGAGTCATAAATCCTCCATCAATTCCCAGACTTAAGCCAGTTCACACAACAAGAGCCTTTTGAATGAAGAGGAGGCCTGGTCCCCTTGAGAAAAGACTATGATACACTGCCGAAATTTTACACTGGTACTCTTTTCCCCAGAATTCCCCCAAAGGGATCTGTGGCCATTTTTTAGTGTGACTATAAATTGTGAAGGGAAAATAATCAGACTTTTTGGATATTAATGGAAACTGGCTCAGAATTAATACTGATTCCCATAGATTTAAACCACCACTGTGGTCCACCAATTAGTACTGGATTTTATGGAGGTAATGTAATCTCTAAAGTTTGGCTCAGAACCTTTTCACGATAGGGCCTGGGTGAGTGCAAACCAACTCTGTGATTATTATCCTTGTTCTAGAATGCACAATTGGAATACACGTACTTAGTGATGGGAAGAATCCCCACAATTGTTCTCCGACCTGAGGAGTTAGAGCTATTATGATAGGAAAGGCCAAATGGAAGCCATTATAATGGCCTCTACTTATGAAAATGGTAAAACAAAGGTAATGCTGCACTTCTGGAGACATTTTGAAGATTACTGCCCCAGTCGAAAACTTGAAAGACACAGGGATGATGACTTCCATTCAACTTGCCTATTCAGTCTGTGTAGAAGAAGAACGATGGATTTTGGAGAATGACAGTGGATTATTGTAAACTCAATCAGATGGTGACTCCAACTGCAGCTGCTGTTGCAGATTATTTTTCTCTTTTTCTGGAGCAAACCAGCACATCCTGGCACCTCGTATGCAGCTATTGACTTGGTAAATTTTCTTTTTTCTATATACCTGGTAGTAAAGACCAGTAGAGAAGTAGTTTTCTTGCAACCGACAAGGCCAGCGATATACCTTCACTGTCCTATCTGAGTGATATACCAATATTTCAGCCCTATGTCATAATTTAGTCTATAGGAATATGACTCACCTTTTCCTTCCACAGGTCATTGGGTTGGTCTATTACATTGAGCATATTATGTTCTGGTAAGCAGAAAGTAGCAATTATCTAGACAAGTTGGTAAGAGACTTGCATATGAAAGGGTGGGGAATGAAACTCATAAAAATTCAGAGGACTGTCACCTTGGCGAAATTTCTAAAGATGCAACGTCTTGGGGCATGTCAAATGATCTCCTGCAAGGTGAAGGAAATTTGCTGCATCTGGCCACTAAGAAAGTGGCATATCACCCAATGGTGATTTGGATTTTGAAGTACCATATACGTCATTTGGGCATGCTACTCTGAGCCCTTTATTGAGTGATCCAAAAAGCTGCCAGCTTTTTCTTTATGGTACACGGGCCTCTCACTGTCGCGGCCTCTCCCGTTGTGGAGCACAGGCTCCGGATGAGCAGGCTCAGCGGCCATGGCTCACGGGCCCAGCCGCTCCGCGGCATGTGGGATCCTCCTGGACCGGGGCACGAACCCGTGCCCCGTGCATCGGCACGCGGACTCTCAACCACTGTGCCACCAGGGAAGCCCAAGCTGCCAGTTTTGAGTGAAGCACAAAACAAGAGAAGGCTCTGCAACAGGTCCAGACTGCCATGGAAGTTGCTCTGCCACTTAGGACATATGGTCCAGCAGATCCAATGGTACTTGATGTATATAGGGATGCTATTTAAAGCTTTCGGCAGAACTTTATCACAGTACATATCCTTAGAATTTGGGAACAAAGCCATGCTCTTCTCTGGTGATAACTTCTCTTTTAAGAAACAGCTTTTTGATTACTACAGGTCTTCAGTAGAGACTGACCATTTGACCATGGACCATCAACTTACCATGTGATTTGAACTGCCCATCATGAACTGCATGTGGCTCATGAACTGCCTGGTTCACCAAACCGTGAATCTGGGTGTGTGCAACTATACTCCATCATCAGATGGAGCTAGTACATACAAGATCTTGTCCAAGAAGTTCTTGAAGGCACACGTAAATTACATGAACCCAGATGCCTGTTGTCCCTACTGTCCCTAATGATGCAGACGCCCATTCTCTCTACTCCTGCTACATTACCTTCTCTCTCTACATGTATGATGGGCTCATAGGGAATTTCATCTGACCATTTGACTGAGGAAGAAAAATCTTGGGCTTGTTTTATAGATGGTACTATGTGACATGCAGGCACGACCCAAAAGAAAACAGCTGCAGCAGAACAGCCCGACTCTGGGATGGCCCTGAAGAACTGTAGTGGAAAAAAACCCTCCTAGTAGGTAGAACTTCAAGCAGTGCTCCTGGTTGTTCATTTTTCCTGGAAGAAGGGATGATACAACGTATCAATCTATGCAATTTATGAACTACAGCCAATGGTTTGACTGGATGGTCAGAGACTTAAAGGAACATAATTGGAAAATTGGTTGTTAGGAGGTCTGAGGAAAAGGTATGTGGGAAACCATTCCAAATAGGCAGAGAGTTTGATGATTTGTGTTCCATGTGAAGGCTCATCAAAGAGTGACTGTAGCAGAGAATGATTTTTGTAATCAGGTATGACCCATTCTGTATGGCGACCCATACTTCTTCAGCCACTCCTGTCATTGCTTAGTGGGCTCATGAATTAATGGTCATGACAGCAGAAATGGAGGTTATACATGGGCTCAGCATCATGGACTTCCTCTCAACAAGGCTAATCTGGCCACACCCACTGCTGAGTGCCCAGTTTTAGCAGAGAACTGCAGGAGAGACCAACATAAGCCCCTGCAAGTGATAGTATTCTCAAGGTGGAATCATCCAGCTACAGCAGGTTATTTACATTGGGATACATCTATCATGAAAAGGGCAGCACTTATCTCTTTTAAACTAGATACTTCCTCTGGATATGGATTTGTCTTCCCTAATGCTCCTGACAAAACTATCAGCTGTAGACTTCAGGATGCCTTAACCCACCCTAATGGTATTCCACACAGCATCACTTCTGACCAAGTAATTTATTTCACAAAAAAATGAAGTATAGCAGTGGGTTCATGCTCATGGAATTCCTGGGTCTTAATGTGTTTCCTGTCATCACGAAGCAGCTGGCTTGATTGATGTAATAGCTATTTGAAAACGTGTGCTAGGGCGGTGGCAACACCTTGAGAGACTAGTGAAATGCCTTTTTGGATGTGGTATATGCTCTAAATCAGCATCCAGTCTTGCTGTTCTCCTATAACCAGGATTCCTGGGTCCAGGAATCAAATGGTAGAAACAAGAGTGATTCCTTTCACTATTACCCTAAGTGATCTACTAGCAAAAAACATTTTTTATTCCCCGTCTTCGTGACTTTAGGCTCTGCTGGGCACACAAAAATAATTCCATTCAACTGGTAGTTGAAACTTCTGCCTGGACACTTTGGTTTCCTTATTCCTCTGACTCAACAGGCAAAGAAGAGGATTATTCCTCTGGCTGGTGTGTTTGATCCTGACTGTTAAGAGGAACTAGACCACTACTACACAACACAATGTTCTAGCATCTGGGCACAAAAGTCAACTGCCTTACAGAGACTATTTAACCAACTTAAGCTTTCAAATTCATAAGGTCAACCCTTATAACAAAACTATATATCTGTTTATCCATCTATCTATCTCTATAATCTATAGTTTTCTGATGGTTCTCCTTTTTTTGATTGGACCCTGACTGACACAAAGTATAAATGCAAATGACTAAAAAGAAATTAAAGTGTTACTTTCTAATAAAAATCAAATCCTTAAGCCACCGGAGAAGATGAGACGTGCTTTTGGAAAACGGCTTTTGGAGTAATTATCACTAAGGTCAGAAAAGATGTTTTCCCAGTAGGAACTTGTACATGTTTTTCAATGAAACAGTGTACATTAACCTAAATAGGCCTGCTACTTTGTTTGCTAAATAGGCACTGTAGCTTGGGTAGGTCTAATTAGTCCAATAGCGCCAAGTCTTAGGAAAATGATTTCTGTGTCTCAGACAAACGGCTGCGATAGGTCCTCCAGGACAATCTATTTTGTACTGGGGATTGCTTGTGTGAGGTAATCTATGGAAGGAACCAGGAAAGATGATCATTCAATAGAAGGGAAAAAAATCAAAATTGAAAATCTTGGAGAATGTCTCTCTCTCTGATAAAATGTTTTGTACTACCTTTGGCCTTGGAGAAATTGTTTAAGAGACAGTTTTTTGCAGAAACTGTTTAAGATGAAATTTTTAGATCTCTAAACAGAAATAAGGATGTGACCTACTTTGTGATATCATGTAATTACTCTGATAAGGTACATAACACTTCTCAAAATCTCACTAATATAATGAATATTCACCTACATTTTGCAGTGTCGGTAAATAGACATACAGAGTTAGCCCAGCAAAGGTAATGTGACCGCCTCATGCACAGAGGATGAAGTATGCTTTTAACATGCCTCGTGGCCCTTGTTTCAGAACTTTATCTATGATTATGATAAATAAATGAGGCCACCTAACATTATCTCAGCTTCCCAGTCACTTCATAAATATCCTAATTTTATCTCAGAATTCATGAAAACAACTTATTTTTGTTATTTAACACTTCAATGTTCAAATTTCAAACACCTTATTTTTGGGGTTTCTAAGGCTTTCTGTTTTCAAACCAGGAGGTGTATTCCACATTCCACCTCTCTTTTCACTAACAGGCTCTTTTAATCATTTCAATCAATCATAGCCTAACTATGATTAAAATAATGTCATGAATTACCAGTTGAATGCTGGATGCCAGAAAACATGTAGCTTGAGAAACATTTATACTTAGAATCATAAAATAAAATATTCAGTCCCTTTCTCCTCACTTTCTTCTTGAATCAACCAAATTGTCAAAACACAATAGCTTCTGAAAGATTCATTCAAGTATTTATCGTCAAAGGATGTCAGAATGGCCTCCATCCTGAAGGAATTTCAAACTCTAGAAGGATATTTCCAACAAGGCTTACAGCATTATTTTACAAGTCTCCTTACCATATTTTTTTGAATATTATATCCCCCAGGTATTTTCCTTCCCACTTCAATTTTGAGGAACAAATATATTTTTTATTTGGTTGGTTGGTTTTTACTCCAAGTTATTTTCACAGTGGTGAGCTGCTTTGGCTGTTGACAAAAGTAGTTGCAGCACTGAAAGAGGCATGAAAGACCCTATTTGCTGAAAGAGAAGGCAAGAGTGTGTGTATAGACTTTGTAACAATGCTTGAGTGATTTGACATGGCGGAAATTTAGCTGTAAACTGCAGTGGCTGGAGTCCCTGGGGCAGCCGTAATTCATGCCTCTAACTTTTATCTTCCATTGACCATCTTCTCGGCCTAGCCTATTTTAGGAATAAAACATTCACTTATGAGGCCACAGAAATTATGTCCCATGTAAATGTCACCAACAAAGCCCACTGGGATCCCCAGGAAAAATAAGATGGAATCTAGGTGATAAAGTCTAAACTCTTCTTTTGTGCTATGTCTAGTTTCACTTGCCTTTAGGGGGCCATGTGCAGAGGTCTTGCACCTCACACATTGGATTAGAGGTCCCAGCACAGAACAGCGGTGCCCTTCACCCCAAGTTGGAGAGCCTTGCAGAGACTGTGTGGAAAGGAGCTGTGCACGACGCCTCAATTCAAGATGGCGGCAGCATACCGTGTGCAGAAAGGCTGTGGCCGGCACTTCAGCTTGGTGGGGCCGTGTGCAGAAGCACTGTGCTTGACACCTCAAGTCAAGATGGCAGCGGCAGGCCATGTACAGAGACCCTGCAGCTCTGGGAGCAGCACAGCTGCACCAGACCCTTGAGAACTCCGTCCCTTTCCCCAGCTGACAAAACAGCCCTGCCCAGAGCCTTTCCGGAGACCATGCATCTATAGGGCAACAGGCCGTTTCCAATATTTGATCAAAAAATAAAGCTTTCCTTTGCTTCTGAACCAAAGTTGGTCTCCATTCTATTGGCAAGAACACACTGGTCGGAAGGACCCTTGTTGCAGACCAACTCGGGAGGGTCGGTAACATAAACACTGAGTAAGGAAGGGGCTTGAGTCGTAAAGCAATTTTTGTTCTGAAGATTTCCCTCATTTTAGAGATTACAGAAAAAGATTACAGGCGAATTCCAAGCATTCAGTTCATCTTAGCAGTTTTAAGAATTCAGAGGGTAAGTTTCTCAGCATGAAAAATCTAAAACATATTTTGAACTAAAATTATTAGAAACATTGTTTTCTAATACATTTCACAGCTTATCCATGCCAAGCCATGTAAAAAGGGAGAGAAAATACAACAAAAACAGCATTTTGTCCCTGACCATATTGGTAATTAGAATATTATGGAGCCTAGTAAACAACTTGAGAGTGGGTTGCAAGCGCTAATGTGGGCTAGCACATTATTATCAGTCAATTGCCACTGCATGTATTTAAGCTACTAGTGAGAATTTTAACCATTGCCAAATAAAATACATATAGCCTGGTGGCTTAATAGCTGGTCATTATGTAAAGGGGTATAAAAAGGGGTGTTAGAGAAACAGTTTTGTGTTGTTTGCTTTTCTAATCAGTGGACTATGAATGCAATATAGCATAAAAGATGAGTAAAGAAAAGACGTTATTGGTATAAAAGGGAAAAAAAGGTATTTCTGCCTCATTGAAATCCATTTGTTTATTTATGATCTCAGGATTCATCTGAGAATTTACCAAACAATAAGATATTTCTGAGTGGGAAAAATGGTGGATTTTTGTTTTCTTTTTTTTGGTAATTTGTTGTAAATTAATGCTTGGTTCTGAATTTACACAGTTCATTTATTTGATAAATCATTTGTGTTAAAATTCCTCTTTAGTAGCCATGAATCATAAAGGCTATTTAGTGTGGTCCTTCAGAACATAAGCCTTGATGACAAACACAATTGGCCACGAAGTTCACTTTTGTTACTTACTAAATGTGTGATCTTGGGAAAATATCTTGGCTTCTTGAATCTTAGTTTCTTTATCTATAAAATGGGGCTGAAACAGTAGTCTCTAGTTATAAAATTTTGTGAAAATAAAATTAAGTAATGTATAGAAAACTCTTAGCACAGTGTCTGACACATAAGAAAAGCTCATTAAATGTTTGCTATTATTTTTGTTGTTGTTCTTTTTCTTTTTTAACTTTTTAAAATATTAATTACATTTTTTTTTTTTTTGCGGTACGCAGTCCTCTCAGTGTTGTGGCCTCTCCCGTTGCGGAGCACAGGCTCCAGATGCGCAGGCTCAGCGACCATGGCTCACGGGCCCAGCCGCTCCGCGGCATGTGGGACCCTCCCGGATCGGGGCACGAACCCATGTGCCCTGCATCGGCAGGCGGACTCTCAACCACTGCGCCACCAGGGAAGCCCTTAATTACATTTTAATTAACTTGATTGTGGTAATCATTTCACAGTGTATATACATATATCAAGTCATCATGTTGTACACTTTAAATATATCCAACTTTATTTGTTATTTATACCTCAATAAAGCTGGGGTGGAGGGGAAGATAAGCAACCTAATAGAAAAATGGAAAAGACAGAACCTGATATTTCACAGAAGAAGAAACAACATAGGAAATAAACATAAGAAAAGTTGCTTAATTTCATTAGTAATTAGTAATTAATTCCAATTAAAACTAAATAAAATATATTTGAGGGGAGGCAGGAAATAGAGTTCATTGAGTCATATTTTCTCTTTACAGCTTCGAATACATACTGTATGCTAAATATTGGTTTGGCCATAAAGTTCGTTCACATTTTTTCCGTAACATGTTACTACACTCCTAGTCCACGTTGGTATGTTATTTCCATAACAAGTTTAAAGACTTCTTATGAATGAGCTCAATAGTACAAAAATGTGTACATAGTTACACAAATTGTTATAAAACAGTAGTGCATACATTATTCTCCCCCTGCAAAATTAGCTTTGATTTATTGTTTGCTATTTTTAAAGTTGCAAACTTAAATAACCTTGCAATATTCATGGTATGCTTACAGAATTTAGATCCATAATAGGTCGGTCTTTTAATGGAGCAAGGACCCACAATTTTAGATACAGCATGACTACATAAAGAAATTTCAGATTGGGTCAGATCAGTTCCTTGTTCCCTGAGGGTCCAAATGAGATGAACAGGGACATTGGGAATTAAGTATAAAGATAATCAACTGATAGTCTAGCAGCCTAAAACCAGGAAAGAATAGTGAAACACTTGTCTAGATGGTAATTCCTCTTTTGAGCAGGCAAGGAGTTAGGGAGGTTGGACTGGGGCAGAAGTAAAAGACAGATACAGAATCTTCAAGGGCATAATACAAGGAGGGATGCTACATCAGGCATAGACAATTAAATCAGAATCAAAAGCCTGGAAGAAGAATCATCAATGATAGTTAAGGAATGAAAGCAAACATTGGAAATGGACCCTGGGGCTAGCTGAGGGACCATATCAGCTGAGTCATATAGGACTAAGGGACAAATTGATGATAATCCCATTTATTAATTCACCTACTATGTGCCAGGAACTAGACTAGTTAGTACAGTTACACAGAGAGAATGGGTGTGTTAGAACTCTGAAGCATTTCTTAGTTTCTATTTGTCTATTCATTTCTTAAAATGTTAGGCTAGGCTATGTTCTAGACACTGAATATACAATATTAAACAAAGACAAAAATCCCTACCCTCAAGGAACTTATATTCTAGTGGGAGAAAGACACACATTCAACAAAAAATAAATAAAATATATTACATATAAGATGGCAATGAATGCTAAGCAGGAAGGGGAACAGGAAGTGTTGTGGGGATGTGATTTCACAGAGGCTTCCCTGAAACGTGACATTTGAGTAAAAACCTGAAGGAGAGGTGAGAGCACACCACATGGATCTTTGGGAGGTAGCATTCCCCAGTGGCATGAATACCGATTTGAGAGCCAGCTGGCTTGCCAGGAAACCTACCATCTCAGGGGCAGATCAACCTCCAGCAGAGGCAGGGGCTGCAGAAGACCTGCCAGTCCAGGCTAGAGGAAGGCTCTGGTGGACCCAAAGTGCCTTTAGTTGGTAGAAACCACACCGATATTGAAATAGGCAGGCAGGACTCCCAGGGTCCCAGGCAAGCCAGAGAGACCAAGCCATGAACAGCAGTCAGAAACTGAGTCCCAAAACATCAGCAGGGCCAGTATATCCCTGTGGGAAGGTCCCAAGCTGGACCAGCATTCAGGCACTAAGTCTTAAATCCCCTACCATATCCACAAAGATATAAAAGCCATATAACCCTTCTCTCTCCTCCAACTCCAACCATGTACCCAGACAACATTTAAGGAAGAGAAGGAGAGAGGAGTCTCTGAACATTTTTATCCAAGAGAAGATGGACTCTACCTAAAAGTTACAGTATACTAAATAATGTAATCTATAATATGTAAATTATGTATGAATTATGTAACTGGGCGAAGCTCTAAACTGCAGTGAATACTTGATTTATTTTCCTCCATCCTTTCCCTACCCTACACCAGTAAGAGTGGCCCCAGAGGAAAAGATTTGAATTGTACTGTGAGTACATGTGTGATCCTAATATATTTAAATTATCAAAGAAAAAATACAGTGATGTTTCTTCAACTGCCACAATATAGAAGACAAGTATTGAGTGGCAGGAGCTTCGAGACTAGGGCGGTGCGAAAGGTAGGAGGTGTGGAGAATTTGGGGATTCAAAAAAAGCGTTTGCTGACTGTTGCAAACAAAAGTGAGGTATGGCTTCCGGGAAGATGGCGGAAGAGTAAGACGCGGAGATCACCTTCCTCCCCACAGATACACCAGAAATATATCTACACGTGGAACAACTCCTACAGAACACCTACTGAACACTGGCAGAAGACCTGAGACCTCCCAAAAGGCAAGAAACCCCCCACGTACCTGGGTAGGGCAAAAGAAAAAAGATTAAACAGAGGCAAAAGGATAGGGATGGGACCTGCACCAGTGGGAGGGAGCTGTGAAGGAGGAAAGGTTTCCACACACTAGGAAGCCCCTTTGCGGGCAGAGATTGCGGGTGGCGGAGGGGGAAGCTTTGGAGCCGTGGAGGAGAGCGCAGCAACAGGGGTGCGGAGGACAAAGGGGAGCGATTACAGCACAGAGGATCAGGGCCGACTGGCACTCACCAGCCGGAGAGGCTTGTCTGCTCACCCGCTGGGGCTGGCAGGGCTGTGAGTTGAGGCTCGGGCTTCGGTCATGGCACCGGGAGAGGACTGGGGTTGGCAGCGTGAACACAGCCTGTAGGGGGTTAGTGCGCAACGGCTAGCCGGGAGGGAGTCCGGGGAAAAGGCCGAAGGACCTGCCGAAGAGGCAAGAGACTTTTTCTTCCCTCTTTGTTTCCTGGTGCACGAGGAGAGGGGATTAAGACCGCTGCTTAAAGGAGCTCCAGAGACGGGCGCGAGCCGCGGCTAAAAGTGTGGACCCCAGAGACGAGCATGAGACGCTAAGGCTGCTGCTGCCACCACGAAGAAGCCTGTGTGCGAGCACAGGTCACTATCCACACACACCCCCCTTCCTGGGAGCCTGTGCAGCCCGCCACTGCCAGGGTCCCGGTATCCAGGGACAACTCACCCGGGAGAACGCACGGTGTGCCTCAGTTAGCTGCAATGTCACTCCAGCCTCTGCCACCACAGGCTCGCCCAGCACTCTGTGCCACTCCCTGCCCCCGGCCTGAGTGAGCCAGAGCCCCTGAATCAGCGGCTCCTTTAACCCCATCTTGTCTGAGCGAAGAAGAGACGCCCTCTGGTGACCTACATGCAGAGGCGGGGACAAATCCAAAGCTGAGCCCCTCGGAGCTGTGAGAACAAAGAAGAGAAAGGGAAATCTCTCCCAGCAGCCTCAGAAGCAGCGGATTAAAGCTCCACAATCAACTTGATGTACCCTGCATCTGTGGAATACATGAACAGACAAGAAATCATCCCAAATTAAGGAGGTGGACTTTGGGAGCAAGATTTATGTTTTTTTCCCCTTTTCCTCTCTTTGTGAGTGTGTATGTGTATGCTTCTGTGTGAGATTTTGTCTGTATAGCTTTGATTCCACCATTTGTCCTAGGATTCTATCTGTCCATTTTTTCTTTTTAATTTTTTTCTTAATAATTATTTTTTTATTTTAATAACTTTATTATATTTTATTTTACTTTATTTTATTTTACTTTATCTTCTTTCTTTCAATTTTTCCTTTCTTACCTCCTTCCTTCCTTTCTTCCTCCCTCCGTCCCTCCCTCCCTCCTTTCTTTCTTTCTTTCTACTTCTACTAATTTTTTCTTTCTAATTTTTCTCCCTTGTATTCTGAGCCGTGTGGATGAAAGCTCTTGGTGCTGCAGCCAAGAGTCAGTGCTGTGCCTCTGAGGTGGGAGAGCCAACTTCAGGACACTGGTCCACAAGAGACCTCCCAGCTCCACATAATATCAAAAGACGAAAATCTCCCAGAGATCTCCATCTCAACACAAGCACCCAGCTTCATTCAACGACCAGCAAGCTACAGTGCTGGACACCCTATGCCTAACAACTAGCAAGACAGGAACACAACCCCAACCATTAGTAGAGAGGCTGCCTAAAATCATAATAAGTCCACGGACACCCCAAAACACACCACCAGACGTGAACCTGCCCACTAGAGAGACAAGATCCAGCCTCATCCACCACAACACAGGCAGTAGTCCCCTCCACCAGGAAGCCTACACAACCCACTGAAACAACCTTAGCCACTGGAGACAGACATCAAAAACAGTGGGAACTACAAACCTGCAGCCTGCAAAAAGGAGATCCCAAACACAGTAAGATAAGCAAAATGAGAAGACAGAAAAACACACAGCAGATGAAGGAGCAAGATAAACCCCACCAGACCTAACAAATGAAGAGGAAATAGACAGTCTACCTGAAAAAGATTTCTGAATAATGATAGTAAAGATGATCCAAAATCTTAGAAATAGACAAAATGCAAGAAACATTTAACAAGGACCTAGAAGAATTAAAGATGAAACAAGCAATGATGAAGAACACAATAAAAGAAATTTAAAATGCTCTAGATGGGATCAATAGCAGAAAAACTGAGGCAGAAGAACAGATAAGTGACCTGGAAGATAAAATAGTGGAAATAACTACTGCAGAGCAGAATAAAGAAAAAAGAATGAAAAGAACTGAGGACGGTCACAGAGACCTCTGGGACAACATTAAACACACCAACATTCGAATTACAGGGGTTCCAGAAGAAGAAGAGAAACAGAAAGGGACTGAGAAAATATTTGAAGAGATTATAGTTGAAAACTTCACTAATATGGGAAAGGAAATAGTTAATCAAATCCAGGAAGCAAAGAGAGTCCCATACAAGATAAATCCAAGGAGAAATATGCCAAGACACATATTAATCAAACTGTCAAAAATTAAATACAAAGAAAACATACTAAAAGCAGCAAGGGAAAAACAACAAATAACACACAAGGGAATCCTCGTAAGGTTAACAGCTGATCTTTCAGCAGAAACTCTACAAGCCAGAAGGGACTGGCAGGACATATTTAAAGTGATGAAGGGGAAAAACTTACAATCAAGATTACTCTACCCAGCAAGGATCTCATTCAGATTTGATGGAGAAATTAAAAACTTTACAGACAAGCAAAAGCTGAGAGAGTTCAGCACCACCAAACCAGCTCTACAACAACTGCTAAAGGAACTTCTCTAGGCAAGAAACACAAGAGAAGGAAAAGACCTACAATAACAAAGCCAAAACAATTAAGAAAATGGGAACAGGAACATACATATCAATAATTACCTTAAATGTAAATGGACTAAATGCTCCCACCAAAAGACACAGATTGGCTGAATGGATACAAAAACAAGACCCATATATATGCTATCTACAAGAGACCCACTTCAGACCTAGAGACACATACAGACTGAAAGTAAGGGGATGGAAAAAGATACTTCATGCAAATGGAAACCAAAAGAAAGCTGGAGTAGCAATTCTCGTATCAGAAAAAATAGACTTTAAAATAAAGACTATTAGAACAGACAAAGAAGGACACTACATAATGATCAAGGAATTGATGTAAGAAGAAGATATAACAATTGTAAATATTTATGTACCCAACATAGGAGCACCTCAATACATAAGGCAAATGCTAACAGCCATAAAAGGGGAAATCAACAGTAACACATTCATAGTAGGGGACGTTAACACCCCACTTTCACCAATGGACAGATCATCCAAAATGAAAATAAATAAGGAAACACAAGCTTTAAATGATACATTAAACAAGATGGACTTAATTGATATTTATAGGACATTCCATCCAAAAACAACAGAATACACATTTTCTCAAGTGCTCATGGAACATTCTCCAGGATAGATCATATCCTGGGTCACAAATCAAGCCTTGGTAAATTTAAGAAAATTGAAATTGTACCAAGTATCTTTTCTGACCACAATGTTATGAGACTAGATATCAATTACAGGAGAAGATCTGTAAAAAAATACAAACACATGGAGGCTAAACAATACACTACTTAATAACGTAGTGATCACTGAAGAAAACAAAGAGGAAATTTAAAAATACCTGGAAACAAATGACAATGGAGACAGGACGACCTACAATCTATGGGATGCAGCTAAAGCAGTTCTAAGAGGGAAGTTTATAGCAATAAAGTTCTACCTTAAGAAACAGGAAACATCTCGAATAAACAACCTAACCTTGCACCTAAAGCAATTAGAGAAAGAAGAAAAAAAAACCCCAAAGTTAGCAGAAGGAAAGAAATCATAAAAATCAGATCAAAAATAAATGTAAAAGAAATGAAGGAAACAATAGCAAAGATCAATAAAACTAAAAGATGGTTCTTTGAGAAGATAAAGAAAATTGATAAACCATTAGCCGGACTCATCAAGAACAAATGAGAGAAAACTCAAATCAATAGAATTAGAAACGAAAAAGGAGAAGTAACAACCAACACTGCAGAAATACAAAAGATCATGAGAGATTACTACAAGCAACTCTATGCCAATAAAATGGACAACCTGGAAGAAGTGGACAAATTCTTAGAAATGCACAACCTGCCAAGACTGAATCAGGAAGAAATAGAAAATATGAACAGACCAATCACAAGCACTGAAATTGAAACTGTGATTAAAAATCTTCCAACAAACAGAAGCCCAGGACCAGATGGCTTCACAGCCGAATTCTATCAAACATTTAGAGAAGAGCTAACACCTATCCTTCTCAAACTCTTCCAAAATATAGCAGAGGGAGAAACACTCCCAAACTCATTCTACAAGGCCACCATCTCCCTGATACCAAAACCAGACAAGCATGTCACAAAGAAAGAAAACTACAGGCCAATATCACTGATGAACATAGATGCAAATATCCTCAACAAAATACTACCAAACAGAATCCAATAGCACATTAAGACGACCATACACCATGATCAAGTGGAGTTTATCCCAGGAATGCAAGGATTCTTCAATATACGCAAATCAATCAACGTGATATTCCATATTAATAAATTGAAGGAGAAAAACCATATAACCTTCTCAATAGATGCAGAGAAAGCTTTTGACAAAATTCAACACCCATTTATGATAAAAGCCCTGCAGAAAGTAGGCAGAGAGGGAACTTTCCTCAACATAATAAAGGCCATATATGACAAACCCATAGCCAACATCGTTCTCAATGGTGAAAAACTGAAAGCATTTCCAGTAAGATCAGAACAAGAAAAGGTTGCCCACTCTCACCACTCTTATTCAACATAGTTTTGGAAGTTTTAGCCACAGCAATCAGAGAAGAAAAGGAAATAAAAGGAATCCAAATCGGAAAAGAAGAAGTAAAGCTGTCACTGTTTGCAGATGACATGACACTATACATAGAGAATCCTAAAGATGCTGCCAGAAAACTACTAGAGCTAATCAATGAATTTGGTAAATTAGCAGGATACAAAATTAATGCACAGAAATCTCTTGCATTCCTATACACTAATGATGAAAAATTGAAAGTGAAATCAAGAAAACACTACCATTTACCATTGCAACAAAAATCATAAAATACCTAGGAATAAACCTACCTAAGGGGACAAAAGACCTGTATGCAGAAAATTATGACACTGATGAAAGAAATTTAAGATGATACAAATAGATGGAGTGTTATACCATGTTCTTGGATTGGAAGAATCAACATTGGGTAAATGACTCTACTACCCAAAGTGATCTACAGATTCAATGCAATCCCTATCAAACTACCACTGGCATTTTTCAGAGAACTAGAACAAAAAAATTCACAATTTGTATGGAAACACAAAAGACCCCGAATAGCCAAAGCAATCTTGAGAACGAAAAACGGAGCTGACTTCACACTATGCTACAAAGCTACAGTAATCAAGACAGTATGGTACTAGCACAAAAACAGAAATATAGATCAGTGGAACAGGACAGAAAGCCCAGAGATAAACCCACGCACATATGGTCACCTTATCTTTGATAAAGGAGGCAGGAATGTACAGTGGAGAAGGGACAGCCTTTTCAATAAGTGGTGCTGGGAAAACTGGACAGGTACATGTAAAAGTATGAGATTAGATGACTCCCTAACACCATACACAAAAATAAGCTCAAAATGGATTAAAGACCTAAATGCAAGGCCAGAAACTATCAAACTCTTAGAGGAAAACATAGGCAGAACACTCTATAACATAAATCACAGCAAGATCCTTTTTGACGCACCTCCTAGAGAAATGGAAACAAAAATAAACAAATGGGACCTAATGAAACTTCAAAGCTTTTGCACAGCAAAGGAAACCATAAACAAGACCAAAAGACAACCCTCAGAATGGGAGAAAATATTTGCAAATGAAGCAACTGACAAAGGATTAATCTCCAAAATTTATAAGCAGCTCATGCAGCTCAATAGCAAAAAAACAAACAACCCAATCCAAAAATGGGCAGAAGACCTAAAGAGACATTTCTCCAAAGAAGATATACAGACTGCCAACAAATACTTGAAAGAATACTCAACATCATTAATCATTAGAGAAATGCAAATCAAAAGTACAATGAGATATCATCTCACACCAGTCAGAATGGCCATCATCAAAAAATATAGAAACAATAAATGTGGTAGAGGATGTGGAGAAAAGGGAACCCTCTTGCACTGTTGGTGGGAATGTAAATTGATACAGCCACTATGGAGAACAGTATGGAGGTTCCTTAAAAAACTAGAAATAGAACTACCGTATGACCCAGCAATCCCACTACTGGGCATATACCCTGAGAAAACCATAATTCAAAAAGAGTCATGTACCAAAATGTTCATTGCAGCTCTATTTACAACAGCCCAGAGATGGAAACAACCTAAGTGTCCATCATCGGATGAATAGATAAAGAAGATGTGGCACATAAATACAATGGAATATTACTCAGCCATAAAAAGAAAAGTCATTGAGCTATTTGTAATAAGGTGGATAGACCTAGAGTCTGTCATACAGAGTAAAGTAAGTCAGAAAGAGAAAGACAAATACCGTATGCTAACACATATATATGGAATTTAAGGGAAAAAAATGTCATGAAGCACCTAGGGGTAAGACAGGAATAAAGACACAGACCTACTAGAGAATGGACTTGAGGATATGGGGTGGAGGAAGGGTAAGCTGTGACAAAGCGAGAGAGAGGCATGGACATATATACACTACCTAACGTAAGGTAGATAGCTAGTCGGAAGCAGCTGCATAGCACAGGGAGATCACCTCTGTGCTTTGTGACCGCCTGGAGGGGTGGGAGGGAGGGAGACGCAAGAGGGAAGAGATATGGGAACATATGTATATATATATAACCTATTCACTTTGTTATAAAGCAGAAATGACACACCATTGTAAAGCAATTATACTCCAATAAATATGTAAAAAAAAAAAAGACAAGTATTTTCTTTTGAGTTATCTGTAAGTTTGTTCTAGTTGCCCTTGTTTTTCTTTCCTAACCTTAGACATATGTTTATTCCTTTCATTTTTTTCATCTAACTATTTTCTCCATTCTTGTTCCCAAAATGATTTTCAGAGTAAGATGTTATAGCAGCAGTTTACATGATAACAATTATTTGGCTTGTCCAATACTTTCTGTCCTTCTGAGTTATGCACCTTTCCCCTTTCCAGTGGTGTGAGGAGAGGAGGGAGTAAGTTGAGCTATGGCAGCTATGGTTTCTTTGAAATGGAAGAAGTCAGACGAAGAGAATGAAGCCAAGATTAGCAATTTTGAGAATGTGGGAAGATTCTGTTGTTCTATCCTTGGACTTCCGCTGCCTCTAAGGTCTAGCAGCATTCCTGCTATTGCATAATATTGTTCAAGTTGGGTTTCTGTCATTTGCCACCCCAAGTGCTGACTAAGTTCAAATGAAAAGGAGTTTAAATGTTCAATGACCTCATCTTTTGATTACATTTGTGGTGACTTTAGATTTTCAATTTTATAACTTTTAACGTTGTGGTATATATAAGACTTTGATTATTTCTAGTAATTATCATATTGTTTTGTTCAATTCTTGATGGTCAAGATCTAAATAATTTTTTTGGAATCATAGTAGTTGAAGGGAATTGGAGAGGGCATATTTATCCACCCCAACCTGCAGAGAATAACTCATCCTTCAAGGTTTAACTCAATACTTTCACTGAGATTATTTTCCCACGAAGAATTAATTACTTCTTCCTCTTTAGAACATTTTTTCTATGCTGCTAATATAGCGTCTAACACTTTATATGGGTATTTGGATTGATGTATAAAATGTATGTTGTGGGGTCTTTGGCTTTATAGTTCAATATGTAGCATATACTTACCTAGCATTCTCTAAATATTTGATACATTTATTACATAAATGAAAAAAATTATTAAATTTAATTTACAATATGGAAACTAAGATAAAAATGAGAGGTACAAAGGACATTAGAAATCATCTAATATAAATTTCTTAGTTTATAAATTTGTAAACTGAGGGCTACAGAGTTGAATTTTTTTCCAACCTCACATGCAACTAATTACTAGCAAAATTAGAATTAAAGCACAGCTCTTCGTTCAGCTACACCAGGTTGTAACTGTAAGAAGGTGTTTTCTCACATTAAACCTGTGTGATGCATTCATGCTTTGAGAAAAGAGAAAGCTCATATACCCAAGGAGGGTGGCCCTCGTCATCCTCCATAAAATTGCTCAAAATGGATACCCTTGATTTCTCATTTGGTGAAAACTGCCTTGACTTTGTAACCCTGAAGGGAGCACATTATTCTGAGCATGTGTCATTTAATAGTATACTGTCTATTCTGTGTTCGAAATATTTAAATTGGCATATAAAAATTCCTTTATGTTGGAGATGTTTAAAAATCAGGTATTTAAATTATAATTATGGGTCTGTTTTGGATGTTTCAAATGTGATTCACATGTTTGATCAGCCTTCTTGGTGAGATTATACATTCTCTTTTAGAGCATTGCATAATTGTCTTTGTGGTTTAGGATATAGTTGTAGTTGGGAATTTCCATGTGTGTTATGTAGGATCCATGTAGTCTTGGTGTTCAACTTTTGTAATGATGGTGAATACCAGGGAAGACAATTTTGGCACTGAATAGGAGCCCTGATAATAAGAGACGGATAACATTTTGGCCCAGGTGGACATTGTCAAATGTTGATTGCTTAAATGTTGATGTCCTTAATGTATCAAGAACTTTTAAGGGGGAAGGAATGTACTTCTGAGGATCAACACCTCTAAATCAGAGTAATATCTCTTTTGATAACAGATTGATTGTGGAATGTGGCTTCAGATAACAGAGGAGATGAGAAAAGTCTAATCTGAGGGTGAATTATAATTGAAATTATGGCAATATACAGATTACCTATATGAATCTTCATGAAAATTTACTCTTTTCAACTGAAGTTGAGGCATTCATTACCTATTCTCAAGCTGCTGGTGTGAATCACAAGTTCTTTCTTAAATTCTGTAAACTGGATAGGACTGATGGGAACCTCATGGATACTACATATACTATAAGGATTTCTGGTTCAGGTACCAGTCATGCTGTACTGCAATCAGTTTAGCTGCTGAGATTTTAAGAAGGGGACAGATAGACACACTTGTCCATCTGTGTTGCCTGTGACCTCCAAGACATTCAAGAGAGAACTGAATCCCTACATTTATTCTAGGGCCAGTGATCAACCTTATTTCATTATAGGATTTCATTTCTCTACATTATTATTTTTGCTACATTATATCAATAATTTAAGAAATATTTTTGCTCATGGGTCAGCAATATATTTCAAGTATAACTTTTATTAAATATTTATAAAAACAAACATTTTATTTTTCTCTACACACTTACTAGACATTTTTTTCTTGGTATATATTGACATGATACATTTTTTTTAAAAAATTATGAGTATAGACAAACATACTAATGCTCTTGAAGGAGAGAGATGAAAACTCATATTCCAACTACATTTGAGAAGACTGACATATTTTATGTTTCATAATTATCTTTAAAGTTCCCAATTGCATTACTGTTCAAAAGACTTAATTTACTATGTGTCAATGAAAGAATAAAAGAACCTCCCAGACAACTGCTATTTCAGATGAGAAAGTATTTCATTCCTTTGTGCTGTCAGAATATAAAACTTCCATGTGAAGGGCGTTTTTAACCTTCTTTTGTTGTACTCAAAGTCATGGCATCATTTTGGTCAAGGTTGACATTCAACAGAAGCATAAAATATTAATTTAATAAAATTTTCCAGTATGTAGATTTTCTGTATTTATTAATTGGTAACGTCTTTAGGTCTTTTTCTCTCAAAAGTATTTTACAATATATGAGAGCAATCTCAAAACTAGCTTGACAAAATTGATCCATCTCTTGAGAATTTTACTAGCCTACTGAGATTTTTTTAACCCTTCTCCCACATTTCCTGTTCTTTCACCAAAGGATCACTTCATTCAATATCTTATATTGTACCCTCGATGACCCTTTTCACTATGTGCCTTTTGGAACTACTAGGGAGAGTTTGATGAATTGATAATAGCCTGGGGGAATGGCTGCTGATTTTGTTCTTCATCTAAAATCGCTCAGTAGCAGAAAGCCTACCTCCTTATAAATTTACATTTGGGTCATTTTCAATCTGCAAATCACATTAACTATAAACCTACTTGCATTTTCATTATATAATTTTTTACATTTGTTTTTGGCTATACTGTCTGTTATCTTTCTTGGATGGCAGTACAGAGACTCGTTTTAATCACAGGTCTAGGTTCATGGCACACTATCATCAGTCCTCATTTTATTTTATTTTAATTAATTATCCCTTTCTTCAACAATCACTAGTCCTTTTCCTCTTTTGCCCCTTCCTCTACCCAAAACATTCCATTTTGTTTAAGGTTATGTACATTTGTATATTCTATCCTGATGGAATATTGTTTTGAATATTTGAAAAAAAAATTTATGTAAATGGTATTGTACCATAGATTATAGTTCTCTTTTGGTTTCTTACACTTTTTAAAATGCAGTAATATATTCATGTCCATCCACGTTTATGAATGCACGTCTAATTCATTGTTTCTGACTGTTGCATGGTATTTTATAGTGTATGTATACCATATTTAATTATCTGTTCTTTCAACAATGGACAACAAAGTTACCTGATGTTTGTACCAACCCCACCAGGACCTCTCTGGTGTTGTAGGGGTGGAAGTAGGAAAAAACTGTGGGTGGAAGACATGCCCAGGAGATGGAAAGTCTGCCTACACTTATTTTCAGGTCCTCCACACCACATATGGGTTTGAACTCTGTTTTGCCTCTACCATCCTGGTGTTGGCCAGAGATGCTTTTCCCTGTTTCAGAGAGAGGAGGGGAGGGGGCCAACAGTGATCTACCTAGGGATTTATTTTTGTTGTTAATTTTCCAGTGAGAAATCTTATCTGTCTTCTATCACATATCAAGCATTGAATTTTAATAAAGGAAGTTAGAAGCCTGTGTTCTTAGTGTTTTTACAAACCAAGAATCTATCATTATTTTTAGAAGACAAATTCTTGTTTAAAATGTGGACATGAGTAAATGTGGACATCGGAGAGATACAGACTTAAAAATGTATTTTCATTGGGCACATTTAAGGTACATAGTGTTGAACTGGCATCTACTCTAAGTAAACATTAGAGCTATTAACCGCATTAAGAACCACAACTCTCACAGGAAGAATTAATGGCTATACGAAATGACCACAGATTTATATGAAGTAATGAAAAAAAATGCCTCTGGGAAAGATTTCTCAAAATTATTGCAGCAATATATTTTCTGGTCATGTTCTCACTTTCTAAGCAAATTTTGATCTTTGTGATCTCTTTTATCTCTTTGATCTCATACATTGAAACAACTCTTTTTTCTTGGTGGAGGGAACAGGACTTGACATACAAGCACCTTTCTCTGCTCTGTGAACTCTGACACCTGCCTAGACACTACCTGGAATCTTCCACTGGAAAACAAAACAAATCAAAAAGAAAATAGAAACAAAAATAGGGAATTCCCTGACAGTCCAGTGGTTAGGATTCTGTGTGTTTACTGTGGAGGGCCCCGGTTTGATCCTTGGTCGGGGAACTAAGATCCCACAAGTCTTGGGGTGTGGCCAAAAATTAAAAAAAACAAACAATAAACAATAAAATACCTCATTGAAGCCATATCTCACCCTAATTACTGTCTTGTATCCTTCACAGCCAAATTTCTTCAGAGATTCCCTTCCTACTGTGGCATCCTTAACACTCCACTCTAAACTAATGTCGCCCTACAGGGCCAAATTCAAAACTTTTAATTTTTGCTTTACATTTTCTCATGTTGGCAAAATGATATTATGAACCAATTCTTTCACCTCAAAATACTATCTTGTTCAGTTTCTAACTCTCCAGGAAATTTCTCATCTCCTTTGTCTCATAACACACTCAACTCAGAAATGTTCTTTCCTTCTCTTGTCACTCTACTCTCCCTCCCCAATCAATTTCATAACTTCATTTACCACATATCTATTTGCCAGAAATTTTCAAATCTGTATCTTCAGTCCAGACATCACTCCTAACTCCATATATCCAACTTGATATTAACTCTCACCTTGGTGAGTTCACAGGCACCTCAAACTAGGGTTGTCCAAACTGAACTCATGATCTCTCCAATCCCCTACTCCCACACACCAATCCCTCTCCCTCACCCGCTCCTTTCAGTTTTCTGTAATGTTCCATTTGGGTACTACCATCTATCCAATCATACAATCTATAAATGGATGAGCTGTCCTTTAAATTGTCCTCTCCTTTTCCAATCGTGATATGTAATCAATCACCACATCCTAATTATATTTCCAAGATATATTTAAATATACTGTATCCATGTTCCCCACTCTTTCCACACTTCCACCTTTCAATTCAGTCTGTACGCAGTGGTCAGAGTGAATTTAAGAAATCCTAAATCAAATTTTTATATGCCTTCAAATGGTACCAAGGTCTATATAATACCATTAAACTCTTCATGGATTGAGTCCTGCCTATCACACTTACAGTTCTGCTCATCACTCTTCGTTGTCAAACTCAATGTCTTTCAGTCCTTGTGCTTTCCCACCTCTCTGCCTGCCATCGTGGTTTTCCCTCTGCCTGGAATACTCTTCCTACATCATGTTCTCCCATTTCACTTGAATAACTCTTATGCACCCTTTGGTACTTGGTTTAAACCTTACCTTCCCAGATTAGGTGAGGATCCCTTTTTGACGAGTTTATGTGGAACCCTGTACTTCTCCTTTTATAACATTCTTGAACCTTGTGATTATTTGTTTATTAACTTTCCATGCTACAATTTATGTTGCAGGTGGGAAAAATAATTATCTTATTCTCTTGGCAGGGTGTCTGGCACCATAGGCACTCTAAAATATTTGATGAATAAATGAATGACTGCTTAAAGAAAGAAATTAATCTTCTGAAATTCATTCATGTATAATAATTTCCAGAAAGCCTTTCCTTAACTTTTTGTTTTGGCTAAGTTCTCTTTCTCTTTATACTTTGGTATCTTATCCATGACCCCACATTCACCTATTACTAAATTGGGGTGAAAATACCTGCTTCTGGATCTGCCATCACTGAACTCTGCTTCAGAACTTTTATCAGTGGGAAAGGACTGCCTTGGATTGAAGCCCAGCTCTGCTACCAAATAGCTATATTATCTTGGATAAGCTCTGCCTCAGTTTCCTCCTCTATAAAAAGGAGATAATAATAATACTTCCATTGTAGTTCATTGTTAGGATTAAATGACAACACATATGATAAGTGTTCAATAAATATTAGTTACTATTATTACTAATTTTTTGTATTGATTTGTATATTCTGCATTTGCTGTGAATGATAAGGCAAATTGCCTAAGGCAGTAGAGAAAGAGAGGGAGAAACAAAATTACCATTTAAATGAATACATTATTTCATATAAAATATGTATTTGAGTACCTATTTCTAAATTCAATTCAATTCATCTTTCACACTGCAACCAGAATTATATTGTAAAAATGCAGGTTTTCTTTTGCTACTTCCCTCATCAAAATTTCTCCAATGATTCCTTATCACTTATAGGAAAAAAATACAAAAGCTTTAGCATGGAATGAAATGGTCCATGTTAACCTTTCCTGACTTGCCTCCTCAAATTTTTTCTTCTGTCCTGTTACTCTTTCTTGTTTCAGCCTTATTTACCTGCCATTGAGAGAAAGGGAGAGAGAGAGAGAGGAGAAAGAAGAAAGAAGGCTAATGCTCTTCTCTCTCTCAAGCACCAGATCTGTACATGATCAAATTCTACTTCCTCTTCAAAGTCTTTTTGAGTCATTTGTATTCTCCCCCATCTCCTCCTCACTCCGAAAATAATTATATTTTCTCTTTTCTAAATTCTTATGGCATCTTGTGAGTGCATATTATGATACTTGTCATATTTTATGGTAATTATTTATGAATCTATTTCTCCACTGGATTATGAGCTCCTTGAGGGCAGGGACTTCGTAGATCATAGCAGTTCAGAATACAGGTCTTGCATTTTAATTGTAGTTTCATCTCTTCCAGGCTCCATGATCTTGAGCCAGTTTATTTTGGCTTCTCCAGAAAACAGAGATAATGTTAGTACTTACCTGAGGATTAAAGAAGTGCCTAAGACATAAGAAGAGCTCAGTAGATGCTAGCCATTATTATTATTAGTTATATAACATATTGGTGCATAGTAATCCCCAAACCTAGTGGCTTACACCAATAACCATTTTATTATGTTACAATTTTGTAGGGCAGAAATCTAAGCAGGGTGTGTCTGGACAGTTTTCTGCTCTTTGTAGCATTGACTAAGACCAGCTCATCTGGAAGATCCAAGATGGCTTCATTCAACATCTGATGTTTTGATGAGAATGGCAGGAAGACTGAGTTCAGCTGACTGAGTGCCTACACACGGTGTCTCCGCCAGGCAGCCTCAGGGTAGTCAGACTTCCCTGAGAGCAAGAGTTTCAAGAGAACTAGGGAGAAGATGCATGGCTTTTGATGAACTGGCCTCAAAATCCATGCTCTTTCATTTCTACTGCCTTCTGTTGGTTATGAGCGAGTTCTAAGACCAGCCCAGTTGAAGAGGAGAAGAATCAGACTCCACCTCCTGATAGAATAGTAGCCAGGTCACATTGTAGGAACACCTGTGGGATGGGAGAGAGTGCTGCTGCCATTGTTGGAAAACGCAGCGCACCACAGTATTGTCAGTGTTGAAAAGAGGGCCAGACATTCAATCAATATTCAAATGGATAAATGAGAGATTCTAGGGGAAGGAAAAAAGTAGAACACAGTCCTTGCCCCTCAGGATTTTTTAACTCTGTCCTCACTAGCTGCTGAGAATCAGAGACAGCCACAGAAAAAACAGGCTCCATTCTTCTTTTTCTTTTTATCTTCTAAAATAAATCTCAGGGCATAGTGTTTTGAAACTGGAAATGAAAGTGTTTGTTTTCATGGACTGACATCCAGTTCTCAACTTCCCCTCCAATCATCCCCACCCCTACATATCTATCATGTTTTAAACTTTAATTAAGTTTTGTATCAGTTGTCTTAGTAGTTCAACACAAAGAGATAAAGTTTTTCTTTTTTAAAAAATTTATTTATTTATTATTTATATTTGTTTGCATTGGGTCTCTGTTGCGGTGCATGGGCCTCTCATTGTGGTGGCTTCTTTTGTTGTGGAGCATGGGCTCTAGGCATGCGGGCTTCAGTAGTTGTGGCACGTGGGCTCAGTAGTTGTGGCTTGTGGGCTATAGAGCGTGGGCGTAGAGCACAGGCTCAGTAGCTGCGGAGCATGGGCTTAGCTGCTCCGCAGCATGTGGGATTTTCCCAGACCAGGGCTTGAACCCATGTCCCCTGCATTGGCAGGTGGGCTCTTAACCACTGCGCCACCAGGAAAGCCCCAAGTTTTTCTTTTATAGGAAAAAATATAGGGAGTTTTATGATAAAGCGTTTACTGTTTAATTATCTCTATGAATGTTAACTATAATTTTAAGATAATAATTAAACTTCTAAGTCTCATACAATGTTTCACAAGTCCAAAATTATTATATCAAATGAATGAAAATTAAAAACTAATTGATCTAGGGCTTCCCTGGTGGCGCAGTGGTTGAGAGTCCACCTGCCGATGCAGGGCACAAGGGTTCGTGCCTCGGTCCGGGAAGATCCCACATGCCGCGGAGCAGCTGGGCCCGTGAGCCATGGCCGCTGGGCCTGCGCGTCCGGAGCCTGTGCTCCACAATGGGAGAGGGCACAGCAGTGAGAGGCCCGCGTACCGCAAAAAAAGAAAAAACAAAAACAAACAAAAAAAACCTAATTGATCTAAAAATCTCTGATAAAAATTGTTAGTATGTAGAAAAAAACCTCTTAGAACAACAACAACAAAAAAACCCCTGGGCCTACTTATGGAATCCCTGCCCATGTGCCCAAGTGATCTTTAGGTTCAGCTTTCTGATGGGGATATAACTATACCAGAGAGTATACTGTATTTTCTAAGTTCATAGTTATTACACAAAATATTACTGAATCTGGAAATAAAAACTTTAGAAATCACCATAGCAACAATAGGAAATACCTATCCAAAGACACATAGTACATGTTAAAGGCTTGTCCAAGTAATGGCACAACAGCCTGAGCTCTAACAAGACAAAAAAGAATTCTCTCCCAAACTGAGTATGGTGTGTCTTGTCCAATGAAAACAAGCTCAGTTTCATTATTTACATGCATTGGTTAGTTGAATCTTCATCAAAATTTGGAACGTCTTGCTGAGCAGTGGGTAAGCCAAGATTCTAAATTCAAGATTTTCCTTTCTGTTGGACAACAGCCCAGCTCACTGAAGTGGAGAGTTGCATTTATTACAATTCAAAAGCACCTAAAGGACTTAGAGAAAGAATATGCATTGATTTACTGTGACTATTGGCTGCTATGATTTGGCAGAAACCAAGGGGCACAGAAAATTATGCTTTTTTAAACATCTATTCAAGCAATTGCAGAGGCAAGTAAACCAGTTCAGCTGTGTGAAATTTAGTGTTATGTTTTGTTCAGTTATTTATTTTGTGATTTAATCTCTACATGTTGGTGAGAATATACATGATTGAACTTTTTATTGATAATATCTAATTATGTTTAAATATAAAGGAGTATAAACAATCCCTGAATGAAATGTATTCAAACGATAAAAATGGGTATAACTACTTCCTGAATGAGAAATAGTCAAACATTACTGAATCCTTGAGATTTAAGCAAGTAGACATAATTCTTCAGTAGAGATTCTAAAGCAACTCAACTTGGTATCTGTTTAGTAGAGTTATTGGCTATGCAATAAATGTTGCAGAGATTCCCATTTCTACTCATTTGTCTTTGAGCTTTTCCCCCTGAGTTAACTTCCACATGGAATCCTTGTACTCCCTCCTGCCATGGAAGAGAAGCCAAATAGTGAGTGTCTATCAGGCATCTCATCATTAAATCTGAAGGGCAATAATCATTGGTTTGGGCTCAAAAAAGTAAGCTTCATTCATTATCTTTTTTTTGTTAGTTGTTTAGTTTTTCCAAATTCTCGTGTTTATCTTTAAGATACAAAGAACTATTCATTAACTCATGAATGTATTATTTTGTAAACACTACTAACTTCTATTATGTGCCAGGTATTCTGGAAGCTACAATCATTACTTTGAGTGTCAAATTGTAAACAAAAGAAAGTCATTAAACTGCAGTTGCTCACTTTGGGGGAGACAAGTAATTGTAGGCAATTATATTGTGCTGTATGTGATAAATATACAGTATATACACTCAAGCCCATGCGTTATGCCATGGAAGCCCATAAGAGACGGACACCCCCTCTTTCCCTGGAGACTTAGAGAAGTTCTTGGTGAAGGTGACAATATGTGGGAAGGAAATATTTGTTGTTATTTTCTGTTTTATTTTTAATCAGAAAATATACATTGCTTAAAGGAAATGGTCTTTATTTCTCCATCATTCTCCGTTAAAGTGTTAACATTGGGTTGCAAACTTCCCACCTCTTCATCATCACTATTGGAAGAAAATGTATACAAATTATATACAGGATTTGTCTGTTATGCAGCATAATTTGATTTTTGACATTTTAGGAATTAGTCACTTGCAACTGAGGTAAAGGTGAGAATAGAGGGGAAAGCTACAAAGGAAATCACAATGGCTTAAAAAAAAATCACCGTTCAACTCATTGGTTCTGCAGTGACAGAACAGGGAATAAGACCATTCTGCACCATTTATTTGATTGGCAAGATCCTCCTTAAAGGCAGTTCCTTAGGTGGCTCTTCTTTCAACAGAGCAGTCCCCAAGGCAATTCTATTAACATATATTTCCTGATGGTGATATCAGTTGTTGTTATGAAATGTTTTATATTCATCTTTCCATTTATTCATTTGATGAATATTTACTAACAGCCACGGGATCAGGCACTATTTTAGGTGCTTGGAATACATGCAGGAATGTGCTAGTAAATGTTTAATAATGGCTGGGGCGGGGAACCGGTTGATGGGTAGCACTTGCGGGTTTTCTCTGGTGTAAATACTCCTGTGATAGTTGATTTCAAATTAGCAACAGATGTCACTGAATGAGGAGTTGGGAAAAGTACAGAATCAGCTCTTGTGAACTCTGAGAGCTGACTTTAGTACACCACTGCACACTTCAACGAACAAAATACATGAAAAGTGTGCCCTCACAGAGCTAACATTGTACATTATATTATTTAATCCTTGGGACATAGCCACTCTCTTCTGAAATATTAACCACCACATATTAGATAATAGGAAGCACAATCAGAGACATTAAGTAGCTAGAATTAACTCACCCAGCTAAGAAGGTGTTGGAACCTGGACTCATCTCCAGAATTTCTGATGTGATGGCTATACTGGTCACATTGTGTAACCAATTCCTCATGATAGCTCACTGCAGCGTTTTGAAAGCTTCAGGTTGTCATTCAGCCAGCAATCAAAAAAAGGAAGAAGAAATAGAATTTTAAAAATCAGAGTTCATTGTTCAGTATAAGGGGTATGCATTTTTTTGAAACTTTTGTTTCAATTATGAGTGCCTATGATCACAAATTAAAATTTACTTCTTTCTCTAGATTGTAGTCAAAATAAGTTTGAAAAAAAAACTTTATTGACAAAGGCCTCCTAGAATTGCCCTTTAATGATATGTGGTACAGGGGAAATGTCCAAAGGGTGTAATTATGGGGAACCCTAGTGAATTGGGTGTCATCTCATGGGAGAGCCTCAGAAACACAAATGTACACTTGAGGTCAAACGGGTAGCCTTTGCTTTACCGTGGATCCACATTTAGGTCTTAATTATATCTCCAGTTACTGTCTGAACACCTCTCAGAAAAAACAGGGGAATGCTTTCACTTACAGAAAATGAGTCAAAGCCTCTGAGGTAAGAACATGACAGGCTTTAAAACTGATCTCTTACGTTTGTTGTTGATGTTATTGCAATGGCCTTTTTTTTTTTTTTTACATCTTTATTGGAGTATAATTGCTTTACAATGGTGTGTTAGTTTCTGCTTTATAACAAAGTGAAACAGTTATACATATGTTCCCATATCTCTTCCCTCTTGCGTCCTCCTCCCTCTCACCCTCGCTATCCCACCCCTCTAGATGGTCACAAAGCACCGAGTTGATCTCCCTGTGCTATGCGGCTGCTTCCCACTAGCTATCTATTTTACGTTTGGTAGTGTATATATGTCCATGCCACTCTCTCACTTTGTCACAGCTTACACTTCCCCATCCCCATATCCTCAAGTCCATTCTTTAGTAGGTCTGTGTCTTTATTCCTGTCTTACTCCTAGGTTCTTCATGACATTTTTTTTCCCCTTAGATTCCATATATATGTGTTAGCATACGGTATTTGTCTTTCTCTTTCTGACTTACTTCACTCTGTATGACAGACTCTAGGTCCATCCACCTCACTACAGATAACTCAATTTGGTTTCTTTTTATGGCTGAGTAATATTCCATTGTATATATGTGCCACATCTTCTTTATCCATTCATCCAATGATGGACACTTAGGTTGTTTCCATCTCCTGGCTATTGTAAATAAAGCTGCAATGAATATTTTGGTACATGACTCTTTTTGAATTATGGTTTTCTAAGGGTATATGCCCGGTAGTGGGATTGCTGGGTCATATGGTAGTTCTACTTATAGTTTTTTAAGGAACCTCCATACTGTTCTCCATAGTGGCTGTACCAATTCACATTCCCACCAGCAGTGCAAGAGTGTTCCCTTTTCTCCACACCCTCTCCAGCATTTATTGTTTCTATATTTTTTGATGATGGCCATTCTGACTGGTATGAGATGATACCTCATTGCAGTTTTGAATTGCATTTCTCTAATGATTAGTGATGTTGAGCATCCTTTCATGTGTTTGTGGGCAATCTGTATATCTTCTTTGGAGAAATGTCTATTTAGGTCTTCTGCCCATTTTTGGATTGGGTTGTTTGTTTTGTTGTTATTGAGCTGCATGAGCTGCTTGTAAATTTTGGAGATTAATCCTTTGTCAGTTGCTTCATTTGCAAATATTTTCTCCCATTCTGAGGGTTGTCTTTTGGTCTTGTTTATGGTTTCCTTTGCTGTGCAAAAGCTTTGAAGTTTCATTAGGTCCCATTAGATTACTTTTGTTTTTATTTCCATTTCTTTAGGAGGTGGGTCAAAAAGGATCTTGCTGTGATTTATGTCATAGTGTTCTGCCTATGTTCTCCTCTAAGAGTTTGATGGTGTCTGGCCTTACATTTAGGTCTTTCATCTATTTTGAGTTTATTTTTGTGTATGGTGTTACGGAATGATTTAATCTCATACTTCTACATGTACCTGTCCAGTTTTCCCAGCACCACTTATTGAAGAGGCTGTCCTTCCTCCACTGTACATTACTGCCTCCTTTATCAAAGATAATGTGACCAGATGTGCATGGGTTTATCTCTGGGCTTTCTATCCTGTTCCATTGATCTATATTTCTGTTTTTGTGACAGTACCATAATGTCTTGATTATTGTAGCTTTGTAGTATAGTCTGAAGCCAGGGAGCCTGATTCCTCCAGCTCCGTTTTTCATTCTCAAGATTGCTTTGGTTATTCGGGGTCTTTTGTGTTTCCATACAAATTGTGAAATTTTTTGTTCTAGTTCTGTGAAAAATGCCAATGGTAGTTTGACAGGGATTGCATTGAATCTGTAGATCACTTTGTGTAGTAGAGTCATTTTTACAATGTTGATTCTTCCAATCTAAGAACATGGTATATCTCTCCATCTATTTGTATCATCTTTAATTTCTCTCATCAGTGTCTTATAATTTTCTGCATACAGGTCTTTTGTCTCCTTAGGTAGGTTTATTCCTAGATATTTTATTCTTTATGTTGCAGTGGTAAATGGGAGTGTTTTCTTGATTTCACTTTCAGATTTTTCATCATTAGTGTATAGGAATGCCACAGATTTCTGTGCATTAATTTTGTATCCTGCTAATTTACCAAATTCATTGATTAGTTCTAGTAGTTTACTAGTAGCATCTTTACGATTCTCTATGAATAGTATCATGTCATCTGCAAACAATGACAGCTTTACTTCTTCTTTTCCGATTTGGATTCCTTTTATTTCCTTTTCTTCTCTGATTGCTGTGGCTAAAACTTCCAAAACTATGTTGAATAAGAGTGGTGAGAGTGGGCAACCTTTTCTTGTTCTGATCTTACTGGAAATGCTTTCAGTTTTTCACCATTGAGGACGATGTTGGCTGTGGGCTTGTCATATAGGCCTTTATTATGTTGAGGAAAGTTCACTCTATGCCTACTTTCTGGAGGGTTTTTATCATATATGGGTGTTGAATTTTGTTGAAAGATTTCTGTGCATCTATTGAGATGACCATATGGTATTTCTCCTTCAATTTGTTAATACGGTTTATCACATTGATTGATTTGTGTATATTGAAGAATCCTTGCATTCCTGGAAGAAACCCCACTTGATCATGTTGTATGATCATCTTAATGTGCTGTTGGATTCTGTTTGCTAGTATTTTGTTGAGGATTTTTGCATCTATGTTCATCAGTGATATTGGCCTGTAGTTTTCTTTCTTTGTGACATGCTTGTCTGGTTTTGGTATCAGGGTGATGGTGGCATCGTAGAATGAGTTTGGGAGTGTTCCTCCCTCTGCTATATGTTCGAAGAGTTCGAGAAGGATAGGTGTTAGCTCTTCTCTAAATGTTTGATAGAATTAGCCTGTGAAGCCATCTGGTCCTGGGCTTCTGTTTGTTGGAAGATTTTTAATCACAGTTTCAATTTCAGTGCTTGTGATTGGTCTGTTCATATTTTCTATTTCTTCCGATTCAGTCTTGGCAGGTTGTGCATTTCTAAGAATTTGTCCATTTCTTCCAGGTTGTCCATTTTATTGGCATAGAGTTGCTTGTAGTATTCTTTCATGATCTTTTGTATTTCTGCAGTGTTGGTTGTTACTTCTCCTTTTTCATTTCTAATTCTATTGATTTGAGTCTTCTCCCACTTTTCTTGATGAGTCTGGCTAATGGTTTATCAATTTTGTTTATCTTCTCAAAGAACCAGCTTTTAGTTTTATTGATCTTTGCTATCATTTCCTTCATTTCTTTTTCATTTATTTCTGATCTGATTTTTATGATTTCTTTCCTTCTGCTAACTTTGGGGGTTTTTTTTCTTCTTTCTCTAATTGCTTTAGGTGCAAGGTTAGGTTGTTTACGTGAGATGTTTCCTGTTTCTTAAGGTAGGATTGTATTGTTATAAACTTCCCTCTTAGAACTGCTTTTGCTGCATCCCATAGGTTTTGGGTTGTCATGTCTCCATTGTCATTTGTTTCTAAGTATTTTTAAACTTCCTCTTTGATTTCTTCATTATTAAGTAGTGTATTGTTTAGCCTCCATGTGTTTGTATTCTTTACAGACCTTTTCCTGTAATTGATATCTAGTCTCATAGTGTTGTGTTTGGAAAAGATATTTGATACAATTTCAATTTTCTGAAATATACCGGGGCTTGATTTGTGACCCAAGATATGATCTATCCTGCAAAATGTTCCATGAGCACTTGAGAAAATGTGTATTCTGTTGTTTTTGGATGGAATGTCCTATAAATATCAATTAAGTCCATCTTGTTTAATGTATCATTTAAAGCATGTGTTTCCTTATTTATTTTCATTTTGGATGATCTGTCCATCGGTGAAAGTGGGGTGTTAACGTCCCCTGTTATGAATGTGTTACTGTCGATTTCCCCTTTTATGGCTGTTAGTATTTCCCTTATGTATTGTGGTGCTCCTGTGTTGGGTGCATAGATATTTACAATTGTTATATCTTCTTCTTGGATCGATTCCTTGATCGTTATGTAGTGTCCTTCTTTGTTCTAATAGTCTTTATTTTAAAGTCTATTTTGTCTGATATGAGAATTGTTACTCCAGCTTTCTTTTGGTTTCCATTTGCATGGAATATCTTTTTCTATCCCCTCATTTTCAGTCTGTATGTGCCTCTAGGTCTGAAGCGGGGCTCTTGTAGACAGCATATATATGGGTCTTGTTTTTGTATCCATTCATCCAGTCTGTGTCTTTTGGTGGGAGTATTTAATCCATTTACATTTAAGGTAATTATTGATATGTATGTTCCTATTCCCATTTCCTTAATTGTTTGGGTTTTTTTATCATAGGTCTTTTCCTTCTCTTGTGTTTCTTGCCTAGAGAAGATCCTTTAACATTTGTTGTAAAGCTGGTTGGTGGTGCTGAACTCTCTCAGCTTTTGCTTGTCTGTGAATGTTTTAATTTCTCCATCAAATCTGAATGAGAGGGCTTCCCTGGTGGCGCAGTGGTTTGGAGTCTGCCTGCCGATGCAGGGGACACGGGTTCATGCCCCGGTCCAGGAAGATCCCACATGCTGTGGAGCAGCTAGGCGCATGAGCCATGGCCACTGAGCCTGCGTGTCCGGAGCCTGTGCTCCACAATGGGAGAGGCCACAACAGTGAGAGGCCTGCGTACCACAAAAAAGAAAAAAAAAAAATCTGAATGAGATCCTTGCTGGGTAGAGTAATCTTGGTTATAAGTTTTTCTCCTTCATCACTTTAAATATGTCCAGCCAGTCCCTTCTAGCTTGCAGAGTTTCTGCTGAAAGATCAACTGTTAACCTTATGGGGATTCCCTTGTGTGTTATTTGTTGTTTTTCCCTTGCTGCTTTCAATATGTTTTCTGTGTATTTAATTTTTGACAGTTTGATTAATATGTGTCTTGGTGTATTTCTCCTTGGATTTATCCTCTATGGGACTCTCTGTACTTCCTGGACTTGATTAACTACTTCCTTTCCCATATTAGGGAAGTTTTCAACTATAATCTCTTCAATTATTTTCTCAGTCCGTTTCTTTTTCTCTGCTTCTTCTGGAACCCCTATAATTCGAATGTTGGTGCGTTTAATGTTGTCCCAGAGGTCTCTGAGACTGTCCTCAGTTCTTTTCATTCTTTTTTCTTTATTCTTCTCTGCAGTAATTATTTCCACTATTTTATCTCTCAGGTCACTTACCCATTCTTCTGCCTCAGTTATTCTGCTATTGATCCCTTCTAGAGTATTTTTAATTTCATTTATTGTGCTGTTCATCGTTGCTTGTTTCATCTTTAGTTTGTCTAGGTCCTTGTTAAATGTTTCTTGTATTTTCTCCATTCTATTTCCAAGATTTTGTATCATCTTTACTATCATTATTCTGAATTCTTTTCCAGGTAGACTGCCTATTTCCTCTTCATTAGTTAGGTCTGGTGGATTTTTATCTTGCTCCTTCATTTGCTGTGTGTTTTCCTGTCTTCTCATTTTGCTTATCTTACTGTGTTTGGGGTCTCCTTTTTGCAGCCTGCAGGTTCGTAGTTCCCGTTGTTTTTGGTGTCTGTCCCGAGTGGCTAAAGTTGTTTCAGTGGGTTGTGTAGGCTTCCTGGTGGAGGGGACTAGTGCCTGTGTTGTGGTGGATGAGGCTGGATCTTGTCTTTCTGGTGGGCAGGTCCACGTCTGGTGGTGTCTTTTGGGGTGTCTGTGGACTTATTGTGATTTTAGGCAGCCTCTCTGCTAATGGGTGGGGTTGTGTTCCTGTCTTGCTAGTTGTTTGGCATAGGTTGTCCAGCACTGTAGCTTGCTGGTCGTTGAGTGAAGCTGAGTGTCGCTGTTGAGATGGAGATCTCTGGGAGATTTTTGCTGTTTTATATTACGTGGAGCTGGGAGGTCTCTTGTGGACCAGTGTTCTGAAGTTGGCTCTCCCACCTCAGAGGCACAGCACTGACTCCTGGCTTCAGCACCAAAAGCCTTTGATCCACATGGCTGAGAATAAAAAGGAGAAAAAGTAGAAAGATCGAGAGAAAGAAAGAAAGAGGATAAAAGAAAAGAAAATAAAGATAAAAGAAAATAAAGTTATTAAAATAAAAAATAATTGTTAAGAAAATTTTTTTTTAAAAAGTAAAAAAAAGGAAAATGTACGGATACAACCCTTGGACAAATGGTGAAAGCTAAGCTATACAGACAAAATCTCACACAGAAGCATACACATACACACACAAAAAGAGGAAAAGGGGAAAAAAATAATAAATCTTGCTCTCAACGTCTACCTCCTCAATTTGGGATGATTCGTTTTCTATTCAGGTATTCCACAGATGCAGGGTACATCAAGTTGATTGTGGAGATTTAATCCGCTGCTCCTGAGGCTGCTGGGAGAGACTTCCCTTTCTCTTCGTTGTTTGCACAGCTCCCGGGGTTCGGCTTTGGATTTGGCCCCGCCTTTGCGTGTAGGTCACTGAAGGGCGTCTGTTTTTCGCTCAGACAGGACGGGGTTAAAGGAGCAGCTGCTTCGGGGGCTCTGGCTCACTCAGGCCCTGGGGAGGGAGGGGCACGGAATGCGGGACGAGGCTGCAGCTGCAGAGGCTGGCGGGACGTTGTACCAGCCTGAGGCGCGCCGTGCGTTCTCCCAGGGAAGTTGTCCCTGGATCACGGGACCCTGGCAGCGGCGGGCTGCACAGGCTCCCGGGAAGGGCGGTGGGATTAGTGACCTGTGCTCGCACACAGGCTTCTTGGTGGCGGCAGCAGCAGCCTTAGCAACTCATGCCCGTCTCTGGGGTCCGCGCTGTTAGCCACGGCTCGCGCCCGTCTCTGGAGCTCCTTTAAGCAGCGCTCTTAATCCCCTCTCCTTGCGCACCAGGAAACAAAGAGGCAAGAAAAAGTCTCCTGCCTCTTCAGCAAGTCCAGACTTTTTCCTGGACTCCCTCCCGGCTAGTCGTGGTGCAGTTACCCCTTCAGGCTGTGTTCACACTGCCAGTCTTCTCCCTGCACGCCAACCAAAGCCCGAGCCTCAGCTCGCAGCCCCGCCCGCCCCGCTGGGGGAGCAGACAAGCCTCTCGGGCTAGTGAGTGCTGGTCAGCACCAATCCTCTGTGCGGGAATCTCTCCGCTTTGCCTACCGCACCCCTGTTGCTGCATGCTCCTCCGCGGCTCTGAAGCTTCCCCCCTCTGCCACCCGCAGTCTCTGCCCGCGAAGGGGCTTCCTAGTGTGTGGAAACCTTTCCTCCTTCACAGCTCCCTCCCACTTGTGCAGGTCCCATCCCTATTCTTTGTCTCTGTTTTATTCTTTTTTCTTTTGCCCTACCCAGGTACGTGGGGAGTTTCTTACCTTTTGGGAGGTCTGAGGTCTTCTGCCAGCGTTCAGTAGGTGTTCTGTAGGAGTTGTTCCACGTGTAGATGTATTTCTGGTGTATCTGTGGGGAGGAAGGTGATCTCTCAGTCCTACTCTTCTGCCATCTTCCCCCGGCCTCTTCTGCAATTGCCTATTTTTCTTTAGTGGTTAGCAGTAAAAGTATTTAAAGAAAAATTGAGGCAGCAAGGAAGAGGTGAGGCTGTCAAGACCAAATCCACCGCATGGTAGTTTTGAGGAAGAAGGAAGAGATTGGACACTGATTTTGGAAAAGAGCAAACAAGAGCATGGTTGCTCTTCCGTCAACAGGGTTGAAACAAAAGAGAGGCCTGGGGCTGAGCCTGACTACACATCATCTACTGTTGATCCACCACTGACTTGACTCTAAACTTCTTTGAAATTCCACTTGACCGATTTGGATATAAAGTGAACACCCAATGAATCAATTTTTTAGACTATTCTGATCATAAATCTATGAGGGACAGAAACTTGGTCTATTTTGCCTCCCACCATCTCTTCAACACCAAGTCAATAATAGCTGTCCCAGAAATCATTGTTGATTGAATAATTATAAGCCTGAATAAATGTAAGGAAAGAAAACTTTGAATTTATATCTTTTAATATATCCTTGGGCTGAGAATTTCTTAATGATAATGGAATGCTGATTTCTTTGATCTTTTTCTGGTTTACCGTTTGCTAATTGTTAGAGTGTTCTAAAAACTTAAAATTGATATAGATACTAGAACAGTTTTCTATGGCTGCTGTAGCAAATCACCACAAACTTAGTGGTTAAAAACAGCACAAATGTATTAAATTACAGTTATGGAGTTCAGAAGTGTAGCGTTCACTGGGCCAAAATAAAAGTCAGCAGAACCGCATTCCTTTCTGGGTACTCTGGCAGAGCTTCTCGTTTCTTGCCTTTTCTAGCTTCGAAAGGCTGCCTGCATTCCTTGTTTGTTGCTCCCTTCCATCATCACAGCCAGCAATGGCCAGTTGAGTTCTTCTCATGTTACATCACTCATATTCACTCTGCTGCTTCCCTTGTCCATATTTAAGGACTCTTACAATTTCATTGGGTCTGCCTGGATAATCCAGGATAATCTCTGTGTTTTAGGTCAGCTGATTAGCAACCTTAATCCTATTAGCAATCTTAATTCCCTTTTGCCTTGTCGCTTAACATATTGACAGGTTCAGGGAATTAGGACATAGGCATCTTTGTGGGCCCATTATTCTACCTACCATAGACACCAAACATTGGATTGAAATTATTGTTCTGTAGTCATCTACAGTTAAATTCAGTAATAGTGCCTTGTCCTTCATTGACTCCTCCATTCCATCTGAAACTTTTACAGAGTTTGAGGGCCTTGAATCACACAGAGTTGGGCTTCAGTTCCAGCTCTGACTATTCTAGTTTTGTGACCTTGGAAAAGATAACTAGACTTTTTCAGTGTCACTCTGTGTCTGTGAAGTGGCAATATGTGTTGCAAGGGTTTTGTGATGATTAAAGAAACATGGGTAGAGGATATATATATATATAATTTATAAGCCTATTAAAATATTGATTTATTCTCACTGTTAGAAGAGAATAGAAAGAATGGAAGAGGAGCTAAGGCTCTTGGTTTTTGCTTCTCTTGCCTCAGTGATAATTAATAGCTACTTTAAAGATCTATCTGAAGCTTTTGTTAGAGAAGGAGATGGGGCTTCTCAGGAAGGGGAGGAAGTGGAAGTGAGCATCTGAGAGGATGATGAAGGAGGCCAGACTCTGAGCCTAGGAGGACACAGGAATTGCTATACCAGTAAAGGAGTTTTGTTTTCCATTTGTACCAGCATACTAGGGCCAGGCCAAGGGAGGCTCAGATTCTCGACACAGATTTCCATGGTCACACCTGGCACAGAAGTAAAGCTTTTACACACCCTGAAAAGCACCATGAAAATCTGGGCAAGGAAAAGTAGCAGAGTGGTTCCCACAGATTTCAGATTTTGAATTGTGGGAGGAGGGGAGGTGGATTAACATTTTTTGGAAAATAAATGTATTTGATATTTCTTCTGTTATAAAGTCTCTGAATATATAAGAAATTAAAGATATAGTAGCTATAATTGCTATACTCAATTAATTTTCAGTCTATGTGATCTAATTTGATTCTTTCCAAATACTATGCATGCTGAATAAAAAGTAATAAAAAATTTCTGATTCCTTTGTATATTTTTTGCTTCATGCCTTTCATAAATAAGGCTTTTTAAAAACCAAATGGCAACAGGTTTTAGATTTTCACTCTTCATGAAAAAGGTAAAGTGACATTCTCTTTTTATTTAACATCTTCACTTTTATTTCTGGCATTTGTTATTCTAGTGTACTATTTGTTATTTGTTATAATGCAAAAGCAACACTTCTGAAAGCCTCACTCAATATGATGAAGAATGTATTTCAATGACTCAAAATACACTTACTCTATTTAACCAAACTGTGTATGCATTTTGATATTATTTTATTTTAATTTTTTAAATCTACATTACTTATCCAACAAATTGGAACTATTCTGCTATGCATTTATTTATGAATGCTTTTAAAATTCCAAATGGCTCATAATGGCATATTTGAAACTACTAGAGTTGATGCTGTAAGTGAATATTAAGACTCATAACCCAAATGAAAAGCTATTATTGCAGAACACTCAAGTCATTTTCTAGAGCATAATATCACAGCAAATTTAAAGATGTTTATTCAAAATACCATGAAAAATTTGACAATATGATGACAATCCCTTTGCAAACTTCAAGTGTTAAAATTATTCTTGAACCATCCTACTGGAAAAGATCAACCAAACTCACAAACGTTTATTAGCATTACAATAAATAAACATCGATTATGGCAATAAGAATGCCATAAGAATTTTGAGTCAAGAAAAACAATGTTCTAAATAAGAAAAAAACATCACCCTAGATATACAGTTAGATTACTCTACAAAAGGGGAGAAGGTATAAACCTTTTCTATGGGTTTAAGAAAGACAGCCATGGTTAATATGGTCCATGTGGTTTACCACAAGATAGTTTCTGAAGCATCATACTCTTCACTGGTTTTGTCTATATAATAAATAATATTTCATTTATTAACATGTATGTTCTGTGAGACATCTTATCCCATTTTTACTCCCATGAACTGTTTTCTTGCTGGAATGTATTTTTCTAGTAATTCTTAAAAATTAGTTTTAGAGAAATCTGTGCACAATTTTCACTCCATGTGAATTCTTTTTAGAGAGATAAAAAGTGCCAAGCAGTGGTACTAAATCAGTGACTCACAAACCAGGGGCATTTTTGTCCTGCAGGGCCATCTGGCAATGTCTGGAGGCAATTTTGGGTGTCAAAATTGGATTGGGGAGGTACTACTGGGACCTAGTGGGTAGGAATCAGAAATGCTGTTAAACATCCTACAACGCATAGGATGGCCCCCACAACAAGGAATTATCCAGCCAAGGATATGTGAATAGTGCCAAGACTGAGAAACCCTGATTTAAGTTAAAAAACAGTCACAAAACCCATATATATGTAGTCAGTTTGCTAAGTAAAAATAATTGGTTGTCTAGTAAACATTATTTACCAAACACCCCCTTTGGCAAGGGAGGTGTTGAAAAATAAATGATCTCTTGCCTTGAAGGTTTTAAAGTTTTAACAAAATAGTTGATCTAGAATTGTGTTTTGTCTGTCCAAAATTGTCTGCACATGTAAGTGAAATACACCAACTCCAGAAATAAGAAGTATACATCTATAGAACTTTGTACATAGTAGACAAAGATAAATGACTAGACAGTGACTAGACTAGATAAATAATTATCTAGTAAAGATTTATTTAGTGTTCATTGTCTTCTTGGAAGGATCAAAGTCACATAAGTGAGAGTCTCTGAAATTGAGGGGTTTGTATTTTATTAGAAGGAGTCAGACAGTCAAATAAATAAATGCAATTAGAGGAGAGAAAAGACTGAAAAGCAAAGCAGGTGGGGGCCAGAATGCAACTCCTATGTAATATAGGAGTTTACATTTTATTTTATAGGCAACAGCATTAAAAATTGCTTGATGTGAGTGTGGGGAATGGCCTGGAATGATAGGATACCAGTAGGATTTTAACAGCCAGGGGAGAGATGTTAAGGACCTGAGCTAAGACAGGGCCATGAGTACGAAGGAGAGTGGGTATAAAGATATGAATGAGACTGAATTGAGTGAACTTGGTGACTGATTAGCCAGGAGTGGGTGAAGGAAGAATAGCATCTAGGATGACTCTGGGCTCAGGATGGGCTAAATGAGTTGTTATTCACTAAAAGAGAAAGGAAATGGGCAGTAGAGTTATGGAGGAGTTTGCTCCTGGCAATCTGAGTTTGAGATGCCTTTCTGACATCCTGGTGGTGGTAGAAGCTGTATATGTGAGCCTGGAATTCAGACAAGAGAGCTGGGCTTTATTGGGAGAGACTTCTCCATGGATCTGTAGCATTCTGCATCTTTAAGGCAGAGATATTGACCGCTTTTAATATCTTTTCAAGGATGTTGTTATAGGGAACAGCCTGGAATTTAGAGACAGTGTCTCACTCTGGAGTACAGGGTGTGTTTTTTTTTACTTTAGAGTATGATAAAGAAAATGTCTCCCCTTGGAGCACAGTTTGGTCAGGTTTGCTTGCAGCCCATTATAAAAGTTTGGGGCTTCCTAAGCTTGGGTTTCTTAGTTATAGTGCAAACCCACTGCACCCACAGCATCCGCCTGGGCCTCTAAACAGTGTCCCATGGATTTAGGTGGGAAAAGGGAACTGGCGTGAACATGAAGCATACTCACCTTGTTGTGCTGTGAGTAATAAAGTCCTTTGTTTCTGATCCAAGAGTCTTCTGCCAGCATCCATGATCCAAGAGTCTTCTGCCAGCATCCATGAAACTGGTATGCTAACTTGTGAGCTTGTAAACAGGGTAAACTCACAAACTCTTCATAGTCCTTGACAGGCTGGTAATGGAGATTTGGGAATGATCAGAATACTGCCCGGGGTGGAAGTCTTCAGAGTGTACAAGATCTCCTGATACAAAGAAAAGAAAGGGATTCTTCAACCTGGGATACATAATATTTTTTTCCTGTTTTTATTTCATTTCTTTCATTCTCTTTTCTTTCTTTCCTCCATCCTTTTTTTTTTATAAGTTTATTCTTTTCTTAAATTAACTAATTAATTTATTTTTGGCTAGGTTGGGTCTTTGTTGCTGCATGCGGGCTTTCTCTAGTTGCAGCGAGTGGGACTTCCGTTGCAGTGCGTGGGCTTCTCATTGTGGTGGCTTGTCTTGTTGTAGAGCACGGGCTCTAGGCGTGTAGGCTTCAGTACTTGTGGCACTCAGGCTCAGTAGTTGTGGCTCAAGGGCTCTAGAGCTGAGGTTCAGTAGTTGTGGTGCACGGGCTTAGTTGCTATGCGGCATGTGGGATCTTCCTGGATCAGGGATCAAACCCGTGTCCCCTGCATTGACAGGTGGATTCTTAACCACTGCACTACCAGGGAAGTCCCCCCTCCTTCCTTTTTTCCCTCCCTTCTTCCCTTCCTCCATCTCTCCCTCTCTTCCTTCCTTCCTTCCATTCCTACCTATCCCCTTCCCTTTCCCTCTATCTCTCTGTCTTTCATAATGGCACATAAGTCCAATAGGAATTGAGAGCAGACTGCTTCTGCTCCTTCATCACTGTAGGGAGAGATGCCATCCTTTTCCTCTGGCCCAAACAGTTTTCTCAGAGAAACTGTCCCATCCAGAGCTCAGAACAGGCAACCGTGCCAGAATCTCATTGCCTGACCAGGTAATAGAGGGGGTGAGAAGATAAGCTGATTCTTGTTCTCTTACAATGTTGATTTCCCTACATAAACATTGTAAGAGAACAAGAATATTTAATATCTTTTAATACGGGAAATTAACACTTTTGTTTTTCCTCCTTTTCTTTGTTATTCTGGGACTGTTTCAGATAAGCTTGTTTTTCTATTTAAAGTGGTGAGGGCAGAATACATGGGGCATGAACCACAGGAAGAACTTCAGGGGTGAGAAACACATTTGTGTTTTTGGAGATGGGGTGGTCAGTAGAGAAGATGCCTAAAGTTGAGCGACTAATTCCAGTAAAATTTTCAAGAAGTGAGAAGAGAAGTAAAAACTTGATGGGTGGACATTATGAAGAACTACTGAATAAGATGTTGAAGGACCTCCCGGAGGCTGAGTCTTGGTCTACCATCCACTCAGCTTTCAGTCAAACAAGAGCATCTCAGGGTTAGCACCCAGAGACTACGCTGGTTGAATCTCCTGAGCCTTAAAGAAAATCTTTCTTTTATGAGACACCCACCTTCACTCTGAATGCCTGGCAAGAGTAATGGTCATTCATGACACAATTCTGTATGTGGTCATGCCACCCTGTGTGCACACCACTGCACACATATATGATGTCACAGCACATCTGCAAGCCCTAAGGGAGAGGTCCTGAGCTGGAACCATTAGAGGCAGAATCACTCCGAGGGTTTTTTAGGGGAAAGAAGAATAGTTTTAAGCAGGGCTTGAAAGAAAGATGAGCCCTTTTTCAGGACAAAAAGTGGCATGAGCACAGAAATGATTTTTATTTTTTAATTGTAATTATTTTGCAAAAAATGGTGAATAAACCTGAACCAGTAGTGATTCTATTGGTAGTAAGTAGAAATTTATATCAGTCAATTAGAGGATAATTGTATTACATAGAGGGGAAATTAGTGATTTAACTTATGCAGTACCAAGTTATGGCGTTGTTCATCCCTGAGTGCAGATTTATGAAATAAATTAAGAATATTTCAAGGTATTGCTGCTAAGTGCAGAATGTTATGTGGTTAGAAAATATTCTATATCTGTGGAGTTACACCCCAAACAAAACAAAACTGAAAAAAGAATTAATAATAAAGACAGAAATATGTAGTAGTTAAATATTTCTAGAAGAAAAATACTTATTTTCCTCTATTCCTTTTGGGAACCCCCCCCCCCAGGCATGAAAAGTAAGCATTTTAACAAAAAATATTATAGTACGCCAAGCAAATGCTTGCCACAAAAGTATGCATCCTCCTTTCTGTATATCTGTAACAAAATATGGATCTATTTATCCAGATGCTATCTGTGAACACTGGAACAACACTTGCATATTCAGCTCATGTTTTTTCTGAGCTTAGACTGTACACATACTATGGCCTATGCAGGCTTGTGATAAGAAAGCCTGTTGCAAAAATATGGACTCACTGTTTTTGCAAATGCACGTCTGGACAAAAGCTGTCAATAACTCTTCATCAATATGTTTTACTGCCCAGTTTTTTTTCAGCATATGCAGTTCCTGTAATGTGTTGTGATAATGCTGGTTTAAAATAGCTATGACTCCAGTCAGTTCGCATTAACAGTAAACAAACAGATGGCTCACCAAAGGATAGATCTTTTCCAATAACCCAAATGTACCATATAACCTACTTTTATAAATATGAACACCTCTAAAAAGTATCTTCTGTGATGGCTAATTTTGTGTGTCATCTTGGTTGGGCCACAGTGGCCAGAAACCTGGGTGAACGCTATTCTGGATGTTTTCTGTGAAAGTGTTTTTTGGATGAGATCAACATTTAAGTTGGTAGACTTTGAGTGAAGTCAAATACCTTCCATAAAGTGAATGGCCCTCATCCAATCAGCTGCAGCCTTTAACAGAACAAAGGCTGACCTCCCTCTAAGCAAGAAGGAATTCTGCATCTCTTCCCTGAGTCTCCAACCTGTCTGCTTACCCCATTAGATTTTGGACTTGCCAAGCCTCCACAATTGCATGAGCCAACTCCTTAAAATAAATCTCTCCTCTCTCTTTCTTTCTCTATAGATGATAGATAGATAGGCAGATAAAGATAAATCTATAAACATATATCCTGTTGGTTCTGTTTCTCTAGATACCTGTGACTGATATACCTTACAACTGCCTCAGAAAAGTCACTCTACCTATTAAAGAAAAAATTTTAAGTAGGAGTTCTTAGAATGTTCAGGATAAATACAAGATTAAAAGTGTATTGTTTGTTGACTTGTAGGTTAAGGAAGAGATAAAGGGACAAAATAACTATATTGAATAACCATGAACACGAAGTATTTATTCAGGTAGCAAGCCCATCAATAAATTGCTCATAAATTCCTAGGTAATTAGTTTTATTGAATGCTTACAGGTGGCGTATTCCCTATCTTTGAAAAGGGAATGTCTGAAGCAAAAAAAGCAAGCCCTCTTGCTGTAAAGTAATATTAAGATGTTTAATAAACCACGCACCATGTAACATGCACATCAAATATTTGATGAAGACATTTCCAGGAAAGATGTAGGAATAAGAGAAGGCCCAGCCCGCTGAAATGTACCAAAATGAATAAAATAGGCAAGAAACTTGAGACTAGGGTTTAGTTTCAAACTTATTACACAAACTACATGGAATATGTTTCAGGAACAGTATAAACTGAACAAAACTGAAAGTAGACATTGTAAGTTGACATTAAATAATTCTTCCAAAAGGAGTGATTCAGTGTTTTAGAAAGTTAGTGAAGTAAATCTGGAAAAATCCCAGTAACATTTCCTATTTTGGAAACAAACCTGAAGGTAGGGATGATAAAGAGATCATGATAAAGGAAATCTTTTCTTGATCATGATAAAGATGATAAGGAAATCTTTTCATTAAAAATTGAGTGCCGGGGCTTCCCTGGTGGCACAGTGGTTGAGAGTCTGCCTGCCGATGCAGGGGACACGGGTTCGTGCCCCGTTCCGGAAAGATCCCACATGCCGCGGAGCGGCTGGGCCTGTGAGCCGTGGCCGCTGGGCCTGCGTGTCCGGAGCCTGTGCTCCGCAACGGGAGAGGCCACAACAGTGAGAGGCCCGCGTACAGCAAAAAACAAACAAACAAACAAACAAAAAAATTGAGTGCCATGGGATTTAGTGTTGAACATGTATGCTCTGTAAAGAAAAATTCCTCCAGCTATTCAAGGAAGGCAAGAAGGTTACTTGCAAAAGAATGAGAAAAGTTTGTCCTGACTTCTCCTTAGCAATAGTGGAAACCAGAAAAGCAGTTTCTATGGATGAGTTAATGTCAGTAAACAGTTGGATGTATGATCTATAGCTTACAAAAGAGGTCTGCCTTGGAGATAGAAATGCCTGCTATTCATCTTCACGTGAATTGATTGCTATCAAGGAGAACTATAGGCCAGTATTGCCAGATCGTCCAAGTCAAAATTCCATATTTTTAACTGAAATCTCCTGATCTGAAACTATTTGAATTTAAAACTGTTTGGACTTAAAAAGAAAACATTTGGGGACTGACAAGTGATTGAGCCAAACAAAGCACAGGAACCATTAATTTTAAGACTCAGAGGGAGGAGGAGGAGGGGGAGAGGGAGAGGAGAAGGAGAAGATGAAGATGAAGGAGAAGAAGAAGGATAAAAGGTCCTAAGCTGAGCGAACTCTAACAACCACTAGATTTGTTAAGACATATATATACAACTTGCTCTATAGATTTAATCCTATCTCAATCAAGATTCCAACAAATTATTTTTTGGATATCAACAAACTGATTCTAGAAGATGAAGGAGAAGAAGAAGAAGGATAAAAGGTCTTAAGCTGAGCAATCTCTAACAACCACTAGATATGTAAGACATATATATACATCTTGCTCTATAGATTTAATCCTATCTGAATCAAGATTCCAAAAAATTATTTTTTGGATATCAACAAACTGATTCTAGAGTTTATATGGAGATGCTAAAGACCCCAAATAGCCAACACTAGACTGAAGAAGAATGAAGTTAGAGGACTGATACTATCCACCTTCAAGACTTAATATGAAGCTACAGTAATCAAGATAGTGTGGTATTGGCAAAAGAACAAACAGGTCAGTGAAACAGAATACAGAGCCTAAAAGCAGACCCGCATAAATTTAGTCAACTGATCATTGATTAAAGAGCAAAAGCAATACAATGAAGCAAAGATAGTCTTTTCAACAAATGGTGCTGGAACACCTAGACACACATGCAAAACAAATGAATCTAGCTACAGATCTTACATTCTTCACAAAAATTAACTCAAAATGTATCATAGACCTAAATGTAAAACATAAAACTATAAAACTCCCAGAAGATGGGCTTCCCTGGTGGCGCAGTGGTTGAGAGTCCGCTTGCCGGTGCAGGGGACACGGGTTCGTGCCCCGGTCCGGGAAGATCCCACATGCCGCGGAGCGGCTGGGCCCGTGAGCCGTGGCCACTGGGCCTGCGCATCCGGAGCCTGTGCTCCGCAACGGGAGAGGCCACAACGGTGAGAGGCCCGTGTACCGCAAAAAAAAAAAAAAAAAAAAAAAAAAAAAAAAAAACACTCCCAGAAGATAACACAGGAGAGAACCTAGATGACCTTAGATATGGCAATAGCTTTCTAGATACAACACCAAAAGCACAATCCATGAAATAAATAATTGATAAACAAGACTTCATTAAAATGACAACTTCTACTCCACAAAGGACACTGTCAAGAGAATGAGAAGAGCCACAGACTAGGAGGAAATATTTACAGGACTGTTATCCAAAATATACAAAAAACTCTTAAAGCTCAACAATAAGACAACCAACAATTTGATAAAAAAAATGGGTCTAACACCTTTATTGACACCTCACCAAGGGAGATATACAGATGGCAAATAAGCATATGAAAAGATTTTCCACATAATATGTCATTAGGGAAATGCAAATTAAAACAACAATGAGATACCACTACACACCTATTAGAATGACCAAAATCTGGAACATTGACAATAGCAAATGTTAGTGAGGATGCGGAGCAACAGAAACTTTAATACATATCACTGATGGGAATGCAAAATGCTACAGCTATTTTGGAAGATAGTTGGCAGTTTCTTACTAAACTAAACTAAACCTTGCTATTTACCTAGAGGAATTGAAATTTATGTTCATAAAAACCTGCACATGAATGTTTATAGCTGTTTTTATTCATAATTGCCAAAATTTGGACGTAACCAAGATGTCCTGCAGTAGGTGAATGGATTAATAAACTTTGGTACATCCAGACAATTAAATATTATTTGGTGCTAAAAAAGAAATGAGCTGTTAAGCCAAGAAATGACATAAGGAATCTTAAATGCATATTATTAAGTGAGAGAAAACAATCTGAAAATTCTACATACTGTATGATTTCAGCTATATGACATTCTGGAAAAGACAAAATTATTAAAACAGTGAAAAGGTCAATTTTTGTAAAGTCGTGGGTAGGGGAGAGAAGATGAAAAAGTAGAGCCCAGAAGATTTTTAGGACAGTGAAATTACTCTGTATGATATTTTAATGATAGCTACCTGTCGTTATCCATTTGTCCAAACCCCAAAAATTTAGAAAACCAAGAGTGAACTGTAATGCAGACCATGAACTTTGGGTGATTATGATTTGTCAATGTAGGTTCATCAATTATAATAGATGTACTATTCTGGTGAGTAACGTTGGAAATAGGGAGGCTATGCATGTGTGGGAGAAGGGAGTATATGGGAAATCTCTGTACCTTCCTTTCATTTAAGTATGAGTCTCAAACTGCTCTAAAAAAATAAAGTCATTTTTCAAAAAAAAAAAACACAAACATATAAAGCTGCATTTATTAAAAGTGTAATACTGGACCAGTGATAAATAAATAGAAAAATGGAAAGCTTAAACAGTTACCAAATAAATCCAAATTTTGGGAATTTTGGCATGGTGGCATTACAAATGAGTGAGATAAATATGATATTCAATATATGATTTGGAGACAATTTTATAGCTATGTTGAGATGCTTTCTGACAACCTAGAGGGGTGAAACAGAGAGGGTGGGAGGGAGGCTCAAGAGGGAGGGGATATGCGGATATATGTATACATATAGCTGATTCACTTCATTGTACAGCAGAAACTAACACAACAGTGTGAAGCAATTATTCTCCAATAAAGATGTAAAAAAAAAGTTATGCTGAAATACTGCCTCATATGTTGCATTAAAAATAATTTGTACTTGAAGATAAAAATGTGAAAATTAAAATAATATACTAAAATAAAATTTAGATATATATTTCTATAATATAAGCTGGAAAATAATTAGCTGAGGATAATCCAAAGCCATCACATCAGTTATTTACTGCTGTGTAACAAATTACCCTAAAACTTACTGAATTTAAATAATGATTTATTATTTTTTATGATTCTGTGGATTAGCTAGGTGGTTCTTATGCTGATCTTGGCTGGATTAACTCATGTGGCTGTGATCAGATCATGGGTCCAAAGGTGTCTGGGTTCAGCTAGGGGAAATGGGATGACTGTTCTCTTATCTTCAAGATGGCTAGACTGGACTTCTTCACAGTATAGTGGCCTCAGGGTTTCAAAGAGGCAAAAGCAGAAACTGCAGAGAATTTGCTTCAGAAATTTGCACAAGGTCACTACAGCCTCATTCTATTAGTCATAGAAATTCACAAGATCTGCTAGTTTCAAGAAGTGGCAAAGGAAACCCTGCTTCTTGATGAGAGACGTTGCAAAGGATTTTTGGCAATTTTTAATCCACCACAGGTGCAAACTCTAAAGAACAATTTTGATTGTTTGGATGACATAAAAATGAAAAATTTTACTGCCAAATTCCCATAATAAAGAAGGCTGAACAACAAATGATAAAGTGGTTAAAAATATTTTGTAACACATGTGACAAAGGATAAGTATTTCTAATACATAAAGCACTCTTACAAAACAATGAAAAAAGGTAAAAACTGATCAGAATAATGGGATAAGCCAATTGTAACAACAATTCTCAAAAGAAGAAGAAATATCAATCAACAATTGTATGAAACTAGCACCACCTAATAAACAAATAAATTCAAAATAAAACACCACTGCAATCTTTTCTACCCACAAAATTCATACAAGTTAACAAAATTGATGATGCCCTTTTATGGAAAGTTATAAGAAAAGAGGATTGTCCTACACTGGAGGAATATAAATTCAAATTTCTTTTCAGAATAATAAGTTGGCATTCTATCAAAGTCTTTAAAAATATGCACACCTAACAGTTTGCTTCTAAAAATTTATCTGAAGAAAGTTAGACAATTAGACTAAAAAAATTATAAGAATGTTCCTCCCAAACTTGACTACAAAAGACAAAAATGCAAACAAGCTCAATTCTTTAATTATTCACGCATTCATCCAATGAATATTTATTGAGAGCTTGCTATGTATAGGCATGATTGTAGTCCTGATGATAAAGTGGTAAACCAGACAACGTCTTTGCTGCTATGGTGCCTTGTCCTGGTGGGGAAGCAAACAATAGACTAATAGCTATTCTATACAATATGCTATCAGGTAGAGGGGTGAAGTACTATTTTAATAGAGTGGACTGGGTAGGCCTCCAGTGAAGTAACATTTGAACACAGACTTGTATACTTTTGTGTTTGTAGACCCAAAGATAGATATCCTTCCCAGATCCTTTTCAGGAAGGACTTGCTGCCCAGCAAGGCAGAGACCTTGCCTGATTTCAGTTTTTTTCCTTAGCTCTTAACCACTTAACTCTATGCTTCGCACATGGTAGGAATTCAAAACAATGAAGACATTTCCGGTAAAAAATTATTAGTTGATATTTTGTACACTTGGGCAGTCTTCGTGTGCAAAAGCTACACTTTGATGCTGTTATTTTCCCCTTGGGCTGCATTTGCTTCTGGGCTGTCTTAGACCTTTCCTGGAACTCTACTGAATGCACTGAATCACTAAAGTGGCCAGGAGAGTGCCTCTCTGGTCCGACTCCTTTGAATTGTCATCTTTCCTCTCCAATGCCAATAGCTTCTTCTTTTTGGTTATTTAGCCAATGACTCTGACATTTGGACTTCTGGAAAGCATCACTTTGTACTGTAAGGTTACCTTGTAGGCCTATTTTCCAGCAAAGGCATGACACTCTCTAATATTGGAAGAGGACTTGTAATCCAATTATTTTCTCTAAAAGTGATCAGTTTCTTTTCTTTCTTTTTTTCCCTTCAACTGTCCTGTTTAGAACATCACTTCCAATCTCCTTTGGGTCCTTAAATGGCATAACTGCCTACTCAGTCAACCAAACTCTTCCCTCTTAATGTAACAGTCCTATAATTCAGAAAGGTTAGAGTTAAGTAACTCAAAATTAATTTTTACTGAGTACTGGTACATCTAAGAAACAGTTTTAAGTAATTAGGAACATACCAAAATAGCATAAGAATAAGCATCAACCTTCAATTAGCAACTATGTAGTTGAACATATCTAAACAGAACTAGTTATATCAAGAAGTATAGGAGGGGAGGGAGCTTCAAGATGGCGGAAGAGTAAGACGTGGAGATCACCTTCCTCCCCACAAATACATCAGAAATACATTTACATGTGGAACAACTCCTACAGAACACCTACTGAACGCTGGCAAAAGACCTCAGACCTCCCAAAAGGCAAGAACTCCCCACGTACCTGGGTAGGGCAAAAGAAAAAACAGAGAAAAAAGAATAGGGACGGGACCTGAACCAGTGGGAGGGAGCTGTGACAGAGGAAAAGTTTCCACACACTAGGAAGCCCCTTCACGGGCGGAGACTGCGGGTGGCGGAGGGGGGAAGCCTCGGGGCCGCAGAGGAGCACGCAGCCACAAGGGTGTGGAGGGCAAAGTGGAGAGATTCCCGCACAGATGATTGGTGCCCACCAGCACTCACCAGTCCGAGAAGCTTGTCTGCTCATCCACCGGCGAAGGCGGGGGCTGGGCGCTGAAGCTCGGGCTTCAGTCGGATCCCAGGGAGAGGACTGGCACGTGAACACAGCCTGAAGGGGGCTAGTGCGCCACAGCTAGCCGGGAGGGGGTCCGGGAAAAAGTATGGACCTGCCGAAGAGGCAAGAGACTTTTTCTTGCCTCTTTGTTTCCTGGTGCGCGGGGAGAGGGGATTAAGAGCGCCGCTTAAAGGAGCTCCAGAGACGGGCGCGAGCCGCGGCTATCAGCGCAGACCCCAGAGACGGGCATGAGACGCTGAGGCTGCTGCTACAGCCACCAAGAAGCCTGTGTGCAAGCACAGGTCACTACTCACACCTCCCCTCCAGGGAAGCTGTGCCGCCGCCACTGCCAGGGTCCCGTTATCCAGGGACAACTTCCCTGGGAGAACACAGGGCGCGCCTCAGGCTGCTGCGAAGTCACGCCAGCCTCTGCCGCCGCAGGCTCGCCCTGCGTCCGTGCCTCTCCCTTCCCCTGGCCTGAGTGAGCCAGAGTCCCCGAATAAGCTGCTCCTTTAACCTCATCCTGTCTGAGCGAAGAACAGACGCCCTCAGGTGACCTACACGCAGAGGCGGGTCCAAATCCAAAGCTGAACCCCAGTAGCTGTGCGAACAAAGAAGAGAAAGGGAAATCTCTCCCAGCAGCCTCAGGAGCAGCGGATTAAATCTCCACAATCATCTTGATGTACCCTGCATCTGTGGAATACCTGAATAGACAATGAATCATCCCAAATTGAGGAGGTGGACTTTGGGAGCAACGAGATATATATATATATATATATATATATTTTTTTTTTTCTCCCATTTCCTCTTTTTGTGAGAGTGTATGTGTATGTTTCTGTGTGTGATTTTGTCTGTATAGCTTTGCTTTTACCATTTGTCCTAGGGTTCTCTCTGTCCATTTGTTTTTGTTTTAGTATAGTTTTTAATACTTGTTATCACTGGTGGATTGGCTTTTTGGTTTGGTTGCTCTCTTCTTTCTTTCTCTCTCTTTTTTTTTATTACTTAAAAAAATTATTTTCCTAATAATTATTTTTTAATTCAATAACTTTATTTTATTTTATTTCATTTTATCTTCTTCTTTTTTTCTTCTCCCTTTTATTCTGATCTGTGTGGATGACAGGCTCTTGGTGCTCCAGCCAGGCGTCAGGGCTGTGCCTCTAAGGTGGGAGAGCCAAGTTCAGGACACTGGTCCACAACAGACATCCCAGCTCCATGTAATATCACATGGTGAAAATCTCCCAGAGATCTCCATCTCAACGCCAAGACCCAGCTCCACTCAACGACCAACAAGCTACAGTTCTGGACACCCTATGCCAAACAACTAGCAAGACAGGAACACAACACGATCCATTAGCAGAGAGGTTGCCTAAAATCATAATTAAGGCCACAGACACCCCAAAACCCACCAACAGACGTGGACCTACTCGCCAGAAAGAGATGATCCAGCTTCATCCACCAGAACACAGACACTACTCCCCTCCACCAGGAATCCTACACAACCCACTGAAGCAACCTTAGCCACTGGGGACAGACACCAAAAACAACAGAAACTACGAACCTGCAGCCTGTGAAAATGAGACCCCAAACACAGTAAGATAAGCAATATGAGAAGAAAAACACACAGCAGATGAAGGAGCAAGGTAAAAACCCACCAGACCTAACAAATGAAGAGTAAATAGGCAGTCTACCTGAAAAAGAATTCAGAATAATGATAGTAAAGATGATCCAAAATCTTGGAAATAGAATGGAGAAAATACAAGAAACGTTTTAAAAGGACCTACAAGAACTAAGGAGCAAACAGTGATGAACAACACAATCGATGAAACTAAAAATTCTCTAGAAGGGATCAATAGCAGAATAACTGAAGCAGAAGAATAGATAAGTGAACTGGTACATAAAATAGTGGGAAAAACTACTACAGAGCAGAATAAAGAAAAAAGAATGAAAAGAATTGAGGACAGTCTCAGAGACATCTGGGACAACATTAAACACACCAACATTCAAATTATAGGAGTCCCAGAAGAGGAAGAGAAAAAGAAAGGGACTGAGAATATATTTGAAGAGATTATAGTTGAAAACTTCCCTAATATGGGAAAGGAAACAGTTAATCGAATCCAGGAAGTGCAGAGAGTCCCATACAGGATAAATCCAGGGAGAAACATGCCAAGACACATATTAATCAAGCTATCAAAAGTTAAATACAAAGAAAAAATATTAAAAGCAGCAAGGGAAAAACAACAAATAACACAAAAGGGAATCCCCATAAGGTTAACAGCTGATCTTTCAGCAGAAACTCTGCAAACCATAAGGGAGTAGCAGGACATATTTAAAGTGATGAAGGAGAAAAACCAACAACCAAGATTACTCTACCCAGCAAGGATCTCATTCAGATTCGACAGAGAAATTAAAACCTTTCCAGACAAGCAAATCTAAGAGAATTCAGCATCACCAAACCAGCTTTAAAACAAATTCTAAAGGAACTTCTCTAGGCATGAAATACAGGACAAGGAAAAGACCTACAATATTAAACTGAAAACAATTAAGAAAATGGTAATAGGAACATACATATCAATAATTAACTTAAAAGTAAATGGATTAAATGCTCCAACCAAAAGACATAGACTGGCTGAATAGATACAAAAATAAGACCCATATATATATTGTCTACAAGAGAACCACCTCAGACCTACGACACATACACACTGAAAGTGAGGGGAAGGAAAAATATATTCCATGCAAATGGAAATCAAAAGAAAGCTGCAGTATCAATTCTCATATCAGACAAAATAGACTTTAAAACAAAGACTATTACAAGATAAAAAGAAGGAAACTACATACTGATCAACGGATCAATCCAAGAAGAAGATTTAACAATTGTAAATATTTATGCACTCAACTTAGGAGCACCTGAATATATAAGGCAAATGCTAACAGCCATAAAAGGGGAAATCAACAGTAACACATTCATAGTAGGGGACTTTAACAACCCACTTACACCAATGGCCAGATCATCAAAAGTGAAAATAAATAAGGAAACACAAGCCTTAAATGATACATTAAATAAGATGTACTTAATTGATATTTATAGGACAGTCCATCCAAAAACATCAGATTACACTTTCTTCTCATGTGCTCATGGAATATTTTCCAGGATAGATCATATCTTGGGTCACAAATCAAGCCTTGGTAAATTTAAGGAAATTGAGATTGTATCAAGTATCTTTTCCGACCACAGTGCTATGAGACTAGATATCCATTACAGGAAAAAATCTGTAAAAAATACAAACACATGGAGGCTAAACAATACACTACTTAATAACCAAGAGATCACTGAAGAAATCAAAGAGGAAATCAAAAAAATACCTAGAAACAAATAACAATGAAAACATGACAACCCAAAACCTATGAGGTGCAGCAAAAGCAGTTCTAAGAGGGAAATTTATAGCAATACATTCCTACCTGAAGAAACAAGAAAGAGCTCAAGTAAACAACCTAACCTTACACCTAAGGCGATTAGAGAAAGAAGAACAAAAATCACCCAAAGTTAGCAGAAGGAAAGAAATCATAAAGATCAGATCAGAAATAAATGAAAAAGAAATGAAGGAAATGATAGCAAAGATCAATAAAACTAAATGCTGGTTCTTTGAGAAGGTAAACAAAATTGATAAACCATTAGCCAGACTCATCAAGAAAAAAAGGGAGAAGACTCAAATCAATACAATTAGAAATGAAAAAGGAGAAGGAACAACTGACACTGCAGAAATAAAAAGGATCATGAGAGATTACTACAAGCAACCTATGCCAATAAAATGGACAACCTGGAAGAAACAGACATATTCTTAGAAATGCACAACCTTCCAAGACTGAACCAGGAAGAAATAGAAAATATGAACAGACCAATCACAAGCACTGAACTTGAAACTGTGATTAAAAATCATCCAACAAACAAAAGCCCAGGACCAGATGGCTTCACAGGTGAATTCTATCAAACATTTAGAGAAGAGCTAAGTTTGTCCTTCTCAAACTCTTCAAAAATAGCAGAGGGAGGAGCACTCCCAAACTCATTCTATGAGGCCCGCAAGACCCTGATACCAAAACCAGACCAAGATGTCACAAAAAAAGAAAACTACATGCCAATATTACTGATGAATATAGGTGCAAAAATCCTTAACAAAATACTAGCAAACAGAATCCAACAGCACATTAAAAGGATCATACACCATGATTAAGTGGGGTTTATTCCAGGAATGCAAGGATTCTTCAATATACGCAAATCAATCAATGTGATACACCATATTAACAAATTGAAGGAGAAAAACCATATGATCATCTCAATAGATGCAGAAACAGCTTTCAACAAAATTCAACACGTATTTATGATAAAAGCCCTGCAGATAGTAGGCATAAAGGGAACGTACCTCAACATAATAAAGGCCACATATGACAAACCGACAGCCAACATTGTCCTCAATGGTGAAAAACTGAAACCATTTCCACTAAGATCAGGAACAAGAGAAGGTTGCCCACTCTCACCACTCTTATTCAACATAGTTTTAGAAATTTTAGCCACAGCAATCAGAGAAGAAAAGGAAATAAAAGGAATCCAAATCAGAAAAGAAGAAGTAAAGCTGTCATTGTTTGCAGATGACATGATACTATACATAGAGAATCCTAAAGATGCTACCAGAAAACTATTAGAGCTAATCAATGAATTTGGTAAATTAGCAGGATACAAAATTAATGCACAGAAATCTCTGGCATTCCTATACACTAATGATGAAAAATCTGAAAGTGAAATCAAGAAAACACTCCCATTTACCACTGCAACAAAAAGAATAAAATATCTAGGAATAAAGCTACCTAAGGAGATCAAAGACCTGTATGCAGAAAATTATAAGACACCGATGAAAGAAATTAAAGATGATACAAATAGATGGAGAGATATACCATGTTCTTGGATTGGAAGAGTCAACATTGTGAAAATGGTTCTACTACCCAAAGCAATCTACAGATTCAGTGCAATCCCTATCAAACTACCACTGGCATTTTTCACAGAATTAGAAAAAAAATTTCATAATTTGTATGGAAACACAAAAGACCCCGGATAGCCAAAGCAATCTTCAGAAAGAAAAATGGAGCTGGAAGAATCAGGCTCCCTGACTTCAGACAATACTACAAAGCTACAGTAATCAAGACAATATGGTAGTGGCACAAAAACAGAAATATAGATCAATGGAACAGGATAGAAAGCTCAGTGATAAACTGACGCATAAATGGTCACCTTATCTTTGATAAAGGAGGCAAGAAAATACAGTGGAGAAAAGACAGCCTCTTCAAGAAGTGGCGCTGGGAAAACTGAACAGCTACATTTAAAAGAATGGAATTAGAACACTCCCTAACACAATACACAGAAGTAAACTCGAAATGGATTAAAGACCTAAATGTAAGGCCAGACACTATCAAACTCTTAGAGGAAAACATAGGAAGAACACTCTATGACATAAATCACAGCAAGATTCTTTTTGACCCACCTCCTAGAAATATGGAAATAAAAACAAAAATAAACAAATAGGACCTAATGAAACTTAAAAGCTTTTTCACAGCAAAGGAAACCATCAACAAGACATAAAGACACCCCTCAGAATTGGAGAAAATATTTGCAAATGACAAAGAATTAATCTCCAAAATTTACAACAGCTCATGCAGCTCAATATCAAAAAAAAAAAAAAACAACCCAATCCAAAAATGGGCAGAAGTACCTAAGTTTCTCCAAAGAAGATATACAGATTGCCAACAAACACATGAACGAATGCTCAACATCATGAATCATTAGAGAAATGGAAATCAAAACTACAATGAGCTATCATCTCACACTGGTCAGAATGGCCATCATCAAAAAATCTAGAAACAATAAATGCTGGAGAGGGCATGGAGAAAAGGGAACCCTCTTGCACTGTTGTTGGGAATGTAAATTGATATAGCCACTATGGAGAACAGTATGGAAGTTCCTTAAAAAACTAAAAAATAGAACTACCATACGAACCAGCAATCCCACTATTGGGCATATACCCTGAGAAAACAACAATTCAAAAAAAGTCATGTACCAAAATGTTCACTGCATCTCTATTTACAATAGCCAGGACATGGAAGCAACATAAGTGTCCATCGACAGATGAATGGATAAAGAAGATGTGGCACATATATACAATGGAATATTACTCAGCCATAAAAAGAAACGAAACTGAGTTATTTGTAGTGAGGTGGATAGACCTAGAGTCTGTCATACATAGTGAAGTAAGTCAGAAAGAGAAAAACAAATACCATATGCTAACACATATATATGGAATGTAAAAAAAAAAAATGGTCATGAATATCCTAGGGTCAAGACAGGAATAAAGACACAGGCCTACTACAGAATGGACTTGAGGATATGGGGAGGGGAAGGGTAAGCTGGGACAAAGTGAGAGAGTGGCATGGAGATATATACACTGCTAAACATAAAATAGATGGCTAGTGAGAAGCAGCCACATAGCACGGGGAGTTCAGCTCGGTGCTTTGTGACCACATAGAGGGGTGGGATAGGAAGTTTGGGAGGGAGGGAGACACAAGACGGAAGACATATGTGGACATATATATATGTATAACTGATTCACTTTGTTAAAAAGCAGAAACTAACACACCATTGTAAAGCAATTATACTCCAACAAAGATGTTTAAAAAAAAAGGAAGTATAGGAGGAAGGAACCCCACTGGGAAGGTAATGACTGCTGATTACCCAATTCAGAGCCAAATATGAAACATGTAGTTATAGTTATTTTTTTCTTGAATGAGACAAGAATTTTGAACAATTCTGTCTGTTGCACTGAAAATCAATGAATCAGAGATTTATCATTATCACTAGCAAAACAAGAACAACAACAGCAATTAAAATGTTTAGTCTAACAGCATCAACGTAGATAGCAATCCATCATTTTTAATTTAAAAACACAACTACCTACTGAATTACCCTAGTATGTCTTGGGTCCAGGTCTCAAATGATCATTTAATTGATATTTTTGCCTTCTTACAAAGTTTAGATGCTTTAATCATAGTAGAAAACTTCAGTCCTTGCTTGTTTAACTGAATTGAGTCTTGCTGAAGTGAATTCAAAGATAAAGCAGGTGGAATTGGAGCTTCCATTCAATGATTTCCTAAATGCTCTACTTACTGTACATTTTTATGCTTAACCATTCAAATTTTGTGGCATAATAATTAAACTGTCAGTCAAAGACACCTGATAGATTTGGGGATAGTACTTTTTTTTTTTTTTTAACATGTTTATTGGAGTATAATTGCTTTACAATTGTATGTTAGTTTCAGCTTCACAACAAAATGAATCAGTTATATATATACATATATTCCCATATCTCTTCCCGCTTGCGTCTCCCTCCCTCCCACCCTCCCTATCCCACCCCTCCAGGCAGTCACAAAGCACCGAGCTGATCTCCCTGTGCTATGCGGCTGCTTCCCACTAGCTATCTACCTTACGTTTGGTAGTGTATATATGTCCATGCCTCTTTATAGCTTTGTCACCGTTTACCCTTCCCCCTCCCCACAGTCTCAAGTCCATTCTCTAGTAAGTCTGTGTCTTTATTCCTGTTTCACCCCTAGGTTTTTCATGACATTTTTTTTTTTTTAAATTCCATATATATGTGTTAGCATACGGTATTTGTCTCTCTCTTTCTGACTTACTTCACTCTGTATGACAGACTCTAGGTCTATCCACCTCATTACAAATAGCTCAATTTCGTCTCTTTTTATGGCTGAATAATATTCCATTGTATATATGTGCCACATCTTCTTTATCCATTCATCCGATGATGGACACTTAGGTTGTTTCCATCTCTGGGCTATTGTAAATAGAGCTGCAATGAACATTTTGGTACATGACTCTTTTTGAATTATGGTTTTCTCAGGGTATATGCCCAGTAGTGGGATTGCTGGGTCATATGGTAGTTCTATTTGTAATTTTTTAAGGAATCCTCCATACTGTTCTCCATAGTGGCTGTATCAATTTACATTCCCACCAACAGTGTAAGAGGGTTCCCTTTTCTCCACACCCTCTCCAGCATTTATTGTTTCTAGATTTTTTGATGATGGCCATTCTGACTGGTGTGAGATGATATCTCATTGTAGTTTTGATTTGCATTTCTCTAATGATTAGTGATGTTGAGCATTCTTTCATGTGTTTGTTGGCACTCTGTATATCTTCTTTGGAGAAATGTCTATTTAGGTCTTCTGCCCATTTCTGGATTGGGTTGTTTGTTTTTCTGTTTTAAGCTGCATGAGCTGCTTATAAATTTTGGAGATTAATCCTTTGTCAGTTGCTTCATTTGCAAATATTTTCTCCCATTCTGAGGGTTGTCTTTGGTCTTCTTTATGGTTTCCTCTGCTGCGCAAAAGCTTTTAAGTTTCATTAGGTCCCATTTGTTTACTTTTGTTTTTATTTCCATTTCTCTAGGAGGTGGGTCAAAAAGGACCTTGCTGTGATTTATGTCATAGAGTGTTCTGCCTATGTTTTCCTCTAAGAGTTTGATAGTTTCTGGCCTTACATTTAGGTCTTTAATCCATTTTGAGCTTATTTTTGTGTATGGTGTTAGGGAGTCATCTAATCTCATACTTTTACATGTAGCTGTCCAGTTTTCCCAGCACCACTTATTGAATAGGCTGTCCTTTCTCCACTGTACATTTCTGCCTCCTTTGTCAAAGATAAGGTGACCATATGTGCGTGGGTTTATCTCTGGGCTTTCTATCCTGTTCCATTGATCTATCTTTCTGTTTTTGTGCCAGTACCATACCGTCTTGATAACTGTAGCTTTGTAGTATAGTCTGAAGTCAGGGAGCCTGATTCCTCCAGCTCCGTTTTTCGTTCTCAAGATTGCTTTGGCTATTCGGGGTCTTTTGTGTTTCCATACAAATTGCAAAATTTTTTGTTCTAGTTCTGTGAAAAATGCCAGTGGTAGTTTGATAGGGATTGCATTGAATCTATAGATTGCTTTGGGTAGTATAGTCATTTTCACAATGTTGATTCTTCCAATCCAAGAACATGGTATATCTCTCCATCTATTTGTATCATCTTTAATTTCTTTCATCAGTGTCTTATAATTTTCTGCATACAGATCTTTTGTCTCCTTAGGTAGGTTTATTCCTAGATATTTTATTCTTTTTGCTGCAATGGTAAATAGGAGTGTTTTCTTGATTTCACTTTCAGATTTTTCATCATTAGTATATAGAAATGCCAGAGATTTCTGTGCATTAATTTTGTATCCTGCCACTTTACCACATTCATTGATTAGCTCTAGTAGTTTTCTGGTAGCATCTTTAGGGTTCTCTATGTATAGGATCATGTCATCTGCAAACAGTGACAGCTTTACTTCTTCTTTTCCGATTTGGATTCCTTTTATTTCCTTTTCTTCTCTGATTGCTGTGGCTAAAACTTCCAAAACTATGTTGAATAAGAGTGGTGAGAGTGGGCAACCTTGTCTTGTTCCTGATCTTAGTGGAAATGCTTTCAGTTTTTCACCATTGAGGATGATGTTTGCTGTGGGCTTGTCATATATGGCCTTTATTATGTTGAGGAAAGTTCCCTCTATGCCTACTTTCTGCAGGGTTTTTATCATAAATGGGTGTTGAATTTTGTCGAAAGCTTTCTCTGCATCTATTGAGATGATCATATGGTTTTTCTCCTTCAGTTTGTTAATATGGTTTATCACATTGATTGATTTGCGTATATTGAAGAATCCTTGCATTCCTGGAATAAACCCCACTTGATCATGGTGTATGATACTTTTAATGTGCTGTTGGATTCTGTTTGCTAGTATTTTGTTGAGGATTTTTGCATCTATGTTCATCAGTGATATTGGCCTGTAGTTTTCTTTCTTTGTGACATCCTTGTCTGGTTTTGGTATCAAGGTGATGGTGGCCTCGTAGAGGGAGTTTGGGAGTGTTCCTCCCTCTGCTATATTTTGGAAGAGTTTGAGAAGGATAGGTGTTAGCTCTTCTCTAAATGTTTGATAGAATTCGCCTGTGAAGCCATCTGGTCCTGGGCTTTTCTTTGTTGGAAGATTTTTAATCACAGTTTCAATTTCAGTGCTTGTGATTGGTCTGTTCATATTTTCTATTTCTTCCTGATTCAGTCTTGGCAGGTTGTGCATTTCTAAGAATTTGTCCATTTCTTCCAGATTGTCCATTTTATTGGCATAGAGTTGCTTGTAGTAATCTCTCATGATCTCTTTTATTTCTGCAGTGTCAGTTGTTACCTCTCCTTTTTCATTTCTAATTCTATTGATTTGAGTCTTCTCCCTTTTTTTCTTGATGAGTCTGGCTAGTGGTTTATCTATTTTGTTTATCTTCTCAAAGAACCAGCTTTTAGTTTTATTGATCTTTGCTATTGTTTCCTTCATTTCTTTTTCATTTATTTCTGATCTGATTTTTATGATTTCTTTCCTTCTGCTAGCTTTGGGGTTTTTTTGTTCTTCTTTCTCTAATTGCTTGAGGTGCAAGGTTAGGTTGTTTATTCGAGATGTTTCCTGCTTCTTAAGGTGGGCTTGTATTGCTATAAACTTCCCCCTTAGAACTGCTTTTGCTGCATCCCACAGGTTTTGGGTCGTTGTGTCTCCATTGTCATTTGTTTCTAGGTATTTTTTGATTTCCTCTTTGATTTCTTCAGTGATCACTTCATTATTAAGTAGTGTATTGTTTAGCCTCCATGCGTTTGTATTTTTTACAGATTTTTTCCTGGTATTGATATCTAGTCTCATGGCGTTGTGGTCAGAAAAGATACTTGATACAATTTCAATTTTCTTAAATTTACCAAGGCTTGATTTGTGACCCAAGATATGATCTATCCTGGAGAATGTTCCATGAGCACTTGAGAAAAATGTGTATTCTGTTGTTTTTGGATGGAATATCCTATAAATATCAATTAACTCCATCTCGTTTAATGTATCATTTAAAGCTTGCGTTTCCTTATTTATTTTCATTTTGGATGATCTGTCCATTGGTGAAAGTGGGGTGTTAAAGTCCCCTACTATGAATGTGTTACTGTCGATTTTCCCTTTTATGGTTGTCAGTATTTGCCTTATGTATTGAGGTGCACCTATGTTGGGTGCATAAATATTTACAATTGTTATATCTTCCTCTTGGATTGATCCCTTGATCATTATGTAGTGTCCTTCTTTGTCTCTTCTAATAGTCTTTGTTTTAAAGTCTATTTTGTCTGATATGAGAATTGCTACTCCAGCTTTCTTTTGGTTTCCATTTGCATGAAATACCTTTTTCCATCCCCTTACTTTCAGTCTGTATGTGTCTCTAGGTCTGAAGTGGGTCTCTTGTAGACAGCAAATATATGGGTCTTGTTTTTGTATCCATTCAGCCAATCTGTGTCTTTTGGTGGGAGCATTTAGTCCATTTACATTTAAGGTAATTATCGATATGTGTGTTCCTATTCCCATTTTCTTAAGTGTTTTGGGTTCGTTATTGTAGGTCCTTTCCTTCTTTTGTGTTTCTTGCCTAGAGAAGTTCCTTTAGCAGTTGTTGTAGAGCTGGTTTGGTGGTGCTGAACTCTCTCAGCTTTTGCTTGTCTGTAAAGGTTTTAATTTCTCCATCAAATCTGAGTGAGATCTTTGCTGGGTAGAGTAATCTTGGTTGCAGGTTTTTCTCCTTCAACACTTTCAATATGTCCTGCCACTCCCTTCTGGCTTGCAGAGTTTCTGCTGAAAGATCAGCTGTTAACCTTATGGGGATTCCCTTGTGTGTTATTTGTTGTTTTTCCCTTGCTGCTTTTAATATGTTTTCTTTGTATTTAATTTTTGACAGTTTGATTAATATGTGTCTTGGCGTATTTCTCCTTGGATTTATCTTGTATGGGACTCTCTGTGCTTCCTGGACTTGATTAACTATTTCCTTTCCCATATTAGGGAAGTTTTCAACTATAATCTCTTCAAATATTTTCTCAGTCCCTTTCTTTTTCTCTTCTTCTTCTGGAACCCCTATAATTCGAATGTTGGTGCGTTCAATGTTGTCCCAGAGGTCTCTGAGACTGTCCTCAGTTCTTTTCATTCTTTTTTCTTTATTCTGCTCTGCAGTAGTTATTTCCACTATTTTATCTTCCAGGTCACTTATCCGTTCTTCTGCCTCAGTTATTCTGCTATTGATCCCATCTAGAGTACTTTTAATTTCATTTATTGTGTTGTTCATCGTTGCTTGTTTCATCTTTAGTTCTTCTAGGTCCTTGTTAACTGATTCTTGCAATTTGTCCATTCTATTGTCCATTCTATCTCCAAGATTTTGGATCAACCTTACTATCATTATTCTGAATTCTTTTTCAGGTAGACTGCCTATTTGCTCTTCATTTGTTAGGTCTGGTGGGTTTTTATCTTGCTCCTTCATCTGCTGTGTGTTTTTCTGTCTTTTCATTTTGCTTATCTTACTGTGTTTGGGGTCTCCTTTTTTGCAGGCTGAAGGTTCGTAGTTCCTGTTGTTTTTTGTGTCTGTCCCCAGTGGCTAAGGTTGGTTCGGTGGGTTGTGTAGGCTTCCTGGTGGAGGGTACTAGTGCCTGTGTTCTGGTGGATGAGGCTGGATCTTGTCTTTCTGGTGGGCAGGTCCACGTCTGGTGGTGTGTTTTGGGGTGTCTGTAGACTTATTATGATTTTGGGCAGCCTCTCTGCTAATGGGTGGGGTTGTGTTCCTGTCTTGCTAGTTGTTTGGCATAGGATGTCCAGCACTGTAGCTTGCTGGTCGTTGAGTGAAGCTGGGTGCTGGCGTTGAGATGGAGATCTCTCGGAGATTTTTGCTGTTTTATATTATGTGCAGCTGGGAGGCCTCTTGTGGACCAGTGTCCTGAAGTTGGCTCTCCCACCTCAGAGGCACAGCACTGACTCCTGGCTGCAGCACCAAGAGCCTTTCATCCACAGGGCTCCTTAATTTGGGATGATTCGTTGTCTGTTCAGGTATTCCACAGATGCAGGGTATATCAAGTTGATTGTGGAGCTTTAATCCGCTGCTTCTGAGGCTGCTGGGAGAGATTTCCCTTTCTCTTCTTTGTTCTCACAGTTCCCAGGGGCTCAGCTTTGGATTTGGCCCCGCCTGTGCGTGTAGGTCGCCGGAGGGCGTCCGTTCTCTGCTCAGACAGGACGGGGTTAAAGGAGCCGCTGATTCGGAGGCTCTGGCTCACCCAGGCCGGGGGGTAGGGAGGGTCACGGAGTGCGGGGCAGGCCTGCAGCGGCAGAGGCCGGCCTGACGTTGCAGCCTGAGGCGCGCCGTGCGTTCTCCCGGGGGAGCCGTCCCTGGAACCCGGGACCCTGGCAGTGGCGGGCTGCACAGGCTCCCCGGAAGGGCGTGTGGCTAGTGACCTGTGTTCGCACACAGGCCTCCTGGCGGCGGCAGCAGCGGCCTTAGTGTCCCATGTCCGTCTCTGGGCTCCGCACTCTTAGCCGCGGCTCGCGCCCGTCCCTGGAGCTCTCTCAAGCAGCGTTCTTAATCCCCTCTCCTCGTGCACCAGGAAACAAAGAGGGACGTAAAAGTCTCTTGCCTCTTCGGCAGGTCCAGACCCCTCCCCGGACTCTGTCCCGGCCAGCCGCGGCGCACCAACGCCCTGCAGGCTGTGTTTATGCCGTCAACCTCAGTCCTCTCCCGGCGCTCCGACAAAAGCCGGAGCCTCAGCTCCCAGTCCTGCCCGCCCCAGCGGGCGAGCAGACAAGCCTCTCGGCTGGTGAGTGCCGGTCGGCCCGATCCTCTGAGCTGGAATCTGTCCGCTTTGCCCTCCGCACCCCTGTTGCTGTGCTCTCCTCCGCGGCTCCCAAGCTCCCCCACTCCGCCTCCCGAAGTCTCCACCCGCGAAGGGGCTTCCTAGTGTGTGGACACTTTTCCTCCTTCACAGCTCTCTCCCGCTGGTGCAGGACCCGTCCCTATCCTTTTGTCTCTGTTTAGTTTTTTCTTTTGCCCTAACCAGGTACGTGGGGGGTTCCTTGCCTTTTGGGAGGTCTGAGGTCTTCTGCCAGCGTTCAGTAGGTGCTCCGTAGGAGTTCCACGCGTAGATGTATTTCTGGTGTATCTGTGGAGAGGAAGGTGATCTCCGCGTCTTACTCTTTCGCCATCTTCCCGGAAGTCTCCGGGGATAGTACTTTTTAATGTCTACGCTTTACTTTCATTTTCAGAAAATGGTAATAGTAAACTTGGTTTCTTCTCAAGGAAATGTTGTAGGAATAATTTATTTTTTTTTAATTTATGGAAGAGCTTTGCATTGCAAAATATTAATGGTGTCATTTGTGGTACACAGGCAACCACAGTAGAGCACATCTAGAATTTAGAGATATAGCCAGGTATTATCTTATTAAAACAAAATTAGTAAAAAATCAATATGTAGTTGATATTAACCACTTCTAGAAACAATTTTCTTTATCCCTTAGGGGTAGTTTGCTAATACTCTTGAATAAAGTTATTTCCTGGATCAAATCAAGAATGCAGATTATTTGTGTGAATCTAATTAAAGCAACAAAAATGTTTCTTGAAAACTGCAACCTAACTGTATTATTATTATTATTATTTTCCTTCTGTCTCATGCCACCTTTATTCTGTCAGGAAATCCATTTGGCTCTATCTTTATTTTTTAATTTTTTTAACATCTTTATTGGAGTATAATTGCTTTATAATGGTGTGTAAGTTTCTGCTTTATAACAAAGTGAATCAGCTATACATATACATATATCCCCATATCTCCTCCCTCTTGCATCTCCCTCCCACCCTCTTCATCCCACCCCTCTAGGAGGTCACAAAGCACTGAGCTGATCTCCCTGTGGTATGTGGCTGCTTCCCACTAGCCATCTATTTTACATTTGGTAGTATATATAAGTCCATGCCACTCTCTCACTTTGTCCCAGCTTACCCTTCCCCCTCCCTGTGTCCTCAAGTGCATTCTCTATATCTGCCTCTTTATTCCTGTCCTGCCCCTAGGTTCTTCATAACCTTTTTTTTTTTTTTAAGATTCCATATATATGTGTTAGCATATGGTATTTGTTTTTCTCTTTCTGACTTACTTCACTCTGTATGACAGACTGTAGGTCTATCCACCTCACAACAAATAACTCAATTTCGTTTCTTTTTATGGCTCAGTAATATTCCATTGTATATATGTGCCACATCTTCCTTATCCATTCATCTGTCGATGGACACTTAGGTTTGCTTCCATGTCCTGGCTATTGTAAATAGAGCTGCAGTGAACATTGTGGTACATGACTCTTTTTGAATTATGTTTTTTTCAGGGTATATGCCCAATAGTGGGATTGCTGGGTCATATGGTAGTTCTATTTTTAGTTTTTTAAGGAACCTCCATACTATTCTCCATAGTGGCTGTATCAATTTACATTCCCAACAACAGTGCAAGAGGGTTCCTTTTTCTCCACCCCCTCTCCAGCATTTATTGTTTTTAGATTTTTTTATGATGGCCATTCTGACTGGTGTGAGGTGATACCTCATTGTAGTTTTCATTTGCTTTTCTCTAATGATTACTGATGTTGAGCATCCTTTCATGTGTTTGTTGGCAACCTGTATATCTTCTTTGGATAAATGTCTATTTAGGTCTTCTGCCCATCTTTGGATTGGGTTGTTTGTTTTTTTGATATTGAGCTGCATGGGCTGCTTCTAAATTTTTGGCATTAATTCTTTGTCAGTTGCTTCATTTGCAAGTATTTTCTCCCATTCTGAGAACTGATTGTATTTTAACAATCCTATTATGCTTTCCCAGTAAAGTCATTTCTTTTTCTATGATAACTATTTCATACCTCTCATTCCTTCCAAAGGAAACAGACTGAGACACATACCCGTTCTATGATAAAACTGTGGTTCTGCATTGAAAGATACTCCCAAAGGTTGATATCCCTCAAAAGAGTTTAAATACACCATTTCTTCATTGCTGTCACTTACAACCCCAAAGTCCTAAACCTCAAGATGGAGACGAAGGATTTTTAGCCCAGGAAGAATACATTTTTGCCTTTCTGATACTTGTGTGAGAAGAGTTTGAATCTAGGCAGTCTTGAGCTTTCAGCCATTGAAATATCATTTGCTTATGGCTTGGGAGAAGATGCGTAAAATACTATTCTCTCTGGAAAGCAAGACTGTTGAAATGACTGTCCTACTTTAATTGGGATAAAACAGCTACTTTTATGGGGTTTTAGGATGTTAACTAATGTCACTGCTTAGGGACAATGCTCATCTAGGGCTACAGAGAGAGTCTAGCATTTTTACATACTTTTAAGTATACTTCGTAACAACTCATTAAAAGATGTTGAACATTTAAATCCATACTGCAGTGGTAAATTTCAAGCAGGCAACATAATTCCTATTGTATCACCACAAAGGAAATATTCTCTTCTATTCAATTAGTTTATTATATTTGACTATAATTTAATTATCACACTAAAATAATGTGTTTATAAATATCAGAATTATGAAACTGCCCCCCCCAATCCACCTTATCACAGGGGAAGGCTTCCTCCCACCCCACTCCCCTTTTTTTCTCAGGGGCAAATTGGTCCTTTAAAAGGAATTTCACAGTTTCTCTTCGTGGAAAAATTCTCAGACCTTCCCTCACCAACAGCCTCCCCCACTCCACTTGCAACTCTCATGACTAAGATAAAAGAGCTATCAAAGCAGATATGCCTCATGATAACTCCATAAACTGACCTGCCAGCCTCTATTTGTGTGCATCTGGCCTGCCTTCCCTTCTTTACGCCCAGAGAAGTACTCTTCTCCCATGAAAGTCTTCCTCCTTCGCTGTGGATCTGCATTGTCACCTTTCAAGGATTTCCCTCCTTCTGTTTTCCTCCTTCATTATCAATATTTCCCTTTCTACTAGATCATTTCTATCAACATCAAGCATGTTCTCTTATCTCCTCTCTTAGGAAAGAGAAACCACCTCTTTTTTCACCCCAAATCGTCCTATAAACCTCACATGTCACTGCTCTTCACAGTGAAGCTTTGCAAATACATTGTCTTTATTCACTGGATCCATTTCATTCTTTAACTCACTCCACTTCAGCTAAGTTGGAACTCCTCTTGTAAAGTTTACTAAGTTTATTTATGATGTCAAATGCAATGAATACTTTTCGTATGTTTGACCTCTCAGCCACATCAACACAGTTCTCCATACTACATGAACTAGCTTTCTGATTGTAATGCTTGCCTAGCTTTCTGAACTCTTCACTCTCAAGTCATCTGGAATGTCCATCCTCTAAATTTGGAACTCCTCAGACTCAAACATTACTTGGTTTTAAGTCATACCTGTATGCTTGACTCCCAAATTTAGACTCTCAGTTCTCTCTTTTAACATCTACATTCATATCTAACTATCCAACCGACTCTTCTATTAGGATACCTAACAGGCACTTCAGATATATTAGACCTTGAGATGGGCTGAATAGTGGCCCCCCAAAATGTCTATGTCCTAATCCTCAGAACTGTGAATATGTTACCTTACATGGCAAAAGGAACTTTGCAGGTGAGACTAAATGAAGGATCTTATCCTGGATTATTGTCCTGGTAGGCCCGATGTCATCAAAATGGTCCTTATAAAAGGGAGAAAAGAAGGTCAAAGCCAGAGAAGGTGATATGACCATGGAGGCAGAAGGAGAAAAGAGGGAGCGGAGCCAAGGAGTGAGGACAGCCTCTAGAAACTGGAGAAGGAAAGGAAACAGATTGTCCCTTGGAGCCTCCAGAAGGAATCAGCCCTGCTGACACTTTGACTTTAGCTTAGTGAGACTGATTTTGGGCTTCTAACCTTCAGAACTGTAAGAGAATACATTGTGTTGCTTTAAGATGCTAAGTATGTGGCAATTTGTTACAGCACCCATAGAAAACTAATACAGGTCTCAGTGTCGGAAATTAAATTGGGTTTTTAATCCATCCCCAAACCTGCTTCTCTGTAGTCTAAACTAATTCAGTAAATGGCACTATTATTTATGCAGTTTCTCAAACCAAAAACCAAGGAATCACCATTGATTTCTCTTTTTTCCTTCACCTCTTCCTCCAATTAATTAACAATTCCTATTAATTTAAATATATCTCAAATATGTATATTTCACTATGGCCACCTTTGCCAAGTTACTGTCTTTCTTTTCTGTGGAACCTAAATGACCTTCTAAAAATGATCTTTTAGGGAAAATCTCAAATATACACAAAATAAAGGAAATAGTATAATGAACCCTGTGTACTCATCACCCTGGTAAAACACTTACCAGTATATGTTGATCTTCTTCCTTCTTTCACCTCTCCTTTTATTTTCCTGGAGTATTTTAAAGCAAAACCCATGTATCTTGTCAGTTCACCCACAAATACTTCATTATATTTCTCTGATAAGAACATTTTTTTGAAATAACCTCATTGCCATTTTCATACCTAAAAAGTAAACAATAATTTCTTAATATTTTTGATACAATTCATATTTGAATTTCCCTATTGCCTCAAATATGATTTTTACAAATGGTTCCCTTGAATCAGATCCGGTTAGGTACTCATATTGCATTCAGTTGCAAGAGTCTCTTAAGACTCTTTTAGTCTATAAAACCACCCCTCCTCATCACCACTGCCTTTCATACAACATTGATTTGTTGGAGAAATTAGGCCATTGTTTTTCTGTAGACTTCTCAGATTCTGGATTTGGCTGGTTGCTTCTTCATCGTATTAACTTATTCCTTCATTCCCTTTACTTTCCATAAATCTAGAGGGCTGACTAGATTCAGATTCAATATTTTAGGCAAGTAAGCTTCCTGTTGCTTTCATCATGTTTTAAGACACATAGTAACTGGTTTTCCCAATTTTAGTGCTTAGTACATTTGATTCTGAGCATGTCAGCCTGATTCCTTCAATATAAAATTCTTCATTAACCACTCCCACCCTGGTTTGAGCAACTATGGATAATCATTGCAGAGATCTATTATTTCATTGTGGGTTGCGAAATGATGATTTTCTCATTCTATCATTTCTACTGCTTTATTTGCTGGAATTCTATAAATATTAAGAACTTTTCTTCACCAGTGGTAAAGAATCTGCCTTGCAGTGCGGGGGACGTGGATTTGATTCCTAGTCAGGGAACTAAGATCCCACATGCCTCGGGGCAACTAAGCCCGCGTGCCACAAAATACAGAGCCCACGTGCCCTGGAGCCTGCGCACCACAACTAGAGAAGAGCAAACCTGCGCACCACAGCTAGAGAGAAGCGCACGCACCACAACGAAGAGCCCGAGCACTGCAAGGAAAGATACCGCATGCCTCAACAAGAATCCCGCGTGCCTGCCGCAACTAAGACCCGACGCAGCCAAAAATAAATTTAAAAAAAAAAAATGGTTTCAAAATATATTTTGGGAGTAAAGCCCTCAGTATTTATAGCCAATTAAATGTGCCAAAGATGTCATATGAGTTAAGACTGACCTCTAATTTTCTGGTTTGAATAACTAACTGGTGGATAGAGGAGCAATATACTGAGACAGGAAGCCTTTGTGGAAACCAGCCATGGGGGAAGATGAGATAATCAAGGAGATATTGTAGGAAGTAGAAAATAGGGCCTCCATCTTGTTCATTACAATAACTTTTGAGATAAAAGGTGTTCTCAAAACAAGAAATGAGTTTTCTAAAATTTTAGAAATGGGAGAATATCTCAGCAAGTATTCAACCAGTTTCATATTTGAAATACCACATCTAGCACCCTAGTCATGTTGCAACACTGACTCAGGCGGCAACAGCAAATGTTATTATAGCAGCACATTCGTCCTAAAAGTTAAGGGTCTGTCAGTATTTCCATTATAAACTCCAATTTTCAGGGGTTTATAACTTGGCTATTTTCAAATCACATCAGGTTGAAACTTGCAAGTAATAAAACATTTTAAAAAATAGATTTAATGCATTTTTGTCAAGATCTAGTTAAAATATTGCCTAATATTTCTGAGATAAAGTGACCTACATTTAATATATTGTGAGACAAATGTTTAATTAAAAACACTTCCTACTTTAAGGTTTCTGGAAATAATTACACTTTATAATAACATTACATTTCAAATGGATAGACTAGATATGGATGGACCACAAACATTACACTGAAGCAATTTTAACACATTATAGCAGAACTTGGCTTATGCATTGCAGTTTTGGATGAATTTCTTCCCAGTAAAACTTGTTGTAAATTGGTTAAGGTTTTATTTGAGGAACAGTAACATGTTCAATTTTATTTTATAAATAGATATATATATATATTTTTTGCCAGACAGAACTTAGTCTCAAAGTTATTGTTCAATTAAAAATATACCATCTTCTCTTTGGGATACAGTATTTTGATTTCCTTTTAGTAATAGAATTTTCTAACATATGGGATGCCAAGTTCATCTAAGCCCTTTGTAAAATCAGTTAAGCCAGGAACTGTGCCTTAAAGTACAAAAACACTCTTCCCTTATGAGGAACAGGAAGAAACAGAGAGTGTTATAGAATAAAAACAATCAAATATTATATCCTAGGCAAGGTGCAGCATGTAAAGATGAATAAGGAAAGTTCTTTGCCCTCCAGAACAACAGAACTACACGAAAGCAGACACAGGTAAGACCCCAAAGAGTGAAGCAGGTAAAGTATAATGAGAGATTGTGAAGAGATTCCTTCCATCAGTGAAGAAAAGGAAATAGAATGGGAGGTGGAACTGAAGCAGGATCTTAAAGGTTGAACATGCAAAGGAAAAGGGACAAGATGGGCATTCTAGACAGGCAAGGGTGGCAGCATGAGCAAAGGAAAGGAGCCAGGAATTGCATGATGCTTACTGGGATGATACCACCATATTTCTCAGGAACTGAATCACATTTACCCAGCAGATGTTACCTTCTGGGTCTGTTTCAAGTATTTCTACAAAGTCTGTGTGTGTGCATATGTATGTATATTTGATTAAGAGGGCAAATTAGTTGAATGCAAAATGGACCCCAATGCGTAAATTCCTTGATGATCAAATTTAATCCTAGAAAGAAACTTTCACATTAGGGGAAATTTGCTCATGGATTCTTCCTTGCAGTGAAAAAAGTATTCCAGTCGAATATAGAGAAAACTGATATCATAAAAAAGTAATTTTTCTATATATTTAAAAAAATGGCATTGGAAACATAACCCAAATGACTCAGTATCAGAATACTCGTCCCATTTTGTTTGGAGAATTTCATTCTTGGTTATAATCTCACTGAAAGAAACCTTTATGTGTGCAAAAATAAGGCCCACAGGATGCATTTATCCATACCATTTAAACATGAATTCAGCTATATTTTAATGTTTTCTTTCTGGAAATTAATACTGCATATTATTTGGATCAATTACCTAATATTTTCTTTTTTCAGGGCTATCTTGAAACTTTTAAAAATTTGTAAACATCTGAAGTTTAAAAACAGTATTCATAAATTTTAAAATAAATTTTTAAATTTTAAAATAAATTTTAAAATATTAAAAATTGTACATTTTAAAATAAAATGTTTGTTAATATTGAGAATAAATAATAATAAATGCAAGCATTAAGAATATAACCAATCTTTTAATTTAAGAGAATAGTGTATGTCAAACTATCTTAGAAACAATTACCCATCATTGAAAAGACTACATCAGAGTTGGCTTAGGCAGGAAAATAACTGATACAAAACAATACTTTTTGAATCTAAAGTATTAATAATGATAAATTTTGCTTACACTGCTGGTCATATTGTTAGATTCTTTTATTTCTCAGACATTTTGACTCTTCTGTATCTATCTTCTGGGCACTTTTTGACTTTCCAAACTCTCTCTCTACCTTTCTTTTTGTTGAAAATCTATCTACTGCTGTTCTCTATGCATTTTCTTTTACGTAGCTTTCCCTCTTTCTCCCATGTAATCTATTATTAAACTTATACTTTTTCATACTTCTGAAATGCTGAGATATTTTATGAAAAGCATTGATCCAACTTACACTAAAAGTGAACTCTGGTAGCATTAAGTGCATTCTATGCTTTTACATTGAAAATAAAACAATTCTTATTTGAAGTTGGAAAAAACAAAACAAATTAAATAGGAATTAAATATCTAAATTTTTAAATTAAATAATGAAAATAAAAGATAATTTGGGAGTATTTCCCCAATTTTCAATTTGGAAAAATCTTCTTAGTCAGAAAAGAAACTCAGAAGCAATTATAAAACTACTAGATTTGGATTCATTAAAATGGAAAAGTTCTGAGTGACCCAAAATTAATGAAGTAAAGGAAATTAAATGAATGAATTATAACACATATGATAGACTACTCCTAATTAACAAAGATCCTCCCAATACCTGTAAAATTCAATAGGAAAATGGGTAAAATAAACAGTAAATTCACAGAAAATGAAATGCAAAGGACCAATGAATATAAGGAAAGATTCTCAACTGCTAGAAGTTAGGGTAATAAAATTAAATATAAGAAGCTAGCATTTTTACCCATAAGATTAAAAAAACAAGATCAATAAAATCTAGGTGAGTGAGGGTATCAAGAAACAGACTTTTTAAGATATTTTTGGTGGGAATCTGTATTATGACAACTTTTCATAAAGCAATCTACCAGAATTTGTTAGAATTGAAAATAAGCAAAATACTTAGGGAAATCTATCCTAAAGATATGAAAATACCAGTATATGAGGTGATATTTATAAGGATATTAATTTGACATTTATTTATTAATTAATTTCTTGAATGCATAAGGAGAAAATAATTTTGTTCTCTATAAAATGTAGATTTTTATTTGGAGAAAATCAATATAGAAGTAAAGAAATGAATAAAATAATTTCAAGTGGTAATAGTGCTATTTGGAAGATAAACATGTGGTGTGACAATTAAGTAAATTAAGAGTTGTAGAAGACAGCAGGATGCTATTTTTATAAAGTTCAAAAACAGGCATACATAAAAGTTGGAATGGAAAATACTCTAGGGGGTGAAACTATGGGTAATATGTTATTTTTTCTCATGTTTGAAATTTGCTGTGATCAGCAAATTTCAAAATTGTTTGAAATTGCTTTCTTGATGAAAAAAATATATACTATTAAAATAGATGAATTTTTTTCAAAATGGTTCTTAGTAAAATCCTATCAAAATATATTGGTATGTAGCCTCACTCTGTGGTTGCTGCCTCTTACTGTAGTCTCTCATAAAGCATATATTTTATGAGCTTTACCCACTCAGAGCAGTAATTGAGAAGATCCTGCTTCTTTCCTTCCTTGAAGGAAGAAATGCAGACTCATGCTAATGCAAATGGACAAGATCAGGGGTGATCTCATGGCATAAACTGGGCAGCATGGATGATGGCAGTGAATGAAGAGCACAGCAGTCTGTAATTCCTTCAGTGGCCTTTTGGCAGTTTTGTAGGATCTGGTCCACTGAGGCCTGGTGGGGAAGAGAAGACTGGCAGATACTCGTCAAACAGTAGTTGGGGAGAAATCTGACTAAACTTGTCAAAATATAGTCTTGGAAAAAAAGTTTTCATCATCTTTAATAAATTAGACCTTGGTTTTATTTTCATTCTTTGTCATAAATTTTAGTCTTTCTCTTTTGTTCATAGAAATCCTGAAAAACCAAAAAGCCAGTCATTCTGAAAGTCCTATCAACCCTTTCATTTGTCTAATGCCTTGCAAAATTTTATTTCTAGAGATTCAACCAACTTCCTCTGACAAGCTTTATTCTGCATGCTCAGGAAAAATTGGGAGACCTAGGAAAAGGCTCAATGGCTATAAACTGGCTAGGAATTATTCTAATAGTGTCAAGTTGAATCATTTGCACTGTCCATTAGTGTTATTATCAGTATCCCAGGTATTACTAAAATTTCCGTGTAGACAGTAGAAAGCCATTGATGGATCATGTTTGCAAATAATTCTCTAAGGAGCACTTGTTTCTCAAGCCATTGTCCTTGCCTAGAATGGCTACTCTGTCCTCTTATGTAAGTTCCATTTGATTTACAAGGTCCCTTTACTCAACAAATATTTACTGGATACCTACTTTGTGCCAGATAATGTTTCAGGCAATGTATAGACAATGATGAACGAGAGAGACAAGATTTCATTGCTTGTGAATCTTACGTTGTGAGAAAGACTACACACAAGTAAACAACTGAATTTCAGATAACAAGGGGAAAATGGTATCTGTGGTAGAAAAGAGGATTCTTTTCATCATGGTAATCAAGGAAAGCTACTCTGAGGTGACACTTTAGAAGAGAACTGAGAGAGAGAGAGTGGAACATGCAGTCTAATGAAAGAATGTTCTGGGTGGAAAGTCCCTCAGGGAGATCTTGCCATGATTGTGAATCAGCAAGATGTGGTTCCATTCCTCCATTTTCAGTGAGAAGCTCTGATTCTCCCATTGTGCAGTGACCAAACTCTTATAATAGCAATTGTCTCTGTGATTCATTTGTTATTGAAAGTATGTTATATTATCATACTAGTTGTCTTTAAGAAGTTGAGATGCTTGCTTTCCACTTCAGACACAGCTCCTTCAGGATAGGGACCTTGTCCTATGCTTCTTTTTTTTTTTTTTTTTTTTGCGGTACGTGGGCCTGTCACTGTTATGGCCTCTCCCGTTGCGGAGCACAGGCTCTGGACGCGCAGGCTCAGCGGCCATGGCTTACGGGCCTAGCTGCTCCACGGCATGTGGTATCTTCCCTGACCGGGGCACGAACCCATGTCCCCTGCATCGGCAGGTGGACTCTCAACCACTGCGCCACCAGGGAAGCCCTGTCCTATGCTTCTTGATATACCAAAACCAAAAATAGTACTTTCATATAATAAGCATTAATAAACACTCACCGATGATCATGATCTGATGTGATGATCTATGCTGTTATCATGTTTTCAGGGAGCATATCAACTCGACTAAAGATAAAGTTGGATAGAGGGTAGTGCGAGGTTCTGGCTATTTAAAAACTACATCCGATAAATATATAGCGGTTCTGAAAAAACAAACAAGCAAAACTTAAGAATATGCTGTTTAGGGATATATACACATACAGTAAAATTATGTATATAATTATATATTATACATATATTATATTTAAAATACTTGGTTATGTTAGGTTATGCCTGTTATGTGCAAGTGGAGATGACAATTGAGCAGTTGAATATATGAGTCTGAAACTCAGTAGAAATGTCAGGGATGACAATATAAATTGGGGAGTCATCAGCATATAGATTGTACACTATTTAAAGTAATGAGACTGGATAAGATCACTTAGGAAGAGAATAGAAAGAAGGGTAAGTACAATTTGTAGTAGCAAAGAATTGCAAACAACTATTTATCAATAGAAAATTGGTTGAATAAATTACAGATTATGTATACCATACATTTTTATTTACTCTTACTAAGTTATTTATACATGTCTGACTTCAAGGAATATTCAGGATATATATTTTGACCTAAAATAATTTTTGGAGTAATATGAATAATATGTCTACATATTTGTAAAAAAACTACATAAATATGTGTATGAGTCTACATAGTAGAAAGATAACATTCTAAACTAGGAGGAATGGGAGATCAACGTTTTCCTTCTAAATATATTTGTATTTCATTCATGCAGTTATAAAAAATCTGATGATAAAGAGGGACATAAAACAAATGTGTCTTAACTATTTAGAATGTAAAGGAATCTTAGAATTGATATTTATGACAATAGCAATATCCTATCAGTAATCCACTTATTCTACTTTTTGTGGCTTTGTATCCTTTCCCTTTTTGGGGGGTACATCTGCTCCCCCAGAACTTTGACTCTTAACCTTTTGCACTGTTGACCCTTAGCTGGGGGACTGCCCTTAGGCTGTGGAAACAGTTATGCCTGCCCACATGAGAGCTTGGAAGTGCCTAGGAATTTATGTCCCTCTAAGGTCAGTCATTAGCCAACGTCTGATGGGTGAAAAGGTTTGAATGTTGCAGAGATGCTCTGGAGACAGCATAGGTCACACATGTCCCTAATAAGGGAGCAGCATGTGTAACCTATGCTGTCTCCAGAGCATCTCTGCAGAATTGAGACAAAGTTCCCTTTCTTGGGACTTGGCTTAATATCACATGTTAGCCAGATCTCCTTCCCTTCCTAGTCCTGCTTCCCAGCTGTCCTTCTAGCATTTTCTGGGAATACTTCCTGATAAACACTTTTACAAGATCCCAGTCTAAGACAATGACGAGTCTATTTTAAGTGCCTACTGAAGTCACCTTAACTCTTGAGGACACAGGCATCATGGACAGTATATATAGTGTAGTAGTTTAGATGCTCAGAGTTTAGGTGATGAGTTCCAAGCTCTGCCACTTACTCTCCATGTGGCCTTGGGCAATTCACCCAACTCTATGCTTTGTTTTCTCATCTATAAGATGGGATTGATAATAGAACTACTTTACAGAGCTATTTCAAGGAGTAAATAAAATAATGTACCTAAAGTGTATTTAGCATGTTAGGTACTCAATAATTATTTAAAAACTAATAAAGATGCTTGATGTAAGTATCATGACTATTTATCTCTATGTATGCGGTGGCATGTCTGACAAAAGAAGTTTCTTTTACATGAAAATTTATGATATGAAGTTTTCCTCGGTATGAAAGCCACTCTTTACAGCACATTATTTTATTATGTATGACTCATATGAAGTAAACAAAGTTAATACATCATTGATTTTAATGGGATTTTGCATACTATGATTAATATGCCATTATTGCATAAAAACATTCTACATGCTGAGAAGTGTAGCTGGTGCATTAGAATATCATTTGGCATAAAGTTTCAGCATATGCTACTTTCACTATGTGTCCCTATGAATGCTTTAACATCTGGTATAAATCAGATAATGAATCAAAAAATGAAAAATTATATCTAACAACCATATCACATATTTTAGCACTGAATAATATATCATTTTAATGTCTTGAATAACATCGCTATTTATGGGGGTGGTGCAATGACCACATCCTTTATTGGTCTAGTTTTACTTTTAAGAATCTTGTCTTATTGCTTAGAGCAACTCAATTGTTCTGTCTTCTAACTACATAGAGCACCATCCTGAAGCCTATTTTTTCTTGGACCCAAGACCATGGAATTAATTTATATGTGAACCTATTTTATAATAATGTATGGGCTCTATGAAATTCCCCTGGTTGGGGTTTAAGCAAAGCTAGCTAATATTGAATTCTGTTTATTACAAACTGTACATTTCCTGCTAGTTTCTAATTTTATTTCATATAAAATTCCCCTTGTTGTAATTGCTGTCATTCTCTCTCTGTTTTCCCCTAATTATTCTAACTAGGGTAAATTCTCAGTCCTTCAGGAACTGTGTATTTAGTCTGTGGATTTTCCAAATCCTCTTTTTAATTATTTTACTGTATATACTTGACCATTTAAATGTTTCCTATTTTTATAATTCACCAGATGATAAATAATGGTAGAGTGAGTTTGCATTAAAATAAAGAGTTTGTTATCTTTACAGAAATTCTTGGTAAAAGTCTAGCTCTAGTGAATGCTGTTATCTTTATAGAAATTCCTGGTAAAAGTCTGGCTCCAGTGAATGCATAAGATGAATTTTTTACCATTTGGGGTTCTTAATCCTTTCTCTAACATCATATATAAGTTAAAGTTAAAACTCTGCACTTTGTTGTTTTTTGTTTTTGTTTTTGTTTTTTTGCGGTACGCAGGGCTCTCACTGTTGTGGCCTCTCCCATTGCGGAGTACAGGCTCTGGACGCGCAGGCTCAGCGGCTATGGCTCACGGGCCCAGCCGCTCCACAGGCATGTGGGATCTTCCCGGACCGGGGCACGAACCCCTGTCCCCTGCATCGGCAGGCGGACTCTCAACCACTGCGCCACCAGGGAAGCCCTGCATTTTGTCCTTAAATATAATAATTTCACCAAGAGCAAAGCTGCAAGTGTTTTTCTAAAAAAGGTCTAATGTCACCCCACTCCATACCACCCATTACTAAGCTGCACATCACTTGAGATAATGGAGGTTGGAAGGGTTTGTTCATAAATTTGAGACGATTAGGAAGTTCTTACATAGAAGAGTCTTTGAATAAGTTTAGAATCTAAGCTTAAAGGAGAGATTAAGGACAGGTAACAAAATAAGCAATTATTTTTAATCGATCAAAATAATCTTAGTTATGTTCTGAGCCCATGACTTCAGAAAAGCTTACCCTAAGGATATTGTGATGTAGGCAAAGTGTATGCATGGGAATCCTAACTTTTATTTAAGTGCTTCTCTCCTAACTTTCAGGTCTCTTTGACCCCAAGGTATTTTTTATGCTACCTTTGGCTCTAGAAAAATACTGATTATCCTCAATCCCACTATCTAACCACCTTCTGAATACTCACTGTTTTTTCCTTCCACTCTACACAGGCCAGAATTTCTATTCCCCTTTCCTGTTGAATCTTTCCTGGTGACCAAAATAATAAAATAAATAGATTCATGTTAAAGGGTGGTTACAGCCACCTGTAGGTCTTCCACTCCATTCCATTTTCCTTTAAAAAAACCCACATTGAAAAGATCCATAAACCCAATGGAATTTTGAAGTACTTTATAATTTCTGGAAATCAAACAAAGGACAGAATGTTGTGCTACAGTGCATGTTTTTGTAAAATAATGAACTCATATGATATTGGTAAGAAGAGGAACAATGTCAAAACATAATGTGGAAGTTGATTGATTCATATGTGACCATTCCCATCGTCAATATTTAACACCACCAGGTAGCACCCACAGAACACAAAGTACACATACGCAAGTAAATGCAGCTAGCCAGAGGAATATGTCACACCCTACATTCTTCCTCTTGGCTCTGTTCAGCCACATGCTCTATGTCCTAGAAAGGTTTATTAAGCCTTCTCCCCATCTTTGTGCAACTGTTTTGTCTCTGTAACTCTTCCTTACGCTCTTTCATCAAGTTGTCTTATTTACTGCAATGTTTATTTATTAGGGTTAACATCTTTTTAAACTGCTACTATTTTTATTAGAATTAGTGTTCTTAGTGCTCTTGGTTACAAAATTTCATAGATTGTGATGGTCCACCCAACCTAATTTTTCCTTATTTTTAGTGTGTTAATATTGCAGAATGTGAAGGTTTTTACAAATACATATATCACGCGACTGCAGGAATGCCTGTAAAGTATTTAAAAATGTGTGGGGAGGATTTCTTTCCATCTCACTTTCCTTTTTCTGTCCTTCCTTTCCTTGCAGGGGACAGCCTATAGAAAGAGAAGGAGGAATTCTGCCCTCCCCGCCCCCAGTTCTATCTATGTATTCTAAATTTCTAAGTGATCATTTTTAGAGTTAAAAAGCTATCCAACTGAAATCTCCCCAGTCTTTCCCCAAAGTTATTACCATCAATAATGATGAATTTAATTATCAAAGCTCTCCAAGGAGCACAATTCCAATGCTACTGTTGATATCTGAATTTTTATGAAAATTCTCTTTGTGTTTTGTTAGGTTTAGATGCTTTGTTTCAAATCTTTCCCTACAAGCACATATGATATATGAGAAATAGTCTCATTATGTCCTTCCTTCCTCTTTATCATCACCTTAAACTATTTTCACACACTTTTGGAAGGGGTTTGGCAATCTACAACTCTACGGTTGTGTTTAAGATGCAATTAGGGCCTGTTCTAGGCTTACAAAGAGCTGCAGAATATTCAAGGTTTCCTCAAGATTGTCTACATGTCTGAGATGGTCACACATTCAGAAATCTTGATTCTACAAAGTGTAAAATGCTGTAGGTTGGCTAAAAGGATGAGATCCAATCAGCTTTCCATCCATATGAATAACTTTGGACATCACATTTCACAGAAAATAAAGGGGGCGTACATCAGGGTCCTCTGGCCTTTTTTCCAACCTCCTCACCCTCAGAACTATTGCAGGTATTCCAAAAAGGAGGAAAATATCTTAATGCCAGAAAGTATTAGAAGAGAACAAAGATACCTAAATTCCAACAAAACATTAATATTTATTGAGAGGGACAAATCAAGAAAAAACTGGGTTATGGAAATGAAGCCAGATATAAAGGTAAAAACAAAAAGCGCAAGTGAACTATAAATTTGGCTCAACTTTCTAGTAGCCAGTGTGAGAAGGGTCATCTACCCAAAATATTGTGTCCGTTAGCTGAAATAAACCAGTTATATAGAGGACATAGATTTATTTTTGGAACTAACACCATAGAGAAATTTTTCTCTGAGGAGCTCATAATCTACGTGATGATAAGGAGTATTTTTGCACTTGGGCGAAATTTTAAGAATGAAATTGATAAGAGGGCTGGCTTCCTATCCTTGCTTCAGCAGGGGTAAGATTTAGTTGGAATGAAATCTTTCCAGTATAAAGAATGAATGCAGATTATTGATGTAGGTAATTCTACTCCCCACCATACCCCAGTTTTTTGAGAGTAGGATCTGCTTACTTAACTGTTAGTTGGTGTTTATTAAACCATTAAATGAATGACTGCCTGGGCAGATGTCTCTCTGCTGTCCAGCATCAAGTACCAAGTAGAATGGCAGAGTTTGTCTACCTTTGCTACTATGTTGAGGATTCAGTCCCCTGGGGGAGCCTCAGAAAGTGCCACATTTGATTAGTTCTGTTAGGGGAATGGGAACAGGGAATGCTTCGTGAGTGCCTAGTATTTGTCAACGTGAAGATCCTATATACTGAAGGTGGTGGCTCTTTGAGGCCTGTGAGACAAGTCTCCAGGGAGACTTCCTTAATCTAAGGGGTCTTTTGTGGGTTAGGAATCGAAAGACTCGTGTTAAACTGTCAAGAAGTAGTTACATAACCTTAGGCTAAATCCTTCAAAATCTGTGTAACTCTTTTTTCCTAGTATGTAAGGTGAAGATAATTACTTGCCCTCCCTAACACCTACACCACCCAGTCTTTTGCCCATTATTTTTTGTTTATTTTACTTTCTGGTTTATCCTGTGAACATACCTATTTGAAGGAGAAACTATGTTTTACTGGTTTATATCCTAAGCACTTATCACAATGACTATTATATTGTATACCGAATAAAATGTCCATTGGTCCAGTGAGTTAATGAAAATACCTGGAAAGTTTCACAGTGCTAAATAAATGTAAGCTCTTTGAGGAAAGCAGGTAGGACTTCACCATGTTTTTCTCTCCTTAGGGCTGGTAGTTTCTTCCTGTGACCCAAATGACCCTAAGCAATCAGTACCAGTTCATACAGAGCTTGGACAGTGCCTGAATGTTGGTGCATCTCACAACCACATCCTTCTGGAAGAATCCTCACTTCAGGGCTTAGGCTCCTTTGGGTCATCTGGTATCCAGTGTCATACATTGCTCGTCATATACGGCCATGCTCGTACTGTCAAACAACACCTGTAAAAAAATCAAAACGTTGACTAATTTATTCTGAATCACATTTTCTATGTGTCCAGATGCTCCAGGTTTGCATATTACTTTCCCACAATTACAACAGCAAGAAGTTATTGAGATCTTAGTATGTACCAGGCACTATGTGCTTGCATGTATTGACTCATAGTATCCTCACATTTCTATAGGGCACGTATGACTGTCACACCATTTGCATGACAGCACTGGAGAAGAAACAGAGGTTAAGTATTTTGCCCAGTCACACAGAGTGGTGGAGCCTAGATTCCAGCATGAGCTGTCTGGCTCCAGAGTCCAAGGTTTTAACCACTGTGTTATGTTGCCACATGACTGATGGCTTTAGCTGTATTTTTATGACAATCCATCTTACTTTGGGGAAACAGTAACAATAAGAATTTTAAATTCTGTGTAATTATGAAATACTTACCTTTTACTTCTACAGTTACCCAAAGTTTTAACTGGTATTCCCTTTGTGTGCTTATACTGGCAATACTGTACCCATACAGCAAAGGGATTGTTATAGGAAGCTAAAACAAACACCAGAAATCTACTCAAAACTGTATACTAAAATGCTAAATAAATGTTCAACTTAAAATACAGTTGACCCTAACATAAGGAAGTAATTTATACCTCTAGCTTAAACCAGGCCTAGCTTGCTATGACTGTACCATTTACATGAGCTAACTATCCTAACATCAACATGGTGACAACTACAAATGTATTACTTGCTATTCAAGGATCTTGTAAAGTTGATGATTTTGTACATGTATGTTTCCCTTCATAATGGTAGATCTCATGTGTTGATACCAAATTTTAGAAAATTAGTTGTAATACTTGAATATTTTAATAAGCAATGAATAAAGGAGAAAACTCAGTTAAAATAACAGAACTACATTAGAGTACTTCAGAAGACCAGTTTTTCACACCTGTTTTCTACTAGCATACAAAAGCTACTAGTATGAAGAAAACATACATTAAGCATAGTTGAATTATCCTTAAGCTATATTCTGTAGGGGCTGTAACACGGTTTTTAAGAACAATATTAAAAAGGGTGAAATCTATAACTCAAACAGTACACAAGACTTACTTCATCTATAAAAATAGAGCGAATGCCAATGCTTTATTTGCCACATTGATAAGGAGGGAAACATTGGTAAAAATAAATGTGATAACATGACTCACACTTCATTACAAATGATTTTCCTAAATTCAACTTTCACATTAAGCTGAGCTAATAAGAAAAAAACAAACCCCAAAAAAACACTAAAAAACTTTCACTTGATGAAAGTAGGCCAAATCACATGATCCCTCTGAATGAGGGAGTTTAATTTTCTAGCTGAGAAAATATTTTCCCTAATTTAGTAAGCTTAAATAATTCACCCATGATGATAAATAAGCCCTTGGGTCAGGATCAGAAGAAACCTCCTGTATCAGCTTATTTTTAAGCAGTACACAAAAATTTTATTATGGAACATTTTCTTGGTTAAATCTTAAGAGTAAAGACAATTAAAACATCCATACTACTTCACCATCTTTCAGGTCTTTTTCTCCTAAATGTACCTTCTAGATTTCTTAGGTGTGCTGTACAATTCCTTAGGGTGCTAAAGTTGACGAACACCTTACTCCATTAAGTGAAATAAAACTTCACTTAATGCAGTAAGGTGTTCATCAACTTTAGCACGCTAAGGAAGTGTTATTTAAACTTTGTCATCATTCTCCTCTCCCACGTTACCAGTAGTAAAATTTCTTTAAAAAACAATGAGAAAGAAATACCGTAGCCTAGAGGCACCTGGGAAGAGAGGGAATATGGCTCAGGAGAGATATTAGTCATATTGGAGATTTATGGAGTCTAATTATAAACCCCTTTACCCCCTCCCTGGTTTTAGACTTAGGGTGTGAGGTGTCTGGGATGTGCATGGAGCCTTCACAAACTGACATTTTCTTCCTTTTTTCCCCCTTTTTTGCATGAAACAAAAGAAATACAAGTGCTTGGTACTACGTGCTTTTGAGGCTTAAAGGGCCATTAATAAACACGCTGTTTCGGTCGTTGAGGGGGATCGAAATCACTTTTTAATAAATATCGCCAGAAGAATCTCCTCGAAGGGAGACTGAAGTTATTCTCCCTCCCCAGGAGCCCTAAGGGGAAAGGGAGACGGAAGATAATGTCCCCTACTTGCACGTGAGATTTCCCTTTCTCCTCCGACCCCCCTCCGCCTCTACCGCGCAGGTCTGGCCGCCTCGGGAGGTAGCTGGGAGAGAAAGCCACGCTCAGTCCTCCATGGCAAAGTCTTTGGTCTTTTCCTCCTGGTCGCCCACTTTGTAGCGCAGCAGCACGCGTAGGTGACGGTGGTTGTCCTGAGAGGGCAGCAGCGTGATCTCTCCGGAAACGTCCGTATCTTGCTCCACTTGCACAGGCTCGTTCAGGTAGAGGAGTGCCTGCTTCCAGTGCGTGACTGGGTGAAAAGGCGAGGTGGACAGCACCAGGGGTTTCTCCGAGTCCCCTCCGGGGAAGGTCACCTGGAACCAGATGGCAAAGCCGTGCATGTGAGCCGAGCCGTAGCAGCTGAAGCGGAAGCGCCCACCCACCCCCGCTTCCAGCTCCTGCTCCAGGCCGGCGCGGGCCAGCTCCAGCTGAGCAAAGCACTGCGGCCGGGCCAGCACATCCTCGCCGGACAGGCCTTGCACCACGATTTCTGAGTGGCCCATGAGGCAGCGCGTGGCGAAGCTCTCCAGGCAGCTCATGTCCACACCGTAGAGCTGCTTCATCTGGCTCCAGAAGCTTAGGCGCAACTCCAGCATCTGGTCGCTGATGGGCGCCACGAAGAGCTCGGCGGAAGCCGGCAGTAGAAGACCGCCCTCCTTCAGCCACTTGGTCCGCGCGTGGAGCACAGAGCTCAGCATGGACTCGTGCAGGAGTCCGCAGCCCATCCACTCGCTCACGATGGCATCCACCTGCTCCGGCAACTCCACCGTCTCCACTGGCCCCGGCAGGACGTGCACCCGGTCCTCCAGCCCGTTGAGCCGCACCACCTCCCGGGCCTGTTGCCAGATGTCGCTAGCCTCCACCGCGTACACGCGCCGGGCCCCGGCCTGGGCACAGAAGATGCTGAGAATGCCGGTGCCCGCGCCCACGTCCAGCACGGTCTTGCCCCGCAGCGCTGCCCAGTTCCGCAGAATGCCCAGGCGGTAGGCATCGGTGCGGACGCGGTCGGCAATCATCTCCTCGTGGACCGATACATCCGAGTAGCACTGGTAGTACAGCTGGTCTCGCTCCCGCCTAGTCCTCCGGGGTCGTGGCAGGGCTACCTCCAGCTCTCCGCCATCTTCCTCTTCAGTTCCCTCCCCTCCTTCGCCGCCGCCCCCCGACTCAAGCTTTCTTCTCTTGGGCTGCGACATCTTGGCGGCTCGGGCCGGCTCCCGGCGTGCGTTGCGCGACGCGGCGGGAGCTCTAGGAAGCGGGGGCTTCTGGTATTTGTAGTGCGCGCTCGTGCCGCCCGCTTTTGGCGGGGCACCGGGCGAGTGCCCGCCGGATGCCTCTGAGCTGAACTCTGCTTTTTTACCTGCTGCTTTGGTGTCGTGGAATCCCTCTCCCACCACCCCGCACCCATATTCTATGATTCTTTACGTTCCTCCTCCTTCCCTTAGATCCTTGATTCTCTTTTGCTTTCACTCCCTTCCTGAAGTGGACACGCCCACTTAAAACTAATAAATCCATGTTCTGTCATGTCTACTCAACTCCCAGATTTTTTATTACACAGAATTATCTGGGCGGCACTGTTCATACACTACCGCCTCATCTGGACAGTTACAACTCTTAGAGCTCTCCAAACGTGGAGATTTGGAAATTGCACTACATGTTTTTCTTCTCTGTTTTCAGGGGAGTTAGGATGCAAAGGTGTAAATGGAACAAAGTTTTCAGGGGAGTTAGGATGCAAAGGTGTAAATGGAACAAAGTAAAAACCCAACAGTGTAAAACCCTGGTTCGGATTCCAGTGAGACCACAAATAAATGGAATGATTAGGGCAAGCTATATCACTACTCTTGCCTTCAGTTACCCATTCACCAGCAACAAAGAATCTTCAATGCAGTTGAAAAATTAAGTTTCTGGTCTCTATTTTAGCAGAATGGTTACTTGGCTCTTAGTCCTGCTCTGGTAATTCTGTGGCCCATTCAAGAGTTAAATCTTGGAAAGGTTCAAACCAAGGAGCAGTTGAAAAGCAACAGTGGTGTGATACAGTGAAACCCATTGCCAGGTGTATTCTGGTAACCAATTATTTTTTTCCCCCCCACAGGTAACTGAATCCTTCATCCCCTGTGATCACTTCTCTGCTTCAACTCATTTTTTCCTGTGTGTCTCCTTGTCTGGGCGAGATTGGTACTCCCCTCTTCCTCTTTCATTTTATTTTCAGTCAACTATCAGCTGTTAATCTCTTTCCTCTTGGTTGTTCATAGTAGAAATAAAATACATTTTAAAATACATGTGATGTCTATATGGGTGTCTGTGTTCTTCACAAGTAAGGTGAGAAAAAATTTTCTCCCAGCTTAAAAAAATCACACGAAGAAAATTGACTTTTATTTTCTTGTCTTTTAAACCAATGAGCCTGTATTCCTTATCTGAGGGAAAAGTTCCTTCACCCCATTCTCTCTATTAATCTGTCATTGAATGAAATAGGCTGATTGACCTGACATCCTCAGCTGTACTTCTAACTCAGGGCTTTCTGGCTGCTCATAAGAATCCTCTGTGGAGCTTTTAAAAAATACCTATGCCTGTGTCCCACTTCAAACTAATTAAATCAGAGCTACTCCAGTGGAGCTTGCGCATATAGTTTTAAAAGCTACCCAGGGAGTTTGTGCAGCCAGAGTGAGAAATGTTCTTAATGATTTTAGTTAAATTTTGCTCCATTATTTTCATTGGGTAAATTATCTTTTTTTGGTGGCCTGGGCTCAGCCATTTAAGGCTAAAAATCCTCAGAGCATTTCCTCTCTGCCCAGTTGGATATCTTGTTTTCAGAAAATAGAGGCCCAGAGCAGGACATGGGATTAGAGTTGAAAATGTGACTGCTTCAATATATTACTTCTAGGCTGTTAATTAATGTATACTTCTCCCATTCTTTCTGTCCTCAAAATCTTTTCCTCCCTCTTTTAAATGCATTGACTCCTCTACCCTATTTCCAATTCACTGACTTGTGGTCTTTTTAAAGAAATATCTGAATATAAGTTTTGTTGGTTCTACTTCCAAAATATATCTGAGTCCATCTTCTTTTCTCCTTATCCACTGCCTACACCTAGTCTAATTTCCCATTTTTGCTTGTATGGAAATCAGTCTCCTAAGAGATCTCTCAACTTCTAATCATACTCCTGTCTAATCCATTCTCCACAGAGCTACAAGAATGAGTTTTTAAAAATCTAAACTGGACCATGTTATTCTCCAGTAACTTCTTCTTCCAGTTACTGAAACAATCCAGTAACTTCAAGTAACTTCCCAGCTTATCTCATACTTCTCTTCCCAGCTCCCTGTTGGGCTCAATATATACAGGCCTTCCACCTTTTTTCTGTCTTAAGTCTATACATACGCTCTTCCAGGACCTGGAAGATTGTTTTTCTTTTTCTTTTTTTTTGTTGTACGCGGGCCTCTCACTGTTGTGGCCTCTCCCGTTGCGGAGCACAGGCTCCGGATGTGGAGGCTCAGAGGCCATGGCTCACAGGCCCAGCAGCTCCGCGGTATGTGGGATCTTCCTGGACCAGGGCATGAACCCGCGTCCCCTGCATCGGCAGGCGGACTCAACCACTGCGCCACCAGGGAAGTCCAAGATTGTTTTTCTTCTTAGCACTTCACTTCAGTGGCTCCTCATCTGTCAGGCCTCAACTTAAATATTACCGCCTAAGAAGGTCCTTCCCTGGCTACTTTAAATACTATTTTCTAACTCAAGACACTGTTTATTTCCTTCATAGATTTTATTATTAGCTGAGTGTATGTAATTTGTCTATTTGCTTTTTGTAAAATATAAACTCCAGGAGACTTGGACTTTTGTTTCCCCATTATTGTAGTTCCTAGCACTAGAACAGAGCCTGACATGTACAGAGTGTTTAATAGTCTTCAGTGAAGACTGTTGTGGAAGCAATTAAATTGTTATTCATAGGGGAAGGAGAAGAGAGTTTTGCTTTTTGTAGTGCAGTGTGACAATTTGACTCTGGTAAACTCTGAGATAAATCCAGATATAGATCAAATTTAGGATAATCCCAGATGTGAGATGATTCCCTTTCCAAACTCTCATAACCCTTTTAGATAGAATAATGGTAAGCCCTAATTTTATGTCCAGATTAGAGAGAAAATGGCCTGTGGCACTTTCCTTTCCTGCACTCTGGCTTGATACGGAGAGCGATTTCTTTACTCATCTTTTCTACCACACTGAGTTGTTTTAAGTAAGAAGGAGACCAGATCGTAGTCCTTCTCTAAGCATTGCAGCTCAGCAGCTAACCACCTGGATGGGAGAAGAATTGGAGCTGTGCTGGCAGAGTGTTCTTTGTGTTTTCATGCCAGTGGTCTACTCACCACATCTATTCAATGTGAAAACCCATAGTTTTTCAAACAAATGGATCTTGAAATTGATTTAATACACCTTCACCAGCATTAAAAAAAATAGAAAATATCAAATACACAAAATGAATAAAGGTGAGTATTACTTCATAAAACTTGTTTCAGTTAAGTATACTCTCTCTCTCTCTCTCTCTCTCTATATATATATATATATATTTCTTGCTACAGTTTACAGTTAAAACTTATTCTCCAAAAACAGTGTAAACTTTGATATTTTTGTAACTTTGCTTTGAGTATGGTACTGCTTTGCCTCTCACTTATCTTTTTAGGTAGTCCTCAAATGTTATCATTTTTTGGTAGCTTTTCAACCAGTCTGTGGCCCAATAATCCTTATATATGACTTTTTTCACTCATCCTCTTGTACCAGAGCTATTTGTACATATGGCTTTTCCATGCTAGACAATGGACATTTGAACGCCAAGATTGTTTTCTTTCTCACTTTTATATTAAGAATCTAGCATATTGTGCTGGAATCTGAACCATTTGCACATTCCAGATTGGCAGTCCTGAGTACACACAGGATCATAGATGTGTTTTGTATGACTGTGAGAACCATGGTCGATTTCTGCATCACACACATTCATGCATTTATCCAATCATTCATTTATTCAACAAACATTCTGGATTTCTACTCTGCACTAAGTATTCTAGAAACAGGGGACATATCAATAAACAAAAAGACAAAAATCCTTACCCCATGGGGCTTCCCTGGTGGCGCAGTGGTTGAGAGTCCGCCTGCTGATGCAGGGGACACGGGTTCGTGTCCCGGTCCGGGGAGATCCCACATGCCGCGGAGCGGCCGGGCCCGCGAGCCATGGACGCTGAGCCTGCGCGTCTGGAGCCTGTGCTCAGCAACGGGAGAGGCCACAGCAGTGAGAGGCCCGCGTAACGCAAAAAAGAAAAAAAAAAAAGAAAAGAAATCCTTACCCCTAAAGAGCTTATATTTTTGTATTAATGTTATGTTATCTATTAATTTTATTTTTTTGTTTCTGTTTTTACTTAAGTAAAGTATTATACTGCTTTTTTTTTTTTTTTTGCGGTACGCGGGCCTGTCACTGTTGTGGCTTCTCCCGTTGCGGAGCACAGGCTCCGGACACGCAGACTCAGCGGCTATGGCTCACGGGCCCAGCCGCTCTGCGGCATGTGGGATCTTCCCGGACTGGGGCACGAACCCGTGTCCCTTGCATCGGCAGGCGGACTCTCAACCACTGCACCACCAGGTAAGCCCTATACTGCTTTTAACTATCAACTTTATTTCTTGTATTATTTTACCTTGGGTCCTGATGTGATTTCCTCCCACAAATACTTATTTCTAATTTCTATTTCTCTTTAATTTGAAGGTCTGTTGTTTAAAAGTGTGTTTTAAAGCCTAGTATATAGAGCTGCAATGAACGTTGTGGTACTTGACTCTTTCTGAATTATGGTTTTCTCAGGGTATATACCAAGCAGTGGGATTGCTGGGTCATATGGTAGTTCTATTTTTAGTTTTTTAAGGAACCTCCATACTATTCTCCATAGTGGCTGTATCAGTTTACATTCCCACCAACAGTGCAAGAGGGTTCCCTTTTCTGCACACCCTACCAGCATTTATTGTTTGTAGATATTTTGTTGATGGCCATTCTGACTGGTGTGAGGTGATACCTCATTGTAGTTTTGATTTGCATTTCTCTAATGATTAGTGATGTTGAGCATCCTTTCATGTGCTTGTTGGCCATCTGTATATCTTCTTTGGAGAAATGTCTATTTAGGACTTCTGCCCATTTTTGGATTGGGTTGTTTGTTTTTTTGTTATTGAGCTGCATGAGCTGCTTGTAAATTTTGGAGATTAAGCCTTTGTCAGTTGCTTCATTTGCAAACATTTTCTCCCATTCTGAGGGTTGTCTTTTCGGAGGGAGGAGATATGGGGATATATGTATACATATAGCTGATTCACTTTGTTATACAGCAGAAACTAACACAACGTGGTAAAGCAATTATACTCCAATAAAGATGTTAAAAAAAAAAGTCTAGTATAAGAGTTGAAGGTAGTTCCTTTAGAATTTCAAGAATTAATTATAATTCTCAAAGTGTGTGTTGGGAAAGGGTAAAGGAACAATGACGAACAATGTTATAAATATCTCTTTGACATGAATATTCATTAAATGAAGCAGTTCTTGCCATGGTGCAGTTACTTGGAAGCTGCCAGCATAGAAAGAGGCACTTCTGTCAAAAAAAAATCCTTTATAGAAAATGAACACAAAAGGTGGTGATTTTTGTATTTAAACAAATTGGAACATGAAACATAAAAAGCCTAGGTATATGTTACTCTCTTGATGTGTGTAGTGTCTTTTAGATCCATGGTATATTGGCCCAAATATTAAACCTAATACTAAAACAGATGAATAGCAAATTCATAGCTCCCTGATGATATTATTATAAGTAGTTGTAATTCTTTTAAAAAATGTGTGTATTGAATTGTTTCAGTAGTGACAACAGGGATATTATGAATCTAATCCATAATTAGTGATTCAGTTTAAATTTACTGAGCCCTCTTAGTGTATTGAATATGGCATTTTAACAATTTCAAGTGTAAATATTGGTTATGACATTTTAACAATTTCTGCTATAAATCAGGCCACTATATTGAAAATAGTACAGAAAAACAGGAACGTAAATTATAATACGGGAAAAGTAATGTATTGGTGCATCTATGGAAATAAGCATTTGCACACCTGCCCCAGGAGTAATAAGAATCAGGTAGTTTAATGAAAATCAGGTATTACGGTTAATGAGTAACATTTAATAAGATCTTCCTCTCCCTTTTTTTTTTTTTCTTTTATGAAAACCTTTAATATGAAAGGAGGCCAGCCATTTGCTTGTATCAGATGCTTACGTTCTCATAGCATTTTGCAACTGAGGGCATTTAAAGTGCATAGAAGTAATGTAGTCATGGTAGACCTGTGATGCTCAAAGTGTAGTTTCTAGACCAACAGTATCGGCATCACCTGGGAAACTGTTAGAATCACACAGTCATGAACCCCACTCTGTAACTAATGAATTAGAATCTCTGAGGTTGGGGTTCTGCAGTCTTTATTCTAACAGTCCTTCAGGAGATTCCAAGAACACTGAAACTTGAGAACCACTGCACTAGACAATCTGAAGACTGCTAGGACCAGCGTGAGGCCATGTAGAGACTATGGAATGGAAGGTCTATTATTTTTCCAACTGCTGTAAAACAAATTACTACAAATTTAGCCACTTAAAACAACAAACATTTTTTATCTCATGGTGTCTGTGGGTCAGGAGTTCAGGCACTGCCTCCCCAGAACCTCTGCAAGGTTGTAATCAGGGTGTCTGCCTGGCTTTAGTCCTTTCTGGAGCTTGGGATTCTCTCCCAGTCATGTGGTTGCTGTTCCTTGCAGCCATAGGACTGAGGTTTCCCTCTTTTCCTGATTGTCAGATGGAGGGTATTTTAGCTCCTAGAAGCTGCTGGCAGTTCCCTGCCACAGGGTCATTTCCCAGGCTCTCTCACAACACTTGCAGCTTACTTCTTCAAGACTAGTAGAAGAAGTTGTTTTATCTCAGGGAGGGTCCTATTCCAAATAATTTCCTTGCCTCTCACCTCCCCAGGATAATCTCCTTTTTGATTAATTCAAAATCAACTGATTTGGGATTTCAATTACATCTGTTAAATAATGCTTTCAGCTGAAGAATATAGCTCCGGGTAAAGAGACCAAGGGTGTATTCCCACTAAAGTTTGATAGATATCGCAAAATATCTTAAAATTATTCTATGTCTCAGAGAACTATGGGTATGGCTCATGGCATGGGGAGATGACCAGATCAAATAGATCAGAAACAGTTTTAAATAAGCTGTACACCATATCTGAGCCAAAGATTTTAATACAGCACAGTTTGCCTTAGCCACCCTTGAGTTTCTGAACCCTGCCATGTGAAAAAAAAATCATACCACATATAGTGTATGTAGTGGCTACTTTTTTAGGCTGGGTCCAAGAGGAGAAGACTCCTGGAATGAAGCCAAGCTGAGCTGAGCCTAAATGAACCCAGTAGACTGCAGCTCTCATGTAATGGAAGCAAGAAACAAAAAACTTTTGTTGTTGCAAGCTACTGAGATATTGGTGTTATTTGTTACTGCAGCAAAAAACAAAGCTGACTAATACAAATATACATACAGAATGAATGATCATTGTAGCACCACTACCCAGATCAAGACATAAAACATTACCAGTGTCATAACTGTACCTGTGTCCCTCCAGTCCTGTACTTTTTCCCTTTCCCAAGGTAAGTATCCTGATAATACCATAAAACATTCAGTGACAAAAGTCTCTGCTTTTATGGAGTTTATATTTTAGGGAATAATCTCTAATTCTCAAAACGTATGAGGTGGTTATCAGTATCCCTATTTTCTCAGTTTGGAAAACCAAGGCACATAGCAGTTATGTCCATCACTTATTTATCTTTTCTACTGGATTGTAAATTCCTTTTAGACAGGAACCAATTTCCTTTATCTTCCCACAGTTTAGTGTAGCATCATACATATAGTCACAATATTAATTATTTTGATGACAATTGACATTTATTTCCTGCTTACTATGTACCAGAGACAACTCGATTTTCATAAAACCTCTGTAGTAGGTATTATTATTAATCCCTTTAGAGATCAGAAAATAAGCAAAAAGAGGCTGACTTGTCATAGGTCTAGATTATTTTGCTCTATATATGTGTGTTGAAATTGATCCATGTGATTGCACATAGCAGTACTTCCTTCACTTATATTGCTGTATAGTGTTCAGTTCTCAGCTCCCTCTAAAGCCACAATGGATCATACTATACTATACCTATGGATGACTTTGCATAGAGGAGGTACCCGAGCTGCTCATTTCTTCCATCTCTGTTCTGCAGCTTCTCTATTTCTATATATCAAAGGAAAAAAGCAAGTTAGACATCATATTTTTATCTAATATCTGCCTGTATTTTACTCAGAAGAGTTGTGGTGTGGGAATTGTAAGTGAAGCTGTAGTAGACTGACTGTATATAAGAAACTTAATTGATTTAATAATATTGTAAATCAACTATACTTCAATAAAAAGAAAAAATAGAGTGAAGTTCAGTTTAAAGAAAAAGAATATTATTTGGTTTATTCACTTAATATTGTTGAGCTCCTACATATCTAGCACTGTGCTGGGCTTTAAGAAAGAGAGGAGGAAGCAGTCTCTTTGTTCACCATAAGGAGCTCACGATTGTTGGAGGAGGTCATTCAAAGGACTTTACTGACTGTTGACCCATAAGCCGGACTTGGGCAATCAGAGGCTCCTTATACTCTCTCCTGCACTTGGAATGTATGTTCTGCCCATTGTTCCCATAGTCAGAGCAATATCCAGGATGTAGTTTTAAGAAAGTAAGGTTGAGACCATCTGTACTGTGTACATGACTGAACCCCATTAAAGCCTTTAGATAAAGTTTAAGATTTTGGCAGACAGGTATGGAGATCCACTCACCTTGTGGCCACCTAAGACAAGCCTTGTATGTGAATTCCCTTGCTTATTAAACCTGCCAACGACCAATTTGGATTCATCTGCCTGATTCTTTGGTCTCTCCTCACTCTCTGTGTAGGAGGCTAGTTTCAGGTTTCACCAGGGTAGCTCCCAGCTTTAGGAACCAACAGTTGGTGAGCCAACCAGGAGACCAAAGAAATGAGCCATGAAAAAGAGACATCCCAAGGGGAAATCCAGAGATCGCCATTGACCTCTGTATGGGAAGGGGCGGCCCATATGTTAGATGATTGTGGACTGTGTGTGTGTACAGAATGTACAGCTACTGTGGCAAAAAAGGGGAGCGAATGGCCGTGCAGGGGGCTGACCTCTACTGTGGACAGGTTGCTGGCCACTGAAGCCCAACTAGAGGCTGAAGCTTGAGTTAGAAAGCAGGAAGAAGAGCTGCGGTTAGAGAAGGATGTGTGGTTGTCCACTACTCTGCTAGCTTCGGGGCTGGCAGACAAGATGGGAGAGCAGGATAAGAAGTTGGAGAACTTAGCGTGCCATTTGCAAAGGTAGGAGGGCTCAACCTAGAGGATAGGTGGTGAATCCTCAAAAAAGTAAAGGCCCAGACACTACCATAAAGTTTTTGGGAGTCATATGGTCAGGTAAGATGTGTATTGTCCCAGAAGCTCTGATTGACAAGATGCAAGCCTATCCAATCCCTAAGAGCATTCAATGCAAGCCTTTGTAGATGTGGGAGGTTTGGAAGACTTTTACTCCCTCCTGTGCTGACTGCCTCCATCCCTTATACTGCCTGCTAAAGAAAGGGCACATGTGGAACTGGGAATCAGAGCAACAAGTCACCTTTGAGAAGGCAAAAATACTAATAAAACAGATAAAAGTTCTGGGCATCTTCCAAGCACGGCTACCATTTGAGTTGTTAAATGTATCTGTGACTTAGGAAGGTATGGGTTGGGCACTGTGGCAATAACAACAGAAGAGGGTACCCCTAGGTTTTGGTTTCAGCTCTAGAAGGGGACAGAAACCTGATAGACCCCCCCCCATAGAGCAACACTCCTAGCAGTGTACACAGCACTCCTCCAGGCAGAGCCTCCTATGAAGGAACAACATATCATAGTAAGAACTTCCCTTTCTCTCAAGAGATAGGTTGAGAATATGTTCCATTGACCCATCTCTGCCATGGCTTAAACTCCCACGTTGACTTAATGGCATGCCTGTTTGCAGCAGGGGAGCACCCTGTATGCCAACCCCTGTCTATGGCTTGGACAATGGGAAACCAAGGGGTGGATGATTGTGAATAAGCCCTTGTGGGGTCAGGATGTATGGAGAGCATTTGGGTTTGCCTGCAAGAGCCTGAAGTAGTCCTCACTGTCTTCCACATCCTGTCTCATAAGGCACTGACACCCCCTTGGCAATCAGGAAGCTGATGCCCTTGCTCCAGTATAATCCCTAACAACTGACCCTTCAGCCGATACAGCAGATTGGATGCATAGAAAGAGTGGCCACTCTAGTGCCTGGGTGTGATGGCATATTGTCAAGGATGCCCAATTGCCTTTGAAATACAGTGGCTTGTTTCATGTACTAACAGTATGTCCTGTGTGTTCTAAACAATAACCAAGGCAACTACCAAAGAGTTTGGGGCCATTCACTGGAGTTCCCAAATGGTGAGGGATTGGCAAATTTTGATTATATTGGCCTCCTTCCTCTGACTGAGGGTTCTAAATATGCCCTGGTTTGTGTGGACACTACATCTGGCCTAACTCAAGTTTTCCCCTGTCACCATGCAAACCAGGCTGCAACCATTAGGGGATCAGAGAAGCTGAGTACCATGTGGATACTCCCGTGGAATAGTCACATTTCAAAGGTCATGATATGCAGGACTAGGCAGAAGACTATGACACTGAATGGAAGTTCCACCTTTCCTATAACCTGCAAGCTGCTATGTTAGTAGAAAGGAAAAATGAAATAGTAAACCAGCAAATTAAATTACTAATAGGTAAAACTGCCTTGGTCTGGTGGACTAAAGTACTATCCCAGGCTTTAATACATTTGAAAGATCAACTTATAGGGCATATTGCCCCATATGCCAGATTGGGAATCCTTGCCAAATACCCAATGCCGTAAAGGTTTGGACGTCTTGAAGACAATTATTGCCTTGGTTCTCTTGTGGTTTTTGTGCTGTGCTGCTGAGAGTACAAAGCTCCATCATGCCTGGGAAAGACATTATCCTTGGCAATGGGAAGTTCCACTGGGATGTGTGAATTACTTCATACCTCTGGGTGAGGAGGAACTACGCAATCTCCACTGGGATCCTATTGTCTTGCTGCAAGCTGGACCTATTGAAACATACTATACCTGGAATGGAACATGTACCATTGAAAGAGGGGGAAAAATGAGAGGCCCGATCTGGCACATCCCACACCAAGCCCATCTCCTCATGCCTGATGGGGCTGCCTCCTCTGGCCAACAGGTATGGTATGTACAACCAGGTCAAATTCTTAAAGCTGCAGTCACATTAACATCTAAGGATTAGTCCACAAGTGTAAATCTTAAAAGGGGAAGATCTTCCCATACAAGTTTCTACTAAATCTGTCATTTTGGCCTTAGGCTTCTGCTGCTACTCTGTTGTCTGGCCACAGGATGGACACCTAATGGAAATACCTTTTTACAGTGGGCCCACTAGTATGCCTGACAAAGGAATCAATCCAACTGTTGGGTATTGTGGGAAGCTGCCCTTCTTTAGCTCATCAGGATTACCATAGTGGGCATTGCCACTCCAGGCAGAGAATTAGAAGGCCCTAAAGCAGTATATTAAGGTAGAACAAGTTAGGACTAGTACTCTTAATTCATCTGGCAATACTTGATCAACCAATCAAGTATCAACCAATACTTCATCCAGAGACCTGACCTGTGGCTTGAATATCAGTAACACTTGGCATGGGTATTCTTTTTCTGTCAATCAGACTACACAGGCAGCCCATCACTCTGCTGACCAGAAGGGTCCTAAAACTACCACCACTAGAGCTGTAGGTGGTTACACTTAGATTTGGGATGGGTTCATGTGGCTCACCCTGGGTCATGGACATTTGAACCCAGGCACCCCTATGTTGGGAACAGATGAATCACTCTAAACAGAACCAACCCAATTGTACCAGGAATATGGAATGGATATCACCAAAACTGTGTAGTCACGCTGTCACATGAAAGGATAATGACTGGTTTGGCAATCATTGCTTGTGACCGCCAGGTATTTTTGGGGGAACCCGAATGGAACCCAGTGGCAGTGTGGTGCAAATCTTTGGCCATGGCTTTCACCTGGGTGGTTGGGCCACTGTGCTCTATCTAGGTCTTCCCTGGGCACAGGGGAGAATCCACCCCAAAGTAACAAAAATTGTCAAACCCCCTCTCCTCAAGGCCAGATGGGCACATTCTGTTTTCCACTGGTACAATCACTTGGCTGCCGTCTTTGTTCCATTTGTTGGCCTGGAGGATATTATAGCACACAGAGAAACCCTTACTGAATTCACCCAGCAAGGCTTAAATGATAGCCGACAAAGCCTGTCTTTCCTGAACAATGAAATATCTCTCATGAGAAATGCTGTCCTCCTAAATCGGATGGCCTTGGACATTATTACAGTCTCAAAAGGAAGCACCTGTGCCATTATCCAAATAGAATGTTGTGTGTTCATACTTGATGAGTCTGATAAGGCATCATCTTTATTAAATCACATGAATACACAAGTGAATGTTATGAGGGATCTGACCTCCAGCCTATGGGACTTAATAAATCAGGTTCAGATCATGGGCCTCTTGGTGGAAAAAACTGTTACTTATTTTGAGAAACATTACCTTTTTCTGTGTTTTCTCTTGCATGTGCCCATGTGGCTGCTGTGGAATCTGCCTCCAATGCAGCCAGAGAGCCGCCAAATGAGCCACCTTCCTGCTGGTGAAACCCTTTGCTGACCACTCAGGGCACGTTACAGAAGAGGGGTGTGTGTGAAATTGTAAGAGCCGGTTACGAGGGTTGGAGTGTTGGAGGAGGTCATCGAGAGGATGTGACCACCTGTTGACCTGTAAGCTGGATTCAGGCGATTGGAGGCTCCTCACCCCTCTCCTGTCTTTGAAATGTATATTTTGCCCACCATTCCCATAGCCAGAGCCATTTCATGGATGAAGCCTTAAGAGAGTAAAGTATTGTTGAGACCATTTGGACTGTGTATGTGACTGAACCCCATTAAGGTCTCTATATAAACCTTAAGATTCTGCCTGGCAGGTGTGGAGATCTACTCATCTTGCGGCCGCCCAAGACGAGCCACTTACATAAGTTCCCTTGCCTTTTAACCTGCTGCCTACCAATCTGCAGTGGTCTGCCTCTCTTCAGTCTCTCTTTGTCCTCCATGTGGCAGGGCCAGTTTCAGATTTCACCAGGGGAAACTCCAGAGGGTGCAGACCAGCATCAATACAAAGAGCTCAAAATCTACTTGGTAGTCCTTTAACCCAGGTTTGTCTACGGTTGGCAGATAATGCTGAGTCCCTTTCTCAAAAACTTGAGGATAATTCTTGTATTATTCAAATATCTTCCCTACATGGCTCTGCAGGTATTTAATTTTCACTCTGAATTTTCTTGCTGGTTTGAGGTACTACTGTGTTACTCTTCGGATGAATACCATTAGGTTTTCCACTTATATGCCTTAGGATATCTGGATAGCGTAATGGCCACACTTAAGAATTCAATTAATTTTCACCTTCACGTATATTAAAGCTCTCTGTAAAGTGCTATAAAATGATACTATAATTATTTTTGTTTTTATTGTTGAATTTATGCTTTCTCAGCCTAGTCAACGTGAGGAAATACCTGAATGATTGAATCTGTTTTTTTTTTGTTGTTTTTAAAATGTCCATTGAGTTGACTTTCTTCAAGGACAGGAAGCAAAATATAACACATGTTTCCAGGCTTGTCTTTATATTCTCAAGTATGGTTTACAGCCTCAAGCATGGTTGTCTTTAATGACAGAACTACCTTTTATCTTCTTTTTACAAGATAAGGTTGATCTATTTTTTAAGTTAATACACCACTGGCTTTATATCCTTGTCATACATACACTTTGGGAATAGGTTAAAGCCTCTTTATGTTGTATTATTTACTGTGCAGCCATATTTGAAAATACAATGAATACACGGAAATTAATAACTCTAGAAGGGTATAAAGTGATAGTATTCACATTCAATTACAGAGATCATCTATTACATTAATATAATAGTGATGCTATTTGAATGTAATATAGTGAATAAAAATAAAGTGACAGGCTAACAGAATTTTAGCTTTTCAGTTTAGAAAAAACAAAGGAAGATAAATGGTTAGCAGACATGGTTAGTAGCTCAAATGCGTATGCTATAAGCCCTTATTTGAGTGTCAACTCTTAGCAAAGGACACCAAGCAAATGAACTCGAATATCCATTTGATTAGCTTCTTAAAAACTGAAATAGGTTTTTATATACTTTGGAAAGAATTGCTAGCAAAAAGGATGAGGATTTTTTGTTTGTTTGTTTTTTTGGGTTTTTTTTGCAGTACGTGGGCCTCTTACTGCCGTGGCCTCTCCCGTTGCGGAGCATAGGCTCCGGACGCGCAGGCTCAGCGGCCATGGCTCACGGGCCCAGCCACTCTGCGGCATGTGGGATCTTCCCGGACCGGGGCATGAACCCGCGTCCCCTGCATCGGCAGGCGGACTCTCAACCACTGCGCCACCAGGGAAGCCCCGAGGATGGGTTTTTAATGGAGGTAATCCTCTAAGAAATTACTGCTTAGCAGTTAGAAATATAGAAGAGCAAGATAAACTTGAAATAAGCCTGATAAATCCTATCTTACCCATTGTCTTCGCTTAATAGATACTTTGGATCTGGATTAAACGGTGCTCAGTAGTCACCCCAAGAAATCCTATTCTTTATGTATCTCCTTCCACCCCTCTTCTTACTCAGCTAATGATGACTTTGCCACTTACAACTTATGAGTGAAGTCACTGAATGCAGTTACTTGGTGGAGTCCTAGTTCTTGGCTTAAGATCATACATCTGTAATGAGCCTTCATGTGTTCTATAAATGGTGACTCTCAGACCCGCCTGAGCATCAGAACCATCTGTGTAGCTTGTAAGAAATAGGCATGTCTGGGTCTCACTTGCATAGATATTTGTTCTGTAGATCTGAGAGGAGCCAGGGCAAATGTAGTGAATCCTATGCATTGTTGGGTCAAAGTACATTTCATAAACAGGTGAGAATTTTTAAATATATTTCAGCATTGATTTGAATTCATATTATTTTATATATTTTATTCATGTACAATTAGTTTTTATTATCCAAGTAATACCTTTGCACTGTAAAAAACATCAGAAAAGTCAGAAGCAAAAAGAAGAAAATAACTTCAAATATGACCACTGTTAAATGGATTATTTGGAGTTTAACTATAGTAATAGAGTAGTTGCCTTTGCAACTAGAAGCATAATTCTATAGGTGCTCCATAGAGTTGGGTTTTTTTGTATATAATTAGATATTATCTGTTCAAATTGGCATTCTTTACTGATGGGAGGATCCCATTCATCCCTTCTTCCTCTACTCAAACACTTTTCTGGTTCTTTCTCTCTGTTAAGTGGCATGTCTGAGTTTAGTATGGGAGTCTAGCAAAACTGATAATGGGCTTTTGGAATGATCAGTCCTGGGGACATACCAACCTGGTGTGACAGCAGTTCTCCCATCCAGTTATTTATCCACTCAAAAAATTTATTGAGCACCTACTAATATGCCAGAGGCTATGCTATGTGTTGGTGATATCCAGTCCCTTCCCTGGAGAAACTTCACACCCTCGTATGGAAGATAGACAAACAAACAGAAATTAAGGTACATTGTGTATGTGCTGTGAAAGATGTATGCACAGGGCATGTTGAATGCACAGATAGGGGATATCTAAATCAGAACAGGGAGTTAGGGAGGATGCATATAAAGAAAGGATGTGAAACCTGGATGTCAGAGCCCAAAACACTCATGTGGCATTGCTGATTTAGGAAATCTTTATCAAGGGGCATACTCATGCTTTAACTACTGTGTTTATTGTCTAGAGAGGAGACCGGAAAGCTCTCTTTTGTTTCCTGATGCTCCTTTTTTTTTTTTTTTTTAATAGAGTTCTGTTCTCTTTTTCACAGATGCATTATTTTTTATTATATTACTGAAGGTCTTAGTAATATCTTGAAATTTTCTTCTTCCTGCATAGTTTCTGTTTCTTCTGAGAAGCCTTTTCCATTTTTGTTTGTTTTGGTCCCTATCTTTCAAGGTAGAGGTCAGATTCTTCTGAGAAAGCTCTTCCAGTCTCTTGACAGGTTATTTATAGGCCTGGCTTTCCACTTTTGTGAAGTACAAGGGTAAGAAGCCTGAAGTCTCAGCATTAAGGTTGTAAATGTCTTCTGGGGAGAAACCATCACACAGGTGATCTGGTTTTATAATGGTGGGATAACTGGTTCTTACAAAGACTTTTCATCAATCTTCGTATTTTGGCTTTATTTTCACCTATACCTTAGGCAGGGGTGGGGTGTGGGGGGCACAGTTATATGTGTTAAATGGGGTTGCTTCTCACTTCCCTCATTACCTGCTTTGCATTTTACCTTCCCCAGTCTGCTGTCAGTTACCATTAGTCAGTTATCATTTGCTTTTCTGACTTCTAAACTTTTCTTACCTTTCTCTGTTCTTCTGTTCTCCTTGTCCTTGTGGCTTTGTGTCTTAAAACAAAACAAAACAATTCTATTACGATATGGTTTCAGGAAGGAGAGAGACTAAATTCATGTAATCTGTCTCTTCTTTGGCCTGCATTAAGTGCTTTCTTTTTGTAGAACACTGTACTAAGAATTTAATTTATAATAATTCTAGGCAACAGGCATTATTATTGTGTCACTTTTGAAGATTAAGGAAGTGATGTTCAGAGAGAGTAAGTGGCCAAAGAGCTAGTAAGTGGTAGAGCTATGGCAGATAAGTGGCTCTCAAATCTACAGAGTGGTTCACATAGATTATGAGGTCTCCTTTGGGCTAACATAGGAAAGACAAATTGTTCTCCTGCATTTTCAGAGCTAACCCTGGTTCCAGACCCAGCTTTAGAGATGAGGACATTAAGGACCTGTGAAGGGAGAGTTGGGTATGCAAAGCTATGAGAGAGCAACACCTCTGTATAGAGCTGACTTTTATCAGCGCTATCACCAATATGGATTGGACCATATTCTGATATAAATTCTTTCTTTTAGGAGCTTGACAAAGTTGCATTTTGATGATCTATTTTAGTATTTGCTAATTATGAAATACAAGCCACCTGCTTTCAAAAGAAGGAGCTGAAGTGGGGAATAATAGCAATGTAAATATGGTGAATTTATGGGCAAAAGAAGGTTTTTAGCAGCATGTTTAAAAAAATTAAGTACTTAACAGCTGTTTTGAAAAATAAATGAAATGCTTCCGTATTGTTAAAGAAGGTGTACAGGTAATTAATTTTAAAGTAAAACTTGTGACCTCATTTGACTGAATTTACCATCACTAAGTTAATTAATTAATTTTGTATATCAAATTATTGACCAAATTCTAAATCTCTGCTCACTAAAAATATTTATTTTTTCATGAAAGGTAAACATAAATTAGCAAGACAAATTTTCTTATGTTCTTTGTGAAACTGACCTCATGGTTTTATGTCTGTAATTGGTATGGAATGGAATATACATTACCTTTTCTAGAAGGATTTTAAGATGAGATTTTGGGGATGTAATATTTGTAAGTTAGAGAGTGAGGTTTTGAGTGGAGAAAGATTTTTAAGTACATTGAATTTAAAATACAAAAGAATGAAAAGAGATAATTGAAAAATCATATCTCTTCCAACCAGGCTTCCATTAACATGCATTTCTTACCCAGAAAATGGTTTACTTTGGCCCCTTGTATGGACAGAATGTTTGTTTCCCCCCCCACCCCACAGATTCGTATGTTGAAGCCTTACCCCTACCCCACATGTAATGGTAGTTGGAGATGGGGACTCTGGGAGGTAAATAGGCTTTGATTTGGTCATGAGGGTCGTGGGGCTCTCATGGTGGGATTAATGGCTTTATAAGAAGAGGGAGAGAGAAAAGAGATAGCTGTCTCTCCCCCTTGTGGGTTCTCAGCAAGAAGGGGGCCATCTACAAGCCAGGAAAAGAGCTCTCACCAGAACCTGGCCATCATGGCACCCTGATCTCAGACTTCCAGCCTCCAGAATTTTAAGAGAATAAATTTCTGTTGTTTAAGCCACCCAGCCCATGGTATTTTGTTATGGCATCCCAAGCTGACTCCTATATGCCTCAACACTGTACTTCATCTTGTTCTAAGCTTTGTAGGCCCCAAGCCCCTGGTGGTTTCTCTCACATGATGCTCCCTCTTTTCTCAGTGTAAAATACATCCCTGAAGTGTACCTGAAACAGTTCCTTCTCTCAACACTTGGCAATCCTCTGTGCCCCAGTTTTTGAAAAGAAGCTGAAAATCCAGATTTTTATATGAAATTGCCTAACATTTTTAGTACTGACATAGCATTCTATAATAAAATATATTTCTGTGCTGGATTGACTCTCAAGCAACATGTTTATACACTTGGTTTTAATGTGTATGTCCTATCTCCTAAGCTCCCTGGAGGGTGTATTTGTGTTTTATTTTTATTCTCTGATTCCCAATGTCTGAAATGGTTGGTAATCAAATGTGTTCTTGTTGTTGCTGATTCTACTCCCCTTTTCTCTTACCCTTCTTTTCTTTGGGCAGAATACTCCCAATTCCATTCATTCTTACGTATGTCTTCAATTTTACTTTAGTTCATTTGGTTACACTCCTTTGATCTTTCAAAATCCTTTGATCTTTCAAAGTGGTACTCACCACTTTTGGACCCAAAGGTGGGAGCATTGGCATGGAGGTCTCTCTTCATCTGAGGGCCTTGAACTGTACATAGAAAGGAACTAATAGATGCTAAATATAAGGAGGATTGCCTCCGGTTTCTATGTTTTCCTCCTGTTTTCATTACCCACTATCTTGATTGTTATTTCAACAACAGTGCTGCGTTACTGCTCTGTGGTCCAATTTTTCTTGGTCTCAGTGGGAAGGCTTCTCTTTTATTTATCTGTTCATTCCTAGTATGTGGAGATTAAACTTCAAGTGGCTATACACCTGTTTATTCATTCTGTAAGTGGTACTTCTCACTGCCAGTGGTTGTCTTTGATGCTAATACTGTTTCTTGCCTTGTTTTATTTGGATTCCTGACATGTTTGCAGGCCTTCAGTATGCAATAAATAACAGTAATGAATTCTTTACCAGTCCCTGCTCCTCCCTCACCACAGCCTTCCTGGAGTCTAAATGAAGAAACATTCTTTTTCTCTGTTTTCATATTTGGTATACATAAAGTGTTTAGTCAAGGTGCTTATAAAATGAAGTTAGTTGGCGTTTCAATGATGTAGTACTGATATGATTTTCTTAGGAGATTTTTCTGCAACTATTTTTTAACATGTGGTTGTTAGGATAGATAATACAATATCATAGTTCAAAAATAATGTACAAAATGCAGAAAGATACACTATGAAAAGTCTTAGTCTTACCTTTTCCTCTCTTTTTCTCAGTCCCTACCTCCTTACTCCAACTACTTTAATTAATTTCTTATATATCCTTCTACTGTTTGTTTTTATACATGTAAGCAAATGCCGATGTTTATGTATATTCTTATTACTCTGTTTTTTAAACACAAGATACCATTGTTCTGCTTGTTGCAGTATTCACTTAATATTATATCTCGGAGTTTTCACCATCAAAATATAGAGTTCCACATTCTGTTATACAATTGAATAGTATTTCGTTTGATGGAGAGATCATCATTTATTTAACCAAAGTCTTACTGATGAACACTTGTCTTGTTTTTAGCATTTTACTAAGGCATGCTGTATTGCAATGAATAAACCTTTTACAGACCTCATGTCATACACATGCAAATAGATTCATATAGAATAAATTCCCAGAAATGGAATTATTAGGTCAGAAGGTCTATTCACTTGTGATTTTGTCAGATATTGGTAAATTGCCTTCCAAAGAAGTTATACCAGTTTATACTTTCAGCAGCAATTTGTGAGCTCATCCATAAAATGCTTTTGGATTTTATCAGTCTGATGGATAAATACAGTATCCCAGGGTAGTTTTAATTTGTATTATGAGAGCGGTTGGGCATCTTTTCATATGGTTAAAAGCCATTATATTTCCATTTATGTGTGAATTGTACGTTCCTAGCCTTTACCTATTTTTCTGTTGGGTGGTTAGATTTTCTTCTTATCAATTTCTAGGAGCTATTTATATATTACAAGGATTAACCTTTACTGTGATATGAAAATCACAGATAAAGGTTGTTTCTAGTGATTTGAGATTTGCCTTAGCTTAGGGTGTCTTGTTGGGCAAAAGATTTTTTAAATTTTTAATTTATTCAACTTATTTATCTTTTTATGGATCTAAGGTTTTGAGATACAATAAAAAGGGCTTTTCTATACACACCACCTACCCACCAACCCCCCACCCAACATACAATTTTCTTCCAGCATTTGATAATTTCATCTTTTTAACATTTAAATTTTTGTTTGATTTGTTCATTCATTCATTGAACACATTTGTTGAGTGTCTCTCATGTACTAGGAACTATTTTAAGTACTTGGGATGTATCACTGATCAAGACAAATATCCTTGCCATTGTGGAGTTTACACTCTAGGGGAAGGAGATAGATTTAAAAAAAACAAACCAAAACAAAAAACTCCCAAAACAACATAATACATAAATTATATAGTATGACAGAAAGTGATGAATGCTATTAAAATTAAGATAAAGTTTGTTGAGGGGAACTGGAATACCAAGTGGCAGGCATAAGTTGCAATTTTAAATAAGGTGATTGTTGCAGACCTCATTGAGAAGGTAACATCTGAGTAAAGCCAGGAGGGAAGTGAGTGACTTTCATGCAAATCTCTGGGAGAACATTCTAGGTTGAGACCCTAAGTTAAGAGCATGCCTGAGAAAGAGCAAGAAGCCATGAGACTGGAGTACAATGAATGAGGACAATAGTTGGAAAGGAAACCAGAGACACAACAGGGATCAGATCATCTAAAGCTCTCTAGACCCTTATAAAGACTTTGGATTTTATTTTAAGTGAAATGAGGGATCATTGCTGAGTTTTGAGTGGAGGAAGGACAAACATGACATGTTTTAAAACAGTAACTTTGACTGCTGTGTTGAGAATAAATTACAGGAAAGCAGGGGTGGAAAGAAACAGACCAGTTAGAAATCAACTGCAAAATTCCAAGAAAGATATGATGAAGGCTGAGAATAGGGTAGGAATAGCAGAGATGGTGAAGTGTGGTCACATTGATACAGTCTGTTGGATTTGCCAGAAGAATTTCCTCATGGATCGGATACAAGGACAAGAAAAAGAGGATATAAGGATGACTTAATGACTTTCCTGACCTTGGAAGATTGGAGTTATCATCAACCTAAATGGAAATGCTATGGGTGGAGAAATTTTTGTGTGGTGGGGCACAGATATAATATCTGTTCAAGTTCAGTATAGACTTGTTTTGTTTTAGTTTTTTAACAGGCATCTGAGTGGTGATGTTGAATAAGCACAATGAAATTGGATGATGAGACAAGTGAATAAACATAGAGAGAAGAAGACCAAGGACTCTAACCTGGGCACTTCATTATTACTATTTTGAGAAGAAGGGAAAGAACTAGCAAAAGAAGTTGACAAGGAATGACCATTAAGTTTGGAAGAAAACAAGACGTATAATATCCTTGAACCCCAATGAGGATAATGCGTCAAATGTTGCTGATAGTAGTCATCAAGGAAGATGAAGACTGAGAATTGACCACAAGGTTTAGCAGTATGAAAATCTTTGGTGACCTTGTTAAGAGCAGTTTTGATAAAGTGGTTGGGATGAAAACCTGATCTGAGTAGGTTTAAAAGAGATGGGGAGAGAGAAATTAATGACAGTTTAGATAAATCTCAAGGAATTTTGTTAAGAAGGAGGAAAGAAATGAGATCGTAGCTGGTGGAGAAAGTGAGGCTGAGAGAAATTTTAAAAAATTATTGTTTTAATTTGGGATAAATAATAGCTTGTGTGTATGCTGATGGAGGTTGTACAGAAGGGAACAAGAGTTTGATGATAAAAGAGATAGTGGCAGAAAATGGTAACTAATGTCCTCACTTAGGTGAGAGAGGTGGGACCTAGTTTACAAGTAGGGGGACTGGCTTTAGATTATAAAGATAGATGGTTTATCTATGCCAGTAGGAAGGCAGACAGACTCTACCTGGGTCTAGATGGACACAGGTACATAGATATCATGGTGCCGGATCTTTTGAACCTTTAATTATCTCAGTGAAGTAAGTAGCAAGGGCTTTAAGAGTGAGGAAGTGTTGGAGGTTTGGAAGAGAGAATAGGTGTTATGGTCATCTTGGAGTGTGGGGGAATGAATACAAGAACCATAAGTGTGCTGGTAGTACTAAGGGACCACTGAGGTTCATGGTCATGGATTTAAAGTTAGACTACTTTTGTTCAGCTTTAATAATGTAGGTACAGAATGGTGAGAGTTGGAGTTAACCAGGGTTATGGCATTTCCAAATTGGTTCAATGAACTGGGAGAAGGGGTAGAGGCACTGAATAATTGGAGCAGGCTGAAGAGTGGAATCGGGACATCGAAGGGCAGGGCAAAGGTAATAGTATCCTTTTTACTGGGGTTGAAGAATTACTGAGACCAAGATATTTTAGAATTAGGCTGGAAAGGGGAATCACCAGAGGATGGGAAGCAATAAATTGAGATAATAAAAGAGTTGCAGCTATAACAAAGCTTCTGTGTAATCTTGAGAGTGGGTGGCTCAGATAGGGTAAATGGCATAATTTGACATATATATTTAAAGGATATATGTTTAATGACAGGATCATTAAAAGAGGTGAAAGCAAGGAAAAGAAAAGACAGAGTATAAAATGGATCATCCACATGTGTTATGGGCTGAACTGTGTTTCCCCAAAATTCATATATTGAAGCCTTAACACTTAGAACCTCAGAATGTGACTAAACTTGGATGTAGGTTCTTTAAAGAGATAATTAAGTTAAAATGAGGTCAACAGGGTGGGCGCTAATCAAATCTGACTGGTGTCCTTATAAAAAGAGGAGATTAGGACATAGACATCAGAGAGTTTGTGCATAGAGAAAAAAACATGTGAAAGGGGCAGCAAGAGGGCGACCATCTGTAAGCCAAGAGAGAGGTCTCAGAGGAAATCAATCTGTAAGCACCTTGATCTTGGACTTTCAGCCTCCAGAACTGTGAGAAAATAAATTTCTACTTACTAAGCTACCCAGTTCTTGTATTTTGTTATGGCAGTCCTCGCAAACTACTATAACATGTTTATTGAATCGTTGTAAAAGAAGGAAAGAGTAGTATGTGGAGAGCGAGACAGTGACTCAGGGGCTGAAATTTTTGAGAAATTAGGGGAAATGGTCCAGAACATTTGATATGTCAGCAAAAATAGGGAATACTTAGTGACATAATCTGGTGACAATCTATTCAAAGCTGTTTTTTTTTTTTTTTTTTTTTTTTTTAGGGAGAGAATGGTCTGAAAGCAGCAATGAGGACCAAGGCTGACATCTACCTCATTTACAGCTCAGTGACACTGGGGTTAGGGGTGAATAAACAGCTGCCACTTGAAAGAGCTTCAGGGAAAGTAGTGTCCACAGGGGAGAGCCATATTTCAAGAAGGTGAAGGGAAGATGATTTTGCTGATAATGGAACCATGAATTTCAGAGGGTAGAGTGGAAAAATTTCAGCAATCCGATGGCTTGGGAAAATGAGACAGAAAAGATAATGTAGGGATTCTTATTGTGATTAGAGTGTAGCTGTTCTAACTAAGAGTGTGGTGATGGCCATACACAGGGATAAAGGGCCTAATGAAGTAAGTCCCTGAGTGTATTTGAGGCAGAGATCCTCTTCAGGACTTAAGAGTTTAAATTGGAGAGGGGTGGAGGGTGAGTTTCTGGTTAAGGAGTTAGAAGTCCTAGTAGGTGTTGCTTTAGTCTCTTGATCTTGAATGGAGTGGGGGTGATCTTATTCAGAATATGCTGTGTCTTGACCCCATGTTGATGGCCCTGGGGACTCTGGGAAAGCAGAGTGTTACACTAAATGTATGGGCTGCTTCCTGAAAAATAGGAAATTTATCCTGTTTTTCTCTGTGAAGTACTGAACCAACTTCAGTTTATTCTAGACAGTTACCAAGTTGGCTCAGAAACGTTCTTTGGACAGCCTCTTTCCCCCCATGGATTTGAGATGCCACCTTTAACATATATTTAATTCCTATGTCTATCCTGGGTTTTGTGCATATATGTATTATTGTTTTTAATGCTATTTTGATTAATAAATGTTCTTTAAGAAGTGTTATATAATTTATAATTATATATTTTGTTAATGTGATTTTCTCAAAGGTGGGTCATAAAAGTATACAGCTAACATTGGCTGGACAGGGGCATTAAGTAAGTAAAATTTCCTTTATGTTATAATAGAATCCTTATACCAAAATGTTGTGAGAATAACCTTTTCCATATTTTCCTTCACTGAGCTTATAATTCTGCAGGTATTGGCCATTGTTTTTCACTATCAATGGTGTAGCAACATAGCATAACTCCCAGGAGTCATGTTATCACAGATTGCCATCTGCCGTATGGTAAGTTAAGAGTGCAAGATTGAGCAAGTCTTTCTGTAAAGTAGCCAGTAGATCCTGGCAGGGTCAAGTACATATTACAGTTTCACCTGGGACATAGACTGTTTGTACTGCCACCAACAAAGTGAGACATAATTGATTAGTAATAGTAATGATGATAATAAAAACCTACTACTACTTATAAAATAGGTGCTAATCTTTAAGCATCTTATTAAATCCCTGGTACTGTGCCATGGATTTTGATAGTGTATGATTAAAACAATAAGAAATTATTATTTTGGTTTTACAGAAGAGAATGCTAAGTCTCAGGGAAGTTGAGTAACTTGCTTAAGTCACACAGCTAGTAAGTGGCAGAGCCAGAATTACATAATATCTATGCTCTGCTCTTAAGTAGTAGATTTTTGTTTGTTTGTTTTCTTCTCACTTTACTGATAAATATAGTTTAGATTATATGACAGAGAAAATCTCATAAAAAACTAACCTCCAGAGCAGAAAACATAAAAATATCTTAATTATTTTGTTTATGAATAAGTAATTATCATTCCCAATTAATATATTCATAAAATTCATGCATACATACTTTAATCCATCTAGCAGTTATCTATCTACCCATCCCCCATGCCAGAATAAATTTGTATAAATTATTATAGAAATAGCAAACACTTATGTAAACTAAAATATTAAAAAAGCAAAATAAAAGTGGTTTAATTTCATAAAATCCAGGATTATGGAAATTCCAATGGCAAAAATATATGGTGAGGGCCTTTTATCTGTTATTATAAAACACATACCTCAAAAGAGAGCATCTTTATTAATAATGCCTAAGGGAGTTTAAGAATGAAAGTTCAGTTTTATCAGATTGTGTGGTCTGTATTCTAATTCCCCACAAGGAGTAACTGGATTTGTAAGCATTTTTTTCACTTTCATATGGAATGTAAATTAGATTTTTAATTTGACAGAGAAAATATAATTAAATAACTTTCTAGGGCATCAGAAAAAATCAACAGTGCTTTTGTTTTTGTTTTATAAATCACAGTTGTGTTTTTTTCCCTTAACATAAGTGTAGTCCACATATTGATCATATTGATTTTTACTCAGTGTGTTTATGCATTTTGTTGAAAGCTTTTTCTCTTTTTGCATTGTGTTGGGCACTAGGCATTTCAAACCAGGGTGTGGAAATCTAAGTCATTATAACATGAACTCTAATAAAAGAGGGATTTTGCATTGTATTCTAGTGACAGGTACCTCAATTCTGTTCCTTGACTCTGCTGAACACTCTGCCGTAAGGGCATTGGCACTAGTTTCCTTGTCCCAGGATGCACTGACCCCAGGTATCCACATGTCTCTCTCCCTTACTTCGGTCAGATGTCTTTTCATCTCTTATTTTCTTGGGTCTTTTCTGGGTGGCCTTTCTAAAAGAGTGTCTCCTCTCTGCAGCCCTGTATCTTCCTCTTGTTCATGAACATAGGACTACCTCAAGCTTTATTTTATATGTATGTATTTGTTTATTGCCGTCTCTTCCACTAGAATATAATTTACAATCTATTAGAGATTATTTTTTGTTCACTGATGTATCTCCACGATCTAAAACAGCGTGGCACCTAATGAACACTCCAGAAACATTTGTCAGTTGAGTGTGTTGAGTTTGTAATGTATAAACACTTCTGGGTTCTCTTCCTTTACTTTACTATTTCCCAAAATATCTGATCTATGGAGAGCAGCTTTTGATTTATCTTTTTTTTAAAAATAAAGTAACCATATATCATATCTTGATAGATGGTATGATTCCTTCCCATTGAATATCTTCCATGATCTTTTTGATTGTTATTTTTCTGTAGCAACATACGGAATCAAATGATTTCCTTTAAGTAAATCATCAGAATTCCCACCACATTTTACCCAGTTTGTAAAGAACTGTAAAAATGTTCATTAAAAATAAACATAAAGAAAATATTTATCTCTACATAAGAATCTTTAAAGGATGTATATTCCACCATTTATTGAAACATTTAAGATTGATTAGTATGAATAATGCTTATGAAAGCACTTTGAAGTGCTTTTATGTATATTATTATTATTTAATATTTTGACTGTATTTGGAAAATATCTCTTGAACGAACATTAGACATTTTAATTTTTAACAGAGCACATTTACCTTAGATTACTGAAAGTTCACTTCTAAATATTTAATCTTAAAATCATACAAAGTATGTTCTTAAGAGATTTGAGATTTCACTACTAATGCAGCTTATTTGCTTGTAATTGGTGAAAGCTCAACACTAAATATTTGAACTTAAAATCATGGGGAAAAAAAATTCTGAGATTAGAAGTCTTTTTATTGATATGCAGTCTGCCTCTGTTGGCAGTTGGTCTTGATGGAAAGTCATTTAGACTGTTTAACAAGAGAGCAAACCATTAAAAATAGGCAAGCTCTAGAAAACAAAATCCAGTATACTAATTAGAACTATTAAGGCAATTACAGAGAACTATAAATGATGTAAAGGTTATGTTGGGTTCCTCATGGTGCCAATGACAGAAACCCAAGGAGTCCCTATTTTTCTAAATAGAGTTAAAGAGGTCTGGGTGATTAATCTCAGCACCATTGAGTTAATTTGCAATGACTCAACAACAGAAAGCACATCCGTGGGCATTGAATAATGGTAGAAGATGATTATTTTACCACTTGATGGTAATATAGCTATTAGTCAGGGAATGCTTTAGTAATGAAGGAAAAAGTACAACCACCTGTTGACAAGAAAGAAGAAACATAAAAAGTTTCCTGAAACAGTTTGTGGTATCTACTTGCAGCCAAATCTCTGAGATTTCCCTGATTATCATGCACAGTTGAGAAGATTCTTAACTGCTGCCTTAATATCCTTTGATGGGTGATAAAAGCATCATGACTTCTGTTTCAGAAGACAACTTCAGGCTTATGAACTACTAATAGAAATTTCAAACCTGTTCCCTGAAAGGCACCGATTATTGTGTGGTAGTATGGAAAAACCATCTCATTTAAGGAAATTAAAAACAAGGCTGTGGTCAATAAAACCTTAAGGAAACTGTTTTTTGTACAGACTTGTGAGAGACTAAAATCTTTGTTATGCGGGCCCCTCACTGCTGTGGCCTCTCCCGTTGCAGAGCACAGGCTCCGGACGCGCAGGCTCAGCGGCCATGGCTCACAGGCCTAGCTGCTCCGCGGCATGTGGGATCCTCCCGGACCGGGGCACAAACCCGTGTCCCCTGCATCGGCAGGCGGACTCTCAACCACTGCGCCACCAGGGAAGCCCCGACTAAAATCTTTTTAACATACTTTAAAAAAACCTTTCACTTATTGTTTATAATCACTGTGAAGTAACCAAAACAGATATAACTGTTCTCTTCAGATGAATGATTGAAGCAGAAAAGTTAAGAAATTTCCATAAGATTTTCAGTAAGGGAGGAGAATTATTAGGTCAGGACTCAGCTTTCTTAACTCCTCATCTGGCCCAAGATGGCTACAATGAGGTGGTCCCTGATACTGTGTGACTATTTCCCCAATCTCAGCTGCATAATGAATTTTCAGTTGTTTGTGCCTTGTAGCATCACATATTGCATAAGAGTATTTACTATTATTCACCAAATTATGACAGATGTTCAAAGTCAGCTAAGGTAGAATAAGTGTGAAGGAAGGGGCAACCGACAACATACGCGCAAATGTAACATCTATTAGAGTCATCCTCAGTGGTTTTTCCAGGGACAGGAAGCCATCAACAGAACTGCTTGAGCTGCAGAATCTCATACAGTGCCCACCTCCAGAGCTAAACACAGCAGAACAACTTAGTTGTTTTGGTTTTACATTAGTGATTGTCATCTCCACTTAATGTGTTCATAAAAACAATGTGCATACATTTTAATTGGTATATGCCCATGACAGAATGGAGTAATATAAGAAGATGAACCAAAACTAAATATAATTAATGGCCCATTTTCACCTCATAAGAGCCAGGATTTAAAAATCCCAGTTGCAAAGACATAGCTACTTGTGTTGCTTTAACCCATTGCTGCAGCATGCATTCTTTAAGAATGGATATTTCTTAATTGAGATCTTATTAAAACTAATAATTTTCTTTTTCTTCTGACAAGGTGTAGATTAATAATAGTGTGAAATAAATGCCTCAGGGAATCCATAGTCTGTAGACTGAGCAGCTTAGTTCTTGGTCTGTCTTCAGGTTGCTGTCATGATCTTAAAATGCACTGACCATGTTAGGGTTTTGTTTTGTTTTGTTTTTTGGTCAAGTTTCCATACAGACTAAGAGTTCATTGACAGCAGAAAATTTTCTCTTGTCTTTTTATCACTCTTGCTTAATATCATACCACAAGTATTGAATAAATGGTGAATAAACTCCAAATTTTATATCCAATCAACAAGTATTGATCTAGAGAGAGTTATATGTGTTCCTGAAATGGCTAACTGGGAAGAGAACTTTGTCTTTGGAGCAGTTACACAGGAGACTTGGTGAAAGTTATTGAACATGATTCTGATTTTACTATTTTTAAAGGATGAATAAAACTTCTGAGAAAAACCTGGAGAGCATATCTAGGATCTGTGAAGAACTGGGTTGCTCTTTCTTCATGGAGGAGAAAGGAGAATATATTCAATCAAGAACTTGGTTGCTAGATGATGTCAGCATTTTCCTAGATGATGGTTTAAGAGCGCCAAAACAATGAGCTCATTATGGGAAAAAATGGAGCTCCAAGGTAAAATCCTTTTACTAAGAGATTTGTCAGGTTGATCAGCTGAAAATAAATCAGGCATTCTAAAGCATGTAAATATATTCAGTTATCCTAAACTAACCTAGAAAGAGGGATAACAATGGAGAAAGTTTCCAATAGGTCATACTGAAAATGCAAAAACAAACAAACAATAAAAACAAAAAACAAAAACAAAACCCCCCAAAACTTAAGATGACAGAAGATGGCACAGCTTAGTTATAGGAATCTAATGATATTACTGAGATTTAGTATAGTAGGATAGACTACAAGAATTTTGGTAATGGGAAGATATAGATAAGTACTGTCTAATAGACCTATAAAGTGAGCCACATATGTAATTTAACATTGTCTAGTAGTCACATTAATAGTGTAGCCACACTGGCTTTACCCCAAGAGAGGTTTAGCTTTTGTCCTTGCTTGTAGGAGTTATCTATGTAATACCTGATGTCATACCATCTATGTCTTTGTTTAGGGTGGGGGCTGGCCACATCAGATCTTAAGATGGGACCAGCCGCACCTCATAGTCTCAGAGTGGAGGCTGGCTACTCTGTACACCAAAGCTTGAGTGAGCTCCTCTGGTTGGCAATGCTCTCTGTGGATTGCCATACATCCTGTGACAACAACCAATGGAAGCTTTGCTTTTGGAACTGTCCTAGACTCTGCCCTCTTAATGTTGATTTCACTTTCTATCCTTTCCCTATAGTAAAAGAATAACTGAGTATAATAGCCTTCAGTGTGTTCTGTGACTCCTTTTAGTGAATTATCAAAACCGAGTGTAGTTTTGGAAACCCCTTGAACTTGCAGTTAGTGCTTGAAGTGAGAGCAGTTTTCCCTCTAACTTTTTAGTTGGACTCTAACTCCTTGCAGTTGATGTAAGAAAGTCTTGGGCACACTTTGTGTCAGAAGTCTTGGGCGCAGTCAGCAGTCTGGAGGAATGTGCCCTCAACTTCACAATTTGGCTAATTCTGGACACACATTAATAAAGTAAGGGCCTCCCTGGTGGCGCAGTGGTTGAGAGTCCACCTGCCGATGCAGGGGACACAGGTTCGTGCCCCGGTCCGCAAAGATCCCACATGCCACGGAGCGGCTAGACCCGTGAGCCATGGACGCTGAGCCTGCACGTCTGGAGCCGGTGCTCCGCAACGGGAGAGGCCACAACAGTGAGAAGCCCGTGTACAGCAAAAAAAAAAAAGAAAAAAAAAAGTAAAAAGACACAAGTGAGTTAACATTAGCAATATATTTTATTTAACTTAATATATTCAAAAGACTATCATTTCAACAGATAATCAAATAAAAATTATTAATTAGCTTTTTATGTTATGTTTTTCATACTATGTCTACTGGCTAGTGGCTACCATGTTGGATAGGGCCAGGTATAGAATGTTCAAAAGTAATAGAGCTCTCAGCAGAAGAGATCAAGTATTGTCATTTGTTAAAACAACATTCACCTGTCATAAAAACTCATGAACCTGAAGGTTGAGGCAAATTGGAGAACATTTGTATACAGAGTAAAAGCAGGAAAATGATATAAGCAACAGAACACTGCATGCACAGGTCAAGAACATGGGTTTTATATCACTGAATCTGATTATAAAACTGGCATAGAGGCAATATATGGTAACAGCATTGGGGGACTTTAGCTGTCAGATCATCTACTGGTATTTTCATTCAGTGAAAGTCAGTACTTAGGATAAATTCTTCCCATTTGTTGCAGGACATCCCTCTCTTTTTCCTCTCTTTCCTCCTTGACTCCTGCTTTCCCTCTCCTCTTCCCCCCTCTTCCCTCTTTCCTCCTTCACTCTTTGTTTTTCTTTTCATTTTTTCTTTCTTTCAACAAATATTTATTGACTATTTTTTATATGTCACATACTACTTTTCTCCTAACAATTTGATCCCCAACCCCAGTGGATATTTGACTATGTCCAAAGACATTTTTAGTTGCCATAGCTTGTGGCAAGGGTGCTACTGGAATATAGTAAGTAGAGGCCAAGGATATTGCTGAATACCTTACAATGTATAGGACAATTCCCCACTTCAAAAATTAACTCAACTCCAAATATTAATAGTGCTGAAGTTGAGAAACCCTGTCCTAGAATGTTTTAAAGATGAAGGGGGCTACTTTTCAGGGTAACTTTGATTAAGAAGGAAAAAGTGGAAGTTAAAGAAGTGTTTAGAGAAATCAGCAATTAACAGTAATAATAGTAATAATAATATAATAACTAACACTAGTGTCTTTACTATTTTATAAGAACAATGGTAAATATTTTACTTATATTAACCTCCTTGATCTTTGCAACCTAATAAATAAATTTACTGTTATCTTAATTCAAATAAATATTAATATTACTTAAGGATGAGGATACTGAGACCCTTGTCCACTAGCTGAAGCTGTGAAGCGGTGGCATCATCATGCTTGAGTAATGAGAGAAAGGAGTAATTGACTCACTCAGGTGCTTACCATCAACACTAAACATATGGCTTTCAAAAATGGAAGGAAATGTAGTGGGCTTCTGTGATCTGAGGATATAATAGAGGATGGCTTAATAGGATTTGGAGTTTCAAAAACACATTCTAACAATGATATAGAGAATGATCTCATTAAAATAAAAATGGATGTTTTATAAAGAGAGGTATTAGTCATCTTGGTGTGTAGAAGCAGATGCTGTCAGTATCCTTGCTATATCCACCAAACTCATACAGTTCCCATGGTTGCAGAACTGACCCAAGAGCTTCCTACTGAAAATACCTGCAACTCTTTGCCTAAGACTTTTTTTGAGGAAGGTGGAGAGTTCTTGGCCTGCAATAGGCAGCCCAGACAATTTTTAGAATTAATTTCTTTGGTAGAAGCCTTCACTAATTGTTGACAAGAGTGTGCATATTAAGTGAGCTTTCTTGGTCCTCTGAGGTGGACTCTATGAAGTTTCCCAAGTTTCTCAGCAGAACTAATCCTCTGTTGTCCACAGTGGCATCCTGCTTTGTAACATGCCTTGCATTGAGTTACTTCCTTTCCCTGTCTCATCTAGTCCATCTCCTATGGGTGCTTCCTAAGAAGACCTTTCACTCATAACCTTGCTCAAGGTCTTCTAGTGGAAACCCACCTAAGATGGGCGTTCTCAGATTGAGTCAGATTTAGAAATAACCTAGCAAAATAAGAACTGAGGAGCAGCAGGTAAGGATGAATATGAATAAACCAAATAACTATAAAATAGAGAATAAACTAAGGTGTATGAAAATTGTAGACAGCCTAAATGGCTGTCTTCGGAGCTAAAGGAAGAAAAATAAAAATAGGAGAAATGTATGTTCCAATGCTGAAGAAACAGAACCAATATTGCTTCTATCTTCTATGTTGAGAAAAACTATCTTTACCTTGAATAAAAAGAGTAGAACAAATATTAGTGAAAGGGAATTGAAACCCAAATTCTTTGAAGAGGTGAAGACTTCTCAGCCTATGAGGGGCAGGCAAGACAAATTGAGAGTTAATCTCCTTGTGAAAAGCCTTCAACTAATGGTTGACAAGAGTTTGTGCATAATGATTTAGCTTCACTGCTCCTCTGAAATGTCCTCTATGTAGTGTCTGAGGTCTTCAGCAGTCTACACTATTTAAGTATCTTGATCCAGACAAATTTTATTTCAGGAAACAGGACACTTGAAAACGATATTGCTGAACTTCTGCCAGAAATCTTAGAAGAAAAATGGAAAACAGGTGAGGATAGATATAATCTATATAAGTGATCAATAAAGATATTTTATTGATCAACTGTATTCCCCTTACTACATCTGGACAGAGCTACAAAATAAATTATAGAAAAGACTAGTTTGTGAGCATTTGTCAAGTGAAAGTGTAACTCTTCAGAGCCTGTATGGGTTCTTTGACTATTCCTGGTTTACTTGAACCTAAAGAAATAAAAAAACCTAGAACTCTCCCCATCCAGTGTCAGATAATTTGGTCACCCCAGTTGTAACCCTGACTGTTACAATTTCTAAATGATGAGGAAATTAGAAATATACATTAAACCACAGACCTGACTTTTATCACACAGATAAATGGTAAACTATTGAGGCTTAACTAGATGAACATAGCTTACTACCTTTTGAAAAACAAGCCATGAAAGAATTAAAAGGGATGCACTCTGAAACAACTTTATTTCATTTCTTTTTTTTTACTGTTGATTGCTCAGAGCTTGCAATAGTCTAAAAAATTAAGGAGATTAAACCAGTCATAAGAGAACTACATAAATTATAAACTATTTGAAGTGATTTTGATTGTATTAACTTAAATATTAACATAAAGATACAGTTTAGGATGATTAATGTTTTCCAGTATAACATTAATGATTGGAATGTCTGGTGAAAGAAATAATAAAGTATTCTATTGTTACTTTTTTTAAAATAACTTAAAAATATATTTATTTAATTAATTTATTTTCGGCTGCATTGGGTCTTCGTTGCTGCATGCGGGCTTTCTCTAGTTGTGGTGTGCGGGCTTCTCATTGCGGTGGCTTCTCTTGTTGCAGAGCACGGGCTCTAGGCACACAGGCTTCAGTAGTTGTAGCACACGGTCTCAGTAGTTGTGGTGCACGGGCTTAGTTGCTCCACAGCATGTGGGATCTCCCCAGATCAGGGCTTGAACCCGTGTCCCCTGCATTGGCAGGTGGATTCTTAACCACTGTGCCACCAGGGAAGCTCTCTATTGTTATTTTTGTGCCCTGCTTTTTAACTCATCTAGACACCTTTGCATTTCTTTTGAAGTATGTAGAAGGAAGTTTCTCTGTGCATATTTATGATTTAGTATGTGCACTCAATAAATATTAAAACATTAATCTATTTTAAAAAACACACTGTTCTCATGTCACCTCAGACATATTCCAAAATGGGGGATCCAAGTAGAAGCAGCCATGCTTTTCAATACAGTATTTTCCCTATGACTTATATCACAGTTTACTCATCTCCAAATGTCTATATTTTTAGTATTTTATGGTGGTGGTGGTGATGGTGGCAGGGGAGAATGAGGGTGTGGGTCTTGGTATACATGGGGATGGTTAGATCTACTAGTAATATGTTGGTAATTTAAAAATTAGGTAGAGGAAATAAATGATTTGACATGAGTTAACCACAAAGGTTCAGATATCTGCTTCTCATTCAGCACATAACCCAGAGTAGGGTTGTGGCCAAGTCACTGCTATCCTTTCGTGTTAAGTCTCTAGTGGCTGAAAATTATCATCTCATGAATGCCTGTTAGTGGTTTTTAAAGCTCTATCTTGCTCTTTAGCTGCTCCTGAGACAGAGCATACATAGATATAAGAACCTGACTGTAAGCATTCCAACAATTTAACTATCTCAGTGTTTTGTAGGATCTTCTGATGCAAAACTGTTGAGCCATCAGGAAGGTCTTACTTTGTCAACACATTTAGCTAATTAAATATCTGTGTGCTCAGTAGACATAATGAACACTATGTGGGTCAGTTGTTTTCTGTTTCACTTTCATAACTTTTGTCAAAGCTTGTTCTCAAATTAGCCTTGTGGCAGCTTTCTCACACACACAGAGAAACGCTGGCTACTTGGAAGTGTTAGAAAATGGGATGTTTTGATTATACGAGGAGTATATCCAAATGAAATTTACACAAATATCAACTTAGAGTAACACAAAAACATTGGACAAGGCTTTATTTTTTTAAGTTAATGTTGCAGTTTAAAAATTTTAATCAAAATTATAGATGCCTCAAATGTAAACAAATAAATAATTTTAAGAATCAAATAAATTAATTCAATAAGTAAAATTATTTATTTATTTTTGCATTTTTTTTTAAACATCTTTATTGGGGTATAATTGCTTTACAATGGTGTGTTAGTTTCTGCTTTATAACAAAGTGAATCAACTATACATATACATATATCCCCATATCTCCTCCCTCTTGCGTCTCCCTCCCACCCTCCCTATCCTACCTCTCTAGGTGGTCACAAAGCACCGAGCTGATCTCCCTGTGCCATGCAGCTGCTTCCCACTAGCTATCTATTTTACATTTGGTAGTGTATATATGTCCATGCCACTCTCTCACTTCTTATCCTTCCCCCTCCCGGTGTCCTCAAGTCCATTCTCTACATCTGCGTCTTTATTCCTGTCCTGCCCCTAGGTTCTTCAGAACCTTTTTTTTTTTTTTAGATTCCATATATATGTGTCAGCATACAGTATTTGTTTTTCTCTTTCTGACTTACTTCACTCTGCATGATAGACTCTAGGTCCATCCACCTCACAATAAAAAAGATTTGATATGAAAAAACATTAGTCTTCCTCTTCCTTCCTTCATCCATTTTCCCCTCCTCAGAGAAATCACTTTCACATCTTTTTAAATATCTATCTGTTTATCTCTCTGTCTATCTGGAGTGTGTATGTGTGTGTGTGTGTGTGTGTGTGTGTGTGTGTGGTATTAACCTCCTGTTTCTAACTAACATGCTTATATTGTTACTTTTTGATTTTTTGGGTTTTTTGGCATTATCTACTGACTCCCTGCTATGGAAAAGGAAGGTTTAACTCTGTCTTCCCTTATTTCCATAGCTCTCTCTTTCTCTCTCATCCTACTTAACTCTCATCCTCTCAGAATAGCTATATTATAGTTCTGGTTGGAGCAGATTTCAGTGTTTATATTATTAAGACTAGGGAATTTTATCCAGAGCTGCCCTGTATAGTAATCTGTAAGTTACTGGAATACTGCTGTGTAGAATCCAAGGCTACTCTGATTCCTGTTTCTTTGTGTATAAACTCTTTCTTCCCCCTCCCCCAGAAACTTTTAAGATCTTGTCTTTGGTGTTTGGAAATTTCATGGTGAGGTACTGTGAGATGGCTTTATTTTTGCCATTTTTGCTGGCACTTGGTGGGCTTCTCAATCAGTTCTGAGAAATTTTCTTTTATTATTTCCCCGGATGATTTTTCTCTCAGTGTTCTCTGTTCTTTTCTTTCTGTCATTTGGAGTTTGGATCGCCTAGACTAATCCTCTCATTTTCTTATCTTTTTTCTCCTATTTCACATTTATTTATTTTATTTTTAAGTTTTTTGATTCCATTTATGGCCTATGTATTATTCAGTGTTATCTGAGCTTTGCATCTCTATTATCATATGTTATTTTCATTTCCAATAACTCTCTTTTTACTCTAAAAATGCTTATTAAAAAAACAATAGTCTATTTTTATTTCATGGTTTTGATACCTTCTTTTGACTCTCTGAGGATATTGATGATTTTTTTTTTTAATGCATTCTCTCTACTCTGTATCCATTTTTACTCCAAACTGTTTTTCCTGTTTGATTATTTTGATCTCAGTTTCTCATGTTGGTTGTTTTTTCTCAGATGCCTGGTACTACTCAGTTGTTTCATATTCAAAAGTGGGGGTTGAAAAGCTCTGATTGGAAACTCTGAAACTATGAGGGAAGTTAAACATCTATGTGCTTTGCTGTAAGATGATGTGGCTGAACAGTTTAGTTGTGAAGACACTGACATCTCCATCTTTAGGGTTTTTACCTTAGGTTGCTCAGATTCTGCAGAGAATGATCCTTCATTCACCTGCGTGGAGATGAAGGATGGCTGTTGGCATTCTGGGATTTTGAGTTTTCCTTCCCTAAAACTCTTCAGAGACTCAGAGATGTAAGTGGGATTGGCTTTCAGCTTTGCCAAGATCCCATTTAGGATTCAGTTGTATACTCCTCTTCCACCTGTTCCAGCTTCCAAACCTTATTGCTGTTGTCCTTGTTCCTGTGCTCCAAATTATTGTGGAATAATGCTAAAAAAAAATCCACTTGCTGTCGTTCTGGTGGAGTTTTTTGAGAAATAAAAAGTAGATGGGTGTGTGAAATTTGATGTCTTTATCTGGAGTCTTAATCTTTCTGAAGTTATTCTTTAGAGAAAATCTAGACATTATCCTGGCTTTGTTCAGGATTTCTGGGAAAGCTGCTCCTAAATTTATCCAGTAAGACAGGCATTAGCCAAAATTAAAACATAGTCTAAGAGCAAGATTGGCTTGTGATGATAATGGTTGAAATTAGATAATACATACATGAGGGTTCATCATACAAATGCTCTACTATTGCTTATATTTGAATTTTCCCATAATAAAAAGTTAAAAAAAAGAAAGGCTACTGTATAGTCCTCAGTAAAAGTGTTTCTAATTCCAAGAAACAAGTAATTTTTTTCTTAAATTATTCATAGCTTCTGTCCTATATGTTATAACTTTAAAAGAATTTAAATTATATGCCTCTGAAAACTGTGGACTTCAGTCCTAACACCACAAGTATTTTTGAATTAAAATCAAATTAACTTCCTAATAATCTAGTATGCCACTGCTATTGACTTAAATAGCAACTTCATTGCTTCCTAGTCCATTCTTTTAAGAACCATTTCTCAATTTCTTTTTTTTCCCTTTTGCTTGAAACTGTAGCTTAAGCTGGTCCCCTCCTAATCTCAGCTCAGTATACATCTAGTTCCTCAATTTAGGTGCTCAAATTTCCTTTTGCCTTTCACTGCTTCCCCTACATGTCAGCTGACATGTGAAAAAGATGAGCTTGGAAAGGATTTTATTATACCTTAATAAAATAAATTCAAGGTCATTAAATATCTATGCAGTTACAATTTGTCTAAAAAATATATCCTCCTCATGGAATAAAAATGTATCTTAATGTTTTGTAAAAAGTAAAATTTTGAAATATGAAATTTGTTTTAGATGCTGTATTCTACTCAGATAGAAGAAAAAAATCAGTTATGATATCCTATAGCAGTATTGCTGAAAGTAACTCTTTGGACAATAATGTACCTGACCAATTGTATGAAAATATCACATGGAGATTAAGAAATTTTGGCTATTTATAACAATTACTTTAGAACTTGAAAATTAGAGGCAATCAGGCAGAAATTCAAGATAGTAACAGTAAAGAGAAATGTCAAATTTATGAAAATTCTCTTAGCAATCATACTAAATCAACACTTATTAATAAACATTTAGTTCACTGGTTGCACTTAGACCTTTATGTTATCACCTTTTGTTTTTTCTCTTGAATTTGCTTTGGTTTAATTTATCAAAACCCAAGTATATCTATTAAATGACATTCCTTCAACATGAGAAGTCTGGGAAACTTGATGTCTCTACTTGAGGAACATGTCTAATTGAAATGAAAGAATTAGGAGAGGTTTTCTATTGGTATGTGGGAGATCAAAGACTCATAAAATTGGAAGAAATCATCAGAAACCACCTAGTCAAGCAGTTCTCAGCTGGGTTCGCTTATTTGGAAATGTATTTGGGCATTTTTTATTGTTACATGACTGAATGGAAGGGACCCCACTAACATTTCAGTGGCTGGGGGACAGAGATGATAGATACCCTACAATGTTCAAGATGGTTATGTTATGAGGAATTGTCTTTCCCAATTACTGATCTAGCCAGCCACCACTTGACACTTGAATTCTTTCCACATTGTGGGCTTATTGTAAGAATAATGAATAGAAGATTCAGTTTTATTATTTTTTTATTTTTTATAAATTTATTTATTTATTTTTGGCTGCATTGGGTCTTCGTTGCTGCACACGGGCTTTTCTCTAGTTGTGGTGAGCGGACGTTACTCTTTGTTGCGGTGCGCAGGCTTCTCATTGTGGTGGCTTCTCTTGTTGCAGAGCAGCGGCTCTAGGCACCCGGGCTTCAGTAGTTGTGGCTCACGGGCTCTAGAGCGCAGGCTCAGCAGTTGTGGTGCATGGGCTTAGTTGCACCGCGGCATGTAGGATCTTCTCGGACCAGGGTTCGAAACCGTGTCCCCTGCATTGGCAGGCAGATTCTCAATCACTGTGCCACCAGGGAAGCCCGTAAATTCAGTTTTAGAATTATACAAATGCAATTCTGAAAAGTTGGGGAACGGCTATAAGAGTGGAGACAATACAAATTCATTGGAACTGGAAGGTCACATAATAGAAATCTATCTATTTATCTATCTATCATCTATCTATAACAATTAATGTTCCCAAGATTTTCTGAATAAAGTGTCTCTAGATTTAAATTCATTCAAAGTAATTCAAATATGTTAAAATAATTGTTCTTTTGTTTCCCAAATGGAATTGTCTTTTACCCTGATTAAAACAAAACAATACAAAACAAACATCTACTTCTGTAAATAATCCAGAATATAGAAAAGCACAAAGAAGAAACAACCGTAACTATTAATTCTATTACCCTGAGAGACCATTATTAATGTATACATCGAGGTTTTTCAACAGTAGCACTACTGAAATTTTGAATGGGATAATTCTTTGCTATGGGAGGCTGTACTGTGCATCATTGGATGCTTAGCAGATGTCTTGGCCTCTACTCACTACATTCCAGGAGCATCCATACAGGTTTTTTTTTTTTTTTTTGCGGTACGCGGGCCTCTCACTGTTGTGGCCTCTCCCGTTGCGGAGCACAGGCTCCGGACGCTCAGGCTCAGCAGCCATGGCTCACGGGCCTAGCCGCTCCGTGGCATGTGGGATCTTCCCGGACCGGGGAACGAACCCATGTCCCCTGCATCGGCAGGCGGACTCTCAACCACTGCGCCACCAGGGAAGCCCATCCATACAGTTTTGACAACCAAAATGTGTCCAGAGATTGCCATATGTCCCCTAGGGGAGAAAAATCACCCTTGCTTGAGAACCACTAAGTTTAGATGTATAACCTTTCCTGTTTGTGTGTGTGTGTGTGTGTGTGTGTGTGTGTGTGTGTGTGTTTAATCACTTTATCCTTTTGGATTCCATTAAGAATTCCAGTGCTAACCAAACTAAACTAACTAGCTAGATGCCATAGTGTATTTTGAAACATCTTTCAGGGTTGTTACTTAATGCGATTCCTGCAGCCCAGAGGATTACATGGGTTCTTTTACATGTAGCAGGAGGGCCTTCCTCACTATGATTTATTCTTTATCAATTTGCTCATCTTTTAGATGTGAACCAAAGTCCCCAATGATGATTATCTGCATAGGTAAACCACCTGGCCTAACCTGCTTAAGGAATATCATGGTCTCACCCTGTAGCCATTTTGTTGCTGTGTTGCTATTGTTGTTTTCTCTCTGTATTCTCTCCATTTTGGACTGACATCTCTTTTAGCTCAGGCTACATATCATCCATTGGTGGTTGTGTGTGCTGCTTGCATGATGTGAAGACATTTTTAATAGACAAGTACACATTTCCTCCAGTACTGTATTGGCAATTTCATATTCATTTCTGCTTAAGCTGGTCGCTAGGCTGGATGATGAGAATTCATCCTCTGACAGAGCATGATAACTATTTTCTACTTTTTCCAAGTGAGTCAGAGGCAGTTTCGTGATTTATTAAAACATGAAAAATATATGTTGGCAAGTAATAACATGCAGTAGACTTACAGTGGTGCATCCTGAATGGATACGTCAGGACTTTTTCTTTTTTAACTTTCCCGCAGCCATAGAGCTAGACTCAAGGAACAAACTCTTTACATAAATTAAAAGAGCCCCTCTATGCCTGAACCCCACATGCCATTCTCTTTGTCCATGACAAAAAGAGGCAGCCAGGCTTCTACTGACAAGATACTTAGCCCATCCCTGTCTTCAGCCCCACCCAAATTATCCTGAAAGAATAAATATTTACTAAAAACTGTCTTACCAAGTTACTGGGAAATTGAATGTACTCCAAGAGCAAGAGATGCTAAGATTGGAATAAAGCCACCCCCCTATCCCCCCATACATACTGTTCTTTGATAGTGAGCAAAACTGTAGCATTAGAAAATCTCAGGTAAGAAGAGGAAGTGTAGTTGCAGAAGTCCATGTTTGTGTCAGAAATGGTTAGCGCCTACCTACTGCCCATGCACACTTCCCAGCCTTCCTTGTCTATGTTGGTTCTAGCCAATGAAGTGTGAGTGTACCCCTTGCAGGATGTAGAGCCCGTAAGCCACCTCTTCCTTGTATCTTCCTGCTGTGGTGACCTTAGAGCCTGCATGTTCTGGATTACATGGCTATAAGACGAAAGACATCTAGATCTCTGAGTTATCACATGGAGAACTGTGCCAGTCCTGACCTGTGACCTGAGGAAGGACTTTTTTGTTACCATGGCATGACCTCTCCTTGCCTGAAACACCAGTCAGCCTTAAGGGTTTGGAAAATGAAAAAGAGGAAGTGTGACTCAGACCCAGTTAGATAAGCGAAGCAGAGCAGAGAAGCAGTTAGCTCAATTTGAGAATTATAGAAACATTTCAGACAATTGTTTTCTTTGGAAGCAGAAAGAGGGATTTTGACTGAATCTTTGATTTGTTGATGGCAATCAAATCTCCCAGCAAATTTCTGGGAGGAGAACCTCATTGTGTTAGTATTTTACTCTTCCATTAAAAAAAACTTTTTTTTAAAACATCAAAGCTCAAATAATTATTCCTTTATTACAAAGTTTAAGTTTTATTAAGTGCCAAATATATATCAGCTGTGTTTCAAAATTGCATAGCATTACCCTTTTTCTATAAAATAAAATTTTATTTGTACTTAAAAGGAAAAATAATTTTTTAAATTAAAATTGTTTTGGTTTTGTTTAACATACCTGCCTGAAATTGTCACCAGTCAGAATCACAGTGTCATAATTAATGCTGACATTTTGTGTCTATTTTGTTTTAATGCTGTTCTTGGGTGGTAGGCACGATTTAAAGTAATAATTTTTAATTTTTTTCTAATCTTCACTCATTACAAATCACACAAGTTAGGAGAATAAAAACAGTTTTGAAAATTTTTTAGTTTATAGTTGGTTGGAGCTCTTTTTCAAATTTAATGTTTTAAATATAAGTGAAACTTCAAAAACTAGTTACATTGTTAGTTTTAAAATTTTATCAAAGATACACTGCTGTTGTAGGGCTTGATTCCAAATAATTACAGGGACAATCAGCAGGTTGACAGAAAATTTAGAGCTCCCAGATATCTTCACTCTGACCTTCTTATAAAAATAACCCAAACATTTCCAAAGTTGCAAGAAGAAAGGATTCCCCTATTTTTGTCCTCTTCAAAAGATGACAGAAAGAATTGGCAAACAGATTAAGTCTGGGAAGAAGGCCACCTGGCTCTTGTACATTAGACAAGAAGGAATAAGTCAAGCCAACGGGTTTCCCCCATAAGGAGATGGTGGTAGTGAGGAAGATTCTTGAGGATGGATAGAGATAGAATATAAGAAGCTGGAATCTAGCCTAGATCCACACATAATTTGGAGATTTAGACTTCACACTAAAATTGAGCCAATGCTTAGTGAAAGCTTTACACTTTAGCAAATGTCAATTGAGTTTCAGATTTCAGAAAAGAGTCTTAAAGAAGAAACAGAGCTTTGGCAGAGATGGTGACTGGCTGGTAATGGCTGCTGCTCGTGGTGGCCACACAATTTGCACTCTCCTCCCCCCCACCTCCATCAGTGACTCAGCCAAATGATGCAGGGGTACACATTTAATTTCTAAAAGTGTGTAGCGGTAGGGAGCATCATGTGTTCTCCGCTCTTTGGATATTCTTCATGTTGAAAATCAAAGAATCCATTAGCGATTTAAGAAATACAGAGGAAATGGAGGGCTTTTAAAAAAGCATCTATTTAATTACCTGTTTATTTTATTCAGTATTTGCAGCCCACAATCACACTAATAATTAAAATAAAGATGCAGTCAGCTCTTGGCTATCGGCTATAATAATCTTTCCCAACATCAGCTTTATTATGATAGGGTAAATTGGCCAATTAAGGACTTGTTTCTGAGCAATGAACAGAGGTATTAGATCCAAACACTAAAGAGTCAAACAGCAGGAACAGGCAGAGAAGTTCATGTGCAGGCTGGCAAGCAAATTCTCTACTGAGAGAGGGACCAAAATTTGTAAGAGGGAGATAAAGCTTTCAGACTTAAGTCCTGTGTCTTGACAGAACCTTTACAAAAATACTGACAAACAGACAATTTCCTGCATATCATCTGTAGAATATTTGATGTTTATAGCTTATGGGTACACCCTTAATAAGGTAACTAGGACAAAGAAAGACAAAAGCAAGAAATAGTTGGAGTACTAGATTCCAATGAACTTTGCCATATTTTTCATGTTGGCTAGAGTGATTGATGCCTTTTAGCGTAATAAAACATTTATTATCACATTTTAGATTTTAGCTCCAGTGTTTTTCAGGTTCCAATGTTTACTCAGGTATTGGGCCTTCTGTGTAACAGACACATATATGTTGACTCCTTCTCTAATGTGGCTTTTTTGTGGGTCTCTCAGGGACCCCTCCTCATTGAGAAACTCCTCCTCATGCCCTAATATGGGAAAAGCTCTCTCCATGTGTGGATTATGTTGCCCCCTCCAAGCTCTGCCTTCTGGTAGTTCATCCTACACAGATTTTTCTCTGTCGGGGTACTTTGTCACTCTTGGGTGTCTTGTGTAAGACAAGTTTGCTTAAAAACAGTGCATGTCTGGTTCTCCACAGATCCAGGAGGCCAAGTGACAGCTTGCTGCACCACAGCCCACTTCACTCGCCCTGCTGTCAAGGTGGATCCACACAGTACCCACCTTTAGACGTCTCCAGGAGGGAGTCAGATTCCAGCAGGTTTGTGACCCCCAAACTCCAAGTAGTACAAGTTACTTTTCCAAGTGTTCCTCTGAGCATCTCCCAATTCCATCTCTCTTGGCTTGGTGGAGATAGGGCAAAGAAAAAGTGAACAGCACTGCAAAGACATCTTCCAATAAGCTTTCCAATTCTAATCTACTTCCCATGAATCCTCAGTGTTCTCTCATATGGCCTGGAGGTAGCCTATGAGGAAGCACAACAAGTTTTGGGTCACCAACTTTGCAAGTTATTCACAAATGATCTAAATTATTTGTTTTTTCATATGGAGGCCACTCGCATCATTGGTTGTGGTCTTGATACTCCAGGAGAGCTGATACTCCAGGAGAGAAAGAGTCTCATTTTAATAATCAGTTACACATGTCAATCTACTTAAAGAGGATTGTAAATACTAATATAATAAAAATTGAGGGAATAACTCCCAAACGAGGAGGGGGATGGAATAACTGTAATTATAATAAAAAATAAAGTTGATGAATCCAAAAGAAGCCAGGAAATGAAAAATACCAAAGTATAGAAATAAAGCAAATAGAAAGAATAAAGTAAGACATAGATATATCCAAATATATCTATGAAACTGAGTCCCCCTAAAACTGAGTTCCTCTGCCGAGTTTATGATTAACCTCTCTATCCAAAACATGATTCCCTTTTTTGTCCCACACCTGTTCCCCTCAAGATTGAGGAGTATCAAAGAAAAGGGGAGGGCATCGAAAGTGAGCAGGACCCTGCAAGGTTCTCCAGAGTACAAAAGCCCCTCTGTGTCCCCTGTTTCTTGTTTGTAGGGAAAAAAGGCTTTAGTCTCTTAGGCCTTCCCTGAGTTCCAAAAAGCAGGTTCAAGCAGTTAATAGGAAAATAGAGTCATAGGACTCCTAGTTCCTCCCGAAGGGATATAGATAACAACCTGATGCATATCTTTGAGTTGTTCTACAGACCACCCCCACCCAGGTAAAGGATAGTGACTGCGTGCTGACCACAAGCAATAGATCTCAGACTGGTTGGAACCAGAAGGGTGAGATTCTGGGGACATCACCTTGTTACCTCACCACTAACCAATCAGAAGAAGGTCACACATCCTGTGTCCTGGCCCTCACCCCAAACTTTGCCTTTAAAAACTCTTCTTCAAAACTACTAGGGAGTTCCACTCTTTTGGGCACAAGCCACCATTCTCCTTGCCTGGCCTTTGCAATAAACCTTTCTCTGTTCCAAACTCCAAAGTTTCAGTGTTTTTGGCCTCACTGTACATCAGGCACACAAACTCGGGTTCAGCAACATCTACGATCACAATAAATGTGAATGGATTAACATGACAGTTGAAAAAGAAATTGTCAGACATTGAATTTTTAAAAAATCTAACTATATGTTATTTTTTAAAAGAGCACATATTTAAACATACACAGAAAAAATGGAAGTGAAAGAATAAAAAATGTACAACAGACAATTATTAAACAAATGAAGCTGGTATATAAAAATCAGACAAAATAGACTCTAAGGTAAGGAAAATTATCAAGCTATCAAGACAGTTTTGTGCAGTACTGGGATAGACCAGTTGACAAAATAGAGATCTCAGAATCAGACTCAGAAACTTGACATATGACAGGTGTGGCATTTCCAACAGTAGGGAAAGTTGATCTAGTTGGAAAAAATGGTGCGCAAACAATGATGACCCATAAGGAATAAAATATATATTAGATTCCTATCTCTCACCATACCCACAAGTTAATATCAGAAGATTAATAAAACCTACTGTGCAAATTAAATCTCTAGAACTTTAAGAAGTTATAAGGTTATATGTTTAGAACTATTAAAGTATTTTTTAATAGTTCTAAGGAGAGGAGTATAATAAATTGAACCCAAAAAGAACAAATTATAAAGAGAAAAAAATTGTTTGACTACATAAAAATTAAAATGTAAAAAAGTATATCACAAAGAGATGCCATACGTAACAACAGAAAAGTAAAAATATAAGCCATATACTAGAAGATAATTTCAATGCATATAGCTAGGAGAGGATTAGGATGCAGAATTTACAAAGACCTCCCATAAATCATTATGGAAAATAGTAACACCTCAATATAAAGAAAAGACAAGATATCTAAACTTAAAAGGAAATTAAAATGTCCAACAAACAAGTGAAAATATGTTCAGCCTAACTAGTAATCAAACACTGCAAATTAAAACCAGAACGAGATACAGTTTTGCACCTATTACATTGACAAAAATGAAAAAAACAATAACCTTTGAAAATACTAACCATAGGAGAGGATGTTGAACAGTGGACACACTCATACACTAGTGGTGAGAATACATATTAATAAAACCACACAGGAAATTGTTAAGGACTGAATGTGTTCCTCCAAATTCATATGTTTTAGCTCTAATCCCCAATGTGATGGTATTTGGAAGTAGGGCCTTTTGGAGGTAATTAGATTTACATGAGATGGTGAGGATTCCCCCTCTTCCCCCATCCCCTCGGTCCCATGATGAGATTAGAGTCCGTAAAAGAAGAGGAGGAGATACAACAGCTCTGTTATATGAGGTCACAGCAAGAAGGGGGCTATCTGCAAGCCAGAAAGAGAGCTCTCACTCCAGGAACTAAATAGGCTAGCACCCTGATCTTTGAATTCGCATCCTCCAGAACTGTAAAAAATAAATTTCTGTCATTTAAACTACCGAATCTATTATATTTTGTCATGGCATCCAGAGTTAACTAAGACAGAGATCTATTTCACAGTGTGTGGCCAAGTATAAGGTGCACAGATACTATGCGGTGGATACAGTGAAGGTGCCCCAGCATTCCTTCCCATGTTGGTCTACTGTGCTGTTCTGTTAAAGTTTGAGAGCTAAAATCAATGTTTCTCAGACTCTCATGAAGTTAGAACACCAGAAGCACATTAGGTTCTGTCAATTAAATACAGTTGGGAAATACTCAGAGAATAGAAATGATATGGGGGCAAGTCCTGAACTTCTGTTTTGGTCAGCAGGCAGTCATACAGACATCATTTTTGTTTTTGTTTTTCTTGCAGTAACAGTGAATGTCAGGTCACTAGTTTCATCAGAGTTGACAGATAGTTGTAGTTCAGAGGCTATGGTTTCTTGATACCGGGATCACAACGGTAGTGGTTTATTCCTCAACTCAACAGTTCCAGTAATGTCTTCCTGACTTTCTACCTTCCTGATTGTAGCCAAGGTGAAGTTCTGGTGGGTTCATTTGGTGGCTTTGTTCTGAGTCATTTTGGGAGGTCTGAAGCTCACTCCTTTAGCCCCTTCATTGATTTTGCAAGCACTTAATATTCTATGTTGTGTACTTCTCTCCTTAAAATACTTGTTTATTTCTGTCTCCTACAATTGAACATTGACCAATACACCTTTGACCTAGAAAGTCTATATCTAGATATATACCCTAAGGAAACTTTTGCTTCTGTTCCCAACTTCTATGTATATACCCTAAGAAAAGTCTTGTGTTTGTGCCCAAGGAGACATGTACAAGAATGTTCATAGTGGCATGGTTTGTAATGGCAAACATATACTTCACTGGAAAATGGATAAAAAATAGTATAATCATGCAGTCTTTGACATATTTTATAATAAATTAAAAATAATAATCAAACATAAGCATATAAGACATAATATCTGTCTTTGGTAGCTTAACAAAATAGTGGCAGTTTTTAAGTTCAAAACTTTAGGAATCAGATGATTAAAAATGAGTTTCCTCCTCTTTAGTTCTTAGTCATATATTCTTGAGGTTTGTTTACCAGCTTTTCTTCTAACCATGCACATTCTTCCAGGGCTTTCTCATATATTTTTATGGTTTTAAGTACATTGTATGTATTGATGATTGTCAGATATATCCCTGAGTTTCCAATTCACATGTCCACTGACTACTGGATATCTCTCCACTTAGGTGTGTTGAAGACATTTCAAATTCAGTGAGGCTGCAAATGATCTTTGCTCCCAAACCAGCTCTTCATTTTGTGTTCCCTATCTCAGTTTAGAGACAATGCCACTCTTTATTTCCCCAAATTAGAAACCTGTTATCATCCTTGCCTACATTGTTTCCTTCACACCCTGTCCCACACACACAGTGACTAAGTCTTGTCATATTGTTAAAATTTTCCTCATCAATTATACTGTCACTTTCTTCATATATCCACTATGAAAAACCTTTTAACTCATTGTCACCTTGCCTCCAATCCTACCCTCCCTATCTGTTCCACATGACATAGTCAAAAATGATATTTCTAAAGCAAAAATATCAGTATTTCATTCTCCTTTTTAAGATCTCTCAATGGCTTCTTATTGGTACTAACCATAATATTCATGGCCTTTATGATATAGCTTCTTTCTTGGGAATGAAAAAAAATTGTATGCTGAGGTTGCTAAGATCTCTGGTAAGAACAAATCTTCTACTCATGAAATGGTGAAGAAGGAAAAATAATTCATGCTAGTTTTGCTTTTGCACCTCAAGCTGCAAAAGTTATGGCCACAATCCATGGTAAGTGCTTAGTTATGATGAAAAAGGCATTAACTTTGTACAATAAGATATTTTCAGAGAGAGGAAGAGAGAGAGAGAGACCAAATTCATATAACTTTTATTGCAGTATATTATTATCGTTCTATCTTATTATTAGCTGTTGTCAATCTCATACTGTACCTAATTTATAAACTATCATAGATACATATGTATAGGAAAAAACATGTTATATTTAGGGTTCAGTACTATCCACAGTTTCAGACATTCACTGGACGTCTTGGAACATATCCCCTGTGAAAGTGGCGACTACTGTATGTTTAGTTTTGTAAGAAACTGCCAAACTGTCTTCCAAAGAGGCTGTACCATTTTGCACTCCCACCAGCAATGAATGAGAGTTCCTGTTGCTCCACATCCTCAACGGCAATGATGTTGTCAGAGTTTTTGATTTTACCTATTCTATTAGGTGTACAGTGGTGTGTCATTATTTTTTTAATTAATAATTTTAAAATTTATTTATTTATTAAAATTTTTATTTTATATTGGATTAGAGTTGATTAACAATATTGTGTTAGTTTCAGTTGTACAGCAAAGTGATTCAGTTATACATATACATGTATCTATTCTTTTTCAAATTCTCTTCCCATTTAAGTTATTACAGAGTATTGAGCAGAGTTCCCTGTGCGATACAGTAGGTCTTTGTTGGTTATCTATTTTAAATACAGCGGTGTGTACATGTCAGTCCCAAACTCCTCATCTGTCTCTCCCTCTCAGCCTTACCCCCTGGTAACCGTAAGTCTGTGAGTCTGTTTCTGTTTTGCAAATAAGTTCATTTTTATCATTTTTTTTTAGATTCTGCATGTAAATTTTGTCATATGACATTTGTCTTTCTCTGTCTGACTTACTTCACTTAGTATGATAATCTCCAGGTCCATCCATGTTGCTGCAAATGGCATTATTTCATTTTTTTAATGGCTGAGTAATATTTCATTGTATATGTGTACCACATCTTCTTTATTCATTCCTCTGTCAATGGACATTTAGGTTTGCTTTCATGGCTTGGCTATTGTAAATAGCGCTGCAATGAACATTGAGGTGCACATATCCTTTAGAACTATGTTTTTCTCTGGATATATGCCCAGAAGTGGGATAACTGGATATGGTAGCTCTATTTTTAGTTTCTTAAGAAACCTCCATATTGTTCTCCATAGTGGCTGCATCAATTTATATTCCCACCAACAGTGCAAGAGCGTTCCCTTCTCTCCATACCTTCTCCAGCATTTATTGTTTGTAGACTTTTTGATCATGGCCATTCTGACTGGTGTGAGGTGATATCTCATTGTAGATTTGATTTGCATATCTCCAATAATTAGCAAAGTTGAGCATCTTTTCATGTGCCTCTTGGCCATCTGTATGTCTTCTTTGGAGAAATGTCTATTTCAGTCTTCTGCCCATTTTTTGATTGGGTTGTTTGTTTTTTTGATATTGAGCTGCATGAGCTGTTTGTAAATTTTAGAGATTAATCTCTTGTTGGTCACATCATTTACAAATATTTACTCCCATTCTGTGGGTTATATTGTTTTAATTTGCAATTACCTAAACATATTATGTTGAGCATATTTTCATATGTATATGTCTTCTTCTTTTGTGAGGTGTCTGTTCAGATCTTTCACTCATTTTTAAATTGAGTTGCTTGTTTTCTTTTTTAATTTTTTTAATGAACTTTTATTGGAGTATTGTTGATTTACCATGTTGTGTTAGTTCCTGCTGTACAGCAAAGTGAATCAGTTATACATATACATATATCCACTCTTTTTTAGATTCTATTCCCATATAGGTCATTACAGAGTATTCTTAAACATAATAATATGCAGATGAAATAAGATATGATTTATGAGTATATGAAAATACTTGAGATAGGGTTGCTAATAAGTAAAACACAAGACGTAGAAGCCATAAAATAAAAGGTCGGCTCATTTGATTACTTAAAAATTAAAATCTTAAAAGTGAAAAAAGTCCATAAGCAGTTTATTTTAAATTGACAGGGCCTCCATTTCATTTTTTTCCTTTTCTTCTTCTTTTTTTAAAAAATTTTTATTGGAGCATAGTTGCTTTACAATGTTGTATTAGTTTCTACTGTATAGTGAAGTGAATCAGCTATACATATACATATATCCCCTCTTTTTTGGATTTCCTTCCCATTTAGGTCACCACAGAGCATTGAGTAGAGTTCCCTGTGCTACACAGTAAGTTCTCATTAGTTATATATTTTATACATAGTATCAGTAATATATATATGTCAATCCCAATATCCCAATTCATCCCACCCCTCTTTCCCCCTTGGTATCCGTACATTTGTTCTCTACGTCTTGTCTCTATTTCTGCTTTGTAACTAAGATCATCTATACCAACTTTTTCAGATTCCATAAATATGCTATAATATATGATATTTGTTTTTCTCTTTCTGACTTACTTCACTCTGTATGACAGACTCTAGGTCTATCCATGTCTCTACAAATGACCCAATTTCATTCATTTTCATGGCTGAGTAATACTTCATTGTATATATGTACCACATCTTCTTTATCCATCCCTCTGTTGATGGACATTTAGGTTGTTTCCATGTCCTGGCTGTTGTAAATAGTGCTGCAGTGAACATTGGGGTGCATGTGTCTTTTTGAATTATGGTTTTCTTTGGGTATAGGCCCAGTAGTGGAATTGCTTTGTCACATGGTAGTCCTATTTTTAGTTTTTTAAGGAACTGCCATACTGTTCTCCATAGTGGCTGTATCAATTTACATTTCCAACAAGAGTGTAGGAGGGACATTGTAACCCTCTCCAGCATTTATTGTTTGTAGATTTTGTGGTGATGGCCATTCTGACTGGTGTGAGGTGATACCTCATTGTAGTTTTGATTTGCATTTCTTTAATAATTAGTGATGTTGAGCATCTTTCCATGTGTTTGTTTGCCATCTGTATGTCTTTTTTGGTGAAATGTTTATTTAGGTCCTCCACCCAATTTTTGATTGGGTTGCTTGTTTTTTTGATATTGAGCTGCATGTGCTATTTGTATAATTTGGAGATTAATCCTTTGTCAGTTGCTTTGTTTGCAAATATTTTCTCCCACTCTGAGGGTTGTCTTTTCATCTTGTTTATAGTTTCCATTGCTGTGCAAAAGCTTTTAAGTTTCATTAAGTCTCATTTGTTTATTTTTGGTTTTATTTCCATTTCTCTAGGAGGTGGGTCAAAAAAGATCTTGCTGAGATTTATGTCAAAGAGTGTTCTGCCTATGTTATCTTCTAAGAGTCTTAGAGTGTCTGGCCTTACAATTAGGTCTTTAATCCATTTTGAGTTTATATTTGTGTATGGTGTTAGGGAGTGTTCTAATTTCATTCTTTTACATGTAGCTGTCCAGTTTTCCCAGTACCACTTATTGAAGAGGCTGTTTTTGCTCCATTGTATAGTCTGGCCTCTTTTGTCATAGATTAGGTGACCATAGGTGCCTGGGTTTATCTTATTGTTGACTTTTAAGAGTTCTTTGTATATTTTGGACAACAATCCTTTATCAGATATGTCTTTAGCAAATATTTTCTTCCAGTCTGTAGTGTCTTGTCATTTTCTTGAGACTGTATTTTTCATATCAGAGGCTTTTAATATTAACAAAGTTTAGCTTATTAATTTTCTTCTTTTATTAGTCTTGCCTTTGGTGTATCTAAAAAGCCATTGCCATACCCAGGCCATCTAGGTTTTCTCCTACACTATCTTTTTGAATTTTTATAGCTTTGTGTTTTACATTTAGGTGTAGATCCATTTTAAGTTAATTTTTGCAAAGAGTTTAAAGCCTGTGTTTAGAGTCTATGTCTATATATGTATATATGCATATGGATGTCCAGTTCTTCCTGTACCATTTGTTGAAAGGTTATATTTACTCCATTTTATTGCCTTTGTTCCTTTGTCACAGTTGACTAATATTATGACTATACTTGTGTGGATCTATGTGTTTATTTCTGGGCTCTCTTTTCTGTTCCATTGACCTATTTTGTCTATTCTTTTGCTAATACCATCCTATCCTGATTCCTGTAGCATTACAGTAAATCTTGAAGTCAGGTAGTGTCAGTCTTCCAACTTTGTTCTTCTCTTTCAATACTATTGTAGTTATTATGGGTCTTTTGCTTTTCCATGTAAACTTTGGGGTCAGTTTGTTGATGGCCACAAAATAACTTGCTGAGATTCTGATTAGGATTGCATTGAATTTATAGATTATGCCTGGAAGAACTGACATTTTGACAATATTAAGTCTTCCTATTCATAAATGGGGATTGTCTCTCTTTGATTTATTTTATCAGAGTTTTACAGTTTTCCTCATGTAGATTTTGTACATATTTTATTAGATTTATACTGAAATCCATTTCATTTTATGAATGATAATGTAAGTGGTATTGTGTGTATATTGATGATCATGTTGATTGTTAATAAAGACAGTTTTACTTCTTCCTTTTCTATCTGGATGCCATTTATTTCTTTTTCTTGTCTTGTTGCAGTGGGTAGAACTTCCAATAAAATCTTAAATAGAAGTGATGAGAGTGGACAGTCTTGTTTTTCAGTGTTTCACCATTGAGAATGATCCTATTTGTAGGTGTTGTGTTGATACCCTTTACCAGGTTGAAGAAATTGCTTTCTATTCTTAATTTGCTGAGATTTTAAGCATCAGCAATGGTGTTGGGTTTTCATCAAATGATTTGCCTGCATCTATTGAGATAATGCTTTATTTATCTATTGCTATCTAACAATATTACCACAAAGTTAGTGACTTAGAACAACACATATCTATTTTCTCACAATTTTGGTGAATCAGGAGCACAGATAGCGCTTACTAAGCTTAATGTCCTGCTTCAGGCTCTCACAAGACTGCAGTCAAGGTATTGGCAGGGCTGCAGTCTGATGTGAAGCATGATTCAGGAAAGATCTGTATTCAAATTCAGATCCAAACTTAAATGTTTGCTGGAAGCATTCATTTTCATGCAGGTTGGAGGACTGGTGGCTTCAGTTTCTCGCTGACTGTTGGATGGAAGCTACTTTCAGCAGGTTTCTGTATGGCCCTCTTCATATGGCAGCACACAACATGACAGTTTGCTCCTTTGAAGCCTGCAGGGAAGAGTGTCTTTCAGCAATACTGATATTACAATCGTATGTGATGTAATCAACTGTAATAATCACATCCATCCTTTCACCTTTGCTATATTTCTATTCATCAGAAGCAAGTCACAGATCCTACTCACACTCAAAGTCAGGGGGTTACACACAGAGGTGAATTTCTTGAGGTCAGATCATGGGGAGCATCATATTGGCTTACCACAGATAATCATATGGATTAAAAAAATAGTTTAATGTGATGAATTACATTGATTGGCTTTCGAAAGTGAAACCAACCTTGCATTCCTGGGACAACTATTTCATTATGATGTATATTTTTTAAACAGCTGTTTATTTATTTTTTATTTTTATATTTTCTTGGCCACACCACGCTGCATGTGGGATTTTAGTTCCCTGACCAGGGATCAAACCCGTGCCCTTTGCATTGGAAGTGTGAAATCTTAACCACTGGATCGCCAGGGACGTCCCCATTATGATGTATTATCCTTTATATATTATTATTATATTTGATTTGCTAATATTGTGTTTAGAATTTTTGCATCTATGTTCATGGAGGGTATTTTTTGCAGTTTCATTTTCTTGTGATATCCTTGGCAGGTTTTGTTATCAGGGAAAAGTTGGTCTCATAGACTCTAGAAGTTTTGCCTCCTCTTTGATTTTCTGGAAGAGTTTGTATAGAATTGATATTATTTCCTCATTAAATATTTGGTAGAATATACCAGTGAAGACTTGTGGGTCTGGAGTTTTCTTTTTGGAAAGTTTTCACTACAAATACAGTTTATTTAATAGATATAGAATTACTTGTTATCTATTTCTTCTTGAGTCTGTTTGTGTAGTTTATTTCAAGAAATTTGTCTATGTTATCAAAGTTGTAAATATATTGGCCAAATGATTTTTGTAACACTTTCTTGTTATTCTTGTTATATTTGTAGATTTATGGTAATGTTACCTCTTTTATTCCTGATACTGAGAATTTGTTCTCTCTCTCTCTCACCTCATCCTGATCAGCTTACCTATAAGTTAATCAATTTTATCTACCTTCTCAAAGAACCAGCTTTTAGTTTCATTGGTTTTTCTTTGTCATTTTGTTCCATTTTATTTATTTTCCACACTGTTCATTGTTATATTTCATCTTCTTTCTTTTCATCTATTTTATCTGTTTCTCCAATTTCTTAAGTAGAGGTTGAGGCAGTTGGTTAAAACCCTTTTTTTCTGATATAGGTGTTTAGTGCTATAAATTTCTCTCTAGATAGTGCTTCAGCAGCATCCCACGATTTTGATGTTTCATTCAGTTCAAAATAATTTCTAATTTCCCTTTTAATTTCTTTGTTAACCTATGGACTATTTTAAAGTGTATATTAGTTTCCAAATATTTGTGTGCTTTTTGATATCTTTCTTTGTTCTGAAGTATATTTTTTCTGATGTTAATATAGCCATTTCATTTTTCTTTTGAGTAGTTTTACCAAGGTATCTATTTTTAAATTTACTTTTAATTTATTTATATTCAACTGAGTTTCTTATACATAAGATGTGTGTTGGGTTTTGCTTTAAAAATCCAATTTAACAATTTTTGTCTTAATTGGGGGTGTTTAAATCACTTGAGTTAATTTGTTGAATTTATTGATACAATGTTCATGATATTCACTTATTATTCATTTAATATCTGTAGAATTTGTTGTGGATGTGACTTCTCTCAATACTGATATAGTTAATATGAGTTTTTCTTATTTGTACCTGATCAATCTTGCTACATTTTTTATCATTTTCATGGATCTTTGCCTTTTAATTGAGGCACTTAGAACATTTATTTTTACTGTAATTATTGTTTCAGTCAATTTCAAATTTTTCATCTTGATTTTTTTTTATTGTTCCCTCTATTTTTTTTGCTAATTTTCCTTCTTTTTGAATAAGTAAACATTATGTATTAATTTATTTTGGCTTATTAGCTATAATTCTTTTTTATTTTAGTGTTTGCACTAGGATTTATAGGTTTATATATACATATTTAACTTGTCACTGGTTATCTTCAAGTGATATTAGACCACCTTACGTAGAATATAAGAAACTTACAATTGAATAGTTCCACTCATCCCATCCTGACCTTTGTCCTATTTTTGTCATAAATTTTACTTTTGTGTATATTATAAACCCCATAACACATTGTTTTCTCAATTATATTTCCAAGATATTCAAATAATAAACTCTACTCTTGTAATCATGTCTTGCATTGTTTATGATGAGCAATCTGCTACCATCTTTTTCTTTGTTCTTCTGTATGTAATTTTTCTCTGACTGCTTTAACCTCTCTTTATCAGATTTTGTGCATTGTGTAGTTTTCTCCATATTTCTTGTGCTTGAGTTTCACTGAATTGGCTGCATTTATGGATTGATATTTTCAAAAAAATTAGAAAACTTTGGACATTTTGGAGGGAAATTTTTTATAACTCTCCCTTTCTGTCTTTTGCTTTGAGACTCCTATTATGTGTATATCAGGTCATGTGAATTTTTCCCACAGCTTACTGACTCTGTGCTCACTCTTTTTAATTCATTTTTGCACTGTGTGTTTCATTAGGAATAGTTTTGTTGCTATGTCTTTACTTTCTAATCTGCCAATTATCTCATCCAGTATATTTTTCTTATCAATACTGTAGTTTTCATGTCTATAAGTTCACTTTGAGTCTTTTAATTATTTCCTATTTTCCTATTTAATATTTTGAACAAGTGGAATGCAGTTATTATAACTGTTTTAATGTCTTTGTTAATTCTAACATTTGTATCAGTTCTGGGTCAGTTTTGATTAATTAATTTTTCTCCTCATTATGAGTTCTTTTCTCTGGCTCTTTGCAGGCCATTATTATTTTTTTAAAAAAAATTGATTCCAGACATTGTAGATGCTACCTCATTGTGTGCTGAACATTTTTGTATCACTGTAAATATTCTTAAGTTGTGTTCTGGAGTGCAATAAAATTACTTGAAACTGTTTCATCCTTTTGGTCTTGCTTTTAAGATTTGTTGTATGGAGATAGAGGAGCATTTAGTTCAGCATTTAGTTCAGGGCTAATTTTCCTCCACTACTGAGGAAAAAATCCTTATGAGTACTCCTTCCAATGCCCTATAAATTATGATGTTTTTCCAGCTTGACTCATCAGAACAGGCAGTATCCAACCTTGTGTGAGTTTGGTACTGTCCCTTATAATCCTTCTTAGGTCTTAGGGAGTTTTCTCACACACTGTAGGTCTGTAGAGTTCCTGCTCTGTGTAGCATTTTTTTTTTTTTTTTTTTTTTTTTTGCGGTACGCGGGCCTCTCACTGTTGTGGCTTCTCCCGTTGCGGAGCACAGGCTCCGGATGCGCAGGCTCAACGGCCGTGACTCACGGGCCCAGCCACTCCGCGGCATGTGGGATCCTCCCGGACCGAGGCACGAACCCGCATCCCCTGCATCGGCAGGTGGACTCTCAACCGCTGCGCCACCAGGGAAGCCCTGTGTAGCATTTTTAAAGTGCTCTGTCCTGTGAAGTTTTGTATGCCCTGGACTCACAAATCCATGTTTTCACCTCAGGAAATTATTGTCTTTCACCTGGGTTCCTCCTACCCAACCTGTGTCATGGCTGGGAAACCTCTCAAGGCACTAAGCTGAGAAAATTTAAGGGATAACCTCATTTGAGTCCTATCCCTCAGGGATCAATATCCTTCATTGCCTGATATCTAGTGTCTTAAAAAAACAGTATTTCATGTATTTTACCCAGTTTTTTGGTTCAGGCAGGAGGGTGAGTCCAATATATGTCATTTGATCTGGGCTGGAAGTGGAAAACCCATAGTTTTCTTTTAACAATTAAATAAAATAGCATGTTAAAATATGTTTGCATAAAATACTCCATACATATACTCATTATTTCCAGAAAATATATGAGGTATAAATATCATCCTATTATTCAAAAAGCAACTGTGAAATTCTATTATAATATAGATTTTTTATTACAAAAGTCTTAGTATGTATATTTTTAGATTATTTGGAAAACAGAAACATTAAAAAGAATATTAAAATCACCTATCATCACACAATCAAGGTATAATCATTGATGATATTTTGGAATGTAGGCTCCTAATTCATTTTTTGTATGTATTGGGATCCTTTCCCCCCAATATTATATAATGATTTTTGATGACATTGACTGTTTTTCAAAACATGATTTTCAATGGATAGATGAAAAATCTATTTATAGATCCACAATTCCTTATTTAAACCTTACCCTCCTATGGGGGCATTTAGATAATTTTGAATTTTTACAACTATAAATAATATACTTTACATAATCTTTGTCCATAGTTCTGATTATTTCTTTAAAATAGATTTTTGAAGTAGACAGGTAATTACCAGTTCAGTCTTTTTTGTTAGAAACAAAGGAAAGTGACAACTTTTGTTTGTAAAAGGTCTTTCTTAGTAAATATGATATTTTATTTTGTGGGATTAGAGTTGATTGATGTTAAAGATCATCTTGCCATACTTCTTTGCAACACTGCAGGTATAAATAAATTTCATTTAGTCAAGACACTTCTCTGTATTCATGTTAGTTAATTGAAAAAATCCTATACCCAGGAGGAAGATTTTGAAAGATTAATGAAGTTTGTCAAAGGAGCTAGCAGACAGTGATCCAGATGCTGAGATAATTTTTCCTGCTCCCTGTTTTACTTTCACCATGTGAGAATAAACACATCATTAGAAAAAAGATGACCAGTAAAAACTATATGAAAGAACTGGAATATCTATAATGAATGAAGTTATGATACATGATCATTCCATTGGTATTCAAATTCTGGCCTTTCCATTTATTAGTTATGTGGACTTCTTAATATCTTTGGGTCCCAGTTTTTGCAGCTGTAAAAAGAGGATAGTGTAATACCTCAAATGGTTGTTGTGAGGATTCAATTAGTAAATCCATAGCATTAGAACAGTGCTTGGCAAGTAGTGAAGAGTTAAGATTTAGTAGATATTAATGTCAATCCTCTACATGACCTTTATAAAAAATTCACTTTTCCGTAGTAAATAATTATTAAACACTTATTGGATGAAACAATTGGTTAGTTTCTGGTACAAAAAAGAGAGAAAGTTTATATTACAATCTTATGAGATCACTAGGTTTTATGTAGTTTTCTAGTCATGAACTTTATCATTAATCAGAGTTCTATAAAGGAAACTGCAACTTCCTGTCTACCATAAGAATCCCTTTTAAAATCTCTCTGGTAGCTGGTCTCACAATTCTTGTCTGCAAATCCCAGTCCCCAAAGCTGACTTCCTTCCTGAAATGATATGCTTCATTGTGGTGCAGTGCAGACTAGAAAAAAACATATTCTTTATGTTATATATCCATAATTTCTACCTCTGGCTTTAGGTTCCACTTTAAATAATTCAACTACCTCCACCTTTATCTACACTATAGCTTAGGTTTTACTCCTTCAAGCAGTTCACTAGATTTTCTTTAATCTTTTTCTACTATGGACAAGATTTCCTTATCTTTCACTATCATCCTGGGTCAATCTTTCTCAGAGAAAAACAACCTAATTCCATAGATAATTTTTAGCTACAACATCAAGTAAAAAAGCATATTTAAATTTAGCTACAAAAGAATTAAAATTAAGATATTAGAGAGGTATATTAAAATTTAATTTTTTTCATGTATGTGAAATAGAGATTTATCATGAGTGTAATTGTCTTTTTGAGTAGTCATTTTCAATTTCACAGGATATAGGAAATTATACAGATTTTGATGTATATTTTTTATCAGTACACGTTTTAAAATTGACATTTCCCCCCTAGAAACTGTTTTCTTTTTCAACAACATCAAATGCTACAAAAACTTACATTAAAAATCAATTTTTAGAAGAACATCCAGTTATAGAATAGTGCTACAACTCTGATTCTCTGTGCCATGAAATTGCAATAGTAGATCCAGGAATAAACAAATATGACTCTCTTCTTTGTATAAACATCTACCTATTTTGGCTTTTAAACAATTAGCATTAGTCCCTTTGTTCACTTGTAATTGAAAAAAATTGCTAATTTTTTAAAGTATTTAAGCCAACACGTTCATTTTACAGATGAGAAAGTGGAGGCTCACAGATGTTAAGTCAATTGTCCAATGTCATCCAGCTCTTTGGTGGAAGAACCCAAATTAAAAATGAGATCGGACACACATGGTTATCACTAATATTTTAGAAAATATTTTGTTTCCAAATAGCTTAGTGGTAACCATTCCATAATAATTTAAAATTATTTCCCATTTAACAAATCTTAAGCATAACTAAATGCTCTCACTAATGCAGGAACTCCAAGGAAGCCTAAGATATTGCTTCCCTACTCACTATACTCCCAACAAAGGAGAGATGTAGAGGACTTCAAAGTAAAATATAGTGGCAGGTGGGACTGGGAGCTGGTAGATTGAAGTGGGGGCCAGCTGGGGAGAAAGGTGAGGAAGATAGAGCAATCAACCAGAGTTAAAGCAGTTGTAGAGAAATCTTTTGGTAAATTGCGGGAGCATTAGTGGATCCACCTAACCACCACCTTTTTCTTGTCTACCTTGTTCTATGGGTTAGAGTTGAAGAAAATACCTAACAGAATGATGGAAGCAATTATTTACTCTTTGCCTCCAAAGTCAGCTGAGTCACGGGACTTCCCTGGTGGCACAGTGGTTAAGAATCCGCCTGCCAATGTAGGGGGACATGGGTTCGATCCCTGGTCTGGAAAGATCCCACATCATGCTGGAGGACTAAGCTCGTGCACCACATCTACTGAGCCTGCGCTCTAGAGCCCGTGCTTCACAACAAGAGAAACCACTGCAGTGAGAAGTCCGTGCACTGCAACAAAGAGTAGCCCCTGCTCCCTGCAACTAGGGAAAGCCCGCATGCAGCAATGAAGACCCAACACAGCCAAAAATCAAATAAATAATAAATTTAAAAAAACAAAACAAAGTCAGCTGAGCCTCAAGTTCCCAGCAATCCTATAGATCCTAATCAATTTCTTCTTCAATTGCTATCAGGTGCTTTTCTAAACTCTTCTATACGCAGACACCCAGTTGTACACACCTCTCAGTTGAAGATTATTTTGCTAAGTTTTATTGTTATAACTACAGATATAAGTTATACATTATAACTACAGATATAAGTACATTTCAGCTAGAAAGAATACTACACTATTCATACTAGCTAATTGAAGAATTCACAACCATTAGGAGGAAACTCAACGATTAAGGAATATATTCTTCCCATTTAATTCTAAGTAAGAATTAACTCTGCCAGGATAGAACTCTTAACTTGCTGGTTTTTTGCCCCATCACCACCATTTGTTATCTTTAACTTCATCCATCTTTTCCACCTTCTCTCCCATCACAGAGGATGAAATAGTCATTTTTATCCTAAGTAAATTCATCTACTTGCTTTTGAAAGCTCTTCAAGGATCTGGATCCATTAATTTTTTTTCTTACGTTTTAACCTCCTATTCTTTACTGGCTCCTTTATACTATGTATGCTCAAATAGTTCTAATTTTTATAAGGGAAAATAAATCCCTATCAAGCCTATTTACTTATTATTTAATGCCTTATCTCTTTCCTTTCATAGTCAGTTTTCAGGTGGTACAACCTTTGCTTCCTTAGCAAATATTCACTATATTTAAAACAGCTTGAGGAATCGGGAAGATGGCGGAAGAGTAAGACGCGGAGATCACCTTCCTCCCCACAGAAACACCAGAAATACATCTACACGTGGAGCAACTCCTACAGAACACCTACTGAACGCTGACAGAAGACCTCAGACCTCCCAAAAGACAAGAAACTCCCCCACATACTTGGGTAGGGCAAAAGAAAAAAGAATAAACAGAGACAAAAGGATAGGGACGGGACCTGCACTAGTGGGAGGGAGCTGTGAAGGAGGAAAGGTTTCCACACACTAGGAAGCCCCTTCGCGGATGCAGACTGTGGGTGGCGGACAGGGAAAGCTTCGGAGCCGCGGAGGAGAGCACAGCAACAAGGGTGCGGAGGGAAAAGCGGAGAGATTCCTGCACAGAGGATCAGTGCCGACTGGCACTCACCAGCCGGAGAGGCTTGTCTGCTCACCCGCCAGGGCGGGCGGGGCTGGGAGCTGAGTCTCGGCCTTCGGTCGGAGTGCAGGAAGAGGACTAGTGTTGGCGGCGTGAACACAACCTGCAGGGAGTTAGTGCACCACGGCTAGCTGGGAGGGAGTCCGGGGAAAAGTCTGGACCTGCCGAAGAGGCAAGAGACTTTTTCTGGACTCTTTGTTTCCTGGTGCACGAGGAGAGGGGATTAAGAGCACTGCTTAAAGGAGCTCCAGAGACGGGCGCAAGCCGCAGCTAACAGCGAGGACCCCAGAGACGCGCATGAGACACTAAGGCTGCTGCTGCCGCCAACAAGAAGCCTGTGTGCGAGCACAGGTCACTATCCACACCTCCCTTCCGGGCAGCCTGTGCAGTCTGCCACTGCCAGGGGTCCCGGTATCCAGGGACAACATCCCTGGGAGAACACAAGGCGAGCCTCAGGCTGGTGCAACGTCCCGCTGGCCTCGGCCACCGCAGGCTTGCCCCGCATCCGAACCCCTCCCTCCGCCTGGTGTGAGTGAGCCAGAGCCCTCGAAGCAGCTGCTCCTTTAACCCCGTCCTGTCTGAGCGAAAAACAGACGCCCTTAGGTGACCTACACGCAGAGGCGGGGCCAAATCCAAAGCTGAACCCTGGGAGCTGGGCGAACAAAGAAGAGAAAGGGAAATCTCTCCCAGCAGCCTCAGAAGAGTGGATTAAAGCTCCACAATCAACTTGATGTACCCTGCATCTGTGGAATACCTGAATAGACAACGAGTCATCCCAAATTGAGGAGGTGGACTTTGACAGCAAGATTTATGATTTTTTCCCCTTTTCCTCTTTTTGTGCGTGTGTATGTGTATGCTTCTGTGTGAGATTTTGTCTGAATAGCTTTGCTTTCACCATTTGTCCTAGGGTTCTATCCGTCCATTTTTTTGTTTGTTTTGTTTTTCTTTAAAAAAATATTTTTTTCTTAATAATTATTTTTATTTTAATAACTTTATTTTATTTTATTCCTTTCTTTCTTTCTCTCTCTTCCTTCCTTCCTTCCTTCCTTCCTTTCTTCTTTCTTTCTTTCTTTCTTTCTTTCTTTCTTTCCTTCTTTCTTTTCTTTCTACTTTTTCTCCCTTTTATTCTGAGCCATGTGGATGAAAGGCTCTTGATGCTGCAGCCAGGAGTCAGTGCTGTGCCTCTGGTGTGGGAGAACCAACTTCAGGACACTGGTCCACAAGAGACCTCCCAGCTCCACATAATACCAAATGGTGAAAATCTCCCAGAGATCTCCATCTCAACACAAGCACCCAGCTTCAATCAACGACCAGCAAGCTACAGTGCTGGACACCCTATGCCAAACAACTAGCAAGACAGGAACACAACCCCACCCATTAGGAGAGAGGCTGCCTAAAATCATAATAAGTCCAGAAACACCCCAAAACATACCACCAGATGTGGACCTTCCCACCAAAAAGAAAAGATCCAGCCTCATCCACCACAACACAGGCACTAGTCCCCTCTACCAGGAAGCCTACACAACCCACTGAACCAACTTTAGCCACTGGGGACAGACACCAAAAACAACGGGAACTACAAATCTGCAGGCTGCAAAAAGGAGACCCCAAACACAGTAAGATAAGCAAAATGAGAAGACAGAAAAACACACAGCAGATGAAGGAGCAAGATAAAAAGCCACCAGACCTAACAAATGAAGAGGAAATAGGCAGTCTACCTGAAAAAGAATTCAGAATAATGATAGTAAAGATGATCCAAAATCTTGGAATGAGAATAGACAAAATGCAAGAAACATTTAACAAAGACATAGAAGAACTAAAAATGAAACAAACAACAATGAACAACACAATAAATGAAATTAAAAATACTCTAGATGAGATCAATAGCAGAATAACTGAGGCAGAAGAACGGATAAGTGACCTGGAAGATAAAATAGTGGAAATAATTACTGCAGAGCAGAATAAAGAAAAAAGAATGAAAAGAACTGAGGACAGTCTCAGAGACCTCTGGGACAACATTAAACGCACCAACATTCAAATTATAGGGATTCCAGAAGCAGAGAAAAAGAAAGGGACTGAGAAAATAATTGAAGAGATTATAGTTGAAAACTTCCCTAATATGGGAAAGGAAATAGTTAATCAAGTCCAGGAAGCACAGAGAGTCCCATACAGGATAAATCCAGGAGAAACACACCAAGACACATATTAATCAAATTGTCAAAAATTAAATACAAAGAAAACATATTAAAAGCAGCAAGGGAAAGACAACAAAAAACACACAAGGGAATCCCCATAAGGATAACAGCTGATCTTTCAGCAGAAACTCTGAAAGCCAGAAGGGACTGGCAGGACATATTTAAAGTGATGAAAGGGAAAAACCTACAACCAAGATTACTCTACCCAGCAAGGATCTCACTCAGATTTGATGGAGAAATTAAAACCTTTACAGACAAGCAAAAGCTGAGAGAGTTCAGCACCACCAAACCAGCTTTAAAACAAATGCTAAAGGAACTTCTCTAGGTAAGAAACACAAGAGAAGGAAAAGACCTATGATAACAAACCCAAAACAATTACAAAAATGGGAATAGGAATATACATATTGATAATTACCTTAAATGTAAATGGATTAAATACTCCCAGCAAAAGACACAGACTGGCTGAATGGATACAAAAACAAGACCCATATATATACTGTCTACAAGAGACCCACTTCAGACCTAGAGACACATACAGACTGAAACTAAGGGGATGGAAAAAGATATTCCATGCAAAAGGAAACCAAAAGAAAGCAGGAGTAGCAATTCTCATATCAGACAAAATAGACTTTAAAATCAAGACTATTAGAAGAGACAAAGAAGAACACTACATAATGTTAAAGGGATCGATCAAAGAAGAAGATATGAAAAATATAAATATTTATGCACCCAACATAGGAGCACCTCACTACATAAGGCAAATACTAACAGCCATAAAAGGGGAATTCAACAGTAACACATTCATAGTAGGGGACTTTTACACCCTACTTTCACCAATGGACAGATCATCCAAAATGAAAATAAATAAGGAAACACAAGCTTTAAATGACACATTAAACAAGATGGACTTAATTGATATGTATAGGACAGTCCATCCAAAAACAACAGAATACACATTTTTCTGAAGTGCTCATGGAACATTCTCCAGGATAGATCATATCTTAGGTCACAAATCAAGCATTGGTAAATTTGAGAAAATTAAAATTGTATCAAGTATCTTTTCCAACCACAATGCTATGAGACTAGATATCAATTACAGGAAAAGATCTGTAAAAAATACAAACACGTGGAGGCTAAACAATACACTACTTAATAACGAAGTGATCACTGAAGAAATCAAAGAGGAAATCAAAAAATACCTAGAAACGAATGAAAATGGAGACACGATGACTGAAAACCTATGGGATGCAGCAAAAACAGTTTAAGAGGGAAGTTTATAGCAATACAATCCTACCTTAAGAAACAGGAAACATCTCGAATAAACAACCTAACCTTGCACCTAAAGCAATTAGAGAAAGAAGAACAAGAAACTCCCAAAGTTAGCAGAAGGAAAGAAATCATAAAAATCAGATCAGAAATAAATGAAAAAGAAATGAAGGAAATGGTAGCAAAGATCAATAAAACTAAAAGCTGGTTCTTTGAGAAGATAAACAAAATTGATAAACCATTAGCCAGACTCATCAAGAAAAAAAGGGAGAAGACTCAAGTCAATAGAATTAGAAATGAAAAAGCAGAAGTAACAACTGACACTGCAGAAATACAAAAGATCATGAGAGATTACTACAAACAACTCTATGCCAATAAAATGGACAACCTGGAAGAAATGGACAAATTCTTAGAAATGCACAACCTGCCAAGACTGAATCAGGAAGAAATAGAAAATATGAACAGACCAATCACAAGCACTGAAATTGAAACTGTGATTAAAAATCTTCCAACAAACAAAAGCCCAGGACCAGATGGCTTCACAGGCGAATTCTATCAAACATTTAGAGAAGAGCTAACACCTATCCTTCCCAAACTCTTCCAAAATATAGCAGAGGGAGGAACACTCCCAAACTTATTCTACAAGGCCACCATCACCCTGATACCAAAACCAGACAAGGGTGTCACAAAGAAAGAAAACTACAGGCCAATATCACTGATGAACATAGATGCAAAAATCTTCTACAAAATACTAGCATGCGCAAATCAATCAACGTGATACACCATATTAACAAACTGAAGGAGAAAAACCATATGAACATCTCAATAGATGCAGAGAAAGCTTTCGACAAAATTCAACACCCATTTATGATAAAAGCCCTGCAGAAAGTAGGCAGAGAGGGAACTTTCCTCAACATAATAAAGGCAATATATGACAAACCCACAGCCAACATCGTCCTCAATGGTGAAAAACTGAAAGCATTTCCACTAAGATCAGCAACAAGACAAGGTTGCTCACTCTCACCACTGTTTTTTTTTTTTTTTTTTTTTTTACAGTATGCAGACCTCTCACTGTTGTGGCCTCTCCCATCACGGAGCACTGGCTGTGGACTCGCAGGCTTAGCAGCCATGGCTCACGGGCTCAGCCACTCTGCGGCATGTGGGATCTTCCCAGACCAGGGCACGAACCCATATCCCCTGCATCGGCAGGCGGACTCTCAACCACTGCGCCACCAGGGAAGCCCATCACCACTCTTATTCAACATAGTTTTGGAAGTTTTAGCCACAGCAATCAGAGAAGAAAAGGAAATAAAAGGAATCCAAATTGGAAAAGAAGAAGTAAAGCTGTCACTGTTTGCAGATGACATGATACCATACATAGAGAATCCTAAAGATGCTACCAGAAAACTATTAGAGCTAATCAATGAATTTGGCAAGGTAGCAGGATACAAAATTAACACACAGAAATCTATTGCATTCCTATACACTAATGATGAAAAATCTGAAAGTGAAATCAAGAAAACACTCACATTTACCATTGCAACAAAAAGAATAAAATATCTAGGAATAAAGCTACCTAAGGAGACAAAAGACCTGAATGCGGAAAATTATAAGACACTGATGAAAGAAATTAAAGATGATACAAACAGAGGGAGCGATATACCATGTTCTTGGATTGGAAGAATAAACATTGTAAAAATGACTCTACTACCCAAAGCAATCTACAGATTCAATGCAATCCCCATCAAACTACCACTGGCATTTTTCACAGAACTAGAACAAAAAATTTCACAATTTGTATGGAAACACAAAAGACTCTGAGTAGCCAAAGCAATCTTGAGAATGAAAAACGGAGCTGGAGGAATCAGCCTCCCTGACTTCAGACTATACTACAAAGCTACAGTAATCAAGAAAGTATGGTACTGGCACAAAAGCAGAAATATAGCTCAATGGAACAGGATAGAAAGTCCAGAGATAAACCCATGCACATATGGTCACCTTATCTTTGATAAAGGAGGCAGGAATGTACAGTGGAGAAAGGACAGCCTCTTCAATAAGTGGTGCTGGGAACACTGGACAGGTACATGTAAAAGTATGAGATTAGATCACTCCCTAACACCATACAGAAAAATAAGCTCAAAATGGATTAAAGACCTAAATGTAAGGCCAGAAACTATCAAACTCTTAGAGGAAAACATAGGCAGAAAACTCTATGACATAAATCACAGCAACATCCTTTTTGATCCACCTCCTAGAGAAATGGAAATAAAACCAAAAATAAACAAATGGAACCTAACGAAACTTCAAATCTTTTGCACATCAAACGAAACCATAAACAAGACCAAAAGACAACCCTCAGAATGGGAGAAAATATTTGCAAATGAAGCAACTGACAAAGGATTAATCTCCAAAATTTACAAGCAGCTCATGCAGCTCAATAACAAAAAAACAAACAACCCAATCCAAAAATGGACAGAAGTCCTAAATAGACATTTCTCCAAAGAAGATATACAGACTGCCAACAAACACATGAAAGAATGCTCAACATCATTAATCATTAGAGAAATACGAATCAAAACTACAATGAGATATCATCTCACACTAGTCAGAATGGCCATCATGAAAAAAATGTAGAAACAATAAATGCTAGAGAGGGTGTGGAGAAAAGGCAACACTCTTGCACTGCTGGTGGGAATGTGAATTGGTACAGCCACTATGGAGAACAGTATGGAGGATTCCTTAAAAAATTACAAATAGAACTACCATATGACCCAGCAATCCAACTACTGGGCATATACCCTGAGAAGACCATAATTCAAAAAGAGTTATGTACCAAAATGTTCATTGCAGCTCTATTTACAACAGCCAGGAGATGGAAACAACCTAAGTGTCCATCATTGGTGAATGGATAAAGAAGGTGTGGCACATATATACAATGGAATATTACTCAGCCATAAAAAGAAACCGAATTGAGTTATTTGTAGTGAGGTGGATGGACCCAGAATCTGTCATACATAGTGAAGTAAGTCAGAAAGAGAAAGACAAATACCGTACGCTAACACATATATATGGAATTAAAAAAAAAATCTCATGAGGAACCTATGTGTAAGACAGGAATAAAGACACAGACCTACTAGAGAATGGACTTGAGGATATGGGGAGGAGGAATGGTAAGCTGTGACAAAGTGAGAGAGTGGCATGGACATATATACACTACCAAAGGTAAAATAGATATCTAGTGGGAAGCAGCCGCATAGCACAGGGAGATCAGCTCGGTGCTTTGTGACCACCTAGAGGGGTGGTAGGGAGGGAGATGCAAGAGGGAAGAGATATGGGAACATATGTATATGAAGAACTGATTCACTTTGTTATAAAGCAGAAACTAACACACTATTGTAAAGCAATTATACTGCAATAAAGATGTAAAAAAAAAGAAAAAAGAAAAACAGCTTTATTGAGATAAAATTCACAGACCATAAAATTTACCTATCTTAAGTATACAGTTCTCTATGAGTTTTATTACATATATACAGTAGTCATATTTTAGTTTTAGAATACTCTCACCCCGAAAAGCCCCTGTATGCCTTTTAGAGTTAACCCTATTCTCATTCTCAGCCCCAGACAACCACTGACCTGATTCTGTCTTCATAGATTTGTATTTTCTAGAAATTCCAAATAATTGGCTGTGTACAATACGTAGTTTCGTATCTAGCTTCTCTCAGATGGCATAGTGTTTGGGAATTCATTCTTGTTTTACATATTTTGCTTGTGTGTTCCTTTTTATTTGTGAGAGGTATTTTACTGTACAGATGTACCACAGTGTGTTTATTCATCTGCTGATAGACATTTAGATTGTTTCCAGGTTTTGGTTATCAAAAATAATGCTTCTATGAACATCATGTACAAGTCTTTGGCCATATTTTTCAATTACCTTGAGAGATACATAGGAGTGGAATTGCTGTGTTGTATGGTAAGTTTATGCTTAACTTTTTAAGGGAACTACCAAATTTTTCCCAGAGTGGTTGTATCATTTTTACATTTCTAACAGAAGTGTATGAGAATTCCAGTGTCTCCACATTCTTGCTGACTTTTGGAGAGCCCTTTTGATTATATTAATTCTCGTGGGTTTTTAGTGGTATTTTTTGTGATTGAGTGTATTTTGACGTTGAGTATTATTTCCTGTGCTTATTTGTCATTTGTATATCTAACTTGGTAAAGGGCTTATTCAAAATATTTTTTACCAAGTTTAATCTATTGCGTTGTTTTCTTACTATTGAATTATAAGTTTTTGTATATTCTGAACACAGGTGTTTCAACAGTTATATTATTTGCAAATACTTTCTCCCAGTCTGACTTGTCTTTCCATTTTTCAATTTTATTTTTAGAAAAACAAAAGTTCTTAATTTGAATTTATAAAGAAATTATAAAATGTTTTTTATATAGATTGTGATTTTGGTGTCATATTTAAGAAATTTTGCCTAACCCAGTGTCACAAAATTTTCTCCTGTTTTTGTCTGAAAGTTTTCTAGTTTTAGGTGTTACATTCAAGTATAAGATACATTTTGAATTATTTTTGCATATGGTGAAAGGCATGGATCAAAATGTATTTTAATGCTTATGAATATCCAATTGTTAGCACAATTTATAGAAAATCTGTTTTATCCCACTGACATGTGTGCTCTTTGGAAGAAGGTTTCAATGGACAGCCAGTTCTTAAGGACTGAGGTATTATGATCCATTATCCTGAGGTTGGAGTATCTATACAATTATCTGGAATTCTTCTACATGGACAGTTTATCTTTTTTTCCCCCAATTATTAATTTATTCAATTATTTATTCATATCAGTATAGATTCATGGATATTTACTTTATTTTTTCCTGAAATATTCATCTTTATTATTTTTAACATCTTTATTGGAGTATAATTGTTTACAATGTTGTGTTAGTTTCTACCTTATACTGTGGGTTACAATCCATTACTGATTTATTTCCTTCTTCTTCTGATATTCCAGCTATGCCTAAGTTACGCTTTTAGACATCATCCTTCATTTCTTAGATGTCTGTCCTATTTTTTAAGTTCCTTTATTTTCTTTGTATTTCAGTGTGGGAAGCTTCTGATGACTATCATCACAGTCAATGATTCTTTACTCTGCGATGTTGAGTCTACTGATGAGCCAATCAAAACACCCTTTATTTTGTTACAAAGTTTATCTGTAGCTTTTCCTTTTGATTCTTTCGTAAGAGTTTCCATCTATGGCATGACCCAGTTGTTTGTTTACTTTCACCATTAGATCCCTTAACATATTAATTGTAGTTATTTTAAGTTCTCTATGGGATGATTCTAAAATCTATGTTATAAGAAGTCTGGTTCTGATAATTGCTTTGTCTCTTCATTCTGGGTTTGTTTGTTTGTTTTTCTCTACTGTGTTTGGCATGCCTTATAATTTTTTGCCCAAAGCTGGACATCTCATATCAGGTAATATGAATTGAGATACTTCAGTGTGAGGATGTATGATGATCTGGCTAGGAGTGGGGTGTGTTTAATGTTTTTTTGTAGCTATAGGTGCCAGAGGCTTCAACTTCTCTGGTGACCCGTTTTTGTCTTCCTTCTTGACTTTGGGATTTCCTAATGCCTCCTTCTCAGAGAGAGCCTGTATCTTGCAGTTCTTTCAGCTGTAATCCACTGTCTCTATACTGGAGCCCTATTGGTATGATGGTGAAGTGTGGGGGAGAGAGGCATTCTATAATCATACAATTAAGTTTTGGTGTTTTAATGGATTTGTGTGTTAGGTTTATGACTTTTACAAGAATTTCTCTAGTGGTATAGCTTTTTTTGTTTCTTTTTCCTTCTGTTGCCTACTCCTTTCTCTAGATTTAGCTTTCCCTATCTATTCTCTTCAAATCTTGACTCCTGTTGAAAAATTTTTCCCCCTTTTTATGAGATAGGAAGGCTAGATAGGACTGGAAAATGCCTTTACCCCAACTGGGATAGGCTTTGGCCTAATATTTTCCTCTGGAGCATAAGTATTTGCTCTGATAAGGCTTTGGACAACATTCACAATGATTATTCTTTCCCCTGCTTGAGATGTAAGGCCAAAAATTAAAACTATGTGCTGCCTTGTATCTGGTAAAACCAGGAGGACCTTGAACGTCTTAACCCAAATTCCTCTATGTTTTAAAGGTAGCTGGGATTTGTTTTAATCAAGTATGATAAACACATGACACAGACATGACTGTCATGAAGGAAGAACTTCTTATACTCACAGATCCCTAGAAGCAGGAGGCATAGCACACTACACAGGACCACATGGGGAAGCATCAGAGTCGATCAGGAGAGAGAGAAAGCAAGTGAAAAAACTTGTCAAGAGTCTTTATTGTAGTTTCCACAGGAAGGAACAGGTGTTGCAGGGTAAAGAGTAGAATTGGTTACTTTGAATAATTTCAGCAGACTTGGGTGTATAGGGACTATTCCTCATTGTCTGGTACTTGGTCCTGGGGTGATTAGAGCAAGAGAATAATGGCCTGAAGTAGAATGAATTGAGGAGTGTGGGCTCTGGATTCGTTGTTGGTTTGCAAATGAAAGGTATGCTCACAGGCAAGTCCTTTCTTATCTCTAGGAATTGGCTAGTCTGGGAGAGGCAATCCCTCCAGAATCAGCAAGGCCTAGGTGTCAAAGCATCAAATAGAGAAAATAGAAAACTTGGTTATTACATCCTCCTCACTCTGCTCGCTTTGATAAAACCCCTACCTAGCAACCCTCCTTAACAAATGGACCAAACACAGGTCCTGTTTATCCCTGAGTAGTGGGTTTCAGTTCCCTGCCAGATTGCAGAATTACTCAAACAAGCCAATCACATCTTCATGTAGATACTGAGGTGCACCTCATCCTCTTGCTACTATAAAGCTTTTCTCCCACAGTCCTTGCTTGTTCACTTTGTTCCCAAGCGAAACCCCCATGTATTCCTGCATTGCATGTAGTGTCCTCTCTTAGGCTGTGGCTATATGTAACGCATAAATTGCTGTCAAGCTCATTTATCCAGTGCCAGCTGTTGTGAGTTTGGCCATTCCCATAATCCTAGAGTGAATCCCTCCCTCACCACTGGGTTGAAGAGGAAGTGATCAAAACACTCTCCATGACTGATTCGGGGAAGGATCTTTGTTGGATCATCATCTGGAAGGAACATATATGATATTCTGGAAGGTCCTAGGAGTTTCTCACACTCACGCTAGTCCATACTCATCCTCCTGCAATCTGCCAAAATTACCTTTTAAGTGTTCCTATCAGTTTATGTCTGCAATGGCTTCTACTTCAGGTAAGCATGTCTGGCCTCTTTTTTCTTGGATGAACCTTCTCTCCAGATTTTAGGTGTTGTGGTCAGTTCTCTGATGGGTGCAAGAAAGGTCATTTCTTTTCAGTTTGTCCAACTTTTTTGTTGTTGTAAGGATAAGAGCAATGAATTCTAAACAGTTTACATGTTGTGGCTGAAACCAGAAATCCTAATTCATTAATTTTTTTCTCCTACTGTAATCTCATTTCATCACCATTGAAATTCCTCTTAGCAAAGTCACAATTGTCTTCATTTCCAAATTTAATGGATATATTTCTCTCCTTACCTTAATCTCTCTGCAACATTTAAAACTGTTGATTAATTCCTCCTTCTTAAAACTCTTGCCTTGTTGAATTTTTAAAATACCATGATTATGTTTTTTCTCTCCCAAGTTCTGCCACCATCTATTCTTTACATGTTAGCATTTTCCAGATTCCATCTTTAGTTTCCTTCTCTTCTCATACTCTCCTTGGGTGACTTCCTCTGCTCCCTTGTTTTTTATTATTTCTTCAACTTCAATCACACTCCTAAGATCACTTTTATCTTAATCCTTCTTCTTATATTCAGATCTGTCTATTATATTACCATTCTGGACATGTCCATTTGAATGTCTAAAATTTCAGATTTGACACAACCTAAGGTAAAATGAGCATTTATTTTCTATACTGACCACCCCGCATCTGATATTTTCATATATTTCTGTATCTCTGAAAGGTTCCCTTAGGCATCAATCACACAAATCATAAACCTTGAAATTTTATTTCACTTCTTCTTTGTCACCTAATCAGTCAGTTATCATGCCTTTCAGTTAAGTAACAGCTGGAAATAGTGTTTTCTGCTCTCCAAAGCAATCACCACTAATCTTGTCTCCCACTGCTATTCTAAGCCTTCATTGGGCATCAGCATCACCTGGAAGGCTTGCTACAGTGCAGATTGCTGGAATGAAGCCTATAGCTTGTGATTTGGTAGGTCTGGGATAGGGCATGAAAATTTGCATTTCTAACAAGTTGCCAGATGATTCTGATTTTGTTGATTTGGAGACCACACCCTGATAATCATTGTCTTAGATTATTATAATAGCCTCCTAAAGAATCTCCCTGTTTCTATTCAAGACTTCTTCCAACCCATATTCCTCACCTAAAACACAAATCTCCTTAAAACCTCTAATTGCCTTTTATGGCCTTTTGGAGCCTCACAAGTGCCTGGCACATGCTAAGTGTTCAGTGCTTGTATAAACGGAATAGGCTTTAGAGCATGAGTAGGATTTGCATAGGAAGCTTGAGACATATTTTGTGCTGGCAGTAGGGTGGAATGAGGGGAAGGTCAGGATATATAACATTAATTCCAATAACATCCTGAGGAGGCAAAGCCTTTCATGGAAATTGATCACTAAATAAGTAAATTTGTTTTTAATATACAAGTCAGTGAGGAAATTAGCTGGATTGGAGCAAAAAGATTATACTAGGCTGATCTCCTCAAGGACAGAGAGGAACTCAGTATCTTAAACATTTTATTTTGCTTCATAGTGTTAAAGAAATCTGGATTTACTTTTACACTTATACCCATCTTGCACAGTTTGAATATGTGTTTTAGCATTCCTCCATGTAGCTTTTTAGAACTCAAGAAATATGTATTTATAGAGTATGTCTACTTATTCGGTTTGTATGTTGAAATTTTTCCATTAAAATTAGCTCAAGGACTTTATTTAGCTTGCCACTACAGTCAAGAATATATTTGTTATATCCCTAGAGCCTTAATATTCTGATTTCTTCATGAAAAGAAATTGCTGTTTCCTTGAAGTTTCTCCTTCAAAGATCTTTTATACGTGGAGCATAAAGACTTGTTTCCTAAAAACAAGGAAACAGAAACTTGCTTTCTATTATTCCTCTTATTTAGGAAAATCCATTGTAAACTACTTGTCTCTTGTCCACAGAGGTGAATAAATTCAAGAAAAATACAGAAGTAAAATGATATGGGTCTTCCAGGGATGATAGTTGAGTATTCTCGCCTCAGAACTGTGGATGTCAATTAGGGTCTGTATCAGAATTTTACATGAGAATACACATCTCCCTTCCCACTCCTTCCACTTTCCTTCTGAGAGCTCACAGCACAAGGGAGGGCCAGTGTTTTGAAACTCCTTCCAACGTAATTCTAATCCACCCTTTAGAATAGAACTGACTCAGATTGTTGGGTCTCAGACATTTTTTTTTCACAGATCAGAATTTTTTTTGGGGGTGGTGGGTGGGTAATGTAGTGTTGGTGGGCTTTAATTTTAATCATTAAGGCATTGAAATGAACAAATAAACTACCATATTTTGTCACCATCTCTTCCAATTAAAGTGTATTTTAATACAAAAATGTAGGTAGAACACACTCCTAGAATAAGGATTAATCCATTAAATTTAAAAAAGTACACTTAATAAGAAAACTCACCACATTGTCCTCACTTTGTAGGGGAGCATTAAAAACATCATTATAGACTAGCACTTTTTCTAGCTTCTGAAATCCATTGCCCTAGATAAGTTAGCAGCCTCCAGCAAAGAAAGTTAACACCACTTTTACTTTCTTTACCCTTTATTTTAATTTGTCATTTTAAAGCTTTGATTTTCATGTATGTCATAGTAGCCTATTTTGGTTCAATTAAGCATTTTCCTTTCCTGTTTTTCTCTGTTCTGCTCCAGGGGAACCATCCTCAGTGCTAAGACTTCATGGCTTTAGATCAGATCGTCCTTTCTTTCTGTCCTTCATCCAGTGGCAGGTTTAAAACCCTTTGATGATTCAGCTCTATAATATTTAAAGTTCTATTTCAAATCCTTCAAACTTAGGGTTTTGGGAAATAGCTAACTGTGTGGGAAGGCAAGAGAAGAGTCTATTAAAATCTATAATCCTCTTAGTGACCCATTCACTGAGGCTCTCAACAAATCTGTTCAAGTTTTTCCCTCTACTGAAAACAAAGGAAAAAGCAAATGGAAAACTAAAACCCTACCAAGACAAATCTAAGAGGACCTCACTTAGAAATAAGACTTATTAGGGGAAAATATTGTAAGTACTACTTATTTTGTACACTCTGAACACCAGATTCTCAAATTTAACAGCAGAGTGGAAGTCCAGCCACTTCAGGCAACTCTCTTTTACAATCCCTGAAGGGACTTTTATATTTAGAATTCTATGAATATGGAAAAAAATTAAGGCTACATTCTGTGCAAAGAACTATATATTGTTTACATCCATTACAACAAAATTTCAAGGCTTTACAAGGTTTCTGAAATCAATTTCCTTTTCCTCTTCATTCATTGGTTATGATAAGCTTTGTACAGGAGTAGCCAAGGGGATGCCTCTGTGCCAGTCTTCACCTCCTTTTGTACATGTCATTGTTCTTATTTATCCAGGTCAGTGGGACTTATTCCACTAAATTTGAGATTTTTGTTTATGTACTTGCTCAAAGAATAGTTGTTAGATACTGACTCTTTAACATCTAGTTTCTGTGGAAGGCTTTGCCTCCTTTCAATATTTTTGTTTATTGTTAGTTGGACCTGTATAATCCCCAGCTGTCTGTATCTCTGAGCTGAGCATTTTAAGTGTCTCTTCTTTGGGAATCAGCATCCTTCTGCACAATAAACCAATGGTTTCTGAGGAAGGAGGTTTAAATCCCTTTGACAAGAAGAGTGACTTTCTGTTTGAATGAAAGCTGGAAACACATTTACCCATTTCTGTAGGGTATATATGTGTATATACCCATGATTATATAGTACCATTAATTGTCTCTTCTCCCACTCATCCCAGCCCTCCCAAGTAGTAATAGTAATGATAAGTATACAAATGAGAAGCATTTCTATGTTTCTTCCTATGTGTCAGGCACTATTCTAATGCTTTATTTTTTATTAATTAATTAAATATTTAAATAACCCTCTGAATTAGGTACCATTATTCTCATTTAACAGAAGAGAAATCTGAGGCACAGAGATGTTAAGCCCGAGGTCATCTAGACAGTGGTAGAGCTGATATTATGAACACAGGAGGTCTTGCTGTAGAATCTGATTCTCTAACTGCTGTTCTCTATTGTGAGAAAGTAAACCAGACACATTGCTTTTCAATCACTCCATGTCCAAAAATCATGCTTGTTACATAGTTTAGCAGACAGTGAACTTGGGACCAAGACATATTATAATAAGGTAATAATCATCTTGCAAAATCTCTGAGGACCCTGGGGAAGCAGAGTTTAGAGAACACAGATTTGAAATCAGACATATTAAGGATATAAATATTGGGTGTCAGATGAGACTGTGGGCAAGTTTCTTAACCTCTATAATCTGCTTTCTCATAATTATACAGAACAAAACCCATCTCTTGAAGGTGTTATGAGCTGGAGTACAAAGAGGGAATGACTGCTGAATAACTGAATTAATAGAGGATTTGAACATATGCAGTCCTTTCTCACATGTGTTTAACCATTATGCTTATCACATTTACTGTTCTGTGCTTGTCTTGGGTGCTTTTTTAAAAAATTTGTTGACGTATAGTTGATTTACAATGTGTTAATTTCTTCTGTACAGCAAAGTGACTCAGTTATACATATATATATTCTCTTTCATATTCTTTTCCATTATGGTTTGTCACAGGATATTGACTATAGTTCCCTGTGCTATACAGTAGGACCTTATTGTTCATGCATCCTATATGTAATAGTTTGCCTCTGCTAATCCCAAACTCCCATTCCTTCCCTCCCCCACGCTCCTCCCCCTTGTAGGTATTTTATGTATATCAACTCATCAAAGCCCACTATAACAACTCCATGAGAAATTGCTATTGTCATCAGCCTATTTTACAGATGAAGAAACAGAGGCATAGAGTGGTTAATTAGTTTGCCAGGAGTCACACAGAGCTGAGATTAGCAGAGCTGGGATTCAAATCCAATTACACTGGTACCAGTGTGTTTTTAACTGCCAGGCCATCCTGCATAATGCTAGTTAAGCCATGGAATGAGTGGCTGTTTGGCATTTTTCCACTCATGCCTTTGCATAAAGGGGGGGGGTAGGGACTGCCACCCAAATTGCTTAAGAAACATTCTGCAGCACACATTGAGTGGTTGAGCTGGAGCTAGAAGGGTTTCTCATCAGCCACAGCTCTTGGTTTCATAGTCACAATGATCATAATTTTGGAACCTAAAGATAACACAGAGAATTGATCAAGTAGGAATTTGGGACTTTTCCAGAAAATTCAAGACCTAGGCTCACCATGACTATACCCTGCTGCTGGTGATGTAATCATTCCAGTATCATATCACTGCACAATGATAGATAAGCTAAGCTCATACTGTATTGTATTCTCAGGTAGAGAGGTGGTGAATAAGACTGAAATGGGATTTTCTGCTTGGTTTGTTAATGAAATACCTGAAAGCACTTTCCACAGCAATAACAAAAGGCTCCTGTTCTGGTAACCTAGACAAATTCCAGCTGAGTGATTACGTTCCACCTAATTTAAAAAATTCTTTCTCTAATTTCAGATCCTCCATGTTCACAATGGTCTTTACCTTCTGTCCTAAATAGTTGTTTGCTATGTTTTCCTGGTGCTAAATTCTTTACTGCATTTCTCCCTGGAGGTGACTGTATACTGATAATGGTTGAAATAATTCTATATGTAAAGTAGGTATGGGATATGTAAATATTTATCCTTTATCTCTGGAATAAATCTAAATTAAAATGTATAAATATATTGTATTCAGAACTACTCTTAAATGCCTCACACAGTCAAAATTCCTTTTGAATATGAGTTGAAGATAGGACGCATAGTTGTAATTATTTATTAATCATACATTTAATATTCCCCAAGCTGCCATAAAATGTCTGAGGAGACATGCTGCTAAGAAGAACTTGCTCAGCATTGCAGTAAAATGCAGACAATTTTCCACAGGGAAAGAAAAAAAGAAACATATCTTTTCACCTATTGCTGAGTAAATCACTAACGATTTTGCCCATTTGAGCTGAGAAATAATTAGTGGTATGGGATAGAGGCCAAGCATATCAAGAACTTGAAAATGTGTTCCTACTTATATTCTGATTTGCCCATTTTGAATTTATTTGTAATTTCTGTACACTTTATGAATTTCCCTTCTGTCACAACTTCAATCTTGATAACTTGCTTTTCTGAAATAGTAATTTAAAAATAATGGCCATATTTTCTATAGACACAGATTGTAATTATATGAATAATAATAAGAATGATAAAACCTAAGCCAATTAGGTGCATATGTTAATTTTTGTTTTGGATGACAGCTTAATCTGACTTTTCTTTTTTCTGCAGTAACTAAGCCACGAGCAGTACAGCCTCAGAGTATCAGAATGCTTAGAGCCAGTGGTGATGGCTTAATGGGTTAATCTCTGGCATCAAAACCTTAGTATTTTAAGGCTCTAAGTGGCTTCAAGGTCATTTGGTTTTCTTTCCTGATACAATATAGAAGCATTCAAATGGTGGTCTTATCCAGTCTTTCAAACCTCCAGGATAGACTAATGTGTAGTCTCCCTAAGCAAACTTTTCTGGAGTTTACCCTGAAAGTGGAATAAATCTGTAATCAAATGTATAATCTCATCCTTTGTTTCAGGAAAGATGGCAAGTTAGCTAATGTTTACTTCTGTGTCTTTGTGTAATGTGTTAACTGAAATGGGTCATTGGATAATCTTAGAATCAGAGAATTAGTGATGTTAGAAATGGGCTATTCTGGACACTTGAAAGACAGGCATTCAGCCTGAAGGAAAAGGGACAGGAACATGATAGAAATGGTCATGACCTCATCAGTCAGTCATGCTTGCAGTTGTTACCATTTTTTAAGTGTATGTTCTTGGCCCTGTCTGCTGCTAATGGTGTGCCATTCTTGCAAAAAAATATAAAAATTATGTTTATACTTATAAAATACATTACACAAAATTCATGGGTGGTGTTCTAAGACATATAAGTGGCATTCCAAGAAACAAGTTCTGAAAACAAAATAAGTCATTAAATTGGTAGTTTTGGCATGTGATTGCATGTAGTGCTGTTGCCTTGCTAGGCTATCTGAATAATATGGTACTTGAATACAACTCAATAATGTTCATAATCATTTCCCAGTGTTTGAACATTTGCCATAGACCACAGTTCTTTTAGACACTTTAACAGACTACATGAAAAGAGAAAGAAGTCATGAATAATGTGTGGAAATCAGAAATTGATTTAAAATCTGAATTAGCAAAAGCAATATTGACTTCAATGGCAAAACAAAAATCAGAACAAGGAGAAAAGGTATTTTCATCCTCAAAAAAGGAAACGAGCTGATACAAAACAACATATACTCTAATTGTGTATATGTGAAACTGCATTGTGAAACTGCAGAGCCCAGGTGAGGCTGAAGCACTTCCTGGACAACAAAGACTGAGAATGAATGCCTTAGAAGAACAAGAGGAACAGTTTCACTTTGACCACATCACCCCTTCCTGGGAGGGGGCACAGTGCCGTACTGAGAAGCCCCACCCTGGGCCTATGTTTCTCCAGTGAGAAAAAGAGAATACTAGTTGGATATCCAGCTTCCTCAGCATTACGGGACGCTTCCTGGCAGGCTCACTTAGGTCCTACCTCACAGGGATCACCTGAAGAATCTGCGGAGCTCAATTACTGGGATTCAGATAGAGGCAGATAACCTGCACATCCTGGCAGAATGCATTCCTGCTTGCAGCAGCACCTGGGCAGAGATCCCAGCCAGCAGCTCCACAGATCTGCAGAACTGAGCCAATGACCAGTCCGGCCAGTGAGCTCAGTTGGCAGTTTGGCCTGATTTGGATCTCTAGCACAGGGCCATGCTGCAATGGAGCACATTCCATGCCCAGGCAGGAGAGCAAATTTACAGTCCAGCCCAACTGTTAAGCATAGCATCCAAATCTACTGCTCTGGAAACCGTGGCCACAGCACTCTGCAGCTATGGAAGACATCTCTGGCCTTCCTAGGCAGGGAGCCAAACCCACAGCCCTGCCCAACTGTTAAGCATAGTTTCTGGCCCTGCATAACCAGGGGGCCTGAAAAGACCCAGAGGAGGCTTAAACCTCAGCCTATGAAACCACCAGGCTGCAGAAATCAACCTATAACCCTACCAAGCATGGAGCAGAGCATATGACCTTGAGGGACTGCCGAACAACCTGTGGCCTACCCCAAGCAGGGATCCCAGTCAGAGACCCCACCCAATTGCAGAGCATAACTTGTGGCCCTACCTGACCAAGAAACCAGGACAGTGATGCTGCTCAACCCCAGAGCAAGGTCACCAGCCCCACCCAACTGGAGGGTACAGCTAATGGCCCCTCCTGACCAGAAAACCCAGCTCACAACCTCTCCCAACAGTGGACCACACCCAGTGGTCTACCCAACCATAAAGCCCAGCCTGCTGCCCTGCCTAAATCCCGGTTGGGGAGGACAGCCTGAGGCCCCACCTGAACAGCCCAGATAGTGGCCACATCCAAACATGGAAGACAGCCAGCAACTCTGTCCAACTAGAGCGCTCACTCAGAGGCACTGGTTGAACATGAAACCCAGCCAGAAGGCCTAACCAACTGTGAAGCCCAGCCAGTGGCAACCTGTCCCCCAACATAAGAGTAAAAGGCAGTGACCTCACCCAACTAGAGATCCCAATAGCAAGCTCCATCTGTTGACAGATACTGCTAGCTGACCCATCCAGTACCCCACGATAAGCTGTCTGGAGAAGGTCTTAACCTGCTGAAGCAAAACCTGTAAAGTCTGAAAGAGGAGACTGTTTACTCAAATGCACAGATACCAACACAAGGTTACAAGAATCACAAAGAATCAGGTAAACGTGACACCACTAATGGAAACTAAGCTCCCATAATTGATTCTAAAGAAATGGAGACCATTGAATTGTCTGGCAAAGAATTCAGAATAACCCTCTCAAAGAAGTTCAGCGAAGTACAAAAAACACAGAGACACAACTAAACAAAATTAGGAAAAGCATGCATGAAAAAATGAGTAGTTTAACAAAGAAATAGAAACCATCAAACAAAGCAAATGAAAATGCTAGAGCTGAAGAATGCAATGACAGAACTGAATAATTCAAAAGAGAGCTTCAACAGCAAATTTGAAAAAGCAGAAGGAAAAATTTGTTTCCAATTTCCATTGAAAATTATCCAGTCAGGAGAGCAAAAAGAAAAAAAAAAACTATGAAGAAAGCCTATGGGTTTTATGGAATACCAACAAAATAGAATAAATGTATGCATTATGGTAACCCTAGAAGGAAAAGAGAAAGAGAAAGGGACTGAGAGTCTATCTAAAGAAATAATGACTGAAAACTTCCCAAACTTGAGGAAGGAAATGGACATCCAGATTCATGAGGATCAAAAGACCCCAAATAGGTTGAACCCTAAAAGAGTTAAACCAAAACACATTATAATTAAATTGACAAAAGTCAAAGAAAAAGAGAAAAATTTGAAAGCAGCAGTAGAAAGACAACTTATCACACACACACAGGCACCCCCATTAGACCATCAGAGAAAGCTCATTATATTGAAAGTGAAACATCTGACATTACTTTGAACTCCTTTGTTAATTGATTTCTAAAGGTGAACACTGAAGATGTATTTGTTTTCATGGTGATAATATGACTACAAATATTACATTACTCTATAATGTATGGTAAAAAAAAATGGCTTCCTCACAAATTAAGAAACTCATGGTGCAGACATGTGCAGGAAATTTGTTATGATAATGCATAGTTTATAATCCAAACAAGTTACTGTATTGCATTTTTTGATAATAATATTTTTTGAAATACAAGCTGTCATTATCAAAATTTGCAAATATCCTATACATACAGAGAACTGAACTACAGAATTTGGGGGCTGGTATCGAACACACATACATCATCATGGCAATATGTCTTTTCTTATGGCCTATTACAAATTTAACTTTAGATATGTCTGAGCCTATAACAAATGATTGTGTAATTGTCCTACAATTCTATTGATTTTTTTTTGTAGTCAAGTTATCTAATATTTCATGTTGTTAAAAAGACAATTGGAAATATTTAATCATAGAGTAAGAGTGGAATTTAAAGTTTTGAAGCTTTGGAGGGAACTTCAACTATTAAAGACAAAGCATGCAAACAGGTAGACACTGAAATTTATCCCTACAGAAGAAACAATTAAACAAATTAAATGATGATAACGTAAATATACATAATTGTATTTTTGGAATATCTGACCTGGTGTGAAGAATCTTTGAATTAAGCTTCTGGTTTTACTTGAATAAATTTATATTCTGTATTATAATAAAATGAAATTGAGAGGATCAATGATTTTGAAGAATGCAAATTTGGCAAAACATTCAAAATAATAAAATGAGTCAAATCATTGACAAGTTTTAATTATAAAAAATTTTTTGAACATTTTTACTTTGAATGGAGGCAAAAGATAGTATCTGAAAATGTTTGAGCTGAAATATTTCCACATTTAATACAAAAAATATAATTCAGACTATCTTATATTTAGCAGAATTTGCTCTGAATATACCACATTCCTCAGCACTCATAGACTGAATATTTTCTCAGATGTTTTTTTCAAATATTATATTCTACATAGAAAAATCAATTGGATGTACCATGAATATCAAATTTATTGACCACAATATGTAATTTTAACGAGATTCTAGATAATATAATGAAAAACTAAAACTAAATTAATATTTAAAAAACATATTTTAGAAATAATAGCAGTGATATGAGATAAAGGTAGCTAAGGAAGTGCTTAAATTATGTGACACCATATGAAGAATAATTATTGTGATGTTATTTTTAATGCTCAGGTAACCATTATAAATATTTCATTTTCTTTTAAAGTACACAGATATATTTTATTTATTTTTTAGAAATAATTTTACTTCTATAAATATTTTTGTATGGAACTATTTTCTAGATCTACCAATATAAGTGAAACCAATTTTATTGACTGTCTCAACATTTATATTACTTAAATTATTGAAAAGCCTTTTTTCATTCTCTGAACTATCCCAGTTTGAACAAAGCTTGACTCGGACAACATGATTACAGTTGATAATATTATAATCCCCATTTTAGTTAAGAGGAAATGGAACCTTTTCAAAGTCACCCAGTTAATAAATGCTAATGTAATATGCAAAAAAACTTTTAAAAATATGGTAAGAACTATAACCTATAGATATCTATGGGTTGGGGAGCATATTTGGCTCATGAAAGGATTATTTATTTCTCATGAGAATCCCATGAATTAGCTTATAATTATTTCTATTCTTACTTTATAGACAAGGAAATTGAGGCTTATTGAAGTAAGATAATGTGCCTAAGATCAACAGCTGGTAAGTGAAAAAACTGGATTTCATGCTCTTTGTGATTTCATGCTCATGTCTCTTACCCATTCTTTTCTCTCCTCCCCCAACTTTATTGAGATATAATTTACATATAACATTGTGTAAGATTAAAGGTGTGCAATGATGATTTGACACATGTATATATTGTGAAATGTTTACTGCAATAAGGTTAGTTAACACATCCTTCACCTCACATGATTACCATTTTATTGTCTTTCACACCCATTCTTAGTGGAGGTTTTAAAAGATTCTTAGGAAAAACATTAGATACCCAGAAAAGGAACAATAATCACTACTTTGAAGATAAAGAAGCCAAGGTGAGCTAATCAAAAAGGACAAAGTGTGGTCAATATTGCCAGCATGTAAAGAAAATGGATTTTTAACTAGGTAAACCTGAGTTCAAATCCCAGGCCCACAACATACCAGCTGAGAAATCTTGAAGTCTGTTTTGTATGATCTGTGAGATTCAGTACTTTGTCAACAAAATGGCAAAACTAGTATCTATCTTTAAAGAGTGGTTGGAGAATAAAATAGAGTAGTACTTTAAAAAGTCTAAAATAGTGCTTTGACCACTGCAAGTACTCAGTAAATGTTATCTATTACTATTATTGTTCTCATTCATAATAAAAATAAAGCAATAATTCTTTGAGAAATGGCTCCATATGAGTCTCTGTTTGCTAATGTCACAGAACCTGCCTGCATTGCCATATGAATAGGATTTTGCTGCCTGTATGTTTAAACTTGGAAAATAGCTACTAAAATAAATATGTGGATTACTGATGAGAGGATGGGTTTGTGGAAGACAGTGTTTTCATTGATAGGTCTAGGCAGCTCTAATTCTTATCATCTTCCTTGCCTCAAAATTAGGGGTATACTTCTCGTACCACATTGCCCTATAATAATCAGTGGATGGAACCAGGAAGCCAAGATGGTATAGTTTGTCTCGAGATAGAATCATTTCGAATGTTTTCATGTTGACCCCAAAGTTATTTAGCATTGTATTCTGTTGAGGGATGGGGGGTGATGGTAAATTTGGTAATACAATCTTATTAATGGCATCAAAGTTAATGTGTTTTGTGATTGTCTTTCAAGGGGATAAATGGCAAATTAAAGTTGTGATTCTGCCCATTTCTCCAAAGATTTACACTTTAGTCTTGGAGCAATAATATAATATGTAATTACTATATAATTATGTAATAATATAATATAATGTGAAGAGTATTTGACATGAAGATCTAAAGATCTGCCATCGTACTAGAAATGTAAATTTTAGCAAGTCTCTTACTTTTCTAAGCCTCAGTTGTGTTATCTGCTAACAGAAGTGATGTCTGAAAGTTCAAATGCGATAATACAAAATAGAGACACTTTGCAAACCGGAAAACTTTCTAGGTAGTTATATCATGTCATAAACCTTGTGTAAATTTAGATATTATATGAGAAATAAATACTAAATATTTTATATTTCTAATACACATGGACATTATATGTAGAATCATTACAGAGATTAAATAGCTTAATTTGTTTAAGTATCCAGTAATGAACTTTTATTCATTTGGTTCAAGGACTTACACATATTGAACCCTGGCTATAGACCAGGCAGTATGTTACAATGGTAAATAGAACAGAAAGTGTCCCTGCTTCATGGAGTTTATCATCTACTAGGAGGGTTGGGCATAAACATATACATGATTGTATAATTAAACACTGTGATGACTTCTATGAAGTAAATTAACTGGATTCTATGAGAGAGAATAGCAGCTGGGGAATGGGAGCCAACTTGGATTGGAGAGTTCGTAGTATAATATTTGAACTGAACCCTAATAGAGGAGTTGATTTTAGTCAAGTGAAGACTATTGACTGATGAGTGGGGAGAAGTGAAGGAGCTGTCTAAACAGAAGAAATAACACCTGCAAAACCTGAGGCAGGCAAGAGGTTGGCGTTTTCTAGGAACTATTTCAATGAGGTTGCCATGCAGAAACATGAGATGAGTTTGAAGATCTTGACAAAAGCCAAATCATGCAGGTCCTTGGGGCCATGTTAAAGAGATTGAATTTTTTTTTAATAAATTTATTTACTTATGTATTTTTGCTGTGTTTCTGTGCAAGGGCTTTCTCTAGGTGCGGCGAGTGGGGGCCACTTTTCATCGCGGTGCGTGGGCCTCTCACTATCGTGGCCTCTCTTGTTGCGGATCACAGGCTCCAGATGTGCAGGCTCAGTAGTTGTGGCTCACGGGCCCAGTTGCTCCGCGGCATGTGGGATCCTCCCAGACCAGGGCTCGAACCCGTGTCCCCTGCATTGGCAGGCGGACTCCCAACCACTGCGCCACCAGGGAAGCCCAAAGAGATTGAATTTTATTCTAAGTGAAATGGAAAGCCACTGAGAAGGATAGTAGAGGGAAGAATGAGGGTTCCGTATTGAACAAGTTGGTTGGCAACAACCTTGAGGCATGTAAATGACTGAGTCAAGTATTTAACTGGATATAAGCCTGTCATTCAGGGGTTCAGAACTGGCAATATCAATTAGGAACACAGTTTTTAAAATCACGGGAATGGTTGAAACGCTTAAGTAGAGAGTCTAAGAAAAGAACTACAATGTCTGAACTCAAGGAATTCGAGCACTGAAAAGTTAAAGAAGAGTAGCTGGCAAAGGAGACTGAGAAAGAATTGCCAAAGTAGCAGGAGGAAATGTGGCACCAAGAAGTCAATGAAGTCTGTGTTTTGAGAAATTGTGGCCAATTGGGTGATGCTCAAAAATCCATTATGGAGGTCAGCGTTAACTTTAGCAGGCGTGGGTTAGATGCAGTGTTGCAGGCAGATGATAGATTCAAGTGAGTTAAAAGGTAAACAGGAAAGCCAGGGCAAGAAGAAAATTCTTCAAAAGTTTTGGATGCAAAGAGGAAGAGAAATACAGATCAGTAACTGTTGGGAGATGAGATGCTTCTATTTATTTATTCAAGATCAGAAACAGTAGAATATGATTGTATGTTACTAGGAATACTCCAATTAAGAGGAGAGGTTTAAGATGAAGGAGAGAGAAAGAATAACCAAAGAAGTAAATTCCTTGAGAAACAAGAGAACCTGGGATTCAGAATAGGAGCAGAAGGACTCTGTTAGGAGAAGAGGTTAATGATCATAAAAATGCAGTGTTTCAAATTTACTCAGTTGTTTTTTGTTTGTTTGTTTGTTTGTTTGTTTGTTTTGCGGTAGGTGGGCCTCTCGCTGTTGTGGCCTCTCCCATTGCGGAGCACAGGCTCCGGACCCGCAGGCCCAGCGGCCGTGGCTTACGGGCCCAGCCTCTCCGCGGCATGTGGGGTCTTCCCGGACCGGGGCACGAACCTGTGTCCCCTGCATCGGCAGGTGGACTCTCAATCACTGAGCCACCAGGGAAGCCCTACTCAGTTGTTTTAATCTCTTCACTGATGCTCAGCTTCAAGGGTACAGGCTAGAGTCAGACAACTAGGTTAATTTAGCTTAGATTTTTGCCAGAGCAGTTCAAGGGAGTGAGAAGGGGACAACAATGGCAGTTTGCTAGAGAGTGATTGTAGCTAGTTGAGCTTGGGACGTTTGATAATAGACTGATGTAGACTTTGTAGCAATAAGCTGTATGGTATAAGGTATAAGCCTAACTACCTTTGAGATATGTCCTGCGATGTATGTTCAGTTTGAAGGCTAAGACCTGTTTCTTTATTGATACTTCTGAAATATGTCTAGATATGAAGATTTTAGTAGCTAAAATGTAATGCCGCTTTTTGTCATTGGCATTCTTCTCTTCAATAAAGTAAGTAATCTAAGCTGTAAGAATAAATGTCTTTATGGATTTCTATAAAAGTTATCTTCATTTTGAATTATAAAAATGGGCCTTGCATACATCTTTTAAAAATTTTATTCTGAGTTGGTCCTCATGCAAAGATTTAGCTCACTGCTGAGACAGAGGGCATGGAAACTGTTAAAAACAACCACAGGCTCAGAGGACAAGTAGGTAATAGCTTTGGGGTAGCTGCCTTTACTCATAACGTTTCTAAAGGGATAGGCCAAGTAACGTTTGCTGCTTCCCGAAACTTTCTTGTCACTTGATACCTTGGATATTTGCCTGGCCTACTGGGTTAATGATATTCCAAATTTGCTTTAAGAAATTTAAAAATATGAGTCAAAATATGAATATAAGTTAGATTGAACACATATGTAAAGGAGCTAATTTTTAAACTTTTTTTGAACCTATTTCCCTGTTCACAAACTACTCTCTCTTAAGATGTACATTCAACAGATTACTTTTTTTTAAAGATGAACTGTTAATTACCCTCCTGTCCAGAAACACAAACATGTTCTTCCTGCAAGACTCCCTCCTTTCCGTCTATGAAAATCCATCCAGCAAATACCACTCTTCCATCTAAGCCCTCCATCTCAGCCAATACCTTCTTGTCCTTTGAGGTGACAGCATACAGTGGTGGAAGTGAGGATGCATTTACAAGACAGCAGACTTCCCCATGTAACTAACATTTCTAAATGTCTATCATTTAGTGGGATGATTAGGTGTTTTAACTTCCTGCTCATTATAATGAAAATTTCAAAAAGAGAGAATTTTCTGTGGTTGTTCTAAGTAAGATTAAGATAATTTTTTTCATAAAATATAATCAAACTTTCATTAGAAAATAAGTATGTAGTTGAAATCTGTAAGCAATTTAGCATTTATTTCCACAAATACATATGTTTTTATTTTAACTTCCTCCCACCTGTTAGCGGCTTGGTACATTTTTTGAAAATGTGTAATATCTATTCACAAACTCTAAGAGAGGTACTTGATAAGTATTAAATGAGTAACACTGTATGCCATACCCATAAATTAGCTCATATAATTCTTACATCAACCCTTGAGAAATGAGTGTATTATCATCATAATTTATCCCTGTATAATAAATGACAAAATGAAGATAGGAGGAGTGTAGAGCTTGAGTAACTAGCCTAAAGACAGAGCTAGTAAGTAGTCAAGGCAGTATTTAAGCCCAGGACTCCATATGCTAATTTCTGTGTTCTTCCCGTTATTTACACTGACTTCCCAATGCTGCACTGTAGGAGCTGGGGCAAGTCACGCGAGTGGATTTAGGTGGTAAAAAGAAAATAGGAGATGAGAGGTGGGGTGCATGACATGTGCTTTCTTTTGAAAATGCTTTGGAGGAACTAGTCTTCCATGTAGACTACAAGCCCATGACTTAAGCCTTGTCTGCCATACCTCTTGGCATAGCCTTGCTTTTTATGTCACTCATTATTTAGGGTCTTAAGAGATTTTAATAACATAATATCTTTAATAACATATCATGAAGAAAGCATGCTATAATAAAAGGGAATTATAATGCTGCAGTATAGCCCTAAATCAATAACCCCCAATTATAAATGTTATACCATTTATAAGATTGTTTTTTCACCAGAGGAAAAGTATTTGTGCTTGTCATATATACCTGTGTGGTATACATAGTTAGTAAAACTGATAGTATTAATAAAAATCTTAATAAGCTTCATGATTAGAATAAAATGATATTTTGATCCAAATCCCTAATTAGAACAGTACATTTACCAACTGTTCTCATGGGAAATGGAACCAGAATTCATCAAAGTAATACCTAATTAATCCTTCTTTGTAACAGATGTCAGCCTTATTTTCAAGTCTTTTGTAGACAATGACTCGCTGTATGAATCTTTTAATTGTCTATCTTGGGTTATTTATTTTTAACACTATAATATATGGTTAAATAAAGGAGATGGAGATAATCAGTTTAACTATGGGTTGAGTCTGTTTAGCTACTATAGTAGAGATACAGAATGGTGAGCACAACAGACATATTTATGATTCCATCAGAATCAATTTAAAATAAAATGCAATAGTAAATCTGTTAATAGTGCACTAATACTGGGCTAGGGGTTAGGAGATCAGCATTTTATCATGACTAGGCCATACAGCGTTGCCTGATCTCAAGCAATTCATCCAACTCTTTGGACTTCAGATATTGAATCTGTGTGATGAGGCCCCTGGACTGTGATTTTTAGGGTCCCTTCCAGGGCAAAGATTCATTATCTTCTAAAAATCATTCCATTTTTATACCTCACATTGTATTTTAATTTACTCTGTACATATGTATATAGGTATGTGCATGCACACACACACACACACACACACACACACATATCTCTGTACTTACACTTAGTTTCAATCCCATTCTATAGTGTCTGATGAACAACAGGAGCGAGACAATGATAGCTGATAAAGTTACTTATGTTTTTAGATATATCTTATCTACTATAGGTAAAAAGGGAACCACTTATTCCGTGGCAGATTTCAGCATGTATCTCTGGGAAGTATAATATTATATTTTAAATACTATTTCATTGATTAGTCAGGAAAAATAATTATGACAGAAATTTAGAATATGTAGCTTTGATTCCTATCAATGATTCCTTACTTAAGTAATGTGTATTTATAGTCCAGTAACTACTTATCAAAGATGACAAAAGTATAATCTGAAAACAGAATAAATATGGAATAGTACATGTCAAAAGTGGTGTCATTTAAAGGCATCAGCTTGTAAATAGGAATTTAGGCATCACTATTGTTGAAGATTTGAACTGTGTGATCTATATTTGGATTAATACTGCAAATGTTTAACCTGTAGGACTCTGTTGGCTTTGCATTATATGTCTATAATGTTAACAAAATTTCACGAACTTGGTGGCCTTTATAATGCCAGAAAGGCTAATAATGGCTAAGAATCATTAACATTTATTACGAGCTCACTCTATACAAGGCTATGTTTTATGCATATTACCTCTTTTATCTCATTTCACCTTCAAAACAACCCTGTGAGGGTTGTTTTATTAACAACCTGTGGGTCCTTTTATTAACTTTATTTTGCAAATGAAAAAACTGAGGCTTGCAGAAGTAACTTGGCCGAGACCACTGAACAAAAGTGGAGGGGACCCAGGATTCTAATTCAGGCAGTTTGGTTGCAGAACCTTATGGATACCCAGCGACAGCGAAAGCAACCCATTAACCAACGATAATGTAGATCACTCTTGAATGTGTTTATCTTTAGTCAGACCTGCCTACCTAAGCCCTAGACATGTCTGTCCACCTGCCTATTAGACTCACCCACTAGGAAGTCTCAGAGTCCCATCCACTGCACAGTCACTGAGCTCTCACCCTGTGCATGAAGCTTGTTCCTTCTCCAGTGATTTTCCTATTTAGGCAATGGCCCATCATTCATCTATGGCTCAAGGCTGGGAATAAACGCTGTCTTCTCTCTCTTCACTTGCTCCATCCAATTATCTATTACATCAATTCAATTCTATTACTCAAATACTTTTTAAATCCAATTGCTCTTCTCTATGCCATGGCCTCCACCCTGGTCCAAGAGACTGTCATTTCTCATGTGGACAACTGTAAAATTTTCCAATACTGGCTGCCCTTCTAGTTTTGCTCCTCTTCAATCCCTTCTCTACACTTTAGCTACAGTGATGTTTCAAAATCACATATCTGATCATATAACACAGCTGCTTAAAACGTATATCTTTTCATTACTTTTGGATAATGTCCATCTTCCTTAACATGTTTATTAGTTCTGCTCTCTGCTTACCCACCTGCCCCCCAACCCCAGATTATCTGATGCTATTATCTCCTTCCGCCTTATGTCACAGACTTAGTGCTTTTCTTTTAGCCTTGCTTTTACCTTTACTGCTTCAAGACCTTCACATATTCATTTAAAAGTCACTCATCAATCACCTCCTAAATGATGGCCACTGTCCTAAGCACTCAAGTATAGTTAGTGGTGACCAAGATTGACAAAGTCCCTGCTGTCATGGAACTTTTCTTTTAATGGTTTAGAGGGACAAACCATAAACAAAGAAAATAATGTATTTTCAGATTGTTGTGATTTTTATGAGGACGACAGGGCAATGGGACAGAGAGTAAGGGGATGTCTGGGCTGGAGTATAGGACATACATCTGCTTATAGATGCCTGGACTAGTCTTACATTCTCCCCTCAGCATCCCACCCCACTTTCCACTCCATGCCTGGCTAACTCCCACTTACATGTCAGGTCTCAGCATAACCATCACTTGGTTGGAAGGCTTTTCTTGACCTCTCCTCTATCTAGACTAGAATAGGTACCTTTATTCTCAGGCCCCCACGCTTCTTTGTGCTTTATCTTTTGTAATTTCCATCACGCTTTAAATTACTAATTTAAAGTATTTAAATAATTAAAACACTTAAATAAATGTTTACTTAAAATAATTGTACTTATATAGTTATAATAAATAAATTATGATAAATAACACAAATTATGTTATCAATATATTATATATAACACAAATTATATTATCAATATATTATATATAACACATAATAATAATAATTACTTAAAATAATAATTACTTTAAGTAACTATTTGAAATCTGTTTTCTACACTCTAAATTCTACAAAAAAGGACTACTTACTTATTTCTGGGAGATACCTCAGTAAAAAAGACACATAAGATCCCTATTGGGGATCCCTTATGGAGCTCCCTTATGGAGCTTTCATTCATAGTTATGTTTGGGAAATCACACACAAAAAATTAAGCAAGATAATATCAGTTAGTTAAAAGGGTTAACACCAATATTTGATTATAATTTTAGCAAAGAAAAAAAGTACAGCTTTCTCAAAGCCTCCAGCTGGGGGACCTGCCCTCTCTGAAGTTTTAGGTATGGCTTCTCTGAGGAAGTGACGATTAGGGTGAAGCCTGGATGGTAAGAGTTAGCTTGGTGAAGATTTGACTTGGCAAGATGAGAAAATATCTCAGGGAAGTATGGTGGAGAGTGATAGGGGTCTTGGTAGTGATGCTAGTTTACTCGGGGTCAGAGGAGTTTTCCTGAGGAGATAAATTTGAGCTGGGACCCGATTGGCAAGAAGAATGCAGCCATAAGAATGCCAGGACGGTAGAATTTCAGGAGAGAAGAGCACAGAAGTCCTAAGACAGGAATGAGCTTGGTGTAGTCTAGGAAAATTGAGGACCAGCATGGCTGAGGTATAGTGATCAAAGGGAGTTGTGGTAAGAGACGCGGCCTGAAAAGTAGGCAGAGGCCAGATCACAGAGGGCCTTGCTGCCCATTGCAAGGAATTTGGACTTTATTCTAGGTGCACTGAAAAACTTGGAAGATTTAAGGCAGGAGAGTAGCATGCCTTCTCTATGTTTTAAAAAGATTACTCTGGTTGTAGACAAAGGATTTTAGGAGGCAGGAGGGCAGGCAATGAGACCAGTTAAAAGCTCATAAATAACATAAAAGATCACCTCTGTAATGTGAATGAAGTTTCAGAAAGGAATGTTGTACACTATCATAGGGATTATTTTATTTGGGAACAAAAGAAAGATGTAGTGAAAATACTTAGGAGTCAGGGAGATTTGGGTTGAAACACTAACCTGCTATGGGACCTTGAATAAGGAATTTATATAAGAATAATAATCTACTCCTCACAGAGTTACTAAGAGGACAAATGAGGTGATGCTTTTGAGCCTATCATAGTATTGGTGCATGAAGGAACTCAAATATGCTTCCCTTCTCTCCCTTTAAAAGACAAATACTCCATGTGAGGAATAATACGTTAGATCTCCGGTGACTATTGACTTTACAGGAGTGATGCATATTGCAGGAGGGCCTACAATCTGCCAGGCCCTGTGCCAGGAGCTGTGGCCACCAGTTCCCTTTCTCAGGCACTTACAGAAGAGTAGGAAAGATAGACAATAAGCAGGTGATTATACAAAGAGTTATGTGATGATAATTGCCGTGAACACTGCAAAGGACAAAATTCTTAAATGTGTACAGTAGGAAGAGTTTATCCAATCTGAAGTTCATGGGAAGGTTCCAGGTGGAATTTAGTGAGAGACCTGAAGGGTAAGTCTTAGTTAGGTGATAATTTACTTAATCTGGTCTCTTCCAAGGTGACAACTTGTAGAAAATAAGTTTTGATAAGGATTGGAAAGAGAAACCAAGAAAGGGAACCTGGCCTGAGGTGAGAAGTTCAATGCCAGGGATCCAGGTATGGGGCTTGGTGGTGGTGGGGGGGGGGGGGGTCTGTGATCCATGATGGGGAAGAGGAAGCACACAAGTTTAGTGCTCAGCATAGACAATGGACAATATCACAGAGGGTAAAGTATCATGCTCATAACATCATACTTTTGCTTTCCAGCTTGTAAGACATTGTGAGCATAAATGGGGAGAAGAGATTAGACTCAGGGAAGTGGGGTTAATAGATAGTTTAGGAGTTTGGGCAGCTTTTTCAGTCAATGTGAACTGAAGAGTTTCAGGCACAAATAATTGAATGATAATTTCTTCTTGCTGGTATCCATAAAAAAAAGATCAGTTCAGAGCTCCTCTACAAATTTGCAACTGCCCTAATTATGGTTTGAACACCAAAATATAAAGTATGATCCAAAATCTGAATTGATCCATGAATAAAAAAGACCTTAAAGATATAAAAGTATTTTTGAGCTATTAGTGCCTATTATCTCACAAATAATTTACTTGAAAGACATTATGTAATTTCAGGAATGATGAGAAAATTCAGAATACAAGGAGGCTATACCTATACCTCAATTCTGTTCCGTCCAAACCTTCAGATTGAAATGAAAGCCAGAAGTGCTCAAAATACAGCCTTTGATCAAGTACATTTTTGTATTAGAAAAATAATATTAAAGTGAAAGTCTATATTCTCATTTGGCAAATTATTATAAGTGCATTTAAAAAAAAACAAACACACTACAACAAACAAAAACAAAGGCCCAACTCCATCCTGGGAGAAAAAGTATCTTTGCGATTCAAAGACTCTTCATTGGAAGGGTTTTCCCTTAGTTTTTAAAGCTACATTCATTTTCCGTCCCTGCTCATTGCATTTAGAGAGGGGCTAGTTGACAGTGTTCCTTCCTGTCTGTGCTGATGGGGCTGAAAATCATAGCCGCCAATCAGCAATTTTTGCATGCTCTGGTTTCCAGGCTAGCCTGTTCTTTGAGCAAGCATCCTGAGTGCAGCTTGCCAAGCATGCTCTGTTGGTGGTCTCGGCCTCAAAGTCAGAGCGATGTCAGACTGAATTGTTTCACCTTTGATCACAGAACTCCTACTTGTCCTACAGGCTGTTGTGTCTTCTTTATGTCCTACAAGGTTATAGTCCTTTAAATTGGGTCATTGGAAACATTTTTCTTGCCTGCTGCACACAAGCAAAAACACCTTCAGTTTCCTCTAGTCATTCTTCTCGTCACCTGGAATATTCCATTCTTTTCCTGGGACAGGAAGCTCAACTTAAAAAATTATGAGTCAGGATGGAACTCTGCCATTTGGAGATATTCAGCTTTTACAAAGGGAGCCAGAATGTAAGAACACTTTCTTTCATTGCCCTCATACTTATAGGGAGAGTATAAATCACTGTAAGCCCTATGGCTTGATTGACTTGGTATAGGGGTTAACTTCTCCTGTGTGCTTTCTGAGGACAGTCCATGCTTTCTGCCTGTGGCCTTGGTTCATATGTTATGTATACTCACAGAATATAAGAAAGAGCATTCTTTAATGGCATTGTTGAATTTTACTCTGATCTGGTGCTTTCATTCATCCCCATCCTCCCTTCGATATAGGCTCTTTTAACCTCTTGGAGAAAGAAAACATCAGCTTCAACTGAAATTTTTTTGTCTTCCTTAAGCACAATATATAAACATAAAAAGCCTAGCAAACTGCCTGACACAAAATAGATGCTGATTAAATGGTAACTGTATTTCATTTCTTCTAATTCATTCATCTTTTAAAGTAACTAAAATAATATTTTTCTTTTTCTCTGAAGGATTTCCATAGTATATTCTTTACTTTCCAAATTATTTGAAATCAATGGAATTAAAATAGCATTAATATGGAAAGATGTCCAGTTCATCAGAGAACAGATTTAGGACTGGATTTCTTTGTTTACAGCTTTTTTTAATGGAATGGGAAGATGTTTACTATTATTAAATAGAAAAGTAAGTTACAAAAGCAGAATATACTGTATATAGTGTAAGCCTAGTATTTTTACTGTGTTTAGAGTTTTAACCAGAATACAGAAAGAAACATGCTTAAACAATGAATTCATCTTTTTTTGTTGTTAATAACAATATTTGCTGTTTCAAGGGAGGAGATTTTGAATTCATAAATGGATCTTCATACTTTTTAAGATCTTCTTAAAATGACAGCTTATATGAAGCAAATGCCATCTAATAATGTGTGACTTGAAACTGCTACAAGAATAGGGTTGTAACTCCTACATCTGAAAAATACATCTATTCTTCTGATTCCATTCTTCAGGATAGATTCTTGCCTCCCAATGAGAGATGTTTTCTACCATCCATAATAGCCAACCAACTCTTTTGGTCAATGGCCTTTGAGGCAGCAATCACATTACCCTCCTTAACACAGATTCTTCTAGAGACAGTTTATAAAAATAGTAGAATTTCCTTTTGTTTTCAACTAGGATAGGTAATGCCATCTTCCTGGAAGTGTTACAGATTTGAAAAAATAATTGAGAAATCCAAGGAAGAAATTAGTCTTAACCTATCAGTAATGTGCAGAAGGATGTTAGAGGAAGAAAAGAAGCATCATCAGGGAAACTGCATGGAGAAAAGGGATTAGATCTGATGCCCTCTTGTGTTTTCTTCCAACTCACACTCTGCAAAGTTCCAACACTTGCTTGATCAAATCATTCTATTCAGGGGTGGGAACAGGTATAAAAATAAATATTGTAGAGCTTTAACCACCATAGATTATTGAAATTCAGTAAACTCATAGAAAATTTGTATATATAAAGCAGATTTATTTTCATTATGTGAGCATGAAAACTAAAGAAAAAAAACCCACAAAGTTTCTATAACCTTAAAAGAGCTAAAATGATTTTCTCTACAAAAATTGTGTTCTCAAGTTTCACTGCCTTGTGCCAGTTTTCAGCCTAGAGTGAATTTTTATGGTTGAGTCATAAACCTCGGAAAATCATACCACAGGTTTATAGTGGAAGGAAGGCTGACACCACTTTAATTACAGCGTGGCAAGGGCCAGGGTGAGAAGCATGGATGGCATTAACTCTCTCACTCACACACCACTTCACACCTTTTCAAAGCAGGTGGGCTCTGCCATTCAATCCAGAAAATGTGGATTTCAAAATCACTGAGTTTGTACAAGTCTTCTGTTTTATTTCAGTTTCTTTGCCCCTTCCAAGAAATACTATCTTTAGAGTTATAATGAGTAGTTTTATTCCTCAGATTTGGATCAAAGCAATCTGCCATCTCTGGAGAAACCAAACTTCCTAGGCTGTTGCAGTGAACATACTTTAGACTTAGATTTATGAGCTAATTTTGATGACTATTATCACTGAGATCTTTCTTTGGCTAACAGATGAAAACGCAAGGGTTTAGTCTTCTCATTTGAAACTGAGAAATAACTTCAAAACTCATACCCTGCAAGAGGAAAATCCAAGCCTTTTGGCTACAACTTCTTCTCTGGTGGCGTTGCCCAAATTTTGATGAACAAGGAAATGATCAAACAACTGTTTAAGAGGATCAATGAACCATAAGTGGCCCAAAATAACTGACTCATGGAAGCAGCAAAGCTTTTCATAGCCATCTGAGGGACCTCAAATATGAAGGCTTCTTTCATATTCACCAGTAGGGCATATTTAGGTTATACACTGCTGAGGGGTCATGACCATATGTTATATAGTGCTTATTACATTGTGAGCCCTTAAAAAACCAACATCTCATTATAATTAGATGTTGAAAAAAAGGAGAAAAGGAAGACAGACATTTTCTTTGTACTAAGATACCTAGGAAATTTCATCCTAAAATGGCTGAGGAAACAGCCCTAATGAAATAAGCTAAGCTGGGACAGATCCATCAAGTCAATAACTACATTAGCAATTACATCCTTTTAGTGAAAAAGCAATCCTGGGCCATGTCTCCATAGCTATTGAGGGGATGTCTCCTCAGTTGTGCTGGGAGAGTCCAATACCTTTGGCTGCCTCAGCTCTCCAGGGCTTTCAGTTAAAGCAGCTGATGGATTAAGTTGGCAGCTAACAAGGGCAAGCCACCAGAGTGTATTGGGACTGTGTCTGGAAACTCATGGAAAATTCTGAGTCTAGATCCAATCAAAGTTTAGAAATGGATTTGATAGCCCCTGAGAATATTCTTTCTTTCTTTGTTTTTTAATAAACTGGTCATTCTGTTTTCTGTTAATGACTAACAAAGTAAACAACTACATGCTACTATAGATGGAGATGCTGATAAACCATGTTTTCAAGGTGTCTTCACAGAATCATAATCTATTATTGCTGCAAGAGATCTTAGAGAAAAATCTTGGCTAATGACTTGCCCAAGGCACTTCTTTTCTAATTCATAGACTTGCAATTCTTAAAAAAATGAACTTAAGGGCTTCCCTGGTGGCGCAGTGGTTGAGAGTCCGCCTGCCGATGCAGGGGACACGGGTTCGTGCCCCGGTCCGAGAAGATCCCACATGTCGCGGAGCGGCTGGGCCCGTGAGCCATGGCCGCTGAGCCTGCGCGTCCGGAGCCTGTGCTCTGCAACGGGAGAGGCCACAACAGTGAGAGGCCCGCGTACCGCAAAAAAAAAAAAAAAAAAAAAGAACTTAATAGTATGGATGTTTTGCTCACGCTCTGTACTAATTTTTTTTTTCCACTTACTATTTCATACTGTATATGTAGCTTAGTTTGCGTTTTTAAATCCACAACCATTACCCCCTTCTTCCCCCAGTTTTGTTCCCAGGTTGTCTGTCTCCCGGCTTTATAATTCTCAAAATCTGATAAGATACAGACAATGAATTTAAAATCCATATAAGCAGTGGGAGTTGAAAAACCTTTGTTTATTTGTTTGGCTGGCTGGTGTTGTGAAGAATAAATCAATCAATCTTGGCTTAAAAGTGGTTCCAGCTGATCCCCATACATTTAGTCCTGCTTGGAATTGCTATTACATTACTTACGCTGTTGAATTCACAATCGTTTAATGGACAGGCTTTGTCTTCTCCTGATAACCTGCATGCTGCTTGATTAGCACTGGTTTAATTCTCTTCTGGACACTTTTCCTTTAATTAAACCTGACAGCTTTTTTGGCGCGGAACTTCTAGAAGCACCCTAGGATCACTATGTCCTTTCCATTTATAAAAGTCAGCTCCTAGATTCCACAGGATAATGTAGGTGAAAGTGCTTTGAAAAAGTAAAATGCATTATATAGATACAAAGTACAGTACTGGTATTTTCTCATTTGGGAAAGCAAACTTAGTGAAGCAGGTTTGGTACAGCAAGGTAGTTCAACGTTTGTTCTAGATTTTTCTGTTTCTTTTTTTCTCTCCCCTTCCTTTAGAGCACTTCAAAAACTTTCTCTTTTGTATCTATGAAGCCCCGAAGTTGCTTTTCCACCAGCATAAAGAATAAATAAAGCAACGGATAAATATTGCAGAGCTGGCATTTTGGGAAAAACAACCTACTGAAATCTATCTGCTTTTGGCAATAGACAGATCAACTTTAGGTTACTGGAAGAGCTAGATTATGGGGTTATTGAATATAAACAGTGGCAATACCACTGGCTATGATATTTTCAGGCAGTGGATTTGAGATGCCAGGGGAGTGGAGTTACAGGGCTGTCAGGATTCAGGTTGATCCGTAGGGTCAGCTACTTGATGATTTTCCTTAAGTCCCTCTGTAAGTTTGCTTCTATTGAAATTCATAGGTCCACTCACACATAGAGGCATCCTGTAGGAAAAAACATAGTTAAAACATATTAATTAATTTTATATTTCTGGTTTCCATAGTTCTCTAGTGCTTTTTATTTGGAGTTTCTTCCACAATCAAATGGCAAGAGATGTTATAGCTATTATAAATAACACACCCCAAAGATTCAAAGATAGCTCTAACAGGTTTTGGTAACTCTGGGTGAAACTGTTAGTGAAAAAGAAAAGTGATTTTAAAAACTATGGCAGAGAAAAGAGTAAGCAAACTCAAAAACCTCAGTTAACAAAGTTAATACCATGTTGACTAATGCACAAACAACTTCAATTTCCTTTAATTAGTTCAGAGTTAGGTGACAACATATTTAATCAGTGAGCTAACAAGTGCAGCAGCTGATTGCTCTCACCGCCCTCTGTGTATGTGTTGACTGAAACAGTAAATAAAATTACTTTCACTGCAACAATAAAGTGGCATCCTAATTTTATTACAGTAACAACCTTTTAGAAGTGGCATGCAGCAGTGAAAATTGATTATTTCCTAAGTACTTTTCCCCCCCTTTAACGTGTCACTGTGGTTTAACCCTTTGGGAATGTGATGGCTAAATTGGAGTCCATCTGTCAAAAAGACCGACCACTGTGTCTCTTCTGCAAGGTATTGAGATGGTCCTGAGTGCATTGCTTGAATTCACGTTAGCAGCTATATTTCTAAGTGGCAAAATGTGGCCTTCAGCAGACAGAGGAATCTGTTCAAAATCCAGTGTTTTTCCAATTAGTTAAACACACCTAGAAGCCAGCAGTTTTTTATAGTGTTTTTGTCAGTGAGATAGAAAATAGGTGTCATTTTTCTCATCCTCTTCATGACTTATATAGAGATATTCATTTATTTTCTTTATATTAATTAGCTTGGATTTTGCTATGATTTTCCGAGGTTGGCAAAAGAGAACTCTCAAAAGCAATGCTACTCACTGAGGAAACATTTCTTCCTAAGTCCATGGTCCTTTGAGGGTTACAGTGTTTGGAGTACATTTTTCTTCAAACAGTTGTACAACTGAAACCACTAAGGTATAATAAACATTGTTAAGAGTAACCTGCTCCTTTTGCCGCCATTACCTGTAGAATGTGAAAGACTCAGTTGATCTTTATTTATTTATTTATTTTAACATTTTTATTGGGGTATAATTGCTTTACAATGGTGTGTTAGTTTCTGCTGTATATCCAAGTGAATCAGCTATACATATACATACATCACCATATCTCCTCCGTCTTGCGTCTCTCTCCGGCTCTGCCTATTCCACTCCTCTAGGTGGTCATAAAGCACGGAGCTGATCTCCCTGTGCTATGCGGCTGCTTCCCAGTACCTATCTATTTTACATTTGGTAGTGTATATATGTCCATGCTACTCTGTCACTTCATCCCAGCTTACCCTTCCCCCTTCTCATGTCCTCAAGTCCATTCTCTAAGTCTACGTCTTTATTCCTGTCCTGCCCCTAGGTTCTTCAGAACCATTTTTTTTTTTATTTTTTAGATTCCATATATATGTGTTAGCATATGGTATTTGTTTTTCTCTTTCTGACTTACTTCACTCTGTATAACAGTCTCTATGTCCATCCACCTCACTACAAATAACTCAATTTCGTTTCTTTTTATGGCTGAGTAATATTCCATTGTATATATGTGCCACATCTTCTTTATCCACTCATCTGTTGATGGACACTTAGGTTGCTTCCATGTCCTGGCTATTGTAAATAGAGCTGCAATGAACATTGTGGTACATGACTCTTTTTGAATTATGGTTTTCTCAGGGTATATGCCCAGTAGTGGGATTACTGGGTCTATGGTAGTTCTATTTTTAGTTTTTTGAGGAACCTCCATTACTGTTCTCCATAGTGGCTGTATTTATTTACATTCCCACCTACAGTGCAAGAGGGTTCCCTTTTCTCCACACCCTCTCCAGCATTTATTGTTTGTAGATTTTTTGATGATGGCCATTCTGACCTGTGTGAGATGATATCTCATTGTAGTTTTGATTTGCATTTCTCTAATGCTTAGTGATGTTGAGCATCCTTTCATGTGTTTGTTGGCAATCTGTATATCTTCTTTGGAGAAATGTCTATTTAGGTCTTCTACCCATTTTTGGATTGGGTTGTTTGTTTGTTTGCGGTACGTGGGCCTCTCACCGTTGTGGCCTCTCCCGTTGTGGAGCACAGGCTCCAGACGCGTAGGTTCAGCTGTCATTGCTCACGGGCCCAGCCGCTCCATGGCATGTGGGATCTTCCCGGACCGGGGCACGAACCCGTGTCCCCTGCATCAGCAGGTGGGGCCTCAACCACTGCTGTTTTTTTCTTCATTGGGTTTCCTTGCCTTTAGCCATCATAGAAAATACGGAGACAAAGTTCTTACTAAAATGTCTTTTGTTATCTCCTTATAAAGACTCCTGATCAAACATATCAGAAGGAATTTTATTTAAAAGAAAGCAAAATCTATATAGTAGGATCCAGGACACTTTTGTTCATTTCAGCCGGAGTAGTGATGTTGTTATACATCATCATCTTCATTGTTAGCTTTATTTGATGCGTATATGCCAGGTAACCTAGCTGTATTATTTCCTTTAATCCTCACAACCACTCTGGGAGGTAGACACTATTACAACACCCATCTTTCAGATGAAGAAACAGACACAGAGGAGTGAATACTGCAGTCGGATCTGAACGAGGCCTGCACCGTGAACCTCAAGGTTGGTGAAAGGTGATCTTGCCCACATTGCTAAATTCCTTTCCATCTTACATGCATTAGAGCTATTCCAACTGGTTTTTGACAACCTGGATATTACAGAAGAGGCTTGGAGATCTTTATCTGTGACCCCAGTGGGGCTCATAGTTTCCCCCATAAGACAGATCTGTACCAAGGTCTCTTTTTCACAGACCAACTTCCTCTCAGCACCGGAGATTGATTCAAGGGGGACATCATTGTTTTTCTTTCCAGAACGAAAAAACTCTTTCTTTTGAGCTCATTTCAAAAGACAGGATAACCTAGGTCTTGGAGCCTGGTAGGCATGGGTTCAATCCCTGACACTGTCTCTTATTATCTATGTGACTCCTGAACAAGTTACTTAACTTTTGAATGTCATTTTTCTCATTTGTAAAATGGAGCTGCAGATACACATTATATATAAAATAGATAAACAAGAATTTACCGTATAGCATAGTGAACTATATTCAATATCTTGTAATAACCTATAATGGAAAAGAATGTGAAAAATATAGATACATATATATGTATAACTGAGTCACTTTGCTTTATACATGAAAATAACACAGTATTGTAAATCAACTATACTTCAGTTAAAAAAATGGACCTACAGATACCTACTATATAGACCTGTTGTGAGTATTAAATGAGATCACAGAGCTCAAAAATTGTTATTCAGTTCAAGAGATATATGAAACCAAACAGACAAAAAGTTTTGAACAACCACCAAACCTCCACAATTAAATAGAGCCAACAAAAAATTATGTAGTACAGGCTTGCTTCTCATGTTTGTAGTTTATATACCACTTGTGCTACCAATGTCTGGAAGGCTGGAAATATATTTAAATGAGGAGAAAGTGATGTTGGTACAACTAGTAACACAGATATATGTGGGAGTACCCTGACTTTTGAAATGTCTTTTTCTATTTCTATGAGATGACTTGAGTGGTTTACATTTCCCTTAGTGGCTCCGGGTTTCTGCCACCATTGAATTCATTTAGTTGTGGGTTCTCTCATCATCACAAATATGTTGCAGCTATTTTCCAGTGGCTCCCCACAATTGGTTAACACTGTGGTCCTCCTCGTCCCATGCTATCAGTGACCCAAGGCTATGTGTTTAGCAGCGAACTCCATTCACTGAAGTTTGTGGGCAATGATTACATTGCAGGCCGTATGTAAATAAGTTAAAATTGAGATTTTGCTACATTGTAAAAATTCCTCTGGGTGATTCCCAATGGCCCACCCATAATCGGATCAAATTTTCACACCTTGCTGAGCATCTCTCTTTCTCTCTGCCAACGTGTTCTACTTTCCCCATCCTCCTGGAAACACCCAAGCTTGTACTTAATCATTCAGAAATCATTTAGTCTCATTTCTCCCCTCTAAAATTTTCTTTCCTCCATAACCAAATGGCTCATCAATGTGTTCTGTGATGTTTCAGGGAGAATTGATGCTGGTCTCTCAGGAGGTGGAAGTTGCCATAGTCACTTATAGTTTTAAACCCCCTTCCCCCTTCCCACTCTATATGTTCATTCATAAAGATTTTATTAGGTACCTCTTGTATGCCTATTAATGGTAAGTAAATGATGAAGAATGTCTCTGTGTCTGAAGTGCTCTCCTTGGTCACCTTTATCATTCTTGTCTATTAATAACTGTTGTGACTTTGGGGAACATCAACAGAGTGAAAACCGAGATAAAACGTATTCTTTCCTTGTAATATGGGATTATCAAAGCATTGCTTCTAAGTCATTGTCTTCACAATTGGATAGTCAAAGTATTATATTAGCATTGATATTCCAGAGAGTGATAAAGTAAAAAAGATAGTAAAGACCTCACAGCATAATCTGGGGACAGCCAAGTCCTGATGGCTAAAAGTAAAATGGCCAAAGAAATGAGAAACCGAATCTGGGTTAGAATTTAGGGTCTTCTCTTTTTCACTTCTGGATTCACAATTCTCCTTCCATTGCCACTATGTCTCTGTATTTCTTTGTCCCTGTATTTCTTTGTCCCACTGGAATATTCATTTAGAAGACACTAAGAGAAAGTTGGCAGATAATTACTTATTGCAGGATTTTGAAAAAAAAAAACCCAAACCTGGAATAGTCAACAGTGTTGATATGCAAGTGGAATGGGAGTATTAAAACCTTTATTGGGTAGACTATTTATATATTCATCTGTGGCTATAAGATTATAAGTTTTTGTAATAACCAAAATTTAACATTTTAATATGGCACTCATGAACTCTTTAAATCCTGTTTTTAATGTCAGTAATGATTGAAGTGAAGTTACATCAAGGCATCTAAAAGAGGCTGTTAAAATCTCAACTGTGATCTGAAAGGCTTAAGTTAGAAAGCTAACATATGTACCAGGTGCCTTCCTACCTAAATATTCAATAAAATAAGATAGCATTCTCAGAACAATGACCAAAATGGACATGTAGCATTAGGATATTTTGTTGCCTCCTAAGGATTCCTGTGAAAAACATTAAGTAGTTTTAGGTGGACATCAATTTTGTTTTCCCTCCCCTGTGGACTAGGCTATTTTATCATCTGCAGGAAATCAGAGAAAAATAATTGCATTGTAAAAATGATTTTGGCTTCCTTCAAAGTTTTTAATTGCCTTATTTTTCCCCTTGAAACACCTGATATTTAATAGGCAGAAAAAGTACAGGGATAATAAACATTTTTAGAAATAAACAAGAAACACCAAAGTATTATTGACTGCTGTTGAAGCCTCCCACAAAAATAGATTAATAGAAAAAATAAGGCTCTCTTCCATAAATTGGCTTAACAGGATGTGCTGTCTTAAGATTCTCTCTAGGACTGTGAAATACTGTCACTTCAGTGATGAGAGGAGGCTAAGTAAATTGCACTCACTAGTGACAGGTCTGGCAATGCAGACATTTCACTCTTCCTTGCTGAGAGCTCAGACATAGGTCAGAACTAGCCAGAATGGACAAGAGCATGGAAATATTTCTCCAAAGCAACTCTACTGGCATTTTCCTGAAGTTTTAGCACAGAATGGGGCCCTTCCTTGCTTACAAGAAAATTCCATTTTTCATCCTCGGGAAAGCCATGATTGCATCCTGTTTTTAATGCCTCAGAAGAAACTGAAGCCTTTCTTCAGATTAAAGCCATCATCTGAGTGACATCATGAAGGAATCCATCAGTTATCACCCAGGGAACAGACTTGTCCCCAAGGGAACAGTTTTGGAGGAGCAAAGGCCTGAAGGTATATTTATAAGACAGAGGAGTTGGCTATTTCCAGGATTTTTAATGCATAAGTTTGCAGGTTGAGATAATCCTATGTTTGGAGAGTTGGTTGCTCTTTACAAAAGTAATTAAACAACATTCACGATTTTGATTAAAGCCAAGCTAGGTGTGTTTAATTTCCTTTGGAAATATCCCTATTTCCTTTTCCCTGGTGTGAATCCTGCCACATGCATACTGCTGTTTCTGTTATCCACAATCTTTGGCCAAAAAGGATGCCAAGCAGGGTAACCAGTGTTGAGGGTAGTAAAGGAGAAATCCTATGTGTTCATATTTAAAACAAGCAAACTCAAATAGCTGGAAGAGACAGGCTATAATTCATTCCTGCCTGTGGCTTAATATCCTTTGGAAACTGGAAGCACAGTTTCTCCCTGCAGAATGGTACGCTAAGAGTAATTGTCAATGGAAATGACAAATACAGAGAAAAACTTTATCCTTTGGTTGGTGTGAAACAGTAACAGCAGAGAGCAGGACAAAACACATGCTTCTCAATCCTTCTCCCCACCCACAAAGTTTAACTGACCTCTTCTTGCAAAGGAGCAGTATAATTAATTGGTTAACACTACTGACCAGGGGAGCCTGAATGGCTTTGCTTTGAATCTCAGTTTTACTAATCTGTGACCTCGAGTGGCTCAGCGTCCTATTTATAAAATGAGGATGATAACTGCATTACATTATGGAATTGCCAAAAACAGAAGGTATGTGACATGCTTGGCACATGCCTGGCACACAAGTAAGTGCTCAAAACTGATAGCCATTGTTTAGCACAGAAGTATGGCTGTGTGGGAACATAGCTGCTTGATTAAGGAGAGGTAAATTGTATTTACTCATGAATTAATTAAACAAAGCACTGACACTATGTACTAGATGCTGTGCTAAGCTTGGGGTACGACAGCAAAAAAACAGCCAGTCTCTACCCTCATGGTGCTTAGACTTGAGTGGTGGATACAAACATTAAATAAATCATACATGTGACTATATGACTACAGTTAAAGTGTCTTGAAGAAAATGTAACTAATGCCATGAGAGAATATAAGAGGGATCCTAAACTAAACTCCGGAGTCAGGAAAGGTCTCCCTGAAAAGGTAACGTTTAAGACAAAACTTAAGAATCAGTAGGAGTTAGCCAAATAAAAGGGATTAGGGCTGGTGGTGTGTGCTTCAAACAGAGAGAACAGTGTGAACCAAAGGACTGATATAGGAACTCACTTGGCATACTTGAGGAAAAGAGAGCAGGTCGGTGAGAAGAAGTTGAGTGAGAGAGGAAAAGAGTGAGAGAAAAGAAAAAGTTGCAGAGGCAAGTAGTGGCTAGATTATGCAGAAACTTCTAGGTTTTTGTTAACAATTTTGATTTTTTTTTCTAAAAAATGTCAAGAAGCAGTTAAAGGGATTTGAGTGTAATGAGTGACATAATCAGACTTGCCTTTTATAGAGGTCATTCTGGCTATTGTTGGAGAATGGATTTGGAGGGGAAAGAATAGATGTGCAGAGAAGTTAAACTTTCCCTGGACAAGTCTTTGTGAAAGGTGATGGACCTGGCTGGTAAAAGTGAAGACATGGGAAATCTGAGTGAATTAGAGATGTTTGGAAGGTAAAGGTGAGAGGAGTTGGTGGGGAATTGGCGGTGATTGGGATGAAAGAGAGGCAAGGCTCAAGGATGACTCACAGATGTCTTGGCATGAGCAAGTAGACAGATACAGGTGTCAACTGCTGATGAGCTAGTTGAGTTAATACCATTGCTGTTGATAAGGTTTGTAGATATCCATTAAGAGTAATGTCATTTGATGTAAACATTATTGATTTCAGCTTGGAAATGCATAATCAAAAAATTCATAATAACATTTTATAATAAGTTGCCAAATAAGTAGATCTCTGGTGTAAAATCTCTTTCCTTTTATGTACCCCTGCTGCAGTTCTAGTGTTTTTGATGTTTTACACATACAAATATTTTCTGGTATTTAGCAATTTCTCTGTCTTCTTCCTTCTCATCCTTCTTCTCCCCCTTGTCTCTCTCACAGCATCCAGCCCTTCATCATAACACTTACTTCCATGAGAGCTGTCTTGATCGGAGACAATAATAAGATGGATAAAACTAGAGCACTAAATAGGCACCAGCCAGTGAAAGATAAGGCTAAAGAGGAGAGGAGGTTTTCTCAGTGGCTTGCTGGGTAAACTGAATGGGAAGAGTAAAAGGGGCATTTCTCGTTTTCAGAAGTTGGAGAACTCTAGAACATTCAACATTGCTATAATCTCATACTCAGAGTACACATGGGATAAAATGCTATTTTCCTGCTGTTTCAGTCAAACTGTTCTAGTGACCATAGCATTTTGAGGCATTTTGAGGTATTTTGACATCATTGCCCAAAGGTAATGAGAGAGCATAGAACTGCATTATTTTTTTCAGTCTATTTTTTCTCTTTTTCTCTCTTTGTCTATTGTGTTCCTATTATTTCTGGAACAGAAACTTAGTTAAAAAACTAAATTAGAGGAGCCTCCTAATTTGTTTGACTCTGCAAAGAAAACTTTGGCATCCTGGGTATTAGTTTATAAACTACGGTTGTAGAAACAACTTCTGCTTCTTATTGATAAAATATTACCAATATTGGTAACAAATAATAAACCAATAAAGTGACTGATTACTGTTAAAAATAACCATATAACACTTTCAGAGTCATGAAATGTAATGAGGTGGCTACATTTTGCAATTTTATGAGCGTTACCTACATAACATGTGCTGTGGAAAGAGTGTGTCCCCCCCCAAATCCATATGTTGAAGCTCTAATTCCAAATATGGTGGTATTTGGAGGTGTGGCCTTTGGGGTTAATTAGGGTTAGGTTAGGTTATGTGGTTGAGGGCCCCATGATGGGACTAATGCCATGTCAGCATACTGCAAGGTGGGTGTATACAAGTCAGAAAGCGGCTCACCAGAACCCAACCTCACTGGCACCCTGATCTCAGACTTCCAACCTCCAGGACTGAGAGAAATAAATGTTGTTGAAACCACCCAGTCTATGGTGCTTTCTTACAGCAGCCTGAGCTGGCTAAGACACAACATGGCTCCAGCAATTTTGTGTGTTTGCTTCCTTTCTGAACTGAGAAGACTGAGATGATGTTAAAACAAGACATTTCCTTAGGTCAAATGTATACTTTTTATATTGTTGTTGGATTCAACAACTGTTGGTTCTTTATCCTTCACAGTATTCTTACATAGGTACCAACTGCTGGAGATTGTGTTTGAGAGAGAGAGAGAGCGAGAGCGAGAGTTTGTAAGACAGAGATGGAGAGGGAAAGAGATTGAGATTCTAGGTTCTGGTCTCTTTATTGGATCACTCACAAAGGAAATGGGAACTGACATTTATTGTGTCCTTACTATGTACCAGGCACTGTCCCAGACTTTTTACATGTGTTATTTTTCCTGGTCCTTGTAAGAACTTCATTTTATACACAAAGAACCTGAGGCTCAAAGAGGTTTAATAATTTGCCCACAGTTGCACAACTGGTAGAAGGCTGAGTTATAATTTCAAACATGGTTCTGGACTCCAGATTCTAACTTCTTTTCTATAATTTTCATTGCTTCTATGAGGATTTCTTCCATCTTCACTCAATTCACCAACTGTGGAAGTTATGAGATGGCCTTCACTTAGACCCTGCCTGATTCAGCTGGGGAAATACGACAGGAAACAACCAGATGACACTGTATACTTTGACTAGATGACGCAGCATACAGCATGATTGCATAGGATGTAGGCTGTAGGCACATTCATATTTGGAGAAGAGAAGTGCACTGTGGTTAGCGTTAGCTGAGAATACCCTGTGAGGGGACACACACACACACACACACACACACACACACACACACACACACCTTGAGAGGACCTCCATGTTCTGTGGGATGTTTAGGTGCCAGAGAAGACCGTGGAGGACATGATTCCACACAGAAGTGATTATGAGTGCTGAGAGTAGCAGAGCAGGTGAAGCATCTCCACACCATGCAGGTGAGACCGAGCACTGATGGAGACCACAGGCCAGACTGAAGAGTCTGGCGTCGATCCCATTAGAGCTCATTTTAGCATAACGTTCAGCTCAGCTTAGCACTTAGAGTGGGGTATGGGAGCTGCTTGTCCATGTCCCAGACGCTAAGCTTTTAGGCTGTGCAAGAAACACTAGCAATTTGGCCAAACCAGGCAAAGCTTATGTTGGGCTCATAGTGTAAATAAGACTAAATTCTAGTTATTTTGTTTTCCGGTTTGGTTTGGATGCACACAAGCTCTGTTTTCTGCAAAGCTGATGATAAATTAAGTATGCTTTCTGTCACAAAAATTGACAAGATTAAGCGTCCCGTGGTCATTGCATTTCTGATTATGGTAGGATCATTAACAAGCAAACATCTGGCCATTATTCCTGATGAATCTGTTCCTTGATATCTCTTGACAAGGAGAGTGGGAGGGGTCAGTGAATTCAAGCACAGATGAACCACATTGCGATGACCCTGGCCGTTGACTCTAGTAGTTGTCGTTAATGAAGCATTTTGCATAATTGATTATTTGAAATCGAAAGATATATCAGTCATATTGTGCCATAGGGCACTTGCATTGTCTCAGAAGCAGAAAAACTACTCAGAGGAATGTGTTTTTGGAGCTGTGGTTGGTGACTCGACAGAGTGGAAACGGGGGCTGGGTGTAAAGCATTGATTAGTCACAGGTTCCTGACATCAATCTACGCATAAAGGAGTGAAAAGGAAAAGGTCTTCCCCAGCACTCGGAAAGCCTTGTGCTCAGTGAGGCATCCTCACAGACAGCCTTTTCCAGAGCGCTGGGGACAGACAGCTCCCAGCCTGACTACCTGACACAGCAGGTGACCGAGACTTGCTGAGTGAACCATCAGGAAGGGCATGCGCCAGGGCAGCCTTCTGCACGGAGTGTGCTATTTCTGGACCCTGCTGCATGGAGGCAAGCTGCTAAGGTACATCATTCTGGAGCCTCTTCTGCCACCTCATCAAGCCATGTGTTCAATTTCAGAGTTCAGAGAGGATGACAAACAACCAAGCAGAATTCTCCTTGAGCTCAGACAGGAGGGCAACTTCTTCCTCAAACCTGTGCCCCTCCAACTCTAAAGATGTGTGCACCAGTTCTGTTCCAGGTGGAAGCATCTTTCCACCTGGCAGCCCTCGGCCCCTGTGCTTCCTCTAGCATCTGAGATTTAGAACCGCTGTCATGAGAGTTGGAAGGGGCATCAGACATCATCCAGATAAGGCCTCCTGTTACAGAATGGGACAATGAGAACTCAGAGAAGTGACTTGCTAGGCACCGTGAAGAGTTGGCAGCAGGTCTGGGATGGAGCACAGAATTATTTCAGCTTTCTTCTGTCTCTTCCACGTACCAACAGGTAATGTGTTAGGTTTGTAGTGACACAAGAACACAGAGATTCAGGGCAGAAGCAATTGCTCTTTAGTACTTCCTCTCATTTCCCTGCTCTACTTTTCCTCCCAATTGTTTGATTCTCCTTTCACAGTACCCCTCTTATCTGTCCCATCCAAGGCATTCAAGTGCCACTACCCTGGTTCAGACAGGAGCAATGTCAGCGATGTTTTGCCCGGCTTCCTGCCTCCAGCCTCTTCCTCTCTAGTCCCCCTTTCACAGTGCTACTTAAATCTGACCTTTGCATCCCTGGCAAGGATACTCTGCTGCTCAAAATTTGTCAGTGTCATGTCACTTCTAACAGAGGGAAACCAAGACCCTGAGTATGATATTTAATTTCATCCATTATGTGTTCTCAACTATTAGGTAATGGAAAGTGAGCCAGCCTGGTAAGCTGGGCTGCTGAGGGTCATCTCAGCTCAGCCATTAGCTGTGCAACATGGGAAAGGCGCTTAATCTCTAAGATGCAGCTTCCTCATGTGTGACGTAAGGGGTTAGGACAGGACGAACACTCACGCATTTTCAGGTTGTTCTAATTCCAGTCTCCACACTCACTACTCCCCGTCATGATCCCTGTGCTTTGGTCAGTTGTACTTCTCGTTATTTTCTAACAAAAGCCATTCTTCCTATCATTTAATTTCTGCCTGTTGAAATACTATACATCTTTTAAAATGCAGCTGAAAAGCTACTTGGAGCCATTTCTGACTGCTCAGAGAAACAATGCAAACTCCTGACTGTGTTCTCTTATACCTCAGTCCTGTACTTCTATGACACTTTTTATCATGCCTGTCTGTGCACCCAACTTTTTTTCTTCTTCCTTACAGGTAGATCTGTGTCTTGCTCATCTTTGTTTCCCCTATAATGCCTGGCTCAATGCTTTTCACAAAATCGATGTCCAATAAATATTTGTGGAATTGAACAACTGCAGTTTGTACCAAGAAAAAATGTCTTTTTCTCTCTGGAAACTGATTAGGTGTACCTAAATTCAGCAAGAAAATGTAATGAGATTTAACTGTAACTCACCTGGATATTTATGCTACTTAGCTCTTTCAAGTGTTGGGGTATTCATAATTGAACTAGTCTCTTCATTATTGGATAATTTGCCACACATGTATTAATTGGTGGTATCCATCTTGTCTATTAGTATTTACTTTCATTTTTGTAGGAGGGGGTCTTAGCCTATATCTTATCACATTCCATGGAACTAAACACATCTGGCCATATTTGGCAGTTGGATGGGAAGGTCCATATAGATTCAATTTGCATGAGGGAACAAGGAATGTCCTAGAAGAGAATTTATCAGATTCAATTTGCATGAGGGAACAAGGAAAGTCCTAGAAGAGAATTTATCCTAAAGGCAGATGGAGTCAGACAGTCTTGGTCAGTAATAAAGACCTAGCAGTCAGGGAGGACATGTCCTTCTGAGAAATGATAATAACGGTAATTAATATTTATTGAATGCTTACCAAGTGTCAGGCATGGTGCTAAGAGCTCTATAAGCATTATCTTGCTTAATCTTCATTCTATCCTATTAAGGTAGGAACTATTATCCATCTTTAAAAAATGAGGAAACTTAGCAAGACATATGTGTCTGGTAAATATTTAGTTAGTGACAGAGAAAGAATCAAACCACAATCAGACCCGACAGATTGGTCCGACTCTAGAGCAGGGTTTGGCAAACTACAGGCAAATATGGCTTGTGGCCTGTTTTTCTATGGACTCAGACTAAGAGCATTAGTACATTTCTAAATGGTTGTCGAAAAACAGAACAAAACAAAAACAAAGAATATGTGACAGCAGGCATACGAGGCTCACAAAGCCTGAAATATTTACTCTCTGGCCCTTTGTAGACAACTTTTGCTGAGCCCTGAGTTCTAGCACCAAACCCCATTGCTGCTCAGTATGTCAAGATCTTTAGAGTTATCACTGGACTCTTTCCTCATGAGACTTGTCTTTCAAGACTAGGGAGAGAAAGTGTAGCATGTAATACCTTAAAAAGTGATTTTACTGAAGATTCTTTAAGATATCGGGGGATAAGAGTACCACTTTTGTCCATATGTAACAAAATATAGCACAAGGAAAGGACAGAGGCATGGAATACAAGGTGGCTTTTATATCCTAAAGATTACCAGGATCTCGCTGAGCTCTGCTGTGCAGGCCGTGCCACACATCGGTGCTTAGATGTCTGCAGTATGAGGCAGCCTGTGACCATAGACCTGCCTGAGGGAAGATAACACAAGGGAAGAAAGGAGAAGCCAGCTGACAATAGATTTTTATGAACAAACATTACTCAAAACCTAGATTCTATCTAGGGATCTAGGGATGAATAGGTAGAGCACAGGGGATTTTTACAGAGCAGTGAAACTTCTGTATGATACTGCAAATAGTGGATATGTGATACTGTGCATTTATGGAAACCCATAGAACTATACAACACAAAGAGTGAACCTTAATGTAAACTATGGGCTTTGGTTAATAATACTGTATGAATATTGATTTATCAATTGTAAGAACTGCAGCACTTCAAAGCAAGATGTTAATAGAAGGGGAAACTGTACAGAAGGATAGGGTAGAGGATATATGGAAACTATACTTTCTGCCCAATTTTTCTGTAAATCTAAAAAAATAAAGCTTATTAATTAAAAAAACCCACCTAGATTGTATCAGAAAAAAAATCATTTTAGTTGTTTGGGGAGATGTTTCATAGGTCTATGATCTCATAATAACAGGTGAGATTAAGTCATGAAATGCTATTTATTCTCTTAAGAGAAACTCAATAATGTCCTTCTTCCCAGAAGACTTGTGTGGCCTGGGGAAATCCATTTATTTCCAGTGATCTATGCTTTAACTGCAGACTTGTCAGTTTGAGTGAAAATTATCAGACATTTCTCTTATTAAGAAAAGTGTTTAGTAGTTAATGGAGAAACTCTGTGAATTCATCAAAAAAAGTTGTTGGAAAAACTTGAACAAATATATCAACAAAAGCAAATGTTTATTAAATTCTCACCAAGCGGCAAATTCTATTGGTACATTAAAAGAAGTTTAAGACATGGCTCTTACCCATAAAACAGCAAGCAGTCTCAATGGTGAGATCAAATGTATAGGCATATGAGTAAGAGCACATTTTTTCATTAAAAAATTATTGAATACTCATTAGATGCCAGACACTGTTAAAATCTCTGAAGAAAAACTCCTACTCTGTGGAGGTTATATTTTAATGACAAAAATCAGACAGTCAGCAAAGGAAAAAACATATGAACAAAATAAGTTATGAACAAAATAATTTTATTTCCTTCATGCTATGAAGGAAATAAAATGGGGCCAATGCAATAGTGATTTAGAGTGAGAGCTGGTTTAGATTTTGCATTCAGAGAAGGCCTTCCAGAGTAGGTGACATCTAAACCAAGATTCGAATTATAAAACAGATTGTATATTAGTATTATAGGCTATGTGCATTGGGGTAGGGAGTGAATTTCTCATTTCCTTTTCTGATTCCTGTGCCCCCGAAGGAAGGAACTGAAACCAAAACCTACAGTCTCCCCATTTGTCACCTACTTACTCCTCTCCATAGGGAAAAGGAGTGATTTTTCGGATTCCTCCTGATTTAAGAATTTCACTGAAATAAAGTTTACTAGTGGGAATTACTCTGCCACAGCCCTCTTCACTGCCTGAGCCCTGGTATGGCAGGCTCTCTACATTGGCTTAAAGGAAGGATATCTCAGTGGAATCTTCCCTGCAATTTCCTCTGAGTGTCAGCTGCTCTGTTGGCAATGACAGGTAAGTCAGGTTGGGCCTGTTCTTTGAGTCTATTTTCAATTAAGGAGGGGGACAGGAAACCCCACTTCAGCCTCAGGCCTGAAAGCCTCATTATACACTGTAGTTGGTTAATATAGTTTATGCAACACAGTTTGATAAGTTAGACTTTCTTATTTGGCTAGTAAAACTTCTGTATATATTTCTGGAAAGGAGGAGTTGCAAGTGATACCCTGAGTTCTGAGAAAAAAGGAAAAGTATTAAAGAAAGGAAAAAAAACTTTTTTTAATTGCAGATAAGAAAAGAATGGTTTGGAATCATAGAACTTATTTTCCGATTGTCTAGAGGTATCTCACTGACACTGCATACATTATGTCTATTAACATTATAAAATACGATGATACTAATAATGTACTCTGAGGAAAAAACTGTCCCCTAAAATGACTTTTTAAGACCACACAAACTTTGAATTTAGACCATGGTTTGTTGTTTCCCAGTTGTATGTGAGCAAGTTACCTAACCCTCTTATCTATTTTTCATTAGCAAAATGGGGATAATATTCTTATTTGGAAAGAATTTTGTGACGATTATCCAGACATTGCCTGACACAATAGGGCTGCTCAATAAATGGTATCTAGTGCTGGTTATCAGGAATCAGCTCACAGTCTCCAGCTCATGAATATACTGACTCCATATGTATTGGAAATATATGCATAACTTGACTGGAGTAGAGTTTTAGGGACTGTTCCTCTACAGGCGTGCACAGACCACCCATCCATCTATCCACTCATTCATTCATTCAATAAATGATGAGAACCTACTAGGTGTTGTGGAGACTCAAAGATAAAGAAGGCTTGACCACTTTTCTTCAGGAATTTCTAATGTAATAGGGAAGATATAGGAGGCTCACAAACAATGATAGAATGCAGAATGCAGTAAGTATTTTAATATGAAGAATGAAAGTGCTATAGGATATCTGAAGACAGGAAAGCAACTTCTTTGTGGCCAACATCCATAGCAGCAGTTAAGGTTTGTGGTGAGCCACTGTACATCACTCAAGAGGATAGATATTCTCCCTTAATAACTCCTGGTCCCAATCCTACAGGTTAGAGCAGTGGGTTCCATGTAGCACATAGGTGTTCAAAACAAGCAGAGCCAGGGTTTCTTTCCTCCTCGTGACTACTGTACAATATTTCATTCCAATTTTCCCCAGAGCCAGCATCAAATAAGGAGTCCATAAAGTCTCTGAGGTATTTAACCAGTGAAATTCTAAATTTAAATACTTTGTCATGTCACATGTTCAAGTTCTTTTTCATGGGTAATTTAGTATAATGAGTGTTTTAGTTTGAGTATCTTAGAGCAGTGAGCTATATAAATATAAAAAGTTATTTTAAAGAATGATTTATTTAATAACAAAAATAAATAACACCTCCAATTTCTTAATTTTTGAAAAATGACTTTTAAATGAAGGGTTGGAATTTACCTTTCACTTCTTAGGAGTCCCAAAGAGTACTTTGAAAATAAAATTGTATTTTGCAAAAAATAATTCTCTCACTCAAAACTTCAGTTCTTGTAAGATTTCTTTATGTCATTGAAAAAAAAAGAGATTTTTAATGTGACTAATTTGGCTTGTTATCCCATCAGCATTATTTATATAGTTTTCACTAAGTTAGTTAAATTTTAAAGAAAGCAATCTTAAAATTACCTGTTGGATTCATACAGAATAATTACTAGGAGGACAAACTGAGTCCGCTGGTAAAATATTAGTTGTATGGACTGTTATTATCAGTATCCTTTTTGGAGAATTAAAGGATTTTGAACACTTAGATTTACTACTGCTGATATCAACTCAAGGAATTAAGCAACAACACAGGTCTGGGATCAATAATTCATGAATGTCACTTAGCTTGCCATTCTGTAAAGCAGAGTGGTTTTGGCCCAACAGGGATGTTTTAAGTGACCCTGAGTCAATACTCAGTATATAGGGTGTTGGTTGAAAGTGTAATTTCTGGAGTCAGACTGGCGGGATTCAGATTCTGTGGCCCTACCCATACCAACAGTAAGATCTTGCTTAAATTTCCTATGAATCACATTCTCATGTATAAAATGGGAGAGGTGGGAGAGGATAATTGCTTCACCTCATGCAGTTTTGGTATGTAAAAATTAAATAAATAAATCACTAAGAACAGTACCAAACACATAATGAGTGTTAATTACCAATAATCCCCAACAGCTCTGTATGATGGCTGGTTAAACTAAAAGATTCTGGCTACCAATTCTGAGTCATGGGAAGGGTTTTTTGTTTGTTTGTTTGTTTTTGTTTTGTGGGTTCTTTTCTTTCTTTTTTTTCCCAGACCAAATAGCACTTTTTGAATACCAGCTCAGTGTCCTACAATTCAACTCAATTCTGACACCATCTACCAGGAGATACCATCAGATTCCACTGGTTAAGGGCTCAGTCTTATAAGACTGTCCATTTCAGACATCATTCTCAAGTCCAGATTGTCACCTGTGCTTCTCACTGACTGGCTATAGATTGGAGGTTCCAAGGACTCCCTTTTCTGATTAATTTGCTAGAGTGGCTCACAGAACTCAGAGAAACATTTTATTTACTAGCTCACTGACTTATTATAAAAGGATATAACCCAAAAACATCCAGATGGAAGAGAAACCTAGGGCAATGTATGGGGAAAGGGCACTAAGCCTCTTTGCCCTCTCCCAGTGTGCCTGGAAACCAGGCTGCATCCTTGGGTGCTTTCCAAAGGTCCCCTCATTAACATAATGAAAGACACCTTTATATCTCTCATCACTTAGGAAATTCCAATGGTTTTAGGAGCTTTAGGGACAAAGACCACATATATATTTTTCATTATAAATCACAATATCACATTATCATTACCCCCATTCTACAGATGAAAAAAACTGAAAAGTATAAAGGTAAAATGATTTGTCCCTAAACTCAGGGTTTAGAAGCTAGCAACAGATGAACCTAAAGTGTTTGATCTTAAAGCTTATTCAGACAGAAAGAACAGTAGTAAGTTTGAGGTTTTCAAGTTGCTTTTAGTGCAGTGCTGGTCCCCATGTATGAAACAATCCCCAGATGTTTTACACTTGTTAATACACACTTCATGCTGCAGGTGGAAAAGGTAAGTGCTAGAATGATACAAATGGAGGATAAAAGGTGTCAGAATGTTATTTTAGAAATATAGCAATGTAAGTGAGGGAGAGAAGAGGCTGTATAGAACAGCTCAAAAAAATAAGCACACAGACATGATATATTATTATATGCCAGTCTATCTGAGTTTGAGATAAATCCAAAAAGTAAGTAATGCATTCGTTTTCCTGCTGGGCTTAAGATGAAGGTTTATTAAAAACTTGAAATTTTATGAATATAAAATTGTGGTATCTACCATGTTTTTGCCATGAAAACCACTACTTGCTTTTTATTCACTGAAGAATTCTCTATAGTGTATATTGTAGTTTCTAACAGCAAGAACTGCTGGTGTTTTCCTCTAGACTCCTGGCCCCAAACTCTAAAGAGTCTAACCAAAAGAAGAAAAATATGATTATCTTTGCAGTAGAATAATACTGTAAACAGACGGTTTAAAGTATTATTTTTTAGAGAGAGAAAGTTGGGGAAAGAAAAACAGTGACCTGAGATAAACAACAACAATAAAGGTACACATTTGGTCAATCATTTTGACCCTGTTATCATGTACTTGCACATTTTCTAAGTTCTGTCTAAGTCTGCGTCAGATTTTAAGCCTGCCTGATCTCAGAGATGGAACTCACTACTAAGGAATTCCATGTATGCTGAATTCCATACTGAATGGTCTGGAAGTCACATTGCTTCATACAATTAAGAGAAAAATTAGTATTATTAAGTTCTTTTGGCAAAGACTGGCAAGTTGTTTCAGAACTTGTTTCTCTTTCTTCCTGAGTCCACAGATTAACTACACTTCTGGTTTCTCTTGGGTACGTACGGTCGAGTGACTGAATTTTGTCCCTTGAAATGTGGGCAAGACCAATAGATGTCACTTCTAGCCTTGATTTATGGAAATCTTCTATGTGATCCTATTCTCTCTCTTTTCCCTTCTGCTGGTTGAATGAAGAGGGTGCTGAGGCCTTAAAGGTGATGGAGGCCACCTGTAGAATAACCCTAGGTTCCTGAATGTTGGCATAAACAGAGCAACACCCAATGCCCAACATCAATTTGACTTTATGTGAGAGAGAAATTAACTTCTCTTGGATTAAGTCTTTGAGATTTGGGGGTTAATCTTCTCCTTTGGTGGAAGCTGTGATGATCCTTCTTCAAGAAGGTCCTTCTGCAGAAATGAAGGACTTATTCCTAGGGAAGGTTGCTATCAGACAGCCCCCCACCACATCAGCCATCTTTGAGGATGCCTGGACTAAAGAGCTTTGTCTTATCAAAGGTCATACTCCCTTGTAGGAGTGGATTTTATCCAATCACTTGTGAACAAGCTGGTTCAAAGGTGAACAAACTCCTCAGCTCAACTAGGGATAACTCTAAAAAGCCATCTCGGTGGCAGAGCACCTATGAGGCGGGCTGAGGACTTTACTGAGACTTCATTATAGAACAGTTTCTTCTACCCAGTTCTCCTGTCTTCCTTTCCCTTCCACAGGTATCAGTGTCAAGAATTCTCTCTTTAGAGAAATATGCTGCATGGCAACTTCCATCTGAGTCTGCAAGGAGTTCACAGCAATTAAAGAATCTCAGATACACATTCCTTTTATATGGACCTTCTGCCTTTTCCCACACAGCATTTCTTTACATATCAGGAATTTTAATATTTACTTATTTAGAACCCAAATCTTTCCTACCTTGGGCTTTAATTGTAACACAAGTGAAAAGTTGAAATGAAAAATGAAAAATCTTAATTCAAAATTAATTCCAGATGGTAAGTTTATTGGTTTCAGCTCAGGCTTTAGTCTCTGATTGACCTGATCAAAACCCCAGATCTCATTCTTGCTCCTGTGAGAAATTAGGGCTCTTCTTAGCTTCTATGATCTTTTGTGTCTTCATTTATAAAATAGGATAATATTAGTATCTATTCACAGCGTTATTGAGAAGATTAAATACAATTACATATTCGGAACATAATGTGTCCTTAATAATGGTAGACTATCATAATTTAGTCTTAGTTTATCCTTTAGCCTTATTTATTCTTACTGCCTATACTAGAGGCATACTTGGTTAAATAACTTGCCACCCAGCTATACAATCCTGCGTTCTACCACAATGGAATACTCTTATGCTTTGCATGTTCTGCTCACCCTTCAGGGTCTACCTGAATTGCATCCTCCTTAGAAGTTCATGGTACCTCTATCTGGGTAAAATATTTCCCTTTCTTGAACTCTTGTAACAATTTACCTTCACTTTTCTTATGACATCTATGTGCCATCTCTGCTACTAGATTGTAAGCAGCTCAAAGTTAAATCACATGTCTGATTTATCTTTACATTTGCTTAAGCCCTAGCACAGTTCCTTGCATAAAGACCTCAATAAATATTCATTGCATAATTGCATGCGTGAATTAGGTCAGCATAATGTCCTCACCTTAAATTTGCATATATGCAAAATGAAATTCCAACCCATAATTACCTAGAACAGAGTCTTATATCAGAGTTGTCATGTTGTATATGGTTTCCAACAGAAAAGATTCTCACAGACAGAATGCCAACAGACTGTTATGGTTATTTTTATTAGAGGGAATAAAAATGCAGCTAAAGTTAGAAGTAAGCAAATATGAAATATCAGTAAAATCATTTATTTACCTATCAAATACTTATAATGGCTTGTATCATGTGACAGACATTTTTCTAAGAACTGTCTAAATATTAAATCGTTTCATCTTCATAACAACCTGGTGAAGTCCGTGCTGCTGTTAGTCTCATTATACAGATGAACAAAGGGAGGTACAGAGAGTTTTCAGTTATGTGCTCAAAAATATTCAGATAAAAAATGGCAGAGCCAGGTACTAAAGCCTGTTACACTCATCTGCCTTCTACCTCTTTGGAGTCAATCTCACTGCACCCCACCAAGATTTGCTGCTGCTTCCCCTGCTTTTGTCTCATGCTAAAGTGATTTTTTATTGGCTGGTAAGAATTATGTTCCAACCACTGCACATGGATTTCTGATAAGAAAAGTTTATGCTTTATGTGATTGGTTTGTAAAAGATAAGTCAGAAAAATGACCAAACAGAAGGAGTAACTGGCATTATAATCAGTGCTAGGAGCACAGTATGTGGACTAAATAAATGCTTCTTGAATGAACAAATTAGACAAGAAGAGAATGTGTTCTTCTTAGTGAGCCATAGAGTAATCCCAGATGTATGTGGGTAGTTAGCTGCAGACTCATATGCTTGTAATTTTATGCCTTTTTTAAAAAAGATAAATCAATGGACAATGTGTTCAGAGCCTAGATAGATCATTTCTTAAATCTCAATCTAAAAATATACTAATTGTATCACTGTGTAAGTGTTTAGAACTCACATGTCTAAGAGGACTCAGACTTCTCAGACAGGAGGCATTGCTTTCCTGTAACTGATAATACAATTACAATACAATAGATTTTAACCATTCCAGGAGAAATTGTAACTATAAGAAAAACAGAAATTGGCTGATTTTTCATAGTATAGTTCTCAAGGAATAAAGGAATTCCCAGAAGAATATATGCAATATGACATATTTTTTATACAGTTCAAAGGCAAGTATACATCTATATGTGATAAAGTAGAAGAAAGCCAACAAGGGAATGATAAAAACAAAATTCAGTATAGAGGTTACTCTGGCACAGTGGGGAATGGGAGGAGTGGAATAAGAAATAATACAGAGATAGATATGAGCTACTGGTAATATTCTATTCTTAGGTGGTTTGATGGGTTCATAGAATTACATTCAGTAAATAAGCAAATAAATAAAATTCAAAAGGGCATTAATGACCAGTGATGATAATGTTCATGAGTAAAAGATTATGCTTAATTTATTCCTATGCCCTGATATAATAACAATAAAAAGTAAACTATCTTAAAAATAGACTTATATATATATATTATAAATGATATTTAACAGATTTTTTAAATGTGTCAGGGGTGCATAAAGCTAAGAGAGGTCAGTGTCTTACCAATTTTAATGATTAATGATAAATTAAAATGTAAGGGTGGAGGTGGTTTGATAAAACCTAGACAAAGGAAAGTGGAAGATTTCATTCATTTATTCACCCCTCTATTTATCCACTCAGCAACCTTTTATTGAGCACTAGCTATTGCTCTGGAACAATTCTGTAGGTAGTAGATGAAGTGGAAGACATATATAGATGAATACAGCTAATTCATTTATTCCTTCTTCTATTCAGCCAAACGGTCTTCATATACTGCATGTTATATGATAGGCAGTGACTGAGGTGCTGATGATACAATGGTTAGTAAGATAGACTGTCTCTGCTTGAATTCTGGTAGGTAAGGCATATATTTTTAGGTAATTGTTATAAAGTGTGATGAGCATTATAATAGCAGAAATATAGGATGCTAACAGAGAGCCATGGGAACAGAAGGAACAAGAATGTGTCTATTTACCTTAATGCCTATGAAAATCACAAGGGAGATAATAGTTGAGAGAGGTCTTAAAGGCTGAATAGGAGCTTACTTGGCAGAGATGAGAATGGACATTCAGGTAGATTGATCAGATTGTAGAAAGCATGAAAATAAAACAAAAAGATAGCAGGTTGCTTTTAGAAAAAGCAAATAGCTTGATATGACTAGGACATGGAGTACACTGGAAAGAAGTATTTGGATTACATTTTTGAGAGAGGTTATATGCTATCCTAGAGGACTGCATATCATGCTAAAGAGATGAACTTTGTTTTATATCAACAGAGAAATACAGATATTCGTGTTGTAGAAATAAAGAAGGTCAGAGTGGCGAGAGACAGAGAATTCAGTTAGCAAGCAGTGGAAATTACCCAGGCAAGAGTTGTAAATAGTTCATATTTCCAGGTCTTTAATACTGAAAGGATGTGTCCAGAGTGAATAAAATTGTTCCTAATACTGAAGCAAAGAGTTTTCACCCTAAGGAATCAAACATATGTGTCCTCATGTTTGTGTCTGTGTGTGGTGGTGGGTGGGATAATATGTAGAGTGAAACAATTACTAAAAAAAAAAAAATTAAGCCACAATGCAAGATGGTATGTGTCTAAATGCCTCCATAGGATGAGAGAGAGAGAGAGAGAGGTTTAGGATAGGATGGAGGGGGGGGGAGAGAGAGAGAGAGAGAGAGAGAGGTTTAGGATGGAAGGGATAATTTCAGTGCAAAGTTGTTTTTAAGATGAGAGAAGACTTAGGTAAGCCTGAAGAAAGAGAGAGGACCCAGTGAACAGGGAGAAACTGGAGCTACTAAGAAAGATGAGATAAATATGGAAGGAACGTTTCTCATGAATTAAAAAGGGTTGGGATTTATAACTGTGGTGGAGCAGTTAGATAAAAGGAAAAACTTCTGTTCCTGTGAAGGTGAAAATGGATGAGTAGATATGGATAATGGTCACCATTTGGAGAACTGAGGTGCAGGATAGTTAGGGAGCTCAGTATCCTTAATAAAGTCTGAAATTGAGGCCATCTGCTAAGAGAGAAGTGGTGAGATTTTAGATGTTAAAGAATTAGATGACTGCAGTATCAAGGGGTCAATTGTAATCAAGTTTCTTAATAATCTGTGCTTAAGTTATCAGAGTCTCAGTGGCAATGGAGAGTAGTACATTTAGTGAATGAGAGAAGATGCGAGAGTACATTGCAAAGAAGTTATTAGAGGCCTATAAAGAAAAAACGTGACAGTGAGGTCTAAGATATGGTCAAGTTTGTGCATGAATGATGCAGGGTGGAGGAGGCTGTTGGTTGATGGACGGAGAGGCCACAAACTGAGGTTGAAAGCTGACTGGTTCATGGCATGGATGTAAATGTCAGTAAGAAAGAAAGGAAAGATTAGGCTGGAAAGGTAATGTGTATATAATCATAAAAGTAAAATTAGGTTCTCTGGGGTTTAGGAAATTGTGGTAATAAAAGAAGAACATTGTAAAATGCATTGGGATAGTAAAAGAAATGATAGATCACAAAATTTTTCAAAAGCTGAGAGTAGCTACTTCTAATCTATGTTCATATTCAGCTTCCTGGCCTCTAAACCTGCATTCTTCTTCAGATAATCAAGATAATGTATTTACATGGACTTCTATTTTTAGTTTTTGTTATATTTACATTAATAAAACAAATGTAAAAATGTAGCTATGTGGTAAGTAGTATTGTTAACTACTTATCTCAGGTACCTTGTCATATTTGGTCCATACCAGTCCCCTCCATTGTTTCATTTATTTAATGATTCCATTGTATCTCCATTCCTAGTTCCCATCTTCCTCCCTTTCTTTACCATATGCCAAATTTTAAATGTACATAACATGAATCTTTTCGTTTGCATGTTCTCTTTACAGAACGTGTACTGCTGTTTAGTATGTAATTTTAATTAACATAAAATAGCATTATGTAATATATTTTGTTCAATACTTTTCACTGAGTGATGCCTTTAATTCCACCTAGATTGTTATGATTACATCTATTTTTTTAATATCTTTATTGGAGTATAATTGCTTTACAATGGTGTGTTAGTTTCTGCTTTATAACAAAGTGAATCAGCTATACATATACATATATCCCCATATCTCTTCCCTCTTGCATCTCCCTCACACCCTTGCTATCTCAACCCTCTAGATGGTCACAAAGCACTGAGCTGACCTCCGCTCAGTGTGGCTGCTTCCCACTAGCTATCTATTTTACATTTGGTAGCGTATATATGTCCATGCCACTCTCTCACTTCATCCCAGCTTACCTTTCCCCCTCCCCATATCCTCAAGTCCATTCTCTACATCTGCGTCTTTATTCCTGTCCTGCCCCTAGGTTCTTCAGAACCATTTTTTTTTTTAGATTCCATATACATGTGTTAACATACAATATTTGTTTTTCTCCTTCTGACTTACTTCACTCTGTATGACAGATTCTAGGTCCATCCAACTCAATACAAATAACTCAATTTCGTTCCTTTTTATGGCAGAGTAATATTCCACTGTATATATGTGCCACATCTTCTTTATCCATTCATCTGTCGATGAACACTTAGGTGGTTTCCATGTCCTGGCTATTGTAAATAGAGCTGCGATGAATATTGTGGTACATGACTCTTTTTGAATTATGGTTTTCTCAGGGTATATGCCCAGTAGTGGGATTGCTGGGTCATATGGTAGTTCTACTTTTAGTTTTTTAAGGAACCTCCATACTGTTCTCTATAGTGGCTGTATCAATTTACATTCCCACCAACAGTGCAAGAGAGTTCCCTTTTATCCACATCCTCTCCAGCATTTATTGATTATAGATTTTTTGATGATGGCCATTCTAACTGATGTGAGGTGATACCTCATTGTAGTTTTGATTTGCATTTCTCTAATGATTAGTGATGTTGAGCATCCTTTCATGTGTTTGTTGGCAATCTGTATATCTTCTTTGGAGAAGTGTCTATTTAGGTCTTCTGCCCATTTTTGGATTGGGTTGTTTGTTTTTATGATATTGAGCTGCATGAGCTGCTTGTAAATTTTGGATATTAATGCTTTGTCAGTTGCTTCATTTGAAAATATTTTCTCCCGTTCCAAGTGTTATCTTTTTGTCTTGTTATGGTTTCCTTTGCTGTGCAAAAGCTTTTAAGTTTCATTAGGTCCCATTTGTTTATTTTTGTTTTTATTTCCATTTCTCTAGGAGGAGGGTCAAAAAGGATCTTACTGTGATTTATGTCATAGAGTGTTCTGCCTATGTTTCCCTCTAGTAGTTTTATAGGGTCTGGCCTTACACTTAGGTCTTTATTCCATTTTGAGTTTATTTTTGTGTATGGTGTTAGGGAGTGTTCTAATTTCATTCTTTTACATGTACCTGTCCAGTTTTCCCAGCACCACTTATTGAAGAGACTGTCTTTTCTCCATTTTATATTCTTGCCTCCTTTATCAAAAATAAGGGGACCATATGTGTGTGGGTTTATTTCTGGGCTTTCTATCCTGTTCCATTGATCTATATTTCTGTTTTTGTGCCAGTACCATACTGTCTTGGTTACTGTAGCTTTGTAATATATTCTGAAGTCAGGGAGCCTGATTACTCCAGCTCCATTTTTCTTTCTCAAGATTGCTTTGTCTACGTGGGTCTTTTGTGTTTCCATACAAATTGTGCAGTTTTTTGTTCTAGTTCTGTGAAAAATACCATAGGTAGTGTGAGAAGTATTGCAATGAATCTGTAGATTGCTTTGGGTAATATAGTCATTTTCACAATGTTGATTCTTCCAATCCAAGAACATGGTATATCTCTCCATCTGTTTGTATCATCTTTAATTTCTTTCATCAATGTCTTATAGTTTTCTGCATACAGGTCTTTTGTCTCCTTAGGTAGGTTTATTCCTAGGTATTTTTTTCTTTTTGTTGCAATGGTAAATGGGAGGGTTTCCTTAATTTCTCTTTCAGATTTTTCATCATTAGTGTATAGAAATGAAAGAGATTTCTGTGCATTAATTTTGTATCCTGCTACGTTACCAAGTTCATTGATTAGCTCTAGTAGTTTTCTGGTAGCATCTTTAGGGTTCTCAATGTATAGTATCATGTCATCTGCAAACAGTGACAACTTTACTTCTTCTTTTCCAATTCGGATTCCTTTTTCTTCTCTGATTGCTGTGGCTAAAACTTCCAAAACTATGTTGAATAATAGTGGTGAGAGTGGGCAACCTTGTCTTATTCCTGATCTTAGAGGAAATGGTTTCAGTTTTTCACCATTAAGAATGATGTTGGCTATGAGTTTGTCATATATGGTATTTATTTTGTTGAGGTAGGTTCCCTCAATGCCTACTTTCTGGAGGGTTTTTGTCATAAATGAATGTTGAATTTTGTCAAAAGCTTTTTCTCCATCTATTGAGATGATCATAAGGTTTTTCTCTTTCAATTTGTTAATATGGTTTATCACATTGATTAATTTGCATATACTGAAGAATCCTTGCATTCCTGAGATAAACCCCACTTGATCATGGTGTATGATCCTTTTAATGTGCTGTTGGATTCTGTTTGCTAGTATTTTGTTGAGAATTTTCACGTCTATGTTCATCAGTGATGTTAGCCTGTATTTTTCTTTCTTTGTGACATCTTTATATGGTTTTGGTATCAGGGTGATGGTGGCCTCATAGAATGAGTTTTGGAGTGTTCCTCACTCTGCTATATTTTGGAAGAGTTTGAGAAAGATAGGTGTTAGCTCTTCTCTTAATGTTTGGTAGAATTCGACTGTGAAGTCCTGGGCTTTTGTTTGTTGGAAGATTTTTAATCACAGTCTCTATTTCAGTGCTTGTGATTGTTCTGTTTATATTTTCTCTTTCTTCCTGGTTCAGTCTCAGAAGGTTGTGCTTTTCTAAGAATTTGTCCATTTCATCCAGGTTGTCCATTTTATTGGCATATAGTTTCTTGCAGTAATCTCTCATGATCCTTTTTATTTCTGCAGTGTCAGTTGTTATTTCTCCTTTTTCATTTCTAATTCTATTGTTTTGAGTCTTCTTCCTTTTTTTCTTGATGACTCTAGCTAATGGTTTATCAATTTTGTTTATCTTCTCAAAGAACCAGCTTTTAGTTTTATTCATCTTTGCTATTGTTTCCTTCATTTCTTTTTCATTTATTTCTGATCTGATCTGTATGATTTCTTTCCTTCTGCTAACTTTGGGATTTTTTGTTCTTCTTTCTCTAATTGTTTTACGTGTAAGATTAGGCTATTTATTTAAGATGTTTCTTGTTTCTTGAGGTAAGATTGTATTGCTATGAGCTTCCCTTTTAGAACTTCTTTTGCTGTATGCCATAGGTTTTGGGTCATTGTGTTTTCATTGTTATTTGTTTCTAGGTATTTTTTGATTTCCTCTTGATTTCTTCAGTGATCTCTTGGTTATTTAGTAGTGTATTGTTTAGCCTCCATGTGTTTGTAGTTTTTACAGATTTTTTCCTGTAATTGATATCTAGTCTCATAGCGTTGTGGTCAGAAAAGATATTTTATACAATTTCAGTTTTCTTAAATTTACCAAGGCTTGATTTGTGATAAAGATATGATCTATTCTGGAGAATGTTCCATGAGCACTTGAGAAAAAACTGTACTCAGTTGTTTTTGGATGGAATGTCCTATAAATATCAATTAGGTCCATCTTGTTTAATGTGTCATTTAAAGCTTGTGTTTCCTTATTTATTTTCATTTTAGATGATCTGTCCATTGGTGAAAGTGGGATGTTAAAGTCCCGTACTATGATTGAGTTACTGTAAATTTCCCCTTTTATGGCTGTTAGCATTTGCCTTATGTAGTGAGGTGCTCCTATGTTTGGTACATAAATATTTACATTTGTTATATCTTCTTCTTGGATTGACCCCTTGTTCCTTATGCAGTGTCCTTCTTTATCTCTTGTGATAGTGTTTATTTTAAAGTCTATTTTTTCTGATATGAGAATTGTTACTCCAGCTTTCTTTTGATTTCCATTTTCATGGAATATCTTTTTCCATCCCCTCAGTTTCAGTCGTATGTGTCCCTAGGTCTGAAGTGAGTCTCTTGTAGACAGCATATATATGGGTGTTGTTTTTGTATCCATTCAGCCAGTCTATGTCTTTTGGTTGGAGTATTTAATTCATTTACATTGAAGGTAATTATTGATATGTGTCTTCCTATTACCATTTTCTTAGTTGGTTTGGGTCTGTTATTGTAGGTCTTTTCCTTTTCTTGTGTTTCCTGCCTAGAGAAGTTCCTTTAGCATTTTTTGTAAAGCTAGTTTGGTTGTGCTGAATTCTCTTAACTTTTGCTTGTCTTTAAAGATTTTAATTTTTCCTTTCATAACCTTAGATATGTCCTGCCACTCCTTTCTGGCTTGCAGATTTTCTGCTGAAAGATCAGCTCTTAGCCTTATGGGGTTTCCCTTGTATGTTATTTGTTGCTTTTCCCTTGCTGCTTTAATATTTTTTCTTTGTATTTAATTTTTGGTAGTTTGATTAATATGTGTCTTGGTGTGTTTCTCCTTGGATTTATCCTGTATGGGACTCTCTGTGCTTCCTAGAATAATTGACTATTTCCTTTCCCATATTAGGGAAGTTTTCAACTATAACCTCTTCAAATATTTTCTCAGTTCCTTTCTTTTTCTCTTCTTCTGGGACCCCTATAATTCAAATGTTGGTGCGTTTAATGTTGTCCCAGAGGTCTCTGAGATTGTCCTCAATTCTTCTCATTCTTTTTTCTTTATTCTGCTCTGCATTAGTCATTTCCCCTATTTTATCTTCCAGGCCACTCTTCCGTTCTTCTGCCTCAGTTAATCAATCAGGTATTGATTCTTTCTAGAGAATTTGTAATTTCATTTATTGTGTTGTTCATCATTGTTCATTTGCTCTTTAGTTCTTCTAAGTCCTTGTTAAACATTTCTTGTATTTTCTCCATTCTATTTCCAAGATTTTGGATCATCTTTACTATCATTATTCTGAATTCTTTTTCAGGTAGACTGCCTATTTCCTCTTCATTTGTTTGGTCTGGTGGGTTTTGATCTTCCTCCTTCATCTGCTGCATATTTCTCTGTCTTCTCATTTTGCTTAACTTACTGTGTTTGGGGTCTCCTTTTTGCAGGCTGCATGTTCGTAGTTCCTGTTGTTTTTGGTGTCTGGTCCCAGTGGTTAAGGTTGGTTCAGTGGGTTGTGTAGGCTTCCTGGTGGAGGGGACTTGTGCCTGTGTTCTGGTGGGTAAGGCTGGATCTTGTCTTTCTTTTGGGCAGGGCTGCCTCCAGTGGTGTGTTTTGGGGTATCTGTGACATTATTAGGATTTTAGGCAGCCTCTCTGCTAATGGGTTGGGTTGTGTTCCGGTCTTGCTAGTTGTTTGGCATAGGGTGTCCAGTACTGTAGCTTGCTGGTTGATGAGTGGAGTTGGGTCTTAGTGTTGAGACAGTGATCTCTGGGAGAGCTTTCACCATTTGATATTACATGGAGCTGGAAGGTCTCTGGTGGACCAATGTCTTGAACTGAGCTCTCGCACTTCAGAGTCACAGGCCTAACACCCAGCTAGAGCACCAAGACATTCTCTGCCACATGGCTCAGAAGAAAAGGAAGGAAAAAAGAAAAAATAAAATAAAATAAAGTTATTAAAAAATTTTAAATTATTAAAAATTAAAAAAATTAGAATGTAATAGAAAAAAAAAGAACAGACAGAACCCTGGGACAAATGGTAAAAGCAAAGCTATACAGACAAAATCACACAAAGATGCATACACATACACATTCACAAAACGAGAAAAAGGAGAAAAATATATATCTATATATTAAAGATAAAAGGAAGAGAGCAACCAAATCAATAAACAAATCTACCAATGATAATAAACTCTAAATACTAAACTAAAATAAACATAAATCCAGAAACAAATTAGATGCAGAAAACAAACCCCAACTCTACTGTTGCTCCCCAAGTCCACGACCTCAATTTTGGGATGATTTGTTGCCTCTTCATGTATTCCAGAGATGCAGGGTGCATGAAGTTGATTGTGGAGATTTAATCCACTGCTCCTGAGGCTGCTGGGAGAAATTTCCCTTTCTCTTCTTTGTTCGCACAGCTCCTGGGGTTCAGCTTTGGATTTGGCCCCACCCCTGCGTGTAGTTTGCCTGAGGGTGTCTGTTCTTTGCTCAGACAGGACAGGGTTAAAGTAGCAGCTGATTAGGGGGCTCTGGCTCACTCAGGCCAAGGGGTGGGAGGGGCACTGATGCGGGGTGAGCCTGTGGCGGCAGAGGCCAGAGAGATGTTGCAACAGCCCTAGGCACTTCATGTGTTCTCCCGGGGAAACTGTCCCTGGATCATGGGACCCTGGCAGTGGCGGGCGGCACAGGCTCCCGGGAGGGGAGGTATGGATAGTGACCTGTGCTTGGACACAGGCTTCTTGGTGGCTGCAGCAGCACCCTTAGCATCTCATGCCCGTCTCTGGTGTCCATGCTGATAGCTGCTGCTTGCTCCCACCTCTGGAGCTCGTTTAGGTGGTGCTCTGAATCCCCTCTCCTCGCACACCCTGAAACAATGTTCTCTTGCCTCATAGGCAGTTCCAGACTTTTCCCTGGACTCCCTCCTAGTCAGCCGTGGCGCACTAACCCCCTGCAGGCTGTGTTCACGCCGCCAACCCCAGTCCTCTCCCTGCCTCCAAACGAAGCCCAAGCCTCAGCTCCCAGCCCCGCCCGCCCCGGCGGGTGAGCAGATAAGCCTCTCAGGCTAGTGAGTGCCGGTCGGCACCGATCCTCTGTTCGGGAATCTCTCCGTTTTGCCCCCCGCACCCCAGTTACTGTGCTATCCTCCGTGGCTCCGAAGCTTCCCCCTCTGCCACCCTCAGTCTCCGCCCGCGAAGGGGCTTCCTAGTGTGTGGAAACCTTTCCTCCTTCACAGCTCCCTCCCAGAGGTGCAGGTCCCGTCCCTATTCTTTTGTCTGTTTTTTCTTTTTTCTTTTGCCCTACCCAGGTACGTGGGGAATTTCTTGCCTTTTGGGAAGTCTGAGGTCTTCTGCCAGCGTTCAGTAAGTGTTCTGTATGAGTTGTTCCACATGTAGATGTATTTCTGATGTATTTGTGTGGAGGATGGTGATCTCCACGTCTTACTTCTCCGCCATCTTTAAGGTCTCTCTGATTACATCTTGAGCTGTTGCTTTTAATCGTGCATTGAACTCCATGGTGTGCCCTCAAAACATTTTACCTATCACTCTTTCAGTATTGAATACGCAAGTTTGCATACAAAAATAACACTGCAGGGAATATCTTTGTACATGTTCCCTTTGGGACTTCTATACGAACTTCTTTGAGATATATATCCAAAATAGAGTTGGAAATGAGAAGTTGTACACATACTATTTTGACTGGGTAGAGCCAGATTGTTCTCAAGAATAGCTGCTCTAGTTCACACTCCCAACAATAGTGCCTGAAGGTTCCAACAGCCCTACATTACTTCCAACACTTGGCATTGACACCTTTCTAATTTTTGCTGAATAGGTTTAGTTTGATTTCTTACTGTGGCTTTAATTTACATGTCCTTGATTTCTAGAACATTATAGCATCTCTTCACATACTTCATGGATGTTTGGATTTTCTCTTCTGTATTACTTGTATCCATTTTTTAAATTGGGGTTACTGGGTTTTTTTTAGCTAATTTGCAAAAATTCCTGGTGTATTTTGATTATAAATACCTTGTCAGTTCTTGGCATTACAGATATCTTTTTCCATTCTATCATCTCTGTTTTTACTTTGTATATAAGTATTCTTGTTGAATAGAAATTTTTAATTTCAGTGCAATCATACTGGAAGAGGAATGGGTCAATAAACTTTTCTGCTTCTCTGGAATTTAAAGTTTTGAACTTAAGGACAATAAGACTCAGTTGATTTTTGAGATACATTGATCATAGCATGAACTGCTAATGTAATTGCATGACTTGTTTCTGTCCCTTACTTTAAAAGGTCTACTATTTTTTTAAATTTTCTTTGAAATCTGTGAGGAATTTTAATATTCTTTCAACAAAAATTCTCTTCTTGTTGAAGTGAGCCAGAGTTGCTTTTTATTGCTTACAATCACAAGAACCTTCACTAATACAGTAGATGAGAAACAATGACAAAATGACATTCTCAGGATCACAGTTCATAAAATAGTCATGCAAACCTTTGTGATCTATGAATTTCCAACCACCAAGAGGTCTTTCCCTCATAACCCTGTTCAAATGAACAGAGCACAAAATGGTATATTCTCATATAGTAAAACTTATATTATTGATAGATAAATGACCTTCTCACTCAGTTCCACAATTACATTTAGTTATAAATATATACTCTAATAAAAACATGACAATTTGATCATTCAGAAGCACTAAATACATTTAAAATGATGGACCTTAATATAATACTCCAAAGATCTCTCTTAAGAGAACTCTGAATAAGCTAAGTTTTCTCATTTTTTGGTGACCTTTAATCTGGGCAGCACTTGACTCATCAGCTGCATCTTTCTATATATGCATATACTTAGACAGTAAATACATTCTCTTCCCAGCACAAGTTTTGTGTCCTATCAAAGGATCAATTATGATTCTGCAAGTGGGCAATGCATTACTAAATAATGTCAAAACTGTGATTGCCTTAGAGAATAAAGACAGAACAATGTTTATGTAAGAAGTGCTCAAGGAATGCAGCTTCTTATTTTTTTTTTGAGTTTCTGTTCTTTAACTGGTAATTGCAATGTGCCTAGATCCTAAAATAGAGATTCCTGAGAACAGATGTGATTATAATTCTGTCAAGGACAACAGTTTGATTTTTGTTACATTACAGGAAACGAATCTTTCAGGTCAGTGTGAGTGAGAATTCGTTTACTCTTTTATTCTAGTACTTCTCAAACTTTGTTAGTCATAAGATTTTGATTTAAGAGTTCTGGGTAGGGCTTCCCTGGTGGCGCAGTGGTTGAGAGTCTGCCTGCCGATGCAGGGGACACGGGTTCGTGCCCCGGTCCGGGAAGATCCCACATGCCGTGGAGCGGCTAGGCCCGTGAGCCATGGCCACTGAGCCTGCGCATCCGGAGCCTGTTCTCCGCAACGGGAGAGGCCACAACAGTGAGAGGCCCGTGTACCACAAAAAAAAAAAAAAAAAAGAGTTCTGGGTAAGGCCCTGGAATCTGTATGTTTAGCACCCCAGGTAGTTCTTAGGAGGTTAGTGCATATCCTGTCCAAGGGGGAATTCTGTTTTAGTCTATCAGAATAACATGGAAAGGAATTGATTGGAGTGAATATCTTTGGGAAGTTTGTGATATAAACTACTGTAAATTTATTAAGTCTTACTAGAATTTTAGAAAATAGTCCTTGCTTATAATTTGCAAAGGCATCAGATGTCTCATCTATAAATATAACACAGTGTTGCTGTGGAAGTTAGATGAGATGGTATATGTAAATTACTGATTTTTATTCACTTTTTCACTTAGCAAAAAGTTTTTGAGTTCCTACCGTGTTAAAGTTAGCTTGGAAGATACAGGGCACACAGAGATTATAAAATTCTGTTCTTGAGTTCATGGTATATTAGAGTTCATGTTATATTAGACAAATACATAACAAATAATTGCATATATATTGAGATGAGGATAATAACACCATGTATGGTAGGGTTCTTTGGTAGAAAAAGTAGTGTTCAATTGTGTTAGAATGTAAGTCCCTTTCATTAACTCAATAAATATTATCAATTATTTGCTATGTCTGAGGTGCTGTTAGATATAAGTACTACAATTGTGAATTGAAGATAATCCCTGTCCTCCTGACAATTACAGTCTAGTAGGTTACAAGCTCTTATGAATTAACAGGAAATGAAAATGTGGTATGATAAGTGCTATGATTGTAAAAATATAGTGTATTATCACATTATAAGAGCATCAGATCTATACTTTGGAGTAGAGACATAGATAAATTGATAAATGAAAGATGAAAAGAGGTCAGGCAGATGAAGAGGGAAATAGAGTAGTTTATACAGAAGGAGCATCATCTGAGAAGACCTGGTAGTGAGGGAGAGGAGGACATAGTTGATCTGAATGTGGGACTAAAGCCTAGCACGAGAGGAACATTATAGTGAGAGAAAATGCTGGAGAGGTGAGCAGGAGTCAGGAGTTGTGGGTCATGTTGAGTAATTTGGACTTTATTCTTCAAGTGTGAGAAACCACTGAAAGGTGTTTTGCAAAGGAAGGACATGATCAAATTTATGTTTCAGAAAACCACTCAGGCTCCTGTGTAGAGAACAGACTTGCAGAGGGTTAAAACAGCAGGTAAGAGGACTGATTGGACTGATACATTAATTGAGTTGAGAGGCAATGGAGATGTGAATGAGGGTAATTTTGGGTGGATAAAGAGAGTTGGGCAGATCCAAGAGATAAGAAGCAAGTAGAGTAAACAGTACTTAGATATTTGTATTCTAGATTTGTGCAGTGAAAAGCACATATATGGCACTCAAAAAAAGTCTGTTGGATGAGTCAGGAAGGGACTTCACAAAGGAGATAATAGAGCTGGATTGTGACAAATCTTATGTATTGGACACATTTTCTGGATTTTCCGCCGGGTCTTCAAACTCAGTGTTTCCATAATTGCATCTATCTTTGCCCATGAAATCTACTGCTTATCTTGACATTATTTTGTGGACCTGACATTAAATCTCCTTCTGCTAACCCAAGACTGGGAATCATTTACCTCTTTTTCTCCAGGGCCTAAAACAATACTTTGCCCAAATAGGCAAATGTATTCCACAATTTTTGGTTGAATGAACAACTCCATGAATTCACCCAACATCAAAACCTCACCATGAATGAAGCATACCCACTCACGCCAGTGGTCAGGATTGAGCCTATCTTTGCAACATTTTCTGAATCTACCCCTTTCCTCTATTGCTGTTTGTTTGTTTGTTTTTGTGGGCACAGGCAGGATTCTTCTCATATGTCTCTTTATCTCCAAGCTGTGCCCTCTTCGATCCATTCTAGTACAGTTGCCACATAAGTGTTGTGGTAAATTGTCATGGCTCTCTTCTATTCAGAATGTTCAGTGACCCTTCCTCACCAGACTAGCCTGCTCCTCATGATCCTCCTTTATTTCCCTTCTGTTTTTCTCTTCTTTTTCTCCTATTACCCTCCCCTCAGCTCCCACACACTAGTTTCCTTTAGCCATAAAGGCATTACCGTTTCTCAAAATGCCCTACATTTTGGCACATCTATATTTTGACTCATGTTGCCTTTTGCTTGGAATTCTCTTCATTTCAGATTCTACTTGTTCAAAGTCTATCCTCCCTTCAAAACCTAGGCCTAACCCTTATCATACCCATGAAACCTTCTGAGTCTTTCTCCAACTAGCAATGACTACTCTTCTCTAAGCTCCAAGGACATTTTAATTTGCACATGGCTTATAGTACACATCACTTTCTTTCTTTTAACTGGTTATTTGTATTTATGTTCTTCTTCCCTTTATGTACTGTAAACAGGACGTGGATTATATGTATTTTCTTTTTGCTGACACAGTGATACCTTGTCTTTTGCCTTAGGAACAGAATATACCCATTAAACATTTATTGAATGAATGAATGAACAAATATCCAAAATCCATTCCTGGCTAAACCCAAGGAACTATTTTGCCATTCTCCTTATCATTTTATTCTCAAAAAGGGCTATGATTATCCCCTAAAGAGGAATGAGGAGTGAGTAGAAATGTTTTGAATGTAACAATGTCTAGGAAAGGGTCACTACTGACATTCAGTGGTTAAGGGCCAGGGATGCTGAATTTCCTGAGGCACTCTAAACAGTCTCTCGTCCACTTCCGTTGAAAAACATTTATAGGCTTTGAGTTTTAGTATATGGTAATCCTATTCTTGGTTTTTCTTTCTTGGATTTTGGCCACATAATTATGTTAAGAATTTGATGAAATAAGATGTATAAAGCCTCTAGGTTACTTTTCAAAATAAGCTTGCAGTCAGTGATAGCTGTTATTGTCAATTGTTTATCAAAAAAATAGGGATAATCATATTAGGAAGATTAAATAAGTTACTGCATAGGAAGCTATTTGCACAATGCCTGGCATATTGTAAGTGCTCAATAAACATTAACTATTATCATTATTATTGTTATTCTGTTATTAGTATTATTTTCACATTTTACAAAGTAAGATTATATTGAATTTACTGTCCCCTAAAAGCCTGAGGACTTTTTCACATGAAGGGGTGTTAAGTCAGTTCCTCTGCGATCTTACACTTATGATGGAAATAAGCTCAGACTTGCTGTGCTTTGGTTCCTTTTGAAGGTTGATGGGAAATTCCAAGGTAAACCAGAATTAATGCCTGTGGTCTTTATTCACAGCACTGAGAAAAGAATATCAAGGTGAAACAAAAGAGCAATTTGATTCTAGGTTTTGCATTGAAATGGATCTGGCTCTGTGCTGCTTTTTATTTTGTGCTGGAGCCACCGCCTTTCCATTCAGCATTTGGTTTTCTGGAGAAAGAAATGTATGAAGACAGAAATTTGCTTAGGGGCTAGTTTTTTTTTAATATATATATTTTATTTTTACTACTGCATGTTTTAGTGGGGCTTAAAATCTATCCGCCTTTGAATTTAGCATTAACTTTCTTTTGTTTGTTTTTTACATTATTTTTTATTTAATAAATTTGACATTACATTTCATAAATTTAAGGCATACAGTGTTACTTCGATACATTTATCTATTTAATATGATTGCCATTGAAGCAATATTTATCACACTGTATCATTATAGTACAATACTATTGTCTATATTCATTATATTGTGCATTAGATCTCTACGTTTACAACTTGTTACAAGTTTGCACTCTTAAGCACCGTAAATATTATTCCCCCAGCCCCATCCTTTGGTAACTACCATTTTACTCTCTGTTTTCTTTTTACAGGTTTTCTGTTTTGGCAGAATTTTTAGATTCTGCATATAAGTAATGCCATACAGTACTTGTCTTTCTCTGTCTGACTTATCTTGCTTAGCATAATGTGCTCAAGGTCCATTTATGTTGTCACAAATGGCAGTATGTCTTTCTTTCTCATGGCTGAATAATATTCCATTGTATATTAACAAAATGAAATGGGAACCTACAGAATGGGAGAAAATTTTACAAACTATATGTTGGGATATATATATATATATATATATATATAGAGAGAGAGAGAGAGAGAGAGAGAGAGAGAGTCACATTTCCAAAATATCTGAAGAACTAACACAACTTTATAACAAAAAAAAATGATTAAAACTGGACAGTAGAATTAAATAGGCATTTTTTCAAAGCAGACATTAAAATCATCAACAGACACATGAAAAGATTCTCGACATCACTAATCATCAGGGAGATGCAGATAAAAGCCACAATGAGATATCACCTCACACCTGTTAGACTGGCTATCATTGAGACAAGAGACAAGTGCTGGCAAGGATCTGGTGAAAAGGGAACCCTGGTGCACTGCTGGTGGGAATGTAAATTAGTCCAAACATTATGGAAAACAATATGGAGTTTTCTCACAAAGTTAAAAATAGATCTACCATATGATCCAGCAATTCCACTTCTGGGTATATACCCAATGTAAATTAAAACAGGATTTTGACAAGATATGTGCATACCCATGTTTATTGTAGCATTATTCACAATAGCCAAGATATAAAATCAGCTTTGTGCTTGCTTTCATAATTGTTACCCTCACTGGCTCACAAAGCTGTTTCACATACATTTTGCCTTATTTGATTTTTCACAGCAGCCCCATGAAGTAGGGATCATTATTACTTTTTTACCAATGAGGAAACTGAGCTTATTTATGACTCACACGTATAGTGTCAGCTCAAAAATTCACATTTGGGTTTTCTGGTTCTAAAATCTAAGATTGACAGGTGAACCATTTAATAAAATGATAGGAATATAAGGGATTCTTAGAATCAGATTGTTAGGGAGAGCAATGAGAGAGGAAGAAAGGAAACTTCTTTATGGACTGATTTCTATATATCAGTCATGTTGCTAGGCATTATTCATTAGCCATTTCATGTATCCTATATAGAGAGGGTATAGAACTGAGTAAAAAATAAATAATTTAGCAGGCCCCAAGCTATATACAGGCTGTGTGCTAATTTTTTGAAGTTAGTTTAAAGCTCAGAATGCTTCCAATGTTAAGAGTGTTCAAAGTGTTGGTTAAAAATAATTAAAAGTGGTTCAAAGTTATCAGGCAAAGTTCTCACAAAGCCTGTTATTAAATACCATTTTTATCGTTGGTTATGATTTTAAATGTATGATGCAGGGAAAGGATTTCCCTGGCAGAAGTGGGAAGGGCAAGACAGGATGGCTTCAGCCAGAGCCATTTGTAATAATAATGGTAATTTTAAAAATCCATTATCAAAGAGTCTAGGGCTTCATGTTTTCTATGTTTTTGTTGGGACTTGGAGGAATCATAATAGAATTCTCTTGGAAAATATATTTTTTTTCCTCTCATTAATTCAAATAATGGGACTCTTCTGGGAAAAGAATCATTGTGGACAAGTTTACTCACCAATTATTTTCAGTTATTTAAAATGCTTACAGACTTGAATTTAAATAAAGCTTTTAATGATTCTGATTAAAGCAAGTGCAGGGAAAACTTAGACATGAATTATTCTTGCCCCAGCTAGTATAAAAATTTATCAAACTCCCTCCATAGGATGAGCAGTCTTCAAATTTTTATGCGAACTGTTTATGTTTTTTATGTGTTTCAGGGAGATAAAACGTTGCATTCAGTATATATATATATACACACACATATTTCCCCTTTTCACTATGAACATATCAGTATTTCCTCTTTGTGATAACTTTTTAAATAATATAATTATTTCATTTTATCTTTCAATTATATCAGTTCTATGTGCCTTTTTTTTTTTACCCTATTTTTAAAACATCTAAAGGAAAGAGGAGGTGGATCTGTTCTTTGTGGCTTGATGGTATTAGAAGAATATTTTAAAAGCAAGTTATAGAAATCTCTTAGAAACTTATGCAACAGGTGTATGTTTATTATTCAGTGTCTTCATGAAAAAATAGAGTTTTCAACTCCCGAGGTTATACTGGTGAACATAATTTAAAATAAAACCTGAGAAAAGTAAAAGAGATTAAATAAATATTCATGAAAATGCCCTCTTTAGGAAATAGGGTCATTTGAACAGTCTATTCCATTAAAATTTGCTTTATTTCACTTAAATTGGTTACCTTGCAGGGAAGGAAGACATAAGAATACTGAGGGATTGATTCTGAAATCTGACCCTACGAAATTATTTTGAAATCTCTCCATTGCATTAGCCAGATGGAATTTAACACAGAAAATCTAGAACTGCTCAGTTGTTTTAACCTATATATATTCAGAGGAATACCAAGGATCCATTTAAGTGCTATGTCAAAATTCTATGAAATATTAATATTTTTATTATAATATAAATACTGATAAACTACAAATTAATTTGGACTTTTATAGCATTTGGGGTGATCTAAAACTAGCATTTGCCTAAATGTGATTTGCTAACAATCACTTATAATGATCATTAAAATTAATTCATAATCAGAATAACACAGAATAGACTGTGAAATCATTAGTGTAATTTGATTTTTATTAATGAAAATCACTAGAAATTAAACCAAATAATCTTTAATCAAAAAATAAACAAATTTACAACTATAATTTTTTATCAGATATTCATAACCATATTTGCTGATCAACTATCGCGATATTTGAAAGTTCAATCTAAACAATTTACAACTGCTATGTGGATGGTTTCTCAGGCTTATGCTTATCCTACTACCCATCTCTCTGCCCTCTCTCCCCACCACTCTTCTCCCTCTTTCTCTGTTCCTTTAACTGCTGCTTTCAAGTTTTAAACATGCTATGGTCAGAATGGTTGTGTACCCTCAAAATTCATATATTGTAATTCTACTGCTCAATGTGATGATATTACGAGATGCAACCTTTGGGAGGTGCTTAGTTCATGAGGGTAGAGACCTTGAGAGTGAGATTAGTGTTTTTATAATCTCACTTAGAGCTCCCTAGCTGCTTCCACCATGTGTGAACACAGGGAGAAGTTGGCAGTTTGCAACCTGGAAGAGGGTCTTCATCAGAATCCTGTTGTGATGGCACCCTGATCTTGGATTTTCACCCTCCAGAGATGTGAGAAATAAATTTCTGTTGTTTATAAGCCACCCAGTTTATAGCATTTTGTTGTAGCAGCCCTAAAAGACTAAGACAGTAGTCCAAGCCCCTTGGGAACAACTGGAAGAATCATGGAAAAGTTAGGAGGTTAGATGAGATTGTTCTAGACCATTGATACTCAACACATGTCCTGGGACCAGAAATATCAGCATCATCTGAGAGTTTGTTAGAAATGTAAATCCTAAGCCCCATCCTGGAATTGGAATTCCCAGATAATTTATATGCAAGATAAAGCTTGAAAAGCACTGTTCTATGAGGTGCCATGAATACTGCAGGAGCTGAGTTGGTTCACATACCTTTCCATTCTTGACCATAGCTTGGTTATCTTGAGTTAGAAGTACTTTGGGATGGGGTCTAGAATGTCCACATCCTATTGCACAGGAGAATGCCCTTCTACTTTCAATCCTGCTGCTCATTTAGTCTCCTAGTGGCTAGAATAAAGGGCTAAGTCATGTAACTTTGCCCCTTCTCCGAAGATCTAAATTACGCAAGAGGTCAGACAAGACTGAGTTAATCATTATCTGAAAGCTGTTAAATTAATTAAAGAAGGAGGCTGTTAGACTGAAATGATTCTAATGCCTTAGCAGCTGTGAAAATGAATAAAGCAAACCTCATTTAAAGTGGGGTCGGAAAGCATGGAAGGGGGAGCTCTGATGCCTGTCTGCAGACCCCCTAAAGGAAGAGATGTACCTTGCATCTCCAATAGGAAAAAGGTTACTACTTTACTATCCCAGCAGGAGGAAGGAAGATTTTCTCCTTGCCCGGCAACAGCCCAGCCAAAGAGACTGTCTATGGACAGTCTCTTTGCTTATTACAATGGACTCTTTGCTTATTAGGAATAGACTCTTTGCTTATTACGAATGGACTTTTTGCTTATTACAATCCCTCCCAACTTCCCCTTTTCCTCTATAAAAGAACAGTCCTCTCATTTGTCTCTCTGGATGCCTGTGGTTTTTGCTGTAGCATACTTGTTCTGAATTGCAATTCTCTGCTATTCCCGAATAACCCCATTTTTTTGATAAAATAATTGGCTGTAAAATAACAGCCTAGCTAAGCAAACCAAGACCTAACCCTGTAGGTGCCTCAAGATTAAGTAATCAAAATCTAAGGACAACCAATCACAAACAGCTCACTAGGCTTTTCCAAATAAGGCAAATGCTTAAGCAATACCCAATCAAGTAATTTTTTTGCTTTGCTTCCACCTCTTCTCCATACAAGTCTCTTCCCAGCTCCTGTGGTTGAAGTGCTCCTAACCACTTCTGCTTTGGTGCTGCCACATTCAAATCAATTTTTGCACAAACTCTTAACATTTTTAACATGTCTCAGTTAACTTTTAACAAAGCCTTAACCAGGAATACTGCTCCAGTTCTTCTTACAGCCTTACTGGTGCATTCCCAGCAGGACAGAGGTGGAATGTCCCACTGGGGTGGGACAGTGAGAATTGTTGAGGTGTAGGCAATAAGGAGGTACATATTCTGTTACGACAAAGAAAGAGAACCTGAGCTAATTTATTTCTGTCATCCTATGTGGCCACTTGGAGTTTTTATTTGTGTTAAAAAATTTTTTTTCCAGAGTCCTTTTTTTTTCTTAATTGAATGAAAGATTCTTTAAATTCTATAGTGCTTTACAATTTTCAAAAGTTTCACAAGCATGGTTTCATATAATTCCTCAAAACCCCTTTTTTCCTCCTACCCTTTTATTGACCCTCCCTCCTCCCCTCTCCACACTAGTAACCACTAGTTTGTTCTCTATATCTGTGAGTCTGCTTCTTTTTTGTTTTATTCACTAGTGGTTGTATTTTTTAGATTCCACATACAAGTGATGTCATATAGTATTTGTCTTTATCTGTCTGACTTATTTCCCTTAGCATATTGCCCTCCAAGTTCATCCATGTTGCTGCAGATGTCAAAATTTCAGTCTTTTTATGGCTGAGTAGTATTCCACTGTATATATATATATGTCTTCTTTATCCATTCATCTGTTGATGGACATTTAGGTTGCTTTCATACATTGGCAATTGTAAATAATGCTGCAGTGAACATTGGGGTGCATGTATCTTTTCAAATTAGTGTTTTTGTTTTTCTCTTACACATACCCAGGAGTAGAATTGCTGGATCATATGGTAGTCCTATTTTTAGGTTTTTGAGAAACCTACATATTGTTTTCCACAGGGCCTGCACCAACTTACATTCCCACCAACAGTACACAAGTGTTCCCTTTTCTCCACATCCTTATCAACATTTATTTGTGTTCTTTTTGATGATAGCCATTCTGACCAGTGTGAGGTGATATCTTGTAGTTTTGATTTGTTTAAAAATTTAAAACAGTGAAAAAGAAAGCAAACTGTAAGATGTAATACTTTTGTTTGGAAAGTACAAATTTTAGTATGTATGTGAAATATTTTAGGGAATGTAAATAATGCATTTTAAAATTAAGTTTATTCTTTTAAAATTATTAACCATTTGTTTTAAAACTAAAAAATGAATCAAGAAAATAAAATGTAACATCAGTAGTAAATTGTGAGCAGGTGTCTTGATTTCATTAAAATTTACTTAATAGATACTATAATATTATTATCTATTACTGCTACAGACTAACATTAAAAATAAATTTTTTCACCTTTTTAAAAAGTTAGTATAATTAAAAATATTAATCCATTACTTTTTTGTACAGTAATTGTTTTATTTTAATTTTTAAATTATTTTAACTGATATGATTTTACATACAAAGCATAATAAAATAAAGGTCTCATCTGTATTCCTCTATTGACTGTCACCAGTATTCCTTTCATCTGATGACTATAACTAGTATAATTTTGTTTTGTAGAGGAAGGGGTGTTAAAAAATGATCCATTCCTGGTGTCAAATACACTAGGTATATTGCTACCTGAACATATCTACGCTGGAAGGTAGCTTTAGTTCAGTGCTAGGGTTTCTGTTCCTTTTGACTTCCTGAACTTGAACACCAGAATGATCTAGGTTTTACCTAGTGCAGAGCTATAATTGTTCCTGGAAAGGATTCTTTGTGAGAAGTATTTCATTTCTTTGCTTTTTAATATAACACATTATCTAACTACATCTGAAGAGTGACATGGGACTTGGGAAGACTTGACCTTGAGGGATTCCTAGATTTCACCCTATGTTAATTTTCATCCAGCATTAGATATCAGGGTGGGAATGGAGAAAGTAATTTATTACCCATATTCTGTTCTCCGAGGACACTTTCGGAATGCTCTTAAGCTAAATGTTTTAACACATATGGTTTTCCAGAGACTTTGAACTATATGGGGCTGTTTGCCTTGAGTTGCCTATTTTCTAATTTTTTGGAGACTGAAACTTTTGAATGCATTCCTACTGCATTCTCTGCATTTAGTCAAGATTGAGGAGAAGGAACGAATATATTTTTGAAACTTTAGAAGAAGAAATATAGTACATCATGACTAACTAGGATGGGTAAATGAAATAAGGATTAAAAACAGCTACCTATGAGGGGCAAGCAGGTAAAATAAATGTATGAAGCAGGTAATAGGAAGTGGAGAGGATCAGGGTAAACTGGAGAGAGCCTGTCCAATTTATTGGGACAACCACTGCTCAGCTCCAGCTGACTGCAGTCAGGGAGCTATCTGTGCACAGAGTTGCCAGACCATTTAATAGAAGTGTGAAATCTGAATTTTCGCACGGCATCTCTCAATGTTTTAAAATACAGTGCAAGCAAAGAGGAATGTGTCTGATGGCCAGATTCAGTCCACAGGCCACGAGTTTGCCACCTCGAGAAAAACAAATTTCCATAATACATTCCAATAATTATCAGCTGCTTCTCTAAGGAAGTTATTTCTTTTAGGTGTTATAAAACCATTATGTGTTAATTCATATCCAATTTTCTTTTGTTTTGTCCTTAAGGAGAAGAACAATATCATCCATTTTCTGCATAAAAATGCAATGCATTTAAAAACTTGAGCAACCCCACAGAGGACTTAATCTCTCAGTGAAACGGTACCAAACTATTCTTATAATATCACTCACATACAATTTTCTCAGGATTTTTGCTGAGGAGATCTGATGGGTCCCTGTTTGAAACAGGAAGAGAGGGCCCTGTCTTCTCTCAGTGGGGTATCTTTATACCACTAAAGGAACTCCTGGTAGATCTGAAAGTTTTTGACATGCTTAGGTTTGCTTAATTATCCCTAATACTGAAAGCTTAGTCAAAACATATTGTCATATAGTGAACAACCTCAAAGACTGTTTCTATTAATGGCAATTGCTTTAGATAATGGATCAGCTAAAACTGTTATACCTTCTGTATTCCTATATATGTCCATATTTGTATAAACAGATGTCTTCAGAAAACGAATTTTGGTTTTTCTAATTCACTGGAACTCTTAATCTTACGTCCACCTACATTAAATATTTTATCTGTATGTAAACCTTGTGTCTCTGTTAAATGATAATGCCATTATTTACCAGAATCTTCTATTCCTGCTCAATCTTTTACCCATTACCAACAATTTGAAAGCTTATTCTGACAACCAAATAAAAATGATTATTATGTCAAGATAGGGCTACCCTGGTGGCGCAGTGGTTGAGAGTCCGCCTGCCGATGCAGGGGAACACGGGTTCGTGCCCCGGTCCGGGAAGATCCCACATGCCACGGTGCGGCTGGGCCCGAGAGCCATGGCCGCTGGGCCTGCGCATCTGGAGCCTGTGCTCCACAGCGTGAGAGGCCACAGCAGTGAGAGGGCGCGTACCGCAAAAAAAAAAAAAAAAAAAAAAAAGGGTATATGTCAAGATATCAGGGCAAGTTTTAATATGCACTCTGTTAAACAAGAGTGCTTTGAACTTATATCTAAACCCAAAGTCTCCCACTTGCATTGTTTTTCGTATTTTAATTTAAGTGAAAAAATGAAATTTGAGGTATTTTTAGCAGTTTGGGGGAGAACAGTGATTCCTGTGGGGATATGAGATTGCTAAGTCATTAGGGAAATGTGAATATGTTCTTTATTCAGGTTTATGTTCAAAGAAGCTGGTACAATGTCTAGCACTTTGCAGTGACCCAGTGAAGAGCTGAGTGAGTAATGGGAGCCCAGCTGCTCCATGACAAGGTTCCTGTCAAGGCCTGGTTGAGCCTGAGATGAGTGTTGAAAGCCCATCAGCAGAGGCTGTTTTTCCAAACAAGGAGCATCCCTCAGGCTGACCTTTCCAATTCTAGAGAAAGTGGGAGAGGGGTGAGGTTCAGTGAGATTATGTGTAGGGAACATCTATGTTCAAAGATCCCATATTTTATATTCTTGTAGGAGTTTTTTTAAAGAACATATTCAAACCCACTCACTCATTTTTATTAAAAGTTAATTGTCAAGCAAATAATATTTCAAATTTAGAAATCCTACTCATTCCTAATTATAGCTGTCAGAGTGGCAGGGCTTTGTGAACTAGCTAGCAAACATGGAAAAGCCTTCCTAGTAAATCAATAAAGTGGAACACTATTAGAAATATATGATTAATTATTTAGCACAAGGAAACACTATACAGCTTGTACTGTGTCTATGTACAATTTCACAGATTCTTTTCTTTCTAATAGAAAGCTAATTGTTCTTTTTAAGTACCTAGGATACAAATCACTTGATTTTCTAAGTGGTATGTCAAACTAACTTACATAGTCAGTGTCTGCTTGTGAATATATTGCAAATATGGCTGTGGAAATAAATGGAGTGGACCATTCATAGCCTTCTTTATAATACCTCAAAGGCATCTATTATGCAGGCAAACATTTCAGCTTAACAGTTTTGTCCTTTAATAAAGAAGCTTGTTAAAATATAGCCTATTCAGAATATGCTGCTCATTCAGTAGTGATTTCTGACAGCTTATAGTAGAATGCAGGGAATTGTGACAATGATTTATTGCAAGTTATTAAAGTCATCGCAAATGTGGCATTAATTAAATTGTTTTCTTAAAATTTCAACCTAGAAGAGAAAAAGATGTAGACACAGTAATGTGTAACATTGTGGATAATATCATAGGTTGTGTAAGAAAACTTTCTGGTTTCAATTTCTGCCCTTATCATCTATTAACTGGGTGAGTTGGTCCATTTACTAATGTGTCTGGGCTGTAGTTTTCTCAGTTGAAATATGGGTCTAATAATAATAACTATACTCATTGGATGGATCAGATGTGACAATGCATGTAAAATGCTTAGATAGTGCCAAGCACGTAGTAAACAATTATTCTTGTTATTATTGCTCAAAATTAAGCTAAGAATAGGGTGTATTTTCTGCATTTCCAAAAAATATTTAGTAGTCACTTGAGAACCAATGGTTCATGTCAGCCTTTATGAATATTCACAATAAATACCATAAAACACTACTCTGTTGTATAATGACACACTTGTACAGGTGGGAATGCTTTGTTGTTTTGCTTTGTTGTTTTGCTTTTTTTTTTCTGAAGAAGTTTATATTATGAGAACATCTTATACTTCCACCTATTAGTCCTTATTTGGGTCTTTGTCCTTGGATGAAATCCCTTGCTGATAAAAGACTAATACTTTAGCTATATAAAAATTCAGCTCTCCGGCAAGCTCCTCTCTCTGGAAGATGGCTCAGCACCAGGAAATAAACAGGTCACTCTAAGCAGAAAAATAGATGTCACAAAATCTATGTCTCAAATTCTCACATTTTACTTCTAGAGGTATAATTCAGGCCTTGTCTCAAAGTTTATTTGTCCTTATTTCATACATAGTTCTTTAAGACAAAGTCATTGTCTGTATTCCTGCAAAGGATACTAGGAAGCAATAAATTAGGAATAGGAAGAATAATCATATATATCATCAAGAATTTAGCAAATGGCTTGATGACAACAAAGGAGATGAAAATTTACAAAAAGCAGAACTGATATAAAAGAATAAGTCTTAGACCTTTGGGGGCTACTTTGTATTGAGACAGACATTTGTACCTCAATAGATTCTGATGAAGTCCAAGAATGTAATAATATAAAATAATAATTGGTATTTATAAATGGTCTAAGTCATCAAGAAATAATTGGATCTGTTTAGGTTACTCTATTTAAGGAGATAAAGCATGTAATATATCAGAAATGTCAAAGTGGTGTCCTGCAGGAAGAATCTGGCTGGTGAATGTTTAGGTGCATCAGTTAATTTGAAACAATTGAATTACTTGACAATATTTAAAAATCAGAAACTTTCACTTAAAATTGGCATCTATCAATTTCTTGGAAAAATTAGAAAATGTAGTGATACTGAAATCAATCATCAACTGTATGACAACTCTCATATATTACCAATGGGATTAATAATATGGTCACCACTCTGGAAAACTGAAATTTTATCATAAAGTTAACCATAAATCTAAAATATGGGCCAGAAATTCCACTCCTAATTTAACCAAGAGGAATAAGTGTATGCGTCCAGAACAAGATTTATCTAAGAATGGTCATAGCAACGTTAACCGTAATAGCTTCAAACTGGAAACAACTCAAACGCCCATCAACAGGATGTATTAACAAACTGTGGTAGAGCCATACAATGGAATCTACTCAACAACAATAAAAATAAAAACAAATTACTGTTGTGTAACAACATGGATGGATCTCAAAAACACTACACAGAGCAAAAAAGGACAAGCATAAAAAGTACATCCTACATGATTCCAGATAAAATGTTGTTAAATGATCTTAAAAAAATTAGCTTATGATGTTAGAGATCAGAATAGTGATTGTCTTTGGGGGGGAGTGGCAGAGAAATTGACTGGAAAGGAAAATTTATGGGCTGATGCAAATATTATTTATCTTGAATTTGGTCATGTTTATATACATTGCTAATATTGAGCTATGTACTTATGATCTATGCATTTTATTGTATACACCTCATGCTTCAACAAATACTATTAGCATAAAAACAAGCAAAGCAGACAAATAATTGGAGCTAAATATCTGCCATCTCCTTTAGCCATACTCTACCTGCATGGCACCTGCAGGTATCATATTTGCAACTCTTAAGTTTATTTTTATTTATTTATTTCTTAAAGGAGTACATTTTAGCTATCTGGAAAACTCAGCTGTTCAGAATATCGAATTCCTTCAAGGTTCTAGAGAGCTGCAAATTTTTTTTTTTTTTTTTTTTTTTTTTTTTTTGCGGTACGCGGGCCTCTCACTGTTGTGGCCTCTCCCGTTGCAGAGCACAGGCTCCGGACGCATAGACTCAGCGGCCATGGCTCACGGGCCCAGCCGCTCCGCGGCATGTGGGATCCTCCCGGACCGGGGCACGAACCCGTGTCCCCTGCATCGGCAGGTGGACTCTCAACCACTGCGCCACCAGGGAAGCCCGAGAGCTGCAATTTTTAGCTCATTTTTTCTTGTGTGTTTTGCACAACATCATTTTCTGAACTTGCTTTACTGTGGGTGTTTCATTTGGGTACCTGTCCTTATACATCAAGTGATTAACTATTAGCACTCATAACATTTCAAACATTTCAAATAAATGGAAGCACGGCTTGATACAGCAGGTAGCAAGCCTATGGTGAAATAATGAAACTCATTACCCTGAGGATTTATATAGATTCAAAATAATAAAAAATAGCTGCCTACCAGCAAATAAAATTATGTATTTCAAATCTTAGATTTTAAATCATAGCTCATAGATCCATAACAATTTTCTAAAAGAAGCTATGGGTGATTTCAAGTGAATGACAATGAGGTCAACCAGTTCTCTTTCATAATACAGTTTTTGTTATTTCTATCGGGGACTAGATTCCAAGGTGAATGGATTAAATATCTGACCAAGTATGGAATTTTAATATTAAACTAATTCAGTCTCTACCAGAATAAAGAATTTCTTGGTAAAACCGTAACTCTTTGTGTTTTTCAAAAATTTAAGATTATGCACCTTCTCAAATACAAATAAGCCTCCTTATCTGTCAAATTCATTTACATTCAGAGCATGCTGTTGTTAAAGCTTTATAAAAGAGGGATCTATTCAAGGTCAACTACTATACTTGATATCAAGCATTAAAAGTAGTTTATGAGCAACACATGTTATTAATTAATAATGCACACAGTTATGTGTTGAGATTAAGCAATATTTATGCATGTAAGTATGACTCATTCTTTTCTTAATGATTTATGAGACAGAATTTTTATGTAACAGAAATTTCCAGGTATCTAATCAACCAGAAGGTATTACATTTTCATCATGAGGCAGAGATGTTTCAAACTTAATGACAACCCATTGACCTATAGTAGTGATTTCAGGTTTGATTTGCATAGTCATCTCCACTGAGTTGAAGCTGACTACTAATTAGAATTCCAAGTCTGAAGATATAAATAGACTGTAATAGTGGGCTTTTTATGTTTTCCAGGTTTTGTCCTTAATGCCCCAAATTAGGAGATGTTACCATGAAGTCACATTGCCATCTGCTCATATATGGCCTCACTTATGAGTTAACCATGCTTATGTAGATCTACAACATCCCTGCATCCCCAGAATGTTATAGGAGTTTTCTACCTGATGCTCCTGTTGCCGGGCACCCCTTGCTCAGCACTGCCCACATGCAATAGATTCATCCACATCAAAGGCCATTTTCACAAGTTGTCCTGATACTCAAGATGTTTCTAATGTCAGAAAACAGTAAAAACCTCTTCTAAGAGCACAGAGGTAGATTACATGTCAAGATCTATCATGATACAGCTATGCAGCCTTATTTTAACTTTTAGGTCATTTTAACTTTTTGACCTTATTTTTCTCAGGTAAATTGATATAGTAAGTACTCTTTGCTATCCCTATCTCATTTGTTCAACAGTAAACAGTGTAATCAACTTTGGCTGCACATAATGAACACCTGGGAAACACTGACAATCTACCAATATCTGTAACTGAGGCATTAATAGTGTTTAAATCTCCACAAGTGATTCTTATGTGCAGTCAAGACTGAGGAATAATGATGTTGAAGGAAATCATAGAAAAGTCTTCTGAAGTGGTAAATGCTCTTAAACATTTTCAGCATTTTTATCAAATCAACTCTAAACTGCTGTCCTTCAGATTCATTATCTGTCATATTGCCTCTCTATCCAGAGTTTCTCCCTGACAATTGGTTCTTTTTGTGTCGCCATGTCCAGAATGGGCCCAATTCTACATAGCACTTATTATTATCATTAAATGTTTTAAATTAAATTTATTAAACATTATAAATTTTAAAAAATAATCTATCTCCTACAACCTCTGAAACAACCCTAAGATGTTCATGCCTATTATCTCCTCAACTGTGACTCAAAACTCATTTCTTCCCACTATGTTGTACACACTCAGGAGTTCCATCTCCCCTAAACATACAAAGAAACAATTATAACATCAAATTATCGTTATATATTACCTTGTCATTATCTAGTTGCCTTATGTGTGCAAGTTTTCCTCTTCTTAAAGCTATAAACTCCTTGAAGGAGTTACCATGTCTCAGATGTGTTTTGTTTTTCTCTTTCATATATTGTCTACAGGGTATTATTTTTTCACGATTAAATTTGAACTATAGAAGAAATATTTTCTTTGAAAAATGTCATAGACATACTTCCACTATTTCCCTTTAAAATATTCATGGCATGGACTTCGCTGGTGGCACAGTGGTTAAGAATCACCTGCCAATGCAGGGGACATGGGTTTGATCCCTGGTTTGGGAAGATCCCACATCCCACAGAGCAACAAAGCCCGTGCGCCACAACTACTGAAGCCCACGTGCCCTAGAGCCCGTGCTCCGCAACAAGAGAAGCCACCACAATGGGAAGCCCACACACCACAACGAAGAGTAGCCCCCGCTCACCGCAACTAGAGAAAGCCCACAGAGCAACAAAGACCCAATGCAGCCAAAAATAAATAAAATTAAAAAAAAAATTCATGGCAATATGGACACTTGTGATGGCTTCTATTCTTTGTTTAAAAGACCACCAACCAGTGTGAGCAATGATTTCCCTTTGGTACCAGTAGAGCTAATTTGAATCTGTGACCAAGTGGTGAAAATTTGAGGGAAATTTATTACTTATAGAAGGGATGCTTCTGTAATAGCCACCAAATATGAGAAGAAATTAAGGTGGGCAAAGACATGCACTCTTAAGGTTTTTTGTGATTGCAATACAAAATTCTAAAAAAAAAGGAAAAGTCAGCTTGTCTCTCTCCATGAGATGCAGAATGTACATATATGCTGATACCTTAAAAAAAGGTCTGGGTCTATGAGTATTCAGAGACTTGATGGATGGATCATCTCTCAGGATCTCTAATCCTCCATCATTGGGGCTGAGTGAAGGGCTTTTCAGAAGAGGTGATGACATAGGTAGTATCTAATCAAAAAATGCAAATTCAAAGAAGCCAGCCAGCCTGCTTGTGCCTGTGTTGTGATAATATGGGTTGAAAAAGATGATGGTGGCATGTTTTTCTGGCTTCACCTTGGCAGACATAAATGCTCCAGCACTGTATGTGCTAATTCAGACATGAGATAGATAGACAAATCAGCTTAGATATGTGACAGCTTCACTGCAGCTTGTTGTAGATATACATCTTTTTTTTTTTTTTTTACCCTTGGGATTTCACAAGGAAAACGCATTGTAGGGTGGATTGTAATGCAAGAAAACTATGTTTATTAGCAATTGACAGCTGTAGGTTTCTGTCATCTTCAAGAAGGAAAGATGTCTGGTAATAAAGGAGCTCATCCATAAATCTGTATATGATGGGAGAGACTTTCTGTGAGAATTCTGTTCATATGGGATCGTTTCAGCACATAGCAGGCAGAGGTTCTCCTTCTGACTCTTTCTCTTAGACAGAGTTCCAATCTAAGGGCTTCAGAATTTTGTGTAATATTTAAAAAGTTAATTACATGCTGTGACTATAAAGATAATGCGATTACTTGGTATCATCAAAATGCACTCCTCTCCTGCAATGTTGGTGAACCCGCATTAAGCCACTTACGCCCATTCACGAGTTTTCCCAGTAATCAAAAGCAGGCACTTCTGAAATGACTATTTGGAATTACAGTTAACATCTGGAATGGAAAAGGGAAGTGACTAACTCACCTGCTTGACACTTGAGACACTTAAACATCTTTTTATCTTTCAAGGCCAAACTTATTGAAGGAGGGGGTATCTATTTATTGCCTCCATTTCTTACTAACTAATGATTTATTTCACCAACCCAGTGAGATTGCTTATTGAAATGGCTTCAGATGACCTCTTCATTTGTCATATTCAACTGTCCTTTCTTGGTCTTCATTTTTCTTGGTGGTTTGGTATATTTAACACATTTGACCACTTCCTTTATCACAACACTGTTCCTCTGGCTTTTATGACAATACTATATCTGAAGTTTATATTTTTACTTCTTTTCTGTTTCTTATTCCGATTTATTTTCTTCCTTCTCTAGAAAAATGGAATAAGAATGTGATAGTTTGCTCTACCTTTTCTCTGATCTCTTTACATCTCCTTCAAATATTTTATCCATTCACATCTCCAACCATCATTGTTAAAAGAACAGAAAAGAAAGAAAATCACCAATCTCCCATGGAATTTATCTGCTGAATTTTCACTTGAATGCATATAAGATAAGAACAGGATCTCTTCTGAATGTCTGCATTTTCACATTCAATAAGTTTCTAATTCTTATGATTTTTTTCTTTGCAATCTTTGTCAAATCTTTCTATTCACATTGACTCTAGTCTAATCATGAATCTCTCTCTATCATTTTTGAGTCATTGCAGTAGCATTCCAGAAGAAAAGTTTAGTCCCAATGTGCTTTCATTTCTTCTGATTATGACCATCTAATTAATATTTCTAAGATATAAATTGTATCACATTATGTCCTTGTTCACAGCCATCAATATCTTACCTTTGCTCAGTGTAAGTTCCATGAAGATAGAAATTTTATTCATTTTATGTATTATTATATCCTCAGTTATTAGGTGACTGACACATAATAAGTTTTTAATAAAATTATTGAATGAATAATAAGGAATCCACTCTAAATGTAGCCTGAATTCAATATTTTCCACCATTTGACACCGATCTACTTCTTTGAACCTATCTTTTTTACTCTTTTGTGAATCTCAAGTTCCAGATAGGTTAATCTACTTCTTACTTCTGCCTTCTAAATCTTGTTTTACTTAAAATTCTAAAGTCTGACTTCATTAATCGCATCTGAAAACTGCAGCTCATTTTTACATTCACTGAATACTTTCACTATGGCATGCACTTTGCTATGTGCTTTCCATAGGTTATCATTTACCTTTCACAACCACACTGTGAGATAGGTATCATTTTCTCCTATTTTACAACTGAGGACATCGCAGATTTGAGAAGTGAAGTCACATAGCAGTTAAATTGCAGAGCTGAGATTTGAGGCTTGAATAGTTCAGCTCCAGAGCCTAGCCTCTCAGTTCCCATGCCTTTCACATTCACGGCATTCTCCTCTGAACTCTTGGCATGTGAGGTCTGTATTGCTTACTTGGCATTATTCATATTTTCTTGCAGGATTGTTTAATTTGTTATATATATTAACCTTATCTCTCAAGTGCAGAGACTTTGTCTCTTACCTCACCATTCATAGATCCTAATAGAGATATGAACAATGATACTGAAGTATCATAATCACCTTGTGGGATTTCTTTTGGATCAAAGCACACACTTTGGTGCTGGTGAATGAAAAACTGAACAGGTATTACCTATTGAGTGCTTTATACTAATATGAGCATTAAGTCCACTTAGTAAAATATATTTTCAGAACTGCAGTAGGTATAAAATAAGAAGACCTGTTTATTTATGTAAATAATTAAAAATAAATATCAGGCATGCCCCATTCCTACTCATTTAAGTCATTTTAATGATGTCTGAAATATAAAAGGAGATTTTGTTAAAGGTCTCTAAGGAGAAAAGGGCAACACCACTAAATAAAGAAGCATGATCATGCTGGGGCAAACTTGAAAGGAGATGGCATTTATACAAAATGCAATTTACTTTGACAGTAATTTTCTGAGCTTCCCTGGTTATTATTGAAGATACATCTGTGTTTGAAAAAGAATGCTCCCTCTTTCCTCGCTAGCCAGCTGCTCTGTTTGATCCTGCAGTGAAGTCACCATCCTGTGTTAATGGCTTCACAGTTTGCTCCTGGAGAAAAAAATTATTATGATGTCACAAATTTGTCATTTTGACTTCACTGCAGGGTCAGGTTGGGGGAGAAAATGGGTTGTAAAGGATAAAATCTTTCAGGCAGAAACTTTTTTTTTTCTCCTTGTAACAAGAAATACGTGGTGTTAGGACAAGCACTTAAAATCAAGCAGATGAAAGGGTACATGACTATAAAGGTTCATAGGTATCATGTTAGAAGTAATCCATCTGAAATTCTCTTACTTTTAATGATGCCAGGATAACTTTTAGCTCTACATCCAGGCCAATCTTTTTCTTCATTTTTCTCTATACACCCTAAAGTTCCCAGTTTCAAAATGGAGACTTTCCTTTCCTGGAATTGCAGTTTTTTCAACATCTTAAACTCTTTGAAGAATCACAATAGTATATTCTCTCTTTGCATATCTATCAAAGAGCTGCATTGTCCCAGCATTTTTAAATTAATGCACATGAACTTCAGCTTAAGATAGCAGGGTTGAGGCAATTCTTTTCCTTTCTCAAATCCATTAAAAACAATGACCAAAAATTTTAAAAAAGAAAAAAAAAAACAACTATCTAAAATGAAACAAAGGAATGGTTAAAACCTCAAACTACTAACTGTTCACACACCCACCAAATCATGTAAAATCTGAGCCTAAACAGGGCAGGATGCTGAGAGCCAATGCACGCCTCCTTGATCATTGACGGATATTGATTTTCTCAAAAGTAAATGTTACAATCCAGAAAGGCATAGACAATGATTCTTTGATTCAAGATGACAAGATCCAGGGGGTATAGTGGCTGCAGAAAAGCACAGAACCTCCCTGTAGAATATGTTTAATAGCATAGAATGACAGGGGAGGTGGCACAGAAGGAGAAACTAAACAGAGACTCACTATTACTATTGACCAAAGCCTAGTGTTCTTTGCAAGGGTGAGTGCCAGAGGTGATGCAGGGAAAAAGAGGCAGCTGCACAGGGAATGCTTGACATAAAAGGATTTTCTGTGAGTCACAATGACTACTTGCACACGGAGGGGAGTCATGCACTCAGGACAAAGGAAATAACTGAATTGGTGTGAGAGTGTTTGAGACCACAAATTTCCATCGAGGCTCTAGACTTACGTATCCTATAGCTCATACTCCCCAATCCTCCTATAGACTATTTTTCAGCAGGTAGCTAGCCTCATTCAAACTTGAGTAAAACTTAGAAGCCAACCCATTAACTGTGGGGAAAAAAGAGGAAATAGACATAAGCAAATGGTAGCAAAGTAAACATGTAGCATAAGAATTCTTTCCTAAAAATACACAGGAAGAATTTAAATAAATAACTTTTCAAAGAAGTAAAATATATATGTATATCAGGGTGCAAATAAGAGACTATAAAATAGAAAAAAGTTAAAAGCAAACTGTTAGTCCTCAGAAAAGAAATGTAAGGAACAAATAAAACATACTGGAAGTGAAGCCATATAATGAAGCAATTTAAAGTATAATAGAAGAGGCTCAAAGCACAAAGATATAGTGGGTATAATGGGAAAAAACACACAAAATTAAATGGAAAATAACAAAGATACAAAATAGTAATGAATAAGATAATAGAGAACGCAGAATATATCTAACTGATTCATATTTAGTGTTCCTGAAGAAGAGACCAGAATGATAAAAGCTTTCAAATATAAGAAAAATCCCTGAAAAAAAGAGAGGCTTTCATTTACATATAAACAAGGTATTTTGTGTCTTTGGAAAAGATGATACAGGATGATTGGTGCCAAATTTGATGATACTGCTGAATTTCAATATCAAAGAAATAATATATAAACAGCCCGGTAGAAAACAGGTTAAAAAACAGACTGTCCTCAATCTTTTTAAAGAGAACCCAAGAGCAAAAGACAATACATATGCTTTAAAAGTTCTGAGAAAAAGATGTGTGTTTTATACCCAGTCTAGTTGTCCTCTAAGTACAAAAGGCAGTTTGGCAGACCACCTTATGCATGGAAGAACTTAGGGATGCAACAATGAAAAAATCTTTTTTTTGAAAAACTACTGGCTAGATCTTGCTGGCCAGAAGGTGAATCAAGACAAACCTGAAGGGCTTCCCTGGTGGCGCAGTGGTTGAGAGTCCACCTGCCGATGCAGGGGACATGGGTTCGTGCCCCAGTCCGGGAAGATCCCACATGCCGCGGAGCGGCTGGGCCCGTGAGCCATGGCCGCTGAGCCTGCACGTCCGGAGCCTGTGCTCTGCAACGGGAGAGGCCACAACAGTGAGAGGCCCGCGTACCACACACACACACAAAAAGACAAACCTGAAGAATAGAGAAACATGGCAAAAAAAGAAAAGTAAGCTCTGAATTGGTTAAGATATAAAATTATGACTAAAGTGTGGTACTTATAGCTAAAGGACAGAATTTAAATGCTATCAAGTAGACAAGGGAGAAAAATAAACAAAAATCATGAAAGATATAGGAAAGGAGATGGCAACATGTCTAAGACTAATTTATTCATCTATCATGAAGGAAAGTCAATGGACTTGTGTACATTTGAAATTTGAAGTTAGAAATATAATATAAACTTTTAAATATTTTTTCCATTTTTATTAAAATAAGCAAGCTCTTTTAGGAACTAATACCACTTTGTTGAAGAAACATTTATGTAGATTCTAGAATTTTATTCCCACTCGTTTCTTTTTCTTAAATTCAAATGAAAATAATTTTATATTTGTATTAAAACAGCTTGTATGATGTGATTCCACTCTTCCAAATTTATTACTTGAAGGACCTATATCTATCTATATCTAGCTGGCTAAGAATCTAACCAGATAGGTCTCTTTAGATGCCAAGTTCTCTAGTATCCAGCTCTAATTCCATATATCCTTATTTGTTATCTTCCATCTATGTAAGAACATAAAGAAATGCCTGAAATTAATTTTACCTAAAGTTAATGATGATCCTTTTCGGTTTGGGAGATTCGGAGTAATATTTTTTTTTCTATTTATCCTCTCATCAATACTTAACATTTATTTTTATCATAATTTTTGTTTTTCAAAACCCACACTGGATAAGAAAGCAGGGGAGTGGATCATCACATTTTAAAAACATTCAAATAAGAAAATTTTTTATTCGGCTTGAATAAATGGCTCTTTTGAGTGTTAGTGATTGCAAATAACACAATTTAAGAGTTTCTACATGTTGCTTTGGAAGTCTTCCTTCTTTTAAAAACTTATCCTTCCCTTGGTTGCAACCTCATTGCTCTGTCTCTTCCTTGGGCTGCTTTTCCATGTCTTCATTTCTAGACTCCATATCACCTCTAGCTTCTTTTCCTAAATGGAGAATTTCACTAAGACCAGTCCTGGGTTCTTAGCTTTTTTCTATGCTTTTCTCTTCTCACCAAAGCCTTTCTAGAGCAATGACTCTCATCTCTGAGATTATGACCTAATCCATTTCTCCAGGCCTGTCTTCTCTCCTGAGCCCTGGTTTTACTCTGTAGATGCTTGAAACTTTTCCTTGTAAGTTTCTGCCGTCCTCCCAAATTCAAGTTGGATAAAACCGACATCTTATTTCTATAAAAATAAACAACATACACATATACAGACACGTACATCAAAGTAACAAGAACAACAGGAACAAAACCTCATTCTTCCTTTCAAAAGTTTATTTTATTAAAGTCTGTTAACTGCCAAATGTTTCAAACCCAGCTGTCTAGTTTCTCACCTCCCACTCAGTTCTCATCCAACAATAATTTGGCCTTTATTCCTTCTTCTCTTCCTAAACTACTTTCATCAAGGCCACCAATGCCCTTCATATAATTAAATCCAATGGGAGGTCCTTTTTAGGCTTCAACTTGTTTGTCTGCTAGGCATCTTTCAAAAATACTAACTACTTCTGGCAAGAAACAACCCCTTTCTTAATTCTCTCATACCACATCCTCTGCATTTTTTTCCCCCTAACCATCAACTTCTTAGTCTCCTGGGCCAGCATATCCTCCTTTACTCCCCTTCTGAACATTGCAGATTTCTAGGCTTGCTCTAAGCCCTGTAAGCCTCTTACTGTAAATTTTCTTCCTAGTGGTTTTCATCCATATCTATGACTCATCTCTTTGCTAGGGACTTTTACATTTAGATCTGTAGCCTAGACTGTTCTTCTGAGTGTCAGACCTATATTTCTATCTTCTGATTCAACATTTCCAATTGGATGTCTCAAAGAAGCATCAAACTCAACTTGTCCAGAAATGAACTCATAAATTTCCCTTTCCAAACCTGGGCCCACACTGTTCCTGTTCTTAGGAATACCCTTTTCATCATTTGCCTAGTTAACATCACTTCCTCAGAGAAACCTTCTTGGACAATCCCAACTCACACAAGTATTCTTGTTGCATGCTCGCATAGCTTCCTCCATTTCCCTTTATAATCCCTAACAGAGCTCATAATTATATATTTGTTATTTGATTATAATTAATATATTGGTTATTTGATTAATGTCAATCTTCATCTCAAAAGTGTGGGTGTATATATGATTATATATATAATATACATATTTAACATATATTACATGTCTTATATGTATAGTATAATATACATATGTAATATATATGTCCATACATTTAGAATATTTATTCTGTAAATACTTATAATTAATAGACGTATGTTGTTTATTTCATATCTATTTATCTACCTCTAAAGCTTACATGCCTCATTGAACCCACGTGGACTTGCACAGTGTGTGACAAATAGTATACCCTCAATAAATATTTGTTAAAAGAATACACTTTTTAAAGTAAATTAATAAGTGGTAGAGCATTGTCTCTGGCATCCAGGCTTTAAGTCATGACATCTTTGTTTTTTCCTTTAACCTCACACTACATATCCAGCTATTATCAAGTGCCTTTGAAATAAAACATTTCTTCTAGTCCTTTTCTTCCTATTTATTTGCTACCATTCTGGTCCAGGTCCTAATCACCTTGTATTTAATCTATTGCAAGTCAAAGTTTGGTCTCTATTCCTTCAATCTATTCTTTATAATACTGTGAGATTAAACATCTAAGAATTATACTTTGTACCTAGTATTCTCTCACTCAAAAATCTTTCAATATTTCTAATTAATTACTAAATAAAAATCCACATTTCTTAGGTTGGATATAGCTCAATGCTCCCTGGAACATCCAGGCTATGTCCTCATTGTCCTCTTAAGATGGTTTGTACAGTCTAGTACCTTTGGTGCCACTGTACCTCTTCCTGGAAGACACTGCCCCCTCTCCCACCAAAACCACAGTACATATGCACACACTACTCCATACTTAATGAAATTCTACCCAAACATCAAAACCAGGCATATGGCTACCTCCTGTGAAATCTTCCCCAATTACTCAGCTAAACATATTCTCTCCCTCATGTGACACTCAGTGTCTGTCCCACACAATACAAGATAATTAATAATCATATTAATTAGATTTTTAAACATACATCAATTTTTCAAAAGTTGCATTTTCAAAAGTGTTTGAGTGTATGTATTGTAGCTTGTCAATTAGATTTTAAGTTATTTCTGGGTGAGAACAATGTAGCCTACTTTATTTCCCAGTGCCCAGAATCATAGTAGGTGCCAGAACACTTTTTGTTGATTTTAGCAGTAGAATAACGACAGCCAAGGAACAAACGCAGCTGAAAGGGCATGAGTATTATGGTGTATTTTTTATTATCATTATAGGTAATAGTAGTAAAATATTTGTAACAAATGTATATTTCTTTATACTATTCCAAATGACTTTCCAATTAATCATTTCATTAGAGCTCCATGGGGCACTAGCTCAACATTAATAATAAGAGAATTATAACATTTTCCTCTTCCTCATGGAAATGAATTTAAAACCAATGTCTTATGAGACCTGTCAGAAATAACAGTTTTGTTTATTTTTTATTGTTTAATATTGAGAGAGGTGAAAATATTATATGCACTCAGTAGGAACTTCTAAAATAAGTTTTGGGAACTGATGAACATGTAGAGATGTACTCAGAGTTTATATTGGTGTTCATGCTGATTTTAATATTCAAAACTCACCTTAAATCTTTAAATGCCCTTCAAATCTGAGTGCTGTAGGAGAAAAGGGACTGTAGGTAAATTATAACTATATCAGATTCTAAATTTCAATATACAGAAAATAGGAGAGAAAGAGAGACAGATAGCCAAGAGAGAGAAAGGGAGAGAGAGAAGAAATATAGGAGATTTCCTCTGACTTTTAGCAAATTCTCTGGACCAGTGTCATAAAATTAAATAGCTATAATAAAAATGTTTTAAGACTACATGAAAATGAGTCCCTTTGCTCAAATCAAACCAGTTCAAGAAAATTTGGCCCCTTTAAAGTTGACCTCATTAATTTCATGATCTTTGGATGGCATATAGCACCCCAACTGTGCAGATTAGTTTGTATCTTTGAAACCCACCAGCATTGTGTATCTGTGAAGATTAAAAAAAAAATACAGCACAGAACTCTGGACTTGTGTAATTAAAATGCAGACATTTGTTCAAACAGCTCTTGCATGTGAGCTATAAATAATCATTTGAAAAAAATTAAAAATTGAAATAGGTATAACATAGAGTAGTAATTAAGCATTTCTTTGTTAGAGATGGCTACACCTAAAGGTTGGGAGGGGGACTTTTCCCTATGAAGTTGCTGGGCATGTACGTGTACACTCTTCCCTTGACATTGACACTAACACAGAGTAACTACCATCTTGAATACCAAGATCAGTGAATATCAATCAACCTCCCTACATTTCCTATAAGCAAAACTTGGCAGTTTCTGCTGCATTATTTTGACAGAGCAGTGATAGGTGGATATTTGCTGCCACCCATTGAGTTGCCCAAACTTGATTAATGCTACATCCTGTATCCCTTTATTTATAAGAGTTCATTCCAGATCTATAGGAGAAGTTTCCTATATTTAAACTCATATTAGTTTTCATAATTATTCTATAATAGGCCATTTATATTATTAGACAATAGTTACACAAGTGACGGTTATAATTGAACTATTTTGCATACAGTTTTAAAACATGCCCATCAGAAAGACTGATATAACAAAAGGCAGATTTATAATCTCTGGTACCAGACTACTTAGGGCAGGCACATCAAATTGTACGACAGATTTTGCCTTTCATTTCTGGAATGGGTTTTGATATTTTTTGCTCACCATATGTTGGATGTAAATCTAGAAACCAACAGAAATGTAAACATCATTCATGATTAGAGGTTTAAAAAATTTTGGAAGCCCTCTGATTTATTTTGCTAGAAAAGTAATTCCAGTCTACTGAACACTACAGCCCTTATAACCATAAGAAGTACAATTTGCCTTCCTGGACTTATTACTCTCTGATGGTTTCTGTGCTCTGTGAACGATTACAGAAATGAACAAATAGGTTTGGTATGTATGGAATAATGACGTAAGGGCTCAACCTCCACGCTGTGACTTCAGATGTTGTGTATATCAAAGTCAGACAATTTTTTGCCAACAACTATATTGTTAGAGTCCTATATTCCCCTCTCAGAAATGCATCCTATGATAAGAATTTCCTGATTTATATGGAAGGTCTAATTTTGAGGCTACAGGATTTTTTTTTTGAGATAGAGAAACCATCAAATTATGTTTACAGGTTTGTATGATGATAATCTAGCACTGTGATCCCATAAAGAATAAATTCAACTTGTCTTACAGGTGTAGGGAACTATTTAATTTCTTCTATTTCTTAACTCTTAGGTAAACAGGTGACTGGAAACACTTCTTATCAATCAAAAGAAAGAAAGAACTCCAGGCACAAACTTGGCATCATGCTAAAATATCCCTATATGTTGAGAGGTATTAAATACTTTTTCTCAAGCAAACTGAAAATTGCATTTTTTCTGATTCAGCAAAATGCCGTAATTGCCCAATACAAAGAAAACCATACATTATTTAATCTTCAGAATGTTAATTAAGCACTGGATGCATTCAGATGGTTATATTTTTACTTAAAAAGCCACTTATTTGTGATAAAGGTATGGTAGTGCAGAGATTGCAAATGGATGGTCATTGTGTTAAGTTAGACCAATGGATCTTATTTGTTGTGCTCTTGTGGTCTTGACCCAGAAGATTTGCTATTATTTTTAAAATTCCTTAACAGTCTTTCCTATATAAATCCAGATTTTTAGTTTCTTTTGAAAAAAAAATGGCAACACTGAGCCTCCATTCCTGCATTGAAACAGTGAGTTGGAGCTCCTGCTGTTCTGCCTCTCCAGGCCTCTCCAGACCTTGTATTCTGATAAGTCCAAGATTCTCCACTTGTTTCCTTACCTGTAAAGCCCCGGTGGGCACATGTGTATGTGATCTTTGTGTTAAAGTTTTTTCCTTTCTTTGATTTTTTTCCCTATATTTGTTTGTTATCTGTAATAGTGCTTCTAAAAGCCTCAAAATCATGGCAGGTGATTTAGATGTTTTTATCTTTTTTTTCTTTTTTAATCATCAGTTGTGAATAAAGAACACTTTGCATAAAATACATTAAATGTCAAAGTCAGAAAGAGTCTTTTCAGGGTACAGTGGAGTGCCATGCTGTAGAGTGGCACCTTAAGTGAGCATAATGTCTAGAGTCAGCAGGTAAAGCAAAAGTTGAGTAAAGGCAAACTTGCCCTTGAAAACCTCTTAGGATGATGCCAAGTTTGAAACTGATATACTGTCTCTCAATAAGTCCAGTACAGCCAATTTTTCTCTCTAGTTTGGGAACAGATAGATTTTTTTCTTTTTTGGTTGAATACCAGATGAAGTAATTGCACTGAATTTAGGAATCATATTATATGCAATACACATCTTTGAAAACTAGAATACTCAGAACTGCAGCAAGATGATCACTAAGAGAGACGCGTAGGAAGTGAACTCAACAGAGGAAAAGGCAGAATCCCGTTTTTCATCTTGTGCTCACTCTGGGGCATATGCTCAGTGAGTAGAATGACAAGCGAACTGTTCATACTGTTTAATTCTCTATCTGTGTCTCCATTGCTCTCTCTCATCCCTTTTATGAGTCCATGTACTTGAATTTGAGTACATTTGAGTTTGTGCATATGGTAGAAATACACGGACTCAAACTAGGATTTGATCACTTACTAAGTTTTTAGAACATAGGACAAAGGAAGTAAAGAATAGAGATTTTGTTTCTTCTGAGAACAATTCACAGATAGAAAAATGATTAAACCAGTTAAGATATTTGGTAAGCTTCCTTAGTGCGTGAGATACTCTGATAAGAGCTGTTTGGGATGAAGAGAGGTATAATGTGACTATCTTAAGGTTTCGTACATTTTATAGCTTATATATATATATATATATTTTTTTTTTAATTGGGAATCTGACAAAGAGTGGCCAGTTGTTTTATTTTGGACATTGAGTGCATTTAAAAAGAGAAGAATATTAATCTTGGAGGGAGAATGGCCAAGATGGTGGAGTTTGAAAACTCTGAGCTTGACTCCTCCCATGGAACATCAAAATTACAACCATTTACAGAGCAACTATTGCTGAGAAAAACTAGAAGACTACAGAAAAGATCTTCTACAACTAAAGATATAAAGAAGGAACCATGAAACAGGACACCTTGGGCCCCTGAATCAGCCACTCCAGGATCCAACACCATGCATCAGCTGGCCAACTCAAGCTGGCCCTGCTTGCTCAGGGCCCTGCAGCCAACCACCTTGTGACCTGACTTTGCCCACCAGTGGCCAGAAGCCTCTGCACAAGGCAGACCTTGGCAACCAATCTGACTAGGGACCAGTCACACCTACCAGGCCACCCATAATAGTCAGCCTGTCACAATAGAAGGACCCGCAGCCCATATTGGGGCACCCCCAGGGCATATACATCTGATGAACACAGAGGAGTGCATTGCTGAGCTGCATAGCATGTCTCCTACAAAAGGCCACTTCTCCAAGGTCAGAAAACATAACCAACCTGCCAAATATATAGAAATAAAACAGCAAATTAAGCAAAATGAGGCAACAGAGGAGTATGCTTCAAATAAAGGAACAAGATAAAACCCCAGAAGAAGAACTAAACAGAGTGGAGATAAGAAATCTACCCTATAAAGAATTCAAGGTAATGATTGTAAAGAGGTTCAAAGAACTCAGGAGAAGACTGGATAAAGAGAGTGAGAAGTTAGAAGTTTTAAACAAAGAGTTGGAAAATATAAAGAAGAACTGAACATAGATGAGGAATACAATAACTAAAACAAAAAATACACTAGAAGGAATCAACAGTAGATGATAAGGAGGAACAGATCAGCGAGCTGGAAGATAGAGGAGTGGAAATCACTGAAGCTGAACAGAAGAAAGAAAAAAATGATAAAAAGAAATGAGGACAGCTTAAGAGACCTCTGAGACAACATCAAGCATACTAACTTTCATATTAAAGAGGTCCCAGAAGGAGAAGGGAGAGAGAAAGGAGCAGAGAACATATTTGAAGAGATACTAGCTAAAACATCCCTAACCTGAAAGGCAACAGACATCCAGGTCCAGGAAACTTAGAGTCTCAAACAGTATCAACTCAAAGAGGACCACACGAAGATACATTGTAATTAAAATAGCAAAAATTAAAGATAAAGAAATAATTTTAAAAGCAGAAAGGGAAAAGCAAATTTACCTACAAAGAACTCCTATTAAGGTTTATCAGCTGACTCTTTAGCAGAAAGTCTGCAGGCCAGAAAGGATTGGCATAATATATTTTAAGTGATGAAAGGGAAAAGCCTATAACAAAGAATACTCTACCCAGCAAGGCTCTTATTCAAATTTGGTAGAGAAACCAAAAATTTTACAGATAAGCAAAATATAAAAGAACTCAGCACCACTAAATCAACTTTACAAGAAATGTTAAAGGGACTTCTCTAAGCAAAAAACAAAAGGTCACAACTAGAGATATAAAAATTTTAAAAGGAAAACTCTCATTGGTAAAGGCAAATATAAAAGTACTAAATCAACCATGTATAAAGCTAGGAGGAAGGTAAAAAAGACAAAAGTAGTAAAATCATCTCTATCCACAAGTAGTTAAGGGATACTTAAAAAGATGTAAAATATGATGTCAAAAATAGTAATTGTGGATGGCAGGTAATAAAAATGCCAGGTTGTTAAAATGCATTTGAAATTAAGAAATCACAAACTTAACTTGAAATGATTATATATATATATATATATATATATATATATATATATATATATATATATATATATATATATATATATATATATACACACACACATATATATGGATTTTATATATATATATATATATATGGATTGCTACATATACACCTCATGGTAATCACAAACTGAAGGTCTGTAATGTGATACACACACACAGAAAAGAGAAAGGAATCCAAACATAACAGTAGCAATAGTCATCAGAACACAAGGAAGAGACCAAAGGAAGAAAAAAGGAACAAAAAAGAACTACAAAACAACCCCAGACAATGAACAAAATGGCAGTCAGTACATGCATACGATAATTACTTTAAATGTAAATGGGTTAATTGTTTCAATAAAAAAACATAGAGTGGCTGAATGGATAAAAAAGCAAGACCCAAATATATACTGCATAGAAGAGACTCCAAATCTAAATATACACACAGATAGAAAGTGAGGGAATGGAAAAAGTTATTCCATGAAAATAAAGCCAGAGTAGCAATACTTATTTTAGACAAGATAGACTTAAAACAAAGACTATAACAAGAGACAAAGAAGGACATTGCATAATGATCAAAGGATCAATCCAAGAGGAAGATTTAACAATTGTAAGCATATATGAACCCAACATAAGAGTGCCTAAATATATAAAACAAGTATTAACAGACAAAGGGAGAAATTGATAGTAACACAGTAATAGTAGAGTACTTTAACACCCCACTAACATCAGTGGACAGATCATCCAGACAGAAAATCAATAAGGATACCTTGACTTTAAATGGCACATTAGATAAGATGGACTTAATATGTATATGTGTATACATAATGTATACCTATCTATATATTATGATATATATATATATATATTTAAAACATTCCATCCAAAAGTAGCAGAATACACATTCTTTTCAAGAGGACATGGAACATTTTCCAGAATACATAGACCATAAAACAAGTCTCAGTAAGTTGCCAAACGCTTAGAAAGAGTCAACAGCTATCCTTCTCAAGCTATTCCAAAGAAACTGCAGAGGGAGAAATGCTTCCAAACTCATTCTGTGAGGCAGGCCAGCATCACACTGACACCAAAGTCAGGCAAATATATCACAAAAAAGAGAAAATTACAGGCCAATATCACTAACAAACGTAGATGCAAAATCCTCAACAAAATACTAGCAAACCAAATTCAACAATACATTAAAAAGATCATACACATGATCAAGTGGGATTTATCCCAGGGATTCAAAGATGGCTCAATATCTTCAAATCAATAAATGTGATATACGACATTACCAAATTGAAGAATAAAAATCATATAATCATCTCAACAGATGCAGAAAAAACTTTTGACCAAACTCAACATCCATTTATGATAAAACTCTCCATAAACTGGGTATAGAGGGAACATACCTCAACATAATAAAGGCCATATATGATAAGTCCACAGCTAACATCATTCTCAACAGAGAAAAGCTGTTTTAAGATCTGGAACAAGTCGAGGATGCCCACTCTTGCCCCTTTTATTCAACATACTGTTGGAAGTCCTAGCCACAGCAATCAGACAAGAAAAAGAAATAAAAGGAATTCAAATTGGAAATGAAAAGTAAAACTCTCACTGTTTGCATGCAAATGACATGATATGATACATAGAAAAGCCTAAAGATACCACCAAAAAACAACTAAAACTCATCAATGAATTCAGGAAAGCAGAAGGATAAAAAATTAATATACAAAAATCTATTTTGTTTCTATACACAAACAAATTATCAGAAAGAGAAATTAAGGAAACAATCCAATTTACAATCACATCAAAAAGAATAAAATACCTAGGAATAAACCTACCTAAGCAGGTAAAAGACCTGTACTCAGAAAACTATAAGACACTGATTAAAGAAATTGAAAAGAATACCAATTCCTGGAAAGATATATCGTGTTCATGGATTGGAAGAATTAATACTTTTAAAATGACCATACTACCCAAGGCAATCTACAGATTCAGTGCAATCCCTATCAAAATACCAATTACATTTTTCACAGAACTAGAAAAGTAATTCTAAAGTTTGTATGGAAACACAAAAGAACTCAAATAGCCACAACAGTCTTGAGAAAAAAAAGAACAATGCTGGAGTCCTGCTTGCTGATTTCAAACTATTCTACAAAGCTACAGTCATCAAGGCAGCATGGTACTGACACAGAAACAACAGACACATATGCCAATAGAACAGAATAGAGAGCCCAGAAATGAATCCACACTTATAGGGATAATTAATCTACCACAAAGAGGGCAAGAATATACAATGGGAAAAAACAGACTCTTCAATAAATAGTGTTGGAAAAACTGGACATATGCATGCAAAAGAATCAAACTGGACTACTCTCTTACACCATGTACAAAAATAAATTCAAAATGGATGAAAGGCTTAAATATAATACCTGAAATCATAAAGCTTCTAGAAGAAAAATTAGGCAGTTGGCTCTAAAACATTACTCTTTGACATCAGTCTTAGTAATTTTTTTTAAGATATATCTCCATATGCCAAGCAAGGGAAACAAAAGTGAAAATAAATAAATGGAACTACATCAAACTATAAAGCTTTTGAATAGTGAAGGAAACTTTCAACAAAATGAAAAGGCTGCCTACAAAATGGGAGAAGATACTCACAGACAATATATCTGATAAGGGGCTAATATCTAATATATATAAGGAACTCATACAACTCAACATCAATTAAAAATACCATCAAAATATTGTTAGAGGATTTGAATAGACAAATCTTTAGAGGAAGAAAGATAAGTGAGGGAGATTAAGAGGTACAAACTTCCATTATAAAATAAATGTCATGGATATGACATGTACAGTATGGGAAATATAATCAATAACTATAATATCTTTGTAGGCAGATGTACCATAACTAGACTTATTGTGGTGATCATTTTGAAATGTATAGAAATATTGAATCACTATGTCGTGTAACAGAAACCAACAATGTGTTGTAGGTCAACTATACTTAAAAAACAAACTCATAGAAAAGGAGATCAGATTTGTGGTGACTAGAGGTGGGTGGTGGGAGCAGGAGGAATTGGATGAAGGCTGTCAAAAGGTACAAACTTCCGGGCTTCCCTGGTGGCGCAGTGGTTGAGAGTCAGCCTGCCGATGCAGGCGACACGGGTTCGTGCCCCGGTCCGGGAAGATACCACATGCCACGGAGCGACTGGGCCCGTGAGCCATGGCCACTGAGCCTGCGCGTCCATAGCCTGTGCTTCGCAATGGGAGAGGCCACAACGGTGAGAGGCCCGCGTACCGCAAAAAAAAAAAAAAAAGGGTACAAACTTCCAATTATAAGATATATAAGTACTAGGAATGTAATGTATAGCATGATAAATATAATTAACACTGGTGTATGTTATATATGAATGCTGTTAAGGGAGTAAATCCTAGGAATTCTCATCATAAGGAAAAATATATATTATATTTCTTTAATTTTGTGTCTATATGAGAAGATGGATGTTCACTAAACTTGTGATAATCATCTCATGATGTATGTAAGTCAAATCATTATGCTGTACACCTTAAACTTATACAGTGCTGTATGTCAATTATATCTCAATATAACTGGAAGAAAAAAAAATAGGAAATCCAGTGGGAGCTATTGCATGGACTTAAGTGAGTTCTTAGACAAGGGTGGTGTGTAAAGATAAAAAGAAATGAACAAAATCCATATGAGACAACCAGTCATTGATTCATTTCAAATACTATTGTCTGATTGTCTTGTCACTTTCAATCCATCAGTCAAAAGAGGGGTGAGAGCTAACGAAAATTTTAGTCACTTATTAGCGTGTTCCCAAATCTCTGGGTTTTGCCTTGTCATTTCTGTCAGACAAGTGTGTGGTTAACCAAATGCCTTCAAAATGCTTTTTCTACTCTTCTCTATTTGTCAATTCAGGATTAAAAAAAAAAAAGAAAGAAAGAAAGAAAAAAGGATCAGGCATGCTTAAAACAGTAGCCCTCTTAAGAAACTTGAATTTTAGAGAAAGATCTCTCAAGTCTTCTGAATTGTTTTATAAAGCAGTAGTACTAAAATTTATTTTGAAGCTCCTCTATATAGATATATAAGTACCAACGTTTATAATTCAGTCCTGTAATCCTTCTCCTACTACCATGTGTTCTCTCTTCACCTCTACCACACCCTCAGACATTGTCTTTAGCTGGTGACACTGCCTGAGAGTCATCAAAAAGCACAAGAAGACCAGTTGTATTAATTTTCCTGTTCCCATATATACAATTATCCATGTGAACATGGCTATGAAGCAAAGCTATAACTGCGAAACAGTTTAGGCAGTAAATGTATTTCTTTGTTTCTCTGCAGATTATTTTATCTGAATATCCCATGTCCATGACTGTAGTACTACCGCCGGGCATGTAATGAATAATTGCTAGGTTTTGAATTCACTTTATTCATTAGATTTTTGTCATTTGGCAACAAAGAAAGAGTTTGAGTGAAAAGAGACATGATCCCTCTGCTAGCTACTTTCTTTCTTCTAATATTTTGAACGTTATCACTTTGTGATCTTATCATTGTCATTGCCTAGAACTGGAATTTCTTCCTTGCCCTAGTTACCTCTCCAAATCGTCGATTATTTATCAAGACCACCTCAAATCTTACAACTTCTCTGAAGCCTTCACAGATTAGATGATCCCAATTCATTCATGCATGCATTCATTAGTCAATTAGCAGATGTTTAGAGAGCACCTACTGTATTAATAGAAGCACCTAAATACTTTCCTCAGCCTCCAGTGCTTGATCACTCTCATTTTGGCTTATAAGACCCTCATCTACATTATTCAGTTGACTCTTCACTCTTTCATTTATCTTGCTGAGTTGATTAACATTTCAAAAACACGTGCCATATGTTCACATTTAAGTTTGTGGATTCTTGATGACGTTTCACAGTCGAAAGATATGAGGCAGGAGAGATTTTGATAAAGCTATTTATTCAACTTAAAGGACCATATTTTATTATGAGATTCTCTCTTTCTTGCTTTTCTTTGATGTTACAACTTATTTCTCTTTAATTTTTTTCCAGTTTTATTGAGATAAATAACTCTGCAACAAACATGAGGGTGCAGATATTTCTTCAAGATAATGATTTCATTTCCTTCAAATATATACCCAGAAGTAGAATTGATGGATCAGATAGTAGTTCTATTTTTAATTGTTTGAGGAACCTGCATAGTGTTTTCCATAGTAGCTGTACCAATTTACATTCCCATCAAGAGTGCCCAAGGGTTCTCTTTACTCCACATCCTTGTCAGCACTTGTTAACTCTTGTCTTTTGGGTAATAGCCATCCTAACAGGTGTGAAGAGATATCTCGTTATATTTTTGACTAGCAATTCCCTGGTGATTAGTGATGTTGACAATTTTTCATGTATCTGTTGGCCATTTGTGTATATTCTTCGGAAAACTATCTATTCAGGTCTTTGCCCATTTTTTAACTGACTTGTTTATTTTTTGCTACTGAGTTATAAGTCCCTTGTATATTGTGGATATTAACCCCTTATCAGATATTTGATTTGTAAATATTTTTTCTCATTCAATAGGTTACCTTTGTATTTTGTTGGTCATTTCTTTTGCTGTGCAGCCTTTTTAATTTGATGTAGTCATACTTGTTTGTTTCTGCTGCTTGTGTTTAAGGTGTCAAATCTAAAAAGTCATTGCCAAAACCAATATCAAGTACTTTTTCCTTATGATCTTCTATGAGTTTTATGATTTCAAGCCTTACATTTAAGTCTTTAATACATTTTTAAGTTAATTTTTGCATATGATTTAAGAGAGGGGTCCAGTTCCATTCTTTTGGATAGGATATCCAGTTTTCCCATCACCATTTACTGAAGAGACTATGTTTTCTCCATTAAGAATTCTTAGTGGATCCCTTGTCAAATATTAGTTGACCATGTGTGTGTGGGTTTATTTCTTGGCTCTTGATTCTGTTTCCATTGGTCTATTGCCTGTTTTTATGCCAGTACTGTACTATTTTGATTATACTATAATTTTATAGCATAGTTTGAAATCAGGGAGTGTGAACTTCCAGCTTTGTTCTTCTTTTATAAAGACTGCTTTGGCTATTTGGGGTCTTTTGTGGTTCCATATAAATTTTAGGATTTTTTTTTTCTATTTCTGTGAGTAATACCATTGAAATTTTGATAGGGATTTTATTGAATATTATAGATGGCTTTGGGTATTATAGATATTTTAATAACATTAATTATTTCAATCTGTGAACATGAGATTTCTTTCCATTTATTTGTCCTCTTAAATTGCTTTCATCAATGTCTTATTACAGTTAGTGTTTGAATCTTCCACCACATTAGTTGCATTTATTCCTAAGTATTTATTGATTTTTTAAAAAAAAGTTTTATTATGGTAAAAGTCACATAATGTAAAACATACTATTTTAACCATATTTAACTGTACAGTTCAGTATCACTAAGTACATTCACATTGTTGTGCAACTTTCAGTATCATCCATCTCCTGAATTTTTCACCTTCCTAAACTGAAACTCTGTCCCCATTAAACACTAACTCTCCATTCCACCTCCCCACACCCACACCCACCCCCTGGCCCCTGGCATCTACAGTGTACTTTCTGAATCTATGAATTTGACTATTCTAGGTACCTAGTATAAGTGGAATCAAACAGTATTTGTCTGCACCTACTGTATACTGGAATGCATTTTTAAGGTTAACTTAATATATGTCCTACAAACAGATTATACCTTTTTTTCCCCTGTGCTATACAGTAGGTTCTCATTAGTTATCTATTTTATACATAGTAGTATATATATGTCAATCCCAATCTCCCAATTTATCCCACTCCCGCTTTCCCCCCTTGGTGTACATATGTTTGTTCTCTATGTCTGTGTCTCTATTTCTGCTTTGCAAACAGGTTCATCTGTATTATTTTTCTAGATTCCACATATATGCATTAATATACAATATTTGTTTTTCTCTTTCTGACTTACTTCACTCTGTATGACAGTCTCTAGGTCCACCCATGTCTCTACAAATGGCACAATTTCATTCCTTTTTATGGCTGAGTAACATTCCATTGTATATATGTACCACATCTTCTTTATCCATTCCTCTGTTGATGGACATTTAGGTTGCTTCCATGTCCTGGCTATTCTTAATAGTGCTTCAATGAACATTGGGGTGCACTGTTTTTGAATTATGTTTTTCTCCAGGTATATGCCCAGGATTGGGATTGCTAGGTCATGTGGTAGTTCTATTTTTAGTTTTTTAAGGAACCTCCATACTGTTCTCCAGAGTGGCTGTACCAATTTACATTCCCACCAACAGTGTAAGAGGGTTCCCTTTTCTCCACACCCTCTCCATCATTTATTGTTTGTAGATTTTTTGATGATGGCCATTCTGACTGGTGTGAGGTGGTACCTCATTGTAGTTTTGATTTGCATTTCTGTAATAATTAGTGATGTTGAGCATCTTTTCATGTGCCTCTTGGCCATCTGTATGTCTTCTTTGGAGAAATGTCTATTCAGGTCTTCTGCCCATTTTTTGATTGGGTTGTTTGTTTTTTGGTATTGAGTTGCATGAGCTGTCTGTATATTTTGGAGATTAATCCCTTGTCATTTACTTTGTTTGCAAATATTTTCTCCCTTTCTGAGTGTTGTCTTTTCATCTTGTTTATGGTTTCCTTTGCTGTGCAAAAGCTTTTAAGTTTAATTAGGTCCCACTGGAGTTTGCAGGCAGCTGGGAAGAGCTGGCTCTTGGTGCCGTGCCAAGATGAGGACCTCCAGGAGAGCTCACACCAATTAATATTCCCTGGGGCATGGCCTAAAGTATCCACCTCCAAAATTCACTTTAGAACAGTAATCATTCCCCCTTGTTGAGCAGCAGCAGCAGCCAGAAGCGCCTGCCATCTGCCATCCCCAGGGGGCCCAAGGCATGGTCGAGCATGGGGTCATGGTGCCCCGGGACTGTGGCACAGCTACCTGGGCTGGATTGTGCCTGGGGTCACCGCGACAACTGCAGGAGCCACAGGGCCACCACGGGGCAGGACGCAGCAGGGACAGTCTGCAAACTCTCAGGCCTGACAGGGCCATGCATTTCACATCCACACAAAGCCTGGACACTGCAGAGATGCTCTCTGGGGGCTCAGCTGACCAGGGCAGGGGTCTATTTGCAATTTCTTCCTACCCTCCCCTACCGACCTCTCCAACTTCTCCCCACTTCTGGGCTCACAGCTCTCTAAGGCCAGTGTTTATTGTTTTTGTTGCTATTGTGAATGGGATTGTTTTCTTTATTACTTTTTGAGATAGTTCATTGTTAGTGTACAGAGATACAACTGATTTTTGTATGTTGTTTTTCTGTCCTGTAACTTTCCTGAATTTGTTTATTAGTTCTAACAGTTTTTTGGTGGATTCTTTAGGATTTTCTATGTATAAGATCATGTCATATGCAGATAGAGAGAATTTTACTTTTTTCTTTTTGACTTGGATGCCCTTTATTTCTTTTTTCTCTGATTTCAATGGCTAGGAGGTTCAGTACTGTGTTGAATAAGAGTAGTAATAGTGGTGCTTTTGTTTTCTTCCTTGTCTTAGAGGAAAAGCTTCTAGCCTTTCACTATTGAGGATGATGTTAGCTGTGGACTTGTTATATATGGCTTTTATTATATTAAGTTCTTCCTATACCTGATTTGTTGAGAGTTATCATCAAAGGATATTGAATTTTGTCAAATGCTTTTTCTGCACCTATTGAGATGGTCATATGATTTTTATCTTTCTATTAATGTGATATATCAGATTTATTGATTTGCATGTGTTGAACCAGCGTTACATCTCAGGGATGAATTCCACTTGATAATGGTGTATGATTATGTTAATGTGCTGTTTAATTCAGTTTGCTAGTATTTTGTTGAGAATTTTTACATCTGTATTCATCAGGGATATTGGTCTGTAATTCTTTTCTCATAGAGTCCTTGCCTGGCTTTGGTATCATGTTAACGCTGGCCACATGAAATGAGTTTGGAAGTATTCCCTCCTCTTCAAATTTTTGGAAAAGTTTGAGAAGGATTGGCATTAATTCTTCTTTAAATGTTTGGCAAAATCCACGTATGAAATCCACCATCCACCCATGGTCCTGGGCTTTTCTTTGTTGGAGGTTTTGATTAATGATTTAATAACATTACTTGTTATTGGTCTGTTTAGATTTTCTGTTTCTTCATAATTCAGTCTTAGGAGGTGCATGTTTCTAGGAATTTATTAATTTCTTCTAGGTTATCCAATTTGCTGGCATATAATTTTTAGTCATTTACAGTCCTTTGTATTTCTGTGGTATCAGTTTTAATGTCTCCTTTTTCATTTATATATTTATTTGAGTCTTCTCTCCTTTTTTCAGTTTGTCTAGCTAATGGTTTGTGTGTTTTATTTATCTTTTCCAGTTTTGTTAATCTTTTCTATTGTTTTCCTGTTTTCTATTTTATATATTTCTGCTTTAATTTTATTATTTCCTTCTTTTTGTTAACTTGAGCTTAGTTTGTTGTTCTTTTTCTAGTTCCTTGAGGTATGTTAGGTTGTTTATTTGCCATCTTTCTTTTCTATTGATATATGTATTTATAGCTATAAACTTTCCTCTTAGAACTGCTTTTGCTGCATCCCATAAGTTTTGGTATACTGTGTTTCCATTTTTGTTTGTAAGATATTTTTTTATTTAACTTGTGATTTCTTTTTTGATCCATTGGTTGTTCAGGAGTGTGTTGTTTGATTTCTACATATTTGTAAATTTTCTGGTTTCATACTATCATTTTCAGAAAAGATACTTGACATAATCTCTATCTTCTTGAATTTGTTGAGACTTCTTTTGTGGCCTAACATATGATTTATCCTATAAAGTGTTCCATGCATGCTTCAGAAGAACTTGTATTCTGCTGCTATTGCTTGGAATGTTCTGTATATGTCTGTTATGTACATTCATCAAAGTGCTGTTCAAACCAAGTCTTTCCTTATTGATTCTTTGTGTGGATAATCTATCCATTATTGATAGTGGGGCTAGTGACTGTGCTCCTCAGTTGGGCAAGGTCACTTTCTTGGCTTGTCAGTCAGTTGGGGTTGTAAGCTATGCTCCATAGTTGGGCAGAGTCATTGGCTGCACTCCCTGCCTAGGCAAGGCCACAAGCTGTCCAACAATTGATCAAGGCCATATGCTAGGCTCTGCTACTGGGTGAGGTTGTAGGCTGAGCTCCTCAGTGGGGTGGTAACATAGGCTGTTCTCCAGGATTCTCAGGGTCATTGTTAAAGCTCCCTGGTTATGCAGGGCCAGAGCTATGCTCAACAGTTGGGTAGGATGTGTTCCACAACTATTGGACTACTGGTTCTTGTGGCCATGCTTCCCAGAGTGATGGGACTGGAAGCTATGCTCAGCAGGTTGGTGAGACTGTGAATTTGTCCCTCTGCCAGCATAGGCTATCAAATGCACTCCACTGTAGCTTCAATCTTGTAGCCAGTAATCCTAATCAGACTGAACTGTCAAATAGGCTCCTTGGCCAGACTAAGGCATGGCTCAGCTCTCTAGATATGTAGAGCCTCAGGCTGGGATTTCTGGCCAGGTGCCTCTGCAAGCAGGAACATGGTCTGCTGAAACCTGAGTGAAGGTTGCTGTAGGCACCACCACCCTTTATCTCTCTCCTTCTGATCCCTAGCTCCTGGTGGAGCTGCACAAATACCTCCTTGTGATGTATGTGAGGTAAGACCTGAGTATGCTTCCTCGGAATCATCTTGCAACTCTGGTAAAGCTGAATGTCCACCTTGGGTTCTGTTTTTACCACTGGAGAAACTGTTACCCAGTGGGGCCCTCTTGATGTGCTGGCCTGGGGAGTGGTTGAGTCTGTTAAAATGAAGCTGCTGCTCTTACTCTCCTAATGCAGTCCCTCTTAGTCTCTGTTGTCCAAGGTAGTGCTTAAGTCTCACTTCTTGGGTTCTGGGATCTTCAAAATGGTGTCTTGTGTATAGATAGTTGCTAGTTGACCCTCTTGTGAGGCTGACTGAAGTTGGGTACAATCTATGTCACTGTCTTGATGATATCACTCCAAAGTAATTTGTTTTAATGCAAGCTGGATCATGTCTCATCCCTATTTTATATCCTTCAAAAGCTTCTCAAGTCTTTTAGGATAAAGTTTGGCTCAACTATCCTTACTTTGAATGACTCAATTCCTACCTCCTTTCTCCTTATCTACCACAAGTCTCCCTCTTTCTATCCTGGAATTAATTGAATTATGGTGGTTGATACATTACATTATAATTACCTTGTTAATTTAGACCTCCTAAATAAAGATTTTTATATGTGGGGTCTAGTAATCTTAATTTTAAGCAAGTTTTCTGGAAGATTCTCATTTAAACTAAAGTTAGAAAACCACTACACAATTCCCTATTGGCCTGACCTTTCTGCTCCTCAAATATGTTCATTTATTTCCTATTTTAAGGCCTTAAAATGTTCAGTTTCCTCAGTCTGGAACGTTGAAGTTTTATTCTAAGGTAATTTCTAATTATGCTCAGCTTCCAATTTCATGTTACTTTCTTATGGGTGTCTTCCCTTAGGTTAGTAGACTAAATTATATCTTGTTATGTACTGTCTTCATTTTCTATCATTTTCTTTCAGAGCACTTAGAACATTGGTAATTAAATTGTTATTTATGTATTTATATTTTCATTTCCTCAACCAGACTGTGTGCTCCTGAGGGCTACAAGTTTTATCTCCTTTCTTTCATGGGGTTATTATGTTCTGTCATTTTAGGTTAAGTGTCCCACTTTTCACTCATCTTGCTGCTGGTGACCACCTGAATCTTTGCTCTTATCACACTGTACTATAATTTTCTCACTCCTTGTCTCTGTCCTATATAAGCATGTGATATAGGACAGAGATGTAGAACTTCTTGAGGGAAAAGACCAACTACATCTTTAACTCTGTTACCACATCATCTACTAGAGCAATTGGAAAATAGTAGGGCCATTAATAAATACTTGATTAATGAATGAATGAATGAAAGACTATTACACTGTGTGATTCTTTTATGTTTTAGGGAAGAGATTGTGATTTCAGAAATTCCAAATGTGTGAAATACTGAAGACTCTTAGTATTCTTCTGAATTAAAAAAAAATTGTGTCCACTCTTTTTACTCAGAGATGTCACTGAGATTTCATTAATATTATATCTATTTTAAACTGTATTGTCATGAACAATCTGTAGACTAGAAGAAAACATAAAAGAAAATTTTTGTGATCTTGGATTAAGCAGATGTTTCTTAGATACAATATGAGAAGCACAATCCATAGTAGGAAAAAAATAGATTGATAACTTGGATTGCATTGGAATGGAGACTTCTGCCCTATGTATGACACTGCTAAGAGAATTAAAAGATGCAGACTATAGACTGGGAGAAATACTTGAAATCATATATCTGATAAAAGACTTGTATCCAGTTTACCTAAGTACTCTCAAAATGCAATAATATGAAAACCATCAGCCTAATTTTTTAATAAATGAGCAAAAGATTTACACAGACACTTCATCAAAGAAAATATAGGAATGGCAAGTAAGCACGTGAAAAGATGTTTAACGTCATTAGTTACTCAGAAAATGCAAATTAAAAACCGCAGTATGAAGCCACAGCACATCTATTAGAATAACAATTGGGTTGGCCAAAAAGTTCATTCGGGGTTTTCATAACATCTTATGGAAAAACCCAAACAAACTTTTTATCCAACCCAATAAAACAAACGCACAAAATAACTGAGCATTCCAAGTGTTGATAAGGGTGTGGAGCAACTGAAACTCCCATACTTTGCTTGCAGGAATTCAAAAAATACAGCCACTTTTCAAAACAGTTTGGCATTTTTTTGTAAGGTTAAACATACACTTATCATACAATTCAGTGACCCTAGTCTTAGATATTAACCCAAGTTAAATTAAATCTTATGTTCACACAAAAATATGTATGTTAATATTCATAGTAGATTTATTAGTAATTGCTGAAAACTGGAATCAATTGAAGTGAGGTACATCCAATCAATGAAATACTACTTAGCAAAGAAGAGAATGTACTTCTGGTACCACAACAATGTGGCTAGATCTCAATTGCATTTTTCTATGTGAAAAACACCAGAATTAACCAGCCATATACTACATGATTCCACTGATGTAACACTCTGGAAAACATTAAATTATAGGAATGGAAAACAAATCAGTAGTTGCCAGGGACTGAGGGTGTGGGAGGGGTTGATTACAAAGGGGCAGGAGGAAATTTGGGAAACAGATTATTGAACTGTTCCATATCTTGGTTGTGATTGTGGTTACCTGACTATATGTGTTTGCCAAAACTCAGAGTGGTACACTGAAAGGATGAAGTTTACTTTATGTAAATTATTCCTTATTACAGAAATGAAATGTCAGTGACAGATTATTTTGTTTCTGAATAATTAATGCTTTCAAAGTCCATGTGTTATAACCATATGCTTTTCCTGTTCTGAATATATGCAGTGTTAGCAATGTCTGCATATATGTTGTATGCCTGTTTAAGAAGAAATAAAGGACAAATTATAGATTTAAATAGCCCTAACTGTTGTCTAAATGTAGAAGTCATTAAAAGCTACTTGACTAATAGCATCTTGAAAAAAATCTAAATTCATACTGGAGCATTACATCGCTGAGTGGCTAGATTCCAGGTAAAGTGATTGATTGCATTATTGAGGAACACATGTTTTACTGGTCTACCTATAAATTATCCTTAGCCCCAGGGCTACAGTAATCAGTTTTCATTTCAGAACATTTTCCTCCATTTAAAATTCCATGATTTTTCAGTCTAATCCTTTGTCCATTTCTATCTTGTTCATTTGTGGAAATAATTTCAGTTTTGTCTTGTCCTATAGAAAACTACCATCCAGTAGAAGTGCCTAAAATGCTGGTAGTAACTATTTTGAATGACTGATGTCTGAGGGAACAAAAAAGAATGTGGAGGTCTTTCTTACCACATTCTCATTTCTGGGGGAAAGGTCAATAAATCAGATAAATCCTATTTCATATCTCTACCAGGGGTCACGAGGAGCCAGTCTTAACCCAGTTATTGAAAAGTCTCTCCATTTTACAGTAAGCAACAAAAATTCTTACAGAGAGATATGACCTTCAATGTTTGAGATTAATTCATTTAAATACATACACATTATTATTTATTAAACTAAGAGATATTTTGCCTTCTAAGTGGTAAAGTTTCTTTCTTCATTTCCATTTCCTACAAAATTTCTACCAATGTACTTGCCCAACAACCTTTATTGGGTTGAAGGAGGAAGAGTGTTCTTTTGAAATGACACTGACAAACATGCACTGTACGCTGGACCAGTAGAGTGGTGATTCAATTAAATCCATCAGGCCAATGACCACTGATGGTGGCTTTTTGTCACAAGCTCTGCTTCCTTTGGTAGTTTCCACAACCCAAGTCCTTCTCTTTTTCATCATATTATCACAGCCTCCCCTTGTCTCCCTCTGCACTCCAAAGCATCCTTATTCATAGACACTTAAAGCAATGTCCTTTATGCAGATCTTGATTTGTTATCAGAAATCAATATTTTGAAGACTTTTTCTTCATGGATTACTATCATTTCAAAATCAAAATATTTTGCAATTCTGAGAGCTCACAGAAATATTCTGTGCCTGAGCTGACAGGAAACTGTAATCATATTGTCAAGCAGTTGCTCTGACTGTGGCAAAGTGAGAATGTTAGATTACATGTGTCAGCATGTGAAGATAACGGCTGTGCAGTGAACAGCGTGCTGAAGGCTTGATAGGAGATGGAGAGTTTACCGCTGTAAACTGCAGCCTGTTGTCGACACCAGTGCCGCCTTGGCATTCCTTCATTTGCATTAGGAACGCTTTATGATCAATAAAGTGTCTCAGTTGAACTGTTTGGAAAGCATCCTGAACATTCCCGGGAAAGCCTGTTCTGTCAATTATTACGTGCTAATCTGCAAGCCAGGGTTAAACAACCAATGGTTTCGAATGGGTAATATTGGTTCATCTTTCTCAGACTGGATCTAATAGCATTAATATTTTCATTTCACATGAGTGACTATACAGCAAGATAATAAATGTTTTTCTGCTAAAATGGATAAAATCTTATATCTGGTAGCCAGTTTTCTTGGGTATTGAAAGATTTATTGACAATCTCTTCACTTCTGTTTTTTTCCTGGTCACAGCAAGACCCTTAAAGTTCTTCATCATTCTTCCCTCCTCCCATGGTGGCTTGTAGCCTCTACCAAGGGCTCCCAGGGATATCCATTATTCAGCACCACGATACGCTGCAGCTACCTCCATGGCTTAATCACTCAGCATCCACTCTGTCTTCTTCCGCAGAGGCAGGAGAAGGCTGTGGAGTTTGAGGTCAGTATGTGTTGGCTTCACCCTTTTATCCAACCTGGAAGTCAGATATTTTAAGGTGCTGTATTTATTATTCAGTTGCTAAACCAGGGTGATTTTTGTGACTGATGTTGTGGTATACTAGGTGTTTACTAAATAAATACATATTTTATGATGTGCATTATTTATTAAGTTAAACATTATGCTACTCAAGTGTATCTTTTGGTACCTTCTTTGTCTTTCTTTCTCTTTACATTCTTTTATTTTCACTTTGCTTTATGAATCTATTGCTGCTCATTGGGCCCAACATTCCAAAGACATTCTCCTGGAAGAGTTGGGCACTTTGGGAAGCTACATTACCTCTTTCTGACCCTTTGGCCATCACTTTATAATTGCTTATTTTAATACCCTGAAAGGGACCTTAGCTGCCTGAGAGTCGATGCAGCTCCCTGGAGCATTAAATTTTCAGGAAGCAGCTAGGTTCAGGGAGGAAAGTTTTAAAGCAAATCCTGCAGATCTCCTCAGGGTAGATTTGGATTGGGGCGCTCTATTTTGTTTGCATGGGCTGCGAGTAATCTCAGCTGCTGAAAGGGAAGAAGACCCAAGAAACTCTTATGACTTGTGTATATTCACTCCAGTCATCTCCGCTCCTAACTTTCCCCTCCTTGTTCCACCCAACACTCCTGGAGCCTTGAGGCAACACAGGTAGCTTTGGGGAGCAGATGATCATCTCGTGAAACATGCTTTTCATGTTAAAAAAAATCAGTGAGGGGCTTAATTGGCCTTTCAGGATAAGATCAAGAATAGAAAATAAACTGACACATTATGTGTCCAACACAGGTTTGTGGATTTTCAAATACTTACAGTGTGGAAGAAGGTTACCTCTCACCTTCAATGATTTGTTATATAAGAAAAATGCATTATTTAACAGTTGTTAGGTAAGCAGTAGCCTGTGATGTTATCAGAGGACATCAAATGAACCGAAGAGTCAACCTGGTTTTTCATTTTTATTTTTCTAGCCTCCTTCAAAACATTCAGTACAATAGAGCATTGTTGGGACTCCTGCTTCTTAAGATGGGTCACAAGAAATCTTGAAACTGTTTTATGAGTCCTTGGTGAATAACTGGCCCACTATTAATATTTGTGGTTTTCACCTAGAATGAGAGTACAAACAGAGGCCCTTGGCTGGCATGCTGGACTCTATGATGCAGAAGTCTGTAGCTGGGGTCCCGTTGTTGGCCAGTTTATGGGGAGTACAGAAAGTCAACACAAATATCAATTATCTGTCACCTTGTATTATCTGTCTTATGTGTTTTGGGATATTTTGTCTCTACTTACCCATGTTCAAGATTTTTCAAGAGAGCATTGGCAGTGCTTTTGCAATCTTCATGATGCTTAGCACAGGGCTTTTTTTTTACTATTTTACTATTTTATAATTGCATAAAGATTTAGATTACATAAAACTCCTTAAATCTCAAACCTGTGAGATAAATATTAGACACAGACACAAAGGAACTATACTTAAAGAAGAATGATGTATGACTTAGAAAATGCACCCCTGCGATTTAAATCCATCATTTTCAAGAAGACTTTTGAGCACTTTCCTTCCTCAATTAGGTTCTTTATCACCTTCTTCTGGGTGTAGCAGTCATTAATCTCTGGTCCTTTTATGTTCCCTTAACAATTGTTCATATATCTCTTTTTAGCAATTGTCACATTCTATTTATATTATTGTTCTTCAAGCACATATCTTAGCTTCCCTTCTGGAAAGTGAGATGTTAGGACAGAAAGAGTCTCACTCACCTTTGCAGGATCCTGTACATTGCAGAAAGACTTATTCCTTGCAGGCACTCAGTAAACATGTGTTTGAATTGAAATCTGGGAAACTAATGCAACATCTTTTCATTAAATACCCTTTAGGGTAAAGATAAGTATGATGCAAATAAACCGTCTCTTATACTCTGTAGACCCTGAGACCACATCCTCCAAAATACAAAATTGTGTAGCTATGGGTACTGTCATACAAATAATACCTTTGCTAAAAAGTAATTTTGGATTTGAAAACTGGCTTATTTCATTACACATTACATATCTATACCTTCTTTGATCAAAGCTCTAGCCAGATTAACTTGATAAAACAGCTGATTAATATAAAAACAATAGTTAAAAATTAGCAGTTGAAGAGTGGTAAAAATTTTCCTCTTCAAACTGTGATTTAATGAATATTACGGTGGTACTCACAGTCAACATAACAGTGTTTATCAGAGTGACTGTTCTTTAGACAAAGTTATTTTGTGATTAAACAAAGGAATGGGACAACAGATATACAAAGTTTCAAAATTACATGAATTTGCTAGTGCAATGATAGAGTGTGAATAGTTTTTAATTTCAACAATGAATTAGAATATTTCTTGCCCCTTATGAAAAGACTTTTTCACATTACACTACACTATTGCTTTCTACCTTTCCATCCACTCATTATATTTTTAAAAATTTAACAGTACCTCCTAGATGATGATTGAATAATGGTTATCTGTTTTGCTATATCACCTGTATTGATTGATGTCAAAATCATGTGATAGAGTCTTGTAGCTACCAGTAGAGGATTATAACTTAGAAGTGGGGATGTAAATAATGTTTATGAGAACTCTAATTACTGACATATCATTTGTGTTAAATGAGTCATATCCTGGGCTTCCCTGGTGGTGCAGTGGTTGAGAGTCCGCCTGCCGATGCAGGGGACACGGGTTTGTGTCCCGGTCCGGGAAGATCCCACATGCCGCGGAGGGGCTGGGCCCGTGAGCCATGGTCCCTGAGCCTGCGCGTCCGGAGCCTGTGCTCCACCGTGGGAGAGACCACAACAGTGAGAGGCCCGCACACCGCAAAAAAAAAAAAAAAAAAAAAAAAAAAAATGAGTCATATCCCAAGGGAGTTCTGGGAGCTGTATCTCCTTGTATTCTCTTTCCATTGAACATCACCTTACACTCCTCAAACACTCCTGTACTTTTCCTCTTCTTTCTTTCAGGTAGGTCCACATTCCTATTGAAGTCAAGAGCTTTATGAGCCTTTATAGCTGATTTTTATCTTAGGCAAAGAATGAAGACATGTTGAACAATTAAAAAACACAATCTGTCACCAAAAGCTAGGAAGTAGCACTGAGTAGCCATCTCGTTAATTTTGCTTTTAAATTGTGCTAATACAATGTAACCCAGATAATATATAGCAGAGGGTACCTAATTATGAAAACATTTCTTATCTGTTTCCTTCTTTGGAAAATCTGGTCAAAGTTTGCTGTCAAATATGCTGACTTTAACCACTGATGAATTTGGATATCTGCTTTCATTGTACTTCTTAAATATACTACCATTTTGTCCTATCCTTCCAATCTCAAAGCCAATGATCTATTCTCCGGTTTATACTCTATCACCTCTTAGCATGGTATTACCTTAATTTTTAATTTTCCTTAAATTTTCCTTAAAGCCAAGCTCCTTCTCACTTCAAGACCTATTAATATACTCTTCCCTTTCAGTCTAGAATGTTCTTCTGCTTTTATCTCTCCTTTCCCTAGTTCTCCTTTATGCACTAGTTTTTGGGGTTAGTATATTATTCTAGTCTCAAATTCTAACTTAAATGTTATTTCTTCGAGGACTTGAGTAGAGGTATTAACAAGTTAAGAGACCAGGGGAAGTTTAATAGTGATATCACATAAAATTAGTATTCACTAGGATTTGGGGTGAACAAAAAGTCGTTTGGACCTACACTGCCCACTCTCCACTTGGGAATCCCTCTTCCCTCCCAAATCCAGACAACACTGCCCCTCTTCCTGACTTTCCTTTCCCTGTTGTTTCCAGCAACTGCTTTGATCATCTCAGCTTTCTCCGATTCCTCAGAGAGAAACCCAGCCACTCTGGTGTGTAAATTTCGATGGAACAGAATAGTAATGGGAGAGTCTATAGAATACATGTTTATAATGGGCCCTGAATTATTTTTCTTGTTTTCTTTATCTGAGGCAGGCTTGCTTATTCCCAAGGCCTGATGGATGTCATATAATCAATACAATCTCCAATACTTAAAGCTAAATGGTCTCTGCCACCTTCTTCCATGTTAGTTATTCTAGGATTCTGCTACGAACTGAGCGCTTGTGTTCCCACAAAATTCCTGAATTGAAGCCCTGATCTCCAGTGTGATGGTATTTGGAAGTGGGTACCTTTGGAAAGTAATTAGGTTTAAATGAAATCAGGAGATCATTATGGGATTAATGCCCTAAAAAAAGGAGACATGAGACCACTCTCTGCTTGCATTGTACACACCAAGGGACGGCTATAATACATAACCAGAAAGACAGACCTTGTCAAGAACCTGACCATGCATAGCACCCTGATGTTGAACTCCCAGCCTCCAGAATTTGAGAAATAATTGTGTGTTGTTTAAGCCCCTCTGGCTATCGTATTTCATTATAGCATCCAGAACAACCACAGATTCCTAGAGACCATGGATCATGGGCACAATAGGATCCAATCAAAGGGTTAAAGAGCTGGTAGTTTGTGAGGCAGAGCTTGAAAAGATCACCTGAGGCAGTGATGTACATTTGGGGAAGGCTTGGAGGGGATGCAGGAGTAGGAAAGCAGTGAGCTCTTCAGGTTGGTGAGCGTGGGCAGGGCTGGGTCCAAGTGCTAATAAGCTAGAGGGAGGATTCCAAAATGGTACTTGCCAGCACCAGTGTCCACATGGTAGAAGGAGCACCCAAAATGCTGCTGCCAGAGTCTATATCCTCAGGGTAAGCTGCAGTTCTCTTCTGCCTCTCTGGGAGACTCTCCAAGATCAGCAGGTAGGTCTGAACCTGGCTCCTTTCAAATTACTGCTTCTTCCCTGGATCCAGAGCATGTGAGATTTTGTGTGCTCCCTTTAAAAGTGGAGTCTCTATTTCCCATAGCCCTCTGGGTCTCCTAAAATAAGTGCCACTGGCCTTTAAAGCCAAATGTTTTGGGGGCTTATCTTCCCAGTACAGGATCCCTGGGCTGCAGAGCCCAATGTGGGGCTCAGGCACCTTGCTCCTTGGGGAGAACCTCTGCAATTGTAATTATTCTCCTGTTTGTGGATCGTCCAACCCTGGGATATGGGTCTTGACTATACCACAACTCCACCTCTCCTACCTGTCTCATTGTGGTTCCTCCTTTACATTTTTAGTTGCAGAAGATCTTTTCTGGTAGCTTCCCATCTCTTTCATGGATAGTTGTTCTGTAAATAGTTGTAATTTTGTTGTGCCTGTGAGAGAAGGTGAGCTCAGAGTCTTTCTACTCTGCCATCTTGGGAACTCCCTCAGGTCCTTTTTCAATTAAATTGTTTCTAAAAAGGGACTATAGAACACTACAGTTTCAGAAATCAATATATAGCATATGACTACATATGACTGTCAAGAATATTTTTACTGTAAAATTTTCAAAAGTTTAATTGTTAAGTAATGAAAATTAACATTTTATTACTTCTTACTTTGCATAATATGTTTAATTCTTCATAGTTTTAGAAAATATGTCTTTAAATTTTATTAAGAATGGAGATGATAGGGCTTCCCTGGCGGCTCAGTGGTTGAGAGTCCGCCTGCCGATGCAGGGAACATGGGTTCGTGCCCCGGTCCGGGAAGATCCCACATGCCGCGGAGCGGCTGGGGCCCATGAGCCATGGCCACTGAGCCTGCGCGTCTGGAGCCCATGCTCCACAACGGGAGGGGCCCCAACAGTGAGAGGCCCGTGTACCACAAAAAAAAAAAAAAAAAAAGAAAAAGAAAAGAATGGAGATGATATAAACTATTTTTGAAAATGAATTTTTTGGAAGTTTCATAGTCTCTGGTCCCTTTAAGGGATTTCTATTTAGATGATTTTTACATACATATGTTTTCCCATCTTAATGGACAAACTTCTGATTAAAGTTGGAAAGCTATCATACTCCCAAGGTAAACCCAATATTGCAAAAATATTAAGCCCTCATTAAGCAATATAATGAGAATTTCTTCAAATGTGCATTGGACAGTTCCTATAATTCTCTCCTCTCTCACTTTAAATATTTTTTTTTGCATGGAATATTAGCAAATGAATCAATGGTTATAAGAAAATTCTTTGGTATCTTACCCCAAAATATTATGAATGTTTTTGCTCAGAAAAAGCTTTGAGCTTTTTAAGAGTGTTTTGCTTATCCATAGCTGCATAACAAATTATGCCATAATTTCCTGGCTTAAAACAACAAACATTCCTTATCTTATAATTTCTATGGGTCAGAAATCTAGATGTGGCTTAGCTGGGTCCTCTGGCTCAAGGACAGTCATAAGCTTGATTGACATCATCTTTGTGGACAGGGTTATGTTCTCATCTGCAGGCTTGACAGGGAGAAGAGTCACTTCCAAATCCACTCCTGTGGTTGTTGGAAGGATTCGGTTCCTTGTGAGCTGTTGGACTAACAACAACTTACTGGCTCTTCGCCAGAAGCCTCCCTTGGTTCCCAATCACATGAACACTCCACAGCACAGCGGCCTCCCTTGGTTCCCAATCACATGAACACTCCACAGCACAGTGGCTCATCATGGCAGCTGGCATCCCTAAGATGGGTGAAAGATCCAGAGAGTAGGAGAGAGAGAGCATCCAAGACTGAAGCCATGGCCTTTCTTTAACTTAATGTAGGAATTGACTTTCTATTACGTTTGCTGTCATATATCAAATAAAACAAGTCCCTAAATACAACCCATGCTGAGAGGAGAGTCATGTGCATGTACACAAGAACATGAATACTAAGAGGTAGGTATCACTAGGAGCTGTTTTAGAGGCTGCCTACAGCAAAGAGTACTCCACAAACCCAGTTCACCAACTATCCTCCTTCACTAAGTTGATAGCAACCCTTTCTTTCTAGTTGCACAATCCAGAACTTCAATGTCATCCTTGAGCTGTCTTTTTTCCCCATATGACATTCCAGTGTGTGAGGAAGTCGTGTCAACTCTAATTCAAAAATAAATGCAGACTTTTATCACTTCTCATGTTTTCACCGCTATCACCCTGTCCTTAGACCCCAGCACCTTGTGTTTGGATTACTGAAAGAGCCTCCTAATAGGTGTTTCTCCTTTTGTCCTTACCCACTGTAAGTCTATTCTCTACACAGCAGCCAGAGGGACCCTTGTTAAACAGAAATCAGTCATGTCACTCTATTCAAAATCTCCCTTGACTTTCCATTTAACTCGGTAGAAGCCAAAATTTACAATAGATTGCAAAGCTTTACATGAGTTGGATCTTCATTCTTTACTGCTCTCTCATGTGCTCCACTCCAACCACACTGACTTCCCTCTATTCCTCTAGCTTGAGGGCAGACTCTGACCCAAGGGCCTTTTCTATGACTCCCATCCCTTCACCTGATCTACTTTCTTTATATTATAGCACATATCATCTCTTATGAACTGAATTGTGTTCTTACAAAAAGAGTCATATGTTGAAGTTCTAACTCTTATTGCTTCAGAATGTGACATTATTTAAAAATAGGGTCATTGCAGATATATTAGTTCAGATGAGGTCAAATTGGAATAGGGTGGGCCCCTCATCAAATATGACTGGTGTCTTTATAATTAGGGGGAGTTAGGACACAGACACACACACAGAAAGAATGCCATGTGAAGATGAAGGCAAAGATCAAGATGATGTGTCTTCAAGCCAAGGAATGCCAAAGATTGCCTGCAAACCACCAGAAGCTAGAGGAGAGGCATGAAATAGATTCTTCCTCACAGCTCTTCTAGGCTGGCCTACACCTTGATCTTAGTCTTCTAGACTTCAGAACTGAGAAGTGATAAAATTTTTGTTCTTTAAGCCACCTAGTTTGTAGTATCTTGCTATGACAGCCCTAGCAAATTAATATATTATCTTTTAATATATTAGGTAATATAAGTTTTATTATTTATATAGTTTACTTTCTGTCTTGTCTTGTTGAAATGTAATCATCTCAAGGGCAAGGATCTTTGCACATTCTGGTCACTGACAAAGATCTGTGCCTGGCACATAGTAGGGTCTAGATAAATAATTATTGAAGGAATGACAAAGAGACAAATTTGTTCTATGAAATTATTTATACTATATTAGGTTACACTCAAAGAACTAATTATAAAATTCTGTAATGTCCATATATACACTACCAACCGTAAAATAGATAGGTAGTGGGAAGCAGCCGCATAGCACAGGGGGATCAGCTTGGTGCTTTGTGACTACCTAGAGGGGTGGGATAGGGAGAGTGGGAGGGACGGAGATGCAAGAGGGAAGAGATATGGGGACATATGTATATGTATAACTGATTCACTTTGTTATAAAGCAGAAACTAACACACCATTGTAAAGTAATTATACTCCAATAAAGATGTTAATAAATAAATAAATAAATAAATCCATTTTACATCTAACTCTTAAAAAAAATAATAAAATTCTGTAATGTCCAAATATAGAATGTCTCACTCAACTGTAGACTTTTTGTTTTTACAGCCTGTCTTGAAACTGCTAATATAATACAGGGGGTCAATGATGCAAAGAAAATAGAAAATGTACCACTCTTTGATTAATGCAATTAGTAGACACACTGATGACATGCTGAATTACATAGAGGTCACACTAATCCAGAATATTATTAGATTAAAGAAGTTTCATTACAGATTGAATAGTACTTCAGTAATGATGCTAATGAGCATCTCTAAAGAGAAATGCTTTGAAGAACTTTATTTGTTCTATAAAATACCGAAGAAGCTTACAGGAGATGAATTGTTTAAATTGATTAGTGAATACTTCGATACAGATAATATGAAAACCCTACATAAATTTGTGTGTCCTGAGAGTGAGGGAACATGACAGAAAGTTGTAAAGACTTTTGCATACAGCTCATATTATAAAACTTAAGGTTCAAGAAATACATTATTTTCTTCACAGTGAGGCTTTCAGATGTAGACATTGGCTGTAGATCAGAATTCCACATTTAATGATGTTATCAAAGTGGTGAATCTAATAAAATTTAAGCTTCTCCACACTGTTTTCAGCTTTATGTGAAGAAATGGGAGCGGACACCACTTCCTGCTGTTTCACACTGAATTGTTTTGCTCATCCAAGGGAAGATTTTGTCAAAAATTTTTAAGCTGTAAGAATCAAAAACATTTTTTTCTGGATGATTCTCACATTGGCTATTTTGAAGCATAGTTATTGGCCTGTTAAACTTTACATCACTGAGCTTCTAAAGGAACTTAATGAAAACAGTAAGGACTCCATGAAAACATTAACATGCATAGAGTTTATAGATCAAGTGAAAATGAAATCTTGAAAACATGGAATAAAAAACATTTTGCTAATGATATTTAGTTTATATTGTAATGCTAATCTCAATGAAGAATCATTAACATACATTAGAGCAACATTTGACTGTATATAAAGAAAAGCTGTATCATTATTTTGAAATATTTGATATAAAAAAGTATTGGATTTGAAATCCAAATATATTATTATAAGATTTTTCAAAATTACATTGGTGAATGAAAGAAAAAAAAGAGTTGTCGTGTTTCATGAAATACTAGTTAAAGAAAGGAAATCATCTAAATTCTGGTAATGGTGAAAATTCCATTCATCAGTCAGAAAGCTATTAATAGTCTTATGATATTTACTAACTTTACTTCTGTGAACAAAGTTTCTCATTAATTGTTGAGTATAAAAAATTGAAGAAGTTATCTGTTTTGGTTACTTATTTCTACATAACAAAGAGCCCAAAGACTTTTTGGCTTAAAGCAATAATTTATTATTGCTCACAGATCTGTAGGTTGACTGAACAGTATACAATTTGGCTTTGGATCTCTCATATGGTGGCATCAGTTATCAGCTGGGTCTAGTCATTTGAAGTTTGACTAAACTAAGTATCCAAGATAGTTGGCTGTTAACTGAAAACTCCACTGGAGTTGTCAACCTGAGTGCCTACATTTGGCCTCTCCATACAACTTAGGTTTTAGCCTCATGGCAGCTTGATTCTGAGATGGTCATCCCCAAAATAAGGACTTCAAGATTCCCAGATGGAAGCACCAAAGCTTCTGATAAGATTTAGTTTCAAAAGTTCAAGAATGTTACTCTTGCTGCATTTTAGTAACTTGTTTAACTAGGAAAATTCTAAATTTAAGGGAAGGAGAGCTAGATTCTGCTTCTTTATGTGAAAGGTAGCATGCATACACAGTGAGGAAGGGCATCCATGGAGGCCATCTTGGAGATGCTCTTCTCATGTAAAGTTTTGATGAGAAATTGAATGTAAACACTTAAAGAATAAAATATGAATTAAAATATGCCCATTAAAGCAAATTTAAATTAATAATAAAAAAATTTCATTTAAAAATAGGATATACTTCACGAATAGGATTAATGAGTGTCTTTCTCATAAGATAGACTCAATATGTGTTGGCTATGATTAGATGTTGACTCTTCAGTATTGCACTTGTTGTTAAAGTTATCAGAATAGTGATGATAACATCTAACATATACATGGTAATTAATGGATACCAGGCACCACTCCAAGTGCTTTGCAAATATTAATTTATTTAAACCTCACAGGTACCCTGTGAGATAGGTATTATTGCTAGTTCCAAGATAGAACTGAGACACAGAAAGGTTAAGCAACTTGCCCAAGGTCACACAGCAAGTAGGTGAGAGAACTAGTTTGTAACCCAGGTTCCTTGGTTTCAGAGCCTGGGCTCTTAACCAGTACACTATACTATGTAGATTGTACTTTTAGTGAGAAAAAAATAGAGAAGCATCCATTGTAGATCAGACCAAATCACAGGTTGTTCAGTTGTACTATAATGTATTTGATAAATAATATTGTGTTTCCATTTAAATGATAACACCTAGAACCCAGATCTTAGTATTTAACACCATTCTTGAATAAAAGGAATTAGGGCTTCTTGGAGAAATGGCTGATTCTAGGGTTAGGGTAAGATATATACAAGATAAGCCTGGAGCAACTTGTAGTGCCAGAAATTAACAAAATGCTCAAAAACAAAAAGAAGTAGGATTGGGCATTTCAAAAGGACACAAGAGCCACCATGAAAGAGCTTTCAACAGCCAAATGGCAGCCAATTTGAGCAACAACAACAAAAATAACTAATCTAACTCAATGTATAAAATAAATATTCATGAATTCATTCTGATGGAAATAAATGGTGAAGAGACAATTCATTCTTAGAAAAAAATTCCAAATATATATATATATATAATATATATATATATATATATATAACTATATATATGTAGCTTATATATTATAACTACTTATAACTAATTCCAAAGAGCAGAGTATGGAAAGGGAAAAATAGTAACTTTACAGTGAAGAAACCTGACAGACACATCTTAACCAAGGGATCAAAGTTAACTTCACCAGTGATAAATTACATTGATATCATGTACTCCCTGATAGGATGTGATGAGAAGGGCACTAATTATGAGAAAACACTAAAAATCCAAATTGAGTGATGATCTATGGAATATGGAACCAGTAGTCTTCAAAGTGTCAGGACCATGAATAACAAGGAAAGACTGAGAAACTTTCACAAATCAGAGGAGACCAAGGAGACATGACATCTAATTGTGACACACTGGATTGCATGACGGAACAGAAAAGGATGCTGGTGGAAAAACTGGTGAAATGTGAAGAAAATAAGTCGTCTAGTTAAAAATTAAGTTATAATTTCTTAGTTTTAAAAAATATACCATAGTTATATAAGATGTTAACTAAGGGAAGTTGGATTAAGGGTTTATAAGAACTCTCTGTAAATATAAAATCTTTGGAAGCATTCTGTAAATATAAAATTATTCCCCCCAAATTAAAAAAATAATAATGCAGCATAACATATCTGTTTATATAGTATATTCCCTAATAAAAATGTACGTCCAAACACAAGCAAAAAAGAAAACAGGCTAGAAGGAAATATATCATCCAGGTTGTCTCTGGATTTTAGGGTTATGGATTAATTTTTTCTTCCCTTAATATTTGTCTCTGTTTTTAATTGCTGATAATGAGCATATTTTACTTTCATAATTAAAAATGTGAAAAAAGGAAAAGCATTGTAGTATAAATACAGCTTATGAACAGCATTTGTTAGAGTTCTCAGAATGTTAACTGATGCAAATGAGAATGTTAACTAATTTTTTCAAGTAGTTAAGAACAAGTACAGTGGGAGCTAGGACACTAGTTAGTTGAAGCATGTGGAGGGTGTAGAATTTCTTTCTGTTTTCTAATACTTCATCACTTTTAAGAAAATAGTGCCAGTGTTATTGATGCTTCCTTCCCATTCCTAACAAAACAAGAACTTTGCAAATGTTGAGTTTGTCTGAACCTCAGTTTCCTCATTTGATACTAAATTAAGATACTGACTACAGGGTAGAACTGGGATGAAATGTGTAAATACTTTGTAAAGAATTATACAAATGTTAGAGATTATTTTTACTAGTAGTATTAATCCAGTGGTAATAGTAGTAGTGGTAGTTGCAATTTGCTACTATTATTGTTCAGTATTGTTCAGTGTAATGTAGTATCCTGTGTTGGACCCTGGAATGGAAAAAAAAATCATGAGTAGAGATATCAAGTGCTCACATTGCATATAATCGTTCCTCCACAAATTCATTTTACTTTGGCTGCTGTCAGTTCTTGAAGTAAGATACAGGGTTCAAGCAATGCTGGAAGACACTTTAATTGTTTCACCTTCTGTAAGATGGCTTTGCTTCTACCCTAAGAAGAACTGGCCAATCCTTCTTTTGGGTCTTCACTGTCTTATGGTTATGCCTATTAGAGCACTCAGTACACTACCAGATGTTTACTTGCATGTGTGTTTCCTTTACTATTCTGAGCTCTTTGAGGACAGGGCCCTGTCTTAGCCACTCCTGTGTGCTCAACAGCTCCCAGGACAACCTTTGTTTTCTCAGCATGTATCAAGCACTCAAAAATGTTTACTATATTGACTTATTAGTATATTATTCAGATAGATTTAGAATTCAAAGCCCTTGAAAAACAACCAGAATTTAGATGGTAACATCATATTTCAAAAAAGTGATAATACATTTCAGAAGAGCTATTTGATGGGTGAAATACCTCTTGTTGGCATCATCAAAAATAAATGAAAAGTGTTTTTTAATGTTTAATGGATTACTGGTGAAAATAAGGAATGGAATCTGCAGGTTTTTGTAAAAATAGGAAGCAATTGATCAAGTCACATTCTGTGCTATCAACTATAAGGGGCTATGACTTCCTAAGGAAGTGTTGGGGATGGGCTCAAATAATGAAGATTATTTTAGCTTTTACTACTTGCCATACACTCTGTGAAGCTTTTTGTTTCATGTTGTTTGAATTTCACACACTTGAATGAGGCAAGTATTAGTACCCCCCATCTTTTAGATAAAGAAATAAGTAAAGACATTTCTTAACCTGTTCAAGGTCACACAGAGGTCAGCCTGACTTCTGCATCCTAAACAAGGATGTCTTTGCATAATATCAGTTCTTATAGACCATGTGTATTAGTTTGCTTGGGCTCTATAACAAAATATCATAGATTGGGTGGCTTAAACAACAGACATTACTTATTTTCCCTACAGTTCTGGAGGCTGGGAAGTCCAAGATCAAAGTGCTGGCCAATTTGGTTCTTGGTGAGGGCTCTCTTCCTGGCTTGTAGATGGCCACTTTCTCTCTGTGTCCTTGTGTGGTAAAGAGGCATCAAGTTTTCTGGTGTCGCTTCTTAAAAAGGGCACTAATCCTGTCATGAGTGTTCCAACCTCATGACCCCATCTAACCCTAATTACCTTCCAAAGGACACATCTCCAAATATCATCACATTGAGGGGGAGGGCTTCAATCTATGAATTTTGAGAGATGCAAACATTCAGTCCATAACACCATGATAATGGATTTAGGGTATTAGCATTTTGTTTTGAGATGTATAGACTAAAGTTTTATGTAGGCACTTTTAAAGGATTTATCCTTTAAAAGGGCATCTTCTGTTTTGTAGTCTATGATAGAACTGTTTTAATCAGGAAAAAAAAAGTCCCTAACATGATAGTAAAATATGAGGGCTTTAATGAATTGAATTAAAATCAAAGGAAAACAGAATTTATAAAGTCAGGTTTATATTTTCTTAAAAATTCTTTGAAAACTAGGGGTTATTACCAACTCATAGCTGCTTTCATTAGTCAATTTGTATTCATCCTTGTTGATTCTCTTTCTGTCTCTTAGGAGTTCCAGGTTCTACTCTACCTGGTGAATGCATTTTAATGAAAATTTGTTGAGTGTTGTGCTCGACAAGTACAGCCATTGACCACTTGCATGTATTTTCTATGATTAAATAATTAATTCCCATTGGTTGATCTCTTTGTGTCCCTATGTGAGATGCAGAATGAAGAAAAATAAAAGAGCTAACATGACTGCTTTAACCCTTGACTGAAGACTCCTCACTGAGATATTGTTTTCTTCCTTATGCCTAGAGCTTCTGCATAAAACTGTGGGCTGGAAGTTGAATTCTGAATGCTATGTTATCACTAAAGACGCATTTACTCCAGAGGCTTAAGGGAGACAGACAGGGAGAGAGAGAAATAAAGAGGTGGAGACAGAGAGAATGAAAAAGAACAATGACAGAGAAATCCTTCCTTCTGACTTTTTGTATATACAATGAAGAAAGGAGAAGCTATACAAAATTCCCTGGTCTGTGCTACTATACTCTTTTGCAAATTTACTTCTATGTCTCAAAATAAGCTTAAAGTGACACACATATTGGAGGAAAAAATCTCAAATATGTCTTTTATTCCTTCTCTAATGCCTCACAAATGAAAATTCTGTTTAAACATCTTACATGTATTTTTGCCTTTTTGTTTCCTTTAAGAAGAAATCTTGTTGTCTCTCAAATTATAATTTACTGGCCTTTAGTTATTATAGTTATTATAGGTCTATAGGCAAAATGACTCGAACTCAGAATTAGTTTGGCGTGGTTTGATGCAGATTTTATTCATTTTTCAACAATCAAATCAGTCTGCTGTGTTCACTACTTGTAAAGCAGTTTTACTGAAGCATCATTCAGGGAAAGAAAATTGCCAAATCTTTTATAAAATGACTCTTGTCTTAATTAAATCTTATAACCCATCCACATAAACAAGAGAATTCTATAATATCTAGTTAAAAATAACCAAATCAAACCCCAGGTTGTAGCTTACACATTTTAAATGGGAGGATTTTGGAAATAACAGAAAATAACAAAGTTATTTGATAGAGGATAAACAAATTGTAAAAACTTAAGACACTTAAATAACTGGTTCAAATTCAAACCATATTTGAGCCAAATGAAGTTGTTTCCACACTGGACTTTAAGTGGCATACATGTTACAATCTGGTTGCAAATATTTGTCCAAATGTTATATTTACCTCAAGCAGCTAACCAAGGGTGGAAGATAAAAATAAAAGAATGAAATTGCTTGCACATTCATTGGACAAAATACAAGCTCCTCATGTGTTTTAGTCCTAGCTTATAGCTTAATTGTTTGGTTGTTTGCACTGTCAGCGTTCTTGACTATTCTTTATTTTTTTCTTTTCTTTCTTTCTTCTGGTGTTCTTCGATGACTCGGTCCAATTCTCCATCAAGGAAGAGTAGTTCCACCACACTTTCCTTTGACTTGTAGGTCCTAGAATCTAGCTGGATATTCTGCTTGAAGCATTGCATTGCCACTGAGTAATGGTTTTGAATATGTGTTCCACATAGTGGGTTTTATGGAATAGATGGAGTTAACTAAAAGAGACTCTAATACTTTTAATTTAATACAAAAATAGAGTGCTTTATTAAAACAGCAAAACATTGACCAGGATTCCTAAGTGCTATCTTTAAAAAGATTCTAAAAAGAGATGAAGATTTTGAAGAAAACAAACATCTAGGTGCAATTAGATTCCTTTTTCATTATCTGTAATTGTTATCTACTTATTCCAAACCCAATCTTATTAGACTCTGATGAGAATGTTAAAATGCATCAATTTCTCTTAATGTAGGGGTAAAACAAACCTTTCTGGATCATGGAAATGTGCACAGAGATTAGAAGTAGCTTCCCTCAACTTGCTTGATTTTGTTTCCTGAGATAAGAATTTTACAACTAACTTTCTTAGTTAGGAAACTAAGGCCTCCATTTGCTTCTCCAGTACTGTCAACCAGCCATTTAGCTAGGACTTTCTTCAAAAGCAAAGAAGGAAGAAGTTATGGTCATTGCTACATGAAGTTCTTTGATTGTCATCTTCCAGTTTTTGTTAAATGATATCTATTCTTCACTGCTCCTTTCTCAATGTCAAATTTATTGCAAACCTACAAATCAGAAGCCTATAAGAGGAAAAAAAAAATCACACTTGGATTTTTTGAGGAAAATGTTTATATTGTTTCAAAATTTGAAATTTATTAGCAATTAATGCCCAAAAGATTATAGAAAGCATCATAAGGTATAATTTTTTTTTTTTTTTGCGGTACGCGGGCCTCTCACTGTTGTGGCCTCTCCCGTTGCGGTGCACAGGCTCCAGACGCGCAGGCACAGTGGCCATGGCTCATGGGCCCAGCCGCTCCGTGGCATGTGGGATCTTCCTGGACTGGGGCACGAACCCATGTCCCCTGCATCGGCAGGCGGACTCTCAACCACTGCACCACCAGGGAAGCCCCATAAGGTATAATTTAAATGCTAATTTCAATATAGCTTATTCTCAGTAATTTAGAGACAACTCTATCTTTGGATTATGGATCCACCAGTTGTCTAAGCTTTTTAAACCTAGTTTCTACCACAAATTTCATTGCTTCACAGCAAAAGCCAAGGAAATATATGGGAAAGAGAAACTGGTTTTGCTGTAGTTGAGGATCAATGAAGAACAAAATAAGGAACAATCTCATGAAAATGTCAAATTTCTTTCCTGGATGATTAGTAAAATTGAGATCTTGAATTCCTAATTATATATGTTATAAAAATAAACACAGAAATCTTAGAGCTGTTTATAAACTAACTCTCTCTCTCTTTTTCTCTCTCTCTCTCTTTCCCCTCACATGGAAACTAACAAAATGGGTGTAGTGGACAATGTAGATAACTTCTTTAAAAGCCATGGCCTCTTTCTCCCCCTTTCCTGGCTAACAGAACCCCAACTTTGTTCTAATATCATGAAGAGATCCCTGACTTAATCTCAGAACAGTCAGACAGGACATAGGGGTGGAAATAAGGAGAAAACTGGCTAGATGTATTCCTGAGAAGCCAGAGGCAGTGCTCTGCTTTTTCTATGCTTGAAGATAGTATGTGGTCCAAGATACCTGAAACTGCTGTAGCTTTCTTGAAACTAAAATGGGAACACTGAAAATTACAGAAATTACAATCCAGGATCCTGACTGTATTTCCAGAACCAAATCTGGAAATGATTCCCTCCAGGCACCTTGTTATGGACAAAAATAATCCACTATTGATGGGGGTAAAGTATCTAAAGTAATACAATTCTTTTTTCAAAAAAAGGCAATGACCCAGTCCACTTTTAATCAAGTAATGATTTTTTAAATAAAGCTGATACTCCTAATTATAAAACATTACTGATTATTAAAATGTATTTAAAAATCCAAACTATTCCATTACCCAAAATATATTATTAAAAATTGATGACTATTATGTATATATTATATACATATCAATATTTATAAAGTTCTATTTAATTTTTTATGAATTTTTACTAACAAAATGAAATTAAATTGAAACTGAAGGAATTGAAAACTTTTTAAGTATGTTTTCTTAATGACCTTCTCAGGTTAGAGGAAAAAAAAATCAATTTTTAAACATAAGAGTTTGAAGTCTCTCTTTTCCTGAAAATTGGTTGAGCGTCAACAGCGCTGTCTGGCATCTACATGCAGAAACAGAGATGCTCTAGGTGGACTTTTCTTGGGCTTACCCTTGGCTGTGGGTCCAGTTTTCAGATTTCAGGATCCTTGTCCATTATCTTCGTCTCATTCTCCAACTTCCCTGTGAATTCTGTCAATGATTAATCTCCTTCCAATAAATTTCTTTTCTATTTAAATTATCCACGGCCCATTTCTTTTGTTATAGCTGAGAACTCTGACTGGTACAAAGGTTATTGTATTTTTATTTTTAATATATATTGAGAAATTGTTTTACCAGAGGCCAAAATGTTTTCTATTTCCTATCTTTTGTCCTACCTTCAACCTCGCCATATATTGTATTATCTTTTTTTGAACTTTTAATTTGTCAATCTGATAATAACCAAAAATATCTCAATGATACTTTGTTTTCTTAATTACTAATGAGGTTACATATCTATTGACCATATAGTTATCACATTTAAATTTGTTTTTTCAGTTATTTGTCTACACGTATCATTTAACCATTTCCCTATCTAGTAGTTTGCCTTTTTCTTATCCATTTTGTAAAGAGTTCTTTGCACACTATAGGTAGTAATTTTTTTTTCTGTCCAATATATTGCAAATATTTTTCCTAATTTTTTGTTTTTCTATTTTGTTTAGGGTGTCATTTTCTATACAAAAGTGTTTAATTTCTGGTTGGTCAAATACTCTTATTTCTTAGATATTCTGGGTTTTCCATTTTGGTTAAGAAGGTTTCCCCACCCAAAGTTATATCTACATATCTATTTTTCCCTATGCACTTTGTTTTATATTTAAGCTCTTAATCCATCTGGAATTTATTTTTGTATGTCTCCAGTGTGAAGTACTAGTTCAACTTTATTTTCTGCCAGATGGACAGCCAATTGTGCCAACATCATTCATTAAATAAACTATATTTCTGCTGATTAATTTAAAATCACCTTTGTCAAATATTAGATCTCCACATATTCTGTGATATATTTCTAGACTATATTTTATTCCACTTATTTATTTTTTCTTCCTATGATGATTCTATTTGATTACAGGGAATTTATAATAATTTTTAATATCAGGTAGGATAAATTCACTTTCATTACACTGTTTCTTACAATTTTCTGTAAGTCTGTCACATTAACTTTAAGATAATTTTATCCATTCCCCCCATCCCTTAAAAAAACAAAACAGGGCTTCCCTGGTGGCGCAGTGGTTGAGAGTCCGCCTGCCGATGCAGGGGACGCGGGTTCGTGCCCCGGTCCGGGAGGATCCCACATGCCGCGCGGAGCGGCTGGGCCTGTGAGCCGTGGCCGCTGCGCCTGCGCGTCCGGAGCCTGTGCTCCGCAATGGGACAGGCCACAGCAGTGAGAGGCCCGCGTACTGAAAAAAAAAAAAAAAAAAATTTAAAAAACAAAACAAAACAAAACAAAACTTTGAAATTGGAATTAAAATCAATTTGATATTGGAGGAAATTCACACCTTAGTGATACTAAGTTTTTCCATCCAAGATATCTTTTCATTTTTTGTATAGATACTTGGTTTTGTCCCTTTTAATAAGGAGGCTTTGTATGGTGTTCTTCACATAAATCTTGAATTTTTTTGTTAAGTTAATGCCTTGGTATTTAATAGTTTTTGTTACTATTGTAAATGAATTATTTTGTCCCATGACAATTTAAAGCAGTTTTACTAGTATAGACAAAGTAATTGATTTTTGTATTATATCTTATATTTACCCTGTTTACCAATATTTCTGCTAAGTCTTAGTAGCTCTGTTACTGGAGTATTTTGTTTGTTTTTGCTTTTTTTGTTTGTGTGTTTGAGGGGCTTGGAGTGGAAATTAGGATTGTTATCAAATGAATTTGTAGGGAAATAAAAAGTTAGTATAATATTGCACCAAGTTAATTGGATATTTTTTAAAGAGAAAATATTTTTAAGTCTCTCCCATTTGAAATATAAAGCACTAGGCTTGATGTCACATCACAGTTTCTTCCATAGTGATATGAAGTTACTTCAGGATATACCATGGAAAAATTAAAAGGGAATTCTACCTTTTTGGATCCTGAGAGGATTATGGGTAGAGTTAACTGAAAGAAGTTGAGAGTAGAGTTGGAGAGATATTGGATGAAATCTATGGGTCCACAAAATCTTGTTTGTCAGCTTTGAAATCCTAGATGGGGGAGGACTCTTGCCTATTCCCTAGTGAGCTGAAGAGATCACTATGCAGAACAAGCCCATGCCAACATGGAATCATTGGTCAACCATAGGGAGGATCTATTCTTACATGAGGACCTCCTTTGGGTCCTTGTGTGGCATGGACACAGATTTGAGCACCAGTAAGAATGCCATAGGCCATAGAGAAAACCAGGTATCATCATAGCAGGGTCTTTGGTGGTGCAGGATTGGGAAGGGAAGGAGCAGCTGAATCAGTGCCACATGGGGTATCATGGAGACTCAGAGTACTTCCAAATATACTCTCAACTGAGAACCCAGAAAAGCCTTAGTCAGCATAAAGGGGCCACCACCTGCTGATCAGGCTGAGAAATTATAGACTACAATTTCATCAGTCAAAAAGAGGAGGCCAACAGGCAAGGATAGGATAAAGACAGCCAAGCACTACTGGACTCAAGGTGGTACATGCCCAAAGTCTAACACAAGGTCAAGTATCCAGGTAACAATTTGAACAGGAGCATAGGAAAGAAGGAAAGAAACAGAAAGAAAGGTCAAATTTAAGAAGAATGTTTAAATTATTAAGTGTAAAAGGATTTAACCAAAATTAGATTTTTTTTTTAATGCTTGCTACTGTTAAAGAAAAAAATTCGCTGGACACTTGTCACAAATGGCAAGAAAGACTTTATTTAAGACTTCCTAATCAGGAACCGGGCTCAGAGGAGTCTGACTAAAGTTTTGTCAAGGAGAGATCCTCTGTCATTACTCACCAGATGGGAGATGTTAAGAGATATCAGAAAATATTTAGAGAATAAACAACAATATTGATAATTAACACTTATTGAAAGTTTACTTTGTGCCAAAGATTTATATAAAAGCTTCCCTGTATTAACATTTAATTCTCAGGTGACCCTCTAAGAAAGGTACAACTATTACCTCCATTGTACAGGGGAAGAAAAGGAAGCTTATTTGGGTTAAGTATCTTCCCAAGATGCAATAGCCTGAAAATTGCTGAGCTGGATAATGAACCCTAGGAACCTTGTTCCACAGATTACACTCTTACCCACTATTTCCTATATCAGTTCTCTAATTCTAGTAACTAGAACAACAATTGTCATCGCTGCAGTGTTATTTTTGACAAAGTAGATGTAATGAGCAATTAACAAAGCATTTTCTGAAACTGACTGTATCAGCTAGGTTCCATCAAGAAAAAGAAGCCAGTCTAAGTCTGTGCATTCTAAGTATAAAAGGTTTTAGTATAGGGAATTGGAATCTTACAGAACCATTGCAAAGCTCAGGCCAAGGTCAAGGAAGCTATCTCAGACTGTCTCTGCTTATAAGCATTGAAGCTTGTGGTTTTAAGAGCTCACCAGGAAATGGCTGCAAACCCCAAGAGCTCCCAGTAACTCTCAGTCTGCAGCACTCTTGTGGGTGGATGATTCTTAAGACCCCCTGTAAGCTGTTTTAAACTTCATGTCGTTTCTGTCCAGGCATTTTGGTGCAACTTCCTCTGAGAAAGGACGGCTTTGGGTACAACTTCCTCTGAGAAAGGATGGCTTCTACGGCTTCTACTTTTCTTCAGCATTTCAGTTCCTGCGTGAAGGCCTCTCATTAGCAGCTTATATTCTGGATCTATAAGGGTAGGGGATGCTGGGAAATGTAGTTCCCAGTTTGTCCTCTGCAATGTAGAGGGCATCTTGGAAGAAGGTGGCAGTAAAATTGAGTTGACAACATACAAGTATGCTGATCCATAGAAATTTTATTCTTCTAAAGTAAAATTAAATTTTTGTTATATTATACAATGCTCTTTCTATAATCATTCTGTATACATACTTTAAAAAGTGAAATTTTCTATAAGGCTAATAATAAAAAATAGTAATTCTTACCCTATCCCCTGATCCATAGATTCCTTAACAAAAGTTCATGCTGCTGATCTTAATTTAATTCATTTCTATTGAGTCATGATACAGAGGAAATCACATTGTTTTACTTTTAGAGCTCAGATTTTTTTAGAATTCACAATTGGGAATTACAGAGATTTCTCAGAAATCTTGTATTCTTCATAATAGTTTTGATAAAAATTCCAAGCATTTCATTTATTTTTTAAATTTTTAATATTGAGAAATGTGCTTTATTATAATTTTACTGATCTATTCTTTCTCTCCCTTACCTCCCTATTTCTTCTGGTTCTTTTATTAATTCTTTGTCTTGGCCCAATTCAAATAATTATTCCCACTGTAGCTAGTCACCTTCCCCTTTTTGCTCCTATAATGTCTTTTTGGCACTTAGCTCATTATTTATATTGCAACTGTTTATGTATTTGTCTTATCTTCGACTTTGTGGGTACATGGAGGGCAGAAGCTGAATCGGACTCACTTTTATGTATCCAGTGCTAACACATGGCTGGGTACAGAACTGGTGCTCAAAAATATTTTTGTGAGTATGTGCTGTAGAATAAGCAGAAATTTAAAAATTTTGTCATATGTCCAAACTATATCACAAGATGACACAAATAAGCTAGTTTATTTTTTTCGCCTTGTCAAAGAGATAAATTTCCCATAATTTAAAATGAGATTGTTTTAACATTTTGAACTTCTATATGCTATTTCTTTGTTATATTGTGACTATCTGGGAAGAGAGAAGGGAGAATTAGAAATGAATTAAGAAGGAGACAGAAAAGGTGATTAGAATAACAGGAGGTAGGGATGAAAGGGAAGAACAAGTATTGTGTTCACCCCAGGGAGATTTTTAGTTTTATGCTCAATTGAGCTATTGAATTATGTCAGTACACAAGCCTACAGAAGTCTAGGGGAGCAATATATTACTAGCAAATAAGAAATAACTGTACATCTCAGTAGTAAAGACTATTTATAAAAGGAAAATTTTACATCACTGGGAGTATTCAAACTGGACCTGAGTGACCACGTATCAGTAATATTTTGGAAAACTCAGTCTAGATCAATAGTTTCCAAACTGTGCTCCTCAGTGGAGTTCCTTAGTGGTCCTTGGGAGCCATGGAGGAGGGGGAACAGGCAAGGTTTTCATCTTCCCCTTTAATTAAAAAAGTTCTACTTCTATTAGTTTTACACATTAACGTTCCAAGTAAAGAAGTGAAAAAAGGCTTTCACTGATTTAACAACATTTGAAAACTGCTAGTCTATATTTCATTGCTTCTCAAACTTGGCTGTGCATCAGAATCCTGTGGGGAGCTTCATAAAAGTACTAATTTCTGGGTATTTTTCCATACCTACTAAATCAGAATCCATGGGGCTGAGTCGTAATATCTGTGTTTTTACCAAGCTCCCCAGGCAAGTTTTATTCAGCTGGCCTTTGGAACTAATGACCTCTAAGTTTCTTTCTAAATTTTAAGACTCTATAATTCTTTTTGAGTTCAGTTAGTGCTATAGCTAGAAAAACAATCACAACCACAGACAGATTCCACTTCCATACTTGTGGATTATCAGGAGGACTGAGTCAAAGGATAACAAAATTAAATAGATGTCTAACACCAACAATAGCCTAAATTTGGTTTATGAGATGCAAAAAAGTGATTGCTGAAAACAAAATATTTATTACTAGAGTAAATATAGAAATGCCTAAACAATAAATAATCCTTATATTTACTATATTTAGAATAATGAAAAGGAAAAATAGAACCTAAGTAACGACGAGGGTAACAAACTTTTACAGGGATCTTATAAGGGCCCAACATGTTAGGATTTTTAGATACAAACTTTCATTTATGCCTCATAACAACTATATTAGGTAAATAATGTTATTATTCTCATTTTAGAGCTAGGGAAACTGAGGTTTAGAAAGGGTAAGTAATTTACCTAAAACCACAAAGTTAATACTGATGTCAATATTAGAATTTATGTTTTCTATGTTCAAAGTCAATGTTCTTCCAAAGATACTGGCCTTACCCAGGGTAAGAAATTAGGAGTTGAAACATTTTAGCTGATTAAACTCAGGGGATATAATGAATGCTGGAGACTGGCACAGAATCTATTCTTCTCTCTCTTTCGCTCTCTTGCTCTCTTTCTCACACACACATACACACACCCTCCCCTACCTCTCACAGACATGAAAACCAGGTGAAAGAAAACAAAGGAAAAAAAGAGATTAGTGAAACTATGAGCATTGATGTCTCTTTCATTTCAGCACCACAGATACCAAGAGGCTCAGTATTTAATTTGAAGGAAAGACCAAGGGATTTGGAGTCAGAATCTCAGTCTATATTCCACTCGTGAGTTTCCTTACCTCTGAGATGGGTTAATAATGCCACTCTCACAGAGTATTATGAGGATTAAATGAGGCTTTGTGCAGCAATAGGGCATACTTAATGACAAGGGATTCTAGAGCTTTTAGAAAGAAATAGATGTATTGCACCGTCTCCTATTGGGAGGAAACGTGTAATCAAGGCAAATCTGAGAGGGAGCAGAATATGTGTGTAGTATGTGTGCCAAAGTCTGTACAGGACAAGTATGAATGCATTCCATCATTCATTCATTCATTCATGTCACAAGTACTCACTGAACCCCTACTTCATTCACAGTCATATTCTGGGCTGTGGGGAACATAGAGAAGGCCCCTGGTCTTAGAAGCTCACATTCTATCTCACAAGTAAAATCCAAATTAAGATAACAAGAAACATAAAAAACTAAGCTGACAATGAACTCAAGACTGTCTGGGGTACTGAGAATATATAAAGGAGGGTGGCCAGAGAAGTCTTTTCTGAGGAAGTATCATTTGAACTGAAAACTGAAGAATATAAAGGAGAGTCATGTAATGGTGTAAAGGAAAAACGTTCCAGGCAGAGAAAGCAGAAGTGCAAAAGCCCCTTGCCCCTCCATTCCAGTCCCTCCTTCCTTCCAGGGGTAGCCCTCACCTCTAGCTCTCTGGAGGTGCACAGTTCCGATCACCTAGTCCCAGAAACCTGGAACTTGCCCTTTTGTCCATGTGTTACATCTTGGGTACCAGAATATCACTGGCCACTTACATAAATGGATATGTTGTTCTTATTAGTGTTCTATTCTATTCTTTCTGTGTTCAAAACTATAGACTCTGGGCTTCCCTGGTGGCGCAGTTGTTGAGAGTCCGCCTGCCGGTGCAGGGGACATGGGTTCGTGCCCCGGTCCGGGAAGATCCCACATGCCGCGGAGCGGCTGGCCCCGTGAGCCATGGCTGCTGAGTCTGCACGTCCGGAGCCTGCGCTCCTCAATGGGAGAGGCCACAGCAGTGAGAGGCCCACGTACCGCAAAAATAACAAACTATAGACTCCTTGTTTGAACTCCATTGTCACTGTTTTAGCTAGATAATACTCCTACATATTCTGAGGAATGTACAGTTTTTATACATTGGGGGACATGGTACCTGAAAATTTATGTAGTGAGTAAATTTTCACATCTAATTGCGGTATACTTTCAAGACTGGAGTATGGATATGCAAGGCTGGATAGAAAAAGAATTTTAATGTTAGGGTAATTCAGTTGATCCTAAGGGTCTTGGGGGTCCTGAGATCCCACAGGAGAATATGGTAGTGACTTGCTAATTGTAAAAGCCACTATTAGTTTCTGATTTTCACTTTACATCGTCAAAGTCAGAATTTCTTGGAGGGGCATGCATTCTGAGTTTTGTTTCACTGGCAGTTTTGTCAATAGTCAGCTGTTTATTGATGATATGCTGCAGGGGTGGTCTGAAAGCCTGTTCTCATAAATATTCATCAATATCTTGAGTGAAGGAAAAGCAAATTAACTTCCTGTGTTAGCAGAAGATTCTAAATGTGATGTGGAGAATGGCATCAGAGAACAAAATTGCACTTCAAATAACCATGATTCCACAGTGAAAATGAATAATGATCCAAAGTTTATATTTATTCTCTTATGTCCCCCTTAGAGTATAGAGTATCTGGTAGAAGTAGCAGTTGGCTAAATGTTATACTATATATATATATATATATATATATATATATATATATATATATATATATATGTATACTGATACTGGCTGGAAGTTAGTTCAACATGAGAAAAACAGAAAAATGCGAAGATTGGCCTTTGACCTACCTGCTTCCAGTTTCCCTCAGATTAGTGTCCTCTCTGGAAACCTGACAGCAGGTGAATGGAAGCACAGAACGGTGTATCTCTCATTTTTCATAGATTTGGAGGCAAGAATAGAGAGTAACAAGATACTAGTAAGAAGGTAAGAGCAATACCACAGGGTTTCATGGCCAGTGTTTGCGGTCTGGAAAATTGCCTCCTTTTAAATATGCATCCGTATAAATAACACCTTCAAAGGAGCTATTAACCGTTTTAGGGGGCTAGGGGTTTTTAGGCACATCTGTGGATTTCAGACATCTGTGGTTGCCATGAAACACAGAGCTAAAATGAAGTTCAATTTCACCATATGATATGCCCTCATAATCATGTTTATATTTCACTTCCTTAAAATAAAATTCTCTTTGCTTTAATGAGCTTACTACATACATTCCTTTAACTCTAAGCTCCTCACTGTCATATTGGAAGAAGGGCCATATAAACAATGAGGAAATAAATACCTGTATCATTCTATCCTTTCTTGAGAATAGACCATAGAGAACTAAGGCATAGGTATAAAAGTGAAATCAGTATTTATCTAGGCTATCTAACAGTACATGTTATATATTTTTAGTCTGAGGTTGTTAATGAGGTAGCTCTATCTCCATATTGTCACCATTCATTCATTCATTGATAATTATTAAACACTTAATAGTGTACCAGACATTGTGCTAAATCCTAGCAAATTAGCAGTGAGAAAGGTAAACACTTTCTTCTTAGAGTTTATAACTGAGTGACGGAGACAGAAAATTAAACAAGCATTGCAAATACAATAATAAATGCTATGACAGAGAAGTATGTTTTTCTCTAATCAGGGTCAGAGGTGGAGTTAAGGGGGGATCTCAGAAGAAAAATGTCCAGCTTGACCCTTGAAGGATGGGATGAAGTGAGCAGGGAAAAAAGGAAGGGATGTAAGAGCATGGAGTAATTTCAATAAGTGGAAGGTGGTGTGTGTGTGTGTGTGTGTGTGTGTGTGTGTGTGTGTGTGTGTGTGTTTATATACACTGCTGTGACTATTTCTGGGGCTTCAAAAGCAACAATTATTAAGAATCTTAGATTCAGAGAGGGCAACTCTGCTTGGGAAAATAGTGTATATGCTTTGTTTTGTTGTTTTGTCCTCTGGGACAGTGGCTTTTTTTGAATCTTGACCCACAGTAAGAAATACATTTACTTCATGACCAAGTGCATGTATACATGAAATAAATGTTTTATAAAACAATACCTACCTCATTGAAGTGTGAGACACTCATACTTTCTAATCTTTTTTATTGTCATAAAAATATATAACATAAAATATATCATTTTAACCATTTTTAAGTGTAGAGTTCAGTAATATCACATACATTCACCACGTGGGTAGCCCCTACCACTATCCATCTCTAGAACTTCTTTCATCTTCCCAAGCCGAAACTTTGTACCCATTAAGCACTAACTCTCCATTCTCCCACCCCGTAGACCCTGATAACCACTATTCTACTTTCTATCTCTATGAATCTGAGTACTCCCGTACTTCATATAAGTGGAATCATACAATATCTGTCCTTTTGTGACTAGCTTATTTCATGTAGCATAATGTCCTCAAGATTCATCCATGTTGTAGCTGTGTGAGAAGTTTCTTCCTTTTTAAGGTTGTCTCTGATTTTAAAAGTTAGTGTTCTATGGTTTTGTACTTTGCAATGGAAATGCGGAAAGTTTTGTTTTTTGACTAGAGTATTCATTGGTATTAATTTTCTACTTCTCAGTGGAGGTCTGAAGGCTGACCTTTAGGTCACAGGGATAACAGTCCTTTCTTCATAGGTCAGAGTCTCTAGAGCCCTGTAGCTTTCTATTTAAGAAGGGCCTGATTCTGGATTGCCTCCTTCCACCTGAAGATATTGGACCTTACTCCCTTCTTCCCACTCTTCCTTCTGTTATCTTCTTTTATATAATATGAATTTCATGTTTTATGGATCTTCTTTTTCTGTAATGTTATTGCCTTTTTCTGCCACACTTTGAGGCAAGTTATTTCATCCTTTGTTCCTTCTTTTTTCATCTATTTTTCCTTTACACTCTATTTTTTTACTTCAGAAACAACACAACCTCATTGGTTTGGGGCTCATTAACCAGACTGATTATTTGCTTGACACGAATTCCTTTCCTATTATACTAGATAGGCCCAAAGATATTAATACATCCTTTTGTTTTCTTAGTTTTCAGAGAATAGTCCATGATGCAAAGTAGGTACATGAGTTTGTATATGCTTGTGTATTAAAGTGTATAATATTAAAAACACTAAGTTGATACAGCAATTAATGAATATTTATCATCAATGAATACAATATTCTTCATAAATAAATTTTATAACAACAACAAGTTTCTAAATGCTTTACATATACAAACTCATTTAAACCTAACAGCAACTCTATATTTTTTCTATTCTATTCTAAAAATGCAAGTTTAGGCCTCCTAAGGTTTTCTTGTCTTACCCGTAGATCAAAATTTACAGTTGAAAATCCCTGATCAATGGCATGTCCCAAAGTCTGAGTTAAATACAAGACACAGATTCAGGGAGATCATGAAATGGAGAAAAATAAAGATATGTAAAGTGGAACCAGTTGATATGTGTTCATACTGTGTGCACTCTCTGAACTGAGAGGTGTACATTCTGCATTGCCCAGGATCCAGCATGATGTGGCATTATGAAGTCTAAGAACAAGTGAAAGGCCCTGAAACATGATATATGGGGAACTGATGGAAAAAGCAAGAATGCTTCACCCAGCAAGTGTGATCACTTTTTAAGTATTAAGGGCTCTTATCATCATAATTGCTCTAATTGCTGATATCACATAGTATAGATACAGTGATAACCCACACTTAGGAGGCTATATTTGTTAGGCACTCTTCTTAGAGCTTGTGGCAGAGACATTACTATATACCCATTACCCACTTTCTTTCTTCCTGGAAAACCACTAGCCTTCATTTTCCAGGCTTTTCTGTCCAAATGTGGCACATGACTAGCTCTAACCAGTGGGATGTGAGAAGAAGTGATCAATGACAGCTCTAGACTATGGTGACTAAGAGCGTGTGTGCCTTTTCCAGTCTTTTGCTTGGCTATTATCTCTGGACCAAATGCACAGGATTCAGTGGAAGAATCTGAGGTCCTAGTGGATATTGCTCCTAGATAGAAGAGGCCTGAGATAGGTAACATGATTTTCCTTATAGCTATTACGTAGATAAGAAAAATGAGACTAAAACATTTAAATAGATTGCCCAAGGTCACATCACATAGCTACTAAGTGTTGGGGCCAAGTTTCATATCAGGCAGGCTTGTTCCAGAGGCTGTGCTCTTCACACTGGACTCTACCCATTGGCTCTGAGTAGCATGTAACTCATCAAATTCTCACAGCAATTCCATGAGGTGTTGTCTCCCTTATGTAGGTGAAAAAATTGAATTTGAGGAAGGATAATGATTTCTAAGTTCCAGAATTAGCATTTGACTCCAAGTTTGTAAGACTCCAGAGCTCTTTGTAATATGCCATATTTTTTTACAACATGGCATACAATGTACATAAAAGATGTATGCAATTCTGGAAAGCAGAAGAAGCCACAGGAGTGGAAGATACAGGGAAGCCAATTTTGGTTTAATGATGGAAGATTTTTCTAACGATATGATCTGTCCAACAATGGAATGACGCTACCTTATGAGTCAGTGATTCCCCACCACAGGACTGCAGCACAGGCTAGATGAGTCTTTAAGACAGATGTTTTAAAGACGATTACTGCACGTGGTATGTATTTTACTTTTGATCTCTAAAATGTCTTCGAATTCTGGCATTCTGTGATAAGGATCTATTAGAAGGTCAGAACTTGAGATTCTAGAGTGGCAAAGGCTGTGTGCTACAGAGGCACGTGGAAAGTGACAATCTATGGAATCTGACCGTGGCAGGTTAGATGGATTTAATAATTAACAGTCCATAAACTCCATTATCTACTTGATATTGTTAGAATTAGGTGCCAGTCTCAGCTGGAGACTTCATCACTGCTGTTAGACCTCTGTTCTAATTAGCAGGCGTAAGAATCTGGTTGTGAATCTGGGATGTTGCTGAAGGCAAGGGAAACAACGTCAAAGAGAAGTGACAGAAGAAGAACAGACGTAAATGTTTTATGGCCGAAGAGGCCATTTCCTTGCCCCTGCCTCTGTCTGGAGACTTGAAGTCCTGAGACACATCCACTCTGCTTCAAGGAGGCTGCCTGACCCTGACCAGCTGCTTCATCGTTTAATGCATTCATTATGTCTGAGGTTGGCTTTAATTTTTCAGGTCCTCATCTTGATGCCTGTGGATAAGTGCATAAAAAGCCTATCTTCAAAACATTATGCCCTCAACTCCACAAGTCTTTTCGTATCCTCTTCAGGATTTCAAAAACTCAGACAAAATGCAAGTCACATTTTACATCCAATGTGGGATAACTTTTTTCTCTGCGTTACAGTATGTGCCAAATTTGATTCCTGTGACAATTCATATTGTACAAAGTGAAAGGAAGCTTTCAGCCTGGTCTTTTTTTCTTCCTTCCATATGGCTGATTGATTCGTCTCATACTACAAACTCCTTTTCTTATGAAAATGTGATCTCTGGTGCTTTAAATGAATATATCATTGCTTAAATGGTGCAGCATGGCATAGTGTTTCCATTTCAAAGCACAAGCTACAGAGTTGGAGAGAACTGGGAATGAAGTATAGCCCTGAACTCTTATTAGCTAGGAAACACTGAGCAAATCACTTAACTTCTCTGGGCCTGCATTCCCTTAACTGCAAAATCAGGGTGCATCTGAAGCTGCAAATTCCTTCCCTTATCTAAGAGTCATTATATCTTTTGATTATTTTATTTATCACTTTTTCATTTGGCAGCCAAAATTCATTGCCCTACTTCTGTGTGCCAGGCATGGTATTAGGCACCAGGGAGACAGCAATGAATAAGACAACATGATCTTTGCTGCTGTGGAGCTTAGTGTATGCTAGGAAATATAAGTTAAATAGCCAGTTACACACTTAATTGCTCAATTACAATTGTGAATAGTGCCTGGAAGGAGAAGAATGGGGACTTAAAAGAGCGATTGGTAGGAATGTAGGGGAGGAAAAGTTCTCCTCTACACTCTTTGGGTCTCTGGCTGGGCCTAAGAATTAAACTGACATGAAATTCATTAACAGGAGAAAAGTGTACAAATTTTATTAAATTTTTATGTATATAAAGAGAATGAAGACCCACAGAGGTGACCAGAGCAGGAAGCTTTGATACCTTTTAGACAAAGAGACAACACATTTGTGAGGAATTATTAAGACAAAGGGATTTGAGCTAGGGGGAGTAAATGGTGAAGAAGTAACTAGGAAGATAGGGGTGAGTTTAACAAGGTTTGTTTGTACAGATTTCTCAGCCCCAAATTCTTTGTGATAAGATGTTTATCTTCTTCCTCGTACAGGGAGGGTGCCTTTCACATGGGAGTTTTATCTTTTGCTTTTGGAAGAAAAAAGAGGGTCAGAGTGTCCTTCTTGCACCTGCTATTTCTTAAGTGTCTTTGATTCAAAATAAAGGAATATGACTTATTCTGGGGGACTGGAGAAGACTGATCTGAGAAAATGACATTTAAACTAACTTCGTTCATTCATTTGTTCATTCATTCATGTATTTATTATTTAATCAACAAGTATTTACTAAACACTGATTGAACCCCAGGCACTATCATAGGTTTTAGGGAACTTTGGGAGAAAAAAAGATAGACAAAACTCTCACAAAGAGCTTAACATCTAATGATTTTTTCCCCAACTTCATTCTCAGTGGAAAATATGCTATTGGAGGATGAGGAGAATTTGTTATAAGACAATAAAATAGAGAAGGCACTTCGAGGTGAAAGCACTGGCATCTATTTTATGAGAGAAAAACAGGAAAGAAATTTAAAGGAAGTTAAAGCAAAGCTTTGGCTGAGAGGAATATGGAGAAGAAAAATTTTTGTGTAAAACTTGGTAATTTGTCTGGGGAACTTAGTGTGATGCCAGAATGAGTTCTGATGAGAATATTACTGACAGCCGTTACTCAACTCTGATTTGGTTGGGTGCTTATTCCTTCTAGAATAAACGGTGACATTGTTCACTAGCTTGTGGACTCAATGACAAAGCAGAGCCAGCTGCATAATCTGTGAATTTTGCTGTCAAATTCAGATAACACTCTAATACCTATTTCAAAAATTAGGAATATTTTCCCTCATTGTGGGCATTCTATTTCTTCTTAATGCTGAGGAATATTCATGCTGTAGTTTGTGGGTTGTATGTTGTTAACATGTAAATATGACTGTGGAATCCATATTTGCAGATGCAATAATCATCAACCTGCCTACCCCATTAAGTGGGTGTCACATACAGGATGTTCTGCTTATCAACAAGACTGTCAACTTTGCTTCTAAATGTCTCTAAAGTACCCACACTTCTCTCCATCACCACTTTTTCTAAGGCACAATCACCTCTAGCCTGGAATAATTACAACACCCTCCCAAACGGTCTACACTCCACTCATTTAGATACCCCCCCAATCCCTTTCACACTGCAGTCAGAATGACCTTGTCAAAAATGTAGATCTGATCAGGCTACTTTCTGTTTATTATCTTCATGATTATGAGAAAATATGGCCTTGACTGGTCTGGCTCCTCTCTACCTCTTTAGCCTCATCATGAATGAGGCTGTTCCTGACTTTTGGTACTTGGTACTCTCAACACGATGACTTCCTTTCAGGCTTCCTCCCACCATAAGCCTTTGCACATGTTTATTTCCTCTTTCTAGAAAGATCAGGAGCACATTCATGAGCTATCATTTCAACCCCTTGTCCTTGTGAGGCATCTGCCTGGCAAAACACCAACCCTGGGTCAATTTGTTTTCTTGGTGCAAGAAAAAAAGAAAAACATAGAGTGAGTTAGAATAATTTCCAGCATTATTAAGGACCCTAAAATTCATTTTCCATAAGAATGATTTCAAGCCTTCATGATTATTTTCAATCTGCTTTCCCATCACCCTGCCATTAACTCATACAAAATCTCTATTTTTACCCTACCAAGAAAACAAAAGTTACCAGTATGAAGTTTTCAACCTTCTCTACCAACTTCCTGCCTCACTGGCACCTTCACAGATTGATTTTCCAACCTTCCCTTACTCATTTCATCCTATGAATTGTCTGAGGATAACCCTGCCACCTGTTTTACATCATTCTTCTCCCATCTCCTCGGAGACATTACTTTACCTATCAGCATATTTTCTTCATCATCCTCCCGTATCAGCAGCTTTCTGTACTTTCCATTTCTTCCTCCCACTTCTTGAAACCCTCTCCTTTCCTATTCTTTCTTAATTTAGTCTCCTGGTTCTCCTCCCATCTGTCTGGCTTCTTCTTTTTTGCCTTCTCCCATCCCCAATCCCTTGAATATGTATACTCTCAAAGAACATAGATGTTAAACCATTTTACTTCCTTCTATGCAGTTTCTCCCTTAAAAGTCTCATTACTTTATCCACTCAAAATTGTTTTTGGTGACAATCTTATGAAAATTATAGTCCTTATATTTTTGGTCTCTTTTGTTTAGATGGTGAATACACCCATAATATAGTATAGCTGATTTATTTTATTATGCTTGAAAACAAAACAACTTGTTATTTTTTTCCAGTTTTATTAAAATATAATTGACATACAACACTGTATAAATTTAAGGTGTACAGCATAATGATTTGGCTTATGTACATCATGAAATGATTATCACAATAAGTTTATTGACCATCCATCATCTCATATAGATACAAAATTAAGGAAATAGAAAAAATATGTTTTCCTTGTGATGAGAACTCTTAGGATTTATTCTCTAACAACTTTCATATATAACATACACCAGTGTTAATTATATTTATCATGTTTTACACTACATCCCTAGTACTTATTTATCTTATAACTGGAAGTTTGTACCTTTTGACCACCTTCATCCAAGTCCCCCTCCCCCCATCCCTGGTAACCCCAAATCTAAACTCTTTTTATATGCTTGTTTGTTTGATTGTTTGTTTGTTAAGTATATATAATTGACCTATAATACTGTGTTAGTTCCTGGTACACAACACAGTGATTCTATATTTCTATACGTTTTAAAATTATCACCATGTTAGGTCTAGTTACTATCTGTCACCAGGCAAAAATATTGCATAGTTATTGACTACAGTTCCCACACTGTACATTTCATACCTATGACTCATTTATTTTATAACTGGAAGTTTATACCTCTTCATCTCCCTCACCTATTTCTCTCCTACCCCCACTCTCCTCTCCTGATAACTACTATTTGTTCTCTTTATCTATGACTCAGTTTCTATTTTGTTTTGTTTGTTCTTCTTTTTTTTTTTTTTAGATTCCACATATAAGTGAAATCACACACTGTTTGTCTTTGTTTTTCTCTGTCTGATTTATTTCACTTAGCATAATACCTTCTAAGTCTATCCATGTTGTCACAAAAGGCAAAATTCTATTTTTTTATGACTGAGCAATATTCCAAGGTATATATTTACCACATCTTCTTTATCCATTTATATACTAATGGACACTTAGGTTGCATCCATATCTTGGCTATTGTAAATACAGCTGAAGTGAAAATAGGCATGCATATAGCTTTTCTAATTAGTGTTTGTGTTTTCCTTGGATAAATTCCCAGGAGTGGAATTGCTGGATCATATGGCAGTTGTAATTTTTAATTTTGGGGAGGAAACTCCATACTGTTTTCCATAGTGGCTACACCAATTTACATTCCCACCAACAATGCATAAGGTTACCTTTTCTTCACATCCTCCCTAACACTTGTTATTTGTTGTGTTTTTGATAATAGACATTTTTGATAATGTCTTTTTTTCATTCTGAAGGGTGCAAAGTGTTATCTCATTGTGGTTTTTATTTGCATTTCCTTGATTACTAGTGATGATGAGCATCTTTTCATGTGCCTGTTGGCCATCTATATGTCTTCTTTGGAAAAATGTATTTTCAGGTCCTTTGCCCATTTTTTAGTCAGGTTGTTTGTTTTTTTGATGTTGAGTTGTATATGTTCTTTGTATATTTTGGATATTAACCACCTATCAAGTATATCATTTGCAAATATATTCTCCCATTTAGTAGGCAGTCTTTTTGTTTTATTGATAGCTCCCTTCATTGTGCAAAAGCTTTTTAGTTTGATGTAGTCCCATTTGTTTATTTTTGCTTTCATTTCCTTTGCTTCAGGAAACATTTACAAAAAATATTGCTAACACTGATGTCAAAGCTTGTACTGCCTATGTTTTCTTCTAGAAGTTTTATAGTTTCAAGTCTCACATTTAAGTCTTTAATCCATCTTGAGTTTATTTTTGTATATGGTGTGAGAAAGTAGTCCAGTTTGATTTTTTTGCATGTAGCTGTCCAGTTTTGCCAACACCATTTATTGAAGAGGCTGTTTTCTTCCCATTATGTACTCTTGCCTGTTTTGTCATAGATTAATTGACCATATAAGCATGGGCTCATTTTTGGCCTCTCTTTTTTGTTCCATTGATCTCTGTATCTGTTTTTGTGCTAGTATCATACTGTTTTGATGACTGTAGCTTTGTAGTATAGTTTAAAATCAAAGCTTGTGATACTTCCAGATTTATTCTTCTTTCTGAAGACTGTTTTGGCTATTTGGGGTCTTTTCTGTTTCCATACAAATTTTAGAATTATTTGTTCTGGTTCTGTGAAAAATACCATGGGCATTTTGGTTGACATTTCATTGAATCTGTAGATTGCCTTGAGTGGTATTGTCGTTTTAACAATATTAATTCTTCTAATTCATAAGCATAGTATATGGTTCCATTTGTTTATGTCCCCTTCAATTTCTTTCATCAGTATCTTACAGATTTCCAAGTACAGGTCTTTTACCTCCTTAGTTAGATTTATTCATAGCTGTTTTATTCTTTTTGATGTGATTGTAAATGGAATTGTTTTCTTAATTTCTCTTTCTGACAGTTTGTTGTTAGTGTGTATAGAAATGCAACAGATATCTGTATATTAATTTTGTATCCTGCAACTTTACTGTATTCACTGATGAGTTCTAGTAATTTTTTTTGTGCTGTCTTTAGAATTCTCTCTGTATAGTATCCTTTCAGCTGCAAACAGTGACAATGTCATTTCTTCCTTTCCAATTTGTTTTACTTCTTTTTCTTGTCTGTTTGCTGTGGCTAAGGCTTCTAATACTATGTTGAATAAAAGTGGCAAAAAGTGGACATCCTTGTCTTGTTCACCTGTTATTATTTTAAAAGAAACCAAAAAAAAAAAAACATTTATGTGAGGTCACTGAGTTCTGCAGTGGGTGTGTGGCTTCTGATGCACAGTGGAAAAGAATGACTAGAGTCAGTTCACTGTCCTTTGCTAACAGACATACTGATGTGTTAGAGTTTGACAGTGAGTATTAATCCCTCTATATTTACTTCCTAGAGTTCTAATACCATGCTGCTTTATGTGTGTGGTATTATTTTCCTTGTATTTCCTAGATGCTGAATATACATTACCTACAAATTTCTTACTATGTAGAAGAAATTTAGTTATTTTCATTTTCTTCTCTCTTATTTAATTCTCTTCTTATTCACTGACTGACTCTTCAATAAATCTTTATTGATTTCTACTCAAGATATGGTGGTGAATAAGAAAAGTCCCCATTCAAGTAGCTTTCTGCTTATGGCAGACCAATAACTGTAACTTGAATTTTCTTAGGAATTTCCCCCTTTCAGGTATACATTGGGTCATTTTAATGTTTATAATATTAACTTTGACACAATTTCCCCCAATTTGTAAAGGCACCCAGCAGCTTGCAAATCTACCTCAGGATATTGGAAGTTCTCAGGGAGTTTTCCTCATATGTTTAGAATTCAACCTCTCAGCACAGGCTTTATCTCATGCACAGGCTTCTTCTCACTGATATTTTCTGATAAACTACTTAAAAGAGGCTCTTCTTACCGTAAAAATGTGCAGGTCCACACCAAGTTTTAAGTTTCAGTGTTCTCAAAGCCTCCAAATGCTGAGGTGCCAAATAATTTTATATTCACTTTGGAACACCTATACTGGAGCCATGCTCTATTCTATGAAAATATGTCTTAAGTTTTTATATAACTAACATCTACCTTCTGCCTATAGCAATCCTCTACACAGGTGATTGGGTGAAGGGACAGATACTATGCTACTTGTGATTGTTAATTTTATGTGTCAACATGGCTAGTCTATGGTGCACAACTGTTTGTTCAAACACCAGTTTAGATGTTGCTGTGGAGGTATTTTTTAGATGTGAATATTTAAATCAACAGACTTTGAGTAAAGCCCATTACCCTCCATAATTGGGGGAACCTCATGCAATCATGTGGACGCTTTAAGAGAAAAGTGAGATCCCCAGAAGAGGAAGGAATTCTGTCTCCAGACTGCCTTCAACTCAAGACTGCAGCATTGACTCTTGCCAGGATTTCCAGGCTGCTGGCCTGCCCTGCAAATTTCAAGCTTGCCAGCCCCACAATCATGTGGACTAGTTCCTTAAAATACATCTCAAATTGTTCTATCTCTCTGTGTCTCTGCATCCTATTAGTTCTGTTTCTCTGGAGAAACCTCTAAATACACTGTCCTCACCATCTGTTAATCCACCCCCATAGACAACTCATAAAATGTCTTCCTTCCTGCTTAATTAAAAATCCAAAATTGTGATGTAAATGGATTATTAAGTAATTGTGCACAGAATGCCACATGTGATAGGCTGAAAAGTAGCCTCCCAAAGATGTCTGAGTACCATCAGAACCTCTGAATATGTTACTTTACATGGCAAAAAGGACTTTGCAGATGTGATTAAGATTCTTGAGATGAAGACAGTATCCTGGATTATCTAGGTAGAATCAATGTAAACACAATGTCTTCATAAGTGGAAGGTAAGGGGATCAGATTAGGGAGAATGTAATGTGACAACAGAAGCAGAGATTGGAGTGATGTAGCCATGGGCTAAGGAATGTGGGAATCTCTAGAAGCTGGAAGAGATAAGGAATGGATTCTCCTCTAGAGCCTCCAAAGGAACCAACCTTATCAACACCTTGATTTTAGCCTTGCAAGAGTCATTTCATACTCCTGATCTCCGAAACTCTAAGAGAGTAAATTTCTGTTGTTTCAAGCCACTAAGTTTGTAGTAATTTGTTGCAGTAGCAATAAGAAAAACTAATACGTCAAACTTTCCTGAAGTTCAGCCTTGACTATAGCCTGTGCTCAAACTGAGATTCCTACTATATGAAAATGAGCAGTTAAAATATAATGTGATCGACTCACACTTCTAACCAACTGGTATCAGACTTGCCTTCATGCCATAAATAACTGGAAAAATGGACCAAATATATTAAACAACTCCTTTCAGGCATTACACAGTCAGCATTTCAACAACGTGTCCCCAGCTAAGGAAAATAAATGAGGTAAGCCCTATGTTTTTCCCAGTTTTCTTCTTGTAGGCACTTTCTGGACCATGGTAGAGGTAGGAAAATTGAAACAAAATACAATGGTCTCTCTTAGTTGAGGACACAGAAATCAGAGTTTAAGGACACAAAGGTGGCTGAAATCTGGGATCTACATAGAAAAAGAGTCCTAGAAATACATATAGAGATTTATTTGAGCTTTTGGATGAATAATAAGCTGTACATGTATAGGGCTAAACTCCATGAAGTAGAATAAAGAAAAACTACCACTGAGTTATAAGCTGAGCAGTTCCCAAAGCTCAAACATTGCTGTGAGACATTTGAGCTCCAGTCAGGCAAAGTAGAGAAATGTATTGAACACACAGGACACTTAGCAGAGACCACAGAATGATAGCAGGGCTAAAGTAGCCTTAAAAAATAATCTTTAGACTTATTGTAACAAAATTTATAAACAGGTCTCTAAAGAATTAAGCCAACCCACATGTTCCTAGGTTGCTTGATAGAACAAGGCCCAACATTCCTTTTTTTAAAAAAATATTTATTTATTTATTTTTGGCTGCACTGGGTCTTCATTGCTTTGTGTGGGCTTTCTCTAGTTATGTCTAACAGTGGCTTCTCTTGCTGTGGAGCACGGGCTCTGGGTGTGTGGGCTTCAGTAGTTGTGGCATGTGGGCTCAGCAGCTGTGGCTTGTGGGCTCTAGAGTTCAGGCTCAGTAGTTGTGGCACACGGGCTTAGTGCTCTGTGGCATGTGGGATCTTCCTGGACCAGGGATCGAACCCATATCCCCTGTATTGGCAGGAGAATTCTTAAGCACTGCGCCACCAGGGAAGTCTCCCAACATTCTTTATAGAAAATCTTTTAAATAATGAACAATACAAATTTCACACTGTCCAAATTCACTTAAAAATAATGAGAAGCAGGATAATGTGACCTATTACAAGCAGAAAAATTAGTAGAAATAGATCCAGAAATGACAGAGATAATAGGATTACCAATGGCTTTTAATAGTCAATAGACTTAAAATAGTGATTATAAGTGTGCTGGGCTTTAAAGAAAAACATAAACATAATGAAGCTACAAGTGGAAAATATAAAAAAGAACTAAAAAATCATTTTAGAGTGGAAAATGCAATATATAAAGATATATTAATAAAAACTATTCAAACTAAAATACACAGAGAAAAAAGTTCTATTCAAACTAAAATACACAGAGAAAAAGATCTTAGTGATATGTGGGATAATATCAAGTAGTCTATTATACATGAGGCAAAAACTGACAAAACTGAAAAAGATACAGACATATTGACAGTCATATTTGTAAATTTCCCTAACCCTCTCTCAGTAACTGATAGAACAAATATATGTACTAACAAGTATCAACCAACTCGATCTAATAGTTCAAAGCACCCATAGTTCAAGTAGAAATTACATGAGGGTTTAGAAAATATTTTTTACTGAATGACAGTGAAAACACAGCATATCAAAATTTGGGTGATGAAACTAAAATATTATATAGAGGGAAATTTATAGATTTAAATTCTTATTTTAGAAAAGAATACAATGTGTCTAAAATAAATTACCCAAGTTTCTTTCATAAATGTTACCAAAAGAAAAACAAATTAAACCTAAAGTAAGTAGAAGATAAAAGTAATATAAATAAACAAATAAATTAAAAATAATAAAAAGTAGAAGGTAATAGGCAAGTACGAGATAATAATAACAGAAAGCAATGAAAGAAAAAATGAAAAATTGAGAAAATTAATGAAATTAAGGGTTTTTCTTTGACAACATCAATAAAAGTGAACACACTCAAATTAATTGAACATGAAAAAAGAAAATGATATAAATTACCAATGTCATAATGAAAAAAGATATCTCTACATATTTTACCCAAATTAAAAGAATAACAAAGAATATTATGAGATTATATGAATAATATGTCAATAAATTTGGCATTTTAGATATAACAGATAAAGTCCCTTGAAAGGCACATATTACAAAAATTGGCCCAAGAAGAAATAAAATTTGAAAAGCCATATATCTAAGAAATAAATTGAATTTATAATTAAAAACTTCCCCATGAAGAAAAATCTAGTTCAAGATAACTTCACTTGTGAATTCTATACAAACTTTAAGAAAATAATAATATTCATAATTTACAAAATACAGAAAGAAAGAAAACTTCTAAACTCATTTTATGGTATTAATGTTACAAGATTACAGCATTCCAGAATACAAAACTACAGGTGAATACTCACATACTCTTATGTGAACATAAATGATAAAATCCTTTACATAGCATTAGAAAAATCAAATCCAGCAATATATAATAAGTAATATATATCTTGACCAAATGAAATTTATCTCTAGAGTAAAAAATTGGTTTATAATTTGAAAATTGATCAATGAATTTTTACCATATTACTAAAATAAAGGAGAAAAAACATTTAATAATCTCAGTAGATGCAGAAAGTGCATCTCAGTACATTCAGTAGATAAAGCAGATGCAGAAAGTGCACTTGACAACACAATACCAAATCATGATAAAAGCTCTCAAAATAGTAGAAATGGATAGGAATTTCTTAAAACTAAAAAAGAGCATCTACACAATCCTTCATCTAACATCATATTTAATGGTTCTAAGTTTGGGAAAAAAGATAAAGATCTCCATTCTCAACATTTCTCTTCAGGATTTTACTGGTGGTCCCAGTCAGTGTAATATGGGAAGTAGAAGACATAAAAGACATATAAACTGAAAAGAAAGAGGTAAATGTGTCTTCATTTACAGATGACATGCTTGTGTATGTACCTGATATTAAGAATCCATAAAAAAGCTACTAGAACTAAAAATGAATTTAGCAAGATCAGAAGATACAAAATCACTGTAGAAACTTCATTTGTATTTCTCTATACTAGCAATGAATAATTAAAAAATGAAATTAGTACTATATAAATGTGTCATGTCAAATTGACATCAAAAACATATAAATCTAGGATTGAATTTAATTAAATATATGTAAGAACTGTACACTAAAAATCACAAAATTGCTGAGAAAAATGAAATATCCAAATAAATGGAGAGATATACTATGTTTGCTTAACACAGTATGATTGGCTCTTATTTAACGTAAGTTATACTTCAATAAGTTTGATTTAAAAAAAGAGAACTATGTGTACAGTGTGATAAATACTGTCCTGACGGTAGTCAGGACTCTTAGTACAATTTTGTGTGGATGGAAAGTTGTCTAGAAATCCTCTTTGTATTTGATTAATGTAGGAAGAGTAGATTTAGATAGACAAGGAGAGAAGGATGTTTCTGATAGATAGACTATCATGAGTCTGGTACATTTAGCCAGCCAGATATTCAGTAGACTTGGGATACAGAATGTGAGGTGTGGATACTGAAAGATGGAACTGGGAAAGATCAGATCATGAAAGCCCTCTTAGCAATGCTTTGAGAATGAGCATCTCCTTAAATATTGTATCCCAGGTGCCTCTCAGGCACCCTTTTCCCTTATCCCTGCCATACTTGGTGTTTTGGATTTTCCTTAAGAATCCTTTATCTTTTCATTGTGTACAGATAGGTTGAAAAGTAGATACTCTGCCCTTGGGGCAGAGAGACAGATTTGGATGTCTTCCCACTTGAATCTTCCAGGGTACTTTTAGATCAGGTGATAGCGTCCCTGCCGGGAGAAAGAGAGGAATTATAAATACAGGATGTCTAGAAGGTGTCGAGCAGAGTACTGATCACTGGTTACCAGTCCCAGAGGAGGAATCTAACTACATGGAGGATAGCAAAGAGCATCATTATGCCAACCATCAGAAATAGAAATCCAAACAGTTCTGCCCATTGCATCTTGGTAATGGAGTCACCAAGGAAAACACAAGGCAGTCAAGCACTGGATGGAACAACACTTTACTTACATAGAGGATGGTGGGCATCTGTCCACCATGGCTGACAGGTCTTTCACAGGGCAACTGGCCTATGTCCACCCCTCTCTTGCTGTAGTGGAAGGTACCGTGTCCCCTTTCCAGATAAGACAGATGTAGCAGTGGGGTTGGCCAGTGCCATATAATGCACACATTTTAAGCAGAACAAAAGAGCACTCATTGAATCAGAAACAGAGAAAGATATTCTCACACAGGGTGATAAACCTGGCTCAGGCTGTGTTCCGTATTTCTTGATGAAAAGTGTTCCAGACTCAAGGCCCATTCTTATGCAGCTGAGTGGGAGTTGAAAGACTGCTCATATGAGACTGCCTTTCCTAACAGAAGAAAATTAGTCTTGAAGGTTTTTTGAAGGCAGTAGAGGCCATTTGGTTGAGTTTGTGACTCATATTCTGTTTGGAGTGTTCCTTTAACTCCAAGGACTAAGAGGGATGGACTAGGATGGGCTCAAGTGAGAGGAAGTTAGATGCTGGTCACTGGCTGTTGAGTACTTATTCCCATTTGTAGACATGATCACATCTGGGTTTTCTTCTATATCGATTCACTTAGCTCCCAGCACAGAAAGGGTGACAGAAGCCCTCTTACGGAATTCTGTCCCAGAATTTGGCATTAGTGGATGAAGTACAGCAGCCCTGAAAGAAAGGAATTTTGAAGATAATCCTCATTAAGTACAGGCATACTTTGTTTTTATTGTACATCACTTTATTTAGTACTTCTCATATTGAATTTTTTACAAATTGAAGGTTTGTGGCAACCCTGAGTCAAGCAAGTCTATTGGTGCCATTTTTCCAATAGCATTTGCTCACTTTTTGTCTCTGTGTCACTTTTGGTAATTCTTGCAATATTTCAAACTTTTGCATTATTATTATATTTGTTATGCTGATCTGTGATCAATGATCTTTGACTCTCTGAAAGCTCAGATGATGGTGAGCATTTTTCAGCGACACAATACTTTAAATTAAGGTATGTACATTGTTTTTTAGACATAATGCTATTGCACACCTAATAGACTATAGCATAGTGTAAACATAAATTTTGTATGCACTGGGAAATCAAAAAATTCATGTGACTTGCTTTATTGTGATACTTGCTTTATTGCTGTGGTCTGACATTGAGCCCACAATATTTCTGAGGTATGCTTTTATAGATTTTCATGTTTCTCTTTATATGTAATGTTCCCAGCACCTTTAATAATTTCTCATCATATTGATCATCATTCAACTACCCTAGTTAGCCAATGCACTTCCTAGAATATTTGTGCCTTTGTTAGTTAACTAAATAGTGCCTGGTTCTCAGGGGAACACCATATCACTGATATGGAGTGTCCTGTGCAAAGTGGAGTAGTACCAGTTCCACCCTTGATCTGGACTTACTATAGTCCCCTAAGCTTACATTAGTTTATTTTTTTCCTACCATTCAAAACAAACTTTATTCTACATAGCAACTCTGTGAAATAAGATAGATTTGAGAGAAGGGAAAAATGGACTGTTGCTATCTATGATGGAAACTTAGAAGACTCAATTAAATGATCAGTTGTAAAACACATTTAGCATTATTTACCCTCCCCCAGAATATGTTACTAAAAAGCCTACTTGAATGGAAAAATCTTTAAAAATATATTTGATTTTTCATATGTAGTGACTAAGTTAAATAAAAACAAACAGAAGCCAAGCATGTACAACAACACAGAAATGTAGGTATATATTGCACTATTAAACACTGTCATGGGGTTATCATTCAGCTGGAAACAAAGTGAACATTTCTTTCTCTTACTTTTGTTTTTGATTAGAAAAATAAAAGCTTATCTTTTTGATACAAATTAAGAAAATTTCTTAGGTTAAGAAGTCTGGCACTTTGACTTATTTCTTCTGTTGAATTTCAGTAGTACATAAAAGTTATAATCCCAACTCAAAGATACATTCGTTTTTTTCAAGAAAATAACTTAGTAACAAAAGGAAAGTTATTAAGTTGGGAATAATGCCCCTGAAATTAGCGTGTTCTTTTATTCTAGTCTAAAAATGTGAGACATCCATTCATAACAAGCAATGATGAGTATACCCATGGTAGATCATTTGATATCCTGTGTTATTTTATTTCTTTAAAAAATAAGTTTCCAGCAACCATCTTCATACGTGAATATCCTCTGAAGGATGTCTCTATCAATTCAATAAGGTTTTTTTAAAAGTCCTATTATCAGAGGCCATGTTTCTAGTCTGTCTTGACAGAGGACCCTCTTGAGGCCAGAAAATGAGGTCAATCACACACAGGAAAGTCAAACAGTCTAATGGTCAAGAAACACCTAAAGAATAGAAGATCTTTCACTAGATTTGGTCAAGAAGAAATTTACCTTCAATTTCAACCAGAAGTCAGAGACTAGCATACCTCTAATTGCCCAATAACAGACAGATTAATCAGCTTCTAGCTAGGCACTGAAGTAGCTTGCTATCATTTTAGAAAAAAACAATCTGCTTGATTGCTACTCAAATTCTGGAAATAGTTTAAAATGTTAATCTTTAATGTATCATAAAGCATTGGAGGTTTTGTTCTGGTAGGCATGGATAACAGTTTGCAACTACAGCTGATTGAGAGCTAAGTGATATAAGGATATGCATGGACCAATTGAATGGGCAGACCAATCAAGGGCTTTCTGGTTTTCTTAAAGCAACATCTTGACTACACTCCGTGGCAATGGCAGTAATGGTAGGGAGATTCTTGAAGGCAGCATCCCAAATTCCAAGCTTTACCCAAAGTTTCATGGCTCAAAATTACACAGATACTGCCAGGCTATTGGTCACTGCTCTCCTATCATAATGCCAGGATCCTTGCCCAGTATGGAGAGTAATCAGACATAAAGGTCTGTCAGGACGCCCTATTTACAATAGTAAATTCACTTTGAGATAGGGTGAAGACATTGATGTCACAGGCATTGGGAGGTGGGAGGGCTTGGATGAGGCACCAGATCACACTAGAATTGTTTAGATCAGAGCCAGATCCTCCTTGGTGATCTCCATGGAGCCATTACTTTGGCCTTGGATGGCTATGTTCAACCTCCTAACTTCCACTGAGCTGAGCATGGAGTTCTGGGTTTCTCTTGCTTCTACTGTTCTGCCATTTCTGCCACACATCTTTAACTCCATCTTTCACCTGCTGAACGTATTCCAGGAGATTCTCCTCCACAACAAGTTTTCTTTCAAGGAAGGTGTTTCTTTTAATGGTTTAATTCAAGTGCAGCTCAACCTCTTCCAGAGATTTGTCAGAGGCTCGTTGTTCTTTTTCCATGGCATCATTTGCTCATCTGGCTCTCTAATAAATTCTTGTAATCCATCTTTGATTCTGTTAGTCTTCACAAGGGCATTCTCTAATGCTGAGATCCCCTTGGAAGATTTCAGAATGTTGCTTTTCAGAGACATTCTAGCTCCATCAGGAAGGCATTTTCTGACCAGAGAGTCCTGTTATTACTTCTAATTTGTTGGAGCTGGTCTTCATCTCATTTTTTGCTTCCCTCTGGGACTTTTTGCAGTTCCTCTGTATATTCTTTGCCCTTCACTTCTATGTCATAGCTAGATCTTTTCAATAGAAAGTCTCTTCCTCTATAGAGCTAAAAATGTTCTTTCCCTGTTAAAATGGGGGAAGAACATCACTCTTCTCATGTCCTGATGTGCAGGTTCTGGAGGTGAGGAGGGGGTGGTATCTGGGGCACACCTCAGTCCTGCACTAGCTCCATAAGGGGTCATTTCACACTGGTTTATTTAGGGTTTGTTGTGAGCTAAAATTCATGAGAGTTTTATTTATGAATTGCAGTTTAGCCCATTTTCTTTTGACCTATATTTGGGTACTTTATTTAAAAGTCTGAATGGGAGATTTGAAAATGTTATTTACTAGATTTCAGTTTGATTTTAGAGACAAGTTGAACTAATGATTTTGTAACTCAATGCATGAGCTGTCCATTTCCCAAGCTTTGTATCATTCACAGATTCGATGAGCTTCATGCTTTGTATTCTTTTCAGAATATTCATTACATATCATCCGTGTACTAAGTATTATATCACACACAGCGTGGAAAACCATTAGGATAAAATTCTTCTTTTTGAGTTGGTCACGGGCTGGTGGACAAACGGTTGAGCACCCAAATAATTACGATGCAACATAAAGTGATTGATAATGATGATGCAATTTTGCATTGTTTTAGAACTTGCCAAATTAGGGGTGACTTCTGTCTCTGGAGAAGATCTCACTCTGATTCTTTATAAAAACAAAAGCAAAAATTGGTCGTTTCAGTTTACCAAAAGAAAGAAGCCAAACGAAAGGTTAATGTGCTGTATACTCATTCTCTATCTAAGACAATGTTAAGCAACTTCAGATATCAGCCATCGATTTTCAGAACCTGCCAGAGGGAAGATTTTCTAAATGTGTCTGAGCAATTCCAGATTCTTCACTGGCAGAGTTCACTTAAAAGTAGAGAGGTGATACAGAAGTGGTTGTTCACAACCTCAGCCAAGTTCTGTTTCATGATTGGATGACTTCTGAACAAGGGTGAAGGTGTTCTGATTTTATCTCTTCTGGGACATAAATAATAGACCATAATGATAACTGGTCACATCTTCATAACAGCATTTGAATGAATTTTAGTCAGGAGTTCTTTCTTTGTTTATTAAATAAAAAACAGGGCACTTTCTGAGCAAAGGAAGTTTCTCTCAGAATTTTGCAAATATTATCTGCAATATGTGAAATTTATTTTGTGGACATACACAGGTTGATGTATTTTTCTTAAAAATAGTATATAACAGTCACATTTTATTAAGTTCATTTTTTTCTTGAAAGAGGAAAATATTATTAATTGCATAGTGAATGATAAGGTATTCTCAGATCCTTCAAAGGGTAGTTTACTAAGGGTCTCCCAGATTAGTATTTGAAATTCTACAAAAGTGCAGAAGGGGTAGTGACATGCTTCCTAATTTTTCACCCAAGTTCTGAATTTTAAATAAGAATGAACTGATCAGACTTATGAAGAGAAAGAAAGTATGACATAATATCAGAAAATGCCTTTTGGTTTGACATAATTCATAAACAAGTCTAGAGAGCTTGTGGAATTATGGATCTCTGATTTGAATTGATTTTCTGAGTCAGATTACAATAGTGCAATGACTGCTCAATGTCTGTAGCCTGAGTGACTATTTTCTGTTCTCTCTCTCTCTCTCCCATGAGATGTATTAAATGTAGTTTGGAAGATTCAAGTGTGACAGTGGTATTGATAATTTTCATTCTATTTTGAAATCCATGTTCTGAAAGGGCATGCTTTCAAAATAATTTAATTTTTTCAAGATATAGTGACTCCTCAATTGAGTGTTTTCTCTCCATCAATACTTTTTTTTCCCCCACCAGTTTCTGTTGTTAAGCTCCAGTTCAATTTTTAACTTTCCATTATCATGCCATCTATATAGTATCTCATTTATGCAAACTCATAAACACATTTTGTTTCAATACCATTTATACATATGGCATTATATGATGCCTATTATATAATATACTATACTTATATACTATGGTATATATACCATTTATTCTTTTGACTTTTTGTGTGTGTTTGGTTACTCTGTTGCTTACTTAATTAAGCAAATAAATATTTGAGTATCTATAATGTACCTAGCATGATTCTAAGCTCTGGGAGCACAGCAGTGAACAAAACAGATATGTAGAATATGCATTCCAGTGGGATAGACAGAAAATAAAGATTAATAAAGTAGAAAGTGACACCTGAGGAAAAGAAAAAAATGGAGAATAGGAAGGTGTGAGTTAAGGGTTAGTGATTTGGGGTAGAGTAACCAAAAAGGACATCAACAAGTAAATGATAGTTGAGTAAAGGTATGATGGTGGTAAGGGAGAGAGCCATGTGGATAGCTGGAGGAAGAGCATGCTGAGTTAATGGGAGCAACATATACAAGGACCCTGAGTTAAGAGTGCTGTTGGTGTGTTTGAGAAGCAACAGGGTGGTCAATATGGCTGGAAGTAAAAGGGAGAGAGAATGGGGGACCTGATTCTGTATGAATTTTGAAGTCCTCAAAGACTTTGGCTTTTGCTCTGATAGGAGTGGAAAGACACTGGGGGACTTTGGATGGACATGACTGGACTTGCATTTTAATATGATACTATTTCCACCTGTTGAAAACAGAATGTATGGTGCAAGAGTGGAAGCAGGGAAACAAGTCAGAAAACTATTCTAATCATCCAAGTGTTGAAAGAAGAAGTGGTTTGATTCTAGAGGGAGAGCTCTACATTACTTCACTATTACTTTCTCTGCCCCAGCCATGAAATTAACCAACAGATTCTGGAACCAGGGTTCCTGGTTCCTTTTAATGGAGAAGGGTATTTAGAAATCGATATCTAAATCTAAAAAAATCTCTCTACAAACAAAAGTCCAGGACCAGATGGCTTCACAGGTGAATTCTACCAAACATACAAAGAAGAATTTTTACCAATTCTTCTCAAACTCTTCCAAAATATTAAAGAGGAGGGAACACTCCCAAAGATATTCTATGAAGCCACCACCACCCTGATACCAAAATCAAAGATGCCACCAAAAAAGAAAATTAGAAGCCAATATCTTTGATGAATATAGATGCAAAAATTCTCAACAAAATATTAACAAACCGAATCCAACAATACATAAAAAAAGATCATACACCATGACCAAGTGGGATTCAGCCCAAGTTCACAAGTATGGTTCAACAAACACAAATCAATCAATGTGATACATTACATTAACAAAAGAAAAGACAAAAACAACATGATCATCTCAATAGATGCAAAAAAAGCATTTGACAAAATTCAACATACATTCATGATAAAAACTCTTACCAAAGCAGGTATAGAGTAATCCTATCTCAACATAATAAAACTTATTTTTGACAAACCCACAGCCAACATAACACTCAATGGTGAAAAACTGAAAGCCTTCCTGCTAAAATATGGAACAAGACAAGGATGCCCACTTGCACCACTTCTTTTCAACATAGTATTGGAAGTCCTAGCCACAGCAATCAGACAAGAAAAAGAAATAAAATGTATCCAAATTGGAAGGGAAGAGGTAAAATGTCATTATATGTGGATGACATGATACTATATATAGAAAACCCTAAAGACTCCACAGAAAAGCTATTAGAACTGATAAGTGAATTCAGCATGGTAGCAGGATACAAGATTAACATACAGATATTGGTTGCATTTCTTTATACTAACAATGAAATATCAGAGAGGGAATGTAAAAACCAATACCTTTTAAAATTGCACCAAAAAAATAAAATACTTAGGAATAAACCTGACCAAGGAGGTGAAAGACTGCTATGCTGAGAACTATAAAACATTAATAAAGTAAATTAAAGATGATTCAAGGAAATGGAAAGCTATCCCATGCTTTTGGATTGGAAGAATTAATATTATTAAAATGGCCATACTACCCAAAACAATCTACAGATTTAAAGGAATCCCTATCAAATTACCCATGACATTTTTCACATAACTAGAACAAATAATCCTAAAATTTATATGGAACCATAAAAGACCCAGAATTGGCAAAGCAATCCTGAAGAAAAAGAACAAAGCAGGAGGCATAACCCTCCCAGACTTCAGACAATGCTACAAAGCGATAGTAATCAAAACAGTGTGGTATTGGGACAAAAACAGACATATGGATTAATGGGACAGAATAGAGAGCCAAGAAATAAACCCACACATCTACAGTCAATTAATCTTCAACAAAGGAAGCAAGGATATAAAATGGGAAAAAGGCAGTCTCTTCAGCAAGTAGTGCTGGGAAAGTTGGATAGCTTCATTGATGCAAATCAGTGAAGTTAGAACACACCATCACACCATGCACAAAAATAAAACTCATAGTGGCTTAAAGACTTAAATATAAGACATGACACCATAAAATTCCTAGAAGAGAACATAGGTAAAACATTCTTTGACATAAATCATACCAATATTTTCTTAGGTCAGTCTCCCAAGGTAATAGGAAAAAAAGAAAAAGAAATCAAGATCTGGACACTATGCTCATTGATCCTGGGCCATTTCAGTGGACAGAAAATAGATAATTATTACTTTGAAAAATATCATGCATTGCTACTAAGATTTCTAACTCCAGTTCCAACCACAAGGTTCTTTCTTGCCTCCCCACATTCTCAATTTTTATTTTCCTTCTCTCACAGTAAGAGTTTGGATCCCCCAAAATATCAATATATTTACTATTGGCTCAGTCTCAAAATATACACAAAATAGTTTGAGAATTGCTACACCTATACTACTACAAAGGAAAATCTACTAAATTAAGTTGAAGACTTATTCACATTTTCTTTAGTCTGAGGATATATAATCAAAATATTGTGTACAGACGTTATTTGGATTAGTTTCATTTTTCCCTATGTGGTTATATAATCCATTTGTTATGCTGTTTAATTTATTTGTTTCTATTTGTATTCAAGTTTAGTTTGTTCCAGTTAATTTTGATTTAATCTCATCATTTTAATATGTAAAATATTAAACTGTTTCCGAAGTCAAAGCTATACAAAGAGCTATTCTCAGAGAAATGCTGCTTTCTAACCTCTGATTTCCATAACCAATTTGCCTATTACATTAGTGTTTATCATTCCTATATTTCTTTTTGTAAAAATAAATGAATGTATATGTCTCCCTCCACTTTTTCCTATATAAGAGAGAGTAAATTATACTTACATCTTTGTACATTGCTTTATTACATAACAATATATACTGGTAATCATTCCACATTCATTCATAGAGATCCTCCTTCTTCTTCTGTAGAGCTATGAGTACCCCATTGGGTAGATGATGATCCATAGTTCACTCAATTAATTTCTAGGTATGGACCTTTAGGTTGTTTCTAATATTTTGCAGTAATAAAAATGCTGCAATAGAAAACCTTGTACATACATATTTTCTGATTTTTGGAGGTATATTTTCAGAATAAATTTCTAGAAGTAGGATTGCTGGACCAAAAGGTAAATGCAAATATAGTTTTGTAAAATATTGCCAAAATAGCCTCTAGAGTTGTCTATTTTGCATACGCACAAGCAATGTATGAAAGTACCTGTCTTCCCAAAGCTGCTCCCCCTCAAACAGAGAGCATGTTGCTAAATTTTGAATTTTTGTAAACGTAACACTATCTCAGGGTAGTATTTACATTTTTATTATTAAAAGAGGAAAACTAAATTTTTGACCTGAGCAATTAGGAGAATAGAGATTTCTATTAACTGCACTATGGAATATTGTTTAAAAAAAGGAAGCACGTCTTGCAGTCACTATCAAAGTCTCAGATTTGGACACATTAATTTTAAGTCACCTCCTGGACAGTCAAGTGAATTTGTTGAATTGAGAGTTGATACATAAGTCTAGAGTTTAGCGGAATGGTCTGGGTTAGATATATAATTTTATGATATAAATACATAATATTTGCATGCTTGAGACTTGATGAGATCACCAAAGGAAAGCATTATTTAGAAAAGAAGTATAAAAATTAAGCCCATGGGCTCTCTAACATAGAGAAGGTGAGGAAGTGAGGAAAGAAGAACCAGATAAAAGGATTGGGGAAGAATGTTAAGAAAAGCAGACAAACAGGGAAATCTGATGTCCTGGAAGCCACATGGAGAAAGTGTTTTAAGGTGGAGAGACATGTTACAAACAGGCTTAGTAACATGGAGGTCTTTAGTGATGTCGATAAAAGCAATTTTTTTGTGGGCATTGGAGTAAAAGCCTGATTGGATTGGGTTCAAGAGAGACTAGGCAGAAAAAAAGAAGGTACTGAAGACTGGTGGTATAGACTACTCTTTGAAAATTTTTTACTGTATGGGGAAGTAAAGAAATGGGCAGCAAATTAAGTGTCTCAAGAATAGACACCATGGCTTTATAGTTTTTAGTATCTTCACAGCACTTATTACTGGAAAATTTTTATAACAAAGTAAACTCTGAGTGGAAAGTGTTTTCCAGTAGGAATATCCCTTATGCTTTCCCAGAGAAAGTCATCTAAAATGATTTTTGTTTTTCAGTCAGAAGTCCTTTATTCTTAATACTGAGAAAGATGCAAACACAAGTAATTCCAATCAGAGACTGAAACTTGGATATGTTGCCTACTCATAAGGTTGACATGAATTTCTTTTTGTTGGATTGATCATCCAAACCATGACATCTTTTGTTGTCAATTATAGTCTCAACAGAATATGTATGTTTTTAACTTATTCTGGGAAATGCCTTATAACTTTTTGAGAAGCAGTACATCATACTTGGAAAAATACTCTGAACATAAAGTGAGAGACATTCAATTTCCTTGAATAAAATATACACAGACTGGGAGGGGATATGGGGATATATGTGTACGTATAGATGATTCACTTTGTTATACAGCAGCCACTAACACAACAATGTAAAGCAATTATACTCCAATAAAGATGTTAAAAAAATATACACGGACCTATTGTTGACATATTTTCTCTACCAAATGACTAGTCTTTTCTTCTTTGATTCATTTACACATTACCATTATCAAACTTATTTGAAACGTTGATGTAACATTCTCTCCCAAATAAAAACACCTTACATTTTTCCATTCAGATTTTCATTTTGAACAGAGCATTGTTTTATGCAATTGCCATAAATTACCATAACCCCCCAAAGATTATCATCCATATTATTTGTGTTTTGGAGATCTCACCAAAGGTGTACACAGGAGGATGGGAATGATCTGGTATCATTATCTTTGAGAGGCCATCAAATCTCTCTAAATAAGACCTCTATAGGGGAGCAAAATTTCCCACTCCAATACCTGTCTCTTTTGGCATGTGGATTATTCAAAGCTGAAAACAATCAAGGCCCAAAAGACTGCGACCTCTGCACAACTGCCTAAAAGTATGTAGATAGATGACTTGTTCCAGAAGGGAGCTATCACCATAGATAAATATAGTATGAACTAGAAATGGTAGACAAGGAGGAACCTAGCAAAATGTGTTTGTTAAAATTCCTCTCTGTGTCCCATTTTCTCTGTATGGTCCAGCAAACATTTATTTACCAAACATTTACCTTTTCATCTCCAAGTGAACTGCTTTCCCCCAGCTTTGAAGTCCCAAATCATTATCCCAACATCTTCTTTTGTCTTTTCTGAAGATGATATTTAAGTTGAGGGTTTCGGTCATTTGGGCAAGTTACTCAGTTTACCTGGGTCTCTGCCATATGTACATGTTAGTAAACTTTTGTTTGATCTTCTCCTATTAATCTATCTCTGTCAATTGAATTCTTAGACCAGCCAGAGGAACCTAGAAGGATAGAGGAAAATTTCTTCCTCCCTGACAGCTATTATTACTAATAAAATGCCTTTTGACTGAGGGTGTCAAGGTACTTTACCAAGTAAATGGAAAAAGAAAAGTAATTCGAATTCTAGTGGAATCATATCTCAAGCAACTAAGCAAAGAAATGCTCAAAATTGGGAAAAATTTTAAATTAGAAAGTATTGCATTGTGTTTATTTATTAATTTCACAAATCTGTAAGAAGTTTTTTTCTGCAATTTCTCCTTTGAAAATAAGTATTTAATTTATTTTTATCTTACTAATTATCAATAGAGATGAAATCTCCATTGACATATTTGGCTATATCTGGTTTGTTTAGTGAATGAAAGATTTTTTACTTTTCTACCTAAAGTTCAAATATCCAGGGTAGAAGAAGTAGTAAAGTTAAAATACCACCTATCTTCTTTGGTAAGTTTTCATTTTTTCATTTATTTATTCAACGAACTATTAGCAAGCCATGCACATGAAAAGTACTAACAACTTAAAACAAGCCAGTAACTATTAAAGGCTTACTCTGTGCAAAGTGCTTTGCTAAGTACTTTCATTCTTAAAATTCTTTTAAGTTCTTTGCATTCTTTTAACCCTCACAACAACCCTGTGAAGTAGGTACTGGTATTATTTCTTTCATAAAGATGTAAAAACTGAGATCCATGAAGGTTAAGAAACTTGTTCAATATGATGATATGTGCATCAGAACTAAAACTTGAACTCAGTGCTTGAACTTGAACTACACAGTCCATGTCCTCAACCATGGATACAGAGAGAGAGATAAATTAGATTCTTGCTTTTGAGACAGTTGTGGATTAAAGAGTTATGAGAATCATGGTGACAGTATGGTCAGAAATTCTCTGTTGGTGAAGGCAAGAGAAAGAAGTGGCATCGTCATGAACTGATTCACAGAGATTAGTTTCTGCACACTGAACATTTTTTTATGGAATTACAACTGTGTGACAGGCATCTGCTGGGCACTAGAGAAACGGGGATAAATAGGCTCCCTCTAGGCAAGCTGCCTTAAGTCAAGTGTCCTATCTGTGATCATTAGACATTAGTGGAGCTCATTTCCAGCTGTTTTTGTCCTCTGGGGACTCCCTATTTGGCCTTCTTTAACCCGCAATGTTTGGTTTACAAGGACACATCGACAAGACAGGCGTAACTTCTCCCTCAGTTTGAGTAAATTTTAGGCAGGTTTCTTCCTGACTATAGACCCTTGACCTCCCTTTTCTTAGAGCATTTACTTTAGAAAACTTGAGACTGTAAATTCTTTCTCTGCTCCTTTGAGATATAAATCTTATACAACCAAAAAATGTCTTTCTGAAGGATCTGGGAGCTATCCTTTTGAAATGTAATTATCAAGAAGGAGAGGGCCCCTAACTCCCAATCCCTGTGGGAGAGTAGGATCCTAACTTTGATAAGCACCAACTGGCACAGATGGTCTAAATCACCTTAACCAGCCTTCTCCTAATGTCCTCCAGTACTTTTCTATTTGCTCACCTTACTGCTTAAAAGCCCTCCCACCCTTCATTTCAGCAGAGTTGGGTTCAATCTCTCATCTCCATTGCAATAGTCTTGAATAAAATCTTCCTTGCCTATTTAACCCATTTGGTGCAACTTTTCTTTGACACATGTTCTGTGGGCATGGTAGAAAAAGCAAGACATAATAGAAGTGATAAAGACACTCAGGAAGGAAGATGTTCTCATCATAAGTGTGACTTGAGCCAGAAGCCATGGGATCCTGAACAAACCTCTTCTAGTAAAATAAATTTCTATTCCTGAAATAATATTAATTGAAACCACAGAATGCTAGAGCTGAAATGAACTCTTGATATCAGTAAATCCAAACTCTTTGGTTTACCAGTGAGGAAACATGTTACCTGCCCATATGGTCAGAGTTGGTATTGTAAAGCTGGTCTTCTGACACCCAGTTCAGCCCATTTGGGACAGACCTGTGTTTTATATATGTTGCAGATTCATTCGAGAATCTTCAGGCTATTAGTCATAAAAGCACATCTTGTATACCTAACATATTATCTCTATTCTGCTAAAGAGTTTGATAACAATCAAGGAGGGGAACTATGTAAATTGTTATAATCTGTCTCATACCAATAAAAATACTTGAGCTAATGTCTTGGATCTAATATGAAGTACTATATCATATACAGCCTCATTATTTAAATTAAGACCTACCAGTCAATCCCCTATATGGTCTTAATTTTAAAACAACCAATTTCTCTTCAAGTTGTTAGGAAAATTAAATGCATTATTTTTAGGTGTTTCAACTAGTTTGTTGTCATGAGATGAATATTGCTATCAGTTTTTTTATTCATGATGTTATTTAAATAAATATCAGGTTTTTGTGTGTGCTGTTTAAATTCTTATTATCATGCAACAAAGCCTTTCCAAATTGCCTGAGGATAGTGTTTTTGTTACAACCTGGGAGATTAGAAAACATAGCTAGAGTCATGAGAAAATTAACTGACCTATATTTGAAAAAATATATAATTAAAAAAATTAACATCAAGGTCACATCACCAGATTTAATGATCATCAGACTTGACTCACTAAATATTAAATCTCATAATGATTAATTCATAGCAATATACTATATATCTCTGTGTGGTCATCGGCATTAAGCACCTGGCTCAAAAAATTTCACTTGAGGAATGTCCTGGGTCACAGAAAATGTTTAGGGTTGTCTGGGTTTCAAAGTAGTTTAAAAAGAGCACAAATAAAACTCATAGATTATCTCTTATTTTTAATGCAAAAAAAAGTAAAAAATGAAATGGCTATACCATAAAGCTAAGCATAAGCTGATTTTCTCCTGAGTTGAAAGGTTTATAACTCATTTAAAAGTGCCTATTGTTGATGACTAGAGCTTAGTGGGAAGGACATTTTGATTATCAGTTTCAAAGTGTCAGTTCATCCACTTAGTGTTGTAAGTGGAAAGAAAATGCCAGGCGGCAGCTGTTCTGTGTGTGTAACAAATGGTTAAGTACTTATTCTCTCACTGGGCCTAATAACTCTTTGCATTTGGAAGTACAAAAAGATGAAAACATTTAACTTGTTAAGGAGCTGAAGCACATAGTAATTGACCAGTCACATGTGACCTTCTTGCACTTGAGCAAGAGCTCTTCTACAAGCTGCTAACAGCACTCAAGTCCTTCCCTTATGCTTTTGTTGAATCATATCCCTAGTCCTGATGCAAGTTCACAAATTCTGTATCTGCAATTCAGAAAACTAAAAACTTATTCATCTGTTGAAGGTTTTTGGAAAGCCTCTTTGTTGGCAAACCCTGACTTCAACAGATGTGAGTTGATTTCTATTCTTATTTATCACATTTTAGTGTGAATATTAATTTATTTCACTGCAGAAAGACTACTGTGTTTAATTATAGGGATCTTCTCTAGACCTGTGTGTGGACGTGACATATAATATGGTACAGGGACTGTATTATCTGTTTATTATCTAAAACCTGAAAATTTTTGACTTCTAAAACCCAACTCATCTATAGAGTTTTCTTTTAGGGAATTAACAAACTTCCATCACTTATTATCTTTCACATACCCAGGCAGCTCTGGCTAAAGTTTGTGCCACTCTCTTCTATAGTGTGGATTGTGGCTGGGACAGTTGCCCAACCAGGCATTACATTTTCCAGCCCTTCTTGTACCAGATGTGATCACATGACTATCTATCCCCAGTAGAATAGGAGCATAAGTGAGAAGAGTCACTTCTGGGCCAAGAATTTCTTAAAAAGCAGGTGGAGCTTTTGCTTCTTACCTCTTCTTCTGATGGAAAACAGAGAACTCCAAGGCCCAAGGAAAAGGCAGAACCACAAGGTGCGAGGTACCTGGGTCTGTGAATCACTACAGGGAGAAAGCTGCTCACTGGTCAGAAACATCCACATTGTGTTTTTAAATGGGTAAGAAATAAATTAATTTGGTATAAAATCCTGAATTTTTAGAGTTTGTTATAGCAGCATAGATATGTAATTACTATCTCCGAGTAGATTACACATTCTCTGAAGGAAGTTACTATATTTTTATGCCTATATCTAGTCAATTATACCAGTAAAGATTTACAATAAATGGGGCTGGTTTTATAATTCAAAGAATGCTCTGGACTTTGGAAGCTGAAAAATTGTGTTAAAATTTAGGTGTCATTTACCAGTTGTATAACTTTGAGCATTCCATAATCTTTTTTGAGCCTTGGTCTTGATGAAACAGAGACAATGATATTTGTGTGGAGGGTTTTATGAGAATTATAGCATATCGACTAGAAACATCTAGCATGTATACGATTGCTTTTTAGAAAGTTGTGCTCTACATGTATAAGGCTTTATACATTGATGCTCTAAAATGCTTTTTGAAAAACAAAACAGTAAGCACTAAAAGTATATAGTGCTTTACAACTTATTATTTTATCTCATTCTGTTGATATGACAACTTTGGGATGTCACTCTGATTAGCGGTATTATTTTTGCAATTAAAAACAAAGAGACTCAGAAGTTTTTGAAACTCATAAATAAGAATATCAGAGGTGGAAGCTAATTCTTCTGACATCAAATCCCATGATTCTCCTACCACAACAGAATCTTAAAATAGATAAGTTCTCTTTTTTCTCTTCTATTCTTGGGCAAGCATTTGCAGAAACTACTTCTATATTGCTTGTATAAGCCCAAGGATGCTGCATAGACTGAGTATAAATCTTAAGCACATATTTATTTATGTATTTGCTTGGTCAGCCTAAGAAAACCTATCACTCACTTCTCTGGTTTATTAGAGCAAGTCTGCTGATATTGTGAAGACATTATAATAATTATAACATCTTTGAGTGTTTACTTTATACCAGCTACTCTTATCAATGTTTTTCATACATTCATTCATTTTATATTCACAACAACCCTATAAACTAGCTAACATAATTATCTTTATTTTACCTATGAGAGAACTGAGGCACTGTGCAATGAAGTAACTTTTTCAAGGTCACATGGCTATAAGTGGCAGAGCCAGAATTCCAACTGAGTCTGCCTCTGGAGCCTATACTTCTAAACATCATGACACCAAGTCTCACACCATGTGTCAATATATACCTAAGTGATAATAATTTTTTACTACTGAATAAATAAAATGGAATTTACAACTTAATACCATAATCGAGTGTCTAGGGTGGACTTCTTAAAGTATTGGAAATTGACTTTTGATCTAGAACATTGTAGTTTGACCATATTTTTATACATATTTTATAAAACCAGTCCCTATCTCAATGAATTTTGGAGACTCACCTCTCACAGCAAGTCCTAGCAGAAGGAAGGATATTTAAATGGGGAGTAGGAGAGGAATACAAGCGGGGAGAGGCCTATATTCAGAGGTAAAGAGATATAGAGGTAAGAGATATAAAGGAAAAGAGACCCGGAATGGAGAGTTGCTGAGAGACTACAGATGCCCCAAGAGTCAGCGGAAGGAATGGATGACCTGCAGTGTTAACAAAACTGGAGGGAGAGGATTCCTGCATTAAACACTGGGTGGATGGGGTCTGGGACACTGAAGGAGAAGAGACAAGGAAGAATACTGAGTGCATTAGTTACCCTGAAGAAAAGCTCTTGCTTCATCACTAACTTGAGTGTGAGTTACTTCCACTCAGTTGTCATGGCCTTGACTATCATCTTCCCATGAAGATGTCCTCACAGGAGGGTTCTTAAGAAAAACTCGCAAAATTGCTCATACTATAATGCTAATATGTTTCTGCTCTGGAAATTTTCAGAATTCTTTTAAATTTTCAACCATCATATAATTTTAGCAAGTACCTTTCTCATATTTTTAAAATTGACTATCATTTATTTAGTGCTTTGTCTTTTCTCATGCACTCATATGTGAGGTATTATAGTAGATTAATTAAAGGGCAAACTCTGGGAGCCAGACAGATATGGATTATAATCTTTGCTCATCCACTTCTTAGCTTTGTGACCTTGAGCATAACCTCTCTAAATCTTAGTTACATCATTTGTAATCTGGGGAATAATAAAAGTACATATTTCATAAAACTGTAGTGATAGATTAATGAAATAATGTTTGTAAATCACTCAGTGCAATGCCTGGCCCATAATTAGTGCTCAGTAAATACAGACTGTTATTAAACTGATGGTGTGCCCTTTGTGAAGTTGATTTACCTCTCCAAAGTGAGCAATGTCACTCTCTTCTTGCTGGCAGGAATAAACTCACTAATATGTTTTCGCAGAGCCACTGTCGCCTGGGCCTAAGTGAAGTGACTGGAGTGGGGATAAGGGGAAGTTGACTGAATTGGCCAAGAATCCTGTATTAGACACTGAATGGATGGGATCTGGGAAGCTCCCCCTTGTTGACACTGAAGACGTATCCCCCTTATTGAAACATGCCCCACAAAAGGAACAAAAAACAAAATAGGTTGAACAAAGAGCAATTAAGTACAGTGACAGATGTGAGCCTGCGGTGGCAAGCCAATTTACTAAAGAGACTCACTCACTCCAGAGAGCAAAGACCACTTGCATAGGTTCAAATTTAAACAGCAAGGAAGAGTTGCCAGAAACATCCCAGTGCCTGCATTGCACAGAAGAAGCAATGAGAATGAGAATTTTTACTCCAAGCCATGAATGGATTGAGCATGGTTTCAGAGAGAAATCATGTGAAGGGAAAATCCTTTTAGATTTTCTTTTTTCCTTCCTTTAATTGTTAAATAACCAAGTCCTCAAAGAGACCACTTTTACTCTGTTTCCCTATGGTGGATATGAGACCATGAAGTGATTGTTTGTTAAATATTTACGCCCTCGGGCTTCATATGAGCTATTACAATCACTTCAAGCCCACAGGCCTCCATCAACTTTACTAATGTCATTAATCTTGTCTCTTAACCATCTTGGCCTTCAGTTTTTGCTCTGTCCCCCACCTTGCTTGTCCTTCATGGTAAAGATCAAGGCGTATTCAGTCTCAGGAAGGGAGATGAGTCTCTTCCCTTCTTATGATCAACAAAACCCAGCTGTGTATATATTTTGTGGGTCAGTTTTCCTGTGAATTCTCATCACTACTTTTACCGAAGTGTTTGGAACTGAGGCATTTTCCCTTCCTTTTACACAAACATTTTACATTTTAAAAATTTTAAAGTGATATCTCAGGGTTTCCTTGGACACCTGGGTTTCCTTTGAAAGTACTAAAAGAAAAGATTTGGCTGTGGATTAGAATAAAGAGCAATAAGTTTGCAGAGTGAAGGTTAGGAATGGGATCTGCAAGGGGCTATTAAGTAATTGCTGCCAAGTTTATAGCCTTTACACCTGAATGGCAACAAATATAAATTCAGGGAGTCACAATTGTTGCTTAACCTAGAAGTTGTGTTTTTGCCATTCCTGCATTTATCATCCATTTGTTCATTCATTTAAACATTTATTAAGCTTCCACTATGTGCAGAGTTCTAAGGATGAAACAGTGAATAATGTAGATGCTGTACCTTATAGCACTTTTTGTTTTGGCTGGGAAGGCAGACATGCAAATTATTGCTATGAAACTAGGCGATATATATAAACAGATATAAACAAAGAGCCAAGGAAAACCTAGAAAAAGGAGCAATTAATTCTCACTAGAAACTTTATAACTTTACTTCAAAAGAAGGGAAAAGGGAGAAGGACATTGAAATGACGAGATATGCTGATGTTCAACTGCCCTGCAGTGGCCAGTGGCTAGCGGCAGCCTCAGAGTCACCACTGGAGCAATAAGAAGCTTTCCCTATAGGGTGATCACATGTGTCGTTTTGCCTGGGGCTGGCTTTGGTTTATACCTTTTGTACTGGTGTAGTTGTTCATCCAGCCCCCATTCATGTCCAAAGTGAACACCTGGTTACCTGCAGCTCCCTTGCCTCTTAGTACTAAGATGCTCCCCTGTCTCTTGCTCTCTGGTCCACAGCAAAGAAAGGAAGGAGTTCAGGGCATGATCCTCTACCCTGAATCCCCAAGGTGAGAACTGCCAGAGGACTGAAGAGGAGTGGTTGGAAAATTTAGGTCTGGGGTTGGGGAGATGGCCTTGACCTGAGAAAAGGGCTGAGGGGATGGGCAACGTAGAATCTTCTTTGACTAGGCTTTGCCCAGGGTTTCCCAGTATGTGTTGTACAGAACATTTATATACCATATTAATAGATAGTCCGTGCTCAGTGCTTTGTGACAGCCTGGAGGGGTGGGATAGGGAGGGCGGGAGGGAGGGAGACGCAAGAGGGAAGACATATGGGAACATATGTATATGTATAACTGATTCACTTTGTTATAAAGCAGAAACTAACACACCATTGTAAAGCAATTATACCCCAATAAAGATGTTAAAAAAATAGATAGTCCATGAATAAACAGGGTTTCCTGGTCATTTATGCTTGGTAAATGCTGTATTAAGCAAGGATACACAGGTTTCTTTACTCAGGATTTAAGGAGCACCTTAAAGGTGCTCAACTACCGCGTAATTTCTGCACAGAGCTCTATGCAATGTGCTAGGTACCCAGACTTAGCTATCCCATCTTGGAGCACTCTTTTTATGGAGCATCTTGCAAGGTAGGCACTCATCTCAGGAAGCCCCACTTTAGGCCCTGAGCTCCACACGTGGCTGCCTTTAGAGAAGATGGCAGTTTCTTTAATAATTCACTGGCCATCCTCTAGTGATGTCACTGGCCTTTCCACTCAGCTGCCATATGTCTTTGGTTGTTGTTACTTTGCCCATTTGTTTTTCCAAATGGTCATTGGGTCTGAAAAATATTTGCATAAGGAATTCTAGACCTCTCGTTTTCTACTTAAGGAAATGGAAGCACAGAAATATGAAGTCAATAGCCCCACTGAAAAAAATCTAGATTTATTATTTGTCATCATAAGTTTCTTCATAGGCTACTGGCCCATGGCCAGTATAGGGCAGCAGGAAACTCCTCAGGTAGGGAGTCCAGTCATCTGAATCCTCATACCCCACGACCCACTAATTAGTCATGTGACTTCACGAAAGCCCGAGGTGGTGAGTTTCTCTTCGCTATAATGAAGGTATTGTACGATTAATGGTTTTGTTGGATTTAGTTCCACATTTCGTATATCAGTATTGTAAGTTTTATTTTGTTTCCACTATATATACAATTCTGGAGCGTCAAGGATTAAGCAGTTTGACTTGGAGTAAATGATATGTCAGGAGCAAAGATGGGATCCTGGAGATTATACTTCCAATCAATGTCTTAGCCTACTAGCCCCTTTTGAGAGTTCTCTGCCTTCATTTTTATGTTTTTTGAAGTTTTTCAAGATACAAAATAACTTATAAAAATTTAAGCCTGATGCCCCATGCCAGCATCTCTCTTGTACATGGGTCTCAAATTTCACTGAGAATTGTAGACTAACATTTCATAACATCTCAGTGACCCTCAGATCTAAGAAATTCGGGTCAGAGTATAATGAAAGTAGATGTGATGCTCTCAAGAGGGTGGAGAGGAAAGACTGAATATATTAATGAATAGTCCTCTTTACTCCAAAGCCCGTTAAATATCAAGTCCCAGCCTTTCTCTAATATTAATGAATTACTTTCAAAATTTATACAAATAAATAAATCACTCAGAGAATCAAGAAACACTGAAAACAGAAAAGTGGCAGTCTGACAAACCCAAGCCTTGCAACGGCTTTGATTTATTTTGTCTCTGCCTGAGGGACAACACAGGTAATGTTCCTGTGGGAGGGTAATTATCCCAGGCTGGTCGTCTTGGGAAAGGACCCCCTGGAGCTGCTGGCTGACCTTGGCACTTTTATGTTTTAGCGCATGTCAACATACTGCTGGAGAGAAATACTGTATTACAAAGAACTATTCTCTTCTTCCCGCACGCTTGCTTGGGGCCACTTGATTTGTTTCATTCTCCATAGTATTCTCCTCACATAAGAATTAAAAGCAGGTAGTAAAAAGTAAAGGACCTAAAAATTAGTGCACTCAGTTAAACTTCAAATTTTAACACTGTGTTTTGGTCACAGCCAAGAACTAAGTCTGCCTGGATCTAAGTGATGGCAGTTTTTAAACCCTAAAATTGTCATGTGTCTGGTGATTGAAGTATAAGTGGCTATTAAAAAGTCAACTTGAATTAGCGAGAAGCAACTTTCTAATAGAGCTGACACGCAGTCAAGCGGATCTGTAGAGGGGATATAAAAATGATCTTCTCTTACAGCCGAAGGGACATTTCAAAGAGAGCCAAATGCTTTAGAGGAATTTCACAATGTTGCATCTCCCAAACACAATTTAATGCTTTTTGTAATTGGTTGGGGATATGCTAGAAAGTTCTAGATTGCCTCAGTTTCTTCTTTAACTGTTGATTTTGTTCTACTCACTGTTTCTTTGTAGCTCTATATTACATTAACAAAAATGAGACCATTAGCATACATACTGTTCAGTGACCTGTTCATTTCATATAATGGTAATAGTGAGTTTTGGCCATTTCACTCCATGTAGAGCTCAGGGCTTAAGCAGAAACTCCCCAGGTTTGAACCCCAATTCTTTCACTAACCATCTGTGTGACTTTGAACAAGTAACTTTACACAGCTGCGCCTTGGTTTCATCACCTAGAAAATAAGAATAATGATAGTACATCATTTATAAAGTGGCTATAATAATTAGACGGTGTAAGGTCTGACACGTGACGTATGTATACATCTACTGTTTATTCTAGTCTCTGAGTAATTTTTTATTTTATGCATATACCTTAATGCAGTCAATCATTCTGCAGCTTTTGGTCATTTGAGTTATTTCTTAATAATTTTTCTTTATAGATAATATCCTATGTGCACTAACTGTTAAGATCCTTCTTCACATTTTCTCATTATCTTCCTGTATAAATATTCAAATATATTCCTTCCCTTTTTTTTTTTTTTTTGTGGTACGCAGGCCTCTCACTGTGTGGCTTCTCCCATTGCAGAGTACAGGCTCCGGACACGCAGGCTCAGCGGCCATGGTTCACGGGCCCAGCTGCTCTGAGTCATGTGGAATCTTCCCAGACCGGGGCACGAACCCATGCCCCCTGCATCGGCAGGTGGACTCTCAACCACTGCGCCACCAGGGAAGCCCTATTCCTTCCCTTTTCATTTCCCCCTCCCCATCACACTTTCTATCTCTAATTAAAATAGGGAGTGATTTTCTACCTGACTATAGAGACAGAACTCAGTTCACATATGTGTTCTTTTTTTTTTTTTACCATCTTTATTGGAGTATAATTGCTTTACAATGTTGTGTTAATTTCTGCTGTATAACAAAGTGAATCGGCTATATGCATACATATATCCCTATATCCCCTCCCTCTTGCACCTAGCTCCCTCCCTCCTTATCCCACCCGTCTAGGTGGTCACAAAGCACCGAGCTGATCTCCCTCTGCTATGCGGGGTCTTCCCACTAGCTATCAGTTTTACATTTTGTAGTGTATATATGTCAATGCCACTCTCTCACTTCGTCCCAGCTTACCCTTCCCCCTCCCCATGTCCTAAAGTTCATTCTCCACGTCTGCATCTTTATTCCTATCCTAACCCTAGGTTCTTCAGAACCTTTTTTTTTTTTTTTTTTAGATTCCATATATATGTGTTAGCATACAGTATTTGTTTTTCTCTTTCTGACTTACTTCACTCTGTATGAGACTCTAGGTCCATCCACCTCACTACAAATAACTCAATTTCATTTCTTTATATGACTGAATAATATTCCATTGTATATATGTGCCACATCTTGTTTACCTATTCATCTGTCGATGGACACTTAGGTGGTTTCCATGTCCTGGCTATTGTAAATAGTGCTACAATGAACACTGTGGTACATGACTCTTTTTGAATTATGGTTTTCTCAGGGTATATGCCCAGTAGTGGGATTGCTGGATCATATGGTAGTTCTATTTTTATTTCTTTAATGAACCTCAGTACTGTTCTCCATAGTGGCTCTAGCAATTTACACTCCCACCAAAAGCGCAATAGGGTTCCCTTTTCTCCAAACCCTCTCCAGCATTTTGTTTGTAGATTTTTTGATGATGGCCATTCTGACTGGTGTGAGGTGATACCTCATTGTAGTTTTGATTTGCATTTCTCTAATGATTAATGATGTTGAGCATCCTTTCATGTATTTGTTGGCAATCTGTATATCTTCTTTGGAGAAATGTCTATTTAGGTCTTCTGTCCATTTTTGACTGGGTTGTTTGTTTTCTTCATATTGAGCTGCATGAGCTGCTTATATATTTTGGAGATTAATCCTTTGTCAGTTGCTTTGTTTGCAAATATTTTCTCCCATTCTGAGTGTTGTCTTTTTATCTTGTTTATGGTTTCCTTTGTTGTGGAAAACTTTTAAGTTTCATTAGGCCCCATTTGTTTATTTTTGTTTTTATTTCCATTTCTCTAGGAGGGGGGTCAAAAAAGATCTTGTTGTGATTTATGTCATAGAGTGTTCTGCCTCTGTTTTCCTCTAAGAGTTTGATAGTGTCCAGACTTACACTTAGGTCTTGAATCCATTTTGAGTTTATTTTTGTTTATGGTGTTAGGGAGTATTCTAATTTAATTCTTTTACAAGTAACTGTCCAGTTTTCCCAAAACCAATTCTTGAAGAGGCTGTCTTTTCTCCATTGTACATTCCTGCCTCCTTTATCAAAGATTAGGTGACCATATGTGCATGGGTTTATCTCTGGGCTTTCTATCCTGTTCCATTGATCTATATTTCTGTTTTTGTGCCAGTACCATATTGTCTTGATTACTGTAGCTTTGTAGTATAATCTGAAGTCAGGGAGCCTGATTCCTCCAGCTCCATTTTTCATTCTCAAGATTGCTTTGGTTATGTGGGTCTTTTGTGTTTCCATACAAATTGTGCAGTTTTTTGTTCTAGTTCTGTGAAAAATACCATTGGTACTTTGAGAGGTATTGCACTGAATCTGTAGATGGCTTTGGGTAGTAGAGTCATTTTCACAATGTTGATTCTTCCAATCCAAGAACATGGTATACCTCTCCATCTGTTTGTATCATTTTTAATTTCTTTCATCAGTTTCTTATAGTTTTCTGCATACAGGTCTTTTGTCTCCTTAGGTAGGTTTATTCCTAGGTATTTTATTCTTTTTGTTGCAATGGTAAATGGGAGTGTTTCCTTAATTTCTCTTTCAGATTTTTCATCATTAGTGTATAGGAATGCAAGAGATTTCTGTGCATTAATTTTGTATCCTGCTATTTTACCAAGTTCATTTATTAGCTCTAGTAGTTTTCTGGTGGAATCTTTAGGATTCTCTATGTATAGTATCATGTCATCTGCAGACAATGACAGTTTTACTTCTTCTTTTCTGATTTGGATTCCTTTTACTTCTTTTTCTTCTCTGATTGCTGTGGCTAAAACTTCAAAAACTACGTTGAATAATAGTGGTGAGAGTGGGCAACCTTATCTTGTTCCTGATCTTAGTGGAAATGGTTTCAGTTTTTCACCATTGAGAATGATGTTGGCTGTGGGTTTCTCATATATGGTCTTTATTATGTTGACGTAATATCCCTCTATGCCTACTTTCTGGAGAGCTTTTATCATAAATGGGTGTTGAATTTTGTCAGAAGCTTCTTCTATATGTATTGAGATGATCATCTCAATGATGATCAAGGTTTTTCTCCTTCAATTTGTTAATATGGTTTACACTTTGATTGATTTGCATATATCAAAGAATCCTTGCATTCCTGGGTTAAACCCCACTTGATCATGGTGTATGATCCTTTTATTGTGCTGTTGGATTCTGTTTGCTAGTATTTTTTTTTTTTTTTTTGCAGATTTTCATGTCTATGCTCATCAGTGATATTGGCCTGTAGTTTTTTTGTGTGACATCTTTGTCTGGTTTTGGTATCATGGTGATGGTGGCCTTGTAGAATGAGTTTGGGAGTGTTCCTCCCTCTACTGTATTTTGGAGAGTTTGAGAAGGATAGGTGTTAGCTCTTCTCTAAATGTTTGATAGAATTCGCCTGTGAAGTCCTGGGCTTTTCTCTGTGGAAAATTTTTAATCACAATGTCAATTTCAGTGCTTGTGATTGATCTGTTTATATTTTCTATTTCTTCCTGGTTCAATCTCAGAAGGTTGTGCTTTTCAAGGAATTTGTCCATTTCTTCCAGGTTGTCCATTTTATTGGCATGTATTTGCTTGTAGTAATCTCTCATTATCCTTTGTATTTCTGCAGTGTCAGCTGTTACTTCTCCTTTTTCATTTCTAATTCTGTTGATTTGAGTCTTCTCCCTTTTTTTCTTGATGAGTCTGGCTAATGATTTATCAATTTTGTTTATCTTCTCAAAGAACCAGTGTTTAGTTTTATTGATCTTTGCTATTTATTGATCTTTGCTATTGATCCTTCTACTAACTTTGTGGGTTTTTGTTCTTTCTCTAATTGTTTTAGGTATAAAGTTAGGTTCTTTATTTGAGACATTTCTTGTTTCTTGAGGTAGGATTGTATTGCTATAAACTTCCCTCTTAGAACTTCTTTTGCTGCATCCCATAGGTTTTGGGTCATTGTGTTTTCATGTCGTTTGTTTTCATTGTCATTTTTCATTTGTTTCTAGGTATTTCTAGGTATGATTTCCTCTTTGATTTCTTCAGTGATCTCTTGGTTATTTAGTAGCGTATTGTATAGCTGCCATGTGTTTTATTTTTTACAGATTTTTTCCTGTAATTGATAGCTAGTCTCATAGCATTGGGGTCAGAAAAGATACTTGATATGATTTCAATTCTCTTAAATTTACCAAGGCTTGATTTGTGACCCAATATATGATATATTCTGGAGAATGTTCCATGGGCACTTGAGAAGAAAATGTATTCTGTTGTTTTTGGTTGGAATGTCCTATAAATATCAGTTAAGTCCATCTTGTTTAATATATCATTTAAAGCTTGTGTTTCCTTATTTATATTCATTTTGGGTGATCCGTCCATTGGTGAAACTTGGGTGTTAAATTCCCCAACTATGATTGTGTTACTGTCAATTTCACCTTTTATGGCTGTTAGCATTTGCCTTATGTATTAAGGTGCTCCTATGTTGGGTGCAGAAATATTTACAATTGCTATATCTTCTTCTTGGATTGATCCCTTGATCATTACATAGTGTCCTTTTTTGTCTCTTGTAATAGTCTTTATTTTAAAGTCTATTTTTTCTGACATGAGAATTGCTACTCCAGCTTTCTTTTGATTTCTATTTGCATGAAATATCTTTTTCCATCCCCTCACTTTCAGTCTGTATGTGTCGTAGGTCTGAGGTGGGTCTCTTGTAGACAGCATATATATGGGTCTTGTTTTTGTGTTCATTCAGCCAGTCTATGTCTTTTGGTTGGAGCATTTAATCCATTTATATTTAAGGTAATTACTGATATTTATGTTTCTATTGCCATTTTCTTAACTTTTTTTGGTTTTTATTGTAAGTCTTTTCCTTTTCTTGTGTTTCCTGCCTAGAGAAGTTCCTTTAGCATTTGTTGTAAAGCTGGTTTGGTGGTGCTGAACTCTCTCAGCTTTTGCTTCTCTGTAAAGGTTTTAATTTCTCTGTCGAATCTGAATGAGATCTTTGCTGGGTAGAGTAATCTTGGTTGTAGGTTTTTCCCTTTCATCACTTTAAATATGTCCTGCTACTCCCTTCTGGCTTACAGAGTTTCTGCTGAAAGATCAGCTGTTAACCTTATGGGGATTCCCTTGTACTTATTTGTTGCTTTTCACTTGCTGCTTTTAACATTGTTTCTTTGAATTTAATTTTTGATAGTTTGATTAATATGTGTTTTGGTATGTTTCTCCTTGGATTTATCCTGTATGGGACTCTCTGTGCTTCCTGGACTTGATTGACTATTTCCTTTCCCATATTAGGGAAGGTTTCAACTATAATCTCTTCAAATATTTTGTCAGTCCTTTTCTTTTACTCTTCTTCCCTGGGACCCCTATAATTCGAATGTGGGCATGCTTAATTTTGTCCCAGAGGTCTCTGAGACTGTCTTCAATTCTTTTCATTCTTTGTTCTCTATTTTGCTCTGGTAGTTATTTCCAGTATTGTATCTTTCAGGTCATTTATCCATTCTTCTGCCTCAGTCACTCTGCTACTGATTCCTTCTAGAGAGTTTTTAATTTCATTTATTGTGTTGTTCATCATTGTTTGTTTGCTCTTTAGTACTTCTAGGTCCTTATTAAATGTTTCTCGTATTTTCTCCATTCTATTTCCAAGATTTTGGATCATGTTTACTATCATTACTCAGAATTCTTTTTCAGTTAGACTGCCTATTTCCTTTTCATTCGTTTGTTCTGTTGGGCTTTTACCTTGCTCCTTCATCTGCAGCATGTTTCTCTCTGTCTTCTCCTTTTGCTTAACTAACTGTGTTTGTGGTCTCCTTTTTGCAGGCTGCAAGTTCATAGTTCCTGTTGTTTTTGGTGTCTGCCCCCAGTGGGTAAGGTTGATTCAGTGGGTTGTGTCGATTTCCTGGTAGAGAGGACTGGTGCTTGTGCTCTGGTGGGTGGGGCTGGATCTTGTCTTTCTGGTGGGCAGGGCTGCATCTGGTGGTGTGTTTTGGGTTGTTGGTGAACTTATTATGATTTTAGGCAGCCTCTCTGCTAATGTGTTTGTTTGTGTTCCTGTCTTGCTAGTTGTTTGGCATAGGGCATACAGCACTGGAGCTTGCTAGTCATTGAGTGGAGCTGGCTCTTAGCTTTGAGATGGAGATCTCTGGGAGAGCTCTCGCCAGTTGATATTACATAGGGCCTGGAGATCTCTGGTGGTACAGTATCCTGAACTTGGCTCTCCCACCTCAGAGGCTCAGGCCTTGACACCTGGCCCGAGCACCAAGACCCTGTCAGCCGCACAGCTCTGAAGAAAAGGGAGAAAAAAAAGAAAGAAAGAAAATAAAGTTATTAAAATAAAAAAATTAATTATTATTAAAATAAAAAAAATTAAAAATTGAGAAAAAAAAAGAAGAGAGCAACCAAACCAGTAAACAAATCCACCAATGACAACAAGAGCTAAAAACTAAACTAAGATAAACATATAAATCAGAAACTAGTCAGTCACATACAGCAAACCCCAAGTCTACAGTTGCTCCCAAAGTCCACTGCCTCAGTTTTGGGTTGATTTGTTGTCTATTCAGGTATTCCACAGATGCAGGGTACATCAAGTTGATTGTGGAGATTTAATCCGCTGCTCCTGAGACTGCACGGAGAAATTTCCCTTTCTCTTCTGTGTTCGCATAGCTCCTGGGATTCAGCTTTGGATTTGGCCCCACCTCTGCATGTCGATCACCCTCCAGCATCTGTTCTTCACCCAGATAGGATGGGGTTAAAGGAGAGGCTGATTAGGGGGCTCTGACTCACTCAGGCCGGAGCGAGGGAGGGGTACAGAATGCAGGGTGAGCCTGTGGTGGCAGAGGCCAGTGTGATGTTGCAACAGCCTGAGGTGTGCCTTGTTTTCTCCCAGGGAAGTTGTCCCTGGATCACAGCACCCTGGCAGTGGCAGGCTGAACAGGCTCCCGGAGGGGGGCAGGCAGTGTGTGGATAGTGACCTGTGCTTGCATGCAGGATTCTTGGTGGTTGCAGTGGCAGTGTTAGTGTTTCATGCCCGTCTCTGGTTTCTGAGCTGATAGTCGCAGCTCACACCTGTCTCTGGAGCTCCTTTAGGAGGTGCTCTGCCTTCTGTGGACAGAAAGGGAAGGATTTTCCTCTCTTTGTGCACCCCAAAACAATGGTCTCTTGCCGCTTAGGCAGGTCCAGAGTTTCTCCCGGACTCCCTCCCAGCTAGCTGTGGCACACTAGCCCCCTTCAGGCTATGTTCACACAGCCAACCTGAGTCCTGTCCCTGGGATCTGAACTCTGAAGCCAGAGCCTCAGCTCCCAGCTCCCACCCACCCCAGCGGGTGAGCAGGCAAGCGTCTCAGGTTGGTGAGTGCTGGTCAGCACCGATCTTCTCTGTGGGAATCTCTCTGCTTTGTCCTCTGCACCCTTGTTGCTGTGCTCTCCTTTGTGGCTCCAAAACTTCCCTGCCACCCATCACCCCATCCTCACCAGTGAAGGTACCCCCTACTGTGTGGAAACTTTTCCTCCTTCACAGCTTCCTCCCAGAGGTGAAGGTCCCATCCCTATTCTTTTGTCTCTGTTTTTTTCTTTTTTCTTTCGCCCTACCCAGGTACGTGGTGACTTTCTTGCCTTTTGGGAGGTCTGAGGTCTTCTGCCAGCGTTCAGTAGGTTTTCTGTAGGAGTTGTTCCACATGTAGGTGTATTTTTGATGTATTTTTGGGGAGGAAGGTGATCTCCACGTCTTACTCTTCCGCCATCTTGAAGGTCCCCCACATATGTGTTCTTTTGAAAGATCCATTGTCTAGAGGCTTTGGGTGTTGTCATCCATACATTTAACTATTGCCCGGTGAACTCACTATGTTCTTTTATTCTGGGCTCGAATACATAGGTCATAACAAGAGCACAAGTGGACATCTTCTAACAGTTTATTTTTAACCATCAAATAATCTCATTCTTCATCTATCATGCTTCCAGCTGACCTTTCACGTTAAGGGTCCCTCTGCTTCTGACCTCTGCAACTTTCCTCCTACAGCTCTTTCTTGGCCACTTCTCTCTCCCTTGTGTACTGGGAATAGGTTAAAGGGGATAAATGAGAGACGATCCTTGCCCTCAAAGGAGTTAACTTGGGAGGAAAGACGGCAAACAGAGCTTGACTCCACACAAGTCTGACAGAAAAACTTTGAAAGTGAGCAAAAGAAGTAAGCTGGTGATTACAACACAGTGTGAGAGTCTCTATGACAAAAGAGTTGTAGAAAGGGAAGCTGGAAGTCAGCACTATTTAATTACACATTGCCTCTGGGTCTATGAGGCAAAGGACCTTAGGCTGAAAGTATACCTTGGAAATATCACTTTCTATTGAAGAGGAAATTGAACCTGACATTCTTTTTTTAATTTAATTTTTATTTTTTTTAAATAAGAATCTTGGGTGTAAGACTCAGACACCAATTTTTTTTTTTTTTCGGTACGCGGGCCTCTCACTGTTGTGGCCTCTCCCGTTGCAGAGCACAGGCTCCGGACACGCAGGCTCAGCGGCCATGGCTCATGGGCCTAGCCGCTCTGTGGCATGTGAGATCTTCCTGGACCGGGGCGCGAACCCGTGTCCCCTGCATCGGCAGGCGGACTCTCAACCACTGCGCCACCAGGGAAGCCCATATATATCAATTTTTATTGATATTTTATTATTATCTCCACCAAGCTTCAATATTTACAACCCAATAACTATAAATGCACCTATAAACCAAAATTGCATTTTTTTTTAGCAGAAACTCTCAGTTCCTCCTTCTTCCTAGATAGCAAGATCTCACCTTTGTACCCAGACTCCTCCTAGGGAAGGGGGTCATGCTTAACCAAAGGAAATTATGGCAGTTCCTTTTCCCACTTTCCAGCCTGCTTTACCCCTGAAGTTATCTGGTGAATCAATTCCAACCTGTGATACTTAAAGAAAAATCTGTTTTGTGGGGGTGGGGAGTGAAGGGCTATCAGGAAAGTAGGTGAAAATGAACCACCTTTATGCCTTGAATACTGCAGCTGTCTTGTGACCATGAGGTGACAATCAGGATGGAAAGACTTGAGAGTATTTCAGAGCCATGGATCCTGAAGTTTTGAGCCACCAAACCAACATCACTTGCCTCCAGATTTCTTTTATCCAAGAAAAATTATTTCCTATTCATTTAGGCCTCTGAAAAGTTGAGCTTTCTGTAACTGTCTTTGAAATCAATTCTATTAGCTATAGTTAAACAGTTTGGTATTGAACCATTTAATTTATGTATCACAAGTAATTGTTAACTAGTAAAATTTATGCTGTCAGTAGGCTTTGATTCAACACCTAATTATCTATCTGTCCTTCTGGACACTCATCCATCTATCATCTAACTATTTCAGAAACAGAAATTTATATTGACTTAACTGGCCTTGTTTATGGACTGTAACTATTCAATCATTTTTTTCTAAGAAGTCTCACTGGATATCTCTAAAACAATAAGACCCTGTTTGGTATTTGTGACATTTGCTTTTCCACATGGACTTATATGATCTTTTAAACTAAATTTTAAGCTGGAGGAGAGCAGAAAACATTTCCGTTTTGCTCACTTTTGCGTATTCAGTCCTCACTCAGGGCTTAAATAACAAAATAAACATGTAACACACATTTACTGAATCCTTAATGTGAGCCCAGCATCAGTACATCAGAGAAAAATCAAGGACTTTCTCCTTAGTACCCTTTCCCTCACTTTTGTCATACATTCTCTCCCTGCCTTGTGATGATGCCTCATAATATAATAAAGGCCTACATGCTTTCCCCCACTCTTCTTCTCTAAGTTACCCTAAGGGATTGGTCTATCAACATTCTTTTTCTCCCAGTGTCTAGTGCTCAACCAACTGTTTCAGAGAAAGGCATTTTTTTCTTTTTTTAGTGTTAATTCATTCATGATTATTCTGGATGACCTGTGTTTGTAAATAGAAACAGCAACAATAATAATAATCAACACCACTTACTAGGTTCCAGATATCATTGCATGCATTTAAAATACATAACTCATTTAATAACCTAAATAACTCTATGAAATTGGTTGCCATAATTACCCTCAGGTTACAGATAAGAAAACTGAGGCTCAAGGTTAAACAGCTAGTTGTGCTGGAGCTGGGTTTAAGCTACATTCCTTACCATTACACTAGTGATTCCCAAAGTGAGATCCCCAGACTGGCAGCATCCACATCACCTGAGAACTTGTTAGTGATGCAAATTATTGGAGCTCATCCCAGACCAACTGATTCAAAAACTCTGGGAGTGGGAGCCTAGCAATCTGCGTTTTAACAAGGCTCTCCAAGTTGTTTTGTTTTGCACAGTAAAATTTGAGAATCAATGCATCACACTATGCTGTCTTACAAAGGGTGATTTAAACTAGCAAAACGTTATGGAAGTTAATTCAAAAAACTAATTAACTCCCCAAACTCCAAAGAAATGAAAGTTGGGATTACTTTTAGGTAGAGACTGACTGGCTGCCTTCCAGCTTCCTTTACTCATAGGAGATGAATGAATGAATGAATGCTTACACCTGTGAGGATAATTGTTCTTGAGTGTGTTGGACATTGTGGGCATTAAAGCGACAGTATAGAGGATGTCCAGCTAGGTAAAAAAGACATATTTGAAAATAAAGAAGGAATAGAAGACATGATCAAATTTTTAAAGTGTAGACTGGCTTTTCCCAATGCCAGTTATAAATCAGGGCCTGCTCTTCCTATCATTACCTGGATAGAATATGGAAATGTAAGGTAATTGCATTATTAAATTAAGAAAAGCATAATAATGTATCTGAGCTATGCCAAAAATGTATAATGCATTGATTAGCTCAATGTACCTGGGATTTGAATTTTTTGCTCACTTGTATTATTTGTGCCATGCCTAACCACTTCTTTTAGCTCAGACAATCAAGTCTTGAATGTATGTGTGTGTGCAGTTGGGACTAATTGGTGTAATTAATGTATGTGTAATGGCTTTAGCTGGCTAATGTCTGAAGGGAGCAGAAAAAATAAGCAAATTCATGAAGTAGGTTTTAGATTAGCATCTATACCCAAGATAATTTTTTTTTCAACAAGAAATTCAGCCTTCATTATGGCCTTTAGTTAATAAAGATGTGGTTGGATTTCATAAGTGAACTTGCTTCACCCTAAGGAGTCCAGTTTAGCAAAGACATTTTACGTAAACTATTAGCAGCCCAAAGCAGAAGCTTTTGGCTAAATGATATTCTGATAATATAAAGTAAACTAAGACTATAATTACAATGTGAATTTACCAATTCCTTTTTCTTCCTCTTTGAAAATGTTGAATTAACTTTCTTTATTTCATTCTGTTTTTATATTCTGCCTGATTTCAGAAAAGATTTGAGGCTATTTATAAAAATAAGTGCTCAATAAAAAAAATTATAAAGAAATCAGGGAAGAATGAGGGTTGGTTTAAAAAATGATACCTTTACACTTGTACTAGGTAAACTTAAATATATTACAGTGAATTTCAAGTCCAAGAAACACATATGGAGCCTCTAAACAATGCAATGTATAGCTCCAATCCTGTCTTGCAGAACCTTATAGTTCAGCATGGGAGTGAGGTGATAGTGAAATAGACACTTTAAAAATCCTTATTTTCTCCTCAATTGTTTTAGCATAGCTATGAATATGATCAATAAATTATCTTTCCAATTGGGTTAACTGGTAAACCCAAAGACATCTGTTTGGATGTCGCAAAGAAAAGGTGTTAGAAACTAGACCTAAGAAGCCAAGTTTTTTTTTTTTCCTTTCTAATTATCAGCTTTGAACTTTATTTACTAGACTGTTTCTTTTCAAATCTGCAAAAGCATGTGTTAATATTGTATTTCCTATGTAGACCAATCTAAGCTCTTGTGACCTAATGTTCTTACTGGCACATGTTAATCTTTCTTTCTCTATTTGAAACCATCAAATTTATCTGAACATCAATCATCCTCACTAGGATCCTGAGGAAAACAATCACAGAGTAGAGGCTATGAGAACATCAATTAATATGCAGTATTAAATCTATCAGAAGGGTATGGAGAAGAACACTCAGTCATTCCACTGGTTTTCATTTGCTGAGAGAAACAGCCTTCACACCTGAGTCACAGTCACAGCTTGGTTTTCTCTCAATTAAGCCTATCCTTGTCTGAAGCAATGAGGGCTGGGGGATGAGAGCAGGGCACATGCTAATGAAACTCCCTGCAGAACAAGGGCATTCGGCAGAAAGTGTTGCAAGGAGGAATCACATAATCTGTATTTAAAATTCCTTATTAAGCAAGCATTTAAAACTTCATCGTACATCAGATATGCCACAGAAAACCAGCCATAAAAATCAGAAACTATTATAGGTTGCAGTCTGAATGCAAGCCATAGTAAGATTATTGTGAAATATATATTTTTAAATCAAAACAGGAAAATTCTATGAGGTTTAAAATTTGCTGTAAATGTGCCTTGATCTAGCAATTCTCAGCTTAGTGTTTTGCATGCTTATATTTATAAATGACATTACTTAAAGGACCATCCAAATGTTAGTCTGTGGTACAGCTTCATAAGGTCAGTACATTTAAGACCAATTTACCTCTATAGCCATTAAGAAAAAAAAAAGTACTTGCCACTTACTGATGTTATGTAATGCTCCCTAAGAACCAAAATTGTACCTGCTAGGTCCTGGATTAACTTCTGATACATGACAGCTTTTACAGAAATAGAATTTCAGTCCCTGCCAAATTAGTTTAAAATAATAGTCTTTTATTACTTGCTTTTTAATCTGAGCATCATGGCTTTGTGTGAAATATTTATTACTGTTAATGGCACAAATTTCTTGTGGATAAATGCGTTATTCAATAAATGTGTATTGAGTATGTACTATATGGAAGGTGTTGGTTTATGCACTAGGGAGATGAAAATACTATAATAAACAGTCTCTGCTTTAAGGCTCTTGTAGTCTAGTAGAGGAGATACATGAATAAATCCAGTGTGGCAAATGCTGAGACAGAAGCATGCCGAGGATGCCACGGGAGCACACACAGTGTTAAGAGGGAGAAGGGGCTCTTTCAACACTTCCTGGTGAGTGTGTAAGCACATAGCAGCTGTGTCTTAAAGGAGAAAGAAGGAGTCAGGAGAGTGTAGTAAGGAAGAGAGAGAGCAGACATGGTAGAGAGAGACTTTCAGGCAATGAGAATATTTTGTGCAAGGAAGACTTTGTAAGCCATCGTAGTATATCTCAAGAACTCTTGGTATTCTATTATGAAATATAAAGTGTTTGTGTATGTGTGGTGTGTGCATCAAGGCTGTGGGGGTATTTGGTAGAAATAGAGCTGAAAGGCCAAAGTTTGTGGTTGGATGACAAAAACACAAACAAACCCATAGACTATGTGAAAGAACCTGAGCTTGGTCTGTGGATAACAGGAGCCTGCTGAAAATGTATAAGCAGAGGAATAATGTGTGATCACATTGGCATTTTAGAAACCAGAGGGTAAGTGGATGAAAGGAACAGGTGAGTTTGAGAGTCCTTTCAACCTTGCTTTTGATATAATGAGAGCATTGCTTTCCCATTAATGGAAAGGAAAACTGTGAATAATAGTTTTTAAATCTTCACACTATACTGAGGTTTTTAGGGTTAATTGTCTCTAAGAAAAGTTAAAACTATAATTTTTTTAAAAGGCAAAATATCAATATCATTAAGTCAACATGTTAGAAACATTTTGTCCTTTATGCTCTCATTTATTTATACATTTGCTTGTTTATTTTTAATTAAACCTTCATCTGATTTCCCTACTAGACTGTAAGAAACATGAAGGAAGGTTTGTGTCTATCTTATTCTCAGTCTCATCCTCAGAAGTAAGCACAGTGACTGACATTTACAGAAGTATAACAAAAACTTCTTGAGGTGATTGGAACTGACTTGAAGTTTGGGTCCCTAAATTTTCATGAAAGATATTGTCGAGTGAACTTCAAGAAAAGCAGAATTAAGCCATATATATATTTGTCCTATGTGGTTTATACAAGTTATACTGAGAATGGTTGGGAGGCCCTTTACCTGGCTATCTTTAAAAAGAAAATCTAGCAACAAATTAGTGTATGTAAAAAATCATTCACCTCCTTGGAAGTGAGACTCATTGATTTCTCTAGTTCACTTTGAAGTTCTTCAAAGAGCAAATGGTTCACAGTCCCCATGCTGTGAGACAAAAGTGTCACTGATTTATGTGCTAAACAGTATTCCATCAGGCTGTGGGATATTTTAGGGCCACAAGCCGGGAATGAGACAGCCAAGGAAAACTTGGAGACACAGATTAGGGGCAGAGAATAAATATACTGATTATGGGATGTTCCCAGAAGCCAGTGGTCAAACAACCAGGGGATATTTCATTAGAAGTGAAAATTAAGCAATTACTCATTTTTTTTCTCTGCCTACAAACCCATTCTCACTATGCACACTTCACTGAAAAGCTATAATTTTTCTTACTGTGTTTGCTTAAGTCCTTCTTCACCTCCAATTAACACCAACAGAACTGTTTGAGATGAGCCTCCTCCAGGCAAATTCTCTCGCTTCTGATCCAGAGGCTGTGAAGTGTGAACTAGAAACATCTACAGTGTGCCAAGGGTTGCCCCATTCAGAAAGAGATATAGCATCATTAATTCAAAGAGCTCCTATTTTTACTGGGAAAATAGACAAGTATATCAGCCATTCAGGGTATCAAATTAAGTGTATGATCAAAGTTGGTACATGTTTTTAGAAGAAGATGGTGAAAGGGCAAAAATTGCACTTCAGGTGGGGGTAGTACAGAGGCAAAAGTGTGTATGAGCAGGAGTTAGCCAGGATGAAGATGGAAGGGAAGTTAGCCAGAACATTTAGTGGGTTTGAAATACAAAGAGAAAGAGAGCATGGCAGTTCATAGAACCACAAGTTGAGAAGTCATGTACAACAGGTATTAAGCTCTTACCCTATTCCTTCTCCTCTCAGTATCTCACCAAGCTTTATTTCTCCTTTTCTGGGTTACTGATTTTGCATCAATTTGTTCCTAGCCATTTTGTTTTTGACAGAGTCACCAACATCTGGTATTCTCCTGCCTCTCTGATCTTTGGCTATGCCTCACTTCCCCTGGCATCCGCCTACATGTAGGATTTAACTGAGGAATCTGTCTTTTGTCTTTTCATGTTTTTGCTCTGCCCTGTCTCTGTGGGTTATCTCTTCACTTCTATGATTCCAGGGAGCATAGAATGTCAATTCACAAATCTCTATCACTAGATCTGAGCATTTCCAAGCTCAGCATGTAAGCTGCCTCCTGGGTACAACCAACAAGGTGCTCTATATGAACTTGAATTCTAATAGAAATTTATTTTAACCTCCCTGTCCAAAATAAAATCTGCTCTGCTTCCTGTAAGCTTAGATTGTATTGACGTCATTATTTAAACAGCCTCTAATCTAGAAACGTCTGTGCCATTCTCAAATCCTCTCTGTCTCACTGCCACCACATCACTCACTAACATGTTTTCTAGATAAGCCAGCCTAGTTTTTCAATTACTAATAACTTAAATTAGACTTCTGTCTCATTCTTACTTGCATTTCTGTAATAGCTTTCTAAAATGAACTCCTTGCCACCAGAAATTATTCTTACTGTTTCTGGAATGATATCCTATCTCTCCCTCAAAACAATACCAAGATCAAACACAACAACAAACTTGATCTTGTTTCTCCAGGAGCATTAAGTAAAACTGTCTCACCAAGTATTCCTTTACAGTGTTCTTTCAGACCCTGATTACAGCAAAGGAAACCAGCATATTTGATGGTCGTATGAATTTATCCTTCTGTGACACTGTATAATCACCCTTTTTTTAAGAGAAAGGATGAACAGATCTTAGGGGTAAACCACCTTCACAGGTAAAAATATGTATCCAGAATATAGAAATATTATTTTGTTTTTATAATTATTTTAGGACTCTCCAAAACCAGACTTGTCTTCCATCTCGGGGCTAAGTTCTCCTTTTATTCTTTTAGTTTCAATGAGGTGGACATAGAAAAGAGACATACACCAGTCGAAGATTTTTGTTTGTTTTTACTCCTCACCCCTTTTTTTCCTCTGTCCAAGAAATGCTAAATCACATGACTATGCTTCTTACACTGCTTTAGTGCTCTGGTCAAAGGTGGGATGACTTGAACCAACAGCAGGACCTCTGAACTAGAGAGGGGTGGATGTTTGGTCCCCAGCCCTGCTGCAGGGGCATGATCAGACAATCCTTGCAAAGGAGCCTGTATTAACCCTACAGAGGCAGAATCCACATGCCTGGATGACTGCCCATGACCACTTTGGTTTCACTTTAGCAGAGTCGTGGTGTCCTCTAGTTTTTTCTTTGGGAGCAAGTTACTCTCCATTCACTAATATAGATATTAAAAAACAAAAAAGTATATAATTTCCATCAGGAAAGCTTCTTATAGGATTTTTTCCCCAAATATATTTTCTTTCCTTGCTGCAATATATGTACAATTTGTCTTTGGGGAAAGAAGGCATAAATCTTGGTGTAACTTGCTTAATAGTCACAGTTTGTTAATTCCATTTTTCCCTCACTTAAGAAAGAAAACAGTTTCTGTTTGCATGGAATGTCAGGAATCTTCAGGCCATTAGACTCAGGGTTGACATCGGTATATTCTATTTTATTGAGTGATGCATACTTCCCATTTTTGACCAGGATATAAATCTTCTTTGTAACATAAAATTATGAATTTAACATAATGAACATATTTAAAGAAAAATATTAAGTAGGTAATACTATGGTAGGTACATGGATTTAACAAAAATTTTCAAGATGGTAGATGAAAAGTTTATAGTTCAGAAAACACTGACTTAGAGGGGAAAGTATAGCTTTTGTTAGCTGTGACATCTTTAGCTTTGAATCCCAGTTCCAGCCCCAACATGAGCAATCACCAAATCTTATTTATTAGTTATTATTCTACAGTTTCTCTCCCAGATATTTTTTTCTGTGCTCTTTGTTTCCCTCCTTCTAGTTCCTACAGGAAAAAAGTACACACTTGGCTTCAACTTATTTTTCAATTCTTATCTTCTACCAAAGAATCCAATTTAGGCAGAGATTTGCTATTTTTTTGAGTATGTCCTGTGCCTCTCCACACTGACACTTATTTAGTAGCACTTGCCTGGTGTGATGATTGCCCATTGTCAACACAACATCACTGCATCACTTCCTCTGTAATGCAGAGGCGAAGCTAGGAAATACCTTTCCCTGACATGTCACCTTAACATCAGCGTTACAAAAACAATAGCTGTTTTACTATATGCATGAATTTTATGAGTCAGAAATTTGGACAAGGCACAAGGAGGTATTACTTGTCTCTTAACACAATTATTAGAGCCTCATATGGGAAGGTTAAAATGTCTGAACAATCTAGAAATTGTCTTACTCAAATGTCTGATCTCAGCTGGGACACTCTCCATCTATCTTAAATTTTCTTATGGCATGGCAGTTGGGTTCTGAGGGAGAACATCCCAAAAATTAAGGTTGAGACTGAGAATTCCAAGAGAACTAGGAGGAAGCTCATGGCTTTTTATGACTTAGCTTCAGAAGTCACATAGTGTCACTTCTGCTGTGCTCTATTGGTTAAGCAGACCTACAAGTCTGACTAGATCCAAGATGCGGGGACAATGACCACATATCTTGATGAGGAAGGATTAATGATTTATGGGGCCATATTTTAAAACTGCCACACATATGTGTCAAGAGCCGGTGAGAGTCTATTTTTTTTAAAAAAAAAGATGAATAATAGATTGTCTATTTCCTTAAGATGCTTTTTTGGTTGTTTGTTACCACACAACAAAACATTGTGTAACATTTTGAAAGGGTTCAGACCTTACTGAAACTGGTAAACTTTGGACTTAAATGAATGGCAATGATGCAGAGTAATGCCATCTTGAAAATACTGCAACGTTGAAGAATTAACAGCCACCTCTTCAGATGTAGGACCAGCTGCAGGGTCAACTCTGGATGTTGTAGTAAGAAAGAGGGAGGCCATCTTCCCGCTGCTTACCTGGAGAGATGAGCCTCTGCTAGTAAGGGGGTAATTTCCTTATGCCGGATCTTGCTATTTATCCTGTTGATGGCGATATTGGGCTCTGCCTCCAGCCTGATGGTCTTTATGGTCTGGACTATTAAGTGGCTCAGTGCGCTAACATGTTATAATAATCTTTTCCCTTTTCTGCATCCCTTTGAACTTTTCTTTAACATGGATCTCATTGTATATTGCATTGTTATTTTTTACATCTAGCTTATCTTTCTTATTAGCACTTTGAGAATTTAAGAGAATTTTGTACTTTTGATGGTAGCTGGCACAGTGTCATGTGTCTGATTTTCATGACATGAATTGAATTGCATCTTCTCTGGGTATAAGAATTTTAAATGTTCAATGTTTCATGGGAATGGCTTCACACCAAATGGTTTATAGAATATTGATCAGTATTAAGCTCTTCAGTTACAGTTAATCTCAGAGAAATTGTACCATTTCTTGCAAATTCATTTTTTCAACAAGACATATTGAGCCCTCGTACTACACTGTGCTGTCCACAGAGATGAATGACAACCTTGGCAGACATGGATCCTGTCCTCCCAGAGCATATGATGTGGAGGGAGATACAGGAAAGGAACCTGCCATACCTTATAATGCTGAAACGGTAAAGTTCACTGTACAATGGGAACAAAGGCAAGGTGGCAACCAGTCTGAACACGGTAGAAGAAAGGTGCCCGGGGTAAATGACATCAGCATGGGGACATATAGGATAGATAGGGGCCATCGATGTGAAGTGTGGATTCAGCTAGGACAAAGTGTTCCAGACAGAATGAATAACTTTTATCATGAATGACACGGAGCTGGGAGAGCCCAGGAAACTACTGAGGTCAGTAAGGAAAAGGGAAATGGGATGGGACAGCAAAGGATAAGGTTTAAGAGGGAAACGATGTAAATTTATAATGTATGTTAGTAAGCTTGACTTTTATTTTGAAGGAAATGAAGAATCTTTGGTGGACTTTAAGCAGTGTACTGTCAGAATCAGAATATGTTTAGGAACATGCAACAAATAATGAGAGACAACTTGTATAGGGAGATCTGTTAAAAGGCCAAGAGGTAATGGTGGCTGACATGTAGATTTTAGAACTTCTGACCTTTAGTACTGTTCAAGTTACCGTAATTGTGATAATTTGTTACAAGAGCAGTAGAAAAATAATACAGATATGATGAGTTTTAAAGAACTGTTCGCAACAAAGTTTAAACTGATAAGTACCCCCTCAAAGTAGAAGAAAGTTAAGGAGAGTGAAGGGTCAGAAAAAACTGAGGAAAGATAATTTTAATTACATGGATTTGGTTAATAGTGTCAGATGCTACTAAGAGTAACTAAAACAAGCTTAAGTAATGTAAGTACTGAAAAGTGAGTGTTGTATGGGAAGGAACCACTAGGGGAGAGGTTAAAAAAGGAACAAATAGAAAATGCACTGAATTCCAAGTCGCTTAGAAGGGAGAAAATCACTGTACCCAAGTGGAGTTGGAGGGAAAGCAGCCACACCGAGACAGGGGGAGACTCTGCCTTTCTCTGAGATGGGGGAAGATGTGGGTACAATAGCAAAGTGGAATACAGAACAGTGCCTTAGAAATGGAAGAAGAATAAGTCCTTGCTCTGTTCTAATTTTTTTAAATACGTGTTATGATGGTTACTGATTTTGTGAAATATGGTGCATATAATAATGAATAAGTGATTTATGGTGGTTTCCAATTTAAATATTCAGTGAAAAACATGTTAATTGATTAGAAAAAAATGACAGAATAAGTGAGAACAGTAGAATAAGTCTCAGAACAGTAGAACAATTTAAATTATTTAATTGGTCTCTAGATGAGGTTAACAATGCCATAAAGAAGTTAATACAAAAAAAAAAAAATGAAACTAGCCTTACACTAATCATAAAAGAAAAAAAAACTGTAAACAAGAATATAGTTCTGTGTGAACTAGTAAATGATGAGAGGATTTAGTTCAACACTGACGAAAAAAAGGTAAGGTGATATTTTTAAAAATTGAGAGTATTCAATTTCTTATCAAATATGTCTAATTCATCTCCTATCTGCCAGTAACTGCCCAATAAGGCAGGGTAAAATATTAGGAAATAGAGTATATGAGTGCCACAGTATTTATTATTTAGCTCCCAATGAAACCATGATTACTATGTAACAGCATCCTTGCCACATCCTTATCTTGGATATGTAAATTGTTAGAGTTGGTTTAAATGATAGGGTGTTTTATTTATTGAGCCATAAACCAAAAGAAATTAAGCTACAAGAACAGAAAGACATACACACACACAAAATAACCTAGATTACCATAAAGACAGGCAAGTAAACACATGGCTGCAGTACAGGCAATTTGACTTACATACAGTAAGGTAAGAGAGCATCTATCTAATTATCTTTCTATCAATCTATGTATCTGGATATATACAGAGATAGATATGAGAGAGTGTGCACGACCTTTGAGGTGTAAATTGGTATAATCAAAGTTTCTCTTGTAAGACCAGCCTTTTGTAAATATTTTATTTGATCTATCCACATATATAAGTATTGTATAAAAGAGAGACCAATCTGAAATATACTGTAAAGCATCAGAGATTAAATTGGTTTGTTCTGTAATTCTAGTAAAGTGCACACAAGAGAAGTGATATGGAAGAGTTTAGGGAGGTGAATGATAATGGGAAGGTCTTGGCAGTTTGCTCTGCAAAACAGTGAAGCAAAGCTAAAGGGAAGATGGAGATGCTCTGTAGCATAAAAAAATAAAAGAAAGTATTCAAAGGTTGAAATTGTTTCACCTGGAAAAGTAGGCAATTTCACTGAATCCTTCCTGAGATAACTATAAATCGTAAATAGATAAACTTGAGTCATGATATTCAACTGAAGGGAATTATAAGTATCATCTTGATGACCAACAAAGGGAAGATACAATGCAGGAATTTAGCTAGTTAAGGAAATTGGATCAAAGCTCATGATCCAAATGAAAAAAAAAAACAAATATAAATCACCTTAAAATTAGAACTTGATATATTTATCAGCATAAATATGCATTTTATACATATACAAACACATTTCTGTAAATGTTTATCATGTCTTTTAATTCTTTGGAGATATTGTAAATATACTAGAGCCCTTATTGTATAATCACAACACTTAAAATAGAATTTTTATCCTTGATTTACAAATTCTCCCCACAAAAATCATTCAAATGAAATAAACCTAATAATGCAGGCAATCTTAGAATTTTATTTAGCAAATGACACAAATCAAAAATTTATTTTGGCAATTTTTATGGTGTAACTTTCCTGACCATTTCTCCTAGACTTAAAAATTCTCAAGAACAAAAGTTCTCTTCAGCATTAGCCTGACTGTGCCACCAGTGGCCTTTTGCACAGGAAGAGAGGATAAGAGAAAGATTGTTAGGAGAGCTAGCCTTATTATCAAATGTGAACTTGAAAACAGGACTCAAAAAGTAACCCTTATCCTTGAGAAATAATGACCACTCTACCTGATTGGGCTAACGCCTGGGAAGAAGGCTTCAGATAACGAGCTCGACTAGAGGGATATCTGCTCAGCTCACAGCAAGGCGGTAAGTGATGAGATAGGGAGCTTTAGCCTAGTTGAATGCAAGTTCTGTACTTTAAACTAGGGCAGGTATATTGTTTCAATTTAAAATTAGAAGGAGCACTCCAGAAACAGAAATTTTCTGGGAGAAGGCTTAGAAATGTACAGCAAGTAGACATATTCCTGATGAATTCTGCAGTACCTTTGGAGGCAGCCTGCCTTGACCTCCATTAGCAATAGACACAAAATGATACACAGACATAGATGTTTTAGAATTCACTCTTTCCTACCAATCCTAATGTTGCTTGCTGTTTTGAGAATGTAAAATGGTTATGGTCGGGGAGACTTCAGTACTGTTACATGTACCTGTGTTCTGTTTTAGCAAGTGTTAAACAATGAATAATATAATGGGAGATACATATTGAAGAATGCTACGTGCCCCTATTTCACCTTTTCACTCTACAGTGTGCAATGGTTTATTCCTAATTATTTGAATGCAATCCTTGGTTAATTAGAATTAAAATTAATTTTAATTTTAATTAAAATTAATTTTCTCCCTAATTATTTGAATGCAATCCTTGGTTAATTAGAATTAAAAAAAAATTTTTTTTTTACTAAATTTACCACGTACTTTCCGTTTATGTAATTTTCCATCTATCCTAGCCTAAAAATGTGAATATTTTTCTTATGTGTGGAAGTTTTTACCCTGTAGCCTAATTAGGTTGGCCATCTTTAGCTTTCCTAAATGAATTTAGAGAAAAAGAGAACCTATAATGACAAATGCAAATTTGGAAAGAGTTCAACTTAAAGTGAAAGGTCTTATGGAAATGATGTCATTAAAAGGAAGCATTGCTGAGAAATAGATTCTCACATAAGCCTGTCTTTGTGGCAATGGTACTTCTATGCATTCTATAATAGCATCTGTTTTTCTTTTCCTATAACATTCATTAAGATTTGTTTAAAAAAATTATTCCCTTGTCTCTAAACTCATTTGTTAAGAATAACACATTAATTTGCTGGTGCTTGCATTAACTCTTACGATTCCATTGCTCTATGGCCAAAAGCCTTGTTAGATTTGAGAAGTTTTAGCTATCTGTGGTTCTTTCTCAATGGCTTTATGGCAACATATGTAGCATTCTATGTAACATGAATATGCTGTAGATTGCATATTTACTTTAAAAATTGGAGTGGAGGTACAAAATTGAGAAAACTGGCAGAAAAACTTTTTAATAAAAAATGTGAGCTACTATGGGATTAATGAAATAGTAATGATAGCAGTAATAACAATAATATCTACATCAGACATTTATGTCAACAGAATTAGTTAAGAATTTTTGAAATAAATATATGAGTATGTAAGTCAGGATGGTTTTTCTGATCTGAATTTGAGCAAAGGTGTTCTAACAACTCGCCTCAGTGTTGAAAACAGCAGGGCTAACTACATGCTGGATAAAACTATTTTACTATTTTCCCACAGACAGCCTTCACCAGGGCATTATCAAAACCAACTCAACACTGTGTGGTCAAGCTTTAAACACATCATTGCAACATGGCAAAAGTTCTTTCATAAATGCCAAGTGTATCATAGTTTAACCACTTACCAAGTGGCCTTCTGTAGCATAATGCAACATTAATCATATCAAACAGAGAGAAGAATTCATAGCTAGACGTGTCCTTTTATTTGTCAATTGAAATACTTGGCTTGATATAATTAGTCTCAGTTGATTTTGATGGAAGGCTAGGGAGATCTACAGAAGTTGCCTGGTGCATTATTAATTCTCTACATCTTTACTGTAGTGCCAACACTATTTATCCCACTTTGAATTCTCCACGTCCCTTTCTTTGGCAGTGACAGCTGTATGGCTGCTATGGCCACTTTTTTTTCTTTTTCTTTTCTGACTAAAAAGGCAACCTGCAGCTCCTGTTTTTTTCCAAGGCTGAGTAAAGGATCCATTTGCAGAGGTACTCTAGTGGCTGAGAAAGTGCCCCTCTCTCCTTTGTCATCAAGTGTCTCTCCTTCAGGAAGTGATCACGTTCTGCTCGCTCAAGGAGCTGGGACTTTGAGATTGTTCTTTGATTTGACGACCTAAAATCCCTTTCTGCCTTCCTGGGTAACAGGAATGACCCATTTCTAAAGCCAAAATGTTGACTGTTACCTAACTCATTCAATCACATGTTGTCACATTTGCACAACAGTATTTTCCTCCCAGAATTCTGGGGATGCCAATGCCAACTTATGCTCTGCTTCATTGCATTCCTGCATATATTCATGATGTGTACGTCTGTACAAATTTAAAGAGTGTAAAAGATTACTTTCAGGTAACCATGATGGATCGAGATACTACATGACACTTTCATACCTAGAATAATAATTTTTCTTCTGATTCCAATAAAAATCAGCAATTTTCTTATATAAGTGGAGTTTTCATGCTTCTCATATTTTTCTTCTATTGACTTCCAGCTCCAGATTTCCCTTTTATTGAGGCATCCTCCCCATCAATTGTAAACTGTCAACTAAGTTTACAAAATATTGCGTCCCTTCCATCACTGAGTCCCATTCAATTAAATACATTATACAGAAACATCAGAACTGGGAAGAATAACCATGGAAAAATAATATAGACCTGGAGGGTTTTTTTTGGCCTGCCTTGAGAAATAATCCAAATGCAGTAGATTAAAATGACTGCTGCTGAGACATGTCTTCAAAAATAATCTCTGCTACTGGATGAATATAATTCACACTTTGGGGAGAGTTCAACTTAAATACTTACTTTGTCAAAATGCATGATTCAAAGTTTTGTAGTGCTTTCTTGAAATATGTTCTGTCATTATTTCCAACATATCAAAGCAGCACTCATTTAGTTTATTTACCTAATTCCTTACACCATAAGCTACTATGCGAGCAAGTCTTTTGAATCCTCATATGAAAGCTGAGTGAGCCAAGACTCATAAGGGTTAAATAACTTGCTCATGGAAACATACAACCTGTGAGGGGCAGAAATAGAACTTTCATCCAGATATTTGATTAAGAATAATATATTTTTTACCACCATACTCCAGCTTTGTTCTGATTTTAGGGCCATGTTTCTTTATATGATTATGAAGAAAAATGAGTACCAAGAGTGGGTTCTGTTGTGGTCCCAGGCTTATAATTGTTTTACATAGTTTTTTTCCCCAACAATGTAAAATTTGATCCCTCAACTTGAATTTCCACACAAAATATTTTGGAAAAATCGATAAGTAAGCACAATAATAAGGACTTTGACTTCTATGCCACTTAAGGAAAAATTATGAGGTTGGGGATTTCAGTTGGTAGGACAGAAGACAAAGAAGATACATGGTATTTATTATAAAATATTCAAGGAGATATAGTGTATAAGAAAGAGTTGTATTTTGTTTCTGTTAAAGGAAAAAACAGAATTACTGTGTAGAAGCCACAGAAAATGAACCTGAGTTCAAATATCTATGTAAATGTGAAAGATAGATAGATGATAGATAGATGGATAATTACAGGAAGTACTCAAGCAGGGACACTCAGAGGAATTTTATTGCTTACTTTTGTGGGGTTTTTTTGGCAAGTCACTTAGCTACATCTGAGTTCAATAGAGTGAGGAATTAAAATACTTTTTCGGGGAGGGGTGAACAACCATATGTCTATGAGAGATTCCAAGCATATGCATTGTAGAACCTTCTTTTTAAGTTTTTATTATATTTTATTTTATTACCTAATGTTATTGGATATTTAATGTTAGTTTTCTTCCCATGTTTTGAAATTTTGGATTTCAAACTCATCTTAACTTTTTGACTTGTTTCTCTCTTTCTGAGAACTGGCTCACTTCCCTGCTGCCCCACAGTGACATTAGGGTATCTCAGATTCCATTGCTGAGCCAATGTCCAGCCTGGCTTAAATCTTGGTTAGGTAGATGAGTTTTTGCCACATCTCAAGTATCGGAAAGTACTTAGTAATAGGTAATTTTTTTGCCAGAAATACTCCTACTTTTTCCTTCACCAGTAATGTATGAGACTATGTAACACAAGCTCTACAAAGTCAATTTTTTCTACTTTTTTTAAATTGAAAGATTAGAAAACATACAGAAAATTAAATAAATCCTTCTCTTCTGTTTGTGGCTTGCTCACATCATTAGTCCATGCAAGGAATCTCTTTTATTTTATTTTCTCCTCAGTTCACCAAATCCATTCCCTCTACCCTCTCTTCCCATAGGCATTCTTTCCAATGGACTTACAATATATCATTTTGAGACCTTAGATATGTACTTATCCTTTACAATGTTGTTTTGTGTGTATAACTTTTTAAGTAACATTATGATATTTGGTTATATCTATAATCATTTTACTTTATTAAAACTTCAATGTTATGTTTTATAAATGCTCAAGTTATAGTATAAACTTTTAGCTCATTACTGCTGTAAGGTATTCCAGAGTATACAATCATTACCAGGAAAACACAGAAATATATATATATATATATATATTTATATTAAATATATATATAATAGAAATATATATATTATCTGGGGTATATATTCCTGGGAGTAGAATTAATGAGTTATGTTATACACTGTATGTAACTTAATTTTCATCAGGTATTATAAATTTATTTCCAGGAGGGGTATGCCAGAATATTTCCACCAGCAGTATGTAAAGCTTTCTACCTGCCCTCTAACACTTGGACTTACTTATCTTTATTTTTTTTTTTGTCAATTTTAGCAGATACAAACTTATATCTCATAATTATTTTAATTTGCCTTTTTCTGATAAACATTGAAATTGGCCTATTCCTTTTCATTCTCTGTGTTTATATTGGATTTTGATACATATCTTGCTGTTTTCTCTGGAGTTCCACTTACATCCCAGATATTAATATATTTTTAGTTTTAGGTTTTGCAATTATCTTCTCCTAGGATATGACTCATTTGTTTACATTATCTGCATTGTCTTTCATTCAACACAAAGTTTTATTTGATGTAGTCAAAAACACCTTTGTTATTGCTGTATACTTTATGGAGTTTTTTTTTTAGGGTTTAATTTAAAAATTCTTTTCCATCAAAAGGTCACAGAAATATTCTGAAATTTCTTCTATCACCTTTATTTTTTCTACATTTAGATCTTTAATCCACCTGTAACTTATTTCCGTAAAGATGCACTTTGATTTTTTTCTCCATGAAAACAAAGCAAAACAAAATGATATGAACTAAGCAATTATCAATTTCCAATTCTCATGATAGTTCTGTTATTTTTTTCTTGATGTCTTTTGAGGCTATGTTGTTAAGTTCATATGTATGTTTGAGTCCTACATTGTTTTGATCCATTTTTCTTTTACCATTACCTTGCATTCTTTATTGTGTATGTGTACATATGTGTGCATGCACACATGTACATGTATATATAGTCTGTTTATCTTCCGATATTAAAATGGTTACCTAATCTTTGTTTTGGTTCATAATTGGTGGCATTTGTTTTCCTTTCCCCTTAATTTTAATTTTACATACCATTTTAGTTCTAATCTATTACTTATATGTAAAGTATTGTTCAATATGATAATTTACTGCTTTAATTGGTGAATTTAAATTTTTAAATTTATTTTAATTATTGTTTTATTCAGGTCTTTTGCCATATATGTTTCTTTTCCCTTTTCCTCTTTTCCTGCATATTTTCTATAGTTGTGCTGCTGCTATGGAAGTTACATATTCTAATTATATTCTTACATAGAATAAATCTCATATATATGTTATTATTTTTCATTTTAAATTTCCTAAGTTTAACGATGCTTAAGACTTATCTATACACTCATTTCCTTCTCATTTTCCCCAGGCTACCCACCTTTCACTACTCCACCATGTTGCTATCACCTATAATTTTAGTAATAGATTGTTTGGATTTATTTCAGTGATGTTGTTTTCATTGATTTATAAAATAATGGTAAATTTTATCAATTATCACACACAGCTAGAAAGCTCCTGGATTTGTTTATATTTTTCCAAAAATGTTTTCAAATGTAGTCTCTGTGTTCAAAATATTCTTAAGGTTTGTATCCTATAGACTGATATATTTAAAATGGGAATTTAGGGCTTCCCTGGTGGTGCAGTGGTTGAGAGTCCGCCTGCCAATGCAGGGGACACGAGTTTGTGCCCTGGTCCGGGAGGATCCCACATGCCGCGGAGCGGCTGGGCCCGTGCGCCATGGCCGTTGAGCCTGCGCGTCCGGAGCCTGTGCTCCGCGACTGGAGAGACCACAACAGTGAGAGGCCCACGTACCGCAAAAAAAAAAAAAAAAAAAAAAAAAAAAAAAAAAAAAAAAGGGGAATTTAGCTAGATATAATGTTCAGAGCCAAAGTTCCTTTCCTCTAAATATTTAAAAATATCATTCCATTATCTCTTTTGCACCTAGTCTTGCTCTTGAGATTCTTGTTGCCAATCTAATTTGTCTTTCTTTTTGGCAGTTACTCTTTTTGAAAAATTAAAAAAATTTCTCTTTGTCTTCAATGTCCTTACATTTTTTAAACTGTGATATGTCTAGGTTCCATCTAGATTGCTGAATTGCCTTTGTATTGTAGTTTTTCCCTTTCTCAATTATTTAGTTATTTCTTGTCCTACAGGAATATTACCTATGTTGGCTGGTAATGTGTAATCAGGTTGAAAAGCTAAAATCAAGACCTAGTTTACACACTTCCTGGTGGATTTAGAATGTGGAGGTCAGAAGTGGGTGCAACATAAGGCAGAGAGTTCTTGTTTGACCACTTTATAATTTTCACTTGTTTATCCTCAGGAATTATATTCTCCAACAATTTTCTCTTAAGGGTGTAATTACTTCTCCCTCATTTGTGGAGGGAGTGGAGGATGGCAGAGGGACTACTCAGGGACTTACTACTTTGCTTTGATTAGTTATCAGCTGCTCTCCATTCTAGTTGTGCTTTTTATGTCATATCTCTGGTACTGCTTGGCTAGTGTCTTAATTTTTAAACTTCTGCTGGTCACGGATGTGAAAGAAGAGAAAACAGAGATCTATCCACGATAGTATGCAGTGAGGCAAAATAAGATAACCAAAAGCTGTCCCACAATCTATTCTTCTTCTGAGGTATAATACCTTCTTCTGTTCCAGGAGATTTCAGTGTAATCCATCTAACAAACACACACACACACATAAATATCTTTTCTTTCTTAATACTGCTCACAGTTTAAATTTTGTTTTATCAATTTAATCAATTTCCCTCAATCTCTTCTGTGGTATCTTCAAAGATGGGCTAGGGTAAGAATGAAGGAACTCAAAATTTTATCATTTTACCAGGGACTAAAATTGTGCCACCTCAATATAGCACATTACTACATGTTGAGGAAGTCCTCTGGGAGTCAAAAGGTATTAGAGGTTTTACAATGATGGTTGTTTCATGAATCTCATATTTTTCAATATAGTTACAGTTTGCTTAAGTAACCCAAATGTATGAAAATTGTAATTTATGCACCAGTTAAATGACTGAGTGATTATTTGTCTTGCAAAACAATTTGCCATAAAAGTTCTCTAAATAACAAACTTCCCCAGTGCATTTAAATGTGATATGATTAATAAATTTCAGCTTATATCTACTTTTTGGGAATACAGGTATTAGAATCCTCTATAGGAGCTTAGATTCTTAACCAGACAGCCACTGAATGAATGATTCATTCTTTCGTTCTTCTTCTCTTTTTTTTTTTTTTTGTTACCTTCTTCTTTCATTCAGTCTACCACTTGTATATTGGAGCCAGATGTGACCTACTGTTTCAGCTCCAAACCCACCTTCCTAAACTTTGCTTTGTGACACTGGCACTGGAACTCTGCTCACCATATTTCTGCTCTGCCAGCTTGTGTCTGGCTCTAATATGAGATTCAAGAGGGAGACTGGAGCGCTGGAAGAAGAAAAGACTTCCTTCACCTCCTCAGAGGTCTGGACCCAGTAGCCTTTCCTCTTTTCCACTAAGCTTGGGGATTCATCAGTCAAGCATCTCTATCATCAGAGGTCTGATTGTCAGCTGTATGCGCTCTTCTTTAGGATCTAAGTCTAAATCATTCCAACCTCTTCCTTTCGGAAGTTGCTACCTTTGTAGTTGCTACCTCCATGATACCATAATGTTTACTTTCTACACTTTCAATTCTTTAGTACAGCACACCTAAACTAACTGGTGTGGGTTATATCTCCAGACTACAGATGGACAAATACAATATTCAGCATATTTTTCTTTTTTAATATTTGCAATATGTCAGACACTGTGCTGGTCACTATTAATCATGGTCAAGTCCTTCATGTTTTTCGCCTTAAGGTTTTTAGGAAATATTGATTACAGGTTCCTGAATTATTTTTTAGTTTTGTATTTTTATGTATGTGTGGGAAGGTTATATGAGACAATGAATATGATCATACAATGGAAATAGAATCACTTGACATGTATATCGTGATTACAGATTTTAATGTACCTGAATGCATATTATATTGTATGAAAGTTTAGGGCAAAAATTAACCACATTTTGCAGATGAGAACATTTAAGATTCAGAGAAGTTTTATTCAAATTTTCCCCTTTGAATTGTAAATCCTTGTTCACTGTAAAAAATCATTTAACTTTTAAAATGTAAAAGCAACATGAAACTAAAATCAAACATTGTCAAACTCAGAATTTGTAGTTCTTCTACAATATGGGAAAACGGAAGTCTTGTATTTTTTATATATATATATATATGTATTTTTTATATATATATATATATATGAGATTTCATATATAGGTATATAAACACATTTGTGACAGGAGATTGAGATAAGTTTGGTGAGCCAATGATTTGTGTGTGTGTGTGTAGTGAAAAAGGAGACTCAGGAAAAAAGAACGACAAATTTCAGTTCTGAAAAAACACCAACCTTGAATACTAGGACAAACCCATAATCTATTCTCTTTTCCATTGAGGACTCATTCTCTTTAATTCAACTGCAGTGCTAATATCTTAGGATTTCTTAGAACACAAAAGTATAAACTGGACAGTCACTTACTGCCCAGAAAAATTTCTACTTTCTAGGCTCATGACCAAAAAGTAATTTTGATTGTGTGTAGGTGTGATAAAATCTCAAGTGTAAAAAAAAAGCAAAAATTTCCCCAAAATTATTTGGTGAAATTGATTCTCCAGAGTGATACAACAGATTTATATCTCTGGTTGTCACTTTCCTCTGATATATGGCTGCACACTTCTTGGTGGGGCCCCAGATTAAAAATTAGACTCTAAAAGCATTTTTCAAAATCAGGGCTCAGAAACTTTGCAATAAACCATATTGTTCATTTATTCTCAAAATTGTATTTCAAAGAGATACTTTATAGTTTTAGTTGGGATAAATGCAGTAGGAGAAAGGCTTCAGCCTACTCTTTGCACTAGCTTTCTTTTTTAAGCCATTTTTTGATTGTGGAGATTCTTCCTTTAAGAATTTGGTATCTTATATATGCTGAAGTGTTTTCTATAGTGACTCAGAGTGTCAGGGCCAGACAAGAGTGTCAGAGAGTACTCAGAGGACATTTGAAACACTTTACCTTACTTGCTCTTATGAAGGTTGTTTTTGAAATGACATTGACTAACTATAAAGGATTAAAGAGGGAGAAAGAGGAGGAGCCATCATTAACCTTCCTTTGTCTCAGATTATATTCCTCAAATGATCTCTCCTTTAAATTGGTCAAAAGGTTTCAATATTCTACATGAAGCTGGCTTTTTATCTTTCCATCCCCCTTTGCTGTTTCTAATATTTGTCCTACTTCATTGTTTAAAACAGAATCTGATTTCAAAGTAGGACATTACTTTGACATAAATTACAGCATGTTAGAATGCTTAATCTTCTTGGTATGATTTTTATTGCTGTCCTGTATAAATAACACATAATAATTCTGTTTTATTAATATAGTGATCCATCTTTATTGCCCTGTGCTTATTAATGAAGCTTGAAAATGAAGGTCCCTAACTATAAATTAGAAGTGTTTAAACAACTTTCAAAAAGTATTCAAGTATTAGATTAAGCTTTCATTTATTGGATATATTTTCACATAAAGTTCTGAATCCTCTTTAATGTTTTTGTTATTCAGAGAGGATTATGTTCAGTTATATGCCTGGGTATACTCAGAAATCAAATATGCATTTATTAGACTAATTAATCAATCAACACATATTAATTTCAAGGAAAGGATCTAGGGTGAGCTCCGCTAAGCCACTAGGATTAGATTCATCCAATTTCATGGGTCAAAAAAACTTCAAACTAAACCATTAAGCATGGTGAGTAATCAAGAATTTGAGTATATCTCTTAAGGTCAGCAGTTGAAAGAAAATACATGTGAAATCTCTCCTCCTTCTTCCATCTGTTACCATTTATCTTCTTTTACTGTACAGTGACAAGGAGCTACTTAAAGTTCCTAGAATGTACCACAGTTTCTTTACCTTATATTTTTTGCACATGCCCTGCTTTTGACTGTAACATTCTCTAATGATCACTTTCTTCTAAAGGCCACGAATGCCATGAGCCCATCACCTGAACTTGCTTACAGGAGCTCTCTCAGATCTCAGCTTAAATCACATTTGCTCTGGGAAGTCTTTCTAGTTCCCAAGACTAAGATAGGTTCCCTTCCTCTGTACTCCTATTATGTCCTGGTCTTGTTCCTATTGTAATGCTTATCAATACATTTGGTTACATGTTAGTTTACTTGCTTGGATTTTCCATTATAATGCAGGTTTCTTAAAGACAGAAATGGTTAGAGTTTTGTTCTGGGTTCTATCCCTAGTACTTATCATGGCATCTCACACAAAGTAGATGTTGAATACTTATTCTTTGATTTTATTGAGAGTAGCAGCTGGGAAAGGCATGCAGTATATCCAAAATGCAGAGTCCATGAGGCAGTATACCGTGATGGCTTTATAGTGGTTAAGTGTGCAGGCTCTGCAGCCAGATTGCCTGACTTTGATTCTCAACTCTGCTACTTACTTGGTCTATGGCCTTAGGCAATTCCTTAACCCTCTGTGCCTTAGTTTCTTCACCAATAAAATAGGGAGAGTAAAGGGATTCTAGCTCATACATTTTTATTTGATTAAAAAGCATTAATATGTGTGTAGAAGTCTTACTAGAACAAGTAAGTTTAAGGTCGGATTGTCAAATGAGGAATTGAAGACCTTGTAATTAGAAAGAGCTGGAGAGTCTGAGAGTCGGAAGTTCCAGACCATAACTTACAGGGAGTGAGGGAGTATCCAAGAGGCTGGCTAAAGTCTGGTTTCTCTTCTTCCTGCCCAGTCTTGCATCCTGGCATATCTAGTTTCATTACTCATTCCTAGAGCAATAGTTCTCACAAGATTGTCCTTCAGCTTTCAGAAGCAGAGCCACTTGATTGGCTTGGTGAAAATATAGATGCCAAGGCCTCGCCACAGAATCCTTGCAGGACAGGCTTGGGGACCTGTCTGTATTTAAACAGCATGCTAGATGATCATGATGCTTGAAGTTGGAGAACTGCACTTTGAGTTTCATTTCTCTGGATATGTTTCCAGAAACTGGGATGGGCCACTGAGGTTTGAAAAAAACTCCCTGCTGATTCAGAAATGCTTTTCATCTCCCTGTTGCTCTCATTCATAATATTTATAGCTTTATATCATTGCTCATTTTATTCCCTGTGTTTTGATACTTGCAAAATATAATCATTGTCCTCAAGCAGCTTGTGGTATAGTTGAGAGATGAGTGTCAAACACATTAAACAATTGCATAAAAATCTCAAGCTTAAGTTTTGATATTGACTTTAAGTATAGTGTAAAAGAAAAAGTTTAGGTAGGCTGGAAGAGTCTAGAAAGATTTCAGAAAGTGAGTTGGCCATGTAACACGAGTAGGAATAAGGTGGACAGAGAGAGGTAGGGAGGAGCATTGAGGCAGGATTAAGAAAATGAGTAAAGGAACAGAGATGGGCTTGAGAATGGAATGTTTAGAGAAGCTTAAATAGCCAGGATTCAGAACTTTCACGTTAAAAAATACAAAGTAGTGGGAGTCAAGACACACAGCACCATCTCTAGTGATTCTCCATAATCTTACAAAACACAAAGAAAAGTCAAGATTTGATTGACTAGATTATAGAGAATCAATGGAAAGTCTTTAGGAAAAAGAAATAAGAATTGGAATCTAGGCAGATTATGTCAGTTTAGTAAAACACCACTACCTCTAATATAAATATAGTGTGATTCCCTGGGTTATGTCAAAACAAGAGGTATTAATAATTGTATAAAAATAAATAACCTAAATCAGTGTAAATTACAAGAAACAATTATTAGTGGATTGTGGCTATGGTGGCCTCTGATGAGAGGACCGTGAGCTGGTGTATTTGAGAGATGTGTGTTTGTCCATGTGCCCTCAGCGGTGGCTTCCTTACCCTCTGTGCCCTCACTGGAAGCTCCATCACCTGAGTCATTCTTCCTTTTTCTGGAATGGTAGCAGATGTTTGCAGGTGGGTAACTCCATCAATGTGTTTCCTGCCTGTAGAATTTGGGGAGTCCAACAACGTTCTTTAAGTCCAATTTCTGTCCCTTTCTGACCAAGATGGCCATGTTCCTGCTGGTATAACATTTTCAAAAACCTCTTGGGCCTCCCCTGTATGTCAATGTGACAGGATGATTAGACAGGATGATTCTCCACAGGTCCTTCCTGGGAAACTCCATCGCTATGTCTGGTTTCTGCAGAGATGATTGCTTAGATCCATGAATCACACACCTAATCTCCCTAACAAAAGTTTGCTCAGCCATACCCTCAGCCTTCTGTCCAGAGCATACTTTCTCAATAATGATCTTCTTAATTTTAGCAACCTTTGAATCTGGGTAGGCTAATAACCTCCCAAATCACCAAATGCTAGTTCCTTTTTGCTTAATAGTTTCTTCCTCAATTTACTTCTTTCCTCTTGCATTTTACTGAAATTAGCAAGGAGAAATGAGGTTGTACCTTCCACACTCTACATGGAAATATTCCCAGGTAAATATCTAAATTTGTCACTTACAAATCTGCTTTCCACAAACTGTAGAATAAAATTCAGTCAAGTATCTGTCATTTTATAGCAAGTATCTCCTTTCCTATAGTGTTCAATAAAATGTTTCTCATTTCCTTTTGAGAGATTACCTTTAACCTCTATATTTTTATTAACAATCTTGTCAAAACAACCTCTACCATACCCATTCCCCAATTCTAAAGCCACTGCCATATTGTAAAATATTGATGACAGCAGCATCCCACTTCCTGATGTGTGTGTGTGTATATATATATATATATATATATATATATATATATATATCCTTGTGAAGACATAGAAAAATTGTAGTGTGTGTGTGTGTGTGTGTGTGTGTGTGTGTGTGTGTGTGTGAATGTATATGAGATTTATCTCAAGGAATTGGCTTATATAATTGTGAGGTTAGCAGGTCTGAACTTTGTAGATTCAAACAGGCTGGAAACTTTCAGGCAGGAGCCAAAGCTTCAGTCCACAGATGGCATTTCTTCTTCCTAAAGGAAACCTCAGTTTTGCTCTTGAGGCCTTTCAAATGATGATATGAGGCTCACCCAGATTGTGAAGGGAAATCTCCTTTCCTTAAATCAACTAATAGTAGATGTTAACCACATCTACAAAATACCTTCATAATAATACCAGATTAGTATTTAATTGAATAACAGTACTACAATCTAGCCAGGTTGCCACATAAAATTAACCACCACCATTGATATGTTTTTCTAGCTGCCTGAAACTGCTCCCCCCAGCTAACCCATAATCACAATTCAGGCTGCAGTATGAATATCTCATCACATTGGGTGCATAGCTTTCCCTGTGCCCCAAACCAAGTTCACTCCCTGTTAAATGTCCCTGACTGCATCCTGCACTTCTGTATATCACACTCCTTATGATTTAGTCAATATCTGAGCCATATGCTGGATTACAAGCTCCTTGAAGTTCCACGACTCTAGCTTGTTCCTTGCATAGTTGGCACTCAGTAAAGTCTGCTGAGTGAGGGAAAGAAGAGATCGCAGGTTGGCCTGATCCAGATGGCAGGTTCTCTCTATCTACAACTCAAGGATCCAGGACCAGCTCTTGTTATTTTAAAGGGAGCCAAAGAATTAAGAAAATCACTTTCTTTCTCAGTAATATTTGTCTTTTAAGAACATTGTGTCTAGGAACTAAATAAAATAAAATAAATAGATTAGATTAAATTATATTAAAAACAAGAGCACACTTAACGTTAAAGTTGAGCGATAGTTTTGTTTTCTATTTGGTATCTGCCCTTCCTGAGGAGTATAGGAAACCACTAATGCAATGGATGGGAATCTCCAGGATAACCAAAGTTTTAGGGTTTGACATAAAATCTGAAAATATATTTTTAAAGTGCTTGGAAGAATAAGCTTTGTAGTGATATAGACAGGATTCATGTCTTGATTAGAATACTTACCACCAAATGACCTAATTACTTTCTTAAGCCTCAGTATCTTTACAATGTTGGTGAAGACATTTTGGCAGAATCAGTCTATTGGAAAGGAGTTAGGAGTTCATACATTTGAGGGGTTATTTTCACTTGAAATAAAGGAAGCAAACCTGGGTATCAAATGGAAAACAACTCTGCTTTTCTAGGACCTAGGCTATTCAAAGCAATAGGGTATTCAACATATGCCTGTAGATGGAAAGAAATAATCCTTCAGGAAAGTGGAGATTCTGCTACTGATGACGGAAAATAAGAGAATCTAATTGAATACTATTTACTGAATATTTTATTTGGGCCAGTCAAAATTTATACACCATTCCACTTAGAGAAAGTAGAGCAAATTAACTGAGATAGTTATGCCCATGCTATGTAAATCCCATTTATAATCTTCACTTGTAAAACAAATATAATAATAGTTGCTCTACTGATATTTCTAAGGTTGTTGGGAAAATCAGAATAAAAATGAGATAATATGTTTGAAATTGGTCTATACCCTGTGAAGAAAATAAAAGGTATGATTATTTAAAGGCTTGTATCTACATGCTTCAACAAATGAACAAATTTGTACTTAAAAAACCAAATCAATCAAACTGGCTGTTACTTGGCATCATATAGACAAAACAATTGTTGATTTGACAATCTTTCAAATTTCAGCTTGTTGTCATGGTGTCACTTTGACTGACAAAGAAAGTGGTTCTCTCTGCTCTACAGTTTCCAGATTCTATAAAACATTAAATAAAGAGAACTGAAAATAGAGACCAGTTTCAAAGTCTTTACTCAGGGTTCAGTCAAAGGATAAACTTTAGATCATGCCTTTGGTGTGTCCTGAATAAACGGATATTGAATATGCCCCATGCTGTTTGTCTTTAAGAGATGTGCTACTTCAGTCTCTGCTTCTGACCTCCTAGACAGATGTAGAATAGAAATAGCCATGGGGACTGGCCAAAAAGATGAACAATGGTATTTTCTTTAGTTCTCAAGAATGATACAACGTTATAATTTTAAATGCCTTTAAAATAGTATTTACACCAGCCTTTCCCAGATTCACCAATTTATTGAAAGAGTTAGGACTATAATCTGGCCAAGTTAGATACCTGCCACACCCCCACTCCTTACCCTCGACTGTGCTGCCCTGTAAAATAAGTGGAAGTCATGTTAGATTTAATCTACCTTCCCTTTTATTTGAATCCTATTTGAAAACAGAACATAAGGTCTCCATAATTCTCAATAACCTCACATGCATTTTGTCTAGATAAACTTGCCTGACGGTGGCACATAACTCCACACTTCTCAGCATACTGGAGGACTCATGGCTTAAGTCTGCCTACTGTCACATAGTTGGAGCTGTGCTTCATCCACCATTATGACCTGTGACAAGTTCTCAAGAAAATTCCTTATCACATTAGACAAAGAGAAGGAAGGTAAAGTCTCATGTAGGCCCACCTAATGATGGGAAGGCTGATTACTCCCTATTTCAAAACCTGTTTCTGGGCAGTTATTCCGACTGGATGGATTACTTCACAGCCAAAAAGACTTATTGTCCTTTAACCCAACATTTCCTGAGGTAATCAGGATAGGTCTTTCTTTATCTTTGTTAACAGAGGGAAGCATGAGCCTAATTTAAACATTGTAGTAGTGGCCAGTAGACCTACATAGCTAAACAAACAAAACTAACAAAACTTGATGTAGTCAATGGCTCTCTGAATGCTTTTATGTGGAGAGAGCAGCAAAACCATTTAAATTACAGAAGTTTCAACTAAGACCAGAGATATAATACTAGTTATCAGCCATATTATGAGTGTGAAGAAATGATCATTAGTTAAGTTTCAAACTTGAAATTCGTAAATGGCTACATATTATTCATTATATACACAATTGGCCATTTCTTTTTATTTCCACTGATTTAAAGTCCGTTTAAAATCACCAGTGAAGTAAAGTCTATTTTTACACAATTTTATTTGCAGAACATTTTATAGCATACTCCCTCCATTTATCGCATGCATGGATTTTTTTTTTTTTTTTCTTTTGCGGTACGTGGGCCTCTCACTGTTGTGGCCTCTCCCGTTGCGGAGCACAGGCTCCGGACGCGCAGGCTCAGCGGCCATGGCTCACGGGCCTAGCTGCTCGCGGCATGTGAGATCTTCCCAGACCAGGGCACGAACCCGTGTCCCCTGAATCAGCAGGTGGACTCTCAACCACTGTGCCACTAGGGAAGCCCTGCATGCATGGATTTTAAAGGGGCTGTGCATGTTATCTCAAAAGTCTTTTTTTATAACAATATTGGAGGAAGTCTCAGGAATTTAAATGGATTGTCTAAACCTGCATAGCTAGTATATAGGGAAAACATACCTTCTGGCTCAAGAGCTCTTTCCAACATTTTATATTGTTTCTGGCAGAGCTCCTCCTGGACAAATCATATTTTTTCTTTCCCTCACCAGAAACTGCCTCCTTGCTTCTTCCATCTAATTTTGTATAACTCTTGACTTCATTTCCTTATCATCTTCTATCGATCAAGTATTCTTTAATGATGCCCATTTGTCTATACAGCCTACCACTTCACATTGATTAAATTGTTTGACACTTTTTAAAGGACTCTTTTCAGAGTGCTCATTGAAAAAGTCATAAGTGTATATGTTGAATGTTGGCTAGTCCATGCCTGGGTTTAGAAATACTTTTTAGAGAATTCATGCTCACAATATAAGCCTATTTTTCAATATTGTGCATAGGATGAAATAGAAGCTTTTGGTACTGTCCTGGGCAACCTAGAAACTCTAGAGCTGACATTGACCAGAATCTAGAATGAAAAGAAAAATTACCTTATTTTCCTTCTCAGTGTGTATGCTTAGGAGAAGTGATGTTGTTTCCCTTTGTGGAGATTACAGTCTTGTGGGGAAGATAAACATTGAATATGTGATTATCATGTGAGCTTCACAAAAGGGCAACTGAAGAGAGCATTTTGCATTGTGTTTGGCTCACATATTCTGAAAGGGTTTATATTTCCTTTTTGTACGTGCAACAATATAAGGATTTCATACAGATATTCACTTCTGTTCTACTGTGCTGGAAAGGCTCAATAGATCATAGCTACTGTGGATATTGCCTGTTCTCACTGATGCTAATCTATGTCTTATTGTTTTAAACCACAATTTCTCTAACTTTCACTGGAGAACAAGATGATTTGGGGGAATTATATGGACTCACTACACTTGGTTAAATTCCCAACTTTGCCATTTACCAGCTGTGTGATCTTGGACAAGTTACTTAACCTGTCAGGCTCCGTTTCTTCGTATGTAAATTTATGTTTGAGATTAAGAATCACTTCATTTTGCTATGAGGATTATGTGAAACACTGCACGTGAAAATTCTTTTATATACAAACTACAGATATTCATTTGTTTATAGCCAGTTTCAGAATGTTTCAAAGGTGGTGATAGAGTGTGTGTACAGTTGATGTTTTCTCTGATCTCTCCTTGTTCTTTGTCCACATAAACTTACATTCCATGCCTGTCATGGCAGAAAGGACGTGGGAAGCGTATTTAAACTACAGTGTTAGGCAGAGATTATATAGCAAAAAGAATGGCATCAGAGGAAGTGACACTACAAACCCTGAAAACTCTTATGTTTAGCATTTGACAGAATATGGGAAAATTCATACTATGTACATATTGATTAATTAGTGAGAAAATAAAAAGATAGTAAATAACCCAAAGTATCCCTTTGAAGTCCTGGATGGATCTAATACAGAAGCAGGATTCTGAGAAACTGGAAGGAAAAAAACCATTTGGACCAACGTCAGAAATAGGCTGCAGCTCTTGAGCTAGGTGCTTCTCCTCCCTAAGCACTTCCTGGTTTGAATGGTATTTGACCAAATGAACTGACAAATCAAATGTTTGGTGTGGTGTGGCTGTGATGGAGACAAATGTCCATTGAAACACGTGGGACCTCAAATGAAAGTAAGGGGCTACAGAATTAATTCAATATATCACCACTCTCCCATATGTCAGATTAAAGATTTGATCTCTTAGAAACTTAAAGACATGAGAGGCTGGTGAATTAATCCAATGCATCATCATAGGACCCCTTGGTATCCACCTGTGAATTCTGGCTTCTAATGATACAGGGAACAAGTTTAGTCATGTTAGAGTATTTATGAATTATACAAGTTTCCTTTTAGCTCATTCTTTGTAAGTTTTCCATAAAACATAAAGATACAGACTAAATCAACAACAGCATTAAACTGGAATCATATTTCTTCTTAAACTAAAAGTAGGTAAAGCTCTATTCCCATATTATAAAAATAAATTCCAACCCAATTATTTTTTCCTATTCAATTCAGTTACATATCCATATTGTATTCAGGGACTGATAATGAGAGTTTTACTTTTTTTTTCTTTCTTTCTTTTTTTTGTGGCTCTGTCTGTCACAGGAGAGCTCCATGGGAGTAGAAAGTATAATGTCATGCTTGTATCTACACACTTCTATTTACTTCTGATGAGGCTGCTATGTACAAATAGCTTTCAATTTTGAACATAATTTCTCATTAAATAGTTTCTGTTTTTAATCTGCCAGCCAGCAGACCATAATAGCTAATATTATAAAAGGGTTAAGTCTTCTTCTGATTCACATTTATTTGAATTTCACAATTCGAATAAGAGAAAAACACATCCAACTTTTCTCAGGCTGGAGGCCCTGATGGGATATGAGATGTTACATGGTCATGAGACAGTTGGTCTGAATAATAAATGAAAACCAAAAGGCCTACAACATTTTGGCTTGAATAATAGATCATTAGGTACTTAGAAAAGAAAAGCTCTTGATGATGTAGTTGGGCAGGACTCCTAAAAATATTTTTATGATACATAATTCCCCTGAAAGTACGAAAGAAAAGCTACTTTTCTTCATACATATAATCTTAAGAACCATAGTTTGCTTTAATTTAGACTTAAAATTACAAAAGTAAGTTATGCCTAATGTTGGAAAAGGCAACTAGTTCCACTAATGCAGAAAAAACACTTGGCTTGACAGTTTTGCAAACATGCATTTGGAAGCAGAGTTTATTAGTATACTTGGTACTAGAATAACAGCATAAATCCTTAGACTAATGTACACTGCAGTGCACTCATTGAGTTGCCTGGTTATTGGGTGACAATGCTATGCTTTTCAGTGTCAAGGGGCAGTAGTGCCTGTCACAGAGAACAGCAGGTGGCCGTGCAGTTGCTATATCTCCACTTTAACTTTTAACAGCTGTTTGAGTTGGCAGTTGAACTACAGCACAAAAGGAACACCAGGCTTACTCTCATTTATTTAATAGATTTGAAGGGCATATTGAGGTGAATTACTAACCCTGTGAAAATGGCCTTGTGGCTTCTGGAGTTACCTTTCAAAGGGTAGGAGTTCAGTGGCCTGAGGGATTGAGTGGAAACCACATTGGTTTTAGTGGTAAGAAAGAAAGTGCCAAGAAAGAAAGGAGACTGGAGAAGGATTCATGTTGATCTCTCATCTAGACCTTAAAGTGCTGTAAAAGTTCTAATCTCTTAGCCGGCAATCGCAGGGGGAGGAAACAGAACTTTTTGATTTTCTGTCAGGGTAACCTAAGGTAAATGTTACTTTAACAAGGGCCACTTGGAGTTGGATGAGATTATATAAACCCATGAAAAGATTTGTTTTACTTTACGTTTGGACAGCTGTCCAATTCCTATTTAAAATGTTTAAGAACTATGTCCTATGCCTCAGAATATCATGGTTTTAATTAATAGCTCAGCACACATTAGAAATAAGGACAATTTTTTTGCCTGTTAATTAATGGCTTTTTATTGAGAAATAGAGATTCCATATTATCTGTAATACATATCTGGGTTGGCTAGAATATTTTAGAAAGTAAATTAATATCTGCGCCCTGATTACCTGTGGAACAATGTTATATAGGCTCCATACAGGCAATCAATAAATAAGGTGTTGTTGTTAATTTAACTTTTTATTTGATAAAAATACCAATATAGTTTCCTTCATTTTTATCATGTTTCAAACTTTCTTGAATTTTTTTCTGTGTTTTTTTTTTTTTTTTAAATATAATGGGACACTTTTTCCTAATTCAGAAGCAGGTGATTTTTTTCAATATGGTATTGAATGCTGTGTCTCCTTCAATTTCTCTTGAGGGTGGAAAGCACTTTTTTCTTTTCTCTTGCAAAATGTTCATAGGTCTGAAAGTATATCTGAATCTTGCATCAAAATGCATGATTGTCCCATAGGTAGCAGAAAGGAAATTATCTTCGGATTTATGAGTTCATTTTTTTTTCTGCTGAGTACCTACAATTCCTTTGAAAATCTCTTGATTGTCCTCTACAAAGTGGACGAAAGTCCCTTCCTGATGCAATATTTTCACCTTCTGAATAGTGAGTGTAACAGGTCAGGAACTGAGAGATTGAACTCATCCTAAAGTTTTCATCACAAAGCTACTATGTACAAGTGCTTTGCAAGTTGGTCAGTGTTGCGACAGAAATGGAAGATTCTGTTTTATACCCAAGAACACAAAGCCTTACATGTAATTAAGTGCTGGGTAGAGTGATTTGGACTATAGATACTTACAGGACCTCAGAGAATGGTAAGACTGAAAATATCCAAGACCAGGGTCATTTACTTGAAATTAGTAACCATCGTGCTTATTTACAACTTTTCAAAATTCCAAATAATGCAGTCAAATTTGTGAAGAGATGAAAAAGCCGACACAAGTGCTTGTGGTTCACATGGAAATAGTAGACTAAATAAGTTGCTCTGGTCCAGCTGTGATACTGAAAATGCCACGTTTACTTGTTATATATTATCGCCTCTGAATTCTTTTATGTGTAAAACCAACCCAAAGGTCACCTGACACTCCATCAGGCAATTACTACTTCTTTCATTGTTTAAGTCAATGGCTGATAAAGTACACATCATTACAGTGCAGGGATGCAGTATTCTCTTCCTCTGACACCCAGGGCACGTCCTTGGTGATATGAAAGACTTGGCAGAGGTAGAGAAACAAAGTTAGTAGGAGTAATCACACAGTTGCCTGCTGTGAAGAAGAGTGAGCTTTATTTACAGTGCAGCATTCTGATTTGGCTTTAAGAGAATTACATCAACTAAAAATTATACATAATAGACTTGGCAGAAACATAAGCTGGTGGTCAGACCTGATTATATTAAATAAGTAATGTTGCCAAGGTATTGCTTTCTCAGAGTTATAACAGGTGTCCACAGGACAGTAATCCTCACTCAACTGCTTCTTAAATGCTAGATTTTGAGGTAGAGATATCCTGTGGCTCCATGACAAAAGGTGTTATGATAACTAAGATCTATCTAAGTCTTCAGATCTAAGATAAGGCAGAGCCTAAAAGGAAGTCATGTAGTGAATTGATACACTCATTGAAATATTTTCACAATAAATTTTAGAGGAAAATTTAGACTGCAGATATAGATCAAACCAGAAGATAATTGGAAAATAATATCTTGAGCCAGAAAATTAGACCTAAGAAAAAACTCATTGATAACACAGAATTAATATATAACATAATTGGTACTGTTTGGGTTAAATTTGCCATTTTTTCCAAAATAATATATTTACAGCTTAATGTAATTGCTTTCAAAGAACTGGTTTATATGTGTGGATATAGCACATGGGCCTTAGTTCTTACAGATAAATTCATTTTAAAAAAAAAATCACTTATTTGCATGTCTTTTTCTCTATATTACAAATTTTACAAAGGCAAGGAACGTCACTTGTTCTATCTCTACTACCAGTACCTAGCACAATTTCTGGCCCATCAGATATGCTCAGGAAATGTTGGGTGATAGTGCTAAACAAAAATATTTTCAGTTAGGGGTTTTCTCAACAACAAGAACATTCAGGAAAACAAAACAAAAAAATCAGAGGAGAGTAGAAGTTTTTAGGGCATTTTGCTGTCTGAGTAAAATAAGGGCTGACAGCCCCATTTTTTAATTAAACTAGAATTGTAAAATAAAGTAGCAGCAGTGACATAGGGTTAACACAGTAATTCTTTTGTTTTCTTTATACAGCAGTGAGTAGTTTTTGAAGACCCACTCAAGTATGATCTAGGCTTCATTTTTGATTAATTATTTGAGCAACTTCTGCCAAATTTGCATATATATTTAGACTCTAGGATATCATTTTGCCATGTGTCAAAACATTCTAAACTTGAGAAGACAGTAATAATAAAAATAAATTTGCAACCGTTAAGGAGAACTCTTTTATAAGAAAAAATGTAGCCAAGAGTGGGAAGTTGATGTTACTATATATGAGAAGGAGTGTTCAGCATAATAATTCAAATAGATAAAGGGTTTATTAAATTTTTGTTGAATTTTTCATTTGAAGATCTCAGTGATATTTTAGGATTGTCAGGAAGATGTTCTAATTTATTAAGCCATAATTCAGTTCAATGACAAAAGTACATATGCACCTCTAAATTGGCACAGTTAATTTTCATTTTCAGATTCCAATCTATAGTATATATATACTTCCCAAATGTAATATGGAACATCTAAAAGGTAAATATATTTGGGGGGGGGGGCATGTATCTTTTCTACTTCAAGATTCTGCTGTTTAACAAAAGAATTTAATCTTTTAAAAGGTATTTGTATGCCTATGAAGGCAACCTTGCCTATTATGTAAGTATATATAAAGATTTTAGATGAGGAATGGGTAGAAAGAATATACTGCTCAAGTTCATACAAGTAGTAAATGGCAGAGACAGGATTTGAACAATGGCATCTGGCTTAGAGCCAGAATAAATTTTCCTTGTTAAAAAAATTATTTATTTTTTTAAATTATTTAAGTTTAATTTATTTAAATTATTTAAATTTAAATTTAAAACTGAACTCTAAAGTTCAGTATGATGACAAGCATCCCAACCCCAGTCTACATTTCCTTGATTCTCCTCAACGGTAACATCTTCTCAGTTGGGTACATATTGTTCTAGGTCTTTTGCTATGCATTTGCATATATACATATGTACTCCTAGAGCATACATAGTATCATATATTTTATAACTTTAATATGTAAGTGATGTAACACTGTTTTGTCATTTTGAAACAATTTTTATCTCAACCATATGTCTTAGAGACACTTTCATGCTAACATATTTAGTTCTACCTCTTCTTTCCAAAATGATACATACCATCCTGCAGTATGACCATATATCTTCCTTTATTTTAATCATTTCTTTCTTAATGGAAAATAAGATTATTTTCATTAGGGGAAGGGAGGATGTATATGTAATGACTCGATTTCTATTACACTTCTCTACAATATTAGAGTGCCACCACAAAAATTTGAATCATAGCTATATTTGAGCTAGAAAGTTTTTTTCTTGTGGAAGAACTCTGGGCAAGTTGTTAGAACTAGGTTTCTTATTATGAAGTAATGTATTTATAACTCTGTGTCTCAATGTTTTTATCTGTAATTGGGCACTAATATTATTACCTGCTCTGCTATGTGTCTATATCCATAGTTTTGTTTTCAAAAGTGTAAAATAAATAATTATTGTAAATAATAAGTGATATTCTTATTACATCAATTCAACTCATCATGCATTTATTGGATATTTGCTATGAGAGAGATGCTGATTTAGGTATCCTAGAAAGTAAAATAAATATTTTATTTAAGAGAATGTGATATAGTAAAAGTAAAAGGCACAAATAGAAAAAATTCTGAAAAAGGAGTATGTGAGCTGAGTTGTAGGAAAGATGCAAAGTTCAACTGGATAAGAAAAGAAGAGCACTTCAACTAAAGGGGCTGTGAGATGCTTCTTGAGAGAGGTAAAGTACACAGTTGAAATATGAGAGACACATTAGTTAGAGTATAGGAGGAAGACAGGAACAGATTGTCCCAAATTCCCTCTTATGTAAATGGGACTTGGATGCTTTGTTCAGGCTGGTGTTTTAGAGCTTGTGAGTCTTTCAAGCATGAGGCTCTTTCAAGAGCATTATTAAGAAAGCTAAAAACCCTTGTGTAGTGTCAGAATTGTATTGGAAAATCAAACATGCAGTCATAATAAAGTGTCAGTCTAAGGAATCTTCAGATAAGCAAAAGCCTGCTCTGATGCAGAGCTCCAGCAAACGTAAGGCATGCCAAAATGCACAATAAAGGAGTTCTGGAAGATGAATGAGAGTCAGTGCCTGGGGAGACCAGAATTCAGAATTAGGTGTCTCTTTATAGGGTGTTTAAGTCTTCACCATAAATGAAGAGATTTTAAGGGGAATGAGAACAAATCAAGCCAAGGTTGTGAATTGGAAAAATTCAGATCTCATCTTCAGGCATGGAGTATGATTTGGGATGTGTTTTGGAGTGATGGATGAGGGAGGAAGACAGAAGGTGGTACAGAGAGTGAAGACATTAGAAATGTTGATTAGAGCACATTGTGACTTTGAATGCTAAGGTGAGGCTCTGATTTTAATGATATATGGTGAAGCATTAAAGCTTTTATTCCAAGGAGTGACACATGATCAACTCTATCCTTAAAAGATAACACTTGCAGGACTGTGAGCAAATTAAAGGAGGGAAGATTAAAGAGAATGAGAACAGTTATGGGACTATCTCAATAGACCAGGAAGTGGCTCTATGGTCTTAGGTAAGAATAGTGGAGTGGAAAAAGAGGAATGGACACATTTGAGAAACACTACAGAAATTGACTTCTTGAGATGAATTTTCAGCTGATTTTATATGAGGGAAAGAAAGGAGTCAAACTTGCTAATAACAACCATAGTACACAGAGGGGGAATCAAGAGAGGGGATTAAGAGGACATGGATCTCACCTCTCCCCACTAACATATCAAAAATACATCTACAAGTGGAATAATTCTCACAGAAAACTACTGGAAACTGGCATAAGAACTCCTATACAACCTAAGGCTGCAAGAAGATTCCCCTGTAATCAGGTAGGATGGAAAGAAAAGCATCAGGTTGAGACCTGTGCCCCTGGAAGTAGACTGAGAGGAAAAGGGAGATTGCAGGGGCAGACATTTGCCCTGGGGAGTGAGTGGGTTAAGCCACAGACTGAGTGTCCCAGTCTGGGGTCCTACACAGAGGAGATCACCCCCCTTGGCTTCTTGGAGAACCATGGAGACAGATAGAAAGTCTGGAGAAGCCTAGACTCCATTAGTGAGGAGTGTGTGGTGGGTGCTGGCTTGCCACCAGATGGGGCAGAGAGAGGTCTGCCCTAGTGGCTGCTGCCTTGTTGTGCTCCCCAATCCGAGCTGATCAAACATCCTGGCCCTATTCACTTTACACCACAGCTTGGCACTGGACCTAGCTAGGTCCTGGGAAAAGACTAGATCTAGGGGTGCAGAGGTGACCCTGGGGCCTGAGATGTGGTCCATGGGGGGTAATGGTGACCATTGTTGGCGCTCACTCAAACAACACCACAGAAGCAGCCCAGACTTCTGACTACAGTACAGCCACTTGAACTCAGTGTGACCAGCACACTGTGATCTCCAGTCCCAGGTAAGGGAATTCTCTGTCCCTGCCTACGCCATGCCACAACTTTGCACTAGATCCGAGAAGACCACAACAGGGGAAAAGATAAGAATTTGAGCTGTGTCTGAGCAGAGCCACAGATGCGTACATAGGCCACATATTGGACCTCTGTAAGCACATGAGCTCCACTTGCTTCAGCACTCCCCTCTTTGGGGCAAAGGCCCCAGTGTGGGGAGAAGGAAAAACACACACTTAAAAGGAACAGAGCCAGCTCGAGCCCAACCCTCATGGCATCTACTTCAGTAACTTGGGAGCAGACCCAACCCCTCACAGGGCAGCAACTTCCACTGAGCAGAGAGGAAGTCCTGCTTCACACCCTGCACAGGCTCTAGCTCATTTGACACCAGCCACACTCTCTATCAAGGTGATAGTTGTCAGCACACCCTGAGGAAAATGTGGCTGACGTCCACATCAAATACAGCCCTCACACCAAAGACATTGGGCACACACAGTCTACACAGAGATGCTTCCACATAAAAACATGCTTTCAAGACTACAACAGATAACTGTTTCACCTATATTCATAGAGAAAAAGTTAGATAAAATGAAAAGGTAGAGAAAATACTCCCAATTGAAAGAGCAAGAGAAAACCCTTGAAAAAAATAGATAATGAAACAGAGAAAATCAGTCTACCCAGCAATAAATTCAAGAAGTTGGTAATAAAAATGCTAACTGAATTAAGAAAGAGAATTGAACTAAGCATGGATCATTTTAACAAGTAACTAGAAACTATAAAGAAGATGCTGTTAAAAATAGACAATTTAGGGGCTTATCTTGTAGTCCAGTGGTTAAGACTGAGCTCTCAATGCAGGGGATATAGGTTTGATCCCTGGTTAGGGAACTAAGATCCCTCATGCTGTATCGCATGGCCAAAAAAAAAAAAAAATAGACAATTTAATTTCTGTTATAAAAAGCACTCTAAAAGCAATGAATAGCAGACAAAATGACAAAGAAGAATGCATAAGTGACCTTGAAGATAGAATTAAAAAGTCACCCAATCAGAACAGCAGAAAGAAAGGTAAATGAAAAAATCAAAAGCAACATATGAGATCTCTAGGATACATGTGATGTTCCAACATTGAAATTATAGGGGTTCCAGAAGGAGAAGAAAGGGAAAAGAGGATCGAAAATGTATTTGAAGAAATTATGGCTGAAAAATTCCCAAACCTAAAGAAGAAAACAGATATCTAGGTACAGGAAACACAGAGGGCCCCAAACAAGATGAACACAGGCAGACCCATACCAAGACATATTATAATTAAAATGGCAACAGTTAAAGTTAAAGAAAGAATTCTGAAAGCAGCAAGAGAAAAACAAAGAGTCATATACAAGGGAATCCCTTTAAGGCTATCAGCTGATTTCTCTGAAGAAACTTTGCAGCCAGAAGGGAATGGCATGATATATTCAAAGTCCAGAAAGGGAAAACCCTGTAATTTAGGATACTCTACTCAGCAAGATTATCATTTATAACAGAAGGAGAGATAAAGAACTTCTCAGACAAGCAAAACTAAAAGAATCCAGCCATACTAAACCTACCCTAAAATATATGTTGAAAGGTCTTCTCTAAATGCAAAGGAAATAAGAATTTATAGGAAAGGGGAAATCCCAATAGGAAAGGCAAATATGTAGTAAAGATGGATAATCATTTAAATAAGCCAGTAAGTAGATTAAAAAACAAACAAAAAAATTATAAAAGCAACTATAACTACAATAAACAGTAAAGAGATAAGAATGAAGATGAAAAACATGACATTAAAAACACAAAATGTGGGGGAGGAGAGTAAAAGGTAGATCTTTCAGAATGTGTTTGAACTTAAATGATTATCCATTTAAAGCAAGTAGATATAATTATGGGTCAACATATATGAATCCCATGATAACCACAAATCAAAAACCTATGATAGATATGCAAAACCAAAAAGAAAGGAACTCAAGCAATACTACAAAAGAAAATCATCAAACCACAGTGGTAGAAACAAAAAGAAGAAGATATAAAGAAAAAAGAACTACAAAAACAAACAGGAAAACAAGGAATAAAATTACAACAAGTGCATACCTATCAATAATTACTTTAAATGTCAATGGACTAAATGTTCTGATCAAAAGACATAGGGTGGCTGATTGAATAAAAAAACAATACCCTTCAATATGCTGCCTATAGGAGACTCACTTCAAGGCAAAAGACACACAAACTGAAAGTGAGGGGTTGGAAAAGATATTTCATGCAAACAGAAACAACAATAAAACGAGTGTAACAATATTCATATCAGACAAAATAGACTTTAAAACAAAGGTTATAATGAAAGACAAAGAAGGGCATTATATAATAATAAAGGAATCAATACATGAAAAAGATATTACATTCATTAACATATCGCACTCAATAGAGGAGCACCTAAATACATAAAGTAAGTACTAACGGGCATAAAGGGAGAAATTGATAATAATACAATAATAGCAGGAGACTTAAACACCCTACTGACATCTATGAACAGATTGAACAGACAGAAAATCAATAAGGCAACAGAGGTCTTAAATGACACAATAGACCAGGTGGACTTAATTGATATCTACAGGACATTACATCCAAGAAAAGCAGAATACACATTCTTTTCAAGTGTACCTGGGACCTTCTCCAGGATAGCTCACATACTAGGTCACAAAATAAGCCTCAACAAATTTAAGAGGATAGAAATTATATCAAGCATCTTTTCTGACCACAAAGGTATGAAACTAGAAACAGGAAGAGAACAAGCACATGGAGACTAAACAAAGTGCTATTAAAAACATGTTCATCCAAAGGTCAATGATGAAATAAAAGAGAAAATCAGAAAATACCTTGAGACAAATGAAAATGAAAATTCACCTTTGCAAAATATATGGATGCAGCAAAAGCAGTTCTAAGGAGGAATTTCATAGGGTTAAAGGCCTTCAAAAAACAAGAAAAACTTCAAATAAGCAACCTAATCTACCACCTAAAAGAATTAGAAAAAGAACAAACAAAGCCCAAAGTCAGCAAAATGAAGGAAATAACAACCATAGTGCAACTACTAATTAGCTATGCTCAAGGCACTGTGCTTATACACACACATACACTTTTATAATGTTTCTCACAAAACCCATTATTGTATCTATTTCACCCAGAAGGAAACTGAGACACAAAGGAATCATGATCAAGTTCCTTGGCCCATACTCTTTTGTTTGTCTGTTTTTTATTGAAGTATAGTTGATTTACAATGTTGTGTTAGTTTTTGGTGTACAGCAAAGACATATATATATATATATATATATATATATATATACTTTTTCAGATTCTTTTCTGTTATAGGTTATTACAAGATATTGAACATAGTTCCCTATGTTATACAATAAGACCTTGTTGTTTATTTTATATATAGTAGTTTATATGTGCTAATCTCAAACTCCTAATTTATTCCTTCCCCCTACCTTTCCCCTTTGGTAACCATAAACTTATTTTCTATGTCTGTGAGTCTGTTTCTGTTTTGTAAATAAGCTCATTTGTATCATATTTTCTTAACCATGATTTAATCACTGCCTTGATGCCATGAGTTAATGTTGAACATCTATTCATGAAGGCAGTAAACTTTTGTGGAATGTTTTCATATATAAGTATTTAAATTTAGATATTTCTTTCAAGACTTTGGTACTAGAACTTATTCATCTATGTGCATGTAATATACATGAATTAAACTTGTATATCTATGCATATTCTTTTCTTTATTTTCTTTATTTTCTTTATTTTTATTTTTGGCTGGGCTGTGTCTTTGTTGCTGCACGTGGGCTTTCTCCAGTTGCAGCAAGTGGGGGCTACTCTTTGTTGTGGTGTGTGGGCTTCTCATTGCAGTGGCTTCTTTTGTTGCGGAGCACAGGCTGTAGGTGTGTGGGCTTCAGTAGTTGTGGCACATGGGCTCAGCAGTTGTGGCTTGCACACTCTAGAGTGCAGGCTCAGTAGTTGTGGCTCATGGGCTTCATTGCTCCACGGCATGTGGGATCTTCCCGGACCAGGGCTGGAGCCTATGTCCCCTGCACTGGCAGGCAGATTCTTAACCACTGCACCACCAGGGAAGCCCTCTGTGTATATTCTTATGTCTCAACATATTTTCCAAGTATCATAGCCGTTAAGTTTCAGGAATATGATAAAATATGTCTTATAATCAATGAAGTACTAAAAAGAGACTAACTGAAAATGTTTCTGGTTTATTGTTTCCTTGATGTGTGAAACACTTTGTGTCAGCTTTTTCAAAGAAAGGAAAAACAATCATGTAATTTCCTAAATTCCTTTCAGTCTTTGAAAATGAAAGCCCTGTTCCACATAATGAAGTTGAGCGTGGTGAGATTTAAATTCTATCCAAATAAGTTACGTTAACTCATAGTGATTTATTCTAATAAAGGAGAGGGATCCCTGGATAACTGAAATCCATAGATAATTGAAAAACTGCATTTAGCAATACTTCTCAACTTCAACCCATACCAAATTTTTTTATTGACATTATAATCATGTAACTAAATCTTCTCATTTAAATTTCACTTCCTTTCTCTTTTCTTCTCACTTCAATGGGAACAGAAATGCCTAAGTTAATGAAGAGCAGAAGGCAAAAGTCTTCTATCCAGGGCCAGGTCAGAGACTGGATGCCTGAAACATTTCTAGTATGTAAAACAATGATTAAACCAAAACCTTTAAATATAGTTAGTGGGGTAATTTTGAACACTTTCTGAAAAAGAGAAATTTACTTTTAGCTGGTTTTGTATTATCATTAGAGGCTAAGGTTTATAATACTTTGAATTGGAAAAAATAATTTTCATACTGATCTTATGTTGTTTTTTATCAGGCAAAATGCTCCTGTGAACAGAGTAGCATGTACATAACCTGTCACAGATTATTCAGTAAGTTTCTTAACATACAAACATCTCAATGTGTGTATAAGAGGGTAATGAAAAGTATCGCAATTTGGCAAATGGATATTGTGCTTAGTACAGCCATTTAAGAGTTGCAAGGTATGTTACAATATTGAGTTTGTTTGGCATGGTGTTTTAGTAACTTCAAGATATAATTAAATCATGCAATAAATATTTATTTAAGAACCTACTCTGTTCTCAGGAGTAGAATGATGGATGAGAAAGTGCTTGCCCAACACTTACCAACCTGATGTGTAGCTGGTCCTATGTTATGGATAAGCGAAGGATGTTAAGACTTGAAGTCAAAGAAGACTTCTTGAGAGATGATCTATAAAGTCAGTTAGGAAATACTTTGTTTAAAATCAATTGACATTGAGATCAATGTGATTATTCAAAATTGCTTATACACTTTTTGTTTGTTTGCTGGTCATGGAGAGTTTCTTTAAATGAAAACTTAGATATCTTAACAGTACAAAATCAGATAGTAGTGATCTCCTTTTATTGAAACACAGTGGGTATAGGGGGGATCCTGAATCCTTTTGTCTTCATCTTATCATCCTTCTTTGTGTACATTTCTCCTAGTAGAGGTGTGGATTGGGGGTGGAACAGTCCTAAAGTAACCATCTACTTGATCATCAGAGGTAGACCCAGATAGGATTTGCCTCTAATTTCCTATTATTTCCATTTTGTGTGTTTTGGTACTCATTTGCCTCTCCTACTACATGGTGAACTTATATAGATCTGTAGATGCTTGGTGCTCTTCACTACCACCTAGGCAAGGAGTTGATCTCTGTGTCCAGTGGGATTTTATATTAATTAATTGATTCATTCATGTAATCAGCATTATTGAACATGCTATGTCCTAGGTATTGTGCAAAATATAGGGATTATAGGGAAAAATAAGACAATCATATTTTAATGACTCTATTAAAGTATAATTTTAATACCATATATTATCTCAATTTAAGTGTATAATTCAATGAGTTTTAGTAAATTTACAGAGTTCTGCAACCATCACTAAAATTCAATTTTTGAATATTTTTATCACTCCCCAAAAGATCTCTTGTGCCTATTTGCAGTCTCCTTTCCCTCCCCCAACCTCAGGCAAACATTAATCTTTTCTGTCTCTAAAGATTTGCCTTCTCTGAGCATTTCATATGAATAAAATCATATAATATGTAATATTTGGCATTTGACTTCTTTCACTTAGCATAATGTTTTTGAGGTTCATCCACATTGAAGCATGGATCAATAGTTTGTTCCTTTTCATTGCTGAATAGTATTTTATCATATGAATATGACAGATTTTGTTTATCCATTAGAACAATCATATTTTGTAGCACAAAATAAGCTAAAGACTTTAATATGCTGTTTATAACACGAAGTTACAGCGTATTCATGTTTAACAGGTTAGAAAGTTACTAAAAGTCATATTTTCTGTTTAAATCAGGTTTTGGAGAGGTTGAGGCTCTTGTTCTCCTGGAGAAAGTTTGAGGGAAAAGAAAGAGCTCTGAAGCTACAGACACCAGCACTGAACTCTTACAAGACCCTATGATTGACTTGGTTAAAAAATAGTGTGAGATTAGAAGACCTTGTTACTACTGATGATAGCTTAGCACAGCTGGCTCAAAAAATAATGACGTTAACGGGTTTTCCACTTTAGGAATGGCAGCAGGAGGAGCTCCATGAACCTGCTTCCTAATGAAAGAAGCAAGAGATAGATAGATGATAGCTAGATACATACATACATACATACATAAACAGAATGATATATCTATATCTGTACATACACACATATGTAAGTATTTAAAGTCTCTGGAAATTGTCCTAAGAGTGTACAGCAAATAAATGAAGAAACATTTATTCAAGAAAATCTACTAAAACTTGATAAATAAACTGAGTCTGTGGAAGTTGAGCCACATCTCACATCCCTCTTCTGCCCTCCTTCAGTTCCTCCTCACCACCAGCTCAGTTTAACAGAAGCTCCACTCCGGGTAGATGTGACCAAGAGGACAGCACTTCCTCTCTTCTAAGCTACCAATCAAGGGACACTTTCTCTACTAGGAAGGGTAGGCCATCAGCATTGCTAATTCCCTTCAACTCTGAGTTGCAGAGTCCAAATTGTTGGTGAGTGAAATTGGTTGGTGAGTGGAGTCAGAGACTCCACTCATAGGGTAGATGCTCCGCCTGATGTTCCATGTAGGCATGGCAAGACAAGCATGTTAGGGCTCTGATCACCTTCACCCTAGCTCACTCATAGGGCAGATGTTCAATGCCAGGAGAAGCAAGCGGAGAAGAACAGAGGCTACTGCCCCCTCCCAGTGTCCAGAGCAAGTTGCTCAGTTACGTCCATAAAATCAGAGAACTCCAAAGCTTTCACCAAAGGAATTAACTCAATTTAATACAAAGTGTGAGTAATTTCAGTACTAAGGGCACTCAAAAACAGTGGAGATTTAGGTGATAAATAATTAAGAGGCTGTTAGCGCCAAGGTAAACCATAGACCATCTAGTTTACCAGAGACAAGCAGGGGAACAGACAGCTAAGAAAAGCCCTCCTGGAGTCAGAACAAACCTGGCCTTAAAACTACCCTTGCCCATATTTAATTGGATCAGCCTGTGAAATAGTTTATGCCTGAGGATATTGTCCAAAACAATAGAAAAATCAGTCCATAATCAGCAGAGTCTAAGAGCTGGGTGTGATAATAGTAGAGGTAGACGGCTTAATAGAGAGATCAGGAAAAGACAGACAATGAAGACCCTGTTAAAACAATTGTGATCTCACAGTGATGTGCATATACCCAGGGCCATACCTTAGGAGGTGCAAATCAGAGATTTCACACAATGGTCTTAATACATTTCACTGAAATATTCTAGCCTAGTCACTAAATATATAAGCAAATAATAATGAAAACTAGCCCTGGAGAGGGTGGTTGGAAATCAATAGCCAGATTTGTTACAATATATTACCTAAAATGTCCAGTTTCCAACAAAAAATTGTGACACATGCAATGAACAGATATGACCCATACTTAGGAAAAGAAGGCAGACAATAGAAATTCCATGTGAGAGAGGCCAGATATCATAATTTAGACAAACAGGGATCCTTCTGGAAAGAATCAACTTCAATTTGGCTGGAATGGAAAGGTTTTCCAGTAGTTTAAGTCTTCAGGTTCTTGCCCAAAGTCTTCTGGAAAAAGACTAGAGTGACAGCGATGGAAAGGCTGGTGGCTGTGGGCAGTGACGAACTAAAATATGTTCTGTAGACAGTTAATATTTTAATTAAAAAATATATATTTTGTCTTTCAGATGTTAATGTATATATTTATAATATAAAAGTATAAAAATAATGAAACAATAAAGTATATTTATGTATGAAAAGTCCATTTAGGTCCAAACTTTAAAAGGAGCCTACTTTATTCTAAATGCTACATGAAATACTAAATAGAAACATTATGGGTTGGATTACATTTAATGATTCAAGAAAATATATTACTTTAAATTCTTGTCTTTTATTATTATATGTTGAATCCCTGAAAGTCTTCTCCAATTATGTCAAGAATATAAAACACATTTTGTAAGGTAATTTCTGACTTAAAATTTATTTTTCTTCCTTCCTAACATGAGATCGTTTTAATCAATTTTTCTCAGAACACTACCTTAGATATTTACAGAGATTCCTCAATCATCTTGCACATTTGATAGATTTGTTGTAATATATTAATTGTGGGAAGAGAATATTTAATGAAAAAAAAATCTGATGCTCTATATACAGTCCTTTGCTTCACAAAAGCCTCTAGTACATGGGCTGCCCTTACGTTTGACATTTCGTGATGGAAATACCAGATGTCAACTAATAAATTGATACAGAAGTTCCAAAAACACAAATCAAAAGATAGCTCTTAATTTTTCCACAAGTGACCAGTTTAAAAATTAACTAGAACTCTGAAGGCCATTCATTTAGGAATGGAATCAGTGAATTCTAAGACGGCAATAACACACGGTATTGCCGAAGAGACTCTTCATGACACTTGCACATATGTACAATTATTTCCTCTATACATCCAGGTTTGATAAAACAAAATCATAGAAAATCTGATAACACGTTTGGAAATTCTTCCATAGTAGAATTATAGCATTTACAAAATATTGTGTATTAATTCAAAGAATCATGTAAATTCCCTCTGAGTTTACAAAGGAAAAAATTTCAAGCAAGATACAACTGTACTTTATGTATTTTTTTTTAATCATGGAGATCTATACCACAAAGGTTAAAAATTTTAAATATTCAGCAAAATGTACCTTTTAACCTTCTCTCTCTCAGAAGGCAATCCAAACTATTCAATTCATTAAATTAATCCATGGTGGCCACAGCAGAATAAAGATTTAATTTCTTTAGCATGTAAATGATGCTATTAATGTGTGGAAATATACAGCACAGAAGTCCTTTACTTGTCTAAGTGAACTTTGTTCTGAAACCTGCAATGCATCTCATATACAAGCAATAAAGATTAAAAGCAATGTAAAATTTAACCTGACAGAAAATGCAAAACATTAGTTTTCACTTTATGGATAAAAATTGTGTTTTAAAAATTGTTTTGGAAATGTTTTGGGGCTTGTCTTTTGGCATAAAATTGGCTTTGACTATATAGTACGAGCAGCTTGCAAGTTTAATGGACTTGAAACCTGTGTATAAGACCTTTAAATGATGTTTGGGTTGTGATATTGTCATCTATCCATAGATATTTCAAACCATAAACATATTCTTAGCTCTGGAGAGTGTGTGGTTTTTAAAAATAACCTTTTTATTTTAGAATAGTTTTAGATGTGCAGAATTATTGTAAAAAGACTAAAGAGGGCCCTCATATATACCATACATAGTTTCCCCTATTACTAACAACTTGGATTAGCGTGTACATTTGTCTTCCCCTATTACCAACAACTTGGATTAGTGGGTACATTTGTCACAATTTGTGAACCAATATTGATATACCATCATCATCATTATTATTATTATTACAAAGTCATGTCCATATTTTGTAATTTTTTTTTACTCAAATTGTTCCAGCCTTGACCATTGGGGTTGGCTCTGGGACCCCTTTTTTTCTTCTGAGTACTTGTATTCAAGCACTAAAGATGCTGTAGGCTCATCTTGTGTACTTCCTACCCTATTCCTAGAATCAACCCTTTCTCCTGGATCTCTGGTTATTCTTATAGGAGAATGGTATATAAGAAACCAAGATCTGTGCACTAGGTGTGTTTATTACTACTGAGTTCTTGTTGTTTTTAGACCCTCTAAACTGACAGACTTAGTGGATGTATGTACCTATACTAACCCACTTATATATACACATCTACAAATATTTCTCTATAAATACCTACCTGTGTCTATATTAAACTAAACATGAATTAATTAGAGTCTCTGACTTATCTCTTACGACATGGATCACTCTAACCTCCCTCCTCCCCTTGCTTATACTCCCACTTCAACAGTGAGAAACCTGGTTCCCATCATCTGCTATCCATTTACTTGTTTAATTCCAGTATCCATACATAGGGCTTTCAGAATTGCTAACCCACATGCCAGTGGGAACAGCTTCATCAAAAGAGAACAGAATAGTGCTATGCACAGTTACTTTTGTCCTTATTCTTATAGATTCCATTCATTTCCAAAGTTATTAGGTTAGCATCTTTGTCGGCCATCCCTTCACTGGTTGTTTCATACAGTTATAAAACTTCTTTTTTCACCTTCTACATTCCATCTTTGGATCCCTCAACTTTGGAAAAACTTTTAAATTTGCATACATTAATGTTCACTCTTTCTGCTGTAAAGTTACAGTGGTTTTATCAAATGCAAAATGTCATGTATTCACCATTACACTATCATACTGAACACTCACTGCCTGAAAAAGTCCTGTGCTTCAACCATTCAACTGTTTCCAACCCCAAACTCCTAGGAACCACTTATCTTTTTTTATCTTTGTTTGGGTGTTTTTTTCTTTACCAAGTGTCCTAGAACTGGAATCATGTCGTATGTAAGTTTTTCAGACTATCTTCTTTCATTTAGCAATATGAATTTCAGATTCAGCCATGTCTACTTGTGGCTTGATAGCTCATTTCCTTTTATCACTGAATAATATTCCATCATATGGATTTACACAGCTTTTTTTACCCATTCACCTATTGAAAGACATCTTGTTTGTTTTCAGCTTTTTCACAATTATGGGTAAAATTGCTGTAAACATCTGTGAACAGATTTTGTGTGCATATCATTTTTCAAATCAGTTGGATAAATATATAGCAGCATAATTGTTGGATTGTAGGCTAAGACAATGTTTAGCTTTATTAGCAGCTTCCAAATTGCCTTTCAATTTTGCATTCTCACCAGCAATGAATGGGAGGTTCAGTTGCTCCATATTTTTGCCAGCAATTGGTATTGTCAAATCTGTGAATTCTAGTCATTCTAATAGGTGTGTAATACTATTTTATTGTTGATTTAATTTGCACTTTCCTAATGGCAAATGATGTTGAAGATCTTTTCATATTCTTATCTGTTATATATATATATGTATATATATATTCTTTGATGAGCTGTTTGTTGAGATCTTTTGCCCATTTTTTTCATTGAGTTTTTGGGTTTTGTTGTTAAATTTCAAATGACCTTTGTATATTTTGGATACAGGTCTTTACCAAACATATGATCTGCAAATATTTTCTCCATTTGTCTTTCACAGAGCAATTATTTTTAATAAAACCCAACTTCTCGGTTTTTTCTTTTATGGATCATGTTTTTAGTGTTGTATCTGAAACCTCAACACAAAACTCAAATTTTCTCTTATATTTTCTTCTAGAAGCTTTTTAGATCATTGATCCATTTTCAGTCATTTTTTTAATGTAAGTGGTGAGTTTGTGTCTAGGTTCTTTTTTCTTTTTTTTGCATGTGGATATCCAATTGTTCCAGCGATGTTTGTTGAAAAGGTTCTATTTTCTTCACTGAATTACTATTGTACCTTTGTCAAAATCAGTTGATTATATTTGTGGGTCTATTTCTGGGCTCTCTATTCTGTTCCTTTTTCTGTGGTGTCTTTGTTTTTGCCAATACCATGTGTTTTTTTTGTTTTTGTTTTTTTTTTGCGGTACGCGGGCCTCTCACTGTTGTGGCCTCTCCCGTTGCGGAGCACGGGCTCCGGATGCGCAGGCTCAGCGGCCATGGCTCACGGGCCTAGCCGCTCCGCGGCATGTGGGATCTTCCCGGACCGGGGCACGAACCCGTGTCCCCTGCTTCGTCAGGCTGACTCTCAACCACAGCGCCACCAGGGAAGCCCCTACCATGGTTTCTTGACTACTATGGCCTTATGTGAAATTTTAAAATTGACTCCTCCAATTCTGTCTTCTTTTTCAGTGTTGTCTGGGCTATTCTATGCCTTTTGCCTTTCCATATACACTTTAAAATCATTATAACCTTCCAATGAAATCTCACTCTTTCAGAAGACCTATATTTTGGCTGTGACTTTTATACATGTTACTTCTTAAATAGCTTCCTTCTCTCACTCCCCAACTCCAGTTGAGACAGGAATGCCAGACATGACTAGAGTAAGAGGAATGCCTTTTCCCCAGTGGTTCTGAGGCAAGGCTCTGGTAAGTTCTTTCCTCCTGGAAAGTTGGCTTTGTTAGAATACTCTTGGTATATTTCACAATAATTACTCCTATCCTCTTCCTGCTACAACTGGAGGGGATCTTTCTCAGATTTTCACTGGAGAATCTGGTGGGATTCCAGGCAGAAAGTCCCATGAAAGTATGAGGTCCTCTTAAGACCTTCTCACTCTCATGCTAGTTCAAATTCAGTCTCCAGCAATTTATCAAGATTAGCTCATGTTCTTACAATTTTATGGCCCCAGTAGCTTTTGCTCCAGGTAAGCAGATCTCAACTTTGACTCTCTGAATTCACTTTCCTTTCCAGATTTTATGGTGACTATTTGCCCCACAAAATATTTTTTGACGAATCCAAGAAAAGTCATTTATTTTTTATTGTGTCAAGGTTTTTCTTTTTCCTTTCAAGTTTTTTAGATGTTTGTGCTGAAACATGAAGTCTCTGATATGATTTTAACGAAGTTTAATTTTACAAAATTTCTCATTTTTCTTCTCAAGTTCCCATATATGTGGTAAAATCTATAGTCTGGTAAAGGCCTCCAGTTTCAAATTTGTGATAAATTCTCATCTTGGACTAAGTTTGGAAGAAATTGTTAACTCTTTCTGGATGAAGAGAGAAATTTCATACTCAGGAGTTGCCTTCAACAACTGAGATGTTCCCTTCAACAATTCTGAGTTCCAATTTTGAGTTCTGAGTTAGGTGTATATTAAATATATACTAAACAGATTTAAATTCACTTTAGCTAATGCAATCCTTTTCCAGTAAGATTAGATTCGTGGGGTGCAATTAACCGTAGAAGTAGTATTTACAAAGAATTGATAATTGAAACAATACACAGGGATTTCTTTAAATTAGAAACATATTCAAAGAATGTAATTTTTACCTGAAATATAGCAGATATTTAATAGAGATATACTTTAAAAAATATATTCCAGTTTCCTAAATCCCTCGTTGCTGGAACTGGCTTATCTAAATTAGGAGCAAAACTAGTCTAGTCCATCTCTTTTGTTTCCTTTGACTTCCCTTCTAGGATTGGGTTAAAAAAGTTAGTAATGGGAATCCAAATGAAATAAAGGATGTGACTTAAGTAACCCAATATCCTAAAGAACACTCAGATTACGTTATGTTATTATGAAGAAAATTCTCAACCCTTTACCTACAAGAGGAGTAAATATCAAATTCTGCTGTATGGCATTCAAGGTATTCTATAATATGCTATCAACCTATTACTTCAGAAACATTTGCCTCTGCACTCCTCAAGATGAACATTATATGTTCAAATGACTTGAGTGAATAAGCCAACAGCTCACTCTCATCTTGGAAAGCTCTCTATGGAACTGGTACTCATCCTTCAAGGTGAGGGATGTTTACATATTAACTCACCTAAAAGCTAGAAGATCATCTGTTAGCTCAGAGTTCTGTGACAGGCATAGGAAATACTGTGATGTACACTTAATTCCACTTATAAATTCACAGTTTAGTGGGAGAGGCAGAGAAGGAAACAGTTACAGTACTCTGAGATAAATATTTTATTAGAGGTTAATATAAAATCTTCCCTCATCTTTATGATTGAAATAATTTGAGCATTTCTCTTTGCTTATACTAACTTTATTTTTCTTACTTTATTTTGTATTATGATACATTATTTTCATAATCTCTTAGTTCAATGTTATAACATTTATGAAGACAGATAAAAGAGCTTATTTTTTGCTTTACTTCCATAGCATCTAGCATAATGCTTTGACCAGATAACACCTGTTCAAAAGTTTGAAGAATAAAACTTTAATATTTTACTAGTATATAAATGGTGTTTCTTGTTAAAATAATCTTTCTCTTACAAAGAATGTGAAAAGATTTTGGAAGCCTTTACATTTAGGGCTACTTGATATAGCTTGTAGATGGGTATTTGACATTTTGAGTTGGATGGCTCCTTTTAATTAAAGATTATGATTTATTATGACAGCAACTTTCGGTAAAGAAAAAATATGAAATTATATGGAATAATAGCTCAAATGTAAAATGCTTCTAAGGATAATTATAAAATCTAAATATACTTGGTGAACATTTATCATTCTTCAAAGTTTTAATATACCTGAAACCAGAGAAAATAGTGTAATCTGAAATGAATATAAAGAAAATTAAGAAAAAAATAGTCCTTTTGGTTAGAAGTGAGTAGATATTGTTAATATAAATTATGGTAATGGTTCAATATTTAAAGAGTTATTTCAAAGCACATTTAATTACTGAGATTTTTAAATTTTTTATTGGAATATAGTTGATTTACAGTATTGTGTTAGTTTCAGGTGTAGAGCAAAGTGAATTAGTTACACATATATATTTATCCACTCATTTTTAGATTCTTTTCCCACATACGCCATTACACAGTATTGAGTAGAGCTCCCTGTGCTATACAGTAGGTCCTTATTAGTTATCCATTTTATATATAGTAGTGTGTATATGTCAATCCCAATATTCCAATTTATCCCTCCCCCCACCCCTGGTAACAATGAGTTTGTTTTCTATATCTGTAACTCTATTTCCGTTTTCTAGATAAGTTAAAGTACCATTAACATTACTGGGTACAGACCAACGAAGGCTACAAAATAATGAGTTTACTAAATATATTTCATTTGCTTCACTTTTCTTTTCAAAAAAATAAAGCCCAATTGTCTGCATTGTATTGGTTAAGGAGAGTAAATTTCCTGCCAAATGTTAAATATATCTACAAAAATTAACTCTTGCTATAAGATAATATTCAGAAAAGTTTACAAGGAAGCAATCAAAGCTTCAGTCCTCATGAATGATAATGAGTGAGGCAGGATTTCTTGAAAATGTTTGTAAGCAATAAGCAATAAATGCATATGATATTTTTACAGAATGAAAAGAATAGCTTTGTTTTTCATTAATTTATTTACTCAGCATACATATTATGTGTAATGCATGATGTTTTGTGAGAATAGGTATTTAAAGATGTTACCTCATCCTCCTCTTTCTCTCTCTTCTTTGCTCTCTTCTCTTTCTTTGTTTAGAAAACATGCAATGTAATATTTATTCCAGAATTTTATCTGGATATTTTCATTATCTTTCCATTTAATTTTGATGGTTGAAAGAACCTGGTGTAACACATGCTAGTTTCACCTAGAATATTCCCTCCAAGGTGAAGGCACTTAAAGCTAGGGCCGCCAGGATGCTCACAGTTGCATTCCTTCAGTTGCTCCAGTTAAAGGTGTACCCCTTCCTCTGAAGCAGCCTGCATCCAATGTCTTGTTATGGGGAGAACAAGTCCTGGTCCCGGTCCCTCAATTTTGGAAAACTGAAGTGCCATCTCAGCTTGTGAGCTCTCTGTGGAATTGTCTGAGGGCCCAAGGTGAGTTTGGAACTGGACCACATCATCTGTTCAGGCTACTTTCTCTAAAATGGAAGAGGTTGGGATCTGAATCATTTTCTTCTCAGATGGCTCTTCATGCCTTATGCTAATTTTCTTACATTATGCCCAGAAAATTAAATTCTGTATACAAAGAAATTTGGGGTTAATCAACCTCTGTTAAAAACAAAACCATAAACAAATAAAATCTGCAAAAGCTTTATCCAAAGCAATGAGCACTCACGGTCTTGTGTCTGTTATTTAAGAGGCCACATGAACTATTCTTCCCAAAGCAAAAATGATAATACTGAGGAGACTTCTGTCTCTGTGTTAGATCTAGAGGGTTTGATATCTTTAAATACCAGGCTTTTGCTAATAACACTAACAAATTGTTTAATGACCACCTTAGCAGACATTCTTTAACATATATATTAACTTTATCAGTGAGAAAGGAAAGACAAAATAGGTATGTGTTCAAAGGTAGATTAATCATTATTATGTTATGCTGTCAAATTAATCCATTCAAAGTAATAATCCAGACTAATAACTTGTTTTATTTATCTTTTTCATTATTTAATACATTTGCACTTTAATTTTCACCCAATGTTTGCTATAAACTTGATATATATCTTGATATATATATATATATATAAATATATACACACACACCCCCGTATATTTTTTTTCCTTAAGCAGAATATAGTAGAGACAAAGTAAATGGTGGTAAGTTTGCAGTAGAAATAAAATATTACAGCGTTAGAAATTTGGCCTTAACGATGGATAGGAAGTGAAGTCAGAGTTTAAATATTTTCCCTTGAAATACACAGATTGGTTGTCTGCATTTGAGAAATATATTTTTATAATTTCTCAAATCATATTTCAAACTGCATCTACGAATGCATCCTCCCTGGAATATTTTAAATCTTTCAATGCATTTATTAGGTACATATATTATAAAGCGTATAATGATTATTTAATGAACTTTCTCTTCTGCTTTAGCTCCTACTATGACATGCCCACCCACAAAACTATATTGAAATGAGAGCAATGTGTCATAAATAGAACATTCCTAAAGACTATGATACAGTATAATTTAAAAACTTTATATTGCTAGCAGGTGATGAATGAGGTTCTAGATCTAAAAAAAAAGATTTCAGCTGCTGTTTTGTTGGATGTCAGTGTGTAGACTGTCTGATAGGGAATGCACTGTTTCAGAAGTCCAGAGCTGCTGATGGGAAGTGTTAGGAGGCTTACGGCTTCAGCCTGGAGGGAGATAATATTTTGTTCATATACAAAATGGAAGTTCCTGGTAAAAGGACAAGAATTGTAAAATCTTCTAATCACTGCAACGAAATTCAGAAATTGCTGTTTGAGATATGTTGAAAACAAAAACCCATTGAGGAAAGGCAGAAAAGTAAACCACTGTGTGAAAAGAGAGAGAGGCCATTTACTAATAGTGACTAGTAGCTGGAGTTTTGCAAAATGTATTGGAAGAAGACAAATCTCCTCAATAATGCAGCCAAAGGTTGCCAATTACTGTCTATACCTCTACCTTGTAATATTTTGCAGAAATGGGGATTTCAAGGAATAAAAAGAAATACACAGAAGTAACTGAAGGTAGACATTGGAGTGTACCTGAAGACTGCACTAAGGCATTTTAATGGCCTATAGGTAAGAAAAAGGAAGAGACTGGCAAGCAGAAACATCTCTGCAATGCTTTGAGAGGTATATTGTTAATAACAGGGCTGATCATTTGCTTTAAAGGCTCACTCTCTGCTTTTGTTGCTTTCATAGGAGGATTAATCATCACCATAGATTTAGGGGTGGGTTTGAGGGTGGAAAGTGCATTCAGAATGGCTAATCTACTTAATTCTGTTAAATCTCTGGTACTCTGTGTGTTTTTTCCCCAAGCAAGACAAAACCAAATTCTTTGTATTAAAAAAGATGTGGTATATATATACAATGGAATACTACTCAGCCATAAAAAGAACAAAATTTTGCCATTTGCAGCAACATGGATGGTCTTGGAGGGCATTATTCTAAGTGAAATAAGTCAGAGAAAACAAATACTGTATGATATCACTTATATGTGGAATCTAAAAAATACAACAAACTAGTAAATATAACAAAATGAAACAGACAGATATAGAGAACAAATTAGTGGTTACCAGTGGGGAGGGGAGAAGGGCAATACAGGGGTAGGAGAATAAGAAGTACAAACTATTGGGTATAAGATAGGCTACAGGGATATATTGTACAACACGGGGAATATGGCCAATATTTTGTAATAACTGTGAATGGAGTGTAAGCTTTAAAAATTGTATAAAAATATATATATGGAGGAAAAACAAATAAATAAAAATAAATTTTAAAAAACCCAAATACTTCAGATTTCCTTAATAGTGTCCAAAGCCAAACAATGAACAAGACCCATTTTGATTCAGAATAATTAATCATTTTTCACTATAACTACTTTTGGCTTCATCTTTAAAAAAAACACAAAATTTTAAACATTAGGGTATAAAACTGAAAATATAAATTCAGACTGGAATGGTTCTCAGTAATAAAGAAACCAATTTCTGCAATTATACTGCATCCTTGCTGACCTTCTTATCAGGCCTGCTGGAGAATTAGAAATAGGGTAGGAAGGGAATTGCTATTGAAACAAAACTGCAAATTTCTCTTTTATTACAATATGAAATATAAAGTTACTGTGGTCCAGAATTGTCTTTTAATTTCAACAAACAAATATTATACATATATTATCTGCCAAACACTGTGATATTTGCTCAGGATTAAAATGTAAATACGACAATATTTCCTACCCTCAGCCTGCTTACAATACAGCTGTAAAGTCAAGCACCTGTACAACAGCTCAATAAACAAAGGTTAGTGTCCCTGTCACATTAGTAACATAGTGAATTAACCTGACTGCGAAGGTGAACCAAAGAAATCTATAATTTGTTTTCAAGCTATGGCTCTTGAAAATGATGAATATATAGTCTGCTTTAAGATCAGGCAGAAACAGATAATAAGAATAAGACTGGGACTTTCAACTTACCTGAGGTTTTCACAATGTGGTTTCATTATTTGAATGGGAGTGAATTCCAAGATTGTTGGAAATACCTATATGGTAAATCTATACTATAACCCAGCAAAATCATAAACATTTTTTGAATTATCTGACATTTTGTGCTATTCATGCTTAAAGTTCCTCTCCATTAAAATAAAGACTATATGTTGAATGCTGGTGGACTTACTTTCCATTTCCCCCCGGAGGCCGGCTCAGTGTGATTAAAAGTCAGTGTGATTAAAAGGTGAACACATATTATTTAGCCCCAGGCAACACCCTGCACAAGATCTCTGGCATTCAGTAGGGAATTATTTTGCAGTTAATAAACTACTGAAAACATTTCTAGCCAAGCAAAATGTTTTATCAAATTCATTTTCTTCTTTTAAAAGATACGCTCCTTACTTTTGGCACATGAGGGAAATGCCAATTTTTAAAAAGTCATTCAAAGTTAAAATTGGTTTCTAATCAAGCACAGTTGGAGAGTGGAAGCAAGGTAAAGAGCAAAGCATTAAAACAGCACTGTCCCAAACAGAATCATGAACACACACTCCTCACTGCTAAACCCTCTCATGAGAGCCTGAATAAGCAGATGGCTTTGAATTTTGCTTAGAAAGTATGAACATGTATTTTCAAGAAACGGAACACTGATCATATTCATTCGAGAGAGTAATCAGAAAGAGAGTAACTTGCTATTTTCTTTTTCCAAATGTGAATACTTTTGCTGTTTTCCATTGTAAGAGTACTTCATGCTAATTGCAAAAATCCAAACAAGTAAGAAGAGAAAAATAGCTCCATGCATTCCACTATGAACAGTTGGGTATGATTTATTCTACTATGGCCACCCTCACTTCCTGCTCTTCCCAGAACACTCCACAAACTCCCCACCTCAGGCTTTTGCATTTGCAATTCCTTCCGTTTGGGATTCTGTTCCCTGGATATTTGGGGTGCTTGCCCTCTGCTCCCTCACTTCTTACAGTTTTCTTCTTCAGACCTTAGAAAGACCTCCCATAACCACTCTCACTCATACACCAGGTCCAACCCCATCACTCTCTATTCTCCTTACCATGCTGCACTTTTCTTCATAGCATCCTTTTCCACTGAGAGAGCATACATGAGTTGCCCAGATCCATGGCTAGTAAGCAGCAGACTTGGGATTCACTTAGGCTATCTGGCTGCAGGGTGGGTACTTGTAACCAGTGCTGCCCTTCTGTATTAGATGCTCAATAATATTTCTGGAGTGAATTTAATATATTTCCAGACACATTTCTATATACGTGTAATTTCTTTCATTAATGGAAGCATATGAAATATCCTGTATTCTCACCTCTTAAAATACATAAAAAGTTAAGAAATTTCCATGCCTCTGTGTGGATATCTCTCTGTATGTCTAATCTGTATCTATCCATACATTGTAATTATTTTAACCAGTCCATTACTGTTGGATACTTAAGTTGTCTTCACAGTTACACAACTGTAGTCACTGATAAGACTGTTTTGAATACGTATCTGATTATTAGAGTAAATTTCTACATGTGAGATTGCTGAATTAAAGTATAGGCACATTTCAAAGGTATTTTAATCATTTCACAGACTTCTGTCCAGAAATTCTGAACTGACTTAAACATCCACCAGTAGGACATGAGGGGTCTTGTTGTGCCCTGCCCCTTGACCCTGTGCTGCTCCTACAGCCAGCACTTAATAGTTACAAGTGGGCAGCAGGGTGGTCAGGCCCTGAGCCCTTCACTGATGCTGCCTGAACAAAATTCCAGTCTTGTCATATTTTTGCTTTCTTAGCTAAATAATTTCGGACAAGCTGTTTAAACTCCCTTTCTTCTACTTTGTATTTTTAAATATTACTATTATATATATATATATATATAAATAAAACTAGTACTTTATTATGCATGTTACATGATTTTTTCCCTTCAATTTTTTTTGTCTTTTATCTTAATTTATGGTATTTGTTTTCCCTACACTTTATTTTTTCTTTTTCTTTAGTGGGGGAGCTGTTTTTGTAGTTTTGTTTTAATTTTTCTATACTCGAATTTATAAATGTCATGATTTCTGCCTAAATATGAAAATTATAACTCATAAAGGTATAGGCTTTTAATTATTATATTTTCCCAGCATTTTTGGACTATTCTTATTCTTGGAAATCTAGCCTTTATTGATGAAAAATTCTAGTATAACTTTTTAAAAATTACTAGAGAACGGTTTGCTGTTTGTGAAAAAAATCAAAGATTAAACAAATGTAAAAATTAAAGAGCAGAAGTTCTCATCTCCCTTTATACAGTCTAAGACTAATTGCTATTAACAATTTTTTGTGTATCCTCTGCACTTACCTGGACATGCAAATTCTATCCATTGTTCTGCAACTTGCTCCTCACTTAACAATTTATAGAATCCTTTCACATAGCACATTGAGATATCACTTTTTCTTTTAATTGACTGTATATACTGTATAGACTTTATAGACTGTATAGACATAATATGAAAATATTAAAATGTATTTAATTATTCTTAGGTGAGAAGCCTCTAGGCTGACTCTAGTTTTTGCTACATGGTGCCACATTTTTTTTACATACGTCCTTGCACATCTGTGCCAATATTTATGGAAGATAGCTACCAGAATAATCATCTGATCACTCAAAGGATATGCACATTTAACAGTTTTGTAAAATCTGTCAAATTGCCCCCTATTTACACTCCATCCATAGTTAAAAACAAGTTCATTTTTCACTCTTAAGCAAATGTTGGGTATTTCCAGTCTGATTCCCAATCTAACATAAGTAACTTACTTTTTTTTTACTGAATATGATTGGAATTTCTCTTTATACTTTGACATCTGAGATTACATGAAGGTCTGTCCTAGACATGTGTCTCCAAGGGAAATTTTTCTGTGTTAAGTATTTGATGTTTTCTCTTCTTCCATTATTTCTGTTCTTTATTTGTAGAATGCTTACACTGCTTGTGAAATTTCTAATGTACAGATAAAATAGAAATAGACCTTTCAGATCCACCCTCTATGTCTTTAAATTTTCTTTGTAGTTTATATTATTTTTTATTTTGTACTACACTGTGGAAAAAATAAGTGTATCTTCTAGATTACTAATTCCATTTTAAGTATTATTTGTTCTTCAAGTCATTCTTTATGTAGAGATTTGAAATTATTTTAATGATCAGATTTTTAATTTCTGAGAACTAAAATCACATCTTTCCATGTATTAGTTACTGCTAGTTTTCTACCATTTCCTCCTTCTTTGCCAACAAAATATAGGATGGCAATATGCTCAGCTTAAAAAAATAATAAAGAAAAACGTTTATTTTCCAGTTTCCCCTGCAGCTATGTGGTGTTCTGGTAAATGTTTAACAACCAGGTCTCTGAAAGTACAAAAAGTACAAAGAGCTAGTTTTGTAGTTCTTGCTGATTCCTTGGTAAAATTATCCAAAGAACTCCCTTCTCTCTTTGGCCATAAAGTCTATTCTTGAGCTTTATCAAGAAACATGTTTTATGTTATTTCAAGAGTTAATTTCATATCATTTGCTGAGAACAAACATCACAGCCAAGCATATGGAAGACTGGGCTTGATTTGGATGAAAAACCTGCTGCCTACTTCTTGGCTTACTCTCACTCCATCCTGTACTGATGGATCTAGACTTTGGGTCCAGGTTTTCTAGAGGCAATTTTATTTTATTCAGAAGTTATTATATTTGTCTAATGGGATTTCTTCCTCCCTCCCTCCCTCCCTCCTTCCCTGCCTCTTTTTCTTTTTCTTTCTTTCTTTCTTTCTTTCTTTCTTTCTTTCTTTCTTTCTTTCTTTCTTTCTTTCTTTCTTTCTTTCTTTCTTTCTTTTTCTTTCTTTCTTTCTTTCTTTCTTTCTTTCTTTCTTTCTTTCTTTCTTCCCTTCTTTTCTCTAATGTTTTGTTATTAATCCTGTGCAATCTCCTTTACATTTCACATTATTCCTCAGTGCTGCTCAGTAGATGGCCCCTTCATGATTCTCCACTGAAATTGTGGATTATTTTATATTTATATTTCTTCTGTTATTAAAATAATCTTTGGGAAGAGAAGAGGAACATATTTGCTACATTGAACTGGAGTCAGGTGAATTTTACAGTCAGACAGTGACTTTTTAAAACTCCAGATGTTGAATGAATCTCATGTATGTGGTTTACAAGGAAAAAGACATTAAGGTTATGCATTTACTGTGGTGGTACTACTTTGTAAGCTTCTTAGTACTTGTAAACGCTTAAGATTATATACTTGGTGAACACTTTCCATGTCATTAAAATTTGAGAATACCCTGTATTTCATAATATTTTAAACTACTTGCCTATTTTGGAATTTTAGGCTGCTCATTTTTCTGTTGGTTATTGTTTTACCTTTTAAGCACTATTATAACAAACATCAATTTAATTAAATCTTTGTTTACATTTATGACTAACAGCTTAGTATAATTTTGTAGAAATGAAATCAGACCAAGAAATTCTATTTATCAAATAAATATTGCTTTAAATAATTAAATTAATTCGGTAGTGATATTTCAGATAGAGATTCTAAATGAAAAGACAATTGAGCTTAGGAGTTGAACAGATGTGGCATTAATTTCAACTCCACTGTTTACTAGCTTTATGAACTTGGGGATACCATCTAAACTCTGTGTATCTCGATTTCCATTTACGCAAAATGGAAGTTGTAACGTCTTACTTGTGGGATTGTTGTTAAATGAAATGTTGTGTGCAAATCACTCTGTGCTTGGCAAATAGTGACTCATCATTCACACTCAGGTATACAAGTTGCACACTTCAGTTGTACAGTGCACACTTGTGTGGTCATATGTTTAAACTCTGGCCAAAAATAAATTCTTGCTCTTTTTATTGATATGTTATCATTATAAATATCAAAGGTTTTTAATTATTTTTTTATTGGCATCTGAACTAAAACATCTAGTCAATTACCTCATTCTTCTTCAGGCTATAGTTTTTTGGGTCTAATTTATAATTTGATTGAATTTTATCTTTAATTTTTCTAAGAGTAAGCTCTGCTTTATGGTAACTGACCTTATGCATATTTGCTCAGCATTTTTTAAATGGGGATTTTGTATCTTCAGAAAAATTTTTGTAATTGTTTTCCCCACCCATCCAGGCTTCTCCAAATTGTTTAAGAGGGTGGGATTAATTTAATAAATAATGACGCATTTTGTGGATGATTATGTGAAAAAAATTTCCTTTTTTTTTTTGGAAAAAGAAAGGTAACACTTGAGACCAACAAGAACATTTATACCAACAAGAATTCATATTATTACAGTCAGAGAGTAGAAAAAGTAAGGAGGCTATCACCTAGTTCTGAGGCAAATGTTGACTACCTACTATGTAGCAGGATTTCTTCTAGGGGCTGGTAAACAAAATACATTTGGCCCCTAATCCTCTGGATCTTACATTCTAAGAAAAGGGATAACAAGAGTAACTGAAACACTTTCCAGAACCAAATGGCTCCATTTCTCATTGAAGCCATATATGAAAATTAAATTCTTCCACTCATCAATTAGAAAGCATTCAAATTAATGGCATATTTAAACACACTCACACAAAGGGAAACCTGATAGTAAATAGTTATTCTTGCCCATTATCTACATGTGAGAAATAAATTACAAGCTTCCCCTTCAACTTTATATGTATATTCCAGACTTTAAAGGAATAGGCTTGTAGGAACAGCACTGCCACTGTAATTGCTTTCCACTGAAGTCTTTAGCACTTCTCAATCTGCAAAATGACTGAACTAGAATTCTTACTTCTGAAGATTATCCACACCCCAGGGAAGAATCTGTTTTTTGGCAATGGGGCAGAATATTTGAAATGCTTTATAGTTATATATAAATAAAATTTATATTATATTATTATAACATATATATTAAGTAAGTATAATGAATATTATGTAATATATAAAAATAAATTTATATGTTTTCATGCTCTGTGTGCATGCTACATATTCCATTAAAATCTCTTTACCCATCTTACATTTTAGGTTTCAACTCCCTATTAACATTTTTGTTGTATCATTCAGATATTAAAGATTGAGCTCAGTGACAGAGAAAACATCTGCCAGATCATTTGATTCTGGTATGATCTTATCATAAAGGTGGACTGGAATATCCCTTGATTGAACATGATAGTCTTTGAGCACAGGCTAATATTGAATTGACCTTTCAAACAAATTAATTTCACTATTGGCACATATTGAACTTGCTGTAAGCTAAAGCCTTTCAGGGTTTCTTCACATGCATTGCTGTCAAATCAGGTCTCTGTAATGATCTGCCTGGCTTCTGTCCCCATCACATGCCAATCCTGAGGAATTGAGTGAGAGCCAATAGTTAACGTTAAAAATTCTATATTTGGGGCTTGGCAACTTAGCATTTGTTAACCCATGATTTTGTTGTTTTCTCAGAGGGATCAGTATTGACAGCTGACATCATCTCTTGTCTCTCCAGGTCCTGAGACCTCTGTCTTCATTCCTTGTCTCAGGTCTTGCTCTTAAACCCCAATTTGTGCCTAATCAATAAAGTCTTATCTCTTCCCGTTCTCCCACTGCCTCCTCAGCTATCTGATCTTCCCTAGAGAGATGTCACTCTTGACATGTAAGCATGCATCTTGGGCTCACGTTAACATATTCTGGTTTACTTTAGTCTCCTTACCTTAGTTGCCCTTAAGTATGCCCTTCACTTAGTCCTATTTCTAATCCTTCTATTTTTTAAAAAAAGGCAAGCTTACTGGGGTATAATTTGTGCAGTGGGCAGGCTGTAACATGGTCCCCAGTGATATAACCCTTTTTATTCATGTCTTTACATAATCTCCCCTCATGTGTAAGCTGGATGTGGCGACTTGCTTCTAATATATAGAATAAGGCAAAAGTAATGGGATGTCACTTCCAAGGTTAGGTTGAAAAACACTGTGGCTTCTGTCTCAGGCTGACCTCTCCATCTCTTGTTTATTCATTTTATGGGAAGCAGGCTTTCATACTGTGAGCTACCCTATGGAGAAATCCACCTTATAAGAAAGTGAGGATGGCCCCTAGTCAATACACAATGAGGAACTGAGTACTGCCAACAGCCACCTGAATGGGCTTGGAAGTGGATCCTACCTCCACTGAACCTTGAGATGACTGTACCAGCCCAGAACTTGAGGTGCAGCCTTGTGAGAGAGACTCTGAGCCAGAGGTACCTGAGCCTGCATTTCTGACCCACAGAAATTGTGAGATAATAAATGTTTATTGTTGTATGCCACTAAGTTTTGGGATACTTTGTTAGACAGCACTAGGTAACTAGTATAATTTTCATACAATATAATTCACCTTTTAATGTATACAGTTCTTTGAGTTTTGGTAAATGCATACAGCTTTGTACCCATCACCACAACCAAAATATAGATCATTTCTATCAACCTCACCCCCAAAAGTTCTCTCTTGATACTTTCTAAGCTTTCTCTACCTGCCCTCCCCTAGCCCCTGGAAAACACTGATCTATTTCCTGTCCCTCTGATTTTGTCTTTTCCAGAATGTCATAAATGGAATCATAGTATGTAGCCTTTTGCATCTGTTTTCTTCCACTTCATGTAATGTATTTGAGATTCATCCAAGTTGTTGAATGCAGCAGTAGTTAATTCTTTTTTATTGCTGGGCAGTATTCCATTCCATGTATTTACCACTGTTATTTACCTATTATCAGAGGATGAGCATTTGAGATATTTCCAGATTTGGGTGATTGTAATAAAGCCACTATAAATGCTTGTAAACAGTTTTTGTGGGTATATATCTTTCCATTTTTGGTTAAATACCAAAGGATGGGGTTTATATGATTTCATGGTAAGTTTTAGGTTTAACTGTATAAGAAACTACTAAACTGTTTTGAGAAGTGTCTGCATTTTACATTCCTAGCATTAATGTGGTGAGAGTTCCAGCTGCTTTGCAACCTCAGCAAGACTCAATATTAGCAGATTTATTTTTTTGTTTTATCCATTTTAATATATGTGTAGTGGTATTTCACTGTGATTTTAATTTGCATTCTCTAATGACAGACGTGATATTGACATATTTTCATGGGCTTCTTTTTCATCCATACATCCTCTTTGGTAAAGTGTTTGTATGAATGTTTTGCCCAATTTTTGTATGTTGAAGACAAGAGATCAAAGAAGAAATCCTTGACTTGTCCCTGGTCTTAGGGAGAAACGTTTTTTACTTTACTGGTAATTGTGGCATTAGCTGTAAGTTTCTTTTGTAGATGCTGTTAATCAGGTTAAGGAAATCCTCTTTAATTCTTAGATTGCTGAGATCTGTTCCATATTATTAATGAATGCTGAATTTCATTAAGTGCTTTTCTGCATCTACTAAAATGACCATATGATTTTTCTTCTTTAGTCTGTTAATATGGTGAATTAAATTGATTTTCACCTGTTGATCCAAACTTGCATTCTTGGGATAAGCCCCACTTGATCATGTTGGATTTGATGAATTCAATTTGCCAATATTTTGGGGGTACTTTTGAATCTATGGTTATGAAGTATATTGATCTGTAGTTTCCTTTTCTTGTAATATCTTTATCCAGTTTTCATATTACTATAAACTGATGGTTGGAAACTCAAAAATGAGTTGGAAGTGTTCTTTCCTCCTCTATTTTCCAGAAGAGTTTGTGTAGAGTTTGTATTGTCCTTATGAGTGTGGATATTGTCAGAGATACATCAAAACTTGTTCTAATATTCTGCTTTCAGTCAAATGAGTCTTTTAGAAGATTTTTGTTTCCACAAATACTCAACTTCTCCCTCTTTGCTCCTTTTCTAGTATAGTTTAAGAAAATTTAGCTTCTCTCTAGCTTCTCTTTAAGGAATCACCGGTGTCCTATGCTAACAATCTTCCAACCACCAGGATTTATCCTTAGATTTGTGATACACACACACACACACACACACACACACACACACAAACTTCTTGTTAAATATTACCATTTCCCTTTCTATAAAATGTATTTACTTGAGGTATCTCCTTCTATTGACATGTTAGTTGTCAGCTCCATAGCAACAAACTACGTTATTATGTAAAAAACTTGTGCATACTTGTGTTAAAAAGTTAAGCCCCCCCAATTTTTACTAACTCTTTGTGCAATGATATAAACACAGTTTAGGCCTTAGTTAGAGTTAATTTATTGATTCAGAATTGTGTACTTACTATGCACCAAGCATTGTGCTAGGTGATAAGGATAGGACAATAAAGACAGACATGTTTTCTGCTCTATGTAACTACAGACAAGTGGGAAAAAGAACTAAGTTAAGTAATTCCAATTTTGCTTCAGAACATCTCTGCATTTTTTTTATCCTAAAAACACTGGAAACATTCTTTATTCTGATTTTCTGTCTCATCACTTTTCTTCTTTAGTATTTAATTTGCTTTCAGGTGAAAAAATGGATGATTTTCTTCCTTCCTTTCAAATTGCAATTAAATTTTTTGATTGGTCATTGACAATCTATCAAATACATTTCACCTCATTTAGGACCCATGATGTTGTTGGCAAATGTGACACAGAAGTCAAATCCAATTTTTTAGCTTCTACATTATTGAATCTTACTAAGGTCTCAGTCACATTTCAACTTCATATACCAGAAAGAGTGTGTACCTTCTGCTTATACCAGCAGCTCTAAATAGCAGCATTTTGCTTCTCTCTCAGTAGATGGCTCCAATCATTATGTCCTTTCTTCCACTTATTGGTGCAAACATGAGTTTCCCTTTCTAGATGAGAGAATCTGAATTCCTCTCTCTTGAGCAATGTTACCTAGCACTTGTTTTAACTTGAAAAGGTGCACAATTCCTTTTTTTTAAATTTTATTGAAGTATAGTTGATTTACAATGTTGTGTTAATTTCATCTGTACAGCAAAGTAACTCAGTTATACATATATATTCTTTTCCGTTATGGTTTATCACAGGATATTGCATATAGTTCCCTGTGCTATACAGTAGGACCTTGTTTTTTTATCCATCCTATACATAATAGTTTGCATCTGCTAATCCCAAACTCCCAATCCTTCCCTCCCCCACTCACCCCACCCCCTTGGCAACCACAAGTCTGTTCTCTATGTCTGTGAGTCTGTTTCTGTTTTATAGATATGTTCATTTGTATCATATTTGAGATTCCACATATTAGTGATATCATATATTTGTCTTTCTGTTTCTGACTTACTTCGTGTAGTATGACAAACTCTAGGTCCATCCATGTTGCTGCATATGGCATTATTTCATTCTTTTAATGGCTGAGTAATATTCCACACAATTCCTTTTAATATTTTATCACAGTCCATCTCATACTACTTGGTCTGTTAAAACTGGATTTTATTCCCTTTCAAATTCATTGAAAATTATGTTTTTAAAAAATGTTTAGTGTTTTTATTATAAAAATAATACCTATAATTTAAAATATATGGTAGAAAACTTTATGAAGTTGAAAAGTAGCCTCTTCTCCAAACTACTCTTCAATGGAATACTTATAGAAATTAAGAATGTTTAATAAAAAAAAATATGCATGTATTTATATATATATTTATATATATATATATATACACACACACTCACATATAATCAAGTGTTCAAACTTTCAATAATAGACATCATAGGTCAGTGATCATTGAAGAAGGGAAGCAAATGAGATGAGTCAACTGTCCTAGTGGAATGAATAGAGCATTTCCAGGCCACAGTCTGGGAAGGGGACCATAAACAGAGCCTGGTGGTCACCCTGAATTGAGGAGACATTGCTGAGAATTCAGGAAGGGAAAGGCAGCAAAATATGCAGGGAAGAGTAATAGAGAGAAGAAAACCTTCCAAGGAAAACTTCAGAGTTTTCCCCATGAGTCCTCAACTGAGTACTTATGAGCACAAGGGTGAGAAATGAGTCACAGGGAAAGAACTGGAGACAGAATTCCTAGGGTTAACACAAGACTAGATACAGCACATGACCCAACAGTCAGTGTCAAACTTTGTAATACATGGGCCTGAAGGGTACTTAGGAGGGTACTGATTCATTAGTGGGACAAGACAAAAGACTACTTTAATCCAACCTAACAAAGCTTGAAAGCAAGCTTTGAAAGGATCAACCTGTTTCAAAATAACTATATCTTAGAACCAACTCAAGTATGTATAAAGGAATACAAATTTTTTTTTTTCTGGGTATAGAATTCCAATTCGAAAGTTTGTTTTTGTTGTTATTGTTAAAGATATTGTGCATTTTCTTCTAGCTTGCAGCTCCTCTTTGGAGAATTCTTCTGTTATTTTTATTCCCTTTTATGGTAGGTATCTGGTTGACTTTAATATCTTTTTCTTTGTCACTGGTTTTAAATCAATTTTATTGTGATGTGCCTTAGTGTAGTTTCCTCATGATTTGGTTTCTTTGACCTTCTTGAATTTGTGAGTTTGTAGTTTTCAACAAGTTTGGAAAAATTTTGGCCATTATGCCTTCATATATATGTTTTTCTCTGTTCCCCAGCTGCCAATATCAGGACTCCAATTACAACTATATTAGACATGAAAATTGTCCCACATCTCATTGGTGTTTTGTCCACTTTTTCAGGCTTTTTTTTTTTCTCAGTGTTTCATTTTTGATAGTTTCTATTGCTTTGTCTTCATGTTTCCCATTGTTTTTTTCTATAGTGTTTAATCTGCTATTAATCACATCTCATATATTTTCCATCTCAGACATTTTTTATATTTCTTAAAGTTCAGTTTTTAAGAATATATCTCTCGTAACTCTACTTAATGTGTTCATGCTTCCTCTACTTTCTCAAACACATCAAATATAATTAAACTATTTAAAAATATCCTTGTCTATTCATTCTATCATTGATATCACTTTAGTGTCATTTCTATTAATTAATTTGTTTCATCACTATGCATCATGTTTTCCTGCTTGTGTGCCTGATAATTTTTTATTAGATGCCACACAATTTGAATTTTATCTTTTTGGGTGCTGGGTATTTTGTAACTAGAATATAAAAGTCCAAGTAAGGATTAAAATATGATAGGAAAGGAGCCCAGGACCAAGGGATGAATTGTGATAGGTCGAACTAAATCATAGAAACTCAATTTCCAAGTCTTCCTTGCATCTAGGCTTGGAAATGTAAACTAAGTTTAGCCAATAATACATAAGGGGAAGTGAGTTGTGCACTTTAGTAATGTTTTGCTCCCCGATAAAATGTAAGGTTTGAACCATAAGTTTTTTCACCATTGTTTCCTGGCTTTGAATATTCTAATGATGTCTAACCCTGTGGGAGCTCTCTTGAAGCCTTGAGCTGACAAGGAACGCCCAAATTTTTGAAAATTAATATACTAATTCAATAAATATTTGGTCTATGGAAAAGGGGAGAATTGAGTTACCAGTCATTGCGATAGGAATTCTGTAGATAAACATATTTTCAGTGGTAGGTGAAGAGTTCAATTTTAGACATTCTAAATTTGTGATACTTATTAGACAGTCATCCAGAGATGTCTAGTGAAGCAGCTGGAAATATTAGACTTGAGTTCAGGAGAGAAGGGGATGGTGAAAGAGATGTTCATTTGAGAAGAATGTAAAAAGTAAGAAATAAATAGTTATCTAGGAATAAAGGAAACTGAGTAGACTGGGGAGTTTCAGGATTATTTGAAAACACTAAGAGCCATTTGATCTTGGGGGTCATGAATTTACGTGAGTGTGATTATCATGAATGACCATGGAATTTAAGGTTGATGAAGATGGAAGTCAGAAACTGAGGAAAATTGAGGGACAGTGAAAATTAAAGCCCCATGGAAGTGAGACACTAAGATGGAATAATAGGAGATTGTCTTTAATGAGTGAATGCCTGAAATTGAGTTTACTAATGGGATGTAATTATTATTAATGTGGAAGGCTAAGGAATGAACCATGGGATCAAGTGGCTAAAATAGGATAGAAGATGAAACTTTTGGAGGATAGGAGGTCAAGGAACTGAGAGGCCAAGGAATTGGAAGAATCATATAAATGGATAATTAATTACGGAGAATTATGAGGGAATGACATTGGAGAAAGTGATCGTGATTCAGGAGCTAAAGTTTTCAAAGAATTACAGTGAGGGCCTGTGGATGATGGTAATCTGGAGAGGATGATAGTGACATAGTTTAATGGCATAAAATTTAAAGCTGGGAGATTTAAAGGAGAAGGAAGGAAAATGGTCATGAAGTACTAATGTGAATCAGGGAGGACACCTGAAACTCTCAGGTTCAGGGAGTGAGAAACATGGGAGAAATACTATCAGTACTAATGAGTGACTTTGTAAAGGAAGTGGAGTCTTCCAAAGAGAGCAGGTAACCATGCAAACAACAAAGGGAAGGAAACATTTTGAGAAGTATGAGTAATTAAGGGATTTTGATGATTATGATTTGATGATTTTGTATTGCAGAAAACAGAGTGCTAGGATAAGTAGAGAAGAGGTGGGAAATAATATCATATTAATCTGAGAATGGAGCAATAGATTCATGGATTTAAAGCAGCTGAGTCCTTCCTGACAGTGTTGAGTCCCTGACCTACCTGCCTCTAGTCCCCTGTTAAGTGATGTTATTTGTTTAAGCCTCTGATATTTGGGTTTGTTGTTACTTGTAACCAAACTTATCCTAATATAGCAGATATTGGTTAATTTTTAGCAGGAGTGTGATTTAATCTAATATACTTTGTAAAAAGAACATTCTGGCTGCTCTGTGGAGAATAGGCTACATGACAGCAAAGACAGAGGCAAAATTACAAATGGCCAATAATTCATAAAAAGATGCTCAAACTGACTTTTAATATTTATTGACTGTGTTGTTTTTTATGCCATTTGCTTGGTGTGTTACTTTTTTAAGGCTGCTGTAACAACTTACCAAAACTGAGTAGTTTAAGACAACAGAAATTTATTCTTTCACAGTTCTGTAGTTCAGAGTCTGAAATCAAGTGTTGGCAGGGTCATGCCCCCTCTGGAGCCTCTAGGATAGGAGCCATTCCTACCTCTTTCTATATTCTAGTTTCTGGAATCTCCAGGTATTCCTTGGTTTTTGACAGCATTAACTGTAATCTCCGCCTTCTTCTTTTTTTTTTTTTTTTTCTTTTGCGGTACGCGGGCGTCTCACTGTTGTGGCCTCTCCCGTTGCGGAGCACAGGCTCCGGACACGCAGGCTCAGCGGCCGTGGCTCACGGGCCCAGCCACTCCGCGGCATGTAGGATCTTCCCGGACCAGGGCACAAACCCGTGTCCCCTGCATCGGCAGGAGGACTCTCAACCACTGCGCCACCAGGGAAGACCCCGCCTTCTTCTTTAATGGCCAGCTAATCTGTGTGTCTGTGAGTCCTAGGGTTCCTTGCCTTACAAAAACACTAGATATTGGATTAGGGGCCAGTTCAAAACATACTACTTCATCATATCCTCTGTTTATTATTTTTACTGGACTATTTATCTTTCCTACTATTGTTTTATAAATTCTTTAAAAATTTACATGTGCTACAAATACTTTTTAAGATAGTCTTTTTATTTTATTTAAGAAAAAATAGTCACTGGAAACCTTTAATTTTTAATAAATAGCACTCTTTTTAAAATTTATAGCAGTGTGTTACTTATAAAAATGTTTATCATTCCAAGATTATCTTTCTATGCACCCATTTTAATCAATTATCTTTTTTTAATATTTAAAGAATTGATTAGTTATTATTTCAGAATTTGATTGGGATCTTAATTACATTGTCTTCCTTCATGCCCTTTAACCTCTTCCATTAGCAAAGAGGTCAACCTGTGTTTATTGCCCACATAATCAATGCTTGCCTCAGGCCAGAAAGATGCATATACAGGCCCTTCCATCACCTGGACTGGTCCCCTAATGTTTTTTCCTTCCAGTTATCAGGATGAACTAAGTTACTTATGATATAGTCCCAAGATCTTCTGGGTAAGTAGACCTGGAAATTTCCAGCCTATTCCTTCTGGTCTGAATCAGAGGTTCCTCCTGGGAAATTCAGCTCTTGCAAATTTAACTTTTCCAAGTGTGTATGTAGACAATCACTAAATGGGTGTACTCTTGAGGGATTTAGGAGAGGAAATAGCCTTGAGTAGAGGGGCAGGGCAAAAGCACTAGTGAATAGAGCGTTCTTGAACCAAGATGCATCGAGTTGTTACTGTCTGCTCATAGATTTTTTTATTTTTTTAAAGAAGGACTTTCAGTCTTATGGTTGGCAGTCATGCTTCCTTTAGTGGCCATAAATCTCTCCCAAATGCTAAGAACCTGCTCAGATTTGGTAAGCCAGCTGAGTAAAAAAGTCATCTTCTTGCCTAATGGCAAATTCTGTAGTTTTTACCACACAATTCCCTTTATGGTCATAATTGTCCCTTGCAAAAATATAGTGTTACAGCGGAATTCATAAAACTGCTGCCTCTGGAATAAACAGGAAAGGGCACATTCTCATTTCAAAACAACATGTGCACCAATAGAGTTTAGCTTCCATTTAAAATGATTCTACTAACAATGCAATAGTTTTGATAGACTGGCTGTTTGACCTTTTAGTGCATAGATGAATCTGTTTGCTCTTGTTTAGACAGGTATATCTTTTAGATTATAGATACGGATATGACTCTCACATACATTTACAGTTCCTATAGGGCAGAGATTGTGTCTCTGGTTAGTCCAGGACTCAGCACAGTTTTAAGTACAAGTAGGAGCTTAATAAAACATGTGTTTTCAGCATTTTCAGTCCTGAAAAAAAGCAAAAAGAAAAAGAAAGAAAGAAACAGTGCCTGGTGAAGAATGGGTGCAACCTCAACCTGAAAGAGAATTTAAATTGATCTCTACACTTTGAAGTTAGCAAGAACATGATGTGTGGAAAAAGAAAAGAGGAACAGTAAAAATCCACACGTGCAAAACTATTTCTAAATCAGACAGGGTTTTAGTTGGTTATTTCACAGAAGCAATAGCCAAAGCCCCCTTTTAATGGGGGAAATGGTAACTTTTACATTCTGGGATGTGCAAAAGGAAATAAAAGTTTTGAGAGGCAGGTTAACTGGGCAAATAGCCTTACCTTCCCAAGGATCCTGATCTGTAGGGAAAAGAACATCTCATAGGTATGTAGCTACAGGGAGGTAGACTATGGTGTGTAGATACTGAGAGCTCTAGAATCTGGATCCAAACCTATATCCTTAAATCTATTAATGTGAACAAGTTACTTGTTACTTGTGGTTAGTTACTTGTTCGTTACTTAGTCTGCTTTTTCTATAAAACGAAGCTAATAATAGTACTTACCTTATGGGGTTTGTGTTGGAATTAAATGGGTTAGTAAATGTAATTCCCTTAGATCAGCTCCTGGTACTATATAAGAACAAAGTCGTCAGTTATTGGAAATAGTTGTAGAAAGAGTAATAGAAGTTGTATTAGTTTGCTTGGGCTATGATAAAAATGTACCACAGACAGGGTACATTAAAAAATAGTTATTTATTTTCTTACAGTACTGAATGCTAGAAATCCCAAATGAAGGTGCCAGCAGGCCATGCTCCTTCCTTGCCTTTTCTGGTTTCTGTTGGTTCTTGGTGTTCCTTGGCTTGTGCTAGTGCAACTTCAATGTCTGCCTCTACCTCTACCTGGCCTTCGTCCCTGGGTCTCTGTGTCTCAAATCTCCCTCTCCTATCTCTGGTAAGGACAACAGTCATTCAATAGGTATTTTTACACCTGGATTATTTAAAGTCTTTCATGTTTTAAATCTCAGTAATAGGTTTAGAATGGGTTGGTAATCAAGTCTTTCCTGGAGTTTTAGGACGTTTCTGCCAAAGTGATTTACTATTAGTCTTATGTAAGCAGGAGTTGGTTGAGGCCACTATACCCAATCACACTGAGGAACCCATTCACGTTCCAATACAATGAAGGCAGCTTGCAGAAAGAAGCACACATTTGGCAGTGGGAAACCTGAGAGAGAGAAAGGAAGGGCAAGAGGGAGGGAGGAAAAGAAAGAAAATACTTTCTCTTTGTGGTTTAAATGGAATTCATCTCTTCCTCACTTACAGTAAGTATTTGTCACTTTATACCATTGTATATGGACATCTCCTGCATGTCTTCTCTCTTTGGTTACATGAACGATTGCAGACTCCTTGAAGGTAAGGTCTGTATGTGATCAATTTATGTAACCTCTCACAGTTTCCATCCCATTCCACTGGGAACTCAGTAGACATGAATGGGAATAGGTGAAATTAAGGAAACTAATCTTTTAAAATCTCTTACTATGTTCTACACAATGTGCTAAAGACTTTCCATAAATTATGCCACTTAATCCCTGTAATGTCTTTGTAAGGCAAGCATTATTACCTTTCTTTCAGAGATACTTGAGTCATGACTCAGGAAGTTTTTGTAGATTTCTAAATGCCATATAGCTTTTAAGTGGTAGAATTGGGATTTGGACCCAAGCTACCTAGTTTCAAAACTTGGACTTCAAGTCTATCTAGTCCTCATACCTGATGTTCTAACAGAGTTCCCAATAAGGAGGAACATTTTGATCAGAATGTATAGAAATGGCCTAATGATAGAGGGGAAATGCTTGAATTGAACTTTGAGGAATGGAATTTCTATATCTAGAAAAGTATTAGGAAGATGCTTAAAATACATAAGTGAGCTCATTCAGACTCCTATTCCAAAACTCTCCACTAGGTTCTCCTTATGCTTGGAACAAAATCCAAACTTCTGTCTCTGTCTTAAAAAGCCTTTCATGACCTGTCACTTGCCTCCTACTTTAGGCTTTTCTCAGACCGCATCTTCAGCTGTTTTAGAGCCTCCTTTCTATTCCTACCCCCTCGCAACTTACTCCTGCCTACTCACACTAGTTTTTCTTTCTCTGATACACTCTCTTGGTCTTTTCATGAGATTAGTAAGTAAGTAAGCTTAGTAAGAGATTAGCAAGAGTTTAGTAAGAGTAAGAGATTAGTAAGAGTTTAGTAATAGTAAGAGATTAGTAAGTAAATAAGTAAGTAAGATTAGTAAGTAAGCTTGAGTTTAGTAAGTTTAGTAAGTTTAGTAAGAGTAAGAGATTAGTAAGTAAGTAAGTAAGTAAGTAAGATTAGTAAGTAAGCTTGATTAGTAAGTCAAGCTGGCTCCTTTCTGTCATTCTGATTTCGGAGAGACCACACATCAAAAGCAGCTTCCTATTCACTTCCATCATATAAACCTATTCTAATTTTAAATTTTAACACTTTGCACTATTTGACATTTTCTTGTGAGTTTACTTGAATGTGTTTGTCTTTTATTTTCCCCGTCCATTTCATTGGAATGTAAAATATCCTAAAAGCTAGGCTCAAGTCTGTCTTGTTGTTGGTTGTATGTACCCTCCCCAGATCTCTTGCAATCACCATCCCTCAGTAGATAACTTTTGAATGAATGAGTGAGACTACAGTAAGTAGCTTGAAGTGACTATGTATTGGCAGGGCCCACGATAATTGAACTTAAACTCAGATGTAACAGAATAAATATTTGAAAGTAGTTGGCTAGAGTATAAAGTGCATTAAAGATAGCAGGATGTAAAGCAGGACATTTTGATAGGGCCATTTTGATGCTGTAGTTTTTTTTATGTGTTTGCATCAAAATGTTTCTGGCAAAATAGAAGGAACGGTGACAAATATATCACATGAGAAGTATTCAGAGGCTTTTCTTCTCGTATAGCTGTAAAGGAAGTGTGTGAATTTTCTCCCTTTCTCCATCTTGCTGTGTTGATCACTTATTGGTAATTATCTCCCACTAGAGAGATATCATCAACATCTCTGTCTCCAGTAGAGAAGAACTGGAGGAAAGGAAAGGTGTGATTGATTTACTTAAGAAACAAGAGAATTCATCCTGAGGCCAAGGAGTCAGGGAAAGAGGGCTGATGATCAGATAGAGAAAGGAGATTTAAGGAGTAGCGGCTGTCTGGCAAAGAGGACTTTTGAGGCGTTAGATGTGTAAACGGGACTGATTAGGACTTTGGAGGGTTTTGAATGATATTCCTCACCTACTTCACCACCTCGTCAAGGTACTTTGGTAGAGAACTGTATGATTTTTTTTCAAGGCTACTGGAGTTGGATTTGTTTCTTCTGGATGTGACAAGGCCAAGATGAGCTTCTAATCTGTTTTAAAACACAGATTCATTTGGGCTACATGTGTTGTTAATTTTATTAGTAAGTCAAGCTGCAACGTATCCTCTGATCCTGACTTCTTTTCTAACCTCCCTTTCTGACCCTCAATGAGCATTCTTTTTTAAAACAAGAAAACAACCAATACCAGGATAGCAGTTTAGGAGTTTAACAACTGATGCTTTCTCGTTATTATAAAAATATTTAACAAAGTAAAACACAATATGTGAATGCCATTATTATTAAGAGAAATAATAATAGAAATATCATTGAGAATTTTCTGTGCAATTTGATGCAGAGAAAAGTAATCATATTACGACCCAACTCTGTTGTATTTCCCCATAAATCACCTTTCTCAAATAAATATTCTCAATGAAATAACATTGGCCTGTCGACTGAAAAAAAAAATGCTTGACCTAAAAATTGAGAGTTGTTTTATTCAGTGGACAAAACTGAGGACTTAAACGCAGGACACAGCATCTCAAATAACCTTGAGAGGGTGCTCCAAAGAGGCAAGTGGGGGAGCCCAGACTACACAGGAGTTTTTGCAACAAAAACCAGGTCGTTGGACCATCAAAAGATTATTGTTAATTAAGGAAAACCAGATATCTCAAGTTAATGAATTTAGTGCTCTCCTATGTATTGGAAGATGCAAGAGTCTGGGGTCACTGAAATCATTCCTTTGATATGCACCTCAGCTATCTGGGGTGTATTCTGTGTTTACTCATCCTGAGTCCTCAGGGTATGCCCTCGGGGTGACTGCAGCAGCGACTGCTAGCTGGAGGGGGAATCCTGCCTCCATCCTCAGTTCCCTCAGGGCCCACCGTAGGGGGCAGCTGTAATGTGATGGCTCGATGGCTACAACATCTTTTGTTTACTGATATGGCAGGCAACATTTTTCACAGGCCAAATCAGGAAGCTTACCAAAAACAATTTCCTATATATATATAGGAAAAGTACCATTATTAGACTATTTAGTCTATTTCCATTATGAAATGCTATTTTTATGTTTTGTTTTTGTTTTGCGGTACGCGGGCCTCTCACTGTTGTGGCCTCTCCCATTGCGGAGCACAGGCTCCAGACACGCAGGCCCAGCGGCCATGGCTCACGGGCCCAGCCGCTCCACGACATGTGGGATCTTCCCGGATAGGGGCACGAACCCGTGTCCCCTGCATCGGCAGGCGGACTCTCAACCACTGCGCCACCAGGGGAAGCCCTGAAATGCTATTTTTAAGTGAGAAATCAAAGGCTGAGAGACAGTTCATACAAGGTATATGTTAATATGGAGAGAATAAGCAAACAGTTTATTTTGATTAATGGTTTTTCCTGAGAAAAGCAGGTATAGTGACATGACTCCTGATTATATGTTGTTTGTCTGCTAGGTGTTTCTCACAAGCCATTTCATCCTTCAGCCCATTTCCTGCCTCACTCACCCCTGGCCTCTGCATTATTCCATTCTCCACCTTGGGTTGACCATGAAGTGGTGAAATGGAGTGAGGCTGAAAAACAAGGTAAAAATATATGCTCTCCAGAACTGAAATAGGTGAAAGTTGGTGTTTTCACTTGTTTATTTCAAAATAACCCCCATCAAAAACACTCAGTTAAAATGGTCTCGTTGGAATAACTTTGGTATGAATAAATAGTTGTAACAAAGTAACAAAGCCTCTCAAAAATGCTATGTTCCCAGAGGAAGTGCTGGGAATGATTCATAAAGGATCAGGCTTAGATTTCAAAGGTACATTCATGTTAGATTCTGGAGGGTTGAATGGAAAACTTGTTGTGCATTTGGTCTTGATTTTGTAAGAGATAGGAAACTAGAAAATTTTCCTTTCAATCCAAGAGTAATGAGAATAAGGTGGCATTTTAATTGCTGTATTTAGTGGACTGTATTTAGTTTCTTGAGTATTAAAAACCTTACTTTGAAAAGTAAAAAAGTAATAAAGCATTTCCATAGTCACATAAATTTGGAAAATGCTGAGTTAAACAAAGTGAAGCATATATCCAAGCTACAGGACTTCCAGAGCCTTCAGAGACGGCTGATATTCCACATAAATATCCCAGACGGGGAGAGTAGACAGGGCTTCTTCAACTTGAGGAATTAGTGATCTGAGAACACTCTACAGAGTGCAAATGGTTTTGAGGGTAAAAAGACTGGAAGCAGAGGGAATGGTAAAAGGGTTATCCAAAGAGCCCAGAAGGGAGATAATACCCTGCCTTAAACATGGCAGAATAATAGATTAGGAAAGAAAGCCTCAATGCTGTGGTATATAAGAAATGTTCCTAAAAATTTGGTATAAAATAGACATCGTTCAGATTTTAACTATCACTTATACAAGTCTATATGTCTATATCCTTAATTTTTGTTAACCTATATTTCTGCCAATTGAATGTTTCTATCTGTAATTAAACGTGGCATGTACCAAACTCATTATAGCTTGCTCTGCCTACCCTCTGCCTGTATAATTTACCTATCTCATTCATCAATCTCTCAAGCTCTAACATATCAGCTTCATTTTTGAGTTCTCCTTCTCACCACTTGAGAACTCACCAAAAACCTGTCCCTTTTACCTTCTAATTGCTGTTAATCTCTGTCAACCCTTCTTCTCTTCTGACTTCCCTTCAAATTCTATTTCCAAAATTATTTTCTTAAAAAAATGTCTAATAGCATCACCTCTATTCTGTGCTTGGAAATACTGTCCTTCCCTGTTGACTAAAGGGTAGAGCCATCCTTTTAAGTGGGGGCTTACATGTTCTGGATCAGACTCCACTTTTGCCATTCCTTCCTCACCTGAGCTGAGGCTGTTCCCTGAAATAACGCAAGCATTAAATCTCTGTATCATTGGCATACCTTGTCTCCTCCACCTGAACTGTCCTTCTATCTCTTCTCTATTTGGCAAAATCTCACTCATTCTTTAAAATTGTTTGCTCCCTCTTTGAAATCGGTTATGTAGATATTTTATATATATATATATATATATATATATATATATATCTGTCCTGTCACCATCCCTCACGTACTTCAATGTCACCATTTATATGAAGAAAAACAATTTAGTTCTGCCTTTGTTTCCTCTATTGAAGTCAGTTTTCTCTTCATGAGTCAGCATTTTCTCTAATCATATGATGAATTTGTTGGTCTGGAACCTTCCCAAGACTTTCTAAAGGCTGAAAGAAATGATTCCCATTGGTTCCCCTTGGTCTCCTATTCTTCAAAATATAAATACCACTTAATTAAATTTAATTCCATTTTTTTGGCCTGTTTTACCTTTCTATAAAACAACTAAAAACTACTGATTTAATATTTACCACATAATTTACTAATTTTCAACTCTGTAGCAGCAAACCAATTCCAAGGTCACTTTCCAAGTCTTTTAAAAAAAAGAGATGGCAATGTGCCAATGGATTGGTACAGTGTCCAATCCTAATGAAAGATTAAACATTTTAGCTAGTAATTCCAGTGTCCTCTGACTGCTTTAAAAACATTTGGTTGCATGGCATCTGTTCTTGGTGATTTATTTATGTCTTGTTTGTAAATTTCTTTCTAAAGCATCCTCTCAACTTATTTATTTATTACTCAATTCCTCTGGCCTATGCACTGTGAAAGTCAATATGAATGTATTAAACAGATAACCTGTGCCCAGCCTAGTGCTGGGTAATGTGAGAAATACAAAACATTTGAGATGTGCATCTGTTCTCTAGGAGCTTGTCTTTCATTGGGGTAAAAAGCAAAAACAAAAGAAAAAAAAATGGAGAACATGTAACTCAAATGACCCAGGTGCTATTAGCTGCAGGTACAAAATACATTAAGCTCCAGATTTTAACGTCTGTTTAGTTCCTTCTAGCAGCCCTCTTCACTTCCCTGCCAATCCCTCCCATTACTCTGGAATTTCTAAGACTTTTCTTAAGAAAAGTCTACTCATATTCTTTTGTGTTAGCTTTCTCTTGGGTGTTTATTGCCCAAAAATGTTTTGAGAGGGATATTTCACCATGGCCACTGCTGTCAGTGGTATTGAAATTTTTGCCTCTGTCAGGCATAGCTGGCACTACTGATACTTCTTGTCTGCTCTCCACTCTGGCTTGATGCTACCACTTTGGTAGGAAAATGGGAAGAATTTTGCTATTCCTAAATCTCTGTTCCCTAAGCCCTGACGTGTGGCTGACTGCATGCCTAGTTTCTCACTATCCTTTGTCAAAATGACCCCTCATCTTCTGCTTTGCACCTATTTTTTAGAACTTGAGGTGGCTGGACAACTGACTTCATTTTCTACTTTCTCAGCTTGGTTTCCTCTGCCTCTGGTCACCATGATCCATCCTCTTTCTTCCTCTTGCAACCAAAAATAAAATTTCTCATTCATATAGATTTATGCAAAGAAATGCTAGGAGCTATCATTGGTCCTACATGTCCAATCTTCAGTTGCTACCTACCGAGTAAATCCACAGATCTTAATTAATCCTCACAGCAACCCTACAGGGCAGGCACTATTATTTATGTTTTACAGCAGAGTGTACTAAAGTTTAAAGAAAACTAGCTCAAGGATACACAACTAGTAAGATTCCTTTACTCGAAAATGTTGGCAACCTATTTTGTGAGTGGGAAACTACAGCAGTTTGATTGCTTTGATTTGCATTCCTTTATATATATATATATATATATATATATATATATATATATATATACACACATATATATATATATACATATATATATATATATACATAAAAGTAATATTTTGATTACAGAGAAACAAAAAAAAGTGAATTTAAGACATGATAAAACTTTAAGTTAAATTCACTTTGACTGATTGGTCTCTCCCTTGAAATCTTTTTTTTTTTTTAACTCTAATGTAACACTCTAAGCCAAATTTGAAATCATAAACAATAAGGCCAGTGCTCAAATCAGGCATTATCTGCTTCAGAACTGGTCATGTCTCAGTTTCTGATTGGCAAGCAAATCACAGCCAAGTACTTATTAGACTGTTAGGCTGCCTTCCAGTATAGTCTTCAATTATCCTTGTTATTGTACAGCAAAGAATATTTGCTTGATGTAGGGCTGATTTGCTTAGTGTATGTCTCTGCATTCCCATTAATCTCTCCAACTCTGCAATTTGTGTTGGTTTTCTAGTTATTAGTGTGAATTCATGACAGTGTACTTTATTATTAGTGCTGCCTCCTAGCAGTACCTAACCATTTGGAATATGCAGAAAATGTGACAAATCTCCCAGCCCTGAAGTCTTTGGAGGCTGAGTATGAATGGCTACACTGCAGCAAATAGACAAGCACAGGTGCTGATGTTTTAAGTGATGGACCTAAAGAGTGAATAGAAATCTATTAACATTTTTAGTCATTGAAACAGTTGTCTCTTCCTTCTTCCCATCCCTGTGGCTTAAATGGAGTTTAAAAAAAATGTATTTTTATATGTTTTTGCATTGTCACTTCTTCATTTTGGTCCTTTGCCCTTTTGATAGTATATCTATTCCATGATGACACTATACCCAGGCTCTATTTTACTGTAGGATTTTAATTGGAGAGCGTCTCAAGTCTCTTAACAGAGTTCCTTGTTAGGTGACTCACATGAACCCTCCAGCTTATAATTAAAAACTGATTAACAAATGTTCTTATTATGTCTCTTCAGAAGATCCCAAATATCAAAAGATTGTATTCTTCGACTTTGGGGATAACCTATCTTTTCCATTCACAGGACTTTCCTAAGCCTCTTCACATAGTACCTGACCAAGGGCAGATCCGGGTAGGGATCTTGACCTCACTTGACTACTACTTCTAGGAAAAAGGAAACACCAAGAAATTTCAGAAGTTTTCTAATGAAGTTCTCTTCCTCTCAGCAGTGTGCTATTTCCATAAGACAGTAGAACTCTTGCTTCAAGGATTGAAAAATGTAAATTTAACACAGGATACAGGGATTCACACACCACATATAAAGCATAGCATGTGAGCAATAGTCAAATGGCAAGATTACTGGAAATAATTTTCTGGACAGAATTGGAAGGTTTTTTTAAAGAATGGATTTTGAAAAGGGGAATAATGGAGAAAATTAAATGTTCTTTGGAGGAAGATGGTAATGATCAAAGTATTTGTGTTTTTGCACATGGAAAATACCTTCATGTTTAATTTCTCTGAAAAGTATAGCCCCATTCTTTCCAGGTAAATATCCTGAAGTAAGGGAAACATACTCTTCAATTTATATCTCTTGTACTTTGTTAACTGATCATTTATGATCTTGTGTATTTTGGAATTGACTATTAGACCTTTCCAGATGCCAATGGGAATGACCATTTCTCCATTTCTGATCAAGTATTATCATATTCTGTATTGTGCAAAGATGCCTGGGAGGTGAAGTATATGAATAATGATGTTTTATGACCGCAATTATTCCTCAGTTGATTTTTCATTACTCATAGTGTGAAATCTGAGTGAAACTTATATTCTCTTCCTATAGTTAAGTGTTACTATCAATTTAGTATTATAAATTTCTGCCAGATGTAATCATGCCTCATTTCCAATACTGAATTGTCTTTGAGTGAGTGATCATATTTCTTTACCAAGCCTTTTGAATTAATTACTAATATTTTCAATCTTGTAGAATTCCATAAATCTTATTCATTAAATGAAAAATCATGATTAGTTTGAATCATTAAATGTAAACTTATGACTAAATCTAACTCAATTCACGATAGTATCTTTCTAAATTCCATGTTTGCCCCAATCTCCATAAAACCAGATGTATGTATATGCTTGCTTCACATTTGTATTTCAGCCTTTATCCTAGTTTATTCTTTCCCAAATAGTTCTGTATTTGTGCCTTGAAATCTTCCAAAAGGTTTTAAAGCCACTTCCTATTCGGTTCACTGTGGCTTGGAGGGCTCAGATTACTTTTCAAATCTGTATTCTTAGGAAAATCTCAATAGCTTGATTTTTATTTTCTTTTCAAAACATTTTGAATAGATTTTTCATTTGTTTGTTTTCTACACCAAATCATATGTTTGGCCAAAAAGTTAAACGATGATTTTGTAAGACATTCATTGCAAACACAAGGGATCATTTTAGTCACATGTACCCTTTTAATTTTTTTTCTATTCTAAGTAAATAATGCTGTGATGAGTATCCTTATACATATTTTTGGTGTATATTTCCACTTATTTCCCTGAGATAAACATTTAGAATTTGTATCACAGGAAAACATTCTTATTTAGACAAATTTTTATCTTTGCTCAAATTTGATATTAGAATAATATATATGTGGAATTAAGTGTTTGCATATATTTATTGGCCATTGATGTTTCTTCAATTATAAATTGCCTGTTTATGAATTTCCCTTGTCCACAAGTCTATTGGAGTTTTCATCTTATTGATTGGCAAGAGATATTCATAAATTTGTGGTATTAACCCCTTGAAATATTCTTTGTATATACACATTTTATTTGCTCAGCTCTATTGTTTTCTTTATAATTCCTTTCTTTGCTTTTCAACCAATAACTTATTTAGTACTGCCAAATTAATATTTACTCTTTTTTAGTTTTTTTCACTTTCCCCTATTTACCACTTTAATAGATTTATAATTTGTTTTGTTTTTCACAAAACTGATCTACTGTACCCACACTCTTGCTTTCACCATTGGCCTCATGCTTAGTATGCCATTAGAATTGCCGTTTAGAACATTTGATTAATATATCCTCTTGCTTATAATGCTCATTTTCCTCTTTCTTTGTCACTAGCAGCTTTACTGCTCTGACTCCAACTGGCCTCCAGCACAAATCAGAGGTGCCACAATGTGATAGGCTGAACAATGGCCCACAAAAGATGCCCATGCCCTCAGCTCTGAAACATGTGAATAGGTTACACTACATAGCAAAAAGAACTTGGAAGATGGAATTAAGGTCACAGCCCTTAAAATAGGGAGACTACCTTGAATTATCTGTGTGGGCCCAGTGTAATCAGATGGCCCTTAAAAGTGGAAGAGGAAGGCAGAAGTCTCAGTCAAAGAAATGTGATGGAAGAATAGGCAGGAGACATTCAAGGTATGAGAGAGACTTGGCACTCTGTAGCTCAATTTGACATTGAAAGAAGGAAGCCATGAGGCAGAGAGTTGCTGCCCTTTAGAAGTTGGGAAGAGTTCTCAGCTGACAGCCAGCAAGGAAATGAATACTTCAGTCTGACAACCTCAAGGACCTAAGTTCTGCCAACAACCTGAATGAGAAAGGAAATGGGTTCTCCCCTAGACACTGAAAGGAACACAGCCTTGCCAAACTTTAACTTTAGCCCATGGAGAGCCATGCTAGGCTTCTGACCTATAATACCATACAAAAATAAGTTTGTGGTAATTTTTTACAGGAGCAATAAGAAATTAAGCAAGGCTTTATGGATTTTGATATTGGGCATATCTGGTTCAAATCCTTACTCAATCCCTTAATAGCTGACTAACTGAGTAACTGTTTACCATCTACCTCATGGGGATTTTGTGAGCCAGAAAGTAGTAATGACAGTAGTAATAATAATGACAACAATAATACTAATAATATTTTAACAATATAATACTATAGATACATACGCATATTTAAAAAATGATTGTAGGCAGTACTTATTGAATGTTTACTATGTGCCAGCTAATTTTTAAGCACATAATAGGTATTACTTCTTTTAATCCTTAAACTACATCTCTGTTAGATGGTGTTATTATAATCAATTTTTTTCTTATACATGAATGATATTTATTTAAAAAATAAAGAGACAGAGGAACAGAGAGGATAGATAACTTGCTTAAGCTCATACATTCAGTCAAAGAGTGTTGGAGCCAGTACAGTAAACCTAGACAACGTGACCCAGAGCCTGCATGCTTAATCACCTTGCTGAAGTTGCTCTATTATTGTTGTTGTTGTTTTAATATTATTAACCATTATGCGACAGCTGCTCAGCTGTCATTGTTTTTGTTATTACTACTATGTTATTATTATCATCCCAATATCAGTCAAAAGTCCACAAATGATACAAAGATAGTAATGGGAAGACTTGCATATGGGGTTTTGACTTTGAACAAAGATTGTCTTTGAGCCTGCCGTATGGTTTGATAAAAGGGCCAGTTCAGATACACAGAGCCTTTAGACCTGGTGTGGGAGTTGGCATTTCATCCTGGAGTCAAGTGACCTGCTGTTAAGTACCAGCAATTATTAAATTTGCCTGTGAATTTTGAATAGTTTATTTAATTTCCATGTTCTGATTACTTAACTGATCTCCCTAATAATATCTTTTTTAAATCACTAATTAAATTAGATCAATTGTTATTATAACTATAAAAATAGGAGATAGATTGCTCAAATATGAGGTTTTATATCACCATAACATTTTTAAAGAGTTAATTGGGAAAAGGACAGAAATATGAATTGTTGGATTTTTCACTTATACCCAGAGGCTCTATATGTTTTGTTCATCAGCATAGTTGCTTTTATAACACGTTTCCTTTGGTTTTCACAGTGTTTGGCTATGGGACTGTGGCTGAAAAAGCAGAGTGTGTGAGAAGTGAGACAGTGAGATACAATGACCAGAAACAATAAAGTTTCAATATTATGATATCACTGAAATGAATAACTCTATCTTCCTATGTGAAACAAACAGTACCATGCTCTACAGCAGCAATGTGTGCAGAGAGGAAATAGTCTGAGTGCTTTGGATGTGATGACAAAGACAGGGCTGAAAGCCACAAATGAATTCTTAGTCAGATAAGACCCTTGGCCCCTAGTAAGTAATGTTGTACCAGGTTGGCCTTCAGGATCCCACAGATGGGGCCTGCATTTCACTTACTAAAGGGCAGCAATCACACTTCTCCCCCAGTCAGAACAAAAAGGATAATTGGGAGGCCTTGGGGGGTGAGAGCAGGGAGATTGTTCCAGTTAATCCTGGAAGTCCTACAAATCTAAGCCAAAGGAAACAGCTTCAATCACTTCTATGATCTTCCTCACCTTGCTCAGTACTCTTCTGGCTTTTCAATTAGTGTTTCACTTCTTTGGCAAATGATTCACTCTGCTTATGATTTATATTTATGGTACTCATTTATTTTCAGTCATGGGTCATGGTAACTCAGGAAAAGTTCTAGCTTAGTGATTTCATTATCCTCCTAATCAGCCTCCTGGCTTAACCTTACCAACCCATTCTTACCAACCCACCCAGACACAAGTGGGATGTCTCTTAAGAGCAAGTTTGATTGTGATCTTCTTGCTTATCTCCAAGCCAAAATCCAACTCAAAATCAAAGCCTCTTAGTATCAGTTACCTTACTGTGAAGAGAAATTCCACATTTCTCAATACATCCTCAGAAGTCTTTATGCCCAGGGTACCTCTCCCTTAACTTCTCCAGGCTCATACTTTGCGCAAACTACTTCCCCTGCTTTGCTCTCTGCATGCTCCACTCCTTCAGCCACCATGGACTAGACTCCTGTCTTCAATGTTTCCTGCTTGCTCTTGTTTCCATGTGTTTGCATTAGGTCTTCTTTCTGCTTGAAATATTCTACCACCAAATACTAACCTTTACCTGGAATTGCCTCTTCATCCCGAAACCCTCAGTTTAGGGGTTTCGTAGATACTAGGATGGATTTAAGTGACTTTAGACTGTGTTCTTGTAATGCCCTGAATCTTCCTGATTTTACACTTAGCATCAGTGAATAGCATCTGGCTATTTTCTGTATCTCCCAGTAGACTACAAGTTCCCTGGGAATATGGCCCATCTCTTGTGCCTATCACGGTGCCTGGCACACTGGACAATGAGCATCTGTTTGTGTTAAATCTTTCTGTTAACCTGGTACACTTTCACCACTCAGTGTGTGCAGAAGCATTTGGGTTGATCAGTGAAATCTATATCCACAAGATAAAAATTCCAAAGTTATGCTTTATGCTTTACCAGATTGCCTTGATACTATATATCAAATAATTAAAATAATAAATGAATTATTCTTTTCTGCAATTCCTTTCCCAATTTATTATCTATATGTCTACATGAGCAGGAGCCTCAAAATTTTGCAATCTGGTAGAAACTGTTGCTATAATGTCACATGATTGCTTTTTTCATAAGCTAAAAATATATTATCTTTTCCTTAATAAGCAGAACAATAATCCTTTTATGTATGTGTGCATCTGTCTTTGAATGTTGATGGTAATTTCATATGCATTGTGTTATTTATTCCTCATAATTCCACCTTGAGGTAAATAGTACAATTTTTATTATCTCTATTTTATTGATGACACAACTGCACTCAGTGTACTTATTATTTAGCCTGAGCCACCAGACAGTGAGTGACAGACTAGATACATCTGGTTCAAAATGTGGAGTCTAGTTTATTTTCAGTTCTGAGTTATTTTGAGACCCCTCTAGTTCAAAGCCTAAAATAATTCATACTGTAAACCCCATGAGAACAAAGCCCATGTATGTTTCCTTCACCAATGTGTTCCGCAACATGGGCTTGGCAAAGAGTAGATACTTAATAATTACATGTTAAGTGAATGAATGAATGAACCTATACTGGGAATTCTTTTCATTGCCTTTCAAGCCTTTTATATTTGCAAATGGCGTACAGAGATGGCACCTTCTAAGGTACCTAACATGAAGAGGGATGCAGGATATTGAAGGGAATAGACAGACTCAGAGATGAATCTTGGCTCTGCTATTTATTAGTTTTGTGTTTTGGACCATTATTTCAATTCTAAATCTCAATCCTATCATCTAGAATTTCCATCATCTGGCTGAAACATAAAGTCAATATTACTTGCTTTATAGGGTTTTTGTGGGAGGTAAATGAAATAATGTATAAAAAGTATGTACCACAGGGTCTAGCATTTAGTAGACACTAGATAAATATTAGTAGCTCTCTTCCTGCTATGAGGGAAATGTGTTAATTCATAGCCATTTAGGTCAGCAAGAGAATCAATCATTAAATTTTTTTTTTCTAAATAGTCATTACATATTTATAATTCCAGGCTGCTTGATTTATATGTACTCTTCTTAGCTGCTTCTAAGCAGTTTCCAGCTTTTGCATACCCCCAGAGTTTATCTCATTCGTCTATATAGGTTGAAAATAAATTTTGAAAATCATACCAATATAACTCAACAGTCTTTCAGGCTAGTGGATTTAGTTGTGAGTTTTAGGTAGGAAAAATAACAACCGTAGTAAAATGTTTTGTAAATCCATACCTGATTGGAGAGAGGATATTAGAAGTTAAGCTCTATTCAATATATCCAGGCATTAAGCTACCTTTTGTATTTTGCTTGGTATGCTAATCCACACAGAAAGCATTACAGAAATCTTTTCATGAAGTCCTCTCTAAATGATTCCTTTAACCATGTGAGTGCCAAAATGTGCAGTTTTTCCTTCCATTCCAACTACCTAAGGACCCACAAAACAACATTTGTTTTGCTTTTAAACAAAAATTATATTAGGCATGAGTTGTGTTCAGGGGGTTAAGAAAACAGTTATACCGGTTTTTGATTCCTTTATGTTGACATATTAATTAAGTTAGTTAAATTAGTTCAATTTGTCCTTTCCTTCAAATGCCTTTGTTAAAAAAAATAAGTTGAAAAAATATGTTCTTAGCTATTTCTACAGCTGATTATTGCTGCTTGTTAAGTTTTGGGGACTCCTTTCCCTGTGAAAATAGGTGTGGATTTCTGAAGCAATGCGTAATCTACATCAATTGTTTCTGTAGTCTTTGCAGTCAGACTGTCCTTGGTTTGCACAGGGGCTCTGATTTGTTAGCTAAGTCGTTTTAACTGATAAGATTCTCAATTTCCCCACTGGTCAAAAGCAGTGATTAATATCCGTCTAACCAGTTAGTTGTGTGGATGAAATAATATATGTAGATCTCTCTGTCTGGAGCAGAAGCTCTATAAACATTAATCCCTTCTCCACTTCCCTCTGTTAAGTATTCTTTAATCATTTACATGCTTCTGATGGTTTTATGTCTAGTAATAATACCACTTTGCATATGTAACACATTCCAATTCTGCCAAGCACTATCCCATCCTATATTTTATTCTCATAACAAACCTGAGAGATGGGTACCCCTTCTGTTTGAAAGGTGAAACAATTTATTAAATTGTAAAGTTCTTAGATGTCAAGGACTATGTCTTTTGCTCTTTTCTTTGTTCTTTAGGCCGAGCTTAGCACAGAACTTGGCATACATTCGGGCTGTATAAATATTTGTTGGACAGAACTGATTGATGGGAAGAACAGTAACTTGTCCAAGGTCACACACAAGGTCTTGATGGCAAGATGAGAACAGGGTTCCTCTGACTTTCAGATTTTTCCATTAGACAAATGGTGAATTACATGTTTTTTCTCCACAAGGTCAATTCAGGGAAAATAAAAATATTTATGTGCCACAGTTTCCCAATTGAAATGAAAATAGCTTTATTGAGTCTTAAGGAAAAATATATTCCTCTACTTAGATTACTTACTTCTGCTGTAGAAAAGTGCCAATGAGAAATATTAGCACTATTTTTTCACCACTAAAATGTTAATATCTGGGCATATTTGAGAAGGAGCCACCCAGAGGCACTTTACAATCTTTTATCCCTTATATTTGCATAGCACTTTAGAATTCACAAAGTGCTTTCACAGGCATTATCTAATTATGTTTTTGAAACAATCCCAGGAAGAGGTATTACTACCAACCACACTTTGCAAGGGGTGCACTAAAGTTGAAAGGAGGGGGAACGACTGGCCTAAGGTCCCATACCAAGTGTGTAAAATAAGGCATTTCCTTCCATAGCATATATACTGAGGATGTCCTTTGCCTTTTCTGGGTACTGAGAGTGGAGACAAGATATATTCCCTAACTCAAAACAAAACAAACAAAAAATCTGAGCATTTGGGCATTTCTCTGTCTTTGCTCATGAGGCTCTTTTTTTTTAAATCCAGCTGAGTACAGGAACCTAAGAATGAACCAATCCAAAAAAAAAAAAAAAAAGAAAAAGAAAAAAAAAACTACCTTATTGACCTGGAGGCTTTCTGCTCTGAAGTCTCTGCTTTGTATGGGTAAGGAAGGCTACAGTGAGAATTATACTGTGAGCTACAAAATGAAGCTTCGTGGTCTTTAAGCTGCTCTGCATGACCTAGTTGGATGATTGATGCCACCAAATCAGAGGTCTGTTCTGTTTCATGGAATGCCAGTGATTTGGTACAGATTTGACTTGAAATATCTAGATCAATGATCAATTTTGTTATAGTCTGCACATATGATGAGACTTTAGAAATTTTTTACTAAATATGCATGTAGTGATCTTTCCTTCCCACCTTTATACATCTTATTTTTTCATATACTCCTCATTTGATTTTGTTTACTTGCAATTGAAGACTGAAATAAAACAAGTTTATCTAACCAGGTTGCCCGCTATGCGCAAGTGAACAGAGGTTTTTCCTCACCATTTGTCTTCCGGGAGATCTCCAGTCAGGTGCATATTTGTATAAAGCACCAAACCAGGAAGTATGAGGAGAGAGTAAGAATGGTGGGAGGGTGGGGGGGCGGGGGGCATGGCTTTCTGACGCTGGTCCTATCTCTCTGCATTCAGTCTCGCCCCACTGGTCTCCTTCTCTGTCTCCCTTCTATGGTTTGTCATTTGTCACCTCTACATGAGGTAAGAATTAATTTGAAGCTTTTTTTAAAAAGATTTTTTCTTCTTTTGATTCTAATACATCTGCTTCCTCCCTCATTTATACTTCACAGTTTAGTGTTGTAAGTGACATCATTTTCCAAATTCCTTTAAAATGTTAGGGTTGTCTACAGTTGTGATACCAATAATATCTTTTGCAGGGAGAAGGAACACTTGCAGAAAGTTTTGTTGACCTCAGACAACTTGCTATCCTTGGAGAAATCCAGAGCTGCTTTATATTTCATTTTCTGCTTTCTGACCCAATAGAAATAATCATTGACTTGTTTTAGACTTGGTTGTGTTTGCTAGCTGATTGATGAAGTCCACATTTAGTGGACTTGCTAAGTTTTTCTGTTCGTTCTTTGAATAATGCTGCTGAAAGTGAAATTAGACCCTCTATAGTAAGTGCTGTCTCAGTGGATAAGTGGATAGATTTAATCCATGGTAGGGAGGTCACCTTAGAGTTGGGTACATATAATTTTTTCTTCTTATATTTTCTTACATCTGCATTTCTAAAATATTGCTATGTACTTTTAAAATCAAAAAAAGAATAAGTGCAAAGATAAATCAATAAGGAGTTCAGTGAGTTGGAAATCTTCACAACATGTAATTTGCAATTATTTTGTCACTTTTGTGATGTTTATTAGTTTCCATATTTCCAACACATTAATGACTATATAAACAAAATTTGGTTCAATGTATCTTTGTTTAATGAGAATCAAAATCCCAAAAACCCATGCTCATGTCCAGAATTTCCCCAAAATATAATTAGTATAAATGATGAGAAAAGCTTGTGCTTTTTTTCCCCCATGTGGTAATTCAGTTTATTGTCAAAGGTAACATTCAGTCCAATGTTGTTCATGTTTAACAAATACTTAGAAGTCACCTAACTGCCCAAGTCACAATGCTCAGCCCTTAACTATTAAGATGCAATCCTAGAGTATTGCAATAACTTCTTAACTGATTTCCTTTCATTCTGTCTCTCTGTACACCCAGGTCAAACCTCTACACTGAGAATTCCTTTATGAAGCCATTTCTGATTCCTCATCAGAATAATTTCACCCTCTCTTCATTCATTTATGACACAACGCTTATTCTTGTCTAATGGCATATGATATATGTTATCATTAGACAACATATTCATTACAGATACTGAAGATGATTAGTTACAGATGTGTGGCAGATACAGATGCAGTGTGGCTACCCCTACATCCCATGCATTTTTAAGATAAACTATTGAGAATTACAAACACACAAAGAAGTGCACAGATCATGTATATGTTTCTCAATAAATTTTCACAAAGTGAACATGTTCATATAACCCCTTTCCAGAGCAATAAACAAAACATTACCAAGTTCCCAAGTGGGGGCCTCTGCTCCCTCCCAATCACAACTCTCCTTACCAAAGGTAACACCAGCTCACCTCTCATCACCGTAGATGAGTTTTAGTTTTTTGTGTATGGATTCTTTTACTCAATATTAAGTGTGTAAGTACTGGCATTGTTAGTAGTTTATTCATTAATACTGCTGCTTAGTATCCCATTTTGTGGATATACTACAATTTATCTATTCATTCTACTTTTGCTTACTTGTTTGGTTTACAAGTTTGGGGCTATTAGAAAGAGTGCTGCTATCTACATTCTAACATACAGCGTTCGGTAAACATTTATATACATACATTTCTGTTCATTCATTTATCCTTCTCTTGGGATATTAAATTGCCAACACGAAATCAAGAATTGCATTCTATTTTGTTTTAAAGACAGGAATGTGTTTCTGAAAATATTTGAGTTTTGAAGGCAACTAAAGGGAACTTCTTAAGCTGGTCCACTTTCCAATTCCAAACATTAGGACTCTTAAGTCTGTTTCAAGTTCTATTTCCCAGAAGTAAGCAAGCTAATTAATAGAGACTATTAATTTAAAAAAATCCGTTCTCAGTTTAAAACAAATAAACAAACCAAATATTCTGTAATATCAAAGAAAAAGGAGAAATCACAAAATGTAAAGGTAATATGAATTCCTAAAGAGGAACTTTCACATGAATTCCTAGAAAGTTTTATAAAAACAACTCATACCAATGGTTAGTAAACAGAAACTGGTTCTTAACAATGAACCCAGAAAAACTGACATAATTTCTAAAGTATAAAAAGTAAAATCTGTATTGAAAACATTTAATATAGTGTAGTTGAATTGTCCTTAAAGAAAATCAGATAAGTGAAATGGAAGACAGATTGGAGCAATTTTATTCCAAGAGGAGAAGGAGAATGAAAATATACTATGTAAGTAATAGGAGTCTCCCGAAAAGAACACAGAACAAAGAGGGATGACTAAATAAGCAAGGACATAATAAAATAAAATTAAAACTCTAGAACTAAAGTAAATAAATTCTCAAGATTGAGAACTAAGAGAAATTAAAAAGGCCTACTATGTTCCAAGTAAAATGTACAAATATAAACTACTACTGAAACACATTAACAATTTTAACTTTAATTTTTAATGCTAAAACTCAATGAAATAACATATCAAACAAATACTGATTAAATATTGGACTGGCCAAAAAGTTCGTTCGGGCATTTTTCATACCATCTTATGGAAAACCGAAAGGAATATTTTGGCCAACCCAATAATTTTTTAAAATACTTTTCCTGAATAAAACACTGGCAGATGTAATATAACATCTTAAACATGGAATTCCACACTTTGAGCTCAACAATGTCTTTTTTCCTTTTGCATTTTCTAGCATTTTGTTCACTTAGTACGTATTCCTATTTTATCTAAATTGAGCATCCTTTAGTCTTCTTATATAAATACATATTGTGCAGGTTATATCTTAATATATCCCCAGACATTCAAAAAGACTCATGGGATCACTGATGAATACAAGGAGTTAAATAATTGATTTCTCAAAGTGTAGGTACAATTTTGTACCAATAATGGAATATCCACTAAATGTGGCTGTTGTTTTTGAAAAGAAACAATTAGGTTTAATTAAACAACATCATTAAGACAGGGGAAAGACTAATAAAAATAAATTAGAATACAGAACACCAAAATTGAAGGAGAGCTAGTACTGAAAAATCTTAACTGGTATAACTGTTGGAGCAAAGTAGGATACAAAAGAAAAAAAAAGATGACAATTAATGGACTCTACCTTCAAGATAAAATACAGATATATGGGAAGAGTGAGAAGGTAAGAGAGAAGCTATAGAAGTGTTCAACTGCTCTTTCTTCCAAGGCAGTATGGAAAAAGACTACCCTAGTATTTCAAAACTTGTAATATATTACAAAATGAGTAATTATGCAATTAAGAAGGAAAGAGTAGAGGAGCTTCAAGATGGCGGAAAAGTAAGACGTGGAGATCACCTTCCTCACCACAAATACATCAGAAATACATCTACATGTGGAACAAGGGCTACAGAACACCGACTGTACACTGGCAGAAGACCTCATACCTCCCAAAAGGCAAGAAACTCCCCACGTACCTGGGTAGGGCAAAAGAAAAAAGAAAAAAACAGAGACAAAAGAATAGGGTTGGGACCCGCACCTCTGAGAGTGAGCTGTGAAGGAGGAAAGTTTTCCACACACTAGGAAGGCCCTTGCTGGGCGGAGACTGTGGGTGGCAGAGGGGGGAAGCTTCAGAGCCGCGGAGGATAGCACAGCAACAGGGGTGCGCAGGGCAAAGCGGAGAGATTCCCGCACCGAGGATCGGTGCCGACGGGCACTCACCAGCCCGAGGCTTGTCTTCTCACCTGCTGGGGCGGGTGGGGGCTGGGAGCTGAGGCTCAGGCTTTGGTCGGAGCGCAGGGTGAGTACTGGCGGGGTGAACACAGCCTGAAGGGGTTAGTGCACCACAGCTAGCCCGGAGGGAGTCTGGGAAAAAGTCTGGAGCTGCCGAAGAGGGAAGAGACTTTTCTTGCCTTTTGTTTCCTGGTGCACGAGGAGAGGGGATTAAGAGCACTGCTTAAAGGAGCTCCAGAGATAGTCGTGAGCTGCGGCTATTAGCACGGACCCCAGAGACGAGCATGAGACGCTAAGGCTGCTGCTGCCACCACCAAGAAGCCTGTGTGCAAGCACAGGTCACTATCCACACTGCCCCTCCCGGGAGGCTGTGCAGCCTGCCACTGCCAGGGTCCCATGATCCAGGGACATCTTCCCCGGGAGAACGCACGGCGTGCCTCAGGCTGGTGCAACGGTCACGCCAGCCTCTGCTGCCACAGGCTTGCCCCGCATCCGTATACCTCCGTACCCCCGGGCTGCGTGAGCCAGAGCCCCCGAATCAGCTGCTCCTTTAACCCTGTCCTGTCTGAGCAAAGAACAGACGCCCTCAGGTGACCTACAGGCAGAGGCGGGGCCAAATCCAAAGCTGAACTCCAGGAGCTGTGCAAACAAAGAAGAGAAAGGGAAATCTCTCCCAGCAGCCTCAGGAGCAGCAGATTAAATCTCCACAATCAACTTGATGTACCCTGCAACTGTGCAATACCTGAATAGACAACAAATCAACTTCGGGAGCAACGATATATATTTTTTCCCCCTTTTTCTCTTTTTGTGAGGGTGTATACGTATGCTTCTGTGTGTGATTTTGTCTCTATAGTTTTGCTTTTACCATTTGTCCTAGGGTTCTGTCTGTCCATGTTTTTTTTTTTTTTTTTCTTTTTGTATAGTTTTTAGCACTTGTTATCATTGGTGGATTTGCTTTTTTGGTTTGGTTGCTCTCTTCTTTCTTTCTTTCTTTCTTTTTTTAATTACTTTTTTAAACATTTTTTTGCGGTATGCGGACCTCTCACTGTTGTGGCCTCTCCCATTGCAGAGCACAGGCTCCGGGCGTGCAGGCTCAGCAGCCATGGGTCACGGGCCTAGCCACTCCATGGCATGTAGGATCTTCCCGGACCAGGGCACGAACCCGTGTCCCCTGCATCGGCAGGCGGACTTTTAACCACTGCACCACCAGGGAAGCCCTAAAACATTTTTTTGTTTTGTTTTGGGTTTTTTTTTTTTGCGGTACGCGGGCCTCTCACAGTTGTGGCCTCTCCCGTTGCGGAGCACAGGCTCCGGGCGTGCAGGCTCAGCAGCCATGGGTCACAGGCCTAGCCACTCCATGGCATGTAGGATCTTCCCGGACCAGGGCACGAACCCGTGTCCCCTGCATCGGCAGGTGGACTTTTAACCACTGCACCACCAGGGAAGCCCTAAAACATTTTTTTTTTGTTTTGGGGATTTTTTTTTTTTTGCGGTACGCGGGCCTCTCACTGTTGTGGCCTCTCCCGTTGCGGAGCACAGGCTCCGGGCGTGCAGGCTCAGCAGCCATGGGTCACAGGCCTAGCCACTCCATGGCATGTAGGATCTTCCCGGACCAGGGCACAAACCCGTGTCCCCTGCATTGGCAGGCGGACTTTTAACCACTGCACCACCAGGGAAGCCCTAAAACATTTTTTGTTTTTGTTTTTTGGGGTTTTTTTTTTTTTTTTTTTTTTTTTTTTTTTGCGGTACGCAGGCCTCTCACTGTTGTGGCCCCTCCCGTTGCGGAGCACAGGCTCTGGACATGCAGGCTCAGCAGCCATGGCTCACGGGCCCAGCCACTCCGCGGCATGTGGGATCTTCCCGGACTGGGGCACGAACCCGTGTATCAGCAGGCGGACTCTCAACCACTGTACCACCAGGGAAGCCCACTAAAACATTTTTTTAATAATTATTTTTATTTTGTATTTAAAAAACTATTTTATTTTACTTTATTTTATCTTCCTTTTCTTTCTTTCTTTCTTTTTTCTCCCTTTGATTCTGAGCCGTGTAGATAACAGGTTCTTGGTCCTCCAGCCAGGCATCATGGCTGTGCCTCTGAGGTGGGAGAACCAAGTTCAGGACACTGGTCCACAAGAGACCTCCCAGCTCCACATAATATCAAATGGTGAAAATCATCCAGAGATCTCCATCTCAATGCCAAGACCCAGCTCCACTCAAAGACCAGCAAGCTACAGTGCTGCATACCCTATGCCATCCAACAAACAAGACATAAACACAAGCCCATCCATTAGCAGAGAGGCCGCCTAGAATCATAATAAGGCCACAGACACCGCAAAACACAGCACCAGACGTGGACCTGCCCAACAGAAAGACAAGATCCAGCCTCATCCCAGAACAGAGGCACTAGTTGCCTCCACCAGGAAGCCTACACAACCCACTGAACCAACCTTAGCCACTGGGGACAGACACCAAAAACAGCAGGAACTATGAACCTGAGGCCTGTGAAAAGGAGACCCCAAACTGAGTAAGTTAAGCAAAATGAGAAGACAGAGAAACACACAGCAGATGAAGGAGCAAGGCAAAAACCCACCAGACCTAACAAATGAAGAAGGTATAGGCAGTCTACTGGAAAAGGATTCAGAATAATGATAGTAAAGATGATCCAAAATCTTGGAAATAGAATGGAGAAAATACAAGAAGCGTTTAACAAGGACTTAGAAGAGTGAAAGAGCAAACAGACGGTGATGAACAACACAATAAATGAAATTAAAACTTCTCTAGAAGTGATCAATAGCAGAATAACTGAGTCAGAAGAACGGATAAGTGACCTGGAAGATAAAACAGTGGAAAAAACTACTGCAGAGCAGAATAAAGAAAAAAAAAAAAAAAAAGAAAAGAATTTAGGACAGTCTCAGAGACCTCTGGGACAACATTAAATGTACCAACATTTGAATTATAGGGGTCCCAGAAGAAGAAGAGAAAAAGAAAAGGACTGAGAAAATATTTGAAGAGATTATAGTTGAAAACTTCCCTAATATGGGAAAGGAAACAGTTAATCAAGTCCAGGAAGCACAGAGAGTCCCATACAGGATAAATCCAAGGAGAAACACGTCAAGACACATCATAATCGAATTGGTAAAAATTAAAGACAGAGAAAAATTATTGAAAGCAACAAGGGAAAAATGACAAATAACACACAAGGGAACTCCCATAAGGTTAACAGCTGATTTCTCAGCAGAAACTCTACAAGCCAGAAGGGACTGGTATGATATACTTAAAGTGATGAAAGGGAAGAAACTACAACCAAGACTACTCTACCCAGCAAGGATCGCATTCAGATTCTATAGAGAAATCAAAAGCTTTACAGACAAGCAAAAGCTAAGAGAATTCAGCACCACCAGACCAGCTCTACAACAAATGCTAAAGGAACTTCTCTAAGTGGAAAACACAAGAGAAGAAAAGGACCTACAAACACAAAACAATTAAGAAAATGGTCATAAGAACATACATATCGATAATTACCTTAAACGTGAATGGATTAAATGCTCCAACCAAAAGACACAGGCTTGTTGAATGGATACAAAAACAAGACGTATATATATGCTGTCTACAAGAAACCCACTTCAGAACTAGAGACACATACAGACTGAAAGTGAGGGGATAGAAAAAGATATTCCATGCAAATGGAAATCAAAAGAAAGCTGGAGTAGCTATACTCATATCAGATAAAGTAGACTTTAAAATAAAGAACGTTACAAGAGACAAGGAAGGACACTACATAATGATCAAGGGATCAATCCAAGAAGAAGATATAAAAATTATAAATATATATGCACCCAACATAGGAGCACCTCAATACATAAGGCAAGTGCTAACAGCTATAAAAGAGGAAATTGATAGTAATAAAATAATAGTGGGGGACTTTAACACCTCACTTACACCAATGGACAGATCATCCAAAATGAAAATAAATAATGAGACAGAAGCTTCAAATGACACAGAAGACCAGATAGCTTTAACTGATATTTATATGTCGTTCCATCCAAAACCAGCAGATTACACTTTCTTCTCAAGTGTACACGGAACATTCTCCAGGATAGAACACATCTTGGGTCACAAATCAAGCCTCAGTAAATTTAAGAAAATTGAAAACATATGAAGCATCTTTTCTGACCTCAATGCTATGAGATTAGAAATGAATTACAAGGAAAAAAACATAAAAAACACAAACACATGGAGGCTAAAAATTACATTACTAAATAACAAACAGAACACTGAAGAAATGAAAGAGGAAATCAAAAAATACCTAGAAACAAATGACAATGAAAACACGATGATCCAAAATCTATGGGATGCAGCAAAAACAGTTCTAAGTGGGAAATTTATAGCTATACAAGCCAACTCAAGAAACAAGAAAAATCTCAAGTAAACAATCTAACCTTACACCTAAAGGAACTAGAGAAAGATGAACAAACAAAACCCAAAGTTAGCAGAAGGAAAGAAATCATAAAGATCAGAGCAGAAATAAATGAAATAAAAACAAAGAAAACAATAACAAAGATCAATAAAACTAAAAGCTGGTTCTTTGAGTAGATAAACACAATTGATAAACCATTAGCCAGACTCATCAAGATAAAGAGGGAGAGGACTGAAATCAATAATTACAAACGAAAAAGGAGAAGTTACAACAGTCAATGCAGAAATACAAAGCATCCTAAGAGACTACTACAAACAACTCTATGCCAATAAAATTGACAATCTGGAAGAAATGGACAAATTCTTAGAAAGGTATAACTTTCTGAGACTGAACCAGGAAGAAACAGAAAATATGAACAGACCAATCACAAGTAATGAAATTGAAACTGTGAGTAAATATCTTCTAACAAACAAAAGTCCAGGACCAGATGGCTTCAGAGGTAAATTCTATCAAACATTTAGAGAACAGCTACCACCTATCCTTCTCAAACTCTTCCAAAAATTTGCAGAGGAAGGAACACTCCCAAACTCATTCTATGAGGCTACAATCACCCTGACACAAAAACCAGACAAGGATACTACAAAAAAAGAAAATTACAGACCAATATCACTGATGAATATAGATGCAAAAATCCTCAACAAAACACTAGAAAACAGAACTAACAACACATTAAAAGGATCATACACCACGATCAACTGGGATTTATCCCAGGGATGCAAGGATTCTTCATTATAAGCAACTCAATCAATGTGATACACCATATTAAAAAATTGAAGAATAAAAACCATATGATCATCTCAATAGATGCCAAAAAAGCTTTTGACAAAATTCAACACTGATTTATGGTAAAAACTCTCCAGAAAGTGGACATACAGGGAACCTACCTCAACATAATAAAGAGCATATATGACAAACCCACAGGAAACATCATTCTCAGTGGTGAAAAACTGAAAGCATTTCCTCTAAGATCAGGAACGAGACTAGGATGTCCACTCTCACCACTATTATTCAACATAGTTTTTGAAGTCCTAGCATGGTAATCAGAGAAGCAAAAGAAATAAAAGGAATACAAATTGGAAAAGAAGTAAAGCTGTCACTGTTTGCAGATTACATGATACTATACATAGAGAATCCTAAAGATGCCACCAGAAAACTACTTGAGCTAATCAATGAATTTGGTAAAGCTGCAGGATACAAAATTAATGCACAGAAATCTCTTGCATTCTTATACACTAATGATGAAAAATCTAAAAGAGGAATTATGGAAACACTCCCATTTACCACTGCAACAAAAAGAATAAAATACCTAGGAATAAACCTACCTAGGGAGAAAAAAGACGTGTATGCAGAAAACTATAAGACACTGATGAAAGAAATTAAAGACGATACACACAGATGGAGAGATATACCATGTTCTTGGATTGGAAGAATCAATAATATGAAAATGACTATACTACCCAAAGCAATCTACAGATTCAATGCAATCCCCATCAAATTACCAATGGCATTTTTTATGGAACTAGAAAAAATCATCTTTTAATTTGTATGGAGACCCAAAAGACCCCAAAAGAGAAAGCAGTCTTCAGGGAAGAAAATGGAGATGGAGGAATCAGTCTCCCTGACTTCAGAATATACTACAAAACTTCAGTAATCAAGACAATATGGTACTGGCACAAAAGCAGAAATATAGATCAATGGAACAAGATAGAAAACCCAGAGATAAACCCATGCACATATGGTCAGCTAATCTATGACAAAGGAGGCAAAGATATACAATGGAGAAAAGACAGTCTCTTCAATAAGTGGTTCTGGGAAAACTGGACAGCTACATGTAAAAGAATGAAATTAGAACACCCCCTAACACCATACACAAAAATTAACTCAAAATGGATTCAAGACCTAAATGTAAGACTGGACATTTTAAAACTCTTAGAGGAAAGCATAGGAAGAACACTCTTTGACATAAATGACAGCAAGATCTTTTTTGATCCACCTCCTAGAGTAATGGAAATAAAAACATAAATAAACAAATGGGACCTAATGAAACTTACAAGCTTTTGCACAGCAAAGGAAACCATAAACAAGACTAAAACACAGCCCTCAGAATGGGAGAAAATATTTGTAAATGAATCAACAGACAAAGGATTAATCTCCAAAGTATATAAACAACACATTCAGCTCAATATTAAAGAAATAAACAACCCAATCCAAAAATGGGCAGAAGACCTAAATAGACATTTCTCCAAAGAAGACATACTGATGACCAAGAAGCAAATGAAAAGGGGCTCAACATCATTAATTACTAGAGAAATGCAAATCAAAACTACAATGAGGTATCACCTCACGCTAGTTAGATTGGGCATCATCAGAAAATCTACAAACAACAAATTCTGGAGAGGATGTAGACAAAAGGGAACCCTCTTGCACTGTTGGTGGGAATGTAAATTCATACACCCACTGTAGAGAACAGTATGGAGGTTCCTTAAAAACTAAAAATAGAATTACCATATGATCCAGCAATCCCAGTACTGGGCATATATCCAGAGAAAACTGTAATTCAAAAGGACACAGGCATCCCAATGTTCATTGCAGCACTATTTACAATAGCCAGGTCATGGAAGCAACCTAAATGCCCATTGACAGATGAATGGATGAAGAAGTGGTGGTACATATATACATTGGAATATTAGCCATAAAAAGGAATGAAATTGAGTCATTTGTTGACACGTCGATGGATCTAGAGACTATCATACAAAGTGAAGTAAGTCAGAAAGAGAAAAACAAATATAGTATATTAATGCATGTATGTGGAACCTAGTAAAATGGTACAAATGAACCAGTTTGCAGGGCAGAAGTTGAGAGACAGATGTAGAGTACAAACGTATGGACACCAAGGGGGAAAAACAGCAGTAGGGTTGGGATGGTGGTGTGCTGAATTGGGCGATTGGGATGGACTTTTATACACTGATGTGTATAAAATTGATGACTAATAAGAACCTGCAGTATAAAAAACAAACAAGCAAACAAACAAAAACAAGTAATACTAATCTTTCTTTGGGTTATTTGTATGGACATATGTTAATATAAATGTTTCAGACATTACATGAAATTTCTAAAAATCTTATATATTCTGGTATAATGTTATAAGTCATAATTATAGTTATTACCTTACAATGTATATCTCAGAAATAACTAGATTTCCTTGTCAATTGCATTATTGTGAACTTTCATCAAATCTTTAACTGTGGTCATTTTTAAGTCTTTGGCATTTACAGACAGCTCTGGGTGTACTCTGATGCTTTTGCAAATATGTTCCCATAAAAGAGTTTCATCTTCAAGGAATTCATGGAAAAGACTCTGACAAGTACAGGTTTCTGGTAATTGACTATACTGCTGAACTGAATGAATAAGCATTTTCATAACTCTAATGGAAAACTGATGAATTCATAAAAGTGCTAACAAAATATTAAGATGAAAAAAAAATTAATTACATGGGACTGAGTGAACTGCAAAAAAAATACAAACACATGGAGGCTAAACAATACACTACTTAATAACTAAAAGATCACTGAAGAAATCAAAGAAGAAAACAAAAAATACCTAGAAACAAATGACAATGAAAAAACGATGACCCAAAACCTGTGGGATACAGCAAAAGCAGTTTTAAGAGGGAAGTTTATAGCAATACAATCCTACCTTAAGAAACAAGAAACTTCTCAAATAAACAACCTAACCTTACACTTAAGCAATTAGAGAAAGAAGAGCAAAAAAACCCCAAAGTTAGTAGAAGGAAAGAAATCATAAAGATCAGATCAGAAATAAATGAAAAAGAAATGAAGGAAACAATAGCAAAGATCAATGAAACTAAAAGCTGGTTCTTTGAGAAGATAAACAAAATTGATAAACCATTAGCCAGACTCATCAAGAAAAAAAAGGGAGAAGACTCAAATCAATACAATTAAAAATGAAAAAGAAGGAACAACTGACACTGCAGAAATACAAAGGATCATGAGAGATTACTACAAGCAACTATATACCAATAAAATGGACAATCTGGAAGAAATGGACAAATTCTTACAAATGCACAGTGTTCTGAGACTGAACCAGGAGGAAATAGAAAATATGAACAGACCAATCACAAGCACTGAAATTGAAACTGTGATTTAAAAACTTCCAACAAACAAAAGACCAGGACCAGATGGTTTCACAAGTGAATTCTATCAAACACTTAGAGAACAGCTAACACCTATAATTCTCAAACTCTTCCAAAATATAGCAGAGGGAGAAACACTCCCAAACCCATTCTATGAGGCCACCATCACCGTGATACCAAAACCAGACAAAGATGTCACACAGGAAGAAAACTACACGCCAATATCACTGATGAACATAGATGCAAAAATTGTCAACAATATGCTGGCAAACAGAATCCAACAGTACATTAAAAGGATCATACACCATGACCAAGTGGGGTTTATCCCAGGATGCAAGGATTCTTCAATATACACAAATCAATCAATGTGATACACCATATTAACAAACAGAAGGATAAAAACCATATGATCATCTCAATGGATGCAGAAAAAGCTTTTGACAAAACTCAACACCGATTTATGATAAAAAACCCTCCATTAAGTAGGCATAGAGGGACTTTCCTCAACATAATACAGGCCATATATGACAAACCCACAGCCAACATCGTCCTCCATGGTGAAAAACTGAAACCATTTCCACTAATATCAGGAACAAGACAAGGTTGCCCACTCTCACCAGTATTATTCAACATAGTTTTGAAAGTTTTAGCCACAGCAATTAGAGAAGAAATAGAATTAAAAGGAATCCAAATCGGAAAAGAAGAAGTAAAGCTGTCACTGTTTGCAGATGACATGATACTATACATAGAGAATCCTAAAGATGCCACCAGAAAACTACTAGAGCTAATAAGTGAATTTGGTAAAGTAGCAAGATACAAAATTAATGCACAGAAATCTCTTGCATCCGTATACACTAATGATAAAAAATATGAAAGTGAAATTAAGAAAACACTCCCATTTACCACTGCAACAAAAAGAATAAAATACCTAGGAATAAATCTACCTAAGGAGACAAAAGACCTGTATGCAGATATCTATAAGACACTGATGAAAGAAATTAAAGATGATACAAACAGATGGAGAAGTATACCATATTCTTGGATTGGAAGAATCAACATTGTGAAAATGACTATACTACCTTAAGCAATCTACAGATTCAGTGCAATCCCTATCAAACTACTACTGGCATTTTTCACAGAACTAGAACAAAAAATTTCACAATTTGTATGGAAACAAAAAAGACCCCAAATAGACAAAGCAATCTTAAGAAAGAAAAATGGAGCTGGAGGAATCAGGCTCCCTGACTTCAGACTATACTACAAAAACAACAGTAATCAAGACAGTATGGTACTGGCACAAAAACAGAAAGATAGATCAATGGATCAGGATAGAAAGCCCAGAGATAAATCCACACACATATGGTCACCTTATCTTTGATAAAGGAGGCCAGAATATACAGTGGAGGGAAGAAACCCTCTTCAATAAGTGGTGCTGGGAAAACTGGACAGCTACATGTAAAGAATGAAATTAGAACACTCCCTAACACCATACACAAAGTAAACTCAAAATGGATTAAAGAGCTTCCCTGGTGGCTCAGTGGTTGAGTGTCTGCCTGCTGATGCAGGGGACATGGGTTCGTGACCCGGTCCAGGAGGATCCCAAATGCCACAGAGCGGCTGGGCCCGTGGGCCAAGGCCGCTGAGCCTGCACATCCGGAGTTCCATGGTGAGAGAGGCCACAACAGTGATAGGCCCGCATACCACAAAAAAAAATTGGATTAAAGACCTAAATATAAGGCCAGACACTATCAAACCCTTAGAGGAAAACATAGGCAGAACACTCTATGACATAAATCACAGCAAGATCCTTTTTGACCCACCTCTTAGAGAAATGGAAATAAAAACAAAAATAAACAAATGGGGCCTAATGAAACTTAAAAGCTTTTGCATAGCAAAGGAAACCATAAACAAGATGAAAAGACAACCCTCAGAATGGGAGAAAATATTTGCAAATGAAGCAACTGACAAAGGATTAATCTCCAAAATTTATAAGCAGCTCATGCAGCTCAATATCAAAAAGCAAACAACCCAATCCAAAAATGGGCAGAAGACCTAAACAGACACTTCTCTAAAGAAGATATACAGATTGCCAACAAACCCATAAAAGAATGCTCAACATCATTAATCATTAGAGAAATGCAAATCAAAACTACAATGAGATATCATCTCACACCAGTCAGAATGGCCATCATCAAAAAATCCACAAACAATAAATACTGGAGAGGGTGTGGAGAAAAGGGAACCCTCTTGTACTTTTGGTGGGAATGTAAATTGATGCAGCCACTATGGAGAACAGTATGGAGGTTCCTTAAAATCAACAAATAGAACTACCATACAAACCCGCAATCCCACTACTGGGAATATAGCCTGAGAAAACCATCATTCAAAAAGAGTCATGTACCAAAATGTTCATTGCAGATCTATTTACAATAACCAGGACATGGAAGCAACCTAAGTGGCCATCAACAGATGAATGGATAAAGATGTGGCACATATATTACTCAGCCATAAAAAGAAACAAAACTGAGTTATTTGTAGTGAGGTAGATGGACCTAGTGACTGTCATACAGAGTGAAGTAAGTCAGAAAGAGAAAAATAAATACCATATGCTAACACGTATATATGGAATCTAGAAAAAAATGGTCATGAAGAAACTAGGGGCAAGACAGGAATAAAGACACAGACCTACTAGAGAATGGACTTGAGCATACACGGAGGGAGAAGGGTAAGCTGGGACAAAGTGAGAGAGTGGCATGGACATATATACACTACCAAACATAAAATAGATAGCTAGTGGGAAGCAGCCGCATAGCACAGGGAGATTAGCTCGGTGCTTTGTGAACACCTAGAGGGGTGGGATAGGGAGGGTAGGAGGGAGGGAGATGCAAGAGGGAAGAGATATAGGGACATATGTATATGTATAACTGATTCACTTTGTTATAAAGCAGAAACTAACACACCATTATAAAACAATTATACTCCAATAAAGGTGTTGAAAAAAAGGAAACAGTAAAATAAGAGCATAAAATAGGATTATAGAAGATGACATCTAAATAACAATTAGAACAATAAATTTTAATGCTTTAAAATCTCTATAAAAATGTGAAAGACCTTATATTGAATTGATAAAATATATTAAAAATATAGAGTACATTTTTTAGACTCTACATGTAAACACCTATGGGGAGTGCTCCAAGGCCCACACCGAGTTCCCTGGGTTAGCGCTTCTCTGACGTCCACCTTCATCATAAATTTGGGGTCCTTAGCACAGATGTATGCCAGACAGAATCTCACTTGCTTCCCCCTTCCTTGCCAGGACCAGATTGACCCCCTTCATGGAAGCACCAGCCTAAGCATGATTATAATTGGGGACTGCTATTTTTAAGGGATAAATTTGAGGAAGGATTTTTGCTGGAACAGGTAATACAAGGTGAAACCTTTAGCATTGGTGACTCACAAATCAACAACGCAGAATTTTTGCAAGTAATTGAAACCATTAGCCTTCTTCAAAACTTTTTAGTTTTTATAACTAGGCAAGCAAAGTTAGTAAAGAGAGTTTGCATGGTATTAAAGATCAGAGAAAGTTATTGGTGGGTACAGATTCTGTCAAAACACACAGCAGATACACGCAGAGAGGAGGTATTCCACAAGCAGCTCACCAGCGTTCTCCCCAAGCTGGACCTCCTTTTCCTTCTCTGCAGTTTCATCTGCACAGCCAACAACTCCACTCATGCTTTAGTAAATGTTCTCTTTAGACTAAATCGAAGATGTAATCAAAGGAAATCCTTCGCTATTCCCAACGTAGGCAAGATTAGCCAGCATGAGTACAAAGTGCCTTCAGTGCCAAATATTAAGAGTTATGCCAGTTATTAAAGAGCATGGTCATGACTTTTTTTTTTTTAACAAGGACGGAGTAATGAAAGACATCAGGGCTATTCACAGGTTTATATCGCACTTCACGCAGGCAGTGTGTGCAGCTGTGGAAAAGAGTGAGTGAGTTGTTGAATTTTGTCAGGCAGAAGTGAAAAAATTAAGAAGACAAATCACTCAGATGAAAAACAAACAAACAAAAAAAGAACAAGAAGGAAGATTGCAGCAGGCAATGGTAAGCAAACAGATGCCGTCTGAAAGTTTGGAACCCATGTTTGGTCCTCTGATGCCATGAGTCTGTAGCTGAGGTAGAAGTACGCTGGGAGATGCAGAGCTTTCTGATCCTCCTCCCTCTTAGTCTGATTTTCACACACAGTCAAGAAACCACTTCGAGCCTTTCTCACATGAAAAGTAGAGTATTTATGCCTTGATCTCAAGCCATGAGCTCTTCCAATTATGCTTCCATTAGTGCCAGACTGAAATATTCTGGAAGTGGAGCAGGATGAAACTTTGATTGACCCCCGTCCCCCTAACATTAGGGAGTACTCACGTTTGAGGAATTTGCCACCACTGACATATACCCAAGAGGGCTCCAGGAACACTCAGACCTCCCAGAATTAATTAAAGAAGATGCACTCTCCACTTAGCACTGTTTTTCTTAATTACTTATTGAGACAATATTTGAAAACTTGTTCTGAGGGAGAATTGCTTTCTTAGATCCCTGGACTCCCAAGAGGAGAGTCCTTGTTCACAGAACTTGTTGGAGCTTCACATATGCAGATCCTCACCTTTGGTCCCAGTGTGCAGGTTTTAAGACACAGCCATTAAGATAATCAAATTGCCTAATTCTGGTGTGATTCAAGGGTGTACAGTTAAGTTTAGGCAAAGTAAAATAATGAACATAGGTTTTGTTCTTTAAAATAAATTAGAAATTAGAGACTAAGCACAAGTAACTATAAATGTTCTATAATTAATCTATAAATGAAAATTTTACTCCTTGCACTATCATGCCTTAAATTTACTTTTCCCAAAAGAAAATGAATTTAGTAGAGCTTTCAAAGAACTTTCTTTCTATGATAAGCCAAGTTCATCTTTATCAGGAAACTTTTAAAAATAATTCCATGAAGTCTGATTGGCACAAATCAGATATATCTTCTCTTGTCATATTGGATATGACTATGTGAGATCAAAAGAGAGGGCTTTGCTTCAACGTTTTACTACTAGCCTAATATGTATTGACACTTAAAATGATTGACTTTTAAATAATGTAGAAATGATAATTACCAGTAAGTAATCATCCAAATAAGTATGTCATCAAATAACTTATTTTTCTTTTGGAGGATTACAGTGACTGCTATGTTGTATTAGCCAATTCATGGTCTCAGTTCCAGTCTTAAAGGAAGGATGTACAGTAACGGAGGACAGAAAGGAATTATGTACCAGACTCAAATTTTGTGATGAACAGATTTCAGACACAGTGGATTTAGTTCAGTTCCTATGTAGTGCATTTAATTCATTTAGATTTCCTGATAAATCCTGGTGTTAATTCAATTTGTGGAGGAAAGATATTTAATAAACTGTTTGGGAATCTTGATGAATAAATATTCATTTTAAATCTGGGGAAAAAATAAACCTATGGGCTACAGGTAAAAAAATGTACTCAGGATCTATATTTTATCTTTATAGTCTTTTTTACCCCAAGTGTAGAGATTGTATCAACATTTCTCAGATTGGAGGAAAATAAAATAACTTTTTAAATCTGGTTGTAGCTCAATTTAAATTCAGGGAATATTAAACTAAACACAACTTTCTATCTTGAGTTTATAAATTGAGAGTAAAAGAAATATGAAATGAAAAAACTAAACATTCCACTTAAAATCATAGAAAAGTAAGGATAAACATTAAAAGAAGCAAATTGTCAACAGCTATTTTCAGGATATTAGCCAAAGTGGACAAATTTGCCTGTAAATATTGATCAAAGTACCTGACTAATCGCCTTTACGTCACGTTGTAAAGTATAAATGTGATAACATTGGACAATGTTGGGGTTCATTCTTATTTAGACTTCCAGATTACATATTGTGGGTGTAAATCAGGAGATTTTAGTGGCACAGTAGGCTAAATGTATGACGTGATTCAAAGGTACTGATTGTGATATAATGCTTAGTACATTTAAACTTATTAATATAGTAGATAAGACTTTCATAGAAGACTGATGATGCTCATAGTTGCTATGAATGAAAATTACCAGCATAAGGTTTATTCTAACAAGATTCTATACATTTCATGTTATTATATTTATTTTATAAATTTATTTTGAATGTAAGAAATCTGACATGAAGTAGAGTATTCTGAAAGCTGTGTTTTCCTTTGTGGCAATTGCAGAAATTCTAGGAGTTTTCATGAAAATGAATATAATAAGAAATACAATAGTAAGAAATCCATTTTATGCATCAAGTTCTTGAATACTTTTTTGAATGTTTGTCACGCTCAGTTTCAGCAAGCTCAGTGCATAATTTAGGTATTGGAAGCATTACTTCATATCATTGTTTGGTTTTAACATCTAGCCTAAGTTATTTCCCAGGTAACAAATGTATTTGACACTATTACAGATAAAATTTTTTGTTTGGTTACATATTAACCTGCCATTTCTCCAGTGCTTTGTTTTAATATGTTCAGATTATATACAATTCATGTCACTCTACCTAAGCCATGCTGAACTATAAAATCCCAAAATATAGCTAAAAAATGTAATAAAATATTTTTCAAGTGATGATATGCTTTTATTCATCATCTAGGAGGTAAATTTGACAAGCCATTTGTCATAGAAAGTTTGAAACCCTAGGTACTGAAATTATTTCTACTCCATTTATGTTTTATTATGTTCATTATAGTCAAAATATGTCAGGTTAATCACTGTTGTCATGTGTTTTCTTACATCTGTTACTTAATATTTTTCACTCTATCTCTGTTAATATATATATATATAGGGTCACTGTTAACTTCTTCCAATATGCTTAAAAATACATTTCATTCACTATATAATCTAGACTAGAGTTAATCTTGATGCCTTTGTTTTCACATTTTTTCATTAAGAGAGACCAAGGCATATTTGGAGGAGTAAACCATTTTTTTAAGAGGATAAATATAGTCCATATAAATGTGGTAGGATGCAATGAATTTACAGAAAAAAAAGTAGAAAATAATGCTACCTTTTGAGAATTAAGCTAGTAAGGTACACATAAAGAGTGTGGTTAGAGACTTACTGTTGATATTAAGGTAGGGAGTACTTGAATATTTACATAAAAAAGGAAATAATTATTTGTGGGGGGGAGGAGATGTTATGGTGAATCACTGATGGCTGAGATCTCCTGGGAGAGGAGACAGATATCTGTATTTTTAACAAACTCTCCTTGTAATTCTTTTGTAAACTGTGGAGGTTTGTATGGAATTTGAGTTTGATATTTATATTTTGCTCATTTTGTTGTTAAGTAATTTTTCCTGAACTTTTAGAAAATGTCTTTGTTTAATTAGCTTGTCTTCACAGAGCTAACTAGCTAACTTCACAGAGCATTTTCTTCTATTTGTGTGTTTATATTTATTTTATTTATGTTTTTCCTTTCTTTGCTTCTCCTTAATGTGGATTCTTATTCTAGAAGGGAGCTCTAGTGGGTCAGGTTCGAGTTCATATGGGACAAACTGCTTCCGCCCCTCTGATGATCTTGCCGGGCACCCCTTGAATTCACTTACCTGCTAATGTTGGGGAAAACCCCTCAGTTTTAGCTGTTGTTATCAAATTGGTCTGCTGCATATTCCAGGGACTATCTTTTGGTCATTTGGTGTTCTCTCGTTTTCAGGTCAAACATCACTTTGCTTCTGTCAGACCTTATGTCAATAATATACAAATTCCTGTGGTTGTTGGCAATTTTTCCCCACCTGTGGACATATCTGTGTTTGTAGGGATATCTCATCACATAGTTTTGTTGTAAGTGTTCTCTGGTTGGCTTTGATTTTGCAGTTTAGTTACTTTGTCCAATTTTATGTGGGAATTCAAGATACAAAACTATGCCATGATATTCTAAATTTATATTTGTAAACAGTTCTACAGGTGATTCTTGTATACCACTGCTTTAAATCATAGTGTTTTAGCTTTAGAGCCTACCGTCAACTAACCTCAGTCTATGTCCCTCTTAGTTTAAACATATGGGAGAGAAAACCTGAGTAACTATTAACCAGCAAAGGTTTGCTTGTCCTCAAGTCCAGTCATGGTCTAATCAGCAATGGGTGGCGACAGGAACTGATATACACTTTTGTGTAAGACTAAACATTACAGATCAGTAAAGGAAAAGGAAATGGCTGCTTAACATTTATTATAACTTTTACTCATAGTTTTCTCTGAAATATTAAAACATGTGACTAAAATTATGAAGAAGACTTTTTTTCTCATGCTGTTATCTTTGCCTGAACTCAGCCTGTGCCCCATCACTTTGCTGACTGATTCCAACTTTTTCTTCACGTGTCAGTCCTGATACTTCCTAGAAGACTTCCTTGACATATTCCTTTCCCTCAGTCTGAGTTACATGTTTTCTCATTCACCCATCACATTTTAGTTTTTTGTCTGTTTGTTTCTCTTCAAATAAGACACTAAATTCCTTAGGGTAAGAGCTGTACTTTTTCTCTCTGTATCTCTACCACCTGGTACAATATTTTCCATGTAGAAGGAACTGAGAATGATGAATGAGTAATTTATGAATGAATGAATGAACATAAATCATAAATAATTTTACCACTTAGCATTTATCATTGGTGGTTTAATGGTAGGCTAAATAATGTCCCCCAAAAGATATCTACTGCCTAATCTCTAGAACCTACAAATATGTTACTTAGTACAGCAAAAGTGTATTTGGAGATGTGATTAAGGATCCTGAGATGGGAAGAATATCCTGGATTATCTGGGTGGGTCCTAAATATAATCAGAATGGTCCTTATAAGAAGGAGGCAATGGGAAATAGGAGATGTGATGTGAGAAGGAAGAAGTTGGAGTAACGTGAGGAAGGGGCCACAGGCCAAGAAATGCAGGCAGCCTCTAGAAACTAAAATAGGCAAAGAAAAAGATTTCTCTCTGAACACTCCAGAAGGAACACAAACCAGATGACCCATTAATTTTAGACTTTGGACCTTCAGTACTGTAATAGAATAAATTTCTATTGTTTTTTTCCCACTCAGTTTGTGGTAATTCGTTACAGAAGCAAGAAGAGACCAATACACTTTTGTATTTTTCTTGCTCTTTCTGATCAATAACATATACTTCTATGTTATTGAATCAACTGACAATTGTTTCATGTCATGTGGAGAATATATTCTCAGTAAAGATTTGAAGACATTCTTCATTTTAATAACTGCTTTTTGTCTATGAGTCTTCACAAGGTACTAAGGGATAGATTCTAGTCCCATAAATATGATAGTCACTACCAGAATTTTTTTTTCTTCTGAAATGTTTTTGCCACAAGCAAGCTTTTATCTTCTTCCTCATTGTTACTTTGTATTTTCAATATCTGACCTTCAGAGATTGAGACATCTCCCAACATACATTAGACCACACAAGGGCACTTAATCATGTAAACAGTGAACTCAGTCTCACTGCTAATTTTTATCTAATGGCAAATTCCTTAGCTGTAAGTACTTTGATGGTGATGAAAGGAAATACTTTTTATCTTATTATTCCACAAGACACATTTCAATGTGAGAATCTCAACCTGTGTTGGTTGTAATTATAATTTAAAAATCTTGACTCTTTTTTTCTTTCTTGATTGCAGATACATTAGCATTACTTTGGAATACAATGCCACTCCAACTTCATTTTTCTCTTTGGAATGTGTAATGTAAGAAAAAAAAAAAAAGGATGATGCACCTAGCAATATTTTATCCATGAAAAGGACATTAATTTTTCCTTTTTGCTTTTATTATGTTATCAGCTATGTTGGAGGTAATGGATTACAGTGAAGCTGTCTTCACTGTGATTCATCAGCCTTGGGGGTGGGGAGGGTGACCACCAATCTGCTCTTAGTGATTGGTTTCTAAAAGACATGGCCTTTTGTGCCATGAAAAAAGAAGTTTCTAAGCCTTAGAATTACACTTAGCAAGAAGGCAGAAAATGTACTTATTGCCAATGAGTAAATTAAGATGACAAAAAAAGGATATAGAATTGTTTAGGTTTCATCTCTTTTGCAGAAATGAGGAATACAATGGTTTCTCACATAGTTACATATCCACAGGTTTTTTACCTGTAGAATTATTAAACACCAAAAGCAGCTTGTGGTTTGGAAGATTTCACATTTACAAGAGCAGCCAAATAGAACTGTTTGATTTAAGTGGCTACTCCTAGATCCCTGGCTTAACTCTGAAAAAAAGGTTGAGATATAAATCTGATTTATAAATTATCCAGTTTAAATAATTGGTAATTGACTAGGCAGTTAAAACAGCTAGACTATCTAATTTTAATCTGTTAATCCTCCAAAGTTTAAAATGCTTTGATCATCACACGTGATAGACTCAGTCAGATACTAATGCCATTAATTGCTGTTATTTTAGCAAGCTTTTATTTTTCTATTTATTTTTAACATCTTTCTTTGGGAATAATTGCTTTACAATGTTGAGTTAGTTTCTGCAGTATAACAAAGTGAATCAGCTATATGTATACATATATCCCCATATCCCCTCCCTCTTGAGCCTCCCTCCCACCCTCATATCCCACCCCTCTAGGTGGTCACAAAGCACCAAGCTGATCTCCCTGTGCTATGCAGCTGCTTCCCACTAGCTATCTATTTTACATTTGGTAGTGTATATATGTCAATGCTACTCTCTCACTTCATACCAGCTTACCCTTCCCCCTACCCCATGTCTTCAAGTCCATTCTCTACGTCTGCATCTTTATTCTTGTCCTGTCCCTAGGTTCATCAGAACCATTTTTTTTTTTTTTTTAGATTCCATGTATATGTGTTAGCATATGGTATTTGTTTTTCTCTTTCTGACTTACTTCACTCTGTATGACAGACTCTAGCTCCATCTACCTCACTACAAATAACTCAATATTGTTTCTTTTAATGGATGAGTAATACTTCATTGTATATATGTGCCACATCTTCTTTATCCATTCATCTGTCGATGGACAATTAGGTTGCTTCCATGTCCTGGCTATTGTAAATAGTGCCGCAATGAACATCGTGGTACATGTCCCTTTTTGAATTTTGGCTTTCTCAGGGTATATGCCCAGTAGTAGGATTGCTGGGCCATACGGTAGTTCTATTTTTAGTTTTTTAAGGAACCTCCGTACTGTTCTCCATAGTGGCTGTATCAATTTACATTCTCACCAAGAGTGCTGGAGGGTTCCCTTTTCCTTACACCCTCTCCAGCATTTATTGTTTATAGATTTTTGGATGATGGCCATTCTGACCTGTATGAAGTGATACCTCATTGTGGTTTTATTTGCATTTCTCTAATGATTAGTGATGTTAAGCATCCTTTCATGTATTTGTTGGCAATCTGTATGTTTTCCTTGGAGAAATGTCTATTTAGGTCTTCCACCCATTTTTGCATTGGGTTGTTTGTTTTTGTGATATTAAACTACATGAGCTGCTTATATATTTTGGAGATTAATCCTTCATCAGTTACTTTGTTGGCAAATATTTTCTCCTATTCTGAGGGTTGTCTTTTCATCTTGTTTATGATTTCGTTTGCTGTGCAAAAGCTTTTAAGTTTCATTAGGTTCCATTTGTTTATTTTTGTTTTTATTTCCCTTTCTCTAGGAGGTGGGTCAAAATGGATCTTGCTATGATTTATGTCATGGAGTGTTCTACTAATGTTTTCCTCTAAGAGTTTTGTAGTGTCCAGTCTTACATTTAGGTCTTTAATTCATTTTGAGTTTATTTTTGTTTATGGTATTAGGGAGTGTTCTAATTTCATTCTTTTACGTGTAACTGTCCAGTTTTCCCAGCATCACTTACTGAAAAGACTGTCTTTCCTCCATTGTATAGTCTTGCCTCCCTTAACACAGATAAGGTCACCATATGTTCGTGGATTTGTCTCTGGGCTTTCTACCCTGTTCCATTGATCTATGTTTATGTTTTTATGCCAGTACCATACTGTCTTGATTACTGTAACTTTGTAGTATAGTCTGAAGTCCAGGAGTCTGATTCCTCCTGCTCTGCTTTTCTTTCTCAAAATTGCTTTCACTATTTTGGGTGTTTTGTGTTTCCATACAAATTGTGAAATTTTTTGTTCTAATTCTGTGAAAAATGCCATTTGTAGTTTGAAAGGGATTGAATTGAATCTATAGATTGCTTTGGGTAGTATAGTCATTTTCACAATGTTGATTCTTCCAATCCTAGAACATGGTATATCTCTCCATCTGTTTGTGTCATATTTCATCAGTGTCGTATAGTTTTCTGCATACAGGTCTTTTGTCTCCTTAGGTAGATTTATTCCTAGGTATTTTGTTCTTTTTGTTGCAATGGTATATGGGAGTGTTTCCTTAATTTATCTTTCAAATTTTTCATTGTTAGTATATCAGAATGCAAGATATTTCTGTGCATTAATTTTGTATCCTGCTATGTTACCAAATTCATTGATTAGCTCTAGTAGTTTTCTGGTAGCATCTTTAGGATTCTCTATGTATAGTATCATGTAATCTGCAAACAGTGACAGCTTTACTTCTTTACCAATTTTGATTCCTTTTATTTCCTTTTCTTCTCTAATCACCAAGGCTAAAACTTCCAAAACTATGTTGAATAATAGTGGTGAGAGTGGGCAACCTTGTCTTCTTCCTTATCTTAGAGGATATGGTTTCAGATTTTCACCATTGAGAATGACGTTGGCTGTGGGTTTGTCATAATATGGCCTTTATTATGTTGAGGTAAGTTCCCTCTATGCCCACTATCTGGAGAGTTTTTATCATAAATGGGTGTTAAATTTTGTTGAAAGATTTTTCTGCATCTATTGAGATTATCATATGGTTTTTATCCTTCTATTTGTTAATATGGTGTATCACATTGATAGATTTGCATATATTGAAGAATCCTTGCATCCTGGGATAAACCCCACTTGATCATGGTGTATGATCCTTTTAACATGTTGTTGGATTCTGTTTGCTAGTATTTTGTTGAGGATTTTCGCATCTATATTCATTAGTAATATTGGTCTGTAGTTTTCTTTTTTGTGACATATTTGTCTGGTTTTGGTATCAGGGTGATGGTGGCCTCATAGAATGAGTTTGGGAGTGTCCGTCCCTCTGCTATATTTTGGAAGAGTTTGAGAAGGATAGGTGTTAACTCTTCTCTAAATGTTTGATAGAATTCACCTGTGAAGCCATCTGGTCCTGGTCTTTTGTTTGTTGGAAGATTTTTAATCAGTTTCAATTTCAGTGCTTGTGATTGATCTGATCATATTTTCTACTTCTTCCTGTTTCAGTCTTGGAAGGTTGTATTTTTCTAAGAATTTGTCCATTTCTTCCAGTTTGTTTAATTTACTAGCATATAGTTGCTTGTAGTAATCTCTCATGATCCTTTGTATTTCTGCAGTGTCAGTTGTTCCTTCTTTTTCATTTCTAATTCTGTTGATTTGAGTCTTCTCCCTTTGTTTCTTGATGAGTCTGGCTAATGGTTTATCAATTTTGTTTATCTTCTCAAAGAACCAGATTTTAGTTTTATTGATCTTTGCTATTGTTTCCTTCATTTCTATTTTAAAATCTATTTTGTCTGATATGAGAATTGCTACTCTAGATTTCTTTTGATTTCCATTTTCATGGAATATCTTTTTCCATTCCCTCATTTTCAGTCTGTATGTGTCCCTAGGTCTGAAGTGGGTCTCTTGTAGACAGCATATATATGGGTCTTGTTTTTGTATCCATTCAGCCAGTCTATGTCTTTTGGTGGGAGCATTTAATCCATTTACCTTTAAGGTAATTATTGATATGTGTGTTCCTATTGACATTTTCTTAATTATTTTGGGTTTGTTATTGTAGGTCTTTTCCTTCTCTTGTGTTTCCTGCCTAGAGAATTTCCTTTAGCAGTTGTTGTAAAGCTGGCTTTGTGGTGCTGAATTCTCTTAGCTTTTGCTTGTCTGTCAAGGTTTTAATTTCTCTGTCGAATCTGAATGAGATCCTTGCTGGGTAGAGTAATCTTGGTTGTAGGTTTTTCCCTTTCATCACTTTATTTTTTTTATTTTTAGTTTTTTGTGGTATGTGGGCCTCTCACTGTTTTGGCCTCTCCCATTGCAGAGCACAGGCTCCGGATGTGCAGGCTCAGTGGCCATAGCTCACGGGTCCAGCCACTCCACGGCATGTGGGGTCTTTCTGGACCGGGGCATGAACCCGTGTGCCCTGCATCGGCAGGCAGACTCTCAACCACTGCACCACCAGGGAAGCCCCCTTTCATCACTTTAAATATGGCCTGCTACTCCCTTCTGGCTTGCAGAGTTTCTGCTGAAAGATCAGCTGTTAACCTTATGGCAATTCCCTTGTACATTGTTGTTTTCCCTTGCTGCTTTTAATATATTTTCTTTGTAATTAATTTTTGATAGTTTAATATGTGTCTTGGTGTGTTTCTCCTTAGATTTATCCTGTATGAGACTCTCTGCACTTCCTGGACTTGATTGATAATTTCCTTTTCCATGTTAAGGAAGTTGTCAACTGTAATCACTTCAAATATTTTCTCAGAACTTTTCTTTTTCTCTTCTTCTTCTAAGACCCCTATTATTTGAATGTGGTTGCATTTAAAGTTGTCCCAGAGGTCTCTGAAACTGTCCTCAATTCTTTTCATTCTTTTTTCTTTATTCTGCTCTGCAGTAGTTATTTCCACTATTTTATCTTCCAAGTCCCTTATCCGTTCTTCTGCCTCAGTTATTCTGCTATTGTTTCTTTCTAGAGAATTTTTAATTTCAATTATTGTGTTGTCCATCTTTGTTTTTCTAGGTCCTTTTTAAACGTTTCTTGTATTTTCTCTATTCTATTTCCAAGATTTTGGATCATTTATACTATCATTACTCTGAATTCTTTTTCAGGTAGACTGACTATTTCCTCTTCAGTAGTTTGGTCTGTTGGATTTTTACCTTGCTCCTTCATCTGCTCCATATTTCTCTGTCTTCTCATTTTGCTTAACTTACTGTGTTTGGGGTCTCCTTTTCACAGGCTGCAGGTTTGTAATTTTCATTGTTTGTGGTGTTGCCCTCAGTGAGGGAGGCTGGTTCAGTGGGTTGTGTAGGCTTTCTGGTGGGGGGAACTGGTGCCTGTTTTCTGGTGGGTGGGGATGAATGTTATCCTTCTGGTGGTCAGGGCTGCATCAGGTGGTGTGTTTTGTGGTGTCTGCGAACTTAGTATGACTTTATGCAGCCTCTCTGCTAATGGGTGGAGTTGTGTCCTGTCTTGCTAGTTTGGCATGGGGCATCCAGCACTGGAGCTTGCTGGCCATTGGGTGGAGCTGGTTTTTTGTGTTGAGATGGAAATCTCTGGGAGAGCTATCACTGATTGATATTACATGGGGTCTGGAGGTCTCTGGGGGTCAATGTCCTGGACTTGGCTCTCCCACCTCGGAGGCTGAGGCCTGACACCAGGCTGGAGCATAAAGACCCTGCCAGCCACACAGCTCAGAAGAAGAGGAAGAAAAAAAGAAACAAACAAACAGAACCCCAAACCAAGTTGTAAAAGCAAAACTAAACAGGCAAAATCATGCAAAGATACATACACACACGTACTCATAAAAAGAAAACAAACAACTAAAAGAAAAACTGAACAATCAGAACCCTAGGACAAATCATAAAAGCAAACCTAAACAAACAAAATCACAGAAAGAAACATACACATACACACTCACAAAAAGAGCAAAAAGGAAAAAAAAATAAATTTTTTTTAAAAAAGTGTGCAACCAAACCAATAAACAAATCCACCAGTGATAACAAGCACTAAAAACTAAACTAAGATAAACATAAAAACCAGAAACAAATCAGATTCAGAAAGCAAACCCAAAGTCTACAGTTACTCCCAAAGTCCACCATCTCAATTTTGGGAACATTTGTTGTCTATTCAAGTATTCCACAGATGCAGTGTTCATCAAGTTGATTGTGGGAAGTTAATCCTCTGCTCCTGAGGCTGCTGTGAGAAATTTCTCTTTCTCTTCTTTGTTTGCACAGCTCCTGGGGTTCAGCTTTGGTTTTGGCCCCACCTCTGTGTGTAGGCTGCCCTCAGGCATCTGTTCCTCACCCAGACAGGAGGGTGTGAAAAAGCAGTGGCTGATTAGGGCTCTCTTTCTCACTCAGGCCCGGGAGATGGAGGGGTATGGTAGTATTAATTGCAATGCGGAGCGAGCCTGTGTCAGCAGAGGCCAGCATTTCATTGCTACAGCCTGAGGTGTGCCATGTGTTCTCCCAGGGAAGATGTCCTGGATCTCGGGACCCTGGCAGTGGAGGTCTGCACAGTCCCCTGGAGGATGTGGGTAATGACCTGCACTTGCACATAGGATTCTTGGTGGCAGCGGCAGCAGCATTAGCATTTCATGCCTCTTGTCTGGGGTCTGAGCTGTTAGCTGCAGCTCTTGCCTGTCTCTGGAGCTCACTTAGGTGCTGCTGTGCCTTCTGTGGGCACACAGAGCAGGAATCCCCTCTCCTCTCACTCCCCAAAACAGTGGTCTCTTGACACTTACACAGGTCCAGACTTTTCCCTTGACTCCCTCCCAGCTAGCTGTGGCGCACTAGCCCCCTTCAGGCTGTCTTCACGCAGCCAACCCCAATCTGACCTCTGAAGCCTGAGCCTCAGCTCCCAGGCCCCACCTGCCCCAGCGGGTGAGCAGACAAGCCTCTCGGGCTGGTGAGTGCTGGTCAACACCGATCCTCTGTGTGGGAATCTCTCCTCTTTTCCGTCTGCACCCCTGTTTCTGCACTCTCCTCCATGACTCTGAAGCTTCCTCACCCCGCACAACCCCCATCTCCGCCCATGAAGGGCCTTCCTAGTGTGTGGAAACTTTTCCTCCTTCACAGCTCCCTCCCAGAGGTGTGGGTCCAATCCCTAATCTTTTGTCTCTGTTTTTCCTTTTTGCTTTTGCCCTACCCAGGTACGTGGGAATTTTCTGGCCTTTGGGGAAGTATGAGGTCTTCTGCCAGCGTTCAGCAGGTGTTCTGTAGGAGTTGCTCCACATGTAGATGTACTTTTGATGTATTTGTGGGGAGGAAAGTGATCTCCACGTCTTACTCCCCACCATCTTGAAGGTCTCTAGCAAGCTTTTAAATTCTTCATATTATACATTTTTCCATTCTATTGAGTCCTCTTATTAGTCTCATTTTTCTTTTCATTCTTTTTGCAAAGTTTAAAATATCAGAGGTTATAAGCTATATGCTTAGGACCCCAAAGTGAGTCTTTTTCAACTGAGTCTTTTCACCTTTAAGCTCTAAAAAGACACCTAAAATTGGATTCTGGAAGATTAAGTTTCACTGATTTTCTCTAAGACAACAAACTGGTCCTTCCTATAACTGCAACCTACCTTTGGACAATTTCTCACTTCTTTTTTTCTTTTAGATTATATTCCTGTTTTCAAAGCAATGCAAACAGTCATATACCTCCAGCTTACAATTTCATAGATGAACTTGGAAAGGGAAAAATTAAATGGCTGGGAAGGATTGGATGACAATTACTGAAAGCTACCTAACCATACCTCTTTTGGGATCCTACCTCATTTTTGTAACCCCTTTGGGTTTCAACAAAATTTCTTGATTATTAATTGAAATATTAAGATGATTATTATGTTAATTAGTCATTATTTGAAAAGAAAGAAGTCTGTTCCCTTTAGGATTTCTAATGTATTTCTTTGAATAGGTAATGTATAATTATGCAGTATTTCTGATGAGAGATATATGAGTTAGAAACCATGGCCAGCCTGATGAGGCTTCCTGCAGTTCTACCAAGTTGACCCCTTTATGATCCTTGTTAGTCTTATTTGAGAAAATACACATTCATTTCATTATTTTCTCTTTGACATGTTTCATTATACCTGAAAATTGGATCCACCAGTAGCAGGTAAATTTAATAGATTTAACAATTTTCTAAATGCAGTTTGCATTTACACAAATTGAGTCAAAGCAACCCAAATCCTTTAATGAAAAGCTAAAAATAAAGTAAGTATTACTTCCTCCACACTCCCAAAAGAGGGCAGTTAAAATGCCTCTTAAGATTATAGGAGAAATAAATAGTTCTTTTTTCTTAAGCTTATTCATACTGGGCCACTGAAAATGAGGCATTTTATCTTTGGAAATTTAATGAACAAATCATTTTTTTCATGTATTAAAGTGACTACTCTCTCAACCTCTTTAAGGAAGGGAAAGCTGGATGGTGGAGTTGTTAAGGACTTTGGCTTTGGCATCAAACTCTGTCTGATCCAGGCTCCGTCATTTTATCTGGGCAAACTACCTCATCTGTGTTCCTCTTCTGTTAAACAAAACAAAACAAAACAAAACCAAACCTCGCTTTTGTACTATGAGGATTAAATGAGATAGTCCATATAAAGCACTTGGTATACTGTCTGGCACAAAGCAAGCACTCAATATGTTAGATATATTTATTATTCATGATAACATAATTCACAGTCATACACTGGCATTCCAAATCTGGTATCAGAATGTACAATAGTCACAACAAATATCCTAATTAGCTAACTTCTTGTTCTGTTCTATGGAGATACAAGTTCATAAAATAGAAAAAAGGGAAAAGCCATTGAATTTTGGCATTAAAAAAACAGGTTAAACTAAGGATTCATTTGAATCATTAGTCCTTCCAATGTTTTTAAATCTGTTTAAAACTGTTGTGTGGAAGTGGTACACCTCTTTTGAGAATGCATTGATGTTATTTTTTTTTTACTTGTTCTGATGGTGATTGTCCTGCCAGGTTTTGGGTAAACCTCCATGAAGAATTCAAGTGATTTGTTGTCATATTTCAGGCTCCCATTTTGTCTGTCTTTAAAACAGAATTAATTTGTTGTTCATTCTCCCTCTAAAATAAGAAGTCTGATGGTTTGGAAGAAAATTAACAGAGCAGGTTTTCTGGCTCAAACAGTGTTATAGTCCCCTCTGTGTGAATACTTAGATGAGTGTAAATATTATGCTGGAAACCACAATGTCTCTAATTTCTCCTGCATCATTTCTTTTGCTAGAATTGTGTTTTTATACAATCATTAAAATAAAACATTCTCACTGATTAAGCCATGTTTTCCTAGAGATAACTATTATATTTTTATTAGTTTTTTCCTTTGGAAAAATGTTAATAACATCTGGGTAGGAGAGTCTGAAGATTATACAATTCTAAGAAATGTATTTTATATAGTTTATAAACTAAAAGAACAAAGAAAGAAACATGTATAAAATTCTTTTGGAGATAAATTTTTAAGAAACTTGAATTGCTTTGTGAATTACTCTAATTTACATAATTTGATAAAGTAAATGATTTGTACTTTTTCACAATCCACTTTCAGTAGGACTTGAAACAGACATTTCTGAGTCTGATTTAAGGATCTTCCTATGGTCTAGTGGAATATACCAAGTGGTACATAAAATATACATTCTGAGAAATTCTCAGAGCTCATGAGTTTAACCTTGTATATCTAAATTTCACTTCCTTTTACCATTTTCTATGTTCTTGATGTCTTTACTACCATTTCTACTATTATTTATTGAGAGTCTATATTGTAATAAATGTTTTAAGCTTTTTTCCTCATTTACTCCTCACAGTAAAATTTGTGCTAGACATTATTCTCATTCAGAAGATGAGATCAATAAAACTTCGACTGGTAAATAATTTGCATGATGTTATACAGCTACTAATTGATGGAGCCAAGCTTCAAACCTTCTAATAGCAATGCAACTTGAATAAGCTTCTGTATCTTGAGAATACTATTAGTCATTGAACAGAGAGACAAGACATACAGAACTACTACCCTCTTGATCTAAAGTACGATGTAGGTGATGTAACAGAGGGATCTCAGAAAGTTTTCATGGAGTCATTCAAAACATTTTCACCCAGGAGATGGCAACTGGGTGAGTCTTGACAAATGCGTGTTTACCAGTAAATCGCTGATTTCAGAAAAATTGTCCAAGGCATAGAAATGAGCAAAAGATATTATTAGATGTCCTTTCAGGGGAGTGCTCAGTGATATTTAGTGGTCAGGACTGTGTACCTTTGGTTAACTTTCTATTGACTAGGTTATTTTCAAATCTGAAGGGGTAGGAGTTAACTTTTAGGAAACCGAAAGTCACACAAATCATTCATATTCATAGGAATAAAAATATTTTTTCCAGTAAAGATAGAATTGATTTTTATCCAGTACAAATAGTAACCTAAACATTGCATTTCATCACCCTAAAGGATATGAGATACTAACTGGTCTGAATATATGTAAGCTTATTTCAGCTTTCCTAACTAAATATTGTGAGTGTGTGTGTGTGTGTGTGTGTGTGTGTGTGTGTGTGTGTGTGTGTAGGCCCAGTGCCCATTAGATAGGTAGATAGATAGTAAATAGATATAGATATGTAAATATATCTATATATCTGTATATCTTTTTTTATTTCCTTTTGATGGTATTGACATTTTACTAGTTCTCTCATTAAATAGTGAGTTTAATAAAATCTTTTCTCAGGTGTTTATATTCACACGAGAGTCATATTTTTAACTTTTTGAAAGTTATAGTTTAGCAATTGGCATGGGAACTTTCATTAGAACCACCACCTTGAAAATAGAACAGACTCATAAAATTGGCTGGAATCTAAGAGTTGTACATACATTTAAAATACAGGAGAGAAGAGTAGTTTAGGAAATGCATGAAAAAGGGGAGGCAAGCTGGGCCCAGTTTTTATAGGCCTTAAGTGCTATGCTAAGTAACTGTATTTATCATGTAGCTATAACTGTTAAATTGAACTAAAGAGGCACATAGGTTAAAATCAGAAAACAGCTAGATTGTTTATTTAATTAAAGTCTTTGCAAGTCCACTTTGTTGGCACCACTATGTCCGTGGGATGCAATTTAAGAAAAATCACAACACATTTTCTGGATAGTCTTGAATAATAAATTTTGGTAAAGAGTATCAGTTCAGTAATTACTATGTTGAGTTCCAGGTTGTAATCAAAATTTCCAATTTCATTCCAGGATTTCCCACGCTTCAGCTTGGACTTTTTGCAAGACTGAGGAAAGGAAAAGGAGAGGATGATCATTATTTCCTTATTTTCCTCACCTAGATTCTGTGCTTCTGTTTCTCCTCTCTCACTTACCAGGAGGTATGTAATGTCTCCTGAATCTAATTTGACTCATTCTATCAAGGCGGTCAAGGGATGGTATTCTCTTGTCTTGCTTGGTGTTTAAATATAATTTCTTCACTTTTGAAGGCAATTTGGAGAAACCTCCATCACTAGATTCTCTTACCTGTAGGTTCTTTAATACAGTAAAGTCCATCATGTTGTGAATGAGTACCACAGTGATTTTTTTTAAGTATGTGAAGTTCATAAAGTACAGAATAATGCTCAATAAATGTTTATTGTTTTGAAATAACATGTGTTGCAGCCACAAAAAAGAAATAGATATATATTTGAATACTATTTTGAAGGATTCTAAGCATTTATATAAAAATTCTTTGCCAAATCACAGCTACTTTCTGGATAGTCATCTCAAGTTACTACACATTTTTGATTTTTTATTACCAAACTGATTGGAATTAATTTTGTTTGCTCTTTTTTCAGTTCCCAGGCATCAACCTAATTGATACTGTGTTTCTGCTTCAGTTGATTAGTTTTTCTGTTTATATGCAATTTGAGGTTTGAAGGGAAACCATGATAAGCAGATTGAGTGTCAGTAAGTTTATCAGCATACGGCTTTCCTGTCTAAATTGAATGTGCAACGTAAAAATTCATTAAAACTCACCTTTGAAACCTAGAAATAAACAGTTCAGAAAATGTCTAATGAGATGGCAATAGAAATTCTCCAAATACAACTTTAGCCATTACAGTCTTTATTAAAATAAACAAACCAGCTGACACCTTTTTCTTCAGAACCATCCTAGTAGGGGTAGAGATACTACCTGCAAAATCCTGACTGCAAGAAGTCGGTGGAATTCTTGCTTCCCTGCAAGGTGTTTTCTTTTGTTTTGCCAACATCCCTCACTCTTTTAATTCTTTGTTCCACAAGCTTCCCCAATCTTTGTTTCTCTTTTTAAACACTCATCCCCACAACACTTGAAGTACACAGGATGCTGATATATTTATCTTCTATGTGGTTATTTTTGATTACTTCAAACCATGCACATATTGTCACCTTATCTTTGATAAAGGAGGCAGGAATGTACAGTGGAGAAAGGACAGCCACTTCAATAAGTGGTGCTGGGAAAACTGGACAGGTACATGTAAAAGTATGAGATTAGATCACTCCCTAACACTATACACAAAAATAAGCTCAAAATGGATTAAAGACCTAAGTGTAAGGCCAGAAACTATCAAACTCTTAGAGGAAAACATAGACAGAACACTCTATGACATAAATCACAGCAAGATCTTTTTTGACCCACTTCCTAGAGAAATGGAAATAAAAACAAAAATAAACAAATGGGACCTAATGAAACTTCAAAGCTTTTGCACAGCAAAGGAAACCATAAAGAAGACCAAAAGACAACCCTCAGAATGGGAGAAAATATTTGCAAATGAAGCAACTGACAAAGGATTAATCTCCAAAATTTATAAGCAGCTCATGCAGCTCAATAACAAAAAAAACAAACAACGCAATCCAAAAATGGGCAGAAGACCTAAATACACATTTCTCCAGAGAAGGTATACAGACTGCCAACAAACACATGAAAGAATGCTCAACATCATTAATCATTAGAGAAATGCAAATCAAAACTACAATGAGATATCATCTTACACCAGTCAGAATGGCCATCATCAAAAAATCTAGAAACAATAAATGTTGGAGAGGGTGTGGAGAAAAGGGAACCCTCTTACACTGTTGGTGGGAACGTAAATTGATACAGCCACTGTGGAGAACAGTATGGAGGTTCCTTAAAAAACTACAAATAGAACTACCATATGACTCAGCAATCCCACTATTGGGCATATACCCTGAGAAAACCATAAATGAAAAAGAGTCATGTACCAAAATGTTCATTGCAGCTCTATTTACATTAGCCCAGAGATGGAAACAACCTAAGTGTCCATCATTGGATGAATGGATAAAGAAGATGTGGCACATATATACAATGGAATATTACTCAGCCACAAAAAGAAATGAAATTGAGCTATTTGTAATGAGGTGGTTAGACCTAGAGTCTGTCATACACAGTGAAGTAAGTCAGAAAGAGAGAGACAAATACCGTATGCTAACACATATATATGGAATTTAAGAAAAACAAATGTCATGAAGAACCTAGGGGTAAGACAGGAATAAAGACACAGACCTACTAGAGAATGAACTTGAGGATATGGGGAGGGGGAAGGGTAAGCTGTGAGAAAGCAAGAGAGAGGCATGGACATATATACACTACCAAATGTAAGGTAGATAGCTGGTGGGAAGTAGTAGCATAGCACAGGGAGATCAGCTCGGTGCTTTGTGACTGCCTGGAGGGGTGGGATAGGGAGGGTGGGGTGGGAGGAGACGCAAGAAGGAAGAGATATGGGAACATATGTGTATGTATAACTGATTCACTTTGTTATGAAGCAGAAACTAACACACCATTGTAAAGGAATTATACTCCAATAAAGATGTAAAAAAAAAAATCTATATCAATGACTTTTCCAATGTGTTGGCCTCTGTTACTTTATCTCCTAAATTCCAGTGAACTTTTTCAGCATTTCACATTCAGCATTTCATACCAGCTTGTTATCAAACAAACAGCAGAACAAAACAGAGAAAACCGGAACCAAACCCTACCACTTTCAAGACTTGAACCCTGAAGTTTCTTTCTAAGGAATTCAACTTAGTGATTATAGTACGTGCCCTTCATATTCTCTATTTCCCTTTCTTTGTAAAATATTGTGCAGTCATAGCTGTCGAATGATGCTACGCAGCACTTCCTTAAATATGTTAAAAGACTTCAGTGTGGGCAAAGGGAACAATGAAAATCTCTGTATCTTCCACTCAGTTTTGCTGTCAACCCAAAACTTCTCTAAAAAAATCAAAAGACTCTTTTATATGGTCAACCTTATACGAGCTGTTTAAAAATGACTCAGCAATCCCTGTGTACATACACCTATAGCCTCTTTTGAGGCAGTTACAGATTTTTTCAAATTATCTCAAGGCCCTAAGCTACTTCATCAATCAATGGCCTTGATAGAAATCATTGTATATTATGTCACTGAAAATATTAAAACCAGCTGACAGTATTTCTTCAAACCCCACTCTTCTGCATCTTTTCACACTTCTTTCCTCCTCCTCTTTCCTTGAGTGATCTCAATAATTCTCTCAATTTTAGTCTGCCTCAGAGCAAAATGATCAACACATTTATAGCTCAAACTGTCTTGTCTTCTAGGACTTCTGAGATACAGAGTGAACTCAATTGGATGCATCACCTCAAACTTTAAATTTTTAGAGTGCCCCTGGCACCATCCTTCCCAAAACTACTCCTCTTCCTGCCTTATTTACCTCGGCTAATGAAAGAGCATAATATGCTTCCAAGGCAAGGATCTTCCAGGTCATCTTTGACTTTTCAACGTGTTCTAAGTGCTGTGTCCAGCATCTCAAGATGCTGTGAGTTTTACATGAGGAAAACAACGTGGCTTTCCTTAAAAAGCTTTGAAGATTTTTTTTTTCAGTCAAGCCATAATATAGATATTCTAGAATAAGATCTAGAAAGTAATCTTAAAATCATTTTATTTCCAGGACTTTATTACGGTGCTAAAACATTTCAAGGAAACAACAAATATTATATCAATCATGGGAGATGGCTCAGCAGAGAAAGGCAGAAGAGCAATGAGAAATAACAGTTTTCAGCAACCTCCATAGAAAACAGCTCCAGCTCTGAACCCTGAATGTTCAAGACTTATGTCTCTGTAGTGAGGATGGGTGAGTTATGCTCTCAGAGCTCAATTACACTAATCAATTTCATTTTAGTAACTCCATTTGTTCTGATTCCATTTTCACCCAGCGACCTTCTGATTATATTTTGGCTTCCTATGTAGTTTTACCTGCAGAATCAATTAAGACAATTTTTCATTCTAAATAATATTTGTATTTTTCACTATAAATTAAAACATTGGCCTTCTGACTTTATAAGCTTGGTGAATTTTGGTACATTTCAGAGAGACTAGTCAATGTTTTCTATTTTGCTTTCTGTTGGAATACTATATCTATATAAAATAATTGTATAGCTCCATGAATTCAGATGCTGACAATAGTCATGTATCCAGAATCCTGATCAAGAAACAAATAATTAACACCCCCAAAACCCACTAGCCCAAGCCTTTGGAACCTCTTAGTTAGGCCATTGAAATAGACTTCAAAACAATCTCCCTGTTTCTCTTCACTGCTGCTTTCTAAATAATAATCAAGGAATTTCTCTGCTATTTCTAAGGTCTTTGGAAGTGCTTACTTACTTCTCTAGCTCCAAATCCCACTATGTCTCTATCCAAAATAAATAACTTTCCAGGTCTAGAGATTTATCAGGAAAGCAAAGCAATGGGGATTACATCAGGATAAGAAACAGGAACTGCCAACAACCAATGATTCTTGACCAATAATGCAATTTGGAATTATCAGAGATGCTTTAAAAATATATACGTACCTGGCCCAATTTATATTTTTAACTTCTTTCTTTCACATCTGACAACCAATATGCCAGAAAATTATGTCAGGCTCTACTTTCAAAATATATCCAGAACCTAGTCACTGCACAAAGCCTCCACAATTGACACCTCAGCTACTCTCATATCTCCTATGGGATATTGCAATAGTCTCCACTCTTCAGTCTTTTAACACCATAGTCAGAGTGATCCTGTTAAAATATGTGAGCCAAATCTTACCTCTTTTTTTGTTCTAAAAATCCTCCAGTAGCTTTCTATCTCACAGTAAAATCCAAGGTCCTTAAAATAGCTTTCAAGTCCCTAATCTGCACTGTCTAGCACAGTGGTCATCTCCACACGTGGCTACTGAACACTCCAGATGTGGAGTCTAAATTGAGATGTGCTGTAAGTAAAAAATGCACACCAAATTCCAAAGACTTGGTACAAAAAAATTTTTAATATGTCAATATTTTTAATTGATTCAAGTTAAAATGATAATATTTTTCATGTATTGGATTAATTAACATTATTAAAATTAATTTCACAGATTCCATTTTTCACTTTATCTTTGTGGCTACTGAAAAATTTATAATTACTTATGTGACTCGTGATATCCATTGGACAGTGCCGCTCTAAACAATGTAAGCTTCATTACTTTTCTGACCTGCTACTTCTTCACCATTTCTTACTAGACTGTCTTCCTTGCTCTTCTATGAACCCACCAGCATGTTTCTGCTGCAAGGCCTTTGTGTTTTAGTTTCCCCTCAGTCGGGAAGGTCCTTCTCCTAACATTTCATGCTGTCTTCCTCATTTCCTGTATGCTTTTTCTTTAATATTATCTTTTCAGTGAAAACTTCTGTGACTGCTTGATCTAAAATTGAAATCCATGGAAGTTTGTATCTCTCTTCTCTGCTTTACTTTCCCCCCACAGTTCTTATCTTTACCGAACATAGTTTTCTCTGATAGAGCAAACTGAACATTAGAGAATCTTTTTAAATCTAGGGAAATCCAGTTTATGTAGGCCAAAGCACACTACTCAAAGTTTGCAGCAAACTTTACTCAAAATTTAGACAAATAACAAGGGCTTTAAAATAAGGAGATGTTCTTTCCAGGACTTCAGAGCACATGAGTAGAAATGTAGGTGTGCATCAATACTCAGGTGTCCACATGAGTGTATCTTTTATGTTCAGGAGGTATGATCATGAATAGCAGAAGTGCAGATCATCTCCTGAGAAGGACAACTGCAAGAATGTCATGGTCATACTTATAGCCAAGGAGAGGTCTGGGTCATTACAAGCAGGGGCACTTACAATGGAGATTGAAACTGAACCCCAATCTCTTTTGTTACCAATGGGCATGATAAATGGTGGGTTACCAAGAGTGAGCAGCGTTATCTGAGAGAACGTGTTGATTTAGATTGTTAATAATACTGGAGACCTCTACTCAGTCGTCATGACCTCCCAACACCACAATACTAATCACAGAGACCTAAGGAGACCAATGTTCTATGATGTCTATTTTAATGACTATTATTTTTTTTGGCTGTCCAGCATATTATAGGCCAACTGATAATCTACAGCTTCATGTATCTCTTAAGTCACTCCATGGGCCCCAGCACAAGAGCTGGCTCACCAAGTGTCTCATAAGGGGAGCAGTGGTGACTACTTCTCCACCTTTATTCAAGACTGGAAGGAATTTGCTGCTCTTAGCCATTAGTGTCCAAAAGTACTTCGTTTTATCAGAAAGTACACTGCATGCTTCCCTTGAAAGGGTGGTGTTGGTTACATTGCCCCAAAAGAGAGCTGGGAAAGAAAAATCAATTATCTCTGGTCATCTTTCCGGTTTAACCATGTATTAAAGTGTGATTTCTCTTTACTATATATAAGCCTCACAAACCAGCAGATGTGATCATGCTAGCAGCAGGAAGAAAAACATGGAGGTCTTCCAGATCCATGCTGGCTCAATTTATTGTAAATATTAACAATAATATTTTATTAAAAAATGAAAAATACAGAGCAATTGCTAAATCAGGACATATGGTTACCATATCCAATTAATCATTCACTACAAATACAAACATACTACATAACGAAAGTGGAGGACACAAAATTCCAAATCTAACTATATAATAATCATCAACAGAGACTTTAAAGCATTTTAAGATAAAATGGGCCAAACTAATGTGATTGCTCATGACATCCATTTGTTTTCTCTGGCCCGTAACTGAGACCAAATACAGCACAGAGAGCTCCAGTGCATATTTGACACTCCCCATATCCAACACATGCAATGTTATACCTGTTTATTTCTCTCTGCTGTCAAAAAAAATTTTTTGTCAAAAACATGCTAAACATTTTTTAATTGATTGAGCATATTTACCCACTTTGACTTTTCTATTTCCCAGAGCATTTCTATTCTTCTTTAGAGTGCCACAGTTCTTTAAAAGAAACCCACAAAATAAAAATTCTCTAAGTGTATTTCTAAAGGAAAACTATGGTGTGTCACATATTGCTTTATAGTTTAGGGATGGACAGAAAGATGGAAGCGGGAAAAGACAAAACATCACAAAATAAAATATAACTGTGAACCACTAGCCTGGTAAAGTATGGGTGGAAGAAGAAGTGACTTGGGGCAGCTTACTTAATACTTCTGAAACTCAGTTTCCACAGGGGTAACATATGTTTATGTGATGCTGTTTCTGTGAGAAGAAAATTATATGATCCACGTAGAACACTGAACCTGATCCATAGGGATCATTCTGTCAAAGTATATTTTTATTATTGTACTTATTGTTTATCCCTTGGTTGGGATTCAACCCTGATTCTTCACCCTCTTTAATACATACATTGAGCAACTAACTTTTTATCTTTGCTAATATTGTTACCATTTGAAAATGATGTTACAATGTTATCAAGAAGGAGAAATTGCTCTTCACAGAGTTTCTGTTTGCACAGAATCCCTGCCTCCAAGGAATTTGCAATCCAATCATATAAGTAATATTTACACATGTGAAACAACTTAATGTCAATACAAAGGGCTTCTATGTACTTACCATGGATGGGATCCATGAGAGCAGTGATCATTCTTCAAGTAATAATGATAGGAAGAAGTAGCAAGAGAAGAAGTTTTTACTCTGTGTCAAAAAAGTGCTAAGCTTTTTAAATTGAGTGGTCATATTTAATTCTCATAGCACACTGCATAGGAAAGCACTATGATCCTCCCATTTTATATATAATGAAACTGGAACTTGAAGGGGTAAAATATTTTGCCTGCAGTCATTTACTATGGAAGAACCCAGAAGTGAACTCAGTTCTGACACCAGACTCCACTTTTCTGTCCACGGTTGTACTCAGGGAACCTAGCATGATGCTTGAAACAAAGAAAGTATCAAATAACTTTTCATTGGAAGAATGAATCAACGAATGAATGAATACAATGTGAGGTACAGGCTATACATGCTTTGACGAATTCCAAGATTTGAGAAACTATTTCACTTAATGATTTACTCAACATAGATTTATCAAGCATTTGTCACATACCAAGCATGGTAATAAAACCTGGGAATACAAGGAAGGATGAGATATGATTTTTGTCTTTAATAAATTCATATTCAACAAATAAATACTTTGATAAGTTCTGTCATAGAAGAATACTCCAAACAATGTGGTAAGATAATTGGAGAGATTCCTCTTGGCTCTTTTGGATAGAGAATGTCTTAGGTTATTAGAAGATGTTCCCCAAGTAGAAGAGAAGAAAGAGAAATCCTACACAAAGAGAAGGAACTCAAAAATAGGAATTGTGATGAGTATAACTACTTTGGGATAATAATCAGCTCTGAGTGGTTGGTATATGGGTAGAGTAGGAAAAGCAGAGGTTAGGGTTAACCAGATGTCAGACTGGTCCCCTGCAGCTGCAGCCCAGAGCAAACACCAGCCTTATGTGTAGAAGGACTGCTTGGAGAGGGAAAGTCAATGAATGGAAAAAGATGTAAGGTATGCATAATCTAGTAGACTACATAGAAGGCAGAACAAGATTTCACCACCTCTTACTACTCTAAGTGCAAACCTCAGACCAGCTGTTGACTCATTCTAGGGAAAGCACTAGTGCTTCCATTATCTTGTGGTAATAAATCCTACAGTCCAAGGGCCAGGAGCCCTTTCCTTGTCCTCAAGTCCTGCTAAGTACCTTTTTGCTGCCTCAGAGCTGCAGACAATGGGGGGATTGTGAACTCATTACTAAGTTCCGCCCAGTGAACATTGTTCCAGGTGAGGTCAATGTACTCTCTGCTCATGTACCCTCAAACGATCAATAGCTGATGAAGCTAGAATGGCAGGTTGGTCATTTAATGATGGACATTAACTTGGACCCCCAAATTTGTATGTTGAAGCCTTATCCCTAGTATGACTGTATCTGGAGAAAGGGCCTTTAGAAGATAACTAAAGTTAAAAGAGGTCGAAAGGGCTGGGCTCTAATCGGATAGGAGTGTGGCCTTATAAGGAGAGGAAGAGAGAGATCTCTCCACCATGCCATGTGAGGACAGAGAGAGAAGGTGGACATTTGCAAGCCAGGAAGAGAGCCCTCATCAGATCCAACCATGTTGATACCCTTATCTTGGATTTCTAGCCTCCAGACTGTGAGAAAATGAATTTCTGTTGTTTATACTACCCAACCTATGGTATTTTGTTGTGACAGCCCAGAGAGACTAAGACAACCAAGGATTAGAAATGCAGTTTGGAGGCACAGAGACAGTCTCGGAGAGTGAAAAATAAATGTAATCTAGAATTATGAGGCAGCAGGGACTGTAAAGTGAACAAAACTTTCTAAGACACATCCCATCCTTTTCTGAGGTAATTCATCCTTTGCCTACAATTGCTATTAAACTTCCAACAGAAGACTGTATTTTGAAGAAAAAAAAAAAAGCACAGTTTCATTAAAGATTGAACGGATTATGTCTTCCACAACTATTTTAGAAGTAAAAGGGATGTAAAGATTAAAGTCAATGATAAACAAAAAGGAAAGAATCTGATCTAGAAACTTCAGTCATTAGCTGGAAACTATTCTTGGGAAGAGGAATTTCAAATCCTTCAAAGTACTTAAAATAGTTTTAAAACAAAAATAAATAACTTCACGTATATACCCCTCCGTCTTGTTTGGAAAGCTTAAGTGAATGCAGATCTTGACAGAAAAGAACCTTCCTTCTGTTTAGAGGAAGAGGAGCTCTTGCTTTTTCTGAGGCTTATCAGTTCATTTTTGCTAAAATCCCATCTCTTAAATAACATCATTCAAACAGTTGCCTTCTCTTTCGTCCCTAACTTTATACTCTTTTTCTCTTCAAACTTCTCCTGTATTAAAAAAAAAAAAAAACAACATAATAAAGCAACCTATTCCCCAGATCTTGCTCTCTCTCTTCTGCATCCACAGCAAAGCTACTTTAAAAAGTCGTTTTCCGGGCTTACCTGGTGGCAAAGTGGTTGAGAGTCCGCCTGCCGATGCAGGGGACACAGGTTCGTGCCCTGGTCCGGGAGGATCCCACATGCCACGGAGCGGCCGGGCCCGTGAGCCATGGCCGCTGAGCCTGCGCGTCCGGAGCCTGTGCTCCGCGACGGGAAAGGCCGCAACAGTGAGACGCCCGCGTACTGCAAAAAAAGAAAAAAGTCATTTTCCGTTTTCTATCTCTACTCACTCTCCTCCTAATCATGCCGGGGCACACTGTTATCTGATTTCATCCTTGAAAAAATCCAACACCCTTTCTCTGCTCCAAGTTACTCCTGACTTACTAGATGCTAAATCCAGACGACATATTTCATGCTGTAGCACTGATCAACACGCAGATTTTGAACTTTGATAATGTTTCCTACCTAGACTTCCTGCCTTTATACATCTTACATCTTCACTGTGTTCCTGGAAGATAGTCTTCCCCAGAGGTTTGCCTTTGGTCTTCCCTTCTCATCCTATACATTGTATCTGTGTATTTTCAGGACTTCAACTACAAAGCTATTAAGTTCTACACTTAAACGTCTATGAGAGTGTTCTCTTCTGCGCTTTAACCACGTATTCACAACAGTCTACTAGGCATGGAATTTAACTATTTGGGTAAACTTGAAAAGATTACTTAGTTTCTTTAAATTTCCTAATTTGTAACATGGAATGATAATAATAACCACCTCACAGAGATTTTTTGTGAGGAGAAAATGAGATAAAGATAAAAATAGATCAGAGTAGTGCCTGTTAGTCTGTATTCTTAATTTTATTATTATTTCACAAACTATAGTTTAATTAAATTCATGATTTCCAACCCTCTCTCCAAAAAAACCCCATCTTTTGTTTCTTTTAGTTCACATCTCTGTAAATAGTGATATCATCCATACAGGTTTTTCAAGTCAATGACTAGGGAATCTTTCTGAGTTTCTCATTCTCCATTACCTTCCCCATCTTGCTGTTCACCAATCGAGCTGACATTTCTGGAATCCATTCTATCTCTATTCTCACAGCCATTGCCTTAATTCAATCAGTTGTCATCATTTCTCCCTGGGGAAGAAATGCACTTTAGTTTACTTCTAAACTAAGTCTTTAGTCTTGATTGAATCTATTATCCATATTGCTTGCAGAGTTGTCTTTCTAAAATACGATTGTGTTCATTTTCTCTTCTCTATTTAAATTCTTCTTTTACTCATTCTAATGTTCTGGATAGAGTCCAGGCTTGGTATATCACACAGACCCTCAAGTACCTAAACCTAGCCAAGATTTCTTACCGTCTCTCCTATAAAATACCAATTCTTTATTCTTTTTCATGCAATTCTTCTTCTTTCTAAAATGTCCATTAACTAATCTTTGCCTCGCTAAGTACTATTTCCTCCCCAAATGTCTCTCTAACAATCTGAGCTGGGAGCATCACCTGTAAGTCCCCATTACACCCTGTTTTCACTTCTTCTATAAAATTGATCAGTTTGTGATTTCCTTGAAAATAACAGTGATGAAACAATATGCAAAAATAGTGCAGAGTTCAAGTGCCCAGCCTGTGTTTCAAGAATAATGGGGAAAGCGATCTTTATAGGTAAGGAAGCTTGGCTATACTGGGGAGTTGTTGTGCCTTTAGTATATGAACGGGTCAACATATCAATTTTGGAGAATCTGGGACAGATCACCAATTCTTTAATATTGATAATATTCTTTCCAAATAAATTGAGTCCTTAGCCACTCAGAACATCATTACACCAGATGGAGGGTATTAAAGGAGAATTATACATAATTCTTTCTTTTCTTTGGACAAGGGGAAAATATGTTGAAGTGACTGTCATATTATTTACAATATGGCATTTGGAGCAAGAATATTTAATTTTTTAATTTAAAATATCCCTTGGAAATATGTAATATCCTCTTACAAGTTTTTAAATAATTCATGGTGGTAGACTTCAAAATTGTTTGCAGGAATATTAACTTGCCTCCTTTCTTTTGTAGTTTTCTTTCAACTGGATAATATAAAGCCCTTAACATATACAGGCTTACTGCAAAATAGATTTTGCTTTAAAATAAAAATGTTGTACTATTTGGCACTAATTGGGATTTTTGACAGTCTCCAAAGACTGACTTAAAAAAAAAAATCACTGCAGAACTTCATCTAAGGGTCCCTCTGTATAATTCACATTGAGAACATGGAGACTGTATTCCTTTTTTAAAATTTTAACCTAATCTTATCTCTTTATAAGAGAAGAGCTGGGGTAATGAATGGTCTTGTGACCACCAATAGTACCGCTGCTCTTATTTATTTTCCTATGAGGATACAAGTACAATTTTCTCCCTTGAATGGTGTGGTAGTCTATGGCTGGTCTTCTTCAGGAGGTCCCCACGTGTGAAATAAGTAAAACAAAACAAAACAAAAAAACCCATAAAAACAAAAAAGCATGCAAAGTCTTCGAGCCAGGTACACACAGGGAAGGGGGCATTTTCCCTATGCCAATACAAGAGAATTGCAAGAACCAGATCTTGCAAAACAGGCTTTGTGATGTGGTTTCCTGAGTAGAAGAGTATGAGCTGATGCTATGCACTGATGTGATTCTGAATATAAGTCAGGGAACCCATCATACCATGAGCCTCTGACCCAAAGGGCTTCTCTCTCCTCAGAGGCTTCTGAGAGCTCTGAACTTGAGGACATGTTTAAAAGGAATACAAAGAGGCAATGGGAAGCTGTGTCCACCCTCTGCTTCTTTTCTAGTTTAGATTTATTGTAAAATGTATTCACTGCTCTAGAAGTAAACCATAGTAAATGCAACCTTGAACTGAGCTTGTCCTTCGAACTGGGACAAGAGCTTTTGATCAGTCAGTCAAGAGTAACAAAATCCTTGGTATTTGGAGAACTAGATTTAAAGACTAAATACTGATGCATTTTCTTAGTTATAAAACCTATTGTTTTCAGACCCTTTTCCACTTTACACAACTGAATCCTGGAGGAAAAAAGATCTTGGGAGTTTCTCACATAAGTTTCTTATTTATGCTCATTACACATATGTGGAAAAATAGAAACTAGTATAAAATGACATTTTTTATAAGAGAAAAATGTATTAAAAAAAGCTATTCAAGACAAAAGTCTTGGAACAAAAGTATCATAAAACCAAAAAAAAAAAAAAATCAGGCTTGCTATAATTAGGTTTCTTTGGAAACCAGAAATAGTCTTAATAATTTTAATTTAGAATTATGGCCATATCAGTTCCTTAAATGCTTTTAGATTTTCTTAAAGGTATGCCCCCTTGCTTTTCAAGAAAAAAACAAATGTATATTTTGAAGGTTAAGGTTCTGGATCAATTATACATACAAGCATTTTGCTATTTGTTCAAATGTTTTCAACTGGAAGGTAGTAATTAACTCACCTTCACTCATGGTAAATACTCATTATTAGGCCTCTAAATGTTCTTGGTATGACCACATATATATCTCATAGTTTCTTGGGGGGAAATTACTATAGTTTATTTCTACACATTGTCTGCTCTGTGTGTGTATGTGTGTACGTGTGTGTATGCTTAAATAATGGAGATTGTGTCTATAGATTGTTTTTGTCTTAGAAAACTCAACTCTCATGCAATTAACCTATCTGTGAGAAGACAGGTATTAAGAAGCTCAGTTCTCTGTGTAGCAGTTGTTAATTTCGCTGTACATTCAAGAGACAAGAGTATTTCCAGCTCTCTCTAAACATTGTTCTGGCTGAAACAATCTATTGCAAGAAACCTGATCATTCCATTTCTTTTTATTGAATAAGTACAGGATGGCTTTAGACTCCTATGGGGAGAAAGGAATTGGACTTGTGATTCATATTATTTCTAAATTAAATATTGTATTAGCTTTTGTTTCTACTCAGACAGAAATCTTTACCTCGTAATCAAAATGCCACTGTCATCCATAGCTGGGGAAATATATATCTTATCTTTGTCCATCATATCAAATGTCCATGCAAGCATTGCATGGTGGAGAGGGTGGAGTGAGAAGCTAGGTATGGAAGAGTCAGAGAGAAGCAAAGCAAGAAAATGTAGAGTGGGCAAGGCAGGATGCTGGGTGATGGCCAGGATACTTAAAGTCTTCTTTCTGGCTCAAAAACTAATTTGAACTCTCTTGGCATCAGTTTCTTCATCTGTAAAGTTACATTAATTTCAAAGCTCATTCCAGATTTAATCATTTTAAAAAATCATTAACATTCATATGTGCTTCTAATCACAGCTTTTTATATGTAATCCAATCGTCCACTTCAGGAGCTATTAGTAAATCAATATGATAATTAACTAAGAGAGTTATTCAAAAGCACTTATTGAATGTTTACTATGTGCTAAGTGGTACAAAAGATACAAGATATAATAAATGAATCAGAGCCTCTCTGTCCCTAAAACTTACTTAAAAAGCAAAAGGGACATGGTTATTACTGTGAAAAGTGCTATCTTGGAGACATATGAATAGTGCCAAGAGTTTCTTTCTGAAGGAAAGATGAGATTGTCTCAGGTGAGGACACATAAGTTTCACAGAGGAAATGACATTTAAGTTGAGCTTTGAGGCATGAGAAGGAGTAGGACAATTCAGGGAATAAGAAGAGTATTGAAGCAGCATGAGCACACACATGAGAATAGTTCATGCATGTGCCAGGAAACCACAAAGTCCCCTGTTACTTTCCTTTCAGTTCAAAGAGCAGCTATGGCTTGCCCTCCATGAGCCAGATAATATAGTTAGCCTTGCAGATAGAAAAATGTAGAAAGTATAGGCAATGACCTCTTAGAGCTATTGTCCACTGGGCAGATGTCTAAACAGATCATTCCAGTGACAGGTGTTAACTATTATGACAGAGAGGAGTGTGGGGTGTTATAAGAGCATAGATATGGAACATCTTACCCAAATCTAGAGGAGGCAACATTTAAGCTCTTCCTTATGAGATGGGGAAAAATTAGTCTGTCGGGGGTGGAACATTTATCTCAGAAGAAGGAGACTAGAAGAAGCTAAGTAAGGAAGAGAGATTAGAAAGAGGATACCAGGAGTTCATTCTTGTTGGATCACAAAGTTAGAGATGGAGAATATGAGACCTAAGGCTGAAGAGGAAGGGAAGAGGTGGGTTACAGAAGTTTCTTATGCTATAATACCGTATATGGACTTTACACTGTAGGTTGTAATGTAGCTGTTGGGAGACTTTAAACTGGAGAATGACTTAGTAGGCTCTTTATTTTAGGGGTGTGGAAGATGCATATGAGGGACACAGACCTGAGGTGGAAGGCTCAGTCAGGAGGCTGCTGCAATCATCCAAGTAAGACGTAAGGAAGGCTGCAAATACTAGATGAAGGAAGAAGGGGGAGAAGGGGAGATTAACTAGATAAATATCTAAGAATAAAATCGGAAGATTTTTTTCAGCCAATTACTTGTAAGAACCCCTCTCCCCAAAGTCTTTCCTTCTCCAGGCTTAGAAAGTTACTCTCTAGGTTAATTTCATTGAGTCTCCTATCTTGTGTCTCTAAATACTACCAATCTGGTGCTGTCCAATAGAAGTTTCTGAGGTGATGGAAATGTTCCATATGGATGTCTAATACGATCGCCTGTAGGCATATATGCTGCCAGCCACACCGAGCACTTGAAATGTGACTAGTGGGACTCATTGATTTTTTTATAATTAATTTAAACTTAAATAGCCACATGCGCCTAGTGAATGTCATATCGGGCAGCAAAAATGACAATTCCTAAATTTCTGTCTCTAGCTTAGATAGTTCCTCCTAACACAAGACTATATCCAACTGTGTACTCAATATCCCCACTTAGATTTCTAATGGATATTAGACTTAGCAGTTTAAAATCCAACTTCTGGACTTCCCCTGAGTCCAGCTTCTCCTAATGTCTTCCCCATCTCAGGAAATGAAAACTTGACTTTCAAGTTCTCTTTGAGTTTCTTTCATTCTCTCACACACATCACATTTTATGTGGTATGAATCAATCACATAAAACTTCATCCAGAGTCTAACTGATTCTTCCCACATACACAACTGTCACTTAGTCCACAATAATATTGCCTCTCATCAGGTTAGCACGATACCCTCCTGACTGGCCTCCCTGCTTTGAACTTTGTGTTTTATGGAAGTCTGAGTCATATTGTATTATTCTTTTACTCAAAATTCTTGCTCTAAGTAAAATTTAAAATCCTTAAATGGTCAATACAGTCTGGCCCTACATTTCCTGCCACCTCATCTTCCACTTCTCTCCTCCAAGCTCACTCTGCTCTGGTCACACTGTGTTTCCTTGCTGTCCCTGGGATACCCCAGACATGGCCCCACTGCAGAGCTTTGCACTCACACTCTCCACAGCCTGGGATGCTCTTCTCTTGGATATCTGGATGGCTTTCTTCTGCATCTTCTACATGGTCTTGCTCAAATACAGCTTGGCATCAGGTCTTTCTTGACAATTGTATTTAAAATTTCATTTCCCTCAGATGACACATTTAATCTACTCCATCCACTCCCCTACTTTATTGTTCTTCACTGTACTTAGAGGCACCTGACACAGCAAATATTTTGTTTATTTTGTTTGTTGACTTTCGTCCCCCTACCTAGACTGAAAGTCCCCTGCAGAAGGTACTTTAATCTATTTTGTTCATTACCACATTCCCAGCGCTTAGAACATTTCCAGAAACATGGAATGTGCTCAATATATTTATCAATTACATAACTAAGTAATTTTCAGATTTCTAATTCATGTTGATTTGTTGTATCATTAGAAAGGAGGAAATAAGAGGAACTCGCATGGTGTATAGTATATGCTCAATAAATATTTGTTGAGTGGGATTTTTTTTTCATCTTTATTGGAGTACAATTGCTTTACAATGGTGTGTTAGTTGCTGCTTCATAACAAAGTGAATCAGTTATACATATACATATGTTCCCATATCTCTTCACTCTTACGTCTCCCTCCTTCCCACCCTCCCATCCCACAACTCTAGGTGGTCACAAAGCACCGAGCTGATCACCTTGTGCTATGCGGCTGCTTCCAACTAGCCATCTATTTTACATTTGGTAGTGTATATATGTCCATGTCACTCTCTTGCTTTCTCACAGCTTAGCCTTCCCCCTCCCTGTATCCTCAAGTCCATTCTCTAGTAGATCTGTGTCTTTATTCCTGTCTTACCCCTAGGTTCTTCATGACTTTTTTTTTTTTTAGATTCCATATATATGTGTTAGCATACGGTATTTGTTTTTCTTTTTCTGACTTACTTCACTCTGAATGACAGTCTCTAGGTCCATCGACCTCACTACAAATAACTCAGTTTCGTTCCTTTTTTAGCTGAGTAATATTCCATTGTATATATGTGCCACATCTTCTTTATCCATTCATCTGATGATGGACACTTAGGTTGCTTCCATCTCCTGGCTATTGTAAATAGAGCTGCAATGAAAATTTTGGTACGTGACTCTTTAAATTATGGTTTTCTCAGGGTATATGCCCAATAGTGGGATTGCTGGGTCATATGGTAGTTCTATTTGTAGTTTTTTAAGGAACCTCCATACTGTTCTCCATAGTGGCTCTACCAATTCACATTCCCACCAGCAGTGCAAGAGTGTTCCCATTTCTCCACACCCTCTCCAGCATTTATTGTTTCTAGATTTTTTGATGATGGCCATTCTGACTGGTGTGAGATGATATCCCATTGTAGTTTTGATTTGCATTTCTCTAATGATTAATGATGTTGAGCATTCTTTCATATGTTTGTTGGCAATCTGTATATCTTCTTTGGAGAAATGTGTATTTAGGTCTTCTGCCCATTTTTGGATTGCGTTGTTTGTTTTTTTGTTATTGAGCTGTATGAGCTGCTTGTAAATTTTGGAGATTAATCCTTTGTCAGTTGCTTCATTTGCAAATATTTTCTCCCATTCTGAGGGTTGTCTTCTGGTCTTGTTTCCTTTGCTGTGTAAAAGCTCTTAAGTTTCATTAGGTCTCATTTGTTTATTTTTGTTTTTATTTCCATTTCTTTAGGAGGTGGGTCAAAAAGGACCTTGCTGTGATTTATGTCATAGAGTGTTCTGCCTATGTTTTCCTCTAAGGGTTTGATAGTGTCTGGCCTTACATTTAGATCTTTAATCCATTTTGAGCTTATTTTTGTGTATGGTGTTAGGGAGTGATCTAATCTCATACTTTTACATGGACCTGTCCAGTTTTCCCAGCACCACTTATTGAAGAGGCTGTCTTTCCTCCACTGTATATTCTGGCCTCCTTTATCAAAGATAAGGTGACCATATGTGCGTGGGTTTATCTCTGGGCTTTCTATCCTGTTCCATTGATCTATATTTCTGTTTTTGTGCCAGTACCATACTGTCTTGATTACTGTAGCTTTGTAGTATAGACTAAAGTCAGGGAGCCTGATTCCTGCAGCTCCATTTTTCATTCTCAAGATTGCTTTGGCTCTTCGGGGTCTTTTGTGTTTCCATACAAATTGTGAAATTTTTTGTTCTAGTTCTGTGAAAAATGCCAATGGTAGTTTGATAGGGATTGCATTGAATCTGTAGATTGCTTTGGGTAGTAGAGTCATTTTCACAATGTTGATTCTTCCAATACAAGAACATGGCATATCTCTCCATCTATTTGTATCATCTTTAATTTCTTTCATCAGTGTCTTATAATTTTCTGCATACAGGTCTTTTGTCTCCTTAGGTAGGTTTATTCCTAGATATTTTATTCTTTTTGTTGCAATGGTAAATGGGAGTGTTTTCTTAATTTCACTTTCAGATTTTTCATCATTAGTGTATAGGAATGCCAGAGATTTCTGTGCATTAATTTTGTATCCTGCTACTTTACCACATTCATTGATTAGCTCTAGTAGTTTTCTGGTGACATCTTTAGGATTCTCTATGTATAGTATCATGTCATCTGCAAAGAGTGACAGCTTTACTTCTTCTTTTCCAATTTGGATCCCTTTTATTTCCTTTTCTTCTCTGATTGCTGTGGCTAAAACTTCCAAAACTATGTTGAATATAGTGGTGAGAGTGGGCAAACTTGTCTTGTTCCTGATCTTAGTGGAAATGCTTTCAGTTTTTCACCATTGAGGATGATGTTGGCTGTGGGTTTGTCATATATGGCCTTTATTATGTTGAGGAAAGTTCCCTCTGTGTCCACTTTCTGCAGGGTTTTTATTATAAATGGGTGTTGACTTTTGTTAAAAGTTTCTCTGCATCTATTGAGATGATCATATGGCTTTTCTCCTTCAATTTGTTAATATGGTGTATCACGTTGATTGATTTGCATATATTGAAGAATCCTTGCATTCCTGGAATAAACCCCACTTGATCATGGTGTATGGTCCTTTTAATGTGATTTTGGATTCTGTTTGCTAGTATTTTGTTGAGGATTTTTGCATCTATGTTCATCAGTGATATTGGCCTGTAGTTTTCTTTCTTTGTGACATCCTTGTCTGGTTTTGGTATCAGGGTGATGGTGGCCTCGTAGAATGAGTTTGGGAGTGTTCCTTCCTCTGCTATATTTTGGAAGAGTTTGAGAAGGATAGGTGATAGCTCTTCTCTAAATGTTTGATAGAATTCGCCTGTGAAGCCATCTGGTCCTGGGCTTCTGTTTGTTGGAAGATTTTTAATCACAGTTTCAATTTCAATGCTTGTGATTGGTCTGTCCATATTTTCTATTTCTTCCTGGTTCAGTCTTGGCAGGTTGTGCATTTCTAAGAATTTGTCCATTTCTTCCATGTTGTCTATTTTATTGGCATAGAGTTGCCTGTACTAATCTCTCATGATCTTTTGTATTTCTGCAGTTGACTGGGATTTTTAAATGAGTTAGTGAAAGTAGGATGATAAGTTTAATCTTATGTGTCAAGAAATAGAATAAATGTGCTGAAGATCACTCTGGGGGTGGGAGGTTTAGTGTAGCAAAAATGAGGTTGAACTTTATTCTTTAGAGAGTAGAACCATTAAAGATGATCTTAAGTTGTGGAATGGTACCTGTGGATTCTGGCAAAGCAACAAACTGTGTTTATATTACCTCTTTTTACATCCAAACTAATCTTGACCACTGCTGGTCCAGGTCATGTCCTCATCATTTCTTATCAGCCATAATCTCCCAAATGATCACTGTGTCTCCAATTTTTATTCTACAAATCCACCCTTCCTCTTTCCACATATTGATACTATAAAATATATATTGGTTCCTGTACTGTTGACTTTCTGCCCCACTGACATTCCTCATCTTTACATATAAACCTGCAGCCCATTGGCTCTGATTCTTCAGGGGCAAATAACAGGATGTACTGAGAGAAGTTGTTATTATGGGATAAAGACTAGACCCTCATATAGAGTCAGAGATTTCTCTTTACTTACCAGTTTATATGAAAAATGGATATTTATTTGTAAGATTCACTCTCTCCAAAAATATACTATCCTGATTTGTTATTCACTAAAAGTTCTTCAAGTGTAGGCACTTGTAAAAAGTCACCCATATTCTCTAAGGATTTCACTTCAGGATGACAAATTCTTGGAATTTTGTAGCTGGGTTTTGGGAGATATGTACAAGGTGTACCATTAGTGCATATATAAGGGGAACCTTTGCTGGCTCCAGTGTCAAGATGTTTCTGACACAGCCCTGTAATTAATGGGAATGCACTTTCTGGGGTGTATGTCAGTAACTTGGCAATGACAGAAACGTATGCCTTGTTTGATGAAGCTGAAAATGAGAGGAGGTGGGAGAAAACTTGCTAGAAACCTTATTCCAGTTGACAGTCTACCCTGGGTGACATTAATGAGGCTTTAAGTATGTTGATATAAATCAAGATATAGCCAGAAGCAAGGCCAAGGCAGACTGCAAAAACTGTGAAATTGGCTGTGTTAGTGTCCCTTGTGCAGAGGAAGCAATGATGTTGCTTTCAGCACAGAGAAAATTGCCAACCCCTTTAGACAGTTAGCTAATGAAAGGGGGAAAGATCCAACATCTGTTATCATAACCTAACAACGCAGACATCCAGGCCATAGTGAGGGGAATTCACTAGTGAAACCTCCAGTGGCCTAAGTCAGAAATCCAGGAGCCATCCTCCTTCTCTCACTCCCAACATCCAATCATTACTGTGCTCTATAACTTTTTGTTTTCAGTGTTTTTCAAATCTGCCCCTGCTTCTCTAGCCCTCCTCCAACTGTGTACTCTTGGCACACATGAGATATTCTTCTAACTGGTCATTTTGTTTTCAGCATTTCCCCCCACTGAATCCAGCCATTAAAAAGCTACCTGATTGACTTGGCTTAAAAATTACTCAGGGGCAACACATTGACTTCAGCATAAAATTAATGGCTAATGTTTAGTGTGTGCCTATGTTCCAGGAAAATTATAAGTCTATAAGGTAAGGTTGCTATCTCCAATTATAGATAAGGAAAGTGAGTCACAGAGCAATTAATTATCCATATTCTCAAATCTCTTAAAAGAAGTGCTTGGAATTAACTACAGGTAGTTTGTCTCCAGATCCTGTGCTTCTATACACTATGTGACAATCCTTTCCAGGATGGCAAACAGACCTCTCGTGATCAAGCCTCTGTCTCCCTCTCCTATTAATTCACTGCACACAACCATACCCACCCTAAATTCCATCTACATTTACTGTAATTCCCGGGGCATACAATGTGTGCCTAATCTACATGTTTTCATGTAAGTTGTGATATTGCTCTAGGCTCTCATCTTCCCTTCCCCTTTTCCAGCTGATTTATATCTTACCAAGTGTTACTTCTTGGAAGAAGTCTTCCTTTTTACCTCTCCCTAAAACTGAATTTATAGTAAAGTGCCGCGTTACTTAAAGCCCTGAATGCCCTGAATCAAAATCAATCGGATAATCGCTTTTTTAAAAAGTATATTTCTGAGCTTCTCCTAGATTCCTTAGAGAAAGGGCCTCTAGAATCCTCTTAAACAAACTCTCCAGGTAATGCTTATTCACATTAATGTTTGAGAGCCATTGGTAGTGATTGTATGTTTGGGCTCTAGAATTAGGCACATGTGAGTCCAACTCTCAGTTTGGTCACTTACTGCGTGACCAGGGGTGGGTTACCTAATCTACTGTGAACCTAATTTTCTACAGCTCTAAAACAGAGGTAGGAACAGTGGAAAACAAAGTGACAAAATGCATGCAAAGTGCTTTGCGAGAGGGTGTGGTACTCAGCAAAACTCAGTAACGCCAGCTGTTGCTACTCTTGTCCTTCTTCATTTACTTTGCTAGTCCTGCTATTATGGAATTCCTTGTACTTTTATGCAATGTCTGGTGACTTGCGTGTCTCCCATTAATTAGACTGAAGAGAGGAGAGAAGTAAGTCTCCTTCCTCTCTGTGCTGCCCAATACCCAGTGCAGTAATCCATTCACTCTAAGTGTTTAATATGTTAGTTCAATGCATGATTAAATCATCTTTGAATGTCCTACTTCTGTTTAAAAACAAAACTTTCTAATCAAAATTTAAAATAGAGCCATGGGATAGAAGGAACCCAATTCTCTACAAATTAATAGGCCATACTTTTTTAAAAAATATCTTTATTGGAGTATAATTGCTTTACAATGGTGTGTTAGTTTCTGCTTTATAACAAAGTGAATCAGCTATACACAAGCATATATCCCCATATCTCTTCCCTCTTGCGTCTCCCTCCCTCCCACCCTCCCTATCCCACCCCTCTAGGTGGTCACAAAGCACCGAGCTGATCTCCCTGTGCTATGCGGCTGCTTCCCACTAGCTATCTATTTTACATTTGGTAGTGTATATATGTCAGTGCTACTCTCTCACTTTGTCCCAGCTTACCCTTCCCCCTCTCCATGTCCTCAAGTCCATTCTCTACGTCTGTCATACAGAGTGAAGTAAGTCAGAAAAAGGAAAACAAATACCGTATGCTAACACATATATATGGAATCTTAAAAAAAAAAAAATGATTCTGATGAACCTAGCAGCAGGACAGGAACAGGCCATATATTTTAAAACGTGTTATCTTGAATTTAATTTTATGGCAGTTTTGATGTAAGATATATTCACTGATGAAAACTTGGAACTTTCCAAAAATATTTTTTCACTGAACATATGTTTAAGGACAGCCTACTAGGTGCTGAGTTATCTTCTAGGCAATGAAGATACAGAAGTTTTAAAATTAGGCAAAAGAAAAAAATCCTATTCTCATGACAAGCTAATGACTGTGTTGGGAGGGAGAGGGGGTAGACAATACATGTATAGATACATAGATAAATAAATCACAGAGTGCATTAGTTTTCTGTTGCTAGGTAACAAATTGCCACAAACTTGTCAGCAACATGTATTTATTATCTTGCAGTGTCCAGGGCAGAAGTCTGGTCATGGCTGAGCTGGGTTACAATCAAGGTGTTGGCTGGGTTGCATTCCTGTCTAGGCTTGGGATTCTCTTCCAAGTTCACATGGTTGTTGGTAGAATACAGTTGCTTGAAGATGTAGGACTGAGGTCCCTATGTCCTTGCTAGCCATCAACAGAGACCACTCTAGGCTCTTAGATGCCCCTACCATTCCTTGCCATGTGTCATTTCACAGCATCTCACAAAGTGACAGCTTCCTTCTTCAAGGCCATCAGGAGAATTCCTTGTTCCCGTCTGCTAGGGAGTCCTAAATAACATAACCTAATCAAGGAAGTGACATTCCTTTACCTTTGTATTTTCTATCTTCTAGAAGTAAGTCACAGGTCCTGCTTGGATTCAAGAGTAGGGGTTTATTCCAGTTATAAGATAAATAAGTGCTAGGGATGTAATATACTGCATGATGACTACAGTTAACACTGGTGTATAATGTATAGGAAAGTTGTTAAAACAGAGTAGAGCCTAAGAGTTCTCATCACAAGGGGAATTATTTTTTCTTTTCTTTTTATTGTATCTCTATGAGGTGATGGATGCTTTCCTAAACCTATTGTGGTAATGATTTTACAATATATGTAAATTAAACCATCATGCTCTACATGTTAAACTTATACAGGGATGTATGTCAATTATTTCTCAATAAAAGTGGAAAATAAATAAATTAAAATCAATTTTTAAAAAGGGTAGTGGTTTAACGTTGGATGTGATCCACTGAGGGTCATCTTAAAACTGTGCTTGCCCACATACATGGCATGTCAGTTGGTGATAAGTATTATGGAGAAAAATACAATGAGGAAGACAGGATCTGTCAAGGTGATGTGCGAGGAGGAGGCGTTGCTGTGGGAATGAGAGTGGGCAGAGGAGGGAAAATTCTCTTTGTTCTTTTGGTTAATGCATATTTTATACATTTTCTTAATAGTTTCTAACATAAATGAAATGCCAATTAAAGGATGTAAAGAACTGATTAAATGTTGGAGCACTTAGTAAAACTGAGTTAAAATAATTAGAACAATTATATGACAACATTCTCTGTCCAGACAAATCTGAGAGCAGAAAAGAAGTGGCTTACACAATGAAATTAACATTTTGGAAATCAGCTTCACACAAAAGGAGAAAAGTACAAATGAGATCTTTCCTCCTCAGGGATTTCCATTCATCAGTTAAGAATGTGGCTTTCTTCTTTTGTTACTTGTGATTCATCTCAGAAAGTTCTTTATTCCCAGGAGGAACCATGCTTTATTCATTCCTACTCGCTGTGGGATTGGGTCCCTGTGAAGCAGTTATTTTTAGTCAACAGTTTATACTCCTAAATTGTTTCCTAAGTATTATCCTTGGTTAATCCACCAATCTTCACAAATCTATTTATAGCCCAATCAAATGAGAATCTCAAAAACCATTAGCGTTAGAAGCCTGAACTTGTCTTCATAGAACGTTTTCCTTCTAGCTGAGACAGGAGAAACCTAGAAATGTCTGAGCCATACTGTTCCATGCTGAAAACATCCAAAATGGCCAAAAAGAATAATTAACACAGGACTTCCTCCCCAGCCGCAATGAACACTTCCATCTTTCTGCAAGAGCAGTAACTATTCTTTCCATTCTTGGTTTTTGTCTTAGTCTGTTCAGGTTACCTTACCAAAAATACCAGAAACTGGGTAGCTTATCAACAGCATAAATTGATTTCTCACAGATCTGGAGGATGGGGGTCTAAGATCAAGGCGCCAGCAGACTCATTTTCTGGTGAGGGCCCACTTTCTTATAGAAGGCTGTCTTCTACTAGAACCTCACACGGAAGGGAAAGGAGCTCTCCTGGGCCTCTTTCATAAGGGAACTAAATCCATTCATGACCTAATCACCTCCCAAAGGCCTCACCAGCTAATACTATCACACTGGGCATTAGGGTTTTAGCATATGAATTTGGGGCAGGATTACAAACAATCAGACCACAGCAGTTTTCTTTTTCTTGGGTTGTACCGATATTTTGATCTGTGTAGGAGGATTTTCCTGGGGATGAAGATGTGGATAAAAGAAGGTGAAACTAAAGCCAGTTAATTTTGCTACCAATTATCAGTGCCAGTCAATGCCTAGATAAGAATAAAGATAATCCTAAAAAGGAATTTTGATTTTTATCTTCAGTTTTTAATTATCTATTGTCTGTTCACATTATAAAAATTAAAATTAAGGGAGTATTAATTGTTTTGTACAATTTCTGTGGTATCATGGTACTCCCTTTTCCAATTCAGGATACAAATACAGTGCAGGATTTTACACCTTCTAAAGTACACCATGGAGGGGGCATGTTTGATCTGGTGAGTAATGTCTGCTTAAGCATGAATTTCTTTAAGGTCTTACATTTATGTTCAAAATCGACATAATTTTTTATATAAACATACTTACTTTCATAAACCAATGCTGTTATACATTACTTACCATCACTTTAAGGAAAAACGTTCCTCTGTGTGTCTGGTCTCTCAGTTCTCTGCTTCACTTCTGGCACTTCTGATCACCAAATGTGTGATGACTTTTCCCACACAAAACAGTTCTCAGATTCTTAGGACACCAACTGGTTGTCCTACAATTTAACTCAATTCCGACACTATCTGCCTGGAGATAGTGACAGATCCCACAGGTTAAGGGCTCGGTCCCACAAGACTACTCTCTCTCTTCAGATGCCAATTGCAAGTCCAGGTTGTCACTTGTGCTCCTAACAGACCAGTTAGAAATCACAGGTTTCCGTGATTCCCTCCCCAGTTTCCATTAATTTGCTAGAGTGGCTCACAGAACTCAGAAAAAGTTTATTTCCTAGATTACACATTTATTATTAAAGGATATAACTCAGGAATATCCAGATGGAAGAGATGCATGGGGCAAGATATGGGGGAGAGGGAGGGGCACAGGGTTTCCATCCTCTCTGGGAACAATTCTCCCCGAAATTCCACATGTTTACCAGCCCAGAAGCTCTCAGAACCCTGTCCTTTTAGCTTTCCTGCAGGGCTCATTACATAGGTATATTTGATTAAATTATTGGCCAAAGGTGATTAAACTCAATCTCTATCTCCTCTCTCCTCCCTGGAGATCAGGGGGTAAGGCTGAAAGTTCCAGTCCTCTAATTCTAGTTGGTTCCTCTGGCAAGCAGCCTCCATCCTTAAGTAACCTAGGGGCTTTCCAAAAGTCACCCCACTAACATACACTTGGGCATGGTGGAAAGCCACTGATTATGAGTAACGAAAGGCACCTTTATCTCCCTCATCATTTCAGAAATTCTAAGCGCTTCAGGAGCTCTGTGCCAGACATGGGGACAAACACCAGATATATATTTCTCACTATAAATCAACACCTCACAATCACACACACACAAATCACATACACACAAATCAGTAACCCTTGGCGAAGGTACAAAAGCCTGGAGTACAACCAATAGAACAAGTGCCACTAAGTAATACAGTTTTAGAAGACCAGTAAGAGCATTCCCAGGCACCACTTTAAGGACCAGATTGTTGATAGCATGTAAACAAACTTAGGTATTTTGGACATAACCCTCTACTTGCTGTTAGTTTTTTTATTGGAGTATTTACTTGATAATGTAAATATTTTTATCACTATGGGTAGACATATGAAATAAATGTACCAATCATTTGTATGTAGCATGAAAAATTAAATGTTTGAAAGCCTTTACAAACAGAATTGTTCAGGTTGTTAATTCTTTCTCTCACAGGGAGTCAGTTAAAATGTACCAATCCAAGGTGATTAGGATGGTCTCTCGGTCTACTTCTCTCTTTCTCTTTCCTTCTCTCTTGTTCTCCGTTTTTCTTTTCTCTGCTCATCACCTGTATCTCACAATGTGATTATCAGCCTTTGATTTTATCCCATGAGTTGTGTTGCCATTTTAATAAATTCTGTTTCTTCAGTTTCTTTTTTGTTCATACTTTTATTTCATGCATTGGATTCTTCTATTTGCAGTTGTCTCATTTACGTCACCATTTACATTGTTATGCCCTCAGTTACTTTTCTTTTCTTCCTCAGTTTTCTTCTTTAGTTATTTCTGCTCTGGTTATCTGTTTGCCAAAAGAAAATTCTGCATTTGGTGTTTACTAGTTTTTTTTTACTTTTTAATGAGCACATCTTGACACATTGATGTATTGGAACAGACTCTTAGCAAATTTAATTACAGTTGAAAAATCGTTAGCCTCTTTTCCTCCTTTTTAATATGTTTTATATATTAAAAAAATAAACTCAATATATAGTAGGAATCTATTAGGAAGCTCTCCTAAGCTTTCTGGGTACATGTGAAATTCATTCATTTACTTAACAAATGTACTATGTCTCACCATGTATCATGGGCTTTGCTAGATTTGGGGAGCTGTGAACAAATCAGAAATAGCCATTTCTTTCATGGAACTTACAGACTAGTAGAGAAAACAGGCATTGGTCAAATTATTAAACTAACAATTATATGAATACAATTTTGACAACTGTTCCAGAGAATGAGCCATTCCCCTCCAGGACTACTTTCTTCTTTATTCTAAACAGGGAGAAACTAGCCTAAATCCCTTTTCTGGCTTTTTTTTATGCCTGGTAATATCCTATAGGATCTTACAGGTCTCTTTTTTAACACTCATTACAAATATAAATCAACCACTAATTGTGCAATTAGTTGAGTAATGGCTCTCCCTCCCCAAAACATAATTTCCAAGGCTACAGGAGCTGTGCCAGTCATCTTTGATTCTGACTTCCCAGTGCCAAACAATAGTGCCTTGAGCTGAGTAGGTATATTATAAATATTTGTTGAAGAAATGAATGAGTCATATTCTTTATCTCAAGCAATCCTGTGAGATGCAACCTCAGATTGGACCTTTCCTCTCTTGTATTTTCAGGAACACATTTTAATGTCTACTAGACTCACTGCTTCCTAGTGATATAGCTGAATCTGGGAGGCAGGGTGTTAAACGATGCAATTTACTTGTTAAAGAAGTATTGTCTACTTTCAGGGCTCAAAGCTGGTCCTAGAAGTTATGGGGAATACAAAATAAATATAAAACTAAGGATCTTGAAAGCCACAGCTCCTAGGCTTTTGTTGATTACTTTGTGTAGGATATGTGAGAACTTAAACGTTCTACCTCTGTGCCTTTTAGAAAATAAAAAGATGTTGTTACTGGCTTTAAAGAACAGTTCTCAAACTTTCAGACTCAGGATTCCTTTACATTCTTAAAAATTCTTGAGAATATCAAAGTGTTTTTGTTATGTGGGTTATATTTACAGATATTTCCTCTATTAGAAATTAAAACTGAGAATTAAAATGTTAACTCATTTCAAAAACTGCAGTAAGCCCTTTACATGTTAACATAAATAGTATATTTTTATGAACAATAGTTACATTTTCCAAAGCAAAGCAAAACAAAACGAAATAGAAGGGTGGCATTCTTTTACATTATTTGCATATCTCTTTAATGTCGGCTTATCAGTAGACAGTTGAACGCTCATAGAGGAAGAAATAATGAAACCTTCAAGTTTAAATAAATTAATTTAGAAATGCATGGTGATTAGCTCTTGAATTTGTTCTGTTATCTAGTGATGCCGAATCGTCAAACAAAAAGTTGCTGAGGTCACTGGAGGACGTGAGAAAGTTACAGGTTTCAGAGTTATAGAAATCTACCTTCAAGTTTCAGTTTTATGAGTGCATTAGCAATAGTTACTTAAGAAAGTTGTTTAACCTCTGAGCCTTAGTTTCCTCATTTTTTTTTTCATTTTAACATCTTTATTGGAGTATAATCACTTTACAATGGTATGTTAGTTTCAGCTTCACAACAAAATGAATCAGTTATATATATACATATGTTCCCATATCTCTTCCCGCTTGCGTCTCCCTCCCTCCCACCCTCCCTATCCCATCCCTCCAGGCGGTCACAAAGCACCTAGCTCTGTGCTATGTGGCTGCTTCCCACTAGCTATCTACCTTACGTTTGGTAGTGTATATATGTCCATGCCTCTCTCTCGCTTTGTCACACTTTACCCTTCCCCCTCCCCATAGCCTCAAGTCCATTCTCTAGTAAGTCTGTGTCTTTATTCCTGTTTCAACCCTAGGTTTTTCATGACATTTTTTTTCTTAAATTCCATATATATGTGTTAGCATACGGTATTTGTCTCTCTCTTTCTGACTTACTTCACTCTGTATGACAGACTCTAGGTCTATCCACCTCATTACAAATAGCTCAATTTCGTTTCTTTTTATGGCTGAGTAATATTCCATTGTATATATGTGCCACATCTTCTTTATCCATTCATCCGATGATGGACACTTAGGTTGTTTCCATCACTGGGCTATTGTAAATAGGGCTGCAATGAACATTTTGGTACATGACTCTTTTTCATTTATGGTTTTCTCAGGGTATATGCCCAGTAGTGGGATTGCTGGGTCATATGGTAGTTCTATTTGTAGTTTTTTAAGGAACCTCCATACTGCTCTCCACAGTGGCTGTATCAATTTACGTTTCTACTAACAGTGTAAGAGGGTTCCCTTTTCTCGACACCCTCTCCAGCATTTATTGTTTCTAGATTTTTTGATGATGGCCATTCTGACTGGTGTAAGATGATATCTCATTGTAGTTTTGATTTGCATTTCTCTAATGATTAGTGATGTTGAGCATTCTTTCATGTGTTTGTTGGCAGTCTGTATATCTTCTTTGGAGAAATGTCTATTTAGGTCTTCTGCCCATTTTTGGATTGGGTTGTTAGTTTTTTTTTGTTATTGAGCTGCATGAGCTGCTTGTAAATTTTGGAGATTAATCCTTTGTCAGTTGCTTCATTTGCAAATATTTTCTCCCATTCTGAGGGTTGTCTTTTGGTCTTGTTTATGGTTTCCTTTGCTGCACAAAAGCTTTTAAGTTTCATTAGGTCCCATTTGTTTATTTTTGTTTTTATTTCCATTTCTTTAGGGGGTGGGTCAAAAAGGATCTTGCTGTGATTTATGTCATAGAGTGTCCTTCCTATGTTTTCCTCTAAGAGTTTGATACTTTCTGGCCTTACATTTAGGTCTTTAATCCATTTTGAGCTTATTTTTGTGTATGGTGTTAGGGAGTGATCTAATCTCATACTTTTACATGTAGCTGTCCAGTTTTCCCAGCACCACTTATTGAAGTGGCTATCCTTTCTCCACTGTACATTCCTGCCTCCTTTATCAAAGATAAGGTGACCATATGTGTGTGGGTTTATCTCTGGGCTTTCTATCCTGTTCCATTGATCTATATTTCTGTTTTTGTGCCAGTACCATACTGTCTTGATTACTGTAGCTTTGTAGTATAGTCTGAAGTCAGGAAGCCTGATTCCTCCTGCTCCGTTTTTCGTTCTCAAGATTGCTTTGGCTCTTCGGGGGCTTTTGTGTTTCCATACAAATTGTGAAATTTTTTGTTCTAGTTCTGTGAAAAATGCCAATGGTAGTTTGATGGGGATTGCATTGAATCTGTAGATTGCTTTGGGTAGTAGAGTCATTTTCACAATGTTGATTCTTCCAATACAAGAACATGGCATATCTCTCCATCTATTTGTATCATCTTTAATTTCATTCATCAGTGTCTTATAATTTTCTGCATACAGGTCTTTTGTCTCCTTAGGTAGGTTTATTCCTAGATATTTTATTCTTTTTGTTGTAATGGTAAATGGGAGTGTTTTCTTGATTTCACTTTCAGATTTTTCATCCTTAGTGTATAGGAATGCCAGAGATTTCTGTGCATTAATTTTGTATCCTGCTACTTTACCACATTCATTGATTAGCTCTAGTAGTTTTCTGGTAGCATCTTTAGGATTCTCTATGTATAGGATCATGTCATCTGCAAAGAGTGACAGCTTTACTTTTTCTTTTCCGATTTGGATTCCTTTTATTTCCTTTTCTTCTCTGATTGCTGTGGCTAAAACTTCCAAAACTATGTTGAATAAGAGTGGTGAGAGTGGGCAACCTTGTCTTTTTCCTGATCTTAGTGGAAATGCTTTCAGTTTTTCACCATTGAGGACGATGTTGGCTGTGGATTTGTCATATATGGCCTTTATTATGTTGAGGAAAGTTCCCTCTATGCCTACTTTCTGCAGGGTTTTTATCATAAATGGGTATTGAATTTTGTTGAAAGATTTTTCTGCATCTATTGAGATGATCATATGTTTTTTCTCCTTCAACTTGTTAATATGGTGTATCACGTTGATTGATTTGCGTATATTGAAGAATCCTTGCATTCCTGGAATAAACCCCACTTGATCATGGTGTATGATCCGTTTAATGTGCTGTTGGATTCTGTTTGCTAGTATTTTGTTGAGTATTTTTGCATCTATGTTCATCAGTGATATTGGCCTGTAGTTTTCTTTCTTTGTGACATCCTTGTCTGGTTTTGGTATCAGGGTGATGGTGGCCTTGTAGAATGAGTTTGGGAGTGTTCCTCCCTCTGCTATATTTTGGAAGAGTTTGAGAAGGATAGGTGGTAGCTCTTCTCTAAATGTTTGATAGAATTCGCCTGTGAAGCCATCTGGTCCTGGGCTTTTGCTTGTTGGAAGATTTTTAATCACAGTTTCAATTTCAGTGCTTGTGATTGGTCTGTTCACATTTTCTATTTCTTCCTGATTCAGTCTTGGCAGGTTGTGCATTTCTAAGAATTTGTCCATTTCTTCCAGGTTGTCCATTTTATTGGCATAGAGTTTCTTGTAGTAATCTCTCTTGATCTTTTGTATTTCTGCAGTGTCAGTTTTTACTTCTCCTTTTTCATTTCTAATTCTATTGATTTGAGTCTTCTCCCTTTTTTTCTTGATGAGTTTGGCTAATGGTTTATCAATTTTGTTTACCCTTTCAAAGAACCAGCTTTTAGTTTTATTGATCTTTGCTATCGTTTCCTTCATTTCTTTTTCATTTATTTCTGATCTGATTCTTATGATTTCTTTCCTTCTGCTAACTTTGGGGTATTTTTGTTCTTCTTTCTCTAATTGCTTTAGGTGCAAGGTTAGGTTGTTTATTCGAGATGTTTCCTGTTTCTTAAGGTAGGATTGTATTGCTATAAACTTCCCTCTTAGAACTGCTTTTGCTGCATCCCATAGATTTTGAGTCGTCGTGTCTCCATTGTCATTTGTTTCTAGGTATTTTTTGATTTCCTCTGATTTCTTCAGTGATGACTTTGTTATTAAGTAGTGTATTGCTTAGCCTCCATGTGTTTGTATTTTTTACAGATCTTTTCCTGTAATTGATATCTAGTCTCATAGCATTGTCGTCCGAAAAGATACTTGATACAATTTCAATTTTCTTAAATTTACCAAGGCTTGATTTGTGACCCAAGATATGACCTATCCTGGAGAATGTTCCATGAGCACTTGAGAAAAATGTGGATTCTGTTGTTTTTGGGTGGAATGTCCTATAAATATCAATTAAGTCCATCTTGTTTAATGTATCATTTAAAGCTTGTGTTTCCTTATTTATTTTCATTTTGGATGATCTGTCCATTGGTGAAAGTGGGGTTTTAAAGTCCCCTATATGAATGTGTTACTGTTGATTTCCCCGGAAATCACACTGCTGCACAGGTTCTCCAGAAGTGGGGTGTGGATAGTGACCTGTGTTCGCACACAGGCTTCTTGGTGGCGGCAGCAGCGGCCTTAGAGTCTCATGTCTGTCTCTGGGGTCCGCACTTTTAGCCACGGCTCGCGCCCGTCTCTGGAGCTCCCTTAAGCAGCGTTCTTAATCCCCTCTCCTCGTGCACCAGGAAACAAAGAGGGAAGAAAAAGTCTCTTGCCTCTTCGGCAGGTCCAGACTTTTCCCGGACTCCCTCCCGGCTAGCCACGGTGCACTAACGCCCTGCAGGCTGTGTTCATGTTGCCAACCCCAGTCCTCTCCCGGCACTCCTACCAAAGCCGGAGCCTCAGCTCCCAGCCCCGCCCGCCCCGGCGGGCGAGCAGACAAGCCTCTCGGCTGGTGAGTGCCAGTTGGCACTGATCCTCTGCGCTGGAATCTCTCCGCTTTGCCCTCCGCACCCCTGTTGCTGTGCTCTCCTCCGCGGCTCCGAAGCTCCCCCACTCCGCCACCCGCAGTCTCCGCCCGCGAAGGGGCTTCCTAGTGTGTGGACACTTTTCCTCCTTCACAGCTCCCTCCCGCTGGTGCAGGACCCATCCCTATCCTTTTGTCTCTGTTTATTTTTTTCTTTTGCCCTAACCAGGTACGTGGGGATTTCCTTGCCTTTTAGGAGGTCTGAGGTCTTCTGCCAGCGTTCAGTAGGTGCTCCGTAGGAGTTGTTCCACGCGTAGATGTATTTCTGGTGTATCTGTGGGGAGGAAGGTGATCTCTGCGTCTTACTTACTCTTCTGCCATCTTCAGTTTCCTCATTTTTAAGAGGGGCAGTAATGCTTACATTAAATGGTACTTGACAAGATTAAATGAAATAATGTATATGAAATGGCTGGCACATAGTTTGCTCTCAGGAGATAGTTCTTTTTGCTCTTTCTATCCCCAATCCCAAAATCCTTAAGTAATTTAGTAGAACTGAAGCATAATAGTCATTATATTTGCAAGTACAGTTAATCATCCGGTGCATTAGACATTGTTTCTATTAGACACGTTGTTGACTTTTATAAAAATCTTTTGTGTAATTTCATAATGTAAATATCATCAACTAAGGTCTTTGAATCTTTGGGAAATGTCAAGGACACTACTGTGATTATTCTCAAGATGCCTGATATCCAGCTGAGCAGACAAAACTCACAGGCTGGAAACCTCAGGAGCTTGTAAACCTATAAGCAAGTGGGAGTACATAGTACAAAGCTTATATCAGAGCTGAGGGATTATGAAATAAGGTGATTTAAACCAAAGGAGGTCAACCTGCAGAGATCCCAGTGAGAATGATCTGAGTATATTAAATATACATGTCCAGTCCAAATGTATGTGTATGTGAAGAGATTTCAGTGGTCTGAATATGGCAGATCATCAGTTGAGAATACATTCAGTGAAACATCTGGTTTCAATTTCTAGTGCTGCCCTTAGGAGTCATGTGACCTTCAGTAAGTAATTAAGGGTTCAGAGCTTCATTTACTTACCTCATGGAATTTTAGTAAAGGTTATCATTATCTGCAAAATAGTAATAATAATAATACCTATCTATCAGGTTATTACAGAGGATTACATGTTATAATGAATGAAAGACCTCAACTCTGTAATAGGCACATAGCAAACACTCGATAAAGACTAGCCATCATTACTATTATTGTTGTGAGTATATATCCATCTTGGTGAACATAGATTGGCAGTTGTGTTTCTTGAATCATGCAGGCCAATCCTAATTTATTTTTTTTAACTTTTGTCAGGTGATATTCCAGACATCCCAGTTTTTTGAAACTACTCACTACAATGAGATAGCTGAGAAAAATTTCATATCAAATAATGGAGCTATATATATATATATATAAAATGAATATATATTTTTCATTATCTGAGAAGTCTGTTCTATTTTTTCATTATGCTCCAATAAGAGGCTTCTTCTATTGCTCCTAGCTCTTCCTTCATTGGCTGGATAACTCTTGCCAACTATGCAGGATATTTGCACATTATGAATGAGGGAATGGTTGAGGCTTTTAGGCCCTGGTGGCTTCATCACCTTGCAATTCTAGCTCTCAAATTTAGTCCCAGTTTCTACACTAGTTTCCCTTGATCCTATCTTCCCCTTGAATCTGGCATAGAGCTTCCCACCCAAGTAGGTATCTTAGCTATTCCTCCTATGTATTGGAATAATATTGACCAAGTGTTCACAGCTGCCTAGTTCTTACCTTTGCTTTCTCTTGACCAAACTTGAGTCAAACTTCTCTCCTTCCTCTGGGTCCCTAAACTCATCTTGGCCTACAAGCCTGAGCGAGCACTGAAAGTGGAACCTGTTCCTTGTCAGGGTCTCCTGGAAATCAGCAAGGCACTTTTCCTGTCATGCCCAGTTTATTTCTTCTTGCTTGTCCAACTTCCTTTTAAAAGATATGTTTATCTTTGCTTACCCCTCCTTGCCTTATAAATAAAAGCCTTTACCTGTTGATTTTGAGATGCAGATTTCTGAGATGGGAATTTTGTCCTAATGCAATAGTCTTTCTTCTGAATAAAGTTTCTTCCTGTCTAAGTTCAGATTGTCTTTATTTTGGCAACATCTTGGTTCTGCTCTCCTGGGAAATTCCCCATTTTTCCTTGTCTTTGCATCTTTCCATCTTTCTCCCTCAATGTCCTAATCTCTTGGCTGGTTCTTGACAAAAATATCCAGCAACCCTTTCCCACAAGTCCTGTTGTCTTGGCCCTTAGTGTATGAGCCTGGGTCATTAGATACAAGACCGATGTGAAATTTAGAACATATTTCCTTTCAGACTACTGAAAATCACCATCCTACACTGAACAAAAGTCTAAACATCTTCCCAAGTTTAAGGGAAAGTATTGTGTGATTCAATGTAAAAATCAACAGACTGAGTATCATACAGCCTGCAGGCACAAAAAGAAAACAAGAACAATTTATCTTGTCAGCTCATCGTTTCATTTACTCTGCTTAGTTATGTCAATTGAGTTAAAGTAGTGTTTTGTAGATGAATTTCCATAGACTCTAATCAATATGTTGGTTTACATGCTTATTATATAGGAATCACTGCTTTGTTTTTCTACCCCCATTGAGGTTATTAACATGTCCTATATCAGTATTATCTGAATATTGCATGAAGGCTTTCTCTTTTTTAAACAACAAACAAGAAAGCTAAATCACTAATATTTCACCCTGACCCCGTTGTGCCCTACCTGCCACTTTTTTCATCTGGATTTAATTTAATTATTTCCTTTCCAAATTTCTCATCATGCACAATCATCCTACATATAGCCATAAGAAACAGATTCCTAAACCATCATTTAGATCCTGGCATTCTCTTTTTGAAAGCTTAAGATTTTCTTCTGAGACCCAATTGTCATAACAAAGCCCTCTACTCTTTCCTCTTCACTCACTAGCCCCTGGTCTTCTGCTGATGGCCAAGCAGGTTCACGTTAATATATGCACTCCCACAGAGTATATCCGTACAGCTCTCTTTCTTTCATTGCTTTAAATTCTTTCCAAACATCTTTGGTATGTTTGAAGTTGTTTCCTTCCTAGGATTATACATTTATGATGCAAATTTTTAAAAATCACTTAGGACTCTTTGCCTAAATGCTTTTAGCTTCCTGGTAAACTTCGCAGATTTTTAGAAAGATTTTGAGTCCTTTCCCCCAAATTCATTCTTTTAAATCCAATACGGCCACAGTTTTGAATTATTGTATTTTCCTTTCTTTTCTTTTTCTCATATGTCTTTTTTCATATTTTCCCAACACTGTTCATCTATCACAATCTCTAAATCAATTAGAAAATGATAATAGTTACTATTTAGAAAAAAACACTTAGTAGGAAACAGTATTTTCTAAACGTCTTTAATGATCACAACTTCTGAGGCAGGAATACTGTCTAAATAAGTAGATGTGGGACCCCTAGTCTCACACTATACTCTAATGCCTCAGTAATTTTAAATGTGCCAAAGCAACCTTGCTTTGGGCATGGAAATAGGCAGCACTTTGGGAAGTACTGTATAAATAAATAAACACAGGGATTCCTGTTTGTGAATTCATGGGACACTTCAGACATATTACATCCTTTCCTAAGTCTGGTCAGGTTAGTGTAATTTTACACCTGCCCTGTTCCGGCACATGTTAGAATCCATGCCTGAAGAGAAGGCAGAAAATCAATCTCCTGGTGCCCTGTGCCTCCTGTTAGGACTGGAGTCATCTGAGCTATCGAATGCTGGGTGTGTTCTTTCTGGCCAAGTCTCACTCCAGGATGTGTGAACTTATCCAGAGGGGTAGTAGAACAGGAAATCAACATTAATAATAAGAACACAAATAACAATAAGAATTATAGCAGCTGATATTCACCAATCATGTTCTGCAGAATACTGTTTTGAGTGCTTTATACAATCACTTTAATTAATCCTGATAAACCATATGAGGAAGTACAATTGTGTCATCAAGTTTAAGAAGCTGACCTTACCATTTGATGTTCATAAACTTTTCAGATATGTTAGGAATATCTTCACCACAGTCTCAACTCTTACCTTATTGAAAATCTCAAGCTCTCTGCTCTCATGCTTTTGCTGGCAGACAAAAAAAAAGAAATAGGAGAAGTGTATTGGACATTTACACTATGTACACATTTCCTAATGTACACATTTCCTAAAAGAAAAGTATATCGCAGTTTGTGACAGGGATGCATAGTGACCATATAATTTATCATCCAAATATGGACACTTTTGAGACTGAAACTAGATGTTAAAAATCTATTAACAAGTGTCAACTCATTCACATCAGATGTACCTGGTACTGTCCCCAAGAAGGTAAGTTTTGTGGTCGCCTTTTGCCTAAGCCATTGTCAGATAGCTGCACAGTATCAACATTTTTCTGGATGCAGATCAAACAGATGAGCCTCCTATTTGTCTATTACATGAAATATATGCAATGAAAAGTCAAATACTTTCAAAATTACAAATTGTAATTTTGTAAATTGTGTTTTACTATCCAACTAATTAGATTATAAGGAAATAATTGACAGTCAAGCTTTTTACTCCAATTCTATCAGCAATAGATAACTAATAAGAACCTGCTGTATAAAAAAACAAATAAAATAAAATTCAAAAAAAAATTCTATCAGCAATATTTCCAAAAAATTACATTATCATTTTACATTAGTAAGTTAGGTAAAAAAAACATTGTCCATTATCTTCACCTCATTACACCGTTAAAGTGAGAGACAAAATAAAATTTCTAGAAGGATAAGCCAGAATACCAATTATAACAATATATGATTTTCATAGTTTTATATCATTGCTTATTAGTATTTAGCTTTGATAGTTCGTTAAGATATTCTGGATTATTTCAACTCTCTGCTTAGAGCCCTTCAAATTTTTTGTATTACCTCCAAAGGTATTGTTTCATTACCCTGATACCCAGAGCCTTCTGCAAACTTGTCTCTTTTGTGCTATCCAATAGAGTAGACCACACAGGAGGCTATTAAAATTAAATTAATTAAAATTGAGTAACATTAAAAATTTTATTCACCCAGTGCACTAGCCACATTTCAATGGCTCAATAGATCAGGTAGCTAGTGACTACTGTATTAATGCCAAACTGAAAATACTCATCACAGAAAGTTGTATCTAACAGTCCTGCTCCACATTCCTTCTACATTTGTTATCTATTGTTCTCATCTGAATAATTTCTGTTCTTGCCAAATTAGACCCCTTTCTATCCTCTAACAGGTTGCACCTTGTTTTTTTTTTTTTTTTTTTTTTTTTTTTTTTTTTTTTTTTTTTTTTTGCGTTATGTGGGCCTCTCACTGTCGTGGCCTCTCTCGTTGCGGAGCACAGGCTCCGGACATGCTGGCTCAGCGGCCATGGCTTATGGGCCTAGCCGCTCTGCGGCATGTGGGATCTTCCTGGACCAGGGCACGAACCCGTGTCCCCTGCATCGGCAGGTGGACTCTCAACCACTGCGCCACCAGGGAAGCCCTGCACCTTGTTTTTAACCATTTTAATCAGTTTAACGCTATGACATGAAATACCTCTAGTACCTCAAGAATTCATGTACTTATTCATACAAAAAATGTGGAGTTTTCTTTTATTCCAAGAAGTCTGTTATGTGTTGGAGAAACAAAAACAAGAAACATAGTCCTTGCCCTACAAGGTCACAGTCTAATGGGGGAGAGTGACAAATAGATGAGCGAGTACAGATGGTAGCTGCTAAGATAGAGATAGTGAGTTTCATGGGAGCAGATGACCACTCCTATCAGAAATTAGAAGAAATTCAGAAGATGCTCCTGTAAAGATGGCATGTGATCTGAACCTAGAAGCATAGGAGGAGTTAGGAAAATGAAACGAAGGAGAATGGAGGAAAGTAGAGGGCTCTGAAGAGTATGAGCTGACTGGGAATTGTACACTCTTTGCTGTAGCTAGACTTCAGCATGCAGGGCACTCACTACAACACTGGACCAGGACACTCAGATCTCCCAGAGCTCAAATGCCATGTTGAGAATGTGGGCTGTATTTGAAAACCAAAAAAGCCACTGACAGATTGAATGTAGGGATATGACAGGATCAGATTTGTGTTTTCGCAAAGATCACCCTAGAAACAAAGAGGAAAGGGATTGGAGTAGAAAGCCATTTAGAAGACATTTTCATAATCTAGGTGACAAGTAATAAAAGCTTAAATTACTGTCGTGACTATTGGGTAGAGGGAAGGTTCTGAGAGATTAAAATGCATAATTTATTGGTAACAGAATGAAGATCTACTTTCAAACTTCCAGCAATTCTGAAAAATCCAAACCAGATGCCATTTTCAAATTGATTTCACATCTGGGAGTCTTTGCTTTTAAATTCCTGTAGCACTTATTTACTCATTTTTAGTGCTAATTTCCACTCCTGAGTCCCTTGACACCAAAGACTATAGTGTGTTTCCTAGTATCCCTTATAATGAGTAACCCAGTTCTTTGCTTTATTTAACACTTGATATATATACTTGATCACTCACAGATTGTCTCCGAATCAAAAGTAATGTTGTTGAGCAAGTGTCTAAATGAACTCTATTAACAGATGAGGGAAGTAATGGAAAAAGTTATGGGTGGTAAGTTCAAATACTTTCATATCCACTATCCTCTTGGTTGTACTTTTCACAATTAAGTAATAATTAAGTTTAAATTTAATAATTAAATAATTTAATCGTTAAATTTAAATAACAATCAATTTAAATTTAATTAATTAAATAATTAAATTCAAATTAAATAATTTAAATAATAATTAATTTAAGTTAAAACTAATTAAATAACAAAATGTATAATTGTTTACTAAGCCTTGGTCTTCCTCATTAGGGTATTTGAATTCTACTAATGTAAGAATCATATTTGTCTTGTTTATTGTTGGATTGTAATTCCTCAGAGGGTTTCTGCATCATAGTTGGTGCTTAATAAATATTTGGAGAATGAATGAATCTGTAGTTCATAGATGGGAGGGAAATGATCGTTTATGGACCACTAATTATTTGCCAGGCATTATCCTATTATGTAGTTTTATAAATATTATACCTTTTATTTCTCAAAATATTTTAAGTATTAGTAACACCAGGAAAATAGGTGTTAGTAACCTCTTTTTACAATTGACAAAAGTCTGGCTCAGAGAGTCTAGATGATTTATAGGACAGCAAATGAATAGCAGTCCTGGAATTTGAAGGCAATCTCTACTGCATCCAAAGTCTATAGTTGTTTGCTATAGAAACTTGCCCTTTATCTGGTAAGCATGAACATCCCATCTGGGAAAGGATATTTGTGTGGCATAAGTATCACTGAGCATTAGATCTGCATAGTGAACTGGTGTTTGGATTAACAATCACTTGCTCAGCGCTTCTGAGGAAACAGCTATGGCTTGGGACAACAAAAATGAATAATAAATGGCCTCTGTCCTAAAGAACCCACACTAGTGATGGAGACATGCTTAAGCAAATAATTTGGGTTCAATAACATACACACACGCAGACATGGGTACAGACACACAGAAGCACTCATATTCAAACTTCTATGGGCTTCCACAACACTGTATGCTTAATCTAATCTTAAATTTCTGAGAACACTTTTTTTAAGAAGTAGAATATTAATCTAAACCTTAAAGAATAAATAAGAACTATCCATTAAGGAATGAGCAAGTCAGCCATACAAATATCTTAGTCCAAAACAATATGGGTATTCAACAAAAAAATTAGTCCAGTAATTTAATATTCCACAGAATTTTGATAAATATTAAAGCAAGAAGTGAGATGAGATGAAAGAGAAAGTCGATTGAGCTTTTCTTCCCAAATTACAATGCTTGAACTTAATTCTGCAGACAATTGGAAATAGCCATTTTATGCAAGATATTGAAATAGTTAAATTTTATCCAGTCAACTCTGGTTGCAACTTAAAGAAATGATTTAAAAGATAGTAAAATTGGACAAGGGAGGTCTATCTAGGTAAGTATACAAACTAAAATAATAGTAATAGAGATGGACAGGAGGAGCTAGATTCAAGAAACAGAAAGGAAATCTGCTTATAAAACTTGATGGAATATGAGTGAGGGAGACAAAGGAGTGAGAAAAGTTTCCACGTTCCAGTCTTGAGGGATGCAGTTGATAGTGGTGCCTTAACAGAAACCTGGAACAAATAGGAGGCAGTTTCATCTGTCTTAAAAATTAAATCAAACAAATACAACAGACAAAAAGCACAAATCCTCTCCTGACTTCATTTCTTCTAGTTATCACTTCATTTCTTTGCTACCCCTGATTGCAAAATTACCTGAAGGTGCTATATAGAGCTACTGACTCCACTGCTTCTCACCTTGTCCTCTCAGATTCTCTAATAGGGTCCCTGCCCTCACCATCTCACTGAGACTGTCCCTGGGTAGGTCACAAATGACTTTCATTGTGTCAAAATTGAATGTTTTCTTCACTTATCTTATTTGACCCAAAGCAACATTCAACCAGTTATTCATTCTCTCCTTAAAATACATTTTTCCATTAACTTTTGTAATATATTGCTCTGGTTATTTCTCTTCTTAATCTCTGTTCCTAGCTCATTCTCTTTTTTTTAATTTAATTAATTAATTAATTTTTTAACATCTTTATTGGAGTATAATTGCTTTACAATGGTGTGTTAGTTTCTGCTTTATAACAAAGTGAATCAATTATACATACACATATGTTCTCATATGTCTTCCCTCTTGAGTCTCCCTCCCTCCCACCCTCCCTATCTAGCTCATTCTCTTGTGATGACTAAACCTTGGAGTGAACCTGTGCTCCATTCTCCCCTCCCTTTAAATCAACACAGTCTCCCTGGTAGACCTATCTTGTCCCCGGCTCTAAATAAAAATCATCGGCAGCAACTTTTAAATTTATATTACCTGCATTGTGTTTTCACCCAACTTCCAGACTGGACTTTTCCAAGTTCCTGGCACCTCCACAGGAATATCAATAATAATCACACACATTGTCAAGTCAGAACCCTTGATACCTGTTTCTCTACCATCATAACTACTCTCCCATCTCTCATCTTAATGAATCATATCATCAGTCACACACTGATCAACCCAATGCCTTGATTTATCCCTTTCTCTTTATTCTTAATTTACCAGTAACTTCTGCCACTACCTCCAGATGTACCCCCAATTGGCCACTGCTGCCACCTCTGCTGGTACCATGCTAGTCTAGGAAATCATTGTTATATCTTAAACAGTCCGCTACAAAAGCCACCTAACTGGTCTTCCTGTTGCCACCCCTCCCTGGTTGCAATTTACTTTCCTCAAACAACGTAAATTTTTAAAGATATAAATTCCATCATATCACTCCACTGTTTTCCATTAAATCCTCCTCACTCTGGCTTTAAAGCCTCTACTGATCCTGCACACTCTCTGACTACAGTGTGCCTCATTATCCACAAAACTTGCAGCCCAACAGAATCTCTGTCCTCAGACATGCTCAGTTCATCCACAGCTTTGAACTGGTCATTCTTTCTGCTTGAACTGCTCTTCCAGGCAACTTCACATGGCTGCCCTCATCTTGCCATTCAATCTCAGTTCAAATGCTGCCTCCTCAGCGAAACCTCATTAGACTCCCAGTCATCTTCTATCGTATCAGGTTAACTGAATCCTTTGCATAGCACATATCATAATCTGCTGTTTTCCATTGTTTATTTTGTTATAGATTGTCTCTCCATCTCTGACCTCACTTACCACACACAGACACGAACTAGGATGCAAGCTACGTGGGAATAGAGACTTTCGGTTGCTCACTGCTGTATTGCTAAGTCCTACAATAGACAGCTTGATAAATGAAACTAAAGTGAAGGCTAAAGGTGGAACTGGACAGCATGGTAAAGAGACTGAGAGATAGTGGCAAAGACATGAAACTATGTTAGCCATAGTTTTTGGTTGGGTGAAATATTATTAGATAATATATGTCACGGGAACCACCAAAATAGAAAAATTTTAAGAAGAAATCAGTGCAAACCTCTATCAAAACCAGCAGAGATCCAATAAGATAGGGACTGCAGGGAGTGTCCATTGGATTTAGCAAAATTGGTGATCTGGTCTCTCATGACTTTGGTCACAGTAGTTTCAGAGAAGTGGAGACAGCTGAAGGTAGAGTGCAGGGGCTGGAGAAGCAAATGGAAGAAAATATGGGGAAAGTTGAGTATGATACTTTTCAAGACACTTGGCTGAGAAAGAAGAAATGGAGTGTCAGTGAGGGAGGTACTCTAGGTGGGGAAATGGTGTATGATGTGCTGAGAGAGAACTGAAGGGGAAATACTAGAGAGAAAAACCTTGAGGGGGTAGGAGAGAGGGAGCAAAGTCCCCAGAGTGGCAAAAAACGAATGGAATTAAAACCATCGCTGGAAGTTGTCCCGTGAGCCATGGCCGCTGAGCCTGCGCGTCAAGAGCCTGTGCTCCGCAACGGGAGAGGCCACAACAGTGAGAGGCCCGCGTACCGCAAAAAAATAAAAAGAAATAAGAAGCATTTTTCTATTTCGATAAAACGTATTTAAGTTAAAGTATAACACCGTTTACAGGGAGTTGACGTGTACACTGGCAAGATGTGTAGTCCACGCAGGCGTCTCGATCAAAGAATCAATGAAAAAGAACACCTTAGCCTACCGTCTGCTCCCCTGAGGAGTGGGGAGGTGGGGGAGGGCTTCTTTAAGTTCACACAGGCACCATAAGGGGTAGCATTAGGATCATATTTGGCATACTGTTTTATAAGCTTTCCTTAAAACTGAAAAATGTGATTTCAAATCATCTTCCTGCCAATGGGTATATCTATAGAGTTCAATTTTGGCAGTGCTGCATGGTCCCATAATTCATTTAATGGATTATCTAATGATAAATATTTAGGTTCTCAAAAAATATTATTCCATTTTATACTCCCACTAGTAGCATATGACAGTGTCCATTTTTTTCTCAGTCTCACCCATATGGAGAAAGATTTAAAAAACCCATACTAGCTTTTAAAAAATCTTGATAATTTTGGCCAATCTTATAGATTAAAAGAAATATCTCAATGTTATTTTCAATTTTTGATTATTTGATATATTGCAAATATTTGTTTGTATTTCTTTTCTAGTAAATTTTCTGTTCACTACTAAGAATCAGTAAAGTATGGAGATGAAGTTCATAGATTCTCAAATCAGTGTATCTAGGCTTGAAAACTACTTACTAGCTGTATGATCTTGAGCACATTGCTTCGTCCTTCCTCCTCATTAAGTTTTTCTGAGAATTAGATGAATTAATAGAAATAAAATGCTTAAAAATATTTTTGATAGCCTGTAAATACTCTATAAATGCTAACTATTTTTGCTGTTATTACAATCACTTAATCTTTTTTTTCTCTTCTGAGTATACCATTATAGTTAAGAGTGTGGGTTCTGTAATCAGATGGGATTCTGAAATTGACTCTGATTACTGGCCATGTGACTGAGCAAACTACTTCGTGTCTCTAAACTGTAGTTCACTTATCAGTAACATTAAAATTTTCTAAGTATACTTATGAGAATTAATGGACTAATTCTTGGAACAAGTTTTGCAAAGTGACTGGAATAGAGTAAACAATAAATAGCATTGCTATTAATGTTGCAATTATTATTTCCTTATGATGTATATTGTAAACATTAATCTTTGTCTGTTATATACATTTCAACTTCCCAGTGTATCTCTCAGGGTATCAACAAAAAACACACAGTACAATCAAATTAGAATAATTTGGAAAAAAAATTCAATTACGAAACTCACAGGACCTTGTTTTACAACGATATGGGAGGGAGGAGCCGCAAGGGATTATGCAGTAACCCAGAGCTGACTATTTCTAAGGTGAAAGGAAGAGGGGAGGGAGAGGTTCCTGGAAACTGAGAACAGTGAACATTGACTGAGTGGCACAGCAAGATTCAAGTGACCACAGAGCCTGCTGGGGCTCGTCATGGCTGAGCCCAGGGAAACCAGAGAGCTCCCAGGAGCCACTAATTTAGTCAATTTCTGGGATTCCCAGAGGCTCTGGAGGTCCACTATTCAGCCATAGAGATGGAGAGCAGATTAAAAAATGATGGGAAGTGGATGTCAAGGTGCAAAACTACAGTGTCATTTTTATATTTGCTCTTGTTGCCTTTTGCCAAATTTATGTATCTAATTTTTATTTCATCAAATTGGTTAAACGTCTTTATAGTTTCTGGTATTGATGTCACATTTAGGCTATTCCCACTCCAAGATTATAAAAAATATTACCTCATTTTTTCCACATTTATAATTGTACAGTTTTCTTTCTTATATTTAAATATTTGATCCATCCGGAATGTGTTCCACATTCTTTTCTTTTTATGTTTCAGATGTCCAACTAAGTATTTGAATTCATTTTATTAAATTATTCATTTTCCAGAGGCATGTACTGATTGTATACTTTATTGTGATGGAGTGAGAGCTCAAAGAACAGGAGTTAGAAGTAGGTGTTATATTTTTAAATTGTGCCAAGGGGAAGTGAGAAAGAGATACTGATAGACAAGTAGAGAATCTCCACAGTAAAAGATAATATAAAACTAATACTACTGGAATAGGTAATATTTTTGGATTTTATAAATATTATTTCCTTGTCTAACATGTCTTTCCCATCCCACCCACTACACTCCCAGCCTTTTTCTACTAATGGAACTTGTCTTGTCTTTTTAGACTCATCTCAAATGTCAGTTCTTAGGAAGTGGTCCCCACCTCCTCTCCAGTCAGTGTCTGCTCTGTGCTCCCAGGTACTCTTATTGCACAGATAACCTTTTAATAATTGCATAGATGTTGTTTCCTGGCTAAACTGTGAAGTCCACAAAAGCATGGCCACCTCGTATTTAGCCTTGATTTCTCAGTTTCTAGATCATGGCCTGGAATGCCCACAGATAATGCCATAAATAATCTGTATCATATAGTGAATAAAACTGCATTAGGGCCTAAAAGAGGATATGGAAATTCTCTGGGGCTCAGAGGTGAGGATAATGCAGAAAGCTAAGTGAATGCTGAGACATTTATGAAACAGAAGTCAGCTGGCAACATGAGTTAGCTGAGGAAACATCTACAGAGATTCACTACCTTGCTTGGGATTAGTAGGCAGATTTGGCCTTGGGAGGGTCACTGGCTGTGTGGAGGAGTGAAGGTCGGCAGCAGGTTGACTGAGGTATGAGCTGAGGTGGGACAGTCCATTGATTCTGGGACTCAGTGAAAAGAGGGTCTGTGAAAGTTCAGGAAGGACATGGCATTCTGATGGGGGGAAAAGGAGAGTCTTATTTTCCTTCTTCAAATCCTGTCTTTACCATTTCATTTAATAAATGTACTCATTTCAAAGGTTTAAAATTTCTTGCAGAGGTAATTTCAGTTGCAGCAGGCATTTAGTTACAATGGTTTCCATTCTTAGGATGAGCCAGTGGGAAGGGCTGCTGAACTGGAGGAGTAGGAGAGACCAGTGAAGGCCTAAGTTAATACTAGCCAGGATGATGGTGGGCCTGACTGGTGGCTTCCAGGATTTGTGTTTCAATTTGTTGGGCATTTAAATATGTCCACTGACTCATTTGCTAAATATGCTTGAACTTGGTGTCTGCCTAGCATGTGACTCTTAGTCTATTAAAAAAAATCAAAAAGCATCCATTAAATTATTGTCATGTCAATTAATATTTTTTTAAAGCTTAATTTGTTCATGGTATCAGGTATTAAGATTATAAAAATAGTCATGCTGAAGACTTTCTCATATATTATTTTATGGTGTTTATGGTACACATAGCATCCCATTAATTTTGCTCCATTTGTCATAAATAAGCATCGAGAGTTTTAGGTTGAAAAGTATGTATGTTTTCATCAATAATCTACAGGTGTATTTATGTTTTTCGTATGAAAAATAGATTAAAGATAAAAGTTGCAAATTGCTATCTATAGTCTGAAGATACAGGGCTCTATTAGCCCCTGTCTGTAATGCACACATTTATTCAGCCTAAGGACCCAGAGCTACATAACTACATCAACAGCAATACTAATACTAAATGATAATCATAGTCAATGCTTACATAGCAGTTACGTACTAGACACTTTTCCATGCCCTGTGTATACTTAACTCACATAGTCTTCACGTTAATTCTATGAAATATGCACAATTACTATTCTTATTTTAAGGACAACACAATCTAAGCATAGAGGTGTGACATACAAGATCACATAGCTAGTAAGTAGAAGAGTGGGACTTGAATCCAGGCAGTCTGGCTCCAGGTTTCAATTTACTATATTGCTCCCTACATCCACATGTAGTCCAAATTATGGTGGCACAGGCTCTCATGTGTTGGAAAATAGTGCCCACACAGTATTTTCCAGATGGTTCTGAGGGTATCCCTGTTCATTGCCAGTTGTGTTGGGGACAAAATGCCTCCATTGGTGATAGCCTAATTATCCAACTCTAATCTTGGGGAGATAACCACTTTCCATTTGTCTGCTTCTTCCTAAGCATGGGGAGTGCTTTTATCCCCCATGAGATGTAGGAGCCTAGACTATAACTTTAGTATTTTAATGAAGGTTTAGAGATAGTTAAGGAAAGGACTTGCAAAAATGAATATTTAATCACTGCAGGGAACCTGGATCCCCCCTTAGTTCCCCTACCATGTTGTGCTCCTTGTTCATCCCTGTCCCACCTCCCTGGAGACTTGAGAAGCTCTGTCCATCAACAGAGATGTTCAGACTTCCTCCTAGAATCCTGAAAATGGGTCACTTTCATTGGTTTTAATTTGAGCTGTTGACAGTTTTTGTCTTTGTCTTTGGTTTGAATGGGTAATTTAATGATGGCTTAGGATAGGGCTTATCACAAATTGTTATCACTATACTGCCTTGAACTGACAGTTTTCACATTTTGAACTTCGCAGCTTTCTGGAACATTACTCTTGTAGGACATTTTCATAAGTACTTATCTTCAGAATCGAAATTATAATATGTACTAAATAGGAAGGGTTTTTGTTTTGTTTTGTTTTTGTCATTTTATTCTCATTTCTTTTTAACACCAAAAATGAACATGTTACTTAAAGTTTTAGAACTCGAATTTAACTCCAAGTCTTACCATTTACCAGCTTTGTGGCCTTTGGCAAGCTTTTTGAACTCTCTGAGTGTATTTTATTGAATGTAAGATAATGCAGAAGTTTCACAAAATATTTTAAGGATATACTCCGAGAAAAGGCAACTTAAAGCAAATAAACTTATAAAGGGAATTGTTTCCATAAAAATCAATGCAAAAATCAAGAGAGATTCCCAGATACTCATTATCTAAGACATGTTATCCACCACCTAATCCTCCCACTGCTCTTCCTACCTTATCTCCCCACAAATGCTTAAATTCCATGGCTTCTCACTTCAGTGAACATACAAGATCATATATTCAAATTCCCACTATGGTGACTGAAGTGGCACATCACGTGGTTTCTACTTATCTTTTTCAATTGATTTATTGTTACTCAAATTCTTGCTCATTCTGCTCTAGCTACATAAGCTTTGGTCCTGTTCTTTGACAATGCCTAACTCATTCCTATCTTACAGGTTTGCAATAAGCTATTCTTTCTGCCTGGAATTTTTTTTTGTAATCTTCCTATGAATGACTCTTTCTTGTCGTTAAGTCTTAGCTCAAATGTTACATTGTCAGGGAGGCCCTCCCTGACCATCCACCCTATCCTATCAATAATGATCACGTTAGTCCGGTTTTGTTTCTCCATAGCACTTACCACTACCTGAAAAATTATCTCATTTACTGCTGTGTATTGCCTGCCTCTCAGGACTAGACAGTATGCTCCTTGAGCACATGGATCATGTCTGCCATTTTCACTGTCATATCTCAATACGTAGGACAGAGCCTGACACATGGCAAACCCTCAATAAATATTTGGTAAATAGTGTTGAATAATTAGAAATTATAACTAAATTTTTATTACTGTGTATAATTTTTATTACCTTAAAATTTTGACTCCTGACTTAATGGAAGACTTATGCAGCCATACTAAGCTGTTACCCCAAAGGAAATGACGACAAAAATGAATTTCTAAAATGAAGTGAGTTGTAGAGGTGTGCTTGCAAAGAATCATCAACATCCACCTTTAACAACTCTATATCTACATTTAAGAGTAAAATCAGAGACAGGGCTCAGAGTTATAACTTAATGAAGACCTATAAGTCCTACATCCTTTTTGTCTTTCTTGAAGAGTCAACAAAAAACGAACTATAGATTGATTTTGAATTCTATCATAATGGGTCTTTTATTTATTCCTAGCCAAAGTACTTATATGGTTTATGCCAATAAAGTTACTGCAAAATATGAATACTGATAATAATGTACAATGTGTATAAATGAGAAATGTAATTATAAAGAAAACTATAAAGGACTGACACAATATAGACAGACCTCCTTCACCTGACAGACAGTAAATTTTACACCCAGAAATTCTGACTTAATAGGACTGGCTGGGGCCTGCCCACTGGTATTTTTGGTAAGCTATCCAGGCTGTTAAAATGAGTTGTCATTGTTGAGAGTCACTGATTTAGACCAGCCTCTTCTTTATGTTAGCAGACATCACTCAGAGACCCCAAGGAATGTTTACATAATGTTCTCTGTGTTTTTATTGATTTTTATATTGGAATTTTTCAGCGTTTAAAAAAATCACAAAGTTATGCCTAGTTATAGAAACCCTATAATAAAAATTAGACAGACATGCTTTTTAAAGCCCTTTTGATTACATTCCTAACGTTATAATGCTCTAACTTTTCATGTAGTCAGTAATGAGCATAGTAAGAGATGTCATATTTTTGTTAATATTCTTTTGAGAGTTTAATAGAAAAAACATTTTCATAGGATCTTATCAATAAAGGATAATTATATGAAAGCAAAATATTTCTAAAGTCCATTTTAATTTATGTTCTGAAGTCATACATTTATAATTTTTCTATTTTTGAACATGCATATCAAAAGATAACTTTTTATTTAAGATATTATAAATAATTTTAATTATTTAATAGAGATTAATGAATAGAAATATCTTTTCCTTAAATTATATTTCAAGTATCAATCCCCAAGAATTCAAATGATATTCTCAAACCAAATAATGACTCTTCTAATTAATCTAAATATTACTTTTGCAGCCCAGAGTGGGGCTTCTCTAGACATTTTAAAAACATGTACATCCTTTTTATCTTATGTACCCTGGATTTTCCTCTGTGCTGTATGTGCTTAGCAATGGACCACATTGGTTTCTTCAATGAGCATTTATTGATCACCTATCAATGTTGGGAGACTAGTCACTGGAGATCAGCCATGAAATATATAGCTAGGATTTCTGCCCACTTGGGCCTTGTAGTTTGGTCCAGTGTTTCTCAAGCTTTACTGTGAATACAAGCCACCTGGATCTTGTTTAATCTTGTTAAAATCTTGTTTTATTTTTTCGCTGTAGTAGATCTGGTGCATGACCTGAAATTCTGCATTCTAACGAGCTCTCAGGTGATACTCATGTGCTGGGCTGTGGATCATACTTGAAGTAGTAAGATTTTATCCTTCCTTGGTGATTTTTAAGCTTTAGAGACTCCTATTACTTAATTGATACATACCTATATTTTTATTATGAAATGTACCATTGAAATCTTATTTGATATGTATTTTTTTATTTATGTCGTTATTCTGGTTGTAGTTCTGCTCTCTAACTCAATTATAACCTGTTTAAGGTTTGAATCAAGTTCCGTATTTCCTTGTCTCTCATAATGTCTGTTATGCCTGGGATCATAGAAACGATTCAATGAATATTTAGCAGGTGAGATTCCATGTATTAGGTTTAACTTTGCATAAAGGCTGAAGGGAACATTATAAGATTTCTCAAAGGCCCTAATGTAACCATATTGAAGATCAAACGGAGTCAGAGATGGTGTCTTTCCATTGAAAGGGCTGCTGACTCCCATGTCACACATATCGATAACCAATCTCCTGTTTGGTTCCTGCATGCATTTCAAGCTGATGATGAGCTTAGTAAACAGCAGCGGTTGCTGCACTACAGAGCCCCTCTCACCATCACAAAGGAGCACTCAGAGAGAGTGCCCATGGATTAAAACGGTTTGTGGAGAGAAACCAGCAGTGTGCCGAATCTGTAGGAAGTGCTTGTGGAAAAATATAGGTCTGTTTATTTCCACGGTGCCTCTTCTGAACAGAAATGGGAATTGTGGGCTTCATTTTATTATTTTAATTAATCTTAAGCAGTGCATTAAAGATCCCAAAGTGGTAAAAAAGCCACAGTACCTCCATTTGTATATTTCATAGGTCTGTATGCAATGGCCATTGGCTTTCAGATTTCAAGTCATTTCATCCCAGGGCTTTGGTTATTTACTACAATAATGCAAGTGTGCATAAGCATATACTGTTATTTATTACATAAATGCCCACCAAATGCTATCCAGCATCCTCATTTTTACTGCTTTTTTTAAAAAATTATTTCAGAAATGCATTCTCTCAAGCTGACCTTACAGAAATGTGTTTCTGTGTGTTAAGCTGCCTTCTTAGAGCACTGACTCTTATAGGCATTGCAAAGAGGCCATTTTCCTTGGTGACACAGAGCCATTCTGAATCGCTTCACACATGGAGCTGCCTGCTGCTTTGGCGCTATCACTGTCACCCAAGGAGTGCTGGTTTTTATTTCTTTAGCATGGGTGACTCAATGTGATGATGACAATTAGTTCTCAATACTGAATGAATTATAAAGAAAGCACAGAAAGCCACAACCCAAGAAGAAAGGTTCTGTCTGAAGGATAGTGAAGTTTATCCTAAAGAAATGTTTGTCTGTTTGTTTGCTTTTAAACACAGATGAATAACACCAATGGCATCATCTCATACACATTGCCTGCAAGAGTGGGTCTTGAAAGTTGAGTCAAGGCTGAACATTTTATTTAGACTGCAAATTATCTAGCTACCTCAGCAGACTGCAAAATCAACTGGAAGCCTTTCAGCATTTAATTAAGCAGGACAAAAGAAGTCCCAATAATAACAGTGTGAAACTGCCAGAGAAAAATTATGAATACAAAGGGAGAAATCATGAGTAATTAACCCCAATCTGAGAATACAGAGGAGACTCCAAAACAAGAGAGAAGCACATGCAAATAATAATAAATTTGCTGTCTTGAATGATTTCATGGTGTTTAATTTAACGATAAATTCACAAAAACAGTGATCCAGTTGCTAAGGGGAAAAATACTCCATGTAACAATTCCCCAAACCTTAATAAGGGAGATGAGTTTCACATCTAGTGTGAGCTTTCCCCCTTGCTTCATGGTTGGATTTTTACAGTATTACTTTAAGTTATCATCCCCTTCTGAGACATTGTGAGGGAAAAAAAAAAGAATAAGGATATGGTGTTTTAGGACTGAGGAAAAGAGGGAATTACATGCAAATAAATCTACAAAGAAATTCATTAGCATCCTAGGAAACTGCATCTTTCCCCATCACTTGTCAACCTGGAAAGCTTGTGCTCTCCCTTTAAATTTAAACTAATCTATCATCTTCTTTAATGACATCTTCCGTGACCCCACCATGGTTTGTCTGCTCTTAACATTTTGAACCATCTCTATTAATTAGAGTTCTCACATTGGCTTATGATTATTTATTCTCTATTGTGACTCACTTTTTTTCAGCTCTTTAGGACGTAGTCTGGATCTCATATTATTCATCATTGTATTCCATCTCCTAGTATTCCAGCTGGCCACATGCTAGCTTCTTAATAAAAGATTTTGAATTTCAATTTCTGAGTTTTTTATTCCTATGCTATTATAGATACTATGCTATTATAGTTGCTAAAGAGTTGGAGTCATGTAATAAAGTGACATAAACCAAATATTGGAATGAGTTGATTTTCAGTGAAAATTGGCCTCAATATCACAGACAAACTGAGATTTCAAGAGAGTCATCTTGAAAATAAAAGATGTCATGAATTGAGGAAACCCTTGCTTCCTAAACACCTATAGTATGTAAAACTGCCCTGTAGATTCTGAGAGTTCAGTAAATTTTGATTAATAGAAGTCTGTTTTCTGTTGTTGGATTAATAATTAAAGATGTAAAGAAAATGGATAGTAGAGAGCTTTGCTTTCAGAATTTTGAGATTTAAGGACGTTAAATTTACTAAATGGTCCTACAAATCATAGAACAAGACACATAGTAAGGCCATTTGTTGCATTATCAGTTATCAGATTTATGTGATACTTTATTTAGAGCATCTATATCTATATTTATATCTAATCCATATATATCTCCTAGTATCCACCCTCATGCTTGAAGAAATTCAAATTTTGAACTTTTTGGAATTATTATTCACCTTGAAAAGCTGGGAAATGCAGAGTTTTATCTACTTTTTAGGTAAAATACAAATCATGTGGAGAAATTGGCTTTTATTTAGATGCCTCAACATGCTGTACAAGTAGCCCTTTATAGTTGTTTAACTATAAAATGGCAACTGTTATCTTCTATAAATTAAATCAAAGTTTATAATCCTAATGCCAGGCTTGCTTCCTTAATTATTTTAAACTTGATTTTTCTCTACGGTGTCAATTTATTGTTGGAATGTTATCTAGTGTTCAATAAACATACTTTAATTTAAATAGATGACCCATAGTCAGGTTTTAGAGTGAGTCAAAGTTTATTTTTTAAATGGGGGTGTTACTCTGAAAATAACTTTTTAAGCCACTGTTAAAACTGTTATTTCGAGAATTTAAAAGAATTTGCCCTAATGATTGTTTAAACATATTCCTCTGCTAATAGCATTCTACCATTGTAAATATCAGCTCTGAATGACATTACATATTTCAGTAAAAATAACCCACTGGTAATTGATTCTTGACTCTTATTCGTTAACTTATTATGAATTGGGATTAGTCTCAGTTATTTAATTTTCCTTCCTCTGTGCATTTGTTCAAACTGTTCTTTCCACCTGGAATACCCTTCCTTCATATTTCTGTCTATTTAAATCCCTGCCGATTTTTAAGTTTCAGCTTAATTGTGATTCATATACTGTAGGCCAGCCTAGTGCCTTATCTTTGCAGGCATCCACTAAACATCCATAGGCTTTCTTTCCTCCAGGAAGGGTTTGTAGTCTAGTTGATAGTTATTTCTCCTTCTAGTATACGTCTCCAGTTACTAGACTAAACATTCACTTAATAATACAAATTCAACTAACTGTACCATGGATGGAAATTGAGGATAAACAGAGTCAGAGAGAAAGAGACAGAGAAAGAGACAGAGACACAGAGACAGACAGACAGAGAGACCCAGAGTGAGGAAAAAATTTTTTTTGAATTCTATTTTATTAATCTTTTTATACAGCAGGTTCTTATTAGTTATCTATTTTATACATATTAGTGTATATATGTCAATCCCAATCTCCCAATTCATCCCACCACCACCACCCGCCCCCACTTTCCCTGCTTGGTGTCCATACATTTGTTCTCTACATCTGTGTCTCTATTTCTGCCTTGCAAACGAGTTCATCTGTACCATTTTTCTAGATTCCACATATACGCATTAATATACGATACTAGTTTTTCTCTTTCTGACTTACTTCACTCTGTATGACAGTCTCTAGGTCCATCCACGTCTCTATAAATGACCCAATTTCGTTCCTTTTTATGGCTGAGTAATATTCGATTGTATATATGAACCACATCTTCTTTATCCATTCGTCTGTTGATGGACATTTAGGTTGCTTCCATGACCTGGCTATTGTAAATAGTGCTGCAATGAACACTGGGGTGCGTGTGTCTCTTTGAATTATGGTTTTCTCTGGGTATATGCTCAGTAGTGGGATTTCTGGGTCATATGGTAATTCTGTTTTTAGTTTTCTAAGGAACCTCCATGCTGTTCTTCATAGTGGCTGTATAAATTTACATTCCCACCAACAGTGCAAGAGGGTTCCCTTTTCTCCACACCCTCTCCAGCATCTGTTGTTTGTAGATTTTCTAATGATGCCCATTCTAACTGGTGTGAGGTGATACCTCATTGTAGTTTTGATTTGCATTTCTCTAATGATTAATGATGCTGAGCAGATGTTCATGTGCCTCTTGGCCATCTGTATATCTTCTTTGGAGAGAGGTCTATTTAGGTCTTCTGCCCATTTTTGGATTGGGTTGTTTGTTTTTTTAATATTGTGCTCCATGAGATGCTTATATATTTTGGAGATTAATGCTTTGTCCATTGATTCATTTGCAAATATTTTCTCCCATTCTAAGGGTTGTCTTTTCATCTTGTTTATAGTTTCCTTTGCTGTGCAAAAGCTTGTAAGTTTCATTAGGTCCCATTTGTTTATTTTTGTTTTTATTTCCATTACTCTAGGAGGTGGGTCAAAAAAGATCTTGCTGTGATTTATGTCAAAGAGTGTTCTTCCTATGTTTTCCACTAAGCGTTTTATAGTGTCCAGTCTTACATTTAGGTCTTTAATCCATTTTAACTTTATTCTTCTGTATGGTGTTAGGGAGTGTTCTAATCTCATTTTTTACATGTAGCTGTCAAGTTTTCCCAGTATCACTTATTGAAGTGATTGTCTTTTCTCTATTGTCTATCCTTGCCTCCTTTGTCACAGATTAGTTGACCATAGGTGTGTGGGATTATCTCTGGGCTTTCTATCTTTTCCCCTGAACTATATTTTTGTTTTTGTGCCAGTACCATATTGTCTTGATTACTGTAGCTTTGTAGTAGAGTCTGAAGTCAGGGAGCCTGATTCCTACAGCTCCATTTATTTCCCTAAAGATAGCTTTGGCTATTTGGGGTCTTTTCTGTCTCCATACAAATTTTAAGATTTTTTTGTCCTACTTCTGTAAAAAATGCCAGTGGTAATTTGATAGGGATTGCATTGAATCTGTAGACTGCTGTGGGTAGAATAGTCATTTTCACAATATTGACTCTTCCAATCCAAGAACATGGTATATCTCTGCATCTGTTTGTGTCATCTTTGATATCTTTCATCAGTATCTTATAGTTTTCTGAGTACAGGTCTTTTAACTCCTTAGGCAGGTTTATTCCTAAGTATTTTATTCTTTTTGTTGCAGTGGTGAATGGGATTATTTCCTTAATTTCTCTTTCTGATCTTTCATTGTTACTGTATAGGAATGCAAGGGATCTTTGTGCATTAATTTCATATCCTGTAACTTTACCAAATTCAGTGATTAGCCCAAGTAGTTTTCTGGTGGCATCTTTAGGATTCTCTATGTATAGTATCATGTCATCTGCAAACAGTGAGAGCTTTACTTCTTCTTTTCCAATTTGTATTCATTTATTTCTTTTTCTTCTCTGATTGCCATGGCTAGGACTTCCAAAACTATGTTGAATAATAGCGGTGAGAGGGACATCCTTGTCTTGTTCCTGATCTTAGAGGAAATGCTTTCAGTTTTTCACCATTGAGAATGATGTTTGCTGTGGGTTTGTCATATATGGCCTTTATTATGTTGAGGTAGTTTCCCTCTCTGCCCACTTTCTGGACAGTTTTTATCATAAATCGGTGTTGAATTTTGTCAAAAGCTTTTTCTGCATCTATTGAGATGATCATATGATTTTTATTCTTCAGTTTGTTAATATAGTGTATCACATGGATTGATTTGCATATATTGAAGAATCCTTGCATCCCTGGGATAAATCCCACTTGATCATGGTGTATGATCCTTTTAATGTGTTGTTGGAATCTGTTTGCTAGTATTTTGTTGAGGATTTTTATGTCTATAGTTATCAGTGATATTGGTCCCTACTTTTCTTTTTTTGTAGTATCTCTGTCTGGTTTTGGTATCCGGGTGATGGTGGCCTCATAGACTGAGTTTGGGAGGGTTTCTTCCTCTGAAATTTTTTGAAAGAGTTTGAGAAGGATGGGTGTTAGCTCTTCTCTAAATGAATTTGATAGAATTCACCTGTGAAGCCATCTGGTCCTGGACTTTTGATTGTTGGGAGATTTTTAATCACAGTTTCAATTATATTATTTGTGATTGGTCTGTTCATATTTTCTATTTCTTCCTGGTTCAGTCTTGGAAGGTTATACCTTTCAAAGAATTTGTCCATTTCTTCCAGGTTGTCCATTTTATTAACATAGAGTTGCTTGTAGTAGTCTCTTAGGATGCTTTGTATTTCTGCAGTGTCTGTTGTAACTTCTCCTTTTTCTTCTCTAACTTTATTGATTTGAGTCTTCTCCCTCTTTTTCTTTTTTTTTTTTTCTTTTTTGCAGTACGCGGGCCTCTCACCACTGTGGTCTCTCCCACCGTGGACCACAGGCTCCGGACGTGCAGGCTCAGCAGCATGGCTCACGGGCCCAGCCGCTCCATGGCATGTGGGATCTTCCTGGACCAGGGCACGAACCCATGTCCCCTGCATCGGCAGGCGGACTCTCAACCACTGTGACACCAGGAAAGCCCACCCCTCTTTTTCTTGATGAGTCTGGCTAATGGTTTATCAATTTTGTTTATCTTCTCAGAGAACAAGCTTTTAGCTTTATTGATCTTTGCTACTGTTTTGTCTCTATTTCATTTATTTCTGCTCTGATCTTTATGATTTCTTTCCTTCTGCTAACTTTGGGTTTTGTTTGTTCTTCTTTCTCTAGTTCCTTTAGGTGTAAGGTTAGATGATTGTTTATTTGATTTTTATCTTGTTTCTTGAGGTTGGCTTGTATAACTATAAACTTCCCTCTTAGATCTGCTTTTGCTGCAACCCATAGGTTTTGGATCATCGTGTTTTCATTGTCATTTGTCTCTAGGTATTTTTCGATTTCCTCTTTGATTTCTTCAGTGATCTCTTGGTTATTTAGTAACATATTGTTTAGCCTCCATGTGTTTTTGGTTTTTATGCTTTTTTCCCTGTAATTGATTTCTAATCTCATAGCGTTGTGGTCGGAAAAGATGCTTGATATGATTTCAGTGTTCTTAAATTTACCAAGGCTTAATTTGTGACCCAAGATATGATCTATCCTGGAGAATGTTCCAAGTGCACTTGAGAAGAAAGTGTAATCTGCTGTTTTCGGATGGAATGTCCTATAAATATCAATTAAATCTATCTGTTCTATTGTGTCATTTAAATCTTGTGTTTCCTTATTAATTTTCTCTCTGGAAGATCTGTCCATTGGTATAAGTGAGGTATTAAAGTCTCCCACTATTATTGTCAATTTCCCTTTTTATAGCTGTTAGCAGTTGCCTTATGTATTGAGGTGCTCCTATTTTGGGTACATATATATTTATAATTGTTATATCCTCTTCTTGGATTGATCCCTTGATCATTATGTAGTGTCCTTCCTTGTGTCCTGTAACATTCTTTATTTTAAAGTCTATTTTATCTGATAAAGTAATGCTACTCCAACTTTCTTTTGATTTCCATTTGCATGGAATATCTTTTTCCATCCCCTAATTTTCAGTCTGTATGTGTCCCTAGGTCTGAAGTGGGTCTCTTGTAGACAGCATATATATGAGTCTTATTTTTGTATCCTTTCAGCAAGCCTGTATCTTTTGGTTGGAGCCTTTAATCCATCCATCTTTAAGGTAATTATTGATATGTACTTTCCCATTACCATTTTCTTTATTTTAATGGGTTTTTTTTTTTTTGTAGGTCCTTTTCTTCTCTTGTGTTTCCCACTTAGAGAAGCTCCTTTAGCATTTGTTTTAGAGCTGGTTTGGTGGTGCTGAATTCTCTTACCTTTTGCTTGTCTGTAAAGCTTTTTATTTCTCCATCAAATCTGAATGAGATGCCTGCTGGTTAGAGTAATCTTGGTTGTAGTTTCTCCCCTTTCATCACTTTAAGTATATCATACCACTCCCTTCTGGCTTGTAGAGTTTCTGCTGAGAAATCAGCTGTTAACCTTTTGGGAGTTTCCTTGTATATTATTTGTCATTTTTCCTTTGTTGCTTTCAAGAATTTTTCTTTGTCTCTAATTTTTGTCAATTTGATTGCTATGTGTCTCAGTGTGTTTCTCCTTGGGTTTATCCTGCCTGGGACTCTGCACTTGCTGGACTTGGGCGCCTATTTCCTTTCCCATGTTAGGGAAGTTTTTGACTATAATCTCTTCAAATATTTTCTCGGGTCCTTTCTCTCTCTCTTCTCCTTCTGGGACCCCTATAATGTGAATGTTGTTGCATTTAATGTTGTCCCAGAGGTCTCTTAGTCTGTCTTCATTTCTTTTCATTCTTTTTTCTTTATTCTGTTCCATGGCAGTGAATTCCAACATTCAGTCTTCCAGGTTATTTATCCATTCTTCTGCCTCAGTTATTCTGCTATTGATTCCTTCTAGTGTATTTTTCACTTCAGTTATTTTATTGTTCGTCTCTGTTTAGGTGTTTGTTCTTTACTTCTCCTAGGTCTTTGTTAAACATTTCTTGCATCTTCTTGATCTTTGCCTCCATTCTTTTTCTGAGGTCCTGGATCATCTTCACTATCATTATTCTGAATTCTTTTTCTGGAAGGTTTCCTATGTCCACTTCATTTAATTGTTTTTCTGGGGTTTTATCTTGTTCCTTCATGTGGTACATTGTGCTCTGTATTTCATTTTGTTTATCTTTATGTGAATGTGGCTTTCTTTCCATAGGCTTCAGATTGTAATTTTCTTGCTTCTGCTGTCTGCTCTCTGGTGGATGAGGCTGTCTAAGAGGCTTGTGCAAGCATTCTGATTGGAGGGACTGGTGGTGGGTGAGCTGGATGTTACTCTGGTAGGCAGAGTTCAGTAACACTTTAATCTGCTTGTCTGCTGATGGGTGGGACTGAGTTCCCTCCCTGTTGGTTGTTTGGCCTCAGGCTACCCAGACCTGGAGCCTACCTGGGTCTTTGTTGGAGCTAATGGCGGACTCTGGGAAGGCTCATTTCGAGGAGTACTTCCCAGAACTTCCGCTGCCAGTGTCCTTGTCTCCATGGTGAGCCACAACCACCCCCACCTCTGGAGGAGATCCTCTAACACTAGCAGATAGGTCTCATTCAGTTCCTATGGGGTCACTGCTCCTTCCCCTGTGTCCTGATGGGCACAATACTTTTTGTGTGCCTTCCAAGAGTGGAGTCTCTTTTTACCCCAATCTTGTCAAGTCCTGCAATTAAATCCCGCTAACCTTCAAAGTCTGATTCTCTAGGCATTCCTCCTCCCGTTGCCAGGCCTCCAGGTTGGGAAGTTTGACATGGGGCTCAGAGCCTTCATTCCAGTGGGTGGACTTCTGTGGTATAAGTGTTCTCCAGTTTTTGAGTCACCCACCCAGCAGTTATAGGATTTGATTTTATTGTGATTGCGCTCCTCCGACCATCTCATTGTGGTTTCTCCTCTGTCTTTAAATGTGGGGTATCTTTTTGGTGAGTTCCAGTGTCTTCCTGTTGGTGATTGTTTAGAAGTTAGTTGTGATTCTGGTGCTCTCACAAGAAGGAGTGAGCATACATCCTTCTACTCTGCCATCTTGAACGAATCTGAGGAAAATATTTTAAACAGAGGATGGTTTTATAGTACCCAGGCATATTCCCTTCCTTTCAAAGCAAATGTCCCTAATGAGCACGAGTTCGTAGCCTGGTTCCCTTAGCTGTTCTCAATTACCTACATCCCAGAAAGTAGGATCTCAGCATCATGCTGGGTTCATTCAACATGACCCCTGTACATAGGCTTATATTTGATTTGGTGATCGACCAATAAAACAATGATGTCTTCCCACACTGAAGAGAAGCCTCTCATAGTAGGATTTTATGAATGACTCAGTCTTCAACAAAGGTGTCTTCCTAAAGGGTTTTCTGGAAAATTTTTAAACTATATACAATTTTCCTCTGACTCACTGACTTTCTATTCTAACATTCAGTTTAAATGTGATTTCATTGTATCATATTATAAATACTTCTTTGCATATCTATTTTCTCTATATGGTAGAGTGGTTTAATGCTTTTAATTCTCATCCTCTTCCTCTCATTAACATTGTACTTTCTCACCTTTGTCGAGGCCTGATGGCCAGCAGAGTTTACTTCCTTAAGATTTTGCCACCGGTCTTAATAGTGATGTGACACAAGCAGAGATTTTAAATGTTATTGAATATGGCTTTTTCTGTTGTGTTCTTATGATTCACTATGAGAAGTACAAGTTCTGATAGCAACAGTTCCAAGAACAAATGCTTGGAGCAGTCCTGAACCTACCCTATAGCCTGGAGTGGAGTCATCTGATCCCAGCCAACTTCATCAGAACTGCAGCCAATCAACTGTGGTATGCCATCATTTCTGTTTAAGAATGATAATGATGGTGGTGGTGGTGTTAGTATATAATACCTAAAGCACAGGATGCCTGCATATATTAAATGAGTCACTATGTATCTTAGAACAGTATCAAACACAAAGTAAGTGCTCTATAAGTGTCAATGATTATCATTACCATTTTAAAGCATGGTTAAATCCTTTTAAATATAGTATCTCAATATTAAAACTTTATGAGACTGATACCATCATTATTTATATATAGCAGATAAAAATCTGAGGAACAGAGAGTTAAATATTTTACCCAAGGTCACACAGCTATTAAATAGCCAGTGAGACTTAGAACCAGGACATGTTGACTCTGGAATCCACACGTAACTACTAAGTCATCTTCTTTACGTTACTTTTGATACTTACCACATGTAGACCCTAAGGCAATGTGGAACAGAACCAGCTAACTGCCAAAATGGAAGGGAACAAAGGGAAATGATAAAGGACAGAAAATACATATCTCAAAATATTATCCAAGTACACTAAGATTGTTGAGTAACCATAATAATTTTTACTTTCATTTTGGTTCTAAGGGGGAATACAGCAACATTTAGAAAGTCAGTTCTCATGAATTTCCTTTTTTAAATGTGGTTCTCAGGGGCTAACACAGAAAACTGAGATGTTCAGAAAAGAAGGAAAGCAAAGGTTTGTCTCTTTGCAAGTCAAATTTATTAAAAATATTCACTTATTTGTACATGAAGATTTTTCACAGTAGAATTTCAAGGCAAGTGAAAGGTCCTTTGTGGGAACACTGTATTTAAATTCTAATGTTTATTGTCCAAGAGTGGTAAGGACATTGAATTTCCTTATGGAATCAACTCTCTTGTTTTACGTAACCCAGTCCTTATCTAATGTCAAGGTAAGTAGACTAATGTTCAGCTGATAGCTATTCTCTAAGATATCTTGTTTCCCCAAAGGCATTAGTGGTTGAGTGTGGAAAGAAGAAAAGATGACAGCATCTGTACTAGGATTATAGGTATTTCCACAGGAGAGCATCTCTCATTGCATTTCAAAGTTATACTGGGATCCCAACAGAGTCTCACTGACCAGTGGGACCTGCCCGGCCATTGGGTGGATAAGAGTGATAGCATTCTCTCTTGGTAAAAGGAAAACAAGGAGTTATTCTGGAAGATGTTTTGACAAGACTGGTACACTAGGAAATTTTTGGTAAGTCTCTTTTCTAGAATAGAGAGATCTCTAAAATTTTAAAAGACATAATCCAATATTTATGACATCTTTCCCAGGGTTTGAAACAGAGCTCACCTGGGGCCAGACCATCATTCTAGTTCACTATACATAAGTCAATAGGCAGAGAAAGACAACGGTCCCCAGGTCTTCCCAGTCTGCCTATGGATTAAGATCTTCTGTTGCCTGTAGAGAGATTTGTCCAACATTCACAAACACTGCTTATTATCTCTACCCTATATATTTGGATTTTAGGAGCTTTGGAAGGAATCTGGAAAGTGGATACCCCACCCTAAGGATAAATGTTCCCACCATAATACCAAAGAGCATGAATCTTCCCACATCAAGTTTAGAGATCTAGAAAGAACCATCTTGGAAACATCTTGAGATTTCTGCCAGTTGAAGAGAGGTCAATATAGGAAAGTGAAGGGTAGGAGAATATACCACCCCAATATATGACTATAGGAGTTCAGAACATGTCACTAAAAAATATGCCATTGTGGTATATTGGCTATGTTGAGCTGTAGGTATTTGAAATACAGAAAATTCAGGGAGAGGCTCTCTCTGAACTCCCCTTATCTGCCTAAAGACAAGTCCTCCATAAAGGACTGGATTGTCATAAATCCTCTCCCTGGAGTTTCATCAATCAGGAACGATTGATTCTCATCATAGGAGAAGAGACTAAAAGTCAACACCACACCCAGATAAACTTTATCACAGCCATACCTCCCATCTAAAGGGCCCATTCATCTTTCTTAAAAATCATTTAGTTTCCCCTAAGAGGCCTACATTCCTCCTCCTCTTTCAGTATGCAGATGGTATTTCAGTCTGAATTCTAAGCTAGTTTGGGGAGCTAATTATTCTTCCCTTTGTATCTCCCATGCATATATGAGGTATATGTGTTAATAAACTTCTGTTTATGTTTTACTACAGGGGTCTCATATAAGAACTCAGAAGGGTAGGTGAAATATTATTGATATTTTCCTCCCTTACAAAGGCATAGTCTACTCTACATCATTCCTTCCTTCCCCAGTGATAGAACTAAAAGTGGTATTAAGTCAGATCCAAGAGAGGAGGAACCCGAGGCTCTGTCTGCATCTCCTTTGGCTCTCAAAATGGAATTTCCCTTGGGTTTGGAATGCAAATGTTTTGTTGTCATTAGTTTTGAGGATGATATTGCTCATATGATAAGCTGAAACTTATTCTTCTAAATTCCCAGAAAACTCAATATAATTCCATCACAGCACATATTACAGTATCTCTTTGGCACTGAGATTTTTCAGCAGCATTTTTCATTCCTTTCTAATGTGGAAAAAATTACTAAAACCAAAGTTTTCCTTTTGGTGGGTATGCTATAATTCTGCTAAGGATTTTTTGTATGTTGGTTTTCTGACCTAACATAGTACCATGAGATAAAACATTTACAAAATCTAGTCAAAGCATAAAAATGTAGATAAGATAAATAAACCTAACTGATGCGAAGACATTTTGGGCAGAATCTCTAATAACTGATGAAATAACACGTTTTTATATGAAAGGATCTCTATGACTGTAGGTGGGGTGGGAGTGATATTTGTAATAAGAATATACAAATTTACAGAGAAAAGAGAATTTTCAGAAACCTTCCCCACTTGAGAAAGTTTACTAGCTATTAAATTACAAGAGGTTGTGGTTCTTCTCAATTGCCTTCATCTCCTCATGATAATAGAAATATGAACTCATTTGTTCTGGCTTGACTCCCCTGGCCTCAAGACACAGGGAGAAAAACACTGTGGTGAGCATATGGAGAGCCAGGCCATCCTTGGGACAACACTTTGCAAGTTGCTTCATTTTACTTCTTTGCTGAATGCAGTTGATCCTTGAACAACATAAGATTAGGAATGCTGACCTTCCTGGCAGTCAAAACTCTGAGTATAACTTATAGTTAGCCTTTAGTGTATATGGTCCCTCTGTATCCACAGTTCTGCATCCTCAGATTCAAATAGTTGCAGATTGTGTAGTTCAGTAGTATTTACTACTGAAAAAAATATGCATATAATTGGGCCCACCCAATTCAAACCTCTGTTGTTTAAGGGTCAACTGTATAGTGGACCCAAGTAAGGCCCTGAAGAAGCGTTGTGAGGTATTATGATCAAACAGCCCACCCAGTTCAGTTTACATCCTGCCAGATTAAAGTGATTACTGTGCTTCCAGACCACTGTACAAGATAGACTTACTCCCCAGTGTAAATCCTTTCAGATTTGGTAGGGGTTTGCCTGTGATGGCCATTGGCCTGCTTATTTTTCTGAGCCTGGCAATGGGAAACAGAAGCTTCCTGTGCCAGTGAAATAGAACTTTTAGCTGAGCCCTAGAACCTCTCCAGCCATTCCTTCCAGCACATTTTCTCAAATAATCTTTTTCATTTGTATCAGATCCAGGGGTCCAGGGCTGTTGGGTAGAGAAGAGAAAGGTGGGACCCATTCTTTATTTGAATCCAAAGGGCCATGGTTCTCAGACTTTAGTGTACATCCAGATCACATGGAGAGCTTGCTGACACATGGATTGCTGGGCTCTACTTCCAGAGTTTTTGATTTAGTGAGTCTGAGGTGAAGCCTGAAGTCTCTTAGGTGACGCAGATATTACTAGTCTGGGGACCACACTTTAGGATTCATTGCAATAGGGCAGATAGAAGTTTTTCTTAGAGTTCAAGCAAGTACTTTCCAAGCTGTAGTGATGAGACTTTGCACTTTGGTTGCCTATAAGGGAAAGGAAGGCTCAGAGACCAAGGCTGGAATATGTGTATAGTTTGGGAGTCAGGGACACCCTGGCCTCTTAAGGCTGATTATTCAGATAGAATCATTTGCAGCAATTTGCCTACATGATAAATCTTCACTTAATATCAGTGTTAAATATTCTATATAGTTTTGTATAGGAGATGATTGAGAAGTTATTTCAGTCACTGTCTAGATTTGGAAATATTTGAGGGGAATTAAAGGGGAAAGCGTTCTGGACTGAGTAGAGTAAAGCCAAGTTAATACAGTTGGCCCTCCATATCCACAGATGGAATTCACAGTCGGTTGAATCCATGGATAGAGAGGGGACAGTAAGGGACTTTATCATCTGTAGATTTTGGTAGCTGCAAGGGGTCCTGAAACTAATATCCCATGGATACTGAGACAGGACTGTAAGGCATTTTTAGAAAGTAAATGGCATTTACTTAAAATACATAGAAAAAATTATCACTATCTTTAAGCTGTGTATCTGCCACATTTCAATCATATAAGAAAGTATGCTGAAAAACTCTGAAAGCTCTAGAATGCTCCTTTTACCATTCCATTGGAGTACATCCCAAAAAAATCTCTTCCTCTTCTAAGCAGGTAACCATTTAGCTTCTGACATGAAATAGCTAATAACCATCACTTCCTTTTCAAAAGATTGAAATCACTGTTGAAGGCATGGTTACTTTTTGATGTGTTTTCTCCAAAAGTTAGACTAACTTTTAAAAACCCAAGTCAGAAACTAAAATGGATGTTATCCCATGGACGGATGACATCAATTGAAATGTACTTTTTTCCTCGAGGTGATTGATGTAATTTTCTATTACAGTGACCTTTGCTAGAAATGTTTTTCCTGTAATGATTTCCTGTCCTTTGGGCTCAGCAACCAGAACAGAAAAACTGGCTTAAGCCTTTCAGCTACTTGATGTTGAACTGGGAAGAGAAGCTGATTCTGGAGTGAAGCACAGCTGAGGTGCCATGTGAAATTATAACCCAATCCAACCTTCTAGCTCCCAACATCACAGCCCTCTTTGTCCATCTCATAGAGATCCCTGATTATTTTAATGGAGTCCTACTCCCCTTTCTATTGTGAAGCATCTGTGGCCATGAGCGTTACACTCTTAGAATTCCAGATGGATATGCTGACGTAATCTTTATCAGGTGTAGGAACACAAATATGTGCATGATGGGGAAATGGCTATAATCTAAAGAAGAATTAAATAAGGAGGAGACTGGTATACAGATAGGAAAGGACAGTGTAGGGGGATGGAGTGGGAATATACACATACAACTTGAAATAGCCTGCCATTCTTGGATCTGTGGTTGGGGAATCAGAGTGTGTGTGTGTGCATGCCTACATCCTATTTTTATCTCTGAAATATATATTTTTTTAATGCAGGAAACCCTTGGATTGGAATTTTTATTAAGGGCTGACTCTGCCCTTCTTTGAACTACAGCTGCATATCATCACTTATCAATAAATCATCTCAATGGCTTCTGTCACCCCCTCTCAGGCCAGAAAGTCACACTTTTTCTGGTCTGACAAACCTCTTAGGTGACTTCTTCTTTAATGTATGTCAAATGTATCTACACATCAAATGACATTTCAAGAGTTCTAAATATCTCAGGCCTTAAAGTAGAATGGTGTTCTAAAATAGCTGGATCCTATTTTGCTTTTAAAAGGTAAAAGATACAATTTTAGATCACAGTATGTTTACCCTTCAGGTGATTTTATATTTACCTCTCTACCCCACTAGATTGTGAGCATGAATGGGCTAAGGCTTGAATGGGCTACTTTTAAACACTGTCTCTTGGTAGAGGGCTTTGAATATAGCAGATGATCAACAAATTTTGAGATGAAAGTTGAAATTTCTAGACACGTTTTGTCTACCACACAGCCCCACTCTATCCCAAGGAATGTGGACAAAGGGAGGAGCAAAGAGAAAGATCTCACTGACAATATTAAGAAATTTAAGGAAATAGGTTTGGTTTTCCTTAGCTCTCTTCTCTCCATCACACACACACACACACACACACACACACACACACACACACACCACATTACCTTGTCCATCTTCACTTATAATCCAATATTGATATTAATATTAATTGAAAGTTCTGTTTTACTTGCTTTACTTTATTTAAGCTACTTCCCTTATGTGGGAAGATAAAATTATTAGGAACTTGATTTAGTAAATTGTCTAATATCACAATTCTAAGTGACAGATAGCAAAATTGGACGTAGTGTCTTTATTCTTTTTATTCTCAATTGTGAGTTCTCTCTCCTTTACCTCTGCCTCTCCTGCTGCTCTCAAACACAACTCCTCCCGGCTGACCTTGCTCTATCATTCACCAATATCACTTCCTTTCCAAACGTCCCCATTCTAGTGTTTTTTTCTTCTAAATGTCCTCAGATCTCTCCCATCCTAAATTTGCCAGTCTTGACCTCATACCTCCTTGTGGTTTCAGCCGCATTGCCCTCTTCTCCTTTGTGAAAATGTAGTCTATACTCCTTGTCCCCACTTCCTCATTTCCCATTTACAATGCAACTCACAGCAGTTAGCTTTTGTGCCAAACAAACTGAAATTGCTCTGGCAAGGGTCAAAAATCAATGGACATGTTTCAGCTTTTATGTTCCCAGAATAAAGGCCTACAGCAATAACTTTTATTGGATGTATGTATAAGCTCTTTGACTTTCTTGAAACTCCTAGTTTCCCTCTGTGGGACCAGTTATCCTCTTACCCACTCTGACCTCTACTTCTGAGTTTCTCCTGTGAGCATCTCTTCTGCATACCACTTAAACTGTGGTGATTTCTGATATCCCATTCTTACAGCCTACTACTCTGCATGCTTTAAATCTTAGTCTCCTTGGATGCCATTCTCTCCTGCTTTAGATGGAACCTCACCCATATATGCATGTGAGAGAAAAATGTATTTCTATAACCCCAATTTTTCCCAAGGCAATCTAACTTCTTCCTGCACATTTCCACCTAAACATTGTAGAAATACTATTTAACAGGTTCTTCCTGAAAGAATTTGTAATTTTGTCTTCCAGATTCTTTTTTTTCCCCATATTGCATAGCTTTGTAAAAAGCAACTCCATCTCCCTGGTCTTCCTGTATTGGAGTTATCATTGAATCCTCTTCCTTACCCACTACATCCAATCAATTCCCAGGTCCATTTAATCTCATAACTAACTTGTTCTGAAATCTATTTCCTATTTTGCACTACAACCATCTGATACCAAATTCAGGCAGGTTCTCATTCTCATTAACATGAAATAATAAAATAGCCAACTAACAAAACTCTTCACTTTCAATGTGCCCCTTCCTTCCCACCTCATCAGCCACTCCCTCATCCTGCAGCCAGAGTGAGCTTTCCAAAAAGAAATTTATCCATATCACTCTCCTTTTTGAAGCTCTCGAGTGGCTCCCCACCACCTAAAGAATGAAGTCCCATCTCCTTGGCTTGGTATTAAAGATTTGCATAAACTATGTTGTTTGCATTTTACTATACTCTGCTGATTGATATCTCTTTAAGGTTGATACTGCAGCTGCTCTATCTACAATGCATTTATCAAAATTTTTGCTTTTCTCAATTGTGTTCACCCTTTAAGTTTCAGGGTAGTTTTCATCTCCAGGAAGCCTATGGCTCATCATTACTATCTCTCTTTTGTCATCTTGTAATATCTTATGTATAGATCTCTCTAACAGTTTTACTACCTTGAATTAAAATAATTTTGGTCTCTTTCTCCCCACTAGATGATAAACTCCTCAAGGCCAGAGATGATGTCTGATTTGTCTTCGTGTATCTATGTATCACATACTTCACATAATAGGTACCAATAAATGCAAGCTAGGGTGGTGATTAAAACAGTTTTGCCTAATATAACTTGTTCACTACAACTCCCAGGTTGGAAATGAGAAAACTGAGTAGCAGAAATATTAACTAACATGTCCAAAGTCACACAGGTAGTAAGTGGAAGAGCCTAGATTTGTACCCAGAGAATCTGCCTGGCTCAAAACCAGTCCATACAAGAAAATAACTAGGTTTTTCACATACATTATATACATCTCAGGAAAATCAAGTGAGCTTTTTTTGTCATACTTGTTCTCAGAGATATTCTGGTGTAGAATAGAGACGGATAGAGACGGATTTCCTCTCTATTGGTGTAGAATAGAGACGGATTTCCTCTATTCCTTTTGAGAATACCAAAACTGAATCTCGAATAAACTGAAATCAGATTATAAAGATGTTCAAGAAACAACAACAAGTCAAAGTTCTCACAAACCAATCTCCACCAAGCTTGACATTATGTTCAGAACATATCCCATAATGTAGGCAGTCATATTTCAATTTTGGTAATGACATAATTCCTTGAAAAAATACGACTATTCCCTAAGCAGCATCCATGCCCTCAGTATTGCAGGCACAGTAATAAAAAAGATTGGTATAGTTTGACTCAGCTGGAATATTCAGAAACAGTTTTGAAAAGTTACTTTTTTTCACTCAGATATTTATTCAGACCCCTACTAAGTCCATCTGCACAGTTCCCTCTGCCATCCCACAGTGTGTAAAATGGGGACAATGATATATATGTCTTTCAGTTGTATTAGGAGAGTTACATGAGATAACTTATATCTGGTTTCTGGCCCTTAGCTTGGAACAAGTGAAGTGCTCGATACATACATATTTCTTCCTCTTCCTCATTCTCTTCCTCTTTTCCATTCCTGTCCTCTTTGCCTTCTACCTTACTCACTGGATTATTGCCATAATGTCCTCGATGGTTTCTTACTCTCTATCTCTTTTGCAATCCGTCTTCCACTGGGCTGTCTGGGCACAAATTGAGCTAATTACAAGGCCACTGGAAAGGTCAGGCTGCTAATCCCAAGAAGTGTTTATTAATAATAAAATCTAGAGTGAGATTTTATTTATACTTTGAATGTTGGAAGAAAGATAGAAGACTCTTGTGAAATTCTAGGCCAAGCCATTTTCATGACATTTTAAAACATGCATTGTGGTCCAGTCTTAATCTATGTCCAAAGTTTTCTTCTTAAGGACACAATCTAAGAACGTTTGCCTACATGTTAGACAAGAATTAGTGTCACATTTTCCCTCTCTTTGCTGAGGTAGGAGAAGTGTAAGTCATTCCCAGTTGAATGATTACTTAAGACCACTTTATTTAAATTTATTTTAAAAATAAAAAAGATTTATTTATATTACCGTGTACAATATACAGATCTCAGAAACAAATTCCTAAATGATTGTAAAATATTGTAATCCTATACAATTTCTTGTGACTGTTATTCATGCAGCAAAAACACCTTCAAGTAGGGCACTGACCAAAATTGATGGGATTATCTTCTGTCCTGCTGCTTGCAGAGCTCCCTCTCCCAAAAGATGCCTTTGTTACCATGGGCAACACAGCTGCCTGTGGCACACTGATTCTAAAGCACTGGATTGACTCTCATGCCCTGAGGTAAACAGTTGCCTGCTGCACTGCTAAATACTGAAAACAAAACTCTCTTGGTAAAAGACCTGACCAGCATGAATTGAGGGGTAAATACAGGCTGCCCCAAAAAGCCCACCTCCAACCGTTCCCTGATAAAGGTCCCCAGAGAGAGTGCTATATGGCCTGTGGTTTAAATAATTTCTGCCATTTAGGGATGGGAGTCTTTTCTCAGATGTTTGCAGCTTTTATATCAGTTTGACATAGAACAGAATGTTATTAATGTCATCATTGCCCTTCAAATTCCAGGGGAAACAACATTTCTAGCAAATTTGTTTGTTTCTACATCAAGGTGAGTTGAAAGAATTTTCATCATTCTTTGAAACCAAGAGTTTGGGGCATATACATGTAATCGCACATTTTTGGCTATGAGCAAATGTGGGGCTAATTATTTTAACATGAACTTTCACAGTTCATTCTTTTCCTTTCTCATCTGAGGGTCCAAATGCATTCCACTGTATGATATTGGGCTATTCTAAATAGTATTTAACGATAATTACAAAATTCAGGTGGTGTCAGCGATATTGTTTTTATAATGTAGGCTATCTGAATAAGAACTCAGTCAACCTGGATGTGTTGCCTATTTTTATCTCCTCAAAATGAGCAGGTGCAAAAATAGAGATAATAGCTCTGGGAGGGACTCCTAGAGTGTGGAGGTATTTGGCTTTATGTGACTTCTCTTCAACTCTGATGCAATTTCCTCATATTCCCAACACTTTATCTTATGGAGAAGCACTGAGTAGTAAAGAATGACTTTGCAACATTCTGATGGTTTCTTTGTTCTGTGAGGACAAGAGACTGAGCAGCTAGCTCGCCATGGTAATCCCATCCCCTCACATAACTTGCATGTAATTATAGCACATAGTAATACTTGCTGAAAGATTGATGCAAGTTAATAGAAGCATTTGCAGAGACACTAAAAAATTAAACCACACTGCCTGTACTGGAGAGAAGAGACACATAACCAATACCTACAAGATGTAAGTGTTGTGGTAAAAAATATGCATTCATCTAGAATTCTGCCATCAATGTCTGAAAAATATCAAAATCGTGAACAGGTGTTCAGAATGATATTTTCTTATATGTGTATGATTGCTTATGAAGCACATAATCTTATTTGATCCTCACAGCTATACTATAAGTTAGGGAGAAAATCACATTTAATGGTATGTAAACAGAAGTTAAGGAAACTTAAATTATTTCCCTAAAGTCATAAGACAGTTATTCAGGTCCTTAGAATCCTTTCTCAGTACTCTTTCTGGTCTACCCTTGCCCTCCTCAAATTCTCAGTGGGAAAAAGGAAAGTGAAGGCTCTAAAATGCAGGGATGAAACAGCAGAATCATTTAGTTACAGATGGTCATTTAGCTACACAACATTCAGATAAAACACATTCAAAAATTTCAGAACACTTACCCATATAGGGAACTGCAGATCCATTGACAGACTTTGGACCATGTAGCCAAAATGTTAGAGATACTAATGGAAACATGGTTTTAGGAAATATATGCCAAAGTATTAATTACCAACATTTGCAGGATGCTTTAAAACTTAAAGACCTTTTTTATCAATTATAATTTGATTTTCACATAATTGAGAGTTGTTGGAACTGGGCTATACTTTCAGTTGATTCTAGGTCCTACATTCTTTTCATTCCTAAGCTAATCAGCAAAACATCTTGAAGACCTCCATGGTATTGCCAGTGTGGCTTGTAACCATGGCTTAATCCCCACCTGGGCCTATTAAATTATTTTTTTTTAATTTTTATTGGAGTATATTTGATTTACAATGTTGTGTTAGTTTCATGTGTATAGCAAAATGAATCTGTATACCATATATATATATCTACTCTTTTTTAGATTCTTTTCCCATATAGCTCATTACAGAGTACTGAGTAGAGTTCCCTGTGCTGTACAGTAGGTCCTTATTAGTTATCTATTTTATATATAGTAGTGTGTATAGGTCAATCCCAATCTCCCCAATTATCCCTCCCCCCTGGTAACCATAAGTTTATTTTCTACATCTGTGACTCTATTTCTGTTTTGTAGATGAGTTCATTTATACCCTTTTTTTAGATTCCACATATAAGCGATATCCTATGGTATTTGTCTCTGACTTACTTCATTCAGTGTGACAATCTCTAGGGCCATCCATGTCTCTGCAAATGGCCTATTAACTTCTGGTGGCTCCATGAACACTGCCTGCACAGTGTCTTATGCAGTGAGCTCTCCAACTGCATCAGTGACAGGGAACAGCAGAGTGACTCCATTAGCCCAAATGTATCCCATAAAATGGAAAAGTACTCATTCAACACAATAAGTATTTGCTGTATACCACGTACAGTATCAGATGCTGCCTTTGTTTTGTACAACATAAGACAGTCTGTGGTCTAAATCAGAATAACACCACACAAGAGTTTCATCACCTTTTTATATAAAGAAGAGAACAGAACATAAGGTTAAAATAATTAGGAAATGTCTCATGCAAAATTTCTAATGAATGAGTTTGCTAGATGAAGTCATAGTTGTTGATGTTATTATTAGATTGCTTATCACCTAAAATATTTGTCACAAGAATTCAAATTCAGTCTGCAGGTGTCAGAAGAATATTTTATTTAAAGTTACAGTTTAACGAGATGTTGTCTTTTGTAAGCATTTGGGCCACTTTTATTTTTCCATTGGTAAAAATAATTTCTTTTGGTTTCCCAGGAATGTCTATAACACAGAATGGATATCATTGTTCGTCTCTTAGGGTGTCTTCCTCAAACAAATGATTTTGTTTCCGGTTATTCAGTAGCCTCCTCTTTTCCAGCTGTTGGGAAGTTGATTTTGTGATATTTCTCCTGGTACTCTTTTAAAGATGTATTGATACATTAACATCTCAAGTCCAAATATTTTAAAATGTATTAGAGACATGATAATGTAAAGGAACATGGGCTTCAGAAGCATGCAGATGAGATTTTGAACTTCGGTTCTATAGATGAGTATTTATATTTACTTTGGGGATTCAGTTAGCTTTTCTGGCCTTCAGTTTCTTCATTTATAAATAGAGGTAAGAATGCCTATCTCTAGGTTTTATTCAGATTTATAAAGCAAATATCAAAATAGTTATAAAGAAAAAATTTTAAATGTTTATTATAATCCTTGACATAGCTATCTTTTTAAATCTTTAATGGTCCTTGCATTGATAGATAATGGCAGTTCTTTTAAGTCTGCGCTATCGAGGTAAGCAGTATAGCAGATTGCTGCTTTCATTGCACAATGCACTTGGAGAATGGAATCCTAAGGCTGATCTCCACAAAGTAGACAAAGCACCAAAACATGTATGTGTTCCTCTGTTTGAGCATCTTTTGCCTATGTACTCTCAGAACACTGCTTCACTACTGGCTTCTACATAGCAAAAGTGAATACTGAGTATTCATTATTGTATTTAGCAGATTAATAAATACATTCAATTTGTTGATAAAAACATCCAAAAATAGATAAAGGCCTCTAGAATCATAAGTGTTTTAATGTAATGTTGAATATTTAAACACTTAGATTGATTGTGAAGCAGTGAAAAGAGGATACTAGCTTGCTTTTAACCAGTTTTCCTAGGACTGCCTGATTCAATGAAACTTTTTGAAAAAAGAATATTATACTTTTTTATGTGCCAGTATTCATAACAACCTATAATAGTATGTTGTTACATTTATATGTGAAAAATATTCTTTTAACTAATGTTTATTAATTACCTTTCATGCACCAGGCACTCTGCTAGACACTGCAGAAACTATGGTGAGTGAAAACAGACATTATGGCATCCACCGAAGCTTAGACCAGCCAGGGGTTTATGCAGCACCAACATTAACTGGGCCATCATTAACTAGGCCAGAGGTCAAGATACCTGGTGCAAACTTGGCCATTTACGGTGTATCATGAACATTTGAAAATCTAATAAGAGGCATCAAAATTTGGGGTTTGTTCAGACTGAGTCATATTAATGTCACCACGGAGGACCACAAATTGATCCAGCAAGATACCTGGAATTGTCAGGTCTTCATCTTTTGGATTTGCTAAGCTAACCTATTCTACTTCCACTAGATCCACTCTTGTGTTTAAGCTGACTTAAAGCAATCAGTTTCTTGTGATCCCTCTCCCCCACAAAACATATCATATTAACCAGTATACTATTGGTCAGTATATAATGTTATATATTACTATATTGACCAATATAGTCTGTAAAGTAGAATATATTGACCAATAAATCAAAATCTAGAATGTACAACCATGTTCTGCTCCAATTTATGAGTTAAGTAAATTTAATTTGATCATACTCACCCCTTAAGATAGTTAAAGTAAAATTTAAAAATACATTCTCACTTCCTGTGTTTTTAGCACTTTAGCACCCTATATGTTTGTGGTAATGTTCTAGGCCTCATGGGAGATTATGAGCCTGACTACTACTATATATGTCAGGAGGTGTAGTGTCCTTGTGAGTTAAAACTCATTTTGTACCTGGAGGGATAAATGAGTATAAAGCTCTTTACAGGGACTTAATTTTCATTATAATTGGGAACTTGGTATCTTCCTGAAAGTAATACAAGTGAAAAAAAATGCTTTAAATATTTCAGCAAGATATTATTCGTTGACCTTAGGTTAATATCAACCTCAATATAGATATTTCATATCACCCTCACCTACTCTTTTTCTTCATAGCACTAGTTACAGTACAACTTCTATATATATCTTGTTTATTATATTTCTCCAGAAACTAGATAGTTAGCTGCAAAGGAACAGGAACTTTTTCTGGTTTGCTTCTGTCTTTATCACCAGCATCTGAATTACACTTTATACTTCTTAACAGCCCTATCATTATCTTTTTGTTTGTTTCTTTGTTTTACTGAAGTATAGTTGATTTAAGTGTTGTGTTAATTTCAGATGTACAGTAAAGTGATTCAGCTATATATATATATTATTTATCCATTCATCTGTTGATGGACATTTATGTTGCTTCCATACTTGGATATTGTAAATAGTGTTGCTATGAACATTAGGGTGCATGTATCTTTTCAAATTAGAGTTTTTATCTTTTCAGGATGTATGCCCAGGAGTGGGATTGCCAGATCCTATAGTAACTCTATTTTTCGTTTTCTAAGGAAACTAAATACTGTTCTCCATAGTGGCTGCACCAATTTACAGTCCCACCAACAGTGTAGGAGGGTTTCCTTTTCTCCAGCATTTATTATTTGTAGACTTTTTGATGATGGCCTTTCTGACTCATGTGAGATGATACCAATTATAGTTTTGATTTGCATTTCTCTAATAATTTGCACTGTTGAGCATCTTTTCATGTGCCTGTTGGCTATCTGCGTGTCTTCTTTGGAGAAATGTCTATTTAGATCTTCTGCCCGTTTTTTAATTGGGTCATTTTTTTTTTTGATATTGAGTTGTATGAGCTGTTTGTATATTTTGGAAATTAAGCCCTAGTCAGTTGCATCATTTGCAATTGTTTTCTGCCAGCCCGTAGGTTGTCTTTTCATTCTGTTTATGGTTTCCTTTGCTGTGCAACAGCTTGTAAGTTTGATTAGGTCCCAATTTTTTTTATTTTTATTTTTTTGCTTTTATTTCTTTTGCCTTGGAAGACAGACCTAAGAAAACATTGCTATGATTTATGTCAGAGAATGTTTTTCTATGTTCTCTTCTAGGAGTTTTATGGGGTCATGTCTTATATTTAAGTCTTTAAGACACTTTGAATTTATTTTTGTGTATGGTATGAGGGAGTGTTCTAACTTTATTGATTTACATGCCACTGTCCAGCTTTCCCAACACCACTTACTGAAGAGACGGTCTTTTCTCCATTGTGTATTCTTGTCTCTTTTGTTGAAGATTAATTGACCATGTGTGTGGGTTTATTTCTGGGCTCTCTGTTACATTCCATTGATCCATATGTCTGTTTTTGTACCAATACCATGCTGTTTTGATTACTGTAGTTTTGTAGTATTGTCTGAAGTTTGGGCAGGTAATGCCTCCAGCTTTGTTCTTTTTCCTTGGTATTGCTTTGGTAATTTTGGGTCTTTTGTGGTTCCATATAAATTTTAGGATTATTTGTTCTAGTTCTGTGAAAAATGTCATGGGTATTGGATATGGATCACATTAAATCTGTAGATAACTTTGGGTAGTATGGCCATTTTAACAATATTAATTCTTCCAATCCAAGAGCATGTGATCGCTTTCCTTTTCTCATCTTCAATTTCCTTTATTAATGTTTTATGGTTCTGAGTGTATGTCTTTCACCTCCTTAGTCAGGTTCATTCCTAGGTTTTTGTTTGTTTTTTACATGATTTTAAAAGCAATTTTTTTTTACTTTCTCTTTATGATATTTCATTGTTACTGCAAAGAAATGCAACAGATTTTTGTATGTTAATCTTGTAACCTGCTACCTTGCTGAATTTGTTATCAGTCCTAATAATTTTTGGGTGAAGTCTTTAGGGTTTTCTATATGGAGTATCATGTCATCTGCAGGTAATGAAAATTTTATCTCTTCCCTTCCAATTTGGATACACTTTATTTATTTTCTTGTCTGATTGCTGTGGCTAGGATTGCCAATGGAAGTGATGAGAGTGGGCATCCTTGTCTTGTTCCAGATTTTAGGGGGAAGGCTTTCAATTTTTCACTATTGAGTATTATGTTGGCTGTAGGTTTGTCATAAATAGCTTTTATTATGTTGAAATATGTTCCCCGTATACCCACTTTTGTGAGAGATTTTATCATGAATGGATATTGAATTTCATCAAATGCTTTTTCTGCATCTATTGAGATGATCATATGGTTGTTGATGTAGTTGTCTTTTCTTTTCCTGATGTAGTGTATCACATTGATTGATTTGCATATGTTGAACCACCCCTGTGACCCTGGAATGAATCCAACTTGATAGTGGTGTACAATCCTTTTTATGTGGTGTTGGATTTGGTTTGTTAATATTTTGTTGAGGATTTTTGCATCTATATTCATCAAAGATATTTACCTGTAATTTTCTTTTTAAGTAGTGTCTTTGTCTGGTTTTGGTATCAGGGTGATGGTGGCTTCTTAAATGTCTTTGGGAGTATTTCCTCCTCTTCAGTCTTTTGAAAGAATTTGAGAAAGATCAATATAAGTACTATGTTTGGTTGAATTCCCATGTGAAGCCATCCTGTCCTGGACTTTCGTTTGAAGGGATTTTTTTTTTTTTTTTTTGTCTTTTACGGATTCTATTTCACTTCTACTGATCGATCTGTTCAAATTTTCTATTTCTTCTTGATTCAGTTCTGGTGGGCTGTATGTTTCTAGAAACTTATTCATTTCTTCTAGGTTGTCCAATTTATTGTCTTAAAATTGTTCATAGTATTCTCTTATGATTTTTTGTATTTCTGAGGTATCAGTTGTCATTTCTCCTCTTCATTTCTTATTCTGTTTATTTGGGTTCTCTTTTCTTCTCAGTAAGCCTGGTCAGAATTTTGTTGATTTTGATTTTCCTTTCAAAAAACCAGCTCTTGGTTTTATTGATTTTTTTCTATTTTTTTTAAATCTCTATTTTATTTATTTCTTCTCTGATTTTTATTATTTCCTTTCTTCTGCTGACTTTAGGTTTTGTTTGTTCTTCTTTTTCTAATTCTTTTAGGTAGTAGGCTTGGTTGTTTATTTGAGGCTTTTCTTGTTTTTGAGCAAGGCCTGTATCTTGATAAACTTCCTGTCTAGGGCTGCTTTTGTTATATCCAATAGGTTTTATATGGTTGGGTTTTCATTGTCATTTGTTTCGAGGTATTTTTTAATTTCCTCTTTGATTTCATTGTTGACCCATTGGGTTTTTAGTGGCATGTTGTTTCATCTCCATGTAATCATTTGTTTCTCATTTTTCTTTCTGGGGTTGATTTCTAGTTTCATGCCACTGTGATCAGAAAAGATGCTTGAAATAACTTCTATCCTCTTAAAAAATTGTTGAGGTTTGTTTTGTGTCCTAGTATATGGTCTATTCTAGAGAATGTTTCATGTGAACTTGAAAAGAATGTGTATTCTATTTTTATTGGCTGTGATGTCCTGAAAATACCAATTAAGTTTACCTATTCTAATGTGTCATTTAGGATCTCTGTTGCTTTATTGATCTTCTGTCTAGAAAATGGGTCCATTGATGATAGTGGGGTGTTAAAGTCTTCTACTATTATTATATTCCCATCAGTTTCTCCTTTATGTCTGTTAGTATTCATTTTATGTTTTAGGTGCTCCTATACTGGGTGCACATATGTTAACAAGTGTAATATCCTCTTCTTGTATTGATTCTTTTATCATTACATAGTGTCCTTCTTTATATTTTTTACAGCCTTTGTTTCAAAGTCTATTTTGTCTGATATGAATATTGCTACCCCTGCTTTCTTGTCATTTCCATTTGCATAAAATATCTTTTTCCATTCCCTCACTTACAATCTATGAGTGTCCTTTGCCTTAAAGTTGGTCTCTTGTAGGCAGCATATTGTAGGCTCTTGTTTTGTAATCAATTGCCACTCCATGTCTTTGGATTGAAGCATTTAGCCCATTGACATTTAAGGTAAAAATGTTTTTTTGAATTTTATTTTATTTATTTTTTTGAACAGCAGGTTCTTATTAGTTATCCATTTTATACATATTAGTGTATATATATCAATCCCAATCTTCAATTCATCACACCACCACCCACCCCGCCACTTTCCCCACTTGGTGTCCATATGTTTGTTCTCTACATCTGTGTCTCTATTTCTGCCCTGCAAACTGGTTCATCTGTACTATTTTTCTAGGTTCCACATAGATGCATTAATATACGATATTTGTTTTTCTATTTCTGACTTACTTCACTCTGTATGACAGTCTCTAGATCCATCCACGTCTCTACAAATGAGCCAATTTCATTCCTTTTTACAACTGAGTAATATTCCATTGTATATATGTACCACATCTTCTTTATCCATTCATCTGTCAATGGGCATTTAGGTTGATTCCATGACCTGGCTATTGTAAATAGTGCTGCAATGAACATTGGGTGTATGAGTCTTTTTGAATTACAGTTTTCTCTGGGTATATGCCCAGTAGTGGGATTGCTGGGTCATATAGTAGTTCTATTTTTAGTTTTCTAAGGAACCTCCATACTGTTCTCCATAGAGGCTGTACCAATTTACATTCCCACCAACAGTGCAAGAGGGTTCCCTTTCCTCCACACCCTCTCCAGCATCTGTTGTTTGTAGATTTTCTAATGCCCATTCTAACTGGTGTGAGGTGATACTTCATTGTAGTTTTGATTTGCATTTCTCTAATAATTAGTGATGTTGAGCAGCTTTTCATGTGCCTTTTGGCCATCTGTATGTCTTCTTTGGAGAGATGTCTATTTAGGTCTTCTGCCCATTTTTGGATTGGGTTGTTTGTTTTTTTTATATTGAGCTGCATGAGCTGTTTATATATTTTGGAGATTAATCTTTTGTCCATTGACTCATTTGCAAATATTTTCTCCCATTCTGAGAGTTGTCTTTTCATCTTGTTTGTAGTTTCCTTTGCTGTGCAAAAGCTTGTAAGTTTTATTAGGTCCCATTTGTTTATTTTTGTTTTTATTTTCATTACTCTAAGAGGTGAATCAAAAGAGATTTTTCTGTGATTTATGTCAAAGAGTGTTCTTCCTATGTTTTCCTCTAAGAGTTTTATAGTGTCTGGTCTTACATTTAGGTCTCAATCCATTCTGAGTTTATTTTTGTGTATGGTGTTAGGGGGTGTTCTAATTTCATTCTTTTATATGTAGCTGCCCAGGTTTCACAGCACCACTTATTGAAGAGATTGTCTTTTCTCCATTGTATATCCTTGCCTCCTTTGTCATAGATTAGTTGACCATAGGTGCGTGGGTTTATCTCTGGGCTTTCTATCTTGTTCCATTGATCTATATTTCTTTTTTGTGTCAGTACATATTGTCTTGATTACTGTAGTTTTGTAGTATAGTCTGAAGTCAGGGAGACTGATTCCTCAAGCTCCAATTTCTTCCCTCAAGACCGCTTTGGCTATTCGGGTTCTTGTGTCTCCATACAAATTTGAAGATTTTTGTTCTAGTCTGAGAAAAATGCCATTGGTGGTTTGATAGGGATTGCATTGAATCTGTAGATTGCTTTGGGTAGTATAGTCATTTTCACAATACTGATTCTTCCAGTACAAGAACATGCGATATCTCTCCATCTGTTTGTAACATCTTTAATTTCTTTCATCATCAGTGTCTTATAGTTTTCTGCAAACAGGTCTTTTGTCTCCTTAAGTAGGTTTATTCCTAGGTATTTTATTGTTTTTGTTGAAATGGTAAATGAGAGTGTTTCCTTAATTTTTCTTTCAGATATTTCATCATTAGTGTATAGGAATGCAAGAGATTTCTATGCATTAATTTTGTATCTTGCAACTTTACCATATTCATTGATTAGCTCAAGTAGTTTTCTGGTGGCATCTTTAGGATTCGCTATATTGCATCTGCAGTGACAGTTTTACTCCTTCTTTTCCAATTTATATTCATCTATTTCTTTTGTTTCTCTGATTGCCATGGCTAGGACTTCCAAAACTATGTTGAATAATAGCGTTGAGAGTGGACATCCCTGTCTTGTTCCTGATCTTAGAGGAAATGTTTTCAGTTTCTCACCATTGAGAATGATGTTTCCTGTGGGTTTGTCATATATGGCCTTTATTATGTTGAGGTAGGTTCCCTCTATGCCCACTTTCTGGAGAGTTCTTATCATAAATGGGTGTTGAATTTTGTCCAAAGATTTTTCTGTATCTATTGAGATGATCATATGGTTTTTCTTCTTCAATTTGTTAATATGGTGTATCATGTTGATTGATTTGTGTATATTGAACAATTCTTACATCCCTGGGGTAAATCCCACTCGATCATGGTGTATGATCCTTTTAATGTGTCATTGGATTCTGTTTACTTGTATTTTATTGAAGATTTTCGCATCTTTATTCATCAGTGATATTGGTCTGTAATTTTCTTTTTTTGTAGGATCTTTGTCTGATTTTGGTATCAGGGTGATTGTGGCCTCATAGAATGAGTTTCAGAGTGTTCCTTCCTCTGCAACTTTTGGAAGAGATTGAGAAGGATGGGTGTTAGCTCTTCTCTAAATGTTTGATAGAATCTGTGAAGCCATCTGGTCCTGTACTTTGTTGGAAGATTTTTAATCACAGTTTCAATTTCATTACTTGTGATTGGTCTGTTCATATTTTCTATTTCTTCCTGGTTCAGTCTTGGAAGGTTATAACTTTCTACGAATTTATCCATTTCTTCCAGGTTGTCCATTTTATCGACATAGAGTTTCTTGTAGTAGTCTGTTAGGATACTTTGTATTTTTGCAATGTATGTTGTAACTTCTCCTTTTTCTTTTCTAATGTTATTGATTTGAGTCCTCTCCCACTTTTTCTTGGTGAGTCTGGTTAAAGGATTATCAATTTTGTTTATTTTCTCAAAGAACCAGCTTTTAGTTTTATTAATCTTTGCTATTGTTTTCTTTGTCTCTATTTCATTTATTTCTGCTCTGATCTTTATGATTTCTTTCCTTCTACTAACTTTGGGTTTTGTTTGTTCTTCTTTCTCTAGTTCCTTTAGGTGTAAGGTTAGATTGTTTATTTTAGATGTTTGTTGTTTCCTGAGGTAGGACGTATTGTTATAAACTTCCCTCTTAGAACTGCCTTGCTATATCCCATTGGTTTGGGATCATCGTGTATTCATTGTTATTTGTCTCTAGGTATTTTTGATTTCCTCTTTGATTTCTTCAGTGATGTCTTGGTTATTTAGTAACGTATTGTTTAGCCTCCATGTGTTTGTGTTTTACGTTTTTTTCCCTGTAACTGATTTCTAACCTCATAATGTCATGGTCAGGAAAGATGCTTGATATGATTTCAATTTTCTTAAATTTACTGAGGCTTGACTTGTGACCCAAGATGTGACCTATCCTGGAGAATGTTCCATGCACACTTGAGAAGAAAGTGTAATCTGCTGTTTTTGGATGGAATGTCTTATCAATATCAATTAAATCTATCTGGTCTATTGTGTCATTTAAAGCTTGTGTTTCCTTATTAATTTTCTGTTTGGACCATATGTCCATTGGTGTAAGTGAGCTGTTTAAGTACCCCACTATTATTGCTTTACTGTCTATTTCCTATTTTATAGCTGTTAGCATTTGCCTTATGTATTGAGGTGCTCCTGTGTTATGTGTATATATATTTCTAATTGTTATATCTTCTTCTTGAATTGATCCCTTGATCATTATATAGTGTCCTCCTTGTCTCTTGTAACAGTCTTTATTTTAAAGTCTATTTTATCTGATATGAGTATTGCTACTCCAGTTTTCTTTTGACTTCCATTTGCATAGAATATCTTTTTCCATCCCCTCACTTTGAGTCTCTGTGTGTCCCTAGGTCTGAACTGGGTCTCTTGTAGGCAGCATATATATGAGTCTTGTTTTGGTATCCATTCAGTGAGCCTGTGTCTTTTGGCTGGAGCATTTAATCCATTCACGTTTAAGGTAATTATATGTGTGTTCCTATTACCATTTTCTTAATGGTTTCTGGTTTGTTTTTGTAGGTCCTTTCATCTTTTGTCTTTCCCACTAGAAAAGTTCCTTTAGCATGTGTTGTAGAGCTGGTTTGGTGGTGCTGAATTCTCTTAGCTTTTGCTTGTCTGTGAAGCTATTGATTTCTCCATTGAATCTGAAGTAGATCCTTGCTGGGTACAGTAATCTTGGTTGTAGGTTGTTCCCTTTCATCACTTTAAATATGTCATGCCACACCCTTCTGGCTTGTAGAGTTTCTGCTGAGAAATCAGCTGTTAACCTTATGGGAGTTCCCTTGTATATTATTTGTCATTTATCCCTTGCTGCTTTCAATAATTTTTCTTTCTCTTTATTTTTTGCCTATTTGATTAGTATGTATCTCTGTGTGTTTCTCCTTGCGTTTATTCTGTATGGGACTCTCTGTGCTTCCTGGAATTGGGTGGATCTTTCTTTTCCCATGTTAAGGAAGTTTTCAACTATAGTCTCTTCAAATATTTTCTCAGGTCCTTTCTCTGTCTCTTTTCCTTCTGGGTTGCCTATAATGTGAATGTTGTTGGGTTTAACGTTGTCCCAGAGGTCTCTTAGGCTGTCTTCATTTCTTTTCATTCTTTTTTCTTTATTCTGTTCTGCAGCAGTGAATTCCACCATTCTGTCTTCCAGGTCAGTTATCTGTTCTTCTGACTGTTATTCTATTGATTCCTTCTAGTGTAGTTTTCATTTGAGTTATTGTATTGTTCATCTCTGTTTGTTTGTTCTTTAATTCTTCCAAGTCTTTGTTAAACATTTCTTGCATCTTCTTGATCTTTGCCTCCATTCTTTTTCTGAGGTCTTGGATCATCTTCACTATCATTATTCTGAAATCTTTTTATGGAAGGTTGCATATTTCCACTTCATTTAGTTGTTTTTCTGAGGTTTTACCTTGTTCCTTCATCTGGTACATAGCCCTCTGCCTTTTCATCTTGTCTATCTTTCTGTAAATGTGGTTTTTGTTCCACAGGCTGCAGGATTGTAGTTCTTCTTGCTTCTGCTGTTTGCCCTCTGGTGGATGAGGCTATCTAAGAGGCTTGTGCAAGTTTCCTGATGGGAGGGACTGGTGGTGGGTAGAGCTGACTGTTGCTCTGGTGGGCAGAGCTCCATAAAAGTTTAATCTGCTTGACTGTTGATGGGTGGGGCTGGGTTTCCTCCCTACTGTTTGACCTGAAGCGACCCAACCATGGAGCCTACCCAGGTTCTTTGGTGGGGCAAATGACAGACTCTGGGAGGGCTCATGCCAAGGAGTACTTCCCAGACCTTCTGCTGCCAGTGTCCTTGTCCCCACAGTGAGACACAGCCACCTCCTGCCTCTGCAGGAGACCCTCCAACACTAGCAGATAGGTCTGGTTCAGTCTTCTATGATGTCACTGCTCTTTCCCCTTGGTCCCAATGCACACACTACTTTGTATGTGCCCTCCAAAATTGGAGTCTCTGTTTCCTCCAGTCCTGTTGAAGTCTTGCAATCAAATCCCACTAGCCTTCAAAGTCTGAATCTCTAGGAATTCCTCCTCCCATTGCCAATCCCCAGGTTAGGAAGCCTGAAGTGGGGCTCAGAACCTTCACTCCTGGAAGACAGAACCTTCACTCCAGTGTCATATAATGTCCTCCAGTTTGTGAGTCACCCATCCAGCAGTTATGGGATTTGATTTTATTGTGATTGTTTCCCTCTTAACAGCTCATTTTGGCTTCTCCTTTATCTTTGGATGTAGAGTATCTTTTTTGGTGAATTCCAATGTCTTCCTGTTGATGATTGTCCATCAGTTAGTTGTGATTCCTGTTTTCTCACAAGAGGGAGTACCATTTAAGGTAATTTTTGATAGGTATGTGTTTATTGCCATTTTAAGCCTTGTTGTTCAGTTTATTTTTCTATTTCTTCTTTGTTCCATTCTTTTTTTTTTTGTTTGTTTGTTTTCTTTTTTGTGGTTTGGTAGTTTTCTTTTGTATTATACTTGAGTTCTCTTCTTTTTGGTTTTTGTGAATCTATTGAATGTTTTTGACTGGTGGTTATCCTGGTTTTCAAGTATGTTAACTTATTACTATATCTACTTGCTTTAGACTGGTAATTGTATATACTCAAAAACATTCTAAAAAAAAATAAAATCTACATTTTCTTACTCTCCTCCCTACCATTTTATGATTTTGATGTCTTATTTTATATATTCGTCTTTGTCCTTTTGCTGTTCATTGTATTTATCTCACTTTCACAAAGTTTTTTAATCTACATACTGGCTTATTTAAGTGATCTACAATTCTTTTATATATTTGCTTCCCTATTGTGATTTTCCTTTTCCCTTTACTATCGATTCTTGTTTCTTTTCTATTTAGAAAAGACCTTTCAATGTTTCTTATAGGATAGATTTAGTATTGTTGTATTCTTTTCATTTTTGGTTGCCTGAGGAATTCTTTATGATAATTTTGCTGGGTAGCATATCCTAGGTTGCAGGTTTCTCCCTTTCAGGACTTTGAATATACCTTGTCACTCTCTTCTGGTCTGCAAAGTTTCTGTAGATAATTCATCTGATAACATTGTGAATGTTCCCTTGTAACTAAGTCTTTGTTTTTCTTTTGCTGTCTTTAGAATCCTCTTTATCTTTAACTTTCACCATTTTAATTATGATACATCTTGGTGTAGGTCTGTTTGGGTTCATCTTGTTTGGGACCCTCTGTACCGGAATATCTGTTTCCTTCTTTAGATTTGGGAAGTTTTCAGCCATAAATTCTTCAAATACATTTTTGACCCCCTTTTCTATTTCTTCTCCCTCTGGGATTTCTATTATGTGTAGGTTAGCATGCTTTATATTATCACCTATGTCTCATATGTTGCTTTCATTATTTTTCACTTGTCATTCTGTTTGCTGTTCTGATAGGGTGATTTCTGTTATTCTATCTTCCAGATAACTTATTAATCCCTTTGCATTATTTAGTTTTCTATATTCATTGCCTTTAGCTTGGTTCATTATCTGTTGAATGAATAAATGAATAGATAAGGCACAGGTACAGTAAGAGGGTTAGCTGCATAGACTTTGGTACCCACCAGACTTGGGTTCAATTATTAGTTTGTAACATATTCGCTACATGAATTGGGGAAAACTAGTTGACAATTGTAGGACTCATCTTTAAAATGGGTGTAGTAATTCACTGGTTCTTTTGAATCATGTTTCTGTGCTTGGTTCATCATAAGTGCCCAATAAATGGTAGAAATTGTTATTTAGATGCTAGCTTTGTGAGTGCTGAGAATGTGGTTTGCTGTTCTTTTTTCTTAATTATTCCCAACATAAACTGGTGTTTTGCTTAGTTTTAGTTTTGATTTTAATTTCAGTTTTTGAATGATTAATGAAGTACATTTTCCCTTTTTGCTTTTTATGACTATAATGCAAAGTTGCAAATCATGTTTTTATACTTTATTTTTCTTTGGATAAGAATCAAGTAAAATTAAATATTCTTATAATGAGACTGGAGAATTGAGTATACTGGTTTTGAACTAGTTTCGTGTTTAACCTGTTCTCATTGATCAGATGAATTACCATCTAAATTTATCACCATCTACTAGAAACACACAGATTAACTGTGTGAATAAATACATATTTTAAATGCTAGAATATTTATATTTTTCTGCAAAAATAAAATATATTTTTATTTTAAAAGAAGAATGACAACAAATCTACATGTAATGTCATGGACTCTTTAACCATAAGAGAAATCTCTACTCATCGAGAGAGTTTTATTTATTTATCCCACACATACTGCATACACTGCAGTGTAGCAGGTCCTTGTTTTCATAAAGCTTATGATATAGGAATCTGTGAGTCCCTTTTCATTTTTATATCATCTGCTGCAACCAGAAGAGTGAAAAGTATGTGATTGGTATCCAAACACTTTTACTATCAGAGCTCAAATGGAAGATCTGCTATGGTGAAGTTAAGTGAAACAACAGTATCTTATCCAATACATAAGTGCATACTCATGGAGTATGATTTAATATAGTGCCTTTGCTGCTAAAAATTAGTTAATCGTACCTTTGAGTTATGGAGTTTTTTCTAGTTCTAGCACAATGAAAATATTTCTAGGAGATGCATTCACTTGGGTCACAAGTATTTATTTATTCCTTAAAATACCTAAGGCATTATGTTTGATTACTTCTACCTTGTTCTTTTGGTGCCCTGAGTTGCAGTGCAAGAAGTCCTACTATATCGCAGGATAGGCCTTGTTAAGAGGCCCTCAATCTACATGGAGTAGAAGGGGGCTCAGCTGAGCTCAGCCTTTCATTCATTGCCTCCAAAGTACTGGTCATGTGAGTGACCATCTTGTCCCCTCTAGACTAGCTGAGAAACCAATTCAATACTACTAAGTGACCCCAGTGTATGGCAAATGGAAAGATAGTGCTACCCAATAAGCCCTGTCTAAATTTCTGACCCAGAAAATGGTGAAACATAATCATATTTTTGTTGTTTCCAGCTGTTAAATTTTTGAGCATTTTGTTAGGCAACAAAAGATTGCTGGAACATGAGTAGTCATCCAAATTAATACAGTTATATGTTATGGTAACTATAATGGATGGAGAGATACAACATTCTAAAAGAGATCAAAATGGAGAGCCCTAGGGTGGAGTGTTTGATTTATTTTTATTCATTCTCCAAAAGGAGCATCATGCTAGTAGTGTGTATTTTGGAGAGGGGGTGATTGATAATGGACAATAAGATTGCGAAAAGTAGCACCTAAATAGGAAGTAAGGGAAGACAAAGGTTACCATCACTCACTTCATAATTTTCTCTAAACCATTTCTATTAACTCACACTGAAGGGACATATATTAATTGCCATAAAGTGACTTGTTGCATTTAGAAAAGATTTGAAAAAAACAAAATTCAATAATTTCAGAGGTGGCAACTATATCATAAAAGAGATTTATTAACAATATATTTAAAACATACCAATTATTAAGCTTCCACCATGTATCAGAAACTAAAATAATAAGTTTCTTATAGCCATTGCTCCTTTAAATTCATTTAAAGCACTAATCTTTTGAGGTGGTAGAATTTAACTGATTTTTACACTTTACTGATGCTTTAAAGATTTAGAATGATGAGCCAGTAATTTTCTCAAGATATACACATAATTTGAAGGTGGTAAGTCTAGGATTCAAATCTAGGATTTGATCTCAATATCTTCCCTGAAAACAACTACATTATTATTCTTTAAGAGGAACATAATGGTATGACCATTATGACCTGGGACTAGGCTGTGTGAACAGTAACTGAAAAGGAAAGGTTTAAGTTGTTGTGTTGCCATTAAAAACCGATAAAGGTGTTCTGTTATATTTTTCATTAAAGTGCTTTATCTTACTTTGAACCCTAAAGGTGAAAATGTGGCTTTCACAAAACTACTGAGAAGCACACACCGTTTCACACACCACCACATACACATACGCCCTTGAGGTTTCCTCAGCAACTTTATATCAGTTGTTTCTTTAACCTAAGAAAAACCTTGAGTAAGATCTGAAATAGTGCAGCAGGAGCTCAAAAGAAAGGCAAATGAAGTAAACACTCTGTGTAACTGCAGAATAAAAAAAGCTATGAGTTGGCTTGCACAGGACTGGCTGTTGCAGTAGTTTCTTGATGGTGAGTATGTCAAAAGTTCTCCCAATTCTGATTGACTTTAAGTACCTTTGGATACATATTAACCTAATTCAATTTATTATTCTATAAAAACTATTTATACAGATTATAAGAAAGGGAAGACATAACTAAAACATTAACAATTTCTGAGATTATAATCTCTTGGTCTAGAGATCAAGGATTGATTCATCTTAAGTATGACAAATTTGAATCTGATTTTTGCTGAATTAAATAGATCTGGCCTCCTTAATGACCCACTTTTAGAAGGCAGGGATGTGTCTAGTAATGCTTTTGTATGAGTCTCCCATTGGGCTTCTTTACTTACTACCGAGCTTGATTTTAAAGTACTTGTTTGAGATAGCTGTGGTAGAATCTAGTCTATTGCCAATGACATCTATTTAAGTGGTTACCCTCCAAGGACACGGATTCCATACCTCTAAGTCTGTGATGCCAAAAGCGAGCTAGATTCCAATAAAATGTATGGTAATGCCAACCTTGTTTTATCTTCAGTTTTTTTGCTGTTATTAGGAAGTCTCACACATGTTCTCTTTACTAAAAGGACATAACTTTTGCCTACAGAGACCTTAACTTTCTAGTGACTTTTTACCATGGCAGATAGAAAAAAACACAGAAGAAATCTCTTGTTAAAAGTGGCAAGAAAGTTAAAAACAGTGAAACCAGTATTCATTTATTAAGTAGCATAAAATGATGTCCCAGGAAAAAATGTCATGAATTCTACAACCACACAATATTTTAAAATTGGCAAGACTGATTACCTAATATCCTGCATTTAATTTCTACTTCTAATAAGTGTGCATATTTATCAAGTGGCTTAGGAAAAACAAAACTGAGGTTGAGGAACTTTAAAACAGAGATATAAAAAGTATACCATGTGCCTTATTGCTACTGGTGACTATTAAGTGCTGTTTGCCATGGGTAGAAAATGTGAAGGTTAGCATAAATCTGTGTAGGGTAGGTGGGTAACTCTATGAAAAATGCTGCTGATTTTGTTAGACAGCTGTAGAAATGCAACATTCCTAAATTAAATGCAGTAACACGAAGTGTCCAGCACAGTGATAGAAGCAGCAAGTACTAAATTACAAGGTCTTTGGAATGCAGAACGTGCGGTGACTCTCCCGCTACAGATTGATTGCATTTTACACATTTAAAAGGCAAGTGGACAGTCCCTTCTTATCAGTCAGTAATATGTGTAGTATGATATAATTTTCATGTGGTAATGGAAAGTCTACAGACTCTGGAGGCAGACAAGTTACATTTGAAGTTTGGCCAGGATCTCATACTTCTAAGCTGTGTGACCTGGAGGGTAGAAGAATTGAGGAGACTTTTTTTTTTTTTTTTTTTTTTTTTTTTTTTTTTTTTGCGGTACGCGGGCCTCTCACTGTTGTGGCCTCTCCCGTTGCGGAGCACAGGCTCCGGACGCGCAGGCCCAGCGGCCATGGCTCACGCGCCCAGCCGCTCCGCGGCATGTGGGATCCTCCTGGACCGGGGCACGAACCCGTGTCCCCTGCATCGGCAGGCGGACTCTCAACCACTGCACCACCAGGGAAGCCCGAGGAGACTTTTATAAAGGAACTATTCACAAGGAGGTAGACAGAGTGTAGGAAACCCAACAAGAGATAGCATAGTACTCTTGGGCTCACAACAGGTAGGAGCCATTACCGTATCTCTGAAGGGATGGGAAAGGAGCAATTGGCAGAATTCTGAGGACTGGCAGACAAGTGGCCTCTAATAGAGAAACACAGGTGACCCACAGTGACCCAGCAGGGAGGAGTCTAGGGAGAATAAACACCGTGACCTCACTCTCCTACAGCTAGCCCTCATATCTCCTGCCAGTTCTCCATTGGATAAACCTTACAGAAGTCAGAGGGTAAAGAAACACATCAAAGCAAGTTGTTAAAAGTTACCTGTTCAGTCAGTGAGTTGGAGGTGCACAGACAGGAGACCAGGGAAGGCAATGGCGTACATCCAGTACCCACACCCATGTCTGTGAACATTTAATCACCAAAGAGAAATTCTTTATCATTCAATTCCAGTCACAGGTATATCTATACTTTAGAAATCTTTGCAGCACCCTCTCCATCTTGAGAAAGAAAAAGGAAATTACCAAATCCACATGTTTTCCTTTTCAACTTGATTGCCAGAAGGAAACCCTGGGTAATTGTAATACAATAATAGTAACTATATCAGCACTAACTATAACTGACTTGTTTCCTGTTCCTCTTCATGCTTGTGACTTTTTAAAAAGTTTTTCACAGCTTAACTGTACTTTTAACCAGGGGCTATATATTCATAATGACTGAAATTGCTTACATCTCCACTGCCTCTTAGCTGTGTGATCCTGGACAAATGACTTACACTTTCTTAGTCTGCTCATATGAAAAATAAAGATTTTTTTTTTTTTTGCGGTACGCGGGCCTCTCACTGTTGTGGCCTCTCCCGTTGCGGAACACAGACTCCGGACGCGCAGGCTCAGCGGCCATGGCTCGCGCGCCCAGCCGCTCCACGGCACGTGGGATCTTCCCGGACGGAGGCACAAACCCATGTCCCCTGCATCGGCAGGCGGACTCTCAACCGCTGCGCCACCAGGGAAGCCCAAAATACCTTGCTGTAACCAAGCAAGTAGGCTTGTTGCCCACTGCACAACGGAAAGACCAAGTAGTGAGGCAACAGTTTTGCAGAGAGGAAAGGCTTTACAGCAGGGCAGCCAAGCCAGGAGACAGGAGGCAATGCTCAGATCTGTGTCCCCCATAGGCTCTTTTATTTTAATTTTTTAAATTAAATTTAATTTATTTTTTTTATACAGCAGGTTCTTATTAGTCATCAATTTTTTAAAATTTATTTATTTATTTTTGGCTGTGTTGGGTCTTCGTTTCTGTGCGAGGGCTTTCTCTAGTTGTGGCAAGTGGGGCCACTCTTCATCGCAGTGCGCGGGCCTCTCACTATCGCGGCCTCTCTTGTTGTGGAGCACAGGCTCCAGACGAGCAGGCTCAGTAGTTGTGGCTCACGGGCCCACCCACAACTGGGATCTTCCCAGACCAGGGCTCAAACCCGTGTCCCCTGCATTGGCAGGCAGATTCTCAACCACTATACCACCAGGGAAGCCCAGTCATAAATTTTATACACATCAGTGTATACATGTCAACCCCAATCCCCCAATTCATCAAACCACGACCCCCACCCTCCCGTGGCTTTCGCCCCTTGGTGTCCATACGTTTGTTCTCTACATCTGAGTCTCAATTTCTGCCCTGCAAACCGATTCATCGGTACCACCTTTATTGGTTCCACATATATGCGTTAATATACGATATTTGTTTTTCTATTTCTGACTTACTTCACTCTGTATGACAGTCTCTAGATCTATCCAGGTCTCAACAAATGACCCAATTTTGTTCCTTTTAATGGCTGAGTAATATTCCATCGTATATATGTACAACATCTTCTTTATCCATTCGTCTGTCGAAGGGCATTTAGGTTTCTTCCATGACCTGGCTATTGTAAATAGTGCTGCAATGAGCATTGGGGTGCCTGTGTCTTTTTGAATTATGGTTTTCTCTGTGTATATGCCCAGTAGTGGGATTGCTGGATCATATGGTAATTCTATTTGTAGTTTTTTTAAGGAAACTCCATACTGTTCTCCACAGTGGCTGTATCAATTTACATTCCCACCAACAGTGCAAGACGGTTCCCTTTTCTCCACACCCTCTCCAGCATTTGTTGTTTGTAGATTTTCTGATGATGCCCATTCTAACTGGTGTAGGGTGATACCTCATTGTACTTTTGATTTGCATTTCTCCAATAATTAGTGATGTTCAGTAGCTTTTCATGTGCCTCTTGGCCATCTGTATGTCTTCTTTGGAGAAATGTCTATTTAGGTCTTCTGCCCATTTTTGGATTGGGTTGTTTGTTTTTCAAATATTGACCTGCATGAGCTGTTTATATATTTTGGAGATTAATCCTTTGTCCATTGATTTGTTTGCAAATATTTTCTCCCATTCTGAGGGCTTTTGCATCTTTTAACTTTTGCATCTTTTTGTCTTGATTACTGTAGCATTGTAGTATAGTCTGAAGTCAGGGCGTCGGATTCCTCCAGCTCCGTTATTTTCCATCAAGACTGCTTTGGCTATTCAGGGTCTTTTCTGTCTCCATACAAATTTTAAGATTTTTTTGTTCTAGTTCTGTAAAAAATGCCAGTGGTAATTTGACAGGACTTGCACTGAATCTTTCGATTGCTTTGGGTAGTATAGTCATTTTCACAATATTGATTCTTCCAATCCAAGAACATGGTATATCTCTCCATCTTTTGGTATCATCTTTAATTTCTTTCAACAGTGTCTTATAGTTTTCTGCATACAGGTCTTTTGTCTCCCAAGGTAGGTTTATTCCTAGGTATGTTATTCTTTTTGTTGCAGTGGTAAATGGGAGTGTTTCCTTAATTTCCCTTTCAGATTTTTCATCATTAGTGTATAGGAATGTAAGAGATTTCTGTGCACTGCAACTTTACCAAATTCATTGATTAGCTCTGATGGCACATTTATGATTCTCTATGTATAGTATCATGTCATCTGCAAACAGTAACAGTTTTACTTCTTCTTTTCCAATTCATATTACTTTTATTTCTTTTACTTCTCTGATTGCCATGGTTAGGACTTCCAAAACTATGTTGAATAATAGTGGTGAGAGTGGACATCCCTGTCTTGTTCCTGATCTTAGAGGAAATGCTTTCAGTTTCTCACCATTGAGAATGATGTTTCCTGTGGGTTTGTCATATATTGCCTTTATTATGTTGAGGTAGGTTCCCTCTATGCTCAATTTCTGGAGAGTTTTTATCATAAATGGGTGTTGAATTTTGTCAAAAGCTTTTTCTGCATCTATTGAGATGATCATATGGTTATTATTCTTCAATTTGTTAATATGGTGTATCACATTGATTGAGTTGCATATATTGAAGAGTCCTTGCATCCCTGGGAGATCCCCACTTGATCATGGTGTATGATCCTTTTAATGTGTTGTTGGATTCTGTTTGCTAGTATTTTGTTGAAGATTTTTGCATCTTTTTTCATCAGTGATATTGGTCTGTAATTTTCTTTTTTTGTAGTATCTTTGTCTGGTTTTGGTGATTGAGGGTGATTGTGGCCTCATAGAATGAGATTGAGAGTGTTCCTTCCTCCACAATTTTCGGGAAGAGTTTGAGAAGCATGGGTGTTAGCTCTTCTCTAAATGTTTGATAGAATTCACCTGTGAAGCCATCTGGACCTGGACATTTGTTTGTTGGAAGATTTTTAATCACAGTTCAAATTCATTACTTGTGATTGGTCTGTTCATATTTTCTATTTCATCCTGGTTCAGTCTTGGAAGGTTATACATTTCTAAGAATTTGTCCGTTTCTTCTAGGTTGTCCAGTTTATTGGCATAGAGTTGCTTGTAGTAGTCTCTTAGGTTGCTTTGTATTTCTGCAGTGTCGGTTGTAACTTCTCCTTTTTTATTTCTAATTTTATTGATTTGAGTCCTCTCCCTCTTTTTCTTGATGAGTCTGGCTAATGGTTTATCAATTTTGTTTATTTTCTCAAAGAGCCAGCTATTAGATTTTTTGATCTCTGCTATTGTGTTCTCTATTTCTATTTATTTCTGCTCTGATCTTTATGATTTCTTTCCTCCTGCTAACTTTTGGCTTTGTTCTTCTTTCTCTAGTTGCTTTAGGTGTAAGGTTAGATTGTTTACTTGAGGTTTTTTTTTGTTTCTTTAGGTAGGCTTTTATAGCTATAAACTTCCCTCTTAGAACTGCTTTTGCTGCATCCCATAGGTTTTGGATCATCATGTTTTCATTGTCTTTTGTTTCTAGGTATTTTTTGATTTCCTCTTTGATTTCTTCAGTGATGTCTTGGTTATTTAGTAACGTATTGTTTAGCCTCCATGTGTTTGTGCTTTTTACGTTTTTTTCCCTGTAATTCATTTCTAATATCATAGCATTGTGGTCAGAAAAGACACTTGATATGATTTCAATTCTCTTAAATTTACTGAGGCTTGATTTATGACCCAAGATGTGATCTATCCTGGAGAATGTTCCATGTGCACTTGAGAAGAAAGTGTAATCTGCTGTTTTTGGATGGAATGTCCTATAAATATAAATTAAATCTATCTGATCTATTGTGTCATTTAAACCTTCTGTTTTCTTATTTATTTTCCCTTTGGATGATCTGTCCATTGATGTAAGTGAGGTGTTAAAGTCCCCACTATTATTGTGTTACTGTCAATTTCCTCTTTTATAGCTGTTAGCAGTTTCCTTATATATTGAGGTGCTCCTATGTTGGGTGCATATATATTTATAATTTTTATGTCTTCTTCTTGGATTGATCCCTTGATCATTATGTAGTGTCCTCCTTGTCTCTTGTAACATTCTTTATTTTAAAGTCTATTTTACCTGATATGAGTATTGCTACTCCAGCTTTTTTTGATTTCCATTTGCAAGGAATATCTTTTTCCATCCCCTCTCTTTCAGTCTGTTTGTGTCCCTAGGTCTTAAGTGGGTCACCTGTAGACAGCATATATATGGGTCTTTTTTTTGGAATCCATGCAGCAAGCCTATGTCTTTTGGTTGGAGCATTTAATCCATTTATGTTTAAGGTAATTATCAATATATAGTTCCTATGACCATTTTCTTAATTGTTTTGGGTTTGTTTTTGTAGGTCCTTTTCTTCGCTTGTGTTTCCCACTTAGAGGAGCTCCTTTAGCATTTGTTGTAGAGCTGGTTTGGTGGTGCTGAATTCTCTTAGCTTTTGCTTGTTTATAAAGTTTTTGATTTCTCCATCGAATCTGAATGAGATCCTTGCCGGGTAGAGTAATCTTGGTTGTAGGTTCTTCCCTTTCATCACTAAGTATATCATGCCACTCCCTTCTGGCTTGTAGAATTTCTGCTGAGAAATCAGCTGTTAACCTTATGGGAGTTCCCTTGTATGTTATTTTTCATTTTTCCCTTGCTGCTTTCAATAATTTTTCTTTGTCTTTAATTTTTGCCAATTTGAATACTATGTGTCTCAGCATGTTTCCCCTTCGGTTTATCCTGTGTGGGACTCTCTGCGTTTCCTGGACTTGGGTGGCTATTTCCTTTCCCATGTTAGGGAAGTTGTCAACTAAAATCTCCTCAAATATTTTCTCAGGGCCTTTCTCTCTCTCTTCTTCTGGGACCCCAATAATGCGAATATTGTTGCGTTTAATGTTGTCCCAGAGGTCTCTTAGTCTGTCTTCATTTCTTTTCATTCCTTTTTCTTTATTTTGTTCCATAGCAGTGAATTCCACCATTCTCTCTTCCAGGTCACTTATCCATTCTTCTGCCTCAGTTATTCTGCTATTGATTCCTTCTAGTGTAGTTTTCATTTCAGTTATGGTATTGTTCATCTTTGTTTGTTTGTTCTTTAATTCTTCTAGGTCTTTGTTAAACATTTCTTGCATCTTCTTGATCTTTGCTTCCATTCTTTTTCCAAGGTCCTGGATCATCTTCACTATCATTATTCTGAATTCCTTTTCTGGAAGGTTGCCTATCTCTACTTCATTTGGTTGTTTTTCTGGGATTTTATCTTGTTCCTTCATCTGGTACATAGCCCTCTGCCTTTTCTTCTTGTCTATCTTTCTGTGAATGTGGTTTTTGTTCCACAGGCTGCAGGATTGTAGTTCTTCTTGCTTCTTCTGTCTGCCCTCTGGTGGATGAGGCTATCTAAGAGGCTTGTGCAAGTTTCCTGATGGGAGGAACTGGTGGTGGGTAGAGCTGACTGTTGCTCTGGTGGGCAGAGCTCCATAAGAGTTTAATCTGCTTGACTGCTGATGGGTGGGGCTGCATGCCCTCCCTGTTGGTTGTTTGGTCTGAGGCAACCCAACACTGGAGCCTGCCTGGCCTCTTTGGTGGGGCTAATGGCAGTCTCTGGGAGGGCTCATGCCAAGGAGTACTTCCCAGACCTTCTGCTGCCAGTGTCCTTGACCCCACAGTGAGCCACAGCCACCCCCTGCCCCTGCAGGAGACCCTCCAATACTAGCAGGTAGGTCTGGTTCAGTCTCCCTTGGCATCACTGCTCCTTCCCCTGGGTCCCAATGCGCACACTACTTTGTGTGTTCCCTCCAAGAGTGGAGTCTCTGTTTCCCCCAGTCCTGTGGAAATCCTGCAATGAAATCCCACTAGCCTTCAACGTCTGATTCTCTAGGAATTTCTCCTCCCGTTGCTGGACCCCCAGGTTCGGAAGCCTGACGTGGGCCTCAGAACCTTCACTCCAGTGGGTTGACTTCTGTGGTATAAGTGTTCTCCAGTCTGTGAGTCACCCACCCAGCAGTTATGGGATTTGATTTTACTGTGATTGTGCCCCTCCTACCATTTCATTGTGGCTTCTCCTTTGTCTTTGGATGTGGGGTATATTTTTGTTGAGTTCCAGTGTCTTCCTGTCGATGATTTTCCAGCAGCTAGTTGTGATTCTGGTGTTCTCACAAGAGGGAGTGAGAGCCTGTCCTTCTCCACCATCTTGTTTCAAGGCCTTCTCCTTTTACAGAGCTGAGAAACTGAACTCTGACCCTGTAGAGCAGAAGGCCGATGGACAAGAAAGAAGCTGATTCATGCTTCAAAACCAGGAAAAACTCAGGATTTGGAAGCTCTGGGAAACTCTTTTGTTCAGCTTAACTCTGAACTCCGAAATCTTTCTGCTTTCAATTCTTCAAGTAAGGCACCCCTGAGTACAGTGTCACCCACAGGCTCTTGAGTGGGATATTTATTGTGAAAGTAGGGAGTAGGAGGGGGAGGAGGCTACAAAATGATGGGTGGAAAGTAATGGTAAGTTTCAAGAGTTCTCTGTGGAGGTCTACTCTTCTTCATGCCTCTTCATGGGTTATGTGCAAATTTGGGGGCGTTCAGCGTGTTACATGTGGTGGATTTTGGCCTGTGATGTCTAAAATTCACTGTCAGTCATTCTCGTTCCTCAATGCTCCTGTGCAATGTCCAGCTGAAGGGGCTGTCAGCAAGTTGTTTCCCTGGTACTCTGCAAGAGGAGCTTGGGGTCTCTGAATCATTTTGTTTTTATTTTATTTCTACCTTTTGGGCCTTGAGTATGCAAGAAACAGGGTATGGTTTCATTGACATGTCTTAAATATTTTTTCATGAAGACATAGGAAGAACTCAATAAATATTAGCTGCAATTATTGCTTCTGAGAAATTTTTTCAGAGTAACTAATTGATAAATAATTAATATGAACTATTTATTTGTATAAATAATAATAACATACTTTCTTAATCTGAACCTGGAAATAATATCTTCCTCATAGTATTGTTATGAATATCAAATGAGAAAAAACAGAGAGAGTTCTTTGTAATCTACAGCACACTCAAAAATACCAGTTCTTATTGTTATTGTTGTTATTAACAGAAATAGACCCTCTCCTTCATCAGTAAGTTCTCTCCAGTAGGAGGGGTGGACTGGCTGAGCTTTGATCATGTCTCAAACGACTCAGCACAGTGTGTCTTTTGTCTGAAAAGCCAAGAGAGAAAGTAGTTCAGTCAGTCACCACCTTTATCTCTCCTACTCTAGAAAATGAGAATTTTGACAAAAAAAGAGAGACTGAATTAGAAGCACTCTTTGTAGACTGAGAATAGGATGGTAAGAATAAAGAAATGAGGATAATGTTTTATAAATGTTCTTACCCAGAGATGTTTTTCAATGGTTAGAACTAAGAAAAGCAGAGTACATTTCCAAGGTTATATTTTATCAAGGTTATATTTTAGGTGATTATGCCAGCAAAGAAAATGATAAAGGACAATCTAAGAAACAGCAAGACAATAAGGGCATTTCTTTGGCATAGATATTAAAGACCAGTAGCAAAGCAGTTATGATTTACTATTCTTCCTTAATGGAAGTATTAAAATATGTATATGTTATTTATAATGTATACAAAGCTATATAGTTTGTAATATCCAAAGAGAGCCCATGTATTTGAGAAGAATAAAATACTAGCATAAATCAATCTACTCAAATACGCTTTCCTTATGATCCATACTGGCATATATGTAATTCCATGAAAAATACCTTGACATGTCTTTGAGACATAACACAGGTTTGTGTGTGTGTGTGTGTGTGTGTGTGTACGTGAACATGCTGGCATGTGCCATTGCAATGCTGATCACTCTACAAATCTTTAAAATTGGAGAGGATTTGGGAATTTTTATGGCCTAGATGAACGTGGAGTTGGAGTTGTCTTCCAGTTTGGGGCCTTTTAATGTGCCTATTTGTAGTTTGTCATGAAAGCTTCACGGGAGTGGTAGAATTGCAATGAAGCAGTTTCAGGAGTTCTTGGTTCTAGTCCCAGTGCAGTTGTAGATGAGCACTGTGACCTTGGACAAAGTCATTTAACCTCCCTGGATCTCAGTTTATTCATCTGCAAAGCATTGAAGTTGAACTCTGTGATTTCTAAGGTCCTTAGGAGAGGTAAAGTTTTATGATTCTCTGCAAGTTAATTATTGAGGTCCTTTGTGGTCAAGTTTGCATCCTTCATTGTTTCAGGCAGCAATAAACAAGAAAAACTTCTGCTCCAAAATTAGAATATTCTGTAACTTACTAGAAATAGATGAAAATATTCTAAGGAGAATAATGATTACATAATTTGATCTAGGCACAATGATGAAAAATTCAAAACAAAGCCTATTTACCATCTCCTTAAGTGATTCACTTGTTCAAAAACAAATCAAGACTGAGGCTCATTATTCCCTGTAGTTCAAAACTACATAACATTGTGGGTGCTTCAGTTAATGCCTTTGCTATAGTCGACATAGTCTTTGGATTTGCCTCTGTTCCTTGTCAGCGCCAGTGACAAAGCCAGAGAGTTTTACACAGAGAGTGGATTTAAAAGAAAGGCATGACAACATCTTTTCTGTTGCTTAGATTTCTTTGGTCACACATTATATCTCACTTCCCTAGTGTGAGGCCACTGGCCTATGTTCCAACTTTAATTCCCTCACAGATGTTAAAGAGACTAATAATATCCCCAGGGCCTGTCTCAGACAGAATAGCACAAGAGACAAAGGCTGGCTTTGGGACATTTTAACCTCCCTTTTCAGAACCATCACCAAGTGCTTAGCTTGTGTCCCACTCTCTCAGGGCTGGATTTGGATACTGTGTTTTCTGTTACCTGACAAGTATTTAAGATGGTGTCCACTCAAGAGAGTTTGCCTTATGGTAGTGTGTTCTCAGTGCTTAAAAAAAAAGAATTAAAAAGTCTTGACAACCAAAAGAATTAAAGTGTATAATTTTACCAGAAGTGAATGCCATTTACAAAAAGAAGAAGTCTCTTCAGGACAGGGAGGTAAGTTAAAAGTCACTATAGATATATGTATCTTTACATATAGATTCATTTAGGTGTTATACATAGAAAGATTGAGTAGGTAATATGATATATTGAAAAAAGCAGAACTATACTTAAAGTTTAGACCTTAGCAAGCTTTTCGTCACCTCCTTGAGACTCAGTTTTCTAATTTAAAAAAATAGGAAATTGTATAACCCCATGTGGACTTTCCATTAGATTTAACTGAAATTATTTATTTAGCATCCCTGGGACAATTGTCATGCTATTCATATGGTATTCCCTAAATACTCATTCTTTTCTCTTAGAAAGCTATTATATAAAATAAGAAGCTAGCCATTTTCAAATTTCAAGTAACAAATCACAATTAACAGTGGCATAGCAGATTTTCTTACATCACAAAAAATCAGGTTGGTAGGAGCTAGCATGGGTTCAGGAGTACAATAATATCAGGGTTAGACTCTGCAGTTCTTTTGCTTTCCTCTCCTGACTGCAAATGGCTGTAACTTTTCTGGGTATCATATCTATATTCAAAATGAGAAGGAGAAAATGGTGTGACATCCTTTGTTAGGAAAGTATAAGGATTTGTAGAAGTTCCATAGCAGACTTCCCCTTAATTTCATTGGACAGACTGGGTCACATGACTGGATCTAACTGTTAGGGTGGCTGGGAGGTAAAAACAAGATGCCATAATAGAATCAAACCAATAATTAGCCAATGTTTGGGGCTAACAAAACAAACTGTTCTGGAAATAGGCTTCTTTCTGTCAGTATGGAGAACTAGTCTGGCGAGCCTGCTGGATCTTTCTCTACAAAGCAAATATGTAAAGACTATAGAAATAAAACATGGAAGTTAGGAACTAACAAAAAATTAAGAAATACTTGGGAAGACTGAAAGTTATCCTAAACTGGTGAACATCTATGTTACTCGGATTGCAACCTATGGAAACTGCCTCTCCCTATATTGCATGTTTCTACAAGCTAATACTGCAAGAGTACCATGGTGGAGCAGCATCACATAAGAGTTGTTACCTTGTTCTGTGATGCCCAGAGCCTTCCACTCTGGATTTCATTCCATCCAATCTTTTAAAACTTACCAGGAAGGACACAAGTTGAGATTTGGCCTCTAGAAATTTCCAAGCATGTTTTACCAGAAAGAGTAGCTGCTACCCCCAGGAGGTCATGAATTCATAGGCTAAAATAACTAGATCTCTCTGGATGGAATACAACAAACTGAACAATACATGAAGTTGAGTTAGACCACACAGAACAATAATTTAAAATAAGCATAATAAATATACTCAAAGACAATGCCAAATGGGGAAAGAACCAGAAGTCATATAAAGAATGAAATGGGAATGTTAGAAATGATAAATATAATCATTAAAATAATCTGATAGAATAATAAGAATGGTGATAGCCAAATAATAAATTTAGTGAATTTAAAGAATGAGGAACTTTCCCAGAAGTCAGGAGACAGGACAGAGAGAGAGAAAACAAAAGTTAAGCTATTGTGGCCTATTGTGGTAGGCAAAAGAGACTTTGAGGATGTGATTAAGAGTTTTGAGATGGGAAGATTATCCTGGATTATCAGGGTGAGTCCAAATGTGAAAAGGGAAGCAGAAGAGATTTGAAGAGGCCATGCTGCTGTCCTTGAAAATGGAAGAAGGGGCCAAGAGCCAAGGATGCAATAAATCTCCAGAAATTGGAATAAGCAAGGAAGCGGATTCTCTTCTACAGCCCGCAGATGGAGTATGACCCTGCCTCCCTCTTTGGTTTTGGCCCAGTGAAATACATCACAGACTTCTGACCTCCAGAACTGTAAGATAATAATTTGTGTTGTTTTAAGCCACTAAGTCTGTGATAATCTGTCATAGGAGTCATAGGAAACTAATACAGATTTATACAGGGTTGAGGTAGAAACATTAACATCTTGAAATTAGGAATCCTAGAGGAAAGTAAGGGGAAGAAGGATAGAAAATATTTGTAAAATTGGAAATACTTCTAAAATAAAGGAGAAAAAATTTTCATAGTTAAATATAAAAATTCTCTGATTGAAAGAACTTATAGAACACCAAATAGGAGAGACAGAGAAATACCCACATTAAGAAATTATAAAAATAAAGCATGTATTTGGTCATGAAAGGAGCTTCATCAAATTCCTAGAAGTCAATATCTTATAGACTTCCCTCTCTAATTTACAATAAAGTTAGAAATTGATATTTAAATGGTAGCATTAAAATAGGTTATTTTTGGAAACAAAGTATCTTACTAAATAATCCTTAGCTTGGAAAAGATTTCATGAAAGAACTTTAGAAATTAGAGATACATGGAATTATTTGACATTAGAAAAAGTATATGTCAAATTCTGTGAGACACAGCTAAAGTAGTCCTTACATGAAAATAATAGCTTTAAATATATTTAAAATATATATTTAAAATGTATAAATATGTTTAAACAAATATGTTAAGCATTCAGAAAGAAATTAGAAAATAGAGCAACAGAGGAAACAAAGAAACACAAAGAAAAAAAAGAGCAAAGATAAAATAGAAATCAATAAAATGGACAAAGAGTAGAAAAAAATCAATTAAAAACTGTTTCTTTGTAAAGATAAGGATATCTTTAACAAGAGTGAACAAGAAAAAATAGAATAGGTGCTGATAAACCAAATCCTGACACCAAATATTTAAAAGCAAAACCATATTATGAATAACTACATTTTAAATTTCGTGAGCTTACTATAATTTGATTCCAAAAAACAGGTAAAGATAACAAGAAAATAAAAGTAAAGACTCATTCATTAAGACAAGAAAAATTCTAGATAACATATTAGCGAAGGGAATCCAGCTGTGGCTTAAAAATTAACATAGCATGATTGTCTTCCTTGGGTTCCCTCAGAAGGAGGCACTGAGAGAAAGATTCACATAGAAGTAGGACACTTAGGAGGTGATGCCAGGAAACATTTATAGGAAAATGAGGAAGTGATTCAGGAAGTGAAGGCTGTTAATAAAGAGCCTGATAGCCAGCAAGTCACTTCTGTGGGCACCTGGCATTATGTCAGCAGGAAAACCCTAGGACACAGTGTAGACCCCCTGCCTGAGATTAACCTCACCTGCACAGTGTGGGAGTATGCTCCCCTATAAATGAGTCTCCATCATTTATAAATGTTGAGAGCTGCTCTCCATAATTAAGTTGTTACCAAATAAATCAGCATTTCATAGACTTAAATATTACCTGAAATAGTCTGAATCAGTTAATACAATTCAAAATATATCATTCTTTCAGATAACATCTAAGAAAAGAAAAAACCTTGCTTTTCTTCTGTACAAAATAAGTATGCAAAATACATATACTAAGAATGTTATTTTCAGTTTTCAACATGATTTTATTTTCAGTTGCTGTAAGATGTAATTAAATACTGAACTTTTTGTGGAGTTTTCTTTTTGAAGAAAAGAATGCTATTGGCTTTTTGTGGAAGAATGTTGCCTGTCCTTTCCTTAAAATAAAATTTTAAAGTGTCATTTTAATGCTTTCACTTCTTTCAAGTGAAATTTGGTTTAAGGATGAGAAGTTGAAGAGAAAAAAAAAAAACCTCTTTTGAATACACATGCACACACAATGCAGTCTTTGAATTAAGCTTCTAGAATGTTCTCTTCTTATGGAAACTTCTTAGGACTAGGTCTATTTTCCCTGCAATGTCTCATTAGCTCTGAACACATTTTTCCCTAGATAAATTTAAAAGCTCATCCTAATTAGACTTCACTGGGGTGGTCTGAGTTATTTGATCCATTCAGAAAAATGATAGAAGAAAAGATTACCTTAGGCGGCTAGCATGAATGAGACTGAGGATAACTATGGTGATTTTAAGCTTTGGATTAGGTTTCATGGAATTTTCAACAAACCAGCCTCAACATCAGGCAATAAATAGTACTCACAAGCAATCTTCTCTTTCATCTTATTAAGTGCTTTTGTAACTGTAATACTATTTTCATCTTTCCTGGACTCATTTTGTTCCTGACACCACCCTACCCTACCATGTTGTTTAAAACAGCAGTGAATTAATTATTTAATGGTAAGTGGACTTTCATTTTAGGATGTGCCCCTCTTCAAGTTTACTATCAATATCCTTCACAAACTTTCTCCTTACCTGGACTACTGCAAAGACTTTCAGTCTATCCTTTACACTGATGGCAGAGCTCTTTCTCTAAAACTGCCCATGCAGGACATCCACTCTAGGTGTTTCCAGAGTTCCTTGTCCTTTGTCCACCATCCTACCTAAAACATTATCTTTTAGTTTTCTATTTATTAGAATGCATCTGCTACATTTTTCTCTTTTCCAGTTATGTTGTTAGAATCTAGCAGATGGGATATACAGTGCATGGCACAGCATATGGAAAATGGGTTTATTTTTGATTTTTTTTATTGGAGTATAATTGCTTTACAGTGTTGTGTTAGTTTCTGATGTAGAACAAAGTGAATCAACCGTATGTATACATCTATCCCCTCCCTCTTGAGCGGCCCTCCCACCCCTGCCCCTCTAGGTCATCACAGAGCACTGACCTGAGCTCCCTGTACTATACAGCAGCTTCCCACTAGATATCTATTTTATACGTGGTAGTGTATTTATGTCAATGCTACTCTATCGATTCGTCCCACCCTCCCCTTCCCCACCCCGTGTCCACAAGTCTGTTCTCTACATCTGTGTCTCTTTTCCTGCCATGCAAATAAGTTCATCAGTACCATTTTTCTAGATTCCATGTAATGCATTAATATACGACATTTGTTTTTTTCTTTCTGACTTACTTCACTCTGTATGACAGACTCTAGGTTCGTCCACATCACTACAAATGACCCAATTTTGTTCCTTTTTATGGCTGAGTAATATTCCATCATATATATGCACCACATCTTCTTTATCTATTCATTTGTAAAAATGATTATATAAGTTAATTGACCTGATCTGAACATGTCATTAATATTTTTCCATAGATGACAGAATATAGTAAAATGTTCAAAGTTAGGTCCCAAACTTCCTTTATAAGTAAAATTATTTTTACTTTTCAGGCATGTTTCTGGTTAGTCTTTCCACAAATTCTATGGTCAAATGGCTCTCAGCTTTCCTGTAACATGTCCTTCTGTTTCTCTTTTTCCTACTTGATGTCAACATTTTACTATGAAAATTATCAAACATACAGAACAATTGTAAGAAATATCATTGAACTCCCATTTACCTCCTACTTAGATTTCACAATCAACATTTTGTTTCATGCCACACATCTATTCATCGATCTACCCATGAACCCATTTATTTTTATCCATTTCAGAGTAAGTAATGGATATCACTACACTTTATCTCTAAATTTTTCAGCATGCCTACAAGTTAAGTATTTGTGGTTCTTTTTTTTTTCTTTTAAGTAAAATTAGCATAGAGTGAAATGCAAAAATCTTAAGTATAGTATTCAGTAAGATTTTATTTTATTGAAATATAGTTTATTCACAATGTTGTGTTTAATTTCTGCTGTACAGCAAAGTGACTCAGTTATACATATACATATTCTTTTTCATATTCTTTTCTGTTATAGTTTATCACAGGATATTGAATACAGTTCCCTGTGCTATACACATTAGAATTTTATTGTTACTGTTCAATAAGTTTTGACGAATACATACACCTGTGTAACTTAAAATTATCAAGATACCAGCCCACAAATTTCTCTCAGGTCTCTTCCCAGTCAATCCCAGCCTTCTGCCCTTTCAGCTACAATTTCTGTTGTTTTGTTTTTTTAACCATAACTTTGTTTTGCTTTTCTTAGAGCTTATAAATGAAATCACAAAGTACAGTCTCTTTTGTGTAAGGCTTCTTTCACTCAGAATAATGGTTTTGAGATTCAACCATATTGTTGCATGTATCAGTAGTTTGTTCTTTTTATTGATGAATTGCATTTCATTGTATTAATATAGCAACCTGTTTTTCCATTCTGTTAATAGAAACTAGAGCTATTTCTAGTGTTAGGGCTCTTTCATATTATGAATAAAGCTTCTATAAGCATCCTTATATAAGCCTTTTTTGTTGACATTAGCTTTTATTTCTTTTGGGTAAATACACAGGTATTATTGGATTAGGAAATAAGTGTGTATTTACTTTTCTAAGAAAGTGCCAGAACTTTTTCCCTAAAACTTGTTTCACTTTGTACATTCACCAACAATGTATGAGAGTTTGAGATTCTCCACCGACTCACCAATATTCAGTGATATCAGTGACTGAAAAAGCTATATTATCCATCTAAAGTTTTATCCAGGGTCAGGGAAGCATGACTTTTGGAAGCAAAGGTATAGAAAAAAGTATTTATTTTGTAATTTTACACTAGGAAATCCAATTTATTCAGTAACTTGATTATATTTTTGTCATAATATCATATTTTATCTAAAAGTATATTTTACCCCAAAGTGATATTATACTTCAAGACAGTACTATTATTAAAAACTATACCATAAAAATAATTATCTCATTGGTAAAACTTAGTAAGGAGCTGAAAGTTTCAGATTCTAAAGATGGATATTGTTCCCTATAAAAATTTTAATATAAAGTTTTTAATTGTTAAAACTTATATTTGTTATTTAAAGCGGAAGTAATAAATAGCAATAAATTATTATTAATTTTTAATATAAGATCAATTAATTTGTTTGATTAAAATTGATCAAAACAAATTAAATGCCATTAATTTAATACTTAGCAACATAAAAGGCCAGACCAAAACTTATGTTTCCGTATGACCCTTGCCTTTAGTCACTACAATAATAAATCTTTTCAAGAATAACAACCCAAATTGAATTTGATTGTCTGAAGGAAAAACACAAAATATAAAATACAGTTTGTAATGACCATTTGTAAAGAAAAAAATTAGATGTCAATGAAGAGTCACTCAGAACTGTTTTGCTTTGCTGCATTTGATTGGCTTTTCCTTAATTTTAATCAGTTTGCAACCAATTGTGATCTCATTGAATTCTTCGGCAAGTATTGCTGAGTAACTATTAAGTGCAGAGACTACAGGAAGAAGTCAAATTGATGAAGATTTTATGTTGTTGAGCTTCTATTCTTGTGGGAAGAGAGAGCCAAATAGTTACATAAAAGTGTCAGGGAGAGCCATGAAAATAATTTCAGTGAGGGCTGGAGCCGGTGGCTAAGTGTGGTTTCTGATGGGGTGGCAGAGGAAGTCCTCTCTGATGAGGTGGCATTTGAGCAGGGATCTGAATGATGTGAGAGTAGCCCAGTGGATATAATGCGGAAGAGCATGTTACTCCTCTGTACAGTACTGAACAGATACTAATTCTTGTTCTTCCATTTATCTTTATCTGATTACTGTACCTACCAGTTTTCCTTAATAATTTTTCTCTTAAATGAGTACAAATCTTAATATTTTAAATATATTTCCATTGTATTCTTACTGTTCATCTTTGACTAATTATTCCTATGTTAGTAGAGCAGATCAATATTTGAATTTTGTTTAGGTTTAAATAACCTCATTTACAAATGCCGGGATGTAAGATGGCTTCTGGTTAGGTTACTGAAGTTTAATTTTATTCTTAGAAATTACTACTGTAATATTATAGTCTTTACAGTAAATATTATTGTGTTTTGCCATGGCCCATTCTTAGCAAGGAATTTGGTTTTAATCTTGTTGGTTTGAATTTCTTTTATATGTTAAATATTAATGCTTAAAAGAAATCCGTAAAATAAAAATTCAAGCTGAACATACTGTGTGTTCTATGTTTTACATACATACTGAACTTTTTTCTGTTCAGTTTTTCCTCTCCCGTTGCCGAGCACAGGCTCCGGACGTGCAGGCTCAGCGGCCATGGCTCACGGGCCCAGCCGCTCCGCACATGTGGGATCTTCCCGGACCGGGGCATGAACCTGCGTCCCCTATATCGGCAGGAGGACTCTCAACCACTGCGCCACCAGGGAAGCCCTGTTCAGTTTTTTTTACAAACATACTGTGTGTTCTATGTTTTAGAAAACCATTTGTACAATAAATAATTCATCTATTCATCTATTTTTATTTTCATATTTTTTGATGGTGCTCTTTGGGGCTTATAAATAATTTTAGGAACATATAATGTTCTTATTTATAGTAAAGTAAATGAAAATATGGGTATATGGCTAAAATTATAAAATACCAATGTATATTACTTATATATTTATATGTTTATGATAAATGCCAACATATAATTTTTTCATTCCTTCTCTCTTTTTAAAACACTGTCCTTTTATTCCATTTATGCTATACTACTTCATTACCTTCTCCAGGGTAAATGAAAACTATATTTTTCTAGAAACTCTTTTGCAATACAATATATCACAATAATATTTTTCCCAGTGTGTATCATAATCACCTTTTTATTTGATCTTTTATAGCTACTCCTAATCATGTGGCTTGCCAAGGTTTTTAAACTATCCATCCGTGTGTCAGCTGTGACATTACCTTTTCATAACACTTGTCTAGGTTATCACCATGCATTGTACTTTTTTCTTCTACTGGGCCATATTCTCTTACTTTAAGTTTCCTGTAGTTTGGGGCACCTTTAACTGTTACATTAATGATTCTTGGCATTAAATCTGATGATGCAGTCCTTCTAGTCTATTGCTATGGGTTGATAAGTCTTGCTGAACCTGGAGCACTGGACTTGTAGGTAGAAACCAGAGTTAAGTTACTTGGTCGCGTCATCATTTACCATTCTGGAATGATATCGGAAAAGTCACTTCATCTCTTCGAGTCTGGTTTTCTTATCCTTAAATTATAATACCAATTCCATCTCACTATTATGAAGATAAAATAATATAATATGTTTGAAAGTTAAACAGTAAAATGCTATATAAATTATTATTGGCTTCTTCTATTATAAAACTTCATAAAATATTGGCTATCATGGATGTTATATAGGTAAAGAGCTGAAAGAAAGTTGTGATAACTTCAGAGAGCTTCAATGCATTAAAAACCCAGCCAACCAAACTTAACAGTTAAAAAACTCAGTTAATGTGTTGAAATGCATTGGGTGGGAAAGAAATCAGCAAATGCCTTTAATCTATCCTTATATAAGGCTGATTAGAATTTTTGAAAGGTTATGACAAACATTTAATAGAGTACAATCATGTCTAAATAAGAACTGTGGGAAAAGAAAAAGTGGTTGAGATTACTGCTTCTTAAATAGATATACATATCTGTGGTAAGCGAGATTCTAACATGACCCCCAGGATTCTCAGCCCCCGATGTACACACCCTGTGTAGTTCCCTCCTTTTGAATGTGGGCAGAACCTCTGAATATGAGGAACTACCACTTGCATAATTAGGTCACTACTCAATTGACTTTAGTTTAATTAAAGGGAGATTATCTGGGTGGGCCTGACCTGTTCACATGAGCCCTTTAAATCCCAGTCTAGAGGTCAGAGACAGCAGAAGAGAGATGCTCAAAGCTTGAGAGGCCTGTGGGAGCAGGGTCTGTGAGCTCCTGTCAAGGAACTGTGAGGGGCCTCTGCCAGCTGTCTATCCCTCGATCACACCAACACCAGCAGGAAAACGGGGTCCTTAAGTCTTACGGCCAACAAACCTAGTTTCTGCCAACTACCAGGGGAGCTTAAAAGAAGTTCCCAAGCTCCAGAAAGGAATGCAGCCCAACTGACAGTGATTTCATTTGTGTGACTCTGAGCTAATCCTCACCCAGATGCCTGACCCAAGGAAACCGAGATAACAAATTTGTATTATTTTAACTGCTCAATTTGTGGTTGTTAGGCACACAGAAAACTAATACAATGCCCTTCATAATATATTACTTCTTTGGAATTTTTAAAATTAATTAAAGTCAACTCTGGTAGACAGATTAATTTAACAAATGTATATATTTTTTCAAGTTGGTAAATTTCTCCCAAACTTGTTACACTTAAAAGTTTCTTCTCTTCTAAAAATTTCTTACATTCTTGTAAAGTTTACCCTAGCATCAGTGAGAGGAATAATATATCGTTACCAAGTTTTGAAGCATATATATGTGAATATAGTCTCTATTCTTGTTACTCAAAGTATGATCGAGAACAGAAAGCATCAGCATCTCCTGGGAGCTTATTAAACATGAAGAATCTCTGGCCCCACCCAGACCCAGTGAATCAGAATCTGCATTCTAACAAGACACCCAGGTGATAACACACTGTTGAGAAACATGGTCCTACCTTTTACTTGTTAATAATAAATATCTGCTAAGGGTCTTCCTCAGGAATTGTCATGATATAGTTCAAAGGGAAATCCATTTCTAGGACTCCAGGAGGGAAGTGACTACCTCCAATAAGGCAGTTAAAGAAAAGTATACATGGTCTTTATTCTGATGTTGGAATTTAGTCACTTAAAAAAAATACTTTTTTGTTGTCATAAAATTTAGGGGAGGAAATTAGGCCCAGGTGTGGTTACATATAAATAATAGGGTTTGCTTAATCCTAACTACTATAGGAAAGATGCTAAGGAAAAGAGAGGGTAAACTGAGGTCAGTAACCCCCTCACAGCTGCATCTCTGGAACTCTGATGGCCGCTTTGCTCAGGGCTTTCTACACTCCTACTGAATCAGAATCTCCACTCGTCATGTTTGAGTGCATACTTTTAAAAATCCTCTTTAAGTGATTCTAACTTACATTTTGAAAACAACTGCTTCTTTAAAAGTCTAGAATAACATGGCTTTATTTTATCTGTTTCTGTAACATACTACAGAAGTACATGATTAATTTGAAATTTTTGACATTTTCGTCTTCTTAGTTCCATTGCTGTAGGACTAGTTTATTGACTTTTTTGTTTGCTTTTATTTATATGTTCTTATTTTATAAATTTATTTTTCTGACCTTATGTTATTGGAAAACCCCTTGTTTGCTATTCAATGGTATATGAGTAATAATTAAAATTATTACATAATCCTTAATGGCTCAAAATGGATTCAGCTAAAATAATTAAAATAAGGTGTAAAAATTACCTTTTAGTAAATACATTAAAAATTATGGGGTGATTTTATATGGAAAGGTTCAGATATTAAACAATAATTTTTATTAATCTGATCCAAGTTTAAGTAAAATGAATCTTGAATCATGTCTATCCATGAATCAGAATGGGATAGGACGAGTTAGGGGTGGGTTCTAGGCAGTGGAGAAGGGATGAAGTTGGCAAAACCATATGGAGACCAGAACCTATGGCCCTAAGGACAGTTTGTATGAAAAGACAGCCTCTGATATTGGATACCTCATCACAAACAGTGGATCTGTTTATGGTTAGAAGTAGATGATATTCCCTCAGATGGAACTAACAAAACAGATCTTAGAAGACAATACCATGATGAGCTAGAACAGAGGAGAAGAAGTGGTGGATGACTCTGTATGAGAGCAAGTGACTCCAGCTATACTTGGGAATTTAGAAGAGATAGGTTTGGGTTGGAGCAATAAGAAAGAGGGCAAGTCTTAATTTTATGTATAACCAAGGATGGAAACAGAATACTAATTTATGGCTAATGTTAAGAAAGAAAATGTAACCAGGAAATATGGAGTATCCCTGGATTATTTGGTGGACCCACTTTAGGTCACATATGTTATACCCCCTTTTATGTTAACTATCTTTGTTTTTTCAGGTGATCTCATCCATTTTCAAAAGTTACTATGGAAACATCCACATCATTTTAAAGGTGACTCTGACTATAGGTGACAGTAGATTGTATAAGTTTGGGGCACTTTAGTTAAGATGGATGAATTAGATCCTTTCTGAAATATTTGGATGAGAGACTAAGGAACTCAAGTAAAAGTCTTTCCACATAGCTACACGTACACTTGGAGTTTGCAGGAGCCATATCTTTCTCCATGTGAACTTGTCTGAAATAGGAAAAAAGAAAGATAACAATTTGTAGAGGAGTGTTGTGATGGTTAATTTTGTATGTAACCTGACTGGATCACAAGGTGCCCAGATATTTGATTAAACATTATTTCAAGGTGTGTCTGTGACTATGTTTCCTGATGAGATTAGAACTTGAATCAGTGGACTGAGTTAAGCAGATTGCCCTCTCCAATGTGGGTGGGCAATTTGAGGGCCAGAATAGGACAAAAAGGCAGAAGAGGGAGTATTCATTCTCTCTATCTGCTTGAGCTGAGGCCCAAGTCTTCTCCTGCCCTCCAACTGACTGGGACTTACACCATTGGCTCTCCTAGTTCTCAGACCTTTGTACCTGGACTAGAACTATACTGGGTCTCCAGCTTATAGGTGACAGATCATGAGACTTCTCAATCTCCAAACATATACATATTTGGTTCTGTTTTTCTAGAGAACCCAGACTAACATGAGTATTGTAAAAATCAATCTTTTTGAAACATGACTTTTGCTCTTCACTAAAATATCCTTATGCAAAAAGTGAAGTTGACTATGACAATCCCTCACATATCAGCTTTAGGTTTTCTTTTCCACATATAGGATCAACTACCAACCCCTATATGCACACACACACATAATCTTCCAGAAATTTTTTTGGGATCCTCTGGTAAGAGAGGCCCTCATATTAATAAGTATATAATATAATCTATAAATTTACATGATATACATATGAAAAGCATTTAAGTATATACTTGAAAACAAGAGTAGCATTACATGAGGTCAAATATACATTTGAGAATATATTCATATTTCCACTTTGAAAATAAATACAGTAAATATACATTTTTGAAAGGCCATTCGGATATATATTTGTAAAAAAAAGGCAGTCAGTATTTGTTCAGAGTTTTTAACTTGCAGGGCAGGAATAGAGATGTAGACGTAGAGAATGGACATGTGGACACAGGGGGCAAAGGGGAGGGTGGGACTAATTGGAAGATTAGGATCGACATATATACACTACCAAGTGTAAAATAGATAGCTAGTGAGAACCTGCTGTATAGCGTGGAGAGCTCAGCTTGGTGCTCTGTGATTACCTAGATGGGTGGGATGGGGGTAGGGGGAGGAAGGTACAAGAGGGAGGGGATATAAGTACACCCATAGCTGATTAACTTCGTTGTGCAGCGGGAACTAACACAACATTGTAAAGCAACTATACCTCAATAAAAGATAAAATAAAATATATATCATGAATTTAAGTATAATAGGTTGATGTCCGTCACTGGAATACAGAAAAAAGAAAACAAAAATTTCCTTATTTCCAGTTTGTGGTTTCCTCTGTTTCTAAAACCTAGGTAGATTTATTTTCATAGATTTGGGGAGATTTTTTAGCCTTTTTTACCTACAATTTGTTTCAATCACTACCAGAGAAAGAAGTCTTTAAAAGTATAGAAGAAATACATGGCCTAAGGCCAAGAATTCATAGTCCAAGTTGGTTAGGAAGTAGAGTTCTGAGAGAGCAGGAAGAGAGTCTCAGAATTCGACTTTAAGCTCCATAAGGTCAGCTTGCTTTGTTTTCTGTTATGCCCCAACCCAGTACTTGGGATGGAGTATGACCTCCAAGATTATTTTTGATTTGATGAACTATGTTCTACATAAATTTGAAGGATCTCTGTCCTGAAAATCCATAGGGTTTATTAGAATCTCAAAGTCTTAGCAAGTACTCTCTTCAAACATAGTTAAAAATTTCATTAACCTGATTACAACATGCATGTAGGAAATGATCCTTAGGAACAAGAAATCATTGTGGGCAAGAATACATGCGCATTTGATTTGATTTTGGTTTGTTTCTACTAAAAGAAGCAGCAAACAATGTAATAGACAAGTCTGATCACTGGGGAAATAACAATGAAAAATAGTATTCTCATGTCTCAAGAACATTAAAATAGAATCTTAACTATAGATAGTTCACTGATAATTAATTTGTTGTTGTTACATGTCATAAATCGCCAAAATACAGGACATACCCTAAAGCCATATTGAAGCAACTAAAAATTTATTACACTTCAGATGACTTAAAGGGAAATGTGAATGTGACTCATTATCAATGTAATGTATCTTTTAAAAAATCATTCATTCTTCATTCATTCACTCATTTATACACTCACTAAATATTTACTGCATAGTCACTGTGTGTTAATTACCATAACTATTTTACATAAGTTAAAACACAGAGCTATGTGTGTGTGTAAGGAAAGTCAGAGTACATCTCTGAATGCCTTCTCTCTGTGACATCCTGTGACTGCCTGAAGGTTCTGCCTCTAGTGCATCTTGTGTAAGAGGAATTCTGCAAGATGGGTGCTTTATCTTAGTTTCATTATGTACTGTAGATAGCCAGGGCACAAGGATGGATTTCTCGGTGTCTTCAGGTATAGGTATGCTTGGAAATTATTCCCCAGTTCTGAAACTACTCTACAGAACTCCCAAAAGAGGTATCAGTTCTGCTATGGTATAATGTTAAACTTGCCCAAAGGGTGAAGATTATATGGATTCTTTTATCACCAACAGTTTTGAACTTTGAGTTCTGGAGGACCTGTGTCCCTCTTTGGATTCTTATTTCTAATTTTAATAGGTATACATGAAAATTGCTACTTACTTTAAAAAGCTGTAAGAATCTCTTGCTGGAATTGATAATGTTAATGGTAACAGGTTACATTTGTGAATGCTTGTCAGCCACCAAATTCTGTTCTAAGTGCTGTCCATGTGCATTTGAAAAAAGAGGACAGGAGATACTGTTAGGTTAAGAAACTTCTGGGTGCTAAAGCTTAGAAATTTCAGGAGAGTCCAGTTCATAAAGTTTATGGCCCTGCTGTACATACTGCCTCATTTGGAGACTTAGTAATATTTGAGGAACTGATAGTTGATATTGGCTTAAGAAACCTAGAAATACCCAAAGCCTGCCAGGACAATTGTTCTCTCCCATCCAGGTTTCAAGGTATATGTTGTTTACAGCCTCGAATGATAACAAATGAGGAAGTCAAGGAATCACTTAATTATTAACTAAGCTAATTCCCAATAACCACCACAGAATTCTTAATAAACTGGGCTGAAGTAAGGGTTTTATTCCTCAACCCTAAAAAGTAGTAACAATCACCAACTTAGTTGCTTACTATCTTCCAAGCACTGTGCTTAACACTTTATATTGTTATATATATAGCACAATATAATGCAGTTAATCTTCCCAATAACATTATTACTATCCCCAATTTACAGATGAGGAAAGTGAGGCACAATGGGTTTTTAATAATTAGCCATCGTCATAGAGTTAGATAGTGATGGAGTGCCCATCTGCCAGGCCACCACAAGATTGCTTCCAGGCAAAGGAATTTACCTGTGAGCATGCTTCCTGGTGAAAAGAGGATCAGAATATAGGGTGGCCTGGCCTCCTATCTTAACTCATCTTTGGCCAATAGGTCACTTGGAGTTGACATAATTATGACCGGTTACCAAGGAATGCTGTTTGAGGAAGAGGGTAGGGACAGAAAAAGGCACCTTCTCTCCCTACAATATCTATTAGAAAAACTAAATATTACCTATATTTATTTCACATCTGATTTTAATGAAAGGCTTAAAAATGAAAAACTTCTAGTTTTATATCTCTTTTACTGTATTTAATGGATTTTATAAATTACATAACCAGTATTGCAAGCTCTCTGCCCTAGAATTTGAACTGAGACCAATATTTCTGCAGTTTAAAAAATGTTTCTCAGGACTAAATTATAGATGGTGACAAATCGGCCTAATACAGGGCATTAAAAATGAATTATAACAATTTTATTCTAGAAACTAAGCAATCCAAGCCAAATATCTCTTAAAGATTGTTCCATTATATTTTTGCTATTTTAATGTTTACTTACTCTTGTTTATTACTACCTGTTTATTACAAAGGATAATGTTTGATTTAAGTTGTCTCAGTGAAATCGATCATACTTATGAAAAACTTTCTTCATGATCAGAGCAAATATTTGAAATAATCGTGTCCAAGAAAGGGACAGAATTTTTAAAATATTATAGATTTAGGCATTAAAGCACTCTTCACATGACATTAATTCTTGCCCAAATGTGTAGACAACAAGATTGAAGTTCTGTCTGCCATTAATTAGATGTAGAATATTAAAGAATTGTAAACATGACCAAGTCTCAAAAATTTCTCCCCACTTGCTTCTGAAATATCACCCCCGTAGGCATCAGTTTGGAGAAAAGAGTGCTTTAAAGGGTTGTCTAGGTGGCTTATGTGTCTATGTCGTATTCAGAGTTAGAATCATAATAATTTCAAATATGCACTTGTCCTAATCACAGATATATCACATATTATTTTTAAAACAGCCATGGCAAGAACACCACGGATTTGGAAGATAAGATTTTAGTTTTGGTCTGCCACTACTGACTTTACCTGAACACTGCAGATTTCTGATGTCTCAAAGATTGAATTAGGTAGAGATGGAAGAGCTGCTGCCCAAAAGCCTCTTTCAGCTCTAATATTTCGGTTTCACACTCTGCCATTGATAATGGAGTATCTTATGAGGTAACTACCACCTGGCTCTTTCTCCATCCTTCTTCTTTTTCTATCACTTTTAAAGAAAGACTTTTTAAAAGAATAATATACATAGAAAAATATGTGCAAATCTTAAGTGTCAAACTTGATGCACTTTTATGAAGCAAATACACTCAAGTAACAGCAAAACATATTTTAAAAAAAAGAAAATTATCAGCAACTTATTGTCTGCTTTGTGCCCTATTTCATTCACTATAACCACATAGTAGCCACTATTCTGACTTATAACCCCAAATTCTAGAAATATAGCTTGATTTGATTATTTACATAAATGTGGTCACCAACTGTGATTGAAATTATATCCAAACTATAGGTCACCTAAGAGGATATTGGCATCTTAGCACTATTGACTCTTTTAACCAAGGAACATATATCTCTCCATTTAATTAAATCCTTATTAATTTCTCTCAGCAATGTTTTAAATTTTCATGTATTGATCTTGCACGTTTTGTTAGTGTTATACCAAATCACTTCATAATTGTTGATGCTATTATAAATGGAATTTTAAATTTGTTTATTGCTAATATGTAAAAATACAATTGAGTTTATAAATTGACACTGTGTCTTAAAACCTTACTAAACTCACTTAATTCTAGTAGTTTATTTGTAGACTCCCTGAGATCATCTATTTGTATGATTATGTTGTCTTCAACTAATGGTAGTTTTACTTCTATTTTGATCTATATAACTTTTTCCCCCTTTTTCTTGCTTTATAGCACTTTCTAAGACTTGCAGTAAAATGTTGACTAGGAGTGGTGAGATAAGACATTCTTAGCCTGTTCCTGATCTTAGGGGGAAATGATTCAGCCATTTCCTACCAAGTATGGGGTTAGTTACAGGTTTTATACCAAGTTGAGGAAATTTTCACCTATTTCTAGCTTGCTGATAGTTTTTTTATTATGGCTGTTTAACTTTGTCAAATGCTTTTTCTGAATCTATTCATATTAACATATTTTTTCACAGTTATTTGTTATTATAATGATTTACATTGATTAATTTATGAATTTTGAATCAGTCTTTCATTCTTAGCCTAAATTCCATTTGCTGATCTAATGTGTTAATATTTTATTAAGGAGTTTTTTTTATATGTTCATGAGGGATGTTGGTCTGTAGGTTTCTTTTTTTGTAATACCTTTGGTTTGATTTCAAGGTATAACTAGCCTCATAAAATGCGTTGGGAAGTATTAACTACCTCTCTATTTTCTGGAAGAGTCTTTGTAGAATTTTTTTCTTAAATATTTGGTAGAGTTCACTAGTGAAGCCATCTGGGACTGGGGTCTCCTTTGTGGGAAAGTTTTTTTGTTTTTTTTTGTTTTCCTTTAACATCTTTATTGGAGTATAATTGCTTTACAATGTTGTATTAGTTTCTACTGTATACCAAAGTGAATCAGCTATATGCATATGTATATCCCCTATCTCCTCCTTCTTGCATCTCCCTCCCACCCCTCTAGGTGGTCACAAAGCACCGAGCTGATCTCCCCGTGGGCTGCAGCTGCTTCCCACTAGCTATCTATTTTACATTTGGTAGTGTATATATGTCAATGCCACTCTCTCACTTCTTCCCAGCTTACCCTTCCCCCTCCCCGTGTCCTCAAGTCCATTCTCTATGCCTATGCCTTTATTCCTGTCCTGCCTCTAGGTTCATCAGAGCCTTTTTTTTTTGATTCCATATATATGTGTTAGCATACGGTATTTGTTTTTCTCTTTCTGACTTACTTCACTCTGTATGACAGACTCTAGGTCCATTGTGGGAAAGTTTCTGTGTTAAAAATTCAATTGGCTTATTCAATTGCTTTAATTGATATTGATTTTCTCAGGTTGTCTATTTCTTTTCTCATTGAGCTTTGATAGGTTTTTAATTTCCAGACATTTGTTCATTTAACCTAAATCAAATTTATGAACATAAATTGTTTGTAACATTCCTTTCTTTTCCTTTTCCATCTCTGTGAAGTTCTCTCTACCCTTCCCAGTACTGGATATTGTTTTTTTTTTGGTTTTTTCTCTACTTGCTCATTTGGCTCATTTCACAAGGATTGCACTTCCCCACCATCTGTCAGAGCACCCAGGGGATGTTTGTCAGATCTTCACAATGAGAACCTTGTGAGGATCCCGAAGATAAAACCCACAAACATGTGGGGACCCCTAAGATTGCAGCCCTTAGAGTTTCTCAGTCTCCCACTGGTGCACGCTCAGCCATCAGCAAATTCATCAAAATTACAGTGCATATGTCTTAGTACACTCAGCTCCAAATAAGAAAATCTTGATTGTGACTCTATGGACTCTCCTTTATGTCCAAATTTTAGGGCGACAATTTGCCCTGCCGTCTGAGTTCTGTAGGGAGACCAAGGAAAGTTACTGAATCTCAGTTGGTCCAGCTTTTATTTATTTATGGCATAAAGGTAGAGGTGAAACTGGAGGTCAACTTAGTAATTTTAGTTTCCTTTTTATTATTGCTTTTTGTGACTTTTTAGTTACACCATTTAAATATTTTTTAGTTACAAGGTCCATCTTTAGCTTATCTCAGTTATTCAAAAAATATGTGGTTATATTTTTTCTTCATAAAGTTATCTTTTAAAGATAATAAAATAGGAAAACATTTGTCCACATTTTGAATCATTTCTTGATTTTTAAAATTTCTTTGTTTAGATCCAAATGTCCATCTACTATATTCTTTTTGCCAGAAAAACACTCAAATGATTCTTGTAGTTCCTCTCTGATAGCAACAAATTATCTCAGTTTCTAGTTTTCTGAAAAAGTCTTAATTTTGCCTTGATTTCTGAAAAGTTTTATTTTCTGGGTACACAGTTACAGGTTGACAGCTTTATCTTTCATTATTCAAAGATTTCCCTTTTTTTTTTAACTACAATGAAGATGTTGTCTAGTTTTTGATGAGATGTCTGTTGATGTTAGCTTCACTTCTTTACAAATAATGTATTTTTCTCTTCAAGATTTTCTATTTCCATTGGATTTTTAGCATATTTGTGTTTTTATTTGTATTTTTACTGCTCAAGTTTCTCTGAGATTCTTGGATCTGGGCTTTTTCTTTTCTCTTTTAATTAATTTTGGAAAATTCTCAGTCATTATCTATTTAAACATTTATTTTGGCCTGTTCCCTATTTCTTCTCTGGCTGGGAGTCCAACTACTTGTATTTTAGACCCTTTGATATGATCTCACAGATATTGAAATCCTGTTTCTGGAAGCCTGTTTCTGGGTTTCTTTTTTCTTTTTGGTTTAGTTTGTACAGTTCGTATTGACCTAGTTTTCAGTTCTACTTGTTTTCTCTGTTATATCTCGTCTACTCTTAAGCTCAGTGAAGGGATTTTTCATCTCCAGTACCATGGTTGGTTTTTTCTTTCTTTCTCTTTTTGTTCAAGCATTTCCTTTCATCTTTTTTCATAGTTTTCCTTTCATCTGTGTACTGGTATTCATCACTTCTCACATATTTTGGTCACCTTTCTCAGTAGAATCTTTAACAGATTTATCCCATAGTCATTTTAAAGTATCTTTGTGACAGTTCCAACTTCTGAGCCATGTCTGTTTCTCTTTCTGTTGATTATTTTCTCTGTTGACAATGGATCATTGTTGTCATTGCTGTTGTTTTGTGTGTCTTATAATACATTCTTTGGTTGAATGCTGTGTGTTGGGTGTAACAGAACATTAGAGCCAGAAGTGGATAGTATTTATGCCCAGAAAAGGTAATGCTTCTTATTCTTTCAGGCCATTTATTTGTGTGGGTGGTCAAAACTAATCTAATCAGCAGTTGAGCTGGATTTCAATTTTGCTCAATTACTGGCAGTGTGTTTCAGTGGTGGGCTTGTGCTGCCTTGTGCATAGTCTGTGCAAAAAGGGGTTTTCTTTCTTGATCTGCTCTGTGCTCCACCCTCAGCTTTTAGCAGGCTCTGCACACAAGTTCCATGGAGAGACTCTCTCCTCACTCTCTCCTCACTCTTAACTTTCTCTAGCTTTTTTAGGTAATCTATTGCTGTTGCCTGCAGCTCTGTTAAAGGTTCAGGGTCTGGGTGGGAGTCAAAGGTTGGTTCTCTCGCTCACTCTCAGTGGTGGTGTTTTCTCAGCATTCCTGTCCATCTTCCTGCCCCCGGTGCAGCTAGGCCCTGCCCCAAATCCAGTATAAGTCTGTGCCTTGTTTCTCCTTGCCCCACAGCCTCAGAATCCACTTTGTGTCAGTGGAAGATACTGGTCTCATGTGGATTTTCTGCCTTTCCTCCAATGGCAGAGAGCTTTTTCTTCTACCTCCTTCCTAGCAGCAGCCAACTTTTGTCTAGGACCAAGGAGCTCCCAATCCCCTGGCAGCAGATGGCTTTTATTTCTACTACTTTCCCAACAGAGTGAATCTTTTCTTGGAAGTGGGGCAAAGAGGGCATCTTTTCACATCTCTAGTGTCAAATGGGTTTGCTTCATGTGAAAGAAACTTCTGTGCACCATGGAGGTGAGATCTCTTGTGTCTTTCCCCTTCCCACAGTCTTTCTTGTAATCACCAGTGGAAATCAATGGAAAAGATTTGGTCACTGGCTGTTGACTGGCTCCTTTTGAATCTGGAACTCCCAATGATTCTAAACTGATAATCTGGCCTTCAGTGGTTTTAAAGAATTCATTAAGATTTCAGTTATTTTCTTCCTATCCACTTTTATGACTCCTTCTCATTCCTCCCATACCCTGATAAAGGGTAAAGCAGTTCATATATCCTGTCCCTACTAAGATGGTCACCCTTAAGAAGTCACTTCATCTGATCATCTTGTGACATCAGCTCCCTTTGTACTTAAAGTTGTGATTTTTTAGAATATCTGGGTCTTAATCATCATTAGAGTTGGAGAAATATTCATTTGTGATTTTTTTTTACATTCTAAATCATTTGTATCTATAGGACAGATTTTTTGGAATTCCAGAAAAAATCTAATTTTAATGTAAATAACAATAAATAATTTTTAAAATGTAACCTGTTTTTACTACCTTCTTTATAATTGTCATAATTTAAAATAAAACTATGAATTTAATTTAACTCTAAATAAACAATCATTACTCTTTCTAATTTAATAATTTAATAATATTACTGAAACTAAGAAAGATTTTTTAAATGTAATTAGAAACAAATTTTTTTGAATCATAATAATGGATGATTTAATGACTAGAATTAATTTGAAAACATGCAAATTCCCTTTGTGTGTATTTACCTGAACTTAAAATGAAGATTTATGTGAGAAATAATTTTTCTATAATAACTTCTGTTTTTCTTAGTAAGACATTGTTATTTGTGATGCTCACGTAATTATATGCCAGTGTAACTCAAGTATGTAATGACATTTCTCTTTGAAACCATTTAAATAACTCAGGAAATTGCTTTACTGTTCTGTTTCCTGACTTAAAACCCACTTTTGCCATGTTCGTTTTATTATGCAATCTGTCTCAACTCATCCAGGCAAAATATATTCCACAAAATATAATGTGCACTGAATGTTATACTGGTTGATAACCATATAATTGTATCCATTCTTACATTTATATTTGTACATAGACTTTAGCATACTATATAAACAGTCGTGTTTATAAATGTGCATGCAAATAATGTCTGAATAAGGACTTAAACATTTACTTTCCCTTCTTTAGTGATTTCAGTTGATTTTAAAATCAGATATTTCATGAATTATGAGTTGCTTTATGGATTATAAAAGATAAGTAAGGAGGGATAGAAGAATAATAACTCAATAAAATTGTAATATGTAATTAGTTTGATTAGGAAGTAAAAAAAAACAGACCTTCACCTCCACAAATGGATTGATGTTAGTTTTTACTCCATAACACATGAGTATATTTTCTACCAATTACAATGAATTAATGAAATTCCAAGTGACGACATAAATTCATATTTTATGGCAGTGGAGAAGCTATTTTCACTCAGGTGACACTAATATTATATAAAAACACTTTTAAGCAAATGCTCACTTAATCCCTTTCCTTTTGATCTCAGAAACTGCTGTTGGCAAGAATGTGCACTACATTACCTGGGAGGGGCCTTGCTTTGTCTTCATTTTTATTGCAAAGTCATGTTTCTGAGTGATGTTTCTCATCTTTCCTGTCAAGATGACCATGGAGACCATGATCTTATGCTGTTCGTCTTTTCCTTTGCATGTGTCTGTAGAAATATTCTGAAATACCAGTGAAAGCACATTTGCTTATTTAGTACATGGACACAGGCCCAGAGAAAAGCAGAAGATACACATGATAACAATGCTACAAAGACAGGCATTGTCAGAAATGCCTTTTCCATTTTTTTTTTAATGAAATTTTGACATATATACCATGGGACCTAGACTGTAAGCCAAATAATATTTTGATTAGATACCATTTGAATCAAAAGCTATGTTTTGGAGTAGCAGTGATTCTTTTCTTGTACCTATCATTATTTACTGATAAAATTTTTAAAAGAGACAAAGTATTCTTATTTTGTGGGCTTGACATGCTTATGTTAATGGGCATCTTTTAAAAAGTTCTAAAGTTGAGATGATTTTTCTTCCATTTGCTGCTTTCCCTCCTTATTTTCAAGAAGCTAACCTCATAATCAATTGCTGGCCCTTTTCTAAAAACTAGCTCATATACTCCTTCTCTTCTCAATTCTATCTTGCCCTTTTTTGACTCTCTACTCTTCATGTAAATTTTTCTATTCAGAGAGATCAAGCAAAGTAGAGATGACATTGTACTCTGTCATAAGCTGAGGTGTATGAGATTAACATTTATTTGTCTGCTCCAGGTGTCATATTCTTTATCTATAAGACTGCATCTCTAAAGTCAATTCCAGTGGTTATGGAAGTGGTGCCAGCTGAGTCTCATATAGGCATGTGAAGTTAGCTAACACCTCTTCTTTCAAAACCAAGTGTCTACTCACATCCACTGCTTTATATGGTTTCCATGGAGCCTCTCAAAGAGAGAAAATAAGTTATACCATGTCTTCAATCCAAGATTAAATACATCAAATTTGTCTGGGAGTTTGGAATAGGGAGAGACTATCAGCCAGTGAAAGCTAAAGTTTTGCAAGGCAATACAGGGTCAGCAAGTTAAAACTTGTTGCAAAGGAAGAAGAAAAAGCCAGGCAAAAGAGAAGGTTTAGGTGGTTCTGAGATCAGCAGGAGAGCTAATTCTAGAATTCCTCCAATCCCTCATTAATTTAGCTATACACAATACCTGTAGGATAATATGGCTCTCTCTATGAAGAAAGATCTAGTTCAAGCAAGCCCACTCTGAGTGTGGGCACATAGAAGATTGGCACATCCTCTCTTTGCCACAATCTGACAATCTACCAGAATGCTTTGTGTCTTGAGAGGCCCAATGGAATTGTAGAAATATATGACTTCTCACTGACACAGGACTAGGTGACATGAAAAGGTCAGATGAGTGAAGAAGAGACTTAAGAATGCTGTTGATACAGAGTGGCAGAAACCAGTAATGGAGTACCAACTTGAACTCTTGAGTGACTACCTAGAAGGCACCCCTTTGTGCTGTGCTGCTGAAGGACATATTGAGGTTTGCCACCATGCACACAGGAGCTTGGAGCCCTATAATTTGGCCATTATTGGTGAACTAATCTGTATCCATAAATTAGAGAACACTGCAGTTATATTTTATGTATCTTATCTTCACTATGCAATCCCAAGGCAGAAACTTTTTTATTAGCCTTTAAAAAAATAAGCTCTTTTGCACTAATATGTTAGGAAAGATCTTCTTAAAATCCCCACTTTTACTTCCATACTTCCAGTGAACAACTGGCACTTTAATAGGAAATTACTGGTGAAATTGCATTAATATCTTTAGGAATTTTAGACAAAGTAAGAAATAGTATAGCAGTGTTAAATTAATCAAACAAGGAGGCCCTTAGACTGAGGTAACTCTAGTGCTGTGGTGGCGTTTATAAGCAAACTGAAATCTAAGCCTTATAAATGCCTCAAGTTTATGAAATCAAAACTCAGGGACAACAAATCACAAACAGCCACTGGTTATTGGTTAAACCATATCCAGTCAAATAATTTTTTTCTGTGCTTCTGTACCTTTTCTATCTAAATCTTTCCCTTAGCTCCTCTTGGTGGATCACTCCTAACCAATTCTGGTTTGGTGCTGCCTAATTCAAATAGATTTTTGCTTAAATAAACTCTTCAAATGTTTAATAATTCTTAGAAAGAAAAAGAAATGAGAAAAGGGATTTAGTTGGCCATGCCTTTCACAATATGAATAAAGGAGATAAAAAAGATGGCAAATGCCCCTTTAGGTGTTCCTTGAGTAAAACAGAGGCAGAAGCTGAGGGTTGTCATTATACTATTTAAATTGTTGTTAAAAAATTAATGGTTCCCATACCACTCACCCTGAAGTCCAAAAGACTCTGCAGACATGGAATAAAAGTATTTATAAAATGAAAAATATGGGTTGAGGGGGTTTTTAGCAGTGAGCCACAAGTAAGACAATCTACTTTTCCTGGTAATAGCACAGTGTCCCTTCAGTAGCTGGTGCTCCACCCTGTCCATTAAGTCTCCTTGTGGCCCATTGTGGCATCAAAATAACCCCATATTTTCTTCACAGATTCTGCAAAATTTTCCTCCCTCATATTCTTGCCCTTTCACTTTAATGTCCAGGAAATAACCAATGCCCAGAAAACTGAGCTGTAGTATCCCTGATTACTTTTCTTGTTGTCCAGATAGAGGTGACCACACCTAACCTGATTTTTTTTCAGCCCTGAGGTATTATTAATTCCTTACTCCATTAGAAAGAGCCACAAAATTATTTTATTATTTTAATGTAGTTTTTTCAACTTCCATTTGTTTTACATTTTGCTATTGTATCTTCAGCCATCTACACATATTGGTTTATTTATTTCAAAGTAAACACATTTCTGTACTTTTTCACATATACAGCATAATATAACAGAGAGTATGTAATCATCAGAGAAATTTGAAAAGATATTAACTTTGGATATTTGAACATTAAAATATTAGGTCATCTTCATTCAAAGAATCAAAACGGAAAGTTTACCCATCAGAAAATGATGATTTCTTAAAATAGTAGATTTTTAAAAAATAATACAAAACTTCATTAGGGAGGTTAGGCAATGATAGATGCATAGCAATGATGCCAAATATTGATAACAAGGAAAGATAGATTGTATTGTGAAGCTTATGTATATCTCTGTCATAGAACAAAAACATATGAATAGTCTGAGATCACCATGCTTTATGAAGTCCAAGCTATATGGAGAATCCCTGGAGAAAGAGACACCAAAGAGAGAGAGAGACAGAGAGAGAGAGTTCATGTACTAGTTTTGACTATATGGACAATAAAATTGTTTGCCAAAGGTCATATGGCTAGTAAGTATTGGTGCTGAGGCTCAACACCATTCCATCAGTTTCCAGAGATTAAATGTTTAACTTCCAGGCTGGATAGGTAAGTTTCTCAACCACAAAATGGTGATAATAGTTGCATATACCTGACCAAGCTATTACAAGGATTTAATAAGTTATATATTTGAAGCAATTGGAATAGAGCCTGATACATAGAAATTACCATATAGGTAAATTTTATTTTGGTTTTCATTATTATTATTAATCAATTAAGCAAATATTACATGGAACCAAATTTTAAGAAGTAATTTTTATTCTGATAGCTATTTTAAACTTATGTTATGAAGAGATCATGTTGAAATTTTATAAAGTCTTTAAAATTAATGAACCAAAGTAATCCATTACCTTAGTTAGAAGGCATTAACTAATCATAAGCAAGAAGCCTTGTCATGAAAGGATGTAGCCTATTATGCTAAGTATAGATTTTGAGATCAAAGGGTAAACAACTAAAAATGAGAGTAAATGGTTCCAACATATGCTAGTTACATAAAGAACATAATTTGTTTTCTTTTAAATGTCATTAAATTAGGTCTAACTACTTTTCAATTAAGTTTAAATTTATTTTGAAGGTAATCTTAACAGCTTTCCTGGAAAAATATGTGCCCTCATTCCTCCTGCATATTCATTTATGTTGTAGAACTTTTTTTTTTTTTTTTCTTTTTTTTTTTTTTTTCTTTTAACATCTTTATTGGAGTAGATAGGTAGTGGGAAGCAGCCGCATAGCACAGGGAGATCAGCTCGGTGCTTTGTGACCGCCTGGAGGGGTGGGATAGGGAGGGTGGGAGGGAGGGAGACGCAAGCGGGAAGAGATATGTTGTAGAACTTTTACAGTAGTTTTAGAAATTTTTTTTCTTTAAAGATATATCAACTTAAATCCAATTGGGAATAACCCATTAAAATCCCCTTTTTCTTTAATTTATTTATATACTTTTCTCCAAAAAATAAAAAGTTAAATACATATATATATATGTGTGTGTGTGTGTGTGTGTGTGTGTGTGTGTAAAAATAAGTAGATGACATCTGGGTGAAGGAGAACTAAGAAAGTGGGTGAGGGAAGAAGCAAGTAAAACAGGTTTATATGCCATAAGGACATGTTCAGTCATTAAATGTAAGACATAAGGCAATGTACTGGGAAAGGAAATGAAAATGTTCTTTATCATGATAAGCTCTGGGTTACATGATTATGATGAAATTGTATAATTAATAGCTGGATGGCAAGATGGTAGAGTAGGAAGACCCTGAGCTCCCTTCCTCCCATGCACATACCAAAATTACAACTATCTACAGAACAACATTTGTGAGAATGACCCAAAGACTAGCAGAAAAGATTTTCCACAACTAAAGATATACAGACAAAACTACAATGAGTTGGGTAGGAGGGGCAGAGATGCAGAATAGTCAAGGCCCGTATACCAGGGTGGGTGACCCACAAGTGGGAGGATACAGTTGTAGACGTTCTCCCCAAAGAGTAAGGGGAAACACACACTTAAAAACCTCAAATAGCCAAAATAATCTTGAGAAAGAAGAACAAAGTGGGAGGTATCATGCTCCCAGATTTCAATCTATAATACAAAGCTACAGTCATCAAAACGATATGATTCTGGCACAAAAGCAGACATAAGGTCAATGGAACAGAATAGAGAGCCCAGGAATGAACCCACACTTATAAGGGCAATTAATCTACTACAAAGGAGGAAAGAATACACAATGGGGAAAAGATAATCTGTTCAATAAATGGTGCAGGGAAAACTGGGTAGCTACATGTAAAGGAATCCAACTGGACTACTTTCTCATACAGTATACAAAATAAACTCAAGATGGGATTAAAGACCTAAATGTAAGACCTGAAACCATAAAACTCCTGGAAGAAAACAGGCAGTAAGGTCTTTGACATCAGTCTTAGCAGTATTTTTTTTTTGATACGTTCCCTCAGGCAATTGAAACAAAAGCAAAAATATACTAATGGACTACATCAAACTAAAATACTTTTGCACAGTGAAGAAAAAACTATAAATAAAACAATAAGGCCACCTACTGAATGAGAGAAGATATTTGCAAATGATATGCCCAGTAAGGGGTTAATATCCAAAATATACAAACTCATACAACTCAACATTAAAAACACAAACAATCCAATTATAAAATGGACAGAGGACCTGAATAGACACTTTTTTCAAAGAAGACATACAGATGGCCAACAGACACATGAAGAGATGATCAACATCACTAATAATCATGGAAATGCAAATCAAATCCACAATGCGATATCACCTTTTACCTGATAGAATGGCTGACATCAAAAAGACAAAAAATGGGGCTTCCCTGGTGGCGCAGTGGTTGAGAGTCCGCCTGCCGATGCAAGGGACACGGGTTCGTGCCCCGGCCCGGGAAGATCCCATACGCCGCTGAGCAGCTGGGCCCGTGAGCCATGGCCGCTGGGCCTGCGCGTCCGGAGCCTGTGCTCCGCAACGGGAGAGACCAGAATAGTGAGAGGCCCGCGTACCGCAAAAAAAAAAAATGACAAAAAATGACAAATATTGACAAGGATGTGGAGAACAGGGAACCCTCATGCACTGTTGGTGCGAATGTAAATTGGTACAGCAACTATGGAAAGCAGTATGAAGATCCCTCAAAAAATTAAAAATAAAAATATCACATGATCCAGCAATTCCACTTCTGGGAACTTTTCTGAAGAAAACAAAATCACTAATTTGAAAATATACATGTATCCCTATGTTCACTGCAGTTTAGTTATAATAGCCAAAATATGGAAAACAACCTGTGTCCATCGATAGATGAATAGATACAGTGTATGTGTGTGGTATATATATATATATATATATATATATATACCACACACACACACATATACACACACACTTTGGAATATTAGTAGTAAAAGAATGAATGAAATCTTGCCATTTGTGACAACATGCATGGATGGACCTACAGAGTATTACGCTAAGTGAAATAAGTCAGACAGAGAAAGACAAATACTGTATGTTTTCTCTTATATGTGGAATCTAAAAAACAAAACAAATGAACAAACATAACAAAATAGAAACAGACTCATAGAGCCAGAGAACAAACAGGTGGTTGTCGGAGGGGAGAGGGCTCAGGGCGAGGGGGATGAAAAAAAAGGTGACATAATGAAAAAAAAAAACTATGAGGTAATGAATGCTAATTAGTGTGATTGTGGTGATCATTTCTCAATGTATATTTATAGGAAACCAATCACACTGTACACCTTAAATATATACAGTGTTTTCAATTTTACCTCAATAAAGCTGAAAAAAAATTTTAATTATATAGTTAATATTTGTGCAGTTTAAGGTATGTAAATTTTACATAAAATAACTGTGATTATAATGGTAAGTATGGGGAGAAGGAGGTAATTTCAATGAAACAAAAACTAAAGACTGGAGGATTATTGAAGTTTGATGATAGATAAGTGGAAGTATCATGGACTATTCAGTTTATCTTGCATGTATTTCAAATTTTCCTTAATTAAGAGGCCAAAACCTTAATTTAGATTTTCCACTCGATCAGAACAGAGTCAACATAATTATTTATAATCTTATTAGAGCACACCAGAAAACTAGAAATACATGTTTTCTTGATATTGTTGCCTTAATGAAATTATGCCCCTGAGCTCTCATAAAAAGGATATATGTGATTATTTGGCAACATTTTCAGTAAATATAATAGTATGTCTTTAATAGATGAGTCTTATTCTTAATCTCTCTAGTCAAACTGATGGCAAAAAAACAGTTCTTAAAGCTAAAAGAAAAACTGAATAATGTTGATAGTGTTTCTCTCCAATTGTTTAGCTTGATGAATCTTTCAACTTTGTAAAAAATTAATTTGCAAGTTTCAGTATTTTATTAAAAATAACAAATGATTTTCACTACCTTTCTACTTTGTCATAGCAACACCAAACACTAACTCAGAGATACAAATAGGTTTTACATTCTTCAGGCACTCATGGAGTTTCCTCATCAGAGGTGAGCCATAGGGTGCAGCAGCTTATGTTTTCCTAGAAGAACTTTGAGTGAGGACAGAGTAGCCAGGCAAGCGTCTATGCATCTGCTTTGCTTCACTAACTGATTGAAATGGGAGGCAAGTATGACATTCTTAAGAAAAGTAGGGCGATTAACCAAATCACATGCCACTGCACTACCGGAGAAAGGTAGCTTTAAACACTCATTTAAAAAAAAAAAAAAAGAAATCTATCTGACTAAACAAAAAAAAGGAATCTATCTGACTATAGACCAGACCATAGGATGATCATGCTAAAAGACAACAAGTCCTAGGGCACATACTGAAGTTTTGTTTTTTGTGGTTTTTTTTTTTTTTTTTTTTTTTTTTCCACTAATCTTGGAGATATTCTTATAGTAATTACTTCAGTAGCATTCATCCTTGTTTCACTTACAAAATTCACTGAAACTTTGAGTCTTGATTAAGTTGTGAGGTATGTAGCCACGAGTGGATGGTGGCAGTGGGTGCTTCATCCCCACCTGACTGCAATTGCTCTACTCAGTGTAAGAGATTTATGTTAACTCTTCCAACCCACCTGTCAACTTACCCAGCTGTGAAGAAATTATAATTACCTGTTAGAAAGATACCTTTGATATTTTCAGAGAAAGACGCTCCTCCATCACTTTCTTTAATTGCTTGAAATTCTTATGCTCATCAGTCTGTTGAATATGGGCTCTGTTATAAACACTGTAACCTTTGATATTTTTTTTACTCTTTTTTTACACTTAGCAACTGATTGCATAAAAATTAGGGTAACTCATTTTTACAATCTAAGAAAAAATTAGCTTTATTCTAGTAATTCTCCTGGGCTTTTCTTCTGGAATAATTTATTAAACTTAATTCTCTATTTATTCATTAGTCAAGCTTTCCTCATTTCACTGTTCTTGGGTGAAACTGTATTTTGAAATAACTTTAGGCAATTGGTTGTACATTTCTACATTGTTACTTCTGTATTAAGCATTAGAAAATTAGTTTAAAAAAAGATATTTATATCACTGATAGGAACTCAGTCCTGAATTTAGTATTAAAGTTAATTAAATCAGAAAATTGTGAGCAATTGTGTGTAAACAGCTTTATCCTTCTCCGACCCCCAAAGCACTAAATTAAGCATAGACATCTACTATCTTTATCAAGAAGTATTGACAGGACCTTAGCTACTGATTTTGCATAGGATGACTTCCAGAAAGTGCACACTTGAGAAGATCCAAACCATAAGGTCTTGATTTCTGCAAAGTTCAAGACTCAGTGCTTTTCCAGACATGTTCCCATTATTCAGATACCATATTAAGTCTTTGTCAGACTGTTGAAGGTTCAGAATTGGCCCTTATGACATTCCCTCATTGATACCACTTTGGTCTAAAGTGAAAAGCATCGATATGTGAATTTCTAAAGATCCACACAAGAGCTAGAACAGTAGAAAAACACACAGCACCAACCAAGAAGCAAAATGAACTCTGACTATAGACCTCACCTATGCCACACCATACTAAATATACCTATCTTGGGGCTACTCAATATTATTTGTCCACCAACAACACCTTATTTAGTTTTATTCTTAAGTTATAACTTGTCATGCCTCCCAGGTCAATTTTCTTTCCTCTAATAAATAAATGATTTTATGTTTAGAATTAAGACACACCTCCAATATTATCTACCAGTTCCCACTCTTGTTTGGAATTTCTATTATTCATATTTATTTTGATATATGATTGAAATGACTTATTAAAATTAACTATGATCCTTGAGTTGCAACATATTAAACTTGTATTGCCATAGCAAGAGTTCATTAGAGTGGTTATTGCATCTAAGTACAGTGTTGAATGAAGGTAATTTATCAGGGGAGATGAGAAAGAGGTTCAGGACTTTATTAGTGAATTGAGGGCCAAGATGAGTTGATTAGAGTCAGGTCCCAGGCTGTTAGGGTGACTTCCCACCTACGTGGAAGTTGAAAAATAGGAAAGATGGTTCTACAAAGGGGAAGAAAGAGCATTAGAAACACATTATTACACCTTTAGACCAGTATGATTTCTTCACAACAAAATGAAAATGAAAATATCAAAATAGTTTATGATCTCTGTTTTTTCCTATCCTAAAGCAGAATTATTTCTGGATTTCTCAGGAAGCAATTCACTAGTTTATGGATTATCCTCTTTGTTTCTTCCTTCATCTCTTTCCTCCTTTTGTTTTCATTAATTCCACATATAGAAATTGACTCTAAGATAATTATGATAAATAATTAAATATTTATCTACATTTATGTTATTCTAGTGTTGCTTATAATACCAAAATATTGGAACTCCTTAATCTTAGGGAATTAAATTAGTAATTATAGCTATGGAATAATTTATTATTTCAAATAATGTTATGAAAAACTTGCATAAATACACTTATTTAAAAATATATAACATTTGTGTTGGAAAACCCACTCTCTTTCCTCATACTCACAATACTTTTAACATCAGATGTGTGGGGTTTTCCCCCACACCAAGTAATTCTCTAGGACACCAGCTAAGTATCTCACAGTTTTACTCAATCTGACACCATCTACCTGAAGGCAGCATCCTGTTTCACAGGTTAAGGACTCAGTCTTACAAGACTGCCCCCTCCACTTCAGATGCCCATCGCAAGTCCCAGGTTGTCACCTGTAATTCTGACTGATGAGCTATCAATCAGGGTTCGCATAACCTCCTCCTTGGGGTTGATAATTTGCTAGAATGGCTCACAGGACTCAGGGAAACATTAACTTTGCCAGTTTATTATAAAAGGCTATGATAAGGATCCAGATGAACATCCAGGTGGAAGAGATACAGAGGACAAAGTACTGGCTAAGGGGCTCAGAGCTTTCATGCCCTCGCCAGTGTGCCACCCTCTTAGTACCTCTGTGTGCTCAGCAATCTGGAAGCTTTCTGAACTCCAAACTTTGTGGAGATTTTTATGGAGTTTTCAGCATGTAAGCATGATAGATAATTAACTCAATTTCCGGCCCATCTCCCCTTCCTAGAAGATACAAGGTAGGGCTGAAATTTCCAAACTTCTAATCATGGCTTTGTCTTCCTTGTGACCAGCCCCTATCCTGGAGCCCACAAAGCATTTCATTAGAACTAAAGATACTCCTATCACTCAAGTGATTCCAAGAGATTTAGGAGCTCTGTGCCAGGAATTAGGGGTAGAGATCAATACAGTTTCTATTATTTCACAACATTTATACCTTATTTAAACATTTAATGCTTTATTTAAATATTTATATCACATTTTATTTCAGTCACTGCTGTAGCCACTTTACAAATACTAACAGCCCAATAAGATGGGCAATAAGCCCATAAGATGAGTATCATTAAAATCTTCACTTCAGAGATGACAAAGCTGAGGCCAGAGAGGTTAAACAAGTTGTTCAAGGTCTCACAGCTTGAGTGGCAAAACTAGGATTTGAGTCCAGGCAGTCTGGCTCTGGAGTCCACACTCATAGCAACCACATTAACTTTGCTCACAAACTGTCAAGTGGGAAAAAAAATAATTTGTACGCTATGATTATATGGTCTGGCAAAGAAAACAGGGCTGCAGATATTTTAAATCAAAGTCAGCATTGTCACTTTTACTCTAAAACAGCTACTAATAAGACAGCTACCCCATTTTTTTGGAGGTTTCTACAAACTATATATGGGTTAAAAGTTTTAAAAAAAGGGAAAAAGAGACAATCCATTGCTGACATCATTTGAAATTAAAGTGAAGAATAGAATGCGCATAGGAACCTTACATTATTTCTTAGAAAATAAACATGTTGTTACATGTTTTCCTGTAACAAAAAATTTGGGTCAGATGTTTAAAGATAGACTCAGTAGTTCAACAAAAACAAAATGACAACAAATAGGAGAATCCTTAGCATTTTATATTGACTGGAAAGAAAACACAACAGAGAAAATCTGCCCCATATGATAGAGAAGGAAATATTTTTAAATAGAGTCTTATTGGGCCCTTTGTTCAGTTAAAAGAATCAGCTCACTAAAAGGTGCTATGTGTATTTAGTTGTATTTACTTTCTTATCAGTACAGACAAAGCGCAGCAGCTGAAAGAACAAATATTTTTACACATAATAAAGTTGCTTTGTGTCTATGTAATATTGTTTTTAATCTCATGGTTCCTTTTTAATACAAAACAAGGTAAAATGAAACAAGTAACTTTTATTCCACATTGCTCTTTAGAAAAAAACAATACTAATTCCACAATATATATTACTAATATGATAGATCATTTTAACTATTGAATACATTCATAGTCACATTTATATCATTTCCTATTTCTCAATTCTCAGCAACATTCCATGGGTGAATAGGAAATATCCATCGTTTTAGGAGTTATGCTCCATCAATACTTGTAAGAGTCCCTAATTACTTTCATGTATATAGTCTGACATTCCTTAGACTCGTGGTCATGGGCAAGGTCATTATTCTGTTTTCCTCTAGAACTGCATGATTAATAGCCCACATCTCTCCAGGAGTCCCCAAGGAAGGATGCTGCCCCACTTCTGCTCAGAGCTTTGCCTGCCCTTTTCATCTCTCACGCTCATGCTCTAGCAATTGCTTTATAGTCTGCTCTCTTTCTGCTCATTTCAGGACACTCTTTACACCATTTGGTGAGCAATCTGTACTACCAATAACCATATGGTCCGTGAATTCCTTGCTACCTTCTACATTCAACACAACTAGGATCATGAGACATTGCTTTCAGTGACAACTTGGGGGAGCAAGGTTCCTCATTTGTCTTATTCCCCTCCATGCTGGTAGAAAACTATCTTTCTTGCGTCCAGTTCTCTTAGGTAGGGTTCCCACAGCTGAGATGCTTTGTGCCATATATGATATATATAGATATATAGTTATACCTATAATATAGTATATTATTAATATATTGTATTTATATTTAAATTCTACTACAGTCTTTTCTATTCCAGGACAGAGAGGTACTCAGGGATAGAAGGCCAAGTTGAAAATAAAAACTCAGAAGATAAAGATAGAGCCACTAAATCATATTATTAATTATTATTTAATATTATTAAAGTGGTACTGTGTGCTTGGCATTGTCTTAGTTGCTACTGAGCAATCAAAAGAAATATAAGGGCAGGTCTTAAAACTTTAGGGGATTTTTCCATCTTGTTGAGAAGACAAAATTAGCCACAAAATTGCACTTGTGATTCTAAATATGGAAAAGCATCAGGTTTACTGGGGCGCTTCTTAAATGCAGAAATGCAGATGCCTGGTCTCCATTAAGACACATTAATTAGCATTTCCGGCAGTGGACTCAGGCATATGTATTCATATCTAACCTGTCCATCTCTACCCTCTCTCCACACACAGAAGAGAAATTTAGCATGTCCCCATTTGAGAAAGTGGACTGGGAGGCATTTAGGTGCCAATTGTTTATGGCTTAATATCGGAATTGGCAGTTATGTGAAAATTTGTGCCATCACATATGTGTTGTCTTAGAGTATTACCATAATTTTATTATAATTTTATTACAGAGAATTTTGCTTGCCTAAAATTCTTTGAATGTTTATTTCATATCGATATTCACGTATTTAAATATAAACAAATATATAGAGTATAATAATATATAAATGTGTGGATAGATATACACACACATTTAAGAAATTTGACTTAAAAAATAAATTCTTCCAAATAATTTCAACATGGACATTTGCAATATAATGACTTCAAATAGATTCTAAGTATTGAATTATGGACTCCTAAAAACTGACATGTTTTCTTAAAAAGCAACTGGCATCTAAGAAGCAGAAATTCAGGTGTAACAGCCAGGATCACTCGTAGAGTTTTTATTTGTTTGAGTTTATCAAATAAAAACATATCTATGGTCCCATACCACACAGACTCAAGCCACTGTTTAGGAGAGTGATTAATAAAAGCTTTACCTAAATCCATAAAGAGAAATTGGAGTCAAATCCTAATCCAAACACAAGCCCTGTTTGCAAATTAGAACCCAAATCCTAATCCTTCTGAGGCTAGTCCATCACTGCTTGAAATGGCATTGTTGTTCTGATTTAAAATCTAGGCTCTCACAACATCTTTAAAAAGTGATTGCTATTTCTTTGTATCATTAAACACAAAGGCTTTTAAATGATTTTTCCCTAAAATGTACTCATAAGTAGAGCTGAATATTCAGCTTGACTCAAAATGGGGAAGGATGTGCTTTAAAATACAACCATTTAACAGAAAACATAGTTAACATATTTTTAGTTCAATATGACTCATTTTTCAGGTACAAATTTCAGAGATGAACTGGAACTGACATAAGGCCAGGCATTTATATATATGATCTCCCTAAATTGATGGTAATTCTTGAGAAGTTTTATCAATTAAGATTAGGTTTGGCTAATATAAAAGTGAGATATGTCTTTTTTCTCTTGATTAAAACACAGAGACAGAAAATCCAAGACTGAGAGAATGGCTTCAGGTAATTTCCAGCTCAATTGCTCTACCATCCCTTTCTGTGGCTCCTGTTCTTATGATTCAAATCGTCTGCTAGAACCCCAGTCTCCCAACCACACTCCAGGTAGCAGATGGAGAAATGGAAATGGAGGAGAAAAGGGTATACTCCTTACCTTTTGAAGTAAGCACCTCACAGAAGCGTCATTTAACAATGTAACAATTCCATTTATGTTAATTCATACAGTTACAGCTAGTGACAAAGGTGGATGGAGATTGAAACAGTAAATCCATGTGCCTAGATCATTATTATTGTTTTTAATTAAAGAACAAGGGGAAAATATATGTATAAAGTGTAACCTGCAGCTTCTGCTACTGAAGTGTAGTGTACTAGTGCTTAGGACAAATACAATCTTGCCTGTGAAATTAAGATCATAATATTTGTGTGCCCTGGTTTGATGGGTCTGGGCATGAACTGCACTTTTAGCCATACCCCTGGACTAAGATGGGTCTGAAATAGTCTTTGACTTCTCCTTCCCTGATATTGCAAACTTCAACTCATCTTTAAATATTTAAATAAAATGTTTTTTAATCTTCAGAAAGCTTTCCTTTATCACCAGGTTCCATTCTAGTAAGAGTGACCTGCTCTGTCCTCTCCATTTCTATAACATATTTTGTGTTCGTTGAAGTAGAATGTGAGGCCAATATGGCTACAAGTGGCTGTTCAAAGCAGAGGTCCGAGTGATTATAGTTTGTTAGTTCTTACATGGTTCTCACACAAGATAACCTGTGAGGTAAGATTCCTGACCCTGCTTAGTCAATATATAGGAATCACAATAGGTCTGATGTTCTCAATCACAACATGCTTCCCATTGCAAACTAAGAATCTCAAACCAGGTTGAAAACATTTTGTGTGTGTGTAAGTCTGATGTCAGGATTCAGTTTGTTAGTGTGTTTCACATTGGTCCACTTGATTCAAAAGATTCTCTAAACTCATATTAGAACTGTGTTATGTTCTACCTCGAATGCTTGTTTCTTTTTACTTTTCCAAACTCTAGTCTGTTTCTCTTGCCTGGATCTAGAATATTTACGTATTTCATTCTTTAAAAACTAAGGACCTAACTTGGATCCACTACCTCCTTACATATGCAACATCTAACAACCTGATTCAGGCAATTGTGTTAGTGAAATTGACTACTATTTTTAATTTTGCTGGGAAACATGTAAACTGGACTGTCTCAGGCAAATGGGACCATATGGGAACCCTAGAAATAATGGAGAACCCAGAATACTATTATCTTAGAGAAAATATTTGTGGTCACTCTTCCACTGGGCAGTATTTTGGAATAAGTAGCAGGAGACCCTAATACCCAGAGCAAAGAGAGTTAATATTTTTTTTAAAAAACTCTGAAAAGCAGGACCAAAGAAATATTATAAAGGCATTCTGTGACACAGGCATGAACTTTTTGAGACTGTAATAGCTCCCCAGACTATATTGTTGTAAGCTTGATAAAACAAGGTGAGGATTTTTGCCCCGTTTTTATTTTTTGGTTTGTTTTTCTTTTTGTGCAAAGGCAGGGGGCATATTATATTAAACAGCCAGTCTTCAACATTGCAGAACCAAGAAACAAGTTGTACATTGCAGCTGTAGCTTTAGAACAAAACGAAAGCCTTTATGTGTGTTTATTACAGTGGGGAGAAAAAAAAGGCAGATATAGTCAATTCAGCTTCACCAAATTTTATATATATGTGTAAATTTATATACATATTTTATATATATATATAATATATATATATACTGACCCATATGTTAGTAATTACTAATTATTTATGACAAAAATTTGTAAGCAAATCTGATGTAATTTTTTTAGAGAGGAGCTTCTTTATGACAATAATTCATTTTATTGATACTTATTATCTACTCTATATTTCTACACTCTTAATGCCTCCCACAAATACTGAAACTCACTCTAAAAATCTAGCACCTTAGAATGAAAAAATATGGTGTTTAAAATAATGATTTAAAGGAGGGAAGTTGGTGCCAATATGTACGTTCTTATAATTATCCCAGAAAATTTCCTAAGGGTTCCAAACTGCCTGAAGTTCCATTAATCTGGGCTAGGCTAAATTAAACATAAGATAGTTCAGCTGTGTTTGTTTTTAATTTGCAAAGGAATTTAGTGTTCCCAAAAGTGAGGGACTAGCAAACCAGGCTTCAATCAATCAGGAATATTTTGGGCATCTCTGCAAGTAGCATTAATGGGAAAGACCTGCTGTTATAATCCACAGGGTCTTTGGCAGGTTCTGAAATAAGAAAAAGGGAAATTTATAAGAGAACATGAAGTCTAACAAGCTGGTCAAAGAAAGAAGTGGTAAAATATGAAATATTTAGCTAAGCTGAGAGGGTTCTAGAGTTGAAGGAGAATTACATCAGAGAGTCAGAAGGTTTTAATGAAATATTATTTTATAATTAACCTATAATTGTATTCATTTAATACAGGTACATAATTTAAAATTTCAACTCATACTATAAAACCTGTTAAGAATACATTTCCATTCTTCCTGACCTCTGTCATGTTACCCAGCAACAGATTTTAACTTGTTTCATGTTGTCTTCTGTTATTTAGCACTCTAAACTTTTATTTCCTTCTTAGCTCTTAACTGTCAGATATTAGCCCACTACAGCCTATTATGGAAAATAATGATTTACCTCATCACCTCCCCACTCTTTGGGAGAGTTACAGCAGGGATTTAGTTAAATAAATACTATGATTTTGTAAATGGAATTTACTTCTGAACCAAGTAATAGATTATGATTTTTTTTCTTGTACATGTTATTGTTTTACTGCCAACTAATATTTGTGTGTTTTAAAAATTCACTTAGTTTTTATTTACAGTGAATCTTCCATAATGCTCAGACTCATGGGTTATACCCATCTCAATAATATTTTCCAAATGGTCCAATACATGAAATAAGTTTTCAGTTCTCTTTTTTTTTCTAACAATCTCTTTTCCTATAGACATTTTACATGAATGAATTTACATTGGTTTCTAGGCCTGCTGCACAGCTATTATCCTGAGACTTCTTTTACTACTATCCTTTGTTGGACCTTTTGATTCGGGCTTCCCAATATCTTCTTTCTTTGTTTATATTCTTGCTTTGAGGTAGCAAGTCTTCCAGGAATTTCCTAAAAAAGAATGCTTATATGTTTAGCAAAACAAAACAACAAAAATGTGACAATTCTGAAGTCCTAAAAATACTTTTGTTCCACCCTCACACTTAAATGTTAGCTTGGCTTCTAAAACACTCTAAGTTAAAAATATTTTCCCCTCAAATTTATGAAAGCATTGCTTTATCTTTTTTCTAGTGTGTTGTTTATAAAATCTGATGCCATTCCAGTTCCTGACACTTTATATGTAAACTCTTCCCACCCCACCACTAAAACTCTTATGATAATTATAATAATAATAAATTCTTGATTACTTACTCTAAGATACTACATCATGAACTTTGTGTGCATTTTAATAATAATTTAATCCTCACAATGACCTTAGGTGATAGATATTATCAATATCAATCCCACTTTACAAATGAGGAAACTGAGCACTAAGACACCAAGTAAATTGTCAAAGTCATGCATTTGATAAGTGGTGCAGATGGGTGATGAATCCAGGTGGTCTGGTGCTAGACTCCATATGCATAACCACTCTACCATCTGCCTCTCTTTTTCAGGTGTTTTGAAATGAGTGCTTGGACTTTCAGTTTGGAGAAAACCTTCAGTTATGGGAAAGTGTTGTATGATTGGTTTTCTCTGTTTCATTCTATTTGTTGGATTTTGGATACTCTTAATTAAATCTCTAATTTAAAATTTTTTATTTTCCTTTTAACATTAAAAAATAGGTTTATCCTGCTTTTCAGGAAATTCTATGAATGATCCAACCTTTCCATTGCCATTATTATTAGTAGTAGTATTTAATTTCAGTGATCCTGTTTTTGATTTGTGAGGTCATTTCCTGTTTCCTGGTTACTCCTTTTATTATTTTTAAAAGCACCCTGCATTTGTTTCATAGATGGGACATCTTCTTTCTTTTAGGATACAAATTATACATTTAGGTTTCCTGCTCCCTACTTTGTTTCTGTATCCCCAAAGTTTCTTTCTTCTACTGTGTGCTTTGGTCTCTCTTTTTTAGGCTGAGTCTTTCCTCCAATGACCAGGGATTGTTGACAATTACCATGGATGACACAGTGATGAGCAAGCTTGATTATTGGAGGGAACCTCCAGTGCTGATATTTGGAATAATTGAATATTTCAAGATAAGAATTCTTCAATCTCGTGCTGGGGGTTCTAAATCTTAAAGCAGGAATTCTGGTAGTTAGGATAAAGGATAGACATTGAGAAGGGCTGGAGGTTCCACTGTTCAATACTAGACCTTTATATATTCTACTTTCAGCCCCATATCCCAGCCCTCTACTGAGCCTAGAGTCCTTGAGACCAAAGTCTGTCAGTGTTATTATTTCCAGAAACATAACACTCTTTCAATATGTATGTTTTGAGGGGAAGGGAGAAGTAGGTGTTAGTCAACTGACTGTATCCACATTTTTGACTGGTTTCTCTGTTTTGAGCTCCATACCTATTTCTTGCCTTACTGGGGTTCTAGCCACAGATTGATTCACTTCTTGCAGATAGCTTTCTCTATAGGCAATTAGACTATTGCTTCCTCCTCTATGATAAGGCATTTTCCACTCCTTCATCTGCTTTCTAACCCATGAAAATTTTTTGAAATCCTTTATCCACTGATTTCTTTTCCCTATTCTCTCTCTCTCTCTTTTTTTAACTTTTTTTATTCTATATTGGAGTATAGTTGATTAACAATGTTGTGTTAGTTTCAAGTGTACAGCAAAGTGATTCAGTTATACAGATACAGGTATCTATTCTTTTTCAAATTCTTTTCCCATTTAGGTAGTTACATAATACTGAGCAGAGTTCCCTGTGCTATACAGTAGGTCCTTGTTGGTTATCCATTTTAAATGTAGCAGTATGTACATGTCCCTATTCTCTTAATTTCTTTTTCTCTTGTAGATAGATTTGTTTACCAATTTAATATTGCCTTTCCTCTTAGATTAGTGGAATTTTAGGAGATAAATGTAAAAAAATCAATGTATATTTTTAAAATTTTTATATTTTTAATGTTGATGTGTATACTCTGTGCAAGTAAGATGATTACGTGTATAACAAAATATATACAAGACATATAATTAGAGTCATGTGCACATGTGGCTGTGTAATATATGATTGAAATAGTAAAACCCTCCATTATTTTTTTCCTTCTCTTTGTGTAAACTAGTTAATGAAGATTTCACAGGGGCATGGATTGCGACCTTTGTTCTGGGGATAATGAGTAATATAACCTGACATATATTAAAATGTATTTGGGCAAAGGACAAATTGCAAGGAAGTAAGAGGATGTCTTATCAGAATGGGTGAAGTGAGTGGAGAGGAGTGCAAACAGACTGAGAATCTTGAACCAATGGCTACTAATATGAAATATAAAATTGCATGACTTGAGTAATCACTGTTAGGAGAAGCTTAACATATTTATTAAATTCATACCATTACTGATACCATGTTACTAGCAAGTTCTCCCAAGTATCACTCTTTTGTCTCATATTCATATCTGTCCCCAGATTTCTCTGAGTTGTCCTCTTTTCCCCCTAAGGCACAAATCTTCACTTCCAGAGTGAAAGAGTTTCCCTAGATTAAGAAGAAAAGTTGGAGATAAATTTTAGAGAAAGGTGAAGCTGTATGGGAATATAACGATGTAAGGGACATTTAGATATATTAGGGAGCAATTAAATTTCTTTAAACATCTCTAGCACTCCTTACCTTGATTCCACTCCTAACTTGATTAGTTAACTCAATGCCACTAGGAAAAGAATGTCATACTGTACTATTTTATATTGCTAGTAGGGTGTATTTGAATTCTGTGATAATAGAACAATAGGCTGATTATATCTCAATCATGATAATTTTCAGACACACCATATACATATTTAGGTCTATAATATGTATATGTTACAGGAATACGGGGGCAAGTTGTCTTCAATACTTATCCTCAGGCTTAGAAAGAGAGTAATGCAGAGAGGAAATAAAATGATAAAGGATTGTCAGATTTGGGAAAATTATTCGTGTTAGTAAGAGTAGGGCACCTTCCAAATCATGTAATTATAGAATCACAGAGCTTGAGGAAACTTTTGATATCTACAGTTTACCTTTGTTTACAGATAATAATAAATGAACTTTTTACTTCGTACTGGATAACTATTCTAAATATTTATTACCCTTGACTCATTTAATGCCCTCAAAAATCCTATGAAGTATATTCGACTTTTATCATCATTTCACAGATGAGGAAACTGAGTCACAGAGAAATTAGGCAATTTGCTCTAGGTTACACAGCTATTGATGTTAAAACCAGGATTAGAATCTACAGAGTCTGACCCCCAAAAGACATGTGCATATGCATTTAACTACTATACATTTCCTCTCTTGAACAAACACCCAAAGGTAAAATAGGACTGGGATAGTTAATAACACACCAGGACCAAACTAAGTTTTCTTAGGCATAATTAATTGAATTAAAGATTGATATTCATGGCTATTGACCAGGACCTATGATTCTTTTCATGGCATTAGCTTTGCATGTTAGTGTTATTTATTCATTACTTTTCAGTAATGGTATTGGCTAACACTCAGTTAAACCTAAATATGGGACCACTGATTAAAGGGAAAAAAATGTTTACTTTTATCACAATCATTATTTTCTAACATTTGTTGTCTTCTATAAGCCAGGCAATAAGCTAGATAATTTACTTCCATTTCCTTATTTCATTCTCACAAGACCACTGTTGCAAGTATTATTATATCTGTTTTACATATGTGGAAACTTAAGGACAGAAGTTTAGAAACTTATGCAAGATCACAAAGCAATTAAGTTGCAGGGTTAGCCATCAAACCCTGATCTTTCAAACTTCAAAGTTCTTTTATTACTGTATACCTTGACTTTTTAAATAAATATTACCAATGAAAATTCATTTCGATTTTGAATATGTGCCAATTCTGTTAGCTAAAACACAGAGTACATTCATTTGTGGGACTTTAATTTGCCCTTTCTAAATGGCATTGCTATTAAAAAAATATTTGTCAATACAAACATTCCCTTGTGTGATATGCCTTATTGGGTGCACATTATCATTTCTGAGTTTCTATGCCTATTTTCTCCTTATTAAGAAATGTATGCACAGCTAATATTTACTCAAGAGATGAATTATTTTGCAAGTGAAAAATTATAATTGTTATATTCAGTCACATTTCAACCTTACCAGCACCAAAATGGAGTCTTTTGCTAGAAACTCTTTTGCAACGTTTTTTTTAAAAGCTCTCCAGCCAGCTTTAATGATTGTAAAATATTTAGGCATTTTTAAAATGGCGACCAAATAGAATAATGCATGAAAGCAATAAATAAATAAGCAGACAAATAACATCTTAAAGACCAACAGACAGTGGGGCTTTTACAAAAGAATCGACCACAGAGGTTTTAAAATCCTTTTGATAGTTTTTATTTGTGGTGGGGAGATTCTTAAACAGGTGAACCTCTCTGCCCTCGGAAGAGTACAGAGGAAGCAGTGATGAAGGGTATTAACAAACCAGCGAGACATGGTGACCACAATTAAAAATATTGAGCTTTCTGGAAGGAATATATAGTGAAATTACTCAATCTCCGGCTATGCCTCAAAACCCAGGTTATCTGTGGGCATACCTTCCCCCAAGGGAAATCATGTTCTTTGAACAATCAGGCATGTTCTGCCTCATTACTCTCTGCCATCTGAAGAGGCACCTGAAAGGATGTCTGGAAGAAGTATTCTTAAAGGGATTTTATGAAACCACTCATCAAGATAGAGTTGGGTCACACTGACACAATGCTCTTTGACTGGAGACATGTCCAACTCTGTTGAAATGAAGGGTTTACAAGAAGGGATCCTTTAGATTTTGAATTCCTTTCTCATTCTCTTTGCTTTCTCTTGTGGCAATGTTTTTTTTTTTTTTTCAAAAATATCCACATTGACATTTATATTAATGTCTGTGAGTTTTTTCCAGTAAGCAATTTTCTGCACTTTAATCATCCTCATATTTTAAAAATTTCTAATATGTCAAATTTTGGGCACACAATTTTCATTGATTACTAATTCATTTGGCAAAGATGCTACCTTAGACTTCATACTAATATGTTCATTGACAATGACATAGAAGAAAGGGCATTTAGACCTACAGAGAATTAATTAGCATGTAATTCTCAGTATATCATCTAGTGTTAATTAGCAGTTAAACCATCTTCTTGTGCATGACCTGCTGATTTCAATACAGTGTTCTATTTTGGAGACTCAAGGGGAACAAAACTTGAAAGGATACTTGGTCTTCTTTTTTTGAAAATGAAGTATGGAATCACAGCTCCAATTCTCCTGTGCTTTGTTTAACTGCTATATATTTTCCTCATTTTGTTCCTTTCTTAAATCTATGTCGTAAGTATTATGTCTTCCTTTTCTAATAACACAGTAGCCAGACCACTACTAGTTATTAAGAGGAAAATAAATATTCACATTTAAGCCTTTTTAAAGTTAGAACTTTTCCTAATTTTTTATTCACAATTCTTAGAGGAATGTTGAATATGATTGGTAGATAAATTTGTGTTTGAGTTCATCTTACTGTTTTCTGTTTTCTCATGTTTTTACGTACATATGTTTTAATGGCATACAACTCTTTGAAGCAGAGAAATTCATTGAGAAATTGGCTAGTCATCAATGACAAATAAATTCTGAATTTTCTTTTTCTTTTAATGTTTCTTTATAGTTAATGCAATGATTTTGTATCTGAGAATTTTGTTTATGTACATAGAGAAATAAAATAACTCATTTGAACAATTGCTATAGAAGGAAAAGTTTTTAGCACATTGATTTTATTCATCATAATAGATAACAATAGTGTAAGAGTGGCTGACCTATTCGAGTCATTCACATTTATCTTTGAATGGCATAATTAAATATGTACATATCTAAAATGTCAGAAATTCAGAACACTTTAAAAAATGAAGAAATGGCATTTCTATCTATTTGAAAAATGCTAGTATGCCAGCCAGGCTTGCTGACTCAGCATTCATGGGGTATTCTGTCTTCACTAATCTTCCTCCTTTGAATTTAGGCCTGGTCCTCCCCGTACTAGAGCTAAACCCTGGTCTCTGCATCTGTCTCTCTCATGACTATCACTTTGGTTCACAACTTTTTTAGGCAGGTAATAAGATCAGGAATGTCAAAATACATTATTTTTAAAAAAGCTTTCATGGCTTTTAGATTTATAATCATATTGAGAAGGGGTTCATTATGAAATTATCTTCTTCACCAAAAAGAGCAACTTAACATTTGGGCAACCCACAAAGCATTTTCACACATGTTATCTCATTTGATTCTCACAGAAACTCGGAGCAGGTATAATTACTGTCATTTTACAAATGAAGAGAGAGTCTCAGAGAAATTCAATGATTTCCCAAGGTAGTAAAGCTAGATAGATGGTGGTGAAATCAAGAATAACACTTAGGTTTCCGATTTCTACAACCAGTTCCTTTCCCACTTTATTATGCTTCAAGATATAGACCTCAAACTCTGTTTATTACTGACTCCCCTTGGGCTGGAGGACTTGGGAAATAATAAGGCAATAGAGAGGGTGAGGAAATGAAGAAGAGTAGAAAGAAAGCAGATCTGGAATGAATTTAATATAAAGTTTCGTATCACATGACATTCCTGCATTCCAGGGAGCAGGAAGTGTTTGTTCCTTGCTGCATGCTGGTTCTTAATTCCCTGGTCAGGGATCGAACACATGCCCCCTGCAGTGGAAACTCAGAGTCCTAAACACTGGACTTCCTTTTTTTTTTTTTTTTCCGGTATGCAGGCCTCTCACTGTTGTGGCCTCTCCCGTTGCGGAGCACAGGCTCCAGATGCGCAGGCTCAGCAGCCATGGCTCACAGGCCCAGCCGCTCGGCGGCATGTGGGATCTTCCTGGACCGGGGCACAAACCCGTGTCCCCTGCATCGGCAGGCGGACTCTCAACCAGTGCGCCACCAGGGAAACCCTCATATTACTTCTTAATGGCACTTTTAAAAAGAACTAAAATATTTTTATCTTCATTTTAGAATTTGTATAGAAACAGGCTCCTGACTCGTCTGAGACTGAGGCTTCATTCTAAATATCCTCAACCACTAAAAATTTGAATGCTGACTTCCTATGTTGCATATTTAAATTTATACATTTTTTAGGTAAGGACCTGGAACATATGAAAAGTGCAATATTTGTATAATCAGCCCCACCACTTTGAGTCAGTTAGAAATGTGAGATAAATGTATTGCAAATTCTTTGCACATCAAGCTTCTTGTTTTTAGAGCTATCTCATAGGGACAGAATAACATCTCAGAGTACTGGCTCTGGCTTCAGATGACGTAGGTTTAAATCAATGTTCTTCCAGTTACTAGATTCTTGACTTCCAGCAAGACAACTGAAGTCTCTGTGTCTTAGTCTGTTTTAAAAACTAAGTGAGGCAGCACACTTGTAATTAACCAGTACACATTGGCTATTACTTTTACTATCAAATATTCAAAGAGAATAAAGTGCCTAGCATCTTATGTCATCTCTTATAATAATGGTGTTCTGGAAAAGGTACTCTGCTCTTTATTCCTTTATTAATTAACTTGGTGTCACCACGGTTTCCATATTTCCATGTAACTCTTGGGTGATTTTCACCATATTATTTTAGATGTATATATATTTATATTTTTGTATTTGTGTATAATGTGGGTAAAGCCACATTCCCATAATATTTTCCAAAGTCTTTGAAAGTAAGGAAACCAGGGAATTTCATCAATTTGCTAATCATTTGGCTACATAATACCAAGTAATTGATTTTACTTTTTGAAATGTTTTTAGTAAATCTAATTGATATTATTTTCTTTTTACCTTATAATTGAGTTGACTGGTTGATGTTAACATTTTATTCACCTAGACCAAGTTAGGCATTTTTGGAAATTGTTTATTTTTCAGCCTCTTAATGTACCATTAATACATTTTTCTGCCAGTGGTTTGAAAATATTCATGCAGCTTTCAAAAATTCCTAATTTATTTCCAGGTAGGAGATCATACACTGGAAAAATCTGACTCAGCATGAAATATTTACAGTAAAAATTATTTTATCTTAATAAGTGTACTTAAAATGTATTTGTACAGAAAGTTTCTTTCCTTCTTCCAGCTTTATTTCTATTATAGCTTTTTTATTCAGCCTCTCACCTTGAACACAGGGAGTTTTATGAAGAGCTGTGATGTACTAGAAATAGCTACCTGGCTGTCAAAGTTATCACTTCAATTACAGATGCTAAGCCCAAATTTTACAGAGGTGGTCCTCTCATATCCTTTTCCTCCTCCTCCTCCTTGAGGAAATTATTCTAAAAATGTTTGGTAACTATTTCCTTCTTTCAGCTCAGAGTGACCCTGGTTTGGTCCTTGGAGAAGAGAAAACATGTTATTCGACACATGATTATAAAAACACAAGAGCTGAAAGAATTCAATCTGATTCACAGTTTCCAAATCAAATATTGCACACATCTAGAAAAAACTAGAGATAACAGTTTTTATCTCTCTCTGTCTTCCTCCTGTGTCTATTATCTTTGAATTATTTCCACCAACTTTTCATTCCTTTCAAGTCCAAAGTGCCAGTGAGATCTATTTCTTGAATAATAGTAGCATATTAGGGTTTAATGAAATGGCCTAGAAGTCTATATGAGTCATACATTTAAACTGGTTGGCTTCTTTGTTAAGTCATGGTAGGAAGAGTGGTGATAAGAAAGAAATTCTTAAAACATAAACGTTCTTTCAGTGATTTCTGAAATGTGTTGCTCTATAAAGTTGAAAACAATGTTTTACATTTCTTGCTGTACTGGGTGACAAGGCAAAGTGTAGTATATTATTTGATTTGGATAAGTTAAAAGTGATCTTACTCTTATTACAGATGCCCGAAGAAGGTGGTCTACAATTGTTGAGGTAGCCTCAGGGCTTTCTCCTGAGATACTTCAAAGAGCCTGATGGGATATCTTTACTGAAATAATAAGTATTTGGAGAAATTTATCTTTCTTTGATTTTATGATTCTGCACCTTTGGAGTTTTATTTAAAAGAGGTCTCTTTAAAATTACACACTGGTTCTTTTTAAAATAACAGTGTTTCTTTTTCATTCATTTCTGTACATTTAATATATTTTGCTTAAGCAATATGAGGTGGGATCTTTGTAAGGGACTGGGGGAAATAGCTTGAAATGGAAAGAACCTGCTTTCAAGGTATTTACCTATGACTGTTGAGTTGCAAGCAAGGTATAGATGGTGATCACTTTCATTTTTCTGTTTCATGTCATACAATCATGTGATAACATTTAGTTTCTTTTAATATTCAGGAAAATGAAAACATTTATATTCTGGGAAGATATGATTCTCATCATGTAACCCAAATGAGTTTGCTTTGCATTATTTTGATAATTCCTATTTCATCCCAATTTTAAAATGCAAATTATCTATTCATTACTTTTTAAACCCCATATTCACAAATTTTTATGGTAAAATACACTTGACATGAAATTTACTACTTTAACCATTTTAAAAGGTACAATTTAGTGCCACTTAATATTTACAAGGCTGTACAACAATCACTACTATCTAGTTCTAGACTATCTTCATCACCCACACCCATTAAGCAGTCATTACCCATGCTCCTTTGCCCTCAGTCTCTGGCTACCATTAAACTGCTTTCTGTCTCTATAGATTTGCCTATTCTGGATATTTAATATACATAGAGTCATACACTGTGTGGTCTTTTGTGTCTGGCTTCTTCACTTAGTATGATGTCTTCAAAGTTCATCCACGAGGTAGCCTGTATCATTATTCATTTCCTTTTTATGGTTGAACAATACTCCATTGTATGGCTATACCACATTTGGTTTATTCATTCTTCAGTTAATAGACATTTAGGTTGTTTCCACCAATTACTCTTATACTGGACAATACTAAATCCTCAAGTAAAATTTGAGCATATTTACTTGCTTCAAGTAGTATGCAAATAATAAAAATTCATTTGAAATGAGATGGGAATATTCCTTGGAATGTATCTTGGACTGTTCTATCTTCTTTTAAGGCTTCTAATCTAATGTGGTGTCTGAAATATAGACTTGGTGTTTTAACCGGTGGGGCTTCTATGCCTCTTCCTTACAATGTCGTAACTTACTTAGGTAATGGGTTCTTGACAGGCATTTTTTGTAGACGATTAAAGTCTAGCTATAAAGGAAAAGTTCTTTCTCATCAAATTAGCAATATGCCTATTCCTCTTATAGCACTGGGAAATAGAATAAAAAGATTGCATTATGTTTCATAATTTCAAAATATCCTAGAGTGAAATTTGAATTCATTGTTTTGATTCTGAAGATTCCACAGCTCATGGAAAACAAGTTGACAGCTTCAGACACGAAGCAATGACTTACCCCCAGCCTTGTGTATTACATGTTTTGAAACTGAAGGTCAAGGCTCTGAGGTTGCCCCATCCTCTTTCAGAAAAGCGTGATGTGACCTTTAACTCCACTTGAGAAGCCACTAGAAGCAAGTGGATGAGACCTCCATTTAATGTCTCAGCTGAAGGGCAGACAGGCAGAGCCATTATTAATACCCGACAAGCTGAGAACTCTGCCTCAGTGCAGCTAAAACCTCAGTGACGGGCAGCAGCAGTTTATAATTTATAAGGATGAAAATGGATCGAGACTTTTTTTCTGGGAAGAAAATAAAGTCATAATGAATTTTCAACTGATGCTTAAGAGCCCCTCAGGGCATTCCATTAATGAGGATAAGAGATTACAAGGAACAGATATAGATATGTAAAAATGTTGAATTAACATGTTTTTCCTTTCTTTAAACCTGAAAAAGCACATAATGTCCTTTTAGCATATTTGACAAACATATACTTAAAGTTAAAACTGTTACTTAAAAAGCCATAATACTATGTGAAACCATATGGTAAACAGTCTATCTTGATGATTACAAACTCTGATTTTATGACACCCTAGGGATATCATAAACTTGAAAATTATTTTTAATTAAAAAGGCGTAGTAACTTCAATGTAACACATTCTCTGTAGACCAGAATTCCTGTTAAAATAGACTTACTTTAGCCTCTGTCTTACATGGGTTTTGTACCAAAAAGAGTTTATGTTCGATGCACTTATAGAAACAATTTAAAGAATTGGCATTGGAGCCTGCATTAAATCATTTATTCACATGTTCTTTAGGACTGAGATAGCTACAAAATCAAGTAGCATACAATAAGATACATCAAGTCTGAAATTATTGAGAATGTTTGGGTCAGGAATCATATATCTAATTTTATATCTTTTTTTTCTAAAAATGGTTTTTTACTGTCTCTCATAATATTAGAAAGTTGATCTATTCTCAGGAAGAGAATGAAATTGTAAATCACATCAATGGTGTGTGTGTGTGTGTATGTGTGTGTGTGTATGCATTTGTGTATATACATATTTTTCCTTTTAACACATTAAATAAATTGAACACATTAAATAACACATTAAATAAACAAAACCATTCAGTTTTATTAACATATATTAAGTTTACAATAGTCTAAATAAAGACTTTCAAAATCTCTGTATGATCCTTGATCAAAAGACAGATTACAAGCATTCAAGAAACATTCTTTTTCTTCTGATATAAGGACCTGAGAATTGTGTTTTTCAAAACAGAGGCTAATTATTTAGTAAACATGGAGGTACATCAATTTTATGACATTTTAGGGAAGGGTTACCTATACTTTTCTTGGATATCTGTGAAGATTGCTTTGTTTCAACCATATCAACTAATATTGATAACCTCTAACTTTTGCTATTATGAAGATGCATTTTGGATTTTAACAAATTGTCAACTTTTTATCCTTAAAAAGCAATTGGCAAAACACTGTGTATGTAGTACACACACACATATATATATATCCAGTTAAGACCAGAATACCAGAATTTCATCCTCCCTTTGCATAATGAAAACCAAGAGTCCTCTTGGAGACATTCTTCCTCTTATGAAGTCAATTTTAATTTTAGATGTGCATCTAAGTTACCAAAAATGTGTAAATTTTTGGTTGATTTGATCCACCTCTAAAACATGCCAAATAAAGTCCTTCAATCTTTCAAATGGTATGTAAAACTCACCAATAGAAAGACAACGAAAATAACATAAAATAAAATGGAAACTAAGAAATATCATTTGCTATAATAGCCAGCTCTGAAGCTAACATTTCTCTTACAATACTAATGAGTGAATGAAGAAAAGATGCTCTTCTTAGTATATTTCTCAACTTAGCCATGTATTAAAAGTGAAACAAAAAATGGCCTGAGCCTTTGTAACTAAGACTGTTCTAAGAATTAATTGGGAGAAACCATCATTTGTACACTCTTGCCATGTATATGGCTGAAGGTCTCACCAGGAACTTGAAGAGGCCAGAGAATACTGTATAAGCACATGTCAATCCTTTCCCACTTTGATGTAAAGATCCATTAGCCTCTGGAGCAACAGCCAGACAATGAATCATAGGCGTGCAGTTTTACATTGATCTCATGTACATTTTATTTATATTTTAACTTGTTTCCTTTTAAAACACAGTAATTCTTAACCCTTTGTATGATTTTTCCTTAATTCGTAGTGATTTTTCATTCCCGGTGAACAGAAAGGGAGATCTACAAGAGAGAACTATTAAATTAACCCTACAAAATGTGCTGGCTGTTCAAGGTAATTGTTACCCCTCTGTCTCACATTCACAAAGTTACATGCATGAACAGTTACAACAATAATAGGACTAAAGGCATTGACCATACAGAGCCATCATTCTTTAGAAGTTTACTCAATCGTTGTACAAACATTGTTTTACTTCTGCTTCATGAATTCTCAAATATATATGACACTACTCTTTCTGCATTGAGAAAAACGATCTGTGATTCCTGAGGCACTTTGATTTTATCATTCACTCATCTACTTGTTCAGCCTTCAGTAACTGTCTGCTTTACTGCTACTGTGCTTGACATTGGGGATTTAAAGTAAAACATAGTCTCTGACTCCAAGTTGCTCCCAGGATAGTACAAGGTGACAGACATGTAAAGATATAAGAGGAATCAATTATTATAAAGCCTGTCATAAAAGTATGTATATGCACTACTGTGGAGAAGAAAAAAGGAAATGTTTATTTCTACCTAGAGTTGAATAAGAATGCATAGAGATGAAGAATAATGCTTAATGGTTATTGACAATTGAAAACTGAAGCAAACAGAAGAAAGAGTAAGTGAAACTGAGCACACTAAAGAGAAAAAGAGCCTGAAAGAAAAAAATACGGTAATAAAAAAATGAAAGAAAGACTTACAGGGGATTATTTAAGGTTATTAAAAATAACTGAAAATAAATATTTTGATAAAAAATTCCTTTAGAATTTTAAAATTTGTATTCCAACTGATGACTGATCAGTTATGGTATAGAGTCTCATTGGAATTTATGTAAAAATTCTGATTTACTTTTCCTAACACAATTTTGGAATAATACCCTGGAATCAATAATTTCTTTTAGCAGATGTATTATTTTAGTCTTATTAATTCTGTAATAATAACTGTTCAGTCTTCACAAAAATGGAATGCAAGTTAAAATACACACATGCTTTAAGCCCATTAGACCAGTGTACAGACTTTTTAAGTGGCTAGTTGGATATTCCATAAAAATTTAATTAGCATTTTAGAATCAGCAGCATCATGCTTCTTGCATTAAATAAATTCATTCAAAATCTTGGGTATGTAGTACTGGCAGGAACCATTGATAACAATTGGAACGAGACATGATTTCCTTTAAAGCACAGCTTTCATGTTGACTGATATGAAAGGCAGAGATTTTCCGCTGCTACATTTTTTTTTAAATTTCTATACAAATTAAAGCAGCAGACTAAGTTCTTAAATGTCAATTTTTATGTCAAATACACTCTGGCATTATGTAATATGTGTTTTCTACTTTAAGAATATTTTCCAATGATAGATCTTTCAGACTTTGCAAGATTATGGAAAAACCTCCAAATTTCATCAGACTCCATGGTTTGTTAGTTATTATGGGGCTAGGTCATGGAGTATCTGGCATGAAGAGCCTTAATCCTGAAATTTAATAGGCATAAGTAAAACTGTCATTAAATTATATAGTCCTTATTTTTAGTCCTATTTTCTTTTTTTCACAAGTGTCATGTATTTGGGTTTTATTATATGCAAACAAACACACTATTAAATATAGAAACAATGGAACTTGACCAAGAGAAAAAATAGCACGCTTAATAGAAATTAAACCCGTAAGTAAGGTATGAAATTTTAGCAGTTTTAATCAACAGGTCAAAATAAAATAGAATTCCCCACAAATTAAAGAATTAAAGGACTGCGATCATGAGTCCAAATAGAATAACTAAGATAGAGCAGATTGATTTCCAAAATGTTCAAATAGTTGCTGAATTCTTTGGCTTAACATAACAATACATTCCTGCTGTGATAGTGTGTACATCATCAATTTAGTTAAATGGAACTACATTGTCTAGTTTTTCCTTTCCAGCTTAGGTTTGGCCACAGGAGAGATGTCTGTGAGATTTGCAAGGCCAAAGTGAAGTGGCAGCCATCACTCTCTAAAGGTCAGTGAAGCTCACACACATTGTCACTGATCTTCTGTCTTACAGAAGATGGTGTGGTGCAACAGCAAGAATTGCAGACTCCAGATCCCAATGGATCTACTCCTCAGTTTCTTCAAACTGTGGGCCAGGTGAAGAGCATCAGCTTCTTTTGCACATCACTACATCATCAAATGACAGGCCATGAGTGGCCAATTTGTCTTCATGATTTGCTGTTGTCTTTGCTTTTCCTCTGCATCATGCCTCACTTTTCTTCTTGACTGCTGTCTCTCCTGATCTATGGTAACTTCATGTTCTCATCAGTTACTTTCCACAGTACCCACAACTGCATACAATGTACTCCCTATAATTGGTCCTTTATTGTATCACTTAGAGTTGTTCTTCCTCCCTGACTGAACCTTAAATAATAGAGAAATTTATACCAGAGAGGGATCTAGGGGAACAGAACCTTATGAAAACATTCTTTGAAATGGCTCTGTGCTTTCTGGAATTTGTTATTTGATCTAATTATATTTCAAGACATTGATGATCCCATGGACAGTGGTAAAGTAGACATGAATCCATGGCAAAATGGTTACTTAAAATATCACCTGTAGACACCTGTAATAAAGTATCTGCAGAGGAACTGGGTGACCATGTAACTTTTGCCACAGAATATTTTATAAAAATAAAGAGCAAAATAAGGTTGTTTTGTTGCTTCTAAGTGTTCTAGAAGACTTGGGGAAAGTACATATGAGTTCAGAGTTTTAACTTTCCTGTTAAGGAAAAGAGAGGAGAACACTTCTAAGTCTGCCTTAAATAAATCTTTATCTCCTATAGCTGTAGGACTGAGATTTCTGAAAACCAATCCCAAAGTCTAAAGCTGTTTTTTGGCTGAATTAAAAATCAATTAAATGTACAACTTCAAAGGATCTTTTATAGTAAAGTTATCACATTCATTAGGAAGAAGTTTTTATCTGAAAATATGGATAGGATTATACAGAACAGATTCTAATGAAGCTGGGGAGCTTGATTCCTAAATACTCCTCAGCCTCCCTTGCTGTGGAAACAGACTTTCTTCCCTTGTTCGAAAAAGTTAGTCTTATCCTACCCAAGGAAACTGTAATGGCCAATCCTGAAGTAGTTGAATTACAGGGGACTGCTAATTCTCTTCATAACATACCCCATAACCTCCCATTGCTTCTAGACTTAGACTCTAGCCACAGTGGCCAAGATTTTAAATGTGACTTATGCGAAGGAGGAAACCACACTGAAGTGCCTGCAAATTTTGCCAATTTGTATCATCATAAACCTGGGGAACATGTATGGAAATGGATCCTATGGATGTTATAGCAGGTTAAAGAGGATTTAATGTAGGACTTAGTTGAACTTGTTGATATGGATACTATAGGCAGAGATTCTAGATTAAATTTGAAATCTCACATGACGAGAGTGGCAGATAGGTTAAGAAACTCATTCAGAGTTACAAAACAAATACGTAATGATTTCAGGATCTGAGCCCAAGGAGTCTGGATCCAGAGTCCTTATTCTTAAGGGTGATATTGTTAGAGACAAGAGGCTGTGGCTTCAGACACATTAGAGACTATAGATTTAAAAGGGCAGTTGTAATAAATGAGACAAGAAAGAAAGCCCAGGATTTAGCTACTAAACCTCAAATTATAGTTATATTTTTCATGAAGTCTTCACAACACTTTTTCTCTGTTCCATATGCATTTAGTCAAATGGTTGTCCTTTTTAAAGAACAAATTATATTTATTAAGCGACAAGAATATTTCCTGAATCCTCATCATATCTTGTTAAAGAGGAGATCTGCAGTAGACCAACAATATAATGTAAATATTATGATGAATAATTAGGAAGCAGAGGAAATGTTAAATCAAGAGAGGGTGTGGGGAGAGGGAGAAAGAAAGCATAAACCCCATTCTTAAATATGTCTATGCACTTGTAATACAGTTTATATTTTCACAGTGAGATTGATGTATATATGTGTGTATCTGTATGTGTGTATGTAAACATTATGCTGTAACCTCAAACTAAACTCTTTGAGAGATAGAAAAAGCAGAACATTACTGTCTAGATAACCAAACTCAGACCAATATACACAGCTTTCCAGGAGTGAGAGCTTCTACTTTCTAGGTAGAGGTGCTGAGTGGAATAGGCAGATAAAAGAAATATATTACTGTAAGATGTTTCATCTAAACTAACCTAATTGGGAGACACAATTCTTAGGTTGTACCTGGATATTCTGAGTGCACAGATGAAGCTGACCCATATACATGAAAGTAATTTCCCTTTAGGAATACACTATTTTGTGACATTTCCTCTGTCTAAATTATTCTTTGGATCTTCTACTAAAGAGGAGATAAATAGACACATAGGGTCCACCTCCAACTATGTTTTACTTTATTTGAATAGTTTTTGAAATTATTACAGCAGTTTTCTATTGTTGCATAAAAATTACCATAAACTTTGCAGATTAAAATAATAAACATTGCTGTATATGAAAAATCCACAGCTAACATTATATTCAGTGAAAGACTGAAATCTTTTCCTTAAGATCAAAAGGAAAAGAATGATCACTTTTTCCATCTCTATTCAACATAGTATTGGAAATTCAAGCCAGAGCAATGAGTCAGGAAAACGAAATAAAAGGCATCCAAATTGAACAGAAAGAAGTAAAATTATCTATGTTTGCAGGTAACACTATCTAATGTATAGAAAACCCAGAAGACACCACAAGAAACTGTTAGAACTGATAAACAAATTGAGCAAGTTGCAGAATACAAACTCAACACACAAAATCAGTTGTGCTTCTACAAATTAACAATGGACAATCTGAAAAGGAAATAAAGAAAACTATTTCATTTACAATAGCACGAAAAAGAATAAAATACTTAGGAATTAGTTTAACCAAGGAGGCAAAAGGCTTGTGCACTGAAAACTACAAAACACTGCTGAAAGAAATTAAAGAAGATACAAATAAATGGAAAGATATCCCATACTCATGCGTTGAAAGGCTTAAGATGTTGATACTCTCAAAGCTATCTACAGATTCAATGCAATGCCTGTCCAAACCCCAATGATGCTTTTAGTAGTAAAAGAAACCCTTCCTAAAATTCATATGGAAGCTCAAGGGAACCCCAAAAGCCAAAACAATCTTGATAAAGAACAAAGGTGGCTGTCTCATACTTCCTAATTTTAAAACTTACTACATTTGGGAGTGTATATATGTTGATGCTACTCTCACTTCAACCCAGCTTCCCCCTCCCCCACGCCGTGTCCTTAAGTCCATTCTCTATAACTACATCTTTATTCCTGCCCTGCCACTAGTATTGTGAAGCAATTATACACCAATAAAGATTTATTTAAAAAATAAATAAAAAATAAAACTTACTACAGAGCTCCAGCAATCCAAATGGTGTGGTAGTAACTTGAAGATAGATATAAAAATCAATGAAATAGAATAGAGACTCCTGAAATAAGCCCTCACATATATGGTCAAGTGATTTTTGAAAGGGGTGCCAAAGACATTCAGTGGAGACAGGACACCCTTTACAACAAATAGTGTGAAAACTGAATAGTCACATACAAAATAATGAAGCTGGACATTTACCTATATCATATACAAAAACATTTCTATTCTGAGTAAGTTAATTTATAAATTTTACACAATCCAAATAAAAATATCAATAGGCTACTTTTTGTGGAACTAAACAAGTTAACATGAAACAAAGCAAACTTGTGAGAAAAGACAGGAAAACACTGAAAAACAAAAACCCCATAAGAAAATGTCTTCCCAGACATTAAAATATAGTATAAACTCTATAATTAAAACATTGTGATACTGGCATATGAATGGACAAACTTTGCATTAGAACAGAATAGAAAGTTTAGAAATAGATATAATTGCACAATTTAAAAAACAGATATAAAAAAAGTCCCTTAAGTATAGAAAAATACATAAAACCTCACTCATATCAGAGAAATGCAAATTAAAAAAACTATGATATCATGTCTCACCTATCAAATTGTTGCAAATTTAAAATAATAACAGCACTTTCTATTAGGCAAGTGTCTGGGGGACCAGGTATTCTCATATAATTTCTGGTAGTCATGCTAATCAGTACACGTTTTGTGGAAAGGAATCTGAAAGTCCATACTGATGTCAGTCAATCAACCAATAAACATAAATAAATAGGAGTAAGAAAGCTTTTCCTTACAGTAGAATGGCAACTAATAAACGTATATGTATATGTATGTAGGGTTTGTGGGAGAGAGAGAGTGAGAGAAGGGAGAGAAAGGGGGGAGATGTGGGGAGAGGGAAGGGATACAGAGGACACAAAACTCGGTTACATCAAATAGCCTTCAGTGGAGCTGGTAAATCTGAAAGTTGTGAGAAAGGGGCCACTAGTTTTAGGAGGCTATTCCAAACAATTACCTGTAAAAAGATTTTTCAAAAATTCGAACTAGTAATGTGGCAGTAAAAATAGGAAGAGGTGTAAACAACAAGTCTGAATATTTTCAAGTTATTAACAAGGAAAAGTGGAAGATACTGATGAATACTTGGAATAGCAGAGGGTAGGGAAAATGATTTGAAAAAGAAAGAGATGTATTACACAAATTTTGGGAAAAAAAATTTAGTAAGACTAAAAGGTTTACCTTTTAATACTCCAAATAGAGAGATCTAAGAACCTAATACAAATTTCTAAAAATGTTTTGGAGGGGATTTTTCTCTGGGAAAAATTTACGTCAGGTAAAAAGGATACAACACAAATTTTTTTTAAACTTTCTATAGTTGACATTTTTAGGACAAATCTCTTCTACTATTTAATAAACTCCTTAAATCCAGGCTTTATTATACATAAAATAGTCTATTCTCTAAAAAATGCAAATAAAGTGTATTTTATTATTTATATATGGTTATTTTACTCATAGCCCTACTTCATTATCTGCCAGATTGCTGAATTAGAAGAGAAATTATATTTTAAATCTATATAAACATTGTTTTTAATGTAACTATAAGATATAATCACAATTTTATACCTGTATAACTATGAAAAATCACATACATCAATGGGTGATTTCTATCCTAAAGTACAGTAATAACTTGTTTGCTATGCCCCATTAGTGAATCTATGTTTGAGCACTAGTTATATTCAAGCAGAACTGTTTAAAAGTTATGGGAATATCAATGTAGCAGATAATTAAATGTGTACAGAACCTATTAATGTGTATAATTAAGACAGAACATCATTGGAGTCTATTATGAAATTATAATATCCTGTAGTCATCCTGAAAGGGACTGCTTGTCATGTTGTATTGCTTAATTATGGCCAAGTAGTTCATATAACTTGAAGTTACAGTGATTAAAACAATTAGTATAGGGTTAGGCCAAGTTATAAAATTAAAAAATCTAAATGTGAGCATAAGAATTAGATTTTAACATGTAACATTTATTTGGAAATGGATTAAATTTATTCTATTGCACTGTTTTCAATTAGCAAGAGATGGCAGTGCTCCATCCCACTTAATAGCTGTTAGTGCATAATATTGGAAAATACTTTTATGTACTTTAGAACTGCTAAATCTAAATGGAAACTTATGAAAGGAAACATGTCAATAAATTTATAAATCATGTCTCTTAATGGCTGTGTATCCTCTATGCCTCAGTGTCCTGATGTGTAAAATGGTGATAATCTATAAAAGATTTTATCATGGGCTTCCCTGGTGGCGCAGTGGTTGAGAGTCCGCCTGCCGATGCGGGGGACGAGGGTTCGTGCCCCGGTCCAGGAGGATCCCACATGCCGCGGAGCGGCTGGGCACGTGAGCCATGGCCGCTGAGCCTGCGCGTCTGGAGCCTGTGCTCCGCAGCGGGAGAGGCCCGTGTACCGAAAAAAAAAAAAAAAAAAGATTTTATCATGAAGATAAATTATAAATATAGTTATGTACATAATTGTATATTAATATGATATATATCTCAGTATATGTATGTGACATAATAAACAGTGATTGTAAACTATTATTATTATTGCTGTTACTATAACTACTATTATTACTTATTTATTATCCTTTTTTCTTTTACACATTTTGACTATCTACTTAGAACGCAGAAAATGACATTTTATTGCCTTACTGATTTAATACATTTCTTCCTTTTACAAGTATTATGACTAATGGATTATGGGACTTGAATGATCCTTGAAGTGGGGTCTACAAATGGTGTGTGAACTAAGTGATTATAGAAGTAGTTTTTCTTCATTTGTGTCATGGTCCATTTTATACAAAGAACAGGAAAGCTTGCATGTTCCACCATTTGTCTTCACAGAGACTCATGCATAAGCTAACACATGATGTTTAGAATTTATCTTATTTTTTAGAGCCTTTCAGAAAAGGAGATTATATGAATCCCAAAAATTTCCTCCTCTCTCTCCTGCAACATCAATTTTTCTCTTCTACTGGTGATTTTTGACAAGGGTGGTATCATGGAGTGGTGAGGGTAAAACTATGATTGGAATGGATTCAAGAGAGAAGGGAAAAGAAAAATTCCTAATGTGGGAGTGTATATTTGGGGTAAACTTGTTCTAAAGTGAAAGATAGAAATATGGAGGTAGAGAAATGCATAGAATAAATGGAGAGGTATTGTTTGTTTGTCTGTTTGTTTTCTAATATGTTTGCCTTCACAATGAGTCTAGAAGAGACAAATTCATTTGATATGGAAGCCTTGTCTGAAAAGGTCTGAGGGAGAAAGTGTCTATCAGAGTAGTCCACAAGAATGAAAAAAAGAGGGGATGTACATGCCCCACTCTTTCCCATTTCCCAATGGTCAAAGCATGCCCTAAGAACTTCCCACTCCCCTAGCTTTTTGGACTTGTACCAACCATCCTCTTAGGTTGTTGCTCAGGAAACCAGATCCCTGTCCTGGGATGCGAAGCTCCATCCAAGACTCAGAGAAGTGATGAACTGGAGGTAGGACATGAAGGTAGGGAATCCAAAACTTGCAAAAGTTTATGACCCAAATAGTCCCTCACACTTGGTGTACTTAATTCTCCTTCCCTGAATTATTTTTCTCCTTAACACATATTGATTTGTTTGTTGTCTACTAGCCTGTCCTAGAATGTAAGGTTTGCAAGCCATGGGTAGGGGTCCAGGTACTATTTGTTCTTGTTTTTGTTTTCACTGCTGTATCTCCAACTCCTGTTAGATATTAGGTGCTCAGGAAATATTTGTTTACAGAATGAAGCACTCTAGGAGATTCAGTTCAACTTGTCCATATTGGAAAGGGTATATCAAAGCAGAAAGTCACATGCAGACGAGTTGTACTAGAGCCAGACCAGCAATACCAGGCAACCAACCAAAACACAACCTTCCTCCTTCAGATCTTCAAGTTAAACATCCATTTACCAATTCTGACAATATTCAGGATTCACAGAGCACAAGTCCTTAGAAAAGAAAAATCATTAAAAAACAGAACTTTCCTTTTTGGTTTGGGTTTGAAAGATCTGAAAGAGATCTTGAATATTTCTTATATTTTTGTACTCAAGAGACGCAGAGGTGAATTTCACTTTGTAAGTCTCTGAAACATCAAATGAATGCTGAAAATGCATTCAAATGTGACAAAAGCAATCCCTATCTAAACAGTGCCTAAAATGAAAAATTTACTCTGGTTTTAGCCCAGTTGAATTGGTCAGAGCTGAAAATTCCTGTTCTCTTCCTAGCCATGTGTGGACTTTGAATTTAACTACAGGAATAACAGATATTTTGGGTTTGGTTCCAGACTACGGCAACAAAGTGAATATCGCAATGAGGTAAGTCATACAAATTTTTTGGTTTCCCAGGGCATATAAAAGTTATGTTTACACTATACTGTCATCTATTAAGTGTGCAATAACATTATATCTAAAAAGCAATGTACATAACTTAATTTAAAAATAATGCTGTTGCAAAAATGGCACCTATGGACTTGCTTTATGCAGGGGTGCCACAAACCTTCAATTTGCAAAAAAATGCAGTGTCTGCAAAGTGCAATAAAAATGAGGGATGCCTGTATAAAGTATTTGTCACTAGTATGTATGAGGCAGCCATGGTAGCAAATATCTATCCATTTTGGCTTGAGGTTGCACATTACAGACAAGAGGATTTTATTTCCTTTAACAATGTACAGTGGTAAAAGGAAATATGGGAATTTTTCCAGATTGATTGTTTTCATAGGCCTCTGCATCCCAACTTGTAAGCCAATTGGAAGATATATTTACTTTAATGAGAACATGCTTTCCTGTAGTGAATTTTTATAGCAAGAAAATGGAGATGTCATTGCTAACGGGGGGAAAAAAGACCTCTGAGGTCTCAGCTCATCCAGCTCTCTTGATTTGAGTTGCCACTAACCACTAAATTAATGCAAATATAGCTTAATGAAATGCTTCTCATACTGTGATCATAAAATATCCCTGCAAAATACCACTCTGCACTTAATAAATAGGAGAACCAATCCAGAATACTCCACATACCAATTTTCAAAAATTATGAATATTTCCCACAGATTCCTCAAACACTCAAAAGATCAACACAAGCCTCAAAGGTCAGTCTAATTATAAGATGAATTTGGATTGATTTGCAATCAACTCTGTCAGATGGAGAGCAACAAATTCAATGATGATAATTCTGGTAACAGTGAGACCATATGACAGAATACCAGATAAAAGCTATGTTAGAAACTGTGTTCATTGCATGGCGCAGATCGCAGGGCCCTCACTGAAGTGAAAGTTTTCTTCCCACTCCATTGGACCAGTTTCTCTGGGAGTATACAAAACCAGTGATACCTAACGTGTGCGTCACAGACCAGGGAAGTACTGACGTTTAGAGCCAACATTTAGAAAGCTTCATAGCAGTTTGACTTGTTATACTATCTTAATGCATGATTTTTTTCTACTAACTAATTTTCCAGTATTTTACAAAAGATTTAGAATGCACTGGATTGGAGACTGCAAAGTAATAATAATAATAATAATAAATCAAAGATAACTTGAGAAACACTGTCCGAGTGTGTATATTTGCTTTGAGGGAAAACCGGAGAGCACTTAACTGAGTGTGAGCCAGAGATGATTTGCCTGAAATGTACTGTGGGATATGAGGAAGGAGAATAGAAAAATCTAATCTGTCCCCGCAAAAGCATTATTTGGAATTAGATGCATAAGACTCTTAAGATCAAGCCAAAATGACAAGAGGTAGTGATATTTGAAGAATAGACTATTGGAAGTTAAAGTGATTTTGTAAGTGTTAAAATATTTTACAAATATTTTTATTGTGTGGATTTTTGGAATTAACAGAGTAGAAAGCAGTGTACATTGGATTGAAGAAAGAGAACATTATCATAGATTTTAATAATATAAATATTCTCAGAATATAGAAACTATGTCACCCTCTTAGAGTATAATCAGTGTTATTAGCCACTGTTCAATTCACCAACCTGTAAAAACCAAGTAGATTTGGAATTTCTGAAGCCCTAACAAAGTGTTTTGGGCATACAAAGAAGTATTAAAATAGAAAAAAAAATCTTACAAAGTTAGTTATAATTCCATATAGCAGGGATGATTTGCAGGGAGTATAAAAAAGAAACTTTGAATATTTAGTTGTCCATTGAGTTAGATGGATATGATAAAAAGAAGATACTGAATCTGACAGTGTCTCTGTCCACCATGGAAACTCCTTTTATCCTTCAAATTTCAGATCAAATGCTATCTTCTGTGAGAAACCTTCTCATAATAGCCTAGGTAGACTGCCCTTTTAATATACCATTTTATCAGTTATCATATTATAATAATTTATACAATTTAAAAAAAAATACAGTCTGTAACCTGATTGCAGGCAGGCAGATTTTCTCTTTTCTTATCCTTGTAGTTCTATTTCTACAATCTGGGAATTTCCTTGAACTTGGTACTTTCTAAATAATTAACAAGAGCATTCTAGGCTCTGTAGAGCAGGAGTCATATATGAGAGTGGATAAATGGCAAAAACATTAACGATGATAATGATGGATAACATATTCAATGTTTACTATATGCTAGGCACTGTTCTAAGCATGGTACAAGTATCAATTCATTTAATCTTCCCCTCTGTGAGTGACAGAAACTCAACATAACTGTGGCTTAAACAAATGAGAAGATTAATTCTCTCATATAAAAAAGTCAAAGATGGGCTTCCCTGGTGGCGCAGTGGTTGAGAGTCCGCCTGCCGATGCAGGGGACACGGGTTCGTGCCCCGGTCCGGGAAGATCCCACATGCCGCGAAACGGCTGCACCCGTGAGCCATGGCCGCTGAGCCTGTGCGTCCAGAGTCTGTGCTCCGCAACGGGAGAGGCCACAACAGTGAGAGGCCCGTGTACCGCAAAAAAAAAAAAAAAAAAAAATGTCAAAGATGAGCACCTGTAATGGAAAGGTCGTGTAATGAAGAGGTTAAGTCAGCCCTCCCACAGATAACAGATAAAATCTTGAGAAAGATATATTGTTAAAAGAAAACCCCAATTTCTCATGTTATAAAGACATGAGAAAGTATTTGAAAGCATACAGAAGACAGAACAGAGTTTACTCTTGAAACACTTCAACTAGAAAGGATAATAACAAGATAACAAGAAACATAATGCAAGTTTGCACTTTCTTGTTCAAGTGCATCCCCAACCCTGGTGTCTACAGGGGACAAAACTGCAAACTGACTTCCTCCACTTGAGGTGGTAGAAATGAATTTTAAGGCTGAAAAAGCAGGTAGAAAATTAAGGGAGATGTTCTGAATGTGAGAGAGCTGACAAAGAGCTAAGATCCCAAATCTAAAAACCCTCCACCCAAATAACTGAATGACTGCTAAACTATGCACACACAAAAAAACTTCTGGGAATTGGGTGAAAACAAATGAACAAAAAACAAAAACAAGAAGAGATCGGAAAGATATCAGTTGAAATTAGTGAATTTTGTTTCATTGTTTTACTTCTTCACCTATTTTTCTTTTTAACTGAACACATTCCCCAGCTATTTGCAACTTGGTCAGACGAAAGTTGAAGAAGTCTTAATGGCTTGAGGTATAGGAAGACAAAAGCAAAGACTGGAAGAGAAACCAAACAATTAGAGCAGATTTTCTTGATTTTCACCTTGTCAAGAAAATCATAGACAAAGTGAGACCTGAAATGTGAGTGTATAATTTGCCCAAATCCTTGGTGGACCCCAAATTATGCAAGCCTGAGGGAGTTCACGAAGGGGCCAGGCTAGATAAAACAAAATAAACCAGCAGCTGAAACTGTAATAATTGAACAGATATATCAGCTACTGCACACTCTGTGGGAGAGAGTTTGTAGTTTGAGTGTATGTGATTAGTCGCCACTAGAATTAAAAAACAAACAAGAAAAGCTAAGTGTTCTCTAAAGAACACGGCAGGATTCAGAATTACTATTTACCTGCAATATCCGGTTTTCAACCAAAAATTATTAGATACCCCACCAAAAAAATAACCCCAAAGTGTGATTCCTATTAAAAATAAGAATAACTTCAAAGCAGTTACTATGTTATGTTTGAATAATTTTTAAATGGTTCTAATAAGGAAACAGATAGGAAATCTCAGCAGAGAAATGAAAACTATCTTAAAAATGAAATTTTTAAAGATGAAAAGTATAACTTAAACAAAAATTTATAGAATGATCTCAACAGCAGAATGGAGCTGTCAGAATCAGTAAAGTTGAAATTAGAGGAATAAAAATTACCCAGTCCAAAGAATGGAGATAAAATGATTAGTGAAAAGTGCACAGAGCCAAAGAAATCTGAAGAGTAATACCAAACCGTTCAATATATATATAATTGGGGTCCTAGAAAGAGAGGAGAGTGAGAAGAAGGCAAGAAAGAATGTGTAGAAGTAATGAATGGAAAATTGACAAATAAGATTGAAAACATTAATTTACAGAACCTAGAAATGCAACGAACCCTTACCAATATCAACAAAAACAAAACTTTCCCAAGTACATCAGAGTTAAACTTCTGAAAAGCAAAGATAGTGAGACATTCTTAAAAGCACATAAAAGAAAACAACACTTCACATAACAGGAGGAATGATAATATGTTTAATAAATGACTTCTGTTCAGGACCAGTGGTGGTCAGAAGATATTAGAATAAAATATTTAAGGTAGTGGTGATGAAGAGAAAGCCTGTTAACCAAAAATTCTATATCCAGCAAAACTATCCTTCAAAATAAAGATGAAATAAGACAATTTCAGATAAACAGAAATGGAGAAAAAGTGTTTTGAGATAGACCTTTGAAGTGCTAAAGGAATTATTCAGGTTCAAGGGAACTGGGAACAGATAGCAACCCGTATTTCCAGAAAGAGATGAAAAATACCAGAAATGGTAAATATATGAGCAAATGTAAAAAACTGTATCTAGGAAGATTTATGGTCCCTCAAAAAGTTAAACACAGAATTACCATATGACCCAGTATTCTACTCCTAGATATGCACTTCAAAGAACTGAAAACAATTATTCATACAAATACATGTACACCTATGTTCACAATAGCACTACTCACAATAGCCAAAAGGTGGAAACAACCCAAATGTTCATCAATGGATGAATGGATAAACAAACTGTAGTACACACATACAATGGGATGTTAGGCATACATAAAAAAGAGTACATGCTACAATGTTGATGAACCTCAAAAACATTATACTAGATGAAAGGAGTCAGGCACAAAAGGTCACACATTGTATGACTCCATCTACATGAAATAGCCAGAATAAGTACATCCATAGAGACAGAATGCAGATTAGTGATCGACAAAGGCTTTTGGGGACAGGGAATGGGGAGCATCTGCTTAATGGGTATAAGATTTCCTTTGGGCATGGTGAAAATATTTGGAATAGAGTTGTTTGCTGCACAATATTATGCATGTATTAAATGTCACTGAGTTGTTCATTTCAAAAATAATTTTGTTATATGAATTTCACCTTAATAAGATATTAAAGAAGTCTGCAGTATCTATAAACTGTTTTCTTATTATTTATTAATTTGTAACATATCTATTAGAGTACATAAGAAAAACAAATAACACTATATTGTTAGGTTTATAACATATATGGCTGTATTATATATTACAACATTAGCACTAAACATAGAAATAAATGAAAGTTTCCTACATTTTACCTGAACTTAAGTCTGAAATAATTTGGTTTGTAATAAATGAAAGATATTTATTTTAAATAAATAAAATAAATAAATAAATAAATAAATAAATAAAACCAGTGGTCCTCAAACATTTTGCTCTCAGGCTTTAACACTCTTCACTGTTATTGAGAAACTGAAAAAGATTTTGTTTATATGGCTTAAATCAACCAAATCTAGCCTACTGGAAATTAAAATTCAGAAAATTAAAATATATTTATCTACAATTCACTTCAAAACAGCAATAATGAACACAGTAATTGCAAACACAAAAATACATCTTATAAATGAGAAATAACTAAAATTTCCAGAACAAAATAGGAAAGATATGACTCTTTTTTACATTTTTCTAAATTCGTTAATATAGGACCCCTGGATTTTCAGTTATGGTTATGCATTTGATCTGTTATAATAGGTTGGTTTGAACTATATGAAAAAAATGTGGTCACACATATATAAGTAGCTGGAAAATGATGACTATTTTAATAGGCCTTTTCATGTAATTTTGGATATTCTTCTATTATTCAAAACCAAAACTCTACAAGTGTTAGTGTCTTAAAGTTTCTTACAGTACTATACATCTGACACTAACATAATACTGTATGTCAACTACACTTCAGTTTTAAAAAAATTCATTATAATGTCAAATCTGAAACTGTAGAGTGAAAATTTCAAAATCCATTGGTCTATCTTTTATCTTGAATAAATATTTTAACACATGCATGCTATTGTAGCATCATTGTATTGGTGATCTGGAAAATATTGGGTCACTGAGTGATATAAGTTTTTCAAATATTAACACATTTTATTATATAACATAAAAATGAAATTTACTAATATAACCATTAGATTCTTCAGAAAAGTCTTTGAATAATGGGATACAGTCAAGTTCACAGTGGCAGGTATAAGTTTTTCAAAATTCTAAGTTTTATTTGGAAATGATGTTTATCTTTAATAGTAAAAACTTTCAGTTATTTTCCTTGAAATGATAGGCTTGTATCATTCATTTTTAAGAAAACATTTGCCATATCTGTAAAAAACCCAGTAAACCAATATCTCTCATGAATATAGACTCAAAAATTCTTAATATAATATGAACAAATTGAATTAAAAATATTTAAGATGAATAATGAATTATGACCAGTTGGGGTTTACCCCAGGAAAAAAACATTACTTTAGCATAAGGAAATCAATTGATGTAATCTACAATACTTAGAGAATAAATTATGAAAGTCATATGATCATCTCAATAGAGAGAGGCAAATTATTTGACAAAATTTAACACATATTTATGAAAAACTTTCAGCAAATTAGAAATAAAGGAAACTTCCTTAGCATATAAAGGCACATCTACCAAAACCCCATGGCTATCATCCTTTTTTTTTAAATGTCTTTTTTCAGTTGAATGAAAGATTCTTTAAATTCTATAGTGCTTTATAATTTTCTAAAGTTTCACACACATGATTTCATATAATCCCATAATAACTCTTTTCTCCCCTTACACTTATTTGCCCTTCCCCCATTCTTCCTCCCCCCTGGTAACCACTAGTTTGTTCTCTATATCTGTGAGTCTGCTTCTCTTTTGTTATTCACTAGTTTGTTGTATTTTTTAGATTCCACGTATAAGTGATATCATACAGTATTTGTCTTTCTCTGTCTGACTTATTTCACTGAGTATAATGTCCTCCAAGTCCACCCATGTTGCTGCAAAATGGAAAAATTTCATCATTTTCTATGGATGAAAGTATTCCATTGTATATAATACATACCACATTTTTTTATCCATTCATCTGTTGATTGACACTTAGGTTGCTTCCATATCTTGGCAATTGTAATAACTCTGCTATGAACATTGGGGTGTATGTATGTTTTTGAATTAATGATTCGGGTTGTTTTTTTTTTATACCCAGGAGTGGAATTGCTGGGTCATATGGTAGTTCTACTTTTAGTTTTTTGAGGAACCTCCATAATGTTCTCCACAATGGCTGCACCAATTTACATTCCCACCAACAGTGTAAGAGGGCTCCATTTTCTCTACATCCTCATTAAGATTTATTATTTGTGTTCTTTTTGCTGATAGCCATTCTGAAATGAGGTGATACCTCACTGTGGTTTTGATTTGCATTTTCCTGAAGATTACAGATGCTGAGCATCTTTTCATGAGCCTGTTATGCATCTGCACTTCCTTCTTGGAAAAATATCTATTCAGTTCTTCTACCCATTTTTAAATTGTGTTGTTTGTTTTTTTGATGTTGAGTTGTATGAGGTGTTTATATATGTTGGATATTAATCCCTTGTTGGTAGCATTATTTGCAAATATCTTCTCCCATTCAGTAGGTTGTCTTTTCATTTTGTTGATGGTTTCCTTTGCCATGGAAAAGTAAGTTTAATTAGGTTTCATTTTTCCTTTTATTTCCTTTGCTTTAGGACATAGATCCAAAAAATATTGCTTCAATTTATGTCAAAAAGTGTTCTACCTATGTTTTCCTCTAGGAGTTTTATAGTATCTGGTCTTAGATTTAGGTCTTTAATACATTTTGAGTTTATGGTGTTAGAGAATGTTCTATTTTCATTCTTTTACAAGTAGCTGTCCGATTTTCCAGGCATCATTTACTGAAGAGACTGTCTTTTCTCCATTGTATTGTATATTCTCTCCTTCTTTGTCATTTATCCAAGGAATGCAATGATTTTTCAATATTTGGAAATCAATCAATGTGCTACATCACATTAACAAACTGAAGAATAAAAGCCATATCATCATCTCAATAGATGCAGAAAAAGCTTTTTATAAAGTTCAATATCCATTTATGATAAAGGCTCTCCAGAAAGTGGGGATAAAGGGAACATACCTCAACATAATAAAGGCCACATATGACAAAACCACCACTAAGATCATGCTCAATGGTAAAAGCTGAAATAATTTCCTCTAAGACCAGAAACAAGACAAGGATGCCCACTCATGACATTTTTATTCAAAATAGTTTTGGAAGTCTTATTCACAGCAATCAGAGAAGAAAAAGAAATAAAAAGAATCCAAATTGGAAAGGAAGAAGTAAAGCTGTCACTGTTTGCAAATGACATAATACTAAACATAGAAAGTCCTAAAGACAGTACCAGAAAACTACTAAAACTCCTCAAATGAATTTGGTAAAGTTGCAGGATACAAAATTGATACACAAAAATACATTGCATTTCCATACACTAACTATGAACTATCAGAAAGAGAAATTAAGGAAACAATCCATTTAGCATCACATCAAAAAGAATAAAATACCTAGGAATAAACCTACCTAAGGAGGCAAAAGACCTGTACTCAGAAAACTATAAGATACTGATGAAATAAATTGAAGATAATACGAACAAAAAGATACACTATGTTCCTGGATTGGAAGAATTAATACTGTTAAAATGACCATACTACCCAAGACAATCTACAGATTCAATGCAAACCCTATCAAAATACCAATGGCATTTTTCACAGAACTAGAACAAAAAATTTTTAAATATGTATGGAAACACAAAAGATCCTGAATAGCCAAAACAATCTTCAGAAAGAGGAACAGAACCAGAAGAATCATGCTCCCTGACTTCAAACTATACTACAAAGCTACAGTAATTAAAACAATATGGTACTGGCAAAAAAAAAATAACACATAGATCAATGGAACAGAATAGAGAGATTAGAAATAATCTCACACACTAGGATCAATTAAGTTATCATCCTTTTCATTGAGAAACACTAAATGTTTTTCTTCTAAGATCAGAAAATGTGATGCTTATTTTCATTATTTCTATTTAACATTGTACAAGAGATTCAAGCCAGTGAAATAAGGGAAGGAAAAAAAAAGGTAATGCATATTGTAAAGGAAGTTGTTAAATTATCTTTAATTTACCCTGTACCTAGGAAGTTCTAAGTAATCTACAAAAAAGGATATGAGAACTAATAACCAAGTTTAGCAAAGTCACAGCATATAAAGTTGATATCCAAAGTAATTCTGTGTTGATTTATTAACATTAAATATCTGTAAGGGGAAATAAAATACATTTCCATATACAGTAGCATCCCCAAACATGAAATACTTAAGAATGTACTTAACAAAATGTACATAGATACCATTCATTGAAAACTACAAAATATTGCCAAAATAAAGAACTAAGGAAATTGAAAGATATACCACCCTCTTGGATTAAAAGGCAGAATATTATTAGGATGTTATTTTATCCAAATTGATCTTTAGATTCAATGTTAATCAAAATAATCATGAGCATTTATGAGGAAATATACAAGATGACCAAACTTTATGTGGCAATGCAAATAATATATATTAGCAAAAGCAGTGGTTAAAGAAAGGAACAAACTTGCAGCACTAACAATACCGGATTTCATCACCTACTATAAAGTCACAGTAATGAAGACAATGTAATATTTGAAAAAAGTATATTATTATAGACCAATGGGACAGAATACAGTCCAGAAATAAACTCACTCATGTGAGTGATTAATTTTTAACAAAGTAGTCAAGGCCATTCAATGAGGGGAAGTAAAGTTTCTCAATAAATAGGGTTGAAATTACTGGATATTGGCTCTTATCTCATACAATTTACAAATTTTTAAAAGAATCATAGACAAATGTAAAAATTAATACTATAAAAATTTGAAAAGGAAACATAGGAGAAAACCTTTGTAAACGGGGTAGGCAAAGATTTTGTACATAGGAAAGAAAAAACACAAACCCTAAATGAACAAATTTTATAAATAAAACTTTGTTAAAATTAGAAATTTCTGGTCATTAAAAGACTCTATTAAAATATAAAGCAAAGTTACAGACTTTGAGAAAAATATTTCTGTTATATAGACATGATAAAATCTTTTATAAAAAATAAATAACTCTTACTACTCAATAAGAAGGCAAGTAACCCAACTTAAAAAATGGGCAAAAGGGGGGCTTCCCTGGTGGCACAGTGGTTGAGAATCTTCCTGCTAATGCAGGGGACAGGGGTTAGAGCCCTGGTCTGGGCTCCCTGGGTCCCTGAGCCCTGTGTCCCACATGCCGCAGAGCAACCAGGCCCGTGAGCCACAACTACTGAGCCTGTGCGTCTGGAGCCTGTGCTCCGCAATAAGAGAGGCCATGATGGTGAGAGGTCCACACACCGCGATGAAGAGTGGCCCCCGCTTGCCACAACTAGAGAAAGCTCTCGCACAGAAACGAAGACCCAACACAGCAAAAATAAATAAATTAATTAATAAACTCCTATCAGCAACATCTAAACAAAAAACAATGGGCAAAAGAGTTGGACACTTTACCATAAAAGATATATGAATGGCCATTAAATACATAAAAATTGTCAACAATGTTAGTTATCAAGGAAACACAAATGAAAACCACAATGAGAAAACACTAGCATAACTAAATTGTAGTAACAATGAGATTCCATTACAATGGCAAAAATTATAGACTAACCACTTCAAATGTTGGTAAGGAGATGGAGCAACTGGAACTTTCATACGTTGCTGATGTGAATGTAAAATAGTACAATGCATTAGAAAACAATTCAACAGTTTCTTAACAATGACAAAAAGTTAAGCATACACTTACCATAATATCCAAGGACTTCACTCCTATTTAAACAGAAAAAGCAAAACATGTCTCCTCAAAGCCTTATACTTAGAATGTTCGTAGTAGTTTTATTTATGATAAGCAAAATCCAGATATAACCAGTTCATCAACAGAGGAATGGATGACTAAAGTGTAGTATGTCCATATAATGAAGTACTCTTCAAGATTAAAAGGGACATACTACTGATGTATGTAACAACTACTAACACATGAAACTATGTTATGCTGAGTGAAATATAACTGGCACAAGATACTACATATGCTACTATTCTTTCATATGAAGTTCTAGAAAATAAACAGCAATCTATTTTGAAAGAAAGCAAATTTGCATTTACTCTGGGTGGAAATTTGTGAGAAGAAAGTATGGAATTGACAGTAAAAGAGCCCAGTAAAAATTTGGGGGTTGATGGAAATGTTCTGTATCTGATTGTGGCTATAGTTACATCAGTGTAATCACTTGTCAAAACTTATAAAACTCCAAGTTTAAAATGGGTGCAATTCGTTGTATGTAAGCTACACCTAAAGAAAAGATTACATTTCTTTATAGAAAATAAAACCACAATACAATAAAAATAGAAATGTATAAAAATTATTTTAAAATAAATCCAAATATAAAGAGATTAGGACTAATCTAATGTTGCCAATGGGGTCAATGGGGTCCTATGTTCCCTCAATCTTTTTACTTCACAATCTTCAATAATCTTTCTTCCCATGAAATAAGTTTTCTCAGTCTCCAGTCCTCTTGTCTGTGTTTCAGTCAGCACAAAGGAAAGAGCAGAGGATGCCGTGCTTTCTCCTTCCCTCTAAGGACATGTCTTAAAACTGCTTACATCACTTCTTATTCTGTCCTATTGTCCAGGACATGATTACATAGCATTAGTGGCAGTAGAAGTGGGAAATGTAATGTTTACTCTGCATGGCCATTTACTCAGCTAAAAATTTGAAGTTCATTGCTAAGGATGAAGGAAATAACTACATTGAGGGAGTAGATCTCCTCATCACAGTTCTATTCTTTCAGACTTTTTTATATGTAGAGGTCATTTACCAATTTAGACTAAAGTAAGAGAAATTTCTTTGTGTATATCTTCCCTGCTATAAGACTTCATGTTTTTCTATAGAGCAGTACTTACCACAATGTATGGTAGTTGTTATACATCTTGCATGTTTAAAATACTGGATTTAAAGGCAGAAATTGTATCTTACTCATTTTTTATGGTTAGTACTTGCCAATATTTAGATAGTGATCATTTAGTAAATGTTGTTGATGTTTTCCTGACCAAATTTCATTTCATCTGAAAACTAAGGACAATTTTTATCCTAGGGATGACCACCATGTATAGACCAATTGCAGCCACTGGATAGCCTCCCTCACTGAAATTTTTATATGCAAGAAAGACTTATTGACAAACATTAGTAAGTGTGTGCTGATAGTTCAAATACATGTTCTTCTTGGATCAATAAAATATAATTTTTGGATCTAAAATTTAAGTGAGAAATTCAGTATATACATAAAAGAGTTTAGCAACATTCTCCAAAGCAGAAACTCATGCCCTACAATTTTACACGCAAAATCATGAGTTGTTGCTGGTAACATTTGAAATAACAATGACTTCTTTTTAAAAAGATTTTTTTATTGGAGTAAAATTGCTTTAAAATGTTGTGTTAGTTTCTGTTGTACAATGAAGTGAATCAGCTATATGTATACCTATATCCCCTCCCTCTTTGACCTCCCTCCCACACCCCCATCCCACACATCTAGGTCGTCACAGAGCACCAAGCTGAGCTCCCTGTACTATACAGCAGGTTCCCACTAGCTATCTATTTTACACATGGTAATGTATTTACGTCAAACCTAGTCTCCCAGTTTGTCCCACTCTCCCCTTCTCCTGCTGTGTCCACATGTCTGTTCTCTATGTCTACATCTCTATTCCTGCCCTACAAATAGGTTAATCTGTAACACTTTTCTAGATTCTACATATATGCGTTAATATACGATATTTGTTTTTCTCTTTCTGGCTTACTTCACTCTGTATGACAGACTCTAGGTCTATCCACATCTCTACAAGTGATCCAATTTTGTTCCTTTTTATGGCTGAGTAATATTCCATTGTATACATGTACCACATCTTCTTTATCCATTCACCTATCATTGGACATTCAGGTTGTTTACATGTCCTGGCTATTGTAAATAGTGCTGCAATAAACATTGGGGAATATGTGTCCTTTTGAATTATGGCTTTCTCAGGGTATATGCCCAGTAGTGGGATTGCTGGGTCATATGGTAGCTCTATTTTTAGTTTTTTAAGGAACCCCCATACTGTACTCCATAGTGGCTGCAACAATTTACATTCCCACCAACATTGTAGGAGGGTTCCCTTTGCTCCACACCCTCTCCAACATTTATTGTTTGTAGATTTTTTGATGATGGCCAGTCTGACCAGTGTGAGGTGATACCTCATTATAGTTTTGATTTGCATTTCTCTAATAATTAGTGATGTTGAACATCTTTTCATGTGCCTCTTGGCGATCTGTATGTCTTCTTCGGTGAAATGTCTATTTAGGTCTTCTGCCTATTTTTTAACTGGGTTGGTTTTTTTTTTTTTTTTTTTTTTGATATTGAGCTCCATGAGCTGCTTGTATATTTTGGAGATTAATCCTTTGTCCGTTGATTCATTTTCAAATATTTTCTCCCATTCTGAGGGTTGTCTTTTCATCTTGTTTATGGTTTACTTTGCTGTGCAAAAGCTTTTAAGTTTAATTAGGTCCCATTTGTTTATTTTTGTTAACAATGACTTCTTTATACCTTCTGAAGTACAGCCAATGTGAAGCAGTTCTGCATGGACTTTTATAGATATGTGTTAGGGTTTATTATATATCTCGGTTAGAGGTACCATTTTAAGTCCAGTGTTAAATAGGTATATACATTTACAATATGTCAAAGAATATGGTGTCATAAACAACAGTACACACAGGCAGCAGCACAGTTTTTATGACCTTTGCCTCCCCCAGGATATCACAAGGATGTCCTTAAAATTGTTGCCACTAAGCTAGAAGAAAGCTTAGGCTAAAGCATTCACAGATCAGCCATAGGGTCTATATTGCATGTGTCATTTATTTTACTTCAACATAGAAATTGTATTAAAAGTCATAAACTGGTAATTCATACCTAAGGTGATTTAATGACCTTCCAAAGACTTGTCCGCAGTATATGTCTATATGTACCTGAGGAGAGATATCTGGGTGGATTGGCAATGGGAATTCTTAAGGCAAAGGGACAAAGACAGAAGGAGGTAGACAAAGCAGAGAGCAGAGTTAGCCAGAAAAAGACATGTGGTTTAGGACTGGGAGGTATCTGAGTGACATAGTGGTTTTGTCTGCCATGTGCCATATGTTATATACTATTTTATTCTCTTCTTTTCTATTCAGAGTCCTTTTTTCATTCAGGAAAAGGAAAAAGTTCCAGAATTTTAAAAAATAGAAATGAGAAACAAGCACATGTAGTACATTTCTAAATGTTTTACAGCTTCCATATTTGAAAGCCAAAAAAACAAAAAAAGAGAGAGAGAGAGAAGAAAAGATTCTTAGAACTTGGGATTTACTTTAAAATATCTTTCATATCTTAAAAGTTTGTAAACCTAAATTTGTGGCTGAACAGAGAAATATATTCCTAGGGTATAGGAAATTCAAGAGTTCTTTTCTTACAAGGGGGAGACAGTGAAAAGAAATCACTCTGTGTATAGCACATATTGTGAAAAGAAGACCAATAGTCTTACAAGCCAGAGGAAACCTAGAGGTCCATGTCCAGCTCTAAGGTCACTGAGAGATTTAACTTTACAGAGCTATTGAAGGTATTGTTAAAAGATAAACTGAGGCATATTAAAAAATTTAAGAGTTTATTTGAGCAAAATTCGACTCGAATCCAGCAGTCTAGTGGATAGAAAGGAGCTTCAAGGAGCTGTACAAAATGAACAACTTTATAGCCAGAAGGGAGAAGAAACAAGAAAGTTATACTAGGCTAAAAAAAAGAAAAAAAAAAGGATAGTGATTGCAAGATTACTTTCCTTTAGTAACTTTACAATGGACAGGGGATCTATTAGGCAGACTACCTCACTAGTGCTGATCAGCTGATTCCTGGTTGACTGGTTTAGGATTCCATTTCTGGAGAGGTGAAACTGTAATTAAGTCTTGGTTTGGTGACATGGGTCTCAGCATAATTGACTCCATTTTGGGTCTGTTGTCTTGTTTTTAACAGTATTCATGAATTTTATTCTTTCTTAGATTAAAGGGCATGGTGCTCTGGTGTCAAACAGAAAGACAGATTTTAGGTTTTCCTTACTCTGATTTTAACTTCCAGAGGTAGTTTACTTACTTTTCAAAGACTTAATATGGTCTTGGCATTTGATAGATATGATTAGATACAGATACAATTGTGATATGTTGCAACTAATAAGATTTTTTTTAAAAGTCTAGGACTTAGTAAGTTTGACAGCTGATATAGGCCCCTAAGAATTTTTATTAATGACAATTAAGTCAAATGAAGTTAATTCTGTAGTTAACAAGAACTTTCTGTCCCAGATTTATAAATAGATTTTTTTTTACTAACAATCCCTAAGACATTCTGCATTTTTTTGCCTCTGTGTGGGAGGACAGTATTTTTTCAGGTAAAAAGAATACAGTTATCCTTATGGGAGATACAACAATCTCACACATGGAGAGAGGACAGAACTCTAGTTTTCTAGTAAACTAGAAAACTATGCAGTCATTTTAATCACATAGTCAGCTCCTTGAGAAGATAGGATCTAGCTACCATTAAAGGTTGAGTTCAAGTCTGCCATCATTTGCATCTGTTTGGTAGCCCACTAAGTATTGTCTTCAGATGAGGCAACTGGTATTTTACTGAGTGTCCCCTGGAGATGCCAGATAAACTATCAGAGAGTAGGTTTAGACTCAGTAACTGCTAAGGAAATGACTAGGACAATAGCATTTCGAATGAAAATGCTGTGAATGGTCAGTATAATAGTAGATTTCCCAACATTTAACAATGTGTATATTGATGAAACAATAATAGGTTCCTGTTTGGGGTTCTTCCTCTAAAAAAGATGCCTTTGTTTTGTCAACACAATTAACTCAAACTAACTTAAATTTCATGCTTTTTTAATAGCTGCAGAAGGACAAAATAAGTGTAGTGGAAATAATGTAGATTCTGACAGACTTGGTTCTGAATCCTGGCTCCACTGTATTTTTAGCTCTGTACCTTGGATGTTTAGTTTACTTCTTTGAACTTCAGTTTCCTTTCAAGAAAATTGGAGTAATAATAATAAATACAGAGCATGGTTTCAGGGAATATTATGTGAGAAGATTAATATAAAGAGTTTAACATCTTAACTGACTCAGAGATGTTTCCTGATCCTTAGAGGTAATTGATCCTGTATAAATCTGCTTCCATGACCTTTTTTTAAAAAGTTCAATTTTTCTAAAGAAATATTTTACAGAATTCCAAGACCAATATGTAAAACAAATCCACTCACCCATCTTTTCTGTGTTGCATCACCTGAGTTTAGAACTGTATTTAAAACATTTCTGGCACTCTACTTTCAACTTGAAGACACTGAGTTCTTTTAATTAAAAAAAAGAAATCCTCAAATTCCCATAGATGGTAAGGTCTCTTATCCTTCAGTTCAGTTCATCCTTTTGTCCTGCAATACACTTGTGTTCTATATTAACATTAATTTAAATATTCTCTTTTAATAAATAAGGTAGAAAATAACCATCGTGTTGAGAATAATCTCCAAGCATATTTGCAAACCAAATGAGAAAACTGGTTTTATAAAACTCTATAAACTTTAAAACAGCAATATATAATGTGGTTTTCTTTCATTTATATTTTGCTATTATTATTGCTACATTTAGGCATGAATTTTAGAGTCAAATCCCAGTGTCATATCTGCCATCAACATGACACACATTTATCTTTGTGAGTTTGTTTCTCTATTTGTAAAATGGGGCAAATAATAGATCCTTATTTGATTGTTATGATATATTATATATAAACCAATCAACATAGTGCTTGGCATAGAATGGACATTGCACACATGCATGCATAATTTGATTGGGCACTCAAAACAGTATTTAGATATTACTTTATCTTTGAAACATCTGTAACAGGTAAATAGGTAGCAAAATGATAATTCCTATAATTCCAAAGAAAAATTAAGATTAAGGTATTAAAATTAATACCCTCTCCACAATATTCAGGATAATTACATTGCTATCACTAAGTATAGGATGAGCATTTCGTTTCAGTATTCTGTTCCTCTAATTGAGGAATTCTTGATTTTGAAGGCTAAAGGATCTCTGCAGATCATGTAATGATATAATAAGTATGATGCAAACCAAAGAGTAAGAATGGGAAAGAGAATTACTGATAGCTAATATATAGGCTTAGCTGGCATATGGCATAATACATGCCATTTCCTGTTCTTAGTGTTTTACTTCTATTAAATTATTTAAGTATTCATACTCCAAACAACCCTCTGAGGAAATTTTTATTAATGTGATAATAATTTTACATATATAGAAATGGAAATACAGAGAATTAAAAAACCTGGCCTAGGGCTTCCCTGGTGGCGCAGTGGTTGAGAGTCCGCCTGCCGATGCAGGGGACACGGACTCGTGCCCCGGTCCGGGAAGATCCCACATGCCGCGGAGCGGCTGGGCCCGTGAGCCATGGCCGCTGAGCCTGCGCGTCCGGAGCCTGTGCTCCGCAACGGGAGAGGCCACAGCAGTGAGAGGCCCGTGTACCGCCAAAAAAAAAAAAAAAAAAAAAAAAAACCTGGCCTAGATTATATAGCTGGTAGGAAGAACAGTGAGGGTTCTAACCCAAGGTATCTGATTCTAGAGATGGCTGTGCTGGTAACCACTATATTCAGCTGCCTTTCCAATGTGAGAGCATTCTTGTAGCAATTACTCATAAGTAGACATCTACATCACTAAAACTGCTGAACACTGGATCTTTTAAAATGATCAAATCTGACTTTATTAATCTCTCCTTAATTATCCTTTTTTAAATCAAATGTTTTGTTGATATGTCTTTCACTGCTTTTATAACAGAGAAGGATGTTCTCTAAAACTTTCTTGCAGAAATTGTTTTCTGAGCTGGAACATACCACGTAACATCTTCATTCATTCTTTCATTTATTCTCAGAGAGAGAGGAAAAATCTTGTGGCCTAGAAGCCTCAGGAAATAAAGAGGAGGTTCTCAAAGGCCATTTTACTGACTATGAGATACTCTCTGGCAAGCACACAGACCTCTCAACTTCAGACTCTCTCCTCTTAAACATGCTGGAGATGATAAGAAGGGATGATTTGGAGCCTGGGAAGAAGATAATCTAGGTTGTTCATTTTGTGCTAGAAGCATTTCTTTAGACTTCAGATGAATGATAAAATAAGGTTGCAAGAAGAATGTAGTCCCTGGACATTGATGATAAGGTGAATAATTTAAATGTTGTAAGGGACTGAGTCTGGTGTTAAATAATATAGGCCCTTTTTGGCCCACATTTTTTTTTCTTCTTGTAATTTCTTATTTGCTAGAGAGAGAACACAGTTTAGTAGAAAAAAATTAACCTTCTGAACCTGTAATGGATAGCATTATAAACATTTAATTAGGAACCTCTTTCTAAGTTATTTTTTCTTGAGATATAAAATTGCTTCATATGAATCATTACATAATTCTAACGTATTTTGGAGTCATATGTATTAGATGTTGAAGAATACCATATTTTGATTCTTCTTCTGACATTCTTCCTGACACATCTTGGTGCCTACAATATATGTTGGATATTTAATGAGTTATCTCCAGGGTAACATGCCCAAAAGAGAACTTGTACTTCCTTTCCCACTCAAAGTCTTCTCTTCCTCAGTCTTCCCCCATCATAACTAATGGTATCACAATTCACTCAGTAACTCTTCCCCCAAAACTATAGAGTCACCTTTGATTCTCCTCTTTCTTTCCAATGCCACTTCCAATCCATCAGCAAGTTTTCATATCTCTACAATCTCTTTGGCCTCTTCTTACCACCATCTTCATTATCCCTATAACCTATGTCACTAAACTCTGCCCTCTGGCATATTACACCATTTCCATAGTCCTCTTGCTTTCACTCTTACTCCTCCACATGGCACCAAGTGTGAACTACTATACATAGAAAATCCTAAAGACACCACCATAAAACTACTGGAGCTCATCAATGAATTTGGTAAAGTTGCAGGATACAAAATTAACATACAGAAATCTGTCACATTTCTATACACTAACAATGAACTATAAGAAAGAGAAATTAAGGAAACAATCCCATTTCCCATTACATCAAAAAGAATAAAACACCTGGGAATAAACCTACCTAAGCAGGTAAACAACCTGTACTCGGGAAACTAGAAGACACTGATGAAAGAAATCAAAGATGATGCAAACAGATGGGAAGATATACTGTTGTGGTCTTGGATTGAAAGAATCCATATTGTTAAAATTACTATACTAACCAAGGCAATCTACAGATTCAGTGCAATCCCCATCAAAATACCAATGGCATTTTTCACAGAACTAGAACAAATAATTTTTTTTCTTTACTTGAATGTTTCATGTAGCTGACTTCTGATTTTTTTAATTTTTAAATTAAATTAAATTTATTTTTTTTATACAGCAGGTTCTTATTAGTCATCAGTCTTATACACATCAGTGTATACATGCCAATCCCAATCGCCCAATTCATCACACCACCACCCCCACCACCCTGCCACTTTCCCCGCTTGGTGTCCATACGTTTTAGAACAAATAATTTTAAAATATGTATGGAAACACAAAAGGTCCTGAATAGCCAAAACAATCTTGAGAAAGCAGAACAGAGCTGAAGGAATCACATTTCCTGACTTCAGACTATACTGCAAGGCTACAGTAATCAAAAGTATATGGTACTGGCACGAAAAAACAAAAAGACAAATAAATCAATGGAACAGAATAGAGAGCCCAGAAATCAACACACAAACTATGGTCAATTAATCTATGGCAAAGAAGGTAAGAATATACAATGGAGAAAAGACAGTCTCTTCAATAAATCATGCTGGGAAACCTGGACAGCTACATGTAAAAGAATGAAATTAGAACATTTTCTAACACCATATACAAAAATAAACTCAAAATGGATTAAAGACCTAAATGAAAGATTGTGTACTATAAAACTCCTGGAGGAAAACATGGGCAGAACACACTTGGACATAAATCACAGTAATATTTTTTTAGATCTGTCTCTTAAAGTAAAGGAAATAAAGGTAAAAATAAACAAATGGGACCTAATTAAACTTAAAAGCTTTTGTACAGCAAAGGAAACCATCAACAAAATGAAAAGACACCCTACTGAACAGGAAATAACTTGCAAATGAAACAACCAATAAGGGGTTAATATCTAACATATATAAACAGCTAGTACAACTCAACGTCAAACAACAAACAACCTGATTAAAAACTGGGCAGAAGAACTAGCTTCTTGCATCCTTTCCAGCGGTGTATGCTTTTGATTTGTTCCATGACTGATGAATTCTTTTTGATTGCTTGATTAAGGTGTTGTTTGTCACATTTATCCTCTGAAAGTTTTTCTAATCCCTTTGGGTGTTAATATATATTTTGTGGGGAGGTGCTTTGAAGCTATGTAGATATCAAGTTTTTAATTAGTAATTAATTTATTTAAATCAGTATAGTCTCTGGTTTCCTGTTTTATTCAGTTGGCTTAATCCATTTTTATCATTTAGTTTGATGCCCATATTACCATGAATTTAGCCAGTAAAAGCCCCTTCTGTTTGGTTTCTGTGTCCTTTTGACATGCCCACAACATTCTTTGAGCACTTCCTTGCTTTCTGGTACAATAAGATAGTCTAGGACATCTTGTACTACTCTTGCCTCAGCCCTTAAATCAACCATTTCTCTAAAAAGCCCTGGTCCCTTTAAGTGGAAAATAATAAATAATATTTAGAAAATATTGTTTTTAAGTTACTGCTGCTCTTAGTGAACAGAATATGGAACACACATATATATGTGTGTGTATTTTATATAACATACATATATATATACACACAAATTCACAAACTTAAACACACATTTAGATCTGTATTCATTTCCAAAGTTACCTATATGTTGAAAACTATTAGTTCACATCAATACCTCGATTCCAATCTAATACCACTAGTTCATCCTAGCTTTCTCTCCTTCCGTATTTGTAACTCCTTTCTCCAAAGTAAGAAAGCTGGTTTTCATTATCCTTAACATATTTACATAATGTATTACTTAATATATTTTCTTAATTATCCTGTGTGTCACCAGTTTCTATTGGTGCTACACCTCCGCAGCTTGATTGCTCTCAATCCCCCTTCTGGACTCCAACACCTCTTCTGAGACGACCCTGACATTTCCATTACCTAACCCACAACTATTAAAATAAGAATCCATTTGTATATATATATATATGTGTATATATATATATATATATATATATATATATATATATACTTAATTTGAATTAATATTTAGATTCCACTATGTCCTATAAAGGACTTAAAAACAACTGAGGTGCAAGGATTTGGGGAGAGTGATTTATACAAATTAATTTTGGAGAAAATGTATCAAAAACATATTTTTGAACTGGTTCATCATAAACATGTTCCAAATATAGTCAGACATCTGTTTCGAGTGAAACCCATAGGTAAAAGAGAAAACAAAATAAATAAAACAATTTAACATAATAAAAAAATGATAAAAAACTTGGCATAGGAAAGAATCATGCAAGCCTTGGGATACAAGGATTGTATCTGAGGACAGATTATCCTAGGCATAAACCTATAATGCTCAAAACATATTAAGGCCTCAAGGTGGCCTGAACATTAGCAAAAGTGGTCTGATATGCAGGCACTTTGCAAGAGACATAAGTGGAGGAGAAAGATAGAGAGAAGGGTGGTGTCCAGAAGGCTGGTGGACTATTCTGAAGCTGAGCTCTGAACCCAGGTCTAGTTGTGTTGAAGCTCTGATAATATATTCAGAGGCATAGTGAAAGGAAGAAAACTAGCAAAATCTAGGAAAGAATTTGGTCCTCATATTTGCAGACTGAGTAAAGAGATTGCAATTAAATCATGAATTGGTAAAGAAATCCAACTATAGTTTTAGGGAAAGCATATGTGAAAAAAGGAGAGTACTTTTCATAAATAAGCAGATCACTGAGAGTGATGGCCCAGACTCCCGGGATACCAGACCAAAAAGCAGTGTGATTAGTTTTAATTCCTCCTACTTTAGTGGGTGATGTTCTGAATATTCTTTCAAGATTGGTTAGAATGGCTCAGAAGCTGGGTGGAGCTGTATCTGCACTTGATGGCCTCCTTAATTTAGACAAGCAAACTGGGAGTGTAGTAAATGTCACATCTCCTCACTCTATATATAAATTAAAAAAACAAAACAAAACTATAGGGATTTACTTTAGAAATGAGGTTTGTCCCTGCATCTAATTTCTCTATACTGTCTTTAAATTTTGTTTTTACTTTTCAACATTTTTAATTATATATTTTATCCTCATATTTGATGAATTATGGACAATAAATGCTTTCAGAATCACCAGAAATTGAATCTTAGCTAACTTGACTTTCTTTAAAAAATGAGGAAATGGCAGAAAAACCCATCTTTTAAAAAGAGAATAAACATTTCAAAAATAGATTTATTTCAGTCTGACAAGGGATGTTGGGCTATTTTCTTTTTAAAAGCTTCACTGAAAGATTTATAACTAATATATTTGAAACACAAGTTGCAGTCATGTGACTGCCTGCTCAAATGATGGTGGTGTAGAGTGAATATTAATGATCAGTTTTACTAGGATAGATAAAACTCATACGACCTTATGACAAATATTTACTCTCCCCTTATATATATGCCAGTATAAAATAAATTTCCACTGTCATTTCAAAACGAAAGCTGAAATTAAGTAGCTTCACATTTGTTAGCTGAAAATTCACATATAGTACTTGCTTCCAGGTATTAAGACTCATCCTTTAAGTATTGTTTGATTCAAGTCTTTAATCACAAAATTTCCCAGATCCTTATTTCCCTTTCACTCACTGTTTGAGCTTATAACTCATGTAAAATTATTTTAAAGTAGATATGCTTTTCTGCAAGTTTCCTAGATTCCAACGATAAATTTATTTTGTTTTAAATGTATTCAGTCAGAAGGTACTCCAGTATTACCTTGTTTAGTTAGTATCTTGTAATCAAATGTTTTTGTTTTCTTCTTTGACCCAAGGAGGCTGAATTGTGTCTATTATTTGGAGACTCAGATATATGGTGCAGGCACAAGGGAGAAAATCAAATTTGTAGTCATATTTACCTTCTTTTTCTTCTTTTCCTTCGACTGATTAATTTTACAGTCTGTGGTTTGTTTTCACTCATTAAATACTTTCCATATATTTCTAAGAGTCGATTATATTTTGCAGCAGTCTATAAAATCAACTGTTACTTCTCACTCCTCCCTCTCTCCCTCTTCAGAAAGACCTGGGGAAAGATTTTGCAATTGTTCTGCATGATCATTAACGCATACATCATCAAACTTGGCTTCTGATTGAAGATATCTATCAGGCTTCTCAATTAGAGGAAGATTTGCCTAGAATCTTCCTCTGACTCTGGCCTCAATATAGAGTCATTGATTTGGGGATTTCAGTATTTTGATTTTTCTTTTAATAAGAAGGAAGAGAACTTCCAGGAATTATACTTACACATAATTAATGGGTGATTTTTTAAAAGCTACACTTAAAAAAATTACCCTATATTTACCCACCCTGATTTGGTTATTTCCAGGTAAAGTATCTATAATATGTAAAACCTTTAGACATTTTCCGACAGTAATTTGTTGAGTCTCTTTCACCCATCTGCACAAGGGATATCATGACTTTATTTTTAACTGCTACTTTTGCAGAAGATAAATGTTTTACTCAATAGATCATTTCTCTAAGGAATTAGCCAACACATATAAACATTCTTCAGGCAGGACTGAAAACTCCTCTTCTTGCACCTTTGATTCAAGCTTTACTGCCTACTTATTTAGTCTGATGGGATAAGTCTTTTCTTTTATGCTTGAAAGAAAGAAAAAGAGATTCTTTAGCTTCCTTGGGAAGAAAGGAGTTTTCCTTCATATTTGTGTAGAAAGAAGTTTGTGAGGAGCAGGGCGTTCCCTAAGGCCTGTCAGGGATAGAGATGTCAGAGCCTGGGAAGGGATAGCTGAGTGCTTACCAGGAAAGTTGTCTGTCTGGGCACAAGTTTGAGAAACAGTTATGAATTTGTTGCAGATAGAAGCTGGTGAGCAGTAAAAGCAGAATTAATTTATATTGACATTTCGGGTAATCCAAATACCACAAGACCATTAGTATTCTTTCATGGCCATTTGGGAGGCAATGTCGGGTGAAATTTACTTAGGCTAATCATATTGATTTTTTGGTGTCCTTTAAGTATGAGAGAAAGGAAAGAGTATCTCTGCCATGGTTATATTCACAGAACACAGGAACTTGGATATAAAGTTGATTTCTACTTCTTTTTTTGAGTCTTATATTATCATTCAAAAATGCTTTTCCACTACATCTGGTTTTAGTAATTTTACCTCATTTTCATATTTCCCATCAGGGCTATTTTCTAAGTTATGATTAAACATATAGAGATTAAATTTGATCACCATTTCAGCAAATATTGATTTAGTGCTCACTGTGTGTCCGCACTATGCTAGGCACTGAATAAATAAAAACTGATTCAGCCCTTCAGGAATATACAGTCTACACCGAGAGAAAAGGTAACAAGTGTTCAGAATGAAGTATGGTGAAGTGCTGTGAGTATTTCAAAGAGCAGTAGTCTACTTCTAGCCATGTGGGTTGGCACCCTCGCTGAAGGAGGGAGACAACTTGAGCTGCACCTGGGAGGTGGGTGAGGCCAAGAGAAGAAAGTCACTGCTGTTCTCTGGGTCCAGATGCCAGACCTTAGAGTCCCACAGCTCCTGGTGCTACGTCTATGTCACTATGTGATGCAGCCAAAATACTCTACTTTTCTCCTGAGGTCTAGAGAGACCACCTAAAAAGCATTGCTTATGTATCCACTCAACCATTTTTTTCTGCTCTTATGAAAATTCCTACCACTTGCCCAGAGTTTACCAGGAGAACAGGTACACAGGTCAGCCCTGAAGTCAGATCTATCCTATGTCTCATTCATAGTTATTTTCTTCACTTATGCTTTTTGCTCCCAAGACAGAAGGCATCTATTTAAGGCATCTATATCTTGATACCTCCTAGACCTAAATTTAGAAAAATTAAATACCTAAGTTTACAACACTGAAATTCATTTCTTCAGTTTACTGAAGCAATAAGTGCACCTGGTTAAATAATGGGATGGGAGAACATAGAATTATAAGAATAGTGGTTAACATTTCAGAAAATGATCCCCCTACACATCTTTATATGGGATGAGGGGGACTGAAGAAGAAGGTTGAGAATTACCCTGGGGTGCTGATATAAATTTCTCCATTATTAAACTGGGTAGAGCAAGGGAAATAAACGTATAAACAAAATACTCTGAAAGCATCTAAGTGTGGCATGTATGGGCAGGGAAATAGAAGAGGTGCCTCAGGAATGACTTCCCAGAAGAGGCTGCATTTAATCTTACTACCTGACTTGACATATGAGTAAACTGAGGCTCAGAGATGACTACCTTAAGGAAGTTTGTGTTTTCCCATAGCAATATAAAGATTATATTGTTGAGATAATGGTAGAACTTGATGTTTCCTAGTCAAAAACAAATATTTTCCAAGTTCTTAGAATATCCTGTCCTAGACAGAGATTTTGGGTCTCTCTGCTGTGAAATATAAGCAGGCTAACATTAGTTAGTCTGTGCCAGCCTAATTAATTTTCCACCAAATCCCCATTGGCTGTTTTGGAAAGAGGATCTTATTTATACGCTACACATTATTTATCCAAACAAAGATCATAACTCCACCAAGCAGAAATGAAAACTCTATTGTTTCCAGATGCCCAAAATGAAAGCGTTCCATGTGAAATTTTGCTAATTACAGGTAATTTTATTATAATTTTGTTTAGATCATTGTGGTGTCAGATAAAGTCTCAATATCTGCTAAAATCAGTTTGAATGCACTGGCATAGCTGGTGTCCTGTGATGCATTTCCTTTTTAAAATCAGTGTTTGCTTTTCAGAGCTTATCTACAATAGTCACAGTCTTTATTTCACAAAGCCATTAAAGTAAAGGCATTTCAAAGGGAAGACAGCTATAATAGCAGGAACCTAGATTTTATTATTAGAATAATTCACAATTATTTTTCAGTTCAAAAATAAGACATTTCACAGTTATTCCAGCGTTTCTGCCTCCATAATATAATGTACCTAGCTCTATTATAACATTTACCAGGTTGTGCTGCAACTCTTTATTTACGTCTTTATTTCCCTTACCAGGCTGAGAGCTTCAAAATAGGCAAGAACTGAATCCTGTTTCCTTTTACAGTCCCCTCCCCCAGTGCCCCCAAACAGTGCTGACCATATGGTTGGGGCTCAAGAAAGATGTTTTCAGATAAAATAATAATGCATACGTAAAGGAAGCCATGCATTTGTATACTTAAAGTGAAGCTTTGATTTCCTGAAGTGTACATAATCACCTAAATTTCAAATTCTGCTATATAAAAATTGGCACAACTGTGCTGATAAAGTTTGTTTCAGCAAGAAGTGAAAAATAATCTTGTTTCTTATAAGGAAGTTGTTTATACTTACATTTTCTGTGAGTTGAATGTTCAGAGAAAATTAGTGATACTGAGATCCTATGTATAGGTGAATTTCCTAGTGCTTATCTGACACTTTTGAAAGTCACCTTCTTATAAGTACAATGACTTCTGCTGAAAAGTTTATTATGATGGTGATTTTAAATCATCATTTACTCCAGTTTTCATTGACTCAGTGAACTCTTTTGAATTTTTATTATACTGTACTTATGATAAAGAGATAAATCCTCCTTGCCCTCAAAGATCTCACAGTCTACTTTTCAGTTTGGTATGCAACAAGTATAAAAGTAAATGGGTAAGTATTAAAATAGAAATATAAATAAAGTTCCATGTGAGCACAGCGGTATGATAAAACTTGTGACAGAAAAGGATGGAGGATCAGAAAAGACTTTACAAAAATTAAAATTGAAACTTACCATTTACTCCCCAGAGAGTTTAATACTCCAACTTGACTTTATGGTTGGTAAATGATATTAGAATCTAGGCAAGTCTGGCTCTAAAGCCCATTATCCTTATATTCTGCTTGTCCCACTGCTCCCCAACCCCATAATATAATGAGTCTTTCAAAGCTAATTCAATTTCATATACAATTCATACAGTGTATGATTGTCTCTTTATGTGATACATTTTCTGTGTTATTTCTTATATTTTCCCTGTTTTGGCATTGAGCTAGCAATTCCATGAACATGGGGCACTACAGACCTGCTGAAAATCATGAAAACGTGATGAGGAATGATAAGCACATAATATTTCTTAATCAAAGAAAAAGATTTTAACCACATATATATTATAAAATTCAGGTGAACAACGGATGCTTTATTTATAATATATAACTTTATATTATAAAACAAGCCATGTGCTATTAAATGGAAATGTGTTATATGAACCACTATGAGGTTTACAAGATAAAATTATGTGGTGAGTGAAAACTTTCTTCCCAAGTTCAGTGAAAAATATTATGAAGTTAACATTCTCAGGCATATGCATGATAGCAAGTTATTATTTAGAGACCTAGACTGATACAAAGGGCAAGTAAAACTGATTTTCATCTTTGAAAACAATGATTGGCGAATTTAGAAATCCCATGGAAGTTTGTAAACACTAAAAGCATATTTGTATTGTACATATGCTTGTCAACAGTCCATTCCATCCTCTCCTTCGTCTCTTATAAGAAAAAACTCCATTTTTTTCAGACAAAGATTTACTTTGTGATTTCAGGAGTGTTGCACAGAAAGCCTTGAATATTTTTACTAGTACACAGGGAAAACTGACGAAAACTGGATTCTAACCAACTTCTAATTTCAATATCCTGCTTTTTCTTTTATTATATATTACTCTCCAGTTACTTACTACTTGTTACTAAGTTGGTAAGAACCTTGAGATTAGAGGAGTTCTGATAACTGAAATGATCTTCTAACTGGTTCTGACTAAAGCAAAGAAGTTATTTGAAATAACAGACCATTACACAAAGTTTCATATAAGCCAAAAATACAAACTGTCATTATTTGAACAAATTATTTATTGAATCAATAGATATATTTTGTAAAGTAGGTCCTACGGTCTATCTTTTAAAATGGTGTTGCCTTATAAATTTGTTTCTGTTAAATATATTTCCACTAACTCTTATTTTTAAATTTTTTAATTTATTTTTTTATACAGCACGTTCTTATTAGTTATCCATTTTATACATATTAGTATATACATGTCAATCCCAATCACCCAATTCATCCCACCACCACCACCACACCCCACCACCACTTTCTCCCCTTGGTGTCCATACATTTGTTCTCTACATCTGTGTCTCAATTTCTGCCCTGCAAACTGGTTCATCTACCATTTTTCTAGGTTCCACATATATGCGTTAATATACGATATTTGTTTTTCTCTTTATGACTTACTTCACTCTGTATGACAGTCTCCTAGATCCATCCACATCTCTAAATGACCCATGTTCATTCCTTTTTATGGCTGAGAAATATTCCATTGAATATATATGTACCACATCTTCTTTATCCATTAGTCTATTGATGGGCATTTAGGTTGCTTCCATGTCCTGGCTATTGTAAATAGTGCTGCAATGAACATTGGGGTGCATGTATCTTTTTGAATTCTGCTTTTCTCTGGGTATATGCCCAGTAGTGGGATTGTTGGGTCACAAGGTAATTCTATTTTTAGTTTTTTAGGAACCTCCATACTGTTTTCCACAGTGGCTTGTATCAATTTACATTCCCACCAACAATGCAAGAGGGTTCCCTTTTCTCCACACCCTCTGCAGCATTTGTTATTTGTAGATTTTCTGATAATGCCCATTATAACTGGGGTGAGGTGATACCCCATTGTAGTTTTGATTTGCATTTCTCTAATAATCAGTGATGTTCAGCAGCTTTTCATGTGCTTCTTGGCCATCTGTACATCTTTTTTGGAGAAATGTCTATTTAGATATTCTGCCCATTTTTTGATTGGGTTTTTTTTTTTTTAATATTGAGCTGAATGAGCTGTTTATATATTTTGGATATTAATCTTTTGTCCGTTGATTCATTTGCAAATAATTTCTCCCATTCTGAGGGTTGTCTTTTCATCTTGTTTGTAGTTTCCTTTCCTTTACAAAAGCTTTTAAGTTTCATTAGGTCCCATTTGTTTATTTTTGTTTTTATTTTCATTACTCTAGGAGGTGGGTCAAAAAGGATCTTGCTGTGATTTATGTCAAAGAGTGTTCTGCCTATGTTTTCCTCTAAGAGTTTCATAGTGTCTGGCCTTACATTTAGGTTTTTAATCCTTTTGAGTTTATTTTTGTGTATGGTGTTAGGGAGTGTTCTAATTTCATTCTTTTACATGTAGCTGTCCAGTTTTCCCAGCACCACTTATCGAAGAGACCTTTTTCTCCATTGTATATTCTTGTCTCCTTTGTCATAGATTAGTTGACCAAAAGGTGCGTGGGTTTATCTCTGGGCTTTCTATCCTGTTCCATTGATCTGTTTTGTGCCAGTACCATACTGTCTCCATTACTGTAGCTTTGTAGTATAGTCTGAAGACCAGGAGCCTGCTTCCTCCTGCTCCATTTCTCTTTATCAAGATTGCTTTGGCGATTTGGGGTCTTTTGTGTTTCCATACAAATTGTGAAAATTTTTGTTCTACTTCTGTGAAACATGCCACTGGTAGTTTGATAGGGATTGCATTGAATCTGTAGATTGCTTTGGGTAATACAGTCATTTTAACAATGTTGATTCTTTCAATCCAAGAACATGGTATATCTCTACATCTGTTTGTATCATTTTTAATTTCTTTCATCAGTGTCTTACAGTTTTCTGCATACAGGTCTTTTGTCTTCTTAGTTAGGTTTATTCCAAGGTATTTTATTGTTTTTGTTGCAACGGTAAATGGGAGTGTCTCCTTAATTTCTCTTTCAGATATTTCATCATTAGTGTATAGTAATGCAAGAGATTTCTGTGCATTAATTTTGTATCCTGCAACTTTACCAAGTTCATTTATTAGCTCTAGTAGTTATCTGGTGGCATCTTTAGGATTCTCTATGTATAGTATCATGTCATCTGCAAACAGTGACAGCTTTACTTCTTCTTTTCCAATTTGCATTCCTTTTATTTCTTTTTCTTCTCTGATTGCCATGGCTAGGACTTCTAACTATGTTGAATAATAGTGGTGAGAGTGGATATCCTTGTCTTGTTCCTGATCTTAGAGGAAATGCTTTCAGTTTTTCACCATTGAGAATAATGCTTGCTGTGGGTTTTTCGTATATGGCCTTTATTATATTGAGGTAGTTTCCCTCTATGCCCACTTTCTAGGGAGTTTTTATCATAAATGGGTGTTGAATTTTGTCAAGAGCTTTTTCTGCATCTACTGACATGATCATATGGTTTTTATTATTCAATTTGTTAATATGGTGAATCACATTGATTGATTTGTGTATATTGAAGAATCCTTGCATCCCTTGGATAAATCCCACTTGATCAAGGTGTATCATCGTTTTAATGTGTTGTTGGATTCTGTTTGCTAGTATTTTGTTGAAGATTTTTGCATCTATATTCATCAGTGATATTGGTCTGTAATTTTCATTTTTTGTAGGATCTTTGTCTGGTTTTGGTATCAGGGTGATGGTGGCCTCATGGAGTGAGTTTGGAAGTGTTCCTTCCTCTGAAAATTTTTGGAAGAGTTTGAGAAGGATGGATGTTAGCTCTTCTCTATATGTTTGATAGAATTCAGCTGTAAAGCCGTCTGGTCCTCTACTTTTGTTTGTAGGAACACTTTTAATCACAGTTTCAATTTCAGTATTTGTGATTGGTCTGTTCATATTTTCTATTTCTTCCTGGTTTAGTCTTGGAAGGTTATACCTTTCTATGAATTTGTCCATTTTTTCCAGGTTGTCCATTTTATTGGCATAGAGTTGCTTGTAGTAGTCTCTTAGGATGCTTTGTATTTCTGCAGTGTCTGTTGTAACTTCTCCTCTTTCATTTCTAATTTTATTGATTTGAATCTTCTCTCTCTTTTTCTTTATGAGTCTGACTAATGGTTTATCAATTTTGTTTATCTTCTCAAAGAACCAGATTTTAGTTTTATTGATCTTTGCTATTGTTTTCTTTGTTTCTATTTCAGTGATTTCCTCTCTGATTTTTATGATTTCTATCCTTCTACTAACTTTGAGTTTTGTTTGTTCTTTCTTTAATTCCTTTAGATGTAAGGTTAGATTTTTTATTTGAGATTTTTCTTGTTTCTTGAGGTAGGCTTGTATTGCTATAAAATCCCCTCTTAGAAGTTCTTTTACTGCATCCCATATGTTTTGGATCGTCATGTTTTCATTGTCATTTGTCTCTAGGTATTTTTTGATTTCCTCTTTGATTTCTTCAGTGATCTTTTGGTTATTTATTAATGCATTGTTTACCCTCCTTGTGTTTGTGTTTTATACATCTTTTTCCTTTGTAATTGATTTCTAATATCATAGTGTTGTGGTCAGAAAAGATGCTTGATATGATTTCAATTTTCTTAAATATACTGAGGCTTGATTTGTGACCGAAGATGTGATCTATCCTAGAGGATGTTCCATGCGCACTTGAGAAGGAAGTGTAATCTGCTCCTTCTGCATGGAATGTCATATAAACATCAATTAAATCTATCTGGTCTATTGTGTCATCTAAAGCTTGTGTTTCCTTATTAATTTTCTGTTTGGATGATATGTTCATTGGTGTAACTGAGGTGTTAAAATCCCCCACTTTTATTGTGTTACTGTCGATTTCCTCTTTTATACCTGTTAGCAGTTGCCTTATGTATTGATGTGCTCTTATGTATTGAGGTGCTCCTATGTTGGGTGCATATACATTTATAATTGTTATATCTTCCTCTTAGATTGATCCTGTGATCATTATGTAGTATCCTCCTTGTCTCCTGTAACATTCTTTATTTTAAAGTCTATTTTATCTTATATGAGTGTTGCTACTCAAGCTTTCTTTTGATATCCATTTGCATGGAATATGTTTTTCCATCCCCTGACTTTCAGTCTGTATGTGTCCCTAGGTCTGAGGTGGGTCTCTTGTAGACCACATATATATGGGTTTTGTTTTTGTATCTGTTCAGCAAGCCTGTGTCTTTTGGTTGGAGCATTTAATCCATTCACGTTTAAGGTATTTATCGATATGTATGTTCCTATTACCATTTTCTTTATTGTAATGGGTTTGTTTTTGTAGGTCCTTTTCTTCTCTTGTGTTTCCCGCTTAGAGAAGTTCCTTTTGCATTTGTTTTAGAGCTGGTTTGGTGGTGCTGAATTCTCTTAGCTTTTGCTTGTCTGCAAAGCTTTTGATTTCTCCATAGAATCTGAAAGAGATCCTTGCCGGTAGAGTAATCTTGGTTGTAAGTTCTTCCCTTTCATCACTTTAAGTATATCATGCCACTCCCTTCTGGCTTGTAGAGTTTCTGCTGAGAAATCAGCTGTTAGCCCTATGGGAGTTCCCTTGTTTGTTATTTGTCATTTTTCCCTTGTTGCTTTCAATAATTTCTCTTTGTCTTTAATTTTTTCAATTTGAATACTATGTGTCTCAGCATGTTTCTCCTTGGGGTTATCCTGCCTGGGACTCTCTGTGCTTCCTGGACTTGGGTGGCTATTTCCTTTCCTATGTTAGGGAAATTTTCTACTATAATTTCTTCAAATATTTTCTCAGGTCCTTTCTCTCTCTCCTCCTTCTGGGACCCCTATAATGCGAATGTTGTTGCGTTTAATGTTGTCTCTGAGGTCTCTTAGGCTGTCTTCATTTCTTTTCATTCTTTTTTCTTTATTCTGTTCTGTGGCAGTGAATTCCACCATTCTGTCTTCCAGGTCACTTATTCATTCTTCTGCCTCAGTTATTCTGCTATTGATTCCTTCTAGTGTAGTTTTCATTTCAGTTATGGTATTGTTCATCTCTGTTTGTTTGTTCTTTAATTCTTCTAGGCCTTTGTTCTTTAATTCTTCTAGGTCTTTGTTAAACATTTCTTGCATCTTCTCGATCTTTACCTCCATTCTTTTTCCGAGGTCCTGGATCATATTCACTATCATTATTCAGAATTCTTTTTCTGGAAGTTTGACTATATCCACTTCATTTAGTTCTTTTTCTGGGGTTTATCTTGTTCCTTCATCTGGTACATAACCCTCTGCCTTTTCATCTTGTCTATCTTTCTGTGAATGTGGTTTTCTTTCCACAGGCTGCAGGACTGTAGTTCTTCTTGCTTCTTCTGTCTGCTCTCTGGTGGATGAGACTATCTGAGAGGCTTGTGAAAGTTTCCTGATGGGAGAGAGTGGTGGTGGGTAGAGCTGGGTGTTCCTCTTGTGTGCACAGCTCAGTAAAACTTTAATCCACTTGTCTGCTGATGGATAGGGCAGAGTTCCCTCCCTGTTTGTTGTTTGGCCTGAGACAACCCAACAGTGGCACCTCCCTGGCCTTTGGTGGGGCTAGTGGCAGATTTTGGGAGGGCTCACACCAAGGAGTACTTCCCCGAACTTCTGCTGCCAGTGTCCTTGTCCTCACGGTGAGCCACAGCCACCCCCTACCTCTGCAGGAGACCCTCCAACACCAGCAGGTAGGTCTGGTTCAGTCTCCTATGGAGTCACCACTACTTCCCTTGGGTCCTCATGTGCACACTACTTTGCGTGTGCCCTCCAAGAGTGGAGTCTCTGTTTCTCCCAGTACTGTCAAATTCCTGCAATCAAATCCCGCTAGCATTCAAAGTCTGATTCTGTAGGAATTCCTCCTCCCATTGCCAGACCCACAGGTTGGGAAGCTTGATGTAGGGGTCAGAATCTTCACTCCAGTGGGTGGACTTCTGTGATTTAAGTGTTCTCCAGTTTGTGAGTCACCCACCCAGCAGTTATGGGATTTGATTTGATTGTGATTGTGCCCCTCCTACCATCTCATTGTGGCTTCTCCTTTGTCTTTGGATGTGGGGTTTCTTTTTTGCTGAGTTCCAGTGTCTTCCTGTCAATGATTGTTCAGCAGTTGTGATTCAGGTGCTTTCACAAGAGGGAGTGAGAGCACCTCCTTCTACTCTACCATCTTCTCTTATTTGTTCCACTTAGTCTTTAAAGGCTGTGATGGGCTGAATATTTATGTCCTTCCCCCCAGATTCATATGTTGAACCTCTAACCCCCAATGTGATGGTATTAGGAGGCAGAGCCTGTGGGAGGTAATTAGGATTAGATGAAACCATGAGGCTAGAACCCTCATGAAAGGGATTAATGTTCTTATAAGTCCTGAGAGCTTGCTTCCTTTACTCTGCTGTCAACTGAGTGAGGCTACAAGGTAAAGTTGGTAGTCTGCAACCCAGAAGAGGGCTCTCACCAGACCTCTACAGTTGTGGCACTCTGATCTTGGAATTCCAGCCTCTGGAACTGAGAGAAATAAATTTCTGTTATTTATAAGCCACCCATTTTATGATATTCTGTTATAGCAGCCCAAGCTAAGACAAAAACATTATTGTCAAAAGGGAAGAAAGATTTCGCACACTCAATGCATTTTTGTCAGCTATTCCCATCATATAGCTCAAGCCTTTGTCATCATCTGGAAGCTGATAAATGATACTGTTCACGTTGCCTATAATGCCCTTTCCCTCCAGGTATAATCCTCATTCCTTGAGGCACAGCTCACAGTTTTCTACAATGTCAAGTCTTCTCTGCTTTCTCAAAGCAGATTTAATTTCATCTCTTTCTTGGCTTCATTGCACTGGGCACTGGGTATCATGGAGTATTACAATTAATCTGTTTGGCTGAGTGGTGCTGCACTGAGCAATAAAAGCTCTGAAGTCAGAAAAACCTGAGTGCAAATCACAGCTGCACTGACTGTTACTTGGGCATGCTATTTAATCTCTCTGGGGCTCAAGTTCTTCACTGGGCAAAAGGGTACATATAACTACCCCACTAGGGTGTAGCAGTGAAGCTAAAATAATCTATATATACCTGATCCAGCAGTGGCTGGCATGTTGCAAACACCAAATAAATGTCATTTTCCCTGTATGTTTTTGTCTCTGTCACAGCTATAAATGAATTCCTGCAGGACAGGGAATGCGATGTACTTATCTATGTAACCTCAACATGTAGCACTGTGCCTCATATATGCTCAAGGAGTTTTAATTTCATATAAGAATAAAAGGTCCTCTTGGCAGATAACTTGGTGATGTTTAGGGAGGATATAGAGTTTCTTGTGGTAGTGGTACTTTTCTTAAAGGAATTTGAACTAATTTTCCATTTTATTATTTGGGTAAATGAGGCAGCAAGGGATTCACTTAACAATAGAAGCTAATATCTTATTTCTACTTGTTGTCTGCCCGCAAGGCATCTCTCCTTTGAATGGGCCCTTTAAAGAAACACTATTGATGGTGAGGCCCATAAGCAAGGCCATCCTTCTCTTTCCCCTGTAGTAATCGCTTTTCTAATATCAATTTACTTTCAATTTAAAAGGACTTATGAAGAACATTTTTATCTTTAAAATACAAACTAAATCAGGCCTCAAACTCATTGTCAGCAATTTTTAAAAATAAACATTCTACTACTGATGAGAGAGTGGGCCCAGACTGCCCTACAGGACAGAATGTAACAGTGTTTATCTCCTTAGAGAAAAAGAGGCAACCTCAAAAGAGAAGACTTTTAAAGGACATACACTTAATTTTTATCCATAAAATTTTACAACTAGAAGATAACTTAAAGATCATGTATCTCAAATCCTTCATTTTACAGATAAAGGAAAATCTAGAGATGTGCAAAAACTTTCCTAGCATTGTTGTACAACTGGCTGTCAGAGGGACCCCCCAAAACAGAGGTGTCTGGAGTTTAAGTTCAGCTTTCATCGACTGAAACTCTTTTGACACCTCCTAAGTTTCCACTATGGACTTAACAGTGGAGCATCAGTAAAATATCATTATAGTATATATATCATATATACACATATATATGTATGTATATATAATTTTGTCTTTCAAATATAGTCATTTCTCTCTCCCTCAGAAAACTTTCCTTCCCAATTATATATTCATTGGGCTTACGTTATAAATGTATCTTTATTTGCTGTGTGTACACACTGGCAGAATAGCAGGGTTGAGGCTCAAGAATGCACTGTTTTTGGAAAGCCAGTATGGGATAAGCAATTGGTCTTGGAAACCCATAATTTTGAGAAAATGGCTAATTCACATGCTGATAATTGTTGAATTGAATAAGGTAGAGAGAAAATGCATTTGTGCCCAATTGGTATTCTTGCTGTTTAATTTTGTAAAAATCAATCTATAGGAAGAGTTATTGTTTTTAAAATAATGTTACTTTTAAATCTTAGAAAAGAAACACACTCGATACTAAAAAATGGTACAACTCTCTTTTGCAGGGGTAGGTGCTAATCCTATGACCAACTCCCCTTTTTCTCAACCTGAAATTGCAGTGTTTCTTCTCAGGACAGATTTTGGCCACTTGCCTTGTGTTTCAGGTCATCTTATGCTCTAAGACTGTGCTAATCAAAGTGTCCAAACTACAGCAGAATCGGTATTGCCAGGAACTTGTTCGAAAGGCAGGACCTGAGGCCCCAGTTCAGATCTACTAACCCAGAAACTGCATTTTGATGAGATTCCAGGGCATTTGTAGGCATCTTATCATTTGGGAAGCACTGCTCTAAGAGCCCGTATACATTCTTCCCATTTACAGCATTCTCAATCTCCCTCTCAGATGGATAAAAAGGAACTACTATTTTACTGAGCTATTTCTAAGGTTTTGAGGAGACCCAAAATGTTAGGAGCAGAAGAAAGCCTTCAAAAAGAGAAAAACAAGTGGTGTTTTCTGATTTCCTACCTGTATACCACCCCCTATGTTCCTGTAGTTGGTCCAGAGCGGGTCACTGGCTGTGAGTTACCAACTTATAGATACATACACCTGTGGCACTGAACTTTTTATTTCTCTCAATCCTTTTCCTGCCTTTCATTTTGTGCATGAAAACGGTTAAAAGTGGTTGACATATTCTCTGCTTTCTTTTAAAATCTTTCATTTATTTATTTATTTATTATTGCGGCTCACTGGCTCCTTAGTTGCGGCACGTGGGCTCCTTAGTTGTGGCCTGCAAACTCTTAGTTGCGGCATGCATGTGGGATCTAGCTCCCTGACCAGGGATCAAACCCGGGCCCCCTGCACTGGGAGCATGGAGTCTTAACCACTGCACCACCAGGGAAGTCCCTTTAAATCTTAAAAATATTAGCTACTGAGTTTTGCCTCTATGGATGAGGCAATTCCTTACATTGCCATTAAATTTATCTGGAGGTCCTTACCTTCACATGTGAAGCAATGTGTAGGAGGCTGAGTACAGAGATTTACCAAGTACATGGACTAAAAGTGAGGAAGACCTCATTAAGACAAATATTTATATTTTTGTCTGTAATGCTCAAACTTAGACTCCAAAGTGTTCACTGTTTATTCTATTATAACAGAAGTGTCCTTTATTGTATTTTAAATCTTAGACAGAAAATGCCAACCGTCCATTGTAGTTATAGTATAGTGTTCTTTTTTGCCATAAAATATATAGATTCTAATCTGTCAGCATTAACAATTTGAAAGTGGTGATGGTTATCACAAGAGTTATGAGATCGCTTAAGAATCTTAACTCACTTTAGAGAATGGACCATTAAAAAAAGCTTATTTAACAGAAAAAAGGAAAACTACATTGCCATTCTAATAGTGCTATAATATGACTCATGTCATATTTTTTGTTTATTTATTTAAAATCCAAACATCACATATAAAAGACCCAACACAAAGTACAGACTTCACGAGACTATTTGATTCAATAACTGATGAATGATCAAGTCCTTGTGGTACAACCCAAAGAAATAACTTCTTAGGAGAAAACCCAAATTAGCTTCAAAGGGGATATATTGCCATTAGTATGCCTTCAAACTTGAGTCTGCATCACAGTGGCCTGGAATAATTGATTAATTCCCGTAATCAATTATTTGATTGATTATTTGAAATTTGATTGATTATTTCCCATAATCAATTAATTTGATGATACTGCCTTTTTGGTTGCTGATATTTGTCTTTTTAAACAGCAGAAAGTAAATCCATTGGTTAGCATGTATTTTTGTCTAAATCAGTTTCCCATGTATCATGTAACAGCAGAAAATTTTCAAGAATTGATTTATTTGAAATTTTGAGGTAATTCCCTTGCTGTAATCTTTAAATAGAGGTGATCCCAAAATATCTGGGCACTGGATTTCCATCAGGACAATGAAAATACCTTAGCATTGAAAAATATGAACTTAATATATTGAACAATTCTAGCAAAAAAAATTGCTATTTGCTTCTCTCTGATAGAAAGATTTGTAATTGACAATTGAAATAAATTCAAAATTTTCTATTTTATTAGCAAGAAACATACAAATGTCTGCATGTGTAAATAATTAATATAATAAAAATCAGGTTATCCTTTCTCCTGTCACACAATATATGCTAAGAATAGAGCTTTTCAACCTTGGCCTCACATTGGAATCACCTGATAAGTTTAAAAAATATTGATGATTGGATCCCAAGTCAAGAAATACTGATTTGATTAGACTAGGATGACACTGAAATCTGCTTCAAGGAAACTGGTCAAATGTTCAAGGCAACCAAACCAGGTAGAATGAGGAGGTTACAGATCAGGACTGGAAATCCTTGACTGCCCAGGTCCTAGAGTTGCACAGCCAGTCTTTCCCCCAGCCCCAGATCACAGCGGGCCCAGGAGTGTTACGTCCTCAACTAGAGGTGAAATCAAAAGACTTTGACCCCAGTCCCTGATCATGCCGGAGGAGGGTTGACATGTCCCTAAAACTGCAGACTCAAAACTTCACATCCCAGCGGTTGAGGTCCCTCTTCTGAAGTCTATCTTCTAGTTGGATTTTGGAGCCTGAGACTATGCTAGGGATATAACAGTAAATAAGTGCTGCGCCTTCTTTCTGTAGTTTATGCTTTAGTAGGGGTGTGTGTGTGTGTGTGTGTGTGTGTGTGTGTGTGTGTTCATGAAAAACTCCAAGGTAGCCTGTATTTGGCTGTTTGTTTTAGGTTGGTGGTATGGTAGAGCAAACATTTGCCTGGGAGTCCAAAAACACAGGATTAGAACATAAATCTGCTGTGTATTTCACAGACCATTAACATGAGCTCTCGGGTCCTCGGTTTCCTCCTTTATTAATTAAAAGTTAGAAAGATGATGAATAAATTCTGTCCCTCCTTTCAGAGCTGACAATTCTACCCAGTGCCTGTCTTGGATGTGATAGTATCAGCCTGAGCTGGCTGGCCCAGAGTTCATTTGGCTGATTGGCCTGGATAGAGGAGCAGCTCTTTCTTTGACCACTGTTACCCTTTGTTAAGCGTGAAGTTCAGTGAGGAATCAGGAGGGCACGAAGAACAAGGAAGCATGATGGAAGTAAGAAAAGGGCAGGCTTTGTCACTGGCCTTGAGTGCAAGGCATTTTTCTCCTTGAAGTGGTGACAGTCCAGATACAAATTTGAGCCCCTACCTGAGGGCCTGGCTCCCTGGAGTGACAGGAAATACAGCAAAATGACACTAGAGCAAATCTAGCATCTCTGCAAACCCTTTTGTTTCCAGTTCACCCCTTAGACATCACAAAATAGACATCTGCGAAATTTTTACTTTATCCGCAATAGTAGCTGGGAGTACTTCATAATCAATACATTTTATAAAGAAAAGAATTATTTTTGTTATTAAAAAAAAGACCCTTGCCAAACTAGTAATTTCATTATGTAGGCCAAGTTTTGCCTTCTTTCAGTGCAATGTTCATTTGTATCCTTAAGAATTAAAATCAGAAGGTAATGTTTTATTTTTTTAAGATTATGGTCTTTAAAAACAGTGAAAAATAGATTTGAACCTTTGGTCCTGCATTAATTAACTGGGATAATTTTAAGCAGATTAATTTATCTCATCAACTTTAATTTTCTTTTGCAAAATCTAGTTAATATTTTCCTCATAGTGTATTTTGGGTGTCAAATAGGAAACTGAATGCAAAACACTTAGCACAGGGCCTGTCATGTAGTATGATATCAATATTTAAAATGTTTAATTTGATATTTTATTAATTATTTTATACATATGCCACTGGTCTATATACTCAGTGGAAGGAAAGAAATGTAAATTAGCAACAGAAAGTATTTTCCTTCTAAGGTGTAGTCTTGCTTATTTTTCATTTTCCGACTAACTTGGAGATGCAGCCTTGTATAGTGGAAGGATCTTGTTGGTAGCAGGGAAAATGTTGGGTGGGGATGGGAGAAGCCACTCCTGTGTAGCAAGTTATGTTCAATCATGCTCTGGCAGATAGAATGTCATTTGATTGATACCCACAAACTGGAGCCTTGTTTCCAAGAGGAAAATTTAATTATGAAATAGGACACAAATTTGGTGAGAAGGATCTATAATTTCTAGTGGAAAGACATGTTATTAATTACTGGACATCTTTCTCCACCTCCAAACCATATGTATCAGTGAAGGAGCCAAAAATTTTCAAAAGGAACTTTCCAAGACACAGTAGATTTCAAGAACACAAATTAAAACCACTTAACGTCTCCTTACGGGAGTGGGATGAGGAAGGGGTGCGCTGGTAGAAGAATGTGTCAGGTCAAACATAAGTTGTTCTCAGGTGTGACACATGCAGGCCAGGAGTGCCAGAGAAAAAGGGAAGCAAGGCAGCTGGGCCAGACAACATCATCAGGGGCAGGGAACCTGAACAGATCCCAAAGGTGTACGACCACCATTTCTTCATTCAAGGCTCAGAAAGTCTATGAAAGGCTTGGCTCAGCTTACCCTGAATTCCTAGGAAGACTCTTAAACTCAGTCAGATGATAGTGGTGATGTGGTTGTAATTTGTACATTCTAGCCTTTTGTCCTTACTCAGTGGTTGGGGCAACATTGTCAGAATGCCACATCCCTTTACTGCTTAGAATACCTCACCTTCCCACCTCTTTCCACCCATGAGTTAACAAGCTTTCCAGATGTAGGCAGGAATTTCATAAGCCCAGCCAAAATGTCAGAGGTTCAAAGGTCACCCCATTCACATTAACGCCCCCTAAGATGAGGTCTAAAAGAGTAACTAGTAGTTCCTCAAATCAGACACAGTACACAAAACTAGGCACATCAGGTACCATTCTAAAATATTTGCCATCTACTGGTGGAGCTGGGTCTGCTAAGAGACAATCTGAGGCCACCGAAGACTGAGAGCTACCCAGAGAGGGATTGTTCTTTTTCTAACTGACATGGATTTCAGGGGACTGGTTCTAGTGAGACAATTCTGACCTACGTTATGGATGATTATGCCTGTGCTTTATCTTACTATTCCTTTAGTCATTTGTATTCTCAGGTTTTGCCCACAAGGTGCTATAGCATCAATTTGATAAATATTTTTCAAGTGCTTATTACATGCCAGGCATAGAAGTTGTATTATTTATTAGTTCCTGCTTGCACTATAGCATATATTATATACTATAGTATATAGTACTACTAAGTACTAACTACTACTTAGTACTTACTAAGAAGAAATAGAAAACCATAGTTTTACATCTCCCAACTTAGCTTCACATTATAATTATGTACTTTATACAGCAAAAAATAGACAAAGATCAAGAAAATCTTAAAAAGAACAATACATTGTTCCTTTATTTATTCCATTATTTCTTCAAAAAATCTATTCTGAACTAAATTGTGTCCTAAATATTTGCAGTATATATTTGTAAAAGCATGAAAATTATGGAAACACTAACATTAAATCTCAGTAAGTCAAGGATTCCTAACATGAATCAAGGCTCAGAATCTTTAAACGGCTTGCCCAAGGTCTATTGATTACAATTAATTTTCTTTTCACAACTTTTTTGACTGTTGTGATTTAGTAAATCAATTAAATCCTTGAAGTTCATTTGGCATTTTATTTGGCTCCATTTGGGAAATTCTATTTATTACATCGACTTCTTTTCTAGGTTCTTCCCTGAGACCTATCCTTGGTTATGTTTTTTAAATTATGGGGGAAATTTTGTGTTTGTTGTTTTGTTTTCTACTAAGAAGATTGAGGTCAACAAAGATTTTCAATTTCTATCACTGAAATCAAACCTAGTCAGAAAAGATTTAGCAGCTCACGCTGGTTATACTGATATAGGACAATTGTAAATTAGTATTTGACTAGAGAATGGCCTATATGTCATAGGGTTATTATTCCTGCATAATAGAAGTAAATGTACCTTGAAGCTAATTTAAATTCTCCCTCACCCCTGTCATCACTCCAGAGATGATCGGGAATGGCTCTTAGCAAAATAAAACTGCTTTGGAGCCCAAGAATAACTAGAGAACTGAGTGGCTGCTGAAGACTAATGATTTATATATGCAGTAAAATTACCTACCTGAGGCTATTAAGATAGAAAAGGAAAATGGAACATGACTGTTATCATTACTTTATTATTGTACACTTATATTTTTCAACTTGAATATAAGAGTGCATAAAAACAAATCAGCTGAACGAAATGCCCATTCGTTCTACCACTAAGGGTAAAGGAAATTAGCTTTTTTTTTTCCATCTAACTACTTATCTATCCTACCGAAGCTCTGAACATATAGCATTTTCATCTAAATCTCCCTAACAGTGCAGGAGATATATTGTAAATCATGCCATCAAGATTTTTAGCATCTTCTATAATCTAGTCATTTGAAATTGGATAGATAGGTTAGAAATTAGTTGTTTGGCTTTGCTCAAAAGTTTTAAAATTAATAAAAAGCCATATGTTAGTGAAAATAAGATGTGAATTCATAGTTGACAATGTAAGCAAGTGGCTATGGGTCCTATGAATGTGGGGAGAGAATAAAAATACTTGAATTAAATATATACAATGTATGTAGAACTAGAATCAAGACTTCTTTTCTTAGTTCTCTTCTGTAGTAGGGCTGGAGTTTACAGAGCTCCCTTTTCACTGGTACATAAGGTGGGAGAATAGCTCTTACTCTGCATCTTCAAGCACCATAAGAGAGGAAGGTACATAAACCTATTGTATTTATTCATAAATATCAGGTCAGTTAATTAGTGAATTCTAAAAGACACTTGATAACTTCTCAGATGGAAAAAAAAAAAGAACTTGGTTGAATAGAAGAAACAGGAGGTTAGGAAACAGAATACCTGGGAGTATTGCTCAGCCCCAGACTTTCTCTGTGACGTAGGGACTCTGTGCCATAGATTCTCCAAATGTAATCTAGAAAAGAAGACAAACAATGCCTCTCTTAGCAATTCTATATAATTATTTGGAGGGGGGAAATATTGTCTATGGGTGAAATGCCTCAAAATCTCTGTTACTGTGGGACTTCTAACGCTTATTTCCACTTTTATACTACTAGGGTAACAACAGGGTTTCATACGAGGAAAAACTAGTCTATTACATTGTGGTTTTCAGTTTGGCATCAGAGGGAAATCCATAACTGATGTTATTTAGACAGAAACTTTTACTTTCTCTTTTTGAAGTGCGTCTCAGATACTGTATAGTTTGAAGGAAAGTTGCTTTATGTCTTTTAGGAAGTTAGTATCTTATGGCATAAAGATAAACATTCATTTTCTTTTACCATTTCATTTTTCCTTCTTCTTGGAGTAAATGGAATAGAGAACAATAAGAAGAAATGAGAAGAAAATTTGTTTCTTTAGACTTAACATTTTAAATGTACTAAAGCAAGCCCCAATTTTATCAAAGAACCACTAGAGGATATAAAAATAAAATTTCTAAATTCAAACGATTCTCACAATATAGGCTTTGAGACTTATTTTTAAGAATTTACCTAAAGACACAAATATTTTACATATTTCTATGGTGAAGACACACATGTACATACATATAAATACATACACACATATATATATATGCTTGTATATACATAAATTATTTCAATTTCCAAGTATTTTTTAAAGCTTAGAATTGAATGAATTTACCTTTTGATTATTTGCCATGTAACTTTATTTTTCATTTTTGAATATGGAAATTGTTTATTTTAAAACTTATTCTCAGAGACTTCTGGCACTATCATGGGTTATTCAGAGAAATTCTACAAAACTCCTACAAATGCCTATTACATCCCTTTACATGTTTCCTGGACAAGCTCAAGGATATGAGGGATTTCTGCAGGGTCCATGAAGAGGAAAATATATGGTCATCAAGTTAATACTGGGACTGCCCTAAGGGCCTTTGTCCAAACCACCCTCCAGAGCTTTGTGGGGTTTTTTGTTTGTTTGTTTTGTTTTGTTTTAATTAATAATTTTTATTGGAGTATAGTTGCTTTACAATATTGTGTTAGTTTCTGCTGTACAGCAAAGTGACTCAGCTATATATACATATATCCCCTCTGTTTTGGATTTGCTTCCCATTTAGGTAACCACAGAGCATTGAGTGAAGTTTCCTGTGGTATAATCTAGGCGCTCATTAGTTATCTATTCTATACATAGTAGTATATATTTGTCAATCCTAATCTCCCAATTCATCCCACAATCCCCCTTACCCCCTTGGTATCCATACATTTGTTCTCTACATCTGTGTCTCTCACACTGGTCAGAATGGCCATCATCAAAAAATCTACAAACAATAAATGCTGAAGAGGGTGTGGAGAAATGGGAACACTTGCACTGCTGGTGGGAATGTGAATTAGTACAGCCACTATGGAGAACAGTATGGAGGTTCCTTAAGAAACTAAAAATAGAACTACCATATGACCCAGCAATCCCACTACTGGGCATATACCCTGAGAAAACCATAATTCAAAAAGATGCATGCACCCCAATGTTCACTGCAGCACTATTTACAATAGCCAGGAAATGAAAGCAACCTAAATATGTCCATCAACAGAGGAATGGATAAAGAAGATGTGGTGCATATATACAATGCAATATTACTCAGCCATAAAAAGGCACGAAATTGTGCCATTTGTGCCATTGTGGAGACCTAGAGACTGTCATACAGAGTGAAGTAAGTCAGAAAGAGAAAAACAAATATCGTATAATATCACTTATATGTGGAACCTAGAAAAATGGTACAGATGAACTTATTTGCCATGTAGATTTACTTGTTATTTACAACTCCAATATGCAAAATGCCCATAAATATATAAGGGCATTTTCTGAGAAGATAAAAATTCAAGCTAAATTTTTATATGGCTACTGAGTTGACCTGAGACAATAGGATCTTTGGGATCAGATTCCATAATCTACCTGTGCCCGCTAGGACTGCCACTCTGGCATGGTTTGTTTCTTGGACATTTGCATATATTTTTTCTCTCCCCAAACCCCTTTTCCCCAGATTTTCACATGGATTACTCCTTTTCACTATTCATACAAATGTTATCACCTGATATTATCCTTTCCTGACTCTACCACTTAATGTTACCCTACTTCTCTTCATTCACTTTGTCACATGATCCTGTTTTATTTTACTCATAGAGATTACAACTATCTGAAAAAATAGCTTAGTTATTCTTCTAGGTGTCAATAAACATTTGCTGAATGGATGACTGTTGACTATTATGTGGATTTTTAGAATATCTTACAGGTAAGAATAGTGACTAAAACAGGATGCTGCGTTATCTACCTATCACTTTTTTTCTTGTTTTGTCTGTCTCCTTCACAAGATTTAAAATTTTGTGAGAATAAAAACTTTAACTTATCTTGTTCAAAAAGTCATATATCCTTAGAGGTCACAGGGACTTTAAATATTCAATAAATGAATGAAACTTAGTCTAGATTAATGTTCCAAATATTGAATTGCTTATCTGTTAAATTGCCATAGTAGCAGAATTTACTTCATGGAGTTGCAATAACACTTTATTTAATTAATAAGCAAATTTTATTGAATACCAACCATATAAGAAACTTTAGAACTGAACAGGAAACAATCCTTGCCCTCAAAAACTCTGTAGTGGGAGACCTCCAAGATGGTGGAGGAGTAAGACGTGGAGATCACCTTCCTCCCCACAACTACATCAAAAATACATCTACATGAGGAACAACTCCTACAGAACACCTACCGAATGCTCCAGAAGACCTCAGACTTCCCAAAAGGCAAGAAAATCCCCACATACCTGGATAGGGCAAAAGTAAAAAGAAAAAAATAGAGACAAAAGAATAGGGATGGCACCTGCACCTCTGGGAGGGAGGTGCGAAAGAGGAAAAGTTTCCACACACTAGGAAGCTTCTTCACTGGTGGAGATTGTGGGTGGCCAGGGAGGAAGCTTCAGAGCCACAGAGGAGAGTGCAGCAACAGGGCTGCAGAGGGCAAAGTGGAGAGATTCCTGCAAAGAGGATTGGTGCCGACCAGCACTCACCAGCTTGAGAGGCTTGTCTGCTCACATGCTGTGGTGGGTTGGGGCTGGGAGCTGAGGCTCGGGCTTTGGAGGTCAGATCCCAGGGAGAGGACTGGGGTTGGCTGTGTGAAGACAGCCTGAAGGGGGCTAGTGTGCCACAGCTAGTTGGGAGGGAGTCCGGGAAAAAGTCTGCACCTGCTGAAGAGGCAAGAGACCATTGTCTCAGGGTGTGTGAGGAGAGGGGATTCCTTCCCCGTGTGCCCACAGAAGGCAGAGGACCGCCTATGTGAGCTCCAGAGATGGGCACGAGCTGCGGCTATTAGCTTGGACTGCAGAGACAGGCAAGAAACACTAAAGCTGCTGCCATTGCCACCAAAATCCTGTGTGCAAGCACAGGTCACTACCCCCTCACGCCTCCAAAGCCTGTGCAGCCCGCCACTGTCAGGGTCCTGAGATCCAGTGACAAATTGTCCGAGAGAACACATGGTGTACCTCAGGCTGTTGCAATGTCACGGTGGCCTCTGCCGCCGCAGGCTGGCTCCGCATTCCAATTATGACTACCGTACCCCTCCCTCTCCCTGGCCTCAGTGAGCCAGAGAGCCCTAATCAGCCACTGCTTTAACTGCTTCCTGTCTGGGAGGAGAACAGATGCCTGAGGGCAACCTACATGCAGAGGCAGGGCCAATACCAAAGCTGAACCACAGAAGCTGTGAGAACAAAGAAGAGAAAGGGAAATTTCTCCCTGCAGCCTCAGAAACAGTGGATTAAATCCCCACAATCAACTTGATGATCCCTGAATCTGTGGAATACCTGAATAGACAACAAATGTTCCCAAAATTGAGGCAGTGGACTTCAGGAGCAAATGTAAACTTGGGGTTTGCTTTCTGTAACTGATTTGTTTCCGATTTTTATGTTTATCTTAGTTTAGTTTTTAGTGCTTGTTATCATTGGTTGATTTGTTTATTCATTTGGTTGCTCTCTTCTTTTTTTTAATTTTTAATTTTATTTTTAAATATTTTATTATTATTATTTTCCTTTTCTTCTTCCATTTCTTCTGAGCAGTGTGGCTGGCAGGGTCTTGGTGCTCTGGCAAGGTGTGAGGCCTGAGCCTCTGAGATGGGAGAGCCAAGCCCTGGACACTGGAACAACAAAGACCTCTGAGCACCACATAATATCAATTGGCAAGAGCTCTTCCCAGAGATCTCCTTCTCAACACTAAGACCCAGCTCCACCCAACGGCCAGCAAGCTCCAGTGCTGGATGCCCCAGGCCAAACAACTTGCAACACAGGAACACAACCCCAGTCATTAGCAGAGAGGCTGCCAAAAGTCATACTAAGTTCACAGACACCCCAAAACACACCAGCAGATGGGGCCCTAACCACCAGGAAGACAAGATCCAGACCCACACACCAGAACACAGGCACCAGTCACCTCCACAAGAAGCCTACACAAGCCACTGAACCAACCTCACCCACTGGGGGCTGACACCAAAAACAATGGGAACTATGACCTTACAGCTTGTGTAAAGGAGAACCCAGACACAGTAAATTACACAAAGTGAGAAAACAGAGAAATATGTAGCATATGAAGGAACAAGGTAAAAACCCACCAGACCAAACAAATGAAGAGGAAATAGGCAGTCTACCTGAAAAAGAATTTAGAATAATAATAGTAAAGATGATGCAAAATCTTGGAAATAGAATGCAGAAATATAAGAAACGTTTAACAAGAACCTAGAAGAACTAAACAGCAAACAAATAATGATGAAAAAACAATAAATATAATTAAAAATTCTCTAGAAGGAATCAATAGCAGAATAACTGAGGCAGAAGAATGGATAAGGGACCTGGAAGATAAAACAGTGGAAATGACTGCTGAATAAAGAGCAGAATAAAGAAAAAAAAATGAAAAGAATTGTGGACAGTCTCAGAGACCTCTGGGACCACATTAAACACACCAACATTCGAATTATAGGGGTCCCAGGAGAAGAAGAGAAAAAGAAAGGGACTGAGAAAATATTTGAAGAGATGATAGTTGAAAATTTCCTTTACATAGGAAAGGAAATAGTCAATCAAATCCAGGAATTGTAGAGAGTCCCATACATGATAAATCCAAGGAGAAACATGCCAAGACACATATTAACCAAACTATCAAAAATTAAATACAAAAAAAAAATATTAAAAGCAGCAAGGGAGAACCAACAAATAACAAACAAGGGAAATATCCATAAGGTTAACAGCTGATCTTTCAGCAGGAACTCTGCAAGCCAGAAAGGAGTGGCATGACATATTAAAAGTGATGACACTAACAAATGTAAGGTAGATAGCTAGTGGGAAGCAGCCGCATGGCACAGGGATATCGGCTTGGTGCTTTGTGACTGCCTGGAGAGGTGGGATAGGGAGGGTGGGAGGGAGGGAGATGCAAGAGGGAAGAGATATGGGAACATATGTATATGTATAACTGATTCACTTTGTTATAAAGCAGAAACTAACAAAAAAATAAAAAAATAACAGTGATGAAAGGGAAAAACCTACAACCAAGATTACTCTACCTAGCAAGGATCTCATTCAGATTTGACAGAAAAGTTAAAATCTTTACAGACAAGCAAAAATTAACAGAATTCAGCAATACCAAACCAGCTTTACAACAAATGCTAAAGGATCTTCTCTAGGCAGGAAACACAAGAGAAGGAAAAGGCCTACAAAAACAAACCCAAAACAATTGAGAAAATGGTAACAGGAACACACATATCGATAATTACCTTAAATGTAAATGGATTAAATGCTCCAACCAAAAGACACAGGCTCACTGAATGGAGACAAAAACAGGACCCATATATATGCTGTCTACAAGAGACCCACTTCAGACCTAGGGACACATTCAGACTGAAACTGTGGGGATGGAAAACGATATTCCATGCAAATGGAAATCAAAAGAAAGCTGGGTAGCAATTCTCATATGAGACAAAATAGACCTTAAAATAAAGACTATTACAAAAGACAAAGAAGGACACTACATAATGTTCAAGGGATCAATCCAAGAAGAATACAATACAATATAACAATTGTAAATATTTATGCACCCAACACAGGAGCACCTCCATACATAAGGCAACTAACTGCTAACAACTATAAAAGAGGATATCGACAGTAACACAATAATAGTGGGGGACTTTAACACCTCACATACACCAATGGACAGATCATCCAAAATCAAAATAAAAAGGAAACAGAAGCTATAAATGACACAATAGACCAGACAGATTTAATTGATATTTATAGAACATTCCATCCACAAACAACAGAACACACTTTCTTCTCAAGTGCTCAAGGAACATTCTCCAGGATAGATCATATCTTGGGTCACAAATCAAAACCTTTGTAAATTTAAGAAAATTGGAATCATATCAGGTATCTTTTCTGACCACAACAATATGAGATTAGATATCAGTTACAGGAAAAAATCTGTAAAAAATCTAAATACATGGAAGCTAAACAATACACAACTTAATAACCAAGAGATCACTAAAGAAATCAAAGAGGAAATCAAAACATACCTAGAAACAAATGACAATGAAAACATGACTACCCAAAACCTATGGGATGCAGCAAAAGCATTTCTATGAGAGAAGTTTATAGCAAGATGATCCTACCTCAAGAAACAAGAAACATCTCAAATAAACAACCCAACTTTACACCTAAAGCAATTAAGGAAAGAAGAACAAAAAATTCCCAAAGTTAGCAGAAGGAAAGAAATCATAAAGATCAGATCAGAAATAAATGAAAAAGAAATGAAGGAAATGATAACAAAGATCAATAAAACTAAAAGCTGGTTCTTTGAGAAGATAAAAAAAAATTAATAAACCATTAGCCAGACTCAGTAAGGAAAAAAGGGAGATGACTCAGATGAGCAGAATTAGAAATGAAAAAGGAGAAGTAACAGCTGACACTGCAGAAATACAAAGGATCATGAGAGATTACTATAAGCAACTATATGCCAATAAAATGGACAACCTGGAAGAAATGGACAAATTCTTAGAAAAGCACAACCTTCCAAGACTGAACCAGGAAGAAATAGAAACTTTAAACAGATCAATGACAAGCACTGGAATTGAAACTATGATTAAAAATCTTCCAACAAACAAAAGCCCAGGACCAGATGGCTTCACAGGTGAAATCTATCAAACCTTTAGAGAACAGCTAAACCTATCCTTCTCAAACTCTTCCAAATATAACATAGAGAGGAACACTCCCAAACTCATTCTATGAGGCCACCGTCACCCTGATACCAAAACCAGAAAAAGAGGTCCAAGAAAGAAAACCACAGGCCAATATCACTGATGAACATAGATGCAAAAATCCTCAAAAAAATATTAGCAAACAGAATCCAACAGCACATTAAAAGGATCATACACCATGATCAAGTGGGGTTTATCCCAGGAATACAAGGATTCTTCAATATGCAAATCAATCAATGTGATAAACCATATTAACAAATTGAAGAATAAAACCATATGATCACCTCAATAGATGCAGAAAAATCTTCTGACAAAATTTCAACACTGATTTATGATAAAAACTCCCCAGAAAGTAGGCATAGAGGCAACCTACCTCAACATAATAAAGGCCATGTATGACAAACCCACAGCCAACATGATTCTCAATGGTGAAAAACTGAAACCATTTCCTCTAAGATCAGGAACAAGACAAGGTTGCCCACTCTCACCACTATTATTCAACATAGTTTTGGAAGATTTAGCCACAGCAATCAGAAAAGAAATATAAATGAAAGGAATCCAAATCGGAAAAGAAGAAGTAAAAGTATCATTGTTTGCAGATGACATGAAACTATACATAGAGAATCCTGAAGATGCTACCAGAAAACTACTAGAGCTAATCAACGAATTTGGTAAAGTAACAGGATGCAAAATAATGCACGGAAATCTCTTGCATTTCTATACACTAATGATGAAAAATCTGAAAGAGAAATTAAGGAAACACTCCCATTTACCATTGCAACAAAAAGAAAAAGTACCTAGGAATAAACCTACCTAAGGAGACAAAAGACCTGTATGCAGAGAACTATAAGACACTGATGAAAGAAATTAAAGATGATACCAACGGATGGGGAGATATACCATGTTCTTGGATTGGAAGTCTCAACATTGTGAAAATGACTATACTACCCAGGCAATCTACAGATTCAAAGCAATCCCTATCAAATAACCAATGGCATTTTTCACAGGACTAGAACGAAAAATTGTACAATTTGTATGGAAACACAAAACACCCCAAATAGCCAAAGCAATCTTGAGAAAGAAAAACGGAGCTGGAGGAATCAGGCTCCCTGACTTCAGACTATACTACAAAGCTACAGTAATTAAGACAGTATGGTACTGGCACAAAAACAGAAATATAGATCAATGGAACAGGATAGAAAGCCCAGAGATAAACCCATGCATATATGATCACCTCATCTTTAACAAAGAATATACAATGGAGAAAAGACAGCCTCTTCAATAAATGGTGCTGGGACAACTGAACAGCTACATGTAAAAGAATGAAATTAGAACACTTCCTAACACCATACACAAAAATTAACTCAAAATGGATTAGAGACCTAAATGTAAGACTGGACACTATAAAACTCTTAGAGTAAAACATAGGCAGAACACTCTATGACATAAATCACAGCATGATCCTTTTTGACCCACCTCCTAGAGAAATGGAAATAAAAACAAAAGTAATCAAATGGGACCTAATGAAACTTAAAAGCTTTTGCACAGCAAAGGAAGCCATAACCAAGAACAACAGTCAACCCTCAGAATGGGGGAAAATATTTGCAAATGAAGCAACTGACAAAGGATTAATCTCCAAAATATACAAGCAGCTCATGCTGCTCAATATCAACAAAATAACAACCTAATCCAAAAATGGACAGAAGAGCTAAATTGCTGGATGCGAGGAATGAATCAGGGAGAGAAATCAGTGAATGGAGGGAGACAGGGTGGGTGAGCTTTCCAGAAAATTTAACTAGTAAAGGAGGTTAATCACAATGTAATCAAAGAGGTAGGGGACATGTTTATTTTGGATTTTTCTCTCTTTAAGTGAGCTTGTGGAGATTTGAGATGTGGATTTATCCATGGCTTTTAATGGAGATTTTGGGAAGGAAGATAACATCTCTCATTGGGAACAAATATTAAAGTTGTAAACTGCTCAGGCTGTCTTAAGTTCATAGACTGTCACTAGACATATTGTTCTTGAATATTATTTAGGGGGAAATACATGTATTGGTAAGGGTGTACCATGCAGGCCTCTTCCTCTGTATCAAAAGCATTTCTGTATTCATGGTAAAAATGCCAAGCAAACTTGATTTTTGCTTCAGGAAAATTGCCTGGGTACGTGGATAAATTCCTTATCAAAATAAATACTTTTAGAAACCTTAATTTCAATGATAAAATTACATAACTGTCTTCCACTAACGTGTATAAGCAGTTGTGTAGCCTAGAAAGTCAGAATTTAGGGCCAAGTCTTACAGCTTTTTCAATGTGTAGTTACTTTCCTTCAAAAAAATTAATAAAATTCAACTTAGGTGCTAATTTAGGTTACTGATCTATGTTGAATATTATATCATCCAGTGTATAACATTTAGGATTTTAATCTCTGTCAATGCAAAAGTTTCCGGAACTCTTGGATCCTTTGTTTTACCAGGTTAAGACTTAATGGTAATAAGTTAAGACTCTATTTAGGTAAAAGCTTGAAGAGCCAGCAAGTATTTTTTGTGTCTTTTTTTTTCCCTTTCTGCCACAAAAGAAAACATTCCAGACAGAGCTTGCTCTGATAGCCTGGATCCCAAAGCAATGACAAAGTGAAATAGAAGCACAGCCTACCAACAAGGCATGCACATCATGTGAGCTACATGCCTTTCTCTTCTCCTCCTCCTCCTTCTTTAATTGAAGGATTACCTACCCTATGAATTTAGGATCACAGTAATGTAAAAATTCCATGGTTTCTTGATTAATACTTTAGTTGTGACTAATAATGGTAATTATTAAAATTCACAAGGTATTTTTCTCTAGACACTTCTCTGTGCTACTTTTTTGTTTTTCCTTATGTAATCATCTGAATAACCCAATGAGATAGGTACCATTATTATGCTCATTTTACAGGCAAATAAAGAGGCTTACAGAGTATTGGTCAGACTCATATAATAAGTACAAGATGAAAGTAGAAATCAAATCCATATATCCTTAACTCCAGAACCTCATTTTCTAACCACCGCTCTATACTGCAACTCCTGGATGAAGTGTTTATCAACTTTGACACAATAAAGTTTATGTTTTACTTTTCTCTCCCCATATTTAATGAAGATTTCATGGAATTAAAATTCTTTAAGGCTTAGCAACTTAAATATTTAACATTGGGTAAAATTATCTATTTTTTTTAGAAGTTACAATTACTTGCATATATAATGGAACTTGTGGTATTTTGTGTATCTTTTAAAGTTCTAATTTCTAAGTTATATTTTTCATTTTCATGTTTTTCATCATTTATATTTTGACTTTGCTGAGAATCTTAGAAGAAACCAGATAGGTAAAGCTAACGGATAATGATTAAGAAGAAAACAATGACATATTTTGGAACAGAGAAAACAAAAGAAAGAAGAAAGGAAGAAAGAAAGTTACTTAGGCATAGCAATCAATTAAAAATAATATTTATTGACAAAGATAGCTGCTGTGGCCCGCCTGTGGCCTGTACTGTATGGCAGTGCACAGTGGGGTGTCACTCCAGGACCTCACTTCTAACCTATGGAAGGGGGCAGAGCAATGATACCGTGTGATGGAACTACAGTTATATGCTGTCTACAATGCCTCACAACAGGTGGAAGATGTTACAAAAGACCTACCAGGGTTGTTGAGCAATGCAGAAAACCACCTATTCAGGGTCTAGAACAGCTGTGTGCAACATACAGGACCCCTGTGGACATGGTTATTAGGAACCAAGGAATCCACTTTACTGGCCATGAAGTTCAGAAATGGGCTGATAAAAATGCCATACACCAGCATTTCGACCTGCCTTACAACGCTACTGCTGCCAGGCTAATTGAAAGGATAAATAGACTATTTAACCAACAATTGAGATGGAAATTCTCTCTCAATATGTGGATCAGAGGCTAACTCAAGCCCTACAAACTACAGCTGAACACTCCAGGAGCAATCATCCCAGTGCCCATATGATGTTAACCCAGAGGCAACTAAAAAAATAATAATAATATTTATTATGTATGCAACAAATAATGTTATAAAAAGCTAGTGATCAATATTACAATGATGTGGAAATGCTATGAAGATAACAGACCACATAATGGTGGTAGAGAACCTAACAAAATGGAAAAGAAAAGCTGTATAAAGAGTAAGTCATTGCTCTTGTGGAAAAAATATGACTGGGAGAGGAAGAGAAAAAGAATCTTCTTTAATTGTATTGGCTTCTGGGGCCTCTGTTGATGGAAGAAGCTGAAGGATTAGAATGAAAGCAGGATTATGTTCAGGACACTGGGCACCTTCTTTCAGGATCGAAGGTTCGTACTTAAAGCCCCCTTGTGGACTATGATGGTAGGTGCACATGAGAGCTATGTGAAAGGTGGTCTTTGGTAACTAATGAGTTAAGATGCCCTGTGTGTTACTGACCAGGGACTGTGGAGGCTGGGGGTTTTATTGCTTTGTCCATTTGTTTTGTCATTAAAGAGAAAAATACATTATAAATATATACACTAAGGTAGTGTCTTAAATGCAGCCCTTTACAAAAGATGATGGCCGCCTTTTCAGTGGCTTACTGTGAAATTCTATGATGATCTTTAAGGGTGAATTGTTAGAAGACTTTCCAGGTGGAAATTTTAAAAGGTGTAATTGTTTGCCTTATTATGAAAGGCATAGTATTCATTTATTTTATGGTTTCATTTTTCTCTTTTTTCTTTTATTACATATTAGAAGCCTAAAAAAACATCCTTCAGTAATTTTTTAAAAATTTCCTTTAGAAAATGTTTCTTTTTTGTCTTTCATCGTAAGACTTTTGACATAAAGAAAAACATCATTGATTTTTTTTCCTTAGCAAACATTTCTTTTAATGGAAAACTCAAATTGGCATGAATTTTCTGCTTGTTTCCAATTAATAGTGTTAATGCAGGTGCAAAAAACAAGCATGTATTTATTTTCTAATCCATTTATTTCCATTGCACTTCAGTACTTCCAATCTAATATCAAACAAAGTACTTCCATAGAAAATGACTTCTGAGTTTCCTTATCTTATTTTTTTTCAACATAAACTGGATCCATGCAGGAGAAGGTCAAAAGATACTTTATTTCCTTGTTTGAACTTCAGTTTTCCACAAAATGGGGATAATGATATCATCTATTGAGTGAGATTGTTGTGAATATTACTATGATCATCTGTATAAAGTACTCTGCATGGTGCATGACACATTATGAATGTCAAATACATGTTAGCTATCATACTATTATTGTTTCTCTAAGTGATGCATAGTCCACTTTCCCTCCCTCTTATCCTTTTCAAGTGTGTTTTAATACACCAACATGGCCTTTACCATAGCTTGTGCTGCATTCTGGTATAGCATTACTCTAACTAGTGGTCTGCTTTCAGGCAAATACTACAGTAGAGTGAATCCACATAGACCTGAGATTTCCCTTAGTTGAATCCATAAACATAGCTCAGATCATTACTTTAGTGATTTTCTATGTTCCCATATCCTTGTTCTGTAAGTTTCAATGGAATCAGAGTGGAAAGTTTTGTTACATGAAGTCAGAACAAACGACTTCGTAAAGCAATTATTGAAATATATTGCAAATGAAAGATGCCAAAAAGAAAGTTTTACAAAATGATTATTTGAAAATGTAAATAATTGGAAAGATACTATATATCAATAAAATATGACATATAATGGAGGTAAAAAGAAATTCTACAACGACTTTATAGTTTAAAGTGACACATTTGGATACCCTAATATCCTGAAGGAGTTCGCATTATTTCCAAAGTGCTAATGCTCCCGGGTTGTCATCACTTATTCAATGAAGAAAGTGCCAAAAAAAGAAAGAAAAAGCCCATGTTACTATTGGTAAACCAGAACTCTCTTTTTCTCCAAAGGCACTGTTTAGGAGAATTTTAAATGAGCTCCACTGTATTTACTCTTACAAGCTAGAGCGGAAGGATACTGTGATGAAATACAGCCCCTCAATAAAACTATGCCCCCAGCACTTTTGCTCACAACCAAATGTCCACAACTGCAGCCTTAAAGTATCAGGCTTATCTATTACTTGGCTACACATTTATAACATATTACCCTCATAAAGCTCAAGGAAATAAAATACATCTCAGCTTTGCACTGTGGAAACCTCAGCACTGGCATTAAGACCTTGAGTTTGCATTTAATGTCTCTTCTGGATGTTGGAATTGGACTGGCCAGTGCTGTTTTTATGAGGTTGAGCCAGAGAGTTCCCTTTATCAGTGAGAATGCAGGATACAAGTCTCACCTCTTATAGTGCACAAGTAAATATGCATGTATGTGTGCATGGAACTTGTTTGGTGTCAGCCTGAGATTTTATTGCATTATCTTTACTTGTTTCTTTCTGAATTGTCGTTGTTGTTAAGCCTTGAGAAATGTTTAGCTTTGCAAATTCCTGCCAACAGTTGATGATGAATGCTATCCTGGTTTAATATGTTCATTTTATTGACTGCTGACATTAAAGAATAAGGGCTAAAGTGCCAGTATGTAGCATGTTAGATGCTGCTAAAACAATGTTTTTTTCACAGCATCTGATAGATTTTCTAAGTTTTGGTTATAAAGATATCAATTTTATTATCATTACAAATAGTTTGAAAACTACATATCAATTTATTTCTAGGTGACATTTTTCTATACACTTTTCTAGAGAAAAAGAATTATTGGAAAATCAATGGCACTATGAGAGAGATATTACTGAATATTCCAGGGCGTATTTATGTTTACCAATGGAATATTAGTAATTCATGCTGTAACACCCTTGTATACTACATTTGTATTCTACTTATTATGGGTTGAGAAATGTGTCCCCCCCAAACTTGTACATTGAAGTTCAAACCCCCAGTACCTTAGAATGTGGCCTTATTTGGATTCTTCCACAGACCAAGAAATGCTAAAGATTCCTAGCAAATTACTAGATGTTACAGGAGAGGCATGGAATAGATTCTTCCTCTCAGCCCTCAGAGGCTACTAACACTTGCTGACACCTTGATCTTGGACTTCTAGCTGACAGAATGTTGAGAGGATAAATGTCTGTTGTTAAAGCCACTCAGTTCATGGTACTTTGTTACAGCAGTTCTGGCAAACTAATACATTACCCAACCAGAACACACTAACAGAGGCATAATCAGTTACAGCAAGCAAGTGTTCACATTAGCCCATCACTGTTTCTGCCTGATGGGTGCCCCTGTTTTACCAGTTACTAAATTTGTGAATATCACCCCTGCTACTTCTCTCTCAGGAACAATTTTCACACAAGGTATAAGACTACAGTTAAGCCTCAATGCTGGCCTTCAGTTTCTAAATTGAAAATAAAGGCATTTGAGTAAATAACCTTTAAGCTGTCATGGAATTCTGAAATTCTCTGAATGTTATAATTCCAGGAATGGAAAGAACTAGTATTTCCAAGTTGCAGATAAGAAAAACTGAGACTCAAAGCTGTTGAGATAGATTAAGGACACATGGCCTGGAAGTTTCAGAAGAGGAATTCAATTTAAGACATATGATTCCAGTGGTTTTCCTATTTGCCACTGTGTCCCTCAAATGGTGACTTGCAATACAAACATGGACTATGCAGTAAAATATAACATGGATATAAAGTACATCCTGGTCAAATAGGTTTATTAGTTACTCTCAAGAAAGTGTCATCTTGATTTTTTATTAAAGGAGAGGTGTTTCCCAAATACCCTGTAATTGTAGGCTTTATTATAGTGTTGCTGTGTGATGGATATCCTTGAAAGAAAGGAGTTGCTCAAGCAAAGCCAGCTGAAAATCAGCAAACTGTACTTAAGGATTACATCTATGGCTGTAAATAGATTTTTAGAGTTCACATTTTATTTGTGTGTTTTTATAGCAATCAATAGGAAGCCATCTATAGCATTTAGGTGTTCCCATGCTGATTACTGTGATAGCTACTGAATCACTGCTAGGACACTCGATGTGTTAACAGGTTATATTGGCTGGATAAACACATCATTTGAATAGAATAGGAAACAACAGTAGAGGGTCAGCATAAACTAAAAAACATAAAAGTCTAGTTGAATATGGAATGAAGGAAGTATAGAGGCAGTTCCTAAATTCTTTCAAGGAGTAGGACTTTCCAGTGGTACTAACATTTAATATTATGTCAAAGATACATTGACAATAATTCCAAGTCTGTTCATTGTCATATATTCTGCAAGACCAAAACTAAATTGCTGCAAAATAGTATCCCCCTCTCCTGTGGTTGCAGTGGACCCCACTGCTCTGCCCACTGAGATTCTGGTTTGGTAGTTTTTGTGCTTTTGACACTGGAAAGAATAGTGGTGGCCCAATCACATTCCCATATACCACTCTCAGTAAGTGAAAGGTGGTGAGAGTTCATTAGTCCATTCCCTTATTATGAAGAAATTTGTATTTATTGGGGCAAATCAAATTCCATATAAGATGTCTCCAGTTTAAATCTTAGAATCCTGGAAAAAAATGACTCAGAGATTGCAATTTTCTTGACTAGATTTTAGGAAGTATTCTCTAAGTTGGCTAGAATCTAAACTACAAAGGAATTTATATTTCAGATCGGTACCTTGGAACCACTTACAGGCAACCTTAGCACGTTTATTCCATAAGGTGCTATCAGCTAAACCTAAGTGACAGAGCAGCCCCCACTGAATTCACATTCACTTTGCAGTGGTCTTCAAAGGACACTTCCCAGGGATGAAAGTTGAAGTGCAACTAATCTGGAAAAAGTGAAAAAAAAAAAAAAAAAAGTGACATTTTAAAATTCTTAACCAGAACATCACAAAATAGTAGAAGTAATTTAAAAACTGATTTTAAAATGATCAAGAAAGGTAAAAATTAAAGAGATCAGAGAAAAATTAAAACTCATATATAATATAATTGTATGTTTGGATGTTTGTTTTAAAGCTTATCTGAAAAATATCCTAAAAAATTATGATGAAAACATTTGTATATTTTGGGTATTAAAAACAAATTGAGGGATTTAGAAGAGAAATACATTGTGATGTTTATATCTTAATATTACTTATTTGGAGAATAAAAAAGTGGAGCAATGTAACTGTATTTTTTTAAAAGCATACAGCAGGAAAGTAGGTGGGTGATTTAATTCAATATATTTATTCAAATGCACAGAAATTCATGGGAGCTTTATAATTCAAAATAATTAAATTATCAAAAAAATGACACCCTTTTAAACACAATTTAATTGATGATTTTCTGATTCTTTTGTAGAAATATAAGGATCTTTTTGTTACCTTTGTTTTTGTAAAAAGGGACGTAACATGTAATTTAGGTATGGAAAATATTTCAATGTTATAAAATTAAAAGAAGAAATACATCATTTAATTTATATGAAGAACAAATGGAGGATATTAAAATATCTTTCACATGATTTTATCTTCTTCCATTAATTATGGTATTTATATATTTTATTTCTATTTGAATTACCTATATTTAAATTATGAGCAAAAATGCATATGTCATTTTGTAGTCATATTAAATTACTAGTGTGATTTATTTTGTTATAATCTTAACTTTCCCATTGTTATTTTGTATATCTTTATATATAGATTTAGGAAATACTGGGCAAAAAGAAAGCTGTAGAAAAATTTAGAATTAAAACTGTATTTGTATGTATAGAATATCATATTATGACATTTTATAAATTATGTATCCTTTGGTAATTTTTTATGAAGGGTTATGAGCTAAATTTCAATGCATTTTTTAAAACCTGGTTATTAGGTACTATAATCCCAATTCATTATGGGTTTTGAATTTCAACAAACCTCAAAGAAAAAAATGTTTCATCAGCAAAATTATTGCATCTTAAGGCAATATTTAATTATTAACCTTATAAGGTTTGTATTTTGGTTTCTTTAGCTGCCTTAGTAAAGAAAATAATAGAGGGTCCAATAAGACTGCAGAGAATGTGCATATACTCAATTAAAAAAAAAAAAGCTAGGCTGGCATTTTAAAATATGTTGGTCTTTGGAAAAGTCTGAACTCTCTTCTGAATCAGTGCTTTTTAATCAAAGCCTGAAGTGAGAACTTCTTTTTTATCATTTGCAAAGTTATGCTGTGAATTATTGCCATTAAAAAGAGTTTGCTTCTGATATGAAACTAAAAATTAGCAGAGAATCTTGAAAGAATTTTCTGCTATGTTTAGAGTGTCTTGAAACTTGGAAGCATTCTAGACAGTACTTTAAATGTTAATTTTTAAAGTTATCATTTTGTCTATTAAAGTCGTAAAGGGAGTCTACTGATTAATGTTGCATTTATATGCTTTAACTTTAATTGTATATGAGGCTTTAGTGGCTTGGAATTCCATTTATATAACATTTATTGTTATAACACAAAGTTTGCTGAATAAATAGCACATGGGTTATATCTCTAAGAAACAATGATGATTTGAGTAATTTCACAATAGTAAGGTCAATAACCATACTAATGACAATAGTTTATATTTTTTGAGTGCTTAATCTGTGCTATACCCTATGCTTAGCAGGTGATAAAGACAATCCCATTTTTCCCTCAAAGATAATCCCATTTTTCCCTCACAACAAATCCCTCACCTATTTACTACTATATTATCCTTCTGTTTCACACTGGAGCAGGAGATTCCTCAAGGTCACACAAAGTTAAAAGATCTTTTCCCTTGTACCCATTTTTTGAAATGTTCAGAACCTAAATATTGAGAAAACTGGTACATCTACATTTGAAACATCTCTTTGATTTTAAAGCCTACATTCAGAAGTACTATCCTTTATTATCTCATAAATTACTAGACCAAAATTATCCTACTCTACTTGGCCTTTTAGGGTTGTATTGAAAAAGTATTGAGAATTTACCAATGCCTATTTCAGTCACTCTCTACTGGAAATGTATACATACTTTAGGAGGCTCAGTTATCTTCGTTTCAGTGATACAACTCTAAACAGTACTTTTCCTGAAAGTCTTCAAGGATTTGAATATTGATTTGCCTTGGGAGTGTGGGTATGTAGCTGGAGGGCAGGTGATACTGCTGTACTAATCCTCCAGCTACTAAAAGTGGGATGTGAAACACTAACTTCTTGAGAAAATTGCTACAGGCTCTGCTTTTTAACCATTAAAAACTCTCATTTATTTCACAAACTTTCCTGTTTTTAGTTTCATGGGTCTAAGAAAAATTACTAACACTGTGTCCACAGGGACAGCAAACAGTCCTTGAGTAATTTTATAGGTGCCGGTGGCTCAGGTTTTATCATCATCATCATCATCAATGTCAGACAAGGTATTTCTTCTCATTCTTAAATGCAGGCACTATTATCTGATGGAGAGAAAACAACTGGGATTAAAGAAGCTGAAATCCATTCTCAATTTCTTCTCTCTTTTTATGACATTGCATTCCCTCAGGATGCCTCTGTAAGAGGTTTAATGTGAGATTCCATCCTGTTTCTAAAATTCCAATGTAAATTTAGCACAAACTATAGTGTCTCATGATATTATGAAATAGAGCAGGCATGTTAACTGATCTTCCAAAAACTGTATGATTCTCTAATCATGTTTGAAGTAGCTGATTTACAAATGTAAGCATTTGTTTTAAAGCCCAGACAGTTATTTGATCTGATCCTGACTGAGGTCTAGTTATTCTTTTTTTTTTTAATCCAAAAATATACAGTTTGTTTGATTCGGTTTAAGTTTTCAAAGTAGAACATTAATTTGAAGGTGACATTGTCTAGGGCATTTTCCTCTTGCTAAGAAGAGAGCATAAGGACAATGGAGGCAAAGAGGACTTATACAACAGCAGTCATTTTATCTGGTTTGCTATTTCCTGCATTCAAACAAAGAGAAATGAGTTGTACTTGAGCGCATTAGAAGACATATCCCCATAGGCTTGGATAAAAATGTAAAAAAATCTTTCCACTTGCACTATTTGGAATTATTTGGCATCAGAATATTGAGACAAGTGAGAAAGAAATTGAGTTTGGAATATGGTCCCTACTCTGTCTTTGAATTTCACATTCAGTACTCCTTTTTAAAAGCTCCCATAAGAGCCCATTTCCATATTATTTCTCTTTATGCTAAACTTGATAGTCAAATATGACTGTTTGAAGTCTGATATTCAAATATAAGAACACAACCTGGAATTTCAAACACAATTGTATAATAATCTTTGGGCAGAAGAGAATCCAACAAAATTCCAGTGAATTGAAACACCTGCTTTACAGATAGCCCATGGAGGACAAGACATACACATGTGGGCAATTCAACAAATTTAACAAGACCTAATGAGCCTTGAAACTGTAATTTAATTCTTAATTTCTGTGAAGTAAATTTAGTAATGACTGATAAGGATCATCACCATCCACACTTAGGAGGTATTAACAGGGAAGTGGAAACACCTGTCCTTCCATGTAAGGCGCTTAGTTCACTTTAAGATCTGAAGCTGCTGTCCCTTGTACAGGAACAACAAAAAAAGATTCCAGGGTTAAAATAATCTTAAAAACAAAATTCCATACTATACAGCATTCTGGTTTTTAAAATCAAATTCCATAGCTACAAGGTTAAGGCTAAAAATTCTTTATCATTTGTTATATTGCCAGGGAAGAGTAAGTCTGGTATGATCTATATAACCTTGGGTGATTACCTGTATGCATGACAGTGGTTACACACAAAGATGTGTTTGCTTTGTACAGCTGAGTTCTAGAAGAGCCTACTTTCTTGCAATGGGCCTCCTTTGTTAATATCACAGTACAATCTCTGTGCATTCTTTCTGATGTTATTGTTTTAGTGTAAGGATTTTGCTTTTGTTTTTAAACAAAGACACTGGTCATTTTCAGTGTTAATTAAGACCATGATTGGATATGTTGGAGACCAAGCAAATTACCCTACTAATGGAATTTAATATTTGTTAATAAAGTGCAAGAATAATGTTATAATACCCATTTTCCTCTCCAATCTTCTTCCCATCATGACTTCTCATTTCCATGAAGACACTTCATGAAAGTAACAACTGATGAAAATATTTGTATGTCCTACTCGCTCTAATACACTTTTATAAGTGAACTCAAATAAATTAAGCATCCAGGGGATACTCTGAAGGAGAAAATCTGTCACAAAAGCCCAAGAGGTAGTGTATATTACTGGAAAGGATGGAGCTCCAAAATTCAAGCCTTAATTTCTCCCACCTCCCAGCCTTCTAGTCTAGTGACATCACTTGAATAGTAGGTGGCAGGAATGAGTTGGTATCCTTTCCAATTTTTAATTACTCTGTGGCTCAGTTTCCTCATATATAAATAATGATTTGCTCAACCCCATGTTTCTTGGGAGAGAACAATGAACAAAATGTTTGAACTTACTCTGTCAGATTTATGTGAGTTATTATTATTCCCATATTCAGTATTTCATTAATTAGATAAAATTAATTCTGTGTGTTTACTATCATGCAGGCAGAACTGCTAGCCAAGTGTGAGAAGGGATTGTTGAGAGGGCTCTACTCCAAGTATTCTGAGGAGCTATCCAGGGAAAAAGATAATTTGGGTTTTTCTTGTTCTTGAAGAATAGATGACAATGAACATATTTGGGATTATTGTTAATGACAACAATAATGTTAATATTTATTATTTTATTTGTAGTGCAACACATTGAGCACTTACACAGAGGGAATAAGAGATTACCTGAGGAGGATATGGCTATAGGGCTATAAAGTTATAGAAACAGGGTACCATATGGCATGGAAGTAAGGAAAGAGAATATGGTATGAAAGTGGGAGGTTGGAAGCAACAACCACATTATATGGTGAATATCACACAATTTTTCAGAGACAATCAAATAAAATAAATTCTACTGGCCTGAAGGATATGGACTTGATCTAAATTAATTTAAAAATTAGTATGTAATAGAAATCACCTGGGTTGGTAGCTGAGTGCAAATTTCAGGCTAAACCATCTGAGACTGTTTCAGGAGCATTACTGTCTTGAACCCAAGGAATTGGGTCATGTACCTTATCTAGTTGGTTTAAAGACCACACTGAAAAATACTTAGTTAGTTTACTTGAATTATGTGATTAAAAAATCAAAATCAATAAAATTTATCTTTTCATTTTTCAATTGAAAGTAGAATAATAAAAAGTAATAAATAAGTAGAATAATAAATAATAATAAAAAATAAATAAGAATAAAGGCTTAAGTAGAAAAATAAATAATAATAAAAGTTAAGTAGAATGGTATTGTCTTTATAAATTAAATTGACCAGAAGTTTGTTTGTTTGTTCACATAATTTTTATTATGAAAAGTTATAATTTGTATTGGGCATGTATTCCTGATATTATAGAAAACATCTGTTTGATTTCCTTTTTTTTAATTGTTGAATTTTATTTTATTTATTTTTTTATACAGCAGGTTCTTATTAGTCATCAATTTTATACACATCAGTGTATACATGTCAATCCCAATCGCCCAGTTCATCACACCACCACCACCACCACACCACCGCTTTCCCACTTGGTGTCCATACATTTGTTCTCTACATCTGTGTCTCAATTTCTGGCTGCAAACCGGTTCATCTGTACCATTTTTCTAGGCTCCACATATATGCATTAATATATGATATTTGTTTTTCTCTTTCTGATTTACTTCACTCTGTATGACAGTCTCTAGATCCATCCAGGTCTCAACAAATGAGCCAATTTCATTCCTTTTTATGGCTGAGTAATATTCCATTGTATATATGTACCACATCTTCTTTATCCATTCGTCTGTCGATGGGCATTTACATTGCTTCCATGTCCTGCCTATTGTAAATAGTGCTGCAATGAACACTGGGGTGCATAGGTCTTTTTGAATTATGGTTTTCTCTGGGTATATGGCCAGTAGTGGGATTGCTGGGTCATATGGTAATTCTATTTTAGATTTTTAAGGAACCTCCATACTGTTCTCCATAGTGGTTGTATCAATTTACATTCCCACAAACAGTGCAAGAGGATTCCCTTTTCTCCACACCCTTTGCAGCATTTGTTGTTTGTAAATTTTCTGATGATGCCCATTCTAACTGCTGTGAGGTGATAACTCATTGTAGTTTTGATTTGCATTTCTCTAATAATTAGTGATGTTGAGCAGCTTTTCATATGCTTCTTGGCCATCTGTATGTCTTCTTTGGGGAAATGTCTATTTAGGTCTTCTGCCCATTTTTGGATTGGGTTGTTTGTTTTTCAAATATTGACCTGCATGAACTGTTTATATATTTTGGAGATTAATCCTTTGTCCATTGATTTGTTTGCAAATATTTTCTCCCATTCTGAGGGTTGTCTTTTTGTCTTGTTTATAGTTTCCTTTGCTGTGCAAAAGCTTTTAAGTTTCATTAGGTCCCATTTGTTTATTTTTGTTTTGATTTCTGTTACTCTAGGAGGTGTATCAAAAAATGATCTTGCTGTGATTTATGTCAAAGAGTGTTCTTCCTATGTTTTCCTCTAAGAGTTTTATAGTGTCTGGTCTTACATTTAGGTCTCTAATCTATTTTGAGTTTATTTTTGTGTATGGTGTTAGGGAGTGTTCTAATTTCATTCTTCTACATTTGGCTGTCCAGTTTTCCCAGAATCACTTACTGAAGATACTGTCTTTTCTCCATTGTACATCCTTGCCTCCTTTGTCATAGATTAGTTGACCATAGGTGTGTGGGTTTATCTCTGGGCTTTCTATCTTGTTCAATTGATCTATGTTTCTGTTTTTGTGCCAGTACCATATTGTCTTGATTACTGTAGCTTTATAGTATAGTCTGAAGTCAGGGAGTCTGATTCCTCGAGCTCCGTTTTTTTCCCTCAAGACTGTTATGGCTATTTGGGGTCTTTTGTGTCTCCATACAAATTTTAAGATTTTTTTGTTCTAGTTCCATAAAAATTGCCATTGGTAATTTGATAGGGACTGCACTGAATCTGTAGATTGCTTTCGGTAGTATAGTCATTTTCACAATATTTATTCCTCCAATCAAAGAACATGGTATATCTCTCCATCTATTTGTATCATCTTTAATTTCTTTCCTCAGTGTCTTATAGTTCTCTGCATATAGGTCTTTTGTCTCCCTAGGTAGGTTTATTCCTAGGTATATTATTCTTTTTGTTGCAGTGGTAAATGGGAGTGTTTCCTTAATTTCTCTTTCAGATTTTTCATCATTAGTGTATAGGAATGCAAGAGATTTCTGTGCATTAATTTTGTATCCTGCAACTTTACAAAATTCATTGATTAGCTCTAGTACTTTTCTGGTGGCATCTTTAGGATTCTCTATGTATAGTATCATGTCATCTGCAAAGACTGACAATTTTACTTTTTTTCCAATTTGTATTCCTTTTATTTCTTTTTCTTCTCTGATTGCTGTGGCTAGGACTTCCAAAACTATGTTGAATAATAGTGGTGACAGTGGACATCCCTGCCTTGTTTCTGATCTTAGAGAAAATGTTTTCAGTTTTTCACCATTGAGAATGATGTTTGCTGTGGGTTTGTCATATATGGCCTTTATTATGTTGAGGAAAGTTCCCTCTATGCCCACATTCTGGATAGTTTTTATCATAAATGGGTGTTGAATTTTGTCAAAAGTTTTTTCTGCATCTATTGAGATGATCATATGGTTTTTATCCTTCAGTTTGTTAATATGGTGTATCACATGGATTGATTTGCATATATTGAAGAAACCTTGTATCACTGGGATAAATCCCACTTGATCATAGTGTATGATCTTTTTAATGTGTTGTTGGATTCTGTTTGTTAGTATTTTTTTTTTGAGAATTTTTGCATCTATTTGCATCTACTCATCAGTGATATTGGTCTGTAATTTTCTTTTTTTGTAGGATCTTTGTCTGGTTTTGTATCAGGGTTATTGTGGCCTCATAAAATGAATTTGGGAGTGTCCCTTCCTCCACAATTTTTTGGAAGAGTTTGAGAAGGATGGGTGTTAGCTCTTCTCTAAATGATTGATAGAAGTCACCTGTGAAGCTGTCTGGACCTGGACTTTTGTTTGTTGGAAGATTTTTAATCACAGTTTCAATTTCAATACTTGTGATTGGTCTGTTCATATTTTCTATTTCATCCTGGTTCAGTCTTGGAAGGTTATACCTTTCTAAGAATTTGTCTATTTTTTCCAGGTTGTCCATTTTATTGGCATAGAGTTGCTTGTAGTAGTCTCTTAGGTTGCTTTGTATTTCTGTGGTGTCTTTGTAACTTCTCCTTTTTTATTTCTAATTTTAGATTTGAGTCCTCTCCCTCTTTTTGTTGATGAGTCTGGCTAATGGTTTATCAATTTTGTTTATCTTCTCAAAGAAACAGCTTTTAGTATTATTGATCTTTGCTTTGTTTCTTTGTTTCCATTTCATTTATTTCTGCTCTGATCTTTATGATTTCTTTCCTTCTGCTAACTTTGGGTTTTGTTTGTCCTTCTTTCTCTAGTTCTTTTAGGTGTAAGTTTAGATTGTTTATTTGAGATTTTTCTTGTTTCTTGAGGTAGGTTTGTATAGTTACAAAATTCCCTATTAGAACTGCTGTTGCTGCATCCCATAGGTTTTGGATCATCGTCTTTTCATTGTCATTTGCCTCTAGGTATTTTTTGATTTTCTCTTTGATTTCTTCAGTGATCTCTTGGTTATTTAGTAATGTATTGGTTAGCCTCCATGTGTTTGTGTTTTTTATGTTTTTTTTCCCTGTAATTCATTTCTAATCTCATAGCATTGTGGTCAGAAAAGATGCTTGATATGATTTCAATTTTCTTAAATTTACTGAGGCTTGATTTGTGACCCAAGATTTGTTCTATCCTGGAGAATGTTCCGTGCACACTTGAGAAGAAAGTGTAATCTGTTGTTTTTGGATGGAATGTCTTATAAATACCAATTAAATCTGTCTGGTCTATTTTTTCATTTAAAGCTTGTTTCCTTTTTATTTTGATATTGGATGATCTGTCCATTGGTATATGTGAGGTGTTAAAATCCCCCACTGTTATTGTGTTACTATCTATATCCTCTTTTATAGCTGTTAGCAGTTGCCTTATGTATGGAGCTGCTCCTATGTTGGGTACATATATATTTATAATTCTTACATCTTTTTCTTGGCTTGATCCCCTTATCATTATGTAGTGTCCTTCCTTGTCTCTTGTAACATTCTTTATTTTAAAGTCTATTTTATCTGATATGAGTATTGCTACTCCAGCTTTCTTTTGATTTCCATTTACATGAAATATCTTTTTCCATCCCCTCAGTTTCAGTCTGAATGTGTCCCTAGGTCTGAAGTGGGTCTCTTGTAGACAGCATATATATGGGTCTTGTTTTAGTATCCATTCAGCAAGCCTGTGTCTTCTGGTTGGAGCATTTAATCCATTCATGTTTAAGGTAATTATTGATATGTATGTTCCTATGTCCATTTTCTTAATTGTTTTGGGTTTGTTTTTGTAGGTCCTTTCCTTCTCTTGTGTTTCCTGCCTAGAGAAGGTCCTTTAGCATTTGTTGTAAAGCTGTTTTGGTGTTGTTGAATTCTGTTAATTTTTGCTTTTCTGTAAAGCTTTTGATTTCTCCATCGAATCTGAATGAGATCCTTGCCGGGTAGAGTAATCTTGGTTGTAGGTTCTTCCCTTTCATCACTTTAAGTATATCATGCCACTCTCTCTTGGCTTGTAGAGTTTCTGCTGAAAAATCAGCTGTTAACCTTATGGGAGCTCCCTTGATGGTATTTGTTGTTTTTCCCTTGCTGCTTTCAATAATTTCTCTCTGTCTTTAATTTTTGCCAATTTGATTACTATGTGTCCCGGCATGTTTCTCCTTGGGTTTATCCTGTATGTGACTCTGTGTGCTTCCTGGACTTGAGTGGCTATTTCCTTTCCCATATTAGGGAAGTTTTCGACTATAATCTCTTCAAATATTTTCTCGGGTCCTTTCTCTCTCTCTTTCCCTTCTGGGACCCCTATAATGCGAATGTTGTTGTGTTTAATGTTGTCCCAGAGGTCTCTTAGGCTGTCTTCATTTCTTTTCATTCTTTTTTTTTTTTTATCTGTTCCATAGCAGTGAATTCCACCATTCTGTCTTCCAGGTCACTTATCCGTTCTTCTGCCTCAGTTATTCTGCTATTGATTCCTTCTAGTGTAGTTTTCATTTCGGTTATTGTATTGTTTATCTCTGTTTGTTCTTTAATTCTTTTAGGTCTTTATTAAACATTTCTTGCATCTTCTTGATCTTTGCCTCCATTCTTTTTCTGAGGCCTTGGGTCATCTTCACTATCATTATTCTGAATTCTTTTTCTGGAAGGTTGCCTATCTCCACTTCATTTATTAGTTTTTCTGGGGTTTTATCTTGTTCCTTCATCTGGTACATAGCCCTCTGCCTTTTCATCTAGTCTTTCTGTGAATGTGGTTTTTGTTTCACAGGCTGCAGGATTGTAGTTCTTCTTGCTTCTGCTGTCTGCCCTCTAACCAGAAGTTTTTAAGTGATGAAGTCTAATTTACTAAATTTGTTTTCTGTATTATATTCCATGTCCTAAAATAATTTTGCCTACCCAAAGCTATGAAAATATTCTCATATCTTTTCTTCTACAAGTTTTATAATTGTTGCTTTTATGTTTTGATCTATGATTTGTCTAAAATTAATTTTTGTGTGGTGTGAGGTAAGAGTCAAGTTCCCATCTACAAATATGGATATATATTTATTCTAAAATCATAATGGAGTGTTCTGTTGCCTTTGAAAAAAATTATTGGACTGTAAGCTTGGATCTATTTCTGGGCTTTCTAGTCTGCTCCATTGATCTATTTGTTGATTCTTATGCCAACGCCAGGCTCTCTCTCTCCATCTCTCTTTTTTATTGAGCTATAAGTGTCATATAATATTATATTAGTTGTTAGTTTCAGGTGTACAACATAATGATTCAACATTTGTATATACTGCCAAATGATCACCACAATAAGTATGGTTACCACCCATCACCATACAAACTTAACACAAACATTATTTTTCTTGTGAAGAAAACTTTTAAGATTTACTCTCTAGGTAACTTTCAAGTATGCAGTACAATATTATAGACTACAGTCACACTGTACACTACATCCCCATGACTAATTTATTATATATCTGGAAGTTTGTGCCTCTTGATCCCTTTCACCCATTTCACTCTACCCCATAACTCCCCTCCCCTCTGGCATATATGAGTTTTGTTTTGTTTGATGCTTGTTTTGATTTTTGGATTTCATATATAAGTGAAATCATACAGTATTTGTCTTTGTCCATCTAACTTATTTCATTTAGCTTAATACCCTCAAGGTCCATCCGTGTTTTCACAATGGCAAGATTTCACTATTTTTTTATGGTTGAGAAATATTCCATTGTAAACACATACCACATCTTCTTTGTCCATTCATCCGTCAATACTTAGGTTGTTTCCTTATCTTGGCTATTTAAATATGGCTGCAATAAACATAGGGATGCATATATCTTTTTGAATTAATGTTTCCATTTTCTTTGGATAAATACACAGAAGTGAAATTGCTGTATCATGTGGTAGTTTTCCATAGTGGTTACACCAATTTACATTCCCATTAACAGTGTTAGCTGGGTTCCCTTTCTCCACATCCTCACCAACATTTGTTATTTCTTGTCTCTTTGATAATAGGCATTCTAACAGGTTTCAGGTGATCTCTCATTGTGGTCTTGATTTGCATTTCCCTGGTGATTAGTGATGTTGAGCATCTTTTCATGTGCATTTGTCATCTGTATGTCTTCTTTGGAAAGTGTCTTTTCAGATCCTTTGCCCACTTTTTAATTGGGCATTAACATTTTTTTTAATTTTTTAATGTTAACATTTTTTTTCTTGATGTTGAGTTGTATGAATTCTTTGTAGATTTTGGATATTAAACACTGTCCAATATATCATTTGCAAATATCTTCTCTCATCCAATAGACAGCCCTTTTGTTTTGTTGATAGTTTCCTTTGCTCTATACAGACTTTATAGAGAGTTTTTAATCGTAAATGGATGTTGAATTTTGTCAAATGCTTTTTCTACATCTCTTGAGACAAGCATGTACTTTTTATCCTTTGTTTTGCTAATGTGGTGTATTTGCAGATGTCAAAACATTCTTGCAACCCTAGAATAAATCCCACTTCAACATGTTGCATGATTTTTTCAATGTTTTGTTGAATTCAGTTTGCTAACATTTTTTTGTGGATTTTTGCATCTATGTTCATTAATGATATTGGCCTGTAATTTTCTGTTTTAGTGGCGTCCTTGTCTTGTTTTGGTATCAGGGTAATACTGACTTTGTAAAATGAGTTTAGAAGTGTTTCCTCCTGTTCAATCTTTTGGAAGAGTTTGAGAAAGACTGGTATTAAGTATTCTTTGCATGTTTGGTAGACTTTATCAGGGAAGCTGTCTGGTTCTGAACTTTTGTTTGTTGGGAGGTTTTTGATGATGGATTCAATCTCCTTACTAGTAATTTGTCGATTCAGATTTTCTATTTCTTTATGATTCAATCTTGGAAGATTATGTTTCTAGGAATTTATCCATTTCTTCTAAGTGGTACAATTTGTTAAATTATAATTGTTTATTATAAGCTCTTATGATCGTTTGTATTTCTGTGGTGTCAATTGTAACCTCTACTCTTTCATTTGTGATTTTATGTATTACAGCTGTCTCCTTTTTCTTGGTGATTCTAGCTAAAGATTTGTCAATTTTGTTTATATTTTCAAATAACTAGCTCTTAGTTTCATTAATTTTTTTCTATTGAACCTTAAGCCTCTATTTCATTTATTTCTGCTCTAAAATTTATTTCCTTCCTTCTGCTATCTTTGGGCTTCACTTATTCTTCCTTTTCTAGTTCTTTTAGTAGTATAATTAGATTTTTTATTTGAAATTTTTCTTGATTCTTGAGGTAGACCTGTATTGCTATGAACTTCCCTCTTAGAACTGCTTTTTCTGCATCCCATAGATTTTGGTATTGTATTTCCATCTTCATTTGTCTCAAGGTAATTTTAAATTTCTCCTATGATTTCTTCATTGACCCATTGGTTGTTCAATACCATATTATTTAAAATCCACATATGCTTGGTTTTTCCAGTTTTCTTCTTGTACTTGATTTCTAGTTTTACACCATTGACACTTTAATAATAATGTGCCTTTGTGTTGATATTTTTGGGTTCATCTTATTTTGAACTTTCTGGACTTCATGCATCTAGATGTCTGTTTCCTTCCCCAGGTTCCCCTGTCTAATTCCTTTTAGCCATAATTTCTTTAGATAAATTTTCTTCTCTTTTCTCTCTCTCTTTTCTCTTTCTGGGACCTGTATAATGTGAATGTCCTAAAGTCCCTTTAGGCTTTCTCAACTTTTAAAAATTCTTTTTATTCCTTTTGCTGCTCTGTTTGGGTGACTTCCACTGTCAGGTCTTGTAGATCAGTTTCTTTGCTTCATCTTCTCTGCTATTGAACCCCTCTAGTATATTTTTTAGTTTAATTAATTGTATTCTTCAAGTCTGTAATTTCTCTTTGGTACTTTCTTATATTTTTCTACTTCTTTCTTGAAGTTCTGTGTTCATCCATTCTTCTCTCAAGTTTGGTGTGCATGTTTATGACTATTACTTTGAACTCTTTATCAGGTAAAATACTCATCTCCATTTCATTAAGCCTTTTTTTTTTCACCCTTTGGTTCTTTTTTCTTGTTCTTTTGTTTGGAACATATTCCTTAATTTCCCCACTTTGCTTGACTCTCCATGTCTGTTACTCTCCCAGTCCTGAAGGAGTAGCCTTGTATAGGAGATAAACCTTATCATTCAAATTTGCCCTAGCTCTTGGTTGTCTATGGAACTTTTGTGATTGTCTAAGCAGTCTGATTTATTCTTTTTTTTTAATTAATTAATTAATTAAGTTATGGCTGTGTTGGGTCTTCATTTCTGTGTGAGGGCTTTCTCTAGTTGTGGCAAGCGGGGGTCACTCTTCATCACAGTGCGTGGGCCTCTCACTATTGTGGCCTCTCTTGTTGCAGAGCAGAGGCTCCAGATGCACAGGCTCAGTAATTGTGGCTCACAGGCCCAGTTGCTCTGCAGCATGTGGTATCTTCCTAGACTAGGGCTCAAACCCATGTCTCCTGCATTGGCAGGCAGATTCTCAACCACTGCGCCACCAGGGAAGCCCCCTGATTTATTCTTGATATGTCCCACTTGCTGAGGGTATGCCAAGACCTGTCAGTATTCCAGAGAGAGGGAACTCAGTCAGCACTTAGTTTAAGGCTGATTGGAAGACAGACCCTCAGGTGGCAGTTTTTAAACTGGGCAAATATGTATAGTCCTGTGGGACTACAATTGTAAACCCTGCTGGCTTCCAAACCAAGTGATCTGGAGGTATCCCCTGGGTAGCGGTTGTAAAAATTGGTGATCCAGATGAGTGTACAAGTTCCTTTCTGGGAGGGCCTAGCAAGCTATAGCGAGGCTGAGGGAGAGTGCAAAAATGGCATTATTTGGCCTACTTTCCCTGAAAGCACTTCTGTAGCCCTAGTGTGACAAACCTGAGCTTTGATCCTCAGCTGGAGTTCCAGAATATGTAAGTAGGTTTTCTTTGTTTTGTTTTGTTTTTTCACAGAAAAACAGGGGGTGTATTTCAATCTGCTGTCTGTGCAGTATCCTGGTGGTGGGTGCCTGCTAAATACTGTATCTCTGATTGTTACAGTCCATTGGGACCCAGGAATGCAAGCCCCCTGGCTACAAGAGGCAGGTGATAAAGGAGGATCCCCTGTTTGGACTATTCACGCCCAGCAGCTTTGGTGGGACAGTGGAGAGTGCAGGGACTATAGGCACCCACTCGTCCTAGCAAGATAGAGGGAGAATGCAAAAATGACATCTGCCAGTACCTCTGTCCCCAAGAGTCTCAATAGGCTCCTGCCACTCCAGCAGATGCATCAAGATTAGGAAATGAATCTCCTAGTCTAGGCACATTTCACATGTAGTCTAGGCAATTTTCAAACTGTAGTTTTTGCACTAGTCCCTGAGGCAAGTGAGTCTGTGCACAAGCCCTTTAAGAGAAGTATCTCAGTTCCCTATAGCCCTTTGGGTCTCCTGGATGTGAGCCTATGCTGGTTTTCAAAGATAGATATATGGGGAGCTCATCTCTCTGGTGCAGGTCCCAAGGATCGGGTTGCATGAGGTGGGGCACAGACCCTTCACTCTTCACGGAGAAGCTCTGGATTTGTGAGATCCCTCCCAATTGTGGGTCACCATGCCAGGGATGGGGTTTTTGGTAAGGCCTCATCTCTACCTCTCTTACCTGTCTCAATGTGGCCCTTCTATCCTTTGTTGCAAAGGAGCTGTTCAGCTAGTTTTCAGATCTTTTTCAGAGGGAATTGTTCCATAGAGTAGCTGTAGAGTTAGTGAAGGAGGTGAGTTTAGGATCTTTCCATGCCACCATCTTGGACTGTCCCCCTTCCCAGGCTCTCTTGATTTATATGTCTTGAAGTCAAGTAGTGTGGATCTTCCAACTTTGTTCGTTTTAAAAATTATTTTGGCTATTATATTTCCCTTGTCTTTCCACATAAATTTTAGTTCAGCTTATTGATTTCTATAAAATATCCTGTTAATATTTTGACAGAGATTTTGTCCAATCTATAGATCTAATTGAGACAAGTTGATATCTTACTATTGAGTCTTACAGTCCATGAACACAGCATCTCTCCTTATTAATTTAGGTCTACTATGGCTTCTTTCAATAATGCTTGTGATTTCACCATATTGATCTAGCACACATTTTATAAAGTTTATATCTATATATCTCATATTTTTGGTGCTATAGTAAATGTTACTGATTTTTATTTTAATTCCCAACTATTTATTGATAGTATATTCACCTTGTATATGGGAACCTTGCTAAACGCACTGATTAGTTCTGAAATAACTGTTTTATCTGTTAGCTTTTTAAAATGCCTCCTGTTGTCTTCTAGATTATAGAATTTCTGATATGAAATTCTTCTTAATTCTTCTCTTTCTCTCTCTATCCCCTCTCTGTTTTTGACATGTGGTGAGATTTTTCTTTCTCAACAATTTAAATATGGCATGTGTAGATGTTTATGTTTGTTTGTCTTTTTAAAAATCTATCATGCTGAAATGAATCTGCTGGAATTCCCCATCTGCTCATACATTTTGGCCATCTTTCATTCCAGAATGAATTTCATTCATTTTACATATTACTTATAGCTATTGTTTTAATTAATTTTTATTGGAGTAAAATTGCTTTGCAATGTTGTGTTAGTTTCTACTGTACAGCAAAGTGAATCAGCTATATGTATACATATATCCCCTATTTTTTTGGATTCCTTCTCATTAATGTCACCACATAGCATTGAGTAGAGTTCCCTGAGCTATACAGTAGTTTCTTATTAGTTATCTATTTTATACATAGTATCAATAGTGTGTATATGTCAATCCCAACCTTCCAATTCATCCCACCCTCCCCTTTCCTCCCTTCCTGTCCATACATTTGTTCTCTATGTCTGTGTCTCTATTTCTGCTTTGCAAATAAGATTATCTATACCATTTTCTAGATTCCAAAAATATGCATTAATATACAATATTTGTTTTTCTCTTTCTGACTTACTTCACTCTGTATGACAGTCTCTAGGTTCATCCATGTCTCTACAAATGACCCAATTTTATTCCTTTTTATGGCTGAGTAATATTCCATTGTATATATGCACCACATCTTCTTTATCCATTCCTCTGTTGATGGACATTTAGGTTGCTTCCATGTCCTGGCTATTGTAAATAGTACTACAATGAACATTGGGGTGCATGTGTCTTTTTGAATTATGGTTTTCTCTGAGTACATGCCCAGTAGTGGGATTGCTGGGTCATATGGTAGTTCTATTTTTAGTTTTTTAAGGGGCCTCCATACTGTTCTCCATAGTGGCTGTATCAATTTACATTCCCACCAACAGTGCAAGAGAGTTCCCTTTTCTCCAGATCCTCTCCAGCATTTATTGTTTGTAGATTTTTAAATGATGGCCATTCTGACCAGTGTGAGGTGGTACCTCATTGTAGTTTTGCATTTCTCTAAAAATTAGTGATGTTGAGCATCTTTTCATGTGTCTCTTGGCCATCTGTATGTCTTTGGAGAAATGTCTATTTAGATCTTCTGCCCATATTTTGATTGGGTTGCTTGTTTTTTTGATAGTGAGCTGTATGAGCTGTTTGTATATTTTGGAGATTAATCCTTTGTCCATTGCTTTGTTTGCCAATATTTTCTCCCCTTCTGAGAGTAGTCTTTTTGTCTTGTTTACACTCTGTGCTTCCAATGCAGCAGGCACGAGTTTGATCCCTGGTCAGGGAAGTTCTACATGCCACTCAGCGCAGACCCCCACCACAAAAAAATTTATTTTAAATGTGATACTTATAGCTATTTTATATACTTTTTCTGATCCAACATCTGTATCATTTCTGAGTTTGGTCCTTTGGACTTCTTTCTCTTTTGACAGTGAGTTGTTTTTCCTTGTTTTTTTTTTTTTTTTTTTTTTTTTAGTGTGTCTCTAAATTTTTGACTCAGTGCTAAATGTTATGTGTAGGATAGTAAGCTCAGGTAAATAGTATTTATGTTTAATAATTGTTATACTTGGTATGTTAAGCCATCAATGGGAGAGGGGAGCTGAGTCAATATAGTTGGGAGTTAACCTAGGTTTGCATTTTGATGCTGTTATGTTATTGTTAGTCAGCTATGCAGTGTAAATTCTTTCTTGATTACCATGTGTTTAAGGGGAAAGTTTTTCACAATATTTCTTCTCAAACCTCACATTTAGTCCATTTTTCTGCACTTATGCCTTGGAGAAGGACTCACTCACATTTTTGCCCTCCCATAGCAGTAGACTGCTATTGCTTTTTACTCAGTGCTTATAAGTCTGGTGTTGGAGTAGGGGGTGTTTTCTGTTGTCCTAGAACAACCTAGTCTTAGGCTGGGCCAGAATCTTGTGTGTGGAACTTTCTCAATGATCTGTGCCTTGTACCAGTAGCAGGAGACCTCTAACAGTCTAAGTTCAAGACTCTTCCTCTTCTTCCTTCAGGGGTAGAGAGTTTAATACCTTTTCCCACTTCCCAGCCACAATGGGCATTGAATTGTTCCCTGGTGGGCAATAGTTTCTGCTGCCCTTCCTCTAAGAGCTTAATCAGTTGTCACTTAGGAGAGAACAAACTGAGTGATGGTTTGTACCTTTCCTGAGCTTGGAGTCCTTCTGTTCTCCAGGACTGCACCATTGTCTTACTCCTGATCTTTCCTGTGAGTGCCTATAGAGGTCCATGGAGATGAATCTATAAGTGGTCCAATCTCCCCTCGTGTCTGTGGCTCCTTGGGTTTTATATTCTCATGCTAGCCAACACTCAGATTTTAGCAATTAGTTAACATTTTAACCTGAATTCTTACTCATTTATGTGTCTGGCTGCTCTTTCTCCAATGTTCTATCACAGGTGATTTAGTGTGCAAGCCCTATTTCTTCTTGGGAGTTCCTGACTTTCTTTAGATTGCAGAGTATTTGGTTTGTGACCAAATACTCTAAAATGTTCCTCTAAAAAGTTCAAGAAAGCCATAATTTTGTAGATTATCTGGTGTTTTTAGAATGAGTGATTCTTTCCAGCTTCCTACAGTTAGAAGACTCTGCTCTGTTTTTCAAAGGATTTCGCTAACTTTTTAGCCTTTAGTTCTGAATAGCTTTCAAATTTTATAAATGTCTTAATGAAAAAACAGGCCAAATAGCAGTTTCAATTTTATGCCCCTCCATATCCAGAGATTCTGGTTGCTCAACTCTCTAGTTTTTGAGACTTTGTACTAACAGAATTTCCAAAAACTCTGCTGGTTTTTCAAATTAGATGTTGATGTCTTTCATCTGTGACTCAGATTCTCAGCCTCTTGCCTGGTATGCAGAAGCAACAAATACTCCAAATAGAATGGGCCTCCCTACTGTGCCATCCTGGCCTTTCAGGCTGTGCTTGTCTCTCCAGTTCTCACATGCTTTTCTGATTTATTTATTATTTATTTATTACATTTATAGTTTATACGTGGAGACATTAGTTTGCCATAATCCACTCCATTGTAGTTAGGAGCAGACATCCCCTTTTTTTTCTGTTTTAATTAATTACTATTCTTCCCTTTTTTTCCCCCATCAATCTATCTACTTTATAATGAACGTATCATCTTAAATCGATTATTTAATATAACCTGGCAGTTCCATTTTGCCCTTTTATGGTGTTTTATATGCAACTGTAAGAAAAAGACTACCCCTTAAAAAATATTGGCTCAGGTAAGAGTTTATCTTTCCTCCTATGGAACAATCTAGATATAGGGTCCTGGTCAGAGTGACTATGTCCTGCTCCACAGGAATATCAACATATTCTGCTTCCCTCTATGTTGTTGTTCTTCTACCTGCTAGAATACTATTATATTCTTTATAATCAAAAGTGGCTCAGCAGAACCTTAGCTTTCAAAGTCTGCATTCTGCTGGAGGCTAGGACTGCTTTAGAGGCAGAGCAATCAGAGGCTTTTTGCAGGCAGGGCTTATGTCTCCTTTGACAACAAAACCCTCAAAATCTTAGTCGATTTTTGTTTTCTTTTTCCTTCTTCCAAATTTCTTCTGCAAATAAGCACAAACTCCTTATCTTGTCATAATTCTTGAGTGGGAAAAGATTGTACCTGTTGATCTTTGTTACACATTTCTTTCTTCCTCAACTTAATGATGATCCATTTGTGACAAAATGAAAAAAAATAAAATTGGCTGGAAGCAAAGAAAGTTTCTCTTAACTGGGTTGTTTCCCCTTCAGTCTTTGTTTACAAATTATGTAATTCTTGTCTACTTTAAGAATTGTAGAATTTCACTAAAGCAACAATCAAATATTATCATTGTAATTGTTACAAGTTTCCCCTAGAATAAGTGATAGGCTTGGTAGGAACATGGTCTACTCTCTGTGTTAATAAAGGCAATAGTTTTATTAAGAGCTTCATCAGTTTTCCCTGCTGAAGTATCTATTTTCACCACCAACTGTCCAACCTCCGAGACAGTTCTACACATTTTAGGTTTATGTTTCTCCAGCACTCCACCTCCAAAATTTCCTGTACCAGTAATTTATAACACATTATTCACACATGTACATCCCTTCCCACACAACCATATAATTATGTTAAAAATGAAATGAGGTAAAGAACTATAAGTGATGCCTTATACAGAACATTTACTACATAAAGAACTTTAGAACAACCCACTTGTTAGAATAACAATGTCAAGTATAAATAATAAAAATATTTTGCATGCAAGTATGTATTTCAGAAGTCAGGAAAAATAACTCTGGAAGATGCAATATGTTTCCAACTACAGGTGAAATATTTTTTTCTGTCTCATTTAACTATTCTGGATGTTGAATAATTTATTAGTTAATTCTACATTAACGAACAAAGAATTGGCTTATTGACACTGTTAAGCCTTAAAAGTCAATACTGAGAAAATAGTAAGATATTTGCAATTAAAACAATGGTATTTTAAATTTGATTATTGATTATTTTGCTCTGATAGGCATTCAGTTAGTTCTTGTGATAATGCCTACAATTACATGTACCTTTCTTCCAGGCATGATTTGAAATTTAATTATAACAGCTAGTACAGGGTTTTTTTTTTTCTTCATAAATGTGCAACTTTACTCAAATTATTAAGCTGATCACCAACTGGTTTATAACACATCAGTTCCTAGACTAATGAACCATATATCCTTGTCAATTTCAGTAATGTTTTGACAGTTTTTGCCTCAGTGCCTTTGAATTACAAGTGTGTGCAGCTGCATTGCTCATTGCTACAGTAGGTCTCTCCCTAAGGATATGGTAGGTCATGATTTCTGATTTTGAATTGTTTAACTAAGCAATGATATTTGATTATTCCATCACAAAGAAATCAAAGCAATGTAGTTTTATGATCTTCTTTACTTAGTTCATTATAAAAGTCAAATTTAAATAAGTAATTAAAATTTTAAATGCATGGCAAAATATGTATCTTTAAAAATAAACTATTTATAGCACATGAGATAGCCTATACAGGTCCATAGATCCTTTTATGTAGTTGCAAAATCTAAAAATGTCTGAAAAGCAAACTTTTTAAATAACTCATTTGATAGCAAAATCTGTTCTGAATCGAAGTGAAATTATTTATTGACGTTATTTATAACAGTCTGTACATTAAGTTTTTGTTAAAAATTATTAATGTGCTTGATCATGGGTTGTACTCTAGACTCTGCTGTGGGTGGTTTAGTATTCCATATATACACATTATTGCTTTTCTAAAGTAAATATATATTTTTACGTATGATGTATGTATATATATATTTGACACAAAGGTTTTAGATAAAGGATTTTAAATCTGTAAAATTAGAATGAACCACAAAAATTGTCATTATTTGTACACCAAAAATTAGATATAGGCAATTTCATATAGTTCAACCATGCAGTTCAATCTAATGCATGAGTACATGTAAAACTGGGACAAGCTTGATTACTTAAACATAATTATAAGCAAATTATTTCATTATATGTATGGATACAGATCATAAAAACTACTGTTAGTAAATATTATGTTAAAGCTATCCACTTAAAAAAGAACTCTTAATTCACAAATAATCATAAACTGCATTTCCATTTATAGCTCAAGTTCTCCATCTAAATTCCCTCTGTACTTCTACTCACTATAAAATTTGATCATCATTTCTTCTAGTCCTTGTAACTTCACTGCACCTACTAATGGTATTATGCCATCTGGGCTTGAAACCTCAGTCAGACTTGACACCAGCCTCTTATTTGCTACTCACAGCCTAGTTGTTCTTTCAGTTTTTCTCACATCTTGTCTTTTGCTTAATTAATCTGGTTTACTCATTAATCTAGTTCAGAAACTTTCAGGCTCATACATGGAATATTGTAATAGTTGCCCAAATTGACCTTGTTATATCTAGCTCTTTCACACTACAATATGCCCTATCCATATTTTTTTGCTTAGCAGCATTTAACAGCTCAGTTTTCTGTTTATGTTTGAATTCAATTTAGCAGCTAATGCCCTCTACAGTCTAGTCATAATTTTATATTAAAACCTTATTTCCTTTAGCATGGTAGGAATAGAAGGGACTTCCTTAACTTAATAAAGTACTTTAACAAAAACTCACAGCTAACACCATATTTAATGGTGAAAGACTGAATGTCTTTCCTTAAGATCAAGAAAAAGGTAAGCCTCCTTACTGTTGCCACTTCTGTTTAGCATAACACTGGAAGTCCTAGCCAGTGCAATAAGGCAAGAAAAGGAAATAAAAAGTGTACAAATTAGAAAGAAATTAAACCTTCTCTATTTACAGAAGGAATGATTATTTATGTAGAAAATCCCAAGGAATCTACAAAAAACTTCTAGTAAAAACTTCTAGTACTAGTAACTGACTTCATCAAGATTACATTATAGAAGATCAACATACAAAAATCAATTATATTTCTATATAAATAGCACAGTTACATTTATAATTGTACCCCCAAATATAATACTAAGGTATAAGCTTAACAAAACATATATAGGGTCTATATGCTGAAAATTAAAAAATGTTGATGAAAGAAATAAATGGAGAGACATATTGGGTTTATGAACTGGAAGACTCAACATACTAAAGATGATCTCTCATCAATTTTAATGCAATTCCTATTAAAGTGGCAGCAAGATTTTTTGTAGATGTAAACAATCTTATACTAAAATGAATAAAACAGTTTTGAAAAAGAAAAAAATGTGGGAGAAATCATTCTACCTAACTTTAAGACTTGCCATATATCTACAATAATCAAGACTGTGATATTAGTAGCAGGGTAGATAAATCAATAGAACACAATAGAGAACCCAGAAATAACTCCACACAAGTATGAACAACAAACCTTTGACAAAAATGGAAAATAAATTAAATTGAGAAAGGATACTCTTTTTAAGAAATGGAAATGCATTAATTGGTCACCCATAGGCTGAAAAAGATTAACATCAGCATAAACCTCAAATATTGTAGAACAAATAATTTGAAATGGATCATGGACTTAAATGAAAAATGTAAAACTATGAGACTTTTAGAAGAAAACATAGGAGAAAATCTTTGATACCTAGAACGTGATGAGGCATTCTTATATGTGAAACAGAAAGCATGATCCACAGAAGAAAATAATCAATAAATTGAACTTGATAACAACTGCAAAAAGATCCTAGTAAGAAGGCAAGAAGACAAACTACAGACTGAGAGAAAATATTTGCAAGCAGTATATAAGACAAATGACTCATATCTTGAATATATAAAGAATTGTCAAAACTTAACAGTAAGAAAACAAACAATCCAAACAAAAAATGGTCAAAATAGGTGAACAGACATCTCACCAAAGAGGATAAACAGATGACAAATAGGCACAAGGAAATACATTCAACACTGTTAATGATTAGGCAAATGAAAATTAAAACCACAATGAAGGATCACTGCATATATATTAAAATAGCTAATAAAATATAATAGCAACAATATCAAATGCTTGAGAGGATGCAGAGCATTTGGATCTCTCATACACTGCTGTGAGAATGTAAAAAGGTACAGCCATTCTGGGCATGGGTATAACTATAAAAGGTAACACAAGAGACTTCTGTGTGGTTATGGGACAGCTTTATTGTGGTGATGCTTACATGAATCTACACATATGTGATAAAATTGTTTAGAACTATACACACACATAAACACTCACAAATGAGTACATGTAAAACTGGGACAATCTTGAATATGTTTCATGGATTGTAATGCTGTTAATTTCTTGAATTTGTTATTGTACTATAGTTATGTCAGATGTTACTATTGGGAGAAAAGAGGTTAAGAATACACGGGACCTCTTTGTATTGCTCTTGCCACATTATGCAAATTTATAATAGTTTTTTAAAGGAAAAAATTATTTCTTACTACTGTTTAGAACAAATCTTCTGTTTTATAAAAATGATTTACCTACCTCTATATAAAGAATTGATTGCTCTGTTATAGAACACTCTGACGACAGTATGGAATATAACTAAAAAAGGGGAATTAGAGTCACACAGATCTGGGTGTAATTACCAGAACTTCCACTTAAACTCTTGATTTCACAAGTAATCATTTGTAAAGTGGGCTGAAAATAATACATTTAACTTGCAGAGATTTAGTAAAAATTAAATGAACTGGCATAATATATCTAATACAATGGTTAGATTATAATTTTTTATATAAATCTACTTCTATTCTCCATAAGGCTTTCCTCTATCCAAATTTTTTCTTTCCATCTAAATGTATTTTTATATATATATATATATATATATATATATATATATATATATATATATATATATATATATATATATATATACATTAGAACTAGGAACCTTATATTTAAAATCTCTGCATTCCCCACTACCTTTAGTGTATACATGAAATGCAGAAACCAGTGAATAATTCTATGAATCTAGTACTATGCCATAAGCTAAAGTAAGTTAAAAATTGACATATGGTATCTACCCATCAGGGGATTGAACTTTAGTTAGGGATACAGGATACAACTAAGGAAATAATTGCAGAATGAGATGGAATACAGACAGTTAAATGCACTTTGCAGAATGCGTCACCTGCGACTGGGGTGTGTGTGACTCCTTAGAACAGTGGTTTGAAAAGGTGGTCCCTGTAAACTTTCCCTTGGAAGCTTTCTAGAAATTTAAATTCTTGGGTGTCATGATCACCTTACAGATGTGAGATTGGACCTCCACCTAAAACTTTGTTTGGTTGTCAAGAGTGATGATGCCACACAAAACCTCAAGAGCATTTGGAAATGTTTGCATCTTTCTGTTATCATGGCAGGTTCTCAAGCTGGTTCAAAAATGAGTTGAAAACAATGAAAGGAGATTGGCATGAGGTCTTATTGTGGTTAAGGGGTGAGGCTGCAGTAGGCATTGCTTGACTGAACTTTCTGCCAGTGCCAAAGGAGGAAACACTCAGGCTTTTTGATCAGTTTGTGCAGATGAGAGACAGAAGGCATAAAAGGAGTGATGGGACTTGAAAGCTGCCCAAAAATGGAGTCGGACTCTTTATTACATTGGGCTACACACCAGATCTACTGAATCAGAAACTTGAGGTATGGCCTAGCAATCTGTGTTTTAATCAACCATCAGTTAACTCTACTCTGAAGTTTGAGAACCACTGCCTTAGTAGGATATGCTGGCAATGAGAGCATGTGGTGAACATAGAGTAGAAGAGCATTTTGGAGTTTTGACAGGGAAAAATGAAGTCAGAGGTTTATTATCTGAAGGTGCTAGGAATAAAAAACTTGTGTTAGGGTCTAATAAAATGTTAGGAAGAAAATAAAAATAATTTTAATACTAATGAATGTTATGGCATCATCATAGTTCATAAAAGAGTACATTTGAGAACATTTATTTTCATTGTAAAATATTTTCCATTATTATAAAATTCTCTGAAATTTATCTTGAGTATATGAAGACAGCTAGTATGATTTTTGTTAGAAATATCACTAAAATGTCTTAATCACATAGCTTATCAAAATTGGTATAATAGGAAGTGATTTCTGATTCTCTTGATTTTATAAGTGGAGACTTCTGAAGACACATACACATATGTGCACATATAAAGATTTAGTCATAAATTCTGTGATCTGTTTAGGGCTTAAAAGACCATTTCAACCTATGGGTCATTAGCTTTCAAAGCAATTATTTATCAGTAATGCAAGTAATTTAGCATCTTTAATTTTCTTGAAGCGTAATTTTTTTGGAAAAATATACATATATTCATTCAAAAAACATTTGTTGAGTATCCACCATACAGTGTTATTGAGCACTGGAGATACAGTGGTAGAAATGATGGACCTTCTGTATATGGTTTTCCAGATATTGTGACTAAGGAAGTCATCAGGTTCAACTCACGCATAAGACAGATAAGAACACTCAGGCCCAAAGAGTTTAAATAATTTACTTAGGGGTAACCTAACTAAAAGGGCTTAACTAGGAGGAATTAAACTCAAATAATAATGGATTTGGTGTAAGACAAAGGGTGTCTTAGGACCTGTGTTAAACAGAAAAGGAAGGTATAATCTAAAGACATTCACTATTTAACCCTAAAATGTTCTAGCAAAGCATAATACCTCTGGAGGGCTACTCCACATGTAGGCTGGCTATTTGCATTGTGCCCTGTCTCATAACTGGTTGGTTTATTGTAAAGCTGGGTTGAGATTCTGGTGCTCTTCCTCTTGATTATCCCTCTGACATACTTCCACTTAGGTAACTTAGCAACTCTCAGGGATTTTTGGAGGTGATTTCACTTCCATCTTTATAGGTCCCATTAACCTAAAATTTTTTTTATTGTCTGAGGCAACTGTAATGACATAGATCACTTTGAGGTTGCATCCAAGATTTTAAAAAATGCACAGGGAGGAGGTACAACCAATTCAGGATGGAGGGTCTCCCTTGGGGTGTGGAGGAGGATGTAAATATATGCAACATTTATATATTGGGTAAACATTTCTGAATCAAATATGACAGAATGTTAAGATTTATAAAAGCTGAATGATGAGTATGCTGGTATTGATTATGCTATTTCTATACTCTTTTGTAAGCCTGAAATTATTCAAGGAAATAAAATTCTCTGATTTGTTTCTAAATGTACATGACAAGTGTATGTCTCTTTATACTCTATATGTACACCTGAAAATTGTGTTAACCAGTATTGTATAAATAGAATAATTTGTAAAACGTTGGACAGCTTACTGTGTAAGGAATCCAAGTGTAAGTCATTTTTTAAATAATAAAATTCATTAATCATTGAATCTGCTTAAAACAAGGCATACATGTAGATTGATGTGCTCCACAGTGGGCACATCAGGGCAATTATGTGATGTCTGTAATTCTGTCTCATGATTTTTGTTAGATATGCCCTTTTATTATGAAGTAAATAAGAACAATCCATGAAAAAGTATTTTTTTTAATGGATATGTCTTCCTTATAAGGAATCGCGTGATTTTATGAATACATTGTGCTGCATCCATTATCAATTAAATGAGAATTAGAATATTGCTTTCTTTTAGAGTTTGTTATTTTTTGACTTTTTTCCAATTGGAATCAATTGTCGCAAAAGGAGTCAATATTCAAAAGATACAGTAATAAACATTTTGTTTCATTTACTACTGGAATTCTGACAAGTTGATATTAAGATGAGCTAAAATTGTTGGTAATGTCTCTGCATAACAGCTATGCTTACACTCTGTGGAGGAGTTGGAACTAAAGGTGAACCACAGAGCTAAGGAGTACCTCTGGAGAAGTGGTTGGGGGTAAAAAGAAAGAATCTAACTGATTAAATAACCGTCTTGTTATTGTCATTGTAATTATAGCTGGCTGCTGATCTTAAAAAGGGTAATATTCCCATCCTTCATCACATAAGTCAAATCCCTGCTTCCTCTAGTTAGCAGGCCTAAAGACAGCAGCATAATTTGAATGAAACTTAGGATATCAATACATAGACCCACACAGTAGACTGAAGATAAGATGGTTCACAATTTTGGTGGTAGCAATTGCTACCTTCTACACACCCATCAGGAGAGCTAAACTTTAAAAAGCCAAACAAACAAATAAAATTACACGATTAATAACAATTATTGATGAGCATATGGAGTAACTGAAACTTTCACTCTGCTTTTGGTATTCTAAGTTGATACAACTGTTTTGGAAAACTGTTTGTCAATATCTATTAGAGCTGAACATATGCATACCCTACAGCTGCAATTCTGCTCCTACTCAGTAGAGTATGTGCACCAAAAAAACATGTACAAGAATTTTCATCATATCACTACCTGTAATAACCAAAAACTTGAAACAACAGTAGAATGCAGAATCTGCAGTATATTGATATTCTACAGTAGAATATCAAAGAACATTCAGAATGAATAAACTATTGCTTCATACAAGGGTAATTCATATAAATAAAATAGTAAGTGAAAGAAGCCAGAACACAAAAAGGTATATTTATGATGTATTAGTTTTCTATGGCTGCATAATAAATTAGCACAAATTTAGCAGCTGAATGCAACATACATTTATTATCTCACAATTTCCATGGGTCAGGAGTTCAGGGATGAGTAGCTGGGTCATACGTTCATGGTCTCACCAAGGTAAAAATCAGTGTTCACTGGTACTGCAATGTTATCTGAAGCTTGGGGTCCTCTTTCAAACTCATTTAAGTTGTTGGCAGAATTCAGTTCCTTGCAATTATAGGACTGAGGTCCATGTTTTCTTGCTGGCTGCTGGCCAGGGTATTCTCTCAGGTCCTAGCCACATGGCCTTCTCATAACAGGGAGGGTTATTTCTTCAGGCCAGTAGGAGAAACTCTCTCAAATTCTCTCTCTCTCAGGAAGGGCCCAGCCACTCTTAAAGGCTCACTTGATTTGGTCAGGCTCACCAATGATAAGCTCCCATTTGGATAATTCAAAGTTATTAATTCATAATCTAACCACAGGAATGGAAGCTCTCTGTATTCACAAATCCTTCCTACACCCAAATGGAGGGGGACACAGAGATCACATACAGCAGGGAGAATAACTCTTGGAAGCCATCTTAGAATTCTGCTTCTTTGTACTGTGTAACTCTATTCATATAAAGTTTGAAAACAAAATGTCGGGGAAAGAAGTCAAACCACTGTCCATCTTTAGGGGAAGATGGTAATGGCTGGGATAGAGCTCAAGGAAAGCTTCTACATAATCTCTCCTATATTATAGTATTCTGCTTTTTTTTTGCCTGGATGGTGGTTACAAAGATGTGTTCACTCTTCTAACTGCTCAATTATGATTTGGTATTTTTGGGCATGTATCTTATAATTTGATTTATTTTTAAAAAACAAAATAAAGTGTTACTAATTCCCTTCCTTCCAAGAATATATGTAGGTTGACATATGTAGAAAATAATAGCACTCTTAGTCAAGAGTGAGGGGGGAAAATTTACTTGTATGCTACAAACTATTTGATGACGTAGTTCTGATTGGTCATCTAACATATGGAGAAGTCAGTCAAAATATTTTTGAGTCCACTGTCAAAAAAATCAAAACAAAACAAACTTTTTTAATTCTAAAGAATAAAATTTATATGTCCCTCTTTCATGAGTGATTCTTTGTTATGCATAGTCAGCATGAAATATATCAAATACTGCAAAGAAAATTGCTGTGCCACTGTGACAATCTGGACACAGTTCAACTGATGATTGACTTTCAACCTCTGTTTAAGCCCTTTCCCCTCTAAAAAAGATGGCTAAGTTCTATTTGTTCAGTCATATTTTACTGTTGAAAATGGGGAGGAGAGCTAGTTAGGTAGTGACTTCCTTATGATCTTTTGAAACTTCTTCAGTTTAGTATAGGTTCAATCATATATTATATAAATTCCAATGTCTTTGCCTTTGTGTTTTTTGAAACAGTACAGTTCATTTAAAACAACTTTATTTTAACTTTACCTTGCAAAAATATAATTCTCCCATATAAGTCATTAACTTTTGAACCCCAATTTCCAAACTGTGATGGGTTTTCCTATGTATGTGTTCTGTAACCTACTCATTTTTTGTTTTCCCTGTTAGACCCTGTACCATTAGGAATGAATCATTTCCTAGCTCACTGTCACTCTCCAATTACTTATAACCCAATTCTTGGTGATTTCAATTAACTTGTAGGTACACTTCATCCACCTGGCCTCACGTTTCTTAAAATAATCTGTTCTCAATAATCTTGTCCTTTACCATACCTCAGCCACCCACTCCCTAGATGTAATTGTTACCAATAACTGTACCCCCTCTGTAAAATCAATTTTACACAGCTCACTCTCTGACCACTGCTTCCTGTCTTGTTTTGCTTTTTTTTTCTTTTGTTGTCTTTACAGGACTCAGACTACAAATCTCCACCCTAGACTACAAATCTCCACCCTACAATTCATTGATCTTGTCAACTTTTCACTGTCCCTCATCCTCTTAATACCTTCTCTCTTCTGTGTAAATTTCATGTTCAATCATTAAAATCATTATTTGCATATGTTCTTTATTCTTTTGCTCCTCTTATGCTTTATCACACTTCCTTAAGTCTAGTTAATTTCAACTCACCATTAACTCCGACCTACATCTGTGTAGCTGAATGTGGCTGGATAAAACATATAACCTTTTGAATTGTTCTCATTATAATTCATCCTATGAACTTAGATGGGACATTAATGCTATCAGGCAATCATATAATATTGTTCTAGTCCACTTACTCTCCATTTCTCAAAATCCAAATGCCACCTTCTCTATCTTTATTCTGAGAAGATGACTTTGCTCTATCTAAAGCAACCCCTCCACTTCAGCACTAGATTCCCTCTTGTGGCACAGAGATGCTAACAGATCACCACAGGTACATGCTTTCTTCCATACTAATGAACTTTGATAACACGAAACTATCAATACTTATCCTGTGATTGCATTTCCTAGCTTCCCTTGCACCTAAGCAGAGCCATATTATTAGTTCTCACCAATTGAATGGGAAGTTTTATGTGTCACTCAGGGTAAGTAAATTTGAAGCAAGAAAGCCTTCTCCATGCTGTCTTTTTCTAATCACTGGTTAGAGGAAGAGCAAAAAGAAATCTCAGGCCTTTAAGGATGGAATGAAGCACAGTATTGAAGGAGCCTCCATCCCTTGAAAATTTTTCATAGAAAACAACCTGCTGAATACCCTTGTAAGACTGTTGAGTGAATAATAAATGAAATTCTATTGTGTTAAGCCATGGTGGCTTTTGGACATGGGTGTTAGAGCAGCTAGTGTTAATTAATTGATGCATATGTCACCTCTGACCATCATTCCAACAATTCTCTTCTCTGTCTCCTACTTATCAATGTTTAACTCTTCACTGGAATGCTAATAATTATCCCACAGTAAAAAAAAAAAAAAAGAAAGAAAGAAAGAAAATTCTGACTCTACGTCCCAATCAGTTACCACCAATGTACTTTGCTCCCCTTTGCAGCAAAATTTCTTGAGCAAATTATTAATACTTCCTGTGTTTCTTCTCATTCTCTTTTCATCTCACTATGATTAGGTTTTCATTTCCATTGTTTCATCAAAACTTCTCTCCATGAGATTAGTAATGACCTTCAACTTGCTAAATCCACTTGTCAATTCTCAGTTTCTATCTTAATTTACCTGCCACTTGTTAACAACTATTCCCCTCTTCCTTGTACACTATTTATTGGCTTTTAAAACAACAGGTCTCTTGGTTTTCCTTCAGCTTCACAGATCACTCCACAGGCTCCTTGGCTGCTCATCTTTACTGTGAGCTCTTTATGGTGGATTGCCTCAGGGATCAGCCTCAATTCTCTTCTTTGCCAACACTTACTACCTTGGTGGTCTCATCCACTCTGATGGCTTAATATGCTGTCTACTTGGCATTGACACCTAAGTGTATATGTCAAACGCAGACCTCTCGTCTAAGTTTCAGATTTCTATAGCTATTTGACTGCTTAACATCTCCACTCGGAGTTTAATAGACATCTTCAACCTATTAAGTCTGAAACTATACTCCTGATCTCACCTACGTCTTTCCTCCCATAGCTTTTCTGAGGAGAAGTTGGATATAACCCCTACATTTGCTACTTTATTGGTATGGTGTCTTGTGTCCCCCCTCTGGTTTCTTTCAAGACATTTTAAATTTATCTTTGATTTTTCTGCAGTTTGAATATGATTTGCTTAGTTATAGTTTATTTTTATCATTTATCCTGCTTGGTGTTCTCTGATTCTTAGATCTGTGGTTTGCTGTATGACATTAATTTGGGGGGAATTCTTAGTCATTACTGATTCAAATATTTCTTCTGTTCCTTTCTCTCTCCTCCTTCTGGTATTCCCATTATGCATATGTTATACTTTTTATAGTTGTCCCACAAACAACTACAAGATATTTTATCCTTTTTTTTTTCAGTCTTGTTTCTCTATGCTTTTCAGTTTTGGATGTTTTTATTGACATACCTCTGAGCTGAGAGATTTTTTTCCTCAGCCATATCCAGTCTACTAATGAGCCCATCAAAGACATTCTTCATATCTGCTACAGTATTTTTTACCTCTACGTCTTCTTTTTGATTAAATGTTCATTTTTCTGCTTACATTATCAATCAGTTCTTACAGGTTGTTTACTTTTAGCCCTTAGCATATTAGTCATGATTGTTTTAAATTCTTGGTCTGATAATTCCAACATCCCTGCCATATCTGAGTCTAATTCTGATGTTTGCTCTGTCTCCTCAAACTGTGTGTTATTGTGCAGTTTTTTTCTTTGTCTTTTAGTAATGTCTTGTAATATTTTTTTAAAAGTCATACATGATATATGATGTACTGGGTAAAAGAAACTGTGGTTAATAGATCTTTAGTAATGCAATAGTATGGCATTGGGAGGGTAGTGTTCTATAGTCTTGAAGACTTTGTCTTAGTCTTTTAGTGAGTCTGGGTCTTTGGGTTGTGAACTTTGTCAGTTTTCCTCAGTTCCCCCCACCCCAATTAGGTGGGACAGAATGGACAGAAAGGGCTGGAACTGGATATCTTCCTTCCCCTAAGTAGATCAGGCTCTGATAAAACCCCAGGAGATTAGGGTCTGGTAAAATAGTTTTGCTGGAGGTCAGGCCTTGTTAAGAAGAACAGAATGCTCTGACATACAGTCAGCCCTCTTTATCCACAAGTTCTGTATCTGCAGAGTCAACCAGTTATGGATCAAAAATATTCCAAAAAAAAAATTCCAGAAAGTTCCAAGAAGCAAAACTTAAATTTGCCACATTTTGGCCACTACACACCATTTACATTGTGTTTCATGTATTTACATAGCATTTACATAGTATTAGGTATTATAAGTAATCTAGATAAGATTTAAAGTATATGAGAGGATGTGCATAGGTTATATCAAATACTGCATACTATACAAGGGACTTAAGCACTCATGGGTTTTGGCATCTATGGGGGGTCCTGGAACCAATCCCCTCAAGATATCAAGGGATGACTATATTTCAGAATGGTTACTTTCTCTCTCCCCTTGTCAGAAAGTCAAAGGGATTTCTCTCCCATATTCACTCTGAGAACCTGGTAGAACTCCTGGAGCTAAAATTCACAAAAGCATGTGGGTCCCCCTGAAACTAGACCACTCTGGAGTTTTTAATTCTTAGACTTGTTCACACTGAGCATTCAGAAATTTATCAGTTAGGTTTTCCTACCCCGATATTTGTTTCCACAGAGGTTTCTGCTTGTGTGTTTCTGCTCTGGTAAGTTGTGCTTCTCTTTATCTGTCTGTTTGTATCTCTAATTTTGGGGGTAGTAGTTTGCCCTGTGACCTCACATCTCTGATAGATCCAGGAAGAGTTGTTGATTTTTCAGCTTGTTCAACTATTTACTTGTTATTATGATGGAATGACAACTTATAAACTCCTTATATGTCAGACTAGAAACTTTAAAAGTCCCCATAGCTTTTCCATTTGATATGATAGTGGCTCCATCCTTTTTGTGGCGGAGGCAAAAATATTTTTTAATCATCTTTGATTTCTCTCATTTTTCATATCCTAATAAAATGTCAGTAAGTGCTGTTGGCTCTACCTTATGGATATATCCTGAATTTGGACACATCTTACCATCTGTACTGCTCCTCTTCTTTTTATTTTATTTTATTTTATTTTTTAATATCTTTATTAGAGCATAATTGCTCTACAATGGTGTGTCAGTTTCTGCTTTATCACAAAGTGAATCAGTTATACATATACATATGTTCCCATATCTCTTCCATCTTGCGTCTCCCTCCCTCCCACCCTCCCTATCCCACCCCTCTAGGTGGTCACATGTACAGCTCCTCTTCTGAAACACCATTGCCTTGATGAGAGCAATTTAGCTTCTTGTCTGCGTTTCTGCTTCTCCCTTTGCTCACTAATAGTCTAAATCTGAAGAGATAAACAAGAGTGATCCTTTTAAATTGTTAGTCAGATCATGTCATTCTTTTGCTCCTAACACTTCAGTGTCTTCCCATTTAAATCAGAATAAGTAGAAAGTTCTTTTAATTCGCTCTAAAGTCATGTATGACCTCCATTAACCCCAAACTCATATCCTAACATATTCCACCTTGCTCTCTCTGTGATAGCCTACAGGCCTCTCTACTCTTCCTGGGGCACATAACTATATCTTGACTTAGTGCCATGAAACTGGCTGTTCCCACTGTCTGCGACGTCCCTACCCCAGGTATCCACATTGCTAATTCTCTGGTTTCCTTCAAATCTTTTCTTAAATAGCTTATTGAGGACACTAAACATGAAAAAAACAGTTTAAAATCTTAATCCATTCTCCCACCCCTTTACATTCCAAATCTCCTTTACCCTGCCTTACTTAAAAAACTTTTTGACAACTTTATCACTTTCAAATATAGACTATAATGTAAAAATGTATTAGACTCATTGTTAGCAGTCTGTCTCCCCTCTGCCTCCTGACTCTTACAATGTACTACAAGAATGTAAACTTCATGGAGAACCCAGGCAGACATTTTTGTCTATTATATTGTCTATAGACAATATAATTGTCTATTATATTGTTCTGTTCATCAACGTCTTCTAAGTACCTAAAATGAGGCTTGGCACTTATATATTGCAGACTGCATGAACAGAGGCACAAAATCATGGTTTTCTTTTATATTTAAGATGAAATATATTTAAGATAAAGATGATCAAGATAAATTTAATTCTAGATTGTGACACACACACACACACTCTCACACACACACTATACATGTATAGTGTCTAACACATGCCCAGCTTAGCCACAAGTATAATAATTACAGAAAATTCTGATGCTGAAAAATATTCCAAATGGATATTTGCCAGATGGGATGGGGGTTGGGGGGGCAAATAGGTGAAGGGGATTAAGAGGTACAAACCTCCAGTTATATAATAAATAAGTCACAGGGATGTAATATACAGCACAAAGAATATGATCAATAATATTGCAATAACTTTGTATAAGGACAAATGAGGTGGTTATTAGACTTATTGTGGTGATCATTTCATAATGTACACAAATGTCAAATAATTATGTATACAGCTGAAACTAACATAAAATTATATGTCAAATATATTTCAATAAAAATATGTTTGTAGCATAAACTTTATTAGAATATTAATTAAAATTATTTTTTTAAAAACTAGTGTATCTTAACATAATAACATTCTGGTATCCCTTAAGAAAAATCCCCATGGATAATTATTCATGTTCAAACTTTTTCTGCATTTCAACTGTACTTGAAAAAAAATCTTTTCTCCCTGTGACTATTGAAAGAAATATGGTATTCAGCTGTTTTTCACATGCCTAGTATCCATTTACAGTATCAGGACACATCAGTCTTGAGTTTTATTGTTCTATTCATCATTAATATTTATACTTAATCAAGCTAATCTAGGGCTTTTTATCAATCTCAGGTAATTAATCAGGACATTTGATTATACTAAAATTTGGTTTTGTATTTTACTAATACAAATAGTAAAATTTTTTTTTGTATTTCACTAATACTAGAGTTCAGTTAACGTTGAAATTCTAAAAACAATTGTGTGTCAATTGTGTGTCAAAGTAATGTCTTTGTAATATTAAATGCAAAATATTTTTTAAATTGATAATGTTTTCAAATGACTTTATATGTGGATAGCCCTGAAAACGGTATTAAGAACAGTGACGATAATATTCAGTATCATTCCAGACACTCTGAATACCCATCTACTTACGGATCATCATATTGTAAGAATATTGGGTTTGATAGCATTGCTCACTGGTTCTCTACCAATGCATTTATAAGATTTACATGTGACTTCCAAATTGGCTCCCTACTCCACATTTCTTAGGAGAAAAACACATATTTGATGGTTAATAAAATTCATTCTGCTTTCCATTTATTAGAAGTTATACTTGAAAAAAATTACTGAGCACTGAAATACATACTTTATATACTACTATAGAAAGGGCTCCACAGTGTGCCTAAAGAAGAGAATGTAACACTAGTTGCACCATGAATTAATTCTTGGGGAAAAAATGAAAGAAAAAAAATGGGAAACGATTATCAATTTGGAGTGGTAATGATGCTTCTAGTCTGAAGAGAGAAAAATCCCAGAAACTCTCATATTTATTATTGAATAAAAGAGTGTTTATTTGTTCCCCAGGCTATATTCCAGTAAAGATCTCAATGGAGAAATCACAAAATGATGCCTTTATAATTATGATGACTAATTATAAGTTAATTTCCTAAAGGGAATTTGGGATCAGAGGCTGTGCATTATTTGTGTCTCTGTACTTTTGGGACAAACATAAACTAGAGAGTTTTTTTCAGATGTGGCATTGTTTATTTATTGCTTTGTTTGAAAATATAAACTTTAATTTTAGAATAATTTTAGATTCAGAGTAAAGTTACTGAAGTAGTTCACAGAGTTCACCTTACATAGTTACAAAATTATTTTTTTTCTTGTAATAAGGACTTTTAAGATCTACTCTCTTAGCAACTTTCAAATATGCAATAACTTATTATTAACTATGGTCACCATGCTGCACATTACATCCTCACGACTAAATTATATTATAACTGGAAGTTTGTACCTTTTGATCTTCCTCACTCAATTCGCCCACACCATACACCCTCACCTCTAGTAATCATCAGTCTCTGGATATACAAGCTTGGATTTTTTGTTTTTTTGGTTGTTTGGGGCTTTTTTGTTTTCTTTTTTTTTCTCTTTATATTCTATGGTGAAATATTTGTTGATACCTTTTGCCCATTTTTTAAAATTGAAGTTTCCTTATTAAGTTTTCTTATTAAGTTTTGCGAGATCTTTGTATATTCTGGATAAAAGTCTTTTATCAAATACATGGTTTGCAAATATTTCTCCAAGTGTCTTTCACAGAGCAAAGCTTGGAATAAAGTCTAACTTCTCGATTTTCTCTTTCATAAATTGTATGTACATTTAGTGTTTTATCTAAAAACTGATTCCAATACCCCAGGTCACTCAAATTTTCTCCTGTGTTTTCTTCCAGACTATTTTAGGTCTATAATCCATTTTGATTTAATTATTTTGAAAGGTATAATATCTAGGTTGAATTTTTTGCAAGTAGATGTCCAATTGTTCCAGCATCTTTTCAATAAAAGATTCCCCTTTCTCAGCTGAGCCTTTGTCAACAATCAGTTGACTGTATTTGTGTGGAACTATTTCTGGCCTCTTTATTCTGTTCCATTAATCTATATGTCTAGTCATTCACCGGTAACATTATCTTGATTATTCTAGCTTTGTATTATGTCTCGAAATTAAGTAGTGTGAGTCTTCCAACTTTGTTCTTTTTAAATACTGTGTTGGCTATTCTACATCCTTTCCTTTCTTGTGTAAATTTTCAGATGTTTTTTGATATCTACTTTCAAAAGTGTGCTGGCATTTTGACTGGGAATGTACTGAATCTGTAAATAGTGTCAAGAAGATTTGACATCTTAACAAATTGAGTCCTTTAATATATATGGATACAGAAAATCTCTCCATTTGCTTAAATCTTCTTTGATTTCTTTCATCAGTGTTTGTAGTTTCCTGCATATAGATTCGGTTTATTTTATGTTAGATTTATGCCTAAGAACTTTATTCTTTGATATTATTGTAAATTATAATTTTTTTTAATTTCATATTCCAATTGTTATTTGCTAGAACATAAACAAAGCAATTGACTTTTGTATAATTACCTGTATCTTGTGACCTTATTATACTCACTTATTAGTCTTCCTAAACTCTTTGAGGTTTTCTACATAGACAATCAGGTCATCTGCAAATAAAGATAGGTTTACTTCTTCCTTTGAATTTATATGCCTTATTTTTTCTTGTCTTATTTTATTAGATAAGACTTCCAGCTGATGTTGAATAGCAGTGGTGAGAGAGAACATTTTGCTTAAATTTTTTTTTTTGGCCGCATCCTGCAGCTTGCAGGATCTTAGTTTCCCCACCAGGTGTCAAACTAGAATCCATGGCAGTGAGAGCACTCAGTCCTAACCACTGGACCATCAGGAAATTCCCATATTGCTTAATTTTTGAACTTAGTAGGAATGCATTCAGTCCCTCCTTATTAAGTATGTTGTTAGCTATAGATATTTTTGTATATATCCTTTATTAGTTTAAGAGAATTCCCTTCTATGCATAGTATTTGATAAGTTTTTATCATCAATAAATAGTAATTTTTAATGCTTTTTCTGCATCTTCCAATGTGATCATATGTTTTTCTTTTTTCAGCCCATTAATATGACAGATTACAATAACCTGAGGATATACTTTTCTTTGTTTCTATCCCTTTAAATTTATTAAGGTGTGTATTATGCTCAGATGTTATTTATTGGTAAATGTTCCATGTGCTTGAAAAGAATATGAATTCTGCTAAGATTTCTGTTAATGAAATATTCTATAATTATCAATTAGATCAAGTTGCTTAATAGTGCTATTCAGGTCATTTATTTCCATACTGATTTTCTGCCTACTTGAACTGTCAATTACTGACAGAGAACTGATGAAATCTCTAACTATAATTGTGGATTTGTGTATTTCCCATTTCAGTTCTATCAGTTTTTGCTTCATGTATTTTGGTGTTCTGTTGTTAGGTACTTACCCATTTAGGATTGTTATGCCTTCTTTTTTTTTTTTTTTTTTTTTTTTATGGTACGTGGGCCTCTCACTGTTGTGGCCTCTCCCATTGCAGAGCACAGGCTCCGGACGCGCAGGCTCAGCGGCCATGGCTCACGGGCCCAGTCACTCCGCGGCATGTGGGATCTTCCCCAGACCGGGGCATGAACCCGTGTCCCCTGCATCAGCAGGCGGACTCTCAACCACTGTGCCACCAGGGAAGCCCTGTTATGCCTTCTTGAAGAAATAACCCCTTTGTCTTTTTACACCTCTCTTTTAATCTTCTTTTAACCTCTGATAATCTATCTGGTTTTGAAGTCTTATTCAAATTAATATAGCTATTCCAGTACTGTTTTGATTGGTGTTTTCATATTATATCTTTCTTCACATCTTTACTTTTAAATTAAAAAGTTATATTTAAAATTAAAAATATTTATAAATAATTTATATTAAAGTGTCTTTCTTGCAGACAACACATTTTTAAAAAAAATTCAATCCAATAGTCTATTAAATATTTACACCATTCACATTTAAAGTTATTATTGATATTATTGGATTCAACTCTACGATTTTAGTAAGTTTTTTTTTTAAGATTGTTTTTGATGTGGACCATTTTTAAAGTCTTTATTGAATTTGTTACAATATTGTTTCTGTTTTATATTTTGTTTTTTTGGCTGTGAGGCATGTGGGATCTTAGCTCCCCAACCAAGGATAGAACCTGCACCCCCTGCATTGGAAGGTGAAGTCTTAACCACTGGACCACCAGAAAAGTCCTAGTAACTGTTTTCTATTCACTACATTTGCTCTTTGTTTCTTTATCTCCTCTTTTTCTGATTTCTTAGGTTGCGATTGAGCAGTTTATGCAATTCTATATTATCTCCTCCTTTAGCATACCAATTATCATTCTTTATTTTTTAGTTTAGTGATTGCCTTAAAGTTTACATTATATATTTTAAAATAATCTGTGTATACCTTCAAATAACACTATTCCTCTTCATGTGTAGTAAAGGACCTTAAAGCATAGTATTTCCAATTCCTTTCTCCCATTTGTTGTGACATTGCTAACATTCAATTCACTTATCCGTATACTAAAATCACTAAAGATATTGTTAATGTTATTACTTTAAACAGTTATATTTTAGATCATTTAAGAATAAGAAAGATTAAATATTTTATTTTACCTTCATTTATTCTTTCTCTTATGTTCTTCAAGTAAGATTCTATGTCCTGACCTATATCACCCCCTTCTGCCTAAAGATTTAATATTTTAATATTTCTTACTGTGAAAGTCAGCTAGCAATGGTTCCCTCAGGTTTTGTTTGGTTGAGAGTCTATTTGTCCTTACCTTTTGAAAAAGAATTCTAGGTTTCCAAGTTGTTCTCTTGCAACACTAAATATGTCACTTAGCTTTTTTCTTACTTATATGATTTCTTATCTTTGTTCCTATATGGGTAAGATGTTTTTCTACAATCTAGCTTCCTTCAAGATTTTTTTTGTGTGTCTCTGGTTTTTTGAAGTTTAAGTATGTATTTCTAGGTGTGGTTTGCTTTGTATTTTTCTTATTCATTGTTCTTTAAACTTTCTCAGTCTGTGGTTGTTGTCTGTCATTAATTTTGGAAAGTTATCAGCCATTATTTCTTCAACTATTTCTATCTCATTTTGTTTTTAGTTCCTTCTGTTATTCCAGTTTCATTTCTTATACATTTTTTGATATTGCCCACAGTTCTTGGATGTTCTGTTTTTGTTATTTTATTCTTATTTTTCCTTTGCCTTTTAGTTTGGAAAGTTTCTTTTGAACTATCTTCAAGTTCATTGTTTCTTTCTTTTGCTGTGTTGAGTCAACTGATGAGTCCATTGAAAACATTCTTCATTTCTGTTACTCTGTTTTTCATTTCTACCTTTCCGTTTATTTATTTATTTTTTTTCAGTTTCCATCTCTCTGCTGCCATTAGCCATTTGGTTTTTCATGCTGCCCAAGTTTTCTATTAGAGCCTCTATCTATTAATTAGTTATTTTAAAATCTCGGTTGTCTGATAGTTCCAAAATTGTGTCATATCTGAGTCTGGTTCTGATGACAGCTTTGTGTCTTCAAACTGTTTTTCTTGCCTTTTTGTATGTCTTGTAAATTTTTGTTGAAAGCCGTATATGTATGGGTATTAAAGTTAATAGTCCTTTAGTTAAGGATTTGTATTAACCTTACTAGAAGTTCAACTTAAAATCCCTCTTGTGTCCTTGTTTTTGTCTCTTTATCTTTGGGACTTCTGCTTATGAGGCTACTCTGATGAGCTCTGTGTCTTGCAGCTCCTTTAACTGAAGTCTGCTGGAGGCTTTGTGCCATAGTGGTAGGGTTTCAGCGAGGGAAGTGTTCTATAATCTTCTGATTAAGTCTCAATCTGTTAGTGGGCCTATATCTTGGGCTGTGACTCTCACCAGTATTTCTGTCCCTCCTCCAGGTACATAGCTTTTTTTCTCTTCCCTGCCCCTTCCTCTTTTCTTAGGCTACAACAGTTCCAGTATATTTCCTTGGAATTCTTTCCCCTCATGTCTATGTTCTTTTTGTTGTTCGGTTTTTCCTTTAGTTGAGAAAGGTAAGCTAGAGAGGGTGAGTCAGGTGGAAATGCTTCTCCCAAGTTCCTAGATCAGATAAGGTTTCTATATTATGCTCTCTCAAAGTCATTTCTTTGGCAGAGTAGACTTTTTTTTTTTTTTAGAAGGATCTGGGAGAGTTTCACAATGGCTTCTCTCCTTCTGTCTTTGCCAGAGCTATTTGGGCTTTTCTCCCAGATCTTCACTGTGAGAAACTGGTGGGGTTCCTGGAGGGAAAGACTGAGAAATTATGTAGATCCACCTATGATTGTGGCCCGAGGTGCTTCAAACTCTTATGCTAGTCTAGTCCACACTCAGCCTCCAGGAATTCATCACACTTACTAGTGAAGTAAGTTGTTTTATCACTTATCATATCCAGCAGCTTCTGCTCCAGGTGAGCAGATCTCAGGAGTGAATCACTCTGTCCATTCAGATTTGGGGGTGTCAGTTTGCTCTGCAACCTCAATTCTATGATGGATTCAATAAAGTCTTTGATTTTTCAATTTGTCCAGCTTTTGCTTATATTAAGGACAGAGTGACGGTTTCTAAGCTCTCTAAATATCAGAGATGAAAATGTATTATCTATTTTCTATTCCAATCTTTGCAGCTTTTTGGCAATGCAGTTTTTCTTTTTGGTCTGTCTAAGTCCCCTCTTTGGGTAGGTAAATGTTTATAATATTTGTTTGGTTGGATTAATGACAGAGAAAGAGAGAGGAAAGCACAGAAAAAGAGAAAGGGGTGTGTGTACATCTATATCTTCATACGAATTTTTTTTGACATGCTGGTACAGGAAATCATAAAAATGATGGTTAAATATTTTTGAGTGCTTACTATATGTTTTTCATTCTGCTCAGTGTTTTCTCCATATGCTATCTCATTTAATTCTTACATTAACTCAGGGATTTAGCACTATTATAATTCTATATTACATATAAGAAAATGAAGCTGTGAAAAATTCAATAAGTTTTTCAATGAAGTACAGCTAGTAAGTGGCATTATGAGTTCAAACCCAGAATTATCTAACCCGATAGCTATGCTCTTAAAACTCTTTGGTCTACCAACTACTGACACTCTCACGAATCTCCGAGAATTTCTCTTTTTAGAGGAGTAACATAAGAAATGTATCCTTGGACTTCCCTGGTGGTGCAGTGGTTAAGAATCTGCCTGCCAATGCAGGAGGCGATCCCTGGTCCATGAAGACCCCACATGCCACAGAGCAACTAAGCCCGTGAGCCACAACTAGAGAAAGCCCACGTGCAGCAACCAAGGCCCAATACAGCCAAAAATGAAATTAATTAATTTAAAAAAAGAAATAAATCCTTTATTTGTACCTTTCAGTTATTTTGTGTGTAACTGATCTTCGATCTTTCCTCCCTGTCTGACCAAGGATAGGCAATTGGCAACAATTCATGGAAATGGGTTTGAGAGGAGCTCATCTATGCTTGTGGTACATAAAATGAAAGGATAATTTTAATATCATGTCTTGAAAATGTGCTAAACAATAAAGATGAGAAGGTAGTAGAATCCAAGTGGATTATTTTGAGACTAAATCCAAATATATCAAGTAACATAGGTGTTGATATGGGAGATAAGAATTCTTGAAAACTCAAGGTACTTGAAGCAAAAATAGCAGAGTGACCAAAAAAAAAAAAAGAAAGATAATATGAAACAGATGGAGAGTGAATTTTCAAGACATTTTATGAAAAAAAGATGTACCTGTATGATATTACATAGATTATTACTTACTCAGGAAGGCAGGTACTTATAGTGGAGTCTGGGTAGTAGCCATTGTCAAACAATGGTGGAAACCCACTTATGCCTAGAATAAAGTAGTTACATGATTTCTTTCAGGTTTGAAACATTTTATGTCTTTTAAACTGTGTTTAAAATGCATATTTAATTTTGGATGCATAAGCTATTTTTGATTGAAACAGGTGAATGGTTTTCCTGCTAAGTAATGAGATCTGCAATATGTGTATAAAGTAAAAATAGAGTAGAAATAAGTAACTAATATCTAACAGTTAGAGATTTTAACATTAAATTGTCAGCCAAATTAAGAATAAAACAATTAATAATGATCTTTTATTAAATTTATTTTTAGTTACTGAATCTAATGTTTCTTTTAGCTACTATGTAATTATCTTTTCATTCTGGAATGCTCTTCTACACCTTTTTTTGTCTAAAAATTGTGTGAATTTTGACACCTATTATATTTAGAAATATATTTTTCAACTTTTCTAAAGTTAACAATGGGGAAGGTCTTCATGAGATCAAAACTCAAATCTATTCTTGTAATAAAAAATTATGTTAGAATACAATGCCATGTTTATGACACATCTGTTGACCTTTAACAGCAGGAAGCCAGGATTGATAACAATATTATCTTTATTTTGTATTAGAAGAAACAGAGATATAGAAATAGCCAACTGTTTAAGGTTTATGTAGGTAACCTGTGCACAAAAAATACTATGTCTTTGAGCTTCATGATTTGTAGAGCAATAACTCAGTTTAGTACTCCTTTGTGGCAAATTATATATATCATTATTTCTAAAACAGTATCAAGGAATGTATCTCAGAATTCTATGAGCGCTACATAAAAATATTTTTCAATTAAACCTAACAAAAATTCATATTTGTATATCTTTTAATATCTGAATGTCTACTGAGAACTATAATATGCTTTTAAGGCCCATCTAATCTTGTTTACTATTGCATTTGTTCCAAGCTCTATTGTTGTTTGGTTATTGTGGGCTCATAAGAAAAGAACACAGCTGATTTTATGTGTAAATGATGCACTACACAAAGGATTTTGCAGTGGTTCTAGACATTTGGTGGTAGTAATGAAGCTTTAAAAGTTATGCCAAAAATGAACAAATAAATTTATTAAAAAACAAAACAAGGGGCTTCCCTGGTGGTGCAGTGGTTAAGAATCCACCTCCCAATGCAAGGGACATGGGTTCGAGCCCTGGTCCGGGAAGATCCCACATGCCGCGGAGCAACTAAGCCCACGTGCCACAACTACTGAAGCAAGCCCACGTGCCTAGAGGCTGGGCTCTGCAACAAGAAAAGCCACGGCAATGAGAAACCCGCACACCACAAGGAAGAGTAGCCCTTACTCAACGCAACTAAAGAAAGTCCGGGCACAGCAACGAAGACCCAACACAGCCATAAATAAATAAATAAATAAATAAATAAATTTATATTAAAAAAAGTTAATAAGAAATGCAAAGGGGTTGACGCTTCTCTTGAAAGCATTAATTTTTTGTTGAAAATGGTATTTGTTATCAGTAAAATATCAGTATACACTGATGTGTATAAAATTGATGACTAATAAGAACCTGCTGTATAAAAAAATAAATAAAATTCAAAAATTAAAATAAAATAATAACCACTAGCCCAAAGGCTGAGATGAAATACCCAGAGAAGAGGCCCCTTGGGACTGAGGTTCAGACTTTGTTGCAGAGAACCTGGCTGTGGTTCACTACGTGGCAGAAAAGTCACTGTGGTGCCTCACTGATGGGAGTAAACAGAAATCTCCCCCTGGAACTTGCTGAGGAGGTGTCTTAGCAGAGGCACTCCACATAAAACCAGCCAACACTGGTGCTGGGGAAGCTGCTGCTTCTACTGGCCTCTCTGCCTGAAAGAGCTGGGCACTGGGGAGACTGCATTTGCTGCAGGACTGTACACTGGGGCAGCCACCTGTGCCCCATGCCCTGCCAGAGGAACTGCTGCTGAGCAGGCTCACCAGGGAGCAAAACCCTTTCCTCCTGCCCTCTCTACTGTGTCTCTCCAGTGCCCATCTTGACAAAACTTCACATGGTGCAGTTGTCAGAGAAAAAAATATTTAAGGACCTAGATCCATTTTTATAGAGAGGACCAAAAGGATGAATTTGGAGCAGAGAGGTAATAGTTTATAACCAACACAACCTGCAAGATCATTCATGACAAAAAACATTTTCCCTTTCCCATGGACTGATAGTCTATGAGATGGTTTGGTTTCATTTCTACTAAAATGTCTATAAGGGGCATGTGAATTGTGAGACATGTTGGCTTATTTAACCTCCAGTGAAATATATTAATACTTTGTAATTGGAGCATGTCTGTACTCTTGAGAGGAATCCTTAAGAATCTGTGCCACTATAAAAGCTAATTTTTGTTTATTATTTTTTCACAAAGCATTGCTTCATTTCACCATCCTTCTTACCTATATCCATAAGAATATAAACATTCACATAAACGTTACACAGGTGATTGGCAGCCACCTGTGAAGACTTTATTCTTGTTTAAAGTATTTTTGAATATAGCTCTAAAAACTTGTTAAAAGAAAATGGCATTTGTTGTCAGTAAAATATCACCCATAATGTTAATTTCATTTAACGTTATTAATTTGAGAGTTTATTATTTGGCTTGATTGTATTCCATTCATCAAAATATTTTGGTCTTAAATTATAAAAGGTGATTATCCTAAGGTATTTATACCTAATTTTATGTTTATATTTTTATATTTAAATATAAATTTAAAATTTTATAATAAAATAAAGTCACTGAAGAATTTATGATTTTTTCTTTTGCTAAATATTTAAATTTGAGAAACACTGCTATTTAGGAAACATGCAGGATTCAGTTGTGTAATGCAGCCCATAACCATGCAATTAATGGTTCTATGAGAGCAGTGATTAAAGATACAGCAGTTTCTAGCACATGTATTGTGTAACACATCAAAGTGTTTGCTTCTGTTTTTGATGGGAAAAGAAAACACACACACAAAAATGCCATCAGGTCAATAGCTTAGTAATTAAAATCTTATTTTTGTCTTCAAATAGAAGGAAAATAGTATTTCATTAGGAAATCAAAGCTGTCAAATGTGTGATAAGCTGTTCCTCAGATCTAGACTGCTGGCATTAAGTTCAATTTGGTCACATATATTAACTTTATTTTGAAGTGTCTAGTGCATAGCTAAATATTTTAGTTAACATGAAGACTTTGTTGTGAGAGACATGAGCTAGGAAAAATAGCTAGCTCTATATTATCAAAGACAAATTATTGGACAATTCAGGCAGCCACTTTCACCTTGGACATAAGAGTATTTGAAGCAGAAGATTGGGATTTATTTTCAGGTTCCAAGAAATATATTAACCTCACAGTTTTATTTCTTTATTTTTGTGACTATACGTGCCAACATTGCTTAAAATGTTAAACCACTGTGGTGGTTAGAAGTGCTGCAAATTGACATACATCCATTCTCAGTTAGACCTTCACTGTGTTCAGCAGTCAGTCCTTATATCTACCATAAGTGGCCTCCTAACTCTTTATGTATAAATCTATTTTCAAACCTTTTGTCAGTGCTTCTCAACCTTGGCTCCAACTTAGAATCACCTGGGAGGCTTTTAAAAAATCTTGATACTTGGATACAATACAGATCTATTAAATTTGTAAATCTGAGAATGGGAAGCAGTCATTGGTGGTTTCTAAAACTCTCCAAGTGATTCCAATGTACAATCAAGATGGAGAACTACTGCCCAAAGCCATACTATTTCCCTTCTATGGAAGATTATTTTCCTTCTTTTAAGAGTGAGAAGCACCCACTTGCTACATTACTAGTTCTTGATTATTATTTTCATTATTATATATTATATCATTATTAATTCTTAATAAATAAAAGTTGTTCTTCAGCCAAAAAAAGAAGAGTGAGAAGCACCCAGACTCCCATGAACTTTCACAGTCTGTTGTCAATCCAGAACAACTGTTCTATCTTCATTATTCCCCTTTCTTTTCTTCATTCAGAGTTGTGTGTACTTTCAGAACATCAAAACTTACTTCTGCATCGTGGCTCTTGATCCCAGTACTTTATGGCTGTTTTGGTTCCTTAGTACATCAATTAGCTTCTCACTCATTTGTGATGTTCACTTGTCACTTTCTCATTATTTTTTCTGCCAAATTCTTTCCTATGTAAAATATAAATAATGATAATTTTTTAAAAAGTCACTGAAAAGGCAGGTTGAAAATAAATTGGCCCAACAGCAAAGTATATTGACAAGAAACTCTGTATGTCTTGGTCCAGGTATAGGACTATAGATAAAATATTTCCCATGAACATTTTTGTCCCATCCTGCTCTTATGCCGTTTTGGGGTTTAAATTTACACTGCATACATAAGCACAAAAAAGGACAAGCCAAACAAACCAACAGACAAACAAATAAATGTTGGGTCCTACCTTGGAAATTACTGAAGCATCTACCATATATATATATATATATATATATATATATATATATATATATATATATATATGTATACATATATATATATGACTTTTTGTAGGAGGACACAATCAACTTAGACATATCTAAGTTGATGTGTCTCACCTTTTCACTTCTACTCCTCTAACCCTCCCAACATTTTCTCAGGAATTCCCAGTATTAAATTTTCTCCCTTTGGATACCTGAAGAGGCTTCTATTTTCCTGTCTGGACACAAAATGATATATATTAAAATTCATACCTTAGCTTCTTCTTTTCAGTTGCCTGGTGTATATTCCCCCATATTTTAATTTGCAGTCTCTCTGTCTCCATTGTGGACCACATATAACTAGATTTTTATTTTATTTTTTGATCCCATCTGAGAGTCTCTTTAATTTTTAAATTTATGCTATTTAAATATACTTTAAATATCTGGTTGTACTGGGAATAACTTCTGCCATCTTATTTGTATCTTACATTTAAGGCGTTTTATTTTTTCTACCTTTATTTCTCCTTTCCTGTTTCCCACTGGTTTGGATTTTCTTCTGCTGGTTTAAAAATTGTACCTTCTTTTTAAAATTTTCTTCTTCGCCTTGGTCCTAGTCTCTAACATTTCTACTGCTGCCTCCTCCTCTACATCATTATTAATTTCTGTTCCTTTTAGCATACAGCAGATGAAGTATAAGGCAAACTGAACTTCCAAAAGCTTAGGTTTTTATATAGGAGATTTGTTGTAGGGATTTTGGTGTGACTGAATTTCAGCCATGTTACGCTCAAAGCCTGGAGTAGAGGTTAGGGAGCCTTGCATAGCAATATATCATAAGTAAAATATACATTTTTAAAATTTAATGGAGTTTTATTAAGCATGTCACTCAGCCACCCAGATCCTGTTTCCTAAAATGTCAACGTGCAATAAAACCAGCTACCTGCTAGAGATGTTTGGGAATTAATGATATTGTGCTATTGCACATTCCTTGCATATGGTGGCATTAAATAAATGATGGCAACAATAATTTGTACTACTAATATATCATGCGTTATAGCTTTGCTTTTGTTTGGTTTGGTTTTGGTTTTGGTAGCTACTGACTTTTTTCCACACAATTCAATGTGTTCTCAGCATCACAGGATAAATCCTCATTCAAGGGGCTAGTGGACAGCATTTTTCCTCCTTCTTGATTCACTAAGAATTCACTGGAAGATTAAACGTGTAATTTTCAAATTATATGCTCCAAAGTTAGCAGGCACATATACCACTGTAGATGTCCTTTTTTTTTCAGCCAATGATAGGTGGTTGGGAGTAGATAGTCTGCCTTCATATATTTTTAAAGAAAGCAGTTTATTTGATAATAGTTTGTTCTTGAAGCAGCCTGGCATTTATCACATTTTGGGCCTCTTTCTCTTAATGATGCCTTTCACAGCCTGTATATTTTTGGAATCCCTGTTCTGAAGTACAAGATAAACAAACTATCATCCAGGACATATAGCACTTTACATAAACAGCATAAATCTCTTGTGTTCTCCCCTAAATATCCCTTGTGACTGGACCTTGGGATTTCCTAGAGCAAAATGTGCTTTTGGTAATTGATGCTCCTCAGCTAACAGCATTAATCAAGTGAGTTTATGAGCAGAAAATCTAAAATATCCATTGATGTTTTTCTCTGACTTGGTCGACAGAAAGCAGACTTGAACAAGTAGAAATGCTAGATTGTTTCAAGATTTCCAAGGGAATTTCACTCCCTGCCCTTCCTGTTTAATTCATCCTCCCACCCCAAATCTTAATCCCCCTCTTGAAATAGTTTTTCCCAGGATGGAAAAACATGTCTATTTAAAAAATATATTATTTAAATCTATAGGGTGTTTCCAACTATAATGGTGAAGTAGAGAACAGAAAGTCTTACCAGAGGCAGCCAAACAGCATGGTGGTTTGTGCATGGGCTGTGAAATTAGACTCCCTAACTACAAACCTTACTTCTACCCCTCACTAGCAGTGTATTCTTGGACAAATTAAGTCAACCAGATTTCACATCTATGAAAAATGAGAATAATATCTACTAATTTCACAGGATTATTTTAAAGCTCAAATAAGATCATTTGTATAATGTCCTTAGTTCTGTACTTGGTCTATGAAAAAAGCCTTTGAATTTTAGTTTTTATCAATGGCCATATAAAATCCAGTGTGAATTCAGTGCAGCTCCTTCATTTTTTTTTTTTTTTTTTTTTGCGGTACGCGGGCCTCTCACTGTTGTGGCCTCTCCCATTGCGGAGCACAGGCTCCGGACGTGCAGGCTCAGTGGCCATGTCTCACGGGTCCAGCCGCTCCGCGGCATGTGGGATCTCCCCGGACCGGGGCACGAACCCGTGTCCCCTGCATGGGAAGGCAGACTCTCAACCACTGCGCCACCAGAGAAGCCCCACTCCTTCATATTTTTGACTGACAGCACTTCAATGTAATTAGAAGGGATAGGAATGAGTACCGAAAATGACAAGAAAATAAAAATTGGGAAGGAGAGGAAAGCAAATAATGGTGTATGTGGACAATGCTGAGTAATGACAGATAATTCATTGAAGTAATCCCGATCCCTTAAATTTTTTCTTATTCACATGTATTTTCAAATGCATAAATAAAATGTGGTCATTGTATAAGAGTAGAAAATCTAGATAACCAAATAGAAATTGAAAGTAAAACACTTCAAAATTTACCACCTAGAAATGACAACGACAGAAAATTTGGTGAAAATCTTCCAGTCCTATTCATAGAAAAATATATTTCATGTAAATTAACATGCTATTAAAATGAATCACACTTTATTCTGGATTAGATTATCATTTGAAATACATAAAAGGATTTCCACATCAATAAAATTTAACAAATGTACATCATTATATTTAATGACTTGAAAGGATATCAATATTAAGAATAAATTATTGCCCCAAGCCCCTCTTGTTGGATATTTAGGTTATTTCCACTTTTTTGTTATATATAACACTGAGTTCCCTGCCAGGTTACATTTAGGGCTTCTTATCAGACATGGTATTAACAAGAACAAAAGGTAAAACAACAAGGATTATGGGAACTTAGTTTATTTACACAGTAGAGTCAATGTCAGTAGGAGAAATGCCAAGCTTATGGGCTCTGTATATTCCATATGTAGTTGATATAAATTATTCATAGATTCCATATTAGCAAATGTGACTACTCACCCAAATTTAATTTTAACCCCCAAATCAATATTCATGGTGCTTTCACAGTCATTTCTAGACATGCAGGATGGCAAAACATTTGAACGACCCAACTTTTTATATTCCCAGCTAAGGTCAAGCAAGGCAACACTCTGCCTTCTGTTCCAGCTCTTATACTATAAACAAGTGTCCTTCTCAGTCTTTTTAGTGCCTTGCCTTTTGCATTCTTGTCCTTTTTTGGGGTGCTTTTGCTGTTTAAAATGGCCCAAAAGCATAGCGCTTAAGTGTTGCCTAGTGTTCCTAAGTGCAGGAAGGCTGTGATGTGCCTTGTGAAGAAAATATGTGTTACATAAGCTTCTTTCAGATATGAATAATAGTTTTGTTGGCCATGGGTTCAGTGCTAATGAATCAACAATATATATTAAATAAGGTGAAACAGACATAAAACAAGTATGTTTTCATCAGTTGATGAAAATGCTGTGATCAGAGGCTTGCAAGAGTCTAACCCTGTTAGTTCCCCTAGGAGCCATGGTCCAGTGTATGTGACAACTTTATAGAACTAACTATAGCAAATAATTAGAATTGACTATATTTCCATACATGTTATCTCCTATATGAGTTCCCTCTTTATGCTATATTTGAGACACCTCTGACATACTCTTTAATGTCTGCTTCAAAATATTGATAAAATTTGTAAGATTTTGCCTTGAATGGTCTCTGGTCACTTTAGTTAACTTGCTTTTATTATAACATCATTACTAGGAAATCAAGGACTATAACCAAAGCAACAGAGATCACCACCTACACAGATGAATCTTGGCTCCCATCCTATTGTACCCTATTATATAAATTCACCGGCTTTTTTTTTTATCTGCATATTCACAAATCTTATTTGTATTTTCACATATCTTTCTGTCCCAGACATACTATCCTAAATCCATTAGTTTGGTACATTCTACTTCTATCAACATTAGTTAAGGTATATTTGAAATCATACATAGATTTAATGATATGCTAATATAAGGACTCCCTTCCCAATGTAGGGGTAGAAACCCAAATTCTAGGCAGGCCCTGCAACCAGGGTACAAGCATATAACCTAAGGTCTTCCAATAGGTGTAAATCAATAAGACTTCAGTTCAGAAGTAGCTGTTTCAAAAACCATTCTGTTTGGAACTTCCATTTTTGCTGCTATGTGTGATGGCAGAAGTTTTGGATGTTTGATGGTTGCAATTACAATGTCAGTGGCAGCACTTTACCAATGGCTGTAAAACAAAGTTCCTGGTGCAAAAGTTGTATGAGTAGGAAGAGACAATAGTGATTTATTGATGGTTCACATAAGTAGCAGATTTATTGCTGAACTAGATCTTTGGTCTGGTTTGGGCTTTGATCTTGGATGTTTGCTTTAAGATTGGTTTGAGAGCCTTCATATCGAATCTATGAGTTGGCATATACCATTTTATTCAGCTATATTTATGTAAAATCAGTTGAAATTATCTTCTCTTGCTTGTAACTCTGAAAGCACTGACTCTTAGATTATATTAGTTTCCTAATGCTGCCATAACATGTCATCATAAACTCTGTGGCTTAAACAACACAAATTTACCTCACAGTTCTGTAGGTAAATCTATTACAAGTCTCATCAAGCTAAAATCAAGGAGTCGGCAGGGCTGCACTCCTTTGCAAAGACTAGGGGAAAAATAATTTCCTTGCTCACCTAGGTAGTTGGCAGAATTCATTTCATTGTGATGGTAAAACTGAAGTCCCCTTTTCCTTGCTAGCTGTCAGCTGAGGAGTGTTCCCAGGTCCTAGAGGCTACCCCACACTCCTTGGCTCTGGCCTCCCTTCCATCATCTCCAAAGCCAGCAGTGAAGTGTTGAGTCCCTCTTACCTTTCGAACATTACCCGCTTCTTTTCCCATTATCACAAGGTTGCAGGTTACAGTTAATATACAAATGTCAATTGCTTTCTTATATACCAATGATAAACAATTGGAATTTAAAATTAAATATACAATACTGTTTATATTAACACACAAACAAAATGCTTAGGTATAGGGGCTTCCCTGGTGGAGCAGTGGTTGAGAGTCTGCCTGCCGATGCAGGGAACACGGGTTAGTGCCACGGTCCGGGAAGATCCCACATGCCGTGGAGCGGCTGGGCCCGTGAGCCATGGCCGCTGAGCCTGGGCGTCCGGAGCCTGTGCTCCACAACGGGAGAGGCCACAACAGTGAGAGGCCCGTGTACCGCAAAAAAAAAAACAAAAAAAAACTTAGGTATAAATCTAACAGAGTATGCACAAGAGCTATATGAGAAAAATTACAAAACTTATAAGAGAAACCAAAGAAGACCTAAATAAATGGGGAGTTATTCCATGTTCATGGATAAGAAAACTCAATATTGTCAAGATCTCAGTTCTTCCCAACTTGATCTATAAATTCAGCAATCCTAATCCAAATGTCAGCAAATTATTGAGGATATTGACAAACTCCTTCTAAAGTTTTCTGTGTGAAGGCAAGAGACCCAGAATAATCAACATGGTATTGATGTCAGAAGACTGACACTATCCAACTTAAAGACTTCCATTAAGCTATAGTAACTGAAACAGAGTGCTATTGGCAAAAGAATAGACAAATAGATCAATGGAATGAAATAGACAGCATAGAAATACTTACACAAATACAGTCAACTGATCTTTGATAATGGAGCAAAGGCTATTCAATGGCAAAAGGACAGTCTTTTCAACAAATAGTGCTGGAACAATTGGACATCCACATGCAAAAAAATGAATCTAGACACAGATTATACACCTTTCAAAAAAATTAACTCAAAATGGATCATAGACCTAACTGTAAAATGCAAAGCTATGAAACTCCTAGAAAATAGCAGAGAAAATCTAGGTGGCCTTGGGTTTGGTGATGATGACTTTTTTGATGCAAAACCAAAAGCACAATCCATACAAGAAGAATGTCATTAAGTTGAACTTCATTAAAATTTAAAAATTATGCTCTGGAAAAGAAAATATTAAGAGAATAAAAAGACAGGCCACAGACTGGGAGAAAATCTTCACAAAACACATATTTGATAAAGGACTGTTACCCAAAATATAAAAAGAACTCTTAAAACTCTACAATAAGAAAACAAACAATCCAATTGAAACACAAGCCAAAGACCTTAAGAGACACCTCACCAAAGAAGATATACATATGGCAAATAAACATAAAAAGATGCTCATCATCACATGTCATTATGGAAATGCAAATTAAAACAACAAGGAGATACCAATACATACCTATTTAAATGAATAAAATGCAAAACACTGACAACACTGAATGCTAGCAAGTATGTGGAGGAACAGAACACTCATTCATTGCTGGTGAGAATGCAATTTAATACAGCCACGTTGGAAGACAGTTGGCTGTTTCATATAAAACTAAACATACTTTTTCCATAAAATCGAGCAACTAAGCTCTTTGGTGTTTATCCACATGAGCGGAAAACTTATGTCCACACAAAAGCCCGCAAAGAGATATTTAGAGTTTTAGTCATGATTTCTGAAACTTGAAAGCAGCCAAGAAGTCCTTCAAAAGATGAATGAATGAATAAATAAACCATGGGGCATCCATACAATGGAATATTATTCACTGATACAAATAACTGAGTTATCGTACCATGAAAAGTTATGGAGGAAATTTAAATGCATATTACTAAGTGAAAGAAGCCAATCTGAAAAGGCTACATACTGTATGATTCCAACTATATGACATTCTGGGAAAGATAAAACTATGGGGAATGTAAAAAGATCAGTGGTTGACAGAGGTTAAGGAGGAAGGAGCGATAAATAGGTGGAGGATAGAGCATTTTTAGAGCAGTGAAAATTCTCTGTATGATACTATAATGAGAGATACATGTCATTATGTATTTATTTGTTCATACCCATAGAATGTACAACACCAGAATTGAACCCTAATGGAAAGTATAGACTTTGTTAATTGAAAAAAAACATTATATGCCATGTAAATATTAAGTTTAGATTTCAACAAAAATAAAACTCTATAAACTCTAAGAATTCATTTGAGGAGAGACACAGTGAATTTGAAAATACTGCAAATTCAGCAGTCTAAAAGAACTGAGAGCAAACAGTGATGAGACCAGGAGGATTGATCTGAGGCTGAATCACATGCCTTATGTGAAGCTCCAATAGAAGGTGGTTAAAAGAGAGAGAAACAATATTGAAGACAGAGTTGCTGAGATTTGGAATCATTAGATCAAAACTGCACACAGAAAGAGGATAGAGATACACAGAAAGAGGATAGAGATACACTGAAACTGCACAGCAGCAAGAATAAAGGAAAAATATTAAAAGCTGTCAGAGAGAAAGCAGTTTATCTACAAAGAGATCATTCTTAGGTCAAAACATCAGAATACTCCTTAGTAACAAGTACATTATAAAGGACTATAAATTAAAATCTTAATTGCTCAATAAATCTCAACTTTGATTTTTATATCAAATAAAATAGCATTAATATACAGGCAAAATATAAATGCTTTTATTCATACAAAGACTAAAGAAATTTGCCATCAGTTTTCTTAGCAAAGAAAATGCTAAAGATTAGATTTTAACAAAAAGAAAATAATGGAAAGACAGGAATTGCAAGAAATTTTTGGTATTTTTATGTAAAAGATTCAGAATCTAAAAGCTCAAGGAAAAATGGGGATTGGTGAGAACTAAGGCTCATGAAAAATGACTGTAAGAGATGTGGAAATGGAGATTGGTAGATCAGTAAATAGACATTATACATTAGTGCAAAGGAATCAATTATTTTATAGTAATGGCGTGGTTCTATAGGTTTTTCACCTCCAGCATTTTTCAAAAACTCCTTATTTTGGTTCTTAATTTTGCCAATTGTGAATAAGAGCCTCTACCTATAGGTAATATAACAACCCTCCTAAGTTTTCCAAACTCACCACATTAAAATTCTATTTATTAAGGTTTAATAAGCCCAAAGCCATTAAGAGCCATCAGTCCCAGAAGCTCCCTCAGCCCAGAAGTTATTTACATACTGGGTCATACCATTCTCTATTAGCATTTCTACGTAGTATTATTTGAAACTGAAGTTCCATTTCAAAGTGTGAGAATACCTTACTTAAACTGTTTATTATTTTTTTAAAAATGTGTAAATAGGGCTTCCTTGGTGGCGCAGTGGTTGAGAGTCCGCCTGCCGATGCAGGGCACCAGGTTCGTGCCCCGGTCCGGGAAGATCCCACATGCCGCGGAGCGGCTGGGCCCGTGAGCCATGGCCGCTGAGCCCGCGCGTCCGGAGCCTGTGCTCCGCAGTGGGAGAGGCCAGAACAGTGAGAGGCCCGCGTACCGCAAAAGAAAAAAAAAAAAAGTGTAAATAAAGCACTCTCTTTTCTTCCTTGCAAACTAATTCATAGCGACATTTCCTTCTAGTTAGATTATGCTGATTTTTTCCAATCTTTCTTTCCCCCTCACACTTATTTCAACCTGACTAAAATTACACTCTGCCCTGGGCTATTCAGTCTTTAAATATTAGTGGATAGTTGTCATTCATAGTTCTCATTTAGCTAAGCCACACACATTGTGGTTTTTTCAATCTTTGTTCATAAATCAATCTCTCTGCCCTTAGTCACAAAACTGAATAAAATTGTGTCACCTGCTTTCTAGTCTGATGGTTTTTCTCACTGAGTTCAGAATAGCAACTCTCAGTATAAAATTGCAAACCTCACTTCAAAAACTTACCCCTGGCTGCAAAAGACACGATAGTGTAACAGCAATGCAGAAAAACCCTTAGTCTAGTAAGTGACATTTCTGCAAATCGCTGCCTGACCGAATAGGCAAATCAGTTCTTGGTGGGTAAGAGGAAGTCAGAGGGAAGGATTGTAGTGAACAACTGTTATACAGTTTTTTTTTTTTTTTTACATCTTTATTGGAGTATAATTGCTTTACAATGGTGTGTTAGTTTCTGCTTTATAACAAAGTGAATCAGTTATACAGCTTTATACTAGCTGCTAAAATGACCCTTAGAGCTAAGAGAAAGGCTTATATAGTCTTTCTTTTCCTTCTTATTTTTGTTGAGTTTTAGTGCTATAAATCTAATACTAATGAATAGCTTATTTTTTTGCTAAAGTTTATTTAACTTTAAATGAAATACTCCATTTTATTACAGTGAAATTGAAGGCTTTAGGGAATCAGTATATTCAAAACTCTATTATTAATCATATTATGTAGAATTTCTTCTTTCACAATCAGAGGGTTTCATTCTTTCATTGAGCATACCCCACAAAAAAATACATAAACTTTTAGGAATTCAATGACTATGTTGTTGGATTTAGAATAAATTTTTCCTCCATGAAGCTGAGGAGAGCCTGGGATGCTTTCTAGTCTAATGTTTAAGGAATGCAGGAAGATAGTTATGTTCTCTCCATCAGTTAACCTTTCAGTGCTCTATCTATTCTTGACCCAAATGAATCTCTTATATTGCCCACCCTACTCTCCCAAAAAACTCCTTTCCCCAAACAACAGCCCTCCCATAAAACAAGTGTTTCTCCATCTTACCTTTTCCCTTCTCTCTATATTATTTGCTTATTTACTTTACTATTTATAGGTAAAGTACATATTTTTTCTCTAGTTGGATTATGATGTTTTGTTGTAACAATATTTCCCCCTCATACTCCTTTCAAACTAGCTAAAATTACACTCTGCCCCTGGGCTGCTCAGCTTTTAAATATTAGTGGATAAATACCTTTTACAGTTCTCCTTTAGCTAAGCCACACCTATTGTAGTTACAATCTTTGTCCATAAATCCATCTCTCTGCCCTTAGTAAAATGCTTTTCTTGTGTCGCCTGCTTTTTTTTTTTTTTTTTTTTTTTTTTTTTTGCGGTACGCGGGCCTCTCACTGTTCTGGCCTCTCCCGTTGCAGAGCACAGGCTCCGGACGCGCAGGCTCAGCGGCCACGGCTCACAGGCCCAGCCGCTCCGCGGCATGTGGGATCTTCCCAGACCAGGGCACGAACCCGTGTCCCCTGCATCGGCAGGCAGACTCTCAACCACTGCACCACCAGGGAAGTCCCACCTGCTTTCTTGCTGAGATCAGAATAACAACTCTTAGTACAAAATTACAGAGCTCACTTCAAAAACTTACCACTGGCTGCAGAAAGGCCCTTAGAAAGAAGACCCTTCCCTTCGGAGCTACTGTTCTTGTGACCAACACTGAGTGGAAGTAGATGAGCAGATATGATAAACAAGGAGTAACTGACAAGAGAGGACCAGAGGTATTTTCCTCTGCTCTACGCCTCCTCTTTGTGTACCCATTTCTCCCCATTCTGGGCAGAACCTCATTACCTAGACCAGAAAGTGAAAGGTCAGGTGAAGTTGACCCTGATTTTAGAAACAGCATTTTCTTTGTTTTGAAATACCTGTCAGGCTGAGGTTTATTCATGCCGTTCTGCAGCGGTCCCCAACATTTTTGGCACCAGGGACCAGTTTCGTGGAAGAAAACTTTTCCATGGACGGGGGTGGGGGACGGTTTCAGGATGATTCAAGCACACTACATTTATTGTGCACTATATTTCTATTATTATTACATTGTAATATATAATGAAATAATTATACAACTCACCATAATGCAGAATCAGTGGGAGCCCTGAGCCTGTTTTCCTGCAACTAGATGGTCCCATCTCGGGTTGATAGGAGACAGTGACACCCGAAGTGTGTTGCTCATGTTCAGTCTACTCCGTAATCTCGCTTTGGTTGCTGTCACTATAGAAAACCACGCTTCACAAAGATAGGATGTTGGAAATGGAAGCAGCTTTTCAGTGTTTTTGTGGCAATCTCAGGATATTCCGCCTTGACCTTAATCTAGAACGTATGGAGATTTGAACTTCTCTCAAACATACTTTTAAGGCCACCGTCATTTGTGATCTCAAGCAGTTGATCCTCTTCTAGCACGGACAAAGTCAATTCACCTGGCTTATTCACAAATGGGTCACAGATCCATTCCCTCCCAGTGTGGGGGTCTTTTGTGGTTGGGAAGTAATGCTCAGACTCTTCTGAAAGCTGAGATAGGTGATCATGCACCAGCTGGGAGAAAGAAGGCCCTGGCTCAGTCTCTTTCAAAATCTCTGCTAATGTTTGAAGCATGTCAAAAATCCCAATGTTCACTCGTCGCCCCCATATTTCCAGTTTGGCTTTGAATGCAGCCACTTTATCTGCCGACTGAACACAGTTGTTGTTCTCCCCTAAATTGACAGATTGAGTTCATTGAGCAGGTTGAATATGTCACACAAGTAAGCAAATTTTGTGACCCCTTCTGTGTCACCAAAATGTGCTGCCAGTTGTGACTGTTTTCTAAAAGAAATCTCTGGAGCGGCTCTCATAGCTCAAAAAGTCTGGCCAGTGATCTGCCTTTAGAAAGCCATCTCACTTCTGTGTATGAGAGAAGACGTGTGTGCTCTGCGTCCATCTCCTCACAGAGCTGCAAGAACAGACGTGAGTTAAGGGCATGTACTTTAATGTGGTTGATAATTTTAATCACCTCCTGCAAAACGTTGTTAAATTCAGGTGACATTTTTTTGGCTTGTCAGCATTGCTCTATGGATGACACAGTGCATAGACCCACATTCAGAAGCCACCTCTTTGACTTGAGCAGTGAAACCAGAAAGCCGTCCAGTCATGGCAGCTGCTCCGTCTATGCATATACCGACACAAAATGACCAATTCAGTTTTCCTGATGTGTAATCATTCAAAGACTTGAATAGTTCTACAGCTGTGGTGTTGATTGGCAACAAGAGTGCACATGACATATCCTCATGCACATCCTCCTGAAAAATATATCACACAAAAACAAGCATTGTTGCCTTGTTGTCAACATCGGTAGACTCGTCAACCTGGATTGCATACCACAGTGACTCATTAATCCTCTCTAACAATTGTTCCTCAATATCCTCTGCTATTTCATCAATTTGTCTAGTTATGGTGCTGGCCGAAAGAGGAACACTTGTCACTTTGTGAACTGCAGCCTCTTCTAAAAGTTCACAACAAATGTCCTTAGCAGCAGGCAGGATCCACTCTTCACCAATAGTAAAGGGCTTCATAGCGTTAGCAATGTGGTTAGCCACTAAGAATAATGCTCTCAGTGCAGACACATTTGACGAAGTGGTAGCCTTCAATAATTGCTTCTGTTCTTCGTGTTCACATTTTTTTTTCTTTTGAAAAACTCAAGGCTTGCTTTCTGGTAAACTTCCCAGAAATTAAGAAAATCACTTGTGGTTTGTGATCAGTATTCTAATTATCAGGAAACAAGTTATTTTCATGTGAGGTTTCAAATTCTATGCCTTAATAAAAATTGAAACTGTTTCTTAATATTTAATTAGATCATTAAATAATTTTTGATTATGCAGTATTGTGTGATTTTTGGCTACTTGCTAGAGCTTCAAAGCACCAAGTGACATACCTATAACAAAACTCCTTTTGTTTCTGTGTACTTACATATCATTAAGAGATGCATTACCTATGGAATTTTGTTTATCAATAATTTTTTTTTATTTATCTGTAAAAAAAAGAACAAAAAATAAAAAACTCCAAAGGCTTGTCTTTTAAAGCAAGGTGCTTGGTCTCCATTTGGCAAAGCAGTTTTGAAGGTTTCATGCCTTCGTTGGATAGCCGGTTACCACATATTACACAAAGCGGGCTTGGAGAATGTGAATCACCTGTTACAATGAATCTGTAATTTAAGTAGGACTCTTGGTATTTTCTTTTAAATGCAGCTTTCTTTTTGCCAGTCTTAGAGTCTTCTGCTGTCTCATCATTGGGTCTTTCCCCCTTTTCAAAGAAGATCTCCAGTGACGTTTATTTTTTACTCATTTTGGCTAGGCTTAACTTGTGGGCTTACCAAAATTGTGACTGAGACAAGTACACAGTGTGGGAAAGAGGCACGGACGGAAGTGGTAAATAAAATAATGGGCAAACCATGCACGGACTAAAATGTGTTGGATTCTGACTTAATGCCTGCCAGCAGATGCAGCTGTACAATTGAAGTACATCAACTCACTTGCCACTATAAAGCCTGCCACCACATGCAGCTTAATTGTCACTTGCCATTCACTGATAGAGTTTTGATATGAGTCTGCAAGCAACTGACTTATTATGGTCTCTGTGCAGTCAGACCTCTCTGCTAATGATAATCTGTATTTGCAGCTGCTCCCCAGCACTAGCATCACCACCTCAGATCCACCTCAGATCATCAGGCATTAGATTCTCAAGGAGCGTGCAATCTAGATCTCTCGCATGCACAGCTCACAGTAAGGTTCACGCTCCTATGAGAATCTAATGCTGCTGCTGATCTGAGAGGAGGCGGAGCTCAGGAGGTAATGCGAGGGATGGGGAGAAGCTGTAAATACAGATGAAGCTTCACTAGCTCACCAGCCACTCACCTCCTGCTGTGCAGCCTGGTTCCTAACCAGGGGATTGGGGACCCCTGCCTTTCTGCCCATACAATGATCCTATGCAGTTCTCCCAGCACTAATCTTCAGGAAGCAGTCTTGAAAATCACAACTGATGTTGAGTCCTGGCTTTGCCAATAAGAATATCTGAGTTTGTACGTAAATCACTTATTTCCTGGATTTCAGATTTTTCTTGTTCTACATCACAGGCCCCCATTTACTGATCAGGAAATCTGAAAGCATGAAAAAGAGTACGGTAATGGTGTAATTTAAAGTGGTCAGTGAATCCATATGTGCCCCAAGTGTTGAGTGTATACTGAATAGAGAGAATATCTTGAAAAATGTGTGTGTAAATTAAGTAACACTATAGAAATTACACTTGCTTTTTAAACCTTTGTTTTCTAAATCAGTGGAAACTGAAAATACAACTTTTTTTGTTGACGTTTTTTACAAAAAGTTTCTCATGTTCAAAAAATTTTGAAATCTCCAAACTAGGTGTTCTTCATAGCTTTTTCCTGTCTGAAATTACAGGATTCGTTGACACTCAGTAAATTGATTGTTTCAGCCAAATTTATAAGAATTGAATTCACCCTTGACACCACTAACACATGTATTTTTATTCTAGATCTCATCGTTTTTTCAAAAAACTCATCATTTCCATTACCTTTTCACCTTTATCCAGTAAAGCACATAATAAAAAAGTCTTACCTATTTATTAATATTTTCTATGTAACCTTTTCTTTTGTGGGACTATGTAGCATTCCCTGTGACTGCTTGAAGGTTTTATTTTTCATAATGGCAATGAATTGATATCTAAGTGTCAGGTCCCTGAGGTGTGTACTGGTTTTGACATCCAAACACTTTACTTTTAAGTGAGTTCTAATGCAGACAACATGTGCTCTGTTCCTGGGCAACACTATTCTTTCAACAGCAGTTACATTAACAGTTACTGCAGGGCATCTAAGTGGATGCTGTGCAGTAAATAGAAGAGGGATGGACCACAGCAAGGAAGGCCTGAAAGTGAAACGGGATCCGAACACTTTGAAAAATCACTTCTAAGAATGAGGCATCATTGTTTTTACAAGGCTGGAAGCCATAGTGGCATACTCACTGTCCTAGGCTTTAGTGATCTGAAATGAGGTATCTGAGAGGAATTTTGTTCAAAACTTTAGAAAAAAAGAGAGTCATTGTAAGGTATCTTCCCCTTGGTAACTCACTTGTGTACTTTAAAGAAACAAATATATTTTCTACCCTCATCAATAGTAATTCCCCTATTTATGCTTTTAGCAATGCTGTGTGTGTGTGCAGCTACTGTGTACCTATCACTATGCCAGGCAGCGTGACACCGTGTCTTAGTTCCTTATATGATGTCTTCTTATCTTCCAGGAATTTACAACCTACTTGGGGAAATAAGAGTTATCATGGATTGTTACTTGCTGAATGCATTCATGTACCGTGAAACAACTAAAGCTACTGTTGCCGAAACTCAGCTTCTGCCCACCAGTGCCGAGTAGAAACATGGAGACAGAGTTTTGGGTGAAGTAGAAGGGAGTAACTTTTATTGCTTTGCCAGGCAAATGGGGCCACAGCAGGTTAATGTGCTCAAGACTGTGTGACCCACTCTGGAGGGGGTAGCGAGGAATTTTATAGTGTTCAAGGAGCAGGGCATGATCAGCTCATGGACAATTCTCGGATTGGTTGGTATCAAGGTGAAGTTTTAATCATCATCAACCTTCTGGTTTCAAACAGTCCAGGGTCTATGTTCCTGTGGTCAGCAGTTTTCATCTGGAGGGGGTCTGCTCCCTGTAAAAACAACTTAGGAATGTGTCAGGCCTTTATATCTTTCAGGGAACTGGGAGTTCAGTGATTCTGCCATGTGGCAGATTTATAGTCTCAGTTGTTACCAGTTCCCCAACCCAACAGCTATTCTTTGTTTCTCCATCATCTTCACATTTCCCAATCACTAACTCTTGAGTCAGCCTTTTACTTCAAAAGACAAGGACACAGGGGCTTGTGCATGGTTTCACTGCCAAAGGTGCCACATTTACTCTCAGAAACGCCAGTGCATTACCGTGAATAAGGTGGCCCAGGGTGTTCTGTAGGGAGAAAAATTTGAAATCTGACTAAATTTTTCACCTGAAAAATAATGAATAACTTCATTACTTTTTTACTCATGAAGTTTTTTTATTTAATTAAGAGAAGCTTCTTCGATTAGAAATTTGTTTCATAAACAGGTATCGGCAAACACAATTTCTTGAAGAGAAAAATAACAGTGAAATCCAAACAGGTGGATTTATTAATATCCTTATTAAAAGTAAAGCCTCTTAATTAAATAAAGTAATAAGCAATTAATATTTAACAGATGAGGATATTTAAGTCGTCAGTGATCTTTTAAATGCTCTTCCTAGATATGAGCATTGGCTTGAGATATTCTGTAGCATATGCCAGTATCTATCTATTATCTATCTATGTATCTATCTATCTATTATCTACCTATCTATCTATCTATCATCTATCTTATCTTCAGTTCAGTAGGTGCTATGAATAATGTGAAGAAACAATCAGTTAAAACTGTTGATATTCTTAAACTTAATAGAACAAAATATTTTTATGTACATATTTAATGACCTATTTTGGAGGTGCTGGTTGAGAACAGAAGTACATAGGTAATTAGAAGCAAATTATTACATAATAATTAATAGTAGTGGAGAGGAGGGGCATTATAGAAGTTGACCATAGCTTGAAATTTTCTGAAGTGGAAAAATATTATGATCTGAGATTAAACAAGTGAATAGACAAGTGAATCATTAGGAATGCTCAGAAAAACAATGCATGGCAGAAGTGATTGCCTCTAAACCCAGAGCATCCCCACTCTAGCCATGCTACTTATTCACTCACCGTGTCACCCACCAGGAGGAACCTTCCTCCTGTCAGAGGGTTTGAACTAAAGACTCTGGGATCCAGGTAAAGAATTAGAGTCTTCTGCGTTATAAGAACAGAATGGACATGGTTTACAAGTCAAAACCCAGAACTGCTTCTAGTAAAGCTTGCACAGTAAGAAAAATGTGGTAATACTGCCCAAGATCACCTCCAGATTTGATGATTCTCCAGAAGAACTCATGGGACACAACAAAGAATCATATTCAAGGCTATAGTTTATTATAGTAAAAAGAATACAGAGAAAAATCAGCAAAGTGAAAAGGCACATGAGTGAAGTCTGGGGTAAACCAGGCACACGTTTTCAGAGTGCTGTCCCAATGGCATTACATAGGATGTACTTAGTTCTCCGAGCAGCGTGTTGTGATAACACGTGTGAAATGTTATCTCTCAATAAAGCTTGTTAGTGACTCTGTGCTCAGGGATGTTATTGGGGGCTAGTCATGTAGTTGCCCTTTGCCTAGCATGTACCAACATTCCAGAGTCCCAGAAGGAAAGCAGGTATTTGGTATAAACCATATGGTTTGTACAAACATTTTAGGCATAGTGAGCCGCTTTTAGCAGTCCTGGGCATGGTGAAACCTTCCTGAAGTCCACGTTCCCAGATGCCAGGTAAGGGCTAACTTTTTAAACAGGCCTTTCAAAGAATAACAGTCAAGCTTGCTATGTTAACTCTTTTCTGCACATCCCCTTACCAGATAGTATACTTTTAGCTACGGAAGCTAAATGGTGTTTCTCAAATATCTCCTTGTCAAGAAAACAATAATATTGAAAATCCACTAGTGTAAATAAATTGGTCTGTTCTAGGAGGTGACCGGCCTGGGCTCCTTCCCCTTTGCTACCAGCTGCTCAGAGGCCCAAGGTTGCTACCATATTGGTGTACCCAAAAAATCCATTGGTGTCACACTGGGAATATTCTCTGCCTGAAAGGAAATATTGAATTTGTGCACCAAAAGACCATGTAGGAAAAAGCTTTTTGCAACCTCATTTTTAATATTGAAAAATTGAAATGACTTAAAACACTATAAACTGGAAAATAAATTACTGTAGTACATTAATACATTATAGCATATTTCCAAAAATGAAAATAAATGGTCAAAAAGTACATGTACCAACATGGATAACTTCCACAAATATAAGATTAAGTGAAAATGATTAAACTGTGGACTGTTACTCTTTAGATAAAGCTGTATACTTGCAAAAATACTAGAGATTGTGTTTGAGTACATCAGCTATGTAATTCAAGTTAAAAAGATACATGGGAAAAATAAACACCAAATCAAGGTAATTCTTCTGTTTGGGATAGGCCAGAAGAATGAGATTTGGGAGGGGACCATAAAGGATTTCAAATGCATCTACAATGTTTTTTTCCTTAAAAAATTCTGAAGGAGGACTTCCCTGGTGGAGCAGTGGTTAAGAATCCACCTGCAATGCAGGGGACACGGGTTTAAGCCCTGGTCCAGGAAGATCCCACATGTCGCGGAGCAACTAAGCCCATGCCCCTGAGCCTGCACTCTGGAGCCCGTGAGCCACAACTACTGAGCCCACGGGCCACAACTACTGAAGCCTGTGTGCCTAGAGCCCATGCTCTGCAACAAGAGAAGCCACAGCACTGAGAAGAACCTGCTTGCTGCAACTGGAGAAAGCCCGTGTGCAGCAACAAAGACCCAACACAGACAAAAATTAATTAATTAATTAATTTAAAAGAAAAGAATTTTTAAAAAATTCTGAAGCAATTATGGAAAAATGCTAATGTTTGATAAAAGTGGGTGGTAGGAATATAAATATCTATGATGTTGCTCTCTAGGTCTTTCTCTGTGTTATAAATGTCTCCTAATATAAATTCAAAACAGATTGCAGCACCTATGTCTCTACTTACATTGAAAGCACTTTAGCCTCTCTCACTAAAGATAATTTAAAAGGCTAATTGAAACTCTCTGCAGTAGTCTTTGACACAAAGTTATTCACATTTGTAAGCACCACAGACAATATTAGAAGGATTCTAGCTGAGTTATAAAGTATATCCTACTAGGCCTAAAGACAGAAATAGTTTTGATTATACAGGGAGAAAAAACAGTAGATGGTCTATAAAGTAGAAAACCTTACCAAGGTGTGTTTTTTTGCCCCGAATAGTTACTTGAAAATAAAGATACTTTTATTAATCTAATTTTGTCTCTAATGAAACCTATAAAGAATTGACAAGGGAGCATCTGAATCCTCCATTTCCATACATCTAGCCCTTTTAATAAATGCGAATCCTGCAAATGCCAGATGCTGCTACTTTGAAGGGAATTTTGGGAAGAAGAATTTCAGCTCTCAGTCCTGAAGGCCAGTTGTCCCCATGCAGCCCTTTCATCCTTGCTCTTCTGTGCACATATTCACCTTCTGTCACTATTATATCAGATGATAAGGCAGAGATAGTAATAGAAATAATAGCTGTAATTCTTTGAGTTCTTACAATGTGCAAAATGTAGTTTCAAGACTAATGATTAGAATATTCTTAAAATCTCCACTTTGATGTTAAGCAAGCATCTCAAACAGAACTCTTGATATATGTATGACTCTTCCCTCTCTCTCAGCATGGCCATTCATTCCAAAGCAAAAACTTCACATTCACACTTCCTTCATACCCTGCATGTAATACATCCATGAGACAGTTCTGTGAGTTCTACCATCCATATATCTTTCTAATCTTTTTCTCCCCCATTACTTTTACATTTCTATTCCAGCCTAAGCCATAATCACTGGAAGGACCACTCCTATATCTTCCACTATTTCTCTGTATTTATTCTTCACTTTCTGATGTTCCTCTGTCCATATGCGGTCAAAATGGAAATCATGTCACTTTCTGCTCAAGGGGACATACCTTCTCCCTACACATAGAATAAAAGCTTAAGTTCTTTCAATGGCCCCCATAAAAGGACACCATATTATTTGTCTCCTGATCTTTTCTGATCACGTCTCTTATCCCTCACCTCCTTGCTCATGTAATTTCAACAATACTAGAATTTCTGCAGATCCTTACACATGTTCAATACACGCCACCTCAAGGCCTTTGTACCTTATTTTCCCTCTGCCTAAAACAAATTTTCCCATATTTGCATGGCTTGCTACTTTGGAGTTGACTTTCTTGACAAACCTTTACCTTTTATTGTTTTATCTTCATAGCACTTAAACCGATATACCTCTTCTGTTTATTGTCAGTGTCCTTCACTTAAGCATAGTTCGTGCACACAGGGTGTCTGTTGTTCAGCATTATATTCTAGAACCTAGAATAGTGTCTGTCAAGTAGCAGGGGCTCAATCAATATTTGAAGAACAAGTGAATTAACAACCTACTGAAAAATGCATTCTTATAATCTCAATATTACAGATCAGGAAATAAGCACTGAGTGAATAAATAACTGACCCAAACGCATACAACTAGCCAATGGACGATCCAAGATTTGAACCCAAGTTCTGAGCACATACTACTGTCACAGAGAAGAACAAACCTAACTTCATATTGGCTCTATTCCTTCAGTTCTAACCCTTGTGCTCTGTTGCCTGTGCTTAATCATGTTGGTTCTGTGCCTTTGTGGAAAGAATGTTGTCTATAGCCTGAAATATACAGGATAGCCCATTCTCAAGCCTCTGGCTTTTAAAAGTATAACACTTTTTCAATCACATAGAGATAAAAAGTTGCAGAACAGAGAATAACATTTGTCTTGTTGGAGGTTTACAGGAACAGTTGTGACCAGACCTACCAGGACAGCTGCAAGAACAAAGAATTCCTGCACCAAGAACTCTCCAACAACCAACCACACCCTGTCCTCTTCTAGTATAAAAGAAGCCTGAATTCTAACTTGGGTAAGATGGTTCTTTGGTACACAAGTCCACTATCTTCTTGATCTGCTGGCTTTCCAAATACGGTTGCTATTCTTTGCCCCAACACCTCGTTTCTTGATCTATTGGACTGTCGTATGGTAAGCAGTATGAACTTAAATTCTGTAACACTACTGCTGCCTATAGGAAGAAACTGATGTATAGAAAATGAATTTGTTTTTGCCTGCAACCTAGGATCCTGAAAGCTCAAATATTGAACAGTCTCCTGTAGCACCAAGTTACAAGTTAGCTTATACTAATACAGGCTCCCCCATTTTAGCCTAAGTTCTGTGTTCAGCTCTTAATGCAATCTCCTTGTCCATCAGCCTGAGCACTGTGGGGCAGCAAACACTCCTCTCAGTGAAATGAAACAGGCAAATTCTAGCACCTAAATATGCCAAGAAAGCTACTTGGTTTCCTTCCCCCTGACCTATTTCCAGATCACAGTCCTTGAGAAATTACCGCTCCAGTCAGAAGACCAGACTGAAGAAAAGTAAAGAAAAAAGAAAAAGTGTTTGTTTTTTTCCCCCTCAGTGTTTAGGGTAGAACTGGATGAATCCATCCATCTTAGGCCTTCCCAGAGATGTGCTCCTTCATATTCAAAAGGACCTTCATTTTACCCAATTACCTCCTAATTACCAGAGACTAGGGCTCTAGTGCAATGAATCTTAAGAGGCTGCAATGGGAGGGTGTGAGAGTCCTAAGGCAGAGAGAGACAAACACCTCTATCACCTAAACCCTACCCTGTCCTTTGATTTATCCCATTCTAAGGGAAAGAATTAGAAATAAAGGAATCTTGAGCTCCTCCTTGTGGTCTGCAACTGCCATTAACTAATCATCCTCAATTTTATGAGAACAATGAAATTGAGTAAAGAGTTTGAATTATTTTTGTCTTAGATAACTGTGCTTTGGGGAAACCCAAGCACTCAAGCCATAAAATTAAAGTCAAAACAGTCTCATCAACCTGTTAGCAGTCTATCTAAATTTTAGGTTAAGCGTCTAGCAAAATCTAGACTTATCAAGCCAAATCTATAATTAACATTGATACTGTCTCTCTCTTCATATATATCACTTTTAATCCATACCTTAGTCAAGTAATTTGGGTGTTATTATCACCATCTTAAAGAGGAGGAACTGAGAATAAAAGAGTTTAAGTAACCATTTCAAGGTCACATCAGTAAGTATCAGAAACAGGATTTAAACCGTGATCTTTCTGATTTCAAAGCCCTGTGCTCTTTCCACTATGTCATGTGGCCTCTGTTATGTTATGACAAGTGTCCCAGCGTTGAGAAAATTTAAAATATATCATTGATGTATCATATCTCAGCTTAGTTATTATTGCTGATGCTGTTACTATTTATGTGAGGATGGCTAAATGTGGAAAAATAATGAGTCACTGTATGTACATCACTGTTGCTAATGTAGTCACTGTCTCCAGAGACTGTCACCATTTGTAGCTCTGCCACTTTCCTTCACCAGCTGTCCAGGGCCTTTGCACAAAATGAGCCAAGCCATATCTGACTGCTAAATTCCCAAGTTAGTTGGCTGCTCTCGCCCTTCAGTATCCTGCAATTATGCCTCAGTGCTTGAGGTTGGTTTACACTATGCACTGTAGATCATCTGTGTTGCATATCCAGAGCTACTAAACAGGCCACCGTCTGATGCACTGAAGCAGTAATCTGGGCAACGGGACCAGGGCTACCTCAAAGATTTAATGATCTTCCAAAAGTGCCCAATATAAACTGCTGGGAAAATTTGGCTTGTTCTACAAGAAATCAATTCATGTATTAAAATACATAAATAGGTGGTTTAAATATTTAAAATGAATCCTTTCATCCTGAAAATGTATTTTCCCCCAGAGTGAGTTGAATAAATATTCAGGGAGTCTCATATGCTGAAGGTATGACATGACAATTTGATACTGAACATGTTGATGGCTCTAGTAAACAGACTTTGTCAGGAACAAAGTTCATTTGCTTCATTCTCACAGGATAAGAAAATGGGTAATATGTGGTTGTGACAGTCCTGGAGCTAGGAGGAGGATTCTTTTCCCTAGATGACCTACCATAGTGACTTCTTAAAATTTGAAGAGCAAACGCCAGATAACTGGTTCATTTACATCATTGCACAGTGTTTCAATATGACACTTGCTGGTCCTGTTTGCTTCCTGGCTTTCCCATACTGTAGGTCAAATGTTGTGCATTTCCCCATCCACTTCATGCTCTAGTAAGGCCAGGGAGCAGCTGGGCAAAGAAACGTCAGAGAGCTTGGCAAACCCCACCATACCTGTCCGCCTCTTGTGGCAGTTGGTGTTTTTTCTGAAGCATCTGAGCTAGAAGGGAATTAAAGCTGAGGTTGGGCAACTAGTAATCCTTGCCGTAAATTACCACAAATGAATTTAATTCCACTGTTGGTTACAAAGGCTGTATTTTGCCTAAGTTATGAAAATAATTGTATTGATCCTGTTAGAATACAGACTTTTATGTGGATTCCTAAGCATTAGGATTTTGTCAGTCTATCACACAGTTCATCAAATGCTTTCTTGCTTTTTTTCTTGCTTTGCACAGTGCTGGATGGAAAGATTTGGAGATTAATTCGAATTCTAATGAAAATTAGCTGTGCTGTTTGGTTTCATGTTGTGATTGTCATCACGGAGGTCAATGCTAATGATATGTCAGGCTCTCTTTGACAGTTTGCATACAGGCACAGTTTACTCAGAACTTAGCAATGCCATTCTCAGAAGACTAGGAGGTATTGAACTGTCAAACAGGGCTGCACAGGTGACAGCGGATGCATTTTAGATCAGCTCCTTAACAAAAAGAAAAGGCTTTTCTCCTCTCCTCCCCCAACAGTAAAATAATTTATTTTACCAAAGTTACTAGTGTGTTTATAGTACACATTTTCCCACCAGATTTTTTTGAAATCCTTATGAAAAGAATGTCGCTTGTGAACTTTTAGGAAACTTTATTTAATAAAAGATAAAGTATTTGTGCTGCAGTGCTCTTGACTGCAAGTACTTTATGTGGATACAGAATTTTTTCAAGCAAGAAAATATAGGTAAATACAGATATTCACAAAATTATATTTGGTTGTGATGTAATTCTATATTAATGAATGTTTATAATTTTATATGTCAAATAAATTTCTATTATTCCTTACTTTGCATATTTTAATATTTTTGAAACTTAAATATTATTAATAAAAGTAGAAATAAATTTTTATTCAATGCTCACCTCATATAACCCCCAAAAAAGAAAAAACTATATGAAACAATTCAGAAAAATATGCAGCTATTCCTAACTGATTTGTGTATATTTTATTTTTTTACCTCTAAACATAAATTTCTAGACAATCTAGGGGCTAGATCTAGGGGCTAGAAATCCTTTCACATACTAGTTTCTAATATATGTGAGCATTTGAAAGGTTCTTTTGTGTCATTGGGAGAAGACTGTTTGCTTTAGAGCTTTAGTCATTAACCTTTCCTTATAGGAGATACAAAGTCCTATTCCTAAAGTAAACCATTATCATTTGTAATAATTTAATAAAAGTATTTGTACATACATAAAAGTATTTAGGACCTCTATGTGATCAGTTTCTAAAAGGTTTACTTCATTGTCATACATATATTTCATTATATTAATCTACTAAGTTAATATATATTTTTTGAATTATTGGAAATAGACCTGTGATTTCTCAAATTATAATAATTAGACTAGGCCAGACAATACAATTCCATTTAGACACAAATAAACATAATAGCATTTATGCTGAAGTCGCTTAAATGGTATTCTCTTTATCCTCAGGGCAGTAGGGAATATAATAGAACTAGAGATGATTGACATTTTTTTCTAACCTCTCTGTCCTTTCCTCATGAAAATGCTTAGCTACTTCTGAGAAGCACAGCTGTTGGACAAAGCACAGGGTCCAAGGCTGTGTCTTTGGGAGGGCTAACGGAGAAATTTAGCCAATTGAAAGGCAGGCTGGAAAATGTCAGATGAGATATGCCAATCACCATAAAAAAGGTGATGACCCAAAGAGGTGATAGTGCCAACTCGAAGTTGAACTCAATCTATAAAGCACAATTCTCTTGCTACTGATTTTACTTGCTTATTTATCTTTGATATCGGTGGGAACAGTTGCAGAAAATATAAGATGATATAGAGTACAGAGTTAATGCTTCAAAAACGGTGAAAAAAATCCTCGGTTAAAGAGAAGGTAAATTTTCCTTTATCAAAAGCAAAACCTCAGCTTATCATATAAGTGGAAAAGAAAAACAATAACTTCTGAACATGAATATTTCTATGAGAGAAAAAAATGGCCCGCGTATCTCTATCCTACTTTTAATGCCATGCATTATGCCACATAGCCAAGATATAAAAAGGCCTTTAACAGAAAGAGTGTAAAATTTCTTTAAATGTTGAAAGACTTTTTGTCTGACAATGTCAACAATTAATTTAAAACAGACACTACTGTATGATAAAAATTAAAATTAAGAAACAAAACATCATAATTATTGGACTAATGCAATAGCTAATCAATGTCCAGTGAGATGAGATACAGTTTTACTCTAAACTATTTACCTGTGTTTAATAATTTTCCAATTTGATTTCCTTTTTACCTTTTTTATTTTTTAAATCATTTTTTAAAAAATTGAAGTACAGTTTATTTACAATGTGTTAGTTTCAGGTATACAGCAAAGTGATTCAGTCATGCATATATATACGTATATATGTATATACATATATATGTATACATATTATTTTTCAGATTCTTTTCCATTATAGGTTATTACAAGATATTGAATATATACTTCCCTTTGCTATAGAGTGGGTTCTCGTTGTTTATCTATTTTATCTAGAATAGTGTGTCTATGTTAACTCCAATCTTTTTTAATAGAAAAATATTAGAACTCATTGCTACCTACCACACTTGTTACTATATTTACATTTCAATTACATTTTAACTTTAGCTGCAAAACATCCTGAGCTGTATATTGTTACCAATTACATTGTTAGGTTATATAATCTGCCAATTACAACTAAAAATAAATGCCAGGTGTTTCATCGCATGATGGGCTGGGACTGTCTTGCTAGCATCCAACACAAAAATCACAAGAGGAAGGAACAACAAAAAAAAAACCAAACACATGGACCAAAAAAAAATTAAAAAAAAAATAGGGGGCCTGTGGGCAATAATGAAATAAGTCAGTGTGTGTCTGACTCTAATTTTCCTATTTTTGTCTCTCTGTGCACTCTTGTTTTTTTGTTTTTTTAAAAATTTATTTACTTTATTTATTTATTTTTGGCTGTGTTGGGTCTTCCTTGCTGTGCACGGGCTTTTCTCTAGTTGCGGCAAGTGGGGGCTACTCTTCATTGTGGTGCACAGGCTTCTCATTGCGGTGGTTTCTCTTGTTTTTGGTTTGTAGCTTCACTTTGACCAATAGTAGAACATATTTTGCAAGGCTATGTGGTAATACAAATGTTGGAAGGTGTATTTTCTATCCAAAAGAAACAGTTTGAATTTAATTTGTGGGGGAGGAAAAATAATTTTCCCTGTACTCCTCAGGTTCTTAGCTGAGCCCCCCAGCCACAATAAAAGGACAGATTAACAAGATAAAAACAAATTTAATAACATGTATACCTCTGTTCACATGAGAAATACCCAGGAAAACTGGGTAACTCCCCGGAAATTGTGGAAACCTTAAATACCTTAAATACCATCTTCAGTTAAAAACAGAAGAAAATGTTGGGGGTGGAGAGCCAGCTATGGGTGGTTACCAGGAGAAACACAGTAAACAAGTGTAAGTTTGTTATGCAGACTAAAGTCTCTGCCTTATCCATTGATGAGTTTCTAGGGATTTAGTCATCCCATTTTTCCTTGTATGGTAAGGGAGACACCCTTACAAATGGAGATTTTCCTTATAAATATAAATGTCTCTTACAAAAGGGTAACTTCTCCATGGTTTCCAGAGCTTCTTCTGTGTCTACTGTTTCTTAAAATAATCAGCCTAAAATAATCATTGTGCCAAAGAGGCACATTTTGGGGTGAAAAATTCTATTCCCCTTTACATTAGATATTAGAATGCTTTCTCCTAAACATGAGAAGGAAAAAAGAGTAGAAAATCTAGATGCTTTTCAGCACAAATTTATCAATTCAAAATGTGAGAAAACTAAAATACTTCCAATTTACGACGAGTTTTAAGTGTTTTTATATTAACTATAGATTTTTTATTCTTAATTACCTTCCAGGAAATTTAGAATCTGCAGTCAATTTTTTAATTCACCTCAATTTTTGTTATGTGATGATCTCTTCATTGGCCTATACTAGAATACCAAATTTAAAAATGCTCAGCAAATAGTTGCCAGGTACAATGGATGCATGTGTGAATGAGCAGTGATTCAGGGTATGTGGTATGTAGTTCAAATCCATATCTATGCCCGTATAATTTGCCTTCCATGATCCCAGCAAAAAACCTGTTACAGAAGGCAAGTTCATGTGCTTGATGCATAGCGAGGCCAAACAAACCTAAACGTCAGAGTTTGGAGCAGAGAAAGGTTTATTACAAGGGTCAAGCAGAGAGAACAGGTGGCTCATGCTCAAAACTGCCAAACTCCCCAACGGCTTTCGGGGAAGAGTTTTAATGGGCAAAATTTGGGATAAAGGCTGCAGGTTGTGTGACTTTTTTCTGATTGGTTGGTGGTAACATGGTGGTATTCTAGGAATCTGTGCTCAGCCTGAAGTTACCAACCTCCTCCTGGGTGGGGGCCTTATTTCCTGCAGAAGAACCTGAAGATATAGTTATGTATATCCCTTGAGGTGAACCAGGACTCTCCTTTAATTTCTGCACTACTGTTTCTCGATTCCTCCTCCTTTGTTTCTGCATTCCCTTACTTCCCTGATTAGCAACTCTTTGAGTCTGCCCTTTGGTATTCAGGAAGGTGTAGGAGGCTGAAGCCTTTTTCCTACAAATAAGAAAAGGAGGACTGGAAAGGCTTTGTACCCAGGAAGGCCCCACAAGGTCCTGCTCCGTGTCAGGTAGGGGGAATATGTGATTCCCTGTATTTTGGTACAGTTGTTGAAAAATAGGGCCTCTCATAGTTCTCACTTGTACTTTCTTAAACTACCTCCAGGAGTGAACTTTTTGGATCTTGTGAGGGCTACATCTTTTGCACTCTGTTGCAAGATGCCTCTTGTGTCCTTGGTTAAGCCATAGGTTTGAGCCACTATTGAGATTAATATAAGATCCTACTTATCTATGGCCAGACCATGGATCCTTTGAATTGGCTATATTTAAAATATTAGGTTAATTAACAAGAGAATGTAAAAAGATCGAGAGGAGACTCACAGGACTTGTTCCAGCAGGGTGGAAATCTTTAGATTATTATGAAGAAATTGGATGAATAAAAGACATTGATGGGATTTTAATACAGCACTACCAGAGGCTGGGTGGACTAAAGAGATGTCCTACTGGTCTCCCAACAATAAAGGGCCCCAAACAAGTCTGCTCTATTTATTCCATTTGGAAAAAAAAAAAGGACAGGTCAGGAAGCAAATTCAGTAGAAACACCTGACACAAAACAGTAAGTCTCACTTTGCCGCCCTTATATTTCCTTCTACTTTTCAGGGCTCTGCAATCAGACTTTGCCAGCTGCAGGCCTTACTATTCAATGTCCCTTGCAGATGTATCTTAGATCTCCACCCAAATAATTCATGTCCCAGGGATAGCAGAATATCTTTTATGGTTGGTTCTTCCCCTGGACATTCTGGCTGCAACTCAATTTTTGAGGAATTGGAAGCAACTCTCTTTGTCTTGTGAATCTCTGTAAGACCAGGGTTATTGCTCTAGAGGCAATTCAAAGCCCTACCAAGCCCCAAACATCCCCATTCATCTCAATACCTGTAGGCACTGGGACTTTGGAAACAGAACTGTCCTATACTTAAGAAAAAAAAATTTTTTTAAATAATTATCCTAGACCTCTAATAGTAGGCAAATATGCTCCAAAAACTCCTTCTTGGAAAAACTCGAATACTTTTTCTTTGCCTTTGTGATGTAGGTTTTCTACCCCCATCTTCTGTAGGACCTAAGAGCCATTCTTTGAAAGGCAAAATTTAAGAAAATAATTCTGTTCAAGAAAAAAAACCAAACAAACAAAACAACACGGTGGGAGGGCGTGTGTTTGGAAATTGGGCAAATGAAAAAATCTTAAGTGTCTGTATGTTTGCTATGTGTGTCTATATATGTGTGCTATAGATGTGTAATATTTTTTCTACCTCCAGACGGTACTGCCAAAATTAATTTATAAAAAGCTTCATTTAGTTGGTTTGAAGGCAATGCTTGTGTTAGAGGAACCACTGATCAAAACCACCTGCCCTGACCAGGCCCAGTAGTAACCACTTGCATGAGTTATCTTACAACAGGAGGTCCTGGTAAGGAACGCGGAACTAACAAGCTACCACCAACCAGAAGAATTCGGGAAAGGTCAAAAGGAGAGAGGAGGAGACTCCAGTCCATATGTCCTACCAACCTCCCAGCATCCTTCTTGCTGGAATCCATCTTGGCTGAGTGATGCGCATGCCACCAGGAAGGACCCTGCGTCAGAATGATTGGCCAGAGACAACCCAGAAACTAACCCCATCACCATAAAACCCAAGACTGCGAGCAGAGTGGCAGAGCAGTCCTCCTGGGTTCCCTTACTCTGTTGCTCTCCGCCTGAGCACCCCTTCCCAATAAAGTCCCTTGCTTTGTCAGCATGCGTGTCTCCTTGTACAATTCATTTCCAAGTGTTAGACAAGAGCCCACTCTCTGGCCCTGGAAGGGGTCCCCTTTCCTCCAACATTTGTAAGTATTGAGTATTCTAAAACTGTTAGTTTTTCTCCTGTTAACCTATTTTATGTCAATTTAATGTTTAGGCCAGCCAAAAAAACCTAGAAAGGGGGAATAAAACATTTTCCTCCCCTATAGTGCATTCTCCACCTACTCAAAGACAGCACTCCTTCAATTGTATCCTCTGACTCTTGCATCACCAATTGTTCCATCTCTACTGTATCATTGCAAGGTCTTCCAAACATGCTATAGTATTTCTTACTTTAAACAGAAATGGTCCTTACATCCCTTTATAGTTACTTCTCTGTTCCCATTTGCAGTGAAACTCCCCACTGAATGTGTTTTATTTCTATTCAGAACCTCTTGGACTCACTCGTGAAGTTTTTTCCTAACCACACCATCACAAATGACCTCCAGATAGTAAGTACAATTTTCAATTCTCAACTAATATCTTACTAAAGCAATCAGAATCAACTGACAGAACTGATCATAATTTCCTCTTGAAACTTTTTTTTTTCCACTTATTTTTGAGTCATTATTCTTATTCTCCTTCCACTTCATTGGATGCTTTTCAGACTTCATTGTTGGTTCCTCTTCCTCCTCTTCTTGACTTCTCAACTTTGGATAGTACTGGTCCTAGTCCTCTGAACTCTTCTCCTTTATATACATTTACATCCTAGGTAACATCATAACCTCCCATGACTTTAAATAATATTTATATTGATGACAACCAAATGTATATATTCAACTCAAAACTCTCCTGTATTCTAAATTTGAAAATAAGATTCTCTACTCAACATTTCTATTTCAATGTCCACATCTCCAATGTAATATGTCCCCAAACAAACTCTTGATTTCCCTTATTGAAAGTCTTTCTTAACCCCCCAAAAGACATTTCCATTCTTTCAATTTTTCTAGGCAAAAATCATGGAATCCTCCAACATTTATATACTCTTATACTCCAGTTTCTTTTTATCTTTACCTCCTGTGAGTTCTGTCCATTGTCACTGCTATCAGCCTGATCTAAACATTTGTAACCTGATCTAAACATTCTTACCTGGGCATTTGTAGTAGTTCTTTAATTGCTCTCCCTGATTCCACTCTGGCTCCATCCTCTCCACTGTCTAGTCTCCTCAAGGTAGCCATAGTTATAATTTTAAAACATAAGTCACATCATATAAATGTTCATCTCAGAACTCTCCATTCATCTCATTCAGAATAAGAGAACTTATAATGGTCTACAAGATTGTATATGATATAGTTCCTTGAGAGCTCTCTGATACCATCTCCTACTACTCTCTCCTTTGCTCATTCTTCTCCAGCCATGATGACCTACTTGATATTCACCAAACATGATGAACCTGTTTCTGCCCTAGGTTCTTTTGCATCTACTATTTCCTCTGATATAACGCTCTTGCAAAGCGCTTAGCTTTCATTCACTTTCATCGGGTCTCTGAACAAATGTCACTTTATCAGTGAAGTCTTACCATACCACCTTATATAAAATAACATCCTGTAACTCTCTATTCTCCTTTACCATGTCTTACTTTTCTTCAAAGCACTTATTGCACCTCACATATCATATAGTCATTTGTTTACACTTTTATGTCTGTCTGCTCAACACAAAAATGTAACATGCTAGTGACTTGCACTTTGTTTCATTCCTATAGATTCAGTTCCTAGGACAGTGAATGGTGCATGATAAATGTTAAACAGAGATGTTGAATGATGATTGAATAAGTAAACCGAAGAGGGAATTTTTTGGCACACTGCAAGAGATTTCAGGCCTTATTAAATAGTTGTATAGTAAGTTTCTTTGGGTACAGTTTTTCTACCAGCAATATAGCAGTACAATAACATGTCAAAATGTATACAACTAAATCTCTGCCAAGTCTAAACGGACATTAAAACTTGAACAAAAAATACATATTTTAAATAAATCTATATATTTAGAACTATATATTACTAATCCCATGGGGTATATGTATTTGAAAATTCTATGAATGCTTTGGAAAACACAACTTGAAATGATTTTATTTTTTCCTCTTCTTCTTTTTTTTTTTTTTTTTTTTTTTTGCTACAGGGTTTGCTATTGATGACTCCTTTCTCTTTCAGCACTTCCAAACAATCTGTGTAACAATCCAGGCTAGATTTTATTATGGTGTTTTTATTACCACCCTTTAATTTTGGAAATAAATGAGTTTAATTTGAATATTGCTGCATTTATCCACCACCTTCCTTTAAGTAACTCTGATTCTCCATGATTGTAAAACCAGTATTAATTATAGTGGAACTGCCATAAAATCAACACTGTTCATCAGTAGTTTATGATGTAATTTATAAAAGGCATGAAAAATAAATTCACTGAAAATAGCAAAGGATTTAGGTACTGTGTAGATTATTAGCTTTGAATTCCCTCTTATTTTCTTGTGATTATGATTTTACTATTGTGTGCTCACATCTGTGAGAACTGTTGGAACAAAAGTTCAAAGACAGTGATATTGGATTGAAGGTCTCTACACCATCTGCCCAGGTGACATAATTTACACTCTATGTGTGTACTGGGGTGTATTTTTCCCAAAAGACTTGTGTTCGATTTTTCCTGGTACTCTCAGAAGTACCATCCTAACTAGATGATTTGGGGATGTAAACATTCAGGCTGTAAACACAGGAGAGTGAGTGTGACTAGTGCCTTTGAAATTCTAGGGAGGAGCTTGCTTATTTATTTATTTATTTATTTAAATCCACTATCCAGAGCCCACAAGAAAATCTGTCTATTTCTCTTAGTTCATGATTTTCCTCAAAATATAGCTTTTCCTGGGTCCAGATTTGTGAAGAATGGTTTCTCTTCTGTCTCACCAGCTAGCTTAAGCCCCAGGCTCAGGCTGTAATGCCTCCCTCTCTTCCCCCCTCTGCACTTTCTATACATGGAAGCTCTAAGCACCAAGGCTTAAAGCTATCAGGGTATTTTGACAATTCTCCCACTTAGTACTTTCCTGGTTGACTGTTCTTGCTTCATTGTTAGTTTCAAATGATTCTCCTACTCTCAGTCTCTTTCATTACTTAAAAATAATGTTTTTAAACTTTTGTATGTCTTACAGGCAGTGAGTCTGGGAATCTCCAATCCAATATATTACTCTAAACAGAAATCCCTCCTCTTAATTTCCCCTTTAAAATACTTTGTTTACTTTTATATTTGCATATACTTTTCATTAATGAAATAAATTGAGGTAAAAGAGAAATTAGGATAGTTCTGTCCTGAGTTAATTTTCTGATAACAGAATTTTTTTCTTATCCAGGAAGAATGATTTTGAATAGCTTGTTGTATTCTATGGCTGCTAATTGCAGGAAACATGAGAAAAATTCTAATTGTTGCAAAAATATTGATGGTCATTGGACTGAGAAAATTCCTGTGACTGGGGATAAATGGGGATTCCAGAATAAACTGAGGAAAAATTCATAGACAGTGACTCTCAATTGTTCATTATAGCCAGGGCTCTTTGAAATCTCTGGCTTACATAATAAAATATTCTGATATACCAGATATCAGGCACAAGATAATGAGATTATATTTTAAAAAGTATATATGGATAGGATAACTATCCACTTCTCTTACTATAGATTTACCACGAATCATATTAAATAATTACAAAAGTTCCAATTCCTACAGTAAGACCAATTATACATTTTTAGTTCTGGCAATTAAGTAAAATTAGCTTTCCTTAGATCCTTTTACAACTTTTGAAATATACTAATTTTTATTCCACTGGTGAAGCAAGAATTTCAGATATTGACCTCTTGTAGTTCTTATTTTAACTTTCTGTGCTACACAAAGATATTAAACTACAATGGATAAGTTACAACTACAATTAAAGTAGTTTGTTAACTTAAAAGCAAGGTTGATACCAGGCTGATATTAACCTATGATCTTTAAAATAACTGACAAGATAATGAAACTATAAATTCCTGAGAAAATACTAAAAGGGTAGAGTGCAACTTTAGAATTTCTTAACTATTCTGTATACTCTAAAATATCAGTAAATTACTGAACATTTACAGACATATATTATTTAAATTTTCTTAAACCTTTGAATATATTTCTTACAATAGAAAAATGCTTTGCTTTATCACAAAATTATTTCTCTGTTTCAAAAATGATTCAGAATAATGATTATCAATCATTTATAAATGTGAATCATATATCATATGTATCTCATTTACTTTCTCTTTCTCTCCCTTTCTCTATTTTTCTCTATGTATACACTCTTTGGTATATTTAATTTAGGAAATAAACAGATATTTCATAACATTTATTCACTCATACCATTTAATGTATGCTACATGTTAAAGAATGAAATTAAAACATTCTGTAACAACATATACAAAAATAAGCTCAAAATGGATTAAGGATCTAAATGTAAGACTGGATACTATAAAACTCCTAGAGGAAAACATAGGCAGAACACTCTTTGACATAAATCACAGCAATATTTTTTTGGATCTGTCTCCTAAAGTGAAGGAAATACAAGCAAAAATAAATAAATGGGACCAAATTAAACTTAAAAGCTTTTGCAAAGCAAAGGAAACCATCGACAAAAAGAAAACCTACTGAATGGGAGAAAATATTTGCAAATGACTTGACTGATAAGGAATTAATATCAAACATATATAAATAGCTCATACAACTCAACATCAAAAAAACCCAAACAATCCAATGAAAAAATGTGCAGAAGAACTGAATAGACATTTTTCCAAAGAGGAAATGAAGATGGCCAACAGGCACATGAAAAGATGCTCAACATCTCTAATCATCAGGGTAACATAAATTAAAACCACAGTGAGATATAACCTCACACCTGTCAGAATAGCTATTAGCAAAAAGAACACAAATAACAAATGTTGGTGAGGATGTAGAGAAAAGGGAACTCTCTTACACTGTTGGTGGGGATGTAAATTGGTGCAGCCATTGTGTAAAAAAGTACGGAGGTTTCTCAAAAAACTAAAAATAGAACTACCATATGACCTCACAATTCCACTCCTGGGCATATAATGAAAAAAAATAAAAATAAAAACAAAATCTCTAATTCAAAAAGATACATACACTGCAATGTTCATAGAAGCATTATTTACAACTGCCAAGATATGGAAGCAACTTACATGTTGATCGACAGATGAATGGATGAGGAAGAAATTACACACACACACACACACACACACACACACACACACACACAAACACACACACACACAAACCCACACACACACAATGGAACACTACTCAGCCATAAAAAGAACAAAATTTTGCCATTTGCAGCAACGTGGATGGACTTGCAGGGCATTATGCTAAGCAAAACAGGTCAGACAAAGACAAATATTGTATGATATCATGTATATGTGGAATCTAAAAAATACAACAAACTAGTGAATATAACAAAAAAGAAGCACACTCACAGATATAGAGAACAAACTGGTATTACCAGTGGGGAGGGGGAAGTGGGAGGGGCAATATAGGGGTAGGAAAGTAAGAGGTACAAACTATTAGGTGTAAAATAAGCTATAAGGATATATTGTACAACACACAGAATATAGCCAATATTTTGTAATAACTATAAATGGAGTATAACATTTAAAAATTGTGAATAACTATATTGTACACCTGTAACATATAATATTGTACAGCACACTTCAACAAAAAAAATACATGTTTGTAATTTATTTCAGATATATTTTTTAATATACTGCTATATAAGGCATTTCTTCAACACAGTGAGGGAGAAGTTCATTGAAATAGCTCATTTTTTCCCCTAGGGAAAGACAGTTTATCAATTTTGTTATTTTATGTATCATGATTTTGGTGTCATATTTAAGAATTACTTGCTTAACCCATTTCATAAAGGGTTTCCCTATATTATATGTTAGATTATTTGGGTTGGTTTTCAAATATTGAACTAGCCCTTTATTCCCAGAAGAAACCCCACTGCTCTACTCAATTTACTATTATTTTGCTAAGAGTTTTTGTTTCTATGTTCATGAGGAATATTGGTCTGGTCTCCCTCTCTCTCTCTCCTCTCTCTCTCTCTCAGTAATTATGCACTACTGGCCTAAACAAATGGATTAGGAAGCATTATTTCCTCCTTTTCTGTTTTCTAGAAGAAACTGTATAGAATTGGTGTTATTTCTTAAATGTGTGACAGGATTTCCAGTGAAACCATCAGGGCCTGGAGATTTTTTTCCTGGAGGTTTTAAAATATGAGTTCAGTTCCTCTAATACTTATATTAGTTTGTTTCATCTAAGTTGTCACACTTATGCACATAAAATTTTTGTAGCATTCTTTATTATCTTTTAACAGTTTCTGGTGTCTCTAGCAATACACTTCTTTCATTGTTTTAAATCTGTGAGTGTGTGTGTGTGTGTGTGTGTGTGTAAATTTAAGTTCTACTCTCTTAGCAAATTTCAATTATACAATACAGTGTTATAAACTGTAGTCATCATGTTTTACATTAGCTCCTCAGAACTCTTTTCACCTCTTTCATTTCTGATATTAGTAATTTGTATCTTCACCCATTTTTTTTTTTATTGGTCAGTCTTCCTAGAGGTTTATTTTTCCTCTCTTTTTCACTCTACCTATTCTCTTTTCCTGACTTTTTTATATTATTATTTAATTTAATTTATCTACTGGATTTTTTTGCTCTATTTGTGTAGGTTTTCCCCCAGTGGTTGCTCTGGGGATTACAAACAATATAATTAACTTTTCAGTCTACTTAGATCAATAGCTTACCAAAAGAACAAGAAAACCTTATCACTATATGGATCATTTTATCCTTCCCCTTTTACGCTATAGTTTTCTTACATTTTACCTCTATATACATTGAAACTCCTATCAGAAAATGTTATATTCTTTTCTTTCAACACTCAAATTTATTTTAAACACATCAAGAAGAATATAGCCTATTATATTTGCCCAGATATTTACCATTATTTCACTTTTTCTTCTTTCTAATGTTCCAAGTTCCTTTCTGCTCTCACTTCCCTTCTATATGAAGAATTTCTTTTAGCAAACCTTTTAGAGAAGTTTTATAGTCCACGAGTTCTCTTGATTTTCTCTTATTTGAGAATATCATTATTTCACGGTCACTTCTAAAGGATATTTTTAATGAATGTAACATTCTGGGATAACACTTCTTGTCTTTCACCACTTGAGAAATATGCAATTTCCTTCTGGCATCTATGGTTTCTTGTGAGAAATATGCAGTGATTTGAATTATTGATCCCTATAGGTGATGTGTTCTTTTTTGTCTAGCTGATCTAAAGGTTTTTTTCCCTTTGTATTTAGTTTTTAGTAGTTATATTATGATATGGCTTGGCATGGGTTTCTTCGGGTTCACCAAATTTCTTGGGATTCACCAAACTTTTTGAATTAATATGTTTCTGGGTTTGTTTGTTTTTTTGGCTATATTTGGTAAATTTAAAGCCATTATTTCTTCAAATATTTTCTCAGCACTGCACTTCTTCTTCCCTTTTAGGACTTCAATAACACAAATGTTGAATCTTTGTTATTATTCCGCAAGTCCCTAAGGCTTTCCGTTAATCCTTTTTTTTTTTTTAAGGATTTTTTTTTTTTCTCCCTGTTGTTCAGTTTGGATACTTTCTTTTGATCTATTTCACACTGACTTACTCTTTCCTCTGCCATCTCCATTCTGCTATTGAGCCCATCCAGTGAGTTTCCAAATTTAAATTATTGTATTTCTCAGTTCTAAAATTTCCATTTGGTTCTTTTTTATATCTTCTATTTCTCTGCTGAAGCTTTCTATATTGTCATTTATTTTAAGAGTGTTTGTGATTGCTTGTTGAAACATTTTTATAAGAGCTGCTTTAGAGTCATTGTCAGATAATTCTAACATTTGTGTCATCCCAGCATTTGTATCAGTTGATTGTCCTTTCTCATGTAAATTAAGATTTCCCTGTTTCTTTGTAAACCAAGTAATTTTGAATTGTATCCCACATATTTTGAATAGTATGTTATGAGATTCTGGGTCTTACTTAAATCCTCTGGATTTAAGTAAGTACTTTGTTTTATTATAGAAGGTATTGAATAATTTAAGTTCAGGTCACAAGTTTCAAGCCACTCTTTCCATGTTGTGGTTCCAGTGTCAGGTCAGTTACCAGACTTTTGAGATGTTATTTGGATTTGTCCTGCATGTGCGCTATCCACATAGTAGATACTGGGTGGTGCCTATCTGCTAGTTCAGTTCTCAATCTGTTATTCTAATAGCTATTAGATGAATGCACACAAATCTCAGGGGTAAATCTGGGAGTTCATAAACAATTTTATGAAGTAGCTTTCCTCAGCTTCTCTCTCTCCGTAACCTGCCTAGAACTTTCCAGTTTCCTGGAGTCACCTATTTGGTCTTCTGACCAGAAATCTGGGGCTCCATTTATCCCACTCTTTTGTACAATTCTACAATTGCTCTGCATCTAGAACAAGTAGTGAGAGGGCAGAAAGAAAAATAAAATAAAATAATTGGGCTCATCCTACCTGCTTGGTAACACAGCTCCACCAGTCAGAGAGGAAGATTCTCCCAGGGTCCTACTGCAACCACTGCTGCCACCACCATCACAGGATTGATTGGGCACTGTGAGTGACAGGATAGAGAGGAGGAAAAATACAAAGAAATAGAAGATATTTCTGCATTTTCTCTGATATTAGGTGTTCCCTTTTCTGTTCCTCAAGCTAGAATTAAGACTTTCTCCTGGACCTCTCTCTCTCTGTCCCAGTGGCCACTTCCAGTTTTCAAGCATCATTGAGATCAGATCAAGGGATACTACTTCAAATTCTTGTCTTCTTACCTGATACACTTACATTATTTACTTTCTGTGTCTTCAAATCATTGCTTCTTACATTCTGTCATCCTGTCAACTTTCTATCTTCACTCAAATAAACACAGTAGAGAGTATGCCTACTCCATCTTACCTGGTGCTAGAACATTGCTTCTCTCAGTCTGTTTTTTGATCTGTAGGAACTTTATTTCTGTTGTTTCTATCAATATCTTATTCTATAGCTAACCCTGAAGCCTCTCTTCCCAACCCCACTCTCATTTCTCATGCCTCTCTCAGACATCCTATCTATCTGGACTTTTCAATTTTTTCTTTCCATTGGACATTCCATACTAATTTCTCGCTAGAGAGGAGGTGCTCAGAGTATACTCAAATTCACTGGCAGTCCAGTCCCCTCTGGGATGTCAGGGATAGCTGATAATTTCATGCTGCACCCTCCTCTCTTGCTCCCTTCTTCCCTATTAGAAAGTAAGGAGAGCACTTTCGGTACTATTATATTCTTATTCTGAAAGCTTTTCTCATGATATTTGTGGGGTGTGGATTTCTGAAGATCAAAGCATGCTATGTCATTACAGTTAAATTGCTGACTTTCGAGAAGGGGAGCACATAAGTATTGGTGTCATTCTGGACTTTTAATCTGCATTTCATTCTCTTCTATCATGGATAGATGGGACAATTTTAGTGTTTTCCTTTTACCAACTTGTCTAGACTCTCTGGATCTAAGGCATCAATTGCAGAGCTTGTTCCTCAGCTCCAAACCCATAATAACTGCCTATTTGCAACCCCTAATTGGCTATTTAATAAACATCTCTTAGGCATGCTTAAAGGATGAACTCATGAATTCTCCATTTCACACCATCCTGAAAATGTTCCTTCCCAAGCTTTCTCATTCCAGCATAAAGTATCATATTTCATTTACTTGCTCAGGCTTCCAAGCTATAATCAAACCTTGATTCAATCCATCAGAAAGACTTGTTGACACTAGCTCAATATATATCTATTCTCACCACTTCTCACTATCCTCATTAAAACTATAATAAAAACCACAATTACCTTTATTTCCAAAAATTCTGGGCATTCTCAAAGAATAATTATGGAATTTCCGGTCCCTGCTGGAGAAGACAAATGCCCATGAATCAGAGGTCCAATAAGTAATAATGATTCCACTTATGCCCTTCTTTGCCTCAATAGAAGCAAATTAAGGATCATGGTGTCAAAAACAAGTTCTAGATTATATCTGGGAATTCCCTCTTCAGAACTGCCAAACTGACTTAGTGCAAACCTCTAAGATATGAACTTAAAAAGGTGGCACGCTACTCCCATCATTTATGGTTCTTCAAGTAGACTTAAGTTCCAATAGTGTATTTGGTCAAATTTCTGTAGAGTAGCCATACCTGAAACTTTTTCTTCCTCGGCCCTGAGTAGCCTCACCAACATGAGTGTGGGTGCATTATGGGTAAAGAGTTGCTTAGGGCTGCAAAAAATTCAGGGTTATTTACTAAATACTGATTTAAAATTATTCCTATATAAATTGACTCAGATGCTTCTGAAACTACATGTTTTGCCAGTAGCCACCCTCCCTGGACATGGCTTCTTATAGTAATTCTTCCACTCTGAATGCAAAGTCAGACTTATTCTCTTCTGGGTTATACATTATATACTTGAATTTTGAATCCTAACCACACTGATTTTCTGTCACACAATTGTTTGAAAGAAGAGAGACTTTCAAATAAATAGAAGGGTTTATGGCCTGTGGCCTGAAATAATTCTGACTTCTGGACCTTGGAGACTCCTTCTTAGGCAATGGCAGGTCTTCACCTCTGTAGATATTTACTGCTATGTCTTGTTGATGGCTTGCTCTCAAATACAGCTCAGAACTCTTTTTCTCCAGTCTCTAGTACAATACCATTAGAGTAGGAATAAATTGGCTTGTATCTTTGTTTCAAAGGATGAATGATTAAAACTAAAATACCAACTCCCATTTCTCCAGAGAAATTTCTGGAGCCAATGTAGCCAGGTGGAATTTATAAATTAATCTAGGCAGGCATTAGCTTCACCTATTAAACAATAGTGTATGAAAATTCACTGTCCTCAGAAGTTGGGGTAAAATCTAATTTCCAATTCATAGCTTCAGAAGATATTTAGATTTCTCCAATTTAATAAACTCACAGTATGTGTCAGTCTGGTGTCTCAGTCAAGTCTTAAAGAAAACATTCTGTTCTAAAATTATTGTTACTATCGCAATGATATCCCCATGGTATTGCTGGACTCTCTCATGTTTGTTTAGATTCATAACCACATTATATCTTATGTATAAAGTCTGAGTAGTTTTAATAAAAACAAAATTCTGGCTTACAGTAATAATTTTAATAGCAGATCCAACTGCACTGTTGGTCAACACATGTTAAAATGGCTCTAAAATATAATCAGAATAAAAACCTAACCTAAGCACAATGTTACACTCAAAAAAACACACTTACACAACAAATAGTACATTAAAAGAAATTCCAAACTTGCTTGAATTTCTTGAGAAACACTGAACATTGAACACGAATCTAGTTAATTAACTAGAACAATTTTTTAAAAAATTTATTCTCCTAACCATTTTCTTGTGAACATAAACCATCACATCAGGCAGTAGGTACTCAGTGAATGTCAGCTCCTTCTACTCCTTTCTTGTGACCTTGATTTTTAATAATCTGATCTCCCTCTTCTCTCAGAAATCTCTTAGCTCAGATTGAGGTAATTGGAATATTTAAGAGGAATTAACAAAGGAATATTCATTCCTTTGGACCCCATTAGTTTTGGTATATGAAATTGAAACACCACAAATTTATGTAACTAAAAAATATTCTTTAGCTCTTTTGAGAACTAGTGTTACAAAAGGTCAGTATGTCTATATGAATATATTTTCTGCTTATTGGTGAAATTACATTTTAAAACAATGTTCCTTTCTCACTTGATGGCAGTGATAGAAAAATCTACGTAATTAGACAGTTTGAGATTTTTTTACAGAAAATGAACAATTTCTCCTAACCAGCTAGTATACTTCTTACTAATAAATATTGAGAATTTTGTAACTAGTTATGCTTTCATTTATGCTTGCCACTCCAGGAAATACAGAATTAACTTTTGTGCTTAATAGCAGCAATTATGCCTAACCTAACCTACTTTTTTCTTACAATACTATTGTCTACCCTCACTTTAAAAAATGTGACAGTTTTAGGGCTTCCCTGGTGGCGCAGTGGTTGAGGGTCCGCCTGCCAATGCAGGGGACATGGGTTCGTGCCCCGGTCCGGGAAGATCCCACATGCCATGGAGCAGCTAGGCCCGTGAGCCATGGCTGCTGAGCCTGCACGTCCAGAGCCTGTGCTCCGCAACAGGAGAGGCCACAACAGTGAGAGGCCCGTGTACCGCAAAAAAAAAAAAAAGTGACACTTTTAAAGGGATAATTTAATTAATGGATTATTATGGGATTATCAATGTGTATATGTGTCTTGCAAATGGGTGGGGACAATTAACTAATTAGTTAATTAAACTGTTATGTAAAAGTAAGTACAGCAAATTTTATTCAAGTTTTTGGTTATACTCCACTTAGTGATATCCTTTCTGTGAACATATGTTTTTGCCAATTTTCTTCCAAAACCTTAATTATGAAATAGAATGCCAATGAGATAATGTTATTTTCATGTTAAGTGATATCATCTTTCAATAAATTTTTCATACATTTCAATTTATAATTTCAATTTATAAATCTGAGTATACCACTTATTTGCTGCAGTAGTATTGCAGCATTTTAAAATAACATTTGTTGGGATAGGTAATTGTTTAAAATATTAAGGATCAGCAGAAAACATAAGAACAATATTTCTGGAGCTAGGGCTAGGTGAAGAGTTCTGAGAAATGATATCAAAATTGTGATTTCTTTTTTTAAAAAAGGATAAATTGAGCTTCATCAAAATTAAAAAAAAAACTTTATGCTGTAAAGGACCCTATCAAGGGGATGAAAAGAAGCTATATATTAAGATAAAATATTTGCAAACCGCATCCAACAAAGGTCTCATATATATAGACTATAAAAAGAACTCTCAAATCTCAAAAGTAAAAAAAATAAATCTAATTATAAACTGGGCAAAAAACATGAAGAGATATTTCACTATGGAAGGGATATAGATAGCAAATACTTAAAGAGATGGTCAACATCATTAGCTATTAAGGAAATGCAAATTAGAACTGCAATGATTTATCACTAAACATCTATTAGAATGGCAAAAAAAAAAAAAAAAAAAAAGAAAACCAAGAGTGATAATACCAAATGCTGATGAGGCTGGGGAGAAACGGTCTTTCATACACTGCTGGTAGGAATGCAAAATGGTACAGCCATTCTGGAAAACAGTTTGGTGGTTGCTTTTTCTTTCTTTTTTTTTTTTTTTTTGGAATTTTGAATTTTAATATTTTTTTTATACAGCAGGTTCTTATTAGTTATCCATTTTATACACATTAGTGTATATATGTCAATCCCAATCTCCCAGTTCAGAACACCACCACTCCCCCACCCCACCCCCAGCCACTTTTCCCCCTTGGTATCCATATGTTTGTTCTGTAAATCTGTGTCTCTATTTCTGCCCTGCAAACTGGTTCATCTGTATCATTTTTCTAGGTTCCACATATATGCGTTAATATACAATATTTGTTTTTCTCTTTCTGATTTACTTCACTCTGTATGACAGTCGCTAGATCCATCCACATCTCTAAAAATGACCCACTTTCGTTCCTTTTTATGGCTGAGTAATATTCCATTGTATAAACGTAACACATCTTCTTTATCCATTCATCTGTCAATGGGCACTTAGGTTGCTTCCATGACCGGGCTATTGTAAACAGTGCTGCAATGAACATTGGGGTGATTGGGTCTTTTTGAATTATGGTTTTCTCTGGGTATATGCCCAGTAGTGGGATTGATGGGTCATATGGTAATTCTATTTTTAGTTTCTTAAGGAACCTCCATGCTGTTCTACATAGTGGCTGTATCAATTTACATTCCCACCAACAGTGCAAGAGGGTTCCCTTTTCTCCACACCCTCTCCAGCATTTGTTGTTTGTAGATTTTTTGATGATGCCCATTCTAACTGGTGTGAGGTGATACCTAATTGTAGTTTTGATTTGCATTTCTCTAACAATTAGTGGTGATGAGCATCTTTTCATGTGCTTCTTGGCCATCTGTTTGTCTTCTATGGAGAAATGTCTATTTAGGTCTTCTGCCCATTTTTTGATTGGGTTGTGTTTTTTTTTTAATATTGAGCTGCATGAGCTGTTTATATATTTTGGAGATTAATCCATTGTCCATTGATTCCATTGCAAATGTTTTCTCCTATTTTGAGGGTTATCTTTTCATCTTGTTTGTAGTTTCCTTTGCTTTGCAAAAGCTTTTAAGTTTCATTAGGTTCCATTTTTTTATTTTTGTTTTTATCTCCATTACTTGAAGAGGTGGATCAACAAAGATCTTGCTGTAATTTATGTCAAAGAGTGTTCTTCCTATGTTTTCCTCTAAGTTTTATGTGTCCAGTCTTACATTTAGGTCGCTAACCCATTTTGAGTTTATTTTTGTGTATGATGTTAGGGAGTGTTCTAATTTCATTCTTTTACATGTAGCTTTCCAGTTTTCCCGGCACCACTAATTGAAGATACTGTCTTTTCTCCATTGTATATCCTTGCCTCCTTTGTCATAGATTAGTTGACCATAGGTGCGTGAGTTTATCTCTGGGTTTTCTATCCTGTTCCATTGATCTGTATTTCTGTTTTTGTGCCAGTACCATATTGTCTTGATTACTGTAGCTTTGTAGTATAGTCTGAACTCAGGGAGTCTGATTCCTCCAACTCTGTTTTTTTTGCCTCAAGACTGCTTTGGCTATTTGGAGTCTTTTGTGCTTCCATACAAATTGTGCAATTTTTTTGTTCTAGTTCTGTAAAAAATGCCATTGGTAATTTGATAGGGACTGCATTGAATCTGTAGATTGCTTTGGGTAGTATAATCATTTTCATAATATTTATTCTCCCAATCCAAGAACATGGTATATCTCTCCATCTGTTTGTATCCTCTTTAATTTCTTTCATCAGTGTCTTATAGTTTTCTGCATACAGGTCGTTTGTCTCCCTAGGTAGCTTTATGCTTAGGTATTTTATTCTTTTTGTTGCATTGGTAAATGGGAATGTTTCTTAAATTTCTCTTTCAGATTTTTCATCATTAGTGTATAGGAATGCAAGAGATTTCTGTGCATTAATTTTGTATCCTGCAAATTTATCAAATTCATTGATTAGCTCTAGTAGTTTTCTGGTGGCATCTTTAGGATTCTCTATTTATAGCATCATATCATCTGCAAACAGTGACAGGTTTACTTCTTCTTTTCCAATTTGTATTACTTTTATTTCTTTTGTTTCTCTGATTGGCATGGCTAGAACTTCCAAAATGATGTTGAATAAAAGTGGTGAAAGTGGACATCCTTGCCTTGTTCCTGATCTTAAACGGTTTCAGTTTATCACCATTGAGAATGATGTTTGCTGTGGATTTGTCCTACATGGCCTTTATTATGTTGAGGTAGGTTCCCTCTATGCCCACTTTCTGGAGTGTTTTTATCATAAGTGGGTGTTGAGTTTTGTCAAAAGCTTTTTCTGCATCTATTGCGATGATCAAATTGTTTTTATTCTTCAGTTTGTTAATATGGTGTGTCACATTGATTGATTTGCATCTATTGGAGAATACTTGTATCCCTGGGATAAATCCCACTTGATCATGGTGTATGATCCTTTTAATGTGTTGTTAGATTCTGTTTGCTAGTATTTTGCTGAGGATATTTGCATCTATATTCATAGGTGATATTTATCTGTAATTATCTTTTTTTGTAGTATCTTTGTCTGGTTTTGTTATTAGGGTGACAGTGACCTCATAAAATGAGTTTAGAGTGTTCCTTCCTCTGAAATATTCTGGAAGAGTTTGAGAAGGATGGGTGTTAGCTCTTTTCTAAATGTTTGATAGAATTCACCTGTGAAGCCATCTGGTCCTGGACTTTTATTTGTTGGAAGATTTTTAATCACAGTTTCAATTTCATTGCTTGTGATTGGTCTGTTCATATTTTCTATTTCTCCCTGGTTCAGTCCTGGAAGGTTATACCTTTCTAAGAATTTGTCCATTACTTCCAGGTTGTCCATTTTATTGGCACAGAGTTGCATGTAGTAGTCTCTTAGGATGCTTTGTATTTCTGCAGTGTCTGCTATAACTTCTTTTGCATTTCTAATTTTATTGATTTGAGTCCTCTCCCTCTTTTTCTTGATGAGTCTGGCTAATGGTTTATTAATTTTGTTTATCTTCTCAAAGAACCAGCTTTTAGCTTTATTGATCTTTGCTATTGTTTTCTTTGTTTCTATTTCATTTATTTCTGCTCTGATCTTTATGATTTCTTTCTTTCTGCTAACTTTGGGCTTGGTTTGTCCTTCTTTCTCTAGTTCCTTTAGTTGTAAGGTTAAATTGTTTACTTGAGATTTTTCTTGTTTCTTGAGGTCAGTTTTTATAGCTATAAACTTCCCTCTTAGAACTGCTTTTGCTGCATTCCATAGGTTTTGGATCGTCGTGTTTTCATTGTCACTTGTCTCTAGGTATTTTTTGATTTCCTCTTTGATTTCTTCAATGATCTCTTGGTTATTTTGTAATGTATTGTTTAGCCTATGTGTGTTTGTTTTTTCTACGTTTTTTTCCCTGTAATTGATTTCTACTCTCACAGCATTGTGGTCAGAGAAGATGCTTAATATGATTTCAATTTTCTTAAATTTACTGAGGCTTGATTTGTGACCCAAGATGTGATCTATCCTGGAGAATGTTCCATGTGCCCTTGAGAAGAAAATGTAATCTGTTTTTGGATGGAATGTTCTATAAATATCAATTAAATCTACCTTGTCTGTTGTGTCATTTAAAGCTTGTGTTTCCTTATTAATTTTCTGTTTGGTTGATCTGTGCATTGGTGTAAGTGAGGTGTTAAAGTCCCCCAGTATTATTGTGTTACTGTTGTTTTCCTCTTTTATAGGTGTTAGCATTTGCCTTATATATTGAGGTGCTCCTATGTTGGGTGCATGTATACTTATAATTGTTATATCTTCTTGGATTGATCCCTTGATCATTATGTAGTGTCCTTCCTTGTCTCTTGTAACATTTTTTATTTTAAAGTCTATTTTATCTGATATGAGCATTGCTACTCCAGCTTCCTTTTGATTTCCATTTGCATGGAATATCTTTTTCCATCCCCTCACTTTCAGTCTGTATGTGTCCCTAAGTCTGAAGTGGCTCTCTTGTTAACAGCATATGTATGGGTCTTGTTTTTGTATGATTTCAGTGAGCCTGTGTTTTTTGGTTGGAGCACTTAATCCATTCAAATTTAAGGTAATTATCAATATGTATGCTCCTATTACCATTTTCTTAATTGTTATGGGTTTGTTTGTAGGTCCTTTTCTTCTCTTGTGTTTCCTACTTAGAGAAGTTCTTTTAGCATTTGTTGTAGAGCTGATTTGGTGGTGCTGAATTCTCTCAGCTTTTTCTTGTCTGTAAAGTTTTTGATTTCTCCATTGAATCTGAATGAGATCCTTGCTGGGTACAGTAGTCTTGGTTGTAGGTTCTTTCCTTTCATCACTTTAAGTATATCATGCCAGTCCCTTCTGGATTGTAAAGTTTCTGCTGAGAAATCAGCTGTTAACCTTATGGGAGTTCCCTTGTATGTTTTTTGTTATTTTTCCCTCATTTCTTTCAATAATTTTTCTTTTTCTTTAATTTTTTTCAATTTGATTACTATGTGCCTCGGCGTGTTTCTCTTTGGGTTTATCCTGCCAGGACTCCCTGCGCCTCCTGGACTTGGGTGGCTACTTCCTTTCCCATGTTAGGGAAGTTTTTGTCTATAATCCCTTCAAATATTTTCTCAGGTACTTTCTCTCTCTCTTCTCCTTCTGGGACCCTCTATAATGCAAATGATGTTGCATTTAATGTTGTCCCAGAGGTCTCTTAGGCTGTCTTCATTTCTTTTCATTCTTTTTTCTTTATTCTGTTCTGTGGCAGTGAATTCCACCATTCTGTCTTCCAGGTCACTTATCCATTCTTCTGCCTCAGTTATTCTGCTGTTGATTCCTTCTAGTATATTTTTCATTTCAGTTATTGTATTGTTCATCTCTGTTTGTTTATCCTTTAATTTTTCTAGGTGTTTTTTCTTTAATTCTTCTAAGTCTTTGTTAAACATTTCTTGCATCTTCCCTGTCTTTGCCTCCATTCTTTTTCTGAGGTCCTAGATCATCTTCACTATCATTATTCTGAATTATTTTTCTGGAAGTTTGCCTATCTCCACTTCATTTAGTTGTTTTTTTGGGGTTTTATCTTGTTCCTTCACCTGGCACATAGCCTTCTGCCTTTTCATGTTTCTGTCTTTCTGTGAATGTGGTTTTTGTTCCACAGGCTGCAGGATTGTATTTCTTCTTGCTTCTGCTGTCTGCCTCTCAGTTTGGTAGTTTCTTTTAAAACTAAATATGCATTTTCAAAATAAGCCAGCAATCACACCCTATGACATTTATCCCAGAGAAATAAAAGCTTATGTTCACACAAAAACCTGTACACAATTATTCATAGTGACTTTATTCATAGTAACCTAAAACTGGAAACAACTCAAATGCCATTGAATAGGTGAATTGTTAACCAGTTCTGAAACAATGGAATATCATGCAATGGAATACCACTTAGCAATAAAATTACTGAATAAATAAAAGTATTGATGCATGCAAAAACCTGGACAGATCTCAAGGGCATTATGCTTAGTGAAAAAAAAATTCTCAAAAAGTTATATACTGTATGATTCAATTTTTAAAATGTTCTCATAAGGAGAAAAATATTACTGAGATGAACCCTGGATGGAGAGGAAACCCCTAAGTCCACTTCTTCATTAATTCCATTATCCTATTTTGCCTGATTTCATAGGACTTCAGGATGTTCCAGACTTTTACCTTAAGGTTTTTACCTTAAGGTTTCTCATATTTGTGAAACTTCGAGGGTCACCATCTATGCCAGGAACAACTTATAACCTGTTATTTGGGGAATCTTGTTCTAGATCTGGGAGAAATTGGAAAGTGTATCTCATTATTTCACAAAATTTAGATCATGTGTACAGACAACATTAGCTTAAAAAGTGCTATGTTGAGTGCCTATCATATTTCAGGCACCGTAGTATGAATTACTGATACCAATATCATTAGGTCAGAGACCTTCATTTCAGAGAGTTCAGTGCCTAAAGGTAGACCCAGAAAAGTAAAAAATTACTTATTGTACTCTTTAATGAGTTATTATCACATTCAGTGGGAGAACTGTAGTAGTAGTGGGCAAAGCAGGGGAAGACAAGAATTATAGGCAGAACCAAGGGAAAACCTTGTCTTTTTCACAATGTTCACATATGCCATCCCTGACATCTCAAACAGCAAAGTAGAGAGATATTTCTTAAATGCCTTTAGAGTATCAGCAAGTATACTTTGTATTTGCAGCAGCCATATATGACCTTGGTCACACTGAAGTACTGTTACCAAAAACCATTTCTTCAACAGTGCAGATGGAAGAATACAAAATATCTATCTGTCCCAGTCAGAATTAAGGGTGTGTATATATTTTATAAACTCCGAGAAATGGACAAGATAATTCTGGCTCCTTGTCTGTATAGTCTGAATACACAGTAAATTCTGAACTGTGACTTATTATAATGCAAGTATAACAGTCAAAAGATAGAGATTTGTTTTAGTTCCTCTACCTTCCCAGTAACCCAAGACTTTCTGCTTTTTGTGGGATTAAAATTTAAATGAGACAGTGGAAGTGAAAGGCTGCAACATTAGCTCTCAGACTGCAGAAAATACTTGCTAAGTATAATTTTCTTAAATAGATTCAAAGCAAAAAAGTCAGAGCACAACTCTTATGTACAGGTCTTCACATAAGGGAACAGAGAGCTGAAGTTTTAAGAGCTGAAAATAAATTATATGAAAAAAATTAAAATATGCCAATAATGTTTTAACCCTAACTAGAATTTTCAAAGAATGAAAAGAAATGAAACATATTATAAAAGGTTATTTTTGGCCTCTTTTAAACTTACAAACCCCCTTAACTTTGTCTCGTCTTTATGGTCATGAAATCTGAAACTCTTATTTTTTACCAGAGTATCTTCCATTCTCTCTCTCTCCCCTCTCTCTGTCTGCCTTTTTTTCTCTTTCTTTTACAACAACTGGTCTTTGGTATCACTGGTATTTTAAACCTTCGATTCTTCAACTCATCTATTTTCTCTCATTTTATCCCATTCTACATTTCTGTGCCATTAGAAATGCTTTGTCTCCACATATCTGCATTTTGAAAGTCTTTCCATCTATAACATCAGTGACTCTTTACTTTTCTGTTTGTTCTTTTAAAATATTCTTCATTGTATCCTTTTTCTCTCCTTGAGTCTTAAGTGTTGGTATCTTCAAGGTTAGAGGCTAAATTATTGTCTTACTCAAATATCTTTTCATTATTTATCCCATTCATCTTCACCTTTAATTCTGACCTTCACATAGACTACAACGTATGCAAGCCTAGGATGAGAAAATCAGTATATCATCTGAGAATAATTTACTCCATTGATTGTAAGGATTAATTCTTTGAACAGTTTAACCTAAAAGAGGACTACCATTCTTTCCTTAAATTATATAACTTTAAAATCTTTACCCCTTTTCCTAATAAGGTTTTTTTACTGGTGTCTGATAGCATTTCCCCAGCTACCTCATATATTTTTCTATCCAATTGTATTTTGGCAGCCCTCAGTTAAGATCAGCATCATTCCAATGTTCCCCTCAAATCACCTTCTCTTTCTGATTTTTCTTTTGTTTTGTTATTTTTTTGGTTTCTCTCCTTGTCATCCAGGATGAAAATGTGGACTCACCTTTGGTTCAATTCTATTCTTTGTCTTTAATTCTAGTCGTTATTTCTTAACTATTGTGGATGACTTTTTTTTACTTCATAATAAATAGCATAAACTTTTTATTACTTTGTTCCCAACAATCAGGCTTTTACAAGCTCTTCTCTATGATTCTAGTGTCTTTTGATTATTAACCCTTTCCTATTCTCTTACCCTCCTGTTTATCTTGGATGCTCCCTCTAGATCTATTTCCCTTAGCAAAACTTCCTCTCATTTACTCCAAAACTCAAAAACAGGGACTAACCAGCAGGGCCAGTTCATGGGCATATGATTTATGCAGTCCCATAGGGTCCCATGCTTAGAAGGACTGCACACTTGGTTTTATGATCTGCTATAGCTCTTTTAATAATACTTTAACAAGGGTCTGTGAATTTTATTTTGCAATGAGCCCTGCAAATCATGTAGCCCATATGGCTTACAATGACAATGAATAAATTCCATACCAGTTTCCCTCCTAAAACTCTAGACTCTTTATACCCAATGTCTTCCTAGCCTTAGTGACCACTCCCATAATCTTCAGTGAAACTTGGTTGCTAGCTGCATTCCAGATGTATTTATTTATTTCTTACTTTTGTGTTTTACTGCCACTTGATAACTTTAATTCATTTCCTCAAAATTTTACCCAAATTCTATTTTCCATATCTTTTTTCTGATTTTTATTCTGAGTCTCCACATAGTTGAGCTGTATCTCTTCTCTAAAATCTACAGTGCTATGTTTCTTTCTTTCTTTTTTCTTTTTATTTTTTTTGCGGTACACGGGCCTCTCACTGTTGTGGCCTCTCCCGTTGCGGAGCACAGGCTCCGGACACGCAGGCTCAGTGGCCATGGCTCACGGGCGCAGCCGCTCCGTGGCATGTGGGACCTTCCCGGACCGGGGCACGAACTCGTGTCCCCTGCATCGGCAGGCAAACTTTCAACCGCTGCACCATCAGGGAAGCCCTGTTTATTTCTTTCTAGAGAAAATATTTATCATGTTTCCTTTAATTTTTCTTTGAGTAAATGTCTTATTACAACAGACAGCAAACTCCATGAAGATAAAGGTAAACTCTCTTATTTATGTATCATGTACAGTGCTTAATAACAAAATTTACTAATATAGTATATTTTTTAAAAGTTTGGTACACATGATAACTCCTCATGTTATAAATTATATATATATATATATATATATATATATATATATATATATATATATATATATATATATGAATGTGTTTGGCTTTCCTGATTTCCTCTCTATGTAGTGTTTGCTTCTGAATGGAATGGAGGGAGGGCAGAAATCCAGGTCACAATAAATTCAGTGATGGGCAAACTTGAAAAATAAAGGAAAAAGGGAGGGAAAAGAAAAGCAGAGAGGAAAAAAATGGGAATATAGAGACAAAGATATCAATTCTACTGATTAACATGTTCCCTGGTTGTAATCACTATCCTCTCTGACATTACAGAAAGGTGATATATCATTTGATGTGTTTGGTCTAGAACAGTAAAATGAGAATTTAGGAAATAAAGCTGGAGACGATGTAGCTGGCTTCCAGCATTTTGTTTATGAGAGCATCCATTCGTGTCTCCTTCAGCTTGTTGAGTAATAGCCATTCTGTCCTTGAGGCATAGATCAAGCAATGAAATTTTGTTATATTAGTACTTTCAGGTTTTCCACAGATTCAAGAATATCTGGAAAATTCTTAGTGTAAGTTGGTTATATTTATCAATTTTTGTTGAGTTTATCAGTGGTTCAGTTATTTTGACTAAAATTGTTTTTACAATGTCTGATAAAAATTAGAAAATAGAGGAAAAAAGAGAGAATAGAGAATTAGGACAAGAATAAGAACAAAAAGTAAGTGAGAGAATACACTTTCTGGGTGGAGTGAAATTCAAACACATTTCAAACCAGTTCAGTCATTTAATTCCCTAGTTATCCTCATTTCTCATCGACTACTATTTCATACCATGATTGCTTAAATAAATGCATATTTAATTGTTAGAGAAAACTTGAAAGCCAAGCTTAAGCTTTTATTATAATTTTGTTTAAACTATTCATGTCAAACAAGTGTCCTCCTACTATTTAGAAAACAATTTTGGTGTGTGCAGGGAACACAGTATCCAATGCAAAAGAGCAAAATAAATTATTTGTGAAGAGGGTAAATGTAGGTACACACAGAGATGCTATATAATCATCAGTGTTTTTATTTGATTCTTCCAGTCAATGGATAATACCTTTGTGATGCAAAGAGGGAAAAGCAAAAAAGCATGCAGTTTTTCAGGGACCCTTAAGCTGTCCCTCTTGGAGATCCTAGAGAAGAAATACTGAGGCATTGGAGAACATTAATCCTAGAAGAGATCACGGAATTCACCTAATTTTTCCTCCAAATTTATTAATAAATGACAAAATATGAATGTATACAGTTTGTCTCCAACTTTCCAATGTTTATACCTCATTTTATGTCTTTTTTGTAATTGCCTCAGTTAGTATATTTAAGACAAAGTTAAATAATAACAGTGACAGCATTTATAAATGAATATATACACTTGTATTATATTTATATTTTTGAATCCTATCAAATGGCATTTCAACATCTGTTGAGATATTTTTCTCCTTTAATCTATTAACGTTACACTAATTGTATAACATTGATTTAGTAGAGTTTCAATATGCTCTAAGTCTGTCATGTCCTTATCCCTCTTTTTCTTATGTAACTATTAGAAGCCAACAGTCTAAGTCATCTGTCAGCCCATATTTCCATTCCTGCACTGTTGTGAATATTGCCTAATGTCAAAACCCATGAGGAAGAGCCAACTAACTATTGAGTGTCTTGGACACTTGATCTCCTTGGTTTCACTTTCATCCACCATTCTTCAGCCATAACCTTGACTTTGTCATCCCCAGTATTAGCACCTCATTCAAAATCTTGACTTATACCCACTGATTACCTTAGCACCTTCTATTATCCTTTCAGCTCAATATTCCATTCCAGCCTTTCTTCAACCTCACTGAGAATTTCTGATCTCTAACCTACCACCTTTAAGTCTTCATCCTTTTTCCTAACATGTCATGTTCTATTTTTTTCCTGGCTCAGCTTAGATGCCTTGATGCATCATTGTATCAGGTATCTTATAAATGTCATTAAATCCTATATCCCTCTATACTATTTGCCTGGGAAAACAACTCTAATAAATCCCAAGTATTCAATCATTGCATGTCTTTTTAGGAGCAGCTGAACAAGTTGGGTGGACAATATGTTGACTGATCACACTTTAAATTTAGGACCACACATTTCAAATGCGTTCCTACATCATCCAACAATCCTACTGTATATCCCAAGAATATTTATCCTAAATAGTAACTCAATACCTCTTTTCTATACAACTTTACAACTCACTTTCTCCTCACTCTCAGCTGATGATCTTGCTTTTTACTTCATTTTGAAAAGCAGAGTGAAAAGAAACTGTCTCATCTTCTTAGAAGCTTGCCTGCATATGAATATTTACTTTCTTCCTTCAATGAATGTTTCTGTCCCTATCTCAGACAGCTCCCTCTCTCAAATATGCACTGGATACCATAAACCGTTGCCACTAAAGGAATTTTTCCTGAAATATTCCCTTTCCCCGCATCATCAATATTCCCTTTCTACTGGATTATTCTTATCAACATCCATACAAGCTGTAATAGTTCCCATTTTAAAACAAACAACTAATCAGAACTCAAAATAACAACAACAAAAACATATTATTACCCTCAGATTCCTCTTCAGTTTTCCCTTCCCCATTTCCTTTTATTCTATTTATTTATTACAAAAGTTTTTGAAAGATTTGTCTGAGCTGATTGAGTCTATTCTTCATATCTCATTTTCTCTTTAACCTACTTCTTATCCCAACAATTCATTAAAGCTACAAAAGTTAAGGTCATCAACCACTTCCATCCTCTCAAATTAAGTGATCTTCAGATAACAATCTCTCTATGAAGCATTTGACACTTTTTAAAAAACTTTTTATTTTATATTGGGCATTTGACACTTTTGATCAACTCCTTTTTAAAAAATTTTTATTGGAGTATAGTTGATTTACAATGTGTTAGTTTCAGGTGTACAGCAAAGTGAATCAGATATATATCTGTATCTATATATGTGTATATATTAATATATATATTTCTATATATAATATATATATCTCCATTATTTTTCAGATTATTTTCCCGTATAGGTTATTACAGAATACTGAGTAGTGTTCCCTGTGCTATACAATAGGTCCTTTTCTCCTGCCTATTTGTAATTTCTTCCTAGGGAAACCACCTTAGTCCTAAGGGCATTAAATTCCAATTATTCATTGATGACACCAATATATAAATACTTAGATTTCCTCTTCCCTGACCTCCAGCTTCACATATTCAGTTTCCAATTTGATAGTTTAAGATCGACAGAACTTAAAATGGAACACTTATTTCCCAGGCTCAAAGATCTATTCCTCCTACAGTTTTCCCAAACTCAATGAATTTGTTTTTCCATTGGAGCTCACTTAAATTCACTACTTTGTAATCAGTAAGAGAGAAAAAGATATCAAAAATTTATAATATTGTGTTGACCCTGAATAGTTCTGCCCTTAGACTGCTTTCTCATTTACCTTAGATGTAAACAAGATGAATCACTGAATAGTGAGTAATGTTTACAATAGTCACAAACCAACAAATTTCCCTTATTAATTTTTACTGAGTAATTCTTATACCTAGTTCATAAAACCTCTGATAACATATTCTGAACATTAACAAATCTAAAATTTAACAAACAGTTTTTCCCTCGAAAGTCACAAAGGCTGTAAACTAGATGGTGCTTTAGGAAATGTCCTATTTAAGAAAGAATAACCTGGAAACAGTGTGCTGAATTATGGTAGGAACTATTGGAGAGAAAGATGTTTATAAAGCTACTGAATCTAGTAGTGAGAACATAGAGATCTTTTCAAGGATGTGGTAATTACTTATCCCTTAACTTGGTTAATAACCCTTCATTGAGTTTCTATTATTTGTCTCAGAGTGTGTCACTCAAGTTGTACTACCAAGGACTGGGTTTGATGTTTGGCAAAAACCTCATATAAATTTCAAAGAAATTGGTTAACTAAAATATGTTAAATGAATCCTTCTCTAATTACCAGGGGGTGTCAAGCTGGTGGTGGCGAGGTGTTCAGCATGTAGGGAGTTTTATGTTTTTCCAGTTTCCTAGATGGAAATGTATTGACATTGGTGGTGATGAAATTCTGCTTCCCAGGGTAAGATCTTACCAGGATGTGGGCAGCAGAGATTGGGGGTTTAAAAAACATCCTCTTATACTCCAACTGTGTCATCCTGAAACTCCATTACTTGCTGCAAAATTTGCCTTTTTCAAGCCAGAATGCTGGATCTAATACCTGGATCTTAAACACAACTTATTATGCCATCAGCATTATCCAGCTACATTGCTCAGTGTTTACATAATGATGACGAAGACTTCCATATACACCATTGCATCAGGACTATATACAGATGGTCTGTCTGTAGGCTTGCATAAGCAGTTATTTACAAGGCCTAGAAGCAACTGATCATGGCATTCCTTGACAGGGCTCCCCTTAGCTAAGCATTTTAGAAATACACAAATAAACACTTTCTAAGGTACTAAATTAATGCTCAGCATAGCAAAGATTGAATAATATATATAGGAAACAGAAAATATTTTTGGAGTAAAGCAGATATGTTCAATGCATGTTTATTATCTTAATGTGCTATTATGGGGTTTAGAAACATAGGCTATGTTGTATAGGAGGGAAAACTTTATTATTGAGAGAGAGTAGATATCAATGCAAGTTTTGAGACCAGTGCTGCTTGCTGAGATTTAAACATATTTTATGTCTAAGGTATCTGCAAGTCTGAATTAGAAACTCTCCCTGAACCTTGGTTGCATGACTATAAAACTGATTTACTAATAGACATAAGAATCAATAACTCCTTTTCAAATAAGAACAAATAATATGTGTGAATAGCTGAGTGCTATACTTTATGTTTGGAGGTCTATCTCACTGCAAACAGTATTTCTAAATGCTGGAACTTGCCATTCAATTATGGAATTAGTTGATATGGTGAAAGATCAAAAAGGGAGATAATTCTCAGTTGAGAATAATCTAAGTAGTTCCTTCTATATTTTGTGTTCAATAAAATATCTGAAGTACCTAAAACTTTACAAAATATCTAGCTTTTCTTGTTTTTGTTTTTGAATAGTAAATAAAATTAGTTGGAATATCAGAGATACTTAGTATCTTTGTAAAAGAAAATTTCCATTTTTCTTGTTAAATGTAATTCTAGAAGTTTTCAAATACACCCAGAAAAGTATCCTTTGTCTCCTTCTCTCTGTCTCTCTTACACACACACACACACACACACACACACACACACACAGTTTAGGAGGAGGCCAGAGACTCTGACATCCATGTCCTGACAGATTGAATCAAGGACTGTGATTCCATGGCTAACTCATGGATCATGATGCATTAGCATTCTATGGGCTTTATGAGTTAGAAAAAGACAGTCTAGCACCAGATCTATTTAAAGACTAAAAAGTTTTGAGATATGGATTTTTTTAAATGGTAAATCCATCTATTTCTAGTACTGTGTTTTTAAATAGAAAAATGTGTGTTAAATTAATTCAAATGCCTTTTCATCAACTAAAAATAATAACAATAGCTTCTCTACTTTGACATATTGATAGAACAGATTAAGGCAAAAGAGTCCTCCTGTAAAATACCTTCAAGTTTATAAAGTGAACTGTTCTTAAATATGGTGTTTTACTGTTTATGTGTCTTTTAGAATTCAGATTGGTAGTATTCTAGATAAAAATATTTTCATCAATTATATTTGTTTGGTCTGTAATTTTCTGTTTGTGAGTGTATTACCCTGGTTTGATGTCAACATTTTGTTAGCTTCACAAATTTAAAATTCTAATACATAGGTAGTAAATGACCATTGAATTATCTGTACAACCTATAACTCCTTCCAATGATCCACTCTCCGACTAGATATGGAGATTGATAACCATGTTTATTTTATATTACTTATCTCTGTCCATAACTTTTTGGATCAAGATTGATCCATTCAGAGTCTCTCTCTTAAGAACTTAGAAATGGGATTCAAAGACATTAGTCAGTTTTCCTAGTTTCTTGAAATTAGAACAAATAAATTCTAGTGCTGAAACTGACTTTGAGGTCTCAAGTACTGAATTAGAAAATACAGGTCTTCACACATCTGCCTAAGTAGAGACAATATTTTCCAACCTCTCTTGTACCAGATGTTGCCATGTATTAAATTCTCACCATTGAAATGTTTGCCTTGGTCTTAAGACATTATGATACCTCTGTCTCCATGCATCCCTAAGTGTTGGAACATAAAGATACCCATAATCCAGCCTGAACTTCAGAAGACAATATCAGAGAGTATATAGAAATCAGAGTTTTGAAACAATCTGGGTCTTTGAATGACTGCTGACTTGAGCTGCTCACTTTGGGACTTTTATATCTAAGAGGAAAAAATATATATATCTTTTTTCTAAGCTCCTCTACTTTGGGCCTCTTTTTTTTAACAGCAGCTTAGCCTTTATCCTGAGTAGGACAAGCATATGAAATAGCAAATAATATTACACAGAAGGAAAGTAGAAAATGAAGCAGACTGAGGGAGAAACAGAAACTAGAAAGCATATGAATCCAAAGGGATAGTCTAAGAGATAAGTACTCACTTCTATTGACATTTTTCCTATTTCTTTTTAATTTTTGTATCTTGAACTAAGTCTAACAGAACTGCTTCCCATGGTTAGGCTCTGTATATTAGAATAAGTTCCTCTTTTTCATTTAAGCTAGATTGAGTTTTCCTTCCAAAAAAGTCATTACTAACTCAATATTTGATCCAAAGTCTGAGATTGCAAGTAACACACTCCAGAACCATGCCTGGATGGGGAGTAGAGAGAATGAAGTTTCCTCTATCCTGGCTTGTGAAACTGACTCCATCTATACATTAACCAAGTGATTTTCCACCGCCATTGGCATCCAGATGATATGCCCTCATAAAATAACATTTTAGGGGACTTAGAAGCCAAATACAATCAAATTGTTTTGATTAGATTTCTACATAGTAGAAAAGAGTCCAATTAAATTCCAGAGTTCCTTTGGCTGAAAGTAGAGAGAAAGAAAAACAGATTGATGTCCTGAAATTATTGATATCCAAATTAATTACATTTATAATAATTATAATAATAAAGACAGCATATATGCTTGATTCATGGGAGCCAAATCATTTACATACACTGTCTTATTTAGTTTTCACAAAAATTCTAAAGAGATAGATTCTTTTATCATTTCTTTTATACATCTGAGTAAACTGAGGTGTAGAGTGTTAGGAAATGGGCTCAGAGTGTTAGAGATTGATTTTATTCCAGTTCTGATTTATTCAACAACTACTACACTTTTAACCATTGTGCTATATTGGACATGATCAAGAAATTAACCATGTGCTTTGCTGAACTAAAGTGGCTAAATTCTCTGCTTCTATTTGTGCTTGTGGCACAGGCTGATTCCTGACTGAAAATGAGTGAAATTCTAGAAATATGCATGGGAATGGTTATGAAAATTGGTGGAACCATGAAACAATAGACCCCAAATACTTTCTGTAACTCTGCTGAACTCTCCATGTAGAATGTAGACATTAACCCACATTCTGTAATTAAGGCACATTCTACCACTCTGCCTTGCCACTCTACAAGACTATTTTGAAACGTCAACTCTGTTCTAGCTAATTGTTTTCCATACACATTTCTACACTAAAGTTATTATGAATCACTAAAAGAAGCTTCCAAGTACTGTGTTTTTTTTATCCCATTAAGAAAAACCCAAAATGTTGAAAGTTGCTAAGAGAGTAGATCTGAAAAGTTCTCATCACAAGAAAAAAGATTAACTATGTGAGGTGACTGATGTTAACTAAACGTACTGTGGTAATCACTTTATAATGTACACATGTATAAAATCATTGTGTTTTATAACTTGGATTAATATAATATGTCAATCATATCTCAATAAAACTGGGAAAAAAACAAATATTATTAAACATGGACTTTGCTTGATACAAACCAAGAGAACAGAGAATTTTGGTTATTCAGGCTATTCCTAAGCTAGTTTATGAGTACAAAGGACAGCAATACAAGCTAGAAGCTACCTGCTACAAACCCCTTAGTGTTACTGACCTCTTCACTGACACTGGAAAGACTGGGTAAGGAATAATTTTATCAGTTGTCAGTACCCAGAGCAACCAGATTTGCTGACCAACAAAATCATCCCCCCAAACAAACAGGTGTGTCAACACAATGAGGCCCATGAATGTCACAGGCTCTATCACTTATCTCATTATATCTCCCTGTAGAATGTAAACATCTCAACCAATGATCAGTATGTGTTGCTGTTCTATCAGTTTTATTCATTCCAGCTTTTGAAATGGAAATTGTTATTGCAGTTTGGCTGTTCTCCCTTCCCTTGTATTTTGTATACAAGGCACAATGAATATCTGGATATCAAGGCACAGTTTATCAAATTTCTAAAAATTTACTAAGCAAAGAAAAATTAATCTGAAAAGATTGTTATAAAACAGATACCCTTCATAACCTATATCCTATGTTAATAGGTTTATGGTATAGGACCTGTGTGTATGTGTGTGTATTGCACACTAAAGTTTAAATACTCATTTAAATGATTATGGTAGATAGACAGTGAGTAGTTCTCAGCAGGATCAGTTTTAGTTCACATCAGGGAAGAAAATAAAAGTTCTAGAAACAGGAGAAAATAACCATGTTTGAATGCAGAAAGTTGTATGTATTTTCCAGCAGTCAAGAGTTTATTGGTGTAATAGAAATAGTGAATATATCACTATTATATTTACTATTTATGTCACTATATTGCTAGATCTAATTGTTAATCCCAAGCAACATTTTACTCAACTGATTGTGCCCTTCCCTTGAAATTTTCTTTTTTCTTTTTTTTTGCTTGACTTTCAGATCGGCACAGTTCCTTGGTTTTCTTTTTTTTTTTTTCCCCACTAGTCAATCCTTCTCAATCTCCCTATTATTTTGAGTACTGTATCTCCTCTACTTTGAGCACTCTGACAATAAGGCTTACAGTATATGACTCAATCCCACAAGCCATGGATGGTTAAGCGTTCAGTCCTACTCCCAAGAATTTAGAATGCATTCTTTTTTTTTTTTTTTTTTTTATCTTTTTGCGGTACGCGGGCCTCTCGCTGTTGTGGCCTCTCCCACTGCGGAGCACAGGCTCCGGACGCTCAGGCTCAGCGGCCATGGCTCAGGGGCCCAGCCGCTCCGCAGCATGCGGGATCCTCCCGGATCGGGGCACGAACCCGCGTCCCCTGCGTCGGCAGGTGGACTCTCAACCACTGTGCCACCAGTGAAGCCCTAGAATTCATTCTTAAGTGATCACTCTCTGCTAGTTGTTTATCAGAACTAAATCTTCACATTTGGGGCCACATTTGGCAATATGTTTTTGACAGGCAGAATTTTGAGACGGCCACAACGATTCCCATTCTCTGATGTATACACATTGTATAATCTCACTAAGGCTCAGTTCTTGGACTTCATTCCTCTTTCTACCTACACACACTTTGTGATCACTTCCTGTCTCAAGGCTTTAGATATCATCGACATGACTATTTTTCTGAAATATATATCTTCATCTCAAATCTCTCTCTGAATTCCATTCTTGTACATGCCTCCTTCACATTTCCACTTAGATAGCTAATAAACATCTCAGATTTAATGTATAAAATATAAGACTTCTGATATCCCCATAGGCTTCACCATCTCAATACATGGAAATCTTTTTTTCCAGTTGTTCAGACCTTAAACTTTAGTGTCATTTTTAACTTTACTCTTTGTCTTACATATACAAAAAACTATGCAGAAATCTACTTGGTTTTTCCTTCAAAATAGATCTGTAACCTGGTCACTTTTCATCACTACTATAGCTACCATCTTGTTCTAAGCCACCATCATCTCTCAGCTGGCACCTGCAATAGTTCTGAACTGGTGTCCTTTCTTCATCCTTTACCCACTTAGACCCTCCTTTTCCAAAGTAAAACTCAAAGTCTTATAAATCTCCAGCAACATGGTCTGGTTTCCCATTACCTCTTTGATTTTACTTCATATTACTCACTCCTAAATCATTCCTATCCAGCCACACTGGTCTGTTTGCTCTTTCTTGAACATGTTAAATATGTTTCCTCTTTAAAGCCTTTAACTGAACCATTTCCTTTCCTTGGAATGTTTCTCCAGATAATCTCATGGACTACTTCTTCACCTCCTTCAAGTCTTTACTTAAATGTCATCCTCTCATTGGAGTTTATCCTGACAATTCACTACATTCAAATACAATCATATTTAAACATTCCATTGCCTTATCCTATTTTTCCATTGCTCTCACTGATTTCTAAACTACAATATATTTTATGTATGTGTACATACATTATTTATTATCTGTCTTTATTCACTCGACTGTAACCTCCACAACATGGACTTTTGTTTGTTTTATTTTGTATCTTCTCTTCAATGACTTTAACAGGGCCTGGCAATAACAAATGTCTGACATATAAATTAAACCATAGATAATTTTCTTTTAAATTCTTCTATACAGGAAAAATTCTGTATTGTTCAAAGTGAGAAAAATAAAAACCATTCTAAGCATTCCAAACAAATGTGTCTTAATACATGGAATTAGTTTATAGGTGACAGAAGGACTGAGGACCCAAAGAAGGGATGGTGGGACAACTTAGGAATTACAACAGCAGGAAGACCAAGAGACAAATAGAAGAGGTAGTGTTATGAGATTCCAGAAGCTGATCTCTCTAAAGTGAGCTAGAACCACATTGAAAGCAACAGCTTATAAGAACTGGGACTACAGAAGCTGGAGCCCTGGAGGAGGAGCCGTCAGTGCTGGAGACACCCTCCAAAGCAGAGCAAGAGAGGGAGAAATACTATGGTTCTCTCTTTTTCCCACTTCCCAGCCTTTCAGTGAGAACTTACTATTGGCAGAAATTGCCTAAAGAAAGTTTGCAGGGGAGTCTGGGAAATGAAGTTCTCTGCATTAGTGAACACAGCAGGGAAGTGCTAAGAATGTATCTTAGAGAAAACAGGCTGCAGCAGCCATGGAAGTACACCTGTCAGATCACTGATTGCAGGGAACATAATTAATTGGTGAAGAACTCCAGCTTTTGTGCTTCTGAAATAACTATACCTTCATGAGCTGTTCCCAACAAATGTCAGCTGGTGGCAGAATTACTATGTCAGACCCATTCCTGAGAGATGAGCAGCCCCCTTGATGGTGACTTTGGCTTATGGGCACTTTGACAAAATTTTCTTAGAACTGAAACACAGTCTAAGACTTTTGCTATTCATTGATTCTTTCCTCTTCCTTTTTCCCACAGTGGTTAGAACCTACATCATGGTCCAACTGGCTCTTCCAGTCTCCTTGGGCTCATTCCGCATTTTTCCTTATGGTGTTTCCCAATAAATCTCTTGCATATTAAATTCCATTTTTTATGTCTGCTTCTCAGAAGACTCAAAATAACACTCAGGCAAAGATACAAACAAATACATTTAAAAGACATGCAGGGCTTCCCTGGTGGTGCAGTGGTTGAGAGTCCACCTGCCAATGCAGGGGACACGGGTTCGTGCCCCGGTCCGGGAGGATCCCACATGCCGCGGAGTGGCTGGGCCCATGAGCCATGGCTGCTGAGCCTGCGCGTCCGGAGCCTGTGCTCCGCAACAGGAGAGGCCACAACGGTGTGAGGTCAGCATACCGCAAAAATAAAATAAAATAAAATAAAAGACATGCAGCAAACTAGAAGTAACATAAAATCAAACCAAAGATGTTAAATGAAAAATAACCCTACAAATATGGAGAAAGAATATAAACAGTGAGTTCACAGAAAATGAAATACAAAATGACCAAAAATGATGCAAAATATTTAATTTTTCTAACCATTAGGAAATAGCACCCACATTTATAATGAGATATTTTTGACTAGTCAAAAAATAGAAAACATTGATAATAAACATGAGAATAGTTTAGCCACTTTTTTATATGGCTCATAGAAGTATTAATTGTTATAATCCTTCTCTATGCAAATTTGTCAATAACTACTGTATTAGTTTGAAAGAGCTGCCATAACAAAGAACTGCAGACTGGGTGGCTAAACAAAAAAAATATATATTTTTTCATATTTCTGGAGACTAGGATTCTATGATCTAAATGTAGGCAGGTTTTCTTCTGAGGCTTCTCTCCTTGGCAGGCAGATGGACAACTTCTCACTATGTCCTCACGTGGCTGTCCCTCAGTCTGGTGTTGCCTGTATCCCAATCTCCTCTTCCTATAAGGAACCATTCATATTGGATTAAAGCCCCACCCATAGGATCTCAGTTTTCCTTAATTATCCGTTTATAGGCCCTATCTCCAAATAAACTCACATTCTGAGGTACTGGGGGTTGACTTTAATATAAGAATTTGGGGGACAAAATTAATCCCATAACAACTATCAAATTTAGGCCATACTCTTTAACTCAGGGACTCCATGGGAATACAGTTTGTAGCTCCCTTCCTTAGGGAATGAACCCTTCCTCTAAACCATAGCAATCTTTTCTATCTGCGCTATTTCAGGGAGGGGGTGTCCCCATGCTCTCTTTCAGTCTTCGTGACTCAAGTCTGAAGACCAGAATATGCCACCTTCTTACCCACAATGATTGCTTCCCATTCATAACCTTATATGTCCCCTGGACACACATGACTCAGACTGGACTAATCAGTGTCATTACTGGTTCTTTCCAAAATAGTTTGGAAATTTACTCTTTTTTCTTGGATGTTGGCTTGGACAGCTGGATACAGTCTTCCCACCATTGTGAAGGAATCTATCTCAGAATAACACCAAATAGAGAAAAGCAGAGAGATGGATGGACAGATGCCTGATGACATTGTTTAACCTGTAACTCTAACAGTTCTTGAATTACATGAACCTTTTGGTTTCCCAATTACACTAGTCTACAAATTGTTTTTGTTACTGAGCTATTTTAATTGCATTTTTGTCATGTGCAACCAGCATCCTAACTAATACACATGTACTCAAAGTTTTAATTCCAAAAATGTTCACTGGAATATTGTTTTCAAAGTTAAAAAATGTTAATGATTTGAATTCCTTTAATTCCTGGATTATTTAATAAATTGTGTTATACCTAGACTGTGGAATGTTTGCGTCTATAGCAGTGACATGTAAAAACAATAATATATTTATTAAATAAAGAAAGCAATTGTCAAATAAAAGCATAATCCTACTCATATGTGTATAAATGTATATGTAAATATATAAAGTATGGATATAGTGGTTATTATGGCAGAAGGAATGGGATTGGAGTTAGTTTGGAGATGAAGTAAGAATTTCATCATTTATTACTTATGCTTGCATTTTTTTCTCTTTCTTTTTTTTCATTTAACATATACTCCCATAATACTTTTTAAATGATACTTTTAAACTTCTGAATTACTCCAGCTCACACTGCCAGTGTATTCAGCTGGTGTGTAAGAGATGCTTATAGATACATGTATTTAAGGTCATAGTAGGCGGAATGATGCCCCTGCCCCCACCAAGATGGCCACTCCCTAGTCCAAGGAACCTGGGAATATGTTACCTAACATGGAAAATGGGACTTTGCAGATTTGATTAACGTTAACGACAACAAGATGGGAAGATTAGCTTGGATTATCTAAGTTGGCTCACTATAATAACATGGGTTCTTAAAAGCAGAGAACCTTTCCCACCCACAGAGAGAAGGCAGCATGATTAAAACTCCACACACTATTGCTGGATTTGAAGAAAAGGAAGGGGACATGAGCTGAGGAATTCGTATGATATCTAGAAACTGGTAAGAAAAGAAAACAGATTATTCCCTAAAGCCCCCAGAAAAGAATGCAGCCTTGCAACCTGAAAACATTTTGATTTTTGCCAAGTCAGACCAGTGTTGGATTTCTCACCTACAGAAACATAAGCTAATAAAGCTGAATTAGTAAAGCCAAGTTTGTGGTTCTTACTACAGAAGAAGTTTTACAGAATTTACTATAAATGATATTAAAACTGCAGTAATTATCTTGACAGCAGCATCATTTTGTTCGTTCTCTATTTTATGCCTCTTCTGTATGCCCAGGCCCTCCCTATATCTCATTATTATAGAAAATCAGTGTCTACAGAAAAGCAAGATGGGCTCTGTTCAGTGTGCAGATGAACATAAACACATCATGAATGTTGGAGTATATGCTTCACCTTGGATCTTAAAGTAATTAAATAACTTACATGCTTGAACTTCAAATTGTAGAACAGTTCATCAATAGGCAGTCAAATAGGAAAATGACCTAGATTTAAAAATGGAACAAGGCCCAGATGGATTCACTGAAAGGCTGCAGTTCTCCTCTAAAAGTGCAGACACAGATTGTTAATTAGATATAAGGGAGCCATTCAACAGAAATCAAAACTGCAAAAAATAGTTTCATCCCAATTCTCTTGTGAGCAGGAAATTGTTCTTTAAGTAACTAAAGTAACATGAGCTTAGGGAGGAGAAAATTAATTTTGCAGCTGCATTTATAATGAATATAACATTGAAAAGAACAGAAACAAACCAATGGCAGACAACTTTATAACACTTTGAGATCATAAGATTGAAGAATGCCTACATAGTGACATATCCGTTAAAATCTCATTTATAGATATATTAATTAGATGAAGCAGGTAAGAAAGATTAGAAAAAGATGAAAGATAAGGCTTCCCTTTTATAGTGAGAGTGTTCAAGTAAAGGATATTTGTTGTGATTGTAATAATGATAATAATGAAGACTACTGCCTACATCCTCAGATACCACATGATCAGTGTACACAAAATTAAGAAATCACACATCTTAATTACTGTTGGAAAAGGAAGCATAATTATCAAATTAAATACTGAAAATATATTCATGATACAAGCGGTTGATTTTCTGCTATTTTGCTTTAAACTGTAGTATATAATTTGAACATAAAAGAGCTTGACTCTATCGTTAGTTACCACTATAAGATATTACTGTGTATGTTAATAGTTCCTAATTATTATTTATTTACTATTTCATTACATATCATGGAGCTTCAGAAATTCTATTACTTATTAGCCTTTTGAAATTCCAAGAAATCACACTCGTTGTCTTCAATGAGCTCAAAGACAAATTTTAGCTTTTCTTTCTGCTCCACATCTTTTCCAGTCTTTCTTTCTTATCTTACGTACATAATCTCAACCACTTCCTGTATAATTGTACTCTTCTTTTTCAGAGCTTGGTTGTCTGCTCTCTTCTCCTTCTCCTCCCTCCCCTGTTCCTTCTCCTCTTCTCTTCCTCCCCTTCTGAGTTTGAGCATCTACTACATGTTAGATACTATGCTAAGCATGGAGGATATGCAGATGAATAATAACCTCAATGAGCTAACATTCTTTGCCAAGACAGGCTAATAAAACCAGAAATTATAATGGAAGGTTGAAAGTATCATAAGAGAAAATGCTATGGGAACACAGAAAAGAGACAGAATACCTATGGGAGTCAAGTAAAGCTTGCCAAAAGGGATGATGCTTGAATTGGGGTTTAATCAACAATAAGGTATATATGTTACTCCCAAATTCTTAATTTATCCCTCCCCCCACCTTTCCTGCTATATGTAAAATAGATAAACAACAAGGACTTACTGTATAGCACAGGGAACTATACTCAAAATTTTATAATAACCTATATGGGGAAAGAATCTGAAAATATATATAAAACTGAATCACTTTGCTGTATACCTGAAACTACTGGAAGTCCCAAGATAAATGCTATGGATTGAAAGGAGAATGGGAGGTCTGGAAGGGGAGGGTAGTTCAGGAAAAGAGAATGAGAGGGAACAATTAGGGAAGTAATAACATGAGCAAACATGGAAACTAAGATAAGAGAGCATATCAGTAAGGAGGAAATTTTAAGAGTGGCAAATGCTTTAAGATACCACATAGAATCAAGAATGAAATATGTTCATTGTATATACGGACACGGAGGTCACTGGTCAAAGTGCCTTTTTGTGGATTTTATATAGTGTGTGTGTGTATCCATAAACACTTTATAATTAATTTAACTTTAATTTAAAATAAACTCAATTTATACTATAAGGTTCTAATACTAGTTTTGAGTTTATTCCTCAATAAGAAATTATAAAAATAATCTACCTTAATATTTTCAATTTTGAACTGACTTCTTTTGTTTTTACATTTGATCTCAGGTTCACAAAATTAAATAGACCATTACTTTCAGAATTAGAATACTGCTTTTTTCCCAAGTAGAATCCCTATATATTTCTTTATTTTCTTGTTTATCTTTCTTTGTCTCATTTTCCCTCCCCCCATTCTTACCAAAAACTTACAGATATCTAAGTTTGTCTTAAAACTATTTATAAATCCTTTATTAAAAAAGAATGTTCTTCATGATCTCATGTCTATAAAATTACATTAATGGCACTATAATTGTGTTTCATTTTATGTCTTAATATTGGCCTTTAACACATCTTCAGATCCATGTTGATATCTGTAGACATAATTTATTTTAACTGCCGTAAGATATGCCATTGTTTCTTTATAACTCATTTTATTTATTCATTAATTTACTGCTGAACACTTAGGTTGTTTTCTTCTCTTTGCTATTACAAAATACATACACAAACACATGCACACATACACATACAGAGTCATGAACATTCTCATATGTGTCTTTCTATTTACTTGGCTGAAGTTTTGCTAGGCTGTGTAAATATTGGGGTATAGAGTTTCTGGCTTGTAGAATATGTATAATTTAAGGTTCACTAAATACTTGCAAAATTATTTCCAGAATGGCTGCATTCATTTGTATAATCTTTCTTATGCTAGAGCCTAAGGACTTTTATTATAATTTGGAGAATAATTGTATGTTTTATATTCACAATTTCCCATGATTTACGTTTAGTTTCAAGTCTTTCTTAAAAGATTTCTCAGTAGATGTGTTACCATGGATATGCTCTGAAAAAAAAATCAGATTTCATACACACAATTCTTTTTATTTAGTCCTTTGAGCTATCTCTTTTATTTTACATATGTATTTATTAGCATAAGTGTGTATCATTTATTTTACTTTTAGACATCTTATCTCTTTTATCTAAACATTTTGTGTTCTGCTCAGGACTACTGTATGTCATGCAGTTAGAGGAAGTGTTTATTATGGTGTTCTCTGGAAATAGATTGGAGAAAAGAACATGTGTGTTCTTGAAATGCAGGGGAAAAGACTGGTGGATGTTTTAACTGAACTTTATTTTTTTTTTTTTTTTTTGGTTGTAAGCTCTCACTTAGAAGGAGAAAAGGTACAAAACATACCATTAAGCTTTTGATTCTAGAACACACTCTTTGTATTGTCTGCTGAGAAATCATTCTTATACTAAGGAATAGTCTGAGATTGATTTACTTTCACTACCAAATTTACCCATCTACAACCGAACAACAATAAAAACAACGTACCCACAGATGGAAAACTGAGTTGATCTACATTAGTTTCATGAGCTTCAGATAAATATTTGTTACATTAAAGTATCTCTTTTTTATCTCTCAGGGGTGAAAATGTTTTTCCAATTGTTTCCCCCAAATTTCAGCAGTATGAAGTAAAGCATAAAAGACATAAGGTTAAGATGCAGAAAGGAAGATTTTGTTCAATTTTCCCTCCCAGGTCTTATTGAAATTACTCATAGAATATTCAAATTTGAAAAAAAAGAATCCTGCAACTCTGCTAAAAATTAGGGAAGGGTGTCATTTATATATAGGTATAAGGAATTAGTACTAAATACAGTGCATATTGAACTAGACTTGAAGAACTCACCAAGGATACCTTATACGTGCTTATTCTCCTAAGAAACGGTAGCATTCCAGGGAAGCTATGAGAGAATACCTAAGCAGAAGACCATTAAAAATTTCTGATCTGTAGTGGGATATGGAGAAAAGGGAAGCATTGAATTGAGATATGGAATCAAGGGAGCTTATGATTTGGCTTCATTTTTTCTTCTAAATCAATGTAGTATTCAAAAACAGTGGTTATGACTATATATCCTTTGGTCAGTGGCTAAAATAAACAGAAAGACAGTCGGACGTAGAGCTGGTAACAGGTCTGGCTGGAGGCAGTAACAAAAAGGACGTGCCACAGGGTTGCCTAGTGGCAACAGGGTCTGCCCAAACAGAAAGGTGGACATAACCCTGAGCACCTTTGCTGAGGTTCACTCTTCCCAGAGAAGGAAAGATATAAGGTTCTTCTGTTAGGTTACTCTAGGTTTTCACCTCAGGTAGCTTGACCTTTGAATTGATAATACAATTTTATATCAACCACCTCTCCAGCTAACATTTCTGTTTTGGATGGATCTGGGTGAGGCTTATCTAGTAAGATGAGAAAGAGCAGTCTTTGGCTCTGACAGATGATTTAATGACATAAACACGAAGTAGAAATTATATTTAGGATAACATCTGCCACATCATGTGAAATTAAGATATTTTTGCTTTCTCCTTGTTGTAGGTTTTGTATAAGTCTGGATATAGAAACTTATTTTTAAAGCCTAAAGAATAAATTACTGGGGGAGTGGGTTCAAAATTCCTTGACTTTTTGATATAAGTTAATTCAAATGATGTCTAAAACATGGTTCAAGAATAACAGATTAGCCTATTTGCCACACCAATAGGAAAAACTTACACACTAACTTTATAAATTCCCTGGAATCAATCAGATCCAAACATCCTTTTTTGGGGGGAATTTTTTAAAAAGATCTTTGACTTTATTGGCAGTAGTTCTGGAAGTTCAGAGTGACATGATACATTGGAACATTTCCTCTGGGGCCCAGGAAAAGATATATTCATGTCTGGTTCTGTGTGATATAAGCCCATAAACTGAATGTGTGTCATTCTTCCTTGCTAGTAGAGACTGGCTTTTATCTTAGAGGTTAAAAATGCTGAATACACACCTTCTTCTGTCTTCTTTGTTGCTAAAGCAGGTAGTGGGACCAAATCCTGACCAGTGGAACACTGCTGGGCAACTTTTGGGAAATGTTTTCCTACACAATAAAGAGATATTCACCAAAGTGCCCCCTTTCCTCATGGTAAGCCATAATCGTTCCTACGTGTGATGCTCACAACTGTTGTAGTGATCTTATGTCTCAAAAGGGAGAGATCTCCAGCACACTGAAGATTGCAGAGCAACTGTATGCTTGATATATGATTGAGCATCTGTACACCTCTGGAAATTCTCTGCTCTGATCTTTTTGTTATATGATATAAGACATAACTCTTTATATGCCTGTTTTATGGTCTCTGATGATTCCCTGCCCTGATTTCACACTGGAAAAGACGAAGAATTGTTCTAGTTTTCAATATCTTCCAAATGCATCTTCAATGTAATCCCAAATGTCCTGTTCATCAGTTACTGGTTTCATAGTTTTGATTTCTCGATTCTGTCATCAGAAGTAGGGAGTTTACATATATATTAAATTATATATATATATTATATAAATAAAATACTATAAAATAATTTATATTTTTTCTGATATTAGAATTCCATATATATGGAAAAATATAATACAAATTGTAAATTTTAAAAAAGGAGATGGAAGAATATTAACATATAAACATTTATATTACAGCTCATGTTTTGTTTAACTCAAATTTAGTCTTACGTTTTTAGAGCTATAAACCTGGAAAATTTCCTCAATTATAGCCTGGTAAAAATCAGGGTAAACTATTCCACTGTAGGTTTTCAGAACGGCAAGTATCAAAGTTTCATGAACGTATATGTGGTAAACATTTGAAACAGAGCTCTGTATCACTATGTTTGTGATGCAGATTCTAACAGCAATATACCAGGGGATGAGAAGAAGCAGGTGAACTTTTCCACTTGGTGCAAATGATATCTCTGAATAGATCTTTCTAGTCTTAATATTATTAAACAGAGAAGAAAAGGCTAAATCTTTTAGCCTGTGAAAAGATTCCACAATGGCAAAAAAGAAAAAGAAATATGGTTATACCATTCAAGAATAAAAAAAGGAAGCTTTGAAAAAAATCTTGCTCTAAGACAAAAGAATAAATGTTAGACTATATCTGTGTTTTCAACATAATTCAATATAACTTGGATTCTCTGTAAGAAGAGATGAAATGTGGAATAAATGACATGACAAAAGTTCTGGCTGAGAGTTAGACTGAAATAAAACAGAGATGGATGAGATAGGGAAATATTGAAATTAAATTAAATGTAGCATCAGGGAGAAAAATCTCTTTAGGAAAAGGAAATAACAGAGAGTATGAATAACACTAGGGAGACCTCAGAGCACTGTGGAATGGAAGCTATAGTAAAAAATACAATAGATGAAAGTGAAAGCATGTCACATGTCTGCAGACTGAAAGTGTTCAACAGGGCTCCAGGGAAGATTAATGGAAGCATACAAATGTCTACATAAATTATGGTGACCTTGTGTAAATTAAAAAAAAAATACAGAAATAGTTTTACAAAAATCTAAGCAGAAAGTTTTAAAAATGAAAAGGGAGAAAACTGTAGGATATCAGTTTACCACAAGAAAGAAAATTAGGGCTTCTTTTAATATTCTCACCTATAATATTAAATGAAGGAAGATATGAAAACTATAATTCATCTACACAGTTTTGAGGAAGATATTTGTGACACAAGACTTTCATTCCCTGACTACTTCTCAAGTGAATACAAGGAATGAAAGAGTATTAAGCCCTATCATTCTTGTATCCAACTTCAGTATATATATATATATATATATATATTCCATTTATTTATTCCAAATGGAATAAAGACCTAAATGTAAGACTGGATACTATAAAAGTCTTAGAGGAGGAAGGGGTGCCTTCAAGATGGTGAAGGAGTAAGACGTGGAGATCACCTTCCTCCCTACAAATACATCAGAAATACAACTACATGTGGAACAACAACTACAGAACACCTACTGAATGGTGGCAGAAGATCTCAGACTTCCCAAAAGGCAAGAGACTCCCCACATACCTGGGTAAGGCAAAGAAAAAAGGAAAAACAGAGACAAAAGAATAGGGACAGGACCTGCACCTCAGGGAGGGAGCTATGAAGGAGGAAAAGTTTCCACACACTAGGAAGCCCCTTCACTGGTGGAGATGGGGGTGAGTGGGGGGAAAGCTTCGGAGTCATGGAGGAGAGCACAGCAACATGGATGCAGAGGGCAACACGGAGAGATTCCCACACAAAGAATTGGTGCTGACCAGCACTCACCAGCCTGAGAGGCTTGTCTGCGCACCCACTGGGATGGGTGGGGGCTGGGAGCTGAGGCTCGGCTTGGGAGGTCAGATCTCAGGGAGAGGACTGGGGTTGGCTGCGTGAACAGAGCCTGAAGTGGCTGGTGCACCACAGCTAGCCAGGAGGGACTCTGGGAAAAACTCTGGACCTGCCTAAGAGTCAGGAGACCATTATTTCAGGGTGCACAAGGAGAGGGGATCAGAGCACCACCTAAACGAGCTCCAGAGATGGGCGCAAGCCATGGCTATGAGCACGGAACACAGAGACAGGCATGAAATGCTAAGTCTGATGCTACAGCCACCAAACATCCTGTGTGCAAGCAGAAGTCACTATTCATACTACCCCACCTCCCCGGGAGCCATTACAGCCCACCATGGCCACGGTCCCACTATCCAGAGAAAACTTCTCCAGGGGAACACACGGTGCACTTCAGGGTGTTGCAATGTCACACAGGCCTCTGCCACTACAGCCTTGCCCCACATTCCATACCGATTCCTCCCCTAGGCCTGAATGAGCCAGAGCACCCTATTCAGCTACTAATTTAACGCCTTCTTTTCTGAGCAAAGAACAGATGCCCTCAGGTGACTTACACACAGAGGCAGGGTCAAATCCAAAGCTGAACCCCAGGAGCTCTGTGAACAAAGAAGAGAAAGGGAAATTTCTCCCAGCAGCCTCAGAAGCAGTGGATTAAATCTCCATAACCAACTTTATGTACACTGTATCTGTGGAATACCTGAATACACAACGAATCATCCCAAAATTGAGGTGGTGGACTTTGGGAGCAACTGTAGACTTGCGGTTTGCTTTCTGCATCTAATTTGTTTCTGGTTTTATGTTTATCTTAGTTTAGTATTTAGAGCTTATTATCATTGGGAGATTTGTTTATTGATTTGGTTGCTCTCGTCCGTTTTTTATTTTATTTATATAAATATATATATTTCCATTTTCTCTTTTTGTGAGTGTGTATGTGTATGCTTCTTTGTGTAATTTTGTCTGTATAGCTTTGTCTTTGTCATTTGTCCTGTGGTTCTGACTGCCCATTTTGTTTGTTTGTTTGTCTTAGTATCATTTTTAGCACTTGTTACCATTGGTGGATTTGTTTTTTAGTTTGGCTGCTCTCTTCTTTCGTTCTCTTTTTCTTTTTTTTAATTACTTTTTGTTTTCTTTTTAATAATTTTTTTCTATTTTAAAACCTATTTTATTTAATTTTATTTATTTATTCTTCTTTATTTCTTTCTTTTTTATTTTTTTCTTCTCTTTTCTTCTGAACTGTGTGGCTGACAGGGTCTTGGTGCTCTGGCTGGGTGTCAGGCATGAGCTTCTGAGGTGGGAGAGCCTAGTTCAGGACATTGGTCCACCAGAGATCCCCCAGCACCACGTAATATCAAACAGCAAAAGCTGTCCCAGAGATATCCATGTCAATGTTAAGACCCAGCTCCACTCAATGACCAGCAATCTACAGTGCTAGACACCGTATGCCAAACAACTAACAAGACAGGAGCACAGCCCCACCCATTAGCAGAGAGGCTGCCTAAAATTATAAGTTCACAGACACCCCAAAACACACCACCAGACATGGTCCTGCTCACCAGAAAAACAAGATCCAGCCACATCCAACAGAACACAGGCACCAGTCCCCTCCATCAGGAAGGCAACACAAACCACTGAACCAGCCTTAGCCACTGGGACCAGACACTAAAAAAAATGGGAACTACAAACCTGGAGCATGTGAAAAGGAGACACAAAACACAGTAAGTTAAGCAAAATGAGAACACAGAGAAACATACAGCAGATGAAGGAGCAAGGTAAAAACCCACCAGACCAAACAAATGAAGAGGAAATAGGCAGTCTACCTGAAAAAGAATTCAGAGTAATGATAGTAAAGATGACCCAAATCCTGGAAATAGAATGAAAAAAATACAAGAAACATTTAACAAGGAACTAGAAGAACTAAAGAGCAAACAAACAATGATGAACAACACAATAAATGAAATTAAAAATACTCTAGAAGGAATCAAGAGCAGAATAACTGAGGCAGAAGAACAGATGAGTGCCCTGGAAGATAAAATAGTGGAAATAACTACTGCATAGCAGAATAAAGAAAAAAGAATGAAAAGAATTGAGGACAGGCTCAGAGACCTCTGGGACAACATTAAACACAACAACTTTCGAATTATAGGGGTCCCAGAAGAAGAAGAGATAAAGAAAGGAACTGAGAAAATATTTGAAGAGATTAGAGTTGAAAACTTCCCTAATATGGGAAAGGAAACATTCAATAAGTCCAGGAAGCACAGAGAGTCCCATACAGGATAAATCCAAGGAGAAACACACCAAGACACATATTAATGAAACTATCAAAAATTAAGTACAAAGAAAAAATATTAAAAGCAGCAAGGGAAAAGCAACAAATAACATACAATGGAACCACAATAAGGTTAACAGTTGATCTTTCAGCAGAAACTCTGCAAGGCAGAAGGGAGTGGCAGGACATATTTAAAGTGATGAAAGGGAAAAACTTACAACCAAGATTACTCTACCCAGCAGGGATCTCATTCAGATTTGATGGAGAAATTAAAACCTTTACAGACAAACAAAAGCTAAGAGAATTCAGCACCACCAAACCAGCTCTACAACAAATGCTAAAGGAACTTCTCTAGGCAGGAAACACAAGAGAAGGAAAACATTTACAATAACAAACCCAGACCAATTAAGAAAATGGTAATAGGAATGTACATATCAATAACTATCTTAAATGTAAAATGATTAAATGCTCCAACCAAAGAACAGTGGCTGGCTGAATGGATACAAAAACAAGACCCATACATATGCTGTCTACACAAGACCCACTTCAGACCTAGGGACACATAACAGACTGAAAGTGAGGGGATGGAAAAAGATATTCCATGAAATGAAAATCAAAAGAAAGCTGGAGTAGTAATTCCCATATCAGACAAAATAGACTTTAAAACAAAGAATATTACAAGAGACAAAGAAGGACACTACATAATGATCAAGGGATAAATCCAAGAAGAAGATATAACAATTATAACTATTTATGCACCCAACATAGGAGCACCTCAATACACAAGGCAAATGCTAACAGCCATATTAGGGGAAACTGACAGTAACACAATCATAGTAGGAGATTTTAACACCCCACTTTCACCAATGGACAAATCATCCAAAATGAAAATAAATAAGGAAACACAAGCTTTTAATGATACATTAAACAAGATGGACTTAATTGATATTTATAGGACATTCCATCACAAAACATCAGATTACACTTTCTTCTCAAGTGCTCATGGAACATTCTCAAGGATAGATCATATCTTGGGTCTCAAATCAAGCCTTGGTAATTTAAGAAAATTGAAATAGTATCAAGTAACTTTTCCAATCACAATGCTATGAGATTAGATATCAATTACAAAAAATATCTGTAAAAAAACACAAACACATGGAGGCTAAACAATACACTACTAAATAACCAAGAGATAACTGAAGAAATCAAAGAGGAAATCAAAAAATACCTAGAAACAAATGACAATGAAAACACGATGACACAAAACCTATGGGATGCAGCAAAAGCAGTTCTAAGAGGGAAGTTTATAGCAATACAATCCCACCTCAAGAAACAAGAAACAACTCAAATAAACAACATAACCTTACACGTAAAGCAATTAGAGAAAAAAGAACCAAAAATTCACAAAGTTAGCAGAAGGAAAGAAATCATAAAGATCAGATCAGAAATAAATGAAAAAGAAATGAAGAAAACGATAGCAAAGATCAATAAAACTGAAGCTGGTTCTCTGAGAAGATAAAAAAAATTGATAAACTATTAGCTAGACTCATCAAGAAAAAAAAGGGAGAAGACTTAAATCAATAGAATTAGAGATGGAAAAGGAGAAGTAACAACTGACACTGGAGAAATACAAAGGATCATGAGAGATTACTTCAAGCAACTATATGCCAATAAAACGGACAACCTGGAAGAAATGGACAAATTCTTAGAAGCACAACCTTCTGAGACTGAACCAGGAAGAAATAGAAAATATAAACAGTCCAATCACAAGCACTGAAATTGAGACTGTGATTAAAAATCTTCCAACAAACAAAAGCCCAGGACCAGATGGCTGCACAGGCGAATCCTATCAAACACTTAGAGAACAGCTAACGCCTACCCTCTCAAACTCTTCCAAAATATAGCAGAGAGAGGAACACTCCCAAACTCATTCTACTAGGCCACCATCACCCTGATAGCAAAACCAGAGGAAGATATCACAAAAAAAGAAACCTATAGGCCAATATCATTGATGAATATAGATGCAAAAATCCTCAACAAAGTACTAGCAAACAGAATCCAACAACGTATTAAAAGGATCAGACACCATGACCATGTGGGGTTTATCCTATGAATGCAAGGATTCTTCATTATACAGAAATCAATCAATATGATAAACTATATTAACAAGTTGAAGGAGACAAAACATATGATCATCTCAATAGATGCAGAAAAAGCTTTCAACAAAACTCAACACCAATATATGTTAAAAACCCTCCAGAAAGTAGGCATAGCGGGAACTTACCTCGACATAATAAAGTCCATATATGACAAATGCACAGCCAACATCATTCTCAATGGTGAAAAACTGAAACCATTTCCACTAAGATCAGGAACAAGACAAGGTTGCCCACTGTCACCACTATTATTCAACATAGTTTTGGAAGTTTTAGCCACAGCAATCAGAGAAGAGAAAGAAATAAAAGGAATCCAAATCATAAAAGAAGAAGTAGAACTGTCAGTGTTTGCAGATGACATGATACTATACATAGAGAATCCTAAGGATGATACCAGAAAACTACTAGAGCTAATCAATGAATTTGGTAAAGTAGCAGGATACAAAATTAATTCATAGAAATCTGCATTCCTATACACTAATGATGAAAAATCTGAAAGAGAAATTATGGAAACACTCCCATTTACCATTGCAACAAAAAGAATAAAATACCTAAGAATAAATCTACCTAGGGAGAAAAAAGACCTGTATGCATAAAACTATAAGACACTGATGAAAGAAATTAAAGATGACACAAAGAGATGGAGAGATATACCATGTTCTTGGATTGGAAGAATCAACATTGTGAAAATGACTATCCTACCCAAAGCAATCTATAGATTCAATGCAATCCCTATGAAACTACCAATGGCATTTTTCACAGAACTAGTAGAAAAAATTGCACAATTTGTATGGAAACACAAAAGACCCCACATAGCCAAATCAATCTTGAGAAAGAAAAGCAGAGCTGGAGGAATCAGACTCCTGGACTTCAGATTATACTACAAAGCTACAGTAATCAAGAAATTATGGTACTGGCAGAAAAACAGAAATATAGATCAATGGAACAGGATAGAAAGCCCAGAGATAAACCCATGCACATATGGTCAACTTATCTTTGATAAAGGAGACAAGAATATGCAATGGAGAAAAGACAGCCTCTTCATATGTGGTGTTGGGAAAACTGGACAGCTACACATAAAAGAATGAAGTTAGAGCACTCCCTAACACCATACAGAAAAATAAACTCAAAATGGATTAGAGACCTAAATGTAGGACTGGACAGTATAAAACTCTTAGAGGAAAACACAGGCATAACACTCTATGACATAAATCACAGCAAGATCCTTTTTGACCCACCTCCTGGAGAAATGGAAATAAAAACAAAAATAAATAAATAGAACCTAATGAAACTTAAAGCTTTTTCACAGCAAGGAAACCATAAACAAGATGAAAAGGCAACCTTCAGAATGGGAGAAAATATTTGCAAATGAACAACTGACAAAGAATTAATCTCCAAAATTATAAGCAGCTCATGCAGCTCAATATCAATAAAAAACAACCCAATCCAAATATGGGCAGAAGACCTAAACAGACATATCTCCAAAGAAGATATACAGATTGCCAACAAACACATGAAAGGATGCTGAATATCACTAATCATTAGAGAAATGCAAATCAAAACTAAAATGAGGTATCACCTCACACCAGTCAGAATGGCCATCATAAAAAAATCTACAAACAATAAATGCTGGAGAGGGTGTGAAGAAAAGGGAACCCTCCTACTCTGTTGCTGGGAATGTCAATTGGTGCAGCCATTGTGGCAAAAGTATGGAGGTTTCTCAAAAAACTAAAAATGGAGCTACTTCTTCACTAATTTCTGTGCCTTCATGGGAAATTATTTGTTATCAGTTGATGGAGGAAGAAAAATATCTCAGATCCGGTTTGCAGATGGATATGCTGGCACCAGAAAGAAGTAGTCTAAAATTATATTACAATTTATGCAGGGGTGGCCCTGAAAGACAGTGGTAAATAGGATTTGTTCCAGTGAGAACTACTTCAGGCAGTCTATCTAGCATATCTGATTGTCTGTTTTAAGTGATTGCCAGAGGAACAGATTTTCATGGTTCATGGGCAGTGTCAATGTGATGACTGATTAGGGACTTGAGATAAACAAGATTTGGTGATATGGAAATATTTTTAAAAAGTCATGTAGATTGACTTCTCTAAAAGGGCATTGCTTGGCAGTATAATTTTCCCCTGTTAGTACTCACCAAAAAGTCTACTGAAAATGAGTTTTTCTATAATCAGGTAGACAAAATGACCCATTTTTTTGATGTCTATCATCTTCCTTCCTTATCTGCCTACAAAGTGGCCATGGTGAAAAATTCAAGCTTTTTGAATTCATGGGCTCAATAACAGGGTTCCCCATACCTCAGGATGACCTCATTACTCATATATAAGTATCAAATATGCTAAAATCAAAATCTGCTTTTGCAGAGCCCCTGATGTGGTCCTTCCATAAAGACATCAATCAGGCTCTTAGTGAAAAATTATGGAGGGGAGAGGGAATACAGATTTGATTTCCCTCTCTGTAATGCTTCTGCGGTACTGCTATTAATGGTTTGAGGAAGCCATTTATAATCCTGATATCACAAACTACATTGCTGTAACCAAAGAATATATTTCTTAAAAAACAAACAAACAATAGCAAAAAACAAAACCAAAAAACCCCCCAGTGCTCATGGATCATGAACTTCACTCATCCTATCAAATTTACCATCATCAGAGTCAGCTAGCCTGATATAATTGTGGAATAGTTTATTAAAGATTCAGCTATGGGGACTTCCCTGGTAGTGCAGTGGTTAAGAATCTGCCTGCTGATGCAGGGGACACGGGTTTGAGCTCTGGTCTGGGAAGATCCCACATGCCGTGGAGCACCTAAGACCGTGCGTCATGACTACTGGGCCAGCACTCTAGAGCCCGCGGCAACTGCAACTACTGAGCCCATGTGCCTAGAGCCCGTGCTCCACAACAAGAGAAGCCACCGCAATGAGAATCCCGCGCACCGCAATGAGGAGTAGACCCTGCTCGGCACAACTAGAGAGCCCGCACGCAGCAATGAAGACGCGATGCAGCCAAAATATAAATAAATAAATTTATTTTAAAAAATAGTTTCAGCTATGGAGGCTACTGAAAAAAAAATCCAGTGAAGCTGGGGTACTGTCCTACACAATATAGTATATGGTTTGAAACAATAACAATTATAGTGTTATTTGGAGTGCAGGTGATCCTTCTTACTATATTATTTAACTATTAGCTTGCAAAACCTTTGTTTTCTCTTCCCACAATCTTGGGCTCTTTTTGCCTAGGTTTCTTATATCCTAATGGAGAAAAACTTTCAAAATGGGATACAACGTTGGTCTTCTTGAGTTTAGTTGAGATTGCCAACAGGCTCCTCATGCCCTTGAACTAACAGAACAGAGTGATTGATTCCAAATACCAAGTGGAAATAAGGTTTCTGGTATTCAGTGGAGGCAGGAAAAACTATGAATGGAACCTAAATGCTTTACTGGGCACTCCTTGGTATTTCTATGGTAAGTGGTAGATGTGAATAGAAAAATAGTAATTCAATAAATGCAAAATCATAAAGGACTCAAACCCTTCAAAAATGATTTGTCACACCACCAGAGAATCCTAACCAGCTGAGAAGTTAGCTGTGAGTGATGGAAGATAATGTAGGTAAAAAAGAAAGGAAGTGATAAATATCAACTACAGCCTTTTGGCTACTCACGAAATATGAGCTGCATTACCAGTGTATATTTCTGTTATGCATACATCAAACATTTTATCTATTTGTTTGTATGTATGCTTAAATATCTCCCTTCCTTTCCCATTTAGAATGAGGATTTTTAATGATGTCTAATTTCACTTTCATAGGTCACCAGAAAATCACTAGAAGCCACATACATAACTGATAAGGAAAATGTGTATTACTTAGAATTCCTGGAATTGAGAAGACTACTATAATTGTTGGGATTTTGTGTCTACCCTTTCTTCAGAGACAGTGAGAATGTCTCCAATTTTAATAGGTATTACCTTATACTAATCAAAATCGTAAAGTTTTATGGTTGAAGAATTAAAATTGATGTGAAGTAGAAGATGAAGAAACATGTATTTGGTACGGATATATATTTTAAAAAGCAAGATAATAATAAATTAAAAAATTCTGAAAGTACTTTGCTCTAGAGGGTTGAGGATGGGATAAGAGAGGAAAATATCAGTTTATTCAATAATCCTGGTGATGTTTTAATTCTTCTGTTGGATTTTGGAATTATTAGGATTCATTGTATTACCATGCTTTATAATTTTGATATATAATATATATATTCTATTATATGCATCAAAAATTCACTCTTTGGCTATAACCTCTTATCCTTCCCAGTATTTTTTAACTTATTCTTATATGTCCTTGAAATCATATGAATCATCATTTTCTAGGTCCTTTACTCTCTCCTCATTTGGCTTCCTTCTATCTTCAACTTCTTTATCCAATATATTACATTATTCTTAATTTTACCATATTTTTACCAATATTGTCCATTTTTCTGACTTTAATTTTGCACCAACTGAAGTGATCATTACATGTTGACTCCCCCAAAAAAGAATATAACTCCTCTTCCTGTCTTCCCAATCACAACGAAACATCACCAACCATGTACCCAGTTGCCCACATCATTCTTTTTAATCTTACAATTTCCCCCATCTTCACATTCATAACACTGGTCTAGCTCTCCAACATATCCTGTCTAGATAACTTAGACATTTTTCTAATTCAATGTGCACTTCAAAGTAAAATTTCATGCTTCAAGGTATATTCAAAATGATTTTTCAAAAGTGTGCTTGTAAATTTTCTTACATTCTTTAATGGCACCTTATTGTTTTAAGATAAAATAATTATAATGGAATACTATATAATAATTTAAAATGTCTAAAAAACTATGAAATGATATTGGAAAATACTCAGGCTATATTTGCAATCAAATGCATGTCACGAAGAGTTTATATAGCTTAATTTGAGTTTTGTAAAAATTAATGTTTATGCATATATACATATAAATCATTCTATATCTATCCAGGACTGTTTTTCTTTCTTTCAACATATCTATTACCTCTCTACCCACACATATAAAAGAAAACACTATGGAGAACACCATCCAAATTTTAAGAGTGTCTCTCCCTGAATTAAGGAGTTATGAGCTATTTTTCTTTCTTGTTTACACGTTCCTAAATTTTCCAAATTATCTACGAGTCGTCAGTGCTTTCCATTTTTTTAACAATATGTTTCTATTGACATAATAAGAAAAATCAGTTTAAGAGATAAATAATATATGATGTCCCCTTATAACCTCCTAGTTGATCATGAATTTTCCTACTTTTCTTCAAAAAAAAAATGGAAAAAACAGAGAAATCCTGTTTTTAATCCCTGCTCCTTTGTACGAAGTAAATGTCAGCTAACTTCACTTTGCCAGATGTGAGGCATTTATCCATGAATGTTTGCTCATTTGACAATATTAGCTCTGGCTTAAGTCAAATGTTACTTATAGGGGAAGGGGAAAACATTGGTATTTAAAGCATCCTCACTTATATATGCCATACACACACACATACACACACACACACACACACACACACACACACACACTTTTCTCTGTGTCTGTTCAGATCGTATCCAGTACTTGCTTAGGCTCCAAATAGGATTTTGAGGGTTTTCCTTACAAATTATTCTATATATATCTTACCACCTAATTAGTGGTGATGGTCACCACAGTATGGTAGTATGACCAAACACCAGATTTCGAGAATAGGGTACAATGATCACTACTGAAGAGATTAGGGCACTAGATTTGAAAGTTTTCCCTCTCACATCTCTGTACCGCTCCCAACCTGTCCCATCCAAAAAACTTAAAAAAGTGTCTCATGGACAAATGGAGCTTCCAGAACTCTTTTGATTGGTATACTTTGAAAATGACGTTGCTCCACTGTTTCCACATGTTTTAGCCACCCTTATGCTAAATCCTCTCTTTTGGCACATAGTCAGTCCAAGTACATACTATGTGACAGACACTATTACTGGTCCTGGACAAATCATGCTCAGTAGGCAAGAACCCAAGCCCTCAAGGAGCTCTCTCATTCTACTTTTCCTAAAATAATACCACTGGCATATCTAGAGCAGTAGCTTTATACTCATGCCTGTGAATTCATTATTAAGTCTTGCACTGCATGTGGTTCACGAAGAAAATTTATTTCTCCCTTCTTCCTTGAAGATTTTTAAAGAAAATTTAAGATAGCCAGTCCAAGTTGTTTTTCATGAGAAGAATGAAAATCTACGTTCATGTTGTACCAACTCTTTTCCAAGCTTTAGCATAAATTTCCAAAATAATACTTTAAGATGCATAGTATAAATCATATTTTCACTTGAGAAAGATGCATGCCTATATAGCTCAAGAATTCCTATCACCATAAGGAAAATTTGGGTATCCATCATCTTAATTTATGCTCCTACATACAGCTTTAAGATACTAGAAAGACTGAGGTTGAAATTAAAACTGAAACAGAGGCTTTGTACAGGCAATAGCATTCCATTCACTGGTTGAAAGGGCAATCAAATATGCACTTTGAGGCCATACATACCTGAGTTTGAATATTTTCTTTGTCAATCACTAGTGCTATAACCTCTGATAAGTTATTATATTTTAATTAAACTGGGATAATAATAATCACCTTACAGGATTTTGAGAACATTAAATGAGATCATATATATAAAGTTACTACCATGTAAAAAGGAAAGAACTCAATAAATGGTAGTTTCTCTTTGTTTCTATAAATAGTGTTGATGGTTAAAAGGAGTTAAGAGCACTTTATGGGCTCAAATTGTACCCCACCACTGTGATAATTTGGTGTCCTAATTTACAAACCCTTTTGCTCTTAGAGATGAAAGGATTGGATGAGTGAAAGGATTGGATGAATTTTGATATATAAAGAAGAGTGGCTGGGGAGTGTAGTTAATAGCATTTATTATTATTTTATTTAATGAACAAAAGGAGCCCTCCCCACCAGAGGTAACTGTATAACTGCTATGTCTGTGAATTTGGTAAGATATTTGTAAGGAAATGATACATTTTCCAATCCCTTTGCTAAAGTAGATTAAGAAATCAAACATTTGAACATGAATCATCTCCCTTTATTCAATCTCAATGCTTATTCTTACTTGGGGAACTAACTCATGAAAGAACAAAACCATCCTGTAATTACACACTGGAAATTAATTTTTCTGGGACAAAAGCAATAGCATAACCAAATTCAGCAAAATCAGCCATTACTTCTTTTAGCCATCAGCAGGGTATGTCCTCCCCATCCTGGAGTTTTCATAGTTGTGTCCAAGACATTTCAGTTTACTTTGCTTCAGTTCATTACTAGCTCAGTTATTTTTCACTCTTCTCTATGTCTCTTCTACCCACCGTTTTTACTCATAGGGAGAGATTCTCAAGAGTTTCTTGAGCCTTGTTTCTTACCTAAGAGCTATATTTTACTCTTCCCACCTCTGAAAAGTTACTTTCTAGCCTCTGATAAGTTATGACCTCTGATAGCCTTCTTTAATAAAACCTTGAACTAAATAAGTTTTTCAATATCTTATTTTTTAATTGATACATCCTTAAGACAATATCTTGATTTATTATTATTTTAGATACCAATGGAAAAATATTTCTGTAAAATTATTTCCTTTGTAGTCTTACTTTGAAAATAAGAATTTCAAAACAATGTGGAAAGGTAATAAATGTATATTAATAAATGTATATGTGTGTTATGTGTATGTTATGTATGTGTATGAATATAATATAATGTTATAATATTATATATTATATAATATTGGATCAGTAATCCTTAAAAACATTCTTCTTCTTTTCTCTGTCCTTTAAAGTCTGCTTTACTAGTTAAATATATTTTCTAGGTAACAACACACATTTACAGGAATGGATAGGGATGATGGAATTTGCAATGTCTTAAACGTGGATGTTAGTTTTGAACGCTTATATGCATGCATATGTGCACACCTACACATATACATTTTTATTGTGCATTCCTTACTTCAACCTAATATTCATCCATGTCAAACTCTTGGCTGTATAAGGTGAGAGGGATGAGGTTGGTGATTGAAGTTTTGGTGATAGAAGCACAGCACTCTGAGGACTTCAGGAAAGCTTTTTACTCAATTCTCCTCCTTTAGAAGTTTACATTTTCTGTTTCATCTCTGGGATTGAGTTTAGTGACATTCACACATTGAAAGTCTGTAGAAATGCCATGGGAACTGCTTAACAGCATTCAGATGAGGAGATGGCATTTGAGTCCCCAACATCAGGCCTGCCTCTTTCATATTAGAAATCTTAATCAGGTGAACTTAGAGGGTAGTTGGAAAAGAGGCCATCTACATATCTGTTTTCACCAGTAAAAGCTGCCTCCTATTTTTGAATCTAATCTAAAAGTTAGACACCTGAATAATTTTCATTTGCTTGGCATGCCTAAGGTAGTAAAATGGCTGGGTCTTTGAAACAGTATGTAGAACTTATATTTTTCTACAATTGTTCTACTGCATGGACCCATTTCATAAATTACATATTTTTGCTACAGTTATCTACTTTACGATTCTGGCCATTTTACTCAACATTAAGTGACCAGCATGTTTCAAATTATATTACAGGATTTTTTGGCATTTTATGAAAGAAAAATTAAGCAGTTGACGATGAACTGTAATCACAGCCAAGCTGCTTTATAATTAATATTCGGTGCTTGAAATGGGTAGATTTCATTGTAACTTATATGTAATTTAATTGAAATGTTGCAGTAATACTTCCACCATTAAATATTTCTAGAATTCCAAATCTACCTGAGATGCATAATGTTACAAGCAATGCAGATATTTTCTCTTTCATTCAGTGGTAAATAATTCATTCAGTAGAGTGAAATTAACAAAGATACGAGAAATGAATATAAAAGCAAATGACTGAATTGGAAAAGTAATAAAAATGTAATCACTGAAACTGTGAGGTGAGGTACTTCGCAATGTTAGCACTTTGAATAGTTGTTAAAATATAAAATAATTCCATTTTGCATGATATTTTTAAATTCACACAAAACAACTGATTTAAATTTGAAATATTTGCCGTACAAAGAACCTCACCCTATAGACAAGATGTTTAAGGTTAAATATAATAGAGACATAAATCTTCTGTAAGTCTTATTAAAGGAGAAATATCTGCAGTATCTGAGTTAGATTTCTTTCAACCAAAAACTCCCATTCAGAAATGTTAGCATTCTGACATGATGACAAATTACTCGAACAAATGCTAAATAGTTAAATGGACAGGTGATGGATGGCCTCATAAGTCTTGCAGGGCAACCTGTGTAAGATACTAATTGGTTCTGTGGAACTGGTTTTAGTCAATAAATTCAGTTGAGAGATTTTTTGTGTGTTAGACATCCTTAAAGAATGCAGTGCTGTAGGTGACAAAACACTTGCCACATATTAGGCCACCAACCACTTTATTACATCCAGTGTGCATGATACCTCTTTTCTTAAATCTAGCCTACATTCAAATGATAAATATTTATTATTAATCCCCAATAGTGAGATTCTTTATGGGTTACCATTTGACCTTTGAGACTACCTATTTTTCATGCTCCAAAAGATTCCTCAATTTTTTTCTTCTTCCAGAAAGCAACCCAAATTAGGTTTTTCAAATAAAATTTAAGTGATAAAGTTTTTTTTTTAAATTTTTCTATAGGATCAGAATACAAAGAATATTTGTTCCTTTCAATATATGTAAAATATTAGCAGATCTAATATTTTTAGGACAAATTAATTCTCTTTTCCTCTTCTTTTTAAAAATCATAAAATTGTGTAATATTTATCAAATTTATTTTCAAATTTCCAGAATCTTGTTTAGAGGAAGGAAGGAAGAAAGAAGGAAGGAAGGAAGAAGGAAGGAAGGAAAGAAGGGAGAGAGAAAAGGATTAACTTCCAATTGACTGTGTCCTTAGGAACTCACTAAGAAACTAAGACTATACATTTTGGATTGAGAGAGAAATACTAACAAACGAATCTGTTCATTCTTTGCAACTGCTCCAAACCTTTTTGTACGATAACAGAGAAGGTCAATTACCGATTCCAGTAGTCCACTGGATAATGAAAGTTTTTTTGAACACCAAACTGTGTTTCCATTTTCAAAATATCCCAGACAGTCTCCAATCCCTCCTTCAAGACTGAGCTAGGACTATGAGTTGGAATATTTCCTCTGTCCACAAATACCCCATCCCTAAACAAAGAAGAAATGAGATGCTCTGTAGACAATAAGCAAACAGGCTCGCAACTGGATTGCCTCAGTTTAGACTTAACTCTAAGATTTACTACTGTGTGACCTTGAGCAAGTTACTTTATCTCTTTGTGCCTCAGTTTCCTTATCTGTAAAACTGGAGTATTATTAGTACTGGATTTATAAGTTCATAACTGCTTTATATGTAAATCACTCACACCAGCATCCAGAACACAGTAAGCACTCAAAGATTTCAGCTATTATTATTACTATTACCATTATGTGCATTTTCTTCACAAACTTAGCCTTATAAACTTTCTGTGAAAAGAAGTTTTTAACGTGGAGATTTAGGCTTATTATTATAATCATTATAAAGTAAAAAGTAAAGTAAATAGGGAACAGAATATGTATTAACATATACATAATTTTAATTGCATATCTATGAAAACTCATCTTTCTGTTTTAAGGATACTTCTTTTAGCATGCCCAAGTATTCTCTCTGTATACATAAGATACAGCTAAATCTATGCTAGCTAAGAAAAATGAAAGTTTATCTAATTAGCTTAGAAATTTCTGATAGCATGTTGAATTAACCTGGTAACATATACTCCTGACCTGAAAACCTGATTGCTGCTTTTATGTTGTGAATTTTATTAGGAAATCACAGCTTTTTCTGCTTTTTATGAACAGCCTAAATCTAACCATAGCCATAATGTAAATAGAAGAAAATTTGCTCATTGAAATAACCAACCTGAAATAAACAAACAAAATAAATTAAAAAGTATTGCACAAGTTAAAAATACGTTTAGCTCTCTATAATGACATCAATATCAATAAGAATCAATCCTGACTTACACTGCATTAAACAAATAGGAGTCAATATTTCTCATATATGAAGGAATAACAAAGTAGGAAGCTTGTGACATTAGTTCAAGCGCTAAAATTTGTAACCATTCATGGTGTCATTTAACTAGACTTACTGTGGTGATTATTTTACAATATATACAAATACTGAATCACTATGTTGTACATCTGAAACTAAAATAATGTTCTATAACAATAAAAAATTTGAAAAAAAAAAAGAGTTCAAACATATTGGTCTTAGAATCCCTGTGTTTCTCTTTTCCTTTCTCTCATGGTGGCATGAAGGTTGATGCAACTCTAGGCTTCATGTGTGGGTTTCAAAGAGGAAGACAGACATGAATGGCACAAGCTGCATTTGTTTCTATTTTAGGAAATGGAAAATCCTTCTTAAAAGTGTTCAGTACCTTCTGCTTACATTTCATTGATCAGATCTGTGTCACATGGCCATGCTTCTGCAACGGAGCTGGGAAAAATGAGTATGCATCCTTCCAGTCTAGAAATTGGAAGTGGCAAGAAAGAGTAGTTGGTCTATATCTGGTTAGCCAACAAACAATATCATCACAAAAATATTGTTCAATTAGGAAAGAAAAACTCTTGACAATATTTGAAAAAGTTTTTCCCCTCTTGTCAAATTGAGGTTTTTAAAAAATTATTGGGACTTCCCTGGCAGTCCAGTGGTTAAGACTTCACTTTCCAATGCAGGGGGTGAGGGTTTGATCCCTGGTCAGGGACGTAAGATCCCACATGCCTCGTGGCCAAAAAACCAAAACATAAAACAGAAGTAATATTGTAACAAATTCAATAAAGACTTTAAAAAAGGTCCACATGAAAAAAAAAATCTTAAAAAAAAAAGAAAAATTATTGTCATCTTTGGTCTCTAGTGTATATCAGTTATATTGTACTTTGGTATATTAAAAACATTTTTAAAAGTTTAGATGAAAGTGAGGGTAGTTTCTTAAGCTAAGAATTAAATGACCCAGTAGAGTATATCAGAAAAATCATTATTCCTATACCAAAGTTAATCAATAAGTCCACTAAACTATATGTAATAGATTGAATCGAGAAATTGCATATCTGACTTGCCAGAATGAATGTATTGACAAATTGAATTGTCGTACTTTGATGTATAAAATTGTGAATTAATCTTTTCATTATTCACAATTTCTCAAGAAAGTCTTATGTTTCTGTTATTCTTAGAAAAATTTCACAACCCTTTCCAACAGAATATATAAAACTATGTAAAATTATAGAATTGTATTTAGGGAGGCAAAAGTGCAAAACAGTAGAATATCAGAAAGAAGGCTAAGCATTCAAATTAGAAACATTTTCTCAGTAAATGAAATTAAAATGCATATGAATGCAAAAAACTAGTCTGAATCATCAGTTTCTGACACATCTCATAATAAAATAATTTTAATTTATTTATAGTATCAATGGTATTGATGTTAATGGCAAATTTGATCTATTGTTCCTGAAACCAACATTGCATATTTTGAGCACTCATTTCGAGAACACATTTCATTTTTTATATTTATTTATTCACCAAGAAAATAAACATGTTGTATTTACAACAATTAAAAATCATTTTAGGGGTAGTTATAGCTCATTCAGTAGCTAAAAAGGAAGTTATAATTTGATTTTTGTAAACTGACTATATTCTAATACTCTTCTCTAACTAGGCTCTATTCCCCTCCATATAAAAACAATCAAATAAACTTAAGCCATCTAATAATAAACATAAGGTTATAATAATAAAATTACATGCTATTTTCTAAATATATTCTTATTAAATAATTATTATGGAAAATAGTTTATGTGTTACTGGTAAAAAATCTAATAATTTTTGGTTGACATTGAAACATCATGTGATATTTAGCTATCAAGCCAATAAACTTTGAGAGGTGAAATATATTTTTGAAGAAAGTATCATCTTTGTGTTGCTTTTAAGAAAACTAAAGTCATTACAGCTATTTATTACAATCAGAAATATAAGGGAAAAATGCCTATAAAAAGATCTGGTTAATTTTGTCTAACACTGAATTTTAACTCTATATGCAATTAACAGATAGTGGCTTACATTAAAATGTTTTTCATGAAAATTAACAAATTCATGTGAACATCATAATGATTAATTATTATAAAGAAAATTATTTTAAACTTAACACACTATGCTTCACTGAGGACATCTAAGAATCAAAGAAGCATAGATAATACGACAGGATACAGAAAAGGAGGGCAGCAAAATTTAAAAACTGGTAAAAATTAAGCACAAAGGAACATCACTCCAGTAGGAACTGGAGATTATATTCTTCAAATATTAAACAAACATCTCCAACTCTGTCTTACAAACTTTATATAATAATATAATTCAGATTCTTGTCTCTATATTATACCACTTTAAAAAATCAATTATTTTCAAACACCTTTGTTGAAATATGCTGTAACTGACATATACAAAATTTCATGTATTTAAAGTGTACATTTTGATTTTTTTTTGTATGTATACATCCATGAAACCAGCGCAAAAATCAAGGTGGTAACATGTCAACACCCTCCTCGTAATTCTTCTCTCTTGTCCAAACTCTCCTTTTCCAGGCAACCCTTCATCTTCTTTGTCACTATAGATTAGTTTGCATTTTCTAGAGTGTTATATAAATAGAATCATAAATATATACTCATTTTTCTCCCTGATTTATTGCACTCAGTGTAATTATTATGAGATTTATCTTGTGTATATCAGTCTTTCATTCTGGTTTATTGCAAGAAGTACTCCACTGTATGGGTATACAGTGAATTATCATTATTCATGGTAGTTATGTTCTACACAGTCCCAGCAAAGCCTGGATTAGCAAATAGTCCATTGCCCTTAGGAAAAAATGTAGGGTTAGTTTTCTACCAGCCTCTGATCACATTTTCATCAACCAATCAATACATAATCATGTTTTATGTGTATTCTGTTTAAGGGCACCTTATTTAACATGTATTTTGATTCATTAGCATTGAATTTACAGCCAATAGAGCTACAACTCATGCCTAAAAGTAATTTGTCTGACACACCAATTTTCGCTGTAAAGCACAGCACTGAACAGCACTTCAGAACTGATTGGGGGTCATTTGAAACAGTGAAATCACCAACAGAAAGCACAGAAATGCAAAAAAACCCAAACAACAAAAAAACAAACAAAGAAAAAAACCCATGGTATTAAATACACAGTGAAAAGATTTGCTTATAGCGTGAGAGCTGAAACAAGAGCTTGCTTGTCCTGAGCTGGGAAAGGAGGTGCGTTTGAGTGAGTCAAATTTTTCACTGCTCTGTACTCGCATGTTTCCTCCAGTGCCCATGAAATTGCCAGAAGTACTGATTTGGGGGTTACAAATAAAATTTAGCTGGTAGTAGAGTTCACAAATGCTGAATTTGCAAGTATGGAATCAAAAATAATGAAGATCGACTGTATCACAATTTGTTTATCCATTCACCCATTGATACATGTTTGTGTTGTTTTACAGATTTTTGCTATTACAAATAATGCTATTGTGAGTATTCATGTACAGTTGTTGGTATGAACATATGCTGTCTTTCTTCATAGGTGTATGCCCAAGAGTGCAATAGCCAAATCATATAGCACGTGAAGGTTTAACTTTTAAGAAACTGTCAAACTGTTTTCCAAAGTTATATCATTTTACATTCTCACCAGCAGGATATGAGAGTTTCAGTTGCTCCAGATCATTGCCATTGGTACAATCAGCGTTTTCAATTTTATCCATCCCTGTAGGTGTGAGGTTGTATATCACTGAAGTTTTAACTTGCATTTTCATAAAAATTTATGATGCTGAGCATGTGTTCATGTGCATTTTGCTATCTTTAATCTTCTTTGTTGAAGTGTCTTTTCAAATTCTCTGCCCATTTTAAATTTTTTAAATTGTTTTCTTACTGAGTTTTGAGAGTTTGCTTATGTATTATGGATACATAAAATATGCTTAGTAAGTATTTTCTCTCAGTCTCTGGCTTGCCTTTTTATTTATTCTATAAAAGCATCATTTTGTATTTTCAGAAAGTCATTTCATCAATATATCCTATAATGAATTATTTGGTGCTGTATCTTAGGAACCATAACATAAGCCAAGGTTACGAAATAAACTCCTATGTTTTATTTTAGACTTTTTATTTTTTTTAGTTATTTCTGAGATATACATTTTAAAGTAATAACTAGAATTATGACTTATTATACCAGAACATAAGATTTTTAGAAATTTCATGTAATGTCTGAAACATTTATTTTAACACATTTCCATACAAATAACTGAAAGAAAGTTTAGTATTACTTGTTTTGTATGTTTGTTTCTTTTTTCATACTGCAGGTTCTTATTAGTCATCAATTTTATACACATCACTGTATACATGTCAATCCCAATCACGCAATTCAGCACATCACCATCCCCACCCCACCGCAGTTTTTCCCCCCTTGGTGTCCATACGTTTGTTCTCTACATCTGTGTCTCAACTTCTGCCCTGCAAACCGGTTCATCTGTACCGTTTTTCTAGGTTCCACATATATGCGTTAATATACTATATTTGTTTTTCTTTTTCTGACTTATTTCACTCTGTATGACAGTCTCTACATCCATTCATATCTCAATAAGTGACTCAATTTTGTTCCTTTTTATGGCTGAGTAATATTCCATTGTATATATGTACCACAACTTCTTTATCCATTCGTCTGTTGATGGGCATTTAGGTTGCTGCCATGACCTGGCTATTGTAAATAGTGCTGCAATGAATATTGGGGTGCATGTGTCTTTTTGAATTATGTTTTTCTCTGTGTATATCCCCAATAGTGGGATTGCTGGATCATATGGTAATTCTATTTTTAGTTTTTTAAGGAACATCCATACCATTCTCCATAGTGGCTGTATCAATTTACATTCCCACCAACAGTGCAAGAGGGTTCCCTTTTTTCCACACCTTCTCCAGCATTGGTTGTCTATAGATTTTCTGATGATGCCCATTCTAATGGGTGTGAGGTGATACCTCATTGTAGTTTTGATTTGCATTTCTCTAATAATTAGTGATGTTGAGCAGCTTTTCATGTGCTTCATGGCCATCTGTATGTCTTCGTTGGAAAAATGTCTATTTAGGTCTTCTGCCCATTTTTGGATTGGGTTGTTTCTTTAATATTGAGCTGCGTTAGCTGTTTATATATTTTGGAGATTAATGCTTTGTCCGTTGATTCATTTGCAAATATTTCTCCCATTCTAAGGGTTGTCTTTTCATCTTGTTTATGGTTTCCTTTGCTGTGCAAAAGCTTTGAACTTTCATTAGGTCCCATTTGTTTATTTTTGTTTTTATTTCCATTTCTCAAGGAGGTGGGTAAAAAAGGATCTTGCTGTGATTTATGTCATAGAGTGTTCTGCCTATGTTTTCCTCTAAGAGTTTGATAGTGTCTGGCCTTACATTTAGGTCTTTAATCCATTTTGAGTTTATTTCAAAAGAAGATATACAGATTGCCAACAAACACATGAAAGAATGCTCAACATCATTAATCATTAGAGAAATGCAAATCAAAACTACAATGAGATATCATCTCACACCAGTCAGAATGGCCACCATCAAAAAATCTAGAAACAATAAATGCTGGAGAGGGTGTGGAGAAAAGGGAACACTCTTGCACTACTGGTGGGAATGTAAATTGATATAGTCACTATGGAGAACAGTATGGAGGTTCCTTAAAAAACTAAAAATAGAACTACCATACAACCCAGCAATCCCACTACTGGGCATATACACTGAGAAAACGAGAATTCAAAAAGAGTCATGTACCAAAATGTTCATTGCAGCTCTATTTAAAAAAGCCAGGACATGGAAGCAACCTAAGTGTCCATCAACAGATGAATGGATAAAGAAGATATGGCACATATATACAATGGAATATTACTCAGCCATAAAAAGAAATGAAATTGAGTTATTTGTAGTGAGGTGGATGGACCTAGAGTCTGTCATACAGAGTGAAGAAAGACAGAAAGAGAAAAAGAAATACCATATGCTAACACATACATATGGAATCTAAGAAAAAAAAAATGGTCATGAAGAACCTAGGGGCAAGATGGGGATAAAGATACAGACCTACTAGAGAATGGACTTGAGGATATGGGGAGGGGGAAGGGTAAGCTATGACAAAGTGAAGGAGTGGCATGGACATATATACACTACCAAAAGTAAAACAGATAGCTAGTGAGAAGTGGCTGCATAGCACAGGGAGACCACCTCGGTGCTTTGTGACCACCTAGAGGTGTGGGATGGGAGGGTGGGAGGGAGGGAGACGCAAGAGGGAAGAGATATGGGAACATATATATATGTATACCTGATTCACTTTGTTATAAACAGAAACTAACATACCATTGTAAAGCAATTATACTCCAATAAAGATGTTAAAAAAAAAATCTTGCTGTGATTTATGTCAGAGTGTTCTTCCTATGTTTTCCTTGAAGAGTTTTCTAGTGTCCGGTCTTATATTTAGGTCACTAATCCATTTTGAGTTTATTTTTGTGTATGGTGTTAGGGAGTGTTCTAATTTCATTCTTTTACATGTAGCTGTCCAGTTTTCCCAGCACCACTTATTAAGAGACTGTCTTTTCTACATTGTATATCTTTGTCTCCTTTCTCAAAGATTACTTGACCATAGGTGCATGGGTTTATCTCTGGGCTTTCTATCTTGTTCCATTGATCTATGTTACTGTTTTTGTGCCAGTACCATATAGTCTTGATTACTGTAGCTTTGTAGTATAGTCTGAAGTCAGGAAGTCTGATTCTTCAAGCTCCGATTTTTCACCTCAAGACTGCTTTGGCTCTTCGGGGTCTTTTGTGTGTCCTTACAGATCTTAGGATGATTTGTTCTAGTTCCATAAAAATGCCATTGGTAATTTGATAGGGATTGTATTGAATCTGTAGATTGCTTTGTGTAGTATAGTCATTTTCACAATATTGATTCTGTGAATCCAAGAACATGGTATATCTCTACATCTGTGTGCATCATCCTTAATTTCTTTCATCAGTGCCTTATAGTGTTCTGTATACAGGTCTTTTGTCTCCCTAGGTAGGTTTATTCCCAGGTATTTTATTGTTTTTGTTGCAATGATAAATGGGAGTGTTTCCTTAACTTCTCTTTCAGATGTTTCATCATTAGTGTATAGGAATGCAAGAGATTTCTGTGCATTAATTTTGTATCCTGCTACTTTACCAAATTCATTGATTAGCTCTAGTAGTTTTCTGGTGGCATTTTTAGGATTCTCTAAGTATAGTATCATGTCATCTGCAAACAGTGACAGTTTTACTTCTTTTTCAATTTGTATTCCTTTTTCTTCTCTGATTGCCATGGCTAAGACTTCCAAAACTGTGTTGAATAATAGTGGTGAGAGTGGACATCCTTGTCTCATTCCTGATCTTAGAGGAAATGCTTTCAGTTTTTCACCATTGAGGATGATGTTAGCTGTGGTTTTTCGTATATGGCCTTTATTATGTTGAGGTAGTTTCCATGTATGCCCACTTTCTGAAGAGTTTTTATCATAAATGGATGTTGAATTTCATTGAAAGCTTTTTCTGCATCTATTGAGATGATCATATGGTTTTTCTTCTTCTATTTGTTAATATGGTGTATCACATTGATTGATTTGCGTATATTGAAGAATCCTTGCATCCCTGGGATAAATCCCACTTGATCATGGTGTATGATCCTTTTAATGTGTTGTTGGATTCTGTTTGCTAGTATTTTGTTGAGGATTTTTGCATCTATATTCATCAGTGATATTGGTCTGTAATTTTTTCTTTCTTTTTTTTTTTTTTTTTGTATCTTTGTCCGGTTTTGGTATCAGGGTGACGGTGGCCTCATAGGCTGAGTTTGGGAGTGTTCTTTCCTCTGCAATTTTCTGGAAGATTTTGAGAAGGATGGGTGTTAGCTCTTCTCTAAATGTTTGATAGAATTCACCTATGAAGCCACCTGGTCCTGGGCTTTTGTTTGTTTGAAGATTTTTAATCACAGTTTCAAATTCATTACTTGTGCTTGGTCTGCTCATACTTTCTGTTTCTTCCTGGTTCAGTCTTGGAAGGTTATACCTTTCTAAGAATTCGTCCATTTCTTCCAGGTTGTCCATTTTATTGGCATAGAGTTGCTTGTAGTCTCTTAGGATGTTTTGTATTTCTGCGGTGTCCGTTGTAACTTCTTCTTTTTCATTTCTAATTTTATTGATTTGAGTCCTCTCTTGCTTTTTCTTGATGAGTCTGGCTAATGGTTTATCAATTTTGTTTATCTTCTCAAAGAACCAGCTTTTAGTTTTATTGATCTTTGCTATTGTTTTCTTGCTTTCTATTTCATTTATTTCTGCTCTGATCTTTATGATTTCTTTCCTTCTGCTAACTTTGGGCTTGGTTTGTTCTTCTTTCTCTAGTTCCTTTAGTTGTAAGGTTAGATTGTTTACTTGAGATTTTTCCTGTTTCTTGAGGTAGGTTTTTATAGCTATATACTTCCCTCTTAGAACTGTTTTTGCTGCATCCCATAGGTTTTGGATTATCGTGTTTTCATTGTCATTTGTCACTAGGAATTTTTTGATTTCCTCTTTGATTTCTTCAGTGATCTCTTGGTTATTTAGTAACGTTTTGTTTAGCCTCCATGTGTTTGTGTTTTTTACATTTATTTCCCTGTAATTCATTTCTAATCTCATACCATTGTGGTCAGAAAAGATGCTTGATATGATTTAAATTTTCTTAAATTTACTGAGTCTAGATTTGTGACCGAAGATGTGATCTATCCTGCAGAATGTTCCATGTGCACTTAAGAAGTGTAATCTGCTGTTTTTGGATGGAGTGTCCTATAAATATCAATTAAATCTATCTGGTCTATTGTGTCATTTAAAGCTTCTGTTTCCTTATTTATTTTCATTTTGTATGATCTGTCGATTGGTGTAAGTGATGTGTTAAAGTCCCCCACTATTATTGTGTTACTGTCAATCTCCTGTTTTATAGCTGTAAGCAGTTGCCTTATGTATTGAGGCGCTTCTATGTTGGGTGCATATATATTTATAATTGTTATAACTTCTTCTTGGATCGATCCCTTGATCATTATGTAATGTCCTTCCTTGTCTCTTGTAACATTCTTTATTTTAAAGTCTATTTTATCTGCTATGAGTATAGCTACTACAGCTTTCTTTTGAATTCCATTTGCATGGAATATCTTTTTCCATCCCCTCTATTTCAGTCTGTATGTGTCCCTAGGTCTGAAGTGGGTCTCTTGTAGACAGCTTATATATGGGTCTTGTTTTTGTATCCATTCAGCAAGCCTGTGTCTTTTGGTTGGAGCATTTAATCCATTCACTTTTAAGGTAATTATCGATATGTATGTTCCTATGACGATTTTCTTAATTGTTTTGGGTTTGTATTTGTAGGTCCTTTTCTTCTCTTGTGTTTCCCACTTAGAGAAGTTCCTTTAGCATTTGTTGTAGAGCTGGTTTGGTGGTGCTGAATTCTCTTAGCTGTTGCTTGTCTGTAAAGTTTTTGATTTCTCCATCAATTCTGAATGAGATCCTTGCCGGGTAGAGTAATCTTGGTTGTAGGTTCTTCCCTGTCATCACTTTATCATGCCACTTCCATCTGGCTTGTAGAGTTTCTCCTGAGAAATCAGCTGTTAACCTTATGGGAGTTCTCTTGTACGTTATTTATTGCTTTTCCCTTGCTGCTTTCAATAATTTTTCTTTGTCTTTAATTTTTGCCAATTTGATTACTATGTGTCTCGGCGTGTTTCTCCTTGGGTTTATCCTGTATGGGACTCGCTGCATTTCCTGGACTTGGGTGGCTATTTCTTTTCCCATGTTAGGGAAGTTTTCAACTATAATCTCTTCAAATATTTTCTCAGGGCCTTTCTCTCTCTCTTCTTCTGGGACCCCTATAATGCAAATGTTGTTGCGTTTAACGTTGTCCCACAGGCCTCTTAGGCTGTCTTCAGTTTTTTCATTCTTTTTTCTTTAGTCTGTTCCGCAGCAGTGAATTCCACCATTCTGTCTTCCAGGTCATTTATCCATTATTCTGACTCAGTTAGTCTGCTATTGATTCCTTCTAGTGTAGTTTCATTTCAGTTATTGTATTGTTCATCTCTGTTTGTTCTTTAATTCTTCTAGGTCTTTGTTAAACATTTCTTGCATCTTCCCGATCTTTGCCTCCATTCTTTTTCCGAGGTCCTGGATCATCTTCACTATCATTATTCTGAATTATTTTTCTGGAAGGTTGCCTATCTCCACTTCATTTAGTTGTTTTTCAGGGGTTTTATCTTGTTCCTTCATCTGGTATATAGCCCTCTGCCTTTTCATCTTGTCTTTCTGGGATTTTTTTTTTTTTGTTCCACAGGCTGCAGGATTGTATTTCTTCTTGCTTCTGCTGTCTGCCCTCTGGTGGATGAGGCTATCTAAGAGGCTTGATGGGAGGAACTGGTGGTGGGTAGAGCTGACTGTTGCTCTGGTGGGCAGAGTTCAGTAAAACTTAAATCCACTTGACTGTTGATGGGTGAGGCTGGGTTCCCTCCCTGTTGGTTGTTTGGTCTGAAGCAACCCAGCACTGGAGTCTACCTGGGCTCTTTGGTGGGGCTAATGACAGACTCTGGGAGGGCACACGCCAAGGAGCACTTCCCAGAACTTCCGCTGCCAGTGTCCTTGTCCCCACCGTGAAACAGAGCCACCCCCCACCTCTGCAGGAGACCCTCCTAGCAGGTAGGTCTGGTTCAGTCTCCCCTGGTGTCACTGTTCCTTCCCCTGGGTCCTGATGTGCACACTACTTTGTGTGTGCCCTCCAAGAATGGAGTCTCTGTTTGCTCCAGTCCTGTCAAATTCCTGCTATCAATTCCCACTAGGCTTCAAAGTCTGATTCTGTAGGAATTCCTCCTCCCATTGCCAGATCCCCAGGTTGGGAAGCCTGACGTGGGGCTCAGAACCTTCACTCCAGTGGGTGGACTTCTGTGGTATAAGTGTTCTCCAGTTTGTGAGTCACCCACCCACCAGTTATTTGATTTGATTTTACTGTGATTGTGCCCCTCCTACCATCTCATTGTGGCTTCTCCTTTGTCTTTGGATGTGGGGTATCTTTTTTGGTGAATTCCAGTGTCTTCCTGTTGATGATTGTCCAGCAGCTAGTTGTGATTCTGGTGTTCTCACAAGAGGGAGTGAGAGCACATCCTTCTACTCTGCCATCTTGGTTCCTCCTCTAGAATTTTTATAGTATTAGGCTTAACATTTACATTTGTGATCAATTTAGGATAAATTGCGAGATACAAATTGAACTCTCCCCCTTTTTTTGTACAGATTTCCAATTGTTCCAGTATCATTTGTTGAGGATAGTTACCTTTTCCTGCTGAATTGCCTTACAGCATTTTCAGAAATAAATTGTTCATATATACAGGCATACCTCATTTTATTGTGCTTTGATTTATTGCTCTTTGCAGATACTGCTTTGCTTTTCTTTTTTTTTACAAATTGAAGATCTGTTGGAGTCGTATGTCAAGCAAGTCTATTGGTACCATTTTTCCAGCAGCATTTTCTCACTTCCTGTCTCTATGTTACATTTTGGTAATTCTTGCAATATTTCAAACTTTTTCATTATTATATTTGTTATAGTGATCTATGATCAGTGATCTTTGATGTTACTATTGTCATTTTTGGGGGTGACATAAACAACTTCCATATAAGATGGCAAACTTAATCAACAAATGTGTGTGTTAAGACTGATCAGCTGTTCCCCTGTCTCTCTATCTCTCCTCTGGCCTCCCAATTTCCCGAGACACAACAATATTGAGACTAGGCCTATTAATAACCCTACAATTGCCTTTAAGTGTTCAAGTAAAAGGAAGAGTTACATCTCTCACTTTAAGTTAAATGCTAGAAATTATTAAGCTTAGTGAGGAAGGCTTGTTGAAAGCCAAGATGAGCAGAAACCTAGGCCTCTTGTATCAAATGGTTAGCCAAGTTGTGAATGCAAAGGGAAAGTTCTTGAAGGACATTAAAAGTGCTACTCTAGTGAACACACAACTGATAAGAAGTGGAACAGCCTTATTGCTGATACAGAGAAAGTTTTAGTTGTCTGAATAGAACATCAAATCAGCTATGACATTCCCTTAAGCCAAAGCCTAATCCAGAGCAAGGCCCTAACACTCTTTAATTTGATGAAGTTTGAAGGAGGTAAGGAAGCTGCAGGAGAAAAGTTTGAAGCTAGAAGAGGTTGGTTCATGAGGTTTAAGGAAAGATGCCATCTCCAAAACATAGAAGTGCAAGGTGAAGCAGCAAGTGATGATGTAGAAGCTACAGCAAGTTATCCAGATCTAGGTAAGATCATTAATGAAGGTGGCTACACTACACAACAGGTTTTCAATGAAGATGAAACAGCCTTCTTGGGAAGAAGATGCCATCTAGGACTTTCTTAGCTAGAGAGGAGAAGTCAATCCCTGGCTTCAAAGCTTCAAAAGACAGGCTGACTCTCTTGTTAGAGGCTAATGCAGTTGGTGACTTTAAGTTGAAATCAATCCTCATTTACCATTCTGAAAATCCTAGGGCCGTTAAGAATGAGGCTAAATTGACTCTTCCTGTGCTCTATAAATGGAATCACAAAGCCTGGATGACAATACATCTATTTACAATATCGTTTACTGAATATTTTAAGCCCACCCACTGTTGAGACGTACTGTTCAAAAAAAGTTTCCTTTCAAAATACTACTGCTCATTGACAATACACCCGGTCACCCAAGAGCTCTGATGGAGATGTACATACAAGAAGATTAATGTTGCTTTCATGCCTCGTAACACAACATCCATTCTGCAACCCACGCATCAAGGAGTAATTTTGACTTTCAAGTCTTATTTTTTTTAATTTAATTTAATTTTTTTGCGGTACGCGGGCCTCTCACTGCTGTGGCCTCTCCCGTTGTGGAGCACAGGCTCTGGCTGTGCAGGCTCAGCGGCCATGGCTCACAGGCCCAGCCACTCCTCAACACATGGGATCCTCCCGGACCGGGGCACGAACTCGTGTCCCCTGCATCGGCAGGCGGACTCTCAACCACTGCTCCACCAGGGAAGCCCATCAAGTCTTATTATTTAAGAAATACATTTTGTAAGGCTATAGGTATAGCCGATAGCAATTCCTCTGATGGATCTAGGCAGGGTATATTGAAAATCTTCTGGGAAGGATTCGCTATTCTAGATGTCATTAAGAACATTTATGATTCATGGGAAGACATCAAAAGATCAATATTAACAGGAGTTTGGAAGAAGTTGATTCCAACCCTCACAGATGACTTTGAGGGGTCAAGACTAGAGTGGAAGAAATAAATGAAGATGTGGTAGAAATAGCAAGAGAACTGGAATCAGAAGTAGAACTTGAATATGTGACTGAACTCCTGCAATCTCATGATAAAACTTAAATGGATGAGGAGTTGCTTCTCATGGATGAGCAAAGAAATTGGTTTCTTGAGGTGGAAGCTACCCCTGATGAAGATGCTGTGAAGACTGTTGAAATGACAACAAAGGATTTATAATATTACATAAACTTAGTTGATAAAGCAGCAGCAGGTTTGAGAGGATTGTCTCAAATTTTGAAAGACAGCCTTGCATGCTACAGAGAAATCATACATGAAAGGAAGACTCGATTGATGTGGCAAACTTCACTGTTGTCTTATTTTAAGAAATTGCTAAGGTCACCTCAACCTTTGGCAACCACCACACTGATCAGTCACATCAGTAACTGCATGTGTAACTTGCATCAACATCGAGGCAAGACCCTCCACCAGCATAAAGATTATGACTCACTAAAGGCTCAAATGATGATTAGTATTTTTTTTTTACCAATAAGGTATTTTAAAATTAAGTATATTGATTCTTAGATATAATAGTATTGCATACTTAATAGAGTAGTATAGTATAAACATAACTTTTATATGCACTGGAAACCAAAAACATTGTGTGACACACTTTATTGCAGTATTCACTTTATTGAAGTGGTCCAGAAGCAAACCCACAATATCTCTGAGGTATGCCTGTATACGGATCTATTTCTAGATTCTCTATTCTGTTATTTTATCTATTTGACTACATTGAAGCCAAAAACTACATCTTTTTTATTACTGTTGCTTTATTCTAGCTCTCCAATTATTTTTAAAGTTATTTCAGCTATTCAAGATCCTTATCATTTTCCTTTGAATTTTAAGACAAAAGTGTAGATTTCTATAAAAAAATTCTGCTGTGATTTTTATTAGGATTGTGTTGAATCTATAGATAAATTTTGGGAAAATTTTTGTCATAATACTAGTGCTCTGAACCAGGAACACGGTAAAATCTCACTATTTACTTGAGTCTTCTTTAAATCATGTCAGCAATGTTTCTAGTTTTAAATGTGTAAGCCTCACATATGTTTTGTTAGATTTATCCCAAAGTAATCATATTTTTATCCTATGGAAAATATTACTTTTAAATTAAATTTCTGACGGCTCATTGCTATAATAAAGATGTCTTACCTTGCAACTTTGCTAAACTCACTTACACTAGTAGCTTTTCTTGAACATAGATAATGATGCCTTAAACAAAATTTTACTATTTCTTTTTACATTTTCATGTCACTTATTTTATGCCTTATTTCACTGGTTAGAAACTCCAGCACAATGTTGAATAGGTCTGTTGAGAACAGACATCCTCATCTCATTGTTAATTTTAGGGGGAAAGCATTTCATTTTTTAACATCAAGCAGGATGTTAGTTTAACATTATTGGTAGGTGCCAATTATCAGATAGAAGTTCCCTTTTATGCTTAGCTTATCAGAAGTTTCTAATTTATTTTTTAGTTTAAATAGGAATGGATGTTGGATAAGTCCCACTTGGTCATAAAGTTTTATCCTATTTATATATTTTTGGATTGAACTAGCTAGAATTTTCTTTAGGAGTTTTGCATCTATGTTTATGATAGTTATTGTTTATAGTTTTCTTTACCTGTAGTACTTTGTATACTTTGATATCAGAGTGATGATGTCACATAGGATAGATTGTGAAGTACAATGGCTCTTGAATTTTCTGGAAAATTTTGTTTCAATTTGGTGTTATTTTCTTTTAATTGTTTGGTAAAATTAATCAGTAAACCATGAGGGCCTTAAATTTTCTCTGTGGGAAGATTTTCAGCTCAATTATTTAATGGATACTGGGCTATTCAGTTTATCTATTTCTTCCTGAGTGAGCTTTGGTAGTTAGTATCTTTCAAGCAATTTTCCCATTTTAACTGAATTAATGAATATACTGTTATAAAATTGTTCATAATATTCCCTTATCATCCTTTTTAATACCTGTAGAACCTACTGTGATGACACCACTGTTATTCCTGATTTAGATAATTTTTGTCTTTTGGGGGGATCAGTCTAGGCTAAATTTTTATAAATTTTATCGACTGCAGAGAAACAGCTTCTGTTTCTATGTATTTACACTATTGTTTTTCTCTTTTCTGTTCATTTGATTTTTGTTCTGTCTGATATGTATCATTTTTTATTATTTTTATTTATCTTTTTTTTGTGCGTTGCTTACTTTGGGATGGATTTGCTTTTATTTTTCTAGTTTTTAAAGGTGGAAGCTAAGGCCATTAATTTGTGACCTTGGTTGCTTTCTAAGACAGGCAATTAGTGCTATAAATTTCCCTCTGAGTGATAAGTTATGTTTTCATTGTCATTCAGTACAAAATACTTTCCAATTTCCTGTTGATTTCTTCTTTGACCTATAGGTTATTTAGAATTGTGTTTTTAAGTTTCCAAATACCTTTTGGGAATCTCCAGAGATTTATTTATCATTGATATCTGATATACAGAACATATTTTATATAGGTTGAATCATTATAATTTATTGAAACAATTTATGGTGCAAATTTTGGTCCCTTCTATACTGTAGCTTTTGATTTGAATATGCATTCTCCCATTGTCGGGTAGAATTGTCAGGTAGATCTGTGAATGTCAACTAGGTCAAGTTGGCTGATGATGTTGTTCAGGTATTCCATGTCTTTAATGATTACCTGTGCATTTTTCTATTAATTATTGAAAAAGAACTATTAAAAGCTCCGAGTATATTTGAAGATTTATTTCTCCTTTTATTTAATCAGTTTTTTTCCCATGTATTCTGAAGCTCTTAGATACAACACCAAAAGCAGGATCCGTAAAAGAAAAAATAAATTGATAAATTATACTTCACCAAATTTATGAACTTTTGTCTCCAAAATTGTCTTTTAAGAGAATGAAAAAAATAAGCCACAGACTGGAAGATAATAATTTCAAATCACATATTTGATAAGGGACTTACATCCAGATTATATAAAGAACTCTCAAGACACATTAATATGAAAACAAATGGTCCAACAAAGAGATGGGCAGAAAATCTGAACAGACATTTCATCTAAGAAGACATAGAGATGACAAATAATTACATGAAAAGATTTGAGAATCTCTTATAATTATTCATTGGGAAATGCAAAATAAAATGTAATGAGATACCATTACACACCTATTATAATGGAGAGAATTTTAGACATTTACCAAACCAAGTGTTGGCAAGTATGTGGAGCAACTGGAGTTCTCAAGCACTGCTAGTGGGGATGCAAAATGCAATTCTAGAACACAGTTTGGCAGTTTCTCAAGGAGTTAATCATAAAATCACCAAATGACTCAGCTATTCTCCTGCTAGCCATTTAACCCAAAAAGAATGAAAGCATATATCCATATAGAGACTTATATATGAGTACTTATTCATAGCATATTTATTTAGAGTAGCCAAAAACTCAAAACAATCCAAATGTGCATCAACAGCTGAATATATAAATAAATATGGCATATCCATATAATGGAATATTACCAAGCAACAAAACAATAAACTGTTAAGAAAAAGTATGAATAAATCTCAAAATAATTATGCTGAATGAAAGGAGACATAGGAGCACATTTTTTATGACTGTTTATTTAAATTCTAGAAAACAAACTAATCTCTAGTGAGAGAAAACAGATAAGAGTTGCCTGGGATGGAGAGGAGGAGCTTGAGAGAGGGATTATCAAGGAACATGAGAAAACTTTTAGGGGTAATGGATACGTTCACTATCTTGATTGTGATAATGGCTTCAAGGATGTATATACATATTCAAACATATCAAATTTGTATACTTTAAAATTATGAGTTTATTGTATGTCAATTATACCATAATAAAACTGTTAAAAGCAAAATTAAACCAAAAAGAATACAGGGCTTAAATTTTCCACTTCCATAAATACTAGCAACCCAAAGAATAAGCTTTTAAGCTTTTAAATATATATATATATATATAAATACACAGTGAGACTACCATAGATGCATTATAGACATGAAGAGTCAGATGCGGTAAACTCAACTTCCAATTTGGTGAAGTCATTACAAATATTATGCACTTTCATTATTAGTCATTCAATTATTGTTTCAGTTTTATTTTGCCAAGTAGTTTAATATTAGAGATATATTTTTCTTAATTATTTGTGCTTCCTCATTTTATGTAGTGATAATATTTTCCCAAAGTTGTCTGCTATACACATCTACATTTTATTTGACCAGTATTTTATATACTGTATGTGGAGAATGATAGGGGCAATAACATTTTGGCCCCCTCTCTCCACATATATGCTCCTCAGTGTTTCATCCCTTCCCTCTTCCCCTGCTCTCTCCGTACACACACAAACAAAATAAGGGCAGAGAGATTTCTAAACAGATTTGTCAGAACCCAGGATATGATTGTAGTATTTTGATTTACTATTTTGTGTGGCTACGGATTCTTAACAATCAAAGCCCATACTTTGATATGCAGTTATATTCGTGGTTTCACTGAGTAGACAGTAAACCCTACAGTGACAGGAGTGAAATCACTCATCTTTGTAACTCTTTTGCTTAGTACAGAACCTGGCACATAGTAGGAATTGTTAAATATTCATCAAATTAATGAGTGAAAATAATTTTAGCATTCAGTATTGGAGAGAATATAACAGAACTGATATTTCCACATTGCTGCTGCCATATACTAGTAGAAGAGCAGTCATAGGGTAAGCATTATGTCAAGTTAAATAAACAATGGTAAGGTGTTCATACTCACCGGCCTTATAAGTGCTGTTTGAGTATTTTGGCAGAAACAAACTCTTTACTATTTATCTAGCACCACCATTGAGTACACGTAGAAAATTGTACAGACATTGTTACTGATCCGTGCACTGGTTCTACAAGGTAGGTATTATTTCTAGCTTAGCCTTGAAGAAAATGGATCTTGGAGAGGTAAGAGAGGGCCAAATATGGATATTTTGAGCATGTGCACTTTCCAGTTATTTTGTATTTAAATTAAAATATAAAATGATAAAGCTAATATCATGTACATTTACTAAGTGACCAGATAATTTGGAGCCTGAGATATTTTTCAGTTCCACATGCTTTGTACAAATTAATTTTTTAAATATAATTACATCCTGATTGCTGCCCAGAACATTGCCCTCTCTGAAATTTCCTTTCTTTACTGGTCCACTCTTTGACATCAGGTGTTTGTTCCCACTTCTTGGAACTTAAATTCCATACCTCAAAGGAAAGTACCGCAGGTACTGTCTCATTCGATCTGAAAAACATCCCTGTGCAGGTACAATACATCCCAGGTATTGTAAGGTGGCTTGAGCGAGTATTCCTAACTCCTTGGCTGATGCATCTTGCCCTAAATCTATTAATCCTAGCTGCTTCAGTTCTTGTAGCTCCTCAACTTTGACAACTGCAGGCCAATATCCAGAGCATTTTCTCTTGGGAATTGACTGGTATGATAATATGTTTGAATATTAAAGAACTAATTAATCTTAAATAAATGAACACCATATTCTTCTGAAGTAATCACACTAGACTCAAAGGTAAGAATATCACCTCTTACTTTAAAAGCATGTATAGAATATATAGTTTTATAAAAATACACTTTCAACTGAACAGTTTTATGCATGTTAAAGACGTATAGGAATGAAATTTTAGATGGTGAATTACCTTAATATGACTCAGAACTGCAAATAATAAATGTCAATAAGAGCAATCTATTTTCATCAAAAGCATCTTGAATTTAAAATCTACTGAAATAGAATTATTATTCACTTAAATATCCATATAATTTGATTTGAAGTAAAAGCACACTGCTGACTAATGTGTATGCATTTTATACAAATAGGAGATTTATCCTGCAGTTTAGCAGCTAAAGACATACAGTAAATTGAATGGATTTGCAGTTGAGTTTTCAGATATGTTTCTCTTGTTACAATGCTGTGATCAAATGGGGGACATATCACAGGAGTTAAGAGCTAAGCTGTTAAAGAAGATGAGCTGGATTTGTAGCCAACTGAGAGTCCACATTAATGCTATGTACTTTCTTGTGTTTAATAAGACTTTATGGCTCCAAAATATAGGTCCTGGGTCTCTTAGGAACTGATCTATAATGAATATTTTACTTTATTAATACTAAGAATTGTGGCCATACGCCAAACTAAACAAACAACTGTTACGTGATTTCCAAAAAATGTTTTATATTTATGTGCCATAAAAGCCAAAGGTAGACTTATCTACAGTATTGAACTATAAAGCTTAACTACTGAATCAAATATAGCTAAGAGACAGAAACTGTCTGAGTAAAATAATCTTATAGAAGCATTTGCTTTAGTTTTTGTTATTTCTACAAACTCTTGTTTGTATTCTGAACATTATTTTAAAACTCACACAGCCTAACACATACCACGATCTATTCATGCCCAATCTTGGCAACTAATGAATGTTCCTACTACAGTGAGATATAATGTGTCATTTCCAACTAACTTTTATAAAATGGGAAGACAAAGTTCCAACAATGCTACTGTTCTTTAAGTCATATCATAAGGTCTTTTTTTCTTTAGAAATTCATAACAGTTTGGCTCTGATACTCCCTTATTTAATAACTGAGGTCAACTAATATAAAACTAAACCCAAATAAGTTAAGGGATCCTGAAAATTGTGATTTTAATATAAAAATGTGACAAAGTTAGGCAACATTCAATGGCTAGCCTTTATCCACCTGGAGCAGTGTTTGTAGGTTTTTCTTGAGATTGAGTTTACATTAACCAAACTCTCCAAGTAATATTAAGCTTTCCTGGGGATAAAAGTAAAAATACTTAGAATTTACCATTCTTTTTCCTTCCCACAAATTCCTGTGCCTTGTCAGCTATAATTGCTGTTAATTAAGAAAAATCATGGTATGCTTACATTCATGTCAGTAATTTTCAAAGGAACTTTAACAAAAAAAGAATATAAGTAGCTAAAAAAATGATGGTTTTTGGGCTTCCCTGGTGGTGCAGTGGTTGAGAGTCCGCCTGCCGATGCGGGGGACATGGGTTCGTGCCCCGGTCCGGGAGAATCCCACATGCCGCGGAGCGGCTGGGCCCGTGGGCCATGGCCGCTGAGCCTGTGCATCTGGAGCCTGTGCTCCGCAACGGGAGAGGCCACAACAGTGAGAGGCCCGCATACCGCACAAAAAAACCCAACCAAACAAACAAACAAAAATGATGGTTTTTAAAATGATGAACGTGGAAAAATTAAAAATCTGATACTGCTACTACATTCACAGTAATTTATTTTTTTTTTCTGATTACAAATTCTTAAAGAAAAAATAAAATTTTGTTTCTTTTTCATTTTGCTTATTTTTAGCATTCTACTTTTTATTAAAATCCATCTACAAAATTATAGTTTGTATAAAAAAATTCTCTAAAAGGTGACCAATGACAAGTTTAATATTTTTAAAGGTTATTAAATTATTTGTACATTACTTTTCTACTATAGAGTGGAAAAGTCATGCCGAAATCCAGTAAATGGTTCGTACATTCTTTATCTTTGTTTTCTAGCTAACATGTTTAGAGTGTTATAAAAGGAATTACATGAAGTGGAGGAAGTAATAAGAGAATAAATGGTGATGATATGCTTTGGAAGAAAAAGGCAATCTAGAGATAATTCTTTTTGTGCTGATCATGTCTAATTCCTGTTCTTAATTCCCCATCAAATTTACTAATCTCTGCCTACATCATGCTACATCAGAAATCTAAAAGAAATAAAATTAGTTTGTGTCATGGTCATTTTTCTTTAACATTTCACTCTTTATAACTGGAGTGTCCCTTGAGGATGCCAAGCTGAGTTTACTCAGGAACATTTCTTAAGAGATATTACGGACATCAATGCAGATATTGCAAACACTGTGATGCTAGTTTAAATATCTCAAAGTCAAGATGAGTAGATAAAGTGTATTTCCCCTCTAGACCATGTGATCTTTGAGGACAACAACTGTATCTCAATCCCCTTGAGCCCTCTAGCTTCTATCAGAGTACCCAGAATGTGCCAGGGGCTAATGTTTGTTGACTTCAAACTGTGGCTTGAGGAATGAAGTAGTAGAGCAAAGACTGAATGATGAGTAGATCACAGTGTAAAAGCTTAAGGTAGGGCTAATAAAACCAAGAAGTTGGAATGATATGAAGGAACTAGCATTGCAACAAGGTATGAATGCATAAAATTCTTAACTTGGAATTCAGGGAGTAGCCTCCCTGCTACTAGGCAATGACGGGATGTTTAAGTTAAGCGCTTCTGATTCTGTTTTTGTCTATGCTGTAATTACTAATAAGAATATGACTTATCTATATTTTCCTCATCATACAGCCCCAGCGAAATGTCATAGGCATTATAGTTGATCTCATAACCCAGCATATTTTCCTCTCCCTTCCCCCTGCATCTGTCTCTCTTAAAGAAGCTACCAGCTGGTTTCCCTTCCCTAGCACCTTTTCCAGATCGGGGTCTGCAGTAGAGTATATGTGTGAGCCCCAGGAAGAAAAGGGGTTAGAGGTCCTGTGAAATGATTTGAATTTCTCCATGACTTGGTTTAAGCAGGACCCACTGTTATCAGGGAAGCAAATGTGATTCTGGCAATAGCAACACTGGAAGATAGACAGATAAAAAGCAGGACAGGCAGCTGCTGAGAGTGGCCAGCAAAAGCAGAGAAAGACCAAGGGGTGAGGGAAGGGAGAAAGAAAAATAAAGAGAAGGAAAATCTGGGAGAGAAACTGAGTAAGAGATGCAGAGAGAGACATATCTGGGGATACTTACAGAGTAATGACTCTCAACTCTGACATTTTTTTAGAGTGAAGAAGCCTGGGAAGACTTTTTTTAAATGTGCTTTATAGAGATATAATTTACATATAAAAAGTCATCAGTGTTAAGTGTATAATTGTTTTATATTTAACAGTGTATGGAATCATGTGACCACCACCACTGTCCAGATATAGTAAACCTAAAAGTCTCCCTCTTGCTCCTTTGAACTCAGTCGCCTCCCCTTCATGCCTGGTCCCTATCTTTCTCTGGCTGTTAGTAATCCTTTATTATAAAATATTTTCAGCATCCCAAAATATATAAAGAAAGTGTAAAAACTTGCCCCTAAAATCATTGGATGGCTTCATCAGTCTTAGCATTTTGTGATATTTGCTTTATTTTTTATTTTATTTTATTTTTTTGCGGTACGCGGGCCTCTCACTGCTGTGGCCTCTCCCACCGTGGAGCACAGGCTCCGGACGCGCAGGCCCAGCGGCCATGGCTCAAGGGCCCAGCTGCTCCGCAGCATGTGGGATCTTCCCGGACCAGGGCACGAACCCGTGTCCCCTGCATCGGCAGGCGGACTCCCAACCACTGCGCCACCAGGGGGGCCCGATATTTGCTTTCTTTTAAAAAATGAAGTCAGAAAGAGAAAAACAAATACCGTATGCTAACACACATATATGGAATCTAAAAAAAAAAAAAAAATGGCCTGAAGAACCTAGGGGCAGGACAGGAATAAAGACGCAGACATAGAGAATGGACGTGAGGACACGGGAAGGGGAAGGGGGAAGGGTAAGCTGGGATGAAGTGAGAGAGTGGCATGGACATATATACACTACCAAACGTAAAATAGATAGCTAATGGGAAGCAGCCGCATAGCACAGGGAGATCAGCTTGGTGCTTTGTGACCACCTAGAGCGGTGGGATAGGGAGGGTGGGAGGGAGATGTAAGAGGGAGGAGATATGGGGATATATGTATATGTATAGCTGATTCACTTTGTTATAAAGCAGAAACTAACACACCATTGTAAAGCAATTATACTCCAATAAAGATGTTAAAAAAAAACTGAAATATTACAGATAGAGCTAAACTCCATGTTCACCCCTTGCAAATTCCTCTCTCCCCTTCTTCATTTAGCATTTATCTTTCCTGTGCATGTTTTCATTAATTTACTACATACCTGCGTGTGCACAAGTTATATATAATGATTTTCCATTTTTAAAGGTGAGTACAGATGATATACAGAACATATTATATTTTTTGTCTGAATATATTGTTTTGATATGTATTAATGATAGCTCTTACTACAGGTCACTTTATCCACTTTAGATTATTCCCTTTCACTCCCATTTATCCATTCTATATAATGATAATTTAGATTGTTTCTGAGATTCTGCAATTGTAATCTATGAAATAATAAACATTATTGTATGTATATTCTTGTACACAAATACAAGTGTTTCTCTAAGATGTGCATCTGGGTATAAATTGCTGATCCATGGAATATATCTCTTAAATTGAAAAATTGCTCTTCAAAGATACTGAGGATATTTATACCTACTCCAAAGTATGTAAGATTACCTGCAGTTCCTTATACTTACAATCTTTATCTTAAAATTTGTTAGTGTTTTGACATTCTAATTGGTATTTAAAAGAACCCACTATACTATATATAAATCATTAGTGTTTCTCCTCTTCGAATGGCCTTAACATATTTTGCTCTTGGACATATTATGTTTTTCTTTTTGTCTTATAGCAGTTTTAAAATATATTCTAGATATTTTGTGTTACTCATATCAGTTGCATCTATTTTCTTTCAGTCTTTGGCATAGCTTTTCACTTTGATTTTTTTTTAATTGTAAAAATGTTGAGTTTTAATGCATTCACATATAACATTTTTTTCTTTAAATAAAAAGAAACATTTAACTAAATGTTATTTTAGTGTATGTTTAAAAATCTGTTATTAATGAGCAGTCATGAATATATTATTTTATATTTTCTTTTAAGATTTTTTTATTTTAGTTTGCACATTTGGGTCTTCAACTGTAGTGCACCTAAATAAGTGTACAGGAAAATTTAGTAACTTTTTTCCCACTCAAATAATTGTCCAAGCACTACTGACTGAATATTGATAGTACACTCTCTCTTCAGTGAATTGTAATGCTGCCTCTGTCATATACTTGGATTTAAAAAAAAAAAAAATTATTGTAGTATAGTTGATTTACAATGTGTTAATTTCTGCTGCACAGCAAGTGATTCAGCTTTACATACATACATATATATATATATATATATATATATATACACACACACACAAACACACACATACATACACATTCTTTTTCATAGTCTTTTCCATGATGGTTTATCACAAGATATTTATATAGATTATTATACATATATTATTAAATATAAAATATTAACATTAATATACATTGATGTACTATACATTAGGATCCTGTTGTTTATCCATTCTATATACAATAGTTTGCAAACTTTCTATATGCAGAGATAGGATTTGTGGTTATTGCTTCTCTTTCATTGGCCTATTTGTCAAGATGACACTGTCTTAATTACTATAGGATCAGGATAAGTCCTGATATTTGGTAGAGTAAGTCTACATCTCATCCTTGAGAATTTTTAAAGATATTCTAAGTCTTTTGCTTTTATATATACATATATGTTAGATTTATTATGAGAAAAAATTTTTAAATGTTGCTAATTTATATGATATCTATAGTTACAATTTCTAATGCTTTGATGCTGTACATAAAAGTTACAGAACAAACTTTCTTACTGATTGTTGATTTTATATCAAGAAACCTTGCTAATCTGTTCTATAGGTTCTAGTAATTTGTGGTTCTATGGGACTGTCTATATGGGCAATCATTTAAGAAAATAATGACATTTTCTTTTCTCCGTTTCCACACTTTGCATACCTTCTTTCTTTCTTTTTTTCCCCTTATCGTGCCATTTAGAACCTGCAGGACAATATTAAATAGAAGTGGTGTTGCTAGCCATCCTGTCTCATTTTTTATCTTTAATAGGAAATGTTTCTCATACTACTTCTTTGAAAATGAATTTGCTGAGATATGGTCAATCAATTTTAAATTTTACCCAGAGAAATTCCCATCTATTACTATTGCTAGTTTGCTAAGAGGATTTTTTAAAACTCTAAGTTATTGTTTAGTTTTGTTGATGTCTCTTCCGTTTATAAGGATGATTATACATTTTTTTTCCTTTTCTTATATTGGTAAATGTGTGATGCAGCTTGATTACAATTATAAACATACATAATACATGTGTATGTCTCTCAATTTATATATATACAAACATGAATATATATGTTTGTGTACACACATATTTCTGCATTTGGTTTTATAACACTTTGTTTTCAATTTGTCTATCCATATTTACAGGTGATATTGGCCATTTGCTTTCCTTTCTTCTTGTATCTATGCATATTTTTGGAATCAAAGTTTTACTATCCATATAAAAGTGAGTTGGGGACTTTTATTCTCTGAACAAGTTTGTATAAGTCAGGGATTATATGTTTAATTAATAGTGGTGATATTTTACCTGTAATATAGATAAGGGATGAAATAAATATATAGATCCTACAGCATAAATCTAGAAACTCATCAGCCTTCACCTTCTAACCAAGGAGATCTGCTCTTAATGTTACCAGCAGACCAGAGGGATTATCCTGTCAGTTTCCTGGTGAAGCTCCTTTAGCCATTTTCATGGTGAGATTTTACACACTTCTAGCCTCTTCTGTTTTGGAGTTAATTTCTGCACCCAGGTTCAAGTAACTGGTAATAACCCAAAATATTTCTGAGTGCTTACTCAAAGATTACAGAATAAGCCAATTTCAGTGGGTTCACTTATTTCATGTACCAGGCATTTATTAAGTACTTTACAAATATTATCTTATTTAAATATTAAAAGGTATTGTGAGGACAAATAAAGAAACTGAGGCACAGAGAGGTGAAGTAAATTTCTGAGATTACATAGCTAATAAGTGAGAGAGACAGGATTCAAGCCAGGGTATTATGTATCCTGAACAGCTGCTCTTCCCCAAAGATGATGTCACCACCCACCTCAGTTTTCCAGGTATGGTGTTCCCCAAGCAGACCCTTGCTTTAGTACTTCCCAAAGTCTAATTTTTGATATCTAATAAATGTCAGATGAGATGCCTTTATGTTTTCTAAATACTAAGAATTCTTAATAATGGAAAATTAATAATAAATATATTTATGAAAAGCAGGACACTGTAGTCTATGTTTATAGGTGTTTGGATTTCATTTTGAGTTTGTTTAAACTTGAAATGAAAACTTTGCTTTGTGGAAAACTAGTACACTTAGTTGAATGCACAACAAAACCTGTATTTAGAACATTCTGAGCTGAGAGAGACTTGTTCACACAAGGGAGTATATTGAGGAAATTAAGAAATCAGGTACTTTATATAGAACACATTGCACAAGTTTGTTCTTCTGTGAATTCTTATTACTTTAAATAACAGAGTTTTGAGGCCTCCAGAGTTAGTTATTATTAGTTTCACATCTAAATAAACATTGGGAAGAAGAACCCATGTAGTATACTCCTAATTTAGTGTGGCTTAGTTCAGTGGCATTATCCTTTGAGTCAACTCACTTAAAATCAAATGGTTTAAAGAAGCATTCTGTATAGCAAATCCTTTTGGTGCCCCAGCCAGATCCTCTTAGCATTCCCATCCAGAACAGGCCTTAGTGTCTCCTGTTACCCTCTGGGACTCCAGGATTGAAGACTTTTTCTCAGTTTATACACAAACTAGCCTGGAAATGCTGAGGGGTTAAGACCATGGGAAGTAGTCCACAATGAATGTAAGCTGGAGCTCAAATACCCCAGTTTCCTGGAACCTTCAGATGGAGGTTGGAGCAACACTGAAGCATTTTCTACTCTGTCTGCCAAAGTTCCCCAAGAAGACTACCCACGGTTTTCCATAGCACTATCCTGTTCAATACCATACCTTTATTTTTCAGTGGGTGGGGGAGTGTGGTATAACATCTTTGTCTTTCCAACTCCCCATTTTGCATTTCTTGGAATCACCTCCCAAAATAAACTATGTCCTCTCATTGCTAGTATATATTCCCATAATTATTACTCTGTAGCTTCTTAAAATACCCCTGAGCTCCAAGGCTGACTACATAAATTCTCAGTATAAAATGAAAATGCAGAGCCACTTGTTCAAAAAAAAAAGAAAAAGTGCCCCTAAGGTACTAAAATGCAAACCTTTTTCTTTATTTCTTCTCTCACCTGTCAAGGTGTTTTTTATCTGCAATTTATGTTGCAGAATGTAGACCCTTGTTGGTTCCAGAGAGCCTCACCCTGCAACTCTATGTTTAGCTCACAGCCACTAGCTGCTGAATTCCTCTTCTTACCAGTCACCAATATTCTATACCCCAGCTGGGGTAGAGAGGTCAATCTCCCTTTCTCATGAGCTGGCTGCCCCAACCCATAGTAGATGGACAATTCCCACGGAATTGCAACCTCTGCACCAAGACCCACTGGGTGCCTGGATCTGGGGTTGGCTAGAGTTTCACTCCCACCAAGTTACCCACCAAATACACTCTGGTATTGCAAGCCCCAGGTAGGGATGGACACAACCATATGCAGCTCTGAAATGCTATAGGGCAAGAGCACCCAACCTTGGCTCTCCTCAAACCCATGCCCAGTCCCCTACCAGGGGTGGAAGGCAGCAGCAATGGCTGGATGGGTGCAGGGAGGGGAAGGCCAGACAGGGCCTGGGACACCAGGGGGCAGGAGGTGGCCGCTGTCACTGGGGGGCGTTAGTGGGGAGGAAGAGGCCAGGAGGGGCCCTGATGGACCCTAGGGGTTGATGGAGTGGGAGGCAAAGAACCTTTTCTGGGAAGGCGGGAGGTGGTAGGAAGTGAGACTCCATTTGAGTTGAGGCTCCAAGCTATTGGCACACATTCTATTATCCCACTGGACTTCACTCACAAAACACAAATTCAAAAATTAAATTGTTGTGAATTTAAAGATAGTGGCTGAAGATTATTAAATGCCAAGTGCAGACCCTTCTGAGCAGGAGGCCCTGTGCTTACTGCACTGGTCCCACATCCATGAAGCCAGCCCTGCTGAGCACAAATCCTAGACCTCACTCTCCTAGCAAACGATATTATCTTTCTCAATCCTATCACACTGTTCACATCTATCACCTTGCAAATCCCTTATGTTGATGCTTTTGCATTTCCCACTTCCCAGTGGCCTTTAAAGAAAAGACAGACATACTATCTAGTTTAAATTACTTACTTCCAAATCACAGTTATATCACTTTCCCTCTTCTCAAGTGCACAGAACTTCCTTATAACACTGTGTTCCCATTCTACTTCTAGCTATCAACCCATTTAAAAAGGATATTCTCCCACTGCCTCAATGGATGTGAGCATCTAATTTATAATTACTTTCTCAATGTACCTCCTGACATTATCTTCAGTGCCTTCAGTATGTCCAATAACATCACTATAATACTAAATTTCTTTGTTAATTACATTTCCAGTGAATACCTTCTTCAGTCCACAGCCAGGTTCCTGAGACCAACCATTAGAACGATGCTCTCACAATCATTCCTATTCTTTTTAAGATCCTGAGTGGTCACTACCACGTGGGGCACTGCAGACATGGTGGTGGTTCTCTGGGTACTGACTCATCATCCAGGTGAGCCATCACTGGTTCCACATACAAGATCAGGAAAGCAGAGCAATTTCTGAGAGCAGTCAATGGGGCTGAAAAATCTAGGGAGGATTTTAGAAGATGGAATTTCATCTGGATCTTCAAGATAATTCCTCTATTGAGAAGATCAAATTCTAGAGGAATTCATAACTTCATAATTCACAATTTATAACCTTTATTTTTATTACTAAAAAAGGTTACAGACAAACAGGAAATTGTGCTCACTGGACTTAACGACAAGTTAAGGCCATCTAACCTCATCTATATTTTCATTAATACTTGGCAATACTTCTGCTCATCTATAAGAGATTCTTTGTGGCACTCCCAGGTTTTTCCAGCTTTTCCCACTATCACTTCAAACCTCTTATCTCTCAGTTTGCCTGGCTGTTTTTGGAATCATTTCAACCAATGGCACCACAGAAACTCCCATAACATTCATGTGCTAGTCATGTCAGCCACCATTCTGGATTGACTGCTTTTTCCATGCCTTCCAATCACTCACTAGAGTGAACCTTTATTCTAAGGGTCAGTAGTGTTCATTAAATACACAAGTTTCCTTAATCCAATTATCTCCGTCCTGATTACCAAAAACAAAAAAACAAAAAATTGCTTCCAACTTTACTAAGAAAAAGAGCAGGTGACTGAATGTGCCCTAGTTTGGTCCTGCATTTTTACATCTTTCTATTTCTTTGGCTGCCTCCTCTTCCACTTTAAGGTTAACTATTCTTAACTAAAGATGGCTACTATAGATTATAAACTAAACTATATGCTATTAAGCAGAGAACTGAAGTTCATTCCACCTATTGGAAGAAATATATTTTAAATAATTCTATATTATTAAAAAATATTGAATGATATACCTTTAGTGTACAGATTTTGAGTACATTACTGTGGACATCTCTTATGGCACAGTACCTACATCTTATTGATTTTTTTTTATTCCAGTTTTACTTACCAGAAATTTTTTATTAATGCCTAAGTATATTCATGACTATAGTTACTGCAATATTATAACTAATAGGATGCTCTTTGTAGGATTCTCTTTATACTTTAAGTGGGATATTATCTAAAATTTTTTTCCTGCTTGCTTTTATTCATATGGCCTACTGTCGGACAACATAGATAGACAAGGTAAATATAATTATTTTGATTATCAAAAGTGTAGTGCAAATGTATGTTAAAATTTTTCTTTTATCTTCTACATTCCTGAAGTGAAATGCTAGAGGTAATAAAATAAAGTGACAGAGAAAGAAACTTGGTAATAATAGGAACTCAGGAGATGGCAAAGTTCACACTTTTCTACCTTGAGGTTGTAGCACTTTTAGCTTCAGCTGTTAATTGTTCTTACAGCTTAATTCCTTAGTGCCAGCCAAAAAAAAAAAAAAAAGTAATATATTTCCATGGAAAATAATTATCATTATGTTTATAGAGCAAGAAGGATTTTCATTTCAAAAAGTTTTTATCAATGAGAATAAATGCCAATACCCCTTTTGCCAACCTAGTAGTCTGAGGAATATTTGGAAGCAACTTAAATATTTTTCCCTAAGAGTTACTAGAGAAATGTAAGAAATGTGCATGTTTCTCTCCCCAAATTATTTCCATGCAAACTGAAAATAATAATTTTTCTAGCATAAAGAACTTTTTCAGTCTTGGAAATGAAGTACAGAAAGCTTAAAAATTTTCTTTAAATAGGAAATAAATTTCTTCAAAACACAGCTTTGAGTTTGCCAATTATTATATCACCATTTCATTCTCATCAAAAGAACCAACCATTTTCTAGTTCCATCTCCTACCTTCACATCTGACTTTCTTCCGTCTTCAAAAGAGAGCAATTAGGACCACTGGAGCCCTGCTCTCCTTTCTCTCTACCAGAAAGGCAGAAACAAGTTTGGAGTCTTTACAGTCACAGCTTCACAAATGCCAAAGTCAAGGCTCTTCCAGATGGCTGACTGAAGTGGTTTAAGAAGGACTAGGAAGAAAAATTAAGGGCAGTACTGCAAATTATATAATGGAAGTCTAGAATTTCAGCATACATATTTTCATATTTAGCATCTCCTGAAAGGAAATTTTTGTAACAGAACTGCTTTATATTTAAATCTGTATTATCTTTGGTTGCCTTGTTTGGTTCCAATCCTCTGAGGGTACTCTATAAATAATAGCGACACAGAAGCCTCAGCATCTTTTGCAGAAGTAAATGTACTTTGTATACAAAGATGTAGCTGCAATTGGCCCATTCTTACTAGAACTTTCACTGTGCCTATTTTTAATGTATCCTTGCCTTGTGACTCTTACAATAAAAAGTAGAAGGAAATAGAGATACGTGTAACTTCTGTAAACATAAAACCCATGATACTTGCTCATTTACCTTTCAGTGTTTGCTACCTAGTAAGTGTTCAATAAACATTTGTTGAATGAACAGGACCATTGCGCCCTGACCAAGTTAAGACTATGGCCTTCTTATCACAGTATTTTAGGTAACTAGGTTTAAAAACAAACATCCCATATTCCCTATTTTGTTCTTCTTCTTCTTATTATACTATTATTGATATTCTTATCTATCCCAAAGTAATATAATACATGTCTCACTTTCAGTGTTATATATCCTTCCAGAGCCATTAATTTACTGACTTATCTCACAAATAATTATTAAGAATCTGCTAAATAAAATGCTTGGGGAACATAGCCCAGTCCTCAAAGAGCTTACAGTCTAGAGAAGAAGATGTGAATTAAACCATCACCTAATTTATTTTAGCCATAATAAATTTTATGAAGGAATAGTTCAGGTACTATGATGCCGTTAAATGGGAGAAAAATACTTTGGTCTTATTATACTCTTATTGAATACATGCTGCCTTAGTGGGCAACATTTATCTTTTTTTTTTTTTTTTTTTTGACTTCTTATATACTAGGGTCCAAATTTCCATTTTAAGTGCTGCTTATGTCTGTTTTTATAAGATTTTGTAAATGGAATGTTTTAAAAACACTTCAGTGATGGTATCCATGCTGAAGTAAGGCACATAAAGCACACTTGCTTAATTTTTATCTAGTTTAATATTTATCTTTAATGTCTATTTTTCAAAGTTCTAACAAAAAAAATAATATATGTCCTTAGTGTGATATAGTGATTTATAATAAGAAATATATATTTGATCTTCTTCCTCTAGCACAAAGCTTCTAAAACCCTTGGGATTTCCTAAGTGGTGAAAGAGAAGAAAAATATTTTGTTATGTTAATGAGGTGACTCTTGGAATGCCCCCAGTAATTAAAATCATCAGTTATGTGTCTTATTTGAAAACTAAAACCTACTCTGATCATAGCAAAATGCTCAGGTTTCTCTATAACACCTGAGTTAGGCTACTTGCAGATAACAAAATCTGGTCTTTCTCTAATTAACAACAAACTATAAAATGGTTCCTATGGAAGGGCAAATTCTTGACTTATATGCAACCTGGTGCCTGGCATAGTTTCCCCAAATCTTTCTATTTGTTACCGAGGCTGTTGCCCCAGAATCGTAACCCTGCCAAGTGGAAACTGTGTTTGCTTCAGTTGCAGAACCAAACCTCAAAAGGAGGAAACTAAAGACAAAACCAAATCCAGCTGTAACTTGTTTAAGTCACCGTCTTGACCTCTAGTGAACCTGAGGCTCATTATACAGTGTAATATATTAGCATGATAACTGACGCACCTACCGGCAGACAAGACAGGAAACACCAGACCACAGAAGGAAGAAAAAGAGGTGGCACCCCGGTTCCAGGGACAAACCCACCTTTTTCCAGAAAACCAATACATATGCCTCCCCCTCATTAATGCTACCTTTAAAAATCTTGCCTTGGGGTCTTCCCTGGTGGCGCAGAGGTTGAGAGTCCGCCTGCCGATAGAGGGGACATGAGTTCGTGGCCCGGTCCGGGAGGATCCCGCATGCCGCGGAGCGGTCTGGGTCCGTGAGCCATGGCCGCTGAGCCTGCGCGTCCGGAGCCTGTGCTCCGCAACGGGAGAGGCCACAACAGTGAGAGGCCCGCGTACCGCATAAAAAAAAAAAAAAAAAAAAAAAAATCTTCCCTTGGTCACTCCCCCCATGAGAAGCAGATTTGCAAACCAAGTCTGTGCTGCTCCACTCTCTGGCCTTTGAAGAAAACTTGTGCTGTTTCAGTCTCATCATCGATTTTGTTATTGGCTGTGCAAACCTGAACGGTAAAAGAACTTCCTGAACTGAGCTAGAGGGGCTTCAGTTCAGCTAGGGCCCCAGGAGGGGGGCCTCAAATCTAATTTGGTAATATACTCATGTGTGAAAAAGTGGAGTTTTGGAAAAGCCTTATCCTTGTTGTCTACTAATATGGAATTGCTGCACAATGTCACACTTACTATAAACAAAGTTGTATTGTTTTCACAGCCTCTCATGTAGCTTTTAAGATATTTGGAAGTGTATGCCTTTAGATGATGGTCAAGTACTTCTTTCACAAAGAACAGCTTTTTCAGAATAGCTAAGGAGCAAAAGTTCCTACAGAATGTCAATTGACATAGTATCTCTTTCATCCAGGAGTCTGTCTTTCTCTAAACAATTTTCAGGTCATCATTCAAGAGCTTAATAACGACTTCAGCCTTCTTTCACATTGTTAGAAAACTGCTTCCCCTCGTTTTCAATTCTACAAATACCTTATATCATACTCTGCAAGGGTAGTTTAAATGTTTCACACATCTTCATAATAAGACAGCAGTTTCTGATTATTAAAAATTTATACATTTACCATATGACTTTTGAAAATTTCATAAACATGCAAAAAATATATAGGTTTTGAAGAAGCCCATCTCCACTCCTTATACTTTTCTCCCCAGAGGAAACCATAGTTAAAATTTGGTGTATATCACTTCAGGATTCCAGTCTTCTATGTGAGCCTATGCCTCTGGACTGTGAACTTCTCGAGTGTTTCTCAGTTTGTTTGTTTCTCCCTCCTTTGGTGGGACAGGATGGCTAGAGTGGGCTGCAGTTGGGTAGTTCCCTTCTCCCAGGTCAGTTAGGCTGATAATACCCCAGCAGGTTAGGCTCTGGTTAAATGGCTTCCCCTGAGGGCAGACCTTGTTAGGAAAACTAAGCCACCTGGAGTATTTCAAAATGTTTCCTTTCCCCCACCCCCTGCCAGAATACCAAGGGAGTTTTCTCTCATATTTACTGTTGGAATCTGGTCAAGCTCTTGGAGGTAAATCTCACAAGTGTTCACCCCACACCCAACGTTCCATGACCAGGTCCCCCTGGAGTTTTTAACTCTCAGAGTTATTCACACCGTAGAACCAAAACTAACATGGAGTCACTTATGCTGGAGACAAAATGGAGTTGGCCAAGGCAGGTGCATTAAAGAAAACGAAACTTAACCTTACCTAACATAAGTCGTAGGAATTTACATCCCTTTTCAGAAATTAGCAGAGGATGACAGCCAATCCCAAAACACCAAGTCTGTTCATGCGTCTTTTGGACTTCCTTGTTCCCATGACTCTGCTACCCTGATCCAAATAAGGAAAAAGACCACTAGGCAGCCAATGACCTGAAAAATCACTCAAGTAACTCCCATATTTACCCAGGAAAAAACCCAACCCCTTAGTCTGTGGGCAGATCTGAACTCGTTGTTCCCAGAGCCTTGAGTTTCCCAGCTTGCAGGTTGAAACCTCTGCAATAAACTCAGGTTTCTGCTTTGTCTTACTGAGTGTGCAGAGTTTGGTTTTTGACAGCATTGAGCTTCCAGTGTAGGGGAGATGAGACTACCTTTACTTATCTTACGTTTTCAGCAAGGACTCTTCAACAAAAGATTAACAACAGATAAACAGTTTATTAATGCATGCAGCACACATCACATGGGAGAAATCTAAATGAAAAGTAACTCAAAATGATGGCTTAAAATTCCAGTTTATCTAGCATCTTCAACAAAGAATGATAAATTTGTAAAGAAATGGGAGCACAGGGGCTTCCCTGGTGGCGCAGTGGTTGAGAGTCCACCTGCCGATGCAGGGGACACAGGATCGTGCCCCGGTCCGGGAGGGTCCCATGTGCCACGGAGCGGCTGGGCCCGTGAGCCATGGCCGCTGAGCCTGCGCGTCCGGAGCCTGTGCTCCACAACAGGAGAGGCCATAACAGTGAGAGGCCCGCGTACAGCAAAAAAAAAAAAAAAAAAAAAAAAGAAAGAAATGGGAGCACAAAGGAAAGCAGTTTCAGGTTTCCAAACGGTGGCAAACTGTGGGAAGGTAAATATATGGGAGGGAACTAATGTAGTACAAAACTAATGGTTCTAGAGTATGAATGGAGGAGATTCCTCTGGGTTGACAAGACTCTGTCTCCAGGAGAAGGAGAATTTATATGCTGCCCTTAGGTAGATAAGGGAGCACTCTTTCTGGGTTTGCTGCTTCTTACTTTCCTACAGCTCAAAATAATTTTTATGTCAGAGGCATATTTTGGGATGATATCTTCAGGTTTTCTTCATCAGCAATTCATCAATTACAGTTCAGGGCTCCCTCCCCCAGCACTGGTTTCTGTGGCGATTTCTGCTCTGGGAAGTCACAACTTCCTATATTCACCTGTTTATCTCTCCAACCATGGGGGCAGTGATTTGCCCTGCCCTGCCCTCTCTTATGGATCCTAAAAGTTGTTGATTTTTCATTCTGCTCAGCCTTTTACTTATTGTTAGGATGAACTAAAATAACTTTCTAGGCTCAAGATGGAGCTGCTCCTGCCCAGGGTGTTAGCCAACCAAAACTTAGATACTTCTGTGTCCCTATAAATGCTTCACTTGACCAGAAATGCAGTACAGTAGTCCCCCCTTATCCACAGGGGATACATTCCAAGACCTCCAGTGGATGTCTAAAACTGGGGAGAGTACCAAACCTTATATATACTATGTTTTTTCCTATACATACACAGCTATGATAAAGCTATAAATTTATTTATTAATAATTTAAATTTATTTATTCTTACTCTGCTTAATTTTAATTTATATATTAGGCACAGTAAGAGAATAACCAAATTGCCAACATCACTACTCTTGTACTTTGGGACCATTATTAAGTAACATAAGGGTGACTTGACCACAAGCACTGAGATACTAAGACAATCAATCTGATAACCAAGTCAGCTAGTAAGTGATTAACAGGTGGGTAACATATACAGCATCAATATGCTGGACAAAGGAATGATTCACATCCCAGGAGGGTTGGAACAGGATGGCTGAGCAGGATGGCCTGAGATTTCATCACACTACTCAGAATGGCATGCAATTTAAAACTTATAAATTATTTCTGGAATTTTCCACTTAATATTTTTGGACCACAGTTGACAGCAGGAAACTAAAACTGTGAAAAGAGAAACTTCAGATAAGGAGGAACTACTGTATATCCAGTATGCCAGTTCCCCAAAGCCAAGCCAACTCTGGACCTTCTCACCCCAAACAAGGTGGACTATGTGGCCCCAGCAGATCAGATATTTTCTATTTGTCTCGTTCTTGTTCTTTATTTTTTATCCTATAAAAGAGGGGTACCCAACCCCTGGGGAACTGGGCTGCGCAGCAGGAGGTGAGTGGCAGGCAAGTGAGTGACGCTTCATCTGCCACGCCCCATCGTTCCCCATTGCTTGCATCACCACCCGAACCATCCCCACCCCACTCCCCACCCCCTGCCCACGGAAAAATTGTCTTCCACGAAACCAGTCCTCGGTGCCAAAAAAGTTGGGGACCCCTGCTATAATAGCTTCTTGCTCCGTGCCCCATTTTGCAGGAGACTGTCTACTTCATGAAGTGTTAAATGAAGTTTGTGTGTATCACTCAAATTGCCTTTAATCATTTTTAACAGATGATGTGTCAACTTCCAAGCTCCTTACATGGGTAACCCAACCAATATAAATTCCAGTCTTGTCTATGTGTTCATTAAAATGTATAGGTATAGCTATAGCCACAAGAATACAGTATCAATATCAATGTCAATATCAATGACTCTATCCTTTTACTTCACAACATCATCTCCCCACATTATTAAGCATGGGTTGACACCATTCTTTCAGCCATATAATATTCTATACTGTTGACTTCCATAATGTATTATGTTATTAATGGGTATTTGTGATGTGAGATCATCCCTTTATATTCCTCAGATATCTGACTAGGCTTTAATGGTAACAACAGAATTGAAATGTTCTCTGCCATTTGGGGTGCTGGGTAGAAAGGCCTTTGCCTGATGTGCTATGAGAATTGTTCAGTAGAACACGTCTTAATGGTTTCACCATAAACGGCCTTTGCTATAAATACATTTTGTAGTAAACAGTCTATTTCAGCATTTAGCAACCAGGCCTTTGTAAGAGATATCTGTCTGTATTATACAACACGAGTGGTAAGAAGTTTTATATACCCCTCTTCCCCAAAAATATCACTTTGCCTTACTTCTTTAGAAGAAAACATTTAATTGAAATAGTTTCATGGACTACTAATGTGCTATCTAGAATAATTTACATGTGAAATTAACCTCAACTCAGAAGGTTAGAATATACGATCTTAACAGAGAACAAGGAAATAAATAATTGGACAGAAAGGGATAGATGTTTTTTGTTTTTTTCTTTTACGCGAGCCTCTCACTGTTGTGGCCTCTCCTGTTGCGGAGCACAGGCTCCAGATGCACAGGCTCAGCAGCCATGGCTCACGGGCCCAGCCACTCCACGGCATGTGGGATCTTCCCAGACCAGGGCACAAACCCGGGTCCCCTGAATTGGCAGGCGGACTCTCAACCACTGCGCCACCAGGGAAGCCCAAGGGATAGATGATTTTTGATGAAGGAAATTGACAAATATTAATATCTTGTTTCAAATAATACCTTGTTTATTTCAGGATAGCTAATTTTGGATGTATTTGTTTTGCTGTATTTTTTCTTATAGTACTTATGACTTTCCAATATTAAACTTTTTAAAAAGCACTACTTGACTTTACCTGTATCCGTGTGTAAATAGAAATATCAAATCAAGCATTTTGTTCAGGTTTTATAAATTTTATTGTTGAATTTCAATGCAATCAATTAGACTATGTAATAAATTGAAGCTATTCTGATATAGCATATTGATCTTCAATGTAATATGTGATTTTCAGGACATAATATACCTTAGTCTCATATCACATCATTGTATATTAAATTTTACTATTTAATTGACATTTAATGCCATGGAGCACAGGTTGGCAAAATCTTTCCTAAAAGGGCTAGGTGGTAAAAAAAATAGTTCTGAAATGGGCCATACTACCTACTGCAGTGAATCAACTCTGCCATTGTAGCATGAAAGAATGATAGACAATGTATAAATTAACAGGCATAGCTGTGTCCCAATAAAGTTTATGCATAAAAACAGATGGTGGGTTGGATTTGGCCTGAAGGGTAAATTTGCTGATCCCTCTAATAGTTGAAAGTGAGACTGGGGTAACTAAATGGGTATGGGTTGGTGGTACGGTACTCTCATCCTAAAATCAAAGTTGTAGGTACATTTCTGAGCTTAAATATTTTTACATAGGTCTTTCTTTCCTTATTTGAAATTAAATGGACAGTTCTAAAATTGATTTCAGATGATAGCATTGGGCCTCAATAGGAATTATGTCTGTGTGTTAATACTTCATGCTGGCCTTTAATAGAATTGGTAAAAAAAAAAACTCTTATTATGAACAAAATAGAATAAAGAATAAAAATAATGTAGCAACAAAGAGGTTAAATAATCATTGATTGGTCTCTGATTATCGTACTGGTCCTTAGGAGAGGTTAATATTCTGAGGTTAATATTATATGCTGGCCTTCAACCAGTTCTGGGTTCTACACTCCAAGGATGAAACATGGACATCTTATTTCCAATCTATGATAGATTGCACCACACTCTGGGAGAATATTATATTGCTCTATCTCATTAACATCAGGCTGGGACATGAGACTTGCTTTTAGCTCATGATATGAGAATGAAAGTGCCATATGCCTCTTCTGAGCATAACATTTATCTGTTGATTTTGCCATTGGCTTTTTCCCTCTGTATGAGAATCTTATGTCTCAGGTAGGATCTGCTTCTCTGACCTAGATCCCAGAAAGAAGACGACATCTGGAGCAAAGTCACAGCTGACCTACAGCCAGCATGTAACGAGAGCCAAGAAATAAACCTTAGTTGTTGTAACTCATTAACGTTTGCAGGATGTTTGCTACCATAGCATAACCTACTGAAAGCTGATACAAAAATTGCTTACAGAAGTTGGTTGCTATTCTAATAAAAATACTAAAACTTGTGAGAATGACCTTAGAGCCCAGCAGTAAGAAACAACAAAATCATTATCAAAGGCTGGAAAAATGGTGACCTATATCATACATTTGGGAAGCATTTGATAAAACCATTCCTCAAACTACTTGAAAGAAAGATAACATACTGCATAAGTCAATGGCTTCAGGTAAATTTTTGTGAAACAGAATGGTACTAATGTGTGTTGGTAACGACTGATTGTACTTGACAAGATACAATGAAAAAAGACCCAGGAAAAGAATTAGCTGGTTTACGACTGTAGAATAGAGAGAATCCAGAAATTCTTGGATTTACAAGGTGAGAAAGGCAAGTGTTTCTCATAAATAACTAGTAAAAGATAAAGTTGAGAATTGCTTTAAATGGAAAAAAAAACCAGTTAAAATAGCTTTGAGGTAGTTCTTTGCCTGTGATAATGTCTCTGAATATTTTAAGGTACTGCCTAGTAGACCACTTAAGGTTGACAAAATGGCTCAAGGGAAAAAGAGCAACAAAGGAGGGGTTCTTCTATTTGTGTTTGATAAACTCATGTATAGGTAAGATGTCTAGAGAGAGAAGCATGTCTGAAAAATAATTATGGATGTGGTTTTGCGTAGACTGTTGACTGGAAGCAAAGAGATTAAAACAAAGTTTTGAGAGAGTTGTATTTCAGAAGAGCTATCCACCTAGATCAAGCAGAATTCGATTGCTTGGGACTTAAAATACATTCTGGGTCTCTAACTTTCTCTGAGTGGGAAGCAGAATAAGAAAATAGCTCTGTGCCCAAGGCTGGCATATTCTCTAATACTTCTTTCATATGCAGAGAAGAATGATAATGGAAAAGTAAAAACTATTCTAAGAATAAATGAAGGACCATGCAGAGCAATAAACTGAGGAGCTATCCCAAGGAATGGCTCAGCTATCCCAAGACAGAATTCCTTAACACTGGTAAAGGAACATTTCCCACCTTTGGTTCCTTGCAACATTTGCCCATGTAAGTTTTTGGAATCGCTATGGACCAGAGTATATACTACTGTGAGATCCTGGACTTTCAGTCTCTGTCATGATTAGATGGAACTTTGGGGAGAAATGAGTGTATTTTAGCTGAGGAAGGGAGAAAAACATCTGTTTGTGATTAAGAGGATGAATTGCTTGCGACCACAAGCATATAGTTTTGTCCAATTACTTGCTGTTCCCCCTACAAAGGATTATCTTCTTCCAACCTATTTTCATCAATCTTTGCAATAGCCTTGCTTTGGCCCAGGAAATGTGAGTAGAAGGGACAAATGCCACTTCTGAGCAGGAGGTTTCACAGCTATCACATGGGCCCAATGATGCCCTTTTCCGTCTGCCATGAGACTGGCATGATGCTCCTTTGGCCTTTATTCAAGAATTTTTTTAAAAGCCCCATGTTGCAGTTACAGCTAAGTAAGAGCGAGCAACATGCTCTAAGCAACACCTCATTGGGCATTTCTCTCCTACTATGCCTAACATTGTAAAAGATAGAAAAGAAATTTATAAAATCAAACAAACTCTACCAATACTATTTTATTGGAAATTTGAGTTGGTTTGTATTTTCTGCATGCCTAATACAAATGGTATGACTGTCTTATCCAAGTCACACAAAATGGAATCCTTATATTAAAGGATGTAATAAGAGCTGTTTACTAAAGGAGTCATTGAATCCTGCCCCATTCAAAAAGTCTTAAGCAAAACATAAATTTTTCAAAAGGCATTTCCTTTCTTAAATTCATTATTTTTGCATGTTGGTTGGTGATTATTAAGAAAATAAAGGTATGTTTGTTTGTTCTTTTCCTTTTCCATTGAGATCCAGACTGCATAAGAAGACAATCACTTTTTTTCTTTATCTAATTGCTTACAGTTGCTCTATGAATCTGAATTATTGAATAATTAAATCTAATTAGAGTTCTGAAGGAAGGTAATGCTGACTAGTTAATTTGTCTGTTCTCTTTCTATTTAAAGCTTTGCCAGGGTTTCTCTTTAAATACCCACATAAAATGACTCCGAAGCTATATAAACCCTGTTGTTGGTTTTTTATAATAATTGAAGAAACATGTTTTTAGAGAGCATGTAGGAATAAAAAGCCTGATGAACTTAATCTGGACAAATACATAAATAGAATTGCTTGAAAAATTTGTCTTTTCTATACAGTTTTAGATTGGAAGTTACATCACAGCTCTTAGGTATTTATAAACTAACAAAAATGACCCCTTTTAATATAAATATGACTTTTTAGGAAGCCGAGATAGAGGCTGTAGGATTAGGTGCTCCCAAAGTCTGCAACAGATCCACAATTAGAAATCTGTTAGACTGTGTTATATTTGTTTATAGACTAACAAAAGCAGTCAACTTTATTTATGGATGTGTCTCCATCTTCTGTGTTCAAGTATCTACTTTTCATTCTTTTCCTGTTATCATTAGCTCTTTTTCTGAAAGCTAATATTTTGTCAATATAGCATATTTTTAGTAGTTAGGTTTAAAATCTGATAAACTAGAAGTTGAAATAACACTGGGATTTTATCATAGAGGTATTTTTTTAGGGTTTATGCCAAGGAATTCTTATAAACAGATTCTTCTAGCGCTTCTGGTTGCTGAAACTAGGACTATCTCAAATATTTTTTGTGAATTCAAACTTCTTTCAGGGTGAAAAGTAGCTACTAGGGACACATTTGTCTACTTTTATTGTAAATTCTTTATTTACCTACATATATGTCATTTGTGTCATTTCTTTCTTGAAAAATTATGTTATGATTATTCTTATTACAAAGTGGGTAGGTTAACCTATGTTTCTTTTTCCTAGTTCACTGCCAGATGATAGGCTAAAAGGATAATTTAAAAAAATATTTTTCTGGTGATGAATTCAATTTATTTTGGGGGATCATCAATAATTTAGACTTAGGGCTTCCCTGGTGGCGCAGTGGTTGGGAGTCCGCCTACTGATGCAGGGGACACGGGTTCGTGCCCCGGTCCAGGAAGATCCCACATGCCGCGGAGCAGCTGGGCCCGTGAGCCATGGCCGCTGAGCCTGCGCGTCCGGAGCCTGTGCTCCGCAACGGGAGAGGCCACAACAGTGAGAGGCCCGCGTACCGCAAAATAATAATAATAATAATAATAATAATAATAATAATAATAATAATAATAATAATAATAATTTAGACTTAAATATAAAGCGGAAACTGTTTCAGATATTTCTTCTAGAGCAGTAAGTAGGTTATAAAACAAATACAACTAAAAAGAAAGACTTATTGAAACCATGTACTAAGTAGTCTTATAGTAAAAGTTGCTCGTTTGTTTTAGATTACATCATAAAATGATTACCCTGAAGCCTTCCAGGTTATCAACAATAAAAAGAGGGCAAGTAAGATAAAGACTGAAGGGCAGCATAGTTTCTGCCTTACCAAGAAATAGGTTCAGCATATTCAAGGTAAAACATATGGTGGCAAAATTATTTTTTTTCCAGCAATCACAGTTTCTTAAAATCATGACCTTATTTTTAGTGAATGTGTCAAGGTTGGTAAATCTGGGAGCATAAATGTACATTACAAGATTGGAAAATACTTATCCCCATCTTCCAAAACTATCCACGAAGTTTTCTTTTCAAATTAAGGCAAATCAGAGGATGGAAAAACAAAACAAAAAACAAAGTTTAAAGAGTTATGGTGTTATCGCCCTTTACAGAAAGAAGGCTGCCCTGAATATGTGTTCACACACCTGAGAAACACAACTCATTAAGAGCGTTTATTCCATTTTCAAAGACTCACGCCTCTGAGGGGTTATTCAAAATAACTGTGAAAAAATTATTTTAGCAGTTATGAAAAGAAAATAATGACATCACGCAAAGTTTACTGCTTCTAAATTTAATAATAAACTGTATTTAAAGTAATTATCATGTTTAAAATAATGCCTGACCTACTGTATATTTTGTTTTCAGTTAAAAAGAGTTGTCATTGAATGTTTAATCAAAATATTAAAAATGCATTTCCAATAATGAAATGTTTGTTCAATATTTGAGTTCTATAATTTCACTTAAATTAAGATATAACTGTAAAGTCATTTATAAAGTGCCATTTATTTTCATATACATAGATGATAGGTAGATAGATAGATAGAAGATAGATACAGTTGTTGCATTTTTATACAGATTGTAAGCATACAAAAATCAATAGGAATGTTTTCTCCTTGTGTTACCTGATATACTTACCCTATTTACACTTCAGTTATTAAAACTTAAAGAAACTGCCAGTTTACCTCTAACTAACCTATACAAATAGGTTCTGAGATTACAGAAATGAAACCCCCAGGCCTCAGGAAGGGTTTTTTTTTAAGTATGCACACTTATTTTAGAGAAAATAAATCAGTGAAGTACTAAAAACTAACAACATAAAAACTTACAACATTGTGCTTCTTATCTGCATAGAAGCCAAAAGATAAAATCAAAGTCAGTTGTTAATGACAGTCTCTGGGGTGGTTGATCAGAATGTACTGCCTTCCTTGCACAGACACAGTAAAGCATTGCAAAGTAAAGCCCACAGCCGAGTAACTGAATAGAACATATGGTTCAGGAGCTCAATATATACTGAAGCTTTAACTTTAGTACATTGATTTTTAAGCTTCCTCTTCTAAACTTTGGTATAATCGAGGATTCAAATACAGAGTTACTTCTAATTTAGTTCTTTCTGGAGAAGGAATAAAAATTGCTACTCTCACTTAAATTTTTACCAGGTTGTTCAGATCCATTTTTTCTATCCTTCATGCTAAACATTATCCCTTGAGGAGGGGGAAAAGGTCTGTAAAGTATGCAGCATATCTATCCTTGTGTTTCTTGTAATAAAATGATGAGAAAAATAACTAGAATGTGGAATCCGAGACTATGACTACTGCCTCTTTATCCCTTACTAGTATAATTGAAGGGTAGAATAAACTGAAGGCTGTAAGTTTTTACTGTGTTTATAAAACCTTGGGACTCAAGCCAATAGTCTAGCACTCAGTGAAATACTAGTTCCTAGGGATATGATTAGCTGCTTCAAAAATAAAATAAAATAAAACATCTTCAATGTTCAAATAAGTTTAGCAAATGCTGCATATTGATTTCCTTTCCTGGAAAATCACAATGATATTATTAATATTTTAAAGGCTTTGAGAGGTCCTCATGCAAAGAAGTATAAAAGTCACCCAAATCAGCATAACCACAACAACCTTGTGAAAGGAGTACTTATTAAAAGCTTAAGAAACTGGGATTCTATATAGCACAATTTGGTTAATGCTACGACAGAACAATACAAACTAGGAACGAAAACATCTGTCTAGAGACTTTTGGATAGGATCAATATTAGGCATTGCCAGGACCGTAAACATGTCTTCAGCATCATTTACTTTATGTTCCTGACCTTCTAACACACAGATAAATAGTGAAACCTCTCCCCAAACAACATTCCCAACCTGGCCACCCATCTTATAAATTTATTCTTTGGTCACAGTAAGGGCGGGGGTGACATGGGGAGAGGAGGAATAGGCTCTAGGTAATGGAGTCAATCAATAAAACTCATTATTAAGTAAATAATAAACGTTGAAGGCCTCCTTTCCCTTCTCTTTCCCTCACCTCCCTCATATGTCTACAATATCTATAAAAAATTATACTATTTGCCAAAATCTATTACAGTGGGATTCAAAAGAAATTTCACTTTGTGTGGGAGATTATATTCCAGTAAAGGAAACATTAATGAAATAACCACAGAATATGAAACGTAACTGGTGAGCTGGATTGATATTTATAAAGGTAGACATGAGGATCTGACATTGTTGGGCCCAGGAGTGGGGAGCAGTAGGGGGTAGAGGGTAGTGATTGAATATCAGTGTTGTGTTTTTTTTTCCCTGAAGAATGACTTTTAAACTGAGATCAGAAGGAATGCTGCTTTTATTATCTTAGTAACCACTTGAGAATGAAAGACAAAAGTATAGATTAAACTTTCTGAAACTGCTTTTCTTTTATATACCTTGAATGAGTTATTTTTAATCAGGTAATCAATAATTTATTAGTGGATCTACTATGAACTCAATACCAGGGGAGATACTGAAGGTGAATAAGACTTGGACTCTGTTTCAAAGAGTTTTGCAAATTAATGAAGGTGCTAAAATAGATATACATAAAATGTATGTTAGTGTTCACAGACATGTTTGGGAATTCATGTGAAAGAATTCTTAAATCCTTTGACTTAATACATTACCTCCATATTGGTTTATAATTTCATATGTCCTCCTGTTAACTTTAGACATTGAAATTGAATAATGGAATTCTTGACACACACACACACACACACACACACACACACACACACACACACGCACGTGCGCGCGCGCGCGCGCGCGCGCGCGCGCTTCAGAAATCCTTAAGATGCTTTAGTAAATCTTGTTAAGAAGCCTGCTTGTTGCTTGCAGTTGTTCAGGTTCTCACTTAATGCCCAACAAATGCTTCCTGATGCAGGATAATGAGCTCATGATACCTTTACAAGGGGTTTAGGGACATAGTTAAATAGTTTTCAAGGCGTGCCCTTAATGAGTATGTGAATACTATCACTCTCAGTCTTTGTAATTCTGATGGAGGGTTCTTCTTTAAAATGTCAGATGTATTAAAATATACTTTCAGTTGTAAATATAGAATTGTATTGTTAATCACTATTTCTGAACTTTCTTCCTGTGATCATAGTCAATGTTGATTTACTTAATTATAAATTGAATGATGTTCAGTTTTAGCTCTTTCTGAAGACATGTATTTTATTTTGTTTTGTTTTGTTTTTACAAGCTACATTGTTTTTTAGCCTAGTACTGTCAGTTTAGCTATTAATTTTTCAGACAGGAAATTTTCTAGAAGTACGCCTACTCTTATTCATTTGAACAAGTCCTAAACTGTTAGATTGTAAATTGATAGATTGTAAAATAAATTTTGTTTGTTTTAGTTTTAAATAAAGGACTTCACCCAATCGGTTAATGAATATCTTCTTAATAAAGGTGGCTAAATAAATGAAATGATGACTAGTACGTTTAAAAATTATACATGAATTTCTGCAAAAAGTTATTTGATGTGTGTGAGCACATTGTATTTCAAAGATATCACTGCTTCCATGAAGCCAATTCTTGACAAGGCATCGATTTTTCCAATTCTTCTGTCTCTATCCTACTCTAGAAAAACTTATCAAAAGAGCAGAAGTAAGGCAAGTCAAGAAAACTAAAAAACAAGATAGAAAATATTGGGACACAGTAGACCAGCAAGTTATTGATAGATCTGGTGAAATTCAGCTGCAAGAAACTGAAGCCATTCTATCCATCTTAATGAAGAGGTTAAAACACAGGAAATTAGTTTCTTAAAAAATCAATTGAAGGACAGCAAGAGGCATTGTAGGCTGACTTTCCAGAAATTACTCCACAGCTCCACAAGACCCAGTTGGAGAACTGATACTGCTGCCACTGCAGGAAGTGGGGCTTCAGGGGGAAGCTTCAGGGGGAAGCCCTTTAAAGCTTTGACTCAAAGAGCTTTCTACTCTCTTCAAATGGAAGCCATCCCACATCTGCCACACCTTCCTCAATCTTTCACAAAGCTAATGACTGGGTCACAGTTCAAGAAAATTCAGTATTTCAGTGTTTGTGCACATCATCAACTAAAGCTAAAGCCTTGTATTCCTCGTTTCTGCCTGCAAACCTCATGTGAGTGCATCAAGTTGGAGGAATCTAATTTACAGAGAACACAACTGCTAGGGAGTCTGAGGAATGTAGTTTACATGCTCTGACATATAGGAGGGCTCAAAGGAGATTATCGTAACTCAACATATCCACTACAAACTCATCTTTTTTCTTGCTCTTTTAGAACTGTACAGTCCATTCAGAATAGTTTAATCCTTTTATCACTGTCTGTGTAAATTAAACTGTTCTGAGCTGGAATTTTGAAGCCCATCATATATGTCAGAAAATCAGCCTGCTTCTAATTAATTAACTGGGTCTTCTTACAATTTTGAAAGACATAGGGTTTAGAAACTGTCTTTGTTTGTTGGGGGCTAGAAACTAGCAGTCAGCTAACAGTGTCATTATCCTTAGGAAAATCTGCAAGTTACTTGAGTCCTTTCTCAGGTTACATAATGGTGATATTTCAAATTATCTCATATTCAATTCACTTGGTTCATACCATTTCTATTGGAGTCACAGTTTATGCGCTGGAAACATTTTCATTTATCAAGGTCCTATTCTCTTGATAATTCCCACCTCTTTTTTTTCTCTCTAAATCCATGCCAAATAACAAGAGAACAATACAGGGCAAATGCAGAAAACAAACATTTATTCAACTAGTACATCACAGTGCTTTCAGACATATAGATGTGTATAATAGTTCACCCTCCTACCACAAAGTTGGAATTTAATGGAAAGTTTTAAATGTCATAATACTGTAATATAAAATATAAAACTGCATGTAAAAATTACAGTTTTTCCTACACTTTACTTTCTCCACCACACACTCTGATCTGTACCTCTTTTGCCTCATTTTTGTTTTAAGATCTTATTCCCGATCTTTAAAATGTTGTAAACTAATATGGCAGTCAGGACAAGTAAATGCAGCCATAAACAATAATATAAAATTGCTTAAATTCAGTTCCATAGCAGAGCTGCAGACAATAAATATGTGTACAGATATGTCTTAGAAATTCTCCCTTACTAATGTTCAGACACCAAGTGCTGTTGATCTCTCTTTGAAAACATTGTTACGTCTGTAGTTTTCTCTTTATGCTTCAATACCACAGGCTTGACCTAAATGACTCTTTAAGCTCCACTTTTCCCAGCTTTCAATTTCTGTGTATATGTACGTATCTGTTTCTGTTTTTCTCTGCTCATCTTGTCTCTTACTATACCTCTCTCTTTCTGATTCACATTGCAAGTCCTTGTCAAAAATAATCTTGATCAAATATTACTTTCTGACATCTCCATGCTTAATACTTTTTAGTAGTTTGCTCTTTTCCATTGGATCAAGGCATGGACTTATAAAAGGTATATATTAAAATTATTTAGCCTGTACTCTCATTTTGCACATGAAGGAATAAGCCTCAGAGAGTGATTTTTCTATCCACTTCGACGTAAAGATTTTGTGCCCTCTATATTCCCATGTATTCAGCATTCATTACATATTAATGCAGTGCCCAGATTGATTCAGCCAATAACCATATATTTTCATCTTGATTTACCCAATGCCTAGTAGTAGTATACCTGACTCCTGTGATGTGTACAAAAAATATTGATTGGACGGATAAATGGATGTACGGTTGGATGAGTGACTGAATGATTGTGAAATATTCTGGGAATCCGAAAATTGCAACAGTCTTCCATTATAATCCAGCATTAGTGACTTTCCCCAATTTCAAAACAGAAAACACTTAGGGTTGGAAACTTGCTTGGAAAGGTTAGATTACTGACTTCAAAGCTGCATTTGTAAAGCAACCTACCTTTACATATTTCAGGTTGGTTTAAAGACTTTAACGGAATTTAGAAGGTAATGTCCTCCAAGCCAAACTTTAGTGCCACCACTGCCCATGACGATCCTTGTGTTACCCTGTAAAGATACATTCTAGTATATATTACTTGTATTCAATCATATTTATTGAGTGGGTATATTAGTGGATAGAAGATTCCCAACCTTGTGGAGCTTACATTATAATACAGACAATAAACAATAAACATAATAAAGTATTTAATACACTACGTTGGAAGCTAATACATGCTAAAAGAAGAAAAACAAAAAGCATAGTAAAGTAAGGTTGACTGGGTGTTCTGGGCAAGTGAGGGGGACAGATCACAGCATTAAACTGCATGGTGGGAACCAGCCTCATTGAGAGGTTGAGACATGAGAAGAGACTTGAAGGAAGAAGATAATGTTTCAGGCAGAGGGGAGGGTTGAGCAAAACTTGAGGCAGGAGTTTGCATAGTGTTTGTGAAAAAAGAAGGATGTCATTGTGGTTGCAGCCAGGGAATACAGTAATTAAGATGATATCTGAGACACAAAGTAGACTCTTGTGTTGAGCCTTGAAGAAAGTTTTAAGGGCTTCAGCTCTTACTTTGAATAAAATAAAGAGGTAGTTCAGGGTTTTTAACAGAGCTCATTTCTGTTCCGTGCTATTTATTATGCTGCTCATTCATTCACATACTCATCTTCCATACACATGCGTCATGGATTGAAAGACTGAGAAACAGGGAGACTTGGGGTAATCAATAAGTCTGAATAAAAGAAAAATGTAATAAATGAATTAAAGTGTTAAAAGGATAAGAATGGGGTTAAAGTGAGGTATTGGAATTTATGATTTCTGAAGTGAAAGGGTTCCAGTGACAATAAGAAATCTTTTTTTCTGTTGCTTCAAAGTTGAAATTACACTGGAGTGCTAACTCTTGCATTGTCCTAATTTAAAGTGAGACTGATCTCATCTCTTCGTTTTCTTATACTTAAGTAGTTTGTACATTTAATTTAATTGAATTCAACTAAATACATTCACTGAAGCTGTGTGATATAATGGTTAAGAGCTTCAGTTTCCCAAGTAGGTCTGCTTGGTTTTAAATATTGATTTTATGGTTTATTGGTGATGTAATTTTGCTCGATTACTCAACTACTCTGTGCCTCTGTTTCCTAATCAGCAAAATGTGGATAATTACAGTATGTATCTCATAGGTTTTTGTGAAAATAAAATGAGTAAATACTTGGGAAGTGCTTAAAATAGTGTATTTCATTACTGATATAATGACATCGATGATATAGATGACCATAATACTCCCCCAATATGTATGGCAAGGGATTCAGAGACTCCTTAAGAAATAGTCCCTATCTTCATGACATTTTAACCTGTTACTTCATTAAAGGTTGTCTTATGTATGATCTAATCTTCTATATGTATATTCTGTTTTCTTAGATTACAAGCACCAACAGGATAGATATGTAATAACTAAAATAAATATTTCTATATTTATTTATAAATATTTATATCATCACTTATATATATTTATTTCTATTTTATATTTATACTCTGGAAAAATATATTAGGTATACATTGGATTTCTATTAATTCGATCACTTTATTTCTTTGAAGGTTATTGTTATCTATTTGTGAGCTGAATCATATTTTCACTTCTGAATATCATTGTATGATCCTGAGAGTAATGCTCTGGATATCAGAAATAGAAACCAAACTGTAGTTTCAAACTTAAGTGTTTGGTTTCTTGGACACATTGTAATTTTTCTTCCTTATAAACATCTTGGTCCTTGCCCTTGGAATTAATCATCAGATCTTCTCAAGTAGATATTTTATTGCTCATTGTTTTGAAATACTAAATGGTGAATTTTCTGCAGATTTCTAGCAGCAGCATTTCTTCTTTTAGCTCTTTGCTCTACAATTACCTAATTTCTTCACAAACATCTGCGCAATAGTTTCAACAACCTCCTGTTTTTTCAAGGTCTATATTCTTTAGGGATATAACTACACAGCTATATAAAGACATGATATGTATCTTGATATTTCTATGTTGATGAATACAATCTCCTTCTACTTACTCTCTATTGACTCTTCAGACTTAGAAAAGTGTGATTTATCCATTGTGGGTCACAGGCAACAACATAATAACCATCAAAATGTTGTCACAATTTGGGCCCTATGGGTAGCAATACATAATAACTCTTCTGGTCCAATTAGAATATGGAAGTATCACAAACACAGATTGGTAAAAGAAATAATATTATGCCTAACACAGTACCGTAGTAGTTTGGCAATTGACATTGATGGCTGTGCCAAATGGCAGACTGGCACTGTTAAGAGCCTCTTCACAATCTTAAAGGTCTTAGTTATTTGCCAGCTGAGTCATTTCTAAATTTTAGCAGCAAGACACAAGATTTAAATGTCTCTACCTATTCATCAACAGATCAACAACCATGTGTTAAAATAGTACATTTCTTGAAAGAAATTTAGGCTCAATTTAAACTATATTCTTTGGATGTCTCTGAGTAATAGAAACAAATACAGAAAGATAAATATAACGATGCATGTGCCATTTTAAAAACTCACTTAAAATAGTGTCTGGTGCTGTGACTTACATTTTATGAAAAAGATTCTACTGTTTGGATAGAAGAGAACATTAAGCATTATCTTGCCAAATGTCCCAAGCACCTAGAATGCCTTGAGCAAAGTAGGTGCTCCATGAACATTTGTGAAAAACTGTATGAATTCTAACATTTAATATGTACTTCTTCCCTGCTTCATATGATCAATTTACACGAGTCATGTTTTTTTTTTGTTTTTTTTTTTTTCGGTATGCAGGCCTCTCACTGCTGTGGCCTCTCCCGTTGCGGAGCACAGGCTCCCGACGCGCAGGCTCAGCGACCATGGCTCACGGGCCCAGACGCTCCGCGGCATGTGGGATCTTCCCGGACCAGGGCATGAACCCGCGTCCCCTGCATCAGCAGGCGGACTCTCAACCACTGCGCCACCAGGGAAGCCCTGATTCATGTTTTTGTCCTGCAAATATTCTGAACCCAGAGCTGACTTACTGCTTATAGTCTACAACAAATTTTTCTTATTTCACAAAATTATTTTATAATTATGCTCTTGTATGCATTTGTTACTGTATTTAACAAATATTTATTGAGCATCTACTATGGGTCAGGTACTGTATATACTTTTAGAAGGCTTTGCCCTCCAGCAGCTTATGATCTAGTGATGCATATAGGCAATAACAACACAGGCTACAAGTGTTAACTGGTGCAATGACAGTATATGGGAGGGCCAGTTAATAAAATTTTGGAGGGGAAGCTGGAAAGACTTCTTGAAGGAAAAAACAAAAGAGCTAAGATGGGAAAGACTAGGAGGGGTAAAACAGTTACAAGGAGGGACTGAGATTATGGTGCTGACACCAGCTAGTGAGATCCTATTGTGTACATTGCCTTTCAACTCTGGGATCAGTAACACGGAGTTAGTAGCTTGAAAAAAAACATGGTGGAAAACAGCTTTTTGTTTGTTGCGAGATAAGCAGAAACCCTACCATAAAATACCCAGTAAACCACAACACACACTATGTACACTACAGAAAATATATTTGAAATATTTTGGGAAAAATTCATAATTTTGTGTGCATGAAAAATGTTAACTTGTTCAATAGAAAGTGAATTTCCTGTAACTTTCATGTACATACCATTGCATTTTTCCCCTAGGGGGAAAAGGCAGTGTTGTATCTCTTATCTCTCCTGATAGGTAGTTGCCCTTGGAACTCTGTCTCTATTATTCCTTATGAGAGTTTCACTATTGGCATTTTTTTAACTTTCTGAATATAAAAATCATTGTTATAATTGTCTTTTTGTCTTCATATCCATGAAGAAGGATGATATCGTTCTGTTACCTGCTCCCAGGAATAATTCAGTGTTTTTACGTAAACTCCAATTTTATTTCCCTGCTATTCCTACTTTCCCATACAGATGGTAAACAGTGACGAGATTACTTAATTTTCTCATTGGCAAGACAAAGCCTGGAACCAGAAATTCCTGCATAGAGATAGCTTTGCCTGGAAGAATGTTTTTTCTATAATTTATTATAGTCATTCTCAGATAATCTGAAGCTGTTTACTACATGAATGAAATATCACAGACAAATGCAGATTGTTATTTTGGGATAATTTCCTTTTATTCTGATTTGACTGGGAGGAGTTCCAGTCCAGAGCCGATACCATTCATGGGACCTTTTGAATTCTAATTCAGACACCTCAGTGACTACCCTAAAGCTGAGTATTTATTCTATTAATAAAAGAGAACAATATCCTAGTGCTCATAAGTATCTGTTTCCCTGAACTTACCTTTTCCTTAGAGATTTCCTGCCCTTTATTCCAACAGTTTGGAAGTAAATTCCTGTCCCTCATTTGTATTTGTTTTGGGAGGTTTTTTTTTTTTTTTGGATCCTTTATTTGTGTTTGTTATCAGAACTTTCCATCATTCTTAACTAATTTATACTTATTTATTTGTATTAATTTGTATTCTTGTTTTTAGAATTTGTTTATAAGTTTCAGTATTTAATTGTAATATTTTTATGACATTTTACACGTTTTTTCAAATTTTTTTTTTTAGTTTTGTAGAGATTGCATGGCACCAATTGCAATTCTCCATTTCTCCTATACTGACAAAATTTTCAGCTAGGCATAAACAACAAAGAAGACTACATTCCAAACCCCTTTTGTACTTAAGTTTAGACACGTGTCTAAACTTTGGCCAGGAGAATGTAACTTGGATATTATGTGCAGTTTACAGGGACTTCCCTGAGACACGTTGCATGCCCATTGCCCATTCTTCTTCATTAATATTTGCATCCTATTGTTGAAATACAGATGACTCCTGAGACATTAAGATTTTAAGGAATGGAGGAGTGATGGATTTCATGGAGCAGACCTACTATACAAGCCATAGACTGCATACTTCCAGAATAAGCTTCTAATATGCTTAATCCACTGTTAATTTTTTCAAACCTAGACACGGTTTTAATATTACGTGCAGTTAAACATATTTTTCCTTTATGAGTTTGCTCCTTTGTATTCACCTTAAGAAATGCCCTCCACCTTAGTAGCAACAGAACTTTAAAAATACTAAATTATTGCATAGAGGACAAAGATTCAGCAAATGAAAAAAAGAAAACAACATGCTAAGAGAAAAGATGATCCATTGTTATAGAAGGGATGAGAGAAAAATGTTGCAAGAAGTGAGTAGTTGGTAGTAAAAAATGCTTCAGAACAAATGAATCTGAGAAATATACGTTGAATGTGGAATTATGAGGTATTTTGTAATCTTCAAGTGTGCACAATTTTAGGTTGTGTTCTAGCTGTTGCATGTTAGCATTGATACCCTGTTCTAGTCAGTGCATACAGTGTATAATGAATTTTTGCATTTTTATTCACTTTACATTTATAGTACATATAAATTTATTGGCAGATTTTTTTATACCTACAGCTTTCACAGAAATTGCTATATCCCCTTTCCTCTTTGTCATGGTTTTCTGTGAGTGGTGTATCTTTTTGATGTTAGGTTTAGCCATGTGGCTTGCCTTGGCTAATGGAATAGGGTTGAAACCTCAAGAGGTATCATGTGTTTCTACTCATATCTATTTCACTCTGCCCTCAGAAATGAAAAGAGCATGACTCGAGCTGTGAACCCAATGTACAGCCTGGAGCAGAGCCACACCAGCCAAGCCACAAATACTAGAAAGAATTAAATGACTCGTTGTCATAAGGTTCTGAGATTTAGAGGTTGTTTCTTACACACCACTATCACAGCAGTAAAGTAGTATATGTTTGGTAAATACTTATCTAAGTATTGGTGATACAAATAAATTGACGTGTGCACAATAAAAATCCTTTTAAAGGAAAGACTATGAGAATGATTATATTATTGCATTGTTATTTTTACTTTCTTAACTTCTGAAAAAATTAGGTAATTGTGTGTATTAGTTTACTAGTGCTGTTATAACACATCCTTGCAAACTTAGTAACTTAAAACAACCAAAAAGTATTATCTTGGAGTTCTGTAGATCAGAAATCTGACACACCTAAGCCAAGGTGTAGAAGGACTACCTCCTCTTTGGAGGCACTAGGGGAAAATCTCCATGGTATTTTCCAGTGTCTACAGGTTGTCTGCATTCCTTGTCTTGTAAACTCCTTCCTCCACCTTCAAAGCCAGAAATGACAGGTCTAGTTGTTTACACATGGCATCTCTCTGACTTACTCTTCTGCCTCTTCTCCTTCCATTTTTAAGGACCCTTGTGATTACATGGGGCCACCCAGATAATCCAGGATATTCTCTTTTTTTTTTTTTTGAACAGGATATTCTCATTTTAAGGTCAGTTGGTTAACAATCTTAACTTTATCTGCAACCTTAATTCTTTTTTGCCATATGTAGTGGGGTGAATGGTGGTCCCCAAACTATGTCCAGTTGGAACCTGTGAATGTCACTTTGTTTGGAAAAAGGGTCTTTGCAGATATAATTAAGGATCTTGAGATGAGATCATTCTGGATTAGAATAGGGCCTAAATCCATGACAAGTATCCTTATAGAGAAGAAAGGAGGAGAAGACACAGAGGAAAAGCCCATGTGAAGAGAGAGACAGAGACTGGAGCTATGTAGGTTCAAGCCAAGGAGCATATGGAGCCATCGGAAACAAACAGGCAACGAAGCATTCTCCCTTAGAAACTTCGGAGGGAGTATTGCCCTACCAACACCTTGATTTTAAACTTCTGGCATTCAGAACTATGGGATAGTAAATTTCTATTGCTTTAAGTACCAAGTTTTTAGTAATTTGTTTTGTGACAACCCTAGGAAACTAATGCATTATACAAAGTAGCATAGTCACAGATTCTAGGAATTAGGATGTGGCTTTTTTTTTTTTTTGCGGTCCGCGGGCCTCTCACTGCTGTGGCCTCTCCCGTTGCGGAGCACAGGCTCCAGACACGCAGGCTCAGCGGCCATGGCTCACGGGCCTAGCCGCTTCGCGGCATGTGGGATCCTCCCGGACCGGGGCACGAACCCGTGTCCCCTGCATCGGCAGGCGGACTCTCAACCACTGCGCCACCAGGGAAGGCCCCAGGATGTGGCATTTTTGAGAGCCATTATTTGCCTACCATGTCACATAACTATACTAAGTATCTAACTATACAAAATAATGTTATCATGCAACATTCTTTTACTTTTTGAGGGTCAGTATATATCACAAGTAACTGCTAACAATTCCAGATTGGTTGCTTCAACCCACAAAGAAAAACAGTAAAGTAATACCACCTTACTTTATCAACATTAATGATAAATTATATTTGTAATAATATTCAAATACTATCTATTTCATTATTTATTGCTTTGTAACAAACTTCTCCATGGCTTGGCTTAAAACAATAATTATTTTACTTCCTTATCATTCTGTGGGTGAGGAATTTGGGCAGTGCTTGGCTGGGATCATTCCATTGGCTTCATTCAACTGGTGGCTTGCCTGGGCCGGAAGAGCCAAGAAGACCTTACTCATATTTTTCTCACCTCTCTCTCTCTCTGTGTGTGTGTGTGTGTCTGTGTGTGTGTGTGTGTGTGTGTGTGTGTGTATATATATATATATATATGTATTTGGCCAACTTTGATTTCTCATAGTACAGTGGTCTCAAAATTGTCAACCTTCACCACACACAGGACCTGCTTTACAGGCATATAAGCTGTTTGGTTGCAGAGGGCTCCGCAGAAGGGGACTGCACTTGGTTTAATGAATCACTATTTACATTTCTAATAATTTTTGGACAATGGGCCCCATATTTTCATTTTGCACAGGGCACCACAAATTATGTAGCCATTTCTGACCACACACATTAACCAGAGAGGTTAAAAAAAAAAATGTTAATCTTATTCTTCCAATGATAAAACAGATTCATAGATGTTACGTAATTTGTGAATTTCCATATACTGTATAGCAAGTGGTAGAATAAGATTTCTTATTCCAGATCCAGTATTCTTTCTACTACTCTATTTTACTTTGATCTTTTGTTATAAAATTGATCTTTCTCAAGTATAAAATAACATTTTCAAAATTTTATGATGTGTCTGTTACTTGTCAAGCCAGGAACTTTAAAATCTTTTATGTATAATTAATAGCATTATTCTTTATCACCATTATGTTAGAAGGAGAAAAAGTCTCTCTTTAGAAGCCATAGCAGTCCCCATTGGCTCACTTTGGTCACATGCCCATCCCTGAGATCCAGCTCTGAGTAACACATTCCAATTGACCAGGTTTGAGTCTCCTGTCCAATCCCTAAACTGGAAGTCATACAAAGTACCACTAATCTTATGAACTAATATGGAGGACAGCTAGTTCCCTAAAACCTTGGTTGACAGGCAGATACAATATTTCTACTAAGTAGTTTAGAAGGAATGTTAAACCATATTTATCATATTATAAAACCCATGGTCTTTTTAAAACCACAATGTATATTTATGGGGCTAACTCTATGCTAGTACTACCATCTCATGGTTCAATGCATTCTCAGTGATACTACATGGAATGATTTGCCTGTGTTAGAAAAACTCCTTACACATAGTCATTGCTTAAATGTGATATTTCATAGGACATTTATAGAAGCAAGTATTGTTAGTAAATGGGCCATCCTAATACCTTTTGAGTTTATATGTGATTTGAGGCTAGTCATTTGTAGACTGCATAGTTTACGATATTTTTATGTGGACAGAGTCTGTGATCATGGCCAAAAGAAAAATGTTATTGCAGAGTGACTGTGAAAAAATTAACTGTCATCCTTAGCCCTTTGCTTTATACCAGTTTCTATACCAGCTAATTTTTGTATTAATTCATTGCAATTGTGGTATTCTAACCTGCATATGGAAACTAGCAGTCTTCTTTTCATCATGAAATATTTTGGCTCAAAGCAGTCCTGTGGGTTTTCCTTTCTTTGTTGTATCTTATTCCTTGTAATTTTTTGTGAAATATATAACCTTATATAGTCATTTCCTGGGTAGAAATAGAAAGATACATACTGTGGACATTTTAAATGAAGTATTACTTTTTAGATACAATCCACTTATACTGAGAACAAGTAAAGCAACAAAAATAAAATATGTTGATAAAACCTAGAACAAATTTTTTTAAAATTGAATTTAAAGCATAACCAGAAAACACATTTTTAGACATATCACAGCTAGAACTAGTCCTGACTTGGTACTGATGAACTTCTGAGTAGTTACATTTTTTATTCTTTTTTTATCAGAAAGACAAGTCTTTGCCATCCTTTCCAGATAGTTCAACAACAGAGTAGAATAACTATCTTGTAGATTAAATAAATTTTTATACTCCTTTACCTTCTTATAATGGAGTTTACTACTTGTGAATCTAGTACATATATTCTTCCTATCTCTGTTTTTGTTTTCATTTGGATGAAGAAATGCACTAAGCTTAACAAAAAACAAACAAATGAGGAAAAATTCTCCAAGTCATACTTTCACACAGGTTGGACAATGAGATAGAACTGAAATTTCTGGGAAAGTCTGTATAAGGGATTTTCTCATCTGGAAATGGCACCCACATGTGATTCCTGCAATGTGTACCTAATGGTGAGCGTTCCAGTAGCCATACTGTGTCCCTGAAGTTGGAAACTATGGTAATCAGAGAGAGAGGAAAAAAACAAACCAAACAAAAACTTCAAGCCCTTAAGGTGTTTTCAGAACCATCAAACCAGTCCTGGACTAGCTACCTCTGGAACCCTTTCACATGAGATTATAAACTCTTATTATAAACTGAAAGCTTTACCAATTTACAGCTTTGTTTGAAATGAAATCCCCAGGCTGTAAATTTGTTCTCTTTGTATATCTGAGATTCTGGGGTTTTTTTTTTAACTTATTTCTTCCTTTTTTGAATATTTAAATCATCTCTCCACATTAACATCAACATAATTAATTATTGTGCTTCAGTTTTATTCAGATTTGCATATTTTTCTTAGAATATAGCTCATGTAAATGGATTGGGGAATGTAAATTATTTATCCAAATGGATTCAAGCAACACTAGTTAATTGATGTTTTTAGTAATATAGTTTTAGAAGCATACAGATGCTTTAAACATACTTGTGGGTTGATACAGCACTTAAAAAAAATCCATGTATTTAGGATTCATATATAAAATCTAAGTTATAGTTGCTATTTACAAAGAAAAGTGTGATGGACTTAAATCTACATATTTGGGTGAAACAATAATGATCAGCCCCTAACAGAGTTGTGCTCCCTGAAGCATACAGAGTCTCAATTGTGCTTTACCCACAGCTCTTCAAAAGATTTTTGATCCTTAGATAAAGAATTTGTTAATACTTTAAAGTTTTAAACTTAAGATCTGTAAAGATTTTCTTTTTCTGAGTCTGATGTGTGATAGTTTTACTTAAGCAAGAAAATTCCTGCAATATCTAGACCAACAACTCACCCCAGGCATTTTTGGGATACTAACATTACAGTGAAAAAATATAAGAGATGTCTGAAAAAATATAGTTAAGGATATAATGCAATGAAAGAAAGAAATGACCTAAAGATTAGGTATTTTATGAATTCACATTGAGAGAGATTTAATTCTTTTACTGTCCTTAAAACTGCTATTATTGCCCCTTCATAATGTTGCCTAACTCAAGGTGTAAATTTACTTTCATGTTCATCATAAAAGATGTTCTTGATATCTCTTAATAGCAATGAATTTGATTTTTCTTTTCTGTCTATTGCATGTGGTTTTGCCTTTTTTTCTGGAATCTATCTCATTTTAACTTACATCATTGTTATCTGTGATTTTTCTTTTCTTCCCTATTGGATTTTAAGTTTTTAGAACCCATCTATATTTTAATTCTTCCTTGTAAACTCCACCATCCAGTTTCTTTCAATTGTAGGTGCTCAATTAATATGCTTGAGCACATCCATGAATGACTAAAAGAAATCTCATACTATAATCGCATCTAGAGAGCAAAGTACTATCACAGCATGTGAGGCTGAGAGAGGTTATCAAGTTCACATACCCAAGTACTTAGAGAGTGTTTGCTGCTCAGGTGCTTCCTTAAGACATCTAATAGCTACAATTGTTCTTTGCAGCGGTACCTCCATTGCCTGAGGGATGTGAATAAAGGACAAATATTCCTTTTGCTTGATCATTCTTGGCCTATGATCTTTCATAGGCCTATGAAATTATTTTTTTAAATGAATATTCCTGGGAATATTCACCCCCCATTTCTGATTCAATTACAGATATCCTGCTTTTTGAAAGTCTGCTCTATGCCATTTCGCTTTTACAAAAGACTTCTTTTAGTCTTCTTTTTAGTACTTGTTTTCACTAACTCAAAGAAATATGAAAAGGATTTTCCCTCTTACAAAAAAAGGTGAAAAATGAAAATGGCATTCAGAGATTATTTTGCAGCTGGTGCGAACCCCAAGCAGCAAGAGTGGCACCACTAAGCTCCTTCTCTGGGAACTACACTCAGCATATCAGCATTAAGCCTCCATAGCTTAATGAACTAACTGTGAGCACCTGTGCTTTATCTTGGTGCGTCCTGAGGTAATTGGTTCTTCTTTTTACAATATTTTCACTTATCATTGATGTCATATTTACACTCTATTTTCCGACGGTGGGGGAAATCTATACTATGGAGTGAAGCCCTGGGATCTGAATTGTTAAAAACAATTTAGGCAGTATTGAGGTAGATGGCTCAGACACTATCTTTCGGGAAACATTGTTCTAATTCTTTTCTTCCTCATATCGTTGGTTGTTAGCTTCTAAATATATCCCAAATTTCCTTTACATCTGTTAGAGCAAAAAGGAAAAGAAAAAAAGAAAGGATGTATCCTGGCAAAACTACAATTGTAATGGTGGTAGAATTATTTGACAAGAACTCAAACAGAAATTATAATTTCTTACTATCAACCCAGCTACAAATGAATTCTACCTGTGAGCAAGGTAGCACATCTTATTACTAACATTTTCATAGTTCACAACTTTTTTATGAAGAATGCATGATAGACTTAATTCTGGATATATAGTTGAAACGATAATGGTCAACCACAGGCATTCATATGACTCCAACTCAAAATGCCCAATAATTTCAACATTAGCATAATTTTCTTTACTGAGAATTAGAAAACACAAACTTGTTTTAGAATGACATTTCTTCATTTTGTGAAATCTAAATCCTCTATAGGAATATTGCAAAGAATAGAATTCCCATTTTTTGCTTCCTGTTAATAGTTTTATTCATTATAATTTCAATATTTAAAATTAGAAAGTGTTAAAGCAAAAAACAAGTATCTGCTTGGTGGAAATCTTTTCTTTTTTCATTCCAACACGATGCATTTTATTTATTTTTTTATATTATATGATTTATATACTGTTTTTTCATTTTTGGGGGGAATCTCTATTTCATTTTAAAGTTCTGATTGCACAGGGTTGCATTTTGCTTTAAAATATTATTTCTCTTTTCTGACATTTAATTATCTTCAGTAAAATTAAAATTCAATTAGTATCTTGTTGGCTGTATTAAAATATTAAATTTATTTTTCTATGTGTATCTAATACAATGTGATTTATCAGAAATTTAGATCACTGTTCTTGTGGAAACATGGTCTATTTAAAAATTTATTCTTATTTAACACTGATATAACATTTGTGGTATAATCTTAGAAATACATTTCATGATAATAATTTTTATGTCATATATTCATTTAAAAAATGGTTCTGGTAACATTGTATTATGGGATAAATTGATTGCTAAGCTGTTAATCTAGTGACTACATCATTTAAGTAGCTATTGTTCTTCCAGCTAATAAATTTTTTTTCAATAAATATTGTCTTTAATCCCTAAATTATTTTCTATATGGGTTTTCCCACTGGTAACTTTCAGTTTTCTCATAATGTTCTGGAGGGGGGAAACTGTAAGAAAGTATTTATGACAGAATTAGTTTTATTTCCAATGAAAATCTGAATTTGTGGTTAATCATCATGGTACCTAAAATTTATTGGCTGCCTAATACATCAGGCTCTAGGCTAAGTGATTTACATATACTATTTTCTTTAACATTTCAAAAATCTCATAAACAAGGTAAAATTACTGGTACATTGTAACAAGGTATTCATGAGTAACAAGGTACTCATGTTACTGATGAAGATAATGCCGTTGATTCAAGTAATACACCTCGAGACAGAACTAGGAAGTAGGAGTTAGGATTTAAACCCAGCCAGTCTAAGTCCATGGACTTCACTATATCTGTAATGATAATGGGTATTTGTGTAAAGTTCATTTTTTATGAAAGGAGGACATTTCCTGTTCTTAATTTTGTATTTTGGAGATATGGTGTCATATTTTGGAGGTTATGTCACTTTTTCTAATCAAGAAAAAGAAATACAAGCGTTCTGAGAGGAGTAGTTTATGTGGAAAAAATTGCAAGAGTTTTAGGCTTTTGAAATATTGACTCACAGAAAAAAAATGTGAAAGGTATTTGTAGAGAAAAACAAAAACTCCAAAATATTTTGCAATGTAGCTAACAGCTCTTCTGAGAAGAAAAACAGCATGTTTCTCATAGAATTATTATATCCTCAAATGTTACATATCTTCAGATGTCACCATTCCAAAGTCAAGGATGAAATTATCTTTTCAGGAAATCTATAATTTACAGGAAAAAAAAATGTTTTACTTTAATTTGAGGATGAGAACCAGACAAGGTGAATAAAGTGTCTTTTTTTTATTGTTTCTTTTTAATTCACAGTGCAAGTGCTTCTTTTCTCCCCTCATTTGTGGGATCTTATCTGCATGTCTATTTATAATGGAAATAGGACAAGAGTTGTCAATTTTGCTTCCCTGCTAGTGATCTTGGACAGATAACATCATCAAACACAATATCAAAAGACGACCAAATAGAATGCCATTTAGATTACTGTATAATATGGTCACAGGTAAACTCAATTGAAAAAATACTCTTAATAATTGCTGCTGGGGTCAATGTATAAGAGATAATTTAAAGCTCATGGATCCAAAATAATTTATGAAGTTCATGCATCCAAGGTAATGTCAAGGAGTGGAAAAATGGCCTGAAAAATATAGGCAAGAACATTTATTAGGCCATATGGATAGAGACAGGAGCTTTTAGTATGGCAAATGAGGATTTAGAAGCTCTGATTTCTGAGGGGATGGCATCATTCTTTGCATTAGTCACTTGGAATTTGTGATCCTTGATCCTTTGAGCTGTAGTAGTGAAACAGAGAGCCTCTCATTTAAGAAGGATGGCCATGGACAGATGAGACTAGCTCTGATTTGTGTCTTGGGTGAAACCCCTATTTCTTCTACTTTTTTTAGGGGTGACTAACCTCAGCGTCTGACACCAGGCTGACATTACCTCAAGACTGTGGACCCATAAAATTTTACAATCTTGTAAGTTGGCTTTAGAGAACAATGCTACAGTCACCAGACTAAAGCTTCCTTCCCAATGCTACCTAAAATCATGTGAGTGGAGAGAAGAGCATTTGTCACTAATGCATATGCCTTTCCAAATTCCAAATCATGAGAAAAATCAGTTGCAACAATTGGGGAAATGCAAAAAAGTTTTTGGGCTGAAAATAAGAAAACACTGATAGGTGGAGTCAAAGGTCAAGGTTGTCATTTTTGGGAACAGGAACAGGAGCTAGTTGAAAAGAAGCTATCAGGATCAATCTGTTACTCTTTCTTGTAGCTGATGCTATGCAATATGTACGTGTTTGTGACTGCATTTTCTGGTAATGATAAGTCATTCTTGTAAATAAAATTAATATTAATAGGGAAGATTAATAGGCATGTATACTTTACATAAATCCTATGAATGCTGTTCTAAGATATAGAAAAATTTTGAAAGAAAAGTTACTCATTAAATTCACAGTTTTGACATTTGATTCTGTGTCATGCTATAATCCTTGCTAGGAGATTTAATTGCTATTCGAATACCCAATAACATTCATTGGTATTTTCCAGTGTTTGAATTATTCATTATGGGTTGTATTTCTTTATAAAAACTATAGCAGAATTGATAATTGTTCTATATTAAACAATTTTCAAATATATCTAATAATTAATAAAAAGTATGATGAACGTTGGTTTTGTTTACAGTTTGCTGTGCAAAAGATTTTAAGTTTAATTAGGTCCTATTTGTTTATTTTTGCTTTTTTTTCCCATTACTCTAGGAGACAGATCCAAAAACAATATTGCTGCAATTTATGTCAAAGAGTATTCTGCCCCATGTTTTCCTCTAAGAGTTTTATAGTATCTGGTCTTACATTTAGGTCTCTAATCCATTTTGAGTTTAGTTTTGTATATGATGTTAGAGAATGTTCTAATTTCATTCTTTTACATATAGCCATCCAGTTTTCCCAGCACGACTTATTGAAGAGACTGTCTTTTCTCCATTGTATATTCTTGCCTCCTTTGTTGTAGATTAATTGGCCACAAGTGCATGGGTTTATTTCTGGGCTTTCTATCCTGTTCCACCGATCTATGTGCCTGTTTTTGTGCCAGTACCATACTGTTTTGATTACTGTAACTTTGTAGTATAGTCTGAATTCAGGGAGGCTGATTCCTCCAGCTCTGTTCTTCTTCTCCAAGATTGTTTTGGCTATTCGGCATCTTTTGTGTTTCCATACAAATTAAAAATTTTTTTTCTTTCAGTTCTGTAAAAAATGCCATTGGTAATTTGATAGGTATTGCACTGAATCTGTAGATTGCCTTGGGCAGTATGGTCATTGTTACAATATGGATTCTTCCAATCCAAGAACACAATATATCTTTCCATTTGTTTATGCCGTCTTCAATTTCTTTCATCAGCATCTTACCGTTTTCAGAGTACAGGTTTTTGCCTTGTTAGGTAGGTTTACCCTTAGGTATTCTTTTCTTTTTGATGTGATGGTAAATGGGATTGTTTCCTTAATTTCTCTTTCTGATATTTTATTGTTAGTGTATAGAAATGCAACAGATTTCTGTATATTAATATTGTATCCTATACTTTACTGAGTTCATTGATGAGTTCTAGTAGTTTTCTGACGGTATCTTTAGGATTTTCTATGTATAGTGTCATGTCATCTACAAACAGTGACAACCATAAACAGAATGAAAAGACAACCTACAGAATGGGAGAAAATATTTGCAACTGATACGACCAACAAGGGATTAATTTCCAAAATATACAAACAGCTTATACAGCTTCAATATATTTTTAAAAAATAAATAAATCAAAAAATGGGTAGAAAACATAAATAGATATTTCTACAAAGAAGACATATAGATGACCAACAGTCACATGAAAAAATGCTCAACATCACTAATAGTTAGAGAAATGCAAATCAAAACTACAATGAGGTATCACCTTACACCAGTCAGAATGGCCATCATTAAAAAGTACAAATAATAAACGCTAGAGAGGGTGTGGAGAAAAGGGAACCCTCCTACACTGTCAGTGGGAATGTAAATTGGCTCTGCCACTATGGAGAATACTATGGAGGTTTCTTAAAAAACTAAATATAGAGTTACTGTATGATCCAGCAATCCCACTTCTGGGTGTATATCCAGAAAAGATGAAAACTCTAATTTGAAAAGATACATGCACCCCAATGTACATTGCAGCACTGTTCACAATAGCCAAGACATGGAAGGAACCTAAATGTCCATTGACAGATGAATTGATATTGATAAAGAAGATGTGATGTGTGTATGTGTGTGTATATATATATATATATATACATATAAAGGAATGAAATAATGCCAGCTGTAAAAAGGAATGAAATAATGCCATTTGCAGCAACATGGATGGACCTAGAGATTATCATACTAAGTACAGTAAGTCAGACAAAGACAAATATCATATGATATCACTTATATGTGGAACCTAAAAAAAATGATACAAGGGCTTCCCTGGTGGCGCAGTGGTTGAGAGTCCACCTGCCGATGCAGGGGACACGGGTTCGTGCCCCGGTCCGGGAAGATCCCACATGCCGCTGAGCGGCTAGGCCTGTGAGCCATGGCCGCTAAGCCTGCGCGTCCAGAGCCTGTGCTCCACAACGGGAGAGGCCACAACAGTGAGAGGTCTGCGTACCACAAAAAAAAAAAAAAAAAAAAAAAAAAAAAAAGGATACAAATGAACTTATTTACAAAACAGAAATAGACTCATAGACATAGAAAACAAACTTATGGTTACCAAAGGGGAAAGAGAGAGAGAGATAAATTGGAGTTTGGGATTAACAGATATACCTTACTATATATAAACTAGATAGACAACAAGGAACTACTGTATCACAGGGAACTATATTCAATATCCTATAATAACCTATAATGGAAAATAATCTGAAAATGAATACACATGTCATATAGATATATATAGATATATATATATATATATATATATATATATATATAATAACTGAATCACTTTGCTGTACACCTGAAACATTATAAGTCAACTGTACTTCAATTACAAAGAAGCACGAAGAATGATGGGAATATTTTTAATAAAGATAGGGACTTCTCTGGTGGCACAGTGGTTAAGAATCCACCTGCCAATACAGGGGACACAGGTTCGAGCCCTGGTCTGGGAAGATCCCACATGATGCGGCACAACTAAGCCCGTGTACCACAACTACTGAACCTACTCTCTAGAGCCCATGAGCCACAACTACTCAGCCCACGTACCACAACTACTGAAGCCTGCACACCTAGAGCCCATGCTCCACAAAAAGGAGAAGCCACCGCAATGAGAAGCCCATGCCCCGCAACGAAGAGTAGCCCCCACTCGCCGCAACTACAGAAAGCCTGCATGCAACAACGAAGACCCAATGCAGCCACAAAAAATAATTAATTTAAAAACAAATATAAAGGAAATCCCTCAGTTTATTGCCAGATATGTTTTAAATCACTGCAATAGAAAGTATCACTGACTAATGCACTTCATAGGCATCCTGAACATACTGATAACATACAAAGGACAAAACTCTGATAATCTTTTGAGCCAATGCCTACTGCTGCTTAGAAATAAAACACAATTTGCGGTATATCAAAGGACAGTATTTAGAAAAAAATAAGATACTTTCTATAGTTAACAATTATCTATCAACTCCACCTCAAAGATAAGTGAGTTCTTAAGAACTCTAAGTAATTCTGATTTCTTCTTTCTAAATCTCAAACACTGTTATCTTTTGGAACTTTAGAAACGCTGGCTAAGATCAAGTAGGTTCTGCCCAAGTTAGGTGCATGAAAATCTCTGACTTCTGAATGGAAACAATGCTGATCCAATAGCTTTGGTTCCCTGATGTTATTTTTCCAATTCAGTGAAACAGCTACTTATTGGTTATTTAAAAAATCTCTTCTGTTCTAATATTTGCATTTAAGTTTATATATTTTCCTATAAACTTGTATTTTATAATTCAAACATTTCATTGTTATTCAGTTCAAAATAACAATGCCTAATACCCACTGTGATTTCTTTTTTATCTATGTATTTCTTAATTGTAAATTACATAAGAAATTTTATAGTTATCTCTTTGTTACTGTTTCCAATTTATTTCCGCTGTGGTTAGAAAGTATACTTTGTATAATCTTAATCCTTTGAAATTATTTGAGGCTTGATTAATGGCCTAAGATATACTTAGTTTTTGAAAATGTTCCAAGTATACTTGTAAAGAATATGCATTCTGACTTCTGGGAAGCAGTTTTCCTATATTTCTCAATTAGACCTTTTTTGTTAATCAAGCTTCTCTAAACTTATAAATCCTTAGTGATTTTTGTAATTATTTTTCATAATCATTCATAAGTGTGCTAAATCTCACACTGTGAATATAGATTTGTCTGTTTTCTCTTTTATTTGGATCTGTTTTGTTTAATCTATTTTGAGGCTGTTATTGACTGAATATAAATTTATAAAAAATCTTCCTAATGACTGGATCCTTGTATTACTATGAAATGTTCTTCTTATTAGAATACTTTTTGCTTTAAAATCTACTTTTCTAACTTAACTACAGTAGTTTTATTTTGATCAGTTATTTAGTGGTGATATGTTTTTTTAATTTTTTTAACTTCTGATTTTTCTATATTCTTATATTTTAAGTGTTTCTAAGTGTTATATAGTTGATTTTTCATGTATTTATATTTAATGTAATCACAGACATTTTGGTTTCAATATACCCTCTAAGCATTTGCTTTTTTTTTTTGGCCGCACTGCTCAGATTGTGGGATTTTAGTTCCGCAACCAGGGATGGATGGAACCTGGGCCCTTGGCAGTGAGAGTGTGGAGTCCTAACCACTGGACCGCCAGGGAATTCCCTAAGCATTTGTTTTCTATGTCTTTGTTCTATTCTATTTTTTTCTCTCATTTCCTTCATATTTCTAGATTGACTGACCATACTTAACCATTTCTTCTCACCCTTCCATTTATATTGTTAATAATACACTCTTTTAATATTTTTTGTAGTTCTTTTAAAAATAACAACTTGCAACCTTACTTATCAAATATAATGTAAATTAATACTTTCCCCTCTTCCTTGGTAACACAAGGACTAGTTTAACAGTTTAGAACAGTTTAACTCCATTTACATACCTTCCAATTTACCTGTTTTAAGGTTTGCATTTGAATTCTCTATACGCATTTAATTTTTGGATGTTTACTACTGCTTATAACTAGTTTAGATTTAGTTCTATATTTACTCTTTTTCTGTTTCTGAATATCTTTAGTTTAGACTTAGTTCTATATTTACTCTTTTTCTGAATATCTTTACTTCCTTTTGAAATTATCATTGTTCCTGAAGAACATCCAGTTTTTAATCTGAAAATTAATTTTATTTGACCTCCACTTTTATAGAATCTTACTGAATTCTAGGCTGAATATTTTCAATTTTTTCAGCATTTTAAGATATAATTCCATTGTCTTTTGCCTTTTTTCTTTTCTTTTTTTATTAGAAGCCAGATATCACTCTACTTCTGCTCCTTTTGAGTAGTCTATAATTTTTCTCTGGCAGGTTTTTCAGTTTTCACCTGGACCTTGATTTTTGCAGTTTTACAATGATATGCCTGTTTGGTTTCTTTTGTATTTATCCTGCTCTAGGTTCATAGGCTTAATATCTTCCAAGGGTTTTGAAAAGCAATCAGTCATTATTGACTCATTTATTGCTTTTGGCCCACTATTTTTCCCTTCCTTCTAGGATTCTAATTACATGTATGTTAGGCTTTCTCAAGGTACCCCTTATAAATCTTTACCTCTCTTTTGTTTTTTCCTTTGTTTGGTCTCTCTCAGCTTCATTCTCAGGATTTTCTTTTGGTCTTCTAATATATATTCTGATGCAACAATTATCTTTTCAGCTGTGTCTAATCCCCTGTTAAAATTATGCACTGACTTCCAGAACACCATCATATCCTGATTATTTTCCTACTTTACTAGATGATTCTCTCCATTCTCCTTTGATGGTTTATTCTCCTTTACCAAATCTTTAGGTGTTAGATTTTCTTTATTCTTGATCTTAGCCTCTCTCTTACTCTTTTAAAATTAATTATGAAAGTCATAAAGTCAAATATTATCTACCTTTAACTCATTTATATCTTCCACTCCATTTTCCCTTCTGAGTTAAATGTCTATGTATGAAAATGTCTAAATTCTTCAGGCAACTTATACCATAAATTTTCTTCTTTTGCTTCTGTTTATTCATGATTTCCATTTTTGCCGACTCCTTCCCTTCGTGCCCTTCATGAGTTAAAATGCTTATATCTTAATAAAAATATAACAGTGAAATTTACACAATTAGTTCAAACAGTGGAAGAAAGACAGTGCTTTCCAACAGAAATGTAATATAAACCATATATATAATTTATATTTTTCTAATAGCTATACTTAAAAAGTTAAAAAATGGGTAAAATTAATTTTATTAATATATTTTATTTAACACAATATATCTAAAATGTCACTTTGACAGTATAAACATTTTTATTGTAAGAGGGTTGGGGGAGGGTGAACTGGATGAAGGTAGTCAACAGATACAAACTTCTAGTTATAAGATAAAGAAGTATTAGGGATGTAATGTACCCATGATAAATACAATTAACACTGCTCTATGTTATGGAAAGTTGTTAAGAGAGTAAAACCTAAGACTTCTCATCATGAGGAAAAAAAAATTTTTTCTTTATCTTTTATTTTGTATCTATATGAAATGATAGATGTTCACTAAACTTATTGTGGTAAATCAGCATATCTCAATTAAGATTCTGAATTTTTATTGAAAATACATGACATGTATGCAAGTTTCATAAAATTTGCCTTTAGAAAAGTAGATTCATTCCCATCAACAGTGTAGGAGGGTGGGAATGTAAACTGGTAGAGCCACTATGGAGAACAGTATGGAGGTTCCTTAAAAAACTAAAAATAGAGCTACTCTATGATCCAGAAATCCTAATCCTGGGCATATATCCTGAGAAAAATATGGTTCAAAAGGATACATGCACACCAATGTTCATTTCAGTGCTGTTTACAATAGCCAAGACATGGAAACAATCTAAATGTCCACTGATAGGTGAATGGATAAAGAAGATATGGTACATATATACAATGGAATATTACTCAGCCATTAAAAAGAATGAAATAATGCCATTTGCAGCAACATGGATGGACCTGAAGATTATCATACTAAGTGAAGTAAGTCAGACAGAGACAGACAAATATTATACGATATTGCTTATATGCAGAACCTTAAAAAAAGATACAAAACAGAAACAGACTCACAGACTTAGAGAACGAACTTATGGTTACCAGTGGGGAAGGACTGGGGGGAGAGATAGACTGGGAGTTTGAGATTGACATGTACACACTATGGTATTTAAAGTAGATAACCGACAAGGACCTACTGTATAGCATAGGGAACTCTGTTCAATATTCTGTAATAACCTAAATGCGAAAATAATATGAAAAAGAATAGATACATGTATATGCATAACAGAATCACTTTGCTGTACACTTGAAACTAACACAACATTGTTAATCAACTATATAAAATTTTAAAGAAGAAAGTGATTATTGATTAAAAAAAAGTAGATAGCCAAGTTTTTCCAAATGTTTTACTTCAATGTTTTCTAAAAACCAAATCAAGTACCAAAAAAATAGTTTTACTTAATATCTGCATCCTATATAAAAAAAATATTTCTTATTTTAGTAGAACTGATTTGGATTTAAATTAAAAGCATACATATTTAAAAACTACCTATGTCCAAGTTGAACAACTTATCTAATTCTTTTGTTAGCCTCGTATTATTTTCATCAAATTCAAAATGGTGTTGTCTAAACTGAAAGCCATCTTAACTGTATCAATAGCAAAAAAAAAACCTTAGAATTTTTCTTTTTGCTCTTTTACAAGAGAAAAATCTTTTGCATATTGATTCATGTTAGAAGAAATACATGGAATCATTATTATTGACTGTATTATGTACGGTTTCAATTTCAACAGTGTGTCTTCTACTACACAACTCAAACTGTCCAGCTAGATCACAATACGCACCATTGACTGGTGCTTCAAAATGTCAGTGAAAAAATATGAATCACATTGTCATTTTTTGTCTCTGATTATTGAATAACTAGCAAGCATTTTTGTTTTATGAAAACTCTTGAATTTGAATTAACAATATACTAAATCTTTGTAAGACTCTTCACAACTCAACCAATGAACACTGACAACAGACAGGATATCAGTAAATAGATTGCCTATCATTTATTTCAGTGGCTCCAAAAACGTGATTTTTCATGGTATTTGCATATATATACTGAAAAATTTTAACAACTATATCCTGACACATTTTATATTTTTTATTTCAGAAAACTGAGTACAAATATTTTTAATATGGGTCATACAATGCAATAAAGCAAGGTAAACATTAGTCTCTTCTTTTAAAATTCCAATAAATCTGGAACACAATCTTTAATCTAGCAGTAGTTTTTCTTTGACAGATGTAAATGTGAATATGAGAAAACAACATACTCAAATATTAATTGGTCAATGTCTCTTATATTGTAATCTAAACCTAAAATATGCAAACTTTAAAATTTTGAATCAATTCATCACTGATATTTTTAGAAAGATCTTGTATTGAGCAATTGTTTGTCAACTTAATTGAAAGTCTCACTTTTTGTAAAATAGCTGTATCTTTTTCTTTCACTCATAATTTTTAAACAAAATTTCCATAATTGAAATAATAATTTGTTTTTGTCATCTACTCATATAATCATAATACTTTATTATTTTGAATGAGTTTTGAAGGTCGACAATTTAAATGAAAATTAAATTACTGGATCTGCACACAGCAAAGTTGTTGCTAGAGGTATCTGGTGTAACTGTTACAAGGAAGTCTTACAATTTGGATTATTTCTCTTAGCCTATGCTTTACCATATTTTAAATGTCTATTACCTAAGATTATTTAATTTAGCCCATGATCTGCCCTTCAGCTTAGGAAACAATAATTAGTGTCTTTCTGAAACAGACTCATATTAAGTGTCCCCAAAAGACTGATATATTAAACCATAAATTTTATGAATTTATGTTTTAGTCTTAGATAAATTTGTCACATGGGTGAAAATACTGATGTTAGTGTGGAAATATAACTAATAAACAGAGTGAGGATATTATCAGACAAGGTAAATTAGATAAGGCAACCTTATATATAATTTCTGAGTGGAATGATCTAATCAAATTGAAAAAACTCAAAATGCCCACATCTCCTTATATATCTTCACAACACAAAGAGCCATACCAATAGCATCGAAGCCTCTACACTCTCTCCTCTCTGTCAGTGTTAGCTCTCTTCCCCACTAGGGCTTGATTGAGAACTTTTGATTTTTACTTCATTTACTATCCTTCTATGAATCCAAGCTTGATCAACTCATCCTTACCCTCCAGCCCTTCCTCTTCTTACTACCTTTTCACTAGTTATGAAAATTCAACAAGGATAGTCAATTCTCATAAACCTGCAAATTAGTTTCCTTGGGATGACTTTGGATATTAATGTATTATTTTTACAGTTTAAATTCACAGGATGTTCTTATATTCACATTTCCAATTTTTTGAGAGAAGTCTCAGTGTAATTATCCAAGTACTGACAAAAGGCCTAAAAAAAGGATATACACAGGAAATTTAACATTTCTCTGCAAGTGCTGAGTCCACAGAATAAATGTGTGAGATCTGAGAAGTATTTGAAAGTATCAGTTGACCCGACTCATTGTTTTGACTTTCACATATTCCTCCTTTACCTATGAAATAGTTTCAGACTGAGAGACCTTTTAATAGTCATTCTCAGGATGAGACCTTTTAATAGTCATTCTCAGGATTTTGGTTTCTGATACATGAATGAGGACAAATGATCAGAAATTGTCTCTCAGAACTTCCATAAAAAATTGAAACAAAACAAATCTAAGTACAATAGAATTGGTTCTAAAGTGTCTTGATTTTTCTTTTTTCTTTCTTTTTAAATACCTAATGAGCATTATTTATGGTAGGGGCATAAGTCTAATGAAAATTAGTCTTCAGGAGGAATTCAAGCATTCCAGATTATCATTCATTGAATTTATAACCTTCTAATACGAGCTAGTTCTCAAAAGCCACGGTTGTTTTTACACATTTTTCTTTTCCATTATACCTAGTACATTTAATAAGTGACTATCATATTTTGAAAAACAGTATCTTTTTAAAATAAAAAATAACACTGTAATCTTTTATTAAGAAAAAATATTAGATTCATCATCTCTTGGGTTATTAAGAAATATTACAATATTTCCATATTCTTCTATTTTTAAGAAAAAATATTACATTAGCAAAGTTTAAGACCTTGGCTTCTTGGCCTATCAATTTTGAGATTGTTTCCTATACCGTTAGTGTTTTGTTTCCAAGTTATTTTACTGCAGCAGGCAGGACATCTAACTGAATACATTGCTTCACTGAAACAGCCCGGACTTTAATTCTGTAACAGTCCTGTTACATTACCATCTTTTAGGAGGCCTGTCACTAAGCCATGGCAGTAGGAAAGAGGAGCAGGAAAGGAACATTAATGAAGGCAGCTGCATTCTGGTGATTTCCCAAGAGAAGACAAACACCAATCTACTGAAGGACTTTGGCTGCCAGCAGGTAAAATCAGGACACTGCCTTTATTTCCAGAATATTAGGGATGTTTCATTTCTGCCTTCCTCAGCCCGATGGAGAACATGCTGACAGACTCTGACCTTTCATCAGTGGAAGCAGGGAATCTGAAGGTTATTTTAGGACTACCTAGCAACAAATTCATAAGTCTTACAATTTCTAAGAATTAAGTCTGTGGCCTCCTCATTTAGGGAATGTGGTAATCTGTTATAACTTTAGAACAAATAGTATATGTTACAATATTTGTTAGTTTTTTTTCCCCTTTTGTCTATTAAATGGAGATGATTACTCTTACTTCAGAAGTAAGGTTTTCCTATCTTTCTGGTGTTCACTGGTCCATTTTACAGTAGGTAAGAAATATATACATATCATCTATAATCTCAAGATGCAAACTGGATTTTCTTATTTGTGCAACTGGCTACTGAGGCTTATCACTCTCCAGCCAGCTTCTTGTCCTATTGTTCACCTGCGAATGTCCTTCCCTCCATTCACACAGTGAAGTTGTTCGCATCCATTCCATGCTTTTCACACCTTCCGTGACTTCATCCACGCTGCTCCTCTGCCTGCAACATTCTCATCCATCTTTGCCCCTCTGCTAGACCACACTTCAACTTCTCCAGGAATCCTTCTTTAAATGCTATAATTAACTGAATTGTCTTTTTGTTTGCAATGCATAGCAAAATGCAGTAGGCACTTATTATTTAAATAAATGTACTAATAGTGATTTGTTATTTAATGTTTCCTAAAGAAGAGAATAATTTTTATAACTTTTTCTCCTTAAAGTGGGCCTCGTTTCAGAATTTTAATGCTTAAGTTTTTTCTACACTAAAAGTTTATTAGAGAAAAGACCAACATATTTTTATTTCCATATAAATAATATGCCCTCTAAGTTTTAAAGAGATTTACCTCCACTCCTTAATTCTTCAATTATATAAAAATATTTAAACAAGGGTAATGTTATATACTATTTATTTATTCATGGATTTTACCACTTTTTCACTGTCTCTCACTGCCTTATGTCCTCTGTTCTGTCTTTTCAAGACCACAACCTGAAACCCCTTGCATCCTTTATCCAATTACCTCTATTGGCAAAAGCCCATGAGTTAAATCCAACTCTGCTAACCCATCCAATTGGCCTATAAATCCATCACTTGATCTATCTGATCAATAATTTTACTCTCTTTTTCTCTGTTTCTCTATCATCTCCTATAATCTTTATTCCTTTTTTACCCCTCTTGCTGAATGATTTCCCCTGAGCATGGAAATATGCTATCCCTTCTATCTCTATAAGTATTTTTCCATTGTATATCCTCTCCTGCTGTTAATTCATTTCTTTCCTCTCCCTTAGAGCAAGAACTCCTCAGTAGTTGTCTATGCTCACAAATTCAATTCCTTTTCTTCATACTCCCTAGAACCTTCTCTGGTCAATGTTTTCCCCACACCACTGAACTGCTCTAGTCAAGGTCACCCGTGACCTCCATTTTGGCAATTACAGAGGCTAATTCTCAGTGCTCAGCTCAGTGTTTATTATAATTAACCATCAGCGGAATTTAACTCAGTTGATTATTACCTCCTCATTAAAAAAATCTTTTCATTTGACTTTTATAACACCACATCTCTAGTTTCCAAGAGGGATGTATTTGCCTAGGTGCAGTGAGAAAGATTATGCATAGTCCATAGAGAAGTTAAAAATAATAACACAACTTACTAAAATGTTCTGTTTTTACTGTCACAATTCACGAGCAACACTCCTTACTGAAAAAAAAGGCATTTTGTTACGCCTATGTTTAAGAATTGCTATAGTTCCTGTAGAATTTTAATAATTTATATTTAATCTTCAAGTTAGCACCTTTTCTCTCTTTGACTCACACAGACTAAGTTACAAGCCTTCCTTCTCAGAATGAGCTTGTGATGATTCAGAATTGTTTGAGCTCTTTTCCAGTGTGGTGTGTATCTCCAACCCATGTGGATCCTGCCTTTAAACAATAGATTCAAATAGGAGTGATGCACCAGTGACTGTAAAGGTGAGGAAAAAGGCCATGAATTACTTCAATGCTATTATTCTATATTACACTGGGATTTTTAATTTGTGCATAGAATTTAAAACAATGAGATAGCTAGGAAACTTTAGTGTGTAATGTTTTTGTTTGCTCTATGTGATCTTTAGGTAATAAGGGAAATAGTCTACTGAATTTGAATAATATCTTTAAAATTGGAATTAACTGGAATTTAGTCTTACTTTAATTATTTGTTTTTAAAATAAAAATGAATTAAGAAAACTGCAGTATTATTATGAATTACTGTGATAGACCAATATGTCTTCCCTTTTTTCAAAAAATGTTATTAAAATTATGAATTCATTTCATTAGTTGTAGTATAAAATTATTTTTATGTTCTACTTTTTATTGAAACTGACTACTCAAACAACAAAAATTTATTATCTCTAGAAGTTCAAAATCAAATGTCAGCAGGGTTGGCTCTTTCAGAGGGCTTTGAGGGAAAGATCTGTTCCAGGCCTCTCTCGTTGGCTTATAGATGGCTGTCCTCTCCCTGGAGGACATGTCATGTCATCTGCATACAAAGACAAGTTTTATGTCTTCCTTCCTGATTTGCATATGCCCTTTATGTCATTTTCTTGCCTTACTGCATTACCAAAACACTCAGTATGATGTTGAAAAGGAATGGTGAGAGGGGACATCCTTGCCTTGTATCTGATCTTAGTGGGAAAGTTTCAGGTTTTTCATCAAGTTTCATGTTAACTTGTAGGTATAATGTAGGTATCTTGTAGATGGTCTTTACCAAGTTAAGAAAGTTGTCCTCTATTCCTAGTTTCCTGGGTTTTTATCATGAATGGGTGTTGGATTTTATCAAATGTTTCTTATTCACTTATGATATGACCATAAGATTTTTTCCCTTTCAGCCTATTGATATAATGGATTACATTAACTGACTTTTTTAAAACATTTTTATTGGAGTATAATTGCTTTACAATGGTGTGTTAGTTCCTGCTTTATAACAAAGTAAATCAGTTATACATATACATATACCCCCAAATGTCCTCTCTCTTGTGTCTCCCTCCTCCCACCCTCCCTATCGCACCCTTGTGGTCACAAAGTACCGAGCTGATCACCCGGTGCTATGTGACTGCTTCCCACTAGCTATCGATTTTACATTGGATAATGTATATATGTCCATATATACACTACCACTCTCACTTTGTCCCAGCTCACCCGTCCCCGTCCCCGTGTCCTCAAGTCCATTCTCTAGTAGGTCTGTGTCTTTATTCCCGTCTTGCCCCTAGGTTCTTCATGACTTTTTTTTTTTCTTTAGATTCCATATATGTGTGTTAGCATACAGTATTGTTTTTCTCTTTCTGACATACTTCACTCTGTATGACACAATCTAGGTCCATCCACCTCACAACAAATAACTCAATTTCGTTTCTTTTTATGGCTGAGTAATATTCCATTCTATATATGTGCCACATCTTGTTTATCCATTCATCCGATGATGGGCACGTAGGTTGTTTCCATCTCCAGGCTACTGTAAATAGAGCTGCAATGAATAATGTGGTACATGACTCTTTTTGAAATATGCTTTTCTCAGGGTATATGCCCAGTAGTGGGATTGCTGGGTCGTATGGTAGTTCTATTTTTAGTTTTCTAAGGAACCTCCATACTGTTCTCCATAGTGGCTGTATCAATTTACATTCCCACCAACAGTGTATGAGGTTTCCCTTTTCTCCATACCCTCTCCAGAATTTATTGTTTGTAGATATTTTGATGATGGCCATTCTGACCAGTGTGAGATGATATTGCATTGTAGTACTGATTTGCATTTCTCTAACGATTAATGATGTTGAGCATTATTTCATGTGTTTGTTGGCAATCTGTATATGTTCTTAGAGAAATGTCTATTTAGGTCTTCTGCACATTTTTGGATTGGGTTGTTTGTTTTTTTGATATTGAGCTGCATGAGCTGCTTGTAAATTTTGGAGATTAATCCTTTGTCAGTTGCCTTAATTTGCAAATATTTTCTCCCATGCTGAGGGATGTCTTTTCATCTTGTTTATGATTTCCTTTGCTGTGCAAAAGCTTTTAAGTTTCATTAGGTCCCATTTTTTTATGTTTGTTTTTATTACCATTTCTTTAGAAGCTGGGTCAAAAAGGAACTTGCTGTGATTTATGTCATAGTGTTCTATGTTTTCCTGTAAGAGTTTGATAGTGTCTGGCCTTACATTTAGGTCTTTAATCTATTTTTTTTTTTTTTTTTTTTTTTTTGCGATACACGGGCCTCTCACCATTGTGGCCTCTCCCGTTGCAGAGCACAGACTCCGGACGCGCAGGCTCAGCGGCCATGGCTCATGGGCCCAGCCACTCCGCGGCATGTGGGATCTTCCCGGACTGGGGCACGAACCCGTGTCTCCTGCGTCGGCAGGCAGACTCTCAACCACTGCACCACCAGGGAAGCCCTTTAATCCATTTTGAGTTTACTTATGTGTATGGTGTCAGGGAGTGTTCTAATTTCATTCTTTTACATGTAGCTGTCCAGTTTTCCCAGCAACACTTATTAAAGAGGCTGTCTTTTCTCCATTTTATACTCTTGCCTCCTTTATCAAAGATAAGGTGACGATATGTGCATGGGTTTATCTCTGGGCTTTCTATCCTGTTCCATTCATCTGTATTTCTGTTTTTGTGCCAGGACCATACTGTCTTGATTACTGTAGCTTTGTAGTATAGTCTGAAGTCAGGGAGCCTGATTCCTCCAGCTCCGTTTTTCTTTCTCAAGATTGCTTTGGCTATTCGGGGTCCTTTAGGTTTCCATACAAACTGTGAAATTTTTTGTTCTAGTTCTGTGAAAAATGCCATTGGTAGTTTGATAGGGATTGCATTGAATCTGTAGATTGCTTTGGGCAGTATAGTCATTTTCACAATCTTGATTCTTCCAATCCAAGAACATGGTATATCTTTCCATCTATTTGTATCATCTTTAATTTCTTTCATCAGTGTTTTATAATTTTCTGCATATAGGATTTTGTCTCCTAAGGTAGATTTATTCCTAGATATTTTATTCTTTGTGTTGCAGTGGTAAATGGGAGTGTTTTCTTAATTTCACTTTCAGATTTTTCATCATTAGAGTATAGGAATGCAAAAGATTTCTGTGCATTAATTTTGAATCATGCTACTTTCCCAAATTCATTGATTAGCTCTAGTAGTTTTCTGGTAGCATCTTTAGGGTTCTCTAGGTATAGTATCATGTCATCTGCAAACAGTGACAGCTTTACTTCTTCTTTTCTGATTTGTATTGCTTTTATTTCTTTCTCTTCCCTGATTGCTGTGGCTAAAACTTCCAAAAGTATGTGAATAACAGTGGTGTGAGTGGGCAACCTTGTCTTGTTCCTGATCTTAGAGGAAATGGTTTCAATTTTTCACCACTGAGGACTATGTTGGCTGTGGGTTGGTCATATATGGCCATTATTATGTTGAGGTAAGTTACTTCTATGCCTACTTTCTGGAGAGTTTTTTTCATAAATGGGTGTTGAATTTTGTCGAAAGTCTTTTCTGCATCTATTGAAATGATCATATGGTTTTTATTCTTCAATTTGTTAATATGGTGTATCACATTGATTGATTTGCATGTATTGAAAAATCCTTGCATTCCTGCGATAAGCCCACTTGATCATGGTATGATCCATTTAATGTGCTATTGGATTCTGTTTGCTAGTATTTTGTTGAGGATTTTTGAATCTATGTTCATCAGTGATATTGGTCTGTAGTTTTGTTTTTTTGTGACATCTTTGTCTGGGTTTGGTATCAGGGTGATGGTGACCTCGTAGAATGAGTTTGGGAGTGTTCCTCGCTCTTCTATATTTTGGAAGAGTTTGAGAAGGATAGGTGTTAGCTCTTCTCTAAATGTTTGATAGAATTCACCTGTGAAGCCATCTGGTCCTGGGTTTTTGTTTGTTGGAAGATTTTAAATCAGAGTTTCAATTTCAGTGCTTGTGATTGGTCTGTTCATATTTTCTTTTTCTTCCTGGTTCAGTCTTGGCAGGTTGTGCATTTCTAAGAATTTGTCCATTTCTTCCAGGTTGTCCATTTTATTGACATAGAGTTGCTTGTAGTAATCTCTCATGAACCTTTGTATTTCTGCAGTGTCAGTTGTTACTTATCCTTTTTCATTTATAATTCTATTGATGTGAGTCTTCTCCTGTTTTTTCTTGATGAGTCTGGCTAATGGTTTATCAAATTTGTTTATCTTCTCAAAGAACCAGCTTTTAGTTTTATTGATCTTTGCTATCATTTCCTTCATTTCTTTTTCATTTATTTCTGCTCTGATCTTTATGATTTCTTTCCTTCTGCTAACTTTGGGGTTTTTTGTTCCTCTTTCTCTAATTGCTTTAGGTGTAACGTTAGGTTGTTTATTTGAGATGTTTCTTGTTTCTTAATGTAGGATTGTATTGCTATAAACTTCCCTCTTTGAAATGCTTTTGCTGCATCCCATAGGTTTTGGGTCGTTGTGTTTCCATTGTCATTTGTTTCTAGGTATTTTTTGATTTCCTCTTTGATTTCTTCAGTGATCTTTTGGTTATCAAGTAGTGTACTGTTTAGCCTCCATGTGTTTGTATTTTTTACAGATTTTTTCCTGTAATTGATATCTAGCTCATAGCGTTGTGGTCAGAAAAGATACTTGATATGGTTTCAGTTTTCTTAAATTTACCAAGGTTTGATTTGTGACCCAAGATATGATCTATCCTGGAGAATGTTTCATGAGCACTTGAGAACAAAGTATATTCTGTTGTTTTTGGAAGGAATGTCCTATAAATATCAATTAAGTGCATCTTGTTTAATATATCATTTAAAGCTTCTGTTTCCTTATTTATTTTCATTTTGGATCATCTGTCCAATCGTGAAAGTTGGGTGTTAAAGTCCTTTACTATGGTTGTATTACTGTCAATTTCCCCTTTTATGGCTGTTAGTATTTGCCTTATGTATTGAGGTGCCCCTATGTTGGGTTCAGAAATATTTACAACTGTTATATCTTCTTCTTGGATTGATCCCTTGATCATTACGTAGTGTCCTTCTTTGTCTCTTGTAATAGTCTTTGTTTTAAAGTCTATTTTGTCTGATATGAGAATTGCTACTCCAGCTTCCTTTTGATTTCCATTTGCATGGAATATCTTTTTCCATCCCCTCACTTTCTGTCTGTATGTGTCCCTAGGTCTGAAGTGGGTCTCTTGTAGACAGCATATATATGGGTCTTGTTTTTGTATCCATTCAGCCAGTCTATGTCTTTTGGTTTGAGCACTTAATCCATTTACATTTAAGGTAGTTATCAATATGTATGTTCCTCATACCATTTTCTTAATTGTTTTGGGTTTGCTTTCGTAGGTCTTTTCCTTCTCTTGTGTTCCCTGCCTAGAGAAGTTCCTTTAGCATTTGTTGTAAAGCTGGTTTGGTGGTGCTAAATTCTCTTAGCTTTTGCTTGTTTGTAAAGCTTTTAATTTCCCCATGAAATCTGAATGAGATCCTTGCTGGGTAGAGTAATTTTGGTTGTAGGTTTTTCCCTTTAATCACTTTACATATGTCCTGCCACTCCCTTCTGGTTGCAGAGTTTCTGCTGAAAAATCAGCTGTTAACCTTATGGGGATTCCCTTGTATGTTACTTTCTGTTTTTCCCTTGCTGCTTTTAATATTTTTCCTTTGTATCTATTTTTTTGTTTTTATGGTATGCAGGCCTCTCACTGTTGTGGCCTCTCCCATTGTGGAGCACAGGCTCTGGACACGCAGGCTCAGCAGCCATGGTTCGTGGGCCCAGCCGCTCTGTGGCATGTGTTATCTTCCTGGACCAGGGCATGAACCCGTATCTCCTGCATTGGCAGGCGGACCCTCAAGTACTGCGCCACCAGGGAAGCCCTGTATCTATTTTTTGATGGTTTGATTAATATTTGTCTTGGTGTGTTTCTCCTTGGATTTATCCTGTATGGGACTCTCTGTGCTTCCTGGACTTGATTGACTATTTCCTTTCCCATATTAGGCAAGTTTTCAACTATAATCTCTTCAAATATTTTCTCAGTCCCTTTCTTTTTCTCTTCTTCTGGGACCCTTATAATTCGAATGTTGGTGTGTTTAATGTTGTCCCAGAGGTTTCTGAGACTGTCCTCTATTCTCTTTATTCTTTTTTCTTTATTCTGCTCTGCAGTAGTTATTTCCACTATTTTATCTTCCAGGTCACTTATCCGTTCTTCTGCCTCAGTTATTCTACTTGATTCCTTCTAGAGAATGTTTAATTTCATTTATGGTGTTGTTCATCACTCTTTGTTTGCTCTTTAGTTCTTCTAGGTCCTTGTTAAACGTTTCTTGTATTTTCTCCATTCTATTTCCAAGATTTTGGATCATCTTTACTGTCATTATTGTGAATTCTTTTTCAGGTAGACTGCCTTTTTCCTCTTCATTTGTTAGGTGTGGTGGGTTTTTGCCTTGCTCCTTCATCTGCTATGTGTTTCTCTGTCTTCTCATTTTGCTTAACTTACTGTGTTTGGGGTCTCCTTTTCGCAGGCTGCAGATTCATTGTTTCCGTTGTTTGTGGTGTCTGTTCCCATTGGCTAAGGTTGGTTCAGTAGGTTGTGTAGGCTTCCTGGTGGAGGGGACTAGTGCCTGGGCTCTGGTGCATGAGGCTGGATCTTGTCTTTCTGGTGGGCAGGTCCACGTCTGGTGGTGTGTTTTGGGGTGTCTGTAACCTTATTATGATCTTAGGCAGCCTCTCTGTTAATGGGTCATGTTGTGTTCCTGTCTTGCTAGTTGTTTGGCATAGGGTGTCCAGCATTGTAGCTTGCTGGTAATTGAGGGGAGCTGGGTCTCAGCGTTGAGATGGAAATCTCTGGCAGAGCTTTCACCATTTCATATTATGTGGAGCAGGAGTTCTCTTGTGGACCAATGTCCTGATCTTGGCTCTCCCACCCCAGAGGCACAAGCCTGATGCCTGGCTGGAGCACCAAGAGCCTGTCATCCATACGGAAGCTATAAGGTGTCTCCAAAGAATCCACAAGTGTACTTGAACACCAAAGGGGATAGTGAGACAACTGAATGAGGAGATGCAATGCTGAGCTTGAGACCATTCAGAGGCATAGGCAGAACACTGGGTACCTCTAGGGAGCCATGTGCAGAGGCCTTATACCTAACACGTCAGACTAGAGTTCACAGTGCAGAGCTACCACATTGACACCCCAACTCCATGGATCCTGTGTTGAAGAGCTGCTTGGGGCACCTCAATTCAAGATGGCTGCACTGGGCACCTCCCATTAATTGACTTTTGAATGTTGAACCAACCTTACATACCTGAGATAAGTCCCACTGGTTCATGGTGCATAATTCTTGTCATACGTTTTTGGATTCCATTTATTAATTTCTTGCTGAGGAGTTTTACATTTGTGTTCATGAAGGATACTAGTCTGCAGTTTTCTTGTAGTATCTTTGTCTGGTTTGGTTTTAGTGTACTGGTAGCCTTATAGAATGAGTTAGAAAGTATTCTCTCTGCTTTTGTCCTCTGACAGAGATTGTAGAGAATTGATATAACTTCTTTTTTAAATGTTTGGTTAGAATTCAACAGTGAACTTATTTGGCTTTGGTTTTTTTTCTTTTGGAAAGTATTAATTATTAATTTATTAAAATACATATAGGCCTATTCAGATTCTCTAATTCTGGGGTGAGTTTTGGTAGCATGTGTCTTTCAAGGAACTGGTCCATTACATTTAGGTTAGCAAATTTTGGAGCATGTAGTTGTTCACAGTATTCCTGATTATCTTTTTAATTTCCATGGGATCTGTAATGATGTCCTCTCTTTAATTTCTCATATTAGTAATCTGTGTTACCTGTCTTTTTTTCTTAGTTAGCCTGCCTATTATGTTGATTTTATTGAACTTTCCAAAGAATTAGCTTTTGATTTTGTTGATTTTCTCTATTAATTTTCTGTTTCAAACTTCATTGATTTCTGCTCTAATTCTTATGTATTTCTTTATTGCTTACATTGGGTTTAATTTGCTCCTCTTTTTCTAATTTCCTATGGTGGAGACTTAGATTCTTGATTTGAAATCTTCTTTTCTAGCCCAAGTCAGTTAGGCTTTGCTACAGCAGATTAGGCTCTGGTTAAGTAGTTCCCTCTGAGGGCAGACCTTGTTAAGAAGGACAAGATGCTCTGGATTATTTCAAAATGGTTCCTTTCCCTCTCTCTGCTGGAAGCCCAAGGAGATTTTCCTTTGATATTTACCATGGGAACCTGGTCAAACTCCTAGAGATAAATTTAAAAATATTGTATGGGTTCCTCTATGACTCTTGGGACTAGTAAGTGATTACACCAAGGTTACAGAATACAAGGTTAGTGTACGAAAGTCAATTTTTTTCCTATATACCAACATTGAACAACTGGAATTTGAAATTTAAAACACAATACCATTTATATTAGTATCCTCCAAAATGAAATAATTAGGTATATATCTAACAAACTATGTGCAAGAGCTATATGAGGAAAACTACAAAATTCTGATGTACAAAATCAAATAAAAAATAATAAAGAGCTATTCCATGTTCATTAATAGGAAGACTCAATATTGTCAAGATGTCAATTCTTAACTTGATCTACAGTTTCTATGCAATCCCAATCAAAATTCCAACAAGTTTTTTTATGGATATGGACAAACCTATGCTATAGTTTACATGGAGAGACAAAAGACCCAAGAATAGCCAACATGATATTGAGGAAAAGAATAAAGTTGGTGGACTGATATTACCTGTCTTAAAAAATTACTATAAAGCTACAATAATCAAGACAGTGTGTTAACACTGAGAAAAGACAAACAGATCAATGGAACAATATAGAGAACTCAGAAATAGACTCCCATAAATATAGTCAACTTGATATTTGGCAAAGGACCAAAAGCAATGCAATGGAGCAAAGACAGTCTCTTCAACAAATGATGCTGGAACAATGGTACATCTACTTGCAAAAACATGACTCTAGAAACAGACCTAACACCCTTCACAAAAATTAACTCAAAATGGATCTTAGACATAAATATAAAATGCAAAACCATGAAACTTCTAGAAAACAACATATGAGAAAAATCAACATGACCATGGGTATGGTGATAGCTTCTTAGATATAAAACCAAAGGCACAGTCCATGAAAGAAATTGATAAGCTGGACTTCATTAAAGTTAAAAACTTCTGCTATGTCAAAGACCATGTCAAGAGAAGTCGAAGATGAGCCACAGACTGAGAGAAAATATTTGCAAAATACACTTCTGATCAAGAACTACTATAGAAAATATACAAAGAACTAAAAAACTCATAATATTGAAACAAACAACTCCATTTAAAAATGGGCCAAAGACCTTTAATAGACACCTCATCAAAAAAGATGTACAGATGGCTATTAAGCATAAAGAGATGGTCCAAATCATACGTCACCATGGAAATGTAAACTACAACAACAGTGAAGTACCACTACACACCTACTGGAACGGCCACAACCCAGAACACTGACAACATCAAATGTTGGTATGGATGTAGGGCAAAGGGAACTCTCATTCATTGCTGGTGGGAATGCAAAGTGTTACAGCTACTTGAGAAGACAGTTTGACAATTTGTTACAAAACTAAACATATTTTTACCAAATGATTCAGCAAATCACACCCCTTGGTATTTAGCCAATGGATTTGCAAACTTAGGTCTATACAAAAACCTGAACACAGATATGTATAGCAGCTTTATTCATAATTGCCAAACCCTGGAAGCAATCAAGATGTCCTTTAGTAAGTGAATGGTTAAATAAACTGTGGCATATCCAGACAATGGGATATTATTCAGTGCTAACAAGAAATGGGTTATCAAGTCACAAAAAGACATGGAGGAACCTTAAATAAATACTATTAAGTGAAAGAAGCTAATCTGTGAAGACTACATATTTTGATTCCAGCTATATAACATTCTGGAAAAGGCAAACTATGGAGGCAATAAAAAGGTCATTGGTTGCCGGCAGGGGGGCCTGGGGGAGAGATGAAGAGGCACAGCACAGATTTTAGGTCAGTGAAAATACTCTGTATGATATTAATGATGGATATATGACATTATACATTTTTCCAAACCCATATAACGTACAGAATCAACCCTAACCAACCCCATAGTCAGGTGAACTATGGACTATGTGTGATATGTCAATGTAGGTTCATCAATTGTAACAACTGTACCATTCTGGTAAGTGATACTGATACTGGGGGAGGCTATGCATGTGTGGGAGTTAAGGAAAATCTCTGTACCATCTTCTCATTTTTGTTGTAAACCAAAATCTCTTTGAAAAATTAAAGTCTTAAAATAAAATTATACACTCTGGGTGTCAAATATGCCAGGTATGTTGTTACACAGTAATCTGATTTTGCACTTAACTTACTGCTTACACCTCGATCTCATGTTTTTAAATACCTCTATGAACTGTCTTGCAAATGTAAATCTCTATCCCCAACTTCTCCCCTGAACACTAATTTCATAATTCCAAATGCCTTCTGCTATATCACTTGAATGAATTATAGATGACACAAAACTAACAGGTCCAAAATGATACTCCCAATCCTCCCCTATCAGACTTGATTTTCCCTCAGTTTGATCCACATAGTAAATGGCAACTGTATTCTGCCAGTTACCCAGGTCACTTTCTGGAGTCATATTTGGCTCTTTCTTTTTCTATTATACACCATATCTAGACTATTAGAAAATCCCATTATCTCTACCTTCAAATACATCCAGAATTGGACCATTAAATTACTGTTAAGACCATGATGACCATGATCATCTTCTGCTTGAATATTTCATTAGATTCATATAACTTGCCTCCTTTCTTATACTCTTATCTTTTTGGCCTAGTTTCTACAAAGCTGCCAGAGTAATATTGTAAAATATTAGATATACATAAAGTTTATTTCTCAAAACATTCTAATGGTTTCCCATTTTCCTTAGAGTAAAAGCCATTGTCCTTAACTTACAATGGCCTATAGGTTCCTGGGATGTCTTGTCCTTATTGCTTTCCTGTCGCTTCTTAATTACTCTCCCTGTCACTTACTCTGTTTCATATCTATGTCTATCTTTGCTTATCCTGAACATCAGGTTTGCCTTCTCCTTAGGAATTTTGCCCCTGGTAATTAATATCTTATAAAATGTTTTCTCCAGATATCCAAACAGTTTCCTCCCTCTCCCATATTTTTAATTAGATTTCCATGACCAATCTGTTTAGAACAGTTATAGTTCCTTCCAACCTTGTTGCTATCATGGTACCCTATTTTATTATTTTACTATATTTTATATAGTACTGATTTACTATGTAGTTATATATTTATTTACATGCTCTATCTCCACAGCAGCCTTGCTTACCTCCAGTGAATGGAAACTTCAGGAATACTTTGTTTGTCTGTTTTTCATTTTTTTAAAATTCCTTTATCTGCAAGGATTTATCTGGTACATTGTAAGTGCTCAATAAATATCACTGAATTGGGACTTCCCTGGCAGTCAGTGGTTAAGACTCCACGCTTCACTGCAGGAGGTGTGGGTTCCCTGCAGGGAACTAATATCTCAATGCCATGCAGTGTGGCCAAAAGTTAAAAAAAAAAAAAAAAAAAAGTTAAAAAAAATTACTGAATTAATTGAAAAAAACTTTGAATTTAGAAACAAATATCAAAATTGTAAATAGATCTCAGTATGTCACATACAAAAAATGACAGGGGTTTTCATTAAGGTAATACCAGCTACTATAACAGATATATCTGAACTATCAGTAGCTAAACTTTGCTTAAGTTTGATAAATATGTTCAAAGTCAGTAATTCTTCTCCAAACGACGATTTAAGGATTCTGACTCCTTCTGTAGTGTGAATCAACCATTTTCACATGCAGTTTCCAAGATTATCTGGGGAACTGCACTCATTCTGGGAACATTCTGGGTACATTTTAAGGGACTAAACCTTGAATTGGTTTACAACGCTTTCATTCACATTCCATGGGCTAGCATTCAGTCTGATGGCCACATTAGAAGAGGAAATGGCCAGTTAGAAGAGGAAATGGGTTTGATAAAGAAGTAATATTCTCTGACACAGCAAGTAATTAAAAGGACAAAATATGGGCTTCCCTGGTGGCGCAGTGGTTGAGAGTCCGCCTGCCGATGCAGGGGACGCGGGTTTGTGCCCTGGTCCGGGAGGATCCCGCGTGCTGTGGAGTGGCTGGGCCCGTGAGCCGTGGCTGCTGGGCCTGCGTGTCCGGAGCCTGTGCTCCGCGGTGGGAGAGGCCACAGCGGTGAGAGGCCCGCGTACCGCAAAAAAAAAAAAAAAAAAAAAGAAGAAGGACAAAATAAACATAGGGTATCTGCATAAATATGAATGTCTAATAATACCCATTATATTTCAACAAATTATGAGGTCATAATTATATAACTGTCTTAGGGGATTTTTCTTCTAATTATCAGTGTTTAAAATATATAATTTTGGCCATTTTGCTTATTCCATGAAAAATTCAAGGAGAACATGTTCAGTAGGAATCTTGCCCAACCGAATATTTGAATTGTTACATTTGGTGTTGCTTTATGTTTACCTGGCAGGTGGATTCTTGAAACTAATGTGGTATTATGTTCTTACAGATGTTCTTGCCAATCTGAGCATCTGGTTTTGTAAACTCCGCTTCCAACAAAAATTTCTCAGGCTGAGATTTACTCTCAAGTGCACAACTGGCGTTCAGAGAAGTTCCAATGGAAACATATATTAAGGCTAAAGAATGAAGCACAAAAGGTTCACTGATTCAACCTGAGGGAAAATGATGTTCTTTGAGTTTTCTAAGTATTATAGTGATTATTTAAATGTAAACACTATATGTTTGCTTTCCACAAATTCTGTTCCATAGAGCAGTAGTTATGTGACATGACCAATGTGGAAAAAGTTCTATACCATTAACAAATATTTTTAGAAATATTTTATTCAATAGTTTCACTCTAGGAACATCAAAATAAGGGTTGATACAGTGAAGTCACTGAGATATTCTTAAATTCTGTCTAGTTGTTTGTAAAAGCATGTTTCTCACTTTGTTTTGACCATGAAATTATTTTCTCACCTCAGTATCTATTGTACTAGTTTCCTAGGGCTGCCATAGCGAAGTACCATAACTGGATGTCTTAGAGCAATTTATTATCTTACAGTTCTGTAGACTACAAATCTGAAATCAAGGTATTGGCAGGGACATGCTTCCTCTGAAACCTATAGAAAAAAGATATTTTCTAGCCTCTTCCAGCTTTTATTAGCCCCAGACATTCCTTAGTTTGTGGCAGCATAATTCTAATCTCTGTCTCCATCTTCACATGTTCAAAATACCCCTTTTGGTCATACTGGATTATGGCCTAGCATAATGCCCTCATTTCAGCTAGATTACTTTGATAAAGTAATAAAGTTTGGAAACATGGTCACATTCTGAGGTACCGGGGATTAGGACTTCAGCATATATTTGGGGGGTGGGGTGCATAATCTAACCCATAACACCTATCTACATATTTTCTGAGGAATGCAATCTGGAATATATTATGCTACATAATTGTATCTCAACTATTGCAATGGGAGTGTGTTGTATGACTTTTAAAAAAATTCTAAAGTTATAAAAACATCAGAGCCAAATACAAACAGATCAAGTTAATAATTGTTCCATAACCACAATTTATCTGATCTATCTCCATTTAGGTCTACTCAATTACTAATACCATTACTAAAAATTACTCAAAATTTATTACCTGCTGATACTTGATTAGCAATATCTATGTAAACATTATAGCAAACCATATCCCTTTGTATACCATATAAGTTACAATATAAGGTTCACACTCAATTGTTAACACTTGAGAATGTACATACATTTTAACCTTCATCTTGAGTCAAAGCCTCTCATAAATAAATAAATTATGGACTTTACTTAAAAATAATATATCGGGGGTCTTCCCTGGTGGCGCAGTGGTTGAGAGTCCGCCTGCCGATACAGGGGACACGGGTTCATGCCCCGGTCCGGGAAGATCCCACGTGCCGTGGAGCAGCTGGGCCCGTGAGCCATGGCCGCTGAGCCTGAGTGTCCGGAGCCTGTGCTCCGCAACGGGAAAGGCCACAGCAGTGAGAGGCCCGCGTACCGCAAAAAAAACAAAAAAACAACAACAAAAAAACCAACTTTAATCCTTACTTTTAGGACAAATTTAAATTATATATATTTACATATAAATATATGTAACCCTACATATATTCTTATATTAATACATATATACATATTCTTATAATATGTTCCCATTTTGTTATGTTATTATTCTAATATTAACACATGTATACATATATTAATTCAAATAGTCATATATATATATGTATTTCACCCTATATATATTCTTCAAGTTAATCACTTAATTAACACCGACCTGAAAAGTGGTAATATTGTGGATCTAAGTTGGTACAGATGGAAGACATTTTCACATATTGAGGTATGGGGAAGTCGTTCTGACTTACACATGATTTAACTTAAATTTTAGGCTAACCAAAACAGCTTCTTCATGGCCTATTAAACATTCATTATACATTGGCTTTAACCATTAAAGAAAACAAAGCATTTATAGATCAGAATGTAGTACTGTGGTTCAGGCATTCAAAATGGCGCTGGGTGGCCATTGTGGATATGGCTTCAGATACGTTCCTGTATTACTGAGAATTTGAATTTTCTGAACTGTATCAGACTCAAGGACATCACCAGCTGTTCTTAAAAACAATATCTACTAATAGCTGCAGGATCCTTACTTCTTGCCAGCTCCAAACCTAACAATTGGAAAACAGTTTATGTAATTTTGTGGGTTTTGCCTTTATAAGCCTCCTTCATTTTGTATTCCAGTGTAACACAATTAAAATGCTTCTTGAATCTGTGTCTCCCAGGCTATATTCTCAGTTTGGCTCAGAAAATCTCTTTTCTATTCCTATTATAGATTGATTCATTATTTCCATTGACAGTGCTAACTACAAGACATAAATATATGTTAATGTGAAAATATGTATTTTTATTTTAAAGTTAATGTGTGATGTCAAAATAAAAATTCTTGCTTTAAAACACCATACTGATTAATTGGAGACAAAAAAATAAACTAAATTTTTAAAATAGATAATTTCTTCTGCCATTTTTTTGGAATGTAATTATTTTGTGAATAAGTGTTGTGAGGTACACAGTTTTTAAAAAAATCTAATATAAGAGGCAGTTTTTCCTTAGAAACTACATTTCCTATATAAACAGTACTAAATTAAATTTTGTATAAAAGATGCAACCTTGTGATTTATAGTAATAAATATATATTTGGCCTTCATCTCTGTTTCTGGCACAGAGATTCTAAAACCCTTATAGTTTCCTAAGTGATGACAGCAAAACGTGTCTTTTGTTATCTAATGAGGTTACTTTTGGAAAGCACCTTAGGCTGTTGGCTGGTTGGCTGAAGAGTCAACCACGTGATTAGAGGATTGGAACTTTTAGTCTTCAGTCCCACCCTTCTGACCTCTGGGGACAGGGGTAGAGCTGGAGGTTGGATCAATTACACACAGCCAATGATTTAATCAATCATTATATAATGAAACCTCCACAAAAACTCCACAAAGACCTGGTCTGAGAGCTCCCAGGTTGGTGAACAAGGGGAGATTTAGGGAGAGTGGCACTCAGAGAGAGCATGGAAGCTCCATGTCCTTTCCCCATACCTTGCCCTGTGCATCTCTTCCATCTGGCTATCCTTGAGTTATGTCCTCTTATAATAAACTAGTGATCTAGTTAGTAAAATGTTTCTCTGAGTTCTGTGAGCCATTCTAACAAATTAATAGAACCCAAGGAGAGGATTTATGGGAACCTCTGATTTATAGCTAGTTGGGCAGAAGCACAGGTAACAGCTGAAATGGTGGGGGTCGGGGGGCAGTCTTGTAAGACTGAATGCTTAACCTGTGGAATCTGATGCTATCTCCAAGTAAATACTGTCACAACTGAGTTAAATTATAAGACACCCAGCTGGTGTCAGAGCATTGCTTATTGTATATGTGGGGACTCCACCCGTACATGTTGAAATCAGGTCCAGGAATCCAAAAATAAAGTGTAAAACAATACTTCTTATACATTTGTAAGACAATTTAATGATAAAACAAACTTGATAACAAGCAGAAATGGAATGCACACTAATTAAGGAATTGTATTATATTCTGCCTGCTTTCTACCCATCCAGAAAGAAAAAAGAACAAAATTTGCTGTTAACTCTTCAGTTCTAATCATTGTTTTATATGCCAGTATACAGATAGAATATCCTAGAGTGTTTCCTCAAATTTTGTAAAACAAAATATTTTAAAACTCTTCAAAAATGAATGGGACTTTAATTTCTTATGAATCAAAGAGCTTTCCTACTGTACACAGAATCTTTAGGTGCCAGTTGATATGAGTCTCTCTACATGTATTCTTCAATTTAACCGACAATTACCTGAAAATGTGGTAACACTGTGGATTTATTTTAGTACTAATTGCAATAATTGAACCAACTACCCCTGCCCCCCAAGGCAGACCAAGCATCCATTCATACTCCAATCATTTGTATACAAAGGTGGAATTAGGTAGTTCATTATTTTGATGGCCATACACCTCATTCTGCCCTGCACAGTTCCGATTTTGCTTGTTAATATCATCTTTTTTTTTTTTTTTTGCAGTATGCGGGCCTCTCACTGTTGTGGCCTCTCCCATTGCGGAGCACAGGCTCCGGACACTCAGGATCAGCGGCCATGGCTCACGGGCCCAGCCGCTCCACGGCACGTGGGATCTTCCCGGACCGGGGCATGAACCCGTGTCCCCTGTATCGGCAGGCAGACTCTCAACCACTGCGCCACCAGGGAAGCCCCTATCATCTTTCTTTTAATCTCAACTGTGGTCCCTTTTGAATGCTAAATCATACAGTAATTGTGGATTTACCAAAAGCTGGTATGTGTACTTCAGGAAATAATTTTAATTTTAGTATGGAGGATATAGTAGCTAAAAGAAATTGGAAAGAAATCAATAAATAAATGTGCCAAAGGAAAGATGCTTCTAGAGAAAAATATGCTGAAGATAGAGAAAATAATTGATGGGCCAAAATCAACAAATAGAATTCAGGAAAAAAAATGGAAAACGATAAAATTTCTGAGATGGGAAGAAAGAAGTAAAAATAGGTACTTAATAGATAATCATGGGGTCACAAGTCATTAAGTTGAAGATTCTCCTACATGACGATTTCACTGTTCTAAATGCTGTAGGAGATATCAGTTTTTTTAAAGTAATTAATCTAAAGGTACAGTAAGATACTTAAAAGCAATTAAGTTTTTTATAGCAAACTTGGGTAACAGGAAATGGAGTTAAGACAAATAAAAATAAGGATAATGAGGATCCATTTAAAATTTAATACTATGTATATTTGTAGTTGCAACAATGTGCACAATTTTGTGATTTCTTGCAGTCATACGTACCCACTGTGTAGGTATGGGGAAGCTAAATGTTTAGATTGATTCAGGATTGTAGACACGAAAGGACAGAGGATGGAAGACCTTGAGAAAGCTCACAAGAGAGTAATTAACAAATTATACCATCAATTCATGGTTAGATAAGAAAGACTGTGAAAACAGGAGGGAGAGTACTTATAAACCAGAGGAAAATGAAAGCATAATAAGAGGTGGTTAGGATGAGAGCAGAGAGTGGTTGAAGTTGAAACAAGGGAGGTGGTAGAAAAGGCAAGACAGGAAATTGTCACAGAAGAGGAATTAAGGCTGTGACATCAAGCAATCCCTATATAAGACAATGTCCAGTTGCGGCCTTTGCACTTGTTCTAATAATTGGCAGTTGAAATGTTTAGCCATTCATAATCCTTATAATTCTGATATTATTTTAGAATTGTATTCTCTGCAGGGGATAAAGCAGTATTTGAGTGATGAAGTTATGTGAAAAATGTTGTTTGTAGACCTGGGAAAACTTACACTGTTTCCTGGCTGACACTTTCTTGTAGAATTCTTTTCCTTAAGCTATAAAAGAAAACACCTGTTTTTGTATTGTTCCCTATGATATGAGGGTTGGCTCAGGTACCGTCCAACCCAAGAGTTCCTATGTTTTCTGGTTTGGCTGGAGTCTTCTGTGGTTGAAGTGATGATGTCTAATTGGCCAATTATTTTTTACTGCAAAGGGGCCACACATCTAAATTAAGAACTAAAACCACCCTGAGGACAAGGCCAGGACAACCTGACTTTCATCATCACATTAAGTCATTTTCCATCTGCTCGCTTGCTTGTTTACTCTCTCTCTCTCTCTCTCTCTATCTTGCTCTCTGTCTCTCTCTCCCACACCACTTTTATATCCATACATTACCATCTATCCAAGGTCCTACTCATTTCTAAAGATTTCCCAATTTCTCCTTCCTCTTATTGCATTTTTCTTTGATTTTTTTGTATTTTTTTCCACCACTCATTTTGCTTCTTAACTCTGTGTTTTCTATAGAGATATTGTTTCTTTTTCTCAGTGTGCTTTATTATTCCTGAAGATAAAGGACTCCTACTTACTGTGTAGCACCTATCAGAGAAGATTATTAATAAATGCTTTTAGAATTGAATTGACTTATCAAGAGGATTCTTCAGTAAGTTGGGGCATGGGAGATGTTCAAGGAAGCAAGGCTGCATTTTTAGAGACTACCTTGGTCACCATCCCTTCATCATCTCCTGTGTTATTCTAGCAGTTTTATAAATTATTTATCTGCATTGATGTTCTGTGAAGACAATAGGGAGGAATTCATTATGCTTTCAAGGCAGCACATAGTACTAAATGTGGTTACAAGTCACCAATTTTTCCATTATTCTTGGGAGCCCTTAATTGCACACACTATTAGTACTGTTTCTTTTCAGGCAACAGAAATGAGTCTTCATAAATGCTAAGCATAACATTCCATAAATGTGCAAATTGTATATGCTGCTCAATGTAGTGTTGCTGATGTGGCCCAATTGGATTTATACATGCATATCCTTTACTCACTAACGAGGCCAGAGGAATCCATGAGCATGTGTTTCTAATGCCTTTTACTGCCCTTACTGTATGAATAGGGTCATGGCCTTGATGAGGTTTCTTTCTTCAAAACAAAAACCTGGTTTTCCAACATATAAAGGTTAAAAGGAGACATTTTTACATATTTTTACACAAATTTTTACTGAATTTAAAACTTCTGTTTTTTTAATTGGAAAGTTAATAGTAATTTGAAAAAAGAATTGAAATCTGTCAATATGCATTCATGACCAACTAGTTTATAATTAGTGGTAATTCCTATACATCTGAGTCTCTTATGCATGTTCACCAAATAACAACTTAATTGTAAAATCCACCAGGAATGCTGTTAATATTAAACAGCCAAGATAACAGTGTTTCAAGAAAGATGTTTTTACTCACATCATAATTATCATCAATTTCACTAAATATATGGTAATATGCATTTCTAATGACATTCTTATTTTCCTAAGAAATTAAGGGCAAGAGAATATAAAGTCATAGGAAATATTTTTAAACATAATTCCTAAAATCTAAGTTCTGTATGAAACTTATGCCAACACTAGATTATCCATGCACCTGATACTCCATAAACATGTCCTGCCTTGCTGACTGACCACAAGCACTTGGGATAAATCTTAAGAATGTCTGGAAGCAGCTGGTCATAAAACATAGATAAATTATTGAAATGTCTGAAGGATAAACTCATTTTCCAATAAAATGGAGAGGGTTCATATAAAAAGTAAAATAAGTGATAATTTAAAGTCATTTCTTTGCGTTCCAAGAACTATGGAAATTCAATGAAAAAACTGGAGAGGGGGCTTCCTTGGTGGCGCAGTGGTTGAGAGTCAGCCTGCCAATGCAGGGGACACAGGTTCGTGCCCTGGTCCGGGAAGATCCCACATGCCGCGGAGCGGCTGGGCCCATGAGCCATGGCCGCTGAGTCTGCGCGTCCGGAGCCTGTGCTCCGCAACGGGAGAGGCCACTGCAGTGAGAGGTCCGCGTACCGAAAAAACAAAAAACAAAAAAAAAACTGGAGAGCCTGTGCTCCGCAACGGGAGAGGCCACTGCAGTGAGAGGTCCGCGTACCGAAAAAACAAAAAACAAAAAAAAAACTGAGAATGCTCCTGTGATTTGTAAAAAAGGAATTTCTTCTTTAGAAAACACTCCTTTTTACTTGGGAGAAAAGAGGCTTGTCTGCTTTTAGTTATAAAATATGCCCTCTGCCATTCCTTTTAAAAGACATTGAGTGTCCCTGCTTTTCAACCTCATCCACAGGAACTACTAGAAACTATTACTGTGATGGAAATAACTGTTTTTTTTCCCTCAGAAATAAACTCATTGAATGCATGCCTTGTTTATTACTGAGGGGTGAGCTTCTTTATGGATATAAATTTACTTCATGAGTAGGAAAAAGAGACGTTTTGATGCTCACATAATAATATAGCACAATATTCACAGTACCTAGTGAAATGACTTGAATGATAGAGCTATATGCAATTTTGTTAATTCACAGCAAGCTTAGGCCTAAATCATAACTGATAATAACCATGACGTGGCACTGCAAATATTTATGGATGTTTCCACATTTGTATCAATTTTAAAGAAATGTAAGTACGTAATGAATTATTTCTACCTGCATTTATTGCTATGGAGAAAATTTAGAAGTTAGATGTTTGATATTAAGGGAAAATTTTGAATGAAACTAAATATCTAAGAGTAAGCTATTCCTTGGGATGTACCAATTGTCATTTTAACCAAATGTTTGAGCTGATCAATTTGTTTTCAACCAAAACTTGCTCCAGCCTAAAAATATTCAGACCACTATGACTAGAGTCTTATAAATAACACTGCTATCTCACTCAATCGTGGTAGAAATAGTGGATCTTATACTGTGAGATGAGAACAGATGAGAAGTCTGCAATTCACCCATAAGCAAGTAACGGGAAGGCTACTGGTGAGGTAGTGAAAGTACAAGTGGAAACCAGTAGGCTTGTGAGGGATCATGTTTTGCCACACCTACTAATGTGGCCTTAGAAAAATCACACTTTTCTTCTTTGGGTTTCAGTTTTCTCATCTTTTATATCTGTGGATCTCTGACCTTTTTTTGACTTTTATATTGTATAGAAATCAAAATGTGGAATTCATTGACTAGAACATACATTATATACATATATGTTATGTCTATACTTAATTTCATAACTCTAGACTAGAAAATGTTAATACATAAATCAAAATATTGGCCCTAATGATAGACTTTAGGCCAAGGAAAGAATACAGAAACTACTCTTCTGTATTGTACCTTAATTTCACTTTTAACTGCTTTAAACATGTATGACAATTTATGGCTTCTTGGGTAATCTCTCTTCTTCACCTTCTAAATTTTCAGTTGTAGACATGACAAATGTTAAAAGGAGGTATTTTCAAACAGATTTTACTGAAAAAACTTTAATGTTTTAATGTTTAATAGTCGGCCACTCTTACCTATGGTTTACCCACCAGCAAAGATCTAGGAGAAGTCCAGCTACTGAACTGTAGCTGTAGTGTTTTCAATAAAGCATAGGATCCAAAAAGGGCAACTGAGATATTATAGGTTGATAAGCAAGAAATAACTCATGGGAAAATAAGTTTTAACTTTTATAGTCCTAAGAGGTCATTGGCAATTTATTTTTGAGTCTCATTCTAGTTAACAGAAGAGCCATGATAGATAAAAATATTTTCAGTTGTAATCTAATTGTCTTGATCCTTTCCCATAACATCTATAACTATTCTAAGGAATAAAAATTAGCTTAGATAATACTACAGTATATTATTTTATAAAGAATTGACTGTACAAAGATTTCATATGTAATTGAAGATATACTGACACATGTTTAGAGGCAATGACCTATTAAGAAGTGTACTTTGGTCCCAAATTTAGTTGTTTTTTCCATCTAAAGATATTTATATTTTCCAGGTCAGTCACATGAATGTGGTTGAACCTTATAAACATATCTTAATAACTAATATTTAAGGACCTAATAAATATCAGACCCTGAAAATAAGACCATAACTAGGATAGCCAGAATCATATGTACATAGAGAAATGAGGGTTATTCTTTCACAGTGCTGATCCTATTCAGTACATTTTTGGTTTCTGAGATAAGTATCTCTTTGCTTGTTAAATATACTCCAACCAGAATTTTTCCCCAAAGACTCACTTTCAATACACACAAAACAATAATGTTTTATACCAGTTAATCAATCCAATGATATTTTCTGATCTATGGTCATTTCTCTGGGAATATAGAATTGTGACTATGGAATTTAATTTTCAATACGTGTTTGACTTTTAAAGAGAGATGTAAGACTGTACTGTCATCATGTGCATTTAGAAACAGAAAAGCCAGTGCACAGAGTCAGAGAAGAATGAAGTAGATGCTGAAAGAGGAGCAGAAATGAAAGATGGCAAGAGTTGTCCCTCCTCTGGTTTCATGCACTCTCCCTACATTCCCATAATAAACTTGAATATCTTTTGCTTAAGCTAGTTTCAATTGGTTTCTCTAACTTGTGAACAATTTTCCTTAATAAATGGAGTTTCTAACTAAAATTAATAATGGTGATTTAGAACTTTATGTCATTGGAATAGAGTTACTTGGAGGATCCAAGCACCAAAGGAAACTGTGTAGTCCAATCTCCTTTATCCCATAGGCCAATCAACTAAGGCAGGTCTTAAAAGTGGTCTAATTGGTTAATCCTATGGAGAACAAAAGCAATAATCAGTTCCACTTACGGTCCCCAAAGAAGAACATTCTTTCGGCCTAGGTATCCTTCCTCAATGGGTATTGTAGGGCTGCCTCCTTTTGGACAAAGGTTTGGATAGATATGGTCCATAATTTTAGTTTCTGTTTTACAGAGAAAGCAAAAAGAGTTGATTTATTCTCAAAATATCATTCAAATAAGTAAGATATGCACTACAACCTGCCAAACCAGTTACTGAAAGACCATTTACTATTGTGATTTCTCCCCAATCCTTTTTCCTGACAATTTTCAGTAGTCCATGTCACAAAAGTTATACCAGAAGCAATAGTAGTTTATATAGTTTATTCATGCACTTATTTATTCTAAAGCTAAAAATCTATGTTGTTTAATTTGTTCAATGAGACAATAATTGAGTATACTAAATATTCAATATTAGTGCCAGTAGTCAGAGTGCTGTGACATTGATGTTTCACTTATTTTCAATATGCTTTTAGTTCATAAACAGACATCGCTTTCTTTCCTCATGTCTAAAAGCAGAGTTTTGAGAAATTCTTAATTGGATAGCCACTAACAAAACAGAAATACAATACAATTAGCTTCTGTACTGTATGGATTAAACAAAGTAGTTAAAAGAAATCTGTTAATCCAACCTAAAGCTGGAAGAAAAAATAAGCAAAGAAAGAAAATAACTCACAGTATGATATTACTAATAATTACATATATGTGTATATGTGTGCATGCAAATGTGTGTATAAAATCACTACAATAAATGTGAATGTAATAAATCATTAATAATATTATAAAAGCTAATTTTATGCTAAGTACTTTACATAAACTAGTCACTATTCTAAAGGCTTTACATATATTAAATTTTTTACTTCTCCAAGCAAACTCATCATATAAGTACTATAATTATTCTTATTTCACAAAAAGGAAGCCACAGTCTAGATAATTTAATTAAATTTGTCCAAGGTCACAAAACTGAATCCAGAGAACATTTTGTTGATTACCATTCTATTCTGTCTCATAAAAATATAGACAATCATAGGTTAGATAAAAGCAATATCCATTGATAGTCACTTAGGTTATTTCTATATCTTGGCTATTGTGAATAATGCTGCAATAAACATGGGAGTGTGGTATATTTATATAATGGAATACTATTTGGCCATGAGAAAAAAGGAAATTCTTCCATTTGCAACAACATAGATGGATCTTGAGGACATTATGATATGTGAGATAAATCAGACAGAGAAAGACAAATACTATATGATATCTCTTATATGTGACATCTAAAAAAACCTGAAATTGTAAAAGCAGAGAGTAAAATGATGGTTACCAGGAGTTGGGGCATGGGGGTTACGGGAGAGATGTTGTTTAAGGGTACATACTTGCAACCAGTAGATAAATAAGTCCTAGACACTTAATAAACAGTATAGTGATTATAGACAACCAACCTATATTATCAACATTAAACTTTCTAAGAGATTAGGTTTTAACTGTTCTCAAGACAAGAAAAACTGACAATTATATGAAGCAATACAAGTGTTAGCTAATGCCACTATGGTAATCATACCACAATATAAATGTATCAAATCAATGTTCTACATCTTAAACTTACAGTGTTGTATGTCAAATATAACTCAGTTAAAACAGACAAGCAAGCAGCAAGATGCTCTTTAAAAGATACACATAAAACAAAATTACCTATACTATATCAAAATAAGAGATGGAAGAAAATATGCCTAGTAAATACTAACAGAAATCTGCTTCAGCAGATTTAACAGACTCTAGTAGCTTTCAGTACCAAATGGATCAAAACTCAAATTTAATCCTCTGCATGGTTTAAACTCTTCCTCTAACACCATTTTATTCCACATTTCCCATAGCTCACTCTAACCAGGTAGCCTTTCCATTGCTGAAATTTTCCTTTAAGCCTACCTCCCCCAGACCTGGAAGAACCTGTGGTTACTTCCTGGAACACTATTTGCGGGTAGCCAACGTGACAATCTATCACGCACTCTCAGGACTCTATTCCAAAGCATCGCCTCAAAACAGCTTGCCACCACACGCTATCTCTTTACCTAGCTTTATTTTTCCTTATATCAGATGTCACTACCCAATATTACACAGTAATCAGTTTTAATGTTCATTGTTCACCCCAGTAAAAGGTAAGTTAATGTAAACTAATCCTCCTTTTTCAAAATAGTATTTGCACAAATATAAAAAGTGTTTATAACAGCAAAAAGAACAATACACACTATGATGCTAGTAAAGGTACTACCAGAGATATTTTTAAATAATGCTAATAATTAAAAGGAGAAATTGGCAAATCCACAATCACAGCAGGAGATTTTCATGCATCTGTCTCAGAGACTGATAAAGAAGTTGAAAGTGAGTAAAGTAATAGAACAGTAGTATTAAAAAAATCACATAAAATGATTTGTTAGATAAAGCCTTGCAATTTTAGTGAGGCAATATGAGTTGAACAGAAAAACTTAAAATTTTGATTTTATGTCTGTGAATGAATTCATTGACACATAGACAAACAGATTGATCCTATTCCTGAAAAATAGATGATGCATATTCTCTTCATGCATGTGTAATAGGTCACAAAGGATTTTCAAACAAAAACATCCTAAAATGGGTCTTTTTATACAAATTTCATTCTCAGAGTATAATTTAATAAAGTTATTAACTAACAATAAAATAATACCCCAATCTCTGTCTCAATACACTTAGAAGTTAAGAACACATATTTCGTATGCCCTGTAATTCACAAATCTGTGCCTCACTATTTTTGTGGTAGGTGTCCTGCACTGCTGTTTAATCAAATTTCTACTTTTATTTCTGCCACATGTGGTATGTAGCTTCTTGTACAGTGGAATTGCTTTTAACCAACATTGGTTGTTGTTCCATTTAAATGCTTTTCATACTAATTATGGTATTTATGTTCTGGACACAGTCACAATTACAGATTAAAAGCCCAATATATGAAAAAACGACACAATAATAAAAGATCTGATTTTCTTTGGAGGAAAAAAATTGCAGCATATCATCTTGAAGTAATACAGTTCTTGTGAAATCTCTTAAGTGTGTTTATTTTCACATCCCTCAGGAAACTGTGAATAGAAAGAAGTGCATAAGGAATAAAAATGACACCTATATTTAATAGGAACCTCTCTGCTAGTGCTGCCCTCTTAACACAAGAAGATGGATGCGGCACTGAGGTCTAACTTTATTATTTTCTAATCAATATTTTCAGTTAGTAAAGCAGAATTGAGGAATAAAAAAAATAACTCTTAGGTCGCAACTATTTCTCATCTGAGAGTCTCTCTTGCCCTGTTAATTGGACATCAAAATAATATACTCTTTTTTCCATCTAACTCTCTTATAAAGGCTTAAACAATACCATGTATTATGATCTTTAGATCAATAATTTAAAAATAATCTAAGCAACATAATATTGAATTGAATATTATTCTAAAATCAATACCTGATGTAGCTGAATACTGTAAAACAAGTAGTTTTCTTTTGGGGTGGAGCTTAGCAACAATTCTTTTAGCTTTCAGGAGAAAAGAAAACTAACTAGGAGTGATTTGTTATTGTTTAACCAGTTACTGAAGTCTTTGCGGAAGGTGTTTCCCCACTGTTCTTAAGTCAATGAAAGTTTAGGACTCCCACAGAAACACACACACACACACACACACACACACACACACACACACATACAATTTTCAGACTTTTTCATTCTGTGATGCAATCCAGACCTATCATGGATCCTAGATCAGGGCCCTTGTTAGATGTGGTCTCTTGTACAGTGGAAATAAAATGTGCCTCTTTTGTCTTAATAATTGCCTCAAAAATAATAAACATTCATTGCTAGTTTTACCACTAATTCCTAACAAGACCATTCAAATGATCATGTCTAACATAAAAAGAGCGCTAGTTTGTGTACTTGGGTGGGAGGGTTTCAAATTGTGGAGAGCAAATTGCATTTCACAGTAAGAGAACATAGTGAAAGGAACTACAGAAATGATGGTAATAAAAAAAAAATTAGATGAATGGGAAAGCTTAAATTTAACAATTGAATGCAGTCACCCTATTGTATCTTTGGTCTACGATGTAAATTCAAATGTGTAAAACAAAGGTTTGGCAAAGGTTTACTGATAAAAAATCTTTGATAAAAAAATCAAAGATATTGAACAGGAAAATCTCAATTTGGGGAAACAATCCCTGGTTTATTGGTAGCTTTTTTTTTCCTTTGGAGACTTAAGAATTAAACTAATTTAGGGTGTGTATGTGTATGTGTGTGTGTGTAGTATTTTCTAGTGTATATATATGTATTTTTATCCATTTGCTTATTTTTAGGAATGCATTATATTGTCTATAAAATGACTCTTCGGAACTAGAAGTAATTGTAAAATATATTTACATACAATGAGTTATTTTAGGATATACATCTTCTCTTTTGAAATTAATTGTGTTGAAAAATAATAGGCATGGTTCTAATTTTAAAGTTACTGTGTACTTGGTATATCCTCTATTATGAGTTCAGTGTTTTAACTGATACAACAAAATTTATTATTATTGTAATAATTACTTCATCACCCTTAACTGAAATTTAAGGATTTACATATTTAGGCTTTGGGTACTGATATCAGGACTTATTTTCTATAGAATTAACTATCACCCAATACTTCCACCTCTCTTTGTTTTTGGTAGTTGGAATATCAATTAGTTCTGGACATCCTGATTGCCTTCAGAGTGAGTGCTTTAGTTTTTACTTTTTAGGTTTTTAAAAAATCTCATTAAGAATTACTTCTGATGGATAAAAATTATGATTTTGAAAAAAAAAGAGTAAAAATGGAAATTATTAGTGAGCTTTCAATTGCTAAAATAATTACATGCAATAAAATGTTTATTATTCTATATAATATCCAGATAACACAGGAGGATTTAGTGAAATCCAACCTAACAGCAGTAAAGTATGACTGAACAAAGCAAAAGCAAGTTATTATTCTGAAAGTGAAAATGTTTACTCCCTTGATAAAAAAAGATGGCATTTATAATTTTTCAGTTTCAAACGATAATATCAGATTCAGCATACTAATTAAGGAAAATTAAATCAGCTCCGACCTTAATGGCAGTGAATTAAATGGCAGCAACTGGCATGCTTTTCTTATCATTATTAACTATAATAATACTATTATGAAACTATTTGTACTATTTGTACAAATAGTACTATTTGTACTATTTGTACACCATGGGACAAAGAGTAGAAAGTAAAAATTCATGAACCTCAATCAGTACAACCATTGTCAAAGATTTGTAGTGTATTCTTTCCTAAATTTTCTATGCAGACACAAAGTATGGATAATTGTATTTTATAAATGATTGAAATGATTGATATCTTCCTGCTTAATCTGGATATTATGTAAAAATGTAATAATATTTTACATATCATTCTGAAATCAGATGTTTTTAATTAACAAAATATCTTGAAAGATTTTTCTACATCTTTACTTATAGCCCACTTTACATTTAATTTTACACCCTCCAAACACTGCATCGTTACTATATAACATACATATTTTTTGCTATTAGAAAAAAAGTCACAGAGATTATTCATATTTATTTATCTCTATGCATTTGTTTTTGATTAGAAAAAGCATAAGTTCCTAACTTTTGATCAGAAAAAGTGTAAATTCCTAAATAAAGGAATATATGTGTTCAGGTGTTCATTGCTGCCTACCCTCCTAAACTGTGTCATCCATTAATACTCTCAGTAATAGTATGGGTATGATTTTTCCCCCATCCATTGGGTAATAGGAAGATTCTTAATATTCCAATCTGACAGATACAAATGGTAATATCATTTATGATTTTTTAAATTGATAAATTATTAATGATATTGACCATTTTTATTTGTCAATGTATTTTTTTATTTTTTATTTTTTTGGTGGTACGCAGGCCTCTTACTGCTGTGGCCTCTCCCGTTGCGGAGCACAGGCTCCGGACGCGCAGGCTCAGCGGCCGTGGCTCACGGGTCCAGCCTCTCCGCGGCATGTGGGATCTTCCCGGACCAGGGCACGAACCCGTGTCCCCTGCATCGGCAGGCTGACTCTCAACCACTGCGCCACCAGGGAAGCCCAGTCAATGTATTTTTAAATTCATTCATGCCTAAGTCTTGGTAAGCCTATTTTAAATATTTGAACTTTATAGTGGAAGTATGAGAGTAGATAATTTAAGCTTTTTGAATATTTTCTGATTCAAAATAATTTAGCAAATGCAAAAAGTGTGAGAGAAAATAATTCCAGAAACCAAATATAGCCCCCATTAAAATGTGGTATATTTCGCATAAGACATTTCTTCACCACACACACCCTGACACTCTTTTTGTCCACACATTCCCACACCCACACCCACACATGTACAAGATACAATAGATCATAATGCAGAGACATCCTTATATTATGCTTTTTTAACCTTCTGGTATTATAATTCTTCAAAACTTATTTTTAATAACTACATATTACATCCTACGGCTGCATGATAGTTTATTTTTTATTGTTGAATATTTAGCTGGTTTCCAATTATTTACTTTAGTAAATAACACTGTTGTAAACATATTTGATCATATCTGTAAAAAATACATCGGCCACTGTTTCTAGTTTTGTTTGTTAGTTTGTTTTTAGCTGTTAAGATATTAGTCTTATTCTGCAATATTTTGATAAGTTATCTTGCAGGTATCATAGAGTAAGCTTACAGTCCTTTTTAGGTAGGTGTGGGCCTCTCCTGCATAAGTGGGATCTCTAATACAGAAACTGCATATAGGAAAAAAGTCAATCTGTTTTTTTGTTGTTGTTGTTGGGTTTTTTTTGTTTTTTTTTTTGTGCGGTACGCGGGCCTCTCACTGTTGTGGCCTCTCCCATTGCGGAGCACAGGCTCCGGACGTGCAGGCTCCGGAGGCGCAGGCTCAGCGGCCATGGCTCATGGGCCCAGCCTCTCCGCGGCATGTGGGATCTTCCCAGACGCGGGCACGAACCCGTGTCCCCTGAATCGGCAGGCAGACTCTCAACCACTGCGGCACCAGGGAAGCCCCAATGTGTTTGTAGACTGGAGGGAGAACACATTTTTGCGGATCGACTCTTTTTAATCTCTACTTCAAAAAAATACAATCATACTTGAGGGAAAGGAAGACCTTACTTCCTGGAGGTAAGAGAAAAGCAAATTTCCAAATTACTTTCTACACAGATATTGTACAACTTTAATTTTCTATGTGTAGTGTATTAGCCAATCTCTTTTTACCTCTTCAACATTGAATAGTATGCGTGTGTTTTACTTAATTTTTGTCAAATTTAGAGTTGAAAATTTTATAATGGTTACACTTATATAGCTTTAATTGCTTAAGATTACGAACAACATTCCCAAGTTTATTAATTATTTATAGCTATTTGATGGATTGCCTGTTCTTTCTCTGCATTTTCTCTTTTATCTTACATACACTAATTTATACAGAGATTAACTTTTAAAAATTGATTTAGATGCAGCTTACCAAAAATACTTGCTGTTGTATTGAATTCATTTATACTTTACATGTCACTATTTTAATTTTTCAATATAAAATGTGTAGCTTTTCAAACGTTTGGAATATGTTTCTAATTATAATATAATACATATTTATTGATGAAATTTGAAAACAGAGAAATATAATTTAATGTATAGAATAAGATATGGATATCACACAGTAATATCTACTCTAAAAATGTGGTAATTTATTGTATGGCTATTTCATGTATAAATGCATATGTATATTTATAAAATATACATTTTATTTTACATTGTATTAAATACATTGTATCTTATACTATATAAAGCTTTATTTCTTGATTTTTTGCTTACAATTACATTATCACTATATACTATATCTTATTTCTTAGATAGTTTTGAAAATGTGCTTTCTAAAATTCTATATATAGACAGATAATACTTTAATATATTTGCAACTTGGACATTAGGTTTATTTGTCATTTATGCAATCATAAATAAGGGTAGTGCTGAAAATTCTTGTTTACAGTTATTTGAGGGCATTTATGCTAAGATTATTTTCATGGGATGAATTCTTAGAAGAGTTAGTAGATCTAAGAATAGGAAGATTTCTAAAACTTATTATACATATTGTCATATTCATCTTTAACTTTGTTAAAGTGTTTCTCAACACCTTGTCCAAGAATGTGTGTGTAGGGGATGATTGTATAAGTGTGTAACAAAAAAAAAGAATTTTATTATAATTGCTTTACTGATTTTCAGAAGGTTGATTTTTTTAAAAAAACATGCATATTCACCATTTGTATTACTTCTTTTTAAAATATCTGTTCATGTATTTGTATATTTAATTAAGGTAATATTTATATTATTGATCTGTAAGATGTATATATTAAGTCTATATTTATACTTATAATATATCAGATAATATACAATATATAATATCATACTATAACATATATTCATCTTACTTCCAAAATCCTTGCTCATAAGGATTAACACTGATTGGATGGCTTCTTCTGTCTCTGACATAGGTGATCACTTAGTCAACCTTTCTAAATTAATTTCTGGTGTAAAAGATATGTGTGGACAAATTGAATGAGTGACCCTCAGGGAATTACTTATTTTACAGAAGAACCTGAAAAGGCATTTTTACCTACTTCACATTGAATGGTACCATGAAAATAAGGGAGAATAAGGCTGAAAATACTGTGTTACCTTTTGTGCTTTTTGCAAAGATGAATAATCATTATTCAGCTCCCTAAATAGAAAAATGTAATTTGGACCATTTTCTTATTAATCTCTAGGACTTCACAAATAAAATTGAAAGTAATTGTGTAAACTAAAACTAAATTGAGAAAATAAATATTACTGATAATAACTTTTAAATGCTTTCTAAATTCTGGATTGTTGATTCAAATTAGAATTTACTCTATGTAATTATTCATAGAATAGAAAAAGGAATCTGTTCTCTTCATTGAATGTGGAAAATATTGGAAAATAAGAGAATACTATGTGGATACAATGGCTCCAATGAATAAAAATATCTCTAACCTGAGGAAAAGATGAACATTTTTCTTCCCCTGAGGCTAATAGAAAGTTAATTATTTAACATCAATAATATTAAAATTTCATACATTATCTATAACAAATACTATTAACATTGATATTTGGGTTCATTTTCCATTATAGATTTCTATAAATTATTATCTGAGGTTGAGGAGGTAATAAGATAAGGAGATAAATTAAGAGAAATATAAATGGAAAGTCAAAAGTATTAGCCAGGGTCTCAGGTATACAATGTGCCTTTCAGTGTAGGATCAATGAAATGCATATTAAGAAGGCAATGCCAAGCACCATTTCTAAAATGATACACTATGCATTCTTTGAGAGCATTCTATTATTTCCCTATCAATTAATCAGTTTACTAATCACCTAATGAAGTCAGTGTCAGCTATAATTTTCATTATTTATGAGATCCTCATCAACGATTAGCACTTTTATGAGCCCATTCCAAGGTGAGTAGAATATATAGATTCTACCCAGTCTACACACCTTCTCTTACTCAGGTGACAGCTATGGCACCCTAGGAAGCTCACTGGTCTTTACTTTTGTTTGGGTTTGTGTTCTGTCTCATCCAATTACCAGAAGGATAAACAATGTTTCAGAGTTTCTGTATCTGTAAACTCAAATAACAGTCTGTGCATAGATCTACTGTATAGATAAAATACAATAAAATGCTCATAATCCTTATGAGCATGTATATAATTAATGTAATGTGAAAAATTTACATTGTTGTTATTAAAAATAATAAATACAAACAGATATATATATATATATATATATATATATATATATATATATAAAAATGAGGATAATTAAGCCAGACAGCAAGGAATGTTTATTTTTAGTGAGGAGTTATAATTGTGATACCCATTCTTCAAGCTAATTGTGAGGTACAATATAATAAGTAGGATGTTCAAAGAGTAGGTTTATCAAGGCTTTTGGGGAGTTAACAAAGCCAGGATCAGTAAATCCTACCTTTAGGATGGAAAAAAAGAATTTTTGGAAGGCAAGAGTTTGGTGACAAATGGAATTGCTAAAAAAATGACTTGCAGTAATCACTGAAGATGCTGGTATTTCCTGAAAGGACAGGGGGCAAATTAACATCTCTCCCCTGCAACTGTACATTGGAGGTTATTGGGAATATATCAAAGAACAAATGATTATGATAAACTGTCAATGATAATAAAAGAAAATTAAAAAGGAAAGAAAATGGGACCAAAAGAGCCACAAGTTAAGATTTGAAATTTGTTAAATGTATAACTCCCATTAAAACTTATCTCATTATTTTCAATAAATCAAACACAATAACAAAATTAAATCATTAAATCAGTTAAGCTTCTCAAAATGTTTACAGTGTAGCATATAATATGCAAGAGAAAAAAACAATATAAAGTAAGCTGTAGGAAAAAAAGAGTGAAGTAACTTGTTGGCAATATTAATAGACTTTTTGAGCTTAAAAATTCATCACCTCACATAAAGATGTAAATTTCTATTTTATTTTAGAAAAGTGCAAAAGTTATTGGATTTTTGAAAAATTCAGGAAAAGAGTAGGTACGTTTTGCCATAAAGAATTTGTTGAAAATAAGAGATTCAAAAAAAAGGCAAAGAAATATAACTTCTAGAATATGTCTTCTGAGATCACTGATAAAATGCCCACTGTCACCTCAGGCCATTTTGAAAGGTTGCATTCATATGATCAAGGGAAGGACTGGGGGAAACAATGCCACATTTTTTTTTTCTTTCTCACAGTTAAAAGAAAAGGAAATATGTCTGATTATGAGCTCTAGAGATTTAAATTAAATAAAATAACACATATGAAACTGGCTCTTTGTTTTAAAGTCAAATAATATTTACTTTGTTGAATTTGTTAATACTTTATTCACCTGAGCCACCACTGGAAATTTACTTCAAAGTTGCTCTATTTTAATCCTACCTGAATGATATATAATAGGAACTACATTTACTGACCCTCAAATTTATAATCACAAGTACCAAATACAATATTCGAATGTTTAGAATTACTTTGAACTACTTAGAAAAACATTTTCTTATGAAAGAACAATCCTATTACATTCCTGATAAAGAAATACATGCACACACACACACAAACACACACACATACACAGTCTTACATGCCAATGCATAAAGTTAAAGGTTTTTGGTGGTTATAATATTTATAATATCTTTTCTTGTTATGACATTATTAGAACAGAAACTAGAATGCAGCATGCAATTTAACTCAGCAAGTCTAAAATTGCTCGTGAACATAGGCACATTCACACAAACTTCAAAAACGATACATCAACCAAAATCTAACAATTTTACAGTGAATTATCCCATGAGGTCAAAAAATGGCTCTCTTTTTTCTTTGAGTTTTCATGATAATTATTTGAGGTAAACAAGGCTATTGCCTGTTTCTGATTTAAAGAGTCACAATTCTAAAGCAATGAGACAAAAAGATCCTAGCTTCTTAATTACAGGTAATGTTCCAAAATACTTCTTATAAACCTACTTGCATAAAAATCCAAAGTAACAACATGCAAATGAATCTGTTTTCAAATAACTGCTATCTCCATTTTGTGTCCCTGGGTACACATTTGGAGAAGAGGGGCAGTGGCTTTGCTCTACCAGCAGCTTTGTTCATACTACAAAAGATTACATATTGATATTTCATAATTAGAGATGCTTCTCTTTTTTATGGAAAACCTCATGTTTTTGAAAAATATTTGCAAGATGAATTAGAGTGGCTTATATAGACAATATAATAGATTAGTATCATGTTTTATTCCACTTTATTTTTTTCCTTTTAGTAAGATACAAAGCAGATCAGAGAAGACACCCTCTATTCATTTGTTTTTACCATCCTCAGCAGATTTTTTTTAAAAAAGAGAGAAATGGGGCAATGTATCTAGGAGGGTGACTAGTGTATCTTCTGAATTGTCATACTGTCTGAAACCTTAGTTTATATAAGATATACAAATATTGTGCCTTAAAAATATATAAAACGTAATAATTGTTACAATAACATTCATTGTGCCAGTTTGGGTCATTCTGCCTACTCTTCTCAGAAGGTTGTGCTGGGGGCTACTAATATTTTTAACAATTAAAAAAAGAATTCTATTTTTAGTTTTTTAAGGAACCTCCATACTGTTCTCCATAGTGGCTGTATCAATTTACATTCCTACCAACAGTGCAAGAGGGTTCCCTTTTCTCCATACCCTCTCCAGCATTTATTGTTTGCAGATTTTTTGAGATGGCCATTATGACTGGTATGAGGTGATACCTCATTGTAGTTTTGATTTGCATTTCTCTAATGATTAGTGATGTTGAGCATTCTTTCATGTGTTTGTTGGCAATCTGTATATCTTCTTTGAAGAAATGTCTATTTAGGTCTTCTGCCCATTTTTGGATTGGGTTGTTTGTGTTTTTGATATTGAGCTGCATGAGCTGCTGGTAAATTTTGGAGATTAATCCTTTGTTGGTTGCTTCATTTGCAAATACTTTCTCCCATTCTGAGGGTTGTCTTTTCATCCACCATACGACCCAGCAATCCCACTACTGGGCATATACCCTGAGAAAACCATAATTCAAAAAGAGTCATGTACCATAATGTTCATTGCAGCTCTATTTACAAGTAGCCAGGACATGGAAGCAACCTAAGTGTCCATTGACAGATGAATGGATAAAGAAAATGTGGCACATATATACAATGGAATATTACTCAGCCATATAAAGAAATGAAATTGAGTTATTTGTAGTGAGGTAGATGGACCTAGAGTCTGTCATACAGAGTGAAGTAAGTCAGAAAGAAAAAAAAAATACTGTATGCTAACACATATATATGGAATCTAAAGAAAAAAAATGGTTCTGAAGAACCTAGGGGCAGGATAGGAATAAAGATGCAGACGTAGAGAACAGACTTGAGGATATGGGGAGGGGGAAGGGTAAGCTGCGATGAAGTGAGAGTGGCATGGACATATATACACTACCAAATGTAAAATAGACAGCTAGTGGGAAGCAGCCACGTAGCACAGGGAGATCAGCTCGGTGCTTTGTGACCACCTAGAGGGGTGGGATAGGGAGGGTGGGAGGGAGACGCAAGACGGAGGAGATATGGGGATCTATGTATATGTATGGCTGATTCCCTTTCTTATAAAGCAGAAACTAACACACCGTTGTAAAGCAATAATACTCCAATAACGATATTAATAAATAAATAAATAAAACATTCTTCTCAGCAGAAGTATCACAAATGTCAGTGATCCTTTCAGTTGATTTCATCTTTAAGTCAAATTAACACAGGTCTTATTGCAGAAAAAAAAAAAAAAAGTATTTCTTTTCCCTGATCAAGTTGCTTCATCACATTGTCCAAACTTTGAGCATGAAAGTCAAAGGTCCAGAAGATCTGGCATATATTCATTTACTTTTCAAAAATACTTAATTTTTCAAAATTAATTAATTATTCGAAAGCATTTGCTGAGTGGCTTCTCTGTGATAGACACTGGGCTAGGAACAGGGAACTGAGAAGTGAACATTCCCAAGCTTACCTAAATGGACTATTGGGTTGGCCAAAAAGTGCCTTCGGTTTTTAAGTAAAAATAAAAGACACATTTTTCATTTTCACCAAGAACTTTATTGAACAATGTATTCACCCTTTTGTTCCACTACCTTCTGCCATTTTTCAGGCAAATTCGTAATTCCATCTTCCCAAAACTTTTTATCTTTTTGAGCAAAAAACTGTTCCAGGTTCCTTTTACACTCTTTCAGGGAACTGAAATTTTTTCCATTAAGAGAATTTTGTAAATACCTAAATAAATGGAAATCTGAAGGTGAAATGTCTGAATATGATGAATGAATCAGAACTTCCCAGCCATGCTGTAACAGTTTTTTCCTGGTCAACAAAGAAACATGTGGTCTTGTGTTATCCTGATGGAAAATTATGCATTTTCTGTTAACTAATTCTGGATGCTTTTCTTCGAGTGCTGCTTTCGGTTGGTCTAACTGGGAGCAGCACTTGTTGGAATTAATCAATTGGTTTTCCAGAAACAGCTCATAATAGAGGACTCCCTTCCCATCTCACCATATACACAACACCACCTTCTTTGGATGAAGACTGGCCTTTGGTGTAGTTAGTGGTGGTTCATTTCACTTGCCCCATGATCTCTTCCATTCCATATTATTGTACGGTATTCACTTTTCATTGCCTCTCACAATTTGTTTTAAAAACAGAGAATCGCATACAGAAATACGGTCAAGATGGTTATTTTTGCTTAACTTATGTGGAACCCAAACATCAGAGTGATTCACATAACTAAGCTGGTGCAAATGATTTTCAATGCTTGACTTGGATATTTTGAGTATGTTGGCTATCTCCTGTGTTGTATAACATTGATTGTTCTCAATTAATGTCTTGATTTCATCACTATCAACTTCAACTGGCCTTCCCAACCGTGGAGCATCATCCAGAGAGAAATTACCAGCACAAAACTTCACAATTTTGACACATTCGATCAGTCACAGTATCTTCTCCATACACCGCACAAATCTTTTTTTGCGTTTCAGTTACGTTTTTACCTTTCTTGAAATAATAAAGCACAATATGCCAAAAATGTTGCTTTTTTCTTCCATCTTCAATATTAAAATGGTTACACAAAAATTCACCAATTTTGATGTCTTTTTTTAAATGCATGCTGATATGACAGGTGTCACATACAATCTAACAAAATTGTTTTGAATGGAGTTAAAGACAACTAAGTGCTACTAGAGCCATCTTATGGAAGAATTGAACAAACCTTTTGGGCAACCCAATAGTTTCTCATGCAAATTAGAGAACCATGTGCTATGGTTCTAATAAAGCTTCCTTCAAGTTGCAGTGGAATGCATATGGGAAGAAGCATTATTTTTCTTAGAGGATTTTGGGGGGTGATAGTTAAAGGATTTACAAATGCAGCCTCAAATCTTGCCTAATAGGCAGTTGTTACTTGTCAATCAGTTTGAGTAAAAGTTAAAGCATATTTACTATCCCTTCTCTGCCGGTAAAAATTATATAGAGGCTAGAAGTAGAAATTGAGAATTAAGATGAGAGTACCATAGTGTGAAAACTGGAAAACTTCCAGTAAATTTAATAATGAGGAAGTGCTCATCAACGTCAAAAACTACAGAGATGTTAGATCAATACTTTAAAAGGGGCACTGTAGATAGCTAAAACAAATGAGTAGACTTTACAAGCACACATTCTGTAGAATGGAGGCACCATTGAGAATACAAAGGTTGAGGTGCAGGTTGTGAGAATTCAATTCCAGGCCTGTTCCCTTTCTACTTCTGTTGGAACCTGTTAGTAACTTATTTTGAGGTAAAAATTGTAAGTATTGTTTATAGAAATGTGTTGATGCTGTGCCATTGAAATTGAATTTAAACAGTAAAAACCTAAACTATATTATTTTGAAGGAAAATAATATTTTATGAGATATTATCATATAATGGAACTAAAAGCACTCTTGAAAATAATCAGAGGTTAAAGATTTTGTATAACACATACCTATTCCATCTTTAAACTGTTACTGTTGCATTGAGAAAGCTTTCTATTTGAACTGTGGTCAGGCATGAGAGACACTAACTGGAAAGAGCTTACCTAGTTCTTAAGAATTTACATAGAAAGTTTTATAGATTCAGATAGCAAAATGATATTTTAATGGATATATTTTGTGTGTGTGTGTATACACTGAAGAATGAAGATCAAGTATAGTGTCCTAATATGAATGAAATTAGGAAATTTGAAGGGTAAATAAAAGACTTTTAACAAATTAAGATGCATAGATTAGATGATTATAGGAATACAAAATATGCCGTCAACCCGAATTATTTGCAACACATGGGTATTTATAGAGGACGTCTTTTTCTCTGTGTAGTTAGGCAACTCTTGGTGCCCTTTACAAAGGTCAGCAACTCCCAGGAAGATGGATTATATATAGGTAGAACAATCTGGCATCTGTTATGTTAAACTCCTGCTAACACTAATAAGATTCTCTCTGCCCTTTTCCTCCATTTCCAAATAGTTTTGGAGATCTCATTTTTAGAAAAGTATTTGGTATAGTTTATATGCAAAGAGTATTCCCCTTTCCTATTATTTGATAATAAGTTAAGATATTTTACAGGAAATATTAGTTAGAACAAAGCCGTTTTGGAAATGAAGAAAGCACTGGAGTATAAAGGGCGTTTCTCAATTTGTAGCCGAGCTCCATTATATTTTATTTGGAAAAGCACTACTACAATACCTATACTAACCTTTTACTATATTTTAAATTACTACAAAGTAATCAGTCCCTTTACAAACAAAATACTTTACCAGTAATGTCTGGTTTCCCTAGGTGCTCACCTACTAGGTGAGCCCCGCCATAGACTACTGACCATGCTATTATCTTTCCTGAGTTTTTAAGGTGCTTTGCTTATGGAATACAGAACAATGCATCACTTGCAAAAGTAGCCTGCTCACTGAATGAGAACTAAAGCGATGACTATCTTCTCTTCATGCAAAGGCTTGCATTAAATAAAATCGTCATGAAAAATTTAGTTAGTAGACAAAAAAACCCGGTACAATCTCATTTCACTTGTGTATGCAGACTTAGAGTGGACAGAACATTTATTGTGGGGATACAGATTGATATTTGAAAGAACATGAGTAGGAAGATCTCTTTTACCAAACACACATGATAAATGATGATGTTGTGCATAAAATGCATAAAATGAAATGAGAAATAGCAAAGATCATACTTAATTTATTCCAAGCAGTCTTTTCAAAGAATTTTAAAATATCAAGTGCTAATTTATCCATTAAGAATATTACATTTCCTAATAGCAACCAGTTTGTTGGAAGCAATCCCCTGAAAACAAACAAAAGCTTAATTGTACTATTTATTATTAATCATTTAAGATAATAGTGAAATTGATAATGGATATATTACCTTAAAGAAGAATTATTCTGAATTCAAATTTCTTGGTTATATATTTTAAAAATTGTCAAGGGCAAATTCTGTTCACATCCCTATGTCTTCCTCTTATAGTTTTATAGTAAAATCATATTTTCAAACTCTAATTTCTCACCATACTTTTGGAGTAAAGATTAACGATGACTTGGTTTTTATGCCTCTGATTTCTCCATATGGAGAGCAGCACAACACAAATTATTATGGTGTTATAATTTTAAATAGACACACTTTTATCATCAAAGTAATACACACTCAAGGGAAAAATAAATAAGTAAAATGCACTGAAAGTCTCACTACCCAGAGACTGGTATTGTTAACATCTTACTCTATGTAACCTAATCTAGACATTTTTATATACTTAAGGTGAAAATCGAATCATTCAGCAAATTTCTGTAATATCTTTTCTCCTCTTGCATTTTTACAGTATTTTTGATATGTTCTATGTGTCATCATGTATTTAATCAACATTCTTCATGTTGGAAATTATAGTAAATACAAAATCTGGATTTTTATAAACAACATTGTGAGATGCACTGTTGTAGCTACATCTTTCCTATAACCCTCTAAAAAGCCTTTGGGAGAATGCAAAAATGGCCTTCAGAAAATCTGTGCCAAGCAGTTCGTGCAAGTGAATTTTTTAAGCAGTTCAGGTAAGTGCTAGTTTCTTGCATGCATTAATTACCCTACTGAACATGATTTTGTTTTAATTGGTTTTTCTGATTTTAAAAAGTGGATAATTTAAATATCCTTATTGGATTTCTAAAAAATAAATTTCTCATTCAAGTTATTTGTCTGTGTTTCTATTGGAATATTCATCGTTTTCTAATGAATTTGTAGATGTCCTTTGGTATTTTTATAGATACTGACTTTTGCAAAATTTCTCATTCTGAGCTATATGAGATACTCAATATTGAATTAATAAAATTTGCATTTTTAGAGAATCAATCATATACCTGACCAACTTAAATGTTACGTGAAAACCACTGCTATGTGTGGGGTAATATTAACCTGAAATAATATAGTGACTTTCTGTAACATATAGCATACTTAGACAAATAATAAAGCTGAATAAATTATAAAATGCAGATGCTGAAAGTAGGAGTTGCTTGTGCTCTTGTGAAATAAGTTTAACACTGACCATGTTTAAAAAGAAAAATAATAACATGCTAATGAAATAAATTTAAAAGAATAATTAATAAACAGTATACTATTAGAAGTAAAAACTGGCAGAATATAAAGCTTGTTGGCCTAGTATTTTGGGTAGAAAATAATCTTTGTGTCATAGTGGACCATAACCTTGAAGTGTTTCAAGGATAAGGAGGTACTGGTGATGAGAAAGCATGATGTTTGATAGCATTAATGACTTACGTAATAGGAAATTGATTTCCTAACATCTTTCCCTTGCATAGTGGCTTTTCCCTTAGATTGAAAGAGAATCAATATGTGAATATCTGAGTATATGAAAGGCAGCCAAGCGCAAAGAAAACACTATTCAATTAGCAGTTAGGAAAACTGATTTCTTAACCTAGTTGTGCCACAAATGAGTTGTGTGACCTTGGGCAAGTCATTTGGTCTTTCCAAGGTTTACTTTCTTCATCCAAAAAAGAAAATGGTATCCAAGGCCCAGAACTAAATTCATTAAATTCAATTTTGAAATAAATTTAAATAAAAAGGAAAGTATTAAAAATACCTTGAATATCCTTTGATGATGTTTCCTAAACTGTCTTTATGAAGGCCGTTTTCCTTTTTGTAACAACTATTGTTTTGTGAGAGTTTAATTTGGAACAAGTATTATTCTTATTGAATGCTCACAAAACTTTACAAGGTGAGTATTGCCCTTATTTCATTTTATAAGTGAAGAAACTGATCTAAGAGAGGCTAAACAATTTGCCCTGCTTCACAGTGCTAGTGAGCAGTCAGACTAGGATTCAAAGGCAGGCAGTCTGACTCTGTAATCTAACTTTAAGTATCACCTACACTTTCATCAGTATGTATTTTTGCTCAAATAAACTTGGGAAACACTGGCTTCACCACAGCAAAATCAGTTGAACACAGGACATTTTAGAATATTTAAGATTTGTTTTGAATATCCAAGAGGGAATCACGTACAGAGCTGCCCACTTTTTTTGGGCAGTCCTATGAAAGGAATACTGAACATATCAAAGGCACTAATGTTCTGCAAAATTCTTTTGGGAAATGCCGAGTCTTCACAGACATCCAATGGTACTTTCACTCAGGAAGATCTTTATAAAAAACAATTCCTTAAATAATTTGGAGAAGATGAAAAATCTATGGGATTTACTTTCCCATAAGACTAAATCCCATTTTCCATGTTTTTTTCCTGTTTAGTACATTTTAATGTAAGAAATTTTACCAGTGCATTACAGATGTGTTTACCGGAGCTCCCCTGATGACGCAGTGGTTAAGAATCCGCCTGCCAATGCAGGGGGTCATGGGTTCAAGCCCTGGTCTGGGAAGATCCCACAAGCCGCGGAGCAACTAAACCCGTGCACCACAACTACTGAGCCTGTGCTCTAGAGCCCGCAAGTCACAACTACTGAAGCCTGTGCACAACAACTACTGAAGCCTGTGCACAACAACTACTGAAGCCCACATGCCTAGAGCCCGTGCTCCACAACAAGAGAAGCCACCACAATGAGAAGCCCACGCACCACAAGGAAGAGTAGCCTCCACTCGCCGCAACTAAAGAAAGACCAACCGCAGCGACAAAGACCCAACGCAGCCAAAAATAAATAAACATATATATATATTTATTTCTATATATAGAACGTTCTCTATCTATCTATCTATCTATCTATCTATAGAACGATGTGTTTACCAAGGGAAAACTGGCTTCAGGATGGTAGTGTTCTGGAAAGATGTTGATACTTTAATACTAAGCGCATTCTTTCCCAGCAGTTTTGCTTAGGACATTGTGGAGAACATTTTTTACCATCTCTTAGTAGTTCTGAAATTCGAACAATAGTGATTGTTTGAAAAATATTTTCCATAATACATTATAAAGGAATAAAAATAACCCATAATTTATAGCATTATCCTGTGAATGTCAAAGTATTTCAATTATATTCATCAAATAAGCAAGCTATGATAAAACAAAAATCACGACTGTTCCAAATTAGACACTTGATCATATTTATTCATCTGAGATTTTCTAAATACCACTTTGAACAAAAATGTTTACAGACAAAATCACAAAATCAAAAAAAAAAGAATTTATACTCAGTGAGAGTGTCAATGATATACATATTTAATGGATAGATTAGTATTTGATATATTTCAAATTGATTTTTCTCTTTCTCCTGAGACTCATAAAATATATTCAATCTCATAAAACACCTCAGAATTAGAATACAGGGAGAACAACATAATAGAGTTGATCCTCATTATTCACAGATTCTGTATTTGTAAATGAGCTTACTCACTAAAATGTATTGGCAACCCCAAAAGCAATACTTTGTGGTCATTAGCAGACATGCTCAGAATGGAGAAAAATTTGTCTCATTCAACTCATTTATTCCTAGTTCAGGTTGAAGGAGATGGTGCTCTGCCTTCTTGTTCCAGCTCTCACACTATAATAGTATCCTTTCCTAGATCTAGTTATTACCATTGTTTTTCATTTTTAATCAACTGTACATTTTAAGATTTTGTTTCCAGATACTCCCCTGACATACTTCTAAAATGTATAGAAAGAAGTCTTGCAAATAAAAGCTGAATTACTTTTTTAAGCCACAAAATCACTGCTCTGGGTTCCTAATGGAAAAGAAAGTGGGATCGAATGTGGTGGGCAGATTGTCCGCATTCTAAAATGACTTGTTTATAGTGAGGACTGAGGAGCCACGGTTCCACTTTGAAATCTCAAAGCAGAGTTGAGAGAGAGAACCCATGGCATAAAAATCAGAATTCTTAAAGCAATGTGGGTAGAAAAAAGACCTTCTAATCCCCTAAAGTAGATTCTTAGACAGGAAACTGCCAGAGTGGGAGAATATGACAGGATGGGTCTTGAGCATGAATTGCCAAAGTTACTGATACTTACCAGATATACTTGGAAAATTAAGAAGGAGCTGAGTTTATTCTTTATGCAAATATACAGTAAAGTTTAAATTATTCTCATTCATATGATATAATCGCTCATTTTAGAAGGTACTACAGTTAAGCAAAGCTTATAAAATCTAGGATAATAGCAGACATGAGAAGACATGTGAGATTTTATGTGGTGGATAGGCTTCTCTATAGATAATCTAGTATTATACATGTAAACTTTAAGAAAGAGCAGTTATTTGGAAAAGCAGATCTCTGGTTCAAGAGAAAGCGGTATAGATTTTAGGTGATTATAGATATAGCTATAGAGAATTATAGCTACTAGTATACACATATACATTAATATATATTATCAATATTAAGTATATATATAGTTAGCATATATTTATACTATATAGTATCTATGTATGTTTTCCATACAAATCACAGTATATAGGCTTGGTAGTTAGCTACAAATAGGGGTTATTGAGCACAAAGGTACAGATGAGAATCTCCAAGGCAAACTGTATAAGAAATGTGTATTAGCAGCAGTAACTAGAGGAATGTCCACTTCTAGGGAGTTTGTAGAAGAAAATTAACAAAATAGAAGACATGTCATAATGCTGTGAAGAAAGTAAGGCAGAATATAATGATGTGACCATTCAGACTGGATGTCATTACTGATGTGATTTTCATGTCAATGGAGGTAACAGGCTGAAACAAGGTATGTTATATTTAAGGCAATCAGTGTGCATCAGAAAAATAAAGCTGAGGGAACATTATATGGAAAACATTATATGGAAAACATTATATGGCAAACTTATGATAGGGAGGTGGGTGGAGGGATGACAGAAGCATCAAAACTACCCTTCCTCAAGTTTCTGCAGCCTACATACTTAAACTTTTAAAAAGAATTTCACAGTGCTTCATACTTGGAAGTACTCAACAGATTTCATTATTATTTAGACTCCAATGAAAAAAAAATAAACATGTGATCTGTATATAATCAACATTCCTATTACAGGAAAAAAACTGAGACAATGACATTAAGTAAACTGTATCAGGATACACAGTAGAGACTCAGGGTGTGAATGCAGGCAAGTTCAAATTCTAAGCATGAGCTCTTACTCTGTTTTAACGCCTAACCATTTAAGTTGGGATGCTGATGTGTAAAACTCCCTCTCTAAAGAACAATTTGTTTACTTATTTAAATAGACTATATTTTTTAGACTTGTTTTAGGTTCACAGCAAAATTGAGGGAAAAGTATGGAGATTTCCTATATACACCCTGTCCCTAAACATACATAGTTTCCCCAGTTATTAATTTCTCCCACCAGACTGGTACAATTGTTACAACTGATGAACCAACATTAACATATCAATATCATCCAAAGTTCATAGTTTACATTAGGTTTCACTCTTGGTGTTATACCTTCTATGGGTTTGGACAAATGTATAATGGCCTGTATCCACCATTATAGCATCATATAGAACAGTTTCACTGTCCTAAAAATTCTCTGTGCTCTGCCTATTCATCCCTCCCTCTCCCTTAACTCCTAGTAATCACTGATTTCTTTACTGTGTCCACAGTTTTGCCTTTTCCAGACTGTCGTATAGGTGGAATCATATACTATAGAGACTTTCCAGATTGGCTTATTTCACTTAGTAATATCCACCTAGGGTCCCTCTGTGTCTTTTCATGGCTTGATAGCTCTGAAAAACATTCCATTCCTTGGATGCACCACAGCTTATTTATCTATTCACCTCCTGAAGAACATCTTGGTTGCTTCCAGGTTTGGGCAATTATGAATAAAGCTGCTATAAACATTTGTGTGCTTTTGTGTAGATATAAATTTGGAACTTTTGGGGGGTAAATACCAAGGAGTTAATTGCTGGACTGCATAGCAAGAGTACATTTTGTTTTGTAAGAAACTGCCAAATGGTCTGCCAAAGCTGCTGTACCATATTGTAGCCCCACTAGCACTGTATGAGAGTTCCTGTTGCTGCATATCCTCACCAGCATTTGGTGTCATCAGTTTCTTGGATTTTGGCCATTCTCTAATAGGTGTGTGGTGGTATCTCATTGTTGTTTTAATTTGCATTTCCCTGATGACATATAATGTGGAACATCTTTTTTCATATATGTATTCATCAGCTGTATATGGTCTTTGGCAAAGTGTTAAGGTCTGTGGCCCATTTTTAAACCAAGTTGATTGTTTCCTTATTGCTGAGTTTTAAGAGCTCTTTATTATAGGATAGTTATTTTGGATAAATATCCTTTATAGGTCTTTTGCAAATATTTTCTCCAAATTTGGGGTTTTTATTTTCATTCTTTTGACACTGTCTTTCGTGGAGCAGAAGTTTATAATTTTAATGAAGTCCAGCTTATCAATTCTTTCTTTCATGGATTGTGCCTTTTATCTAAAGTCATCAACAAACTCAAGGTTGTCTAGATTTTCTCCTGTGTTAACTTCTGGGAGTTTTATAGTTTTGGTTTTACATTTAGGTTAGGTCTGTTACTCACTTTGAATTAATTTTTGTGAAGGATATACGGTCTGTGTTTAGATTAATTTTTTTGCATATATATGTCCAGTTGTTTCAGCACCATTTGTTAAAAAGATTATCTTTGTTTCATTGTATTGTCTTTGCTCCTTTGTCAAGATCAGTTGTCGATATTTAGGTGATTCTATTTCTGAACTCTCTATTCTGGTTCAGTGGTTTGTCTATTTCACCAATATGAAACTGTCTTAATTACTATAGCTTTATAGTATGTCTTGAAATCATGTAGTGTCAGTCCTCCAACTTTGTACTCCTTCAATATATGCTGGTTATTTTGGCTCTTTTGCCTCTCCATATAAGTTAAGGATCAGCTTGTGTATATATAGAAAATAAGTTGCTGGGGCTTCCCTGGTGGTGCAGTGGTTGAGAGTCCGCCTGCCGATGCAGGGGACACGGGTTCGTGCCCCGGTCCGGGAAGATCCCACATGCCTTGGAGCGGCTGAGCCCGTGAGCCATGGCCGCTGAGCCTGTGCGTCCGGAGCCTGTGCTCTGCAATGGGAGAGGCCACAACAGTGAGAGGCCCGCGTACCGCAAAAATAAATAAGTTGCTGAATTTTGATTGGGATTCCAAGAATCCGTAGATCAAGGTTAGAAAGTAATGACATTGACAGTACTGAGTCTTCTCATCCACAAACTATTATGGAATATCTCTACATGTATTTGGATCTTTGATTTCTTTCATCTGTGTTTTGTAGTTTTTCTCATATAGATCTTGTACATACATTTTTTTAGATTTATATCTAAGTATTTCATTTTGGGGTTGCTAATGTAAATGGTATTGTGGTTTCAATTTCAAATTCTTTTAGTTCACTGGTAGATAGGAAATCAAAGGACCTTCGTGTATTAAACTTGAAACCTGCAAACTTGCTATAATCATGTATTTGTTCCAGGTGTTTTTTTGGTCGATTCTTTTGAATTTTCTGCTTAGTCCAGCATGTCATCTGTGAACAAAGTGTGTTTTATTCTTTCCTTCCTAATCTATATATTTTAATTGTCTTTTCTTGTCTTAATGCATTAGCTAGGGCTTCCAGTACAATGTTGAAAAGGAGGGGTAAGAGGGGACATTCTTATCTTAGTGAGAAAACTTTTAGTTTATCACTACTAATTATGAGGTTAGCTATAAATTTTTTGTTGACATTCTTTATCAAGTTGAAGAGTTCCCCTCAATTCATAATGTAGTGGGAGTTTTTATCATGAATTGGTCTTGAATTTTGTCAAATGATTTTCTGCATCATGTAATTTTTCTTTTTTAAATTTTTTGATCTGTTGATGTGATGAATTATATTAATTGATTTTCAAATGTTGAACTAGCCATACTTGGAATAAATCCCACTTTGCCATGGTATATATAATTCTTTTTACACATTGTTGGATTTGATTTCTATTTTGTTGAGAATTTTTTCTTCTATGTTCATGAAAGATATTGGTCTGTATTTTTCTTTTCTTGTAATGTTTTTATCTGGTTTTGGTAATTACTGGTCTCACAGAATGAGTTAGGAAGTATTCCCTATGCTTCTGTCTTCAGCAAGAGATTGTAGAAAATTGGTACAATCTTCCTTAAGTGTTTGGTAGACTTCACCAGTGAACCAATCTAGGCCTGGTGTTTTCTGTTTTGGTAGATTATTAATTATTGATTCAATTTCTTTAATAGATATAGGTCTAATAAAATTGTCTATTTCTTCTTATGTAAATTTTGTCAAATTCTCATCCCTCTTTATCTCTGATAACATTCTTTGGTCTGTAGTGTGCTCTGTCTGAAATTAATATAGCTATTCCTGCTTTCTTTGGTTAGTTTCAGCATGGTATCTTTCTCTACTAACTTTTAATTTATGTGTATCTTTATATTTAAAGTGGGTTTCTTGAGGACAACATATAGTTAGTTCTTGTTTCTTGATCCACTCTCTCAATCTCTGTCTTTTAATTGGTGCATTTAGACCATTAACATTCAAAGTGTTTATTGTTGTAGCTGGATTAGTACCTGTCATATTGTTTACTATTTTCTATTTGTTACCCTTATTCTTTGCTCTTATTTTTGTCTTCCACTCTTCTTCTGCCTTTTGTGGTTTTAATTGAGCATTTTTATTATTTCATTTTCTCTTCTTTCTTAGCATATTAGTTATACTTCTTTTTATCTCATTTTAGTAGTAAATAATTTACTCTTATTTGTATTTTTATTACTAGGATAGTATTTGTAAATGTGCAATTTTCTGACTTGCATATGTAAAAATAATACATATCCACAAAAGCAATGCCTTTTTCTTATATTTTTCATTATAAAACTCATTTTGACATGGTTAGCTTTCAAAGTTTGTTTTTAAAGAGTTTATTTTCAATTACATCATAAATGTAAGCATTCATTTTAATGGTATTTGTGTTTTAATTCAAAAATATTGAGTGCCCACTACTATATGTCTGACATCTTACCATCCTCATCTTAAGTATTCAACCATCCGTTTACACATGAAAATCGAAGCATACATCCCATTCGATATTTGTAAACTAAACGTTTCTAGGATAGGGAATTTTGTACTGTTTCACATTTTATGAAACTATACTGCATAAAATAAAAGTAGAATTTTTAGAAGTCAGAAAAATTAGAAGTATTTTGTAAAGCTATATAAGTATCTGACACATTTCTACTACAATAGTAAACATTTCTCAAATACGATTGAGCTCTTTTCAACTTGTGAATGCCTTCTTTACTCATTCAGGTTTCCCATCTCTGATATCTAACATCTCTTGAATATTCAGGCAGTGGGATGAATTTTTATGGTATCCAATTAGCTAAGCTGGAACCACCTTTCCTAGAATTCCCTTCCACTTTATTTCCAATTTTGGTGAGCCACAGAGACTTTTTTTTTTTTTTTTGTATGAGAAAAAGAAAGCAGAAAAGAAAAAGGTGGACATTCCTTTTTACACAGAAGATAGTTGGTGCAGGGCCCAGGGTCCTACACCATACATCACACGCATGTTGCTTTTTTGCTGGCTCACTTTGTTGGTGCAGGGCAGCAGCCAGGACTGAAGGTTTTCCAGCTTTGCCAGTCTTCTTTCTTCAGCCTCACTGACACCTTGGTCAGGTGCATATGCAATTCAGGCTCAAATGGCACCAATCTTTCATACAAATCACCTCTATCATCAGTGTTTTGAGTGTGGAGGTGACCAGACACTGACATACTGACATTTCTGTCCACTGTAGTGGATTTCAGCTCACCCTTGCAGATTCTAGTTTTTCCTTGCTTTCCCCATTTCCTATCCATTTTTCCTTCCAGACCATCTTACTTTGTGGCTTTATATCATCTCCTAGTGGTTATGCTTCTCTGCTCAAACCTGACTGAAACAGGCAGATCCAAATTTGGGCCACATTTTTTGCTTCAGCGGTTCCCTAGCCAAATCTTCTTATCTCAATGTTTATCAAATCATTTTGCACTTCCTTATTTGTCTCTCCCACTTCATTGAGGGTAATGTGAGACAAAGATTTTATTTACCTATCGTTTTACTGTAATAGACCAGTTCTGTGTATTATGCATTAAAAATATTAATATATTCATGCTCAATGGAATGAGGCCCTTTACAAATTTATTTACTTAAACATTTCCAAGAATTAATTTTTTTAAGTAAAGTACTTCAAGGAAGTCTACTGTTGTTACAGTTTTTATCCTCACAGACTCTTGTATGTAACAGTAGTAAGGTGAGCAGGTGTTTAATTAGAAGGAAGCCCTTAGGTCAATTGTTGATGTATTTAATAAAGACTATTTTCACCTCAAACCATCTGTGAATCCTAGCTTTCATCATTCAAGGACTGTAGCTTTGTTCTTGATTACATTTGGGGATTAATTGTATAATAGACTATACCATCCTATAAACCTTAATCTATTATAATTCTTGCTTTATATTTTTATGACCAAAGACTGTTTTCAAAGCCTGTTGTGTCATAGAGCTACATGCTGCCTCAGCCACTGCTACTCTGTTATTTTGGGCAAGACACACCACTCAAAGTGTATCAGGGGTAATATCTATGTTATAAACAGGGTTACTATAAGGGATAAAAAGAATATATATAAATAAAATTCATACACAGTCCTTAGCACTTAATATTTGTCCAATGAGTATTAGCTATTATTATTATCAGATTTATTTTTAAAAAATAGAGAGTAAAAGCTCAGCAATTTATAGGTGCCCATGCAACATCACAGTTTAATTCAATGCTGATATATACACTTGGGTATAATAAAAAAAGTTCACTGCTCAGTTGAAGTTATGAATTTTTCATAACTGTTACCAATCCTACTAAATTAAGAAATCACTTCTGACTACAAGTTAAGCAACTTTAAAATTGCTATTCTTCCATTGCTGACAGTGTACCAGCAATATATTAAAATTCTAAGAATAAAATTCTCAACATTTTTATGTATAGCCCATGAGATATTATTTACAATAAGAACTTGATTCACTGTCTCTCAATCCAGTATCCCTTTTTAAAAAAAGTTCTCTGTAAGGTAGGTTGTGGAAATTCTTTTAAATTTAATATTTCTGTATATGGCATTCCGAATAAGTTGCAAGTTAATGAAAGAAATTCCCAAGGAGGAAATATCCATTTTTTAAATAATTAGTCATATATAGTGATATTGTATTGCTATTTATTTTGGTATCCATTGAAATCTGAGTCTAAATAAATATTAATGATGATATCCTGTTCTCAGTAATATAGATTCACATTTAGTAAACTCCACAGTATCTACCAAGAGAATCGTGCACTTTTGTTAGGACACTAATACTATAGCTAAGACTAAGAGCAAATTGTTTCAGGGACTTTAGCAAATCTCAGGCGCAGGGGTTGCCTTTCATCATTACCATTTGTAAACAATAAACTGTCAAATGTGTGAGGAAAATTATGGTGATAAAAATCATGTGATTTTTAAGAACAAATATAATCCTTTTTAAAATGTATTATCAGGTATATGCCTTGTAAATGTGTGTTGAGTATCATTAATAAAATTAATAATAATTTTAAAATAATCTGTATTGTGACACTATAGGGTAATGTGATTAAAAGTGACCAACTAATTAACATTTTATCATAGCTTCCTGGAAGGGAGAGTTCCTAGGAGAGGGAATTTTAAAGAAAAAAAAAAAAAGCCTTTAAGTAGGAAATTGATATGGTCAGAATATTTGTGTTAAAAAAGAAATCTATAATCATTTCTCTGCATGCTTAACAGGTGAGGTTTCCAAATTCAGTTCATCCTTATCACTGTTAAACATCACCCTAGAATTCACAGTGCCATTTCCCTCTCATCTGTGAGCTCAACATTTACGTGTATCATCATTATAATTCTAACTAGTTTATTTTAATTATAGTCAATACACTAAGGAGAAGTTTGTGACAGCTGATATGATTTATTACCAATTCTAAACGCATTTGTCTTGCTTTTGGCAGTTGTGCTACCTCTGGAATGCCCCTGCCTGCTTGGCAGCAACCTGTCAGGGTCGTTATGATTGCTGTTTGCAGGGGCATTAGCTGACAGTTCTTCCTCCACTCCTGATAAATGTACGCCTGCCATGTAATCACACCCACAAGGTCTTGCCTCATCATTCACCTATAGCTTCATCAAATATAAGAATATGTAGCATAAATATATTACAGCCACACATATACATGAATCAAACATAACATCACATGTATTAGATGACAAGAAGTTTATGTGATATTCCCTTTAGAAATGCCACGCTACACGAGGCTGTAAGAGTGTCTGTGTTGGGAGAAAACCCTTCTCTTACTATGTTAAGGATACTTGAGTGGTTCTTAAAAACTGATATAGTGGAAAATAATTTCAGAGGCATGAGAGGATTTTCCCCAAGATTAATATTTAAAAATCAGTGATTCTGAAATATTCTAGGCTTTGTGATGGCATGGGAATTTCCTGTATTAAGTTATTAACAAAGATCTGCACTGGATGCATTCAAATATATAATTTCTTCTCTGATGCTGTTCTGTTCTAGTATATACTTATATTTTAAAGCTCTGCATTGGGAACTTGACCCTGTTTTTGTTGATAAATCTTTTATTCTTCTCTCATGAATTATTCAAGTACTGTGCCAGGCTAGCTTATACCCAGTGAGTGAAAAGGAGATCCTCAGATCATACACCATCATCGTTCTTAATAAAAACCAAAGTCTTTTTTTAAACAATTTTACATTGGTAAAATTGTATGTGTTTTGGTGACTTAACATTCTTTATTGTTGAAATAAACATCATAATTTGAAAAGTATTTGATTCATTGAATCAATCTTAAATGAATTAACTTTCTCATGCTATTGGTCAACACCAAAAGAATATGGCTCCATTAGAAATGTGTAACTTGTCACACTGATATGCTAGAGTCAGTATTGCTCTGAGAAGAAGAGAGAATTGAAACCACTAAAGACTATGCAACTGCATGATAAGAAAGAGACGGAAAGATACTCACAGGTGATAAGGACTGAAAAATGGCCAGGAAGAAGGCACTGATCTCTGGCCTACTGACTGTATGTGCATTAAAATAAGAGATAAAAGTTGTCAGATAGGATATATTTTAAAAAGAAAAAAAAGCTAAATCAGCTTTAGAGAGATTAAAGGCAACCTTATTAAGCAACTGACTTTGACTACAGTAAAAGTATCTGACACTAAGTTAAATAAATGTGAATATTTTACCATGAAACTGGTGGAAGGAAAACAGCCAAAAGTATTTTTTTTAAAGGGGAACCACTTTGTATCTCAATTTCTTCATCTGTATATTTGGTTTCCTTTTTTATTGATTTTAGACTATCAGAAATGGATAGAAATTTTAAAACACTTCTCATTTTACAGGAAACTGAAGAGTCTATAAGATAATCCCCCAAACCTATTTGTTATAAGGAGTGCCTAGATTAGAAAGAAGGTTTTCAGATTCAGTCTATGTTAAACATTCTCTATGGTGTTTTCTTTTTTTAAATGTGACTTTTCCCTTAAATGTGTATTATCTATGCATTGTTTTAATATTTAATATATATGCATCTGGGACTACCATATGTATACAATGTGTTTCTTTACATTAAGGCCATTATATATTATAATTTTTGAACAAAATAATTTGGTATATATGAAGAATCAGAAATATGGTTAATTTTTCAGTAAAATATAAGAATAATTTTCCTAGGAAATATCTACAGTTCTATGTATTTATAGTGCAAATATGCCTTAATATTAGAAATGTTTGAATTCCAACCACTTATTCATATAGCACAATTTAATATACCAAAACCTATCTTCCTATTAACTCCCTTTAAATAGACACATTCACTATATATGTTTACCAGAATAGATAGAGCATCAGGCTTTATTTTCTATAACTCATATTATAAGATCATTTATATTATAGGTTGCATTAAATGCTTTCTAATGTACATACTGTCCCCTCCTCCATATCCTCTCTCTGAGAAACCAAAACCTCCTTAGAGACATGGACCCCCCTGCCTCCCCAATTCCTCTAACAGATGCAAGGCACTCTCAGAAGAGAAGAAGAAGAAAGAGGAGGAGGAGGGTGAATAGGAGGAGGAAGAAGAAGAGGAGATGATGATAAAGTGATAGTTGATGGTTGCTTGAGACTACACTGCAGATGGTGTTATTAACTGGCTTTGAAAAAGAGTGTTGTGTTCATGTGCTAAAGCCGTTACCCACTTTTTCCATATTAGCAGAATCTGCATTTTAAGGGATTGAGTCTATCCCACTCCCATGTGATTTATGATTATATTCTAATTAGTCTAATTTAATTATGGTAATCTCATTCAGACTCCCATTTTGACTTCCATGGGCTCTAGCACTTTGCCTCTGTGGGCTTGCTGGGAAATGTTTCCTTGCGCATAAAAGAAAGATAAGAAGAAGAAATAATCAACTTCCCCCACTAGACATGTTAGTACCTGCTCCTGGATTGTGGAATGTATATGCATAACAATGAGGGACTAGCCATGAAAAAAGTCAACAGACTTTGAATGACCCTTTTGGTAGATGGATTGAACATGTATGGGTTTTTTTGGGTTTTTTTTGGTACGTGGGCCTCTCACTGTTGTGGCCTCTTCCGTTGCGGAACACAGGCTCTGGACGCGCTGTCTCAGCGGCCATGGCTCACGGGCCCAGCCGCTCCGCGGCACGTGTGATCTTCCCGGACTGGGGCATGAACCTGCTTCCCCTGCATCGGCAGACAGACTCTCAACCACTGCGCCACTAGTGAAGTCCATGAACATGTATGTTTGATAATACTGTTCAACTCCTGGAGTCAGCTACCCCTGGGACAAACAGCACATGACTTTTGGTTATGCGAAATAATACACACCTCACATTTTAAGACAGAAAAATCAGATTTATTTAATGTTTTATTCTGAAAATGTCTTAACTGATTTGAAGCCTAGGGCATTTGAACTTTATTCTGCAGGCAAGAGGGAGCAATCAAGTTTTGTAAGTGGAGAAACAATCTAACAAAGATGACATTTCAGAAAGATAAATCTAGCAGAGTGTATGTGAAAGACACAGATAGACAGAGATAGAACAGAAGATCTGTCATTTGGGTAAAAGAATATTATCCGAAGCCAATACAGTTCTTTGTTAATAAAGTTATCATTTAATAAAAAGTTCCAGGCATGTCACATGAGGAAAAAATAGACTAAAAGCACACCCACAGGTGAGCCACCTATTTAAGTTAGGATAGAAGGACTCTAAAAAGTTTAGTATGTTCACAAAATAGAAAAATATATAGATAAAATGGATGAAAGTAACAAAGAATTAAAATTCACAGAAATAAACAATCTAGAACTGAAAAAACTATGAATTTCAGAACAGTTTGGGTAAGTTTTAATACAGATTAGACATAAAAGAATATAGGATTAGTGAACTAAAATATAGTTTAATAGAAATGCAGAAATTGAAACATGGAGGAAATATGAAAGGAAAAGAATATAAGAAAAACTTTAGGACAAAATTTAAAAAGCTAACACAAAATAAGAGGCCCAGACAAAGTGGGGAGACAAGATGAGCATAAACAATATTAAAAAGATAAGGCTAAGTATTTCCTAAAACTGAAGAAACAAATCAACTCACAGATTCAAAGGTAAGGTCAGTGAACCCCAAGGGACATATCTGGACAACTATCTAAGCATATCATTGTGAAACTACAAAATATCAAAGATGAAAATAAAATTTTAAAGTAACCAAAAGGAAAAAAAAAAAAAGATACACTATCTGCAAAGGCATAGAAATAGACTTACAGCTGACTTTACAAGAGAATATGGAAGTCTGAAGACAACTGAATAAATTATGGGCCAAAAGATACTTACTGCTAACTTATAATACACAGCAAATATAGCCTTCAAAAATAGTTGTAATAAAGATGCTTTCAGACAAACACAAACTAAATTTATTTCTAGCCGTCTAAGTATTTCTGTTCTCACTTTCCCCAATCATCTGATGCAGATGTTTGTGGAATGAAATCACCCAGGCATCAGAACCCTAAACCAGGCTGATGTCAAATCTACAAATTACCTACCATAAGCAGGGCAAAGAGAGATTTAAGGTTCAACTTACCTACTACACTTAGGAATCAGAGGCTCTGTACATTCAGACTCAGAGTTCAGAAGCTCAGGACCCTGGCCACGAACTCACTTAGTACTACCTTCTGTGAAGGAGATATGATACCCTCTGAAAACTGTCCTGTTAGTCTTTGAAGTTCTTGAGGATTGGGAGCATATCTTATTTACTGTTGTGTCCCTTGAACGTATCAAGTACAAGGTATTTTAGGCTGTCTGTAAAGGACTATGGGATGACATAGTAAATGAGGAAGAAGACAAGACATCCTTGATTAATCATAGAGACTAAGATTGCAGTCGAACACTTACTATTCCTAAATTAACTGAGAAGATTTGAATCTCCCACATGATGCAGTAACAGAAAATTCTTGGAAGAAAAGGATGACGGCTGCAGTTTCTTGCAAACAAATACACAAGTCATATGCATAGAAGGCCTGTATATATATCATCTACTAACTACAATCTATGCATTTAATTTGTTTACAAAAATATTCATGCTTGTAGAAAATTCAGGAAGGACAAGAAACAATTATGAAAAAGCAAAAATCCACTAAAAGTCTACCACTCAGAAAAAGAACTCCCACTAACATTTGTTTAAGCATCCTCCTAGATAAGTGTCTTTAAGTACATATGTATTTATTTAGATTTTTGTTTTTGCTGTATGGTTTGTATCTCTTTCCCTCTTATGATATGAAAGGGATATGTCTCTTTTTTATCTTATTTGGGGTCACTTTTATAACTTTAAATAGCTTTTCTATTACTCTGTATATAATTCCTATGATTATTTTATTGTTAAAGTATTACTATGATACAAGGTTATAATGCCAAGAACTAGCAATGTAATTGTTTCGTGTGTATATGTAATGAATAACTAGTATCACTGGTAGGCTTGTGCTAGTGTTAGGGTGTGGAACACTTCTATTTTTTTTTAGATGGATGTTTCCTTAAGCCCTCTCATCTTACATTCTGTGTACTGAGAAATTTGGCCTCACCCAAAGAGAGGCATGACCTTCATCCTTGGCTCCTGGAAGATAATCTCTAGACCCTTGAAATTTCCATAATAATAGGAGTGTCTTTGTTATTCATGTGGGCCTCTATGACCATACCTGATATTTTATGCTAACAAGATGACTCCGGTTGAGGCCAACCATACCCAATGGTCTTAAGGTGGATGCTGAGCATATAAAAAGAACAAGCAACCGCATGTGCAACTAACAACCTTAATAAAACCTCTGGACTCAAAGCTCTCATGAGCTTTTCAAATTGGCAGTATTCTGTGCAGATGGTCAAACATCAACTGTGAGAGAATAAAGCATCCTGAGGACAATAGAAGGTTCACATTTGGAATGTTCTCCGACTCTGCCCTATGCATCTTTTCCTTGGCTGATTTTCTGTAGCCTTTTCCTATAATCAGCAGCTATAATAGCTTTCAGTTAGTTCTGTCTTTCTAGTGAATTATCAAACCTGAGGATGGCCTTGTGTGGGCCCTTCCCTCTAACTTTGTATTTGGGCCCTAACTCCTTACAGTGGGGTCCTGGGCAGACTTGGCAGTCTGGGGGACTGTGCCCTCAACCTCAGTGTTTGCCTGACTTGTCATGTCCATTATTTCTACCCAGGGAGTTTGATTGAATTAAATGATTACTTAGGAATAGTAATTTTAGGAAAATGGCAAAACAATAATTTTAAGTTTAAATGTGCCCTTTAAAAATTAAACAAAATATGTGATTTATTTTCTGTAATCTAGCCTTTAATGTGGGCAAATGTAATAGCACTTATTACAGGTAATTACCTATGAAGTTGGATCAGTAATCTTGGGGTTGAGGATATTTAATGAAGATAATAAAATAAACTTTAATTTAGAAGTTTCTCTTCGTGTTTCCTATCCGTGGTCTCACCCCAAATGTAGTTAAGTTCTTTCTCCCCCCAAATGTAGTAAAGCTCCATATATATTATGGATTTTATAAATATATATATAAAATATATATATATATAAAAGTTCCATTAACCACTTGGACCACAGCTTTGAGGCAGTTGCTGAGAGATAAAGCCCCTTGGGATCTGGGTGATATGGTATCTGAAGAAAATTTTAGAAGTGCAAGTTGGAGGTATGTATCCTGAATATTTACCAACCATTGTTCTCCCATCTGAGACTATTCTTTTGATTGCTCTCTATCAGGAGCCTCTGGAGGGTTTTGCGGTTTGGGTTCATGAAAATGTATGTAAGATAAGAGTAAGCTTTCATTGCTCCTTTGGAATATAAGTGGCAAAAAATAAGGTAGGCATAGAAGATGGAGGTGACATAGTGAGCAAAAGTGACTTGTCAGTTTCTTTGTAGGTCTTTACATGAAATCAAATACATGTAACAAGTTACAATAAACCACTGCTGTGAGACAGTTTTTAAAATATTTTACCATTTTTTAGGCATAGTCATGTTCATGCCTTCGAGTCTTTTTATTATATCACTTAACATATATCAACTTTTTCTCTTTTGTTTACTGTATTGATTTTTAAAGAAAGAAAACAAAAAAATAGAAAAAAAAATCAAATCAGTAAGATCTTAATAACATTACGAAATTTTAGGAAAAGGAATATAAAATATCAATGCCTAAAAATGTTTCTAGGAGTTTTATTTTTAAATAACAAACATTCATTAATTATCTATTCCTCATGTTGGAAATACTAGATTTGACTGCAAGGTGTTTCTTTGTTCTTAGTCATTTATAGTATGCAAGGCCAGGAATAGAATGATATTTGCATCAAATGTATTTAAGTTAATAAAGAAGACAATTTACAGATTATTATCTACCATGTACTCACTCTTTTTCCTGTACATTACTCCTATGGGAGAATGTTGCTTTAGCATATTACTTTTTTAATATTAATCAATGTCTCACATTAAAATCCTCATATGTCTCTCATTTCACCAAGTTACTTTTCCTAAAATAATCACTGTTTGTCATATAGTGGGAATATTAGACTAAATGATATTAGAATACTTGGCTCTAGGTGATTAATCTCCCTAAACTATTTTTTTCCACATCTATAAAATATTCATTCAAATACTTATTTGATACACCAATGTACTGTGAAATCAAAGTTGAATAAAATGTGAAAGCTCTTTGTAAACTGCTATAAGTATCTTAAAATAGCATCAATGTTTTCATCAACTTATACTGTATAAAAAAATGGAAATGAAAACATTCCCCTTTGATCATACAGATAGTATCTTAACTCCTAATCCTAACATATAAAGCATTGTAAAAATCAGACTTTGTCTTTGCTTAATATACAGCAGAAAATTTCTTTTTTTTTAAATATCTCCTTCATTCATCAAGTCATTCATCCAGCCATCATCTATCCATTCATAAAAAACATACTTTTTAAGATCCATTGATTATCTCAGAGCCTATGATAGATCCGGGAGCTATAACTGTAAACAATATACTGTTTCTGTTTCAAAGATATATTAGTTTTGAGTGGATGTATCAGTTATCTACAGCAACAGTAATGCTGTGTAACAACCAACCTCAAAGCCCTTGGTGGTATACTACAATAAACATTTATTTTAGTTCATTACTCTATAGATCAACAGGGTGAATGCTGATCTGAGCCAGGGTTAGCGCATCTTAGCTGGTACCTCCCATGTGTTTGTGGTTACCTGGCAAGTGACCTAGGGAACAGCTGCTCTAAAATGACCTTAGGTAGGACAACTTGTCTCTGCATCATGTCATCTCTCATCTTCCAGTAGACTAGCCTGGGCTGGTTTTAACAGTCTAAGCAGACATTCAAGAGAAGGCTATTCTGGGCATGTCCTCATGGTGAAGGCAAAGGAGAGAGAAGGAGGAAATATGCAGGGCCTTTTGAGAACAAAGGTTAGAACTGACTCACTTTCACAACAGCTTCATTCTATTAATTAAAGAAGTTATAAGAACCGTATTCAAAGGATGGGGAAGTAGACTCCCTTCTTGATGGAAAGTGCTGTAAAATCATACTTAAAGCCTGTGGGTACAGGGAGGGGTGGAGAATTGGAGCCATTTTTGCAATCAATCTCCCACATTAAGAGACACAAACAAATGAACACATAGTGCAAATGCTTCATATTCTCTCCAGCTTTTGTCTCCAACTTTCTCTATCTTTTCTCTTTGTCCAAATTGTTCTCAATGGTATTTTAAACCATTAATTATTCTCTCCCTTCTATTTTTCTTGTTGCCCTCTCTGTTGGCAGCTCATCAGAAAATTTTAAGTCTCTCCTCTCCTAAAACAATCTAGAAGCAACTTTTCTTCCTCCTCAAGCTCTCATTTTATATTTTATATACATATATACATATATCTCATTTTATATACATTACATGTCAAACTCTGGCAAACTGTTCTTGAGTATCTATCATATTTCTGATATTCTAAGTACAGATTTTTAGACTTGCTTTTTCTGCTTCCAAGCCACACATTTCTTCCCAACCTATGCAGTTTAACTTCAGTCCCTACAACTCTACTGACAGTATTTGCAGCAATCTCCATACCCCAGTCTATGGCTTATGACCTTATTGACTGGCACCTCCACTTTCTTGAAACTGCATCTTTTGGTTCTCTACTGCCTCTTATTCTATGAGTTTTAATTCTTGATATATTGCTTGGCTTTCTCTTATTCTCCAAGTGAAAAGAAGTAACAAAATAAAATGCTAGAAGAAACAAGCATGAAAAATATAAGTGATAACGGAAGTTGCTTGCAATTTACTGATTTTAAAATATACATATTGACTTTGTTTTTGCAAGTCTTTGATTACCTAGTACACATCAAATGTGTCAAGGTTAGTTTGATGAAAACTAAAATCCATCTTTTAAAGTTATGTGTTAAAGACTATTAAACTAAAAATATTTGGAAAGGATATTTGCCCAAGAAGAATAAAATAAACTTTCTGATGCAGATATTCAATTTTACCTTGGAGTACATATTTACTTGGCTTAGGAGTTAAGTATTCTGGCATGATATACCTATTTTACTATATTCAGTGTATCTTAATTTTACTCCACCTGTAATAAACACACCTACTATATCCAGCAGGAATCAGCAAATGCAAAGAAAAAAAAGGGAAGAATTTAAAACCTAAATGTGAATTTTCTGGCATCATTGCATTACTTCCTTATTGTACACAAACTAGATTCTGCTTATTTATTTCATTTAAAAATATATATACTGCAAAGTGCTATTTTATCTTCTCATTTTAAAAGCAGTAAAATCTCCTACTGGGAAAATAGTTGGTAAGCTGTGCTGGGAACTCCCTAAACAGTACATTTTGGTAACATGTACTTCCACCAAAAGTCTTCCATAACAAATTTATTGTTTAAACCTGAGGTGTCTAACTATTCTTCCCTTGAGATTAGCACACAGATTGTGTTTTTCAGTCTCAACAATTTCTTACATCTTTGATTTGTTGTAGTTGTTTTACCTTAGTCTTTTTAGAGATTTTTGAATTGCCAAAAATGACAGGTAAAGATAATTACAAATGTAAAATTCTGTAAAGAAACATATATTAACCAATAATTTTGAGCCAAAGCTTTTCATATTCAGTACAAGTTATTGTTGTATTTAATATTATTAGAAAGACATTTTCATACAAAAAAATATGAAAAGAATGGTCACAGCTTTGTATTTTAAGACAATCTGCACAGTGGTAAAAAAATAATAATAACTTTATTTACTCCAGGTAATCAAGACACATCATCCTAACAACCAGGTATAAAATTAACAAGGCCTTCAATAAGTGAAGTGGTTTTGATGACTGCAGATGATTACTTTTTTAACTCTAGGATTTCCTAAGGGATAAGAGCAAAAAAAAGGGCAATTTTCCTGATACTTTAATATGTTCTGAAGCACATATAAAGATCAAAAACATAAAATCATTAATTTTGAATAAAGGATGAAAGAGTTATACTTGAATCATTGTTGATTTGAATTGCAGAACATTTTATAAAGAATGGATTTTTAAACTCTATTCCAAGTGTTAAACTATACATAAATGAAACAAAAAATAAGCAAAAATTCTAATTATTGGCAAAGGGATGCTTACAGTCTAGTTTAAAAATATCAGATTGTTGACTGGAAAAAAAAAAAAAAGCACAATGTAAGAGCTGTGAGTTGAATTTATTCAGTGTCTTACTGAGGACTATAGCCAGGGAGACAACCTCTCAGATTGCTCTCAGGAACTATATTGAAGGGGCAGGAGCCAATATATATGTGATTCTTTTGGTTGGAAAATACATGTAGTCAAGCATATATCTTGGTAAAAGTTTGCTGCTGGTTACATGGATCAGAAATCTCAGTTAATGATTTTTAGTGCTTATCTATGTAAGGGAAGATGCAAGAATCTGGGGTCATTGAAATTCTTCCTTAGATATGCATTTCCACTTTCTAGGGGCCCATATAACCAAAACATAGAATGCTTCATCCCAAATTCCTTTTGAGAGTACTTATAGGTCAGTCACTGTAGTGATTAATGACTAAATCCTTACAGAATTTGAATGGCAGGCAACATTCTTTGTTTACAAAAACATTTAGGAATGAGTGGTGGTTTTCATTAAATATTCAAGGGATGAATAAATGAACACAGCCACTATTTAGGAATATTTGAAGATAGATTCTGACATTGGGGAGATAAAACTGTTCATTATTGAACATGTTTTTTTTTTTTTTTTTTTTTTGTGGTACGCGGGCCTCTCACTGTCATGGCCTCTCCTGTTGCAGAGCACAGGCTCCAGACACGCAGGCTCAGCGGCCATGGCTCATGGGCCCAGCCGCTCTGCGGTATGTGGGATCTTCCCGGACCGGGGCACGAACCCGCGTCCCCTGCATCGGCAGGCAGACTCTCAACCACTGCGCCACCAGGGAAGCCCGAACATGTTTTTTTAAAACTGAAAATTAAAACACACACACACACATTGATGTTGGAGATGAATCCATGTAGACTTGGATGTCTCCAGATTAAAACAAATAATAAAGAGTAATAATTCATAACAATATTGTTTCATTTGGTCGATTCTCATGGGAACTATATTTTCCAGGACCAATTGCTCATCCTCTCTCTGCCTAGTACAATAAATTTCCTTGCTTCCTGGTTTTTCTGAGTCCCCAGCTCATAACCAGTTTTCTAGAGCTACAGTTACACCTGCATTATAGTCCACTTCACTTAGAGCATTAGTCCTCCCGATTCCAATGATATTTTTCACCTCACCCTGTTCAGTACGCCTTTATCTAAATAAAACTGTGTCTCCTCCCTGCTTAATCTTGGGCTTGCTTGACCCTCCTCCCCATTTAAACTAAAATTTCTGAGACTAAGTTGCTACTTGCTACTCAAAGTGTGGTCCCAGATTAGCAGAACTAACATTATCCGGAAGCTGGTTAGAAATGAAGAATTTTAGGTCCCATCCAAGGCCTATTAAATCAGAATCTACATGCTAAAGAATCTCCATGTAATTTATCTGGATATTAAAGTTTCAGAAGCACTTAACTGTGAGTTTGTAGGTTTAAAAAAATAAAATTCTATTAATTTTTCTGTTAGGTGAACAAAATCATCCTGTGTTATCCTGTATTATTTTTAAACTTTTAATTAAACTGCAATATATCTTTAATATATGAAGCAACTTATGAGTAACAGAGGTCTTGCTAAGAAGAGAGACTCAAACGATCTTTGGAAATCAAAGAATGGAAGTAAAGAGTATACGAGGTTTCTGTTCTAGGTGCACAGCTGCTTTGAACACTTTATTGGGAACTTGATGTCATAGGTGTATTTTTCCATAATTCATTCATTAACTCATTAATTCATTTAACCAGTATTTCAATAAATATTTACTGAGAATCTACTGTGTGTTACTCTGTGTCCTTGATAGTTTCAGTCTAATGAAGGTATAAAAATAGTGATTCAAATAAATTTTCTTCTGCGCTATTGTCAAAGACAGCTCAGAATTCTTAAGTGACAGTATGAAAACTAACATAAAGTTATATAGTCAGCAGGAAATATATACTGTTAAAACAATAACGATAGCAAGATCAAAAGAAACAAAACCCTTATTTCACTATCGGTCCCTCCCAGTCCTGATTTAGTGGGTTTTCCTCATGGTTTACTTAAGAGTTAACTAAATGTAGGTGCTTTTAGTTCATAGATTAATATTCCCTAGTAATCTTCCAATTGACAGTACGTGAAAAAATAATAAATGTAATGGGTTAAGAAACAAAATAAAAATCACTAAGAATTCAATACCTTCTCAAAAAGCATCTGAAAGTGACTAATTAGTCACTTTATTTTGTTTTGCACACTCATTTGAAAATAGGCTTTCTATAAATGATAATGATAATGGAATAAGTAATACCTTATTTTCAGGTAAAGAAGATATATGTATTTGTCCCAATATAATGTAGTCTATTTATTTGTATTACATTGCATGTGTGTGTGTGAATGGGTGAGTCAGAGTGAGATAGTAAGACAGAAAATGTACAAGAGAAGGAGAGCAAGAAAGAGAGAGAGGAGAGTCTTAATAAGTGGAAATATATATATAGTAAAAAAAAATTTAACCATGTATCTGTTACCCACTGTATACTTTCCCAGGCTCTTGGAATTTAAAACGTTATCTCATCTTATCCTCACAAGGAACCCATAAAATAAATAATACCATCAACCCTGTATTTCAGATGAGGAAATTGAGGTCCAGAAAGGTAAAATAATTCAGTAAAGGTCTTATAGATAATAAATATTAATTCAGGATTGAAATTCCAGATTTGTGAGATTCCAAAACTTCCTCCCTGTGGGAAGGATGGGTTGCATTACTCCTTCTAGTATGAGATACAAACTCCTCATTTTTCAGACTGAAGGACACTGAGCTTCACACAGATGGCTCTATGATTAGCAGTAAATTGCCTCTTAATTGGAAAGTAAAAAAATGATCTCTGAAATTCCATGTAGAAAAATCACTTAATATCAGTCACATTGCTTTCTGGCAAGAGTTAATGAATTAATTATATTTACATAAGCAAAACAATGAAGCAGAAAGTAGCTCTTTAGACTTAAAAACAAAAAGACAGCTTTTAAAATATATTACACAAGCAGACTCCTCAATGAGAAGATAATCTTGAGTACCCCTAAATTAGCAAGTTAAAGAATCTACTTTCATGTGCCTATCACACTTAACCTTTGTACCCATTCCTTTCACATATGTAAAGATGAAGAAGAAATCGCAAATTAAAAAGAAACAAAATGCTGAGGACATTACCTGAGCATTAAAAGACAAACGTATGCATGCAGAGTAAGGACACTGACATGGTTTATATTTAGAAAGTTATGTGTAAAATCCCTGCCAGTAGTACCAAAAAAAGAAAAACGAAAAAAAAAAGATTTGAGAACAAGCATTCTGTAATAAAAAATCGGTATAGCTTGTTAATAGCCATTTAAAAGCTCCCCTGGAGTACAAGAATAAATGTGATTGGAATATAGCATAACAAAGTCTAATATTCTTTTGTTATGGTCACTTATTTTGACAAGAGAGACGGTTGGGAGTTGAGAGAGCATGCTGAATTGGATTACTGAGAGAAATTTACCTAAACACAAAGGGATAGTAGAATTGTATCTTTATGAGTTCCCCTTCTGTACAAGGCACACATAATGTATTTACCACAGCTGACTGAGTTCACTTGCGAGCCATTTATGATGTGTAATCCTCTGTGTCCTTTGTTGGAACATAGGATGACAGGTTAATTGAATAGTGGCAGGGCAGGAGATCAGGGTCACACAAGATGACCAGTGTATATGGTGGCTAAAGATAGTACTTACTAAAAAGCTTTTATGCACAAGTACAATTTCAAACATTCCTTTTAGAAAAGTATTCATTCATCTCTTCTGAGGCATCCAGAAATTTATTAGGTAAAAATTTCCAAAGAAAATTTTAAAGAGTGGATCAGTCTTATAGATTGGACAACACTCTGAAAAATGATATACTTGATTATTCAATATTACTATCTCAAAACCATTATGGCCCTCTGTGGTGTACTAATTCACCTTCTGTGATCAGTTTTATTAAAGCTAAAAGGCATGTGTTCTTTTTCTATGAAGAAACATCACTTTATTTTCATTTATGTATTTGACCCAGTATATATATAGTCACATAGGTGAAAATATACACATGGGGGTGTATATTTTAGAGTTTTGAGAAAAATAATTAAAATAGAAAAATAGTGTGCAACATTACTAGAATGCACCAATTGTCAATAACTTCCCGTCCAATGCAGTTTTAAAGTAATTTTTTCCTGCCACTGCAAAACCACTAATTGATCTCTAAAAACCCACTTTATGGATAAATTTTGTGTTCATATTTATCATCTATCAGTATAAGTTTAATTTTTTTTTATTCTGAAATTTTTAATACCTATTTTACCCTTCAGGTATATTTTTCTTCCTTTCTAGTAAAATCCATTTTACTTTTTGGAATGGCACAGTAAGGACATACAAAGATCTACTCTCCCATAAAAGGAATGAGAACACTGCCAAAAATGGTCAGTATCAACTTTTTTTGAATCCTAGTAATTCACAAAGGATTGATACATTTTGAGGATTATTTTCTTAAGGAAAATAATGATCTTGGGAAGAACAGAGAGTTTTGTGGTATTTTAATTTGTCCTTTTCCCATCCTTTTCTCTGCAGCTCCAGGATAGACTTGAAAATCATTAATCATGCAACCAAGTCAGCTTTGAAAATCAGTCTAGGAGTAACTGAAGGATGCCAAATGGGTTTGAAGATCCTTAGAAGGTTCCTCAGAGAATTGTTATTTGACTTGTATATTAGCTCTCTGGAGAAGACCCACTCCCAGGGCTTGTCTTTATTTCATATGATTCAGAGCCCACTCAATGAGTAAAGCCCTATCCCCAGGGTTTTGTTAAAAAAAAAAACAAAAAAAAAACCCCAGCAACAATGGTTTAACATTGCAGCTGCCTAAGGAGGCAATACCAGTTGGACAAGCAAGAAACTTGGCAAAACTTACAAGAAAAATCTGTGAAATGAGTTATCCACAATGGCTTTGAAAAGCTATGACATATTGCTAAGGATCTAGAAGGACATTCTCATGTCCAGGAGTGTGTGCATACACAGGAAAGGACTGAGAAGGCCCCATCTCTGACCAATGGCTAACCTTGAGGTCCTGTGCAATCAGGAAGTTATAGGTAAGGCAAAGTTGCAAATTGCTAAAGTACTGAAGTTGTGTCCCAACATACACAGAAAACCCTTAGCAAAGGATGGAGCCTTACTAGTTAAAAGGCATTTAAGGAAATCTCTGCTCAATCATTAGCTGACTACTAATCAAACTGAGCATACATTTCACTGGCCACACACGACAAAGAATTCAGTGGGATAACATATTCCAAGTGTTGAAAGAAAAAGAATGCCGAATAAGAATTCTATATGTCACAAAACTATCTTCAAAAATGAAGGGGAAATTAAGACATTTCCAGACAAAGGCTGAGATAAACTGTCACTAGCAGACATGCCCTACAAGAAATACTAAAAGGAGTTTTCAGGTTGAAATGAAATTACACTGCACAGTAAGTCAAATCTGCTCACTCTCTCTCTCTCACACACACACACACACACACACACACACACTCACTCACACAATTAAAAGTATCAGAAAAGGTAACTATGGCGTTACGTATAAAAGACAGTTAATTCATTTTTATTTGTAACTTCTTTGCTTCTCTGATTTAAAAAGCAACTGCAGGGCTTCCCTGGTGGCGCAGTGGTTGAGAGTCCGCCTGCCGATGCAGGGGACACGGGTTCGTGCCCCGGTCTGGGAGGATCCCACATGCCGCAGAGTGGCTGGGCCCATGAGCCATGGCCGCTGAGCCTGCGCGTCCGGAGCCTGTGCTCCGCAACGGGAGAGGCCACAACAGTGAGAGGCCTGCGTACCACCACCACCACCACCACAACAACAACAACAAAAAACTGCAGAGAGATATAATGATTAAACCATTTTGATGGGTTTGTAATGTACAAAGATGTAATTTATATGACCATAATAGCACAAGAAGAGTGGAGGGACCAGAGCTATATTGCACACAAGTTTTTATACACTACTGAAATTACATTGGTATTAATTCAAATGAGATTGTTTTAGATTAAGATGTTGTCTTATTCTTATCAGGCTGCCATAACAAAATACCATAGATTGAGTTGCTTAAACAGTAGAAATTTATTTTTTGCAGTTCTGAAGGCTGAGAAGTCCAAGATTAAGAGGCTGGCAAGATAGGTTTCATTCTAAAGTCTCTTCTCTTGGCTGGTAGATGGCCACCACCTCACTGTGTGCTTACATGACCTCATATTCATGCATGCATGCACAGAAAGAATAAGTTCTGTTCTCTCTTCTTCTTATAAGGTAGGGCCCCATGACTTCATCTAAATCTAATTACCTCCCAAACAACACAACCTCCAAATACCATCATGTTGAGGAATGGGACTTGAACATATGAAACTGTTTGGGGTGGGGAGAATACAGACATTCAGTCCACAACAAAAATTAATTCAATCCCCAGGGCAACTAGTAAAATAAAAAATAATTTAAATAGTAAAAGAAACAAGAAGGAATTTAAAATAGAATGCTAGAAAATGTTGAATACTAGGATTTAATTCTTTAATGCAAAATAAAGCAGTAATAGAAGAATGGAATAAGAAAGATATAAGACATATAGAAAAAGAATAGAAAATGGCAGACTATAATCCTATACTAACAGTACTTAATATAAGTTAAATAGAGCAAACACTCCAATCAAAATAAAATTTGGCAGAATTCATTAAAAAATTATCAAATTTTATGATGTTTAACAAAAGCCACACTTTAGATTCAAATATACAAATAGGTTGAAAGTAAAAGAATGGGAAAATATATACCAATACCATGCAAACAGTATGCAAAACAGAGTTGGAGTGGATATAACTATACAAAAAAAAAAAAAGACTTTCAGACAAACTGTTACTAGATACAAGGAAAATCATTTCATAATGATAATCCTTCAGAAATACATAACAGTTATAAACACATATATATATATATATATATATATATATATATATATATAATAACAAAGTCCCATATTCAACATAATTCCTATCAATGTCCAAGCTGGCTTTGTTTTTTCCAGAAATTCACAATTTGATCTTAAAGTTCATATGGGAGTGTATGGGACCAGGAATAACAAAAAAGTCATGAAAAAAAACAAATCTGAAAGACTCACTTTCAAAGTTTATTAGAAAGCAACAGTAATCAAGACAACATAGTACTGGCATAAGAATAGACATATAGATCAGAATAGAATTGAGAGTCCAGAAATAAACCCTCACTTTTATGATGAATTGATTTTTGGCAAGGGTGCCAGGAAAATTCAATTGAGAAAGAATAGTTTTTTTCATCAAACGATGGTGGGACTCAATATCCACTGCAAAAGAATGAAATTTGGACTTCTACCTCACACACTGCATATAAAAATTAACCCAAATTGGATCAGACCTAAATCTAAGAACTATAAAAATCTTAGATAAAAAATAAGAGTAAATCTTGTGACTTTGGGTTCAGGAATGAGTTCTAAAAACAATGATACTAAAAGCAAAACTGACAAAAGAAAAGGTAGACAAATTGGACATCAATTAAAAGCATAAAAATTAAAAAAAAAAAAAAAGGAATTGTGCTTCAAGGAACACCATCAAGAAAGTAAAGATAACTCAGGGCTTCCCTGATGGTGCAGTGGTTGAGAGTCCGCCTGCTGATGCAGGGGACATGGGTTCGTGCCCCGGTCTGGGAAGATCCCACATGCCACGGAGTGGCTGGGCCTGTGAGCCATGGCCACTGAGCCTGCGCATCTGTGCTCTGCAACGGGAGAGGCCACAACAGTAAGAGGCCAGCGTACGGCAAAAAAAAAAAAAAAAAAGATAACCCATATCATGGGAGAAAATATCTGCAAATCATATATCTATCATAAGAGACTTGTATTCAAAATGTATAAATACAAAATTAAAAGAAAAATAGTGTAGTGTAAAAATGAACAAATGATTTGAATAGACTTTTCTTGAATGATGACATGCAAATGGTCAATAAGCATATGTAAATTTGATCAACATCATTAGTCATTAGGGAAATGTAAAGTAAAACCAGAATGACATAACACTTCACACTCACTAGGATAACTAAAAACAAAAAGACAACTAACAAATATTGGTGAGGGTTTTTTAGAAATTAAAAATGCTCATAGTAGCATTATTCCTAATAGCCAAAAGTGGAAACAACAAAAATGTCAATTGATGAATGGATAAACAAAATGTGGTGTATCAATAAAATGGAATATTACACAGCTATAAAAAGAATAAAGAAATGATACATGCTACAACATGAATAAACCTTGAAAACGTTATACTAATGAAATAAGCCTGTGACAACAGGCCACATATTGTATAATTCCATTTATATTAAGTGTGCAGAACAGGCAAATATATGGAGACAGAAAATAGATTTAGTGGTTACCAGAGGCTGGGGAGAAGAGGGCGTGGAAAGTGACTATTAACGGTTATGGGATTTCTTTTGGACACAAAGAAATATTCTAAAATCAAATAGTGGTGCTGGCTGAGCAACTCTGTGAATATAACCAAATCCACAGAACTGTATACTTCAAAAGGGTAAATTCTATGGAATGTGATGTATATACATAAAATTTCTTAATCTGTCCCTAAACATCTTCCTTTTCTTGGTAGGGAGTTTTCCCTTTTGATTTTCTTGTCTCAAAGATCCAAAGTGGGGAAGGAGTTGGGTAGAATTCAGTTCAAACTCTCTTCATTACAGTTATTGTGGATAGAAAGTAGACTTGCAAGAACTTAAATTTATACATCTCTGTTCTACTTGCTTCATAGAAAACAAAAATAAATGATAAACGTTGTAAAGCATGTATATGAATTACTATAATATCAGGCAGATATAGTGAAGTTTATAAAAGCAACACAGTCTCTTCCTGTAGGGGCTCAAAAGAGTGAGAGATCTAATCAGTTTAGTGCTTTAATTTTTTTTTTTTTTACATTTTTTAAAAATGAGATGGCTGTTAGATTCTAAAGACTAAAAAGAATTTGATATGTTAAAGATGCAGAGCACATAATTCCAAACAGAGGGAACACCATGAGTGTGGGGATAATGCTAGGGATGCTGATAGCACCATTAGTACCAATTACTAGCATTTTCTGAGTACTCTATAGCTAGATATCATGTTGATGCTTTAAACATGATATTTTCTCCTCAATATCAATAGAGCTACATGAGGTAAATAACATCTCCTCCATTTTATAGATGAGAAAACTAAAACACAGAAGTTCATAGCTAATAATTTTCTAGACTAGGATTTGAACCTGGGGCAAATCCAAACTTCACTGTCTTCTTCTGTTTTCTAGCTTGGATCTAGACTGTACCTCAGGACATGTGTGGGGAAAAACACTTAAAGAATTTACCTAGTTCAAAAATTTGTGAAAGGAAGCTCGGAGATTTAAGATTGGAGAGTGTGACTGGCATCACATTTTGAGGGCTTGAGTAACAATCAGACAAATACTTCCACAGTTAGAGGAAGGGAATAATTCAAAAGTGTTAATTAAAGCTAAACAAGAATTGTAGGGACAGGACTGTATGTTGACCATTATGCTTAGGATGTTAATTTGACTATTTCTTTTCGGACCTACACTATGACATGTAAGATTTAAAAAAAAACCTAAGACTTGAGGTTATGGGGAGGGGGAAGGGTGAGCTGTGACAGGGCGAGAGAGAGTCATGGGCATATACACACTAACAAACGTAGTAAGGTAGATAGCTAGTGGGAAGCAGCCGCATGGCACAGGGATATTGGCTCGGTGCTTTGTGACAGCCTGGAGGGGTGGGATAGGGAGGGCGGGAGGGAGGGAGATGCAAGAGGGAAGACATATGGGAACATATGTTTATGTATGACTGATTCACTTTGTTATAAAGCAGAAACTAACACACCATTGTAAAGCAATTATACCCCAATAAAGATGTTTAAAAAAAAAAAAACTAAATAATTTCACCTATTAAGTATTGCAGCAAATGTTTAAAGAGTAAACTCTGAAAAATACATGGATTGACTCCTTGTTATGTCTGCGTAGAATGTTAGGGAGAACTTATTTTAGCCATGTGAAATTAGTGAGGGGAAGTGAGCACAAATGTATGCAATAAGAATTGAACCTGGATTCACCAGTGTATTGATTTATGCTATTGGTCTACCTCAGATTCATTGGCAGTGATGGGAATATATATGCAAATATATTTCACAGAAAGAAAGAAAATATTCAATATGTTATCAGTTCAAAATTCTCTTTAAGCAGGAAAATCATGCCAGATTTTTTGAAGGTTTAAATATTCATTACATAAACTAAATTGAAATAATTCAGTAAATAATGGTCTGGATCTGGGCATTTTACTAGAAACTTGATAAACGAAGGTGAAAAACAGTTTTGCCTTCAACAGCACACAGATAAGGAAGAGGAAGAAAATAGTTAAATCAATAATTAAGACTCTATTTGCTAAATATTGTGGTAAATATCTCTTAAAGGTGCTCTAAATGGAATGGACCCAGGGAAGGGGCATTTACCTTAGTCAGGAAGGAAGTTTTGAATCTTTTCCTCCAAAAGAACAGAAGTCTGAATTCCAGACATGTATAATGGGTCTATATGAAATCCTAGTATAGCACTTCTATGTTCATATGACTTTCCTGACTTTTTCCTATCAATTTCTTACTCTCTCAACTATAGAGAAATCTACTTAATTGAATGAGACTCCATTAAGAAGAGGAGTTACACACCTGAGTTCATGACTCTCCAGAAAGGTTTCTATTATATCAATTGATATAACACTTTTCTTTCCTAAGAATTCTTAATATTTAATGAACTTTCATTTATCTTCATAAATAGTATACATGGACTGTCATCTTACTGATCTGGAGGATATTTATATAATAGTCTTCTTTATCTGGAATATGATCCAACTAAAGATCATTCAACAGGTACTGGAACCCATTTTACAATTTACTAGCACTAAAACTGCTTCATACTGATTTTAGAATAACGTGATTTTAGAGCTTCTATGGTCTTAGACTTACAGTTTTCATGCTCAGTATGTTACAGTTAGAAAAACAGGAGATTTTGAGTCACGTAGATAAGGTTTTGAATCTTGCCTTTGCTGCTTACTATCAAGTGGAATGGATTTAATACAGGGACATTATCAACAGTAAGAAGAGGTTTAAAAACAATTGTACCAAACATGTAGGAATACACAGCCAATAACTGTAGGAGCAAAAGCCTTATACAATCTTTCAAAGACTTCTGGGGATATTACCATATTATATCATTATGCAATTGCTTATTTTAATAAAAATCTTCTGGAAATATCTGTTTCCATAAATATTACGTTTAATAATCTGTTTATGAAGAAAAGATGATATAATGTTTATTCCACAAATGTTTGCATTAAAATTGTTCATTAATTCAAAAGCATTGGACTCAATGGGTATGACTCAGTTATCTAGGAAATATACTTGTGTGTTTTCTCTCCAAAGCCAGAAAAATTTTTAATTGCTCTATAGGTATCATCTAAAATTTTAAAGTACCCAAATTGTTATGGCAGAGGCAGCAATGCAGATAGGGGATAAGTTGAAAAATGAATTCAGTATAATTAAGATATTTTGAATGTATTGAATGAACAAGTATACTTTTTATTCCTCTTCCTTTTGAAGCAGGTTTGGAACACACTGACGGGATGGCCCCAGGAAAGAGAAAAGACAAATGCCACTTGAACAAGAATCTGACAAGGGACAATTCCTTGTCCAATGGCAAGGGTGAAAGGAAGAGCTACTGGTTGAGAAAATGAAGGAAAGAGAATATTGGAAAGTGTTCTGTAACACTGGCACTCTTCCAGAGACAACATCCTAATGGGAAAGAAGTGTTAGACTGGGTGATGGAAATTCAAAGTGGAGGGTTTGGTGTCCCACGTTCCATAGGGATCTCCATGGAGGTAAATGAACAGTGCTTCTCACGGACAAACTATGACCATGTGTAAAGGAAAGTCTCCAACAGAGTAAAAATGGTGGTGTGGTGAGGAGGCAGGGACAGAGGATATGAGTTTCTACTTTTCAGTTTCCTTTAGTTTGAGTTTGAATACTGTAATAGGGATCCAGAGTTCTCCATCTGTCCTGTGGGGAACCCAAAATGTAGCTTCTGATGCCAAATGGTAACTTATCCTTGAGTGTTATCTCTGACTGGGTGTGTATGTGTATGTGTATGTGTATGTGTATGTGTATGTGTATGTGTATAGGATCAGGGAGGCTGGGGAATGATGGCACAAAGCAATTCTGTGGCCTATGGCTTCAAGGCAGACAGCTAGAGATCAATGGGAGGTCATAGGCAGGCTTCAGTGAGATCCCCAGCATCAGAAGAAGTTACGTGGGTTGGAATTGACAGGGGAGGTTCTCCAAGCATTGAAGGACCCAGATAAAATGGTTCACAGCTTGAGAAGCAGACTAGCAAAGTTATCAAAAATATAACAGCATTATCTTCTTTGCATTTCTGAATTTCAGCTTTATTTTTGTAATTTCACACTATATAGAGTCACAGCATATAGAAATATATATAAAAGTTAAGCTTAAGCATTTAAAATACATGATTTATGGCTGATTACTGAGTCCTTGGAACTTTAGTTGACCAGATCTAGAAAGCCCTGCTTATCAGCTCCTTCTTTCCACCCTTAGCCCTTCGGGGCTATATATAACATCACAATTACTTCACTGTCTGCAGACATCTGCTTGTTGACTTAACCATCGAGTGGTTCACTAACTGCGCTAGGCCTTTAAGGACTGATGCTGAAAAACTGCTGCTTAAAACATTGTTCATTATGTAATTCTGTTCCTTACTTAAAGAACCACATGACAAAACTCTTCTAGGAATTTGTTTAAACAATAAAAGAAGAACAAATCTCCCTTAAATAGTAGACAATTTTTTGTTATAAACAACAAGGATATATTGTACAGCACAAGGAAATATAGCCACTATTTTATAATAACTTTAAATGGAGTATAATCTATAAAAATAATGAATCACTATGTTGTACACCTGAAACTAATATAACATTGTAAATCAACTATGTTTCAATAAAAATATAACTAAATAAAAATAAAAAGATTTATTAAGCTTTTTATCATTGGGTATCTAAGATGACTGGCAGTAGATTTAAGCTTACCACAGATTTCTACAAAACTACTGCCTTACTCTTTATAATTCTTATTATTTTACATTTCTTACCCATTTTGTATATAACAATACCTATACCGATAACTGCTAACCTCCCCCTGCCCCCAGAAGCAAAGACTGCTGCCATATCCTGCCTGCCAACTGCCACACATGGTGTGGTGTTGCTCTGGGACCTTGCTTCAGATGTGCCGAGGCTCTCTCTGGAGTGTCTTAAATGCATGCAATGTACATGACCACTGGATTGGGATCAGTGAGCTGAAAGATGCAGAGCAGCACACTTGGCTAGATGAATCCCTGTGTATTGTGGACGGGGAAGAATCATGAGCACTGTTCGTTCTAAAAGCTGTGGGCCTGACAGGGTCTTGGTGCTCCAGCTGGGCATCAGACCAGAGCCTCTGGGGTGGGAGAACCGAGTTGAGGACACTGGTCCACCAGAGACCTCCCGGCCCCACATAATATCAATAGGTGAGAGCTCTCCCAGAGATCTCCATCTCAACGCTAAGACCCAGTTCCACTTAACGACCAGCAAGCTCCAGTGCTGGACATCCCATGCCAAACAACTAGCAAGACAGGAACACAACCCCACCCATTAGCAGAGAGGTTGCCTAAAATCATAATAAGGTCAAAGGCACCCAAAAACACACCACCAGACACAGCACTGCCCACCAGAAAGAACAGATCCAGTCTCATCCACCAGAACACAGGCACTAGTCCCCTACACCAGAAAGCCTACATAACCCACTGAACCAACCTTACCCTCTGAGAGCAGACACCAAAACAATGGGAACTATGAACTTGCAGCCTGAGAAAAGGAGACCCCAAACACTGTAAGTTAAGAAAAATAAGACAGAGAAATACACGGCAGATGAAGGAGCAAGGTAAAAACCCACCAGACCAAAAAGATGAAGAGGAAATAGGCAGTCTACCTGAAAAACAATTCAGAGTATTGATAGTAAAGATGATCCAAAATCGTAGAAATAGAATGGAGAAAATATAAGAAATGTTTAACAAGCACCTAAAAGAAATAAAGAGCAAACAAACAATGACAAATGAAATTAAAAATTCTCTAGAAGGAAGCAATAGCAGAATAACTGAGACAGAAGAACAGATAAGTGACCTGGAAGATAAAATAGTGGAAATAACTACCACAGGGCAGAATAAAGAAAAAACAATGAAAAGAATTGAGGACAGTCTCAGAGACCTCTGGGACAACATTAAACACACCAATGTTCAAATTACAGAGGTCCCAGAAGAAGAGAAATAAAAAGGGACTGAGAAAACATTTGAAAAGATTATAGTTGAAAACTTCCTTAATATGGGAAAGGAAATAGTCAATCAAGTCCAGGAAGCACAGAGAGTCCCATACAGGATAAATCCAAGGAGAAACACTCCAAGGCACATATTAATCAATCTATCAAAAATTAAATACAAAGAAAAAATATTGAAAGCAGCAAGGAAAAAGCAACAAATAATATACAAGGGAATCCCCATAAGGTTAACAGCTGATCTTTCAGCAGAAATTCTGCAGTCACAAGGGAGTCGCAGGACATATTTAAAGTGATAAAAGGGAAAAACCTACAGCCAAGATTACTCTACCTAGCAAGAATCTCATTCAGATTTGACAGAGAAATTAAAACCTTTACAGACAAACAAAAGATAAGAGAATTCAGCACCACCAAACCAGCTCTACAACAAATGCTAAAGGAATTTTCCTAGGCGGGAAACACAAAAGAAGGAAAAGATTTACAATAACAAACCCAAAACAATTAAGAAAATGGTAATAGGAACATACATATCGATAACTACCTTAAATGTAAATTGATTAAATGCTCCAGCCAAAGGACAGAGGCTGGCTGAATGGATACAAAAACAAGATTCATACATATGCTGTCTACAAGAGACCCACTTCACGCCTAGGGACACACACAGACTGAAAGTGAGGTGATGGAAAAAGATATTCCATGAAATGAAAATCAAAAGAAAGCTGAGCAATTCCCATATCAGACAAAATAGATTTTAAAATAAAGACTATTACACAGAACAAAGAAGGACACTACATAAAGATCAATGGACCAATCCAAGAAGAAGATATAACAATTTTAACTATTTATGCACCCAACATAGGGGTACCTCAATACATAAGGCAAATGCTAACAGCCATAAAAAGGGAAATTGACAGTAATACAATAATAGTAGGGGACTTTAACACCCCACTTTCACCAATAGACAGATAAACCAAAATGAAAATAAATAAGGAAACACAAGCTTTAAATGATTCATTAAACAAGATGGACTCAACTGATATATATAGGACATTCCATCCAAAAACAACAGAATACTCTTTCTTCTCAAGGGTTCATGGAACATTCTACAGGATACATCATACCTTGGGTCCCAAATCAATCCTTGGTAAATTTAAGAAAACTGAAATCATATCAAGTATCTTTTCCAACCACAACTCTAGGAGACTAGGTATCAATTACAGGAAAATAATTGTAAAAAATACAAACACATGGAGCGTAAGCAATATGTTACTAAAAAACCAAGAGATTACTGAAGAAATCAAAGAGGAAATCAAAAAATACCTAGAAACAAATGACAATGAAAACACAATAATCCAACACCTATGGGATGCAGCAAAAGCAGTTCAAAGAGGGAAGTTTACAGCAATACAATCCTACCTCAAGAAACAAGAAAAATATCAAATAAAGAATCTAAACATACACCTAAAGCAATTAGAGAAAGAAAACCAAAAAAACCCAAAGATAGCAGAAGGAAAGAAATCATAAAAATCTGATCAAAAATAAATGAAAAAGAAGTGAAGGAAACAACAGCAAAGGACAATAAAACAGAAAGCTGGTTCTTTAAGAAGATAAACAAAATTGATAAACCATTAGCCAGACTCATCAAGAAAAAAGGGAGAAGACTAAAATCAACAGAATTAGAAATGAAATGGAGAAGTAACAACTGACACTGCAGAAATACAAAGGATCATGAGAGATTACTACAAGCAACTATATGCCAATAAAATGGACAACCTGGATGAAATGGACAAATTCTTGAAAAAGCACAAACATCCGAGACTGAACCAGGAAGAAATGGAGTATGTAAACAGACCAATCACAAGCACTGAAATTGAAACTCTGATTAAAAATCTTCCAACAAACAAAAGCCTAGGACCAGATGGCTGCCCAGGAGAATTCTATCAAACATTTAGAGAAGAGTTAACACCTATCCTTCTCAAATTCTTCCAAAATACAGTAGAGGAAAGAACACTCCCATACTCATTCTACAAGGCTACCATCACCCTGATACCAAAACTAGACAAAGATGTCACAAAGAAAGAAAACTACAGGCCAATATCACTGATGGACATTGATGCAAAAATCCTCAACAATATACTAACAAACAGAATCCAACAGCACATTAAAAGGATCATACACCATGTTCAAGTGGGGTTATACCAGGAATGCAAGGATTCTTCAATATATACAAATCAATCAATGTGATACACCATATTAAAAAATTGAAAGAGAAAAACCATATAATTATCCAAATAGATGCAGAAAAAGCTTTCAACAAAATTCAACACCCATTTATGATAAAAACTCTCCAGAAAGTAGGCACAGAGGTAACTTACCTCAACATAATAAAGGCCATATATGACAAGCACACAGCCAATATCATTCTCAATGGTGAAAAATTGAAACCATTTCCTCTAATATCAGGAACAGACAAGGTTGTCTACTCTCACCGCTATTACTCAACATAGCTTTGGAAGTTTTAGCCACAGCTCTCAGAAACAGAAAAGATGTAAAAGAAACCTAAATCAAAAGAAGTAAAGCTGTCACTGTTTGCAGATGACATGATACTCTACATAGAGAATCCTAAAGATGCTACCAGAAAACTACTAGAGATAATCAATGAATTCGGTAAAGTAGCAGGATACAAAATTAATGCACAGAAATCTCTTGCATTCCTATACACTATTGATGAAAAATCTGAAAGTGAAATTAAGAAAACACTCCCATTTACCATTGCAACAAAAAGAATAAAATACCTAGGAATAAACCTACCAAAGGTGACAAAAGACCTGTATGCAGAAAACTATAATACGCTGATGAAAGAAAATTAAAGATGATACAAACAGATGGAGAGATGTACCACATTCTTGGATTGGAAGAATCAACATTGTGAAAATGACTATCCTACCTAAAGCAATCTACAGATTCAATGCAGTCACTATCAAACTACCAATGGCATTTTTCACAGAACTAGAACAAAGAATTTCACAATTTATATGGAAACAAAAGACTCCGAATCGCCAAATCAATCTTGAGAAAGAGAAATGGAGCTGGAGGAATCAGGCTTCCTGACTTCAGACTATGCTAGAAAGCTACAGTAATCAATACAGTAGGCACTGGCACAAAAACAGAAATATAGATCAGTGGAACAGGATAGAAAGCTCAGATATAAACCCATGGACATATGGTCACCTTATCTTTGATAAAGGAGGCAAAAATATACAATGGAGAAAAGACAGCCTCTTTAATTAATGGTGCTGAAAAAACTGGACAGCTACATATAAAAGATTGAAATTAGAACACTCCCTAACACCATACACAAAAATAAACTCAAAAGGGATTAAAGATCTAAATGTAAGGCCAGATACTATAAAACTCAGAGGAAAACATAGGCAGAACACTCTATGACACAAATCACAGCAAGATCTTTTTTGACCCACCTCCTAGAGAAATGGAAATAAAAACAAAAATGAACAAACGGGACCTAATGAAACTTAAAAGCTTTTGCACAGCAACGGAAACCATAAACAAGACAAAAAGACAGCCCTCAGAATGGGAGAAAATATTTGCAAATGAAGCAACCAACAAAGGATTAATCTCCAAAATATACAAGCAGCTCATGCAGCTCAATATTAAAAAAACCCAAACAACCCAATCCAAAAATGGGCAGAAGATCTAAATAGACATTTCTCCAAAGAAGATATACAGATTGCCAACAAACACATGAAAGGATGCTCAATATCACTAATCATTAGAGAAATGCAAATCAAAACTACAATGAGGTATCATCTCACACTGGTCATAATGGCCATCTCAAAAAATCTACAAACAATAAATGCTGGAGAGGGTGTGGAGAAAAGGGAACCCTCTTGTACTGTTGGTGGGAATGTAAATTGATACAGCCACTATGGAGAACAGTATGCATGTTCCTTAAAAATCTAAAAATAGAACTACCATATGATCCAGCAATCCCACTCCTGGGAAAATACCCTGAAAAAACCAGAATTCAAAAAGAGTCATGTACCACAATGTTCACTGCAGCACTATTTACAATAACCAGGACATGGAAGCCACCTAAGTGTCCATCGACAGATGAATGGATAAAGAAGATGTGGCACATATACACAATGGAATATGACTCAGCCATAAATAGAAACGAAATTGAGTTATTTGTAGTGAGGTGGATGGACCTAGAGTCTGTCATACAGAGTGAAGTAAGTCAGAAAGAGAAAAATAAATACCGTATGTTAACACATATATATGGAATCTAATAATAATAATAATGTTTCTAAGAACCTAGGGGCAGGACAGGAATAAAGACGCAGATGTAGAGAATGGACCTGAGGACATGGGGAGAGGGAAGGGTAAGCTGGGATGAAGTGAGACAGTGGCATGGACATATATACACTACCAAATGTAAAATCTACAGCTAGTGGGAAGCAGCCGCGTAGCACAGGGAGATCAGCTAGGTGTTTTATGACCACCTAGAGGGTGGGATAGAGAGGGTGGGAGGGAGATGCAAGGGGGAGGGGATATGGGGATATATATACGTATAGCTGATTTACTTTGTTATACAGCAGCAACTAACACAACAATGTAAATCAATTATACTCCAATAAAGATGTTAAAAAAGAATAATAATACCTATACCTGTCTTGACACCTAAACCCATACCTACACTCACTTCTATTTTCTCATCTGCATACTCTCCTATATCTATACATATATATCATCTATATATCTATCCCTATATCTGTTCCTATTTCTATTACTTTTACTATTTCCATATCTATACCTATGCCTATAACTTTTGAGACTGAAATGGCCTTAATGGTTTGGCTACATTTTTACTTCACCCTCAGAAGTAATGTGGTAGTAACAATTGGCATATATAAGAAAAACATAATCTTTTACCCTCAGGCTGGCCTGAAGATTTGCAATAGGCAATGAATTTTGTTTTTCTTGTATTATTTTTTAGTAAATTTTCTTTTTGTAGTTATTTTTTATCCGACTTGCATACAAAACCAGCAGTAATATTGGAGGTTCTGGTGAGCTGTTGACAATGTCATGAAGAATTAAAGGATCCTTAGAGATCCAGCAAATGGAGCACATATTAAAGATATTGAAGGCTGGGAACAAACTTGTAGTAGGCAATAGTCAGTTTCCTAACATGGGAATTTTTCTCTTCTCTCTGATGTATGTGCCTAATTTCTACCATAGTGATACATATGTACCTTTGGGCAGTGTTAATTTCTTTTAATTTTATTTTTCTTCCTTCTATCTTTTCCTTAGATTTCTTACCTCCCTGTAACATGACTGAAAAGGGAAACATGCGCTATCAGAGGAGTTTAGTGAACTAAGGAATGACGAGCATGCACACCATTTTTAATCAGGTCCCTGGTGAGTAATTTGAAAATAATAAACTTTGCATAAACACAGGTGATTATAATTACAACTAAAGCCAGGAGAGGCCATACTAATACTTTGTACCTCCAAAATCACTATGAGAATTCTCACTGCCAAGCTAGCATTCAGTGATATTTGTTTCCAACCTTTTAAATTTTAGCTATTTTGTCCAGTGTATAGTGATATTTCATCATGGTTTTAATTTGCTTTCTCCAGATGACAAAAGATATTGAATACTTCTTTTTTTAATGTGCTAATGGTCGTTTTTATATTTGTTTTGTTGAAACTTCCCCCCTCTTTCTTATTGAGTTGCTTTTTTCTTTTTAGTACTAAGTCCCAATTTATTCCTCCCCTTTTCTTCAGGTACCATTGAAATTTTCAGATGAAATTATGTTGTTACATTTTAGCCATCCAGAAACTGAATTGATTTTACCTCCCTGAAAACATGCAAGTGATTCTGAGACTCCGGGTCAGTATGGGAATGCAAACTTCCAGCATTATAAATATTTTGCAGCATTAAAAGGATTCACATCTCAGCTCCGTACCCCCACCCCTCTCTCCTTGTTTCAATTAAGATCTTCCTCACTTCTGAGCTATGCCCTTGCTGTGGCCTTCTAAGTGGTCCTGCTACCTTGTTTCTTGCTCCTTCAGTCCATCTTTCTCAACCACATTGGAGTAATTTAGTATAACATAAATCTCAACTAGCAATTTCCTTCTTTTAATCCAGGTCCAGCTCCTTAACAGCAGTATCATCTCAGTGGTACTGAACCAGTTTTATCTCAAACATCTCTTTACTCTTCTCATTTCTAGTCTGTGGGATATCACGCCTGTGAATGCTAGGAGCTGATTGCCAAAGGGATATTCACATGGCTGTCTCCAAGATGCTCAGTGAGAGAACCGTGGCCTAGTGGTTAACCCCAGCCTACTATCTATGATCACTTAATTCCTCCCATGTACTCCTCAGTCCCCAAAAAACTCCTAGTCATCACTGATTTACCTTTAATATTTGAGTTCAGAATTCAGAAAACTTTACTACATTTTTAACTTTATAATATGTAATTACCAAAAAGAATTTATTGAGTGTCTCTTTTGTGTGAGGCATAAGGGTTAGGAAATAAAATTTAGGGAGGATTAAGATTATAGCAACTCAGTGAAGGGTATCATCTATAATGCAGATACAAGAATGTGTACAGTATGTTTAAGGAAAATATTGAATAGGATTTGGAGCATGCCTAGATTTTTCCCACTCTGAAACTGGACCATTTGACACTCCTGTATCCATGCTCTGGCTCTGATTTTTAGCTCTATCCAAATTCCCTTCTCTTTTTTTTTTTTTTTTTTTTTTTTTTTTTTTGCGGTACGTGGGCCTCTCACTGTTCTGGCCTCTCCCGTTGCAGAGCACAGGCTCCGGATGCGCAGGCTCAGCGGCCATGGCTCACGGGCCCAGCTGCTCCGCGGCATGTGGGATCTCCCCGGACCGGGGCACGAACCCGTGTCCCCTGCATCGGCAGGCGGACTCTCAACCACTGCGCCACCAGGGAAGCCCCGCCTTCTCTTTTAGAGCAACTTCTACCAAAACAATCAAATCTCCTTATGACACTTTCCCTGAATTCTTCCCATGCTAAAAGTTACATAATGTCCCTCCTAGACACTATCAGAATTTATTTTTATATTTCCCTTTTGTCATTGTTTCCTTTCTACCATGATTTATATACTATTCTGTGCTTTCACAGACTCTCCCACCTGATCTGGACTCCACATACTTTTATAGCACAGGAACTCAATAAATGTTACAATTTGGTTGAACATGAGCTATCTGGACTCTGGTATGAAGTAAGGAATAAAATTCATCTTTTCATAATAGAAGTATTATATACAGTATGGCTCCTTAGGATGATTAATAGGTTAATCATTTTGATAGAAAACTCATTTGTAATTCTGTGATATACAGACACATAAGCAGAGAAATATTCCATTCATTCATATATATTTTCATTCAATAAATATTCATAAAGAGACTACTATATATCCGCCACTTTTAGGTCCTGGGCTAAAGTGATACTAAGGATTGCATTGTGTCCTCTCACAACTTATATGTTGAAAACTTAACCCCCAACATGACTATATTTGGAGTAAGGAAATAATTAAGGTTAAATGGAATCATAAGGGTAGGACCCTAATCCAATAAGATTAACATCCTTATAAGAGGAGACACCAGAGACTCTGTCTCTTTACCTTGTGGGGACACAGGGAGAAGGCAGCTATCTGCAAGCCAGGAAGAGAGCTCTCACCAGGAACTGAATCAACTGGCACCCTGAGCTTGGATTTTCCAGCCTCCAGAACTTTGAGAAAATAAACTACTGTTGTTTAAGCCACACAGTCTCTGGTATTTTATTACAGCAGCCTGAGCAAACTAATACAAGTGGTAAGCAAAACAAAGTCCTATCCACATTCTAGTGGGAGAAACTAGTGTGAATGTTATTAAAATAAACTATGCATGAGTGCTAAATCCTCAACTTAAGTCCTTATTAAAAGCAAATAAAAGAGTGAGTCAACTGGAAGAAATATTAAAAGTTTATAGACTTCTTAGAACAGAAATATAAGTAAAAGTAGTTAACTACCTTCTACAAGGAAAGGGTAGAAAGAAGAGAAAAATATCAGAGCACTTCTTGAAAGAGGTATGAAAGAAAAGACAACTGTAATGATTGAAGAGGTCTAGGTACCATTGCCTGCTGTGAGAAAATGAAATTGGGAGACAGAACTAAATCAATTTTTGGTTGAGTGTTAAGTCAGAGACAAACACAAAGGGACCCATAAGAGGCCTGTGATTAAGCCACATGAGTGGCCTGCCTTGCAGTCCTGAGCTCCCTAGGAAGAGCTTCCCCAAAGGGTAAAGGGAAGGAAGAAACCTGGGAAGTCTGCCCTAGGATCAATGTAATGGTCTAGGTAAGGCAATCAATCTGTTCAATCCCTGTTTATGGAAGAACAGTTGCTTTACTGCAAGGCAAGTTAAAGGCCTAAATTCTCATCATTTAAGAATAGTAGAAGAGATAGTAGAGAAACAGATTTTCAGACAGTAGCACATGTTGATAGGATTTTAGAAGATCTCTCAGAGACTAGCAGCAACTTTGTGCAATCTGAAAAGCTAGGCCTACTATTATCCTGGACCCTCCTCCTATATTCAGGATGTGTTCAAAGAGAGGTTCATTTTATAATTATTTCAAAATAAAGAATTGTTAGAGACAATGTAGTAGATGCTGTTTGGATGTTCAGTGGAATGGAGAGTTCAGAGGGTAGGTGGTTAAACAAAGAACACATGAGAAATTTAACCTTAACTCTAGTAATTGCTAACCTACGGATCCGTGCAAACATGCTGTTATCATAATAGCAGGAATAGCTAACATTTGTTGCATTTTTACTGTGTGTCAGATACTATGTTCTACATAAATGACCTCAACTAATTCATTCCTTTGGAGTTTTCATGTGACATTTGGCTTTTCAACCTTTGCTGAAAAATAACCTAGAATGTTTAATAAATAAATTGTGAATGACTCTATTTCAACCAGTAGGAAATTCACTCATGGCAAGACTCAGACTTTGTTATTGGCTCTCTATTCTTCAACAGGTCTACCATTTACTTAAATAAAAGCAAAATTAGCACAACCATCAGATTTTTAATTGGTATAGATCTTGGTGGAAGAGGTAACGCAGTAATCAAAGATTGGTCTCTAAGATGATCTACCTAGCTCATAACGATGAGTTTAAATCAATAGGTACAAAATCAAATACATTTTTATTATAATTTGTTTCATCATTCTTCTTACTTGGAGGGTAAATGCGTATTTCATGAATTTTATCACTTTCCACACACAAAAAGATGTTAATTTAGCAGTTTTAACTGAAGCACCAAGAGACCACAGGTATAATATTTATGAAACTCTAAACTGGAGTGTCAGACTAAGATTAATATTTTGAAGAAAAAAAATCTGGTTACATAATTCTTAATCCATTACCTAGATCCAGGCTCTTAAAGAATCATGTCATTGGTGATTAAGAGAGATTTGAAAGATATATTTTGGAGATAGCTATTGGTGAACTGTGAGTCAAGTAATTCCCAAGTGTAAAGGATAATGGATGCCTGACCCTTATCTCAAGATTAGTGAGATCGGCTTCAACAGAATTGTGTGGAGAGCTTGATATGTGTTTCCTGAAGTTGGGGTGATAAAGTGGACACTTTGACTCCTGCAGTTAAAAGGGGAGACGTCGGATGGTTAGCTCTTCCAAATGTGGGAGCAAATAAGAGATAATTGAATTGGGATCAGCTTATATTTCCTGGTTTGGACAAAAGACATATTTCCCAGAAACCAGGTATAGGCCACATGAGTAAGAGAGGTGGTTTTAGGTTTTCTTGGATCATGGACTGGAAACCTCAACAAAGAGAAACCACGGATATCAGTAGATTCTTTGGGGCTGCTAAATAAGTAAGCAGCAAGACAGAGGAGAGTGCAAATCTGCATCGAGGGAAAGAAATGTGACAGATGACCAGGGACTTGGTCTCTGAAAAGATCATATGTGATAAGTTGCTGCAATAATGGCTGACAATTTGTCACAAGTCCCTGTAACCACACCCTTGGGTTGTCCCTTCTCATGCCGACTCTGTGCTTGGTCACATGATTTTTTATTTTGCCAATAGAATAAAAGCAAAAATGGCGGAAATTTGAAAAGTGCTTGTGCATCAGGGATAGTCTTCCTTTTTCCTGTTCTTTGCACCTTGTCGTGTGAAGAGGGCATATTATCCTCTTTAAAGAGGCGACATTAAACACAGCTAAGTCTGCTGTCCCAGGCGACAGTAAACCTACCTCCAAACATATAAGTAAGGCCTTCTGAAACCATCCAGTCCCAGTTTAGCCATGATTTGACATATGAGCCAACGCAAGCAAGAGAAGAAAGGCCTGGCCCAGTCAGCAGAAGTACACAGCTGACCCGTGGACTAATGAAAAATAATAAAGAGCTGTGTTTTAAGTCACCAAGTGTTGGGATAATTTGCTCACAGAAAAAGTTAACTGATATACCAAAAAAGTCCCCTCTGAAGTAAAGGAAGCTTTAAATATTAGCCAGGTCTAAAAAGCTTAGTGTTATATCTAATGGCAGTAGCAGTCAGGCAAGAATTTTGCTGTGCCTCCTTATCTCTCTTGACTCTCTTCACTTTCAATTGCAGAGAGGTCAGAAACACTAAAGGTGAACTGAGTGAGAGGTAGAGAGAGAAGGAGACATCCCCCTCCACCAACTGCAAGCCTGTCTGATGGAGGGGAAAAAAATTAGCTTTAAAAAAATCAAATGGTTAGAATTTTGAGTATTATATAAGAGTGAACAAAATAACCTGCTGCTATGTTTGGCAGCTCATAGTGATCATGGGCTGCTGCTGCTGCTGATACTAGGTATTATTTGAAAAGGTATGGAACGGCCTGAATTTTCATCCAGTAGCAAAAAAAAGAACTTCTTCAATACACTTCAAGGAATGTAATGTTGCTGTAAGATTCCTGACATCCTGACATCCTGATTATTTACACATCAATTAGAAATCCAGCAACTGCTTAGTAGTTTCATTACATATATGTCAATATGTAATAAAATATATATACATATGTATATACATATATAATATATATATACACACACACATATATATAGTTGAGGTTTAGTTCTAAAACTCTAAATGCCAATATTAAGGATTCTTGGGAAATGAATGGGCTTTTAAAATTAATTAATTTATTTTTGGCTGCCTTGGGTCTTTGTTGCTGAGCACAGGTCTAGTTGTGGCGAGCTGGGGCTACTCTTCTTTGCGGGCTTCTCATTGTGGCGGCTTGTCTTGTTGAGGAGCATGGGCTCTAGGTGTGTGGGCTTCAGTAGTTGTGGCACGTGGGCTCAGTAGTTGTCACTCGTGGGCTCTAGAGCACAGGCTCAATAGTTGTGGCTCGTGAGCTCTACAGCACAGGCTCAGTAGTTGTGGGCAGGGGTTTAGTTGCTCCATGGTGTGTGGGATCTTCCTGGCCCAGGGCTCGAACCTGTGTCCCCTGCATTGGTAGGCGGATTCTTAACCACTGCGCCACCAGGGAAGTCCCGGAATGTATGGTTTTGAAGATAGTTTGAGCTATAGGTTCTTTAGTGTTCTGTTTTGAAATGTACCCTACCTGCCATGGAATCAGTGGATCTCAGGAAGCTTTCTTCCTTTGAAGATTCACTTTCATCTTTGTCTTATCTGACAACATTGACAAATCAACTATCCTTAATGGCACTATGCTTCATGGATTCTGGAAATAGATGAAATTTAGGAAAACTAATCCCTTTCCAAATTCACATGGTATAGTTATAAAATGGATGGAGTCTTACCATATTTTCTATGTGAAATTTAGACACAATTAGCAAAGTAAATAATAAGGTATTTCATATTTTATATGCTACACTATGAATTCTACATCAGGATATACTTCATTTTTGCCCTGCTATTCCCTACCAAAGGAAAAAAATGAGCACAAATTTTTTTTCACCTGTATTTGTTTATTAACAATTGAAAAAATAATAATCACAGAGCTGAGCTTCATTTCCTGTGTATGTAGCACACCTAGTATTCAGATTTAGGTGGAAGTTTTCTTTATTTGAAGGAACTACAAGGCTCATCTTTTCCCTACATTTTGCAACCTGTTGGAATTATCTGAAATCTAAAAATATGTAGCTCTCTAAAAAATAAAATCACTTTGTCTTCACCTGCGATGAGGTTAGATGTTGCCATTTTTACTGTTAAAAGCAAAACCATAAGTCAGATGTGCTTTGAATCAATTCTTGATTCACAATGGAAGTTGCTCACAGCTAAAATGAAATATATGCTGCATTCGCTACTGTTTGTTCTTTCACATTTCTAAATACAAAGACAAAAAGGACAGAAAACACTTTGTATTTGATATAACCTTGAGAATCAATCCTAACAGTTAAATGTCAAATTGTTGAGTCACTTGCTCTTATTATCTTCCAACTATTCCACATGCTTTTAATTAATTCAATGTTGTAAAGATAAATGCCTTGGGTTACATATAACACAGAACATAGCACAACATAATACAATTTCATACATGATCCTCTGTAATTGCTTATCACACATGGCTGTGCATGAGAGATAGAAACAATAATGGAATAACTGAAAAATATTTAGGCCAAACCTTATTACTGAAATGATATTGTGAAAGATCCTGAGATACTTTTTGATCCACTTTGTCCAGATGTAAGCAATGAGAATGACTGAATTTCTCAGATCTTCCTGGTTTTACATTGGACATAGTAGGGAATAACTGACAAAGGGGATCACCTTCCCAATAGTTAAAATGAACGGTGGGAATTTTAAGAAGTCAAACAACTGATTCAAAGTTAAAGTTGGTATATAAGGAGTAAGAGATCATTAAAATGCCTGTAGACCTATCACTGTATGATAAAAGTAAAGTATCAAACTTGACCCTGCTATCAGTATAAGGCACAACAAAACCTTAGGCATGAAAAGGATGTCAATCCTTCTAAATGCAAACAAGTACACAGGTAGCTTAACATCATTTAGCTAGAACCCAATTTTAATGGAAAAGGGTGGTAAAAACATTCATTTAGGTTGAATGTGAAATTTTAAGTTATTTACTTATCAATTATAAATGTTCTCCAAAAACACAATTCCAGAAAAAGCCTGTAATGCTTTATTGATTTTTCACTATTATTGTTCTCATTGCATTATCAGCTTTTAAGGATTCTCTATTTTGCAGATATAATTTGAAACATTTTAGTAATAATCTAATTAACTCTTCTATATTGACAAATTATGAGAGTTTGGTCAGAGAAATTAAGAGACACACACAAAACTGATTCTATGATGAGTTCATAACAGTGTTACTACAGAACGAAGGACTTTGTCCTTATCCTAGGACTTTCAAATGTTTCCTAATGGTAAAAAGGTTGGAGGGCATGCATCCAAGGAGTATAGGGGTATGATTGGAATAATATTATCATTAATATGAACTGTCTTTTAAATTACTATTTATAATAATACAAATTTTTAGTTTTATATTGTAATCTGTACTGTGCTTTAAATAAAATTTGTATTATATATTCCCCTGAAAAAAACACACACACACACAAAATTTCTTATCTGTTTCACTGATTAGGTGGGTGTTGCAAGCAAGCTATCAAGATAAGAACACTGCGTTAAATTGACAAGAGTTGATATCGAATTTCTTTTTTATTTTTTCCAACTTTACTGAGATATGATTGATATGTAATATTGTATAAGTTTAAGGTGTACAATGTGATGATTTGATGCACATATATATTGTTAAGTGATTACCACAATATGTTAAATAACACATTTATCAATTCACATAGTTGCCTTCTTTCTGTGTGTGGTGAGAACACTTAAGATCTACTCTCTTAGTAACTTTCAAGTATAAAATGTAACACAGTTAACTACAGTCACCATGCAATACATTAAATCCCCAGAATTTATGTATCTTATAACTGAAAGTTTATATGCTTTGACCACCTTCTCTCATTTGTGCTTGGCAACCACAATTCTACACTATGATTCTATGAATTTGTTTTAGATTCCACATATGAGATCTTACACCTTTTGTCATTCTTTGTCTGACTTACTTCACTTAGTATGATGCCTCAAGTTTCATTCATGTCATGAAAAATGGCAAGATTACTTTTTTTTATGACTGAATAATACTTCATTGTGTGTGTGTGTGTGTGTGTGTGTGTGTGTGTGTGTGTGTGTATTTCTTCAGCCATTCATTCAGCCATGAACAATTAGGTTGTTTCCATATTTTGGCTATTATAAATAATGCTGCAATACACATTGAAATGCAGGTATCTCTTTGATATCCTATTTTTATTTCTTATGGATGTATACCCAGAAGTGGGAATCCTGGGTTATATGGTAGTTCTATCTTTAATTTTTGAGGAACTTCCATTCTCTTATCCATAGTAGCTGTACCAATTTACATTCCCAACAACAGTGCACAAGGGTTCCTTTGGAAAAATGTCTGTTAAGGTCATTTATCCATTTTTAATTGTTTCTTTTTTTTTTTTTTTGCTATTGAGTTATATAAGTTCCTTATACCATTTTTACGTGAGTTCCTTATACCATTTGTATATTAAACTCTTCTCAGATGTGTGGTTTGCAGATATCTTCTCCAATTACATAGATTGTCTTTTCATTTTGTTGAACATTCTTTTGCTGTGCAGAAACTTTTTGGTTTGATGCAATCCCATTTGTTTATTTTTGCTTTTGCTGCTTATGCTTTTGGTGCCATCTATAAAAAATAATTTCCATGACCAATATCAAGGAATTTACCCTCTACGTTTTCTTTTAGGAGTTTTATGGTTTCAGGTCTTACATTTAAGTCTTTAAACAATTTCAAGTTAATTTTCGTGAGTGGTATAGGATAGGGGTCCAATTTCATTCCCTTGCATGTGAATATCCAGTTGTCTCAACATGATATTTTGAAGAGACTGTCTTGTCTCTACTGAGTGTTCTTGGCTCCCATGTCAAATATATGTTGACTGTATATGCATGAGTTTACTGCTGGGATCTCAATTCTGTTCCATTAGTCTATGTGTCTTTTTAAATGCCAGTTACATAGTGTTTTGATTACAAAAGATTTGTAGTATAGTTTAAAATCAGGAAGTGTGATACACCAGCTCTGTTCTTTCTCAAGATTGCTTTGGCTCTTGAGTCTTTTGTGGTTCCATAAAAACTGTAGGATGTTTTTTCCATTTCTATAAAAAATGCCACTGAAATTTTGATAGAGATTGCATTGAATCCATAGATGCTTTTGAGCAATATTGACATTTTAACAAGATTAATTCTTCTGATCAAGAACATTAGATAGTGTTCCACTTATATGGGTCTTCAATTTCTTTCATCAATATTTTGCAGTTTTCAGGATATAGATCTTTCATCACCTCAAATAGCTTAAATTTATTCCTAAGTATTTTACTGTTTTGATACTATTTTAAATGAGATTTAAATGACATTGTTTCCTTTATTTCTTTTTCTTACAGTTTGTTGTTAGCGTATAGACACACAACTGATTTTTGTTGTGATTTTGTTGACTTTGCATCCTGAAACTTTATTGAATTTATTAGTTCTAGGAGTTTTTTTGGTATTCAGGGTTTTCTACATATAAGATCATGTTATTAGCAAACAGAGACAATTTTACTCCTTATTTTCTAATCTGGATGACTTTTATTCCTTTTTCTTGCCTTATTGTTCTGGATAAGATTTCAGTACTATGTTGAATAGGATTGATGAGAGTGAGTACCCTTGTTTTGTTACTGATCTTAGAGGAAAAGCTTTCAGTCTTTCACTACAGAGTATGATGTTAGCCATGTGATGTTACACATCATTGATTGTGATGTTGAATTGTCACATACGACTTTATTATGCTGAGGTGTGTTCTTTCTATACCCAATTTGTTGAGAGCTTTCATCATGAGAGGATATTGAATTTTATCAAATTCTTTTCCTGGGGACTTTCCTGGCGGTCCAGAGGTTAAGACTTCATGCTTCCACTCCAGGGGGTGCGGGCTTGATCCCTGGTCAGGGAACTAAGATCCCACATGCTGCACTGTGTGGCAAAAAAAAATTCTTTTTGTGCATTGAGATGATCATGTTTTGTATCTTTCATTCTATAATGGGATGTATCACATTGATTTGTATATGTTAAAGCATGCTTGCATCCCAGAGATGAATCCCACTGGATCATAGTATATAATGTGCCCTTGAATTCCGTTTGCTAACATTTCACTAAGAATTTTGAATTCATCCTTATTCATCAGGGATACTGGCCTTTAGTTTTCTTTTCTTGTCACGTCTTTTCCCTGCATACCATAAGTTTTAGTATGCTGCATTTCTATTTTTATCTCAAGGTTTTTTTTTTAATTTACCTTTGATTTCCTCTTTGTTCCAGTGGTTTTTAAAGAGCATGCTGCTTAATTTCCACTTCTTCTGTGTGTGAATTGACCAGCTTTTCTTCTGTTATAGCTCTAGCTCCATATCATTGTGGTCAGAAAAGATACTTAATATCATTTCCATTCTACTGAATTTGTTGAAATTTATTTTGTGGCCTTACAAATCATCCTAGAAAATGTTCCATATGTGCTTAAGAAACATGTGTATTCTACTGCTGTTGGATGGAATGTCTTATATATGTCTATTAAGTTCATTTGGTCTATACTGTTGTTCAAATCTACTGACTCTTTAGTGATTTTCTGTCTGTATGAACTATCCATTGTTGAAAGTGGAAGCCTCAACTATTATTGTATTGTTATGTATGTCTCCTTTTAGTTCTATTATATTTGTTTTATATATTTAGGTGTTTTGATGTTGGGTTCATATTTACAATTGTTATATCTTCTTGATGAATTGACTCCTTTTATCATTACATAATAATATTCTCTGTCTCTTGTGACCATTTTAAAAAATCTATTTCTATAACGTAAGTATAGTCTTCTCTGCTTACTTTTGGTTACCATTTGTTTGAAGTATCTTTTTCCATCCTTTTACTCTCAGCCTATATACATCCTTAAAGCTAAAGTGAGTCTCTTGTAGGCAGCATACCACTGAATCTTGATTTTTTAAAATCCGTTCAGGTTTTCAATGTTGTTTATTAGATAATTTAATCTCTACTTTTAAAGTGATAATGATAGACAAGGACTTACTATTGCCATTTTGCTCATTGTTTTCTATTTCAAATAATCTGCCTTTGAATTAATTTATTCTTCTGCTTGGCTGAGCCTATTGTTAAAGTTCTTTATTAAATTCTTCAATTTAGTCATTGTATTCTTCAGCTCTAGGAATTCTGTTTGGATTTTTGGATGAGTTCTACTTTTTTGTTGAACTTATTTTCTTCTTGTGTTATCTTCCCAATTTTGTTTAGTTGTCTCTATGTGTGTTCTTATAGTTCACTGAACTTTAAAAGTATTATTCTGAAATCTTTGTCAGACAGTACATAAATGTCCATTTCTTTAGGGTCAGTTATTGGAGCGTTATTAGTTTCTTTGGTGGTTTCACGTTTACTTGATTTTTGGTGATCCTTGTACCCCTGTGTTGGTATCTGCACATTTAAGTAAGTAGTCTCTTCCTCCAGACTTTACAACCCTGAATTTCAAGTTTAGATTTAGAATAATCCATCTCATCTTGTTCACATCATTTCTAATTGAAACATAAATACACATAAAATATAGAGCAACAATTTTCCACTGCTTTATATATTATATCAGTATAACTGTTAAGTGAAAACGCCCTAATTGCTGCCACCACACATGTCACAGTTAAGTTATACAGTTTTGGAAATTCAGTAAATATATTTGATGACAAAATAAATGATTTGCAGCCTATGGATGCTCAAAACGGTCACCAGTGAACTTGTCAATGCCTTTTACTGCTTCAGTGAAATATATGAAAACAGACGTTTAAAAGAGAGAATTGTGCTCTTTTCACCTTACTATAATTTAAACTGTGGATAAACTCAGTTTCAAAAAACTAACTGACCTGGCAACAGATTCTTTTTATTATTTATTTCCAAGGTATATTCTTTCATATCCAATACCACCACCTATTTTCAAAGCCTTATTTTTCTTGTATCATTGACTCTTGCAATTGTCACTTTACCCATCTTTCACCATCACTGCCAACTCTTCTTATGTACTGTTATATGAATATTCTCAACATGTCATTCCTACATCTGCAAAGTGAAATCCAAACTCTTGAGTGACATTCAGAAGCTGCTCCAATGTAATTTGTTGTCCCAATCTTTCCTCATAGTATCCCTACCAATATATACTCTAATGCTCCAATCACCAACTTCCTGAAGAAAAAAATGAGTTTTCTGCCATTTTATGATCTCCTACAGCAATTCTCATTTCATTCACCCTCCAAACATTATAAAGATCTAGCTGTCTGCCATATCTCAAGTGAATTCCCACTTATTCAACAAAGCTTTCCCTAGTTATTCAGTGTATGCAATTCTTTCCCTCTGAAAAGCTCTTATATATTCAATGCCAGGCTCAGTCTTAGTCATTGTGGCCCCTTCTTTCATGGAAATTTTTGGCTGAGTGAGGGAAAAGGCACAAGGGAAGATATAATAAGAATATAATACAGTAGGCTACGGTAGCAGTCCAGGTTGGTGTGATAGCATAAACAGGGGCTGTTGACCTAGTTATGTAAAAGAAAGGACATCCTGGAGACCTGTTCTGAGTCTTGAAAGACTGGGAGTTGGTGAAGTGAGGATAAGAAAGGTATTCAAGCTGAGGAAGCCTGTTTCCCAGTCTTGGAAACAGGTCCATGTACTATGTGTATTGTTTATTAGGCACTAAGTATATATACTTTTCATTCATTCAAGAAATAGGTGTTGAGTACATATAAATAGGAAACTTTTAGCTGCAAAGAACAAAAAATTTCTCTTCATGGATTTCAAGATTGTTTATATCAAATAAGATTTTTTAAAGTAATATAGCTTTAAAATGGACTAACTTGGTTAATTTAACAATGCTAACCAGTACAGGATTCATTCCATCTTTCTGTCCTGCCATCTCTGCTTTACCCGCCTCATGAACTCAAGAAGGAAGCAGAAGAGGTACTGTTTCTTTTCATGTATCAAATTTTAAGAGCAAGAGTTTTTTTTCCTTTAAGTCCTCAAATAGATTTTCAAGTCTCAGTGGGGAGAATGTGTCACATGTCAAACCCTAGCCAGTCACCTGAAAGGGGAGTTGGATCATAATGATTGACTTAGATCAACTAAGAATTATCCTAGGAGCTGAAGTGAGGAATGCAATTACTTCAGTAATGTGTGGGTGCAGTGCACACCTGAACCAAACTGGACTCTGCTAGTAAGGAAATGTGGGAAATGGGTGCCACCTTTGGTATCTGCAACAACCACCTATTTGCCAGGCACTGTGCTAGATGCTAGGAAGGTAATGTTGAATAAAATACATTATTTCTGGCCTTAAGGGGCTTAGAAAATGTTGAGTAAAGTATTTTAAAAGCACACAAAGTAATGACAAACAACAATAAATTTTTTAAGAAAAATGTACAGGGAGATATGTGCCAAGTAAGGTTTCTATGAGAAAATGCAGTTACTATAATTTGAAGTCTAAGTCAGAGAAAGGAATTAAAAGGAAGACAATCTAAGGGAAAGTATTTTCCTGGCAAAGGAAACAGCATGTGCATAGGCTATGAGGCTAGTTTTAGTACAGCGCCTTTGAGGAATGGAAAGAATTTCAGTGTGAATTCAAAAGATGTGATTGAAAGAGCTCATCAATAAGATTTCCTGCTTCTCTTCTAAAAGCCTTTCATTTGTGGTCTCACCCTGATTTTACCTGTGCTATATCCAAGCATCAAGGTAATAAGGAAATGGAAGTGTGAATTGAAGAAACTCTGCTGACAGCATATCAGATTCTTAACCATAATAGTTATTATACCTTGTGCTATGTGTCAGCCTTTCACTGATAATTAATTACTCACCTATAGATGAGTCTTTGCAGTGATGCTTCTTGGAACATAAAATATCGTAACACATCTGTTATTCTCAAGAATGTAGAGTAGGGCTTCAAAGTCCAGAATTTAAATAAGTCACACCTCTCTAATTGTTGTTTGGTATGATCAAGCAGTAGGAGCATTTCCTGATTTGCTGGTGCCAATGTCATTGGGGGGAGGGGGTTGGACAGTAGGATTGTTGTTTTCCACTGTAGATGTTGACCAGATGTCAGCAAAAACAGGAGTATTACTGTGCTTTCAGTTAAAAATAAAGATAAAATGTTGTTAAAACTTAATGACAAAACATTTAGAACATATTACAAAGGTTACATTTTAAGAAAAAAATGTTTGCAAAGAGAAGAAAATGTCTAATTTTAAAAGAAGGTAAAACTGACTGTCTGTAAAAATAACACAAACAAAAACCATCTTACTTTTAAACTTAATGGGTCTGAGGTTGCACTGATATAGTCTGATCCCTGATCTTTAAATCTAATATTCCTGGCAGAAACAAATTGTGTAAAGATTATTTATAAAATAACAATTTTCTCAAATTATTTTGTCTTCTATTTGTTTAAATTTTCTCAGCTCATGCTGAGAAAGAATTTGAGTTCAAATGATGATACAAACTTTGTGCATCAGGGTACAAAATTTCAAGTAATTTAAAATTAAATGGAAAGAAAAGAATGAGATCCTACTTAGCATTGTTAGAGGCTTACAGTAAAAGACCCAACAAAGGAAGAAGAAAAGTAGAGAGATAAAGAAAGGATTAAACAAAAAAATCCACGGATGAAGCCACGTAGTGTCACGTTTACTTCTGAAACGAGAGCTGACACATCAATATCAGCTAGAAAAGGTGAAGGTAATTTCAGTGTCTCTAAATATACAGAAGTATCCCTTGAACAAAACCAGGAGATCTATATCAATAGTGTAGTTGCAACACTTTGTATGCATTGTGAGAGTTTAAAAAAAGTAAGTTGGTTTAAACAAGGCCTGCCAGCTATTCACAGTCTCTGTTACATGAGTGTTTCTTTGAAGAATAAAAGAGGCACTTGGAAGTGCCAACATGCTTTTTATCCTCTGCTCTCAAAAACAACAGTAATGCATAGTAGCTGGCTGAAGGGAAAAAAGAATGAGGATGAAACTTTACTATCATTCAGAGGATACAGTCAAAATTTAGTGAGCTCTGCTGTCTAGCCTTAGATTTTTATCTCTAACTTTTCTTCTTTGTTTCATTAATAGTTTCTAAATAGATTATGAAAAACCAATTCTGATTTTGTTTTTCCTCTTATTATTTCATCAGCGGCAGCAACGCTTTTTAAGTTAGCTCTGTGGTTATCCTGATTACTTTCAGCTTTCAGCATGTTGAATGAGCACTTCACACAACTCAAATTCCTAAGGTGCAGGGCTACAAGATACACTGCATTTACACTAATATGTGTATCAGTCAGGGTACAAAGAAAAGCAAAATCAAGATGAGTAATATAGAGTAAGTGATTTATTACAAGGGTTAGAGTTTAAGCAACTATGGGACTTGGTGGATCAGTTTCTGTGGGTTAAGGTCTCTACATATAGTGTTGAACATGAGCCACTATAACTTAGCCAGAAAATAATAAAAAAGACAAGCTAGATATGGAAAAGAATAAGGGCAAAATGGAACCCAAAAGGATGAAATACAACTCACACCTGTCTTGCACTACCTCCAACTTTGATACACTGAGATCATCAGGCAAATGCAAATCAAAACCACAATGAGATATCACCTCACACTTGCCAGAATGATTATTATCAAAAAAACAACAAATAAGTGCTGGTGAAGATGTTGAGAAAAGGAAACCCTCATGTACTGTTGCTGGGAATGTAAATTGGTGCAGTCACTATGAAAAACAGTATGGATATTCTTTGAAAAATTGAAAGTAGAACTACCAGATGATCCAGCAATTCCACTCCTGGGTATTTATCCAAAGAAAACAAAAACACTAATTCAAAAGATATAGGCATCCGTGTGTTCATTGTAGCATTATTTACAATAGCCAAGATATGGAAGCAACCTAAGTGTCCATCCACAGATGAATAGATAAAGAAAATGTGGTATATATATATAAAATGGAATATTACTTAGTCATAAAAAAGAATGATATTTTGCTACTTGCAAAAGCATGGATAAACCTAGAGGGTATTATGCTAAGTGAAATAAGGCAGACAGAGAAAGACATATAATACATGATTTCACTTATATGTGGAATCTAAAAAACAAAACAAATGAACAAACAACAAAAACAGAAACAGTTACAAATACAGAGAACAAAAAGGTGGTTGCTAGAGGGGAGGAGGATTGGGACGGGAAAGAAAGAGGTGAAGGTGACTAAGAGGCACAAACTTTCAAATGCAAAATAAATGAGTCACAGGTATGAAATGTACAGTGTGGTGAATATAAGTCAATAACTATGTACTATCTTTGTATGGTGACATACTGTAACTAGACTTATCACGGCAATCATTTTGAAATGTAAAGGTATACCAAATCACTATGTTGTATAACAGGAACTAGCATAGTGTTGTAGGTCAATTATACTTCAAAAACAAACAAACATACAGAAGAAGAGACTAAACTTGTGGTTCCAAGAGGGAGAGGCGGAATTGGATGAAGGCAGTTAGAAGTTACAAACTTCCAGTTATAAGATAAATAAGTACTAAGGATATAATGTACAACATGATGAATATAATTACCACTGCTGTATGTTATATATGAAATCTGTTAAGAGAGTAAATCCTGAGAGTTCTCATCACAAAAATTTGTCATGCTGTGCACCTTAAACTTATACAGTACTGCATGTCAATTATATCTCAATAAAACTGGAAGGAAAATAAATAAATAAATGCTGCTCCCCTCCACCAGAAAGCTACATGTACTTGGCCTAGGACTCAAGAGAAGCTGAAAGAAGAGATTTGGCAGGAGCTGAAGGTCTAGGTGCTGCCTTACACCAACAAGATAAGCTATCGAATCAGTGTCAACGTGCCAGAGTTATTGTGGCACCCTACAAAGGCCTTCAGAGTGTAAAAGAACACAGCTGCTATTTCTCTTTGCTTTCCCCAAAGCATCTGAATGCTTCTTATGACAATGCGAACACAGCCACACAGTGAGGAAATCTGGGGAAATGCAGTACTAGCTTAGCTAAATCGATAAAAGCACTAAAGTCCACTTCCTGGCAAATATGCATCCTCAAACTTCTAAATAAAGAGAACAAACCATGATTTTGCCTAACATGCTGAAAGTACTCCTTGTGCAACAGAAAATATGCTAAGCACAGCCCCAAAAGAGGCAGTTTATTTCCAAAAGAAAGTTCTTCTAGATGAACGATACCCTTAGGTATCTTATAACTTAAACACTGAGATTATAAGATAAACTACTATTAATTCAGTTTATGTTAGATGGTAGGGGAATGACAGAGGGGGAGAAATAACTGATTCATTTATGCACAGATACAATATCACAATAAGGAAGAAATACTCATAATTATTGCAGTGCCTGATTCTGCGACTGGTCATGGCCAAAGTTCTTCCACAAGCCATTCCATAGTCCCTTGGCTAGTCACGGTTTCTTGCATGGTGGGTTGTCCAACACCTTCATTCCTGAAGAATTTGAGCCATTAGAAGTTCTGTAACATTAGATTATGGTAGTTTTCTATTTATTTTAATCAGAAAACATGGGAATTCTAAGAGGTATCCCAGGAGATTTCCTGAATTATAGACATGTCCTTTCTCACTCTTCCTGTATAGTAACAACTGAATACCCTTTGACAGTTAGGACAAATTACCCAGCCCTAACCTTTGCCTGATGATTCACTAACATTAAGACACAAAGCAGCTACTTAAAGTTTCAGCTCTAAGTTTAATGAAACTATTGGTTTATCCCCTGGTGGAACTATTTTCCCTTGGGTACTAGAACATCTAGACCAGCAGAGTTCAAAACTAGGTATGGGAAGCAAACAGTTTCACAGGAGGTAAGAGTAAGAAAGGACACTTATTTCCTGGACTTGTGAATCTTGGCTGTGGTTCAAAAATATCACCATAAATTTATCACTGATTTAAGCCATATGTTCTATCCTGGGCAACATAACCACAGTGTAGCATCATAACTTAGACTTCACTAGGCCAGTTCACTGTATGTCAGGAAAACTGTTTCAAGATGATGGGTAAAATGGTAGGAGAAGTAGGTTCCATGAACATGATCATATTACTGCCCTTCACTTGCTGTAAAATGCTATTTGATAATGAGTTAGGTATCCTGTAAGTCCATGGATTTTGGCAAAAGCATTACAGGCAAAGAAGGCAAATTCAGATCCTGAGTAAGTATTTGCTCCCATGAAAAAACAGTGTCACTCCTTCCAAGATAGAAGTAGTACAATGTAACCAATACCAATCTCCTTAAAGCCTTTGGATAACTTCCTCTACAACATACCCAAAAAGTTCTGGCATTTCAATTTTCTCTGGTGTAGGCCACATTTGGGTCCACATTATCAGTCAACATGAAACTGTCAGAGCCACTCCTTTCTACTTGAGCTAATTGGTTCAGTTGAGAATCTCACATCTATAAAATATTCAGCCTGACCAAACATTATATTCTTCCCAACTGAACCCAACACCCTTAGGACACATTTCCACATATTTTTCCCCATAAATTTTTTTTTGTCATAAATGTCTGTCATAAATTGGGAAAATAATGCAATTATATTGGTGTGGATTATAGTACCAATTTTTCATACTTTGTAATTAATTCTCTGGGACCAACTGGGACTTAAGTCTAGTTATATATCTAGAAGCTATGATCTTCCTGAGGAGGATCAACAATCCCTTAAAAACATACATTACAAGATCTTCAGGCAAAAGAAGACTAACTTCTGAGATAGAAGGAAGGGCTATTCTTACTATGAAATGAGGCTCTGTAGAATTTAAGAGATTAAGGTCCCCAGCTTCATGAAAATCTGCCTGTACATTCCCATTCCAATTTTCAGAAACTAAGTCCTTCCCAATCAACGCCCTACATCTAATATAAGGGATCGTATGAGCAGGATAATTCAATTTGCATTGCAAGCCAGCTATATGCAGGAATAGACTTTAGTTTAGTTTTCAGAAATCACAACCATACAGCTACAAGAAATAAGGGTTTCTTATGGGGCAGTCACAGAGGTTTTCTAATCCCTTGAACTTGAGTTGTGTATTTATAGCCCTAAACTCATGATTTTATTTCTACAAGTTCTCCACTGTATTTATAAGCAACCAACAAACTTACTGCTTATTTTCACTAAAATGTTTCATGGCAGCAACTACTTGTCATGCAGTCTTTCTCCTTTCTCTTTCTAGGTGCTTGAATACAAGGTAGATGTCTACAGGTGGTAATTCTAGGTAACCATGTCACCACTTCATGCCAAGACTACTAGAGCCTACCTTAAAAATGGAAACAATGGAAGATGGAAACTGAAGTAATTTGGAAAATCATGTTTTACTGTTTTTATTCCTACAGTTAAGTGGACAACAGAGGTAGGGACCCTTCTAAAGAGGAGAATAGAATTCCTTATTTGAGATTATTCATCCAGTGGAAAATTGATTTATTTTTCATAAAAATAGAACATTCAGATAGACTACTGATTAATTGAACTCGTTTCATCAGCTACAGAGATCAAACTCTCAGCACTTATTTTTATGCCAAAATAAAATTTTTTTCAAGCTAATTTTTGTGTCAGCCTAGTCTAAATGCCTTAAGAAAAGTAGATCTTGCATCTTTACCAATTAAGAAATAAAGCTGCTATTTGGTCCCAGTTAAACCTAACCAGAAAGAGCCTGATTAGGAATGTTATAGGGCACCTGCTGTTAAGTAAAACTGTGGGTTCCTATTGCCTTGAGTCATACAGTCAGTAAACACTTGCTTTTTTTTCAAATATAGCATTTAGAGAGACCACAGATTTTAAAACTTGGGAATGGTCATAATTTAAAAGGAAAAGGAAAAAAAAAAACAGTAACAAGATTGACACCAGTCAGGAAAGTCTTCAAAACAGAATGATCTTTTGGCAGCATTGTCAGTTTTATTATTCTGAAATAAATGGGGGTCTACTGCTGAGAAGGCAGAGAAATACTTCATTACCCCCCTGAGTCCTGGATGAGTGACTTAGGTACGTGTGCATAAACTGATGGGTGGATTACACTGGATATTGCTCTGTTTACTGTTAAATTTCTAGCAGCATAGTGAAATGCCAGCTAGGCAATCTTTGATGCAGCCAGCAGAATAAGTGAGGATAGTTTGGGACACAGAGAAATTCTACTGCCTGTGGTTATTCTCCACTGGTTCAGAACAGAGGAAATCAGTTAGAAGTCACAGAGGGAAATTGAAGTACTAAATTTTATTTGGTTTCAAAGTTGGGAAAAAAATTAAAGTGTTAGTCACACTGAGAGGAAGAGCATATAGAATTCAGAGTGGTTACACCAAAAAAGACTTGGGAGATTACTGAGGCCGATAAAGATGACGGTCACTAGGCACCCTTAAGTGGATATTTTGTTCAACTTAGTAGAGGTACATAATTTCAAAACTTCTAAGCTTGAAAATAAATTTAACTTTTATTCATATGTAGTCAAATTAAACTGGAAAAAATTCTTTAATATGATACAGCCCAAAGAATGTATACATCAGAAATAACTGAATAAACAGTGGCCTCATGAGAGAAACAATTTCATTTTTTTTTGACAGGTAGACAGACAGTCTAGATGTTAAGGTCACTGACTCTAGGGTCAGACTAATTTGAGTTTGAATCCTAGCTATATACCTCCTACTACCTACATGACCTGGGCAATTACCTTAACTCCCCTACTTCCCATTGGAAATACTGGTGGTTAATGGTTATACTGTCCATTAAGAGTTATTGTAAAGGTTAAATAAGCAAATGCATATAAAGAACTAACTCTGTTCACATTAAATACACTCCTACCCTCGCCTCTGTTTGGACCCAAACCTCAGTATTTAGATATATGGTTGATCCTCCTGCCTTCCATTTGCTACTAAATGAGATGATTTCTTGGTTAAGTATTTTAGTAAATTATAGATTGATGTCATACTGCATCCTAGTAACATTCAGGAATTAATAATTATCAGAGGCACAGTCATCCAATAAGCAGCAAGTCTGCAGAATCAAGCTTTTCAAGAAGTCATCACCCCTTACTGGTATTGAAGTTCCCTCTACTATTATCTCAGAAATCTTCAATATCCTCTCTCCAGAGGACACTCAACGTCTTTCAGTCAGGCAATTTCTGACACTTCAACAAAATCTCTTCAATTTTGGTCTTTCCTTTATGAGAAGTGATTGTTTCAAAGCATCTGCACTGGAGTGTAAAAAAATTTTTTAATTAATTTTTGGAATAAATTTTTGCCTTGCCCACAGTGAATAAGTTTCAGAGAAAGTACCTGTGTAAGAAATATTGCTGAGACTCCCTGGGCATCTGACTATTTACTGGATTAAGTATCTAGGCTTCAATCATTTCAGATATAGATACATAATAGTATCTGAATAGCATTATTCAACCTGGGACTTTAACATAGCAGAAGGTTTTACTGGCAAATACTGAGTCCATATTCAGTAATAAAACAATATCTTGGGTACTATGTATACATATAGTCTACAGAGCTGTACTGTCCAATATGGCAGCCACTAGTCCAATGAGGCTATTGAGTACTTTTGAAATGTGGCTCATCCAATTGAGATGTGCTCTAAGTATAAAATACACTTCAGAATTTGAAGACTCACTCTAAAAAAAAAAAAAAAATGTAAAAAAATTCCAATAATTTCTACCATTTATTACACGTTAAAATAATATTTTTATTATTTTGAGTTAAAATATATTGTTAAAATTAACTTTTACTTTTTCTATGATATGGCTACTATTAAATTTATATTACATATGTGGTTATCATTATATTTCCATTGAACAGTGCTGTTCTAGAGAATAAAATGTGGATTCTGATAGCAATTATAATTTCTCATTCACTTAGGGATTTAAAACAACACTTAAGCATTATAGCTAAGGAAGATAGTTGAATGATACAACAAAGATGTATGATTCCTCCAATTCTGTCTTTCTAACCTGAAAAATCTTTCCTTCAATCTCTCTTACATTTACATTATATTTAAAGTCCAGTTTTGTTTTTCCTGAAAAATTGGTAAGGAAAAAATTTTTTAAACAATTTTGACCTTTACTGACAGGATAAGCTATTTTCTACTTGAAGTAGGGGCTGAAAACTCAATTCCCCCATTCAGGAGTACTATGACATTTCTGTGAAACAACAGTTAAGTTCTTCTCTTTACCAGATGAAACTTAGGAAGTCTTCTATTTACTCTTCCTGCCATCATTGTTACCACCACCACTGGTACTACAATTATTCACAATAACATTTGTCATGTATTAGATACATAAGAACTTACTGTGCTAAGTACCTGAGATCTGTTTGTTATCTTACAATAATATTTTAAGGTATTAAGTCTATTTCACAGGAAAATAAAAACAAATAATTTGCTCAAGGTCACAAAACTAGTAAGTAATAGAGGCAAGATCTGCCATAAAGCCTGTGCCTTTAACAACTATGATTTACTATCCAATATTACTGTAGCAATGAAAGTGCTATCCGAGATACCACTCTAACTTTTGAGACGGAATAATCAAATTATCAATTGTACTTATGTTTCTGTTATGAATGCCTGGTTGCACATCATAAAAAACAATGTTCATTATATTTCTATTGCTCTATGAAAAATCATTCTAATTGTTTAGAATATATTTATGTAACTCTTCTACTTAATTCACTTATTAACCCAGCCAGTATATTTTGAAGGCAGCACTATAGCATTTCGGATACACGATTCATTTCCCAGAGAAGGATGCTTGCTGTTACAGTCCCTCCTCACTAAATTCTAACAGTGCCTCTCCATTCATTGTAATGACTAAAAACTCTCCCATGCATTTTCACATACCCTGGTAGAAGGTGAGGTAGAGGGCAGAGTGTGTCTATGGTTGATTACCATTGAACATCTGATTCAAATATTCACATTTAACTAAACGCTTGTATTCACATCCTTGCCGTTATAGCTTAACATTCCCCTATGAATAGCACTCTACACCTCTCTCCCAACCTACCTCCCTCCCACAGTTATAACCTCAGGTAGCTTTCTCCATTTCCATTTTAAAAGTAGTCTCAATTAGATTCTCCTGGAAATCTCCACTTGTATTTTTAGATGTTTGTTTGCCTTACTTTTGGTTTTGAAATTATTAAAAACTTACAGAAGCTTTGTAAGAACAGAACATTTCTATTAAATATTTTCCTGAACCATTTGTGGGCAATTTGCCACATTTAAGGTGACTGTCTTATAAAACCACAGCACAACTATCAAAATCTGTTAATTATCATTACACGTAAGACAGGTTATTTTCTAAAGATGACTACAACCAGTATCTCTTCCATCTCACATGCTCATCTTACAAAGTGAGATTCACATTCCTCAGGGAATGTATGGTTTTGGCCTGGGGAGGAAGAAGTGGGAAAGTCTTTATTTCCTCTCCTTGAATTTGGGTAGGCTCTGTGACTTCTGAGGCTAATTCATAAGTGGTGATAAATCTGTCTGATTCTCCTAGCACAACCGCTATTGGGACCGAGCCTCCGTGCTGTCAGGAAGTGTAAGCATGGGCATGAAGAGTCCTCAGTGAGTTCCAGGTTCTGAGCCAACAGTCAGAATCAACCACTGGATATGTGAATAAATAAGCCTTCAGATGATTCCTGCTACCAACCAGCAAGTACTTTTATTTTTTTAACATCTTTATTGAAGTATAATTGCTTTACAATGTTGCATTAGTTTCTGCTGTATAACAAAGTCAATCAGCTATATGTATACATATACCCACATATCCCCTCCCTCTTGCGTCTCCCTCCCACGCTCCCTATCCCATCCCTATAGGTGGTCACAAAGCACCAAGTTGATCTCCCCGTGTGATGCAGCTGCTTCCCACTAGCTATCTATTTTATATTTGGTAGTGTATATATGTCAGTGCTACTCTCTCACTTCGTCCCAGCTTACCCTTCCCCACCCCCCCACCGTGTTCTCAAGTCCATTCTCTACGTCTGCGTCTTTATTCCTGTCCTGCCCCTAGGTTCATCAGAACCCTTTTTTTTTTTTTTTTGGATTCCATACATATGTGTTAGCATACGGTATTTGTTTTTCTCTTTCTGACTTACTTCACAGTAGTCAGCAAGTATTTTTACCTGAAACCCCTGATATCACAAAGCAAAAAGATATCATCTCCAAAGAACTCTTCCCAAATTCCTAACCCTCAGAATCCACGAGCGTGATAAAAACATTATCGTTTCATGCCACTAAGTTAAGAATGATTTCATATGCAAAAACAGATAACTAGAATAATACATTACAATCATCTAATCCTCAAACCCCCCTCAAGTTTTGCCAAATATTCTCCTGAAATAATCCTTTCTAATAAAGGATTCAGTTCAGAAATAGTGTTATATTCACTTATTAACCTCTTCACTATGAAACTGTTCTTCAGTCTTGTTTTTCATGATCTCAATATTTTTGAGGATTACAGCCCATTATTTTACGGAATGCCCTTAGACTTAGGTTTGTCTGAGATGTCCTTTTGATTATATTCAGATTATGCATCTGTGGCAGGAATATTATAGGAATAATGTGTTTTTCTCCATCATTCCTATCAGCTAGCACACAAATTCAACTTGCTTTATTCCTGGTAATATTCACTTTGATACTCAGTTAAGGTTGTGTCTGTCAGGCTTCTGCACTTTTTTTTTTCTTTTGTAATAAGTGAGTATTTTGTTGGGAGATACTTTGATACTATAAAATGTTATCATCATCAAACACTTATTCATTTAGTTTTTACATACATATGGATTCATGGATTTTTACTTTATGCTATGATATAATTGATATGATATGATAATAATACATAATATATATTATTATATATTATAACATATATTATTATATATTATATTTAAAAAAATATATTTTTTTCCTTTTTCTCTTTTTGTGAGTGGATATGTATATGATTCTTTGTGTGATTTTGCCTGTATAGCTTTGCTTTTACCATTTATCCTAGGGTTCTGTCTGTCCATTCTTTTTATTCTATTTATTACTTTATAATTTTTTAAATTTCTAATAATTTTTTTATATTTTACTTTTATAACTATTTTATTTTATTATTTTATTTTATTTTTTCTTTCTTTCTTTTCTCCCTTTTCTTCTGAACTGTGTGGCTGACAGGGTCTTGGTGCTCTGGCCGGGTGTCAGGCCTGTGCCTCTGATGTGGGAGAGCCGAGTTCAGGACACTGGTCCATCAGAGGCCTCCTGGCTCCACATAATATCAAATGGTGAAAGGTCTCCCAGAGATCTCCATCTCAAAAGTAAGACCCACCTCCACTCAACAACTAGGAATCTACAGTGCTAGACACCCTATGACAAACAACTAGCAAGACAGGAACACAACGCCACCCATTAGCAGAGAGGCTGCTTAAAATCATAATAAGGTCACAGGCACCCAAAAACACACCACCAGAAGTGGTCCTGCCCACCAGAAATATAAGATCCAGCCTCACCCACCAGAACACAGACACCAGTCCCCTACACTAGGAAACCTACACAACCCACAGAACCAACCTTAGCCACTGGGGACAGACACCAAAAACAACAGGAACTACGAACCTGCAGCCTGTGAAAAGGAGACCCCAAACACAGTAAGTTAAACAAAATGAAAAGACAGAGAAACACACAGCAGATGAAGGAGCAACATAAAAAACCATCAGACCAAACAAATGAAGAGGAAATAGGCAGTCTACCTGAAAAAGAATTCAGAGTAATGATAACAAAGATGATCCAAAACCTTGGAAATAGAATGGAGAAAATACAAGAAATGTTTAACGAGGACCTAGAAGGACTAAAGAGGAAACAAACAATGATGAACAACCAATAAATGAAACTAAAAATTCTCTAGAAGGAATCAATAGCAGAATAACTGAGGCAGAAGAACAGATTAGTGACCTGGAAGATAAAATAGTGTAAATAACTACCGCAGAGCAGAATAAAGGAAAAAGAATGAAAAGAATTGAGGACAGTCTCAGAGACATCTACGAAAACATTAAACGCACCAACATGCGAATTATAGGGGTCCCAGAAAAAGAAGAGAAAAAGGAAGGGACTGAGAATATATTTGAAGAGATTATAGTTGAAAACTTCCCTAATATGGGAAAGGAAATAGTCAATCAAGTCCAGGAAGCTCAAAGACTTTCATACAGGATAAATCCAAGGAGAAACATGACAAGACACATAATAATCACAGTATCAAAAATTAACTACAAAGAAAAAATATTAAAAGCAGCAAAGGAAAAGCAACAATTAACATGCAAGGGAATCCCTATAAGGTTAACAGCTGATATTTAAGCAGAAACCCTGCAAGCCAGAAGGGAGGGGCAGGACATATTTAAAGTGATGAAATGGAAAAACCTACAACCAAGATTACTCTACCTAGCAAGAATCTCATTCAGATTTGACAGAGAAATTAAAACCTTTACAGACAAGCAAAAGCTAAGAGAATTCAGCACCACCAAACCAGCATTACAACAAATGCTAAAGGAACTTCTCTAGGCAGGAAACACAAGAGAAGGAAAAGACCTACGAAAGCAAACCCCAAACAATTAAGAAAATGGTATGAGGAACATACATATTGATAACTACCTTAAATGTAAATGGATTAAGTGCTCAAACCAAAAGACATAGACTGGCTGAATGGATACAAAAACAAGACCCATATATATGCTGTCTACAAGAGACCCACTTCAGACCTAGGGAAACATACAGAATGAAAGTGAGGGGATGGAAAAAGATATTCCATGCAAATGGAAATCAAAAGAAAGCTGGAGTAGCAATTCTCATATCAGACAAAATTGACTTTAAAATACAGACTATTACAAGAGACAAAGAAGGACACTACATAATGATCAAGGGTTCAAACAAACAAGAAGATATAACAATTGTAAATATTTATGCACCCAAAATAGGAGCACCTCAATACATAAGGCAAATGCTAACAGCCATAAAGGGGGAAATCGACAGTAACACAATCATAGTAGGGGACTTTAAGACCCCACGTCACCAATGGACAGATCACCCAAAATGAAAATAAATACGAAAAGCAAGCTTCAGATGATACATTAAACAAGAAGGACTTAATTGATATTTATAGGACATTCCAATCCAAAACAGAAGATTACACTTTCTTCTCAAGTGCTCATGGAGCATTCTCCAGGATAGATCATATCTTGGGGCACACATCAAACTTTGGTAAATTTAAGAAAACTGATATCGTATCAGGTATCTTTTCCAAGCACAACGCTATGAGACTAGATATCAAATACAGGAAAAAATCTGGAAACAATACAAACACATAGAGGCTAAAAAATACACTACTAAATAATCAGGAGATTACTGAAGAAATCAAAGACGAAATCAAAATATACCTAGAAACAAATGACAGTGAAAACATGACGACCCAAAACCTATGAGATGCAGCAAAAGCAGTTCTAAGAGGGAATTTTATAGCAATACAATCCTACCTCAAGAAACAAGAAACATCTCAAATAAACAACCTAACCTTACACCTAAAGCAATTAGAGAGAGAGTAACAAAAGACCCCCAAAGTTAGAAGAAGGAAAGAAATCATAAAGATCAGAGCAGAAATAAATGAAAAAGAAATGAAGGAAACAATAGTAAATATCAATAAAACTAAAACCTGGTTCTTTGAGAAGATAAACAAAATTGATAAACCATTAGCGAGACTCATCAAGAAAAAAAGGGAGAAGACTCAAATCAATACAATTAGAAATGAAAAAGGAGAAGTAATAACTGACACTGCAGAAATACAAAGGATCATGAGAGATTGCTACAAGCAACTATATGTCAATGAAATGGACAACCTGGAAGAAATGGACAAATTCTTAGAAAAGCATAACCTTCCGAGACTGAACCAGGAAGAAATAGAAAATATAAACAGATCAATCACAAGAACTTAAATTCAGACTGTGATTTAAAATCTTCCAACAAACAAAAGCCCAGGACCAAATGGCTTCACAGGCAAATTCTATCAAACATTTAGAGAAGAGCTGACACCTATCCTTCTCAAACTCTTCCAAAGTATAGCAGAGGGAGGAACACTCCCATACTCATTCTACAAGGGCACCATCATCCTGATAACAAAACCAGACGAAGATGTCACAAACAAAAAAAAAAACTACAGGCCAATATCACTGATGAACATATTTGCAAAATTCCTCAACAAAATACTAGCAAACAGAATCCAACAGCACATTAAAAGGATCATACACCATGATCAAATGGGGATAATCCCAGGATTGAAAGGATTCTTCAATATATGCAAATAAATCAATGTGATACACCATATTAACAAATTGAAGGAGAAAAACCATATGATCATCTCAATAGATGCAGAAAAAGCTTTCAACAAAATTCAACACCCATTTATGTTAAAAACCCTCAGAAAATAGGCAGAGAAGGAACTTACCTCAACATAATAAAGGCCATATATGACAAACACACAGCCAACATCATTCCCAATGGTGAATAACTGAAACCATTTCCTCTAAAATCAGGAACAAGACAAGGTGGTCCACTCTCACCACTATTATTCAACATAGTTTTGGAAGTTTTTGCCACAGCAATCAGAGAAAAGATATAAAAGGAATCCAAATCAGAAAAGAAGAAGTAAAGCTGTCAGTGTTTGCAGATAACATGATACTCTACATAGAGAATCCTAAAGATGCTACCAGAAAACTACTAGAGCTAATCAATGAATTTGGCAAAGTAGCAGGATTCAAAATTAATGCACAGAAATCTCTTGCATTTCTATACACTAATGATGAAAAATCTGAAAGAGAAATTAAGGAAATACTCCCATTACCCACTGCAACAAAAATAAAAACCTAGGAATAAACTTACTTAAGGAGACAAAAGACCTGTACGCAGAAAACTATAAGATACTGATGAAAGAAATTAAAGATGATACAAACAGATGGAAAGATATACCACGTTCTTGGATTGGAAGAATCAAGATTGTGAAAATGACCTTATTACCCAAAGCAATCTACAGATTCAGTGTAATCCCTGTCAAACTACCAATGGCAGTTTTCACAGAACAAGAACAAAAAATTTCACAATTTGTATGGAAACACAAAAGACCTCGATTAGCCAAAGCAATCTTGAGAAAGAAAAACGGAGCTGGAGGAATCAGGCTCCTGGACTTCAGACTATACTACAAAGCTACAGTAATCAAGACAGTATGGTACTGGTACAAAAACAGAAATATAGATCAATGGAACAGGATAGAAAGCCAGAGATAAACCCATGCACATATGATCACCTTATCTTTGACAAAGGAGGCAAGAATATACAGTGGAGAAAAGACAGCCTCTTCAATAAGTGGTGCTGGAAAATTGGACAGCTACATGTAAAAGAATGAACTTAGAACACTCCCCAACACCATACAAGAAAATAAACTCAAAATGGATTAAAGAGTTAAATGTAAGGCCAGGCAGTATAAAACTCTTAGAGGAAACATAGGCAGAACACTCTATGACATAAATCACAGCAAGATCCTTTTTTACCCACCTCCTAGAGAAATGGAAATAAAAACAAAACAAAAAAATGGTATCTAATGAAACTTTAAAGCTTTTGCACAGCAAAGGAAGCCATGAACAAGACCAACAGACAACCCCCTGAATGGGAGAAAATATTTGCAAATGAAGCAACTGACAAAGGATTAATCTCTAAATTTTACAAGCAGCTCATTCAGCTCCATATCAAAAAAACAAACAACCCAATTCAAAGATGGGCACAAGATCTAAATAGACATTTCTCCAAAAAAGATATACAGATTGCCAACAAACACGTGAAAGGATGCTCAAAATCACTAATTATTAGAGAAATGTGAATCAAAACTACAATGAGGTAACACCTCATACCAGTCAGAATGGCCATCATCAAAAAATCTACAAACAATAAATGCTGGAGGGGGTGTGGAGAAAAGGGAACCCTCTTGTACTGTTGGTGGGAATGTAAATTGATACAGCCACTATGGAGAACAGTATGGATGTTACTTAAAAAACTAAAAATAGAACTACCATACAACCCGGCAATCTCACTACTGGGCATATACCCTGAGAAAACTATAATTCAAAAAGAGTCATGTACCACAATGTTCATTGCACCTCTATTTACAATAGCCAGGACATGGAAGCAACCTAAGTGTCCATCAACAGATAAATGGATAAAGAAGGTTTGGCACATATACAAAATGGAATATGACTCAGCCATAAAAACAAATGAAACTGAGTTATTTGTAGTGAGATGGATCGACCTAGAGTGTGTCATACAGAGTGAAGTATGTCAGAAAGAGAAAAACAAATAGCATATGCTAACACATATATATATGGAATCTACAAAAAAATGGTTCTGAAGAACCTATGGGCAGGACAGGAATAAAGACACAGATGTAGAGAATGGACTTGAGGAAATGGGGAGTCGGAAGAGTAAGCTGGGACAAAGTGACAGAGTGGCATGGACATATATACACTACCAAATGTAAAATAGATAACTAGTGGGAAGCAGCCGCATAGCACAGGGAGATCAGCTCGGTGCTTTGTGACCACTTAGAGGGGTGGGTTAGCAGGGTGAGAGGGAGAGGAAAGAGGCAGAAGATATAGGGATATATGTATATGTATAGCTGATTCACTTTGTTATAAAGCAGAAACTAACACACCATTTTAACATAATTATACTCTAATAAAGATGTTAAAAATAAATAAAAAGGATGGATCTTAAAAAAATAAAATAAAATAAAAACCAGAGCTTTTAATCCCTTCAAATTATGACTGTGAATTTAAAAAGAGAGAAAGCAAAAATGGCATGATTTACTTATCCTAAAAACAGAGGCTATGCTATAATAATATATTCTTATCTTCTGCTAACATCATACATCCTCAGAACATATCATTTAAGGAAAATTTACTTATATTTCTACACTGGCAGAGTGTGTAACATATTGTGTTTTTTAAAAAAAGAATCAGCAAAATTATCATACTGGCTCTCTATGTTTATGGAACAATGTGGAGCACTGTAATTAACAGTTCCCCTTTTTCCACATTTTTTTAAAATATCACATTTCTTAAACCACTTATGGATTACTCATTACTTCAATTTTGTCTGTCTTTCGAGTGTTGGCTATATTTAGACTGATTATGTTAGTGCTCCAAAGATAGTAGGAAGCCATAATGTCTCCTACATCATGTTGTCATAAGTTTATTCAAGGCTTCAGATAACTTTTTTTTATATAGTTGTTTCATTTCATTATACTGAGTCCTAGTACAAACATCATCGGATAAATATACTGTAAATATTTACCTTTCTTCACAATAATGGGAATCACAAGGCTAAATCCCTATGCATTGCTCTAAATATTTACCCTCGTGTGCTAGTAAATGCACTCAAGGACAAAAGCAATCATTCCAGTGTTCACAACAGTACGAGCTGATTAATTTAGAAAAATAATTATTTCCTACAAACAACAGGAAAATGCAGGAAAAAAAGAAACAGTGTCCCATCAAGTTTTTTCCCATACATATATATAAGTATATATAATTAATTATATATACTTATATGTTAATAATATATTTAATAATATAATATATTTCATATATTATATACAATATATCACAAGTGCTTGAGGACCTCAAGTACAGTTCTAACTCCTGCTACTTGTAAAGGACATGGTGAAATGGGAAGTCAGGATAAAGTACAGTCCTTAAAATTCAGAGTAGAGAAACTCAAGCCACCCTCCGAAAATATCTCTCACTCCATGAAATGTCCTGGCAACAGAGACAAAGCTTTTTTCCTTCTTCTTTTAATCAGACAGCTGATTAACACTGAAATTTAAAAACCTGTCTCTGATTATAATACTTTATAATTACAGCTTCTTTATTGTTGTTGTTATTCCCAGTATACTTGACCTGTTCCTTTAATAAGAAGGTTCTCCAATCTTAAGCCACTCTTTTGTTTTTTTCACCCCAGTCTGCTTAGTCCAATTAATTTTTACTTCATTTCCCAGAGTAATATTTATGGACTACCACTTCATATATGTGTTCACCTCAATCTTCCTGAATTATCATAAATCAGTACAAGATCAAACATAAACAGAAATATCTGAAGGGAAAAAAACAACATAGTATCTGAAGACCCTGTAATTTAAAATATAAAACGTACAACAAATAAAAGGACACAGCTCTGATACAAAAATATAACCAAATAATAAGGAAGACTGTGTAAACCAAATGTCACGGACACATGTATTTCAGCAAATGACAGAAAACAAGTTAAGAGAAAAGGGGAAGATTTGAATTAGACTATAATGATATGTATCTTAGTCACATCTGGCTTACAGTTTCATCAGATGTTTATAAAGAAGGGTCTGAGTATTTTAAACACATAATCTCCTAACATTAAAACTAAATAGTGTTTGTAGTTGCTATTATGTGCATGTGTATGAATGTGTCTGTGTGTATATATTTCTGAATATATTTACCACAGTATATAAATATGCAGCATAAGCAAACACTTGAATGAATAAATACACATGATACAGATATCCTTGAAATTTCCTAAATTATTTTCTAGTATCAACAAGAAGAGTTTTCGAATCTGACGGACTGTGGCTACTGTTACACAAGGTTTTGAGGCCAGGGCTGGCAGGCCAAATAAGTAGCACTTCTTAAAGGCTATCACTGCCCAAGAGCACTCTTGTTATCCACCCATTAGTATGATATCATGCTTTATATTACATATCATTTAATGATATAGCTTGAATTTATTATGTTACAGAGTCATTTGGCAAAACATTTGTTCTCCAATTTCTTGTGTAGCTGCATAATCCAAAAGTTGAACATGACACTTTTTTCTTAGCTGGCCTGAAAATCAGTTATAAGTTGAACAAAATGCTTTATCTCACTTACGAACATTAAAGTTATCTATTTTATGTGCTTTTATTTACACTGGTCCTTTAAGGGCTGAGACTATTTTTTTAATCTTTTTATGCCCAGCACTGGGCATAATACAAGAAACATATTAGGTCCCCAAGAAATGCTTGCTGAATTGAATTGAGAACCAAGTTGTTGTTGGTTAACTTTTCTCCATACATCATTTTAAAATCAATACTACATTGATGTGAAACTGAATAAAATAAAATAATACACAGTACAGATATTACTATAGTAAATAATTAATTTTTCATTGATTTTTTTTTTCTACCATATTAAAATAAAGACACAAATTGCTATTGAGTATCTATTCTCTGGCAAGTCCTATTTTGCTTGCTGACCTACAGTGTGGACAAAATTTTGAATTTGTGCCCAAAGAGCTCACAAGTCTTGTGAGGGTAGTTCTAGCACAATGTTTTACATTCTGAGATGGAAGTAAGTATATAAGCACATAGGAAGTACTCAAATTCATTTCTGGAAAGGGGAATAAAGGTCAGTTTTCAAAAGAAAATAATATCTACAATAACATGTCTTACTATGTCCATCCTCAGGGCCTAAAAAATGGTCAATAATTAAGAAATATTTAATGACTTGTTGAATCTAAAATGATATTTTGACAATATAATATATTATAATTTCACTGTTATTTCCCTTGATCTCCTTCTTGACTGAAAAAAATCCCCCAAAAACAAAAATCATCTTCTCCTATACTTGAATAAACCAGGGATTGTTCAAACTTAAAACAGCATCTGTCCTTGAACTATTAATGTCTTTTTTTAAATGTGTAAAATAATTTGTGAAGTAGAATGGAATTTGAGATTTTTAAAAAAGATCTTAACTGATTAGAATGAAGTTAATCTGAAAATGCCATCATATAAAAATTGCCTTTCAATAAAAGTTAACAAAAATGTAAGTATGATGCTATTTTGCTAATCTCATAATTTAGGAAATCAATTTAAGTAAAATTGAGAAATAATCCTGCCCTCTAGTGGTACTTAATAAAGGTTAAAAATATACTGAAAACACCACTGTGTTGCTACAGCAAATCTCACATTTACACAAATTAGAGTAGAAATATTTAAACCTTATAGTTTACATTAACGAATTTACATGTTTAATGGTTTTGGTTGTTGTTGAGACATTTCAGTCCCTTTGGAATTTAGTGAAACAAATTTCACTACATGAAAAGTGTCACCATGTCTCTGCTTGTGAATGGGATTACCAAGACTGTATTAAATTCTTTTATGGAATCCTCTTCCCATTTGAATTTTGATTAAAAATCCACTATCTAAGAAAAAATTTACAAAGTCTCAGAGTTTCCTCATTCAACCCCTTGAAATAAACCCCAACTACCTTACCATCCAGTTCTCTGCACTGCCCCAAGAAGCCTTCTTCACGTTGTATGTCTCTGCTTGAAGACTGGTAAAACCATGTCTCTCTTTACTGGCACAGTACTCTGAAGATCTGTATAAAGAATGCAACTTACTGGGACTTCCCTGGTAGTGCGGTGGTTAAGAATCTGCCAATGTAGGGGACATGGGTTCGATCCCTGGTCTGGGAAGATCCCACATGCCTGTGTGCCACAACTACTGAGCCTGCGCTCTAGAGCCCTTGAGCCACAACTACTGAAGCCTGCGCGCCTAGAGCCTGTGCTCCGCAACAAGAGAAGCCACTGCAATGAGAGGCCCGCGCACTGCAACGAAGAGTAGCTCCCACTCTCCACAACTAGAGAAAGCCCGTGCACAGCAACGAGGACCCAACACAGCCAAAAATAAATAAATAAATGTAAAAAAAAAGAAAAAAAAAAGAATGCAACTTATCAACTTAATATATTTTTTTTTATCCTTGCAATCTCTATATGCTTGATTGTATGTTAGATGCCATCTAAAATGGGCTTCTGCTACGAGAAAGGCAACATTCTTTCAGGCAAACATAGCAAAATTGTACAAACAGAAATTACATTATAAAAGAAAAGAAACATATACTGAAATATAAAGACAGAAACCCTGAAATCTTGACTATTTGCGTTTTTTAAATCAGCACCTATTTTACCTTTGACTGTCATAAAAACATCAGAGCTAGTCCCTAGCTGTAGAATCCCATTAATAACTATTAGTTATTTTAGAAATCACTAAATCAATCACTCCATTTTCAATGAAATAAATGTTCAAAGAGATCTACTGAGTTAGCCAAGGTTGTACATTTGATTCGTTGGCTGGTTCTCTGAAAGCAATACACACACACACACACACATTTATATAGCTTTTTATCTTCTGTTTCAATGCTACTTTCAACTTACCACCATACCTACAAGTATGCTTTTCTATCGTTCAGAATGTGTCATATCCACATCCTAATCCCAAAAATCTCTGAATATGTTACCTTACAGAGCAAAAGATAAGGAAGATGGAAGGATTATCTTGGAGTAGTTCCAATGCGATTATTACAGAAAGGCAGGAGGATCAGAACCAGAGAAGAAGTGATGACAAAGGTAGGAGTGAGCGACAGAGAGAAAGAGAGAGAGAGAGAGAGAGAGAGAGAGAGAGAGATGAAAACACTGTGCCTTGAAGATAGGGTCATGCGCCAAGGAATGCATGAAGTCTCTAGAAACTGGAAAAAGAAAATTCTCACCTCAAGCCTCCAGAAGGAACATGGTCCTACCAAACCACTTTAGATTTCTGACCTCAAGAACTTTAAGATAATAAATTTGTGTTGTTTTAAACCACTAAATTTGCTGTAATTTGTTACAGCAATAATAGAAAACGAATACAACCCTAGCTAGATTATAAATTCCATGAAGTCTGGAATTATTTCCTCTCTTTTACTTATTCCACTGATTGTCAAAGTATGGTGCCTGAATTCACAGTCTCAGAACATCTGGGGACTTACTAAAATGATAATTAACACATTCCAACCCAGGAAAACCTAATCATAGATACTTTGAGAGGGGCTCAGAAATCTGCTGAGTTGAGAAGGCTGATAAGTGATGAATGCTAAGTTTGTGAAACCCTGACTTATATAAAGTATTTCCTTTACCTAGCAGAGGGAAGAACACAGAGTAGGGAGATAAATATATTTTATTTTGATAAACAGAATTATTGAATTTTACATCTAACAATCAATACCTTGACTGTCACTCTACAATATGATTAATAGATTAATACAATTTAAGTGTTCCAAAGACTTCTAAATGAAGAAATAGGAAACATAAAAATTCCCCTCCCCACCATGCACTTTCCCATTCAAAAGAGGAAATGAGGCAAAGAAAGAAGTTAAATCTAGAGGAGTTGGTGGGAGAAAGCCTAAATGCTTCCTGATCTACCAAAATCAGACTGGGAGGTAGTTGAGAGCAGACAATTTTTTTCATTAATACTATATGTATTTAATGTGACAAATTAATAAATTAATGTTCTAAAGAATAATAAGAACTGTTAATTCTATTTTTGGTTCTTTTTAAATTACATAGGTATATGTGAAAATATTCTCTGGAAAACATTCAACCATATGGAAATAAACAGAAAAAACTAAAAATAACTCTTCCTACTCATCACTTTCCCAGAATCCCCACTCTAACTGTAACCATCTTAACAGTTTAACAGTTGTAAGTGTATGCTTAGGATCATGAATTTACATCAAAGCTCACTCATAACACTCTCCCACTAACCCTCCCACCTAAATGAACACATTCATATTTGAAGGTTTATTATCTCTATAAATGTAATATACATATCATGTATGAAGAAAATAATTTTATAAGGAAATAGAATGTGTGTTTATATATAGAACATATATAATTTATACACATATATAATACACACATATACAACATATATATATTCCTTTGTCTTGGAGTTCTTTCTATTTTGTAATATTTAGGCACATCTTATTTGTTTAATTGACTACATATTATTCTAAATATTGGGCATCCTAAAATATGTTTTATTAGTCCCCTAAAGATTGATGCACATTTACATTTTCCAAGTTCTCATAGCTTTTGTAAACACACACATATGTACAGATACAGAAATGCATTATATCCTTGTGCATTTACATATCCCTATAGAACAGACTCATGCATAAAGTGTTTGGGGGGCTCAAAATGTACTCATGGTTTAATATTTGGCTGAATACCACTAAATTGACTTCGAAAAAGACTTTATAAGTTTACTCTAACACAAAAGAAATATGAAAATGAAATGGCTTATGTTTAAATTTAAGCTTAGACAGTGATTTTTTTTTTTTTTTTTTCCCTGGCTGCGAGGCATGTGGGATCTTAGTTCCCTGACCAGGGATCAAACCCACACCCCTTGCATTGGGAGCTCGCGAGTCCTAATCACTGGACCACCAGGCAAGTCCCTAGATAGTGAATCTTAAGAAGACTGAAACGTATAGATTTTATTTTCTATTTTTAAATCGTGATTCAATGATTACTTCTATAATGTATATTTTAAAAACCTTGTATAATTTATAAAATATTTTTTTGTAGACTTTAGAGTAGGAATGACATGTATTAGGATAATATCATTATCCCTGAGATCCCCCAATGGTCCTAAATGTGTCTGATATGTATCACTGTACCAACAGAGTGTAACATGTCAGTGAATTGCTGTGATTATTATTATGTCTGGTCACTGCGTATTTTCTATAGGAATTCAAAATGGGTGTATCTACACAATCACATAAACAATATAATTCCTCTATACGCCCTTGACCAATGCACAATAAAGTACAAAATGTAACTTCAAAACCCAGAGGACATAAAAGAAATGAAATGTTGTATTACATGAACTGCTAAGTGCTTAATCTTAATTAACATTACAACTTCCTTTTCACATGAATGTTATGAATTGGACTTTATTATTCATTTATAAGTTGATTACTTTATTTAACAGTATTTAACTGAACATCTTCTATCTGCAATGCACCATTCTAGACACTGACTATATAGCAATAAACAAAATGAAAATCCCTGCTAATGTAGGGGATTAATGTAGCTTTTATCATTACTATCATTGCTATAATACAAATTAAAAACAAACAAAACAACTGAACTTAGAAAGTATTTTGCCTAAATTCACAAAGCAGATGTGAGAGCTGAGATTTCAATGCAAGATGCTTGACCCTAGAGTCAGTGTTTTACCGACTGCAGCACACCACTTCTCACAGTAGGCCCAGAATTTGTTAGGTCCCAGTCCAAAATTAATGGCCTACGGAACTTTTTAGTTTTAATAATATATTTATCAGAGAACATTATAAAAAGTGAAGGATATTGGGGGATATCATGAATTAAAGCACTATTCTCAAAAACTGTACAGAGTTTTCCTCATTACTTTCTATGCCTCATTGTTTACCTGAATTACCTTAGGGTTTAAATGGATGGTGAACAAGAACATTAGAGTATTTTAAATATTTAGACAATAAAGGTTTTTCTGAACATAATTTGTATTATTCTTTGAATTATTTTAGAGAAATCATGCTAACTCCTCAGTTATATTAACTAATTAATTAATTTATATTAATATCTGCAGAAGGGAAGAAACTTGACTTACAAGTTGCATGCATATTCAATATGTGATTGTAAGACAAAAATCCATTCACAGAAATATATTACCAAATTCTAAACTTTATTTGAATTAAAAGAGGAAAAAGGTACCTTTGAAGATGGAAGGAAATTTGTAACTATATTTATTTAATTATTTAACTTTTTCCCGTTATAGACCACATTTTCCATGACAGCAGGAGCCTTATTATTCTTCTTGTTTACTGATGTGTCATCAATGCTTAGCATATGTGTTTAATAAATGTCTTAAATAAATGGAGGGTTATATGCTCCAATAGTAACCAAGTATAGTAGTCTCACCATTTTCTTACCAGTATTATTAGTAATGCCAGGTAATTTAGCAGATGGGAGATCAACCTAATCAGTTTTAATTGGACTACTGATGAGGTTGAACATGTTTCCTTATATTTCTATGTAAATATATTCCTCATGTCAAATTGCTAATATGTTTTGACTTTGTATCTATTAAGGCTTTATTTTATTTTTATTTTTTTAATTAGATTGACTCCTGTCTGTATCAAACAAACTAGCCACTTGATGTTTTGAGCAGTATGCAGTCTGTTTAGAAAGTACAGTATCTCTCTCACTGGAAGTGTTTTTAGTAATCACAAAGTTTACTTTTTACCTGGGACAGATGTCTAACAAGTCTGAGTTTATGAAGAGGAATACATGAAGGTTAGGTAGATATCCAAGCCTCTTTTCTCCCATGCATTCCAAAAAGTGGACAAATAATTTACTCTTTTATATTTTGTGAATTAGTCTAAGGTCCCATGAAAATATATAAAGCTGTAACGTAAAACCTATTCTGCAAATGTGAAAGTTTCTACTAGGATATTTTGATCTGTAAGAAAATTGAAAGCATTATTTTTCAGTCAGATAAAAGCACCTTGAGAAAGATTAAATAAAAGTGAAGGGGAAATGCATTTTAATTACTTGGATTCTGCTAAATAAAGAGAAAAAGAGAGTTTCACTTGGGAAAGTCAGCCAATATTTTACAAAATATAGAAAAGTAATGCAATTCACACTGCCATAGATATGAGTTAAAACTGCTGAGAGCCTAAATATGAAACCAAAGTAGAAGCTGTTTGGAAGATGGGCTAATTCAGGAAGGTCTTTTGGCACAATTAGGAGCCATTATTTCATATTCATTCAGATTTGATACCATTAGTAAAGTGAAATTCACATTGTGTTAACACATTCGAAAAAGCAGGAACTGCTGAGCAGAGAAAAGTAAATACACACCATCTGGGCACAGTCATATTTTCTAAATAATTTTATCCATCGTAGTAGTCACTAAGAAATTCTCATTGTATTTATCTTAACTGCATCTTTAAAAATTCTCTGGGAAGAATTTAGTCTAAATGGATCCAATTTTATGAATCCCTCTATTTTCTTCTTGTTAAATAGTATACATTTGAATGAATATTTCCAAATAGGAGAGGGAGGACAAAACCCACAAAAGTTAGTAACTTCCATTTTTCAGTATTTTGCATATGTATGTTTAAAATCTAGTGAGAATCTGGTAAGCAGTGTGATACACTAATGTACTGATAAGTAAGTGATGTTTAGGGTATTAAAATTCCTCCTAAATGGCAATCTGGCATCACTTTGTAGAAGGAAAAGCAAGGAAAAGAAGAAGAGAGCATTGTACTGGTAGTCTGGGAGTGAGAGAGGAAGGGGCAAATAAGAAATAATCTGGATATTTAAGACTGACACATGTATAATACAATACGTGTGCTCTGGACTAGTCAGTGCATTGCAGTTCAATCACTAAGCTCTGTTTTTGCTGACTTGTTGAGTGGCCAGTGAGTCTTCATTTCTCATTGTGTTCAATTCATTTATTCAAGAATTATTACATCAGTCAATAATTGTAGGGCTTTATTTTATCAGGTAGTAGGGGAAGAGAAGATTAAATGCATATTCATATTCAGATGTTTTAGCTCTTTGACCCAAAGCAATTTACCTAATCCTTCAAATCTCTTTACTCATGTGTAAAATAAGGAAAATTATATCTTCCTTATAGGACTGTTCAAATAATTTAATGAAATAATGCATGTTAAACATTTAGCACAGTACCAGGAAAAGGCAATAAAAAAATAAATAACAGATTGATGATGATGATGATGTTATATGCTTAGGAACTGAAAATAAATAATTTACTGAACGTTCTTGCAGTCTGTAATTTGACTATCCATTCTCTTAACAGTGTCTATTGAAAACAGGAGGTTTAAATTGTTGCTTAAATCTAATTTATCAGTTTACTTTTCATGGAGCATGCTTTTGATGTTATATGTTAAATATTCTTTGCCTAAGCCAAAATCACAAATGTTTTCTCCAATTTTTTTCTACAAGTTGTGAAATATTAGCTATTACATTTAGATCTATTATCCATTCTCAGTTATTTTACATAGTGCAAAGTTTTTATTGAAGTTTATTTTTAAACATATGAATATCCAATTACTCTATCCATGTGTTGAAAAGACTTTTTACCACTTGATTGCCTTTGCTGAAAATTAGTCATCCATATGTGATTAGGGCTATTTATGTACGCTCTATTATGTCCCATTATTCAATTTGTCTATCTTATGCCAGTAACACTGTCTTGGTTAAGGTAATTTAAAACAAATCTTGAAATAAGGTAGTGTTCATTCTTTATCTCAGTAGTTTAGGTTATTCTCGGTTATTGTCATTTACATATATATTTGAGAATCAGTTTGTCAATTTCCAAAAATTTCCAAAACTAGACTCTTTTTTTAGAGCAGTTTTAGGTTCACAGTACAATTCCCTATATATTCTCTGCCTCTGCACATGCATAGACTCTTCCATTCCAACATGTCCCGCCAGAGAAATAAACAGTTAAAACTGATGAACTTTAGTTGATATATTATTATCACCCAAAGTCCATGCATAGTTTACATCAGGATTCATTCTTGGTGTTATACATTCTATGGCTTTTGACAAATGCATAATGACAGGTATACACCATTGTAGTATCACACAGAATGGGTTTGCTGCCCTAAAATCCTCAGCACTTCACCTATTTACCCTTCCTTCCCCATAACCTTAACCCCTGGCAACCACTGACCATTTTATGGTCTCCATATTTTTGCCTGTTCTAGAATATTATATAGTTGGAATTACACAACATATAGTCTTTTAGATTAGCTTCTTTCATTAACTAATATGCTTTTAAGTTTCCCCTATTTATTTTTATGGTTCGTTAGTTCATTTTTTTTAGTGCTGGATAATCCATTTTCTTGATGTACCACAATTTATTTAACCATTCACCTATGGAAAGACACCATGGTTGCTTCCAAGTTTGGGCAATTATAAATAAAGTTGCTATAAACATCTGTTGTAGGTTTTTGTGTGCACGTAACTTTTCAACTCATTTTAGTAAACTCATTGGGGTAAGAGTATATTTAGTTTTATAAGAAAACACCAAAATGTCTTCCCAAGTGGCTGTTAAGTTTGCATTCCCGCCAGCAACAAATGAGAGTTCCTGTTGCTGCACAATCTCGCTAGCAATTGGTATTGTCAGTGTTCTGAATTCTGGCCTTTCTAATAGGTGTGAAGTAGTATCTTGTAACTTGCATTTCCATGATGATAGATGATGTAGATCAATTTTTTTTTTTTGTGGTACGTGGACCTCTCACTGCTGTGGCCTCTCCCGTTGCGGAGCACAGGCTCCGGACGTGCAGACTCAGCAGCCATGGCTCACGGGCCCAGCCGCTCCGCGGCATGTGGGATCCTCCCGGACCAGGGCACGAACCCGTGTCCCCTGCATTGGAAGGCAGACTCTCAACCACTGTGCCACCAGGGAAACCCTGTATCAACTTTTTATATGCTTATTTGCCATTTGTATATCTTCTTTGGCAAGGTGTCAGTAAGGTCTTTAACCCAATTATTTATCAGGTTGTTTTCTCATTGTTGAGTTTTAAGAGTTCTTTGTATATTTTGGTTAACAGTCCTTTATCAGACATATCTTTTGCAAATATTTTCTTCTAGTCTGTGGTTTGCCTTCTAAATCACTGTTAAGTGTCTTTCATATAGCAGAAAATTTTAATTTTAATGAAGTCCAGCTTCTCATTTTTTTTCTTTCATGCCTTTGGTGATATCTCTAAAAAAGTCATCACCAAACCCAAGGTCATCTAGGTTTTCTCCTATGATATATTCTAGGAGTTTTATAGTTTTTCATTTTTATATTTAAGTCTAAGATCTATCTTGAGTACATTTTTAAGTATATAAGGTCTGTGTCTAGATTAATAATTTTTTTGCATTTGAATGTCCAGTTGTTTGAGGACCATTTATTGAAAAGACTACCTTTGCTACACTGTAACGCCTTTGTTCCTCTGTCAAAGATCAGTTGACAATATGTAAATGGGTCTATTTCTGAGTTGCCTTATTATGTTCCATTGAACTATTTATTCACTCACCAATACTATACTGTCTTGATTACTGTAGCTTTATAGTAAGTCTTGAAGTCCCTGAACGGACTTGTATTGAGAATGAACTGTATCTATTGATTAATTTGGAAAGAACCGACATCTTGACAATATTGAGTCTTTAGAAATATGAACTCATTACAGTCCCATTTATTTAGATCTTTTAAAAAATTTCACTAAGTGATATTTTATAGTTTTCAGTGTATAGGTCGTGCACAACTTATTTTGGATATACAAATATGAAACACTTTGTGGTAAGTCTAATGAAAAATATGCAAGACCTCTACACTGAAAACTGCAAAACATTGCTGAGAAAATTTTAAAAAGACATAAGTAAATGGTGACATTTTTACATGTCCTGGTTCAGAAGACTCAATAAGTGTATTTTTATACTATTCTAAATTATTTTTATTTTAGTGTCTAAACATTCACTGCTAGTATATAGAGACATACAATACATTTTTGTATATTTATCTTATATCCTTATTATTTCTAGGAGCTTTTTGTAGTTTCTATCAGACTCTGTACTTAGAAAATAATGAAAAAATTCTGAAACAAAACAGCTCTATCAATGGATTTATTGATTAACGTAAGATCATATCCTTTTGAAATTAGTAAAAACTTGTCATGATTAGCAAAAGCATTGGGATCACTAGTTTTAACTGAAACAAGATGGCTTTACTATTTGAAAAATGATATGCTAATACTTCTAGAGATTCTGGTTAAATGTATCTTACTAAAATACTCAAACAAGAATAATATTTTAGAAAATAGATGAGCATGGAAACCTCTCAATAAGACACTTTTTATAATGGCAATACTCCAATCATTGTAATATTGGCCTTGAAGATATGATTTCTCTAGGGAGAAATGGCATTTGTGTTTGTGTTCAGCTTTTTGTTCCACCCATTGGGAATTTCAATTATTCTTTCACAGTACAATTTTGCCTGTCTTCTCTATTAAACTTCTTGTGAGTTGATGTGACCTCTTTATCCTTTCTTGTCTTTGATTTCTAGTTATTAACTCAAGGCTTTTCCTCTATCAGTAAATAAAAAGTCACTGGTCTCTACTGCCTTCCTTTCAGTTTCTTTTTTATTTTTTGTTCTATATTGATGTTATTTTTGTTTCCTCAGTTTTGCAGTTTCCATGTTAATCTCATTCAGTTGTTTGAATGTATGATGTCTCAACTATCCCTTCCTTATAAAATTCACTATCTCATTAAGTTATTCTATAGTATGAAGTCAGCATTGGGGAATTTTCTTCTATTTCTTGGGTTATATATTATTTAATGCTAGATATTTTCATTGTTAGCCTCCCCTTTCCTTTTAATATACTTGTTGTTGCCTTATACTTTTGCTTCTTTCAGGCCATATGGTTTTCTTTTATTCCTGGAAAGTTCAATTCAGCTAATCTACTGGCTTTGATCTAGGGATGTCTTTTTCTTCTTGTACTTTCCACATCATTTGAGATGTTTATCTTCACTTCTCACTCACAAGTTGAGAATCTACTCAGTACCCTAAGCCAAAACTATCTATAGAGAGGGAAAGAACTCAGGTAGAGCTGGCTGTGGACAACCTAATCTATGTCGTCTCTTCTGGGAATTTGTTAAATATCCTTTCCTGGGTTTATTCTACCTAGGAGACTGTTTTATTCCCATAGAGAAATACTCTCAAGATGAGGATTACTCTTCCAATTCAGGATGAAACCATTTCTATTCATTCACTTTCATCATTTTGCTTGTAAAATTACAGAAGCAGTTTTTGCTGTGCCATCATACTTATTCAACCAATCTATAAATTTCTATTAGAATGTGGGGAAATGTAGTAACAATTTTCAAGATCCTCTTGATGTGTCAATTCCACTTTTGGTAAATGGGAGCTTTATAAAAAGTATCACTACTCTCTTAGAATCTTTCTTCTCTTTTCCTTGGACTTTTGCTTCTTAAAAGTTTATGGCATACAGCTGAGGTATTTTTCTTGTTTAACAATCACTAGAGACTTTACTTTTATTTATTTATTTTTGATATCTGAATTATTTAAGTATATGTGGTGTATGGAAAATCTACAGTTTGACTTCCCACTATCATCTTTACTTAGAAATCTGTGTGGCTAATTTTTAATGAATATGAAGACAGATGAGAAATGAGATTAAATTTGCATGAAGCTTGGTCATCATTTTCTTCTTGAAAGACAAAATTTGTGCCAATTTCATAGCAATATTTTCTACAGTTCTTGTGTTCTATAAATAAACTACTATTTTTAGAATTTAAGATGTGCTATACTTTAAAAATTATGATTTACTAAATTAAAAATTCAGCTCAGAGAGGTCCTTCTTGAAATATTCATTTGGTCATGCACATTGACTGATTAATACACTATGCTTCATGCTTAAAACAGACAAGGAAAAGCAGGAAGAAGAGACAAAAATAATGCACAATTTCTACAAAGCAAAATTTGTAAAAGATCTAATCGGGATACAGCCTACTGATTCATTCCCAGGAGTCACTGTCTCTCTGTTCTTTTAGTGATGGAATGTCAATCCATTTCTCCAACGTGTTTGAGCTCCTAGATAGTTATTCAACTAAAGCTGTATTTTCCAGCATCTTATTGTAGCTATTGATAGACATAGCTATGTGACTAAGTTTAGGTCAATGGGATGCGTGTGCAACTTCCAGATGGTACTATTTAAAAATGAAAGTTGCTTTCTCCCCACCTATTTCTCCCTTCTCACTGGAAAGGCAGCAACAAAAACACTACCATGAACCTGGACATGAAAGCAGCATATCGAGGATGATAGAGCTGCCTCAACAGCTATGGAAAGTTAATCTCTGGACACTTCCATGTGAAAGAAACTTCTGTCTTCTTAAGCACAAAGTATTCTTGTTACAGAGTGATTTTATTAAAACAGAAGAGTGTTCTTGTCATAGAAGTCTAGTCTATATCCTAACTAGAACACAATGTGTGTTAATATTTATTCATTAACAAGTAAGGAAAATCCACAAAAGAATATATCATGACAGCAAGAAAGAATCAGAAAAATACAAAGTTAGAAATTTATCTAGGTTTCCAAAGAACAGAAAAGAAAAAAAAAAAAGGAAAGAGCTCCCATCTCATTCTTCCTTACTCCCTTCTTCTCTCTTTCTCCCCCTTGAGTAGGGGCTAAATTTTACAGGACCATAAAGGTCTTGGTAAAAATTTGGTGTAAGTGAAATAGGAAACCACTGAAAAATTCAAAGTAGGGTTTTGAACAACTGTGGTAGCAGTGGAAAATAAGAGAAGTAGACTCATTTGATATGTAGGTTGGAGGTTAAATCTATAAGGTTAAAGTGAAAGTGAATTCTTAAGAGACTCCTAACTGTTTGACTTGAGAAATTGGAGATATTGGGGCATAAGCACCATAAAGGCAGGGTCATTCTTTTGTTTAAAGCTATTACCTAGTGCCTGAATCAATGTCTTTTATATAGCAGGCACTGAATTAAGATTTATTCAATGAGTGAAATAAGTGGTACTATTTACTGAGATAATAACAACTACAGGTTGAGGGTTTCATGTGGAATATTTGGATACATTAATTTGGAAATGCTTCTGAATCTTCAAAATGGAGATGTGGATTCATCAGGGTTGAGAAATAGAAGTGGAATGAAGCAATCTGAATAGAAGATAAAGATTTATAACCTTTTACATACAGATGAAATATAAAGCCATGAGTAAAGAAGAGAAGGCTCTACACTCTCCTTGAATGAAAAAGAAAGAGGGCTTATGACATGGCCTGAGAAATCCCATGGCCCAGAAAGACGGTAGATAAGAAAAGTCCAAAGGACACCTGAAGTAACACAACACTGTAAATCAACTATACTCCAATAAAAATTAAAAAAAAAAAAAAAAGAAGCTACTGCCTACACATATCCTCAGCATGCTAGAGCCATCTACTTGTGAATAAAAGGCCATGTGGGCCATTAAGAGAACTTCGAGTGGCAGGATAGAAAATGGCAAAAAGAAGGAAAGTATGGGCTTTCTTTTCCAAGTTGTGAGTAGATAACTGTGTTTCCTGAGCAACATAATATGATGTCTGAACACATATGAGAAGGATTTAGGGTTTTAATCAATACAATTTACAGCAAAATTCTCTAGTATATTTAATAATGCAACTAATCCTTATTGTGCTTCATGGTAATTAGGCACAATGTTAAGCAGCTTGCATAAATGAATGTGATTAGTATGATGTTTATATAGCTAAACTCAATTTTTTTATTGTCAACTGAAGAATAGGGAGGCAAAAAATGTGGAAAGAAGGATGCTTTTTTGTGTGTGTGGTACACGGGCCTCTCACTGTTGTGGCCTCTCCCACTGCAGAGCACAGGCTCCAGACGTGCAGGCTCAACGGCCATGGCTCACGGGCCCAGCCACTCCATGGCATGTGGGATCTTCCCGGACTGGGGCACAAACCCGTGTCCCCTGCATCGGCAGGCGGACTCTCAACCACTGCGCCACCAGGGAAGCCCCAGAAGGATGCTTTTTTGAGGCCTCTTCAACACTCTTTGATAAGTAACCTGGTAACATCCTTCTTTTCAAAATAAAGCTCCTCAATCAAAATCCTTGCTAACTGCCTTACATGAAAAGCCAGTAAAAGCTGGACTCTGAGTTTCATTTCCTGTCTCGACTTAAACTCTGTCATCTCATTGACAATTAAAGATGCTTCAAAGATGAGAAGGAAGTAGTTTTGTAGAATTTACAAAAACTGGCATCTAATAAGAGGCAGGTCAGATCAAGGAAGTCCAGGAAAAAGCCAAAGGCAAAATTGGAAAGACATCAAAATAAATGTAAATGTTAGATTAAAAGCAAGATTATGAAAGAAAGCCAGGAATGATTTGATTTCTGTCTTTCCTAGTGTGATCAAATTCACTTCTGATTTTTTAGGCAAATCAGAGAAAGTTCTATAGCTTCTATGTACACTTTTAGATAACATAAATTCCTACAATCATTTGTAGTCATAAAAGTAGTGTCAGGTCAGTAGTTAATAATGCCAGTACAAATGAATAATTAAATTTTATAAACTTTATTTAATTATAGAGCTCAACTCAGTCTTTGGCAGGGTACCCTCTTTTAGAAGAAAAAGGAGTTATGATAGGCTTTTTTCTTTCTCAATCTTGCTCTTCTATACTCTCTCATTCATATTGCTAACTCTGGTTTGTACTCCTTCATGATTCAGAGAGAAAAAAAAGGAGGATATTTATTGGGGGCCATAGAAGTTCTTACTTGACTAAAATAGTCATGGTGTAATAGTTATTCTGTTCTCTGGGCTTGACATTGTATTTAGGGTTGAATTTATCTTTGTTTTACCCTCTTTATTTCTCTTTCCATATTCAGAAATGTTACCAACTCCTTTAATTCAACTGTCATTTTAATTTAGATCACTCTTTTTAGGAAGTCATCTCATAATGACAAGAGAAGGTCATTTAATTCAGAGGACATTATAATGCTAAACAGTTGTATGCCTGAAAAAGAACTTCAAAGTACATAAAACAAAACCTAATGGCACTGTAACTCATCAGATAAAGTTGGAAATTTCAATATTCCCCTCAATAATTGATAGTATACTAGGCAGAAAATCAGTAGGTATAAAAGACAAGAAAAAGCAAAAAACAAGAAAAACTGTTAGTCAACATGACGTGAATAACACTTATAGAACAACAGAAACACCTGAAACTAATATAATATTATAAATCAACTATACAAAAAAAGAAAAAAAAAAAACTTCAATGAACAATCCAAAAGGGAAATTTATAAACAGTTCCATTTACAATAGCATTACAAAGAATTATATACTAAAGATTAAACTTTTCCACAGATTCAAAACATTTGTACAAATAAGAACTACAAAAAAATTAATGAAAGTATTAAAGAAGACACAAATAAATGGAAAGACATCTCATGTTCATGGATTGGAAGACTTAATATTGTTAAGATGTCAATACTACACAAAGTGATCTACAGATTTAATGCAATCCTTATCAAAATCCCAACAGTATTTTTTGAAGGAACAGAAAAAATCCAACCTAAAATTCACATGAAGTCTCAAGAGACCCTGAATTGCCAAAACAATCTTGAAAAAGAAAACATAAAGTTGGAGGACTCATACTTCCTGATTTCAAAATTACAAAGCTATAATAATTAAAATTGTGTAGTACTATCAATAAAGGCAGACATACAGACCAATGGAATAGAAATAAATTTTCACATATATGGTCAAATGTTTTTGATAAAGGTGCCAAAAACATACAATGGGGAAAGGACAGGCTTTTCAACAAATGGTGTTGGAAAAACTGGGTATCTACATGCAAAAAAATGAAGTTGGACCCTTCTCTTACACCTTACAAAAATTAATCCAAAATGGATCAAAGACCTAAATGTTAGAGCTAAACTTATAAAACTTAGAAGAAAACATAGGGAAAAGTTTTCATGACACTGAATGTGGTAGTCATTAGATAAATATGATACCAAAGTATAGGCAATGAAAGTAAAAACAGTTAAATTTGACCACACCAAAATTAAAAGCTTTTGTGTATCAAAGGACAGAACCAATAAAGAGAAGAGGCTGTAAACGAATGGGGGAAAAAAAAAAAAGATTTTTAACATTTACATCCGATAAAGGATTAATATCCAGAATATGTAAAGAATTCCTAATCATAAGAAATACAAATCAAAACCAAAATGAGATCACCTTCTATCAAAAAAAAACAGAAAGTAACAAATATTGGTGAAAATGTGGAGAAAGTGGAACGCTCATACTACTGGTGTGAATGTAAACTGGTACAGTCACTATGGAAAGGAGTATGGCAGTTCCTCAGATAATGAGAGGATTTCTGTATGATCCAGCAATTCCACTTTTGGGTGTATATAACAAAAGAAAGAAACCAAGATCAGTGTCTTCAAGAGATATTTGTACACCCACCTTCAAAGCAGCATTCATAATAGCCTAAAGGTAGAAGGGACCCACATGTCCATTTATGGATAAATGGATAAACAAAATGTGGTATATACATAAAATGGAACGTTATTCAGTCTCAAAAAGGAAGCAGATTATGGACATTATACTAAGGAAAATAAGCCAGTCACAAAAGGACAAATACTGTATGGTTCCACTTATATGAGGTACATAGAGTAATCAAATTCATAGAGACAAAAGTAGAACGTTGGTTACCAAGTTTTGGTAGGGGATGGGGTATTGTTGCTTAATGAATATACAGTTTCAGTTCTGCAAGATGAAAAAGTTCTGGAGATTGACTGCACAACCGCATGAATATACTTAATACTATTGAACAGTAAAAGTAAAACTGGATAAGTTGGGGGACTTCTCTGGTGGCACAGTGGTTAAGAATCTGCCTGCCAATGCAGGAGACATGGGTTCAAGCCCTGGTCCGGGAAGATGCCATGTGCCGTGGAGCAACTAAACCTGTGTGCCACAACTACTGAGCCTGTGCTCTAGAGCCCATGAGCCACAACTACTGAAGCCTGCGTGCCTAGAGCCTGTGCTTCACAACGAGAAAAGCCACTGCAATGAGAAGCCTGTGCACCACAACAAAGAGTAGGCCCCGCTTGCTGCAACTAGAGAAAGCCTGAGTGCAGCAATGAAGACCCAACATAACCAAAAAATAATAATAATAAATTTTTTTAAATGGATAAGATGGTAAATTTTATGTTATGTGAAAAATATATGTAAAAATTAGTAGATACCAACATATAAAATAAATCAAAAGTCAATAATTTTTTTAAAAATGAAAAATCATAAAAGGTACATTCTCCAAACTGTAATTAAATTTGAAATAAATAATTGAAAGATTTCTGAAATATCTCCCACATACTTGCAAATGAAATAGTATACTTCTAAATAACCATGGGTCAAAGAAAAACTTAGAATAAAAAAATAATTTTAATTGAATGAAAATAAAAAACAACTTATCAAATTTGAGGGGTGCAGCTAAAGCAGTGTTTAAAGCAAAATACATAGCATCAAACACACATATTAGAAAAGACAAAAGTACACAAATCCATAAAAAGTAAGCTACCTTTACTCACAGATGACAAGATCATGACAGTATCATCTATGTCAAAAATCTTTTGGTATGTACAAAAAGCTATTAGAATTAATAAGTCAGACTAGCACAGCAGTAGAACATAAGATCATTATATAAATTATATGATATTTTCATAACCTACCTATATCCTATCAATAATCAATAAGAAATTGAAAATTTTAAAGAAATACTCAACATTAGCATCAAATATATGGGATATTTAAGGGAAAATCTAACAAAAATGTGCAGCTCTATATACTGAAAGCTACAAAATATATGGAAAATATTTTTTACAGATCTATATAAATAAATATACCATGTTTATGGATAAGAAAACTCAATATTGTTAAAGGATCAATTATCCCCAAACCCAATGCAATTCAGATCAAAGTCTCAGTAGGCTTCTTTGTAGAGATTAACAAGTTACTTCTAAAATTTATACAGAAACTGAAAGGACCCTAGAATAGCAAATTTTTTTTAGAAAGAAGAATAAAGTTGGAGAACTTACACTACCTGCACTATAGTTATATAAATTATGAAAATGTGGATTAGATATCAAATAGATAAATAGAATAATAGGAAGTACAGAAATATATCTACACATATGTACTTATTTAATTTTTAACAAAGACACAAAGGAAGACCAGTAAAAGAATAAATGTCTTTTCAATAAATAGTGCCTGAATTTTTGGAAATTCACATGAAAAAAAGAAATGAACGTGTATCTACACTTCACATTTATAAAAATTAAATCAAATGGCTCATACACTTAAATGTAAAACCCAAAACTATAAAACTTCTAGAAGAACACATAGAAAAAAGAGTTTGTGAACTTTGGTTAGGCAAAGATTTCTTAGATACAACACCAAAAACATAATTTATGAGACAAAATCAATACACTGAAGTTTATCTGAATTAAGAACTTCTACTCTTTAAACGATAATGTTGAGAATGAGAAAACAAGGCACAAACTGGGAGAAAATATATTCAAATCACATATCTTATAAAGGTCATATATTCAAAATACATACAGAACTCAAAATTCAATAAAAAGGAAGCATACAAGCCAGTTACAAGTGGACAAAAAAACTTAAATAAACATTTAATCAAGTCAACATATGGATGGCAAATAAGAACACTAAAAGATGTTACACGTTATTAGCTGTAAAACTGCAATGAGATATCCCTACAAACCTATTAGTTCTAAGACTAAAAAGACTGAACATTCCAAGTGTTACCAAGAATGTGGAGCAACTTGAAGTCTCACATCCTTCTGCTGCAGTGGTAAATAATTTGACAGTTTCTTAACAGTTAAATACACACCAACTCTACCATTTAGTCCTTCCACTCCTTGATGGAATGAAATGCTCAGCAATTTGCTGTGTGCAATAAAAGGGATGAATTTCAAAGTAATTATGCTGAGCTGAAGATACATACTGTAAGAACCCATTTATATAAAACTGTAGAAAATGCAATCTAATCCATAGCAACTGAAAGTAGATTAATGGTTGCTGGTGATCAGAATGGGTGGTAAAGAGCAGTAGGAAGGAATTTGAGAAAATCTGGGGTTGATGGAAAAGTCCATTATCTAGATTGTAAACATATGTCAATACCTATCAGACTATATACTTAAACATTTATTTTATGCATTTATAAATCAATATTTTCAGTAAATAAGAAATACTTTTTTTCAGATAATCAAACACTAATAGAACTTACCAGCAAATATGCACTACAAGACAAATTTTAAATAAAGGATTTTTGCAGAAGAAAAATAATAACAGAAATTTGGCTTTAAATTCAGTGAATAATACTGGAAATAATAAATATGTGATAAATATATTTTTGTCATTTTTTAAATCTCTTTCAAAATGTAATTAACTGGATAAAGTAGAGTGTCTTTTGGAGGTATATGACATATGTAGAAATAAAATATATTAATAAAAATAGCACAAAAGATGGGAGGGGAAAATGGAAATACAGTGTTGTAAAGTCCTTACACTATAATTGAAGTGGTATAAGTATTACTTGAAAGTAAATTGTGGTAAGTCCATGACGTACATTACAGACCCTGATGCAACCACCAAAAACAAAGTACAAAAGAAGTTGTAGCTAATAAGCAATATCTGAGATAAACAGAATCATAAAAATAATTAGTCCAAATGAAGGTAGGAAAAAAGCAGAAAAGCACTAAAAAGTGGATAGGAAAATAATATTTAGTGAGATATAGAATTAAACCCAACCAAATCAATCAGATTAAATTGTATAAACACTTCAATTCAAAAGCAGAGATTGAAAATTTTTATTTAAAAATGAAGATACAACTATATGCTGCCTACAATAAATCCATACTAAATATAAGCTTGCAGTTAGGCTAAAAATTAAAAGATGAAAAAAGGTATAACATGAAAACATTTTTTAAAAAAAGGATAAAGTATCTATATCACTATTGGGCAAAGCAGATTTTAGAACAAAGACTATTGTCAAGATTTGAGATTTGTGTCTGTAGTTCCTGGAGTTTCCAGTAATTAAAATGAGTGCCATTATACAGAGTTTTAAGGGAGTTATAGTTCCAGAGATACTTTAACCTGGAAACATGGGCCTAGTATAGCTCACCCCTAACGAAATCCCCAGTTCTTAAACACACAAGAATAAGAAGAGTTCTGCTAAAGGGTTATAGGCCCCACTTCCCGTCTCTTAGATATGGCCATAGATAAATTGAGCAAAATAAATCCTTTCAGAGAACAGAAATAGAGATAAACATATATAGAACCAAGAATTCATGCCATGGTCAAGACAGGGAATAGCGGATATCCCATTCCAGATAAACATAACATATGCTGTTGAACACTGAATTTTGCATGCTGTATGTCTTCTATTCACCTTCAAATGGTATCTGATACTCTAATTACCCCACCTGTCTGTTCTGTTGCTGTTTCCCCATGATCATATATTGGAGGTATTATGAGTAGTTAAGTTTATTATTTAGCCAAAGGTTTCTGGACCATGATAAACAACATCCATACCTGATTTGAGGAAGGCATATTGACTGAGCATTCTAGATTCAGAGAACATTTACCCCACGACATCAATTTGGGATTTAGCAGATGATGAGATATAAGGTTGTCTACCTTGGGCATTGGTGAGGGCATTTTTTACTATGTGTGGAAGTATCATAACAATAATGATATTAATAACATCATAACAATAATGATATTAATAACAATTATCATTTACTGAATAACTACTATTTGCCAGGCATGATACCTGCCTTTCAAGTTAGATTATTTCATTTTGTCCTTCAGGCAATTCTATGAGATAGATATCATTATTATTCCCATTCTTGCAGATGCTTAAACAAAGCCTCAGATCAATTTTTTAAAACTAGCTCAAAGTCTGACAGCTAGAAAAATTAGGTGCTTGAATATAAAGCCAAGTACCTCAATTCTTAGGCATCATACAATATATAAATTAGGCATGAATGCTTTGATTATGTATGCTTCGAAAGAAAGGTGTGTGTCTATGTATGTGCTTATGTGTGTGTGTGTGTGTGTGTGTGTGTGTGTGTGTGTGTGACAGCCATCTTCCTACCTTGTAGCAAGACGCTGTCTAATCAATCCAGAGACTGAGCCTGACGACCAAATTTGAGCCTTTAGGTTCACCTATGCATAAATCCTGATAAACTCTTCACTTTTTAATCACATTAATCAGTTAATTTCCTTTAAGTTACCTTTGGCAAAGTACTTAACGTGTAAGGTCTTCAGTTCTCTCCTAATGACAATGAAGATATTACACAGCATCTTTTATTAATAGATTCATTCAGTATATATATGTTGAGGATCCCTCTCTACTAAGCTAAGGTACTGAAGATTTAATTAAGATGAAATAGATTTTAACCCTACTCTCAAGCCTCATGTAGAGTAAGGCTTTAATATAGAATCAATAAATGGTTATTAAATAAATGAATTACAAATTCTAGACCAAAAATGTTGAAGTACTGTTAGACACATGATTTTAAGATTTGAGTGTGAGCAATAAACAATAGAGATAAAATGGACACTTGAAAACATAAATGCCAAAATATTTATTATTTTCTGTCCTCATCCGTAGTCCAAAAACTGATACAAAAAAAACTATTTTATTTGAAATTTGACTTTTAAATTTAGGCCAACAGTCAAAAAATGAGCATAGAAGCTTTTAAAGCCAAATGTGGCCTAGATGTTTTTCTTTTTAACAAATAGCTTTCTCTTTTCTTTGTTTTTTTTTTTTTTGCTTGTTTGTTTTTTTTTTTTTGACCTGACTTAAAACTCACAACTTCCACATCCAGAATAGATAAAATAGTACAAAATAGGCATTTACTTATGGAATAGTCACATTTAACCTCAACTGCAGGTTTTGTTTCTAAATTATGCCCTTTCTTCCCTGTGCCCGATCAAAATGAACATTTCTGAAATTCTGTTCACTGAGAGCTTATATCTTGTGGTATTTTAAAATAAGTATCAGTTGACCTGATTTTTCAAGATATATGAAATTCTGGCAGGTTATGCTATGCATGCTTTTGTAAAGTCATGGTATTTAAACTATATAAAACTCATTTGTTTGCATCTTATTTCATCACCTGAGATGACCAAGAATGACTAAGCAGTCACAGACAAATATTGGGGTTATTCCCTATTTCTTGATTGTTCATTACTAAGCACCTATTAGATGTGTAATATGATTCACATTTATAAGCAGAATATAGATCCCAATTTCTATGAGCTTGAATTTTAAGTGGAGATAAGACACATAGCGTTTCCTACAAAAACAGTGGTAGATCCAGAGAGATCTTTGAAATGGAATATTAGGACTGGCGAATATAAGGAGAATGCAATTGAGACCAGAAGTTCTGATTGTAGAGTAAAATGTACTACAGAAACTTATTTGGCTATAGGGTTTAGACGAACAAAAGAATGCTTACTCTATGTTTTAGTGTGTCCATGTATCTTCATCATTATCATAACAATCATCGTCTTCATAACTAACATTTGTTGAGCATTTGGAATATTCCAGGCACTGCTCCAAGAACTTTTCACATATTAATTCATTAATCCTTACCAAACCCCTGCAGGGTAAGTATAAACATCATATCCATTTTAGAGATGAAGAAGCTGAAACAGAGTGAGAATAAAAGGCCTTCTCCAAAGTCACACATGTAATAAGTCATAAAGCTGGATTTATATACATTATGACATCCAAGTGGCCCACTGGTGTGTGTGTGTATGTATAAATATGTAAGGTATAAATATGTAGTTTAAATATTTTTAAAATATTACAATTGTATTTCTCTGTGACTTAGCCATGCTGAGCTGCTTACCATGGCTCAATGACAGATGTACTTTTGAATTCTGTACTTGACCACTAGCTAGTTGAGACAAGTTAATTCACCTTTCTGCTCTCCAGAAAGTAGGCAGATAATAAAATACCTACCTCATAGGGTTTTGAGAAATAAATGACTGTGTAAATGAAGCTCTTAGGATAATGTATGGCACATAGCAAGTGCTCAGAAAAGATTGGCTATTATTCTAGACATGCCATTTCCTTTGCTGGTATCTTAATAGATACTTTTCTTTTTCAACACCCAGCTCAAATAACAGTTTGGAAAGCTCTTTAAGAATTCACTGGAAATACAATTCTTTGTCCAACTTTATAAATCTTATAATCATAATTCACTTATAGAGCAACTGGATTATAGAGCAACTAATGAAGTGTCAATTGACCTTTTCTTCAGTACAAGATGTAGTCTCAGAAATATTTTGGTCATAGAAATGTATCATTCATTATGTCATGTAAAGAACTTGATGAACCCATGCACCACAGAATTCTCTGCCTTTTTGGTACACCTAATATTTAGTCTTTAAAACTTTGTCAAGTCAACTATTCATGGAACCTCCTTATTGATACACTTAACCTCACTCCTCCACTTTTTCAAGTTTTATTTTAATTCAGGGGAGAAGGGACACTGGGTAAACCGTAGGGCACTATTTGCATTGATACATTCTTTTATGTAGATCTACTATAATGCTGAGAGGTCTATGGAGCGCACCATATTCCCTTGAACATACATAAAGAATATCCCATTAATGAAACCTAACCAGGAATATGAATGGTCTTATATAGGAAATAATTCTACAATTGAGTTACATTTGGGAATATTTAGAAATTATTTACTGGGCATCTAGTATATGCAAAGAATAAAGCAAACAGTCACAAATTAGTTTATAATCTAGTGTGGAGATTCAAATAATATACAGAAAATAAGCAATACATATTGAGTGGGGAAATGGTGACTTCAAGTTAACAGGGACTTAACTAAAAATATATGTTTAAAGTCCCATTTCAGAGAAATGAGATTCAGATGTCTCCACTGGGTCTCAGGGTATAAGAAAAGTCTAGTGAGAGGCACTTGTTTTAAACCTCATGTCAGATTTGTGGTTATTGTAAACTCAAGCTGAGCAGATTATGAACAAGAAAATCTGACGTAAGGCTATTATTGAATTCCACCCTAGCATAGGAAATTGCTTCATGTTTTAGTAAAAGAAAGAAATAAAGTAGACATTGTAATACAAGATACTTTGAATTTGTTAGGTATTTCTATTTTTTAATGTCAGGATGACAAAATTAACTCTCAATAGAGGGAATCTCTACTTTCAGTTTTCTTCTGCCTGTGCTTCTACGTGAAGTCAGAAAACAAGGAATCAGCATATAAGAAATACAGGATGAAGACGGTCAAAAGGTACAAGCTTCCAGTTATAAGATAAATAAGTACTAGGATGTAGTATACAATATCATAAATATAATTAACAGTTGTCATATATGAAAAGTTGTTAAGAAAGTAAATCCTAAGAGTTCTCATCACAGGAAAAATATTCTATTAATTTCTTTAATTTTGTATTATATGAGATGACAGAGGTTCACTAAACTTATTGTGATTAATCATTTCATGATGTATGTAAGTCATTATGCAGTATACCTTAAACTTATACAGTCCTGCATATCAACTATATCTCAATAAAACTGGAAGAAAACTATCACAACATTGTTAATTGGCTATACCCAAATATAATATAAAACATTTCAAAAAAAAAAGAAAATTCTAAAACTAGGGAAATTATATATAAAGGAAAATAATTTAATCACTGATAATTTCACCCATAATTAACATTTTGGTGTATTTCCTTTAAGTTACCCCATGTATTTTTTTTCCATTTTATCTATTTGTATATGCTTTAGTATTTAGCTTTTTTTTAATGTCAAACACTTTTTAGGGTTATTAAACATGTATATGTTATATTTACTGTATTAAAACAAATCTTTACTTAAATAAATAAGAAACAAATAAAAAAGGAAATACAGGCATACCTCAGAGGGAGATATGGTGAGTTCAGTTCCAGACCACCCCAAAAGTGAATATTGCACCAAAGAGACTCACAAATATTTTGGTCTCCCAATGCATATTAAAGTTTTGTTTACACTATGCAAGACTCTATTAAGTATGCAGTAGCATTATGTGTTAAAAAATTGAAAATACTTTATTGCTATAAAATGACAACCATCATCTGAGCCTTCAGCTAATCATAATCTTTTTGTTGGTGGAGAGTCTTGCCTTGATGTTGATAGCTCTGACTAATCAGGGTGGTGGTAACTAAAGGTTGGGGTGGCCGTGGCAATTTCTTAAAGTAAGACAGTAATGAAGTTTGCTGCATCAATTGACTCTTCTTTTCATGAACAAATTCTCTGTAGCATACAGTGCTGTTTGATAGCATTTTACCCATAGTAGGACATCTTTCAAAATTGGAGTCAACCCCTTCAAAGCCTGTCCACACTTTATCAATTATTCTAAATCCTTTGTTGTCATTTCAACAATCTTCACAGCACCTTTACCAGGAGTTAGATTCGATCTCAAGAAACCACTTTCTTTGCTCATCCATAAGAAGCAACTCCTCATCCATTCAAGTTTTATCATGAGATTGTGGCAATTCAGTCACATCTTCAGGCTCCACTTCTAATTCTGGTTTTCTTGCTATTTCTACCACATCTGCAGCTACTTACTCCACTGAAATCTTGAACCCCTCAAAGTCATCCATTAGGGTTGGAATCAACGTCTTCCAAACTCCTGTTTATGTTGATATTCTGACCTCTTCTCATGAGTCATAAATGTCCTTAATGTCATCTAGAATGGCGAATCCTTTCCAGAAGGTTTTCAATCTACTTTGCCCAGATCCATCAGAGGAATCACTATCTGTGGCAGCTATAGCCTTATGAAATGTACTTCTTTAATAGTAAGACTTAAAAGTCCAAATTACTGTTTGATCCCTGGGCTGCAGGATGGATGTTGTGTTAGCAGGCATAAAAACAACATTAATCTCATTGTACATCTCCATCACAGCTCTTGAGTGACCAAGTGCACTGTCAATAAGCAGTAATATTTTGAAAAGAATCTCTATTTCTGAGCAGTAGGTCTCAACAATGGGCTAAAAATAGTCAGTAAACCATGCTGTACACACATGTGTTGCCATTCAGGCTTTGCTGTTCTAATTATAGAGCATGTGCAGAATCAATTTAGTGTAATGCTTCAGATGTTCAAAATGGTAAATGAGCACTAGCTTCAACTTAAAGTCACCAGCTGCATTAGCCCCTAACAAGAAAGTCAGCCTGTCCTTTGAAGCTTTGAAGGCAGACGTTGACTTCTCTCTAGCTGTGGAAGCCCTAGATGGCATCTTCTTCTAATAGAAGGTTGTTTCATCTACATTGAAAATCTGTTGTTTAGTGTAGCCACCTGAATTAATTATCTCAGCTAGATCTTCTGGATAATTTGCTGCAGCTTCTACATCAGCACTTGTTGCTTCACCTTGCACTTTTGTGTTTTGGAGATGGCGTCTTTCCTTAAACTTCATGAACCAATCTCTGCTAGCTTCACACTTTTCTCCTACAGTTTCGTCACCTCTCTCAGGCTTCATCAAATTGAAGAGAGTTAGGGCCTTGCTATGGATTAGGCTATAACTTAAGGGAATGCTGTGGATGGTCTGATCTTCTATCCAAATAACTAAAACTTCCTCCATATCAGCATGAAGGCTGTTTCGCTTTCTTATCATTTGTGTTCACTGGAGTAGCACTTTCAACTTTATGAACCCTTCCTCTGCATTCCCAATTTGGCTACCTCTTTGGCAAAAGAGGCCTAGCTTTCAGTCTGTCTGTCTCAGGTTTTGACACGCCTTCCTCACTAAGCTTAATCATTTCTAGCTTCTGATTTAAAGTGAGAGACACGCTACTCTTCCTTTCACTTGAACACTTAGAGGCCATGGTAGGCTTATTAATTGGCCTAATTTCAATACTGTTTTGTGTCAGGGAATATGAAAGGCAAAGAGAGGGAGAGAGATCGGGGAACAGTCAGTCAGTGGAGCAGTCAAAACACACAAAACATGTATTAAGTTTGCAGTCTTTTATGAGAGCCATTCAATTATAATAGTAACGTCAAAGATCATTGATCACAGATCACCATAACAAATATAGTAAAGTTTGAAATAGTGCAAGAATTACCAAAATGTGACACAGAGAGATGAGGTGAATAAATGATGTTGGAAAAATGATACAAATAGACTTGCTCAATGTAAAGTTGCCACAAAATTTCAATTTAAAAATGCAATATCTGCAAAGCACAATAAAGTGAAGGGCAATAAAATGAGGTACGCTTATAGAGGCAGAGGTCTCTTTTTCCCCAAATACACACACACACACACACACACACACACACACACACACACACGCAGAGTTCTACTTAACTTAGGGGTATATATACATCTAAGTAGAAACCTAGAATTAAATCTTTGTTTTCCCTACCAGTTGAAGATATTTACATGGTCATAGCCATGTTGTGAAGAGAAGTGAGTCCTTCAGCTCTCCCTATTTCATGAATTAAGTTGGGGTAGAAAGGAAGCTAACACTTCGTAAGAAAATATTTTCTCGTGTATTTTTCCTCTCATTCCCAGCATGAAGAAAATAGAAAACATTCTGAACTTCTCTGAAGTAGCTGCATACAAATTCCACTTCTTTCTCTCTCCATTTTACTAACAAAGCAAACATACTTTTCTATAACATTGTCATGATTTATTTCATTTCCAAAAACCCAGATTTTTTTGACTAATGTCAACGTTAGCAGAAATCTAGGCTCTACCTATAATTTAAACAAATACACACATCACACAAATATCCTCAGCTTCATACTATCCTGACATTTGTGTGTGTTTTTATGTATATATTCTTGTTTTTTGGTCAAGGTTCTGTATAATTAAGCACCTGACTAATTCCAAATTCAGCTTGTACCATTCTTCCTTCGCTAACTATGCTTCAATTACATCCTTCAATGTTCTTTCTACATGAGCGCTTGATATACGCTGCTCTCTTTTTTTGGTATACTCCACGTTTTGTTGTCAAAAAAGTCCATACTCAGATTTCCAGCATAAATGAAATGTCTCAATAAACCTTTAACATGCAAGGTTTCTGTAACATGGCTCTTAGCACCTTATCACAAGTAAGTATATATTTGCGTGATTATTATTATTTGCCTGTTTCCACAACTGGACTGTAATTTGTGTCTTTTTATTTGAGAATGATGCTCCTAGAATCCAGGATCCATGTCTATTGTATTAAGAATGATTTTCCTAGAATCTAGCATAATGCCTAGTTCTCAATAAGCAATTTTTGAATGGATGAATTAATCAACACATCTTAATTCTGTTTCTGAACTAGCCAAAATATATTAGTATACTTTAAATTGAAAATTAGCACAGGGCCTCCAAATAAAATTTAAAAGAATGATTTTATGAAGCTAAAAGTATTTACTGGATAAACATTCTAGCAAGTCTAGCTTCAATCAGAGAGAGCCTAACATCTATATTTGACAGGCTACTGTCCTGAACGCACATGACCTTGATCAGACCAATAAAAACCAAGATCAATATAGTCTTTGCCCACAAAGCAAGGCATATTTTATTCTGGAAATTAAGTTTTTCACATATTTGTAAAGAATTATTTCCTGGAGAAATTAAGTATAAAAAAATAAGGTTATCCAAAATATATTAATTGGCATTTTATATGTGTCACTGATATGTTCAGCTGCATAACAATAATCCATAAGGATTATGCATGCCTATTTTTAATCAAAGAATCAAAATATATCCTAACAATGTCATTATATTCAGTGAAATATATTTCAGAAAAAAATTGCTCAAATAGCACAATACATTAATTTTCTATCCAGGTAGCTAGGAGATTTAGAAATCAAAGGTTATATTTCATCTTTGTGTTAAAAGCCAAATCATTTCAAGGCTAACCCGACCACTTCTGTTTCTCTAAAGAGGAAACTTGACTCCTGAGACAGTCCTGCTGACTGTTTCTCAGGCCAAAGATTTTACTTTGTTTTTGTTGTTGTTAAAATTTAAGCAAGTTTCACACGTGCAGTATTTGGTCTTCAGAGTTTTAAATTATTTTCAGGTACCAAAGCTCTTTTTTCCCCACCTGAATGATTACCAATTCTAAATACCCACAGGTAGTGTGCCTTTATCATTTCTGCTTTGAATTTTATCCTTTTTACAGCCTGAAAGGATGATTTTGTGTGCTTATTTACTTACTTATAAAACCTAACAGAAATGTTGGTACTGAAGACAAGTAATCTCCTTCCTTGCAGGAAATTTCTCTTCAGTAACTGCTATCATTAGAGCCCTTCACCAAACATTCTATACAGAAAAATCTCTTGACCCTTTCACATTTCTTCATTTATTTGGCAAAATATGATCTGTTCATGTAAAGGTGGAACACCATCAGGTTAGCTAAGAGTTTTACTCTAGGGCCCTAAAAATTTATTTAAAATAGTGTTTTTGTAATTTCTTGAATTCATATCAAATAAACTCATGATTCATACTGCTGCTATTTAAAACCAGGTAGGAGTTTATACAAAGTATTTTTGAGGTTAAAATATCTTCAGCTTAAGAGAACTTGTGTCCATTTCCTCTATCGGCACTGCTGTAGTAATGACGGCCCAGATGGGAATGAACATCATTAGCCCAAACTTGTCCAGCACTATGCACAGTGGCCTAACAAGAAATGATGTTTCCTCAAGCAAAAATGGCAGAAAAGGCAATCTGACTTTTTGTTCTTTCAAAATGTTCCAAAATGATCCAGCATCCTATCCTTCTTCTCACTTTGCAATTTTAACTTCCTTGCTATTTTATTCCTCAAGCAGAGTAAAGGATGAAAGTGAAACAGACTACCTTTCTAATCAAACTCAGGCTTCTTTTCTTTTTTTATCTTACTTCATTTTTAAAAGGGTTGCAACAAAGGCCATACCACCATGAGTAAGACTGCTATTTTAATTTGGTCAAACTCCTGTAATTTCCTATTAGTCTCTAAGAGGATTTTTTATCTATTAGGACCTCAAAGTTATACCTGAAAAGTAGGAAATTTTTATAGTAATATGCCTGTGACTTTAGAACAATTTTCTTGGCATTTAAGTTTACTTTCTGACTTAAAAACTTTTACTAAAGATTAAACTATTTATCTCATCAGTGTACTTCTAGATCTATAGTTAATCTTATCCTACGTCTATGACAACTCTAAGTTTATACTCTGTAATTTACTAAATACTTTGGATTAAAAAAAAAAAAGCCTCTCCAATCACGATATGGGAAGCCTAGAGTACAGATGCCAGGCACAGTAACTGTACAAGGAGGTTATTGCTCAGAATCTAACTATTCTGTCACAAATAACATAGGGATCCTGGTTCTCCCAGTCTACAAGTTCTGGAGGCAACTAAACCAACATTTGACCTCTCACCCATAATAAGCCATTAGACCATATTTGAGAACACAACATAAGGAAACCTATTACCCTAGTCCATTTTCTCTTCAACAATATGGTAAGTACTGCAATCATTTCTTACTATATAAGGCCTTAATTTTCATGCTCTACTTGGGCCTTTGAAAGGTTGATTCCATTCGGAATGGAGAATTCATCAAACTAACATACTTCCCTGTGTCACTCACCAAAGGCTTGATCATGTTGACTTATAAATACTCTCCAGTCTCAATAGTATAAAACAACCAAAGTGTATTTCTTCTTTTTACTTTGTGTCCACTGAAAGTCAGTAATAGGTGGAGGATGGGCAGTCTCCTAATCATCCAACCAAAAACAAAATTGATAGAAAAGCCTCCATCCAATGTTGTTGGATGCCATTCCAGAGGCAATGTTATTCCAGAGGTCTTTAGTTTAAATAAATTCCTGCCATGAGAATGTCATGTATCACTTATGCTTAAATATAAACCATAGGCCAGAACTACTCAAATGTTCCCATTCAACCACAAGCAGACCCCAAAATGAAATTCCAAAAGGGAAAGGGAAAAGAAACATTTGGTAAACAGTATAAATAAGTATTATAGTTCTCCTTTCTGGCTGTCAAAAGATCCACTCACCCTCCTTCCCACACTCAAAATTTGTTACTCTTCCCTCAGCTTTCGAGGGAAACAAAAATACAATCCTGTTCCTGCATCAAGCCAGGGTCAAGGAAGTTGGGGAGATAGATGCTAGCCCCTAAATGAATGCTGAGTATCATATCCAGAAGTTGAGCCGATGATTATTTAGATTTTAAGTCACAAACTGTCCTAATCCCCACTTATGGATTTTTTATGGTGCTTTCCACAAGCTTAGGCAACTTCCTACTAGATTCTAGTCAGTTTCACATGGTAACAATTTCACAGAGTATTTTAATTTTTTTGGAGACATGCCTCTCTATAACTTGAAAAAAAAAATATGGCACATTGGGTCTATCAGTTTTTAAAAGGAAAGCCATAATTCCTTCCTCTGAAAGAATTTCCTGGGCATCACCTCAAAAAATTGAGAGGCTTTAGTAGTGGGTATATGAGTGTGAACGTGACTAGTGATTTCAATTATGCAAAAGGATAGGTTTTAAGCAGACTTTGTTGATCAAAACCTTCTCAGTTTTATATTTTACGCATTGGAGATGAGAGCAGTTGCCTCTTTTAACTCACTTAAGTCGCCAAATCTCTGAACCCACTATTTCTTTTCATTTTTGTTACAACAGCCAATTATTTCATGTTTGTCTCTTCCTTTAGTACTTTGTAAATGTAGACATAGTAACGACCAAAGGCTGTTAGAATTCTATTTTCTAACCTCTTCTTTTGGAATATAACTCTTTAAGCATATTATTTCTTTTTAACACCATTGCAGGCAACAAATTTACCAAATGTTTTGCCACTGCATTAGAAATTCCTCTCTCCAATCCTCTAATTATAGCTTTTGCCCTGCTAACCACATGGTTTAAAATTGATTTTATTACAGTAGTATTCCCCTATCTAGGTACCAAATTCTATATCATAAGGATCGGCTAAATCATGCTATAGTAACAAAAAAATTCAAAATTTTTATCACTTACATAACAAAAACTTATTTCTTGGTCACATTTTACTCATCAAAGATGGAGAGAGAATTCTCTCAGGATGATGGAGTAGGCACAGTCTTAAACACTGCTAGTTGCCATAGCAGAGGAAAGAAGGATGTTTTGGAAAGAATCAAAAAATAATTATTAAATGCTCAGTCTGGAAGTAACATTCCCATTAGCCATAATCAATCACATAGTTACTATATAAGAAAGTCAGGTAGAGAGGAGCTTCAAGACGGTGGAAGAGTAAGACAGAGATCACCTTCCTCCCCACAAATACATCAGAAATACATCTACATGTGGAACAACCCATACAGAACACCTACTGAAGGCTGGCAGAAGATCTCAGACCTCCCAAAAGGCAAGAAACTCCCCACATACCTGGGTAGGGCAAAAGAAAAAAAGAAATAACAGAGACAAAAGAATAGGGACGGGACCTGCACCAGTGGGAGGGAGCTGTGAAGGAGGAAAGGTTTCTACACACTAGGAAGCCCCTTCATGGGCGGAGACTGCGGGTGGCGGAGGGCGGAAGCTTCAGAGCCGCGGAGGAGAGTACAGCAACAGGGGTGCAGAGGGCAAAGCGGAGAGATTCCCGCACAGAGGATCAGTGCCGACCAGCACTCACCAGCCCGAGAAGCTTGTCTGCTCACCCTCTGGGACGGGTGGGGGCTGGGAGCTGAGGCTCCAGCTTCAGAGGTCGGATCCCAGGGAGAGGACTGGGGTTGGCAGCGTGAACACAGCCTGAGGGGGTTAGTGTGCCACAGCTAGCCAGGAGAGAGTCCAGTAAAAGGTCTGGAGCTGCCGAAGAGGCAAGAGACTTTTTCTTCCCTCTTTGTTTCCTGGTGCTCGAGGAGAGGGGATTAAGAGCACCGCTTAAAGGAGCTCCAGAGATGGGCGTGAGCCGCGGCTAACAGCGTGGACCCCAGAGACGGGCATGAGACGCTAAGGCTTTTGCTGCAGCCACCAAGAAGCCTGTGGGCAAGCACAGGTCACCATCCACACCTTCCCACCCGGGAGCCTGTGCAGCCCGCCACTGCCAGGGTCCCGGGATCCAGGGACAACTTCCCCGGGAGCACATACAGCGCGCCTCAGGCTGTCTAAACATCACGCCAGCCTCTGCCGCCGGCCATAGGCTCACCCTACATTCTGTATCCTACCTCCCCCCTAGCCTGAGTGTGCCAGAGCCCCTGAATCAGCTGCTCCTTTAACCCCATCCTGTCTTAGCGGGAACAGATACCCTCAGGCAACCTACATGCAAAGGCAGGGTCAAATCCAAAGCCGAACACCAGTAGCTGTGCAAACAAAGAAGAGAAAGGGAAATCTCTCCCAGCAGCCTCAGGAGCAGCGGATTAAATCTCCACAATCAACGTGATGTACCCTGCATCTGTGGAATACTTGAATAGACAATGAATCATCCAGAATTGAGGAGGTAGACTTGGGGAGCAAGGATATATATATTTTTTGCCCTTTTTCTCTTTTCGTGAGTGTGTATGTGTATGCTTCTGTGATTGTGTCTGTATAGTTTTGCTTTTACCATCTGTCCTAAGGTTCTGTCTGTCCACTTTTTGTTGTTGTTGTTGTTTTTCGTATAGTTTAAAGCACTTGTTATCACTGGTGGATTTCTTTTTCAGTTTCGTTGCTCTCTTCTTTCTTTTTATAATTACTTTGTAAATTTTTTTAATAATTATTTTTTATTTTAATAACTATTTTATTTCATTTTATTTATTTATTTATTTTTTCTCCCTTTTATTTTGAGCCGTGTGGATGACAGGGTCTTGGTGCTCCAGCCAGGTGTCAGGGCTATGCCTCTGACGTAGGAGAGCCAAGTTCAGGACATTGGTCCACCAGAGACCCCCCAGTGCCACATAATATCAAATGGCGAAAATCTCCCAGAAATCTCCATCTCAACACCAAGATCCAGCTTCACTCAAGGACCAGCAAGCTACAATGCTGAACACCCTATACCAAACAACTAGAAAGACAGGAACACAACCCTACCAATTAGCAGAGAGGCTACTTATAATCATAATAAGGTCACAGACACCCAAAAACACACCACCAGACGTGGACTTGCCCACCAGAAAGACAAGATCCAGCCTCATCCACCAGAACACAGGCACTAGTCCCCTCCACCAAGAAGCCTACACAACCCACTGAACCAACCTTACCCACTGTGGGCAGACACCAAAAACAACGGGAACTACGAACCTGCAGCCTGCGAAAAGGAGACCCCAAACACAGTAAGTTAAGCAAAATGAAAAGACAGAAAAACATACAGCAGATGAAGGAGCAAAGTAGAAACCCGCCAGACCTAAAAAATGACGAGGAAATAGGCAGTCTACCTGAAAAAGAATTCAGTATAATGATAGTAAAGATGATCCAAAATCTTGGAAATAGAATGGAGAAAATACAAGAAACGTTTAACAAGGACCTAGAAGAACTAAAGAGCAAACAAGCAATGATGAACAACACAATAAATGAAGTTAAAAATTCTCAAGAAGGAATCAATAGCAGAATAACTGAGACAGAAGAACGGATAAGGGACCGGGAAGACAAACTAGTGGAAATAACCACTGCAGAGAAGAATAAAGAAAAAAGAATGAAAAGAATTGAGGACAGTCTCGGAGACCTCTGCGACAACATTACACGCACCAACATTCGAATTATAGGGGTCCCAGAAGAAGAAGAGAAAAAGAAAGGGACTGAGAAAATATTTGAAGAGATTATAGTTGAAAACTTCCTTAATATGGGAAAGAAAATAGTTAATCAAGTCCAGGAAGCACAGAGAGTCCCATATAGGAAAAATCCAAGGAAAAACTCGCCAAGACATACATTAATCAAAGTATCAAAAATCAAATACAAAGAAAAAATATTAAAAGCAGCAAGGGAAAAACAACAAAGAACATACAAGGGAATCCGCATACGGTTAACAGCTGATCTTTCAGCAGAAACTCTGCAAGAGAGAAGGCAGTGGCAGGACATATTTAAAGAGATGAAAGGGCAAAACCTAAAACCAAGATTACTTTACCCAGCAAGGATCTCATTCAGATTTGATGGAGAAATTAAAACCTTTACAGACAATCAAAAGCTAAGAGAATTCAGCACCACCAAACCAGCTCTACAACAAATGCTAAAGGAACTTCTCTAGGCAGGAAACACGAAAGAAGGTAAAGAACTACAATAACAAACCCAAAACAATTAACAAAATGGTAATAGGAACATACATATCGATAATTACCTTAAATGTAAATGGACTAAATGCTCCTACGAAAGGACACAGACTGGCTGAGTGGATAAAAAAACAAGAGCCCTATATATGCTCTCTACAAAAGACCCACTTCAGACCTAGGGACACATACAGACTGAAAGTGAGGGGATCAAAAAGATATTCCATGCAAATGGAAATCAAAAGAAAGCTGGAGTAGCAATTCTCCTATCAGACAAAATAGACTTTAAAACAAAGACTATTACAAGAGACAAAGAAAGACACTACATAATGATCACGGTATCAATCCAAGAAGAAAATATAACAATTGTAAATATTTATGCACCCAAAATAGGGGCACCTCAATACATAAGACAAATACCAGCAGCCATAAAAGGGGAAATCGACAGTAACACAATCATAGTAGGGGACTTTAACACCTCACTTTCACCAATGGACAGATCATCCAAAATGAAAATAAATAAGGAAACACAAGCTTTAAATGATACATTAAACGAGAGGGACTTAATTGATATTTATAGGACATTCCATCCAAAAACCACAGAATACTCTTTCTTCTCAAGTGCTCATGGAACATTCTCTAGGATAGATCATATCTTGGGTGACAAATCAAGCGTTGGAAAATTTAAGAAAATTGAAATTGTATCAAGTATCTTTTTCGACCACAATGCTATGAGACTAGATATCAATAACAGGAAAAAATCTGTAAAACATACAAACACATGGAGGCTAAATAATACACAACTTAATAACCAAGGGATCACTGAAGAAATCAAAGAGGAAATCAAAAAATATCCAGGAATAAATGACAATGAAAACACGATGACACAAAACCTATGGGATGCAGCAAAGCAGTTCTAAGAGGGAAGTTTATAGCAATACAATCCTACCTTAAGAAACAAGAAACATCTCAAATAAACAACCTAACCTTATACCTAAAGCAACTAGAGAAAGAAGAACAAAAAACCCCCAAAGTTAGCAGAAGGAAAGAAATCATAAAGATCAGAACAGAAATAAATGAAAAAGAAATAAAGGAAAAAATAGCAAAGAACAATAAAACTAAAAGCTGGTTGTTTGAGAACATAAACAAAATTGATAAACCATTAGCCAGACTCACCAGGAAAAAAAGGAAGAAGACTCAAATCAAAAGAATTAGAAATAAGTAAGGGGAAGTAACAACTGACATTGCAGAAATACAAAGGATCATGAGAGATTACTACAAGCAACTATATGCCAATAAAATGGACAACCTGGAAGAAATGGAAAAATTCTTAGAAATGCACAACCTGCCAAGACTGAACCAGGAAGAAATAGAAAATATAAACAGGCCAATCTCAAGCACTGAAATTGAAACTGTGGTTTAAAATCTTCCAACAAACACAAGCCCAGGACCACATGGCTTCACGGGCAAATTGTATCAAACATTTAGAGAAGAGCTAACACCTATCCTTCTCAAACTCTTCCAAAATATAGCAGAGGGAGGAACACTCCCAAACTCATTCTATGAGGCCATCATCACTCTGATACCAAAACCAGATGAAGATGTCACACAAAAAACAAAACTACAGGCTAGTATCACTGATGAACATAGATGCAAAAATCCTCAACAAAATACTAGCAAACAGAATCCAACAGCCCATTAAAAGGATCATACACCATAACCAAATGGGGTTTATCCCAGGAATCCAAGGATTCTTCAATATACGCAAATCAATCAATGTGCCACATATTAACAAACTGAAGAATAAAAACCATATGATCATCTCAATATACAGAAAAAGCTTTCGACAAAATTCAACACCGATTTATGATAAAAACCCTCAACATAATAAAGGCTATATAAGACAAACCCACAGTCAACATCTTCCTCAATGGTGAAAAACTGAAACCCTTTCCACTAAGATCAGGAACAAGTTGCCCACTCTCACCACTATCATTCAACATTGTTTTGGAAGTTTTAGCCACAGCCATCAGAGAAGAAAAAGAAATAAAAAGAATCCAAATCGGAAAAGAAAGAGTAAAGCTGTCACTGTTTGCAGATAACATGATACTCTACATAGAGAATCCTAAACAGGCTACCAGAAAACTACAGTAGCTAATCAATGAATTTGGTAATGTAGCAGGATACAAAATTAATGAACAGAAATCTCTTGCATTCCTATATAATGATGAAAAATCTGAAAGTGAAATTAAAAAAACGTTCCCATTTACTACTGCAACAAAAAGAACAAAATACCTAGGAATAAACCTACCAAAGGTGACAAAAGACCTGTATGCAGAAAACTATAAGACACTGATGAAAGAAATTAAAGATGATACAAATAGAGAGATATACCATGTTCTTGGATTGGAAGAATCAACATTGTGAAAATGACTCTACTACCCAACACAACCTACAGATTCAATGCAATCCCTATCAAACTACCAATGGAAGTTTTCACAGAAAAAGAACAAAAAATCTCACAATTTGTATGGAAACACAAAAGACCCCGGATAGCCAAAGCAATCTTGAGAAAGAAAAATGGAGCTGGAGGAATCAGCCTCCCTGACTTCAGACTGTACTACAAAGCTACAGTAATCAAGACAGTATGGTACTGGCACAAAAACAGAAATATAGATCAATGGAATAGGAGAGAAAGCCCAGAGATAAACCCACGCACATATGCTCAACTTATCTTTGATAAAGGAGGCAAGAATATACAATGGAGAAAAGACTGCCTCTTCAATAAGTGGTGCTAGGAAAACTGGACAGCTACATGTAAAAGAATGAATTTAGAACACTCCCTAACACCATACACAAAAATAAACTCAAAATTGATTAAAGACCTAAATGTAAGGCCAGACACTATCAAACTCTTAGAGGAAAACAGGCAGAATACTCTGTGATATAAATCACAGCAAGAACCTTTTTGACCCACCTCCTAGAGAAATGGAAATAAAATTAAAAATAAACAAATGGGACCTAATGAAATTTAAAGGCTTTTGCACATCAAAGGAAACCATAAACAAGAGGAAAAGACAACCCTCAGAATGGGAGAAAATATTTGCAAATGAAGCGACAAAGGATTAGTCTCCAAAATTTACAAATGCTCATGCAGCTCAATCAGACCCAATCCAAAAATGGGCAAAAGACCTAAACAGACATTTCTCCAAAGAAGATATACAGATTGCCAACAAACACATGAAAGAATGTTCAACATCATTAATCATTAGAGAAATGCAAATCAAAACTATAATGAGATATCATCTCACACCAGTCAGAACGGCCATCATCAAAAAATGTATAAACAATAAATGCTGGAGAGTATGTGGAGAAAAGGGGACCCTCTTTCACTGTTGGTGGGAATGTAAATTGATACAGCCACTATGGAGAACAGTATGGAGGTTCCTTAAAAAACTAAAAATAGAACTACCATACGACCCAACAATCCCACTACTGGGCGTATACCCTGAGAAAACCATAATTCAAAAAGAGTCACGTACCACAATGTTCACTGCAGCTCTATTTACAATAGCCAGGACATGGAAGCAACCTAAGTGTCCATCGACAGATGAATGGATAAAGAAGACGTGGCACATATATACAATGGAATATTACTCAGCCATAAAAAGAAATGAAATTGAATTTTTTGTAGTGAGGTGGATGGACCCAGAATCTGTCATACAGAGTGAAGTAAGAAACAGAAAAACAAATACCGTATGCTAACACATATGTATGCAACAACAACAACAAAAAACAGGTCATGAAAAACCTAGGGGCAAGATGGGAATAAAGACACAGACGTACTAGAAAATGTACTTGAGGACATGGGGAGGGGGAAGAGTAAGCTGGGACAAAGTGAGAGAGTGGCATGGACATATATAAACTACCAAATGTAAAATAGATGCTAGTGGAAAGCAGCCGCATAGCACAGGGAGATCAGCTCGCTGCTTTGTGACCACATAGCGGGGTGGGATAGGGAGGGTGTGAGGGTGGGAGACGCAAGTGGGAAGCGGTATGGGGATGTATGTATACGTATAGCTGATTCACTTTTTTTAAAAGCAGAAACTAACACACCACTGTAAAGCAATTATACTCCAATAAAGATGTTAAAAAAAAGAAAGTCAAAAAAATGCACATCTAACATGTGATTAGAGGGAGAAGAACTGGAAATATGTAGCCAATGACCCCAAAGACCGGCAGAACGTACTCCTCAAAATGATCTAAAATGGATCTGGTGAAAAACTATAGTGTAAGTGCAAAATATATAATTTAAGGGAATAATTTTAAATTAAAGCCAAACACATAATGAATCAGCCACATTAGGCTACTAACTCTTACTGAAACTAAAATAGATTTTTAATTACTGACTTTTGGCTTTAATTGGAATTTCTCAATTGAATGATGACAAATTACATACTTCTTGCTTTTAATGAAGTTGTATTCAATTGTAAAAACCTTTCTTCCAAAAAGTAATGATTATAGAGTAATAAGTTAGTTTCCATATTTAGAAAAAAGTAAATACACATTGCATATGTATCACATATGCCATTTTATTCATGACTTTTAATATAGTTCTTAAACATATAATAGAGATTATTAAATGCTTCTGAGTTATATTTTAAATTCTTTATTATTTCTAATAAAAATGTTAAGTAAAATTCTAATTTGGTGATTAGTTCAATAGATATTAAAAAAAGGTAAACTCTTAAATATAGCAAAAAGATTATATTAGTACTCATGCCATACATAAATCATATTAAGGTCTGATCAATTTTTGTAAGAAGAATATTTTGAAGTGTTTGTTGTTTCTGTAAATGAAGAAGATTAACTAACATTAACACCTAATCTTGTATTTACACATCATAGATGTGCATTTAATATCAGCATTCATCTTAATATAAAGTATTATTATTTTGGGGAGGCAGAATTGTGATTTGAACAAATATATATATGAATTTTGTCAGTAATTTAATGTGGCCAAATCAGTTTATTGTGGTCATCTCGTGTTGAGGTTCCTCAGCTCTCTGCTTCCTCTCTTCCAGCTCTATACATTCTACCTGGGAAATCCCATTCACCTGTGAGGACCCCAATTCTTTATTTTCGATCAAGTCATCCTTTAGTTTCTTCAAGTGCATATATCATATATCAATGATTTATCTCCTGATGTAGAGTGAATACTTTGAGAAGAAAACTGTCACTCCAGCTTAATAGACTTTTTAGACATCTGCCACAAATTGTAGAAGTCTTACGTTGGAGGACCGAAGTTTTTTTTTAAAAAAATGGTATTATTTAGATTATAACCTACCTTAATATAAAGTCTTTTCTAATTTTTTGATAATTTTCTGCTATTCTGCTCCCTGGGTTTTGTAATTGCTTAAAAATAGCCATGCAGTTCAAAGAAAATTATTAAGCTAGTCATGAAAATGACTTCTTGATTCATGGGTTCAATGGATTCTTGAATGTCAAATAACACATCATTGTGCATTAAAGTTCCTGAGTGCATAATTATTCTTATTGCTCTATTCAAAAATTTCAAGATTGGAATAAACTTTTATTAAATACTTGTCTTTTCTAGGCCCTTTTGTGACATCAACATCTTCATGCACAAATGATATTTAATGAATTGATGTTAAATAAAAATTGCCTACATATTTTTAAAAATTGTGTGGTAAGGATCATCATCTGGAAAACATAATAGTCTTCTTCAGTCATTGTTCAGTATTTAATTGATAATAATCTCTGCCTCCATATCAATCTACAGCTTAATCCATAGCTAATAAAGAAGGAAAAATGCCTCTTTTCAGTCATTGTCTGTTTACCAATGACTTGTTTTTCAGGTACACAATTAGTAAAATCCTTGTCCTTAGATAATTTTGCTCAATGATTATGAATATGTACAAAAGATTCTAGAATGTAGAGTTTTATTAGCAATTTATCTTTTTTTCCTCTTTGACCAAACATGAACCCCTTTGTTAAAGAAATGAAAATTAAACTTGTTTAACTACAAGTGACACCAAGGATGTGAGTAAGCAAACAACTTTATTATCTTTTATTTACCTTCCTAGTGCCTCCCACAGACTGACAGACACATAGGCACATAAGCTACCTCCTCTCTGCTCATGCCCTGCATCTGTTTCAGTGTCAGGTGAGTTACTTCACTTTATGCACCAATAGCACCAGGGGTTTATTTCCCATTTGTTTATATGTTATGACTTTAGATAAAAGGTCTCTATGAGACTCTGGAATGAGCGTCTGCTTCTAACCAAATTATGTACCTAAACATTTTGTATCCTGAGTTTCTCTAGAAAGCAAACGCACATGGAATTCTCAATAAAACTATTGACATAATACCACATATCTATACTTCTTTTCATATTTTTATATAAATGCTCCAAATTTATATTGATTATATTTTATTTTACAAACATAACCAAATTTATTTATTTTGTCATTCATTTACTGAATATCTACTGAGCTCCTTTCATGGACTCAGACACCATGCTAAGTACAGTGTATAGAAGTGTGACTAAATCTGTCATGGTTTCTATCTTGGTAAAATCTTAAATGTGAAGGAAAGGACAGAAATATATAAGTAACTCAATTAATCTGTATTACCATCTGACCTTCAATTACATTTAGAGACAACAGTGATGGCAACATTGGTTGTCTGAATTATTTATAAACAATAGATCTTAGCCTTAACATTAGGTTCCTTATAAATCAATATTTACCACTGTATTATATTTTATACATATTATACTTTTGTTTTAATTAATTCAACACATATACAATACTACAAAAACTAACAAAACTATCTGAATTTCTATCTGTTTTTAAACACATCATGAGAAGTTACAAATTTTACTGATACAATTTTGAGGGGTTTGCTTCTCATTTTGAGGGATTTAAAGGGTTTATGTATGTCTTTTTCTTGTAAGCATAGTAGAGTTGCACATTATTTTCAGTAGATGATTTCAAAAACTGACATGTTTCAAATGTTTCTATAATTATATATTTGGGGGCTCATATTAATTTTCCAAAGTAATTTATCTTAATTTCACTTTTTTAGTGAATAAACACAAATTAAACTGGACAAGATTGCAATCTGAAGATCAATAAGTCTTAGTTCCACACTACTGAGAGCTAAAAAGACAGAGAATTTTGATAGTGTCTAAACATTAGTCTGAGAGGAATGACAACCTATATAGACCAGTTGAAAATACTTTTTCGATGGCAAATGAATGTGAATAATGTTGAGAGGTGATAGGAAGGCTGTGGCTTTTCAAGGGCAACTGAGTTGATGTCAATGTGGGAGAAACTTAGGGACCCAAGAATATAGACAGCAGCAGAGCAGAGCAGCTGAGGTATGACAAAATAACCATGCAGCACAGATTGAGACAGGAAGACGCTACAAATAAAGCAAGCAAACGGTAGTTTAAAATAGGCTCCACAATTTATGTTACACAATCCAAAATGTCCTATTGAAATATTGGATGAAACAGCCTACAGAAACTGGACATTATTTCAATCAGTCTATCTATCTATCCATCTATGTCTACACAGAGTATACCCCCACAGACACCACAATAGTGTAGGAAGAACAAAAGGGAAATCGATTTCTTCCCCTTTAGAAGGTAAGTTTGGTAAGGACAGAACTATTGCATACCCCACTTATTTATAGTTCCCCATTAGCCTGAACAGTGCCTATCTCACAATAAGCTACTAAACTGTTTTTTAATGAATGATCAAACCACTCTTGTTTCAAAAGACTGGAGAACCTAATGTGTATTTGTAGTTTTGACTGTGAGGCTCAAGGGTAGATGCTCAGAGTTAGAAACATGGAAACATTGATTTGTGACTAAATTGCTTATCGTGTGGGCAACTCTAGTAGCAGCAAGGATTTTTTTCATATATACCCTATATAGCAGATTGTAAAATGTAACATACAGATACAATCTATACGAAGCTTGAAATAATATAAAATCTGTTAATTCATAATTGTTTAACTTCAAATTTTAAAATATTTTTCTCAAGCCAAATCATGTAATTAGGAGATTACAAAATATAATCAGTAAATGTTTGAGAGAAGAAAAGCCTATGCAAAAATTCATTAAGGCAGGACTGAAAGAGATGGTAATGACAGAAAAAGGATCAACCTTCTTACGTTTTTGTTTTTGTTTTTGTTTTTTTTGCGGTACGCGGGCCTCTCACTGTTGCGGCCTCTCCTGTTGCGGAGCACAGGCTCCGGACGCGCAGGCTCAGTGGCCATGGCTCACGGGCCCAGCCGCTCCGCAGCATGTGGGATCTTCCCGGACCGGGGCACGAACCCGTGTCCCCTGCATCGGCAGGCAGACTCTCAACCACCACGCCACCAGGGAAGCCCAGGCTTCTTACTTTTACCAGAACTTCTTCAGTGGTAGGGAATGAAGTTATACCTTGGAGAACTATAATTTACTAATTTCTGCTGAACTTAAATGTTCTTCCTCTACATTTCCACAATAAAACAAACATACTTAGATCCCATGAATCTGTAATACTCTAAATTCATTCTATTAGTAACCAGGTAAATACGTGATATTTAAGATTTTTTTAGAACTTTATATAATAGAGATATCAAGAAAATTATCTAGTTTTCCATTTCAAATACCACACACAGCCTTATTTCCATCTAATTTGTTTTAACAATTGTCTGGGTGTCTACCAGTTGGTGAACATGAGAAGCTCTGGCCTTGGCCTGTTACATACAGACATGACTTACAGATTCACAGAACAAGAAAGAGTGACCTATTATTCTACTGTGTTTATCTCCTATCCATACACAAATTAGTCATGGCACCTTTGGATGAACTGCTCAGATACAGCTTCTGAGAAAATGGAGATGTGGCTAACATAGCAAAGCAGGAGCCATGTTGTTCAGCAGATGTGAGAATCTATTGTTCAACGTGGTATAGCTGTAATGTGATAAGGATGGCAACTTGGCATGCTTTTTGTAGGAGCTGGTTTACAGAAAGTAACCATAACTTCAATTATATGTTTTAACTCCACAGGCCATTACAATTCCACTTCCATAGACACATATGACACATTTATGTATACACAGATACAAACTTACACTCTAGTCTCCAGCTACCCTTAAATCCGGAAGGTAAGAATAGCTTTCCTTTCTCTGTGCAGCATTCCCTCAGCCTGGAATTCTACTCACCATTACTATTACCACATTGTTTATATCCTTTTGATACCAATTATCTGATCATTCCTTTGATTGTGGATCATCATGTGAAAATCTGTCCCACTATATTTTAGGCTCATTAATGGAGTATCCCATTCATTTTCTATAATTTTGAAACATTCAGATATACCTGGCACATGTGTTCTCAAAGTTTATGAATGACAGAATGTGTTTTTTAAGGGTTTTGTTTGTTTGTTTGTTTGTTTGTTTTGCGGTACGCGGGCCTCTCACTGTTGCAGCCTCTCCCATTGCGGAGCACAGGCTCCGGACACGCAGGCTCGGCGGCCATGGCTCACGGGCCCAGCCGCTCCGTGGCATGTGGGATCTTCCCGGACCGGGGCACGAACCCGTGTCCCCTGCATCGGCAGGCGGACTCTCAACCACTGCGCCACCAGGGAAGCCCATGTTTTTTAAGTTTTTTAATGAGAAATTTTAGTATTGAAGTATGTGTCACATAAAAGTGATATTTAGAAAAAAGAGAAGTGTTTTGTTTACATATGTATTTGGAGATACGGCAATCTACTCACTAAGATTTTCAACATCAACTACTTTTTTCATTTTATATAATTCATATAATTTCAACTTTACATGCTTCAAGATATCATTTTATAAAATTGGATAATTATTTCCCTGTATCTATGTATTTTGTATATTAAATAGATATAGTATAATTATTTTATAGACCTGTTATAAAGGAGTTTCATTTAATGAAGTCATACATTTCATATTGCATTGATATAATATGCTATCGTTTTTTCATTGTTTTATTAAGGAAAGTTTTTTCCCATACAATGTTTTAAAAACAATAGACTGCAGTTTTTTAATAAATATATAAACATTTAACCCTAATTACAAACATTAAATATTGGGCAGCCTTCTAGTCAGTGGCTATGGCCAGGAAGTAGTTAACAGCCAAAGATTTCCATGTTTTCATGAGAATGCTGTATTCTTTTCAGTCATAATTTTTTTAAAGAGCTCACAGTAGCATATTTATTTTAACCAATTTCCCTTTAGTTTTGTTTCCAGAAGTAGTTAAATCAGTGACAGTTTTGTCATTTACATTTCTGCTCTTGGTTTGATCACTTGGCAATTTGTATGGATTACCTAGCCTCTCCCCAAAGAACAGTGAGGCTTGAATATAAATTAAGTCCTAGAGCATTCTCTTTCAAGTGCAGGATCACTGGGTTAATCTCTACATGAAACAGTCTGGTTGCAGACTGGAAGGTCTGCCATGTGAACTAAGGCTGGCAAAGTCAATATATTTTAGGGGATTTATCATGACACTCTTTTCAAAAGTTTCTTCATAAAACCCTGTGTGGCCTACACTAATCTAATGACTTTGATTTTCTTTGATATTTAATTGAAACACAGCTTCATCTTGTATTTTTATGTTTTCTGGAAACAAAGAACTAAAGAAACTGATCACTTTGGACCACTGCTTTTGGCAATAGATCAGACTCAAAGTATGCACACTATTTCATTTAAGTGTTTGTTTTATTTTAGGTAATAACTGCAAGATGACAATAGGTGTCATAAAAAAGACTACAGCAGATTAAAGGTTAAAGGAATTCTTAGACATTTTCAAAATAATACCCCTATCAAAAATATCTGATGAATGATGCAGGATATATCAATTATTCCTTTTAAAATCTCTCTATCCCTAGATATGAATATTTAAAGAAGCATGAGGATTATGTATAACATACTTAAAACAATAGGATGTAGTCTGAGGAATACAGTAGTATATTTATAAATCCCTCTTTGAACTAGATGCTCACTAGTAATATTGTTTTCAATATTAAAACAATATTACTATTGTTTTTTCTCTATTCATACTGGTAATATTGTTTACAAAAAGGATTAGTGGTTGTACAATTTAGTATTTCTAGAAATTTTTTAATGTTAATAGGTAAAGGGAGTATCCAATGACAACTAAAAAAGTAATTTATAATACAATAGTAAAGCAGCCTTGGCCTAAACACCCGTGATATTATTTCTTTGCCTATTACCATCACAGTCCAAAGAATATCTCTCATTGGCATCCCACTCAGAGAAGATTCTCTAATAATTAAAGAATTAAAAATATAGTATCAGAAAGTTTTTCAGCAATGGTTAAAAAGCTAATTCACACCACAAAGGGAGATTATAAGAGGAGATTACATTTTTTCAGGTTTAATAACTACTCAGTATGTTTTTCACAAATAGAAGTTTAAAATAAATCTTTATTATGGTTTTATAATGTTCTAGCAATATTAGAATACTAGTATATGAAATAGCATAAAATGCATGGAGAATACAAATTTAAATAACATTTATACAGTGAATACAATAATTTAAACCTTGCAACTGGAGTATTTACCCATTTTAATAAATGAATCTAATTATAATCTTGCTGCCTAAAGGACTATCATATCAGATTATTGTTATATAAAATAGCTGTTTTGCCAGATATGCAAACCAGAACTGCGAAAACCTCTGCTTCCAAAGGCTGAACATTGATCAGTGGGATACCTCAGATGAGAGGTAACTAGTAAGAAAATCCCACCTCTTTTATCTCTTGTGTGGAATGCACCAAGATAAACTTCCAGCTGCAAAGTTTCTACAAAATCCCACCATGCTGAGCAGACACCCAATGTCCAAACTGGCCTCTCTTTTTGTCACTTCTTGTGAAAGAAAAATGAAAAAGCAATGATTCACAATTTTTCTTGCCTCACTTCCATTTCTCTTCATCTTTCCTTCCCTGGGCCGTACCTCCCAGAACAAGTATCAACTTATATCCTTGTGTCAAACTATGGTACTTAGATGATAACACCTGAAATCTGGCAAACTTAGAGAACTCTCTTATTCTACATATAGATCTGTTATTTCTTTTATATATAAAATTCATAGCATTGTTATGGGTTGAACTGTGTCCCCCCGCCTCAAATTTAAATGTTAAACCCCACTACCTCAGAATGTGACCTTACTTGGAAACAGGGTCTTTGCAGATGTAATTAGTTAAGATGAGGTCATTAGGCCCTAATCCAAAATGGCTGGTGTCCTTGTAAAAAGAGGAAATTTGGAGACAGACACACAGTTGAACACTATGTGCAGATGAAGGCGGAAGTGTGATACTTCTACAAGCCAAGAAATGCCAAAGATTTCCACCAAAATCTTGGGCAGAGAAATGGAATAGATTTTTCCTCACTGCCCTCAGGAGGAATTAACCTTGCCAACACCTTGATCTGAGACTTCTAGCCTCCAGAATGGTGAAACAATAACCTTTTATTGTTTATGCCACCTAGTTTGTGGTGCCACTTTGATATGGCAGCCCTGGGAAACTAATGTAATAATTTACATTTCTCTTTAATTAAAGTGTTAAACAGGACATCCAATATTGTAAAGAATAGCAAACAGGCAGTGGGAATCTATGTTTTATTCCTGGTCTTAACTAAAATGCATCTATGTTATTACCCCCAATAATTTAGTTTTGTTGTACAGTAGGAAACTCTGTTCTCCACCTTATAGTTTTAGAATTTTTAATCTTAATTACATTTTTGAAAATTTTCAGATGATATTTCTCTACAAATATTGAGATTATGATGTGATTTTTTTCCTCCTTCAGAGAATTGATATGCTTACATTAGTGAGACTACATAAACATAATTATATATAGCCACATTTATATGAATAATTTATACAACCATTTTTTCAGTTCCTGGGATAAATCCTGCTTGATCATGATGTAAAATTTTTAAATTTATATTTGGATTTTTTTCATTTATATTAATAAAGGAAATCAGTTTTTTTCCCCTCGTACTATATTTGTCTGGTTATAGTGTCAAGGTTATACTTACTGTATAAAATGAATAGTTGAGTTTTGTGATTTTTGTACTTTCTGGAACAAATTTACTTGACATTTCATAGAATTCAGTTTTACAATCATCTTGGCCTAGGTTGATTTGTATTTATTTACTCATTATAGGCTTTTTAATATTTCTATTTCCTTTATGATAGTTTGGCACTTTATATTTTCTAGGAATGTTTCCATTTTATCTATGTCTTCAAATTTATTGGTGCATGTTGTTTATGGAAATTATTTCATAATTTGATTACATTTTATTGTGATTATTCTGCTTTTAATCTGAATTATATCAGTTAACTTTTATTGTATACATATTCCCCCAAAAAACTTAGTGACAAAACCAGCACCATTTATTTCTCTCAAAAATTTGTTGATCAGCTGCGGGTTCTTTTTTCTGGGTTAGCTAATATACAGTGTAGTACTATGTTATCAGTATAACCCTATGGGTAATATAATACTTTACATTTTGCATAGTAAAATATTAAATACAAATTATTGTAATTTCAGTTTACAATATAGTTTATTAAAATATTAACATTAAAATGATTTCATAAAAAGTGATCTACATTGATCTACATGCATTTTAAAATGAACAATGACTTTGCAGGTTCATCAAATCCTATACAGATATCCTGTATCATTGGCAACTACAGACCTGAAGAATCTACTTCCTGTATTTCATTTTTTGATATACTAATCAATGTCTATTTCAAAGTTGACTTTTTCACTCTGTGATTTTAGATGTGATTTGGCATTAAACACTCTGTGTCTTATTCATGTTACGTGTTGGGTACGAGAGTGCCTCTGAAGTTAAAACCAATGAACCATGAGTGACCATACTTGCATAGTATCTCTTAGTACATGCTACAGTCCTTCATTTATACAACATTATAATATTTATCAGGGGACTTCCCTGGCAGTACAGTGGTTAAGACCCTGCACTTCCAACGCAGGGGGTGCAGATTTGATACCTGGTCGGGGAACTAAGATCCCACATGCCACATGACGTGGCCAAAACATTAAACAAATAATAATAGTAATATTTATCAGTAATAATCTTTACTTTAACTGGTACAAGTTTTTTTTGTTGTTGTTTCTTTGTTTGTGTTTCCTTTACGGCCATCAAGCTTAAATCCAGGTCTGTTCCCTTGTGTGGACCAATTATTATTGAGATGTAGGGCCTGAAATCATATCACATAGAAGGCTATATAGAGAGAACTAATCTATTGCCATAGAGAAACATTTTATTTTGATTAAAATGCTACTGCAATAAAACATGAACACAAATAAAACATTTGTGTTTTCATTGAAGAGAAAATCAAGAAATTAAAACTGTATCATACTTAAAGCCAAGATCCATTTACCTTTCACATTTTAAAAATGTTCGCTAGCACATTTACTAATTGTTTCAATATTTCTTTTTACAGTATTTAATTTTCCCCAAATCTATCAGTCTTTATAATTTGATATGACATTGTTGTCACAATTTTTAAATTCTGGCATCAGAGCAGATGGCAATCAGTTTAGTTTGTCACCAGCTTCTAATATTTAATTCAGTGAAAAATCAAGGAGTAAGGATGCAATAAGATGAATTTTATCTTTTGCAAAAAAAGCTAAGCATAATTCACTTCAACTTTTATAAAGGATTAAAATTGTGGTCAAGAGAAAACCTAACAATTTTTTTAAAAATTATGAATATTTCACATTGACTATGTCGTAAATTTTATGGCTAAAATCAAAACCTGTTTGTTAATTCCAATTACAGATTATCACTTGGAAAACACGTGCTAATCTGTTATAAAATGTTGCAGTAATAAGATGTTCTTGCTAAATGTCCTCCCTAAAACTGACCAGTTTTTATCAATAAATGACACTGATATAACATGAAATAATAAAAACTATGTGGTTCTTAATCAAAGAGTTTATTTAGGGCTTCCCTGGTGGTGCAGTGGTTGAGAGTCTGCCTGCCGATGCAGGGGACACGGGTTCGTGCCCCGGTCCGGGAGGATCCCACATGCCGCGGAGCGGCTGGGCCTGTGAGCCATGGCCGCTGAGCCTGTGCGTCCAGAGCCTGTGCTCCGCAACGGGAAAGGCCACAACAGTGAGAGGCCCTCGTACCGCAAAAAAAAAAAAAAAAAAAAAAGTTTATTTAACAATTGTCTTACTTAAGGAATACTGATCTTTAGAAGTTTTTGAAAAAAACAAGTACACCGAAACATCTTAAAACTATCTTGAGGAAAGGAAAATAGTTAAAAGCAAAATGAATAACTCAAAGGTAAACGAAAAGAATAGATAGGTTGTTCACATAATAAGTTCTCCTCTTGTCAGTAATATGCCTAGATTATTGATTTAAAACAGTAATATGAAGGAAAGATAAAGGCACAACATACCAATTTGCAGATTATTCATCAATACAATCTTATTCCTCTTAACAAACTTAAATACTCTGTAATACTTACTGTGATAGGATTCAAGAATATAAAGTCAAATAAATAATGTTCTTGCTCTCAAAATATTTACAAGGTAGTAGGAGAAACACTTAATGGAAAGATTTAAAATGATAAAAGCCTTGACAGTGGTATGCATGGGGGTATTTGGGAAGTTCAGCAAAGGAGAGTCTGTTATCACTCAGGAGGGATCAACAAGTATGTGGGGGTGCTTTTGAAGGGATAGTAGTATTATTCAGATACGAAAATTTTAAATGTATTCCAGGTAGAGGAAAGAGGTGGTAGTGTCATTATGCATTTGGGAAACTGCAGGCATCATTATATTCTGGAGTGAGGAGTACACAAGGTATATAAGGCAAAAGGAAGACACTGGAGAGTAGGCGGGAATCAGATTATGAAACGCCTCACGTACTAAGTTAATGTATTTGTACCTACAAACATAAAATTTATAAAGAAAAGTTTAAATCAAAAAGTGACAATTTTTTACTCTTAGAAATATAACTGGCAATACTGGGAAAGAATGACTAGAAGGAGATCAAAGTAGAATAGGGTACTCATTGGGATGTTGTTGTAATGAAGACAAGAAGGAAAATGAGCTTGGATTAAGCCCTAATGGAGGAACAGAGAGAGAATTTTAGCCAAGAGCATCTCAGGACTGATTTATAAATTTCATGTGAAAGGTAAAAGAGATAACCTCCCAAGTTTCTAGCTTTACATAGCCACAATGGGCACTGTTCAATAAAGATGGAAGAGAAGCAAAAGTTATAGGGGAAGTGGATGGTGAGGATGGAGAAGACTTTAATTTTGATGCATGGAATTTGGTGTGCTTTTGGAACACCTTCAAATGGTGATAGCTGGTAAATTGTTGGATCTTTATTTTCCAATCATTTTCATACACATACACACACATGTGCGTTACCAATTCACTACTTCTGTAATCTTTCTAAAGGTTATATTTCTTTTTTTTTTTTTTTTTTGCCGTACGCGGGCCTCTCACTGTTGTGGCCTTTCCCGCCGCGGAGCACAGGCTCCGGACGCGCAGGCTCAGCAGCCATGGCTCACGGGCCCAGCCGCTCCGCGGCATGTAGGATCCTCCCAGACAGGGGCACGAACCCGCGTCCCCTGCATCGGCAGGTGGACTCTCAACCACTGCGCCACCAGGGAAGCCCTAAAGGTGATATTTCTTAAACTGCACTCTGAGCAGATAAGGGCTTAAGTGGGAGGTCAGAAGGAAAAAGGTGTCTATTATACTACAAAACTTTACATGGAAAGTTATCATTGTGAAAGATGTCAAAGTTCATGCTGGCCAATACTCTCAATGCAACTGCTTCAAAAGACAAATAAATAAGCTTTAAAACTTATTTTAAAAAATTGAAGAACTGTGGAGTAGATGAGGACCAGATGAACTTAAAATAGGGAGTCATTTGCCTTTTCTGAGCATAGGCTGAGGATCTAGTTTGGGCCATGCAGAGAGACTTTACCGTTGGGAAAAAAAAAAATGAGGTTTTGGCAGTTGGGTAGGGCTGGTATGATGGATTGCAAGCAAGCAGAGACCCAAATTCTGAGCTGGTTCTAACCATGACTTCTGGGGGCAACTAGGGAGACTGGTGGGCTGAGCTGCCAAAGTGGAGTGAAATCTCCCACCATCTAACAGTACTTAGCAGACAAAGTTCCAGTAGAAGGAAGGAACCTACCAAGAAAAATAAAATAAAATTTCCCTTTATGACTCTTGAAGACACATACGCCTGAAGGATAAAAAACTAAGCACAAAATCTTCAAGGGCAGAACTGAAACTACTGTAGTCTCTTAGGTCTAAGGTGACAGAGACCTACTAGGGGTCTTAAAAATACGAGGAGCGATACCCCGAAGAACAAGATGAGCTGGGTCTTACTAAATTAGTAACCCAGCTCTGACTGAATCAAAGTGAGCAGACCCTCAGTCTCAAAGGAAAACTCTCTCTAGTAGAGGATATCACTTGCAGTTTCTACAGTTCTTTGTCTAGTCATATAATAATAATAAAAATTCACAATATATGTGAAGAGTTAAAGAATCTGACCAAAAATCAAAAGACAGGTAAAAAGAAAAGCAAATGCAGGGAAAACCTGGACAATATTTTTTTTTAACTTGTGATTAATACTTTAAAAAATATACAGGAAAAAACTGGAAAAAAAATCTGATAAACACTGAGAATTTCAACACAGAATTAAAATAGATTTAAAAAACCAAATGGATATTTTAGAACTATAAAATACAATTAAATACTTGAATTTAACAGCAGAATACAGAATTAGTAAACATAAGGTAACTCAATACAAAAAAATATAAACAGAAGCACTGAGAAGAAAAAAATGGAATAAAAAAAAGAATGGAGCAAAAAAAGCCCCCTAATCCATGAATATACAAGTCAGAATAATTGGTTAGCTCTGAAGACGTACTAACTGGGAAACAACAAGAAGAATCTTGTGTGGTGTGGGAACTGTTCTGTATCTACATCTTGGTGGTTATTGAAAATATATAACCATATATAAAAATTGAGTTGTACATTTAATATTTCTGCATTTTATGTATGTTATGTATATGTTTAGTTTGTGGCAATTCATCACGTTGTACACTTACATGTTCACTTGTCTATATGTATATTACAATTCCATAAAATGCTAAAACATATTTTAAGGAAAATTTATTTCTAATACGGGTATAGTAAACAGGATTGATTCAATCAACAGATTTCTTAAGTATCTCTTGTTGTTGTGCTGGGGTCAACTCACTAATAGGTTGAGAATCCAATGGGGGAAAGATGTGTGACAGAATCAAATACAATGATATAATAATTTGTTAGACTGTTATTGGTGCAAGCATGTAGAGGCAAAAAGAAAATTATTGATCAGAGGACGATGAGCTTTCTTTACCTGCATGGTTTCAGTTTTCAGTTTTGAAAATTATTCTTGACTAGAAATGACCCGGAGTTAGCCATTTCCTAAAGCTTTATGGATATGTGTTAATAAGTTATCATATGTAGTACATATTTATATGATACTTTCTTTAAATATTTAACATAGATTAATAATTGCTGTTTACAACAGAACACGTTGAATTATTTATTTAAAATATACAGAAAATCTGGGTATATAAAATCTTCCACTGTCACCATGGGTCTTTCATCAAACCCTCTGCAGCCTGCAGCACTACAGGGAATATGATGACAGGTTCAGTCTGTCAGCACTAACTGATACTCATGTCGTTTCAGTGATATTTCCCCCACCTCCTTTATTTGTGGGAAGAAGACTACTTCTAAGAATGACAAAATGAAGGGTTTGAAATGTGATAGGCCACTTTATAATGTGGCTTCATGACTGACTGTGACTAGTCACAGTATGTGACTAGTCACAGTATGTCACTTTCTGACATACTTTAAATATACAATTGTTGGAAATGCTAATGATTCAATTCAGTTGAGAGTATTTTCTTCTTTTCAAAGAAGTACCACACTTGATTCAGACATACAAAAAACTACATTATGAAGGGTTATCTAGTAGAATAATCAGATTTGCTTTAAGTGGTTTCTTTGTTATTACTTATGAAGAAGAGAGGTAAAACATTTAATTAAATCTGAGTATCTCAGAGAATATGAATAATAAGTCAATTTTAATCATGCAAAAGTAGAATAGACTAGTAACTGGTCTTTTCTACATGCCACTAATTCTGAAGTCCTTTAATGAACTATTTGTGTATTTAAATATAGAATAGATGACTGGCCATATATTGATGAGTTAGGTTTGAAAAACATACATTTATAAATGTATACACACACTGTCCACTAATCACCCTACATTAGGTTCTAGTATTTGCATTGTAGTATTTGGCATAACAACACAGATTTATTTTGCACCCAATAATCTGTATCCCCTTAATTCCTGTCTATTAAACATTCTGCCTTTCTTCTACAAGACAAAAGTTCTAAGTCATCTTCTCACACTGAAGATCTACATAAAACTTTATGTATAATAAGGGAACATAAGGTACGGAAACACAGGACAAAGATTTAGTCACGGGTACTTTAGACATTTGTGCTGTTTTGTGATTCATTATGGGTGTTACATAAAAAGTTGGTTCTTCAACTTTTCCAAATATGTCAGAATGCCTTAGAACCGAATACAAGGAGTATCTGTAAGTTCCCTGTTCTTCCCATCTTCTGAGAACAGAGGTTATAGACAGTCCTTTATACATTATTGGCCATGTTTTGAATCTTGTGACTCTGCTGTCATGGTCACAGAACACTAGACCAAGCATTCTCCTAGAAAATTTAAGGCATTCCATGATGCTTTGGTGTCCTGCCTAGAGAAATCAGTCCCTTAGGGTTATTATATATTGGGTGGTGTATCAGGATTTGTTACGCTCAAAGTAAAAAAAAAATAAATAAATAAAAAAATAAAAAAAAAAGGCTTAAAGAGGATTGAACCCCAAGGAAATGGACTGTTCACTTAATCAGATGTCTGGATATGGGTGATGCTGGGACTAGTCAAGAATAATACTGAGTCAAGTAATCCACTCAAGAATAGCACTGAGCACACAACTATAACTAGCATTACTCCCACACCTTCCTCGGCATATTGTCTTTAAATCTCAGGCTTGAAACCTCATAGTTTAAGATGGCTGTCAATAGTTTCAGGCATTATGTGGTTCCAAGACAGTATGCAGGGCAAAATGGAAGGGAATAGGAGCAAAAGTGTTTTTTTCCTCATGACATTCTCATTTTTTTATCAGGAAATGAAACCTTTCTCAGAAGGTCTCTTATAGGCAATCCCTGATTTCTCACTCACAATTGATTTCACTGGGAATCAGACATGCAGGACTGAACTAAAGCAATCATGAGTAATAACAAGAGGTTTCTAAACAAAATAAAGCTACTGTCAGCAAGAAATGTGGGTGATGGCTATCAAGTAGACAATCAAAGATGTCATCATCTCTCACAGATGATCATTATACAATCAAATCTATATTGGAGAGTTTAAATGCAAAGCTAAATAGATAATACAGAAGAAGGAGAAAAGTAGTTAAGAAGTCTTAAAAGTAGAAATAATAGCATACAAGGAAGAAAGAGTTATGAGTGTGGCAAGTTACTAGACCAAAGAGCAAGAGATGTCTGATTCAAAGGCATCAACAAAATTACTGGCTTATTATATCTACTGTCTGGGTCATTAGAGTTGCTTATGGGTCACTGGAGCTACTTTTATGTTCCGAATGGTGATAAATGATTTTCCAGTGCTCTTTGACATCTTGCCCTTTTGATACAGTGTTGGTTTTCTCTCTCCCTGACTTCACCTGTATTCTCTTAAAATAAATACCACCACCTGAGTGACATGAGAATACCTGTGCCTCTTGAAAACTAAAAGTACTCATATAGAGGGGATGATTTAGACTAAAATTCCTATACGCAAATCATTCAGTCAGTGAATTTACTGACTGACCCCTCATTGTGTGCCTGATATTATATTTGGCTCTTTTGATAAAGGGTAAACAAGACAAAGTCTTTGCCCTCACAGGACTGCATTCTATTCTAAGAGAGACAACTTCAAGAATACATATAAATTAGTAAAGTACTTTTCTATAGGTGTGATGTTGAAGATGACAATAGTGATGAATGTTATCATGTTTTGAGAAAGATCCTAAGCAATTTTTATTATTGCATTTAATTACCATTTTAATGTAGACACCCTGTGTTCCATTTTACAGATAAGAAAATGAGGCACAGATGAAATCTTTAAAAAACTAAAAAAGGTTAAGGGAAATTTCAGTGAATGGTGAAATAACCATCAGTGTGTAACTGTGTATAAGAGAAAAAAATGAACGAAAGGATATGAGATAACCTGGAGAAAGACTTATTAGACAGAGAGAAGAGCAGGACTAAAGGCTATACACCTGCAATAAGTATGACATTTTGAAGATTAGTTAGGAACCAAACTAGATAAAGTCCAGTGAGCAAAAATAAGAATGTAAGACAATAGGTCTCATAGTTATTCAGTGAGATTATGTAAAGCTTCCTAGGCCATAAGAACAGGTTTAATCTTATTCTGAGAGCAGTGGGAAGTCATAAATTGGTTTAAAACGGGATAATGTGATTAAACTTTTTAAAGATCGTTCTGGCTCCTGGGTGCAAAACAGAGTCTAAGGGAACCAAATTGGAAGTAAAAAACCAGTTAGTTCTTATGGTAGTGTTGGCAACAGATTATGGCGTAAACTCAGGTGGTAACAGAAAAAGTGAGGGGGTGTAATCAGATTCAGCACATATTTGAAGATAGCCTCACAAGTATTTGTCGATAGATTGAACATGGGGTAGAAAAGAAAAGAAATGAAGCAAGGATAATTCTTAGCTTTGGGCATAAAAAACCCCCAAAAACTGGTGAATGGCAGTCCCTTCTACTGATACTGAGGAGAATCATTCTTACTTTTTTTTTTTTAAGTGGGAAGAGGTAGTGCATAGAATGACCACAATTGAGAATTCCTTTTGAGATGTCTATTATGTATCTAAGCAAAAATGTCAAATGGACAAAAAACCCAAACAAAACATTTTCTTTCTAGAGTCAATAAGATGATTACTAGACCTGATTTCTCACTATAGATAATATTACCCATTTTTATTTATTCATTCACTCATTCAAGAAAAAATGTACACATTGTTTTAGGCCCTGGGTAATGACTTCAGATATTTTTAGCCCTCTCCTCTCAATGAAGCTTCATTTCATCAACCATCTATAGTACATATTCATTAAAATAATTTACTAATAATGTACTAAGTGAGAACTCTTTGTCCTAATTTAGATCCTCTCTCCTGTTTTTCCAATGGCCATATTGAACTTTATCCAAGCCCTGTGATGCTAAAAAACAGCATACGCTGTTTATGTCTTTAGCAAGACATTCTCCCACGATCTTGTGTTCCAGCATATGGCTTACTGCACAGAACCACCCTTCCCCATATGATGTAGATGAGACTCATGGATGCCTCCCCTTGTTTATCTATGACAAGGCCAGACACAGACCCTCCAAATCTCCATTTACTGCCTCATAAATAATTATCTGAACTGCTTGGTCCCCATTGATCCATCAGAATAAAATGCTTATTAACCAAACTTCAGTTAAGATTCTCTCCTCCCCAGGTCCCTGAATTTTGACCCACCCTCATTCTGAGCCAGCATACAGACCCTTCGTAAGGGCCTCTTCCAAAAACAGATTCACTTCAGACTAAAACATTCCTTGATCTACTATCCAATCATGTCACCCTTTCACCCCACTCTCAGTTCCCTCTAGCCTTGTTCACTCTCCTCTATACAATAAAACCCCTTTTTACCTAACTCTTCAGACACTTACAGAGCTTATGTCCAGTGTTTCCCTAATGCAGTAGTTCTTTTCCCTCTATTTCAACAGTCCCATCCTCCTCATTGCAACAATTATTTCAAGCAACATCTGTCCTTACAAAGTCTGGATTTATTAGACACTTGACACCCTGACTTCAACCTAAAAGATTTTGACTCATTATTTTTTCAACTATAATTTCTACATACAAACTTCTATCTCATTTTCTTCTCTAAAATATACTTCCCTTCACATTTTCTTTCTCCACAGGCTTGGATGTTACTGTCACAACACGAAGAACCACAAAACAGGGAATCAGTCACCCTGAGTGTAACCATTTCACCCACTGCTCAACATTACCAGATGATTTTTCCTTAAGACTTCCACTTCTTGTGCTCTTCATGGCTAAATATAAAATATTCAAAAAGAACAACAGAAACATCAAATTTTCTACCTTATCTAGCAAGAAGTCCAGGGAAGAGAAAGCAGGTGGGAGAAGCTACTCTAGACCAGGATTTGGGTAATAGGATATAAGTTAAAGCACCACTGAAGTGAACGACTGCCAAATCTATAATGAGTAACAAGGAAAACTGGATGCAAAAACAAAAACAAGAATAAAAACAAAATGGGAGGATTTGAGAGTATGAAATTCCAGTTAAAGAAGGAACATTAAGAAAATTATTTTGTCTCTAAAAAATACAAATACATGGAGGCAAAACAATACACTTCTAAATAGCCAAGAGATCACTGAAGAAATCAAAGAGGAAATCAGAAAATACCTAGAAACAAATGACAATGAAAATACGACAACCCAAAACCTATGGGATGCAGTAAAAGCAGTTCTAAGAGGGAGGTTTATAGCAATACAATCCTACCTCAAGAAACAAGAAAAATCTCAAATAAACAACCTAAACTTACACCTAAAGCAATTAGAGAAAGAAGGAAAAAAAGCCCCAAGTTAGCTGATGGAAAGAAATCATAAAGTCAGATCAGAAATAAATGAAAAACAAATGAAGGAAACAATAGCAAAGAACAATAAAACTAAAAGCTGGTTCTTTGAGAAGATGAACAAAATTGATAAACCATTAGCCAGACTCACCAAGAAAAAAAGGGAGAAGACTCAAATCAATAGATTTAGAAAGGAAAAAGGAGCTTTTCCAGATGGCAGGGACAGAGGTGGGCCTGGCAGGTCCCTGGGGCCTCAGGGCCAGAGGCCGGGTCACCGCCAGCCTCAGCACCCACTGCTGGCCAAGCCCTGCACCTCCGTCCTGGGTGCTGGTGGCCGGAGGTGCACCGGGGTCCATGGGACAGGCAGGCGCAGAGATCGCTTGCGCTGGGGAGAGAAGCGCAGTGAAGTTCTGGCACCTCCATTGAGCAACGAGGGTCCAGGAAAGGGGGCGCTGCAGCTTGCTATGCTCTCCACACTTTCCGGGCTCTGAAGCCACGAGAACACGGCTAGGCAGAAGTAGTTTAATGGGGACTTTGCCTGCTGGGAACTAGGGGCCTGCTGGGGTCTCAGTTCTTGGCTGGCCCTGGAATGCGAGGTTGCCAGGCGTGTGACGGCAGCAGGTAGGAGTGAGCCACTGGTGCAGTGATGAGCAGGAAAGGAAGGACAGTGGCTGTTGGCCTGTGAACCTAGGCAAGAATGACCAGCCAACACAATACAGACCAAGGTCCGTGGGCCCAACTCAGTCCTGTCTGGCTGGTCAGTGGAACAGACCTGCAGGTGTGGCTCTTGTCACTCTAGGACTGGCTTCAGGACAGATCCTGCTGATGAGCCCAGGGCACCATCCTCAATTCTCCAGGACATAAGAGGGAGGAACACTCTCAAATGCATTCTACGAGGCCACCATCACCCTGATACCAAAACCAGACAAAGATGATGCAAAGAAAGAAAACTACAGGCCAGTATCACTGATGAACATAGATTCAAAACTCCTCAACAAAATACTAGCAAACAGAATCCAACAGCACATTAAAAGGATTATACATCATGATCAAGTGGGGTTTATCAAGGAATGCAAGGATTCTTCAATATATGCAAATCAATCAATGTGAAAAACATATTAACAAATTGAAGGAGAAAAACCATATGGTCATCTCAATAGATGCAGAAAAAGCTTTTGACAAAATTCAACACCCATTTATGATAAAGACCCTCCAGAAAGTAGGCATAGAGGGAACTTACCTCAACATAATAAAGGCCATATATGACAAACCCAAAGCCAACATCTTCTCAATGGTGAAAAACTGAAACCATTTCCTCTAAGATCAGGAAAAAGACAAGGTTGCCCACTCTCACCACTATTATTCAACATAGTTTTGGAAGTTTTACCACAGCAATCAGAGAAGAAAAAAAAAATAAAAGGAATCCAAATCGGTAAAGAAGAAGTAAAGCTGTCACTGTTTGCAGATGTCATGATACTATACATAGAGAATCCCAAAGATGCTACCAGAATACTAGAGCTAATCAATGAATTTGGTAAAGTAGCAGGATACAAAATTAAAGCATGGAAATCTTTTACATTCCTATACACTAATGATGAAAAATCTGAAAGAGAAATTAAGGAAACACTCCCATTTACCACTGCAACAAAAATAATAAAATACCGAGGAATAAACTTACCTAAGGAGATAAAAGACCTATATGCAGAAAACTATAAGACACTGATGAAAGAAAGTAAAGATGATACAAATAGACGGAGAGATATACCACGTTCTTGGATTGGAAGAATTAACATTGTGAAAATGACTATAGTACCGAAAGCAATCTACAGATTCAATGCAACCCCTGTCAAACTACCAATGGCATTTATCACAGAACTAGAACAAAAAATTTCACAATTTGTATGGAATCACAAAAGGCCCCGAATAGCCAAAGCAATCTTGAGAAAGAAAAACGGAGGTGGAGGAATCAGGCTCCCTGACTTCAGACTGTACTACAAAGCTACAGTAATCAAGACTGTATGGCACTGGCACAAAAACAGAAATATACATCAATGGAACAGGATAAAAAGCCCAGAGATAAACCCACGCACATATGGTCACCTTATCTTTTTTTTTTTTTTTTTTGCAGTACGTGGGGCTCTCACTGTTGTGGCCTCTCCCGTTGTGGAGCACAGGCTCCAGACGTGCAGGCTCAGCGGCCATGGCTCATGGGCCCAGCCGCACCGCGGCATGTGGGATCTTCCCAGACTGGGGCACGAACCCATCTCCCCTGCATCGGCAGGCGGACTCTCAACCACTGCACCACCAGGGAAGCCCTGGTCACCTTATCTTTGATAAAGGAGGCAGGAATGTACAGTGGAGAAAGGACAGCCTCTTCAATACATGTTGCTGGGAAAACTGGACAGGTACATGTAAAAGTATGAGATTAGCTCACTCCCTAACACCATACACAAAAATAAGCTCAAAATGGATTAAAGACCTAAATGTAAGGCCAGAAACTATCAAACTCTTAGAGGAAAACATAGGCAGAACATTCTATGACATAAATCACAGCAAGATCCTTTTTGACCCACCTCCTAGAGAAATGGAAATAAAAGCAAAAATAAACAAATGGGACCTAATGAAACTTCAAAGCTCTTGCACAGCAAAGGAAAAATAAACAAGATGAAAAGACAACCTCAGAATGGGAGAAAATATTTGCAAACAAAGCAACTGCCAAAGGATTAATCTCCAAATATTACAAGCAGCTCATGCAGCTCAATATCAAAAAATCAAGCAACCCAATCCAAAAATGGTCAGAAGACCTAAATAGACATTTCTCCAAAGAAGATAGATTGCCAACAAACACACGAAAGGATGCTCAACATCACTAATCACTAGAGAAATGCAAATTAAAACTACAATGAGGTATCACACCTCACACCAGTCAGAATGGCCTTCATCAAAAAATCTACAAACAATAAATGCTGGAGAGGGTGTGGAGAAAAGGGAACACTCTTGCACTGTTGGTGGGAATGTAAATAGATACAGCCACTATGGAGAACAATATGGAGGTTCCTTAAAAACTAAAAATAGAGCTACCATACGACCCAGCAATCCCACTACTGTGCATATACCCTGAGAAAACCATTATTCAAAAAGTCATGTACCACAATGTTCATTGCAGCTCTATTTACAACAGCCAGGACATGGAAGCAACCTAAATGTCCATCAACAAATGAATGGAAAAAGAAGATGTGGCACATATATACAATCAAATATTACTCAGCCATAAAAAGAAATGAAATTGAGTTATTTGTAGTGAGGTAGATGGACCTAGAGTCCGTCATACAGAGTGAAGTAAGTCAGAAAGAGAAACACAGATACCATATGCTAACACATATATATGGAATGTAAAAAAAAAAGTGGTTATGAAGAACCTAGGGGCAGGACAGGAATAAAGACGCAGACATAGAGAATGGACTTGAGGACACGGGGAGTGGGAAGGGTAAGCTGGGACGAAGTGAGAGAGTGGCATGGACATATATACAATACCAAATGTGAAATCGATAGCTAGCGGGAAGCAGCCACATAGCAAAGGGAGATCAGATCGGTGCTTTGTGACCACCTAGAGGGGTGGGACAGGGAGGGTGGGAGGGAGATGCAAGAGGGAGGAGATATGGGGAAATATATATATGTATAGCTGATTCACTTTGTTATAAAGCAGAAACTAACACACCATTGTAAAGCAATTATACTCAAATAAAGATGTTAAAAAAAAGAAAATTACTTTGAGAATTTCTTGGAGGAAGGCCAACCAGGATGGTGACATAGGAGGCTCCTGAACTTTCCTCCTATGGACACATCAAATGTAGAGATACACACCAAACAACTATCTCTGAGAGAAATCCAGAAACTCAGCAAACAACTCCTACACATTGGGTGAATAAGAAAATACCCACATTAAAATGGATAGGAAAGGCTGAAACAACTCTGTTGTTATAAACCCCAGGTTTTCAGCCACTCAGGGGACAGATACCTGGATTTCTGGGCTCTGATATCTAACAGGGCTTTCATTCATGAGTCTCAAGGACTATAACAAACTAAGAAAGATTTTTTAACCAGCTATCTCCCCAGGGCTCAGCACAGAGCGAGTAAATAAAAACACCCATTTCCCAGGCTTTACCTGAAAGGGGTCTATCTGCATACTTTAAAAGTTGACGACTGAGGGTCAGGCTTCTAATTTAGCATGCACCTAGAAGCTGGCTTTGATCCTCATTGGGACCAAGGAAGCCAATGGACACCTCCCCAGCCATCACCCTGTAGCGTAGGCTGTCACCTGTAACTCCCTGGAAGGAGTTTATAACATATCTGTGCTGCAGCTTTTGCAGATGAGAATCCAGATCAGTTGGCTCTTATAGCCAACGGGGCTTCCATTCATGAAACCCACAGGACTATAGCAAACGAAGAAGTAGTACTTAATGGGTGCGAGAACATCCCTCACCCCCGTGGCTATACACTCAGGCTCAGAATAGGAGCAAGCAAAAAGGCCCATCTCCCAGTTCCTCCTGGAAGGCATTTAAACATACTTTCCCAGCTGCTGCCTGTGGGTCTGGCTTCCAATCAGTCTGCATCTAGGCACTGAATGTGATTCTCCCCTTCGGGACAATGACAAGTCCTGGCATATACTCGACACTGGGGGCCACTAAGAACAAAGAATGTATCTGAGACCATTACAAAGGGCTGAAAATCAACCAGGTAAGTACTTGGGCTGAGCTGACTGACAAGGTTCCTCCCCTACATGAGACACCATCACTCCCACCCCATGAAGACTGACATTGTTTTATCTAATGCCCAGTAACCAACAGAGAGCCAAGGAAAATGAAGACACAAAGGAATGTTCTCCAAAAAAAAAAAAGAACAAGATAAATCTCCAGAAACAGATCTTAATAAAACAGGGATAAGTCACTTATCTGATAGAGGGTTCAAAATATCAGTCATAAATGTGCTCCCTGAGTTAAGGAGGGCAAATCATGAATAAACTAAGAATTTCAATGAAAAGATAGAAAATATTTTTAAAATACCAAACAGAAATCACAGAGGTGAACAAAACAATAATTGAACTGAAAAAATCAATAGTGGGCTCAACATCATACTAGATAAATCAGAAGAAAGTCAAGAGCAAGTCCATACCTATCTATAATTATTTTAAATGTAAATTTCCTAATCAAAAAACATAGTAGCTGAGTGGATAAAAACAAACAATATCCAACTATATGCTGCCTACAAGTGACACACTTCAACTTTAGGGACACATATAAACTAAAAGTGAAGGGATGGAAAATATATTCCATGCAAATGGAAACCAAAAGAAAGCAGGGGTAGCAATACTTATATCAGACAAAACAGACTTTAAACCAGATTATAACAAGAGACAAAGAAGGTCATTATATAATGATAAAGGGATCAATTCATCAAGAGAATATAACATTAATAACTATTTATTCCCCCAATATAGAAGCATCTAAATATACAAAGCAAATGTTAACATATCTGAAGGGAAAAAATAGACAATAATCCAATAATAGTAAAAAGCCTCAACAATGGATAGATCATCCAGCTAAAAAACTCAATAAGCAAACAATGGACTTAAATGACACATTAGACAAGATAGTCTTAACAGTTAAGAACACTGTATCCAACAGCAGCAGAATACACATTCTTCTCAAGAGCACATGGAACATTCTTCAGGATAGATCATAAGTTAGAACACAAAATGAGTGTTAATAAACTAGAATTTAATATGCTTAGAATCTTAACAAATTAGATCAACGGAAGTAAGAGCTGTCTAACAGATAAACAAAATGGACAAAACTTTAGCTAGACTTACCAAGAAAAAAGAGAGAGGACTCAAATAAATATATTATAAATGAAAGAGGAGACATTACAACTGATACCACACAAATACAAAGAAAGGATAATAGGCAGCTACTATGAACAATTATAAGGAAACATAGTGGACAACCTAAAAGAAATGGATAAATTCCTAGAAACATAAAACCTCCAAAGACTGAATCAGGAAGAAACAGAAAATCTGAACAGACAAATTACTAATAAGGAAATTAAATCAGAAAAAAAGAGAAAAACTCCCAACAACAACAAAAATTACAGGACCAGAGGGCTTCACTGGTGAATTATACTAAACATTTAGAGAAGAACTAATGTCAACCTTCTCAAATTCCTGCAACAGGTAGGAGAGTAAGGAATACATCCATGCTCATTTTACAGGCCACCATTACCCTTTACCAAAACCAGACAAAGGCACTGCAAATAAAAGAAAATCACAGGACAATATCCCTGATGAACATAGATGCAAATATCTCCTCAAAAAATTAGCAAAACAAATTCAACAGGATATTAAAGGAATTGTACAACATAGTAAAGTGGGATTTATTACAGGGATGCAAGGATGCTTCAATGGCCACAAATCAATCAATGTGATATGCCACATTAACACATTATTGACAGGAGATGTATTAATACGTTTTTAGAGAGTGATACAATTAACATCACCATGCAAAGTAGTTAGAACTTAAAATTGATCAAGGGTTCATTATACAACTTATGATTGTCATTATCATTCACACTTTGCTCTGTTAGGTTTTTGTTCCAACCTTGTGTATATTATAAATGCAAGTTTATTACCGTGAAATTTTCAAAAATGATACATTGTGGAATTTTGAGTGAAGAAGATTTTTTCAGTGAATTTTATGCAGATACTTTCTCTGATTGTCCGAGTGACATATATACTAGCGTCTCAGAAGATGATAGTTCTTCAGAATATAGTTCTGATTCAGACATTATGAATTTTAGACCAATGAAAAGACCAAAAACCTTGGTGATTGATTCTGATATGGAGAGTGAAAATGAAACTCATGGTGCTGGAGAATGCTCTTTGCTTCTACAGAAAAGTGGATTGAAGACAATATTTCATGAAAATTAGAAGACTTTACAGGTGTGTCAGGTGTAACTATTGAACGTAATAACCCTCAAAATGTTAATGAAATAACAGAATTAATTTTTGGTAATGACTTTTTCAAGTTGGTTGCTTCTCAAACAAATTTGTATCAACAACGGAATGAAAAATCAAATTAAAAGTATAAGGCTTTAAAATGGACTGATGTAACCAATAGTGACATGAAAAAGTTTCTTGGGTTAATAATTTTTTTTTTTTTGCGGTACGCGGGCCTCTCACTGTTGTGGCCTCTCCCATTGTGGAGCACAGGCTCCGGACGCGCAGGCTCAGCAGCCATGGCTCACGGGCCCAGCCGCTCCATGGCATGTGGGATCTTCCCAGATCGGGGCACGAACCAACGTCCCCTGCATTGGCAGGAGAACTCTCAACCACTGTGCCACCAGGGAAGCCCGGGTTAATAATTTTGATGTGACAAGTAAGAAAGTCATACTGGAAAGAATATTGGTCAACTGATCCCTTACTTGAAACACCTATTTTTCCAAAAATTATGACGAGAAGAAGGTTCAAACAAATAATGACATTTCTACATTTTAACGATAACTAGGAAGCTCCACTTCCTGTTGACAGAATGTCAAAAGCTAAACCTCTTTTGGATTATTTTCTACCAATAAATCAATCTACATACCCAAACAAGAGCTATCACTTGATGAGGCAATGATAAAGTGGAGAGGATGACTCAGATTCAAAACCTATAATACTGGAAAACTAACAAAATATAGAATTTTGGTCAGGATGGTTAGCAAAAGTGAAACTGGATATGTATGCATCCTTGAGATTTACACAGGTGAAGGAAAGAAACTGCAAGAAACAATATGATCAGTCCTACAACCTCATCTTGGTTCATGGCATCATATTTACCAAGACAATTGTTACAACAGCATGTACACATCTGAAATATTGTTGAAAAATAAAAGCAGGGTATGTGGGACTATAAGAGAGAATCATGGTCTACCAAACCAATTAAGGGAGAAATCTAAAAATCTACAGAGGGGAGAAAGGACATTCTTACAGAAGGGAGAAGTAATCCTTCTTATATGGAAAGACGAGGTTAGTCCACATGGTGGCAACTATTCATGATGCCTCCACAGCAGCTACAAGAAAGGAAGACAGGAGGACTGGCCATCAGATAACTAAGCCCACTTGTATATTAGAGTATAATAAATATAGGAAAGGAGTTGATCGATCCGATCAATTGTGGAAAACTTCAATATCCTCTGGAAAAGTCTAAAATAGTGTAAGAAAGTGGGTTTCTATTTGAGTAATTTGAATAATTGCAAATAGAACTATCTATTTGAGTAATTTATTCAATGTGTTTAAAATTTATTGTAGCCTTAATGCACAGAATAAAATGACTTACAAGCACTTTTTGTTAGTAGTAGCTAGAGAATGGGTAACTCACCATTCTGGTGAACGTAGTCCCACACTTGGTCCTTCTTGTGGCATTTCTAAAAGAGCCCCCCACACAAAGATCCACCTTGTCGACTATCACGTAAAATAAAAGAACATATTCTAGCGAAAATAATACCCAGAGGACTAAAAAAATGCCTCCAGAAAGTGTAGCGTATGCTCTTCCAGGGGAAAGCACAGTGAAACACGGTATATTTGTAATAGATGTCTGTTCCCCTGCACAGAGGTGCCTGCTATACTGCCTATCACACTCTAATGAAATATTAGAATGCTTTAGTAAGACATGTACAAAGTTCCAAATAAATACATTAAGTGCAAAAAAAGTTGTTGATATTTACTCAAACTTGGGTGTTTCAATATTCACTTACATAACAATCGCCAGTCTCAGGCATTAGTTTCTGCAAAAATCTCCCGGTCAATAATATGTTAACAAAGTGAAGGATAAAAATCAGATGATCATCTCAATAGGTGCAGAAAAAGCATTTCAAAACACTCAACATCCTTCCATGATAAAACTGTCAACAATCTGGCTATGGAGAAAATACCTCAACATAATAAAGTCTGTATACAAGAAAACCACAGCTAACATCATACTCGATAGTGAAATGCTAAACCCTTTTTCTCTAAGATCAAGAATAAGACAATGACGTCCACTCCTGCCATTTTTATTCAGCATGGTACTGGAAACTCTAGCCAGAACAATCAGGAAAGAAAAATAAATAAAAGGCATTCAAATTAGAAAGGAAAAAGTAAAACTGTCTCTATTTGAAGATGACATGATATTATATATAGAAAATCATGATTCAATTTTAAAAAACTGAATAAACAAATTCAATAAAATTTCAGGATACAAACTGATTATACAAAAATCAGTTGCATTTCTACACACTAACAATAAACTCTCAGAAAGAGAAATTAAGAAAACAATCACATTTACAACAGAATCAAAAATAATAAAATATTCAGTAATAAATTTAACCAAGGAAGTGAAAGATCTACACACTGAAAACTATTAAGACATTGATGAAAGAAACTGAAGAAAACACAATGGAAACATATCTCATGCTGTTAATGTATTAGAAGAATGAATATTGTTAAAATGTCTTTACTACCCAAAGTGATCTGCAGATTCAATGCAATCTCTACAAAAATTCCAGTGACATTTGAAAAAAATTGTAAGTTTTATATGGAACCACAAAAGACCCCAAACAGCCAAAGCAATTTGAGACAGAACACAGCTGGAGGCATCACACTTCCTGATTTCAAACTGTATTACAAAGCTATAGTAATCAAAACAGTATAGTATAAGCATAAAAATAGACACATGGATTAATGGAACAGAATAGACAGCCCAGAAATAAATCCATGTATATACGGTCTATTAATTTTTGTGAAAAAAGCACACACAATGGAGAAAAAATAGTCTCTTCAATAAATGGTGTTGAGAAAACTAGATTGCCATATACAAAAAAAATGAAACTGGACGCCTAATCTTATATACAAAATTGAATTCAAAATGGATTAAAGGCTTGAAACCATAAACCCTGTAGAAGAAAACTTAGGAAGTAAGCTCCTCAACATTGTTTCTGGCGAGGAGTTTTTGGATTTGACACCAAAAGTAAAGGCAACGAAAGCAAGTATAAACAAGTGGCACTACATGAAATGAAAAAGTTTCTGCACAGCAAAGGGAACCATCAACCAAATGAAAAGGCAACGTATGAAATGAGAGAAAATATTGCAAACAACATATCTGATAAGGGGTTAATATCCAAAATATATAGAGAACTGATACAATTCAATAGGAAAAAAACAGAAATAACCCAATTAAAAAATAGGCAAACTATCTGAATGGATAATTTTCCAGAGATGACACACAAATGGCCAACAAGTACATAAAAAGTTACTCAGCATCACTAATTATCAGGGAAATACAAATCAGAACCACAATGAGATATCACCTAACACCTGTTAGGTTGGCATTATTTAAAAAAAATAGAGGTAACAAATGCTGATGAGAATGTGACCAAAGGGAACCCTTGTATACTGTTGGTAGGAATGTAAACTGGTGTAGCCTCTATAGAAACGGTATAGAGGTTATCCAAGAAATTTAAAATATAACTACCATATGATATCCAGCAATCCTACTTCTAGATATACATCCAAAGGAAATTATACCATTATGTCAAAGAGATATCTGTATTCCCATGTTCACTTCAGCATTACTTACAGTAGCCAAGGTATGGAAACAACCTAAGTATCTGTCAACAGATGAATGGATCAAGGTAATGTGATATCTATCAATCTATCTATCTATCTATCCATCCATCTATCTTTCTAATATATATCTCAAAAGGAATCGTATTCAGCCTTAAAAAAGAAGGAAATTCTGTTCTTTGCAACAGATGGATGAACCACCTCACAGACATTATACGAAATTAAATAATCCAGAAAAATACAAATACTGTATGATACCATTTATAGGTGGACATACAAAAAAGAAAAATTGAACTCACAGAAACAGAGAGCAGAAAAGTGGTTGCCAGGGGCTTGGGGATGGAGGAAACAGGAAAATGTTGGTAAAAAGGTACAAATTTTCAGTTATAAGATTAATGAGAATCTAATGTATAGCATGGTGACTAAAATTGATTATACTGTATTGTATAATTGAAAGTTACCAAGAGTACAACTTAAAGGTTGATACTCTCACCAAAAAAAAAGTGATCAATGTGTTAATTAACTTAAGGGGGGTAATCCTTCCACAATGTATAAATATATCAAATCATCACATTGTACACTTTAATATCTTACAATTTTATTTGTCAATTAAACCTCAATAAAGCTGAAAAATAAGGGTAATTATTTTGATAATCCAGACATTATATAAGGCACCTACTAAGTTCCCGCAATTGATTAGGCTGGAGGACACATATGAAAAATAGAGGCAGTAGAACTGGGAGAAATTTTTCAAAAGTTCACACTTGTTCAAGCACAGAGAGATAGAAAAGAGAGATCTGAAATGATTTTAGATTTCAAGCTTTTGTAATTAAGTCCAAACACACAAGGTGGTACAATACATTAAACTGATATTTAGAAAAAGAAACAAACTTTGGAGAACTGGTAATGTGTTCAGTTTTAAACATTCTGAACTAGTGAGAAAACTAGTCTAAAAGGAAAGTTTCATTATGGTTAAGAAGTTCAGAGAAGCAGTTAAGGCAGGAGATTTAGGTATATTATTTATCACCATACACAGAATTATAATACAGAAATTAGTTTAAAATTCTGAGAATGGATAAGAAAGATAAGATGTAAGATTAGATTGAAAAGTTTTGTGTGGTATCTCACAGGAACTGATAATTAATTGTTCAAGTCAGTTACATTAACTCCAATCAGCAAATATATTATGCATTCATTCTGTGCCAGGTACCATTCTAAGTTTTGAGGATACAATGGTAAAAATATAGACTCACTGCCTTTCCTCTAAGAGCCTACAGAATTCTTTGAGAACAGATCTTTATATCCATGATTAATAGTTTCCTATTATCTAGAATGTATAATGTCAACTCCTACTTTTGGCATTTAATTATCTAAATGACTTGAATGAACCATTATTTACAGCTAATAGGCACATATACTTTTTGTTTACTCAGTGTAGTTTGACCCTTCTTCTGGAAACTGCACGTTTTACTTAAAATGATTCTCTCCCCAACCCTCAATCTATGTGTTTACTTGGAGAGGGGGTGGAGTATTTGACCCCACCTGTAGTTCAGAGTGGGCATGTGACTGAAAGCCAGCCCATCTGAGCCTTTTATATCAAAGACCACAGTTCAGAAGGGGACAATTGGCCCTAATCACACCATCCAGACCTGAAGAGACTTCTGGAGAAGGACGGTAATGTTGGAGGAGGTCATGGTGTAATGGGGAAAGACAAATCTGATTCCATAATGGATCCCTTTCTTTTACTTTAACCTTTGTATTCTATTGCTTTTGCTACAAGTTAAGAATGTTGCTTATAGCCTGAAATATACAGGATAGCCCATTCTCAAGGCTCTGACCTTTAAAGATGTAACACTTTTCCATTCATATAGAGATAAAATGTTGCAGAACAGAGAATGCCATTTGTCTTATTGGAAGTTTATAGGAACACTGTGACCAGACCTACCCAGCTGCAAGATCAATGGATTCTGGCACCAAGAAGTTTGTAGCAACAACCATACACACACACCCCTTTTAGTATAAGAGAAGCTTGAATTCTAACTTCGGGAAGATGGTTCTTCGGGATACTAGTCCACCATCTACTTGATCTGCTGGCTTTCCGAATAAAGTCATTATTCTTTGCCCCAACAATGCATCTCTCTATTTATTGGCCTGTTGTGCAGCGAGCAGTTCAAGCTTGGACTCGGTAATACTGGAGACGATATTACCACAGATTGACCCATGAAATGGACCTGGGCATTTGGGGGCTCCTCACCCCCTTCCCTGTCCTTGGAACTTACATGCTGTCCACGATTCCCACAGCTAGAGCCATTTTCAAGAATGCAGCCTTGAGAGAGTAAGGTCGTATTGAGACCATATGGACAGTGTACATGACTAAACTGTTAAGCCTCTATATAAACTTTAAGATTCTGGTGGGCAGGTGTGGAGATCCCCTTGTCTTGCAGCTGCCCAACACAAGCCTCATGTTAAGTTCCCTTGCTTATTAAATCTGCCACCTACCAATCTGGAATGGCTTGCCTCTTTCTTCAGTCTCCCCTTCCCCTGTGTGTATGGGGTCCAGTTTGTGAAACAAAAGGCAATCCTTAGAAAAGATCATGTCCCTTTTATAACTGATGCTGCTAAGGGATTAGAATGTAGGCCGAAGCTGCTAGAAGCTAAATATACAGTATAAAGAAAAGAATCTCCTGAAAATGGAGCACAGTGGACATTAACAAGACATAGAGAGAGTACTGTGTTTCCATAATATTTTTTGACTGAATCTAGCTCTACCTGAAACCAGTTTTGCTTTTTAGTGTTTCTAAGTGGGTTGGAATAGGGGTTTTATTGCTGTAAGCAAAATCTTCTACCCTATTTTGTAGCACAAGTTTATAAATACAGGTTATGGAATCAAATGGTGTAGGATCTAACTTCTCTTATTTTTAAATGAATGCAATTAAGTAAGTTGTTTAACCTCTCTATGCCTAAGTTTTCTCATCTGTAAAATGCGGATAATAATAGTATTCAACATCTTAAGATTGGTAGGGACTAAAGGGGATAATGTACCCCTTTATCAATAGCTGGCACAAAGGCAGAACATGACATTCACATGTTTTAACAATTCACATGTTTTAACCTTTAGTGCAAATGGAACAACTGAGTTTCTGAGAGTTACTTTGTACATGCCTGCCTCAATGCCTTTACTGTGCTTAACCTAACAGCATTACTTCATGTAACAAATACTTATTATGCTCTTAGGTGTCAAATGTATTGCATATTACCAATCTTAAAGGGATGAAAATGTGATTCTTGCTTTTGACATGATCAAACCAAGCTGAAATGCAGTATGAAATGCAATTTATAGCATTCATGTAAGTGTGTGTGTATGCCTGTGTGTGTGAGAACATACATATGCCAAGGCAATAGAGGAATGAAATAACAGAATACGGAAGTAAAGCAGAGGCAAAAAGTGGACGAGGCAACTGAAGGGAGAGGACCGTTACTGGATGGAGAGTGAAGTTGAAGAAGCCAGGTTTGTTCAATTTGCTCTGAAATAAATTATGCCATAAATCAACTGTTAAAAATATATCTCTAACTAATATGCAGAAAAAAACCTGTTTCCACATTACAGAAAGGGGAAAGATAACTGTGAGGAATGTGTGATAAGGTAGAAATGCTGAATCTCCCCACTGCTGTTCTGTAGAGCTCCTCTAAGCCCCATCACCATAGGATTATAAACAATAAGCTCCATATTATAAAATAGTAAATCTTCACCTTCTGCGCACCCTTGTAGTTTTTTAGATTGCTCTATTAGTCAAAAGTCCCAAGGCCACATATGCAGTGGAAGAGTGGGAAGAATATATACACATTTTGTTGACAGAAGCTGTGTCTCCAGCCCCAACCTCCAGACCATTGTCTGGAGCTTTCTATACCTGCAGTTGACAGTTTCTATTCCTGAAATATTCTCCCTCAGATATTTGAGATGCATGTTCCCTCTCTTTTAAAATATTTTCACCTCAGAGATAATTTCCATCATCATCTTATCAAAAGTGGTATCACCTACCAATATCTGACCCTTTATTCCATTTTATTTTCTTCTAGAACTCTTATTATAAGCTTTTCATGTATTTGTTTTCTGTCTTTCCTAATATCTAAGATACACGGGAACAGAGACTTTGTTTTTTTCACAATTTTAACACCGGGCTTCAAACACCATACTTGCTCCAGACACTTGTGGCATACGTGGGAAACACAACAGACGCTAATAAAATATTTACTAAATGGATGAGTAAAAAGGAAATTAAGTAAAATTAATTTTGAAATCATTTTACCTTAAGACAATTATGGATTCACAGGAAGTTGTAATAATTAAAATTATGTTTAGCAAAAACACTATTAATTAATTAATTTTCCCACCATAGAAGATGTCAGTTTTTGTAATCAGCTATTATCTGCCCCCTTCAAAACTACTCTGAAAGCAACACAGCTCTGCCAGTCAGTCAAGCTGAATACATTGTTCTATTTTATTCTTATGTTATATTCTACATATTTGTACAATTTGTAAAACATACTAATTTTTTTAATTACAGGAAATAGAAATCACACATCAGCTCACACACACAAAAAAAGAGAAGTTTCTCCTATTCTTGCATTTTTACATGACCATGTTTTATAAAGACAGAAAGAAAATCATGACAATTATAAACTCATCGGGTCATACCACTTTCAGATATCTTTTGCAGTATATGACTATTATAGATATTTTACTATAACAAAAAACAGAAAAGGAAATAGAAATTACAAAAATAGAAAAAACTAAAAATATGAATTGTACGGATGAGATTTGTTTAAAGTAAAACTTTACTACCTAATGACTAAAACTGTTTTCTTTCTAGGATGATTCCTTTATTTATTCATCAACTAGTCATTCAACACATATACTGTGCACTTAAAATGTGCCAGGAACTATTATAGGGGTTGTATGACTCAGAGAACAAAAGAAAAATCTTGCTTTCATGAATCCTAAATTATACTAGGAGAATATAGACACACACACAGGATATACATGTGTACATATACATTCACAGACAAATCGATAAAATATGTAATCTAGTGATAAGACTAAGTAGGAACAGAAAGCAGGGAAGAAGCAGAGAATGACAGGATAGTAGGGAATGGCCAGTTGTAATTATAAATAGTTAAATAGTATGGTTAGACTATTGATAACTATTCACCATCTCCACTTGATGTATAATATATGCAAAATTTCCGTTTGAATTAATGAAATTCAGGCATGGGCTCTGTGAAGAGATAATTTTCAAGAGCTAGATTTATCAGAATATGTGTATAGCTCATTTTTTCTATATGTCTATTGACTTTACTGCTTATTGGTTTATAAGAGTGCTGAAAATTGACCTGAACACAAAATTCTTAATATTTCAATGTAAAACAGAGTATCTTCAGATATAGTATCTGTAAGACTAACTGCTAAATGTCTGGCTTTTACATATATGATTTACATCTGTTCTTGTGATTTTTTTTTTCTAATCATCCACTTAGTGTTCACAGTCCTCAAATATATTTATTCTCTTTAATACTGTTCAATTTCAATGTCTCTCTTCTAATGCCTGCCCATTTTGGATGGCCATCTATATATAAGGCAGCTTACTAGATACTACAGGAGACTTAAAAAATGACAGAAAATACCTGCCCTGATGGAATTTGTAATTAGTTATTTTAATGCATATCTGGGTATAGTAACTGTTATATTCAAGGTATGGGTTTAGAATTTTTTCTAGAACAGATAATAACTGAACTGGACCTGAAGAAAGAGTAAGAGTTCAATAATCACAGATAGGATGTGCCCATCATTCCCCACCTTAAGGACAGCCTATCCCTTCCATGTTCTGTTTCAAATAGTTTTTATATTTTTTGAAAGTCAAAAGCACCTTGTATTTGTAATTCTGACAACTTTGAATAAAGCATTATTTTTATTTATTTAATACACACCTTTGTAGTGTTTATTATACACTAGGTACTTGTCTACGAGTTTCACGTATATCCACTCATTAAATACTTGGAACAATTTTCTGAGTTCGGTAGGTACTATCTTGATCCCATTTTATAGGTGAGTTTATTCTACACTTGCCCCCCGCCCCCCCCCAAACACACACAGCACATTCTCCACACAGCTGTGGGCAACTGGGAGCATATGCCTCCCCAGCTTTAAACACTCCAAAAGCTTACCAAACCAACTAAAAGAATATCCAAATTCCTTACTGTGGTCTATAAAATATTACAAAATATGGTCCCTGCCTATTTCTCTGTTCTTCTACTATTCTCTGTAATCCCTGTGGTCTGGCCTCATTGGCTGCCTTTCCCTACCTGCACACACCAATCTCATTTTCCCCTTAGGGTTTTTGTACTCTTTCCTCTGCCTGCAATGTTGTCCTCACAGTGTTGTCCTGGCTGCTGCCCTGAACTGGAGGTCCTTCGGTAATGCAGTCCAAGGGCATCCGGACCTGTCTGCGGAGGTGACCCTTCCCTGGCACTACTGCCAGCAGAAAACACAACGTTTCATCTACTGCTCTGACACTGGCTGGGCCCTGGGGGGCCGAGGAGTCTGACTTTTAAGGTCGGGCCTTCCCCTTCCCGGTGCAACTCTGAGGGAGGACTTCGTGACCTGGGACAAAGGGGCCAAGATGGCACAGCTGATGGGCAACGAGCCCTGAAAGCTCTCACAGACTGGACAGAGGAAGCAGGACTACGGACCCAAAGTTAACTTTTGGTAACAGAAGCCAAGGACCGCTGGCCTCAGAGGCTTCCCCAGCTTCAGCCGGTAGGTGGTGTTGAGAACGGGTCTCCACCGGTCCCGGAGGACTTTCGGTGTGTGGAGTAGTGGACCCTGGCCCACTGCCGCGAGGGGGACTCCGCCCTCGACCCTGCCTGGACGATGCATGGCTCGGGGGAAGCAGCAGGTGAGCCTCAACCTACCGTCCGCACCGTGCAGTCCACGTCGCGCTGGCAAAGTCAGCCGGCTGCTCCGTCTAAACCCCGTCTGGCTTCCCCGAGGCCTTGGTGGAAGGTGTGACGGCCCCAGCAGGTCTGTCCTAGGCCAAGAGGTGGAGGCGGCCTTCCGCTCACCCCGCTGCTCTCTGCTGGACTCCGCAGAGCCGCGTGGACCCAGGGCAGCTCGCCCTCCCCCGCGGTCACACGGGGCCGCCGCGCGTGCGGCACCTTCAGGGAGCCGTGGGCGAGTCAGTCCTGCCGGGAGGCCGCTAGGACCAGGCGGCCGCTAGGACCGGGCGGGAACCAGGAAGGCCCGCAAATCCCTTTCCTTCCCTCAAAGGAAGCCCAGGTGAGCTGCCTCTCTGGGGACAGGAGCTGGCGCTGGGCCTGGCAAGAGTTGACCATTAGCCAGCACTGAAGGGGGTTAAGTCCAGCCTAAGAGTCTCTTTTCCCAGCTTACCTTAGGTTTCAGAGACCGCTCCGTATCCACACGCCCGACCGCCTGATTGGTTGGTTGGTAGGTAGAGATTGGTTGCGATGGAATGTGAGTCAGATCAAGTCCCGTTGACCTGCGCTACGGCCACTCGTTTGGGGTATTTAATCGAGTCTCTCTCCCCCACTCTAGCGTTGTAAGCTTACTGAGGGCAGAGACTTTATTTTATTCCACAAGATCCCTTGTGGCTTTGAGAGCACCTGGCAAAGAGTAGGCTCTTGGTAAGTAATGGTTGAATAACTGAGTGAATATTATATAAAGTAACTTCAAATCTATTTTTAAAACGTAAGGTTTCTCAGCAACTTTTCGCAGTCCAGAAACAGAATTTTTAAGTGTTTACTTGATTTTGAGCCATTGTTATGAGTTAATGTGTTCACTCTTTAAAAGTATAGAGGTAATAAATGTGTATTTAATAGTTATTGAATGGTTGTCACTTCCATGCGCAGTGCTATGGTCAATCTCAACCATTTATTTCTTAGAACAATAATATTAATTGAACATAGATGAAGAAACTCTGTCTGAGAGAAGTAAACTGTTGTTCAAGAGACCACAAGTAAATAAGCAGAGTTGATGGTATTGCAATATTTTAACACACTCCATCTTACTGTTGAGCTAATGGTCTAAATGACCCCACTAGACTTTCACTTCAGTGTAAATATTCACTATCAAGGTTTCCCATAATAATGTAATAGGGAAGGATCTTTGTATTCTAAGTTAATCACTGAAGGGATCTTGCCTTTAAGCTTAAATTATACATAATGGCTCATCTCTGAGAACCCTGCCTCTCAGGTAAGGAGCGTTAAACTAAAATACCTTTGTTTAGCTCATAAGAAACATCCTGACCAGGCTCACCTGTGAATGGCTGCAAGAAGGAATCAATTAACAAATCCCATGCAGAGTTTGACCTGAAGCAGGACTTCCTCCCCTTTTAGTGTAAAAGAAGCCTGAATTCTAACTCAGGGAAGTTGGTTCTTTGGGAGACTAGTCCACCATCTCCTTGGTCTGCTGGCTTTCCAAATAAAGTCTCTGTTCCTTGCCCCAACAGCTCATCTCTCGATTTATTGGCCTGTTGTGTGGCAAGCAGTATGAGTTTAGACTTAGTAACAATAACTTGCTTTTATGGTTGGCATTAGTATCCTAAGAAAAGGCTCTCAAATATCAAACGTCTCTGTGAATGGACGTGATGCATATCACTTGCTGTGGCAGTTACCAGCTGGGATCTCTCTTGTATAACACCCTTATTTCCTAGAGGGGGCCTTCAAGGCCATGTGTTCCAGATGGAATAGCTTCAAGAAGGAAGAAAGCTGCAAACCCACATCTGACTTTACCCTAGCAAGAAATAAACCTACATTTTGTTATGTGACTATGATCTCTTGGTTAATTTGTTACCACAAAACCACAGCATAGTCTGTTTTATTCTAATAACACTGGTAAATTATAGTTTAGAAAATATGCAATTATCTTCTAAAACCTGTTATGTCTAACTAATAGAGATATATAACAGCACAGACAAATTGTAGTTTTTGAAAATATGTAATTATTTTCTAAAATCTATGAAATGCCTGTCCAGTAGAGCCACACAGTAGCAGACATATTAGTGAATAGTACTATATATATAGCCATACCTTTCACTCACAGCCTCTTGACCAAAATTAGTGACATGGCTCCGAACTACCTGCAAGTGCAAACACATCAAGTATGTGATGGTGAGCTCTGTCTCTTACAGTTCTAACAGCCATAGTGCTGTATTCTGAGGAAATACTATGAAACAAAATTGACTCTAATTGTATTTCACTAGGCATAAAGCCTTCGAGTAAAATTCTAAAATATTTTTAAATCATTTACTAGAAGAATATTTCAGGTAAAAATCCATCTCAATGCTTTTCTGGCTAAAGATTACCCTTTGCTCAACAAGCATTTTATCTATTGGGGATAATAATGTGAAGATCTGGATAGTGAATGAAATCAATACACTTCAGTAACCACATTTCTAGTTAGAAGTAATTGGAAGGTTGCAATGAAACAGTGCTCATAGTTATGCAAGTCATTATACGTCAACTTGGCTTGGAATTTGCACGTCTAAAATAATAATTCTATGAATTTAATTATTACTACATGAAAGAGTACAAAATTATTGTGCCTTACTAAAATGATTTTTATACCCGTATAAAACTTTATCTCAAGTTTGGTATTTTTGTGGTTATTTAATATATATTGAGTAGCTACAATAAACAGGTTTTAAAAATATAATATTATAAATTTATTTGATAGTATCAGCAGATGCCATTTTTAAAAATTAACAATTTGTTCAGTGGAGTAAAGACAATTTAGGATGCCACATAAAATGAGAATGGATTGTTGTCTTCATCAGTTAGGGCTGCTATTACAAAAATACCATAGGCTAGGTGGCTTAAACAACATTTATTTCTCACAGTTCTGAAGGCTGAGATGTCCAAGATCAAGGTGCCAGCAGATTTAGTATCTAGTGAGAGCTCTCTTCCTGGCCCGTAGATGGTTGTCTTCTCACTGTGTCCTCACATGGAGGGAGAGAGCTCTGGGCTCTTAATCCCCTTAAAAGGCCACCAGTCCCACCATGGGGGCTCTACCCCCATAATCTCATCCAAACTTAATTACCTCACAAAGGCCCCCCTCACTTCCAAATAGGCTCCACATCACATTAGGGATTAGGCTCCAACCGATGAATTTCACAGGGGACACAAGCATTCAGTCCCCAGCAGTGATACAACAATATGGGATTTTAATTTGCTTTCTCTCTATAAGAAGAAAATTAAAGTGATTTTATAATTTTATTCCTTTTAAAAACACACAAAAAGCAACAAAAATTAATTTATTGTCATAGCCAAGAGTTGCCAAAGGCAACATGGTAATTAAAGTTTATATGGTATTCTAGATCAGGAAAAGTAGGTAAAATCTAAGAATTTCTGAATAAATTATGGACTTTACTTAAAAATAATATATCGGGGGGCTTCCCTGGTGGCGCAGTGCTTGAGAGTCCGCCTGCCGTTGCAGGGGACACGGGTTCGTGCCCCGGTCCGGGAAGATCCCACATGCCGCGGAGCGGCTGGGCCCTTGAGCCATGGCCGCTGAGCCTGTGCGTCCAGAGCCTGTGCTCCGCAACGGGAGAGGCCACAGCAGTGAGAGGCCCGCGTACCAAAAAAAAATTAAATATAATAAAACAAAATAAAATAAAAAATAATAATATATCAGTGTTGGTACATTAATTGTGACAAATGTACCATAGAGTAATACAATAATAGAGGAAACTGGCTGTGTATTGTATGGGCACTCTCTCTATTACCATAAAAATTTTTTTCTGTAAGGCAAACTATTTTAAAATTAAAGTTTATTTGAAAAAGCAAGTCATAAAGTAATCCTGAACATAATAATTTTTTCAAAATAGCATAATTATTTCTATCTGAAGGCAAAATTTGTCTTTTTCTACCTGAGTATCATGATGTTTTTGATAGTAATATTTTATATTTTGTAATTCAAAAGCCATAAGTTAAAACAAAATTAGAAATCTCTTAGAATATAATGAAAACAAAAATTGTGAATATAACATTCCCTGTATCCTTCAAAGTGATGTACTTGAAAAAGTAATGTGCTGTAACTCTCAACATATGTACAGTAATTGACCAGGGATAATAGACTGATATTTGCTGCCCATCCCCCACACACAAGAAAACCTCAAAATGTTTTCACATTGATTGATGGTATAAAATAAATGACAAATAGTTATCAAAGGAATGATTTGATTGAAATGTGTTGTTGGGAAAATATAGTTAAAAACTAAATCTCCTCCCATCCTTGATAACTTCCACAAAAGTAGAAGAGAAAGAGACAGTTTTATTACTGAGAAGCATTAAACCAGAAGGTGATGCCCATCACAGGCAATCTGCTAAGGAGATTGCAAAGACAGGAAGACATCTCACCCTTTAGTCAAGTATATACCCATCACCTACATGTTTTCAAGATAAACAATAACTAGTCCTCAAGTAAGAGGATTTGCCAGCATCACCCATCACACATAGTTCATCCTAAATTCACCTACTAATTGGGTGACAAGCTGTGTTAGCTAATTGGCTTTATCCAAAGGAAAAATAAACATATCTGTATGACACGAAATAGTTTTGGAGTAAGGTACCCACAAGTTTAGTTTCCAACCCTCTGACAAAAATAAAGAGATTGGGGGAGTATCTTCCTTGGTTACCTTTCAAAGATATATTTCTCAGATTCTTGACAAAGACATTCCTGGTTATAATGCTGGCAAAGGCTTGTCCAGCATTTACAGGGATTTACATACATTCCAAAGAGATTAAAAAAAAATCCTAAATCATAAGTTTTCTAAAATAAGTCCTGTAAGAAAAGGGAGAAAGGGAAGTGTCTATCCTTATTTTCAACAGGGAGAATTAAGCCTCCTATTTTTTATTTAAATTTGCCCTTACAGTGTCCACATGCACTTGAATCATTTGGACTATTACTCTGAGAAATATCAGTGGAAACTCAGAAGTAGACACAGGAGACAAATGCAGCTAAATTGGCTTTGGAGAAGAAATAGGAGAGTTAGAGCCAAATTATTTAGATGTTTAAGTTACAGTGATATGGCTATTGTAACAATATATTGAAAACCAAAATAATTAGCTCTCTTAAGTATGATATTCTTGAAAATATGTAATTATTATAGCAATAATTATTGCCCTAGGGTTCTAATTATAAGCAAGTTAGCCTAAGTGAGATTTCAATACCAGAAGTCCTTCAATGAAAAGTTCCACTCCTGTTAAAATTTTTTTGTAAACTAATTTCAAAGTGTAGAATATCTACAGGACACTATACACTTTGCACCTTATTTTAATGTTAGTACGCTATATAACCAGGTTAAGATACAGAACACTGTCAGCACCCTATCTCAAAAATTTTTACTCATTCTAAATTCATGATATTCTCCTAGAAACTTTTTTCTTTTACATTTAGATCTGTGATCCATTGGGAATTGAACAAGACTTTTTCCCATATGAGTATTCAAATGATCAGATCACCACATATTGAAAAGACCATCCTTTTTCTCACTCACTGCGTTGCAGTGATAGTTTTGTCATTAATCAGTTTACCAGATATAAGTAGTTCTGTTTCTGGGCTGTGTGCCTTTTGTTTTTTGTTTTCCTGTTTCTTTATTCATTTAAAACATGTACTAATACATGTAATTAGTACATGTAATAATACAACAAGGTATAAAATACTACAGTTTCATAATGAGTCTTCACATCTGGCACTGTAAGTCCTCCAAGTTAGTTGTTTTTCAAGCTTGATGATTCTAGGTTGTAACGTTTCTACCTCATAAAGATTCTGTGTTGTAACATTAACCATATTTTTCTCTTCTCTGTATGTGTCTTTCGTCACTGAGTCGGTGTTATAAAAATTTGTTTTGATGGCAGTAGGAATAAGAACATGAAGAATGCTGAGGGTTGTTAGTTGATGTTTGCTAATCCCTCCTATGCATGTGTATACTATTATTTGATTAAAGTGTTTACTGAAAATAAGACATTTTTCAAAATGGTGTTAGAGATATAACAAGATCCCTCCATAACTTAACTTTAGTCGGGCTTCTCTAAGCCCTCTAGGCCTGGACCTTGGCTGTTCATCCTTGTTTGATCTGCAATGCCCAGTTTTAGCAAGAATCCGGCTAAGACAGATTAGCCAGAAACCCCCACCCTTGATATCTTGCCTGATCAAATTCTTCATGCATCCCATCCTTTAGGTGATATCTGATGACCATGGCCTAGAATCCTGTTTAAACAGAATCCTCACCCCTACCCTGATGATTCTTCTTAGTAATTTCTCACCCACTGATTCCCACCCTGTTCCTTGTCTATAAATCCTTTCTTGTCCATGTTGTATTTGGAATTGAGCTAAGTTCTATATTGAGGTTTCTTTTGCCCTATTACAATAGTTCCTGAATAATATCTGTTTTTACCACAGTCCAGCTTTGGTTTTCTTGAACAGTTGTGGTGTCATGACTTGGATAAAATCAGATTCACCATTGGACCCCAAGACCTCTCACCAAGGACCTCAAATGCGTACCTTTGAAGCTTTTGTCTTCACTCCTGGCTGATTCATCAGGAATCCATTGGTCAGTCTGTCTCCTAAACCAATGGTCTGAATGACAGTCCACTGAAGCACAGTAAAGACAGATTTCGATTCTTAAGATTCTGAGTACTCTCTGAAGATGGATTAGAGGCCCAGGCTTCTTTGTTTGAAAGGTACCTACTGGGCTAGAGAGAAGTCTTTCTTCCTAGCTCTTTGTTTGGTGTGAGGATTCACTCCTTGACTCCTGGGCTGGAAATTTTTTCTTGGCTCATTGCTTCAAGTTGGAATTCACTTCCTGACTCCCTGGGCTGGAAAATTGTTTTTGTCTGTTTGTCTCATGTGGGAATTCACTCTCCAGCTCCTGTTCCGGAAGATTTTTCTTAGCTCTTTGTGAGACCTCTCTGTTCTCTATATTTGATCCTGCTTTTCCCAAGAAAACTTCTCAAGTAACTGAAAACTCCATTCCTGAAACCATGCTGACTTTATGCTCCATGAACTCAGTCTTTTTCCTTTCTTGTTGGCATAACTTTATGAATAATAATATGGAAATTCAGTGGTCTCTTCGGGACTTAAGATCTCCCCAGACTGTCTCCCCTAAGAACTTTCCCTTCCTACCTTCTGTTCCTCCTTCCTTTTATCACCGTCAGTCTTCCCTTCAGTTCCCTGAGTTCTCCGTTATATCCCCCTTCAAACCCCTAGCTCCTCCATCTCTTTGTCAGACTTTTCCCTTCCCACTCCAGCCCCTCAGTTACCTGCCCCTTCATGTCTCTGAAGAAACTCAGGAACCCCCAAAAGCAACTGTTCGAGGCTGAATGAAACAAAAGGAAAAAAAGACTACTTAGAAACACGCTGGATGTTTTATCCATTCATATGAGCTTTGGAAACATCCAGACAGCAGCCTGATATTCCCTTAGTCTCTTACCTAAAACACAGTTAACAGCCTCCAAAAGATTACAAACTAGGGCAAAAGAAAATCTTAAAAGTCACCCTCATAAATATTGGTAAAAAGCTGTAGCATTCACATTGAACAGGTAATTTTAAATTGTTCCATCTGCTAGAAACACAATTTAGATACAAACGTAAATAGAGCAAAGATGAGAGTATATTACTCGTTTGACACATTGTTAAAATTTTATAATAAAAGCAGTAGGATCCATGTGCCCATCTGTATGTGTGTTTATCATGTATATGTATGTTATACTATATCTGATATTTTTCTACCTCTGGATGGTATTACCAAATTAATTTATAAAATCCTTTCAAGGAGTACTATTTAAATTGACTTAGAGATAAATGAGCACTGATATTAATTAAATATTGCAAAACTCACCAAAATATAGAAACTAACCCAAATACTTTTCAAGTTCACATGATTTGGGTAAATCCTTGACAAATAATGTTAGTTTGATATTGTTAGTCTAATAAAAACAGCTATGTCTTCTAAACTATCAGCACTTAAATATAATATAAACGTGTTTTGTAATGAAGTTTTTAGGTTTCTTGCTTTGTTATACTTGTCTAACATGCATGTTCTATAAAAATTATTAACAAGGAAATAACTTGAGATGATGGCTAGCTTTGTTTAATTATATAGTGTATGTGTGTGAAAACAGTTTCCATGTCTTTTTTGGTAACTTGAAACATTAAATCTATGCTAAATTAAATTAAGCTGAAATATTCACTAAACATTTAGATAATTTCTAAGTAAGAAAACTGCTGAAACACCTATTAGCATCTGTTTAACTTTAGATACTTTTGGGGTTTTATTTTTATGTAATATAGAGAAACTAAATATATTTGGTTCAGTTCATAAATATATTCCTTTTGCCACTTTGAAAAGATGTACCATGAGGAAGCATAAACCTGTAAAAATTGTGAGATACTATATTTGTAAAATTTGCTAGTCTGCTACAAAATCCTAATATGTGACAGACATTTCACAATTATCTAGTCCCTATAGTTTTCTGTAAAAAAAAAAAAAAAGGTACTCATGTTTTGTTCCAGAATGAGAAAGAGGAAAATATAGGGAGAAAAAAAAAAAAAAACCCACCTAAATGAGTCTAAAAACAGGTTGCAGAAGTTTTGTGGGAAAGGAATCCTAGAAAAGGAATCATCTCACACGATCAGAGCTGGCTAATTGGATGGGTTTATATATAAGTTTTGTTGTTGTTGTTTTTATGAGCTCAGTGGTGTACTGATGCAAAACTAGAGTTTGGTTTTCTCAGTGTTAAAACAGCAAAGCTTTCTTGGATTATTTGCCTGCTATTAATAAAAGATGATAAAAGATTTTTCTTTACCTTTTAAGTAATCTACCTAAGAATCCAAGATTTTATATTTTATTAGAATAATTTCCTATGATTTATGTTATACTTTATCATGTTCTCAATTGTTTAAGAGAAACTAAATATTTTTTCTTAGTGATCAGGTGTTCAAACATTTTGACAGTTTCGACAACTTTCCAAAATCAAATTCTAGATTAACCCTTTTTGTTCTCAAACTGACTTTGAGATCTCCCACAGGGCTCCTGGAAAGTCTCAAATGATTTGTTCCCTCACATTTTAAAAAAGAGATGTTAAGCTAATTCAGTTTATTTGATGTGTTGAATTACATAAAAAGGCATTATCACATAAGAGGAGATGCCTTAACCTCTCCCAGGTTGTATTGGCATGGGTAAATATTATTAATATAAGTATTTCAGAAGTTGTATGAATTTCACAGAAATTTGTCACTACCCTCACTGTCCATGGTAGATTGGCTGTGATGTTATCAGTCATAATTCCAATTATTATTTTTAAATGTTCTATGTCATAGAAATAACCAGATTTCCTTGTCAAATGAACTCTTATATCTTTTGACATGGCCATGGTCATTTTTATTCATCACCCATAGATAGTTTCCATCTTAGTCTGATTCTTCTGTGAATGAATTTGCAACCAGCTAAGGCCAGAATGCTTTATCTTCAACAATAAGTGACTGTCTCAGAGACCATCGAAAGGACTGTAAGAGGTATCTGATGTACAGGCTTCTGACAGCATTGTTTAAATAATATTAAAGGCATACCATTGGACTGAGTATGGATTTCCAGAACTCTAGTGAAGAGGCTGATGGATTCATAAAACTGCTAACCCAAGATCAGGCAGAACAAGAATAAACTTCATGATACTGAATGAACGGATAAAGGATGATTACAATTTTTCTTTGAGATGTTGATAGTTCTTTAATGTTCTATTTTCTATATATAAGGCACCCTTTTCCCTTAAGCTATCTATAACTCATAACAGATTAGTAGATTATACTTTTATAAACAAAACTGAAACATTTACCTTTCACCTATCTGCTCCCTCCAGAATTTGAAAACTATAATGAAGTATTCTTATTTTCATTGAAATATAATTATCTGTGGAAGTTCAATAAGAATCTATCCTCCTTGTAACAGGCCATAATTGGAAATGTCAGTTATATTACCAAGGTCTTCCTGAAATGTCATATTTGAGAATAATGCAGAAAATCTGATATGACCAGATAGCTTTAAAGATCAAAGGTTGACTTTATGGAACCAATGCTTACAAATCCCTTTCGGAAAAACTGGCCTGGTACTGGCTTATAGGATTCCTAGCCTTAGAGGTGAATAAGGAAAGTCACTTCCTGGCAGGCCCAGGAAGGTTAGGCTATTTGGGGACCTCAGGAAGAGAGGAATTCACCCAAATCTGTAGGTAATGCAGAAGTCTGATGGTGAGTTCTTGGTGTGGTGCCCTAGGCTCAAGAGGCTTTTAAAAGTCTCATCTGAGATTCTTTATGAAAAGTTCCAACAAAGCAAACTTAAAAAGGCCTATCTGGTCAATTACCATTCTTCTTGTTCCACTTATGTAAAAAATCAGGCCCAATCTAAAGAGACGACACTTATTTTGTAAACAAGAATCAAAAGAGGGGTGACTATGGAGACATATTTTTTATAATTAATTGGGAAACTATAGGACACCTGTGTAGATTATTAGATTATAATCTTGTTCATTTTCTCTAAAGTAATTTTCTCCGCTAGGTAAGCTATATTACTTTCTACTTTTTTATCTACCTGTGAACTGATCTGGATCCTGTCTTATGCATTCTGTTAGGAATTAGCATTTCTAGCTTTTCTCTCACCCCCCTGACAGGGACCATTTATGGGCCACCTTCATGCCTCCTGCTGTGGGACACTCATAAAGTTCACTGGAACACCCAGTGCCATCATCGGATACATTCACTGCACACCAGGATATCCACTGAATTGCCACTGCCATCCTCACTAACTCCACCACCTAAAGATGCTTCAAGCCCAACATCTAGAAATCTTTCCATCTGAGTGCCCTCTGGACTCAGAAACTGGGTGTCCAACTATTAATCTTTGTCTTTTTTTAATTTTCATAGAAACTCCCCTCATTAAATGCTGACTTTTTGTACCTTTCAGCAAAAATCTTTACTACCAAGTTACAGTAGATAGTTAAGCTGATACTTCATGAATAAAAGACAACTGAATGAGAAATAGACTTATATCACTCAAGCAAAAAAGACTGCCTCTTCTACTAGAACAAGAAGAGAGAAGGATAAGATGCCCTCCTTGACCTAACTTTAGGCAGACTCCTTTAAATCCTCTAAGCCTCAACTCTGACATCCGTCCTATGGGGCTGCATGGCTCAAATTTAGCAGATTTCAGTTTAGCCAGAATCCCCTACCTGACCAAATTCCTTATCTCCCACTATCCCCCAAGTGATATCCGATCACCCTGGCCTGCCTTTAACAAGAATCCTGTTAGGTCTATTTAACCGAAATCTCCCCTACTCTTGATATTTTCTCTTAATTTTTCATCCACTGATCCCCACCCTGCTTGGCTATATCTCTGTTTGTCCATGCCATATGTGGAACTGAGTTCTATACTGAGGTCTCTTTCTCTTATTGTGATAGTTCCCGAATAAAATCTGTTTTTTTTTTTTTACCACTTTAACTACTGTTGAGTTCTGGTTTTCTTTAACAGTTATCAGCCATATATACATAAATCATTTTAGCGATAAAAAAAGATAATTAAAATGCCAAACGAGTAATATAAAAAGATGTACTAATTAGTTGAATTTGAGCTAATTTATTTAGATCTAGAAAGCTAAATGTGATTTTATTTAAGACATAGATTGCAACATAAATATAAAAGTGGAGATAAAAGTAAAATGATACATTCAAGTGAAACTTAAAAGAGTGATCTAGCTGATACTGCAGCTTTTGTAATGGACATAATTCTATTAGTGCTAAGAAGAGTTAAGTTTATTGAGTGAACTGTTCTAAGTGCTTTTCAGGTGTTATGTCTTTTAATTCTTACAAGAACCTCATACAGTAGGGACTGTTATTACCCCATTTTATATATGATTCTAGATATAGATTTAAAAATAAAACTCAAATCAAAATGGAAAATAAAACATTAAAAGTTCGTAAACCAAGTATCTCGTGTAAGTCAGAGTTGGAGAGAGGTCTGGAATGAGAGAGAAACCATGGTTTTAGAAGGCAAGTCCTAAATGCAGAAGTGATATATTCTAATGCAGTTATAATTTCCACAATCACATAATTCACTTCAAAATATCTCGTTATTAGCTTGTCTAGCTTGCTATAAGCCAGCTCACTTTTTTTAAAAAAAGTCTCCATTTGGTGTTTTTCATCTCATTAATTCTTGCTTCATATAAACACATTTCCCTGTAGCCCTGGAGGCGTTAATAGCTCTTCTATTACCACCAGCAGAATATTGCAAAATTCCCTATAGTTTTATCCACCCTAAAAATAATTTTGTAAATAGTCCCTCCACAACCTGGATGGGGGTCAGGATAATGATTAGCAGGTGGCAGAGCCCATTTCCTGAGCCTTAGAACTCTCTTCTATAGTGTGCCAGGAAAGTTACAATTTTTTTTTTACATCTTTATTGGAGTATAATTGCTTTACAATGGTGTGTTAGTTTCTGCTGTATAACAAAGTGAATCAGTTATACATATACATATGTTCCCATATCTCTTCCCTCTTGCGTCTCCCTCCCTCCCACCCTCCCTATCCCACCCCTCCAGGTGGTCACAAAGCACCGAGCTGATCTCCCTGTGCTATGCGGATGCTTCCCACTAGCTATCTGCCTTACATTTGGTAGCATATATACGTCCATGCCTCTCTCTCTCTTTGGCACAGCTTACTCTTCCCGCTCCCCATATCCTCAAGTCCGTTCTCTAGTAGGTCTGTGTCTTTATTCCTGTCTTACCCCTAGGTTCTTCATGACATTTTTTTTTTCTTAAATTCCATATATATGTGTTAGCATACGGTATTTGTCTTTCTCTTTCTGACTTACTTCACTCTGTATGACAGACTCTGGGTCTACCCACCTCATTACACATAGCTCAGTTTCGTTTCTTTTTATGGCTGAGTAATATTCCATTGTACATATGTGCCACATCTTCTTTATCCATTCATCCAATGATGGACACTTAGGTTGTTTCCATCTCTGGGTTATTGTAAATAGAGCTGCAATGAACATTTTGGTACATGACTCTTTTTGAATTATGGTTTTCTCAGGGTATATGCCCAGTAGTGGGATTGCTGGGTCATATGGTAGTTCTATTTGTAGTTTTTTAAGGAACCTCCATACTGTTCTCCATAGTGGCTGTACCAATTCACATTCCCACCAGCAGTGCAAGAGTGTTCCCTTTTCTCCACACCCTCTCCAGCATTTATTATTTCTATATTTTTTGGTGATGGCCATTCTGACTGGTGTGAGATATCTCATTGTAGTTTTGATTTGCATTTCTCTAATGATTAATGATATTGAGCATGCTTTCATGTGTTTGTTGACAGTCTGTATATCTTCTTTGGAGAAATGTCTATTTAGGTCTTCTGCCCATTTTTGGATTGGGTTGTTTGTTTTTTTGTTATTGAGCTGCATGAGCTACTTATAAATTTTGGAGATTAATCCTTTGTCAGTTGCTTCATTTGCAAATATGGAAAGTTCCAAATTTTTATACCATTAACTGTAGGTCATATTGAGTCTAGGCCTTAATTAACTAACATAGTAAACTAATTACATCTCTCCCAGGTGTTCAAGCCAATTCATTAAATCCAAAATCCTGGATAAGTTACCCTCATAGAAAGGAATGCAGCCAATTAAGCCTTATATTTTTTCCAACTTGCTCTATCACCCTTACAATATCCTAACTTATACACCTCAGACTACTGACAAAATAGATTTGTGAAATTCTGTCTTTCCCATATAGGCCATCTCCACATATAGGCCTTTATCTCTCATTCTAGGCTATGCTGGGAGGAATATCATTAAAGGCTTGGGGGCAATGAAAATGGTGATGGTAGATTCTGAGGAAAACAAGCTTCAACTTTTGGAGCAACTTCTGCAGATGAAGTTACAGAAAGGATTTTATGTAGAAGAGAAACTGGTTCCTTCAAAAAGAGGAAGGATGTCCACCTCCAGTGGCAAGGGAGGCTTGGGGGAATTTGTAAGTTTGATATTATTGGCCTTTTCTACATCTGCCTAAATTTCCTCAGCCTATGTTTTAGGACCCATATTTTAGGGTCCTGTTCCTTTCCTACCAGTGTCCTTATTTTAGCACAGGAAATTTGTAGTATGGAGTGGGGAATATTTAACTGGCAGTCAACTCTCTCTCTTACAGATTCAGTCTGACATTCCCGGCTATTATAGGAGATGAAAAACTTTTAAATTTCCATGGAGGTTCCTAATTTTATATCCATGACTTTTAATTTCCCTTTTCCTTAGGTACACATGTTATCACCTTCCTAAGAAGCTAGGTGACTCTTATAAACTTTATTAGCTATATATAAACTTAGCTATATATAGCTATAAATATTAGCTATGTTTTAAACAAACTAAGTACATAAACATGTATAATTCAATTTATTTAATATATATGATTATAATATATAATATTAAATAATTTAACATACTTAACTTGATACACATATATAAATATGTATAGTTTATTTATACATATAATATCATGTATAATTTTAAACATATAATTTTATATGGGGAAGGAATATAGGAGGATGTATGTATATATATTCTTTTTTTTTTTTACATCTTTATTGGAGTATAATTGCTTTACAATGGTGTGTTATTTTCTGCTTTATAACAAAGTGAATCAGTTATACATATACATATGTTCCCATATCTCTTCCCTGTTGCATCTCCCTCCCTACCACCCTCTCTATTCCACCCCTCTAGGTGGTCACAAAGGACCGAGCTGATCTCCCTTTGCTATGCGGATGCTTCCCATTAGCTATCTATTTTACGTTTGGTAGTGTATATATGTCCATGCCACTCTCTCACTTTGTCACACCTTCCCCTTCCCCATATCCTCAAGTCCATTCTCTAGTAGGTCTGTGTCTTTATTCCTGTCTTACCCCTAGGTTCTTCATGACATTATTTTTTCTTAAATTCCATATATATGTGTTATATATATATATTCCATATATACGGTATATGTCTTTCTCCTTCTGACTTACTTCACTCTGTATGACAGACTCTAGGTCCATCCACCTCATTACAAAGAGCTCAATTTCGTTTCTTTTTATGGCTGAGTATTATTCCATTGTATATATGTGCCACATCTTCTTTATCCATTCATCCAATGATGGACACTTAGGTTGTTTCCATCTCCTGGCTATTGTAAATACAGCTGCAATGAACATTTTGGGACATGACTCTTTTTGAATTATGGTTTTCTCAGGGTATATGCCCAGTAGTGGGATTGCTGGGTCATATGGTAGTTCTACTTGTAGTTTTTTAAGGAACCTCCATACTGTTCTTCATAGTGGCTGTACCAATTCACATTCCCACCAGCAGTGCAAGAGTGTTCCCTTTTCTCCACACCCTCTCCAGCATTTATTGTTTCTAGATTTTTTGATGATGGCCATTCTGACTGGTGTGAGATGATATCTCATTGTAGTTTTGATTTGCATTTCTCTAATGATTAATGATGTTGAGCATTCTTTCATGTGTTTGTTGGCAGTCTGTATATCTTCTTTGGAGAAATGTCTATTTAGGTCTTCTGCCCATTTTTGGATTGGGTTGTTTGTTTTGTTGTTATTGAGCTGCATGAGCTGCTTGTAAATTTTGGAGATTAATCCTTTGTCAGTTGCTTCATTTGCAAATATTTTCTCCCATTCTGAGGGTTGTCTTTTGGTCTTGTTTATGGTTTCCTTTGCTGTGCAAAAACTTTGAAGTTTCATTAGGTCCCATTTGTTTATTTTTGTTTTTATTTCCATTTCTTTAGGAGGTGGGTCAAAAAGGATCTTGCTGTGATTTATGTCATAGAGTGTTCTGCCTATGTTTTCCTCTAAGAGTTTGATGGTGTCTGGCCTTAAATTTAGGTCTTTCATCTATTTTGAGTTTATTTTTGTGTATGGTGTTAGGGAGTGTTCTAATCTCATACTTTTACATGTACCTGTCCAGTTTTCCCAGCACCACTTATTGAAGAGGCTGTCCTTTCTGCACTGTACATTGCTGCCTCCTTTATCAAAGATAAGGTGACCATATGTTCGTGGGTTTATCTCTGGGCTTTCTATCCTGTTCCATTGATCTATCTTTCTGTTTTTGTGCCAGTACCATACTGTCTTGATTACTGTAGCTCTGTAGTATAGTCTGAAGTCAGGGAGCCTGATTTCTCTAGCTCCGTTTTTCATTCTCAAGATTGCTTTGGCTCTTCGGGGTCTTTTGTGTTTCCATACAAATTGTGAATTTTTTTGTTCTAGTTCTGTGACAATTGCCAGTGGTAGTTTGATAGGGATTGCATTGAATCTGTAGATTGCTTTGGGTGTTAGCGTCATTTTCACAATGTTGATTCTTCCAATCCAAGAACATGGTATATTTCTCTACCTATTTGTATCGTCTTTAATTTCTTTCATCAGTGTCGTATAATTTTCTGCATACAGGATTTTGTCTCCTTAGGTAGGTTTATTCCTAGATATTTTATTCTTTTTGTTGCAATAGTAAATGGGAGTGTTTTCTTGATTTCACTTTCAGATTTTTCATCATTAGTGTATAGGAATGCCAGAGATTTCTGTTCATTAATTTTGTATCCTGCTACTTTACCAAATTCATTGATTAGCTCTAGTAGTTTTCTGGTAGCATCTTTAGGATTCTCTATGCATAGTATCATGTCATCTGCAAACAGTGACAGCTTTACTTCTTCTTTTCCGTTTTGGATTCCTTTTATTTCCTTTTCTTCTCAGATTGCTGTGGCTAAAACTTCCAAAACTATGTAGAATAAGAGTGGTGAGAGTGGGCACCCTTGTCTTGTTCCTGATCTTCATGGAAATGCTTTCAGCTTTTCACCATTGAGGACGATGTTGGCTGTGGGTTTGTCATATATGGCCTTTATTATGTTGAGGAAAGTTCCCTCTATGCCTACTTTCTGGAGGGTTTTTATCATAAATGGGTGTTGAATTTTGTCAAAAGCTTTCTCTACATCTATTGAGATGACCATATGGTTTTTCTCCTTCAGTTTGTTAATATGGTGTATCATGTTGATTGATTTGCGTATATTGAAGAATCCTTGCATTCCTGGAATAAACCCCACTTGATCATGGTGTATGATCCTTTTAATGTGCTGTTGGATTCTGTTTTCTAGTATTTTGTTGAGGATTTTTGCATCTATGTTAATCAGTGATATTGACCTGTAGTTTTCTTTCTTTGTGTCATCCTTGTCTGGTTTTGGTATCAGGGTGATGGTGGCCTCGTAGAATGAGTTTGGGTGTGTTCCTCCCTCTGCTATATTTTGGAAGAGTTTGAGAAGGATGGGTGCTAGCTCTTCTCTAAATGTTTGATAGAATTCGCCTGTGAAGCCATCTGGTCCTGGGCTTTTGTTTGTTGGAAGATTTTTTTTTTTTTTGGGCGCGGTATGCGGGCCTCTCACTGTTGTGGCCTCTCCCGCTGCGGAGCACAGGCTCCGGACGCGCAGGCCCAGTGGCCATGGCTCACGGGCCCAGCCGCTCTGCGGCATGTGGGATCCTCCCGGACCGAGGCACAAACCCATGTCCCCTGCATCGGCAGGCGGACTCTCAACCACTGCGCCACCAGGGAAGCCCCTGTTGGAAGATTTTTAATCACAGTTTCAATTTCAGTGCTTGTGATTGGTCTGTTCATATTTTCTATTTCTTCCTGATTCAGTCTTGGCAGGTTGTGCATTTCTAAGAATTTGTCCATTTCTTCCAGTTTGTCCATTTTATTGGCATAGAGTTGCTTGTAGTAAGCTCTCATGATCTTTTGTATTTCTGCAGTGTCGGTTGTTACTTCTCCTTTTCATTTCTAATTCTATTGATGTGAGTCTTCTCCCTTTTTTTCTTGATGAGTCTGGCTAATGTTTTATTGATTTTGTTTATCTTCTCAAAGAACCAGCTTTTAGTTTTATTGATCTTTGCTATCATTTCCTTCATTTCTTTTTTATTTATTTCTGATCTGATCTTTATGATTTCTTTCCTTCTGCTGACTTTGGGGTTTTTTGGTTCTTTCTCAAATTGCTTTAGGTGCAAGGTTAGGTTGTTTATTCGAGATGTTTCCTGTTTCTTAAGGTAGGTTTGTATTGCTGTAAACTTCCCTCTTAGAACTGCTTTTGCTACATCCCATAGGTTTTGGGTCATCGTGTCTCCATTTTCATTTGTTTTTAGGTATTTTTTGATTTCCTCTTTGATTTCTTCAGTGATCACTTCGTTATTAAGTAGTGTATTGTTTAGCCTCCATGTGTTTGTATTTTTTACAGGTCTTTTCCTGTAATTGATATCTAGTCTCATAGTGTTGTGGTTGGAAAAGATACTTGATACAATTTCAATTTTCTTAAATTTACCAAGGCTTGATTTGTCACCCAAGATATGATCTATTCTGGAGAATGTTCCATGAGCACTTGAGAAAAATGTGTGTTATGTTGATTTTGGATGGAATGTCCTATAAATATCAATTAAGTCCATCTTGTTTAATGTATAATTTAAAGCTTGTGTTTCCTTATTTATTTTCATTTAGGATGATCTGTCCATTGGTGAAAGTGGGGTGTTAAAGTCCCCTACTATGAATGTGTTACTGTCGATTTCCCCTTTTATGGCTGTTAGTATTTGCCTTATGTATTGAGGTGCTCCTATGTTGGGTGCATAAATATTTACAATTGTTATATCTTCTGTTTGGATCGATCCCTTGATCATTATGTAGCTTCCTTCTTTGTCTCTTCTAATAGTCTGTATTTTAAAGTCTATTTTGTCTGATATGAGAATTACTACTCCAGCTTTCTTTTGGTTTCCATTTGCATGGAATATCTTTTTCCATCCCCTTACTTTCAGTCTGTATGTGTCTCTAGGTCTGAAGTGGGTCTCTTGTAGACAGCATATATATGGGTCTTGTTTTTTTTATCCATTCAGGCAGTCTGTCTTTTGGTGGGAGCATTTAATCCATTTACATTTAAGGTAATTATCGATATGTATGTTTCTATTCCCATTTTCTTAATTGTTTTGGGTTTTTTATTGTAGGTCTTTCCTTATCTTGTGTTTCTTGCCTAGAGAAGTTCCTTTAGCATTTGTTGTAAAGCTGGTTTGGTGATGCTGAACTCTCTCAGCTTTTGCTTGTTTTTAAAGGTTTTAATTTCTCCATCAAATCTGAATGAGATCCTTGCTAGGTAGAGTAATCTTGGTTGTAGGTTTTTCTCCTTCATCATTTTAAATATGTCCTGCCAGTCCTTCTTGCTTGCAGAGTTTCAGCTGTTAACCTTATGGGGATTCCCTTTTGTGTTATTTGTTGTTTTACCCTTTCTGCTTTTAATATGTTTTCTTTGTATTTAATTCTTGACAGTTTGATTAATATGTGTTTTGGAATGTTTCTCCTTGTATTTATCCTGTATGGGACTCTCTGTGCTTCCTGGACTTGATTAACTATTTCCTTTCCCATATTAGGGAAGTTTTCAACTATAATCTCTTCAAATATTTTCTCAGTCCCTTTCTTTTTCTCTTCTTCTTCTGGACCCCCTATAATTCGAATGTTGGTGCGTTTAATGTTGTCCCAGCGGTCTCTGAGATGGTCCTCAGTTCTTTTCATTCTTTTTTCTTTATTCTGCTCTGCAGTAGTTATTTCCACTATTTTATCTTCCAGGTCACTTATCCATTCTTCTGCCTCAGTTATTCTGCTATTTATCCCATCTAGAGTATTTTTAATTTCATTTATTATGTTGTTCATCATTGCTAGTTTCATCTTTAGTTCTTCTAGGTCCTTGTTAAATGTTTCTTGCATTTTCTCTATTCTATTTCCAAGATTTTGGATCATCTTTGCAATCATTATTCTGAATTCTTTTTCAGGTAGACTGCCTATTTCCTCTTCATTTCTTAGGTCTGGTGGGTTTTTATCTAGTTCCTTCATCAGCTGTGTGTTTTTCTGTCTTCTCATTTTGCTTATCTTACTGTGTTTGGGGTCTCCTTTTTGCAGCCTGCAGGTTCGTAATTCCTGTTGTTTTTGGTATCTGTCCCCAGTAGCTAAAGTTGGTTCAGTGGGTTGTGTAGGCTTCCTGGTGGAGGGGACTAGTGCCTGTGTTCTGGTGGATGAGACTGGATCTTTTCTTTCTGGTGGGCAGGTTCATGTCTGGTGGTGTGTTTTGGGGTTTCTGTGGAATTATTATGATTTTAGGCAGCCTCTCTTCTAATGGGTGGGGTTGTGTTCCTGTCTTGCTAGTTGTTTGGCATAGGGTGTCCAGCACTGTAGCTTGCTGGTCGTTGAGTGAAGCTGGGTGCTGGTGTTGAGATGGAGATCTCTGGGAGATTTTCGCTGTTTGATATTATGTGGAGCTGGGAGGTCTCTTGTGGACCAGTGTCCTGAACTTGGCTCCACCTCAGAGGCACAGCACTGACTCCTGGCTGCTGCACCAAGAGCCTTTTATCCACACGGCTCAGAATAAAAGGGAGAAAAAGAAAAATGAAAGAGAGAAAGAAAGAGAAAGAAAGGAAGGAAGGAAGGAAAGGAGGAGGAAGGAAAGAGGATAAAATAAAGTAAGATAAAATATAAAAAGGTATTAAAATAAAAAATAATTATTAAGAAAAAGAATTTTTTTAAAAGGAAAAAAAAAAAAACGGATGGATAGAACCCTAGGACAAATGGTGAAAGCAAAGCTATACAGACAAAATCTCACACAGAAGCATACACAAACCACACTCACAAAAAGAGGAAAATGGGAAAAAAATAAATAAGTCTTGCTCTCAAAGTCTACCTCCTCAATTTGGGATGATTCGTTTTCTGTTCAGTTATTCCACAGATGCAGGGTACATCAAGATGATTGTGGAGATTTAATCCGGTGCCCCTGAGGCTGCTGGGAGACATTTCCCTTTCTCTTCTTTGTTCGCACAGCTCCCGGGGCTCAGCTTTGGATTTGGCCCTGCCTCTGCATGTAGGTCACCGGAGGGCGTCTGTTCTTCGCTCAGACAGGACGGGGGTTAAAGGAGCAGCTGCTTCGGAGGCTCTGGCTCACTCAGGCCTGGGGGAGGGAGGGGCACGGAGTGCGGGGCGAGCCTGCAGTGGCAGAGGCCGGCGTGACTTTGCACCAGCCTGAGGCGCGCTGTGCGTTCTTCCAGGGAAGTTGTCCCTGGATCCCGGGACCCTGGCAGTGGCGGGCTGCACAGGCTCCTGGGAGGGGCGGTGGGGATAGTGACCTGTGCTCGCACACAGGCTTCTTGGTGGCGGCAGCAGCAGCCTTAGCGTCTCATGCCCGTCTCTGGGGTCCGTGCTGATAGCCGGGGCTCACGCCCGTCTCTGGAGCTCCTTTAAAGGGCGCTCTTAATCCCCTCTCCTCGCGCACCAGGAAACAAAGAGGGAAGAAAAAGTCTCTTGCCTCTTAGGCAGGTCCAGACTTTTTTCTGGACTCCCTCCTGGCTAGCCGTGGTGCACTAACCCCTTCAGGCTGTGTTCATGCCGCCAGTCCTCTCCCTGCGCTCCTACCGAAGCCCGAGCCTCAGTTCCCAGCCCCGCCCACCCCGGCGGGTGAGCAGACCAGCCTCTTGGGCTGGTGAGTGCGGGTCGGCGGCACTGATGCTCTATGCGGGAATCTCTCCGCTTTGCCCTCCGCAACCGGCTCCGAAGCTTTCCCCCTCCACCACCCGCAGTCTCTGCCCGCGAAGGGGCTTCCTAGTGTGTGGAAAACTTTCCTCCTTCACAACTCCCTCCCACTGGTTCAGGTCCCATTCCTATTCTTTTGTCTCTGTTTTTTCTTTTTTCTTTTGCCCTACCCAGGTACGTGGGGGAGTTTGTTGCCTTTTGGGAGGTCTCAGGTCTTCTGCCAGCCTTCAGTAGGTGTTCTGTAGGAGTTGTTCCATGTGTATTTCTGGTGTATTCAGCCAACAGCTTCCTTGATCTGAGTCTCGGCATAAGACAGCGCCAACTGGTAGGTCCTCCTCCCGGACAGGAGCTCCTAGGCCTGAGATCTTGCACCTGGAGTCTTTCATGGGAACTTTTTCCTTCTTCTTTCCAGTAACTCCAGGAGCTGAATCAGTTTACAAAGAACTGTTGGAATATGTTAAAGTTGCTTGCTCAGATGACTAAGGCTTTACTATTTGTAAAGTTTGCCTGAGGGAGCATTCCCAGCGGTTTGAATTTTAAAACTGCCACTTTGCTATTTTTTTTTTTCCTTGGTTTCAGGTCTTGCCAGAGCCTGTATATATATTCTTAATAATAGTTGTTAAGATAGTGTGACGTGACCACGTGATCTGAATAGTAACTCTTAAACTTTTATTGATTTAAGTTATAAAAGACAGTTTTATAAAAATATTTTCATTAAACATGTAAATGTAAAGCACATTTTTTCTTACAGCAAATTTTTAAAATAATTAATATAAGTGAAGTCTGACTGCTTCACTTGTATTGATACCTTTGAAAGGTATTATATTGATACCTTTGGAAGAATTTGATAAATATATCTTAATCATATTCTAATTACTTTTCCTCTAATAATTTATTCCTGTTTTTGAATTGAAAGCTCAGATATTTTTGGTTTTTAAAAGCACTAGGTTTTTTTCAGTAGCTAAAATTTACATTGAAACTGAGGTGGGGGTAGAACTGTTGGCATTAAATTATGTCCGTTCTTTTTCTTTAGCCAGATGTTTCATATAACTTTGTAAAGTGGTATGAGGCTATTACAAGGACAAATTTGCTTTATTCACTCAACTTTCCCGTTCTAGAGTTTACAATTTATTTGTTTTGACTTTATGTAGAAGAAAATAAACAAGAGAAGATATACAGGACAAAATATAACAATAATTATGCACCACTTTATTTAAAGAAGTATATATTTTGACTTTCTAGACTTTACTTAAATATTTATACTCCCAATTACTGTGAACTTTAATTCTGCCTATAAGTTCTATCACAATTTTATCACAAAATTCCATCACTCTTAGACAAGAGTGTCTTGTCTAAGACTTAAGATTTGTCTAAGATTTAGGAATATATCATTTCAAAACTGCTTCAGAAATGAAAACTCTTAGAAGCCCTTCTATAGAGGGCTTGTAGTCCCTCAAGAAAAGTGAGAGGGGGATATATACTCATATTTAATCAAGTTTTTTTTTAGCAGAAACTGAAATTGGTTTCATCATAGTTGCAAACGTCTCTCTTATGTAGTGACTATTGGGGAAGATAATGGCATTTTTTTCTCATAGGGTTACATTTATATCCAAATTTAGAAAATAGGTGGAATTATAATAATATTCCTGCCATTTAAATGAAGGTGGTGTAGATGTTGAATCACAGTTACCTTTGAGGCAGCAATTGGAAACTAACAGATTAAAATAAAAAGTTAACTGGAAGCTCTGTGGTTTCATAGATGCCTATGTCTTCTTTCTATTGTTCTAATTTTGGAACAGTAAGTATCAAATAAAACTGAATTTTTGCCTTTGTGGTGGTGGTGACTCAGCCTTGACTAGTTAATGTGAAATAGGCATTCAGCTCAGATGATTTTTTTCATTACATTGTGGGCTATCTAGTGCTCTGACTCAATTTCTTTTTGTAAGGGTAAAATAAAGGCGGTTGTACTCACAGTTCCCATCATTTCTAATTGCATCAGCATTCACAGTATTTGCTTGTTTCCTTATTAATATGAAATCTCTGGCCTCTATACTATCTACAAAGAAAATAATAAAATGTACACAGTTGTATTCATAAAGAGGCTGATTTACGGAAAATACGTAATGACAGCTAATTAAAATAGAAAAGAATGTTCTTATCCATGTTCTTTTAGTAATTTGCAAACAAATAGTGTAGTCAAAAGATCTGTTAACTATGTAAACAACCTTTAGTGTAAGCATTTTATCCATTTATTACCTCACTTCCTATTATTTTATTGTGCAAATGAAACATATCTTTCTCAGAATAATATATATATATAGTATTTTTTTCTTTTGAAATCTGAAAGACATTTAAGAGAAAACTTGCAAACTATAATTTCTGATGATTAGAACATGTATAACAATATATAACGAATCTAGTCTATGACATAATACTCTCCAGGTTTTAGACTTTTAACTTATTTAAACTCGTTGCATTTGTCAAAAAAAAGTTTTCCCAAATTATTAACAGATTACAATTTTGAGTCAGTAATGTTAATAATCTGAGTCACACATTTTGTTTAGTGGTTTTAAAGAAAACAAAGTTTTCTAATTTATTAATCCAGTGTTTTTACATTATAATATAATAAAATAGTGTCTGTTTAAACAGCAAACCATCCTCCCACCTAGTCTTCTTAAAGTCCTTTATTTTAGCCAGTTCATTAGTTATTCATACCTAAAAATTTTGTATCAAATAATAGAATAATATTTAAATGATATTCTGGGGCATAAATATATGTATCAGCAAGTTTTTTTTACTTTGAATTAAAAGTAATCAAACTTCATTGATTAGATTATTTATTTTAAAAAAATCTGTCACTAGGAAAAATGCATCTCAGTGTTTGTCAACCTTTAGTGGTCTCTGAAATAAAAAATTATTGCCAGAAATTATGTATATCTTGTGGGCCAGTATATATGCTGTATAAATCATATCTCCTATAGCTGTTGTCTTCTGTATTATTTTAGGAGGTACAATGCTTTTTTTTTTTTATAAATAAGCATCTAAAATATGGATATTTCTTCTCTGAATGTGTAATTAGTCCCTTTCTAGCCAAAGGAGATTTCCCCCATGATCAAATTCAATCATGTTTCTGTTTTGGAATTCTGCCTGAAATATGCTTATTTTTATTTATGAAAAATGTGCCAGAAGATCTGCAAGTGCAATTTTGTAACATTTATATAAGCATATATTTTTTTCTAATTTAAAATTGAGCTTACAGCTAGAAATAGCAGAACAATGGAAGAAATATCATTATGAATTTATAAATGCTGTGAATTCAGTAACATGGCTAAGAAAATGAATGAGAATACTTTGACAATATTTTATTTGAATATCATACTGAGTGGACAGAATGTGTTTATTAAACATATATATTTGTGTGTATATATATATATATATATATATATATATATATATATATATATTGAATGTATCATTCTAAAGGTTTTTCACTGAGCACACAAGAGTTTATATTATAAAACAGGGGTCCCCAACCCCCGAGCCATGGACTGGTACCAGTTCGTGTCCTGTTAGGAACCGGGCCACACAGCAGGAGGTGAGCGGCAGGTGAGTGAGCAAAGCTTCATCTGTATTTACAGCCACTCCCCATCGCTTGCATTACCTCCTGAGCTCCGCCTCCTGTCAGATCAGCGTCTGCATTGGATTCTCACAGGAGCGCGAACTCTACCGTGAACTGCGCATGCGGGGGATCTAGGTTTTGCGCTCCTTATGAGAATCTAATGCCTGATGATCAGAGGTGGAGCTGAGGCAGTGATGCTAGTGCTGGGGAGTGGCTGCAAATACAGATTATCATTAGCAGAGAGGTATGACTGCCCAGAGACCATAATAAATCAATTGCTTGCAGACTCATATCAAACCCTGTCAGTGGGTGGCAAGTGAAAACAAGCTCAGGGTTCCCACTGATTCTGCATTATGGTGAGTTGTATAATTATTTCATTGTATATTACAATATAATAATAATAGAAATAAAGGGAACAATAAATGTAATGTGCTTGAATCATCCTGAAACCAACCCCCCTCCTCTGGGACTGTGGAAAAATTGTCTTCCACGAAAGCGGTCCCTGGTGCCAAAAAGTTTGGGGACCGCTGTTAAAAAAACACTGCAAACTGAGGTTGGGTAAGCTGCATATATTAACATGATCCTATCATTTTTTTTTTTATTTTTTCAATATGGCATGCCATTTATTGACTTATCTCTCAGCTATAAATTCACCCTTTTTGCCTGCTCTGTGAAAATGAATCTGACACCTCTAAATATTTTTGCGTTAACACCTGACACCGAAGATCTGTCAGTAGAGGGAAGTAGAGAGACATTGCAGAATAAAGATTTCATTTCCTGTTATTGTTGTGTTCATTTGGCATGTTCCTGAAAGTGTGCTGGGCTTTCTCTAGCACTACAGTGCTTACAGCTTCTCCACAGCCCGGCTCCTGCATTGCATGAAAGCCAGCCGCATCTAGCAACCAACAGCTTTCCCCTGACACCCTGGTGAGACACCTGCCCATGAATAAATTTCACCAGCACCCTGAAGAGCAGATTTCTGGCAAGATCACCAAAGCAACTTCTCTCCCCTTCAATGAGCCACTACTTTGCCTTCTCCAAAAGATCTTGATCCAAAGCCCATATGTGTGTTTTATGAGGGGGTGCTATTTCTTAGGTGCTCTGGCTCAGCCGTAGGAGTAATACCTGTTCTTTTATCTGTTATGCCTATAGTCAGTGTATTTACTGAAGAGTCTGGAGTAAATGTTAGCTTGTGCAGTTGCATGTGACTCTATCAGTTAACTTGGTTGGTGGACTGAAACGTGGACTCAGAAGTGGTTTACAGTTGATGAGACTGAATTGCCAGAGCAACTTGGCATAATTTGGAGAAGGAATTGCAGAGGCTATGGGGGTAGGTTAGTTGGATGGGATTTATCACTTAACATTCAAATGTGGATGTGACATCTTCACTGGAACAAATCAACAGAGCCATTGTTTTAGTTTCCTTGTTCTGCTTTAACAAATTTCCAAAATCTTAGCAACTAAAAACAACATAAATTTATCATCTTATAATTCTTGTGATCAGAAGTTCAAAATCACTCTCAGTGGGCTAAATTCAGGGTGTCTGCAGGCTATGTTCTTTCTGAAAGCTCTAGGGGAGAATCTGTTCCTTTTCTTTTCGATCTTCTAGAGGTCAACTATATTGCTTAGTTTGTGGCCCCTCTTTTCATCTTTAAAGCCACTGTATTGCATCTTTTTCCCCAATTAAACTTCTGCTTCTGGCATCACATCTTTTCTCTCTCTCTGATCCTTCTTTCCACCTCTTAAAGGATGCTTGTGATTACTTTGGGCCCACATGTATAATCCAGGATAATTTTTCCATCTCAAGATCCTTAACTTAATCACACTTAACGGTGTTCCTTTTGCCGTGTAAAGTAAACTATTCATAGGTTCCAGGGTTGAGACTTGGGCATTTTTGAGGGACCATTATTCAGCTTACCACAATATCTGACACCTGGCATGCACATATTGACCTGACTAATCCTTTTTTCTCTGTACCAATTTGCAAGGATTACCAGAAGTAGTTTGCTTTTACCTGGGAGGACCAGCAATGTCGTTCCAGAATGTTGTTTCAGAGCTATGCTAATTTTTCTTCTCCTTGATATAATGTATTCTATAGATCTTGATCATCTCCACAAAACATCTAAGTGATTCACTACCCTAATGACATTATGCTGATTGGATCTGATGAGCAGGAATAGCAAGTTCAGTTTGCATAGGAGAGGATAGAAGGTATACTCCAAAATTTCATGAGCCTGCCTCCTCAGTGTAGTTTCTGGTACTTCAATCGTCTGGAACATATCAAGATACCCCCTTTAAAGAGAACAACAAGTTGCTGCACCTCTCACCATCTACTGTGAGAAAAGAGGCACAATACTTGATAGGCCACTTTGGATTTTCGAGGTAATATATACCACACTTCAGTGTGTTACATTGACTTATCTACAGAGTTACCCATAAGGTTTCCGTTTATGAATGGGTACCAGAAAAAGAGAAGACACCATAGCATATTTAGGCTTTAGTATAAGCCATTCTACACTTGGACCTTATTTTTTAGCAGATCTAATAATGCTTGCAATATACATGGCATATAGGCACGCTATATGGGCCCCTGACAAGCAAAAATAGGAAAATACCAGAGAAGGCCTCTAGGATTTTGAACAAAATCTGTGCCATATTCAGTAGATAACTAGTCTTTTGCAAATCAGATCTGACTTGCTACTAGATGTTGATAGAGACTAACAGCCTAACCATTGAATTCCAGGTGACCAAGACACCTGTGCTTCATATCATTTCACACAGCACTGGGTATGATCAAGGAACTCATTTCAGAGCAGAAGTATAGCAATGGGCTCATATTCTAGTTATTAATTGATTTTACCATATACTCCATCAACTGAAGAAGCTGGCCTAATTGAAAGGTACAGTGGCATACTGAAGGCTCATTTTGGCAAGAGTTGGGAGAGAACCACCTAAAAGGATGAGATTCTGTTTATAGGATACAGTATAAGCTTTTAATTAGAATTCCCTATATAATGCTGTCTCCCCTGTAGCCAGAGTCCCTAGGTCTGGGAAGCAAGTTGTTGAAGTGGGAGTGGCTCCTGTCTTATTATACCTAAAAACCAACCCACTTAGAGCATACTTGTTTGCTATCTGATAACTTTGAGCTGTTTCTTTGGAGATATTAATTCTCAAGGTGGGATTATTCCAGCCAGGGCATACAATAATGGTTCTGCTAAATTGAAAGATTAGAGTCCCTCTTGGATATTTGGGGCTCCTTATGCAACTAAACTGACAGGAATAAAAGGGGATTAAACTGCTTGCTGGCATGATCGACCCTGACTGCTAAGTGAAAATGTGTTGCTTCTACACAATTAAATCAAGATAGACTATATCTGGATCTCAGGGGATTCTCTAGAGTACTTCCTAGGACGTCTATGCCCAATAGTAAATGTCAGTGGAAAACTACAGCAATCAAAAAAGCAGAGCGATGAGAGCTCAGACCTTTATAGAATGAAGGTTTATGTGTCTATACTAGATAAAGAACACTGACCAGCAGGTGTTCTGTCTGAGGACAAAGGAAATACTGAAAGAGTAGTTGAAGAAGAAAGACACAGATGTCAATTAGGACCCCGTGAACAGTTATAGAAATGAAGACTATAGTAGCTTTGTATATTTTCTATTTTCTTGTATATGTATTTATTTGTATATATTAGCCATTTTGTTCTCTCTTCTTCCCATTTTTATTTTATATATAGCAGCTAAGTGTCTCCAGTAGAAAATTCCCCATGAAGAGCTTTCCCTAGTACCTGCAGGACAGGTTTCTGGCAAGTTCCAGAAGGTGGATTTACAGGGAATTCCAGCAGTGCAGTCTAACAGTGACTGCTCTGCCATTCAGTGAGCCACGGTTTTGCCATCTCCGTCACGTTCTGGGTCTTTGAACTGTGGGTAGGGGCTCTTCCCTATCTTGACCCTATGGGAAGTGACTGCTTCTATATATATCTGTTAGAAAATTCTTAGAGTTATGTTTTCTTCTTACCAGCCAATTTATCATTATACCAACTCCTGTTGTAGTTTGTCATTCTTTATACAGTTCTATTCAAATTACTGTGTGGTGTCTCTCTGGATTGGTCACTGATTTATACATATGATAAATTACATTGATTGATTTTGTAATGTTAAATTAACCTTGCATTCCAGGTATTAACCCCACTTGCTCATGATACATTATTCTTTTAAGTATCGTTGGATTCAATTTGCTAAATTTTTGTTGCAAATTTTTGTATCCATGTTCATGTGAAATATTAGTGTGAGGTTTTAATTACTTATAATAGCTTTGGTATTGGTATCAGGGTAATATTAGCCTCATAGAATAAATTAGGTAGTATAATTTACTTCAATTTTCTGAGGAAAATTCTATTTGCATAGAATTGGTATTATTTTTCTTTAAATGTTTGACAAAATTCACCAATGAAATCATTTGGGTTTGGGGGTTTCTGTGTCATGTAATTTTTAACTATAAATTCAATGCCTTTCATAGATACAGTGCTATTCAGATCTACTTCTTCTTGAATAGCTTTGGTAGTTTGTATCTGTCAAGATTTTTTTTTCCATTTCATCTAAATTGTCTTATTTATTGGCAAAAATTGTTCACTATTTCCCTATTATTCTTTATATATATATATAAACTGTAATGATGTCACCTATCTCATTCCTGATATTGGTCAATTTGTGTTTTCTCTCTTTATTTTCTTCCAGTCTCTCTAAAGTGTTATAAACTTTGAACTTTGTTGTTTTTCACAAAGAACCAGAATTTTTTTTTTTTCCACAAAGAACTACTGATTTTCTTTTTTTTTTCCCCCAATCTCATTGTTTTCTGAGCTGATCTTTAGCATTTATTTTTTATATTTATTTTTGGTTTAGCTTGCTTTTCTTTTTCTGCTTTTATTAGATGTAAGCTGAGATCACTAATTGAGAGCACACCTAAGATCTTTTTAAGATAGGGATTTAGTGTTATACATTTCTCTCTAAACACTGCTTTAGCAGCATTCCACAGAATTTGATTTGCTGTGTTTTTATTTTCATTTAAGGAAAAAGTACCTTCTGATTTCCCATTTGCTTTCTTTATTGCTCCATAGTGTTGGAGGAGGCCATCAAAAAGACATAACTTCCAGTCGACCCTCAAGCTGAGCCTGGGCAATAGGAGGCTCCCCATTCCTCCCCTATCCTTGACATATGTGTTCACTTGTCTTCTCTGCTCCCAAAAGCTGCTCCAAGGATACAACTTTGAAATAGAAATGTGGTGTTGAGGCTTTCTGGACAGGTATGTGACTGAACCCAGTTAAGGTCTTATGTGTATATGACTGAACATAGTGAAGGACTCTATATAAACTTTTAAGATTCCGGCAGATGGATGCAGAGATCTACTGATCTTGCAGCCACACAAGACAAGCCTTGTAAGTTCTTTTGCTTATTAAAATTGCCACCTACCAATGTGGGGTGACATGCCTCTTTCTTCGGTCTCTCGTTGCCCTCTGAGTATAGGGAATGGTTTCAGATTACACTCAGGAAGCTCCCAAAGAGGTTATGAAGCAACACGTGTGTTGTTTGCTATCTAATTTCCAAACATTTGGGGATTTTCTAGAGATCTTTTTGTTGATTTCTAAGTTAACATATTGTATTATATTGTTGTATTCATGGAAAATATTTGTATGATTTGAATCTTCTAAATCAATTGAAATGTCTATTGCCCAGAATATGATAATCTTCATAAATATTACATATACACTTGAAGAAGGTATGTATTCTGTTTTGTTGGATGGAGTGTTGTGACTTGGTTTTAACTCAAGTTATTTGTGTCTCATATCATTAACTATTTTCTCTTTAGTTGTTCTATTAAATAGTGAGAGAGACTACAACTGTGAATTTTCCCATTTCTTTTTTGCAGTGTTATCAAATACTGTTTCATGTATTTTGAAGCTCTGTTATATTATATACATAAATGTCTGCTATGGCTAAGATTTCTTAATGATTTTTGTTTTTTTTTTTTTTTGCAGTTGTCTCCTAAATGTCATAAAAATTGTTTTTTGGGGTTTTTTTAATTTTATTTTTTTACATCTTTATTGGAATATAATTGCTTTACAATGGTGTGTTAGTTTCTGCTTTATAACAAAGTGAATCAGTTATACATATACATATGTTCCCATATCTCTTCCCTCTTGCGTCTCCCTTCCTCCCACCCTCCCTATCCCACCCCTCTAGGTGGTCACAAAGGACCGAGCTGATCTCCCTGTGCTATGAGGCTGCTTCCCACTAGCTATTTATTTTACGTTTGGTAGTGTATATATGTCCATGACACTCTCTTACTTTGTCACAGCTTACCCTTCCCCCTCCCCATATCCTCAAGTCCATTCTCTAGTGGGTCTGTGTCTTTATTCCTGTCTTATCTCTAGGTTCTTCATGACATTTTTTTTCTTAAATTCCATATATATGCGTTAACATATGGTATTTGTCTTTCTCTTTCTGACTTACTTCACTCTGTATGACAGACTCTAGGTCCATCCACCTCATTACAAAGAGCTCAATTTCGTTTCTTTTTATGGCTGAGTAATATTCCATTCTATATATGTGCCACATCTTGTTTATCCATTCATCCGATGATGAGCACGTAGGTTGTTTCCATCTCCGGGCTATTGTAAATAGAACTGCAATGAACATTTTCATACATGACTCTTTTTGAATTATGGTTTTCTCAGGGTATATGCCCAGTAGTGGGATTGCTGGGTCATATGGTAGTTCTATTTGTAGCTATTTTAAGGAACCTCCATACTGTTCTCCATAATGGCTGTACCAATTCACATTCCCACCAGCAGTGCAAAAGTGTTCCCTTTTCTCCACACCCTCGCCAGCATTTATTGTTTCTAGATTTTTCGATGATGGCCATTCTGACTGGTGTGAGATGATATCTCATTGTAGTTTTGATTTGCATTTCTCTAATGATTAATGATGTTGAGCATTCTTTCATGTGTTTGTTGGCAGTCTGTATATCTTCTTTGGAGAAATGTCTATTTAGGTCTTCTGCCCATTTTTGGATTGGGTTGTTTGTTTTGTTGTTATTGAGCTGCATGAGCTGCTTGTAAATTTTGGAGATTAATCCTTTGTCAGTTGCTTCATTTGCAAATATTTTCTCCCATTCTGAGGGTTGTCTTTTGGTCTTGTTTATGGTTTCCTTTGCTGTGCAAAAGCTTTGAAGTTTCATTAGGTCCAATTTGTTTATTTTTGTTTTTATTTCCATTTCTCTAGGAGGTGGGTCAAAAAGGATCTTGCTGTGATTTATGTCATAGAGTGTTCTGCCTATGTTTTCCTCTAAGAGTTTGATAGTTTCTGGCCTTACATTTAGGTCTTTAATCCATTTTGAGCTTATTTTTGTGTATGGTGTTAGGGAGTGTTCTAATCTCATACTTTTACATGTACCTGTCCAGTTTTCCCAGCACCACTTATTGTCCTTTCTGCACTGTACATTGCTGCCTCCTTTATCAAAGATAAGGTGACCATATGTGCGTGGGTTTATCTCTGGGCTTTCTATCCTGTTCCATTGATCTATCTTTCTGTTTTTGTGCCAGTATCATACTGTCTTGATTACTGTAGCTTTGTAGTATAGTCTGAAGTCAGGGAGCCTGATTCCTCCAGCTCCGTTTTCTGTTCTCAAGATTGCTTTGGCTCTTCGGGGTCTTTTGTGTTTCCATACAAATTGTGAATTTTTTTGTTCTAGTTCTGTGACAATTGCCAGTGGTAGTTTGATAGGGATTGCATTGAATCTGTAGATTGCTTTGGGTAGTAGAGTCATTTTCACAATGTTGATGCTTCCAATCCAAGAACATGGTATATCTCTCCATCTATTTGTATCATCTTTAATTTCTTTCATCAGTGTCTTATAATTTTCTGCATACAGGATTTTGTCTCCTTAGGTAGGTTTATTCCTAGATATTTTATTCTTTTTGTTGCAATGGTAAATGGGAGTGTTTTCTTGATTTCACTTTCAGATTTTTCATCATTAGTGTATAGGAATGCCAGAGATTTCTGTTCATTAATTTTGTATCCTGCTACTTTACCAAATTCATTGATTAGCTCTAGTAGTTTTCTGGTAGCATCTTTAGGATTCTCTATGCATAGTATCATGTCATCTGCAAACAGTGACAGCTTTACTTCTTCTTTTCCGTTTTGGATTCCTTTTATTTCCTTTTCTTCTCAGATTGCTGTGGCTAAAACTTCCAAAACTATGTTGAATAAGAGTGGTGAGTGTTGGCACCCTTGTCTTGTTCCTGATCTTCGTGGAAATGCTTTCAGTGTTTCACCACTGAGGATGATGTTGGCTGTGAGTTTGTCATATATGGCCTTTATTATGTTGAGGAAAGTTCCCTCTATGCCTACTTTCTGGAGGGTTTTTATCATAAATGGGTGTTGAATTTTGTCAAACGCTTTCTCTGCATCTGTTGAGATTACTGTATGGTTTTTCTCCTTCAGTTTGTTAATATGGTGTATCACGTTGATTGATATTGAAGAATCCTTGCATTCCTGGAATAAACCCCACTTGATCATGGTGTATGATCCTTTTAATGTGCTGTTGGATTCTGTTTGCTAGTATTTTGTTGAGGATTTTTGCATCTATATTAATCAGTGATATTGACCTGTAGTTTTCTTTCTTGGCATCATCTTTTTCTGGTTTTGGTATCAGGGTGATGGTGGCTTCGTAGAATGAGTTTGGGTGTGTTCCTCCCTCTGCTATATTTTGGAAGAGTTTGAGAAGGATAGGTGTTAGCTATTCTCTAAATGTTTGATAGAATTCGCCTGTGAAGCCATCTGGTCCTGGGCTTTTGTTTGTTGGAAGATTTTTAATCACAGTTTCAATTTCAGTGCTTATGATTGGTCTGTTCATATTTTCTATTTCTTCCTGATTCAGTCTTGGCAGGTTGTGCATTTCTAAGAATTTGTCCATTTCTTCCAGGTTGTCCATTTTATTGGCATAGAGTTGCTTGTAGTAAGCTCTCATGATCTTTTGTATTTCTGCAGTGTCAGTTGTTACTTCTCCTTTTTCATTTCTAATTCTATTGATTTGCGTCTTCTCCCTTTTTTTCTTGATGAGTGTGGCTAATGGTTTATTGATTTTGTTTATCTTCTCAAAGAACCAGCTTTTAGTTTTATTTATCTTTGCTATTTTTTCCTTCATTTGTTTTTCATTTATTTCTGATCTGATCTTTATGATTTCTTTCCTTCAGCTAACTTTGGGTTTTTTTTGTTTTTGTTTTTTAAATATTTATTTATTTATTTATTTACTTATGGCTGTGTTGGGTCTTCGTTTCTGTTGGGTCACTTTTTATCGTGGTGCACAGGCCTCTCACTATTGCGGCCTCTTTTGTTGCAGAGCACTGGCTCCAGACGCGCAGGCTCAGTAGTTGTGGCTCACAGGCCTAGTTGCTCCACGGCATGTGGCATCTTCCTGGACCGGGGCACGAACCTGTGTCCCCTGCATTGGCAGGTGGATTCTCAACCACTGCGCCACCAGGGAAGCCCCTGTGGGTTTTTTGTTCTTCTTTCTCTACTTGCTTTAGGTGCAAGGTTAGGTTGTTTATTCGAGATGTTTCCTGTTTCTTAAGGTAGGTTTGTATTGCTGTAAACTTCCCTCTTAGAACTGCTTTTGCTGCATCCCATAGGTTTTGGGTCGTCGTGTCTCCATTGTCACTTGTTTCTAGGTATTTTTTGATTTCCTCCTTGATTTCTTCAGTGATCACTTCATTATTAAGTAGTGCATACCTCTATCTTCATCTATCATTATGACATTAACTTCTTAATTCCTGATAATATTATTTACTCTGAAATATACTTTGTCTGATATTAATATACCTCCTCCAGCTTTCTTTTGACTTGTGTCACGGTGGTATATCTATTCCATCCTTTTACTTTCAACTTATGTGTACCTTTATAATGAAAGTGGGTTTTTTGAAGACAGCATATAGTTGGACTTTCTGGTTTATCTACTCTGACAGTCTCTGCCTTTTAATCAGGGTGTCTATACTATTTTAAATTTAATGTGATTATTAATGTGGTTAAGTTTAAATCTATTACCTTGCTATTTATTTTCTATTTGTCACAACTGTTTTTGTTTCCCTGTGATGGTTAAATTTTCTGTGTCAACTTGGCTAGGCTCTGGTGCCCCGTTGTTTGGTAAAACTGCAGGCTAGATGTTGTGGTGAAGGCTTTTATTAGATGCAATTAGCATTTAAATTAATGTACTTTAAATAAAGAAGATTACCTTCCATAATGTGGGTGGGCCTCACCCAATAGGTGAAGTCCTTAAGAGAAAAGACTGTAGTCCTCAGAAGAATAAGGAATTCTTCCTTCAGATTGCCTTCAGACTTAAGACCACAATACCAACTGCTGCCAGTTTCCAGCCTGCTGTGGTCTGCTCTACAGGCTCCACACTTGCCAGGCTCCAGAATCATATGTGCCAAATCCCTAACTTAAATCTCTGTCATTCCATAATCTAAAAGAAATACATTGATTTTACCTTTTAGATTTGGTATATATGGCTTCTGCCTTCTGTTTCTCTGGAGATCCCTGACATACGTTACTTCTTTCAATTTTTTGCCTTTATGTGGACTGTTTTTCATAATTCAATATTTTTATCAGCAATTTATTTTTAATTTTAGTGTTTGCTTCAGAGTTTATGCTATACATCTCTAACTTATCATAGTCTACCTGAAAGTGATGGTATATCACTGCATGCTTGGTATAAAACCCTTACAAGAGTATAATTCCAGTTCTCACCTGTTGGCCTTTGTACTATATTTTCCTACTTTTACTTATACATTATAAACATCACACAGCATTGGTATTATTTTTGTGGAAACCTTCAATAATCTTAAATTAATTTGCTATAAAAATGTTTTACATGTACCAACATAGCTACTATTTGGGGAGCACTCCATTCTATTATGTAGATTCACATTTCTATCTGGTATCCTTTTCTTACTATTTGAAGAATTTCCTCTAACATTTGTTGTTGTACTGCAGGTCTACTCATGATGAAGTTTTTCATCTTTTCTGTCTGGAAAATACTTTATTTCACCTTAAGATATTTGAAAGGTATTTTTACTGAATACAAATTCTAGGTCGATCGGTCTTTTTTTCCTTTTAGGACTTAAGTAAAATGTAGTTCTACTGTCTTTTCATTTCTCCAACAAGAAGAAATCTGTCATCCTTATTTTGTTCCTCTGTACCTGATGTCTTTTCACTGTATCTGCTTTAGAATGTTTCTCTTTATTATTTGTTTGAACAATTCTATTTGGTGTGTCTTGGTATAGTTTTATTCATTTGAAAATGTTAGACATTATATCTTCAAATATTTGTCCACCCCTTTTTCCTCTGGGGACTCAAATTACATGTATATTAGGTCTCTTGATGTTCTAAAGTTTACTGATCACTGATCATTTTTAAATGATTGTTTTCTTTGTATTTTACTTTAGATAGTTTCTATGGCTATGTCTTAAGTTTCACAAATCATGTTTTGGCAGTGCAGTGGTCTAATCTGCCATTAATTTCATGCAATGCATACTATTTCAGATATTATAGTTCTTTTCTTTAAAAGCTTAATTTATCTATTTTGTACATTCCATGTCTCAACAAATTCCATCTGTCACCTAGCTTTCACCCCCATTCCCCAGAGAATAAGTTGATAAAAAGTTTTAATATTCTTTTATAGTAATGAAAACATCTCTGCCAATTGTGGTTAAATTTCATTGCCTTTTCCTCTCTGATTATGGGTTATATTTTTCTGGTTCTTTGCCTGTCTTATAATATTCAGTTGGTTGCCAGACATTGTGAATTTTACCTTATTGGGTGCTAGATATTTTTGTGTTCCTAAAAATGTTCTTGAGCTTCCTTATGAGACACAGATTGCTTTGAAATGATTTGATCCTTTTAGGTCTTTCAAGACTTGACAGGAAAGACTAGAGCAGCATTTAGACTTGGGTAATTATTCCTCATTATTGAGGCAAGATTCTTCATGGCATTCTACCCAATTCCCTGTGAATGATGATATTTCCAGTCTGTCTAGCAAGAAATGCACTATTCTTAGTCCTGTATCAGCAATGGGTACTGTTCCCATGGCCTGGAAATTCTTTCAGTGCAGTAAACTGGGGTGATCATAGAACTCAACTCATTTATTTCCCATCATTCAGAAATCCATTCTTTGTTGTCTCAAGACCAGTCTCCTACATACCATTGTTTCATATGTTTTGTCTTTTTTCTTAGTTGTTTAAGGCAGAAGGGTAAATCTAGTCCCTGTTACTCCATCTTGATTGGTAAAAGGACAACTCATTTCCAAAATAAAGTTTCTGTTTCCCTGAAAACAAATGTGCAAACAAAAATTACTCTAGTTCAAATGTGAAATATATTTAGCAACATTATTAATGATACTAGAATCACTGATTATTCAACTGTAAACTGAAGCAGGAAGTCATTTCCCATTTAACCATTGTGAGTTAGTTGTTCCTGTCTTTGTGATCCCCTAGACTTCTGCAGAGTTCTATGATAAAACTTAGTTCTCTAAAGGTTATTTACTACATTTGAGTGAGTTCAGTGATGTTAAGAGTGATAGCGTTCCATTATAGTTTTAGCAATTAACACATAATAGATTTTATACAAATATTTATAAAATTAATTTTAAAATATTACCATAAATACCACTAAAATATAAAAACAAATGTGTGAGCAATATTTATTATATGAGTTCAACATTTTGGACTCAGAGACCTAAATCTTTTAAAGGATAACACACATAATTTCAACTTTTTGCCCTAGCTTTTCAATTTATTATATAATTATTATTGGCCTTTCTAGCCATTCAGTGACTTGAATTATTGTGAATATTTGTATGATAAGGAAAATTAAAAAAACACAAACTACTTTTCCTGAGTAAGTTAGGTGTGCCAAGCAGATCCAAATCAGTTTTCTAAAAAGCTCAAATGAATAAATATGATCAAATTAGATTTGCATGGTCAAAACCCAGTTGTTATTGGTTTGCTGTAAATTTTTTTAAGACATGCTTTTCTCTTAAATATTTGCAAAGGAACAAACAGTATATAAATTTAGCTGAACTGAATAGTATGGAAATACATAGTTAGGTCACCTTGCTCTATCTCATTTTAAAAATCTTAGCTTTTAATCAGGAATTCTACCTGAATAATTGACTATAAATTCTCAGATTCGTTTGGTAATATTTGGCTATGCTATATATCGACAGAGACTTTAAGGAAAATGCTATAACATTTATCAAAAGAGGATAATGCTGCTTTAAGATGATCATATTCTAATCACTTTGAACCTATGATAGGTGAACGTAACTTAAGCATTTAAAAGAAAATTAGACTACTGAAGGCTGGCAGAAGACCTCAGACCTCCCAAAAGGCAAGAAACTCCCCACGTACCTGGGTAGGGCAAACGGAAAAAAGAATAAACAGAGACAAAAGAATAGGGACGGCACCTGCACCAGTGGGAGGGAGCTGTGAAGGAGGAAAAGTTTCCACACACTAGGAAGCCCCTTCGCGGGCGGAGACTGCGGGAGGCGGAGGGGGGAGCTTCGAAGCCGCGGAGGAGTGCACAGCAACGGGTGCGGAGGGCAAAGCGGGGAGATTCCCGCACAGAGGATCGGTGCCGACCGGCACTCACCAGCCCGAGAGGCTTGTCTGCTCACCCGCCGGGACGGGCGGGGCTGCGAGCTGAGGCTCTGAGGCTAGGGTTTCGGTTTCGGACGGAGCGCAGGGAGAGGACTGGGGTTGGCGGCTTGAACATAGCCTGAAGGGGTTAGTACACCACAGCTAGCCGGGAGGGAGTCCGGGGAAAAGCCTGCACCTGCCGAAGAGGCAAGAGACTTTTTCTTCCCTCTTTGTTTCCTGGTGCGTGAGGAGAGGGGTTTAAGAACGCTGCTTAAAGGAACTCCAGAGACGGGCGCGAGCCGCGGCTAAAAGCGCGAACCCCAGAGACGGGCGCGAGCCGCGGCTGAAAGCGCGGACCCCAGAGACGGGCGCGAGCCGCGGCTGAAAGCGCGGACCCCAGAGACGGGCGCGAGCCGCGGCTGAAAGCGCGGACCCCAGAGACGGGCGCGAGCCGCGGCTGAAAGCGCGGACCCCAGAGACGGGCGCGAGCCGCAGCTGAGGGCGCGGACCCCAGAGACGGGCGCGAGCCGCGGCTGAAAGCGCGGACCCCAGAGACGGGCGCGAGCCGCGGCTGAGGGCGCTGACTCCAGAGACGGGCGCAAGCCGCGGCTGGAGGCGCGGACCCCAAGGCGGGCGGGAGACGTTGGGGCTGCTGCTGCCGCCACCAAGGGGCCTGTGTGCGAGCGCAGGTCGCTCTCCACTCCCCTCTTCCGCGGAGCCTGTGCAGCCCGCCACTGCCGGGTTCCCGGGATCCGGAGACGACTTCCCCGGGAGAGCGCACGGCGGGCCTCGGGCTGGTGCAGAGTCACGCCGGACTTTGCCGCCGCAGGCCCGCCCCGCATTCCGTGCCCCTCCCTCCCCGCCGCCGGCCTCCGTACGCCAGAACCCCCGAATCAGCGGCTCCTTTAACCCCGTCCTGTCTGAGCAAAAAACAGACGCCCTCCAGCGACCTACACGCAGAGGCAGGGCCAAATCCAAAGCTGAGCCCCTGGGAGCTGTGAGAACAAAGAAGAGAAAGGGAAATCTCTCCCAGCAGCCTCAGAAGCAGCGGATTAAAGCTCCACAATCAACTTGATGTACCCTGCATCTGTGGAATACATGAACAGACAGCCAATCATCCCAAATTAAGGAGGTGGACTTTGGGAGCAAGATCTATGATTTTTCTCCCTATTCCTCTTTTTGTGAATGTGTATGTGTATGCTTCTGTGTGAGATCTTGTCTGTATAGTCTTGCTTCCACCATTTGTCCTAGGTTCTATCCGTCCATGGTTTTTTCTTAAAATTTTTTTTCTTAATAATCAATTTTAATTTTAAGAACGTTATTATACTTTACCTTCGTCCTTTCTTTCTTTCTTTCTTTCCTTCCTTCCTTCCCTCCTTTAGACAACGAATCATCCCAAATTGAGGAGGTGGTCTCTGACAGCAAGATTTATGATTTTTCCCCCTTTACCTCTTTTTGTGAGGGTGTATGTGTACGCTTCTGTGTAAGACTTTGTCTGTATAGCTTTGCTTCCAACATTTGTCCTAAGGTTCTATCCGTCCCTTTTTTTTTTTTTCTAATTAAGAATTTTTTAATTCAATAACTTTATTATACTCTATTTTATTTTTACTGTATCTTCTTTCTGTTTTCCCTTCTTTCCCTCCTTCCTTCCTTCCTCCCTCCCTCCTTTCGTTCCTTCTTGCCTTCTTTCCTTCCTTGCTTCTTTCTTTCTTCCTTCCTTCCTTCCTTCCTTCCCTCCTTCCTTCCCTCCTTTAGACAACGAATCATCCCAAATTGAGGAGGTGGTCTCTGACAGCAAGATTTATGATTTTTCCCCCTTTACCTCTTTTTGTGAGGGTGTATGTATACGCTTCTGTGTAAGACTTTGTCTGTACAGCTTTGCTTCCAACATTTGTCCTAAGGTTCTATCCGTCCTTTTTTTTTTTTTTTCTAATTAAGAATTTTTTAATTCAATAACTTTATTATACTTTATTTTATTTTTACTGTATCTTCTTTCTTTTTGTTTTTCCTTCTTTCCCTCCTTCCTTCCTCCCTCCCTCCCTCCTTTCGTTCCTTCTTGCCTTCTTTCCCTCTTTGCTTCTTTCTTTCTTTCTTCCTTCCTTCCTTCCTTCCTTCCCTCCTTCCTTCCCTCCTTTCCTTCTTTCTTTCCTCATACGTCTACTAATTCCCTCTACTTTTTCTCCCTTTTATTCTGAGCCGTATGGATGAAAGGCTCTTGGTGCTCCAGCCAGGAGGCAGGGCTCTCCCTCTGAGGTAGGAGAGCCAACTTCAAGACACTGGTTCACAAGAGACCTCCCAGCTCCAGATAATATCAAACGGCGAAAATCTCCCAGAGACCTCCATCTTAACACCAGCACCCAGCTTCACTCAACGACCAGCAAGCCACAGTGCTGGACAACCTGTGCCAAACAACTAGCAAAACAGGAACACAACCCCACCCATTAGCAGAGAGGCTGCCTAAAATCATAATAAGGCCACAGACACCCCAAAACACACCACCAGACGTGAACCTGCCCACTAGAGAGACAAGATCCAGCCTCTTCCACCACAACACAGGCACTAGTCCCCTCCACCAGGAAGCCTACACAACCCACTGAACCAACCTTAGCCACTGGAGACAGACATCAAAAACAGGAGGAACTACGAACCTGCAGCCTGCAAAAAGGAGACCCCAAACACAGTAAGATAAGCAAAATGAGAAAACAGAAAAACACACAGCAGATAAAGGAGCAAGATAAAAATGCACCAGACCTAACAAATGAAGAGGAAATAGGCAGTCTACCTGAAAAAGAATTCAGAATAATGATAGTAAGGTTGATCCGAAATCTTGGAGATAGAATGGACAATAGAATGGACAAAATGCAAGAATCAGTTAACAAGGACCTAGAAGAACTAAAGATGAAACAAGCAACGATGAACAACACAATAAATGAAATTAAAAATACTCTAGATGGGATCAATAGCAGAATAACTGAGGCAGAAGAACGGATAAGTGACCTGGAAGATAAAATAGTGGAAATAACTACTGCAGAGCAGAATAAAGAAAAAAGAATGAAAAGAACTGAGGACAGTGTCAGAGACCTCTGGGACAACATTAAACGCACCAACATTCGAATTATAGGGGTTCCAGAAGAAGAAGAGAAAAAGAAAGGGACTGAGAAAATATTTGAAGAGATTATAGTTGAAAACTTCCCTAATATGGGAAAGGAAATAGTTAATCAAGTCCAGGAAGCACAGAGAGTCCCATACAGGATAAATACAAGGAGAAATACGCCAAGACACATATTAATCAAACTGTCAAAAATTAAATACAAAGAGAGCATATTAAAAGCAGCAAGGGAAAAACAACAAATAACACATAAGGGAATCCCCATAAGGTTAACAGCTGATCCTTCAGCAGAAACCCTACAAGCCAGAAGGGAGTGGCAGGACATACTGAAAGTGATGAAAGAGAAAAACCTGCAACCAAGACTACTCTACCCAGCAAGGATCTCATTCAGATTTGATGGAGAAATAAAAACCTTTACAGACAAGCAAAAGCTGAGAGAGTTCAGCACCACCAAACCAGCTTTACAACAAATGCTAAAGGATCTTCTCTAGGCAAGAAACACAAGAGAAGGAAAAGACCTATAATAATGAACCCAAAACAATATAGAAAATGGGAATAGGAACATACATATCGATAATTACCTTAAATGTAAATGGACTAAATGCTCCCACCAAAAGACACAGATTAGCTGAATGGATACAAAAACAAGACCCTTACATATGCTGTCTACAAGAGACCCACTTCAGACTTAGAGACACATACAGACTAAAAGTAAGGGGATGGAAAAAGATATTCCATGCAAATGGAAACCAAAAGAAAGCTGGAGTAGCAATTCTCATATCAGACAAAATAGACTTTAAAATAAGGACTATTAAAAGAGACAAAGAAGGACACTACATAATGATCAAGGGATCGATCCAAGAAGAAGATATAACAATTGTAAATATTTATGCACCCAACATAGGAGCACCTCAATACATAAGGCAAATACTAACAGCCATAAAAGGGGAAATTGACAGTAACACATTCATAGTAGGGGACTTAAACACCCCACTTTCACCCATGGACAGATCATCCAAAATGAAATTAAATAAGGAAACACAAGCTTTAAATGATACATTAAACAAGATGGACTTAATTGATATTTATAGGACACTCCATCCAAAAACAACAGAATACACATTTTTCTCAAGTGCTCACGGAACATTCTCCAGGATAGATCATATCTTGGGTCACAAATCAAGCCTTGGCAAATTTAAGAAAATTGAAATTGTATCAAGTATCTTTTCTGACCACAACGCCATGAGACTAGATATCAATTACAGGAAAAGATCTGTAAAAAATACAAACACATGGAGGCTAAACAATACACTACTTAATAATGAAGTGATCACTGAAGAAATCAAAGAGGAAATCAAAAAATACCTAGAAACAAATGACAATGGAGACACAACGACCCAAAACCTGTGGGATGCAGCAAAAGCAGTTCTAAGGGGGAAGTTTATAGCAATACAAGCCCACCTTAAGAAGCAGGAAACATCTAGAATAAACAACCTAACCTTGCACCTCAAGCAATTAGAGAAAGAAGAACAAAAAAACCCCAAAGCTAGCAGAAGGAAAGAAATCATAAAAATCAGATCAGAAATAAATGAAAAAGAAAGGAAGGAAACAATAGCAAAGATCAATGAAACTAAAAGCTGGTTCTTTGAGAAGATAAACAAAATAGATAAACCACTAGCCAGACTTATCAAGAAAAAAAGGGAGAAGACTCAAATCAATAGAATTAGAAATGAAAAAGGAGAGGTAACAACTGACACTGCAGAAATAAAAGAGATCATGAGAGATTACTACAAGCAACTCTATGCCAATAAAATGGACAATCTGGAAGAAATGGACAAATTCTTAGAAATGCACAACCTGCCAAGACTGAATCAGGAAGAAATAGAAAATATGAACAGACCAATCACAAGCACTGAAATTGAAACTGTGATTAAAAATCTTCCAACAAAGAAAAGCCCAGGACCAGATGGCTTCACAGGCGAATTCTATCAAACATTTAGAGAAGAGCTAACACCTATCCTTCTCAAACTCTTCCAAAATATAGCAGAGGGAGGAACACTCCCAAACTCATTCTACGAGGCCACCATCACCTTGATACCAAAACCAGGCAAGGATGTCACAAAGAAAGAAAACTACAGACCAATATCACTGATGAACATAGATGCAAAAATCCTCAACAAAATACTAGCAAACAGAATCCAACAGCACATTAAAAGGATCATACACCATGATCAGGTGGGGTTTGTTCCAGGAATGCAAGGATTCTTCAATATACGCAAATCTATCAATGTGATAAACCATATTAACAAACTGAAGGAGAAAAACCATATGATCATCTCAATAGATGCAGAGAAAGCTTTTGACAAAATTCAACACCCATTTATGATAAAAACCCTGCAGAAAGTAGGCATAGAGGGAACTTTCCTCAACATAATAAAGGCCATATACGACAAGCCCACAGCAAACATCATCCTCAATGGTGAAAAACTGAAAGCATTTCCACTAAGATCAGGAACAAGACAAGGGTGCCCACTCTCACCACTCTTATTCAACATAGTTTTGGAAGTTTTAGCCACAGCAATCAGAGAAGAGAAGGAAATAAAAGGAATACAAATCGGAAAAGAAGAAGTAAAGCTGTCACTGTTTGCAGATGACATGATCCTATACATAGAGAATCCTAAAGATGCTACCAGAAAACTACTAGAGCTAATCAATGAATTTGGTAAAGTAGCAGGATACAAAATTAATGCACAGAAATCTCTGGCATTCCTATATACTAATGATGAAAAATCTGAAAGTGAAATCAAGAAAACACTCCCATTTACCATTGCAACAAAAAGAATAAAATATCTAGGAATAAACCTACCTAAGGAGACAAAAGACCTGTATGCAGAAAACTATAAGACACTGATGAAAGAAATTAAAGATGATACAAATAGATGGAGACATATACCATGTTCTTGGATTGGAAGAATCAACATTGTGAAAATGACTCTACTACCCAAAGCAATCTATAGATTCAATGCAATCCCTATCAAACTACCACTGGCATTTTTCACAGAACTAGAACAAAAAATTTCGCAATTTGTATGGAAACACAAAAGACCCCGAATAGCCAAAGCAATCTTGAGAACAAAAAAAGGAACTGGAGGAATCAGGCTCCCTGACTTCAGACTATACTACAAAGCTACAGTTATCAAGACAGTATGGTACTGGCACAAAAACAGAAAGATAGATCAATGGAACAGGATAGAAAGCCCAGAGATAAACCCATGCACATATGGACACCTTATCTTTGATAAAGGTGGCAGGAATGTACAGTGGAAAAAGGACAGCCTCTTCAATAAATGGTGCTGGGAAAACTGGACAGGTACATGTAAAAGAATGAAATTAGAACACTCCCTAACACCATACACAAAAATAAGCTCAAAATGGATTAAAGACCTGAATATAAGGCCAGAAACTATCAAACTATTAGAGGAAAACATAGGCAGAACACTCTATGACATAAATCACAGCAAGATTCTTTCTGACCCACCCCCTAGAGTAATGGAAATAAAAACAAAAATAAACAAATGGGACCTAATGAAACTTCAAAGCTTTTGCACAGCAAAGGAAACCATAAACAAGACCAAAAGACAACCCTCAGAATGGGAGAAAATATTTGCAAATGAAGCAACTGACAAAGGATTAATCTCCAAAATTTACAAGCAGCTCATGCAGCTCAACAACAAAAAAACAAACAACCCAATCCAAAAATGGGCAGAAGACCTAAATAGACATTTCTCCAAAGAAGATATACAGACTGCCAACAAACACATGAAAGAATGCTCAACATCATTAATCATTAGAGAAATGCAAATCAAAACTACAATGAGATATCATCTCACACCAGTCAGAATGGCCATCATCAATAAATCTAGAAACAATAAATGCTGGAGAGGGTGTGGAGAAAAGGGAACCCTCTTGCACTGCTGGTGGGAATGTGAATTGGTTCAGCCACTATGGAGAACAGTATGGAGGTTCCTTAAAAAACTACAAATAGAACTACCATATGACCCAGCAATCCCACTACTGGGCATATACCCTGAGAAAACCGAAATTCAAAAAGAGTCATGTACCAAAATGTTCATCGCAGCTCTATTTACAATAGCCCGGAGATGGAAACAACCTAAGTGCCCATCATCGGATGAATGGATAAAGAAGATGTGGCACATATATACAATGGAATATTACTCAGCCATAAAAAGAAACAAAATTGAGCTATTTGTAATGAGGTGGATAGACCTAGAGTCTGTCATACACAGTGAAGTAAGTCAGAAAGAAAAAGACAAATACAGTATGCTAACACATATATATGGAATTTAAGAAAAAAAAATGTCATGAAGAACCTAGGGGTAAGGCAGGAATAAAGACGCAGACCTCCTAGAGAACGGACTTGAGGTTATGGGGAGGGGGAAGGGTGAGCTGTGACGGGGCGAGAGAGAGTCATGGACATATACACACTAACAAACGTAGTAAGGTAGATAGCTAGTGGCAAGCAGCCGCATGGCACGGGGATATTGGCTCGGTGCTCTGTGACAGCCTGGAGGGGTGGGATAGGGAGGGTGGGAGGGAGGGAGACGCAAGAGGGAAGAGATATGGGAACATATGTATATGTATAACTGATTCACTTTGTTATAAAGCAGAAACTAACACACCATTGTAAAGTAATTATACCCCAATAAAGATGTTAAAAAAAAATAAAAAAATAAAAAAATAAAAATAAAAAAAAAAAATAAAAAAAAAAAAATAAAAAAAAAATAAAAGAAAATTAGCCTGAAAACTTAATATTAATTCCAACTTTCATACAAAATTTCTTACAATCATTACTATGTGCATTATTATTGCCTTTTTAAAATTGCTGATAAAACATTTGGAGACAAAACAAATAAGGGCCTGAAATAAAAATGTGTTGTAGAAAAGAAAGTGATTATTTATTTGTACCTTTAATAAAATGAATTACATCTAATTGACTTTGTAGTTAGTAATAAGCATAAAATATGCAACTGAAGAGATAAACCATTTAAATAAAATTAATGCTTGTTTAACATTGTATTTATTTTATGCTGCTATATCTTTTATTGTGATACAACTTTAATTAGATATGGTTGCAATGAAGGTAATGCCATTACATGCAACAGATAATATTAGTACTAATGGCTGATTCCATAATCAGAGACATTTTTAGGTATTATTCAGATTTCTATAAGCTCTACACATATTTATAATGTTAAAACAAGAACAACTTCACAGAAGGATAGTCTTTCTTTAGCAGTGATAGCTATTTTTCACGTTTAATTTAAATTTTATTTTTCAACTCAAATTGCCTATCAGGAACTTGCTAATTTAACTTTGAATAAATAAACAATTGATATATACTCATATTTTTGTGAATAATCATTAAGAAAATTCTTTAAACCAAATGGATCTCAAATCAATATCTAAGTTTCCTTCACATCAACAATTATATAGATGTCGAAATGGTAGCAATAGCTTAGGTTGCAGCTCAAAAAATAGAATAATACTATTAACTTCATGAAAACGTTATAGTGACTACCTAGAATGAGAATTGCTAATTTGTGATATACAAATTCATTTAGAAATAAAGATCCTTAAGTATGCAATGTTTTCGAAGCCAATATACAGAGGATGCCTATCTAGAACAGAAATTGGCAAAGTAAAGACCATGGGACCCAACCTCACCAGCTGCCTATTTTTGTACATAAAGTTTTATTGGAACAAGCCTCTCTTATTCATTTGCATCCAATTGTGTTGTCTATAGCTTATTTCATACTACAAACAGCAGATTATCATATGGTCCTCAAAACCTAAAATATTTTCTATCTGGCTCTTTGCAGAAAATGTTTGTTGATCTCTCACCTAGAGCAATCCTTGCCCAGATAATTCACTTGGCAGCTCCCAAGTTGATTAATATTTATTTCATTTTCTTTCATTTGCTTAACCAATTCACACCGTGCCTTTATTGTCTGGGTTTCATAATTTGTAATTGATTAACCCACTGTTGATGGCTTTGTATTTCACTATAGCTATGAAAATCAGCCGGGTTGTGGCCCTGACTAGGTCCCATTAAAGCCAAGAAATGATAAACCTACTAAGTAGAAAGACACAAATGAAATCCTTGGTGGGTGATTTGTAGTTTTCCTGAGAATGCAGTTCATGAGAACTGAAAAAAACTCAGTAACACAGTGTTGGCAATATACATAAGAAAGGCATATTGTTTTCTTTACCATATCTATTGTCTCTTCTCATTAGTTTTACAGAGAATATAATGAACATTAAAACACTTCCTTGTTAATTTTTATTTGACCTATAAAAAATGAGGAAGTCTGAGAAATGTATTTTTTAAAAATGCATTGATAAAATAAGCTGCATTTTGCTATAATAATAAACTACTAATTCTCATCAGCTTACAAAAACTAATGTTTGTCTTTCAAAATTTGGGGGTCAGGTTTTGCTCTATTCCATATCATCTTCATTCCATACCTGTGATGAGCAGAGCACCCTGTATCTGTAATACTGTAGGTCTTGTGGAAAAGATACATGGCAATCCAATCACTACTTCTTAAAGCATCAGCTCTGAAGTGGCAAAAAAAAAAAGAAAAGTTATCTGGCAGGGTTCTTGGTAGGTTATATGTATGAATATTATATAATCTTATAAATATGTGAATAAAAATAGTAGAGAATCAATTATTTGGGGGTAGAGAGCATTGTAAGAAACAACAAATGAGTCATCTATGTCAGAATGTAATGTCTTCTGATGAAAGCCTCTTGAAAAATGTATACATATATATGTATAGAATAACTTTAAAATGTTATGAAGAACAAAAGAGAGAAGCTGGAATAAATTTCTCAGCTCAAAAGTTAACATTTCAAATGTACTTTCTTAAATGGAATATTCTGTGCAGTATAATATGTTATCACTGCCTTTCAACTCTGGTATCTCAAATTATTTGGGCTTTTGATAACACTATATCAAATAGTTAAAGTGGTCAAAGAGTTACTGTAAATTACATGGGTGAGCAAAAAAATTGTGACTTTAGTATATAGTTTTAACTCTTCTTTCTAACTTCCTTCTTGAAGAGAGTAAATTTCAGCATATTTATGAAACCACTGTCTGAAACAATGATTGTTTTGACACTTATGTGAGAGTGGATGTGTTTGTACCCCTTGGCAACAGATAGAATAAATGGCCACTCAAAGTATATGGTTTGGATTTCTCTCCTTGAAGTTGGGGACAGGTAAATATCATTTGATCCCTTCACAAGAAGCTCAAAGAGAACATTTGTTGAACTTGGTCCTTAGAGGAGGAGGTAAATTCTCTTGAGTTTGAAATATATATGAAAGGGGACTCCATGAGTTAAACTCTGATGAAGCTTCCAAACTCCAGGAGTAAAGAAGATACACTACAAGATTCAAGAGGGGGAAAATAGGGTTTTAAAAAGGAAAGAGATTTGTACTAACACTGAATCTATCAATACTGCAATGTAAGAAATTATGAAATACCATGTATAGACTATTGACAAAAAAAGACTGTGATGCAAGAATATTACAGTCATTAGAAATAACATACATCTGTTGGGAGGAGCAAAGTCATGTCTGTGGGACATTTGACACGATGGAATGAGTTGCTCAGCAAATCTCTCAAAAAACAGTGCTAAAACTGGATAAAATGATGAAATACAAATATATATTTGAGTTCTGGTAGTTGACAAAGGCATACAAAAATTGCGAATTGTTTATGCAGGAATACTATTAAATCTCTGGTGAAAACAGTGTGAGAATGCAGTATTCTTACTAGGGACTGTTTTCATCCTTCCAACTCTGTTTCAGCCATTGAAGTAGCTCTACCAAAGCAAGACCAGCCATATAAGACAACAGCTTCACCACCAGAGGGAGCCCAATTCATTTGGAAGGGAGTGGGCATTAAGATATTAGTAACATTAGTAATCTCAGGACAAACAAATATAAAAATCTGCAGATCCATGAGGCAGAGATTGTGATCCTGATTTAGGCAAGCAATGGACTAGCAGACTAGCTAGAAACTTAAATGAAAGATCCAGAAAAAGAAATAGCCCTAAGGGTCATGATAAGATTACCATATATCCAGTAGTTGATTGAAAGACTGCATTTTCAGGAGAAAATGGAGGGGGTCCCACCTAACCATATATTCCTGACTAACTGTGAGAATCTCAGAGAACATATAAGATGGTCAACCAAAAGTAAAAGTAAGACACATTTGAAAAGTGCCTTGAATACTACCACCCACCCACCCACATGCATACATACATATCATATCCATCAGCAGAGGGTATAAGCCTTTCACACTGTAAGTGTTTAAGCACAGCCTCTGGCCAGTGACTACTTGAATTTAAACTTAAATTAAAAAAAAAAAAACTGATTAGAGACATCTGTGGCCAAATACCATGAGATTCCACAGAGTTAGTTCAATAACGTTATTAAACAACAACAACACCACAAAGCACAGTAACAAAAACAGTATTAGGAGAAAACTCAGAATCCAAAGTTGCTAAAATATAATACCTAAAATTTCAATTATTCAACAAGAAATTAAGACACTTGAAAAGAAACCAGAATGTTGGACACACATTCAAGTAAGGCCAGTCAATAAAAATTGTTTTATAGAATTGTTTTATATTGAAATTAGCAGACAATTTTTTAAGTATTATAAAGATGTTGAAAAAACTAATGGAAACCATCTTCAAAGAATTAAAGAAAAGTATGATGATAATGACTCTACATGTAAAGAATCTCTATAAAGAAAATAAATTACTAAAATAAACAAGAAAATTCTGGAGTTAAAAAAAATAAAAAGTAAAATACAAAATAGAGGATCTCAAAATCAGATTTAAAATCGCAGAAGAAAGAACCAGTGCATTTCAAGATAGAGAAATAGAAAATGTCAAGTGTAAAGAACAGCAAGAAAAAAAGAAAGAAAGATAAAATGTTTTGGAAATCTATGAGACAAAGAGCCTAATTTTAAAATTGGGTAAAAGATATGAATTCACTGGAGGATAGACAATTTACTGGAGGAGATGTCTCAATTTTATTAAGCACATGAAAAAGTGCTCAACACCATTAGTCATTAAGAAAATAAAAATTAAAACTATAATGAGCTATCATTATATACCCACAGGAATGACTATAATAAATAAAGACAAACATAACAAGTGTTGGAATGATGTGGAGAAACTACAACCCTCATGCTTTGCTGTTGGGAATATTAGATGGTACAGCCATCTTAAAGAACAGTTTGGCATTTGTTAAAAATGTTAAACGTAAATTTACCATATAACCTAGTTATTCCATTCTCGGGAATTTACATAAAAGAAATAATGTATATCTACACAGATTCTTTTTTTTTTTTTTTTGTGGTACACGGGTCTCTCACTGTTGTGACCTCTCCCGTTGCGGAGCACAGGCTCTGGACGCGCAGGCTCAGCAGCCATGGCTCACGGGCCCAGCTGCTCCACGGCATGTGGGATCTTCCCAGATCGGGGCACAAACCCATGTCGCCTGCATTGGCAGGCGGACTCTCAACTACTGCGCCACCAGGGAAGCCCTCTACACAGATTCTTGTACATGAATGTTCATAGTGGCATAATTTGTTTTAGCTCCAAACTATAATTTGGAATATCCTAATGTCCATCAACTGGTAAGTGGATAGACAAACTGTGTTATATGGAAATGATTAACTGTTATTCAGCAATAAAAAGGAACAGAGTATGCATTCATCATAATGTATAAAGGAATCTCAGGCATATTATGAAAGCGAAAGAAGCCAGGTGCAAAAGACTGTTTATTGTATAATTCAACGTATGAAATGTCCAGAAAAGGAAGTTCTATATAGACAGAAAACAGATTAGTGGTTGCCTTGGGTTGAGGATAGAACCAGAAACTGATTACAGGGCAGGAGTGAACTGTTTGGGGTGATGGAAATCTTCTAGAATTAAATGGTGAAGATGGTTTCACATTTGTATAACTTTACTAAAAATCACTGATTTTTACACTTTTTAGTTAATTTTATGATATGTACATTATACCTCAAGATATGTGAAAAAAGTAAAAACACACAAACAAAAGGAAAGAACATTCAGACATGAAAGGATTCAGGATATAACCATGCATATACTCTGATAGAAAAATTTTCAAAGATGACTCTCATCAAATGAAAGTTTAGTCAGAAAAAAACCTCACGAAAGAGGAAGACAAATGATACAGGAAATGATGAATACTTCCTCTCTCTCTCTTTCTCCCTGTTTTATTGTTTCCACATCTTTATCTGTATCAATCCTTCTGTCCAACTATCCACCCATCACTCTATTAAATTCAACAGAGTAATTTCAAGAGTGCTATATTTTTCTCCTTTGGCTACCTTTAAACATACTTTGCCCACGCTTCAGTGAAATCTTCAGCAGATCCCATAGCTATTGGATTATTATCAACAACATGAATAGCCAAATCTTCAGGTACTAAAAAGTACAGAAAAATCTCAGTAAAATTTTAAATCTTAAGTCCATTTAAAACTTCTTTCAACTTAATGTTATAGGAAAATAAGAGATAAGAATATATAATTTTAAAATACTTTACTAGGCTGAAATTGTCTATACTACTTTTGTGTATCAGATGTCTTCTAGTGAGCACAGAAATGCTGATATACAAATGCAGATTTGTGAGCTAATTGAGTTTAGTAGATTAACATTTATGATAAAACTGGGAGTTTCTAGAATGGAAAGATTAATTGTTCAATGTTAGAAATTCAAGTACATAGTTCATTACATAAAATTATTATTTTTAAAATAGGAGAATAATTAATGGGGTCTGCATTCCATATATAGTATATAGTTAACAGGCTCTTTAGAAATAACCTGTTTCTTTCAACACAGGGAGCAAATGGATCATCATGGTATGACAAGAGCTGATAGCCTCTTAGGCTAAAAAACCTAGGAGAAGCATGTTGAGAATGAGTCTCTCAGGCAATTGTTTGTTCTGTATCCAAGAACACTGGACCCTGGTAGAAACATACATCTTGCTTTCAGCTTTAGGCTGAGAATGAAATATACCAAATTACAGCAGAAGAGAGGAATGGGATCTACTGAAATTTCTTAGCCTCAGCTTCATACCTAAGTTTTTTCACAGATTTTTCACTGAGTTTAAGAAACTAAAATTAAAAAAGCATTGTATTAGTCACCTATTGTTAAATAACAAATGTATTCAAAACTTAGAGGTTTAAGAGAACACATTAATTATCTTCCAGTTTCTAGGGGTCAGAAATCCAGATATGGCTTAGCTGGGTGCTCTGTATCAGCTTCCTATGATCTCATTGGAAGGCACAACAATTTCACTATGTGGTTATTGTACCTTGGAGGTTGTTGTACTAAGGGGCATAGTTCCTCACTGGCTGGTGGCCACCCTCAGTTCCTTGCTGTATGGGTCTCTACATAGAACAACTCACAACATGAAAATTGGCTTCATCAGAGAAAGCATACCAGAAAAGCCAGAGAGAGAACATGAGCAAGACAGAAGTAACAGTGTTTTATAGGTATATCTCAGAAGTGACACGTTTGCCACATTTTAATTTTAAACACAGGTCACACAAGGAGAGGGGATCACACAAGGACATGAATATCAGGAAGCAAGATTCATTGGGAGTCCCTTTGAAGCTGATTACCAAAATCACCTATGATAATTAAATTTACTACCTAGTTTCTAGACATTCTTGGGACACTGGATCCATAGGAAATAATTAAAGAAATCAACTGTTCCCTGTGCTGTACAGTAGATCCTTGTTGGTTATCTGTTTTAAATGCAGTAGTGTGTGCATGTCAATCACTTTGCTGTATACCTGTAACTAATACATCATTGTTAATCAACTATACTCCAATATAAAATACAAATTAAAAAAAACGAAATCAACTGTTAAACAAAAATCTATTGAAGTGATATAGGCCTACACATAAATCAAGTGACGAGTATTCTGGCATAATTTATAGAAATCAATTTTCATATTTATTAGAATATTGAGTTTCATCACATGCATATGTAAATCTAATTAATAGTTTAAATTTTTATCATTAATTTTTTTGAAATTGTGTCAAATATTATATTTCCATCATTACCTTTCCCAAGTTATTTCTTCTATTTGACTTAATTTATATAGAAGACTTGCGGTATGGTTTCTTGAGATCTATAAATTTTTTCAATGCCTTATTAATGCATTTTTATGTTATAGCACTTGTGTTTACAAATAAGCATGCTTGGTCAGGAAAATAATGCTGCAGTAGCCACCCTACTCTTTTATACTATTATGTACTTTTAAAAAGAGTTTGGTATTTAAACATTCAAAATGGGTAAAGTGTTAAGTTAGTATAGACTATTTTGTTACTTTAAACTTGACTTTAGCAGTTTAAAGTAATAATTTCAAGACTCAGTATATAAATTTAAACTTTATTTCTTAAACAACAATACCAATAAACAAATATTTAACACATCATCTCCTAAAAGCATAATATGGCTGTTATTCCCGAAATATCAATCCAAAAAGAAATTCTTGGTTTCCTATCTACATGCAAGGGGTATTATAATTTTCATTTTTCATACTCTAGGAAAAAGTTATTATAAAATTTTATTAAACATCTGTAGAAACATTGTGCTCCCGGATGAATGATTTTACCAAGTAATCTTGGAAACAAGCCACTGAAGAGAATCCCAAAGGAAACACTTGTGTTTTATTCTTCAGTGAACAAAATAAGAAAAAAAAATTTATTAGTAAAGGTAGACTAGTAATATTAATTTAACTCTTGACAAACCAGTGAACATAAAAGATCCTTTTTAATTTGCTTAAAAATTCTTTACTAACCTTCCAAGAAAAAAGCACTTATCTAGGCTACAGATATATACATGATAATCAGGACATCTCTCTATAGCCCTATGAAAAATATAATAGATCAATAGAAAATGATTTTTAAAAAGTATGCCTGTATATGTGCTTCCCTGCCTCCCCAAAATATGGAAAGAGTTAAATAGCACATTAGATGAAAGGCTTCAAGATTTTGCTAGGAGCCCTAGAGTATATAATTATCAATGTTATATGCTTACTAAAGGTTTTTAAGACAATGTTTTATACATTTAAATATATATTTTGAAATCAGAAAAAATCACTCTAGTAATTCATTTTAGAGAGGGAATAAGCTTTTAAAGTTGTTATCCTTTACTTATATTGAAATCTTAGTAGTTTGTATTTTGACTTAATAAAATAAAGTTCTCATAAAAATTTTTAAATCTGTTTCTTCATACATTTTTTACAATTATTTAAATGAATTTTATATTACTAAAAACCTTTTGCTTTCTTGAATGGAATATTTAGATGCTTCTTATCCATAACTTTACAACTATCATCAATATAGCTGTGTAATTTTACTGAATTTTAATTTTCTTGTGTCTTAATGGAAGCACTATCTGATTGAATAGCAGAAATATTCCATTATGATCTGTCTAGTTTTGCCTAAATCCATTTACAAAAATACATCTAGATTGCCTATTTCAAAAGCATTAGATGTTATGGCCTTAGAACTAGATTAAATCTGGCTTTTAAAATGTTTTAAATTATATTTTTAAAAATTAATGATTCACAGAGGAGATCTGAATGTCTTCTGTAGCAAAATATCTTATAACCACTTAGGTGAGTTTAGATAGTCATAGACCTAGTGACCAATGGTGGTAGGTTAGGCATAGGGGGGTGTTCACCAATCCAAGTGGCCATTTACGTTCATTCTTGCTTTTTTGCCCATAAAGCCAATCCAACTGTTCTACCTCTGCAAGTTAAGAGCTACTACAATCTCAGTTGTGCTGCTCCATCGCAACAGTGAAATTTGGCCCAGGAATGTTTTCTCATTTGCAAATGATGAGAAGCTAATCAGTTGAGGATCAGAACAACTGTTTTGTAATCTGTAGAAAACTAGGCTTGTAGAAACCCTGGACATGTGGAAAAATGTGATGAACAGGCAGAGGTGAGTTCTGTCAATCATTGATTACTCTACTTGGCAATGAAATGCTGTGGAGGAGCTAGATAGCTAAATGGCAACTGTTATTTCTAACATGTAATATTAATAACAGAATATATAACGGTGTCCAGATACAGCAGACATGAAGCATGAACATAAGGCACAGAAGACATGGTATTCAAGGAGTCACATCATAAGTTCATGAACAAATTAATTTTGTTTAAAATTTAGAAAAATATGAGAATAGATTAAAATTATTTGCTTAGAAATTAAAAAAGGCATGGGATATAATTTTTTGTTATTTCCTGCATTTTAAAAATTTTTATTGAAGTGTAGTTGATTTACAATGTTGTGTTAGTTTCAGGTGTACAGCGAATCAGTGAATCAGTTATATGTATACATATATGCACTCCTTTTTAGATTCTTTTCCCATACAGGCCATTAGAGAGTATTAGGTAGAGTTCCCTGTGCTATACAGTAGGTCCTTATTAGTTATCTGTTTTATATATAGTAGTGTGTATATGTCAATCCCAATCTTCCAATTTATCCCTCCCTGGCCCTTACCCCCTGGTTACCATAAGTTTGTTTTCTACATCTGTAACTCTATTTCTGTTTTGTAGATAAGTTCATTTGTACCCCTTTTTTTTATATTCCACATACAAGCAATATCATATGATATTTGTCTTTCTCTGTCTGAGTTACTTCATTCAGTATGACAATCTCTAGGTCTATCCATGTTGCTGCAAATGGCATTATTTTATTCTTTTTTCATGGCCGAGTAATATTCCATTGTTTATATGTACCACATCCTTATCTATTCCTTTGTAGATGGACATTTAGGTTGCTTCCATGTCCTGGCTATTGTAAATAGTACTGCAGTGAACATTGGGGTGCATGTATCTTTTGGAATTAGGTTTTCTCCAGATGTATGCCCAAGAGTGGGATTACTGAATCATATGGTAGCTCTGTTTCCATACTGTTTTTCATAGTGGCTGTACCACCATACTGTTCTCCATAGTGGCTGTACCAATTTACATTCCCACCAGCAGTGCAAGAGGGTTCCCTTTTCTCCATACTCTCTCCAGCATTTATTGTTTGTAGATTTTTGATGATGGCCATTCTGACCAGTGTGAGGTGATACCTCATTATTGTTTTGAATTGCTTTTCTCTAATAATTGGTGATGTTGAGCATCTTTTCATATGCTTTTTAGCCATCTGTATGTCTTCTTTGGAGAAATGTCTATTTAAATCTTTTGCCCAGTTTTTAATTAGGTTTTTTTTTTTTTTTTTTTTTTTTTTTTGCGGTACGCGGGCCTCTCACTGTTGCGGCCTCTCCCATTGCGGAGCACAGGCTCCGGATGCGCAGGCTCAGCGGCCATGGCTCACGGGCCCAGCCGCTCCGCAGCATGTGGGATCCTCCCGCACCAGGGCACGAACCCGTGTCCCCTGTATCGGCAGGCGGACTCTCAACCACTGCGCCACCAGGGAAGCCCAGGTTGTTTGTTTTTTGATATTGAGTTGCAGGAGCTGTTTGTATATTTTGGAGATTAATCTCTTGTTGGTTGCTTTGTTTGCAAATATTTTCTCCCATTCTGAGGGTTGTCTTTTTGTTTTGTTTATCATTTCCTTTGCTGTGCAAAAGCTTTTAAGTTTAATTAGGTCCTATTTGTTTACTTTTATTTTTATTTTCATTACTGTAGGAGGTGGATCAAAAAAGATCTTGCTGCGATTTATGTCAAAGAGTGTTCTGCCTATGTTTTCCTCTAAGACTTTTATAGTATATGGTCTTACATTTAGGTCTTTAATCCATTTTGGGCTTATTTTTGTGTATGGTGTTAGGGAGTGTTCTAGTTACATTTGTTTACATGTAGCTGTCCAGTTTTCCCAGCACCACTTATTGAAGAGACTGTCTTTTCTCCATTATATATTCTCACCTCCTTTGTCATAGATTAGGTGGCCATAGGTATATGGGTTTATCTCTAGACTTTCCATCCTGTTCCATTGATCTATATTTCTGTTTTTGTGGCAGTACCATACTGTTCTGATTACTGTAGATTTGTAGTATAGTCTGAAGTCAGGAAGCCTGATTCCTCCAGCTCTGTTTTTCTTTCTCAAGATTGCTTTGGCTATTCAAGGTCTTTTCTGTTTCCATACAAATTGTAAAAATTTTTGTTCTAATTCTGTGAAAAATGCCATTGGTCATTTGATAGGGACTGCATTGAATCTGTAGAGTGCTTTGGGTAGTATAGTCATCTTCACAATATTGATTCTTCCAATGCAAGAACATGGTATATCCCTCCATCTGTTTGTGTCATCTTTTATTAGTATCTTACAGTTTTCTGATTACAGGTCTTTTGCCTCCTTAGGTAGATTTATTCCTAGGTATTTTTTTTCTTTTTGATGTGATGGTAAATGGGATTGTTTCCTTGAATACATTTTTTAAAGGAAACAAGAGGTAAATATCTGATGTTAATGAAATGGGAAACAAAAAATTCTAAACTCAAAGTCTGATTGTTTGAATGACTGGATCAATAAGCTTAAAAAGAGATAGCAAAAAATATATTTTAGAAGGTAAAGAATGTCAGCTATAATAAGAAAAATATTAAATATTATGTGAAACAAATTAGAAATCCTAAAGGAAATTGTTGATATCCTAGCAAAGAATAACCAAATTTGACCCAAGACATACTAGTACTTAAGCTGGCTATTATAGTTGAAAATAGAAGGGTTCAAAATTAATCTTTTAAATAAGGATTTGGAACAGATTTTTCCAAAACTGTGTTCCAACTTTCTGGTAAAGTACAGTTAATATAATGTTATTTCAGTGATCCATAACATAAATATATGCAATATCCAGTCAATATTAGAAAACTAATATATAAATTTAATAGCACAATTGATAATACTAAATAAGAAAAATGCTTATATTTTGCTTATGGCTATAAATGTAAGTATTTTAATCAAACATTAGCAAATAATTTATGAAACAATATCCTATTATTTTATTAGGATAAGCTTCTAGTAAGACCCCAAAATACAGTGGCTCAAAAACAATAAATGTTTATTACTCTTGTTTTAAATGGTGCAGTTGCAAATGGCTCCTCTAGTGACACAGCAGAGCACGACAGTTATGCCCTCCATAACACATGGCTTTCGGGGTTTACCAGCTATTGCTATTTGCAGCTAGTGGAACAAAGAAAGAGAAAATCAAGGACAGGAATCTTGGTTTTTAATGAGTTCAACTAAAAGTTAAACACGTCGTAGTTTATTACCCTGAATTCTGCCATAAAAACACAGTTAGCTGAGGGAGGAATGATAAACTGTAGTGTTTGGTCTCACAGCCATTTTCACAACATAAACAGTGGATTCTATTACAAAAAAAAAAAATAGATACTAGATACTGTGAAAATTATTTTCTGTTGCAAAAACTGAGTAGATTTTATTACAGAAAAGCAAGGGAGGTTTAAAATCTATTAAAATAATTTATCACATCCTCAAATTGTGAGTACGGAAAACACAAGCCATGTTGACTTCATGACTAAGCATCTTATATGGGCCTTTAGTGCAAAAAGCAATCTTACTATATTTTACCAAACCATTCACTCTCTACTCCCATAGGTTGCTATTTTATAGTTTGTACTCTCTTCCAAATCCTCCAACACTTTCTTTCATTGCAAATATTGATAACCTTGCTCTTTGTTTCATTGAGAAAATATATGAGAAGGAAACGCTCATTCTTTGTGAGCAATCCCTCAACTACATGCAACTAACTGTACCACATGTGCTGCACTCTTTTCCCATTACAGTGTATGAACTGACCATGTTCCTCAAGGGCAGCAATTCTGCTAGCCTTGAGTACTATGCCCTTTTAATTATTATCTTATTATTCAACATCATCACATTTTACTTCTCTGTAGGACCCATTCCAACAGCAAGAGAACATGCTATTATCATTTTCCAACTAACAAAATAAGTCCTCCTTTTAATCCAATTGCTTTTAATTACATTTCTCTCTTCTCCTTTATAGCAAAACTCCTCTTTCTCTAGAGCTAACCCTGTCAAGTCTAGAGTCAACCTTCTGTCACTAGTACACTAGTGAGTCAACCTGTGATCTCAGCATCACTTACCCTGGTCATCAATATTTATTTTATTTTAATAAATTCTTTATTTTAATTTAATGAATTCTTTATTTTAATAAATTCTCAGCAGCATTTGATACAGTAGATCTCTCCTTCCATTTTAAAATACTTTCTTCATTTCCCTTTTGAATTTCCATTTTCTCCTGATTTTCCTTATAGCCACTAGATATTCCAACTTAATTCTCTTTGCCAGATCCTTCCTTCACCCACTTTGAAATACTTTTCTTTGTAGTTCTATGTCCTGCTATCTTTTCTGTCTATATGGTCTCTCTGGATTATATCATCCAGCCTCATAGCTTTAAATACTATCTATATAGGATTACTCAACTCTAAATCTTATTGGCTTCCAGACTTATATATGCAACTGCCTATCCAATAACTCCCCTTGGATTTCTAATAGGCATATAATCCCAAAACTAAACTTTACATTTTTTTTCAAACTTTCTTCTTCACCCACGTTCCCAAGGCCAATGAATGATATTGTTGTCTGTTTACTCAGGTTTTGACTGAACCAAAATTTTAGAATCATCCTTCATTCCTTTCTTTCACCTCATCAACTATCAGCATATCTTGTTGGTTCTGCCTTCAAAACCTGATAACTCACCAATATCCCCTCTTCTGCAAACTTGGAATTTGTTGATATCATCATAACCTCTTCCTCAAATACTGCAGTGGTCTTCCAACTGGTCTTCTGGCTTTTGTTCTTACTAACTCATAATAAAGCAAACTGATCAGATAAATCAGAATCTTTACTTCCTTAAAGATGGATTATTTGGGAGTAGACTAATGCACCTATGTTATCAACTAGAAAAAAACAGGCAAAATACCAAAAAAATAATTTGAAGCCATCAAAAATACCTTGAAGTAAGGAAGACTAGATAATCTAATATTCCAGAAAAGTAAAATTTTCATGTTAGTAGATTGCAGACACTTTTCTAGAGAAGCTGTTACCAATTCTTGGTATGAGAATAAAGCTCTAGCAGAGAGTCACTTTTGGGAGACAAAGAAACAAGTAGATATGTTTTTCTTCTTTATTAAAGTTACTTCCCATTTACAGTTATTACAGAATTACTGACTATATTCCCTGTGTTGTACAATACATCCTTGAGCCCATCTTATACCCAATAGTTTGTACCTCCCACCCCCACCCCTGTACTGCCCCTCCCCCCCACTGGTAACCACTAGTTTGTTCTTTACATCTGCGAGTCATATATCACATATATTTGGAATCTAAAAAATACAACAAACTAGTGAATATAAAAAAAGAAGCATTCTCCAGGATAGATCATATCTTGGGTCACAAATCAAGCCTTGGTAAATTTAAGAAAATTGAAATTGTATCAAGTATCTTTTCTGACCACAACGCCATGAGACTAGATATCAATTACAGGAAAAGATCTGTAAAAAATACAAACACATGGAGGCTAAACAATACACTACTTAATAATGAAGTGATCACTGAAGAAATCAAAGAGGAAATCAAAAAATACCTAGAAAAAAATGACAATGGAGACACAACGACCCAAAACCTGTGGGATGCAGCAAAAGCAGTTCTAAGGGGGAAGTTTATAGCAATACAAGCCCACCTTAAGAAGCAGGAAACATCTCGAATAAACAACCTAACCTTGCACCTCAAGCAATTAGAGAAAGAAGAACAAAAAAACCCCAAAGCTAGCAGAAGGAAAGAAATCATAAAAATCAGATCAGAAATAAATGAAAAAGAAATGAAGGAAACAATAGCAAAGATCAATAAAACTAAAAGCTGGTTCTTTGAGAAGATAAACAAAATAGATAAACCACTAGCCAGACTCATTAAGAAAAAAAGGGAGAAGACTCAAATCAATAGAATTAGAAATGAAAAAGGAGAGGTAACAACTGACACTGCAGAAATAAAAAGGATCATGAGAGATTACTACAAGCAACTCTATGCCAATAAAATGGACAATCTGGAAGAAATGGACAAATTCCTAGAAATGCACAACCTGCCAAGACTGAATCAGGAAGAAATAGAAAATATGAACAGACCAATCACAAGCACTGAAATTGAAACTGTGATTAAAAATCTTCCAACAAAGAAAAGCCCAGGACCAGATGGCTTCACAGGCGAATTCTATCAAACATTTAGAGAAGAGCTAACACCTATCCTTCTCAAACTCTTCCAAAATATAGCAGAGGGAGGAACACTCCCAAACTCCTTCTACGAGGCCACCATCACCTTGATACCAAAACCAGACAAGGATGTCACAAAGAAAGAAAACTACAGGCCAATATCACTGATGAACATAGATGCAAAAATCCTCAACAAAATACTAGCAAATAGAATCCAACAGCACATTAAAAGGATCATACACCATGATCAAGTGGGGTTTATTCCAGGAATGCAAGGATTCTTCAATATACGCAAATCTATCAATGTGATAAACCATATTAACAAACTGAAGGAGAAAAACCATATGATCATCTCAATAGATGCAGAGAAAGCTTTTGACAAAATTCAACACCCATTTATGATAAAAACCCTGCAGAAAGTAGGCATAGAGGGAACTTTCCTCAACATAATAAAGGCCATATATGACAAGCCCACAGCAAACATCATCCTCAATGGTGAAAAACTGAAAGCATTTCCACTAAGATCAGGAACAAGACAAGGTTGCCCACTCTCACCACTCTTATTCAACATAGTTTTGGAAGTTTTAGCCACAGCAATCAGAGAAGAAAAGGAAATAAAAGGAATCCAAATCGGAAAAGAAGAAGTAAAGCTGTCACTGTTTGCAGATGACATGATCCTATACATAGAGAACCCTAAAGATGCTACCAGAAAACTACTAGAGCTAATCAATGAATTTGGTAAAGTGGCAGGATACAAAATTAATGCACAGAAATCTCTGGCATTCCTATATACTAATGATGAAAAATCTGAAAGTGAAATCAAGAAAACACTCCCATTTACCATTGCAACAAAAAGAATAAAATATCTAGGAATAAACCTACCTAAGGAGACAAAAGATCTGTATGCAGAAAATTATAAGACACTGATGAAAGAAATTAAAGATGATACAAATAGATGGAGAGATATACCATGTTCTTGGATTGGAAGAATCAACATTGTGAAAATGACTCTACTACCGAAAGCAATCTATAGATTCAATGCAATCCCTATCAAACTACCACTGGCATTTTTCACAGAACTAGAACAAAAAATTTTGCAATTTGTATGGAAACACAAAAGACCCCGAATAGCCAAAGCAATCTTGAGAACGAAAGAAGGAACTGGAGGAATCAGGCTCCCAGACTTCAGACTATACTACAAAGCTACAGTTATCAAAACGGTATGGTACTGGCACAAAAACAGAAAGATAGATCAATGGAACAGGATAGAAAGCCCAGAGATAAACCCACGCACATATGGTCACCTTATCTTTGACAAAGGAGGCAGAAATGTACTGTGGAGAAAGGACAGCCTATTCAATAAGTGGTGCTGGGAAAACTGGACAGCTACATGTAAAAGTATGAAGTTAGATCACTCCCTAACACCATACACAAAAATAAGCTCAAAATGGATTAAAGACCTAAATGTAAGGCCAGAAACTATCAAACTCTTAGAGGAAAACATAGGCAGAACACTCTATGACATAAATCACAGCAAGATTCTTTCTGACCCACCTCCTAGAGTAATGGAAATAAAAACAAGAGTAAACAAATGGGACCTAATGAAACTTAAAAGCTTTTGCGCAGCAAAGGAAACCATAAAGAAGACCAAAAGACAACCCTCAGAATGGGAGAAAATATTTGCAAATGAAGCAACTGACAAAGGATTGATCTCCAAAATTTATAAGCAGCTCATGCAGCTTAATAACAAAAAAACAAACAACCTAATCCAAAAATGGGCAGAAGACCTAAATAGACATTTCTCCAAAGAAGATATACAGAGTGCCAACAAACACATGAAAGAATGCTCAACATCACTAATCATGAGAGAAATGCAAATCAAAACTACAATGAGATATCATCTCACACCAGTCAGAATGGCCATCATCAAAAAATCTAGAAACAATAAATGCTGGAGAGGGTGTGGAGAAAAGGGAACCCTCTTACACTGTTGGTGGGAATGTAAATTGATACAGCCACTGTGGAGAACAGTATGGAGGTTCCTTAAAAAGCTACAAATAGAACTACCATATGACCCAGCAATCCCACTACTGGGCATATACCCTGAGAAAACCATAATTCAAAAAGAGTCATGTACCAAAATGTTCATTGCAGCTCTATTTAGAATAGCCCAGAGATGGAAACAACCTAAGTGTCCATCATCGGATGAATGGATAAAGAAGATGTGGCACATATATACAATGGAATATTACTCAGCCATAAAAAGAGACAAAATTGAGCTATTTGTAATGAGGTGGATAGACCTAGAGTCTGTCATACAGAGTGAAGTAAGTCAGAAAGAGAGAGACAAATACCGTATGCTAACACATATATATGGAATTTAAAAAAAAAATGTCATGAAAAACCTAGGGGTGAAACAGGAATAAAGACACAGACTTACTAGAGAATGGACTTGAGGCTATGGGGAGGGGGAAGTGTAAACGGTGACAAAGCGATAAGGAGGCATGGACATATATACACTACCAAACGTAAGGTAGATAGCTAGTGGGAAGCAGCCGCATAGCACAGGGAGATCAGCTCGGTGCTTTGTGACCGCCTGGAGGGGTGGGATAGGGAGGGTGGGAGGGAGGGAGACGCAAGCGGGAAGAGATATGGGAATATATGTATATATATAACTGATTCATTTTGTTGTGAAGCTGAAACTAACATACCATTGTAAAGCAATTATACTCCAATAAAGATGTTAAAAAAAAAAAAACCTAAAAAAAAAAAAAGAAGCAGACAAGTGGATATTTTGAATGTTGTGAAAATAAAGAGATAAAATTAGAGACATAAGGTGATCAAATATAAATCGAAGGTTAATAGAAGATATCCAAACCAAATAGAGAGAAAAAATAGAAAATACAGAAGAGTATATGACAGCCAAGTATGAAACTTTCAAAAATATCTATCTCATACTCATGATTTATTCTCCTCCTACCCCATGAATGTCCTTGCTTTTCTTGAAAATTACGAGATTCCTCACCATAATTTAAAACTTTTGAATGTTTACTTTCTTCTTTAATGTCAAGAAAACTACAAGGATATTGACTATTGTTATTATTGTTTATCTCTGTTTAGGATATACTAATGAATGCAGTCAGCCAAAAACAAGAATAATTTATACAAATATTAGCATATCAAAGAAAATTATCTCCTTTCATGATCATATGCTTATATACCTAGAAAGCCTGCAACAGATAAAAAAATTCTATGATTATTAAAAGAATTTGTCATACAAAATAAAGAACTCAATAACTTATCTTCTAAACTAGCACAATTCATACATTTTATTTATAGAGGAAATATTAAGCAATGGCCCATACTATGCTAGGTACTTTTTTAGGTACCTGCAAAACATCAGTGAACAAAATATATAAAGATCCCAGGCTCCTTGCAACTCACACTTTAGGGCTTGGAATCAATAGAAATAATGAATAAATTATAGCATACGTGAGAAAGTGAAAATTGTCAGAAAAAGGAAATTTAGAAGTGGATTGTTCCAAGCAGAATAATAATTATATCACTTCCCTACAATTCATCTTCTGTATTCAGGTATTAAGAGACCTTTCGGAAATGAAATGTGGCTACATCAGTCATTTGCTCAGAGCCCTTCCTCAGCTTTCAAGTTGTTAGCATGACCTAAATGGTGCGTCATGATTTTGCTTCAGTCTACATAATCAGAGTCATCTCTAACTACTATCTGCAATTGATGAGACACCTTGGAGATACTGAAATCCTTCTTTCTCTTTTTAAATTATTCTGTTACCTTTTAGACTAGATAGCTCATATTTGAACTACAACATCCTGCTGAGATTTATTATCCTGAAACCTTTTGTGATCTTTCCCAAATAGAGTTAATCAATCTTTATTTCATCTATGATATACACATATATAATTATATGCATTTTATGCAGTCATTTAACTGACTATATAGCAATTATATATTTACATAATATATAATTGTGATGACATTGCCATTTTTATGTACATATTATACTGTTTCCTTTTCTAGGTAGTGAGCAACTTGAGGACTAAGACATTGCCACTTTTATCAGTTTTTTATCCTACAAAAATAGAAGACGTTTGGTATAATGCAATTATTTCAACATATGTTTGAGTAAATGATAGGTAAATGGAAATAACATGAAAAAATAATTTTTTTAATATTTATTTATTTGTCTGTGTCAGGTCTTAGTTGCGGCATGCAGGATCTTCATTGTGGCATGAGGGATCTTTCATTGTGGCCTGCGGGCTTCTCTCTAGTTGTGGTGCATGGGCTCTAAAGCGTGTAGGCTTTGTTGCCCTGCAGCATGTGGGACCTTAGTTCCCTGACCAGGGATCGTACTCACTTCCCCTGCATTGGAAGATGGATTTTTAACCACTGGACCACCAGGGAAGTCCTGAAAAAATGACTTTAACTATGGACTATGAAAGCTTCTTTTCAAAAGGTCATCTGTATTTATTCAGAGAACACCAAGTATATTATACGAATGAAAAATAGAAAATGAAAATGCTATTATTGAATCAATTACCTACAGCTTTTTTTGGTTTGACTGTGTTTTCCTTAGCATGGTATGGCACATAGTGCTAAGTAAATATTTTTTAAAGGAAATAATTTAATTATGCAGATGACTATATGACAGTTTACAAGGCTTTAGAAGGTATATAGCATTAGCAAGTAACAAAAATTTTAAACCAAGAGCTCATATTTTCAATAGCACGTAGTATTTATGAATGTAATATTAGAAAATTTCTTAAAATTTCATGAGGTGTTGACATTAGATGCAGGTGAATTATCCCATATACATAATATTTATAATTTTTTGTACAGAAAACAAATGGTCTGATTCGATTTAATATAAAAACTAGAAATATGATGAAAAAATGTTCACAGAATGAAGTCTCAATATCCAGTCACACTTACGTCTCATGCAAAGGTTAGGGAAAGTATCCTTATTTTCAAAATAAAATATTCAAATTTTTGTTTCCGTCAATATAAGTGGCAGAAATTTTAAAATTGCGTGTTATATTGTAGATTCTCAGTATATCAAAATTTTGGTCAAAGAAATATTTTTAAATATGTATTTGAGAATTATATGAAATATTTTACAAATAGATGGAAATTAAGTAACCTCTATTTATATAATGGTTATATTTATTAAAAGCATTATTTATATATTTATGAGAAATGACACAAGTGTTCTCAAAAATATAACTGTAATGATTAAAACTATTTGATTAGTGTGGAGACAAATTTTACTACTTATAAATTCATTCCATTTACCCCTTTTAGCAATTTCTTAATTAATCATAGTGTGCAAATTTATTGAAACTTTTCTCACACATGAAAGCTACTAACAGCATCACTCCTTTACATTTCTTTCAATTTTAGAATGAGATAATTATATCATCCTCTGAAATGATGGCTTAAGAAATCAATTTTATCTTGTCACTTTCCTAGGGAAGCTGCAGTAGGAAAAAATTACTTCATAATAGAAATATACAGAAATTCTTCCAGTAGAGTATATTATGTCATATTTATAGCCTTTTATTTTAGGCATGTGAAACCTTCCATGTATTCTATAAAACATTTTGTACTGTTTAACTTGTGTGACTTGCAATTAATCTCAGTGTAACAGAATAGCAGGAAATATTTCTGAGGTTTAAAATTGTTTTCTTTTCCCAATTTTCCTTACAGTGTGTAATATGGAAGTGTCATAAGAAAATTAGTTTTCCTAAAATTATAATGCAATATTCTTGCTACTCCTGGCACTTTAGTAGCAAGTTGTTCTTCTGTAGGTTTCTTTCAAAGTTATAATTGTAGTGAGGTGATCATTTTACTCTAACAGTAAACTGTATTTTTATTGCTGTCATCAGATGTAGTCTACTGCCTTATGGGGTATCTCACTGCTCCTTTACTGACCACTCAAGCTCAGCATGTTTCAAAATTTCATTCTCTAATAGTCATGGGATTTAGTCAAACCATTTCTCTGAGCCTCAGTTTCTTACATGTGAAATCAATAATTATCCTAGTTGAGTTCTCATCTTTCTCCTAGCCCTTAAATTATATGAGGTTTTGTTTTATTTTCAGTCTGGACTCCCCCAAGACAAGCTCCTCCTTATGTCTTCTTGAAATGACACCACCATTTATCCAGGTATTAACACTTAAATTCAAAGTGTACCCTTTTTTTATCCTTACTACTTCATACACACACACACACACACACACACACACACACACACAATTCATATGTATCTTATTCTTTTTCATGTCTGTTCTCTTCCCTATTCTCTTCTCATTTTTGTCATTCAGTTTAGACCTTCATTAACTTGATCCTGAATTCCCGGCATGTCTTCGAAATTATACTCCTTTCTAGGCTCTTCCTCTTCAAGTCATCCTTCTCATAAGTCTGTCAGAACAGCTCCAGTCATAGTCAAATGAATTGCTGACCCCTGTGCATACCAAGTTAACTGTAAATGTAATAACATCTAACATTCAAGATGTCCAACCCTAGTTTTGCTTATCACAAAACCACATAAAACTCTGGTCCAAGTGAACTGAACAATGTATTTATCTTTAAAATAACTTTTTGTGGGGTTCTATTATTTGTTTGCTTAGTTTTATTTCCTTTTTTTTACTTTACCTCTAGATATTCCATTCCATGGAATTCTTCCTTGTCTCATGAAAGGGGATGCTCTTTATGAAAGTACTACCCAGTTGCCATGATGATTTTGTAATCCAGAGTAGGAGCAGAGAGAAACTTAAACCAACTCAGTAATCTTTTCATACAAGAAAACTGAGTATCAAGAGAGGGGAACAAGATAACAGAGTAGGAAGATCCTGGGCTTGCCTCTTCCCATGATGCACCAAAACTATAACTGTACATAGAGCAACTCTCTCTGAGAATGACCCGAAGACTAGCAAAAAAGATTTTCCACAACTAAGGAAGTAAAGAAAAAGCCCATGAGACAGGTGGGAGGGACTGAGACACAGTCTGGCTGGCACCCACACCCCACACAGGGTGACCTACAGGTGGGAGGGAGATCACAGCCACGGAGGTCCTCCCTGAGGACTCTGGGATCTGAACCCTACTTTGGGCTCCCCAGCCTGGGGAACCTGCACCCAGGAAGACAAGCCCCCATTACATTTTGCTTTGAAAACCAGCAGGGCTTATGTCTGGGAGAGCCAGAGTGCTATAGGAAACCAAGATTCTGCTCGTAAAGGGCACTCACAAAAACTCATTCACTCCAAGTCCCAGAGCAGAGGCAGTAGTTTGAAAAGTGCCTGGGTCATATGTAAAGGAGATTCATTGGCTAATTTTAGGGCATGTGTCAGAGGGACAGGGAACTGTTGGAACTTTTGCCAGGGTCAGAGGTGCTGGTGGGCACCATTTTTTTTCTTTTGCTTAACTTCTACATAGATGGTCCAGCACTCTGAGGGGTGATCACTTCTGAATCTATGCATCTACCTTACTGGCACTGCTTACCCTGCCCTGGTGTTCACCTGCAGACACACCCCAGCCAGCGGTCCTCCAAAGCAGCCTCCAACCACCCCGCCACAACCAGTAGGTAGCCTTGGCCAGCACCAGGGCCTGTCTAAATTGGCTCTCACCCTGGGGGGCTGGCCCTGCACAGTAGAGGACCTACAGTGGTTGCAGCTATGCCTTACAGCCGGCCATGTCAAGACCAACCCCACACACTAGCACACCTGCAGCAGTTGCAGTCCGGCTACAACAGAAGGACACACACAACCCACATAGGGTACAATCTCAGAGCACCTGGCTCTGACGAACAGAGTAGACTGTGCTACTGGACCCCACAGGACAACTTCTAAATAAAGCCACTCCTTTAAGACCAGGAGACATGACCAATCTACTTAATACATAAAAAGAAACCCAGAGAGTTAGGCAAATGCAGAGACAAAGGAATATGTTCCAAATGAAAGAACAAGGTAAAACATCAGAAAAAGAACTAAACAAAATGGAGATAAGCAATGTATCAGATAAAGAGTTCAAAGAAATGGTCATAAAGAGCTTGCTGAACTCAGGAGAAGAATGGAAGAACACAGTGAGAATTTCAACAATAAGATAGAAAGTATGAAAAAAGAACCAATCAGCTGAAGAATACAATAACTGAAATGTAGACTACAATAGAGGAAATCAACAGCAGATTAGATGATGCAGAAGAACAGATCAGTGATCTAGAAAACAGGATAGTGGAAACCACAGCTTAGAACAGTTTTTTAAGAAGTTTGTAATGATAGAGACCTACCTCAGGAAACAAGAAAAATCTCAAAAAAAAAAAAACAAAAAACTAACATTACGCCAAAAGGAATTAGAAAAGGAAGAACAAACAAAACCCAAAGTCAGCAGAAAGAAGGAAATAATAAAGATCAGAGGGGAAATAAATAAAATAGAGACAAAAAATAGAAAAGATCAATGAAACCCAGAGCTGTTTTTTTTTGAAAAGATAATCAAAATTGATAAACCTTTAGCCAGATTCATCAAAAGAAAAAAAAAGGAGGGCCAAATAAATAAAAGCAGAAATGAAAGAGAAGTTACAACCAACGCCATAGAAATACAAAGGATTATAAAAGTTTACTATAAGAATTATACATCAACAAATTAGACAACCTAAAAGACATGGACACTTTCTAGAAACATACAATCTTCCAAAACTGAACCAGGAAGAAATAGAAAATATGAAAGAAAAATTACTAGTAATGAAATTGAATCAGTAATCAAAATACTCCCAACAAAAGTTGAGGACCAGATGGCTTCATAGGTGAATTCTACCAAACAGTCAAGATACAGTTAATACCTATCCTTCTCAAACTATCCCAAAAAATTGAAGAGGAAGACACACTTCCATATTCATTCTACAAGGCAAGCATTACCCTAATACCAAAGCCAAACAAGACACTACAAAAAAGAAAAGTAAAGGCCAATATCACTGATGAACACAAATGCAAAAATCTTCAACAAAATGTTAGCAAACCAAATTCAACAAAATATAAAAAGATTGTACAATATGATCAAGTGGGATTTTTTTCAGGAATGCAAGGATGATTTAATATTCCCAAATTGATCAACCTGGATACTCCACATTAACAAAACAAAGGATAAAAATCATATGGTCTTCTCAATAGATTCAGAAAAAGCTTTTGACAAAATTCTACATTCATTAATGATAAGAACTCAACAAATTGTACGTAGAAGGAACACACATCAACATAATAAAGGCCATATATGACAAACCTAACATCATAGTCAATGGTGAATTGCTGAAAGCTTTTCCTCTAAGATCAGGAACAAGACAAACATGCCCACTCTCACCACTTTTATCAACATAGTATTGCAATCAGACAAGAAAAGTAAATAAGACACATAGCACAGGGAGATCAGCTTGGTGCTTTGTGACCACCTAGAAGGGTGAGATAGGGAAGGTGGGAGGGAGATGCAAGAGGGAGGAGATATGGGGATATATGTATATGTATAGCTGATTCACTTTGTTATAAAGCAGAAACTAACACACCATTGTAAAGCAATTATACTCCAATGAAGATGTTAAAAGAAAAAATAAAGTAAATAAGAGGTGTCCACAATGGAAAGTAAGAAGTCACTATTTGCAGATGGTATAATACTATATATAGAAAACCATAAAGATGCCACCAAAAAAACTATTAGAACCAATAAATGACTTCAGTAAAGTTGTAGGATACAAAATTAATAAATAGAAATCTGTTGCATTTCTATTCACCAATAACAATCTGTCAGAAAGAGAAATTAAGAATATAATCCCATTTACAATTGCATCAAAAAATACCTAGGAATAAATTTAACCAAGGAGGCGAAAGATTTGTACTCTGAAAACTATAAGAAATTAATGAAAGAAATGAAAGATTACACGAACAGATGGAAAGGTATATTGTGATCACGATCGGAAGAATTAATATCGCTAAAATGTCATACTAACCAAAGAAGTCTACAGATTCAGTGAAATCCCTGTGAAATATAAATGGCATTTTTCACAGAACTAGAAAAAATAATTTTAAAATTTATATAGAAACACAAAAGGTCCCAAATAGCCAAAACAATCTTGAAAACAAAACAAAACAAAAACAAACTTGGGCTATCATGCTGCCTTGTTTCAAGTACACTACAAAGCTATGGTAATCAATTCAAATATACTACAAAGCTATGGTAATCTTGTGCTTGTGATACCAGCACAAGAACAGATGCATAGACCAATGGAACAGAATAGAGAACCCAGAAGTAAACCCACACTTATATGGTCAATTAATCTACAGTAAACAAGGCAAGACTATGCAGTGGGGAAAAGACAACCTCTTCTATAAATGGTGTTGAAAAAACTGGACAACTACATGTACAAGAATGAAAACAGACCACTTTCTTACACCATGTAAAAAAGTACACTCAAAATGGATTAAAGACTTAAACATTAGTCCAAAACCATAAAACTCCTAGAAGAAAATATAGGCACTAGACTCCTTGTAATCTGTCTTAGTAATATTTTTTGGATCTCTCTCCTCAGGCAAGGGAAACAAAAGCAAAAATAAACAAATAGGACTACATCAGGCTAAAACATATTTTAGATAGTGAAGGAAACCATCAACAAAATGAAAAGGCAACCTGCTGAATGGGAGAGGATATTTTCAAATGATATATCTGATGAGTTAATATTCAAAATATGGAAAGGACTCATACAACACAATATTAAAATAAACAAATAACCCAATCTTTTTAAAAAAGTGAACAAGACTTGAACAGACATTTTTCAATGAAAACACACATATGGCCAACAGACACATGAAAAGATGCTTGATATCACTAAACATCATGGAAATGCAAATCAAAACCACAGTGAGATGTCACCTCACACCTCTCAAAATGGCTATCATCAAAAAGACAACAAATAACAAGTGTCAGCAAGGATGTGGAGAAAAGGGCACCATCATGCACTGTTGGTGGGAATGTAAATGGTACAGCCACTATGGAAAATAGTATGGAGGTTCCTCAAAAAGTTAAAAATAGAACTACCATACGATCCAGCAATTCCTCTTCTGGGTATTTACCCTAAGAAAACAAAAACACTTAATTAGAAATCATATATGCTCCCCTATGTCCATTGCAGCATTATTTACAATATATGATATCTATGTCTATATATCTATATCTATGCCTACAAATAGTCATCTTTTGAAGAATAATAGTAAAACATGATACCCTTTTTTTTCCACAAACATGCTAAATACCATTGAAATGAATGACTAAGATTATTTCATATAGTGTGTATAATTGCAGAACTAGCTTAATTAAGTTTGAAAAACATGACACGATTGGAGTAGTGTGATATTTAGTTGAATTATTAAATTTATTTTACCAGTTCTGCATGAAGTCAGGATGTATTCATACTTAAGCTACCTGCTTAGGATCTCATTTGATATTTGAATATTGCCCAGATAGTCAACATTCTATTTATTGTTTTCAAAGAAAAGTTCTCACCTCTAAGCAAAGTTGCAATTTAACTCTGACTTTATTGAAACAAAAAGAAAACATACACACACATACACACACACACACACAATCTTCCACACACATTTTTGTAGAGACATCTAAATTCTCTATTATCTTTCTTTGTGTATGTTATAAAACACATACAGAATATCTATATGTAACTGATTGTTTTATTTTATCATTTGGCATTCTTAAATATCTTTGATTTTTTAAAATATATATTCTGGGCATGATTTAATATTAATAGATTTTTTGGAAAATTGTATATTATGTAAGAATTCTGAGAATCACAACAGTAGAACAACAAAAAAAACTTAGCCAAGAAAAATAGCAATAGATGTAAAGAGTTTGAAGCAATAGATGTAAAGAGTTTGAAAAATAGCAATAGATGTAAGCATTTTTAAACAATGAAAACTCAGGTATTCTGCATGACCAAAGCTAGGAAAAGATGATCATTTTTATTAAAAGATGTATAAAATTCTTTGTGGGGACCAATAATAAAAATACACAAAGATGTATAAAATTCTTTGTGGTCTATATTCAAATGTGTCCTGGTATTTTACTTCATGTACCCAGATTCAATGGGAAATTAGAGATTGGCTCTGGACCATGCACAACGATGTCAATGCATTCAGTAAAATGAAAAAAAAAATCACCTAATTAAGGAAAAATACCATCACTCAAATTGGTCATTTTTTATTGTGTGGGAAAGTATTGAGATAATTATATGAAATTCCCAAGTAAACAAAATACTTCATCATTGTGAAGGCATCATCAGTGTAAGTAAAATATCAACTGGAAAAATTAGTCTCTCATATGAACATTGGACTTTCCAATTCTGGCACTTATAAGTGACTTTTACTAAGTCATTTAAGTTCTCTCATACTCAGTTACCTCATTTTTAGAATGAAATACCTAAATCAAAGAGTGGTTGTAGGGCTTCCCTGGTGGCGCAGTGCTTGAGAGTAAGCCTGTGCTCTGCAACGGGAGAGGCCACAACAGTGAGAGGCCCGCGTATTGCAAAAAAAAAAAAAAAAAAAAAAAAAAGAGTGGTTATAAGTTTAAAGTGAAATAAATTGATTTCAAGTGGACATGGAATCTACCACATAGCAGAAACTTCCTCTTCCCTCTCCAGTCCAGTGCCTCTTAGTCAAACACATGATTTGACTAAAACACATTCCTATGGCTTTTATGGCTTTACTATCTATGCCATTGGAGAGCATCACAGTGTTTAAAGAATTCAGAGAAGTGGACTTCCCTGGTGGTGCATTGGTTCAGAATCTGCCTGCCAATTCAGGGGACGTGGGTTCGAGCCCTGGTCCGGGAAGATCCCACATGCCACGGAGCACCTAGGCCCGTGTGCAACAACTACTGAGCCTGTGCTTTAAAGCCCATGAGCCACAACTTCTGAGCCCACATGCCACAACTACTGAAGCCTGTGCACCCTAGTGCCCATGCTCCACAACAAGAGAAGCCACTGTGATGAGAAGCCCGCGACTAGAGAAAGACCGCACACAGCGATGAATACCCAACACAGCCAAAAATAAAAATAAATAAATTTTTTTAAAAAAAGGAATTCAGAGAAGCAATACATAATAGAAAACAACCGAATTTGATGCTGGAATTCAGCGTGAATTAAATATACTTTATATGATTAATCTAATTCATATAGTGCATCAAATATCTTGTTGTGTTTAACATAAAAAAATCCTAAAGTCCATAAGCACACACACAGTTTTTAAAGTTCTGTATTGAGAATGATGTGAATTAAATTCACCACATGGAAGATTCATTCAATAACAAGCCAAAATTAATTAGGGAGTGTATATTATGTGTCAGGGACAGTACTAAGATGTAAAAGATATAATAACAAATAATTATGCTTATGCTATTACATGACAAGGAATAATAATCTAAATTTACAGGATGTTACATTACTATGTGTGAGGGGGACTGTGGCACCGGGCAGGGTTGTCACTAGCCCATATGATATGCCCTTGTGTAAGTGAGAAAAGGGTACCTCTTCCTCCATGCAGACTCATTCCTGAGCCAGGGAGTAAGGCTTGGTGATCTGAGTGCCAACTGGATTTTACCTCCTAATTGTCTCCTTGGTCAAGATCTTTGTACAATACATACAAAGTACAACAGAGCTTTGTGGACCTAGATCAGAGATTGTAACCCAGTTTTGTTTTGATGAAAGCATTAAAGATTTTGCCTCTATGCTAACCAGCAAATTAGTGGATGGAAAGTTCAAACTATGAATACAGGCAGTGAAGAAAACATTGCAAAGAGGGGTGTGAGCAGCAATGGCAGAACTGTCACTCTACACTCTTAGTTTTGGTATTGCTTCCCTCCTCTGACAGGGTAATGGGTTTCCTATCAGCCTAAGTCCAGGAAAATTTTGATGCAAGCAAATTATTCCCCTTCCCCATCATTGTGGTTTCTTCCTGAGTCCACTGATTGCCTGATGATTCACATTCTCTCCACATCTCAGTCCCTAAATTTATGGTTTTCAAATTATTTTTACCTGACTAAATCTTTCCTCAAAATATTCAGTAAGACTTTCCAAATAAAGTAAATGTGGAAAAGCTAGCCCATAATCCCACTTGTTTATTTATCTGCTCCCCTGTCCCCAGGTACCTCTGGGACATCACCAGGGCACCTTGGACAGAAACACGCTGCTCCAGAACTGTCAAGATTCTCTTTATTTGTTCCACAAAAGATCCATCTATCTCCTATTTCTCTCAGACTCTGACTTTCTCTTGGGAGATCTAAAAATATATATTTAAGCTCAATGGTTAATGGTTTCTCCCTACCTATGCATTATTTTTTTTTTAAGTTTCCAATACCTTAACCAGAAAGAGTAAATCAAGTGCCATGGGGGAAAAAAGTCATTATATATCTTTTCATTGTATGTCTTTTCATAAGGAGCTAATTCTGATCCTATTTAGAAGTGCTTTTCTTTAATCCTGTCCTAAGGACATTAGTAAAATTCTCAGGCCTGTGATTGATCAAGTTAGTTAATATCTTCAAGTCTGAATTTCCTTAACTACAAGTGGATTTAATGATATCTGTCTATCTAGTGGGACTGTCATAAAGCCAGCACACAGTACGTAGAAGAGGCCTAGTACAAGGCTCTCAGGAAAAAGTAGTAATTATTATTGTGGGATGGTAACAAGAATGGGTTCATTAAATATCCTTCCCATTGGAGGTAAAACATTTCCTCATGAACTAAAATAACATGCATTGGGTAGGAAAATCATGGACAGTAGTCGAGATACTCATTGACTCCAAGATTGCCACTTACCCAAGAACCATGAAGTCTTATGACTAGGAAGACATTTTGTTCTCTCCTAAGACAGCTCTGCTTAGAGGAGACTTGAGAAGGCAGTGATACGAGAGGTATTTTTACAAATATTTAGGCAGGCATGACCTTAAAAGAAATATGTTAAGAAACAACATGTATTAGAAGGTGACTTCCAAAGTTCATGGCCCTTTCAGAAAACTGTGCTTTTTGCAAGGTCGTGTAATCTTATGGAAAATAAAACTACCTTCAGGAACACAAGAATAAGCAATATTTTGGAAATAAGAAACATTACTCACTACTATTCCCTTTCTCGAACCACATAATATGTTTCTCTAACATATAACATGTTTCCCAAAGTTCAGATAAAATATTTTTTGAGTAATTAATCCATTCCAAAAGTGATGTGAACATTTTATGCTGTCTTTCTGGATACAATGGTAATCAGCAGCTATTCTATAACTTAACTTTGGCAGGTTTTGTTTTCTTTTCATTGTCATTATAATGGTGACACAATCAAAATTCACATCTGGGAATGACTGAACTACTTTGCAATGAAGAAGTTGTACTTCCAGGAAGTACAAGTAACAGACTTTTTTTTTTCTTTTAATCTCTAAGAAGAGGAAATAAGCTATTTCAATTTCCAGTGGGATGTTAGCAAGGAAATCCTGAATATGTTAGGCAGATTCTTCTTTTTGTTCATTTTGGTTGCTTTCTCCTCTTATGCAACTAATTGAACACATAGATTAATTTCCACTTTCATGCTTTAGAAAATAAATAAAATATTTTGTTGTTAACCTGTTAACTCTCATTTATTTGGTACTCTGCAAAGTTTAATCAGTGTGATGTTCTTTTGGTTGTGGATGGGTATATATTAGTAAATTGAAGGACAAAGGCATTTGCAAAGAAATATTCCAGGAGGAGTTTATGAATAGCCAGCAATTTGAGGCAACTAGTTAATTGGGAAGCATGTGCATGTGGTAGAATTAAGAAAAACAGAGCTGGTGTTAAGAGACCTAAATTCTAGCGGTTGTACCCTTAACTAAGCTCAAGTAGTCTCCTTCTGGTGTTTCTATAACACTTATGTTACACCTTTTATAGTTGTCCCACAGTTCCTAGACATTCTACTCTGTTTTTTCAGTCTTATTTTCTGATTGCTTTCAGTTTGGGAGGTTTCTACTGAGATATCCTCAAGGCCCTTAGGAGGGATTGGATGGCTAGATCCAGCTGAAGTTGGCTATTTCCCTTCCTCCAGGTCAGCTGGCTCTGATAAAACTCCATTAGATTAGGCTCTAGTTAAAACTGGTTTCTCCTGAGGGCAGCCCTTGTTAAGAGCAGAGTGCTACGCCACATTTCAAAATGGCTCTTTTTCTCCTCTGCCTGCCAGAAACGGGAGATTTTTCTCTGATACTCATTGTGAGGACCTCGTCGAGCTCCTGGAGGTAAAAGTTACAAATACGTGGAGGGGACCCACTATAACTGGGTCCCCAGGAGTCTTTAACCCTCAGACTTGTCTGCCTGGAACCTCCTTCAATTCAGTTGCGGTTCAGGTTTCCCTGCTTCAACAGCGGTTCCTGCCAAGGGTTCAGCTCCAGAGTCTCTGCTCTGGTAAGTTGTGATTTTTCTGTATTCACTCCATCTCGGGGGGGCAGGGGTTTGCCCTGTGACTTTACTTCTCTAAAGGATCTAAGAGAGTTGTTGACTTGTTTGTTTGTTTGGTGTTTACTTGTTAGAACATAGTGGTGATTTCCAAGGCTCTTGTGTGTGGTACTAAAGACTGGAAGTTCAAATATCCTCTGGTGGTCTCAATTGCCTCACCAGTTAAATAGAGAATGAACTAGTTTTTCATACCCTGATTTAGTTCAATGGAGATGGAAAGCTATTCTTAAAAAGTTACAGCATTCCTATTTTGCTTACGTTTTTTTCTTTTCTAACCCAAGAATTACTCAAACCTTACTCAACAGTTGCTGAAAAGTTCTAGTTTTGCTTTCAACACAGTATTTCTTAATTTGTTTCTACAGTAAATATTCTATATTTATAGGCAGCCAACTTTTGCTTGTCTCTTAAACCAGAGAAGTTTGTGATTCTATTATTTACATTTATTCAACTTGTTTTGTAGCTCTGGGGAGCTAGATATAACCATAACTTACATAGGTTTAGCACTTTACAAGGTACTGGGTGCTTGATAAGGGCTAGAAGTGACAGTAATAATGGACTGACCCAACGTTTTTGGTAAACAATTATTTTTTAACCATATACTTCTTTGAGTTAACCATAACTTTCAGACAATTTAAATGCAATATTTACATTAAAACATATGTCAACAACAGTCTTGTAATGTGGGCTAAATATTGATTAGGAAAAGGGCAGTAGTGTAGATAATTGTTTTTTTAAATTAAAACTACACAGGGCTTCCCTGGTGGCGAAGTGGTTGAGAGTCCGCCTGCCGACGCAGGGGACACGGGTTCGTGCCCCGGTCCGGGAAGATCCCACATGCCGCGGAGCCGCTGGGCCCGTGAGCCATGGCCGCTGAGCCTGCGCGTCCGGAGCCTGTGCTCCGCAACGGGAGAGGCCACAACAGTGAGAGGCCCGCGTACCGCAAAAAAAAAAAAAAAAATTAAAGCTACACGGAGTTTATAATGGAGTGATCCTTTCACCTGCCAATATGCAGTAAGTAGATTGAAATACACTTTTAAGTAAAACCACTCCTTATTGAAAGACATATGCTAAAATATATAGTCTGAAACACCTCCTATATATTTCCATAGTCCTTCATATGTTGCAAACATTATGTTACCAAATTAAATTATATGGACCCCCACTTGGGCCGTAGCTCAGCCGAGGGCCCCTGCCTTGGTGGGGAAGGTTCTTTTTCTATTTGAGTTCACATACCCAAAAATGAAACAGAAGCTGACACTGAAGGAGCACAAGCTTTATTCAGTGGCCAAAGAACAGAGCAGCAGGAACTTAGTTCACAAATCAACTTTTTGCCTTAATGGTGAGAGAGATTTGCTTTTAAGGAGCAAGGACGATGAGGAGTGGAATGGGACTAATGATGGGGAGGCACATGCTTTAGTTTTCCGGGAAAGAGACATGGCTTTCATGGAAATATGGTGTGCCACCCCTTTTCTATTCTTCTTTGGTCTGTGACTTCTGGTCATGGCCACACGAGGTGTGCCATGGAGTGCTTAATGTAGTAGAATCAGTGTAGAATGAGACGGGGAACTGTTGGAGGTCAGATTTATTGCCATCTTGGTTTCAGCTGGTTCTATTCAGTTTCAGTTTTTCTCATAGCTTCCTTTCTTTGTGTCTAGACACTGTGACTTAGAGACATATGTTAGTTCCTGTTCAAGGGAGCAGTTGGTGGATTTTGAGCAGGAGTCTGGTGGCGACTCTAGTAACAATAATTGACTTGTTTTCTCAACACTTTCCCCTTACTGCTTATGATACATTGTGCTCCCCTGATTAGAGCATTTTAGTAAAAAAAAAGACACAAGTATATTCTTCTAATGATGTCCCCACAGTTCTAAGCTAGTAACACATGTTCGTGTGCCTGCAATATTTGGGTGGATGCCATGAAAGTGAATTTATTTAACCGTTATTAACAGATTTTGTTAAACCTCACAATTTATGGTTTAATGTTGTTTCTTTCCCATAAGAGATTTCTACAGTGCAAATACAGAGGTAAAATCATTTATTTTCAGTGAGATAGACTGACTTTACTGGTTAATGTGCTTTTATTTCAACAGTAAACTATCATTTTAGTCAATTAACTTTTTGTCCTTTGTTCAAAGTCCAGAAATGGTAAGAAATTACTTTGTCACTGTATCCAATCTGAGAATTTCTCTGAAGTTGTAATTACTATAGTGAGAATTTTAGATTTATTGCACTTTACCTATTTTGAAGAGGCAACATGGTATCTAGTACAAGTGGAATTTTCTGTAATGGATTTTATCAGGTGGTCAAGACCTTTTTAAAGTAATAGAACTAAGGTCTTAGTGTTCATCTGATACAAATAACTGCACTGAAAGGAAAAGCTGTTTTGATTAATACTCTTTTACAAATGCAGCAAGATTGTACTTTTACGGTAAATGCAAAAGCTAAAGATGGAGTCTGAATGTGCAATTGTAATGAGAATTTAGCATATACCCTAATTCAGGCATTCTGCATTTCACAGCTATTTCAACTAATTCTAAACTGGTTTATTGCCACTAAAATTCATCATAAATCACATAGTAATTTCAAATAATTAGTATGCCTACTAAGCATCTGGAAGATTTTGAAAGCTTGCATCAGGGGTCCAGACTCCTGCACTTGGCATTCATGGATAAAAGTCTGTTCCTCGGACTCTCTAAACTTTTCTCCTGTGGTCTTCATAAAGTGACCTACTCTGTCATTTAGCTCGCTGGAAATGTCATACTTATTCCTCCTTAGTTACTTAAATATTACCCTTCCTTCAAAATTCAGCTTAAGTTTGTCCTATCCTCTGTAATTCCTTACTGGTGACCTCAAAGCACACTGAACTCCAGTATAATTTCTCATCTTGATCAATCTTATTTGGCTTTTATTTTATGCATCCTTAGATGCTTAGGTTGCAGCAAAGGTTGCATACACTTGTCAGTAATCCCAAGTCTATTATTGATGATACTAGTGGGGGAATAAAACCCAAGATATTAAAAATGCACTATACAATAGAATAAATGGCATTTATTTTTTGTCTCTTGCTTAACTCGAAACTGATGGATTTTCATAATAATAACATTATTACATAATGATAACCATTAGTGAAGCTAAAGAAACTTAATTCAAACAGAAACATTGTTAGTGTTTACTGAAGAAGAGCATATAGAGAGCTGAACAACCAAAAAAATTAATGATGAAGATTTGAGTCCCTGCTGGTTCAATAGTTAACATAAACACTTTAAAAGCAGTCCAGAGAAGGGTGTTTCTGAGCATAATGAAGACACCAAGCTGAAATAGGTAAGTACTTTAAAATAGGCATAGCAGGGCTATCAGCTATTTTAAGAACTAAAATAGAATGGTCCATTTTATGGCTATGTTGATCTTTATTTCTTAGTTGTATAACATACTCTTCACTTAATAAAGATGAAAAACTCCATGTCTTGCAAAATAATTATTTTCATATTAATAATAGTAATTATTAATTCAGTGCAATTTGTAAAATAGAATCTTAAATTCCAAAGTTGCTTGGAAATAGGCAAAATGACTTTAATATCAATCATATCATATTAACAAAAATAATATAAAGAAAATGTATAAATAATATACATTTAAAATTTTATAATGAAATATGACTGATAGTACTTTCAAAATATATTTTTAAATATTCAGGAAATATTTAATAAATGTTAATAACTGCTGTTTTTGTGAATTATATGAAAAGCAATATTTCACATAATCCATCTCATAAACTTATAAAGATGAACATAATATTTTTATGCAATTACGTGATACCTTAGGGATTATGAGGCATCTAACTGAGCTTCAAAGGAACGTGATCAAAAGCAGTTACAGGAGAATCATGAAATATGATCCATTTAGATCATCAGATGAGAGCATTCCAGTTTATAGGAATAGTTTAATCAAAATTAGGCCAAGCAAACACATAATATGTGATCATAAGGTATGAGAAATTATGGACAATAATAAGCATAATTAAGGAAAAGCCCAAATAGAAAGATGTTCGCATCCAGGGAATGGTATTTTAGCATATTGAAATAAATAGTGGAGAGTTATTGTAGGTTGTGACCACAATGAATTTAGGAAAGCATATTCTAAAAATCTTAGTTTGGCAAGCAAATGTAAATTAGACTAAAATGGAGGGCGAATCCCCAAAACAATGAGATATTAAGGAAGATAATTGAAGATGGAAATGTTGAGGACTGGGATAGTAGCAATAAGATGAAGAAAGTATTCCAAAAATAAAAATATTTCAAAGAATAATGTTGGTGGTGAGTAAGTAGAACAGTGGAGAAAAAGAGTAATTATCTGATAGTCTAAAGATTTACAAAGATAACATGTAAAAATTGAATTTGTCCTTGGGAGTTTTGTGGAACAAAAAGATCATTTCAAATGCAGACATTAAGTTTGAACATTTGAAGTGACTATTGTATATCCAATGGAAATGATATAAAAGAGATGCATTTTAGTGATTGAAGTATATTTTAATACAGCTTTATAAAAATCATGAGAAAAAGCTATATGAAACTGAGTTGGAGTGATTTTCAGGTGATGTTATTTAGTGAACAAAACAAAATAAAAACCCAAAGTGGAAAATAACATACATGGTATGTTTTCTGTAAGAAAGAAGTGAAAATAAGAAAAATGGACATATATCTGGTTATCATTACAAGAAGATACATGAGAAGGACAAATCATAAAGCAATGAAATTTATACATACAAGGAATGGGGTAGGTATGGGGTAAAGGGACACAAAGGGGAGCCATCAGGTATTTCTCAAAGTATACCTTTTTATGCAACTTTTACTTTTAAAAACATGTTGATATTGTGCCTATAAAATAAATCAGTAAGACTGAGGGAAGAGAAAAAAAAGTCAGACTAAAAGCAAACTGAAAGAAATGAACCTAAATATATTTCAAATTAATACACTAACCACACTGAAGGAAAAGAAGAAAGTGAGGGAAGGAGGGAAGGAAGGACAGGGAGGGAGAAAGGGAGGAAGGAAAATATGCAGAAAAGAAAACACTTAGATAACTTAGGAACACGTATATACTATTTGATTGAATATCCTGAGTCTGGGATTGCTGAGCTGTGGGGATTAAGGAACAAAATGCCAAGAAATCCTGACATTTTTTTAGTGATATGCTTATGGTAGTAGTAAGTGGAGAAGCAATTCTGAAACCAATTTCAATGAAATACAGAAATAATCAAATGAATAAATGTGCTGATGGTGGTGATAACTGGAATTCTCAGTTCTCACAGTGGAAGAAAAAAGAGTCCCATTCAGCCATCTGTAGAATAAAAGTGATCCCAAAATACAGGTTCACATTTCTGTGTTTCTCTCTTCTCCAGACCTTGACCCAATAATGTTTTATCATTAACTTTCCAATGCCTTCAAACAGATTTTTTTTTCTATTCATTCCAAATTTTCTAGTCATTCCCTATGGGAGATTTTGAATTTGCCCTGTGCTGGAAGGGAATTATCCATATTTAATTTATTTATTTTAAACACACACACACACACACACACACACACACACACACACACACACATACACATACACACACATACATATCCTGTGAGTTCTGTTTTTCTGGAGAATCCTGACCAATACACATGCATATATATTTTATACAGTAGTAAAATGAAAAAAAAAATTGACAATACAGAATAAGCAAGTGTATCAGAGTTTCTATTTTATTTAGAAGCAAAAATGGAATATTCTATATTGTTGGAGTGCCTCATAGCTCAGTTCTTGTACTTTGGTCTTTACTACCTGTATTTATTCCTTTGGGAGATCATTCAGATTTATGGCTTGATATGTTTTCTGACAACTGTCAGATGTATGTCTTTAGCTCAGACCACCCTCTTGAATTCCAGACATTATCCAACTGCCTATCAACATTTCAACATATATGTGTGTGTATATATATATGTGTGTGTGCACTTCAAATATAATATGTTTAATTTCTATACCTTTGAAAACATGGTGTGAAGCAGAGTTGCGCCTACATCTGGTGAAGTAGACTTGTCAAGCATCAGGAAAAACACTGAGGAAGAAAATCAGAGAGATGCTCTGGTACATTCTTGGATGGGACACTGGCAGTCAATGAAACTGTTCACTACAGCTTCATTGAAATAAATTGGGCCAAGCAGAGCTGGGCCACACACATCTGCTGCATTGTCCAATGCCAAACTCTTTTTTTTTCCCCCTAAAACCTGATATTTTAGTCATTTATTGATGCAAAAGAAATTACCCCAAAACTTAGTAGCTTAAAGCAATAAACATTTATTGTCTCACATAGGAATGGCTCAGCCTACTGTTTCCAGTACAGGTTTTCTCATGAGTTTGCAGTCAAGATCTCACCTGGGGCTACATTCATCTGACTAGAGCTGAAGACTCATTTCTAAGAAGCCTTACTGACATGGCTTGCAGGTTATGTCTTACTGTACGGCTTAGTTCCTGCCAGTTTATGCTTCTCCATAGGGCTTCGTGTGTGCCCTTATGGCAGGACATTTAGTTTCCTGTGGTGTGTTTCCAGAGAGAACAAGCAGATGCCCATATGTCTTTTATGAAGTAGCCTTGGAAGTAACACAGTGTCATTTCCACAATATCCTATTAGTTACACAAGCCAGCCCTTCTGACGTGGGAGAAGTTTACATACCACATGAATATCAAGAGTCAGAGATCACTGGGGAATATCTTGGACTTCGGCACCACACCTCTTTTAACTACAATTTTCCCAATCTCAATGGCTACTCCATCCATCCTGTTGTTCAAACCCACCAACGTGGATTTATATTTTACTACTTTATCTTATATTCCTAGATCAAATAAGATGATATGATATTAATAAGATGATATGAGAATTTCAGTTTTGGGAATGCATTTTCCCATGTGCACCATACACTTTAAAAAAATAAATTGAAAGTTCGAAAAGATATATAATGCAGAGTTTGGAAAAGAATCTGGCATATTAAGTAAAATTAATACTAATAGTAATGATTACTGGGACTTCCTTGGTGGTCCAGTAGTTAAGACTCCACGCTCCCAATGCAGGGGGCACGGGTTTGATCCCTGGTCAGAGAACGCTGCACAGCACCAAAAAAAAAAAAAAAAAAAAAAAAAAGAATAATCATTACTAACTTTTATTTGACCGTTATATTGTGGCAAGCATAAAATCTGTGGCTTAGTACTTAAAGCATTACCTATTATGATTCTGATAAAGACCATGGAATATGTGTATTGATATTTTAAATATGAGCTAGCTCAGTACTCTAAAAGTTAACTATTTACTTATGGTTATACAACTATTAAGATTAATATAGTTGATTTCCTTCTAGTAATGGGCAAAATCTCCCACAGGCAATGACTAGAAAACTTGGATTAGATAGAAAGAAAAAAAAAAAGATTTGTTGGAAGGCATTGGAGAGCTAATAATAAGATAAAGATTTATTGGACCAAAGTCTTACAAAAGAAATAAACTTAAAATTGTGAGTCTAGATTTTGAGGCCCCTTTTACTCAACAGATTTCTGTTTTAAACTATTCTGATTGAGCAAGAGGTAATTAATAAGCTGAGCAGCTGAGCAGAACTCTTGCTGACTGATATGGCAGATAGGAAATAATACTTGGACATCAGAGTCTAAAGAACAGGGGAGGATCCCTGGTTACCATGCTTGATTGGGACCAAGGAGAAATAGTATTTTAAAAGTAATGACCACTGGAAATAAATTGGCTATCACAGGCACTGAGACTCAGCTTCAAATTATCTTAATGGAAAATGGATAAATAGATCTGGTATTGCTAGTGCCCCCACTGAAAGAAAAAAATATCAGAATGGATTTAAATTAATCCCCCAATTTTTTACTTTGTTTGGCATTTAATGAGAAATCTTAGCGTGCACATGGAATCAAATTGATGTGATTAAAAATATCGAGAGAAGAAACAGACAACAGAATCAGATGTTCAGTTACCTAATGCACCCAAAGTAACTGTTTTTGAGTCCAGAGGGACAAGTGTTTCTGTAAAAGAAACTGGCTGTGATTATTGGAACATGGTGTTACATGAGATTAAATACTTTGAAAACCCATGAAGTTTAAAACTGTGTTGAAAAACAAAACAAAAGCCAAAAAACACTCTCTGTAATAAAGGAGACCAAGACTATTCTGGATATAAAACGACTTCTGGGCCAACAACTTTGTACAGAAAAGAAGCAGGCTAAGAAAGCTTCATATCCAGAAAACCCATCACATTATCTAGTGTCCCTTTTAGGAAGGACCAAGGAAAATGATAGAAAAGAAAAGACAACCTTGATTACAGAATCTAATAGTTATTGGAGAAAACTTGACTGTGCAGCTTTTCCCAGAGAGCAGAACTGGAGTTTAATTTAGAGTACTTGGCAAATTTTCAAGTTTTCAAGTTTGTTTTCTAAATTGTTTTGGAGCACCAATTACTATGTGGCTTCCATCCTTCTCCCTTTTGAATGGGAAAGTTTATTGTAGCAATTCCGTCTCTTTCCATCGTGTCACATGTTTGTGCTTGGAGGTGTATAACTTTCTTTTAGTTCATAGGTATCTGTATCTTATATTCTTATGAAATCTAGAACTTAAAGCTTGAAGACATGGTTCAATTAGATTTTTGTTGGCCATGATAGAGCAAGTATATTTTAATGGTGGGGAGAGGCAAGAGTAATTGTGATGAAAAGGACAAATTTTATGTATTGAATTACTGACTTCAATTCTTTACCCATCCCTGTATCCGTGCCTGTTGTCACATAACTTTGTGGTTCCTCTCACTACAAAGTGTACTTTACTACCCCTCAAGGTTTGCTCTTGGCCGTGTGACATGATTTGACCAAAGGACTATTAGAAACATGACACAAGGCAAAGCTCGAAATATGCTTATCTACTAGGGCTTGCCCTCTTGAAATTCTGCCATTGCTATGTAATAAATGTCTCATATGTAGTTGCTGCTCCTTCAGCTTAGACAAGAACGAACTCACATTGGCATATATGAGTCCAACATGCAGTGAGAAACCAAAATCAGCCAGATACATATATTTAAGAAAAGCCACATAGTCAAACCCATAGTCTATCAGCTAACCCTCAGCCAATCCATAGATGTGTATGTGAGATTAAATGATTGCTGTTTTAAGCCATGGGCTTGGAGCAATTTGTTATGCTGTATTATTATGCCAATAGCTGGAAGTGATGGCATAAATATTTACTGCATGATTGTATTATATAAAGTTTTAAAACAAAAGAAATTGAACTATAATGCTAGAAGTAAAAAGAGTTGAGAAAAGAGAGGTTACTATTATTGGGAGAGACATGAGAGAGCTCCTAGGGTGCAGGTAATTTTTCTATTTCTTGACCAGGGTAATGGTTATATGGGTATTTTTACTTTTGATAATACATTTGGCTTCACATTATAATCTGTGCACTTTCCTGTAAGTTTGTGACGTGCCAATATATCTTTTAAAAATTCTGTGCTCTTAACTGCTATGACATATATAGCAGTTTTAAGCTATATAAAGCTTTTTATAATATTAGGATATATAGAGAGATATTAAAGAATTAAATGTACCTTTAAAATTAAAAAATCAGATATTTAGGTATGGTTAATGTAGGTGGCAAATCTCCTTGTAAAGCCTAGAAATTTATAGGTAGAGTTTATTATATTATAAGCCACATGATGAATAAATATTCTATGATACTCCCTGTATACCTCACAATACATACAGGAAGACCTAAGTAAATTTATTTTTGTAAAAATGAATACAAGGAATTGAGGGAAAGAGTAAATGACTCTGAAGTGTTTTATGTACAATGGGAGAAATTAAGCAGACTTTTAATAAGGAAGGTGTTGAAAATTGGAAGGTTGGCAGATTCTCTTGGTAGATGCACATGAAATATCTAAGTTGATTTTTCATGAAGGCAGTTGAGAGTTTGGAAAGGGATGATCAATGAGGCAACCATTAATTTTTGTTCAGTGGATTTGCTATTGTGACAGATGATGTTGAGCTTGATAAGAACATTTTGTAGTGTGGTAAGACAAAATCTTGAATCATTCAACATTAAGAGAGAATGAGAGAAGTGAAATTGGTTGTAATTGGCTTGGAAAATAATTATAAAGAAATTTATTATAAAGGGTAGTACAGAGCTGAAGCACTAGCTGGAGAAGGATAATGGGACAAGTAAGGTTTTTCCTAAAGAAGTGAGATATTAAATACTGCTCATATGCTGATGGAAATAATCCAGTAAAAGATCAACACTAGTGAGAAAATCGCCCTTGGGATGCCCTTGAGTAGGAAAGGGGGGATGGGATTTGTGCAAAAGTGGAACACAGAGAGTCATCCTTTCTAAGAAAAAGAATATCAGAGTGTATGTTTAAAGATACAAAGGCATTGATGTAACTTGTGGAGAGATTTGGTGGAAACCCTCTTCTAATTATTTCTATCCTCTCATTGAAAATTAGATGCACCTTTATTACTTGTGAATGAAGAAGTGGGAGTACCAAATTTTAAGCGGAGAAAATTGTTCAGTAAATATTACAGAATTGATGGATAGTACTAGGTGTCTATTTGATGTTGGTGGTCATAAAAATAAAGTAAGAGCAATTATCAAGGTTGTGCATTTTTCCCCAGCTGTGTTAGGCTATCCTGAAGAAGTTGTAAAATAGACAGAAATTCGAATTTAACCAGACTGGTGTTTTGCCAGGCCAGAATAACTGAGATAAAAAGGAATAAGGGTGTTTGCAAAGAACTGATGATATAACAATTCATGTAGGCTAGATAAGGAGAGATATGAGGATATTATGGGACTGTGGAACCCTGGAAAGCTGACAAAATCAATCGATGAAAATTGCAAGTGGTGTGGGTATGGAGAGGAATAAGAAAGGGAGTGTGCCAGAGAGTTTCTAACGGTGTCCTTAGAGATTATATTTTGGAGGGACTTGCTTTTAGTTGCAAGGGAGAAGCCTAAGTTACCACCAGGGACTGGGAAGATAAAGCATAAAACTAGAGAGAGGAAGTTAAGTTTCTAAGAGGACAGATTATTGAAAAGTCGTTTTATACAGTATTGAATATTCAAGGATTATAATAAAATTAATATTGAGTAAAATTTGAGACTATGATCTTCAAACATTATGGATTTTAGACAGAAGGAAAGAACAATTATCTGAAGGAAGAAAGAGGACATCACAGACTGTGAGATCCAGAGAGCACAGTGGAAAAATTGGGGGAGCTGGAAAGAGGTGACTGTTGGTAAAAGATTAGCATATGAACAGGTCTAGCAATGAGGATCTATTTAGGCAAATTGGGTTGGTATTGACGTGGATATTGCAAGAATGGACTTATCTAGTGACACATGGAGCTCTGTGACTCCCTCTTTACTTATAAATCATGAAATGAAATGTTTTGTCCTTGACTTTGTTATGTATAATCTAGTTTGGAATATAGATTATGCATACAAAAAATACACGAATATTACCCATATATTAAAATCATATAAAAAGGTGAATTTAAGCTACACATCAATAAAATGCCAATACCATGGTTACACAAGGAAGAAATTTTTCAAATCCATATACGCCTCTCCATCTCCATAACCCAGTGTTAGTTAACCTCCCATCATCTTTTTCTGAGACTACTCCACAGTTTTCTAAGTGGTCAGTGGTATCAGTTACTGCCTGTCTTTTTTTTTTTTTCATCTGCACTGCAGCTAGAGAAATCTTTCCGAAACACAAGTATGATTATATAGTATCTACTGCTTAAAAGACTTCAGTGACTTCCCATTTAATTTTAGGACAAAAATCTTTCTTTAAACATTACTCAAATATCTTTGCAAGAGTTTACATTTACTCATTTCTCAAGTCTCATCTTTCTTTTCACTCCAGGTCCCTCCAACTATAGAAACTCTGGGCTTATGATTACTTCTGTATGTCTTACCCCCCTTCTTCTTCAAATTAATGTCTTCATATCCATACCCAACTCCAGTCAGCATTCCCAAAGAGAAAAATTTCTTGTCCTCCTTGAATACTTCAGTACCTTAATAGATGCTCACGTGGTGCCAAGTATCTCTTCCATGGCACTAGCTAGCTACCTTTGCAATGTTACATTTACTTGAATAGCTATTTGATTAATACCAGCCTTCCTTTCCAGACTCTAAAGTCTAGGATGACTCTTATAGGTTATGCTTCTCTTTTTGAATTGTTTCAGAAAGTCCCAGGCATGAATTTGGCTTATAGTTATTAAACCAATTAATTGATTAATTGTTTTTCTTAAAGATCTCTGAAAATATAAAATTCTGTAAAACCTTAGGGGTTAGACAACCAGCAGACAGAACTAGTGTACACTTGCATGAAGACTATTTGAGATGTTAAAAAAAAAAGGCTATTTGAGAGAAGAAAAGAAACACAGGGAACTCTACAACAGAGGAAGAGAAATATTAGAGAAGGAGATTTTAGGAACAAAATTGTAGGCTTCTGCATTTGAAACATGATCAATGGAGAGAACAGATAATAAATAAGAATCAATTCTGTTGTGAATTCTACTTTTTTTCACATGAGTAAACAAACCCTAACTTTGCCTTCCTCACATCTCACATTTCCAATGTGTGCTGCATATTGAAGAAAGCAACCTGCTTAGACTCGTCTTAGAGGTCGCCTGCTTAGTGACCAGAAAATTCACTTATAGAAGAAACTTTATGTGCCAGTGATTTAGACCTGTTCTATTTTAAATGGAGCACTTGCCATACCCTGAAGAATGCTACTCAAAATGCAGCCTTTGTGGGCATTAGAGCCAAGGCACAAGGTCACACTCTGCTTTCATTCACAATTCCCTTTGTTGCATGTGTTTCAGATTTCCCCTTCTCTTTTTCTTTTTCCTAAAAGTCCCCAGTATACTCACTTTGGAGGTCTCCTAGTATTTGAAAATATACCAAGAAAATATAGCTCTTTGAGGAAATTTGAAATTATTAGAGGTAAAGATATACTCAAAAAAGACTGTGTTCTCTCTTGTAGTTCTCAGATTAAATTCATCCACTGCATAATCCCTTATTGGTTATGAAACCAAGCTTTTACAATCTTGTGACAGAGAGATCAAGAACCCATGCAACATTAATTTGTAGTTATTAGTTTGCATGTCTCTGGAAAATCTTTCATGGAAATATACAAGTATTCTTGTAAAGTGTGATTTAAATTTGATTAAAATTGAGTACCTTTGTAAAGGTTTGATTTTATGACTGCTGGATAATTTCTATTCAAAAGCACGAGTTGCACAAAGATGTGACATTGCCATTATTAACTTTTGTACATCTTCTACATTGCCTTATAAAAAACACTGCTTTTTACTCTTTGATATATTTACATGTTTATTTATAGTGAACCTTTTAGTTTCTCTTTATTTCTAAATAATGCATACTTTCCTCGACTCATAAAGGGAATTTAGATAGACTTGGTTTGGCATATAATTTTTTTTTAATATTCAAAGATAAAAGATATATGTTTAGGGCAAAAACTATAACAGCCCTTTGTAGATTGAACTGAGATTGAATTATATGTTATCAAAATTGATGGTAATTAAAATAGAGATAGCACTGTCCAAATTACCTCACACAGAGCATGAGCTAAGAAAAGTTCCAGCACTTATAATTTTAGGTGTTTTAAGTGGTTCCAGCTGCCTGCATCTTCGTTCATATTATATTATCCTCCATTTCACATCAAGACAGACAGTCTTTATATATGCCAGTTTCCATTTATATGTCTGCCTGACATATGGCTTGAAATGAGATCAAGCTTCCTGGTCAGAATGTAACTTAATCAGGCCAAAACATCTGGGGACTCTGGTCACAAATCAAACAACAGGTTCACTTACAGTCTTGATGTTTTATCCAAGGCCCATATACATTTATTTTAGTTTTTTCTTTCTTTATATTGAGTATTCCTCTTAATTTCTTCATATTTCCCCAAATTTCATGTGGCTGTTTAATTTATCTTGGAGCTTAGCACACACTTATACAAAATATCCAATAACTGTACTGTTCAGATAAACTCTGAGAGCATCTTGATATGTGTTGTTGGAAGGAATCAGTGGTGTGCAGGAGATGTTCACACCAGTATGAGAGAGCTGATTGTGAACAATTCTTCATAACACTGATTTAAGTGGCTTCCCATTAGTGGCTTGAAATCAGGTCTGATGGAAGTATTAATACTAGGGAAATTATAAATTATAAATCAGTATATTTATACAAGTCTATCTCTTTCTTTCCATCTTTCTTGCTATTTGTTTCTTCTGAGACACTAAAAGCAATGTGCAGGAGATTCATAGTTAACAGTTTGTATGCTTGTTTGGAATTTTTATAAATAATAATTTGGGAAAATAAGAAAAAAATCTTTGATTCCTATCACTGCTCACCATTTCCACTATTAATCCCATGGTACAAACCACTCTCATCTCTCACCTGGATTAGCCTCCTATTGGATTTCCTCTCACCCCTCTTCAGAGAACAACCAGAGTCATCCTTTTAAACAAATATTACTCTTCTGCTCAAAAATGCCCCATAGTTTCATAACACACTGAAGTAAAATCTGAAGTCCTTAATATGGCCCAAAATATTTTACATAGTCTAGCCTCTGATAATTCACTTACCTTGTCTCTTACCAGGTTATCCTTCTTTGCTATTTTTCAACTACATTGCCCCTCTTGGGTGTTCTTCTGAAACAACCAGCAGGCTTCTTCTTAAATGCTTTTCTCCAAATATCCCATGACATACTCTATCCTTTTTTCTTTTTTTAAACTCAGAAGTTCACCTTCTTAGGGTCTTCCTTAACAATCCCATTTGATTAACAAACTGCTCACTAACTCTATCTCCATCATGTTGTTTATTTTGGTTTATAACCCTTCACAGTTATTATCTGGTGTCCTATTATATATCTGTTTGCTTATGGTCTATCTCCCACCTCTACAGTTTAACCTCCTCCATGAGCAACAACTTACTTGCTTTCTTCACAGCTGCAATACGAGAATGGTGCCTAACATACAGTAATGCTTCTCAAATAATTTCTGAAAATATGAATATGCCCTTACACTGTGAGCGAAGAAATACATTGAGGATCACATGTTCAGATACGTCATATCTCTAGTTTTCTCATACAATTTATACATTGAAAGAAAAGGAAAAAATAAGTTACTGACAAAACCCTGGAGGAATTATTTAAAATCTAGAACAGGGGTTGGCAAACTATGGCCCTTGTATTGTATTAGTACCGCCTGGGGGCTAAGAATGTAATGGTTAAAACAATTTAAAAGAAAAATAATGTTTGGCGAGTGAAAATTTTATGAAATCTTAATTTTAGTATCCATAAGTAAAGTTTTACTGAAAAACAGCCATGTCTGATTATACATTGTGTTTGTCGATTTTCACCCTAAATATTGGAGTTAAGGAGCTACAACCAAAACCAGATGGCTCACAAAGCCTAAAACATTTACTCTTTGGCACATTAGAGAAAAAGTTAGCTGACTCCTGGTCTAGAAGATATTCAGATTATCCATACCTAGCCTAATTAAACTCAATCTTTATATTACATCTTCATTTTGGATATTCATCTTATTTGCCATATTGTTCAAAGCATAAATTTGGATTCCAGTTCATATATTATATAGCCAGTAGGAGGTAATTATCATTTTTAGGAGCACTGCTAATTTTGCTCATTATGATCACATTCCATGATTACAGTTAAATAGGTTGAATTAAATGAGATCTCACATAGCTAATAAAACTATTCAAAGATATAAAATATTCCCCAAGCATTTGCAATTTAACTACAATTATATCACTGTATGCATTGGGGGAAAAATAAAAGCAAACTAGGATAACAAAACCAGAAGATTGTTATTTTTCTTTCCTTTACTAGGTAAATAATTGTAATCAGCTTTAATAATTCACTCCACAGAAGCAAGTATTGGAGGGTGATTCAGTGAGTAACTTTTGAGATCAAGATTTACAGAACCACTTTTGCAACAGTATAGCTTCTACCTTCTATTTTAGCATTCATTATGTCCTAGGACACTGTTATAATATTTGCAATGAGCCATGTTTAAATTTGATATATTGCCTATGATCCATGACCTGTTACTTAGACATTATGACAAATGCATTGTTTAACAGAGCCTCCAATGTTCTATTTACTTTGGGAATATTTTAGTCCCTTCAATACAATTTTAAACATTTATTAAAAATGTTGTACATCTTTCCCTGAGACTATTAGCTTTTTCTAAGAATATATTTCACATGCATTGCTAAGACTTAAACTATAGTTTAAAAGTACTTCCATTTTGCTTTTCTTCTATCACCCTATAAGAACCCTAACATACATACATACATATATATATAATATATGTATGTGTATATATATATATTTTTTTTATTTTCAGGGCTCAGGGGGTTAAAATTTATTGAGCTTAGGTATCAGGATATAAATAATGTCTGTACAAAACCAAACGTTTGTTACTGTAATTTCTGCATTGTAATTAAAATACAAACAGGATTTTAAAAATAGTCAACTCAATCAAAACCCACTACTTCAGAATCAATAGCTTCTTTGAAGTCACAGTAACACTTAAAAATTGTTAAGACTAGAATGTAAAAATTAGGTTGGTTGGAAAGCTAATTAAACTTGCTCCAAATATAATTTGGAGTTCCAACCTGCTCAAGTAAAATTACAAAAGGGAAAAATTGTGTTTTTCACAGATTCAGTTCACTAGAATCACCAGTGCTGGGCAGCTGTTACAATATTTAGAATCCTGAGATAATAACGAATCCAGGCATTCTTTAGACAGTCTTTTGTCCTTTTCTCTCAGTCAGACATGTGTAGGTGTGTGGAATGATAGTAATTATGCTTTGATTAGAAAGTCTAATTCTTCATCTTTACAAATAGTAAGTTAGAATTGACTAGGATTGATACATTTTATTTTAAGTGATTTGATGTATTTCCAGCTGGTTGAAGTCCCTCTGCAGTGAAGTACTCCAGGATGGTTGTGCTGTACACAGTGGCAGTCATGCCCACACATCAGTGGTTGGTCATCCTAGGTTTTAGGCACCATGATTATGGCCAGCTGAGAACTGCAGGCTGACTCTCTGTGAGTAGGAAACCACATTTGTCTTGGCCTTCCCTGAGTTCTTCTCAGCCTTGCCACCAATCATTTCAAATTATGCTGAAGCTCCAATCAGCAAAGCAGAGAAAGAGCTAGTTAGATACCTATCGAGATTCCACTGTCTACTCTTTCATTGCACCAGGATTCAAACTGCCAGATATTTTTATCAGAATTTTTATATTCATTTTCCTAGTGAGGAAAATGCAATTGTAAAGCTTATAATTTAGAGAAAGCCATACAATTTTAAGTGAGGAAAAAAGACTAGAGTTTAGGTGGTTTTGTTTCCTAAACCAGTGTTCTTCCAGTAAAACTCACCATGTGACTTTCCCTGAAGAACTGACTATACCACTAGGATTTCAACACAGGTTTTTGACTCCTGGTTCCAGTGCCAATATGCAAAGGGCTTGTAAGTCATCATTCATGTCTTCACCCAAGAAAAATCTGAACAAGCTGAAGATAATTTTTCTTAAAACTATCAGAAAAGTGAGGTTTCAGGGCAAACTGCATCCCTGAAATCTGGAAAGACAGGCAAATCCAGAGAGTTTAGTCAAGATCTGATTACCTGGAGCACAGGCTATTGGAGCCATAAACTGGTAAGAAAAATTAAATGGTAATTTAACAAATGGCTGGAGTCTGAGTGTGGACTAGCTTATGAGTGAAAATCTCCAAGGGCCATAGTCTTAGGAGGCTCCACATTTTGTGGCTTTTACTTCCAGAAACCCCACCAGGTTCTTATGGGGAAGAGGCAAGAAAGGTCCTCTGGTGACTTAGGCAGGAGTAGAAGAAGAGGAATCATTGTGAAATATGCTCACAGAATTATCCATCACAAAGACCTACTCTACCAGAGCCTTATGCCACTTGGAGGAGAGGAGCATTTCTCTCATTCCAGGTCCCCTAGCTTTCCTGTCTCATCTAAGGGAAGGAGGACTAAGAAATGTTTTTAAAAGTCACAAGGCAGAAACACAGGCTCATTAAAGGAATGAGATGATAGAATGCTATCCCTCTCCCACACCTTACCAACAGAGCTCTAGTATAGTAAAGGTGGATTACAGCTGAAGGAGCTACAAGATGCAGATTCTGAGGAGGCGTTCTCATGGAAGCCTGAAGTCAGAAGTAGACATAAAAACAAGGACATCAGAGGAATTGAAAGCCTCTGGCAGGCACAGAGTATTTTTGCTATAACAAACATTAAACACAGACTAACTCTTAGCCAGATTGATATAAAACTTCATACTACAGCCTGTTATCTCAGTTCCTATTACCTGATATGTCATAGTTGGCTTTTAACAAAAAATTAAAAGCATGCTAGAAGGCAAATAAAAAACCAAAATTTAAGAATGAGACAAAGCAAGCATCAATGCCATATACTTATATGGCACAGGTTTTGAAATTTTCAGACAGAACTTTAAAATAACTATGATTAATATATTAAGAACTGTAATGCAAAAAGTAGATAATAGAACTAATGGGTAATGTAAGTAGAGAGATGGAAACTCTAAGAACAAATCACAAGAAAATGCTAGAAACAAAAACTGTAATAGAAATGAAAAATTCCTTTAATGGGCTCATCAGTAGACTGGACAAAACCAAGGAAAGAATCAGTGAGGTTGAGGATAGCTCAATAGAAAACTCCCATACTAAAATGCAAAGAATTCTATTGCTATGGAATATGGGAGAAGTGACACTGGGAGACAGCTTCCACTTTCTGCTACTTAGGTAATCAAAGGTGGTGATATGGATTGATACAAAAAGTAATAACCACAATACCTAATTAGATTAAGGAAAAGACTGAAATTAAGAATTTATACACCTATGCAACTGCCTTTTTCTTTTTAAATTATTTATTTTTGGCTGCATTGGATCTTCATTGCTGTGCACAGGCTTCTCTAGTTGCGGCGAGTGGGGGCTACTCTTCATTGTGGTGTATGGGCTTCTCATTGCAGTGGCTTCTCTTGTGGAGCACGGGTTCTAGGCACACAGTCTTCAGTAGTTGTGACACGTGGGCTCAGTAGTTGTGGCACACAGGTTTAGTTGCTCTGTGACATGTGGGATCTTCCCAGACCATGGCTCGAACCCATGTCTCCTGCAATGGCAGGTGGATTCTTAGCCACTGCTCCACTGTGGAAGGCGCAGTGGTTAAGGAAGGGAAGCCCTATGTAACTGCCTTTCAAAAATACACTGCACTTTTCTTTAGTGGCACCAGAAACACGTGAGCATATTCTATGTGTCTTATGCTATTATTTGTTCTTTCCCTTTTTAGACACATCTTAACATTATTTTTAACCTGTTTTGTTAGATAATTCTATATTTAGCTCTTATAATAATATATGTATCACTTAAAATATTTTGTTCTAACAGTGTTTTAAAATTCAGTTATTTAATAAAAACATACAAAGCAAATTAAACACACACACACACACACACACACACACACACACACACACACGACACCTTGAATGTATATGAGAAGAAAGGGAGAAAATATGCAGAGTTAACTATAGCCCTCATTTCTGCATTTGGTCTCAAAGCTATTAGATACCTGTGAGTCCAACTTCCACTGTGCATTTCATATTTCCCCTGTCTTCAGCCAGAACTTCAGCTGGTCAGGATTTTTCACCCAGTAGGGTGACCCAATTCTTTGTTCTTGAAGGTCTGAGTCCTCTTGCTATTTTTTGGTTGTGTACGTTTTCCATTATGTTTTACTATTGTGCATGCAAGTACTAAGAGTTGCCCCAAAGCATTGTCTGAGATCTAGACCCCATGGGCAGCAGCAACACCATCTTTCCTTGGTAACTGGAATCAATGACTCCAGGCTGCTCAGCAACTTTGTCCTGCCTATTAGTTCAGTGGCATTAGGAGCTGAAATATCCAAATGACAGTCTAATTTTCAGATTCAATTAAACCATTGTTGTGCCCCTGGCTGAAATACTACCACCTTAGCAACTAAGGCTTTTAAGCCAGAAGAGCTCAATGTTGCCTGAATAGGAAACTAAAGTTCTCCAAGTGGGTTATTGGGTGTGATAGTGAGAGAAGAGATTCCCATTGCTACTCCTTGATTCTCAGACCCATGTATTCTGGCTTTAAAGTGGTAGAATCATATGATGATCTAGTCAAAACATATTCTGCATCCTGTAAGACAGAACTACCTCCTTTTAGCATATTGTCTTCCACATGAAGACCTGAGACTTCAGTAAGCCATTCTACCTTTCAATTAGCTCAGACACTTATGGGTGACGTGCACTGTAGCAAGAAAAATTAACATCATGGACTTGAGCCTATAGGTGCATTTCCTCTTCTATGAAATTAATTTGTTGATCAGACACAATACTGTTCAAGATAACATGACTGTGGATAAGCATTCTATATACCAAAACAGAGTGGTGCTGGCATTGCAAAGATGGTGGTGCTAGGCAAGGAAAGAAAATCTATACCCAGAATGTGTCTATGCCAGTGAGGACAAATCTCTGTTCCTTAAATAATTGAAGAGGTTCCAACATAAGTAACCTGCCACAAGGTGGCTGTCTGTTCTTCCTGGATAATAACGCCACAATGGCTCAGTGTTAGTTTCTGCTTTGACAGATTCATACCTAGCAGTAGTATTAGCCAGGACAGCATTGGCAAGTGGAATTCCAACTTGTATAGCCCATACCTAGCCTCCATCTCTACTAATATGACACTCTGTTAATTTTTTTCTCACTTGAATAGCCTACTTTATAGTGTGTGCCCCTTGGTGGGCATTGACATAAACAGAAATATATTCACAGTCTTTATTTTTTCTGACAGTTCCATCCATAGGCCTTTCCTCAGACATTTTTTGTCCCCAAATCTTCCAATGCTCTTCCTTGCAACCCCTGATAAAATAGCAAAACCATAAGCTTCTGTGGTTGAAGCAGCATAGATCTTCTAGCCAGCTCTCAGTCTAGATGTAGTAGAAAACTGCTCAAAGGTCTGCCCACTGGGAGGATTTTCCTTATTAGTGTCCCTCAAGGGCACTCGGGGTTGTGGTGCTGCCACTGTCCATGTTTGGTTAATACCAGCATATTACATGGATACATCTGTAAACCAAACTTAAGTTTTGTTTTCTTCCTCAATCAACTAGTCACAAGGAATGCTCCAGGGGGCCTAAGTCTGAGTCATAGGTTCATGCAACATATTTGTTCCTTCCAGATCTGCCTCAGCTTGGCTTCTTATATAACATTTACATTTAATAGTAGATTGCAGGGGAGCTTGAGCTGCTTTATGACCTGATATCTCATGTTTATGTTTTCTACCAAAGCAAGTAACATCGAAAAACTCAAGAGGATAATAGTTGTTTACAGAAGGAGGTATTTACTACAAAATTTTATTAAGACCTGTGTTATGATTCTCCATTTTATAGTTGACAAAGGCTCCATACAGGACTTCTATATGCCATGGATGATTTGCATATCATTATATTTGCTAGATTATTATAAATACCAAGTAGTAAAATAGCTTTCACTGAAGCCTCAATTTCTGCAGCCTTCTCTTTTTCCTGTCCCTCCATTAAACTGGCAGCCTTTCAAGGGATTCAAATTAGCTATATGTTGCCTCAGAAATCCAAAATGGCTTACCAAGTATTGTGCCTCTTTCTTTAAGCTGTGAAATGTGTGAGAACTTGTCTTTCACTTGTAAGGCACATGTTAACATGCCCCAGGTGATTGAATATCTACAGATTTCACTGAGATGGAGGACTCATGACTTCCTGTGTGGTTTAACCTTGTAGTTTGTACATGTCATATTAAGGCATATAAAGTTCTTTTCTACTTAGTGATCCAATCAACAAATGCCATCAATGTAGTGGACCAGCTTTATATTTCATTGAATGTCAAGATAATCAGGATCTCCCTATATTTTATCACAGAAAAGAGCAGTAGAATCAAGATAGTCCTGACACAAGACATGCAAGATATACTGGTAGTCTTGCAACGTTAAAAACAAAAGCAGTTAAAACTGCTTCTAGGTATCCTTACAAATTTGTAAGGAGAAAAAAGCATTAGCTAGGTCAATATCTACATATCAAGGTATGGGGAAGTATTAATTTGCCCCAGTAAAGATACACCTGGGACAGCAGCTGCAATTGGAGTCACTACCCAATCAAGCTTAAAATAGTCCACAGTCATTCTCCAAGATCCAGCTGACTTCTGCCAAGCCAAACTGGTGACTTAAATGGGGATGTTGTACTACTCTGCTTCTTTCAAGTATTTGATGGTTACATTAATTTCTTCAGTTGCTCCAAGAATGCAGTATTACTTCTGGTTTACTATCTTAGTAGGAAGTAGAGGCTCTAGGGGCTTTCACTTAGTCCTTCTCACCATGATGGTCCTATCACCATGGGTCACCGAGCCAGTGTGAATATTCTGTTAACTAATGTATAAAGCATAACTCTTCCAAATATGCATTCAGGAACCTATGAAGTAACCACAGAATTTTTGTGGACAAACTGGACATACTGTGGAATGGACTTAAGACTCCATATATCACCTGATAACCAAAAGTCTCAACTTTGGTGGGCCACAGTGGCATTTTGAGTTTCTATCAGACACCTAGGGAAGACAGGTGGAAGAGGATGCTGAGGGAATTAGAACAAGAAAATTAGACTATAACACTATATTGGGCAAGTGTATTGATATGGATGCAATCATTAGAGATTCAAGTGTTAACTCCTGTAGCTGGAGATGGTCTATCAGCTACCTCTGCTACTTTCTTGCAATTATTTTACCAAATAAGCTATTTCCTACTGGATCCAAATGTGTTCCCTTATGACATACTGAGATTTTACTCTGTTAGGGGTCTAGTGACAAAGGTGTAGTTTTGGTGGGTCTTAAGAGGAATTTTCATCTTCTTTCCAGGCATCTGACCTAGGCGAGGTTATCACAGGCTTTCAAGCAGAAAAAAGCTAGTCTCCTCAGACACTGGAGGGCAGGCTACATCCTTTCAGTGGTAAGGGAGACTTATAGTAACTTGAAAGTTCAAGATTATCAAGTTCATAAATTTCAAATTAGATGTCTCCATTCCAAGCTTCAGGATCACATTCCTAAGCAGTAATGCCTTTACTTTCATGTGAAAACTTGGAAAGACTAAGTTCAAATGTTGTTTTAAAACAGTGTCATGCAGGTTTAAATTTTTTGCTTCTTTCAGCAATATTAGACCTATGGCTACAAGAAGCAAGAGTTGGTTTGGGGGTTGTCACAAAGGCTCTCAGTTTCTCGGACTGTGAGTTGATATGATAGTTAATGGACAGGCTCTTGTCACATAATTACTCAAGTACACTTGAAAGACTCCATGCCATACTACACTGCTTTCAGTCATTAACCACCATAAAAGTCAAGTAAAAGCTTCCAAAGCATGCACTTCAATTGGTATTTCATTACAATTAATCATATGTGATAAATTGTGATGCTATTATCTGTCATGGTTACTAGCATCCTATTTTCCATTGCCATGAAGCTCAGCATTGCACTAAGTCTAAGAATTCAAACAAACTATCCCAAATTTCTATTTTTGTGAATCTGTATCCTGGCATTACTCCTGGTACCAATTCTGTATCAGTTAGCATTCAATTAGGAGAGAAGTACCATAAAGTAATTTAAACAGAGAAAAGTTTAAATAATAATTGACAGGATTGGAGTGATAGTGAATTGATGAATGAGAGTTAAAGAGAACTTTTAAGAATATAGCAATAACAGATATAGAGAGTAGCCACTATCCATGTGGTTGAGATATAAAGCCCCAAGGAATAGATTCTTCATCAAGGGTAGGATCCAGATCTTATTGTAGGGGACACATCTTTGGCTCACTAGATGACACATAAGTTGTTAAGAGACCTGCTGGCAATTCCATTTAGTTTACCAGAAAAAGTCTTCCACAGGGAGGACATGTGCCTTAAACTCACTATATATTAACACAACCAAAAGCTGAGCCAATCAAAATCCCAACAAATCATTTTGTGTATTTTGAAAAACTGATTCTAAAGTTTATATAGAGAAGAAAAAGACCCAAAGTAGCCAAAATAATATTGAATAGAAGAACAAAGTTGGAGGTGTGACACTACACAACTTCAACACCTATTATAAAACTACAATAGCCAATTCAGTGTGGTGTTGGTAAAAGAGTAGAAAAAATGAATGAATAGAATAGACTGTAGAGCCCAGAAATAAACCTGCATGAATACAGTCAACTTATTTTTTGATAAAGAAACTAAAGCAATACAATGGAGAAAAGATAGTCTTTTCTATAAATTGGTGCTGGAACAACTGGACATCCACATGCAAAAAAAAATGAGTCTAGACACAGACCTTACTTTTAACAAAAATTAACTCAAAATTAATTATAGACCCAAGGATAAAATGCAAAAATGTAAAACTTCTAGAAGATAAAATAAGAGGAAACCTAGATGACCTTAGGTACAGTGATGACTTTTTGGATATAACACCAAGGGTACAATCTGTGAAAGAAATAATTGATGTGCTTCAATTTATTCAAATTTAAAACGTCTGCTATGCAATAAACAATGTAAAGAGACTGAAAGAAAAGCCATAGACTGGAAGAAAATATTTGCAAAATACACATCTAATAATGGACTGTTTTCCAAAATACACCAAGAACACACAAAACTCAACAATAAGACATGGATTGGCCAAAAGGTTCATACAGTTTTTTTTCTGTAAGATGGCTCTAGTAGCACTTAGTTGTCTTTAACTTCATTTGAAACAATTTGGTTAGATTGTATGTGGCAGCTGTCATATCAGCATGCATTTAAAAAAGGGCTTATCAAAATTGGTGAATTATGGGGACTTCCCTCATGGCACAGTGGTTAAGAGTCTGCCTGCCAATGCAGGGGACACGTGTTCAATCCCTGTTCCAGGAAGATCCCACATGCTGCAGAGCAGCTAAGCCCATGTGCCACAACTTCTGAGCCTGTGCTCTAGAGCCTGAGAGCCACAACTACTGAGTCCACATGCCACAACAACTGAAGCCCATGCTCCACATCAAGAGAAACCACCGCAATGAGAAGCCCATGCACCACAACGAAGAGTAGCCCCTGCTCTCTGCAACTAGAGGAAGCTCCCATGCAGCAATGAAGACCCAATGCAGCCAAAAAAAAAAAAAATCCAAATTGTTGAATTTTTGTGTAGCCATTTTAAAATTGAAGATGGAAGAAAAAAGCAACATTTTCGGCATATTATGTTTTATTATTTCAAGAAAGTAGAAACATAACTGAAACACAAAAAAGAGATTTGTGCAGTGTATGGAAAAGGTGCTGTGACTGAACACGTCAAAAATGATTAGTGAAGTTTCGTGCTGGAGATTTCTCTACAGACGATGCTCCACTGTCGGGTAGACCAGTTGAAGTTTATAGCGATCAAATCGAGACATGAATTGAGAACAGTCAACGTTATACCACGTGGGAGATAGCCAACATACTCAAAATACCCAAATCAAGCCTTGAAAATCATTTGCCCCAGCTTGGTTATGTTCATTGCTTTGATGTTTGGGTTCCACATAAGTTAAGCGAAAAAACCTTCTTGACCATATTTCCACATGCAGTTCTCTACTTAAACGTAATGAAAAGGTGCTGTTTTTTAAAACAAATTGGACAGGCAATGAAAAGTGGATACTGTACAATAATGTGGAACAGAAGAGATCATGGGGCAAGCAAAGTGAACCACCACCAACCACACCAAAGGCTGGTCTTCATCCAAAGAAGGTGATGTTGTGTATTTGGTGGATTGGAAGGGAGTCCTCTATTATGAGCTATTTCTGGAAAACCAAATGGTTAATTCCAACAAGTACTGCTCCCAGTTAGACCAACTGAAAGCAGCACTCAACAAAAAGCGTCCAGTATTAGTCAACAGAAAACACATAATCTTCCATCAGGATAACTCAAGACCACATATTTCTTTGATGAATAGGCAAAAACTGTTACAGCTTGGCTGGGAGGTTCTGGTTAATCCACCATATTCACCAGACATTGCACCTTTAGATTTCCATTTATTTAGGTCTTTACAAAATTCTCTTAATGGAGAAAATTTCAATTCCCTGGAAGATTGTAAAAGGCACCTGGAACAGTTCTTTGCTCAAAAAGATAAGTTTTGGGAAGATAGAATTATGAAGTTGCCTGAAAAATGGCAGAAGGTAATGGAACAAAAGGGTGAATACGTTGTTCAATAAAGTTCTTGGTGAAAAGAAAAAATGTGTCTTTTATTTTTACTTAAAAACCGAAGGCACTTTTTTGCCAACCCAATACCGTGCTGAAGTCAGGTGCTAGAGAAAACTATGCTCTTCAAGAAACTCACATGTGAGAACATCATGCACTTTTCTTGAGCTAAGTGCTGGAGAAAGTGTGCTTTGCAGTACCCTAGACATGGACAGAAGTGTGCAAACTCAGGAGACTAGTTCTTGTAAAATTATACTGTAGAAATCTGGCAAGTGAGACAAAGAGCTACCAGGAAGAGAACACCCCTTCCCCCTCTATGTCTCTCCAGCACCCTCTGCTAACATGGCTTGACATAGTGCTAGATGGCAAGGAGACATTTATGTAACTACCTCCCTTAGCACAGAACAGTCAAAAAAAGGGTGCTTCTGGATATGAGAGGTAATAAATTTATAACACACAAGCATTGCTAGAGCATTGACCCAAGCCTTAATATTACTGCATATTAAATTCTAAAGAGCCGAAATATACCTCAGTTGGTTTGTAAACCTGCTCTAATGGATAGGTCACTGACTTCAGTGCTACTAATCATACACCCGTCAGCAAGTTCTTCTCTAAGCCTCAGTTCCTAAAGCTTCTTTATGTGTTATAAATTGTAAAGAGCTATAGAAGTAAGTTCTCACTTCTTTAATCATTACTATTGGAAAAAATATCCCATAGGGGAACATCATGATGGTTCTTGAAGAGTCTTTGATGTAGGAAATAAATTAGATATGTTTCTTTAACTCCTACTTTGGATCTTAAAATGTTCTACAGAGGTAAAGGAAGTAGAGACCATCTTGAGCTCTTTCATTGCTTTAAAATATTTTTTCCTATTAGACATTTTCTTAGGATAAGTGTGAAATTAATTGAAAATTATGATTTTGTTTCCTCTATGCATGTGCACACATGTGTGTGCACACAAACACACACATATCCCTCCATGTGTGTGGCTGGGGGTGAAATGAAACACACACATGTTATAAACATTTTCTTATGTATGGCATTTAGGTATAACTTCCAGAAAAAAACCATGTAATAATTGTGAGGGTAGTTATTTTTTTAACTTTTTAAAAATTGAAGTATAGTTGATTTACAATATTGTATTAGTTTCTCAAGTGTATATCTAAGTGATTCAGTTACATATTTTTATCAGATTGTATTTCATTATAGGTTATTACAAGATATTGAATATAATTCCCTGTGCTATACAGTAAATCCTTGTTGCTTATCTATTTTACGTATAGTAGTTTGTGTCTGTTAATCCCATACTCTTAATTTGTCCCTCCCTTCCTCCTTCCCTTGGTAACGATAAGTATGTTTTACATGTCTCTGAGTCTGTTTCTCTTTTGTATATACATTGATTTATATTATTTTTTAGATTCCATATATAAGTGATATCATATAGTATTTGTCTTTCTCTGACTTCACTAAGTATAATAGTCTCTAGATTTGTCCATGTTGCTGCAACCGCCAATATTTCATTCTTTTTTATGGCTGAGAAATATTCCCTTGTATGCGTGTGTGTGTGTGTGTGTGTGTGTGTGTGTGTGTATGTATGTGTGTGCGTGTGTGTGTGTGTGGTGTGTACACCACATCTTCTGAAGCCAGTCATCTGTTGGCAGGCACTTGGGTTGTTTCCATGTTTTAGCTATTGTAAATAGTGCTGCTATAAATATCGAGGTGAATGTATCTTTTCATATTAGAGTTTTCTTCTTTTCCAGATATATACCCAGGAGTGGGATTACTGGATCATATGGTAGCTCTATTTTTAGTATCTCTAAGGAGCTCCCATATTGTTTTCCATAGTGGCTGAACCAGTTTAAATTCCCACCAGTAAATGTAGGAGGGTTCCACTTTCTCCATACCCTCTCCAGCATTTATTATTTGAAGACTTTTTGATAGTCATTCTGACTGATGTGAGGTGATACCTCATTGAGGTTTTGGTTTACATTTCTCTAAAAATTTAGCAATGTTGAGCATCTTTTCATGTGCTTGTTGGCCATATATATGTCTTCTTTGGAGAAATATCTATTTAGGTCTTCTGCCCATTTTTTTGATTGGGTTGTTTTTTCGCTATTGAGTTGTTATGAGCTGTTTGTATATTTTGGATATTAACTCCTTGTTGGTCATATCATTTTTAAATATTTTCTCCCATTCTGTAGTTTGTCCTTTCATTTTGTTGATGGTTTCCTTTGCTGTGCAAAAGCTTTTAAGTTTGATTAAGTCCCATTTGTTTATTTTTACTTTTATTTCTTTTGCCTTGGGAGATAATCTCAGAAAATATTTCTAAGATTTATGTCAGAAAATGTTTTGCCTATGTTCTCTTCTAGCAGTTTTATGGTATCATATCTTATATTTAAGAATTTAAATTATTTTCAGTTTATTTTTGTACATGGTGTGAGGGATTGTTTTAATTTCATTGATTTACATGTATCTGTTCAGTCTTTCCCAACAACACTTGTTGAAGACACTGTTTTCTCCATTGTATATTCTTGCCTCCTTTGTCATAGATTAATTAACTGTAAGTGCATGGGTTTATTTCTGGGCTCTGTATTCTGTCCCATTGATCTATATGTCTACTTTTGTGCCAATACCACACTATTTTGATCACTGTAGATTTGTAGTATAATCTGAAATCTGGAAGGATAATGCCTCCAGTTTTGTTGTTTTTTCTCAGGATTGCTTTTGCAATTCTAGGCCTTCGGTAGTTCCAAATAAATATTAGGATTATTTATTCTTTTTCTGTGAAAAATGTCATTGGTGTTTTGATAGGGATGGCATTAAATCTGTAGATTGCTTTAGGTAGTATGGCCATTTTAACAATATTAATTCTTCCAGTCCAAGAGCGTGGGACTTCTTTCCATTTCAATTTGAATCATCTTCAATTTCCTTTATCAATATTTTATAGTTTTTAGCATATAGGTCCTTTCACATCCATGGTTAAGTTTATCCCTAGGTTTTTTTTTTTGACATGATTTTAAACAGGATTCATTTTTTACTTTCTCTTTCTGATATTTCATTATTAGTGTAAGGAAATACAACAGATTTCTGTATGTTAATCTTGTATTCTGCTACCTTGCTGAATTAATTTATTAGTTCTAGTAATTTTTGTGTGGAGACTTTAGGGTTTTCTCTATATAGTATCATGTCATAGTGATAGTGATAGTGACAGTTTTATCTCTTCCAGTTTGGATACCTTTTTAAAATTTTTCTTTTCTTGTATGGCTAGGACTTCCATTATTATGTTGAATAGACAGGTGAGAGTGGGCATCCTTGTCTTGCTCCTGAGTTTAGTGTGAAGGCTTTCAGCTTTTCACCATTGAAGGGTATGTTGGCTGTGGATTCATCGTCAATGGTTTTTATTATACTGAGATATCTTCCATTTATAACTACTTTGGTGAGAGTTTTTTTTATCATGAATGGATGTTGAATTTTATCAAATGCTTTTTCCACATCTATTGAGATGACCTTTTTATTATGTGATGTATCACCTTTATTGATTTGCATATGTTGGACCATTCTTGAGATCCTAGAATGAACCTAAATTGATCATGGAGTATGATCGTTTTTATGTATTGCTGGATTTGGTTTGCTAATATTTTGTTAAGGATTTTTGCAAATACTGTATGTTAATCAAAGATACTGGCCTTTAATTTTCTTTTTTTGTGGTGTCTTTTTCTGGGTTTGGTGTAAGGGTGATGGTGGCTTCACAAAATAAATCTGAGAGTGTTCCTTCCTCTTCAATCATTTGGAATAGTTGGAGAAGGATAGGTATAAGTTATTTGTATGTTTGGTAGAATAAACCAATGAAACCTTCTAGTCCTGTACTTTATTTTTCAGGGATTTTTTAAAATTATTATTACAGATTCTATTTCATGTCTAGTGATTGGTCCTTTCAAACTATCTGTTTCTTCTTGTCTCAGTTTTGGCAGGCTGTATGTTTCTAGAAACTTTTCCATTTCTTCTAGGTTGTCCGGTGTTTTCATGCAATTGTCCATGGTATTCTCTTATGATTTTTGCATTTCTGTGGTATCATTTGTTATTTTTCCTCTTTCATTTCTTATTTTGTTTATTTGAGTCCTGTTTCTTTTCTTCTAGGTGAGCCTGGTTAGAGGTTTGTCAATTTCATTTACATTTTTATAAAAACAGCTCTTGGTTTTATGGAAGATTTTTTCTATTCCTTTTTGGATCTCTATTTATTTCCTCTCCTATCTTTATTTTCATTCTGCTGACTTTGGATTTAATTTGTTCTTCTTTCTCTAATTCTTTTAGGTGGTGAGTTCGGGTATTTTTTGAGATTTTTCTCGTTTATTGAGGAAGGCCTGTATTACTATGAACTTCACTCTTAGAACAGTTTTTGCTGCATCCCATAGATTTTGTAAGATTGTCTTTTCATTTTCATTTGTCTCAAAGTATTTTCTGATTTCTTCCTTGATTTCATCTTTGACCCATTCGCTTTTTAATAGCATTTTGGTTTGTCTCCATGTGTTCATACTTCTCCTGTGGTTGATTTCTAGTTTCATATCATTGTGGTCAGAAAAGATAATTGAAATAAATTCTATTCTCTTAAATTTATTGAGGCTTGTTTTGTGACCTAGTATGTCTATCCTAGAGAAGATTCTCTGTGTGCTTGAAAAGAATGTTTATTCTGTTTTTTTGTTTTTTGGGGTTGTTACTTTTTTTGGATGTAGTATGCTGTAGATTAAGTCCAACCAGTCTGTTGTATCATTTTAGGACCTCTGTTGCCTTATTAATCTTCTTTCTGGATGATCTGCCCATTGATGTAAGTGGAGTGTTAAAGTCTTCTACTATTATTGTATTATTGTCAAATAAAATAATATCCTTTTCTTGTCTCTATCCCTTTATCATTACACAATGCCCTTTTTTGTCTTTACAAAGGGCAAAAAAAAATTTTGTGTTTTTTGTCTTTTGTCTTTACGGCCTTTGTTTTACAGTCTATTTTATCTGCTGTGAATATTCCTACCCCCACTTTCTTGTTTCCATTTGCATGAAATATCTTTTTCCATCCATTCATGTTCAGTCTGTGCATGTATTTCACCCTTAAGTGGGTCTCTTGTAGGCAGCATGATGTAGGTTCTTGTTTTTTAATCCAATCTGTAACTCTGTGTCTTTTGACGGGAGTATTTAGTCCATTGACATTTAAAGTAATTATTGATAGGTATGTACTTATTTGCCATCTTATCACCTGTTTTCCAATCATATTTATAGTTCTTCATTTCTTCTTCTTTTTGTTTTTCCTTTGTGGTTTGATGTTTTTCATTTGTAGTATGCTTGAGTTCCTTTCTGTTTGGTTTTTGGAATCTATTGTATGTTTTTGATTTGTGGTTACCATTGAGTTCAAGTATGTTGACCCATAACTATATCTACTTGCTTTAAACTGATAATCATTCAAGTTCAAACACGTTCTAAAAGACCTAAACTTTTATACATTCCTCCCTCACATTTTGTGATTTTGATGTCCTGTTTTACATGCTTATCCTTTTACTATTAATTTTAATTATAACCACTTCTACAACTTTTTTTAATCTATGTCCTGATATGTAAGTGATCTTTGATCCCTTTATATGTTTTCCTTTCCTATTGTGATTTTCCCTCTCCTATAGAGTCTTGCTTCTTTTCTGTTTAGTTAAGATCCTTTAATATTTCTTTAGGGTTGGTTTACTATTGCTGAATTCTGTTAATTTTTGCTTGTCTGAGAAATGATATGTCATTCCTTCTATTCTAAATGATAATCTTTCTGGGTAGAGTATCCTAGGATGCAGGTTTTTCCTTTTCAGAACTTTGAATATACCCTGCCACTTCCTAGTGGCCTGCAAAGTTTCTGCAGAGAAATAAGCTGAGAGCCTTAAGGTAATTCCCATGTATATGACTGTTTTTCTCTCTCTGCTTTTAGAATCCTCTCTTTATCTTCAATTTTTGCCATTTTAATTATGATATGTCTTGGTGTGGGTCTGTTTGGGTCCATCTTATTTGGGACCCTCTGTGCTTTCTGTACCTGGATATTTGTTTCTTCCTTTATGTTTGGGAAATTTTCAGCCATAATTTCTTCAAATACACTTTTGATCCCCTTGTCTTTCTCTTCTCCTTCTGGAACCCCTATTATGTGTAAGTTGGCATACATTATATCATCCCACAGATCTTGCACATTGCTCTTATTTTTTTTTCATTTGTCTTTCTGTCTTTTGTTCTGATTGTGTAATTTCCATTATTCTGTCTGTCAGATCACTTATCTGATCTTCTGTGTCATTTAGTCTGCTATTCATTGCTCCTAGATTGGTTTTTATCTCAGCAATTGAATTGTCTTTTTTTTTTTGTTTTTTACGGTATGCGGGCCTCTCACTGTTGTGGCCTCTCCCATTGCGGAGCACAGGCTCTGGACGCGCAGGCTCAGAGGCCATGGCTCACGGGCCCAGCCGCTCTGCAGCATGTGGGATCTTCCTGGACCAGGACATGAACCTGTGTCCCCTGCATCGGCAGGCGGACTCTCAACCACTGCGCCACCAGGGAAGCCCAAATTGACTATTTTTGAATGGCTTGTTTTATAGTTTCTAGCTTCTTGTTACAGTGATCTGCATTTTCTATTAATATTTTTTCTTAATTCCTTTAGCATTTTTATTACGTCCTTTTTGATCTCAGAATCTTGTAGACTGGTGAGGTCTGTTTCATTATTTGTTCTTTCAGCTGATTTCTTTTATTCTTTTAATTGGGATTAGTTTCTCTGTCTTTTCATTTTACCTATCTTTCTCTACCTCTGAATTTAGGAGAAAGAGTTAGCTGCTGTTGTCTTGAAGGGGTGTTTTTTATGTGGAAGTGTCCCTTTGTTAACTGTCCGTGTCCAGTATTTTTGGTTCAAAGGCTGGTTTTTGTATGGATACCAGCCACATCTTTCCTGAGTGTGCTGGTCACTATACCCTTGATAGGGGTGTGGTTGGTCTTGGGATATTTAAAGCCTGTGCATGACGTGAGAAGGGGCTTCCTCCCTACTCTGTGGCTGTTGCTGCCATTGGGGGAAGGGTCTGCTCCACAGTTGGAGTAGGAGCCCTAAGGGTCAGGTTTGATCAGACTCTGTAGCCCTTGAGTGTGTGCCCTGCCCCAAAGGAGGTGATTGCTGAAGCAAGTGAGACACATGTGGTCACAGAGAACCTATGCACCACCTGAGCAGGTATCCTAGGGTCCACTCAGTAGTAGCCCAAGGTCACGTCCCTTTCTCTGTTGTGTTCATCCCAGATCTAGTGCAAGGCTATGGTGTGGAGTAGGCTGGTGTCAGGCATCAGGGCATTGTGGCTGCAAGAATTGAGGTAGTTGCACTGCAGCTTGAGATCTGGCTGCCTCTGTGGCAGACTTCTCCCAGGATCTGTCTGCCCCAGATCTAGCACTAAGCTGCCTTTTAGAGTGGACAGAGCCAGGGTGTTCTCTCTGGGAAATGAACCATTGTGTACTCCTACCCAGCGCCTGCCTGCTAGAGATTCAGCACTTAGGCGCTGCGTGCTCTTGTGGCTGCATCCCGTGTGCATGCTGACAATGGCCTCCAAGCCTCCTTCAGGATATACTCCAGGTGCCCCTCTCTGCCTCTGCATAGCTAGACCAAATCTTTCCCCAGATCTGATGGCAGGCTGTGGTTTGGAGGGGGCGGGGCCAGGGTGTTTGCCCCTTTGTATTGGGAAGGGCGGAAATGCAACAGCCACCAGTGCAAGGCTCTCTGCCTGATTGTTAGCATGCCTGCATGCCTGCATGCTTGCAGTACAGTCTAGGCTTCTCCAGCCCTTCTGTCTCAGGGGATTTCCCAGCAGGCAAGGGAACTTCTCTCCTCTGTGCAAGACACCAGGACTGAAATGCCCAGATCTTGCCTTGACCTGCTCACTCTCCAGGGCGAAAGTCCACGCATGTGGACTATCTCTTCCAAACAGATCCTTCCCTGAGGCAAATGCCCTAACCCAAGGCCTTTTTTGTTTTTTCTGTCTTTCCTGGTTACATGGAGATCTTTCTTGCAGCTTTAGTTGAATAGGAGTTTTTCTGCCACTTTCCAGTTAGTTTTCTGTGAGAACTGTTCCACATATAGATCTCTTTTTGATGTATTTGTGGGAGAAGGTTAGCTCCAGCTTCTCCTACTTCGCCATCTTGATCCCCCCATTCAAATACGGTTATTTATTACTTGACTCAGCTTTCAATGTGGTTTCATTAATGATTCACTATTTTAAAAATGTTCTCTATTGGTTTGAAAGAGTTTTGTATCATTTATTGGAACATGTTAATTTCTAAAAATTTTAGTCACAAACAGATACCAAATTTTTTTTAAATGACCTATTAGTGTTTATAAAGATAGTCATATGATATTCACCTTGGCCTATTTATACGATTAATTGCATTATTTTCCAGTTTCATTTTTGTTTCATTTCTTTCCAAGTTTGGTTGGCCTATGTTTTTTTGCTGCTGTTTTTTTTTTATCATTTTTAAAATAGAAGTATAGTTAATTTACAATGTTGTGTTGGTTTCAAGTGTACAGCAAAGTGATTCAGTTATCTATATCTATATACACATATTCTTTTTCAGATTGTTTTCCATTATAAGTTGTTACAAGACATTGAGTACATTTCCTTGTGCTATACAGTAGATCTTTGTTGTTTATCTATTTTATATATAGTAGTGTGTATCTGTTAATCCCAAACTCCTAGTTTACCTCTCCCCCTCCCCCCATTTGGCATCCCCTTTGGTAACAATAAGTTTGTTTTCTATGTCTGTGAGTCTATTTCTGTTTTGTAAATAAGTTCATTTGTATTGTTTATATGTTAAATCTAATATTTAACTCAAATTACACCTAAAAATATGGATGGTATTTATATTTGGTAAAAGTTTTTCATGTCTTTTTATTTCTTGCAAGTTTTTCTCATACTTAGAAAAATCTCTCTTATCTCTTGTTATATATCTACTTTATTTATACACTGTTAGAATATAATTTTCACAAAGTGTTAGAAATCTTTCGTTAAGGAATCAGTTCTCCAATTTATTTTAAAATGCTATTGCTTCTTTCTGTATCCAGGTTTGACCTACTTTCCTTCCTTCCTTCCTTTTCTCTCTCCCTCCCTCCCTCCCTCCCTTTCTCCCTTCTCTCTCTTTCTTTCTTCACTACCTTTTCCCCCTGATTTTATGAAGGTGGGGATTTGCTTTGCTTTACTTTTCTAACTTGTATTTTCTGATGTAATAACTTTTCTTCATTCTTTCTTATTTAATGAATCATTTAATGGTAAGTGGTAATGTAAGTTTGTGATTGTAGCTTTGTTCCCCTTAATGGTTAAGATTCTTATTTTATTATTTTTCAAACTACTATGCAAACTACTTCTACATGTAATGTTTATTTCCTCTTTGATGCAACACATATTTTTCAAATTTATTTTACTGAAGTGTAGTTGATTTACAGTGTTGTGTTAGTTTCTGCTGTATAGCAAAGTGATTCAGATATATATATATACATATATATATGTATATATATATATTCTTTTTCATATTCTTTTCCACTATGGTTCATTACAGGATATTGAATATAATTCCCTGTGCTATACAGTAGGACCTTGTTGTTTATCCATTCTATATATAATAGTTTGCATCTTCTAATCCCAAACAACCAATCCATCCTTTACCCCCAAACCTTGGCAACCACAAGTCTGTTCTCTATGTCTGTGACTCTGTTTCTGTTTCATTAGTAAGTTCATTTATGTCATATTTTAGATTCCACATATAAGTAATATCATATGGTATTTGTCTTTGTCTGACTTATTTCACTTAGTATGATAATCTCTAGGTCCATCCATGTTGCTACAAGTGGCATTATTTCATTCTGTTTAATGGCTGAGTAGTATTCCATTGTGTATATGTACTACAGCTTCCGTATCCATTCATCTGTCAGTAGACATTTAGGTTGCTTCCATATCTTGGCTATTGTGTATAGTGCTGCTGTGAACATAGGGGTTCATGTATCTTTTTGAGGTAGTTTTGTCCAAATATATGTTCAGGAGTGGGATTGCTGGATCATATGGAAACTCTATTTTTAATTTTCTGAGGAACCTCCATACTGTTTTCCATAGCAGCTGTACAGTTTACATTCCCACCAACAGTGTAGGAAGCCTCTCTTTTCTCCACATCCTCTCCAGCATTTGTTATTTGTACACTTCTTAATGAAGGTCATCCTGACTGGTGTGAGGTGATACCTCATTGTAGTTTTGATTATGCAACACATATTTATAAACTTATTTTACAGAAAATTTCAGCAACATAAAGATAGAAATTTTACATTTTACATTGGTTATGATTTATTGTTCAGTTTATTTCAACATCTGCTCTTGAGAATTCACTGATGATTTCAGGATTGCCTAATATAGCACCTATTTTTGTAGTTAGTCAAATATTCTTAAAATAAAATTCTAGTACCTTTATAATTATATAAGAAATACTTCTAGCATAACTTTCATGAGTGAAAGAAGAGTGTAAATCTCCATTATTGGATTACATTCCTTAAAGAGTGCTAAGCACATAATACTATAAATAAATATTATTTATTAAATTGTGAATAAGTTTTACAGTACTAATTTTAACCCATAACCATTCATTTAAACTTAAGTATCAGCGTCCCGCGGTGACGGAGGCCCGACGTGAACGGCCAGCGCCGACTGGCACTCGCCGCGCTCTAACGGTAGACCGAGGTGTTGCTCGCTGCCTTCTCGGTCCCTGCGGGAGTGCGGGCCGGGGGCGGCCCCCAAAAGTAAGAGGCGCGGGAGGAGCAGGTCTGCGAGTCGAAGTGTCGCGGCGGCGCACTTGCAGCAAGAATCGGGAGGGGCAGGAGACCGCGAGGATAGGCCCAGGAGCAGTGGCGTCCAAAGAGGAACAAGCAGTAAAAAATCTCAACGTGGAAAATACCCAACAGGAAAAGGAAGGCGGGGACCAGGCCCCTTTGCAGAATGGAGAGGAATCACGCGATTTAGGAGGGGGTAGAGGCCAGAAGCCTGGAGGACATGTCAGGCTGGGACGGATTAGACAACTTGTCCCTAATTTTCGATGGGCCATACCCAGCAGGCATATTGATCACAGTGAAGTGGGGGATGATGTAGAAAAGCACGTAGGGCAGATGATGGAAATCAGGAGAAAGACTAAGAAGCAGCAAATGAGGCATCATTTGCGCTACCAAACTCCTGAACCTGACAATCATTATGAGTTTTGCCTTATACCTTGAATCCTAAGATTATCCCTGAGGTCAGTAATGTGGCCTCTGCTCTACATGCTTGTAGTTTTTCTGATTTACTTTTTCTGTAAACCTTTTGGTGTTTCCACTTACCAGTTTCTAATTGAATATTGCTTTGTCTCTGTGAAACTTTCTGTCAGCAGGGCAATTTCATCCAGTTATAGGAAAATTATTCTTTTCATAATACGAAATTAATAAAGCAGTTTACAAAGCAAAAAAAAAATAAAAAAATAAACTTAAGTATCAAATATTTTAGGACACTCTGACTTTTTTTAATTTCCATGACCTATTATTGTTTTCTTTTTTTTTGCGGTACGCGGGCCTCTCACTGTTGTGGCCTCTCCCGTTATGGAGCACAGGCTCCGGACGCGCAGGCTCAGTGGCCATGGCTCACGGGCCCAGCCGCTCCGCGGCATGTGGGATCTTCCCGGATGGGGGCACGAACCCGCGTCCCCTGCATCGGCAGGCGGGCTCTCAACCACTACGCCACCAGGGAAGCCCTCCATGACCTATTAAAAGGTGATTATATTAAAATCTCCCTAACCAATTAAACAATCTGTACTATCTTTGTATATTGACCTAAAATTATTTAAAAAGCTATACATGACCAGTGCAGATAATTAGCCAATATATGTGTATCAAAATGTAGTAAGCCCCCTACATATGAACAAGTTCCATTCTGAGAGCGCATTTGTAAGTCCAATTTGTTCGTAAGTCCAATAAAGTTAGCCTAGGTACCCAGCTAACACAATTGGCTATATAGTACTGTACCGTAATAGGTGTATAATACTTTTCACACAAATAATACATATAAAACAAATGAACACAAAAAATAAAGAAAACATTTTTAATCTTACAGTATAATACCTTGAAAAGTACACTATAACAGCTGGCACACAGGGGCTGGCATCAAGTGAACAGGCAAGAAGAGTTACTGACTGGAGCAGGGACAGGAGGTGGGAGATGGTAGAGCTGAAGAATCATCATCAATAGGAGATGGAGGGCAACTGCAATTTCACTGACTCCTGACATTGATAGCACAGGTTCTGGTTCTTTGCTGGAACCAGATGCATGTTTGCATCTTTGAAAGTTCGCAACTTGAAGGTTCCTATGTAAGGGACTTACTGTATAAGTATGAACCACTTACCTGCTTGTTCCATGATTCAAGTGTAGTTACTCTTAGTATTCAAGTTTGTATTCTCCTATGTATGTTTCTCATAATACAGAAGTTACACATTCTTTCACTAAGAGCTATTTTTCATATTTTAAATTATATGAAAAAGTCTACAAGTAAATGTTTAATTTACTTAAACTTTAATTTACCTAAAAAAAGTTTAATGTAGTGCCCTGTGCTCTTTTTCTTCTAAAAATATCTTAGACTGCATAACTTAGAATAGAGGATTCTTTAGAACTGAAGAAATATACATGTCATGTGTATCTTTGTGTAGAGGTAACTATAGTTAAATGTATGTGACACTGTGGTTTTTAATATTTTTACATAACTTTAAAATTTAATGGTAATACCATTAATATCTTCTGATAGTACTACTTTCAGATTTACTTTATTATTTTTAAAAGCAAACTAATAGTCCATACTACATATGTATATTGTGGCTTATTTAATTATTCCCCTCTTGATAGGTAATTCAATTGCCCCTCATATTCTCTATTAAAAATATTTCTTTAACAAACAACATGTTAACAGGAATGTTATTGCATAGATTTCTATAAATGGAAGTGCTAGGTCTAACAGTATAACATTTTTAGAATATTGATAGGTACTTCTACCAGCCTACAAAGCAACTTAATGTGAATTAAGAAATGCACTAATTCTTCTAGGTACACACAGCTCTGTTCCAGGACAGGAGGCTTGTCTAATGGAGCACAGGCTTCCTCCCTTTCTCTCCCTGGCCTGTCACCCTTGATAAAATAAACAACTTGCACATTTGTATATGGTGGCCCTACATAATGTACTCCCTAAATTGTGGGATATACTCTCCTTATAATGCTGAGTATATCTTACCATTATTTAAATTTGCATTTCCTTACCACTAGTAAGATTGACCATCCTTTTATATATTCATTACCCTTTTGTCATTACAAGCTTTCTACCTACAGTTATTGACAATTAATTCAACATTTCTTTAGTAATAGTGCTTTGAAATATGAAGGTGAATGAACCTACCTGTAGGTAAACTAGTAATCACTAAAGTGTTTAAAATATATTTGCATAGTAAAATTCATTTAACTAATGGCATTGAATTGAATTCAGCTAATAAATTTACATGTTTATTGTCCATTAATTTCCATATACATACCCTCAAATTCATTAAAAATTATCAGGGGCATACAATTAGCCACGATCATGAAAACACATTACAAGGAACGCTATGCATTGTTAATTATGGGAATGGAAAGCTTAGTTGCTCACATTAAAATAATTGATAAGCTTGTTGTATGTAGTTCTGCCATATAAAATAATAGGAAACAAGATTTCCTGAAGTGCATTGGCATTTGAATGGAAAATGCCTATATGAACACCAAAAAGCATTAAAATGCATTATTTATTTTCACAAGAAGGCGAATGACTCAATTCAGCCTGATTAGTAAAAAGAGTTGACGTTATAAAACTGGTTCCTGCACAACGTGTCATGATCTGTAATTTGACTTCCTAAAGGCACTGACATTGAGGAACAAAGTGGCTATGAAGCCATTCATAAATTGGCCTTACTTTTTCTCCCTCAACCCCATCAGTACTCACCTTTCACCCTAGCTCTAGAAATATAAATCTGAGTGCAATTCCTTGCATATACTACAGGAAATAACTGATCTCTTGGTTTATCGACACTTTGAAGAACTACTCATTTTCAGAATATGTAATATAGTCAAAACGAAGTCCTTTCCTATTCCTCGAAAATATTTATAAAGTGCACTGACATTGTGCTGCTAAAATTTCTAAACAATCATCACAAACTGAATGTGGCCTCAGAATGTTGTCAAAAAATTAATTCAATTGTCTGTCTGTTCATGCATCAAAATATCTATTAAAATTTAATATGAACCAGGATACAGTAGTAACAACAAAAAAAGCAAGTCTCTATTTTCAGAAGATTTACATTCTGAATGGGGTGCCAGAGAGTAACAGACAAGATATAAATAAATGAACATAGACTCTTTTGTGTGGTGATTAATGAAGATAAATGAAGAAAAATCAAGGCAAGGAGATATTGAGTGAATAAGTAGGGTACTATTTTAGATGGGATAGAAACTGAGGCTGTTTTTTCTAAAAGGACTAGAAAAAAGTGAGGAAATTAGCCAAAATCCTTATATAAGGGAAGAGCAATTCAGGCAGGAGAACAATACAAGAACTCTGAGATGAACCATGCTTACATGTTCAAAGAACAGAAATGAGGCCAGTGTGGCTGGAAGAGGAGACTGGTAGGAGATGAAGTCAAAGGGATAAAGAAGTGTTTGGGAGATCACAGAGAGTTTTGAATTTTAGTCTGAGTGAGATGAGAAGCCACTGGATTGTTTCAAAGAGAAGAATGTAGGTTTTAAAGGGTCTTTTTTTTTTTTGTTGCTGTGTGGTTTGTAGAGGGCAATAGTAGAAGCAGGAGGTTATTGTAATAACCTAGATGAGAAATACTGATGGCTCAAAGTCAGGTGGTAGTGGTAGAACTGGTTAGAAGTTATTAGATTTTTGATTTGTGAAATTAGAGACAATATTTTTTGTCAATTTAGAGCCAGTAAGTTTGGATGTGGAGTGTGACAGAGGGAAGTCAGGATTTGGGGCCTGAGCAACAGGCAAAATGATTGTCACTTCATGGGGTATTAAATTTTTAGGAGATAAATACTGATTAACTTATTTAGACTGAACTGCTTGGTAACAGAAATGGTAAATATTTGTTGTGGCTTGTGATCCCTGAAAAAATTAGTGAGGCACACTGAGGGCAGCAGGAAATGAGAAATTTTGAGAACCTCTGGTATATGCTGATGGGAGTAGGGAGGGAATGATGAATGATTAGGGAGAAAGTGCAGAAAATTACAAGAGAAGCATATGAATAGCTGATAAATAAGGGAAGCCAGTGAACAAATTCAGGATGTACTGTTAGATATGACTACCAGCTCTTTATCCTTTGAAAAATACAAGAAGTGAAGTCTGGAACAGTAGATGGTTTTATTAGTGGGAGTGGTAGTCATTCTCTTTTAATAGCTTTTATTTTCATTACTTGAAAATGAGGAATAAGGAAAAGAACATGAGATATGAGGAGACAGAGGTATAAAATAATCATTGAAGAGATTATGAGAGTGAACTAGCTGAGTAAAAGCAACAGTTTTGCTAACCAACACCAAGGGCCAACGTTATTGTTCATCAAGTTAAATTGACACGACTAGTTTTATATTTATACACATACATTAGCTATTTAGATGAAGATATGAAATAGTGTTGGACTTAGGGTTCACTCTTCATGTACAATAGAATGTATGAGTTTCCAGAGAGATAAAAGTGTATATAAGGAGTTATTAAAGAGATGATTGGTCTAGTATAAACCAGATAAAGAGTGAATTGAGATCATAGGTGAAATAAGAGTCAATGAGAATTTTGTAAGATTAATGGATTAATAAATAAGTTGGTGGATTCAAATTTTTTGGAGTTGTAGTATTAGGGTAAATGAGTTAGAAATGCAGAAGGTATTAGAAGTAACTTCTACCAGTATATCAGAATTACCAAGAAATAAAACAGTAATAATGTAAAGAAAAAAAAGCAACAGTAAGGTTTTTGTTTGTTTGTTTTTTTACTGTTTAATAACACTAAGTTGCTAAAGTACTGAAGAAATGAGAAATGAGGTGGAAATCTGTAAACAAATGCAAAAAGCAATGGGTGATATTATTATCATGAATTTAGAATGAAGGAAAGAGTTTTAAAGAAGTTGGAAAATAATGATTGGGAAGTGGCAATGAGGAGCAAGGTGAATATATAATCTGTGTCTAGGAACAATGTTAACCTGGGGAGTAGGAGAAAAAAAAAAATTAATCAGGAGGGTTGAAGAGGAATCAACCAACTCTAGAAGAGATAGGTTAGTATCAATTAAAGAAAGAAGATGAATGGAACATCAGCAAGGATATTATTGAGAGTCGAAATTTTGGGGATTGGGGATTCTGAGCTTCAGATTAGAACGATTAAAGGTTGGGAAAGGTGTGTGAGATTAAGTCTATGTAAAGCCCAAAGGAGATTAGTGTCTAGGTGATGAGGCATGGAAATGAATGACAACTTGGGAATACTGGGTTTTCTGTAAATCTTGGGGTTATTGAAATAGTTTTGATGATCTCTTAGACAAATTGAATGTTTGCCCAAGAGTGTCCAGAGGGGGTCTGTGATTATTGTCTAAGAGGTGAGGATAGGGTTTCCAGGCACATGTGAATTATGTGGGTCCCTGATTCAGGAAAACCATAGTAAAATTCAGCCAATAGATTTTCTTTGGTACTAGAAGGATGATTTAGGATAGATTAGAATTTTTAAATTTGAAATGATACATATTTTCCAAAATAATAATTAAGTCATATTTAATGTCAATTTCTAGATCCTAGGAAATTTATGTTCCCTTTTATTTAGAACGAAATCTAAATCTAAAATCCCTTTAGGGATATGGTTATGATTGATGGATTGATTATAGAAGGAAACTAATATAGATATCTTGTTATATACAGTTTTAGATAAAATGTAAAGTATTTTAATGAACATTTCCTTATAGAAGATATTCTACCAATCAAGGGTCCCATACAAGCAGATACCATCATTTTCCAAAGTGCTTTGAGCAAAACCAAAATTTGTTGACCTGTTTAGTTGGGAATGTTCCACTTGTTGCAGAGCTCTTTGCTCTTGCTAAGGAATAATTAAGCTAAAAATAATCATTTATTTTATAACTTACTTTCCTCCTTAGACTTCTGAGTGATCTGAACTTTCAAGTAAAAGTTAATGGTATGTATTTTATAGCCATCAATTAATTTACAAATAGTGATCCTAATATTCCTCAGTTCTTTGGAGATCAGCCTTCTGACCTTCTGACCTTCTGACATTGGGCATATGGAAAAGTGCCAAATTGAAATATTATAAACAAACTCTGAATATTCAGCAGTAATTAATCTGAGAAATGATGAGAATATTTTTTCACTCAATATGATTGATCACCTTAGCAACTAGAAAGAAAGGAACAATCACTTTGATTTGCAATATTTAAAATATTCAAGCCACTCCAAGAAAAATATGAGAGAAATAAACTGAAACAAGTTGATAGAAAATGAGAACAAAGAATATGGAAAGAAACAATGGAATGTAGAAGTTGTGGGCACAAGAGGGCTGTCAAAGATTCAAAAAATCATGATTGTGTGGTCTTACAGTACCTAAAAAACAAGAAAAATAAAATCTTTATCTACTGAGATAAGAGATTTGTTTCCAGAGTGTTTATTGACTAATTTTTAAATCATACATAATATTTAATTCATATTATTGGTTGTCAGATTTAACAAATAAAATAAAAAGTGACCAGTTAAATTTGAACATTAGATAAACACTAATTTTCAAGTAAAAGTATGTCCCATACATTATTATTATTATTATTCATTATTATCTGAAGTTCAAATTTAACCAGACATCCTAAATTTTAGCTGGTGACCCTAGTAATAGTGCTTATATAAATAAATAACCACAAAATGTCAGAGTAACTAAGTCCTTTAAGTTTTTAAACCCCAGAGACAGAATTTACTTAACCTGGTTATACCTATTATGACTTTATCATAAAAAATGTTAGCAGTGTGACAGTGGTAACTTATGTTACCCTAGTGTTGTCAGCTGTGCAGTGGGAATAATATCTACTTCATAGATTTGCTGAATAGATTATCAGGGACATAAATGTAAAACACTTACTAAGGACTTTAATCAGCAGAGCTGTTATTCCCATATACCTCAGGCTTAACTGTAGGTTTACCCTTTGGCATGACATGTGGATTGATGATTAGGATAGTGAAGCACAGAACACTGGGAACATAAGGAAACTTAGATAAAGATTTGCAAATTCTCTATTTTAGCAGAAAATAAACAGATTTAGGATAAAAAAGTTCACTTTAAAGAACATATGCTATACTTAGATATTTAGTGTTCATTTCTCCATAAATTCACTAAGTTATGGGTAAAAATCTATAGACAATGTACATTATTTTTCAAGAAAATGAAAAAGGGATAGGGTGTTTTAAAAACATCTCACAAAGGAAGCTGATATACTCCTCAGCTTGTTTAAGTTATCAAGAGCCAGCTAAAGTTAGTAGTCTAGGTGAGTTAAGGATTTTTGGCAATATCTAAGAACATTTTTAATGCATTTTGCAATTTGGCAAATTGTTAAAAATTATGAGAAAAGAGAGAGACATCATGTCCCTTCTTAATAATGAAAAATATTAGCTCTGACTTTACCCTATATTGCTTGTGGGCATGTGTTTAATTTAGTCGAATTGAACTGGAACCACTGTAGAATATAAAGTAACCAAGAATGTTCCTGTAAGGAAAGAATGCTAGATGTTAAGGGGAAACTAGGTATACCATATCTTTTAATAAATATAATAATCAAAAATCCTGACAAATGAATGTGTTCTATTCTCAATTTTCTTTGGAAATGTATATGATACTTGTGATGGTTAACTTTGTGTCAGCTTGGCTGGGCCACAGTGCCCAGATATTTGGTCCAACATTATTCTAGATGTTTGTGTGAAGGGTTTTTTTGTTTTTTTTTCCAGTGAGATTAACATTTCTTGAATGTTAAAGTAGATTACCCTCCATAATGTAATGTGAAGACCTTAGTAGGTGAAGTAGATTACCCTCCATAATGTGATGGGCTTTGTCCAATCAGTTGAAGACCTTAGGAGAACAAAGAAAACTCCCCTCAGCAAGAAGGAATTTCGCCAGCTGACTGCCTTTGGACTCCAACTGCAACTCTTCCCTGGGTCCCCAGCATGCCGGCCCTCACTGCAGATTTTGGATTTACCATCCTCCTCAATCACATGAGCCAGTTCCTTTAAAGAAATGTCCCTCTCTCAATCTCTATCGCTAACCTCTCTATCACTATCCTTTTATCTATATCTATATCCTTTACCTTTACCTATACCTATATATCTATATCTATAGCTACATATCTCCTGATGTTCTGTTTCTCTAGAGAATTCTAATACACAGTGCTTATGTTTTTTCATTGATTTTTTTTTGTTTTTAACAAATAGGAAGTTGTGGCTATACCAATTTTATATTAAACCATTATCTAAACATGTGAAATGAAAGTCAGACAAGCAAGGGATAATTAAAAATAAAAGTAAATATTTTACCCTAGTCCATGTGTCTTAATATGCAGTATGAGAGTTACAATTGAAAATTACCCAAGTAGGTGTCCCAGTGTTTTAAAGGTATTGCACCATCCAATAAGTGCCATTATTTTCATTCTTTCAAGAGATTAAAAAGTTAAAACCTAACTTACATACCAGCAATGATTAAGCAAATATCCTTTTTTCCTTTAGGCCTCTCGCCTATTCAACAGTGAACACACTTGGAGCCTAAGATGTTTATGGTAGGCAGATTGCAGTTTTCCTGGCTATTCAACCCTTTCTAATTGGAGCCCCAGGCTTGGATCTCTCACATACCACATTGTGTACAACACTGCTCTGGTAGACAAATAAGTAGAAAAAATGAAAACAAGAAAGGCAGACTGGGTTTTTAGGAGGCAGGTTGAGAGAGTATGACATCCAATAGCCTGAAGCTCCTCACTGTGATGAAGGCTGTGAAGAGGTGATAATGCTCCGTGTTCTTCATGGCAGACAGATTTAGATGGGTCCTTCCTAGATGCCAGAAGGTAGATTTAAAATTAAATAGCAAACAGTTACTACCAGTATGAAAGTAGTGTTCACTGCAGCTCTGCACAGAGTGTTGGTAACACATGTACCTCCAATCTGGTGTTCTGAAAAGCACTGAACTGGGAGAGAAAATTCAGTGTGAGCAAGTCGGCAAATGCTATGAACAAATAGCTCTAAAACTCTGGGAAGGAGCAGCGAGGTAAACCAGCACAAAGAATATATTCTCAGTGAATCTAGGTCAGCCCAGAGGTAGAATTTAGATTCACAGGGCCTCTGGAAACATGTTATGATATCATTGTTTATAGCATAGATGACAACTGTACAAATATAGCCTCGTTTGTGCTCAAATTATTTTAAGGATTTGGACATTCTTTTTAAATCTCTCTACAGAGTTTTTTTTACTACAAGAAATTTTGTACTTCTGTGAAGTTCGCAGTATTTGCTGGCCTCCCTGCTGATGGTAGGTGCTGAGGATGTCTAATGTTAGTACATCAGGCTGTAATAAAATATGCATGAGAACACTGGCTGTCAGAACACTAATTTGGAAATGTATCTCTACCCTGTTTGTACACATGAATTAATCTGGAGAAAAGATTAACTACATGCTATTTGTTAGCCATTAGCTTGTTACCAGTCAATGAGCAAGGTGACAAAAATGATGTTGTTTTTGCATTATTCCTCTAGGAGTCAATGGAAAATACGGAGTTTAAAGAAGCAAGTTATTTTCAGTCTTGATGAAAAAGCATGAAATTTTAGCAAGTGCATTCGTCAGGCAGTGATGGTATGTACTGTAGTTTATGGACTTGAATTTTAAAGTATTTCTTTGAATCTTTTTTCTTTTTTATCCATACATACTCTTAGAGGAGGTGGAATAAGTCACCACTGCAAATGTTCAGGTGCTCATTATATTCTTTAGACCCTTAAATAGACTTTTCCTTCACATATGTAGTTAACTTAAAATAATGGCATAACTCCATTTACAGCCTAAATGCTTGGGATAAATAGTCCATTATCTTTACCACCCATTCTTATTAGTAAATAAACTGTATCTTTTGTTCTTTGACTTTTATTTCTTCAATTAAGCAAGTTGATCTGCTACGACGGTTCTGAGCAAGGACTCTGGAATCTAAATATCTGTCTTTAAATCTGGATTCTAGAACTTTTTTAGCTATGTAATCCCAATCAAATTAATTCATGTCTTCAGTGCTTTAATTTTCTTATTTATAAATTGAGAAGAACAATAGTACTTAATGCATATAGTACACTAAGTTATAGGTTATAAGCACTTAGAATAAATCCTGGCATATAGTGAGCACTTTATACATATTAACTATCATTACTGCAGTCTTTTTAGTTTGTTCTCTTTTATTTCATTGGCACTGTCAGATCTCCATTATCTTCCAGGTAAATTACTACAACAGCCTTCTACTCAGTATTTTCCTGTAATCTTCACCTACCTCAAGTTCATGTACACTGTTGCCAGCATGACCATATCAAATGCAGAACTGTTTATATCACTCCTCTGATGAAAAGTCTTCAATTTTCTCTATCTTCTTCAAGAGGAGGTCAAAATTATTTTTACAACATTTATGTCCCTTTGTGAGTTGACATCTTCCTGTCTCATCAACCTCATCTATTTCCACTTGGCATCTTGAACTTTATGTTTTAGCCACATGGAACAATTTCTATCTCCTTAAACACATCCTCAATCTCTCTGTGAGTGTGTCTTTGCACATTACACTTAATCTTCCTGTTATACTGATTCTTTAATAGTAAAATTAAATTCATCTTTCAAAACTCAGTTATCCAAAAAAGGTTACTAACTTTCCCCATCCAACCTATATTTTATGTGTTTTGTGACCCCCAATTTCAGTAAATTTTTACTTGTTCAAAGCATTTTTATGTTGCATTGAAATTATGTGTTTATTTCTCAGCATTGTTTTCAAGTTATGTCATAGGTATTCTGTATTTTATCCTAGAATTTCCAGAATTTACACTGCAGTGCTCTGAACATAGTAGGTCCTTCATAAACGTTCGTTAGGAGTGATGCAGTTATTTAAACTGTGCTTTCTTACACCTTGGTAAAACCTTTGCAGTATGAGATAAACCTCTGGGTAAAAGCAACTTATTCTGGAAGGTACAAATTAGCAGTAAGGACTAACAGAATCTAGGTCCTGGAGTAGGAGTTGAAAGATGGTATATGAAGAAGAAATTAAACATTACCCAACATTGCTGTATGCTTTAAAACAAAAAAAAAAACCCCAAACACCCAAAACCAAATAATAATAAAAAAAAAAAAAACCCAAAACGTAAGCAATACAGAAATACAGTTAGAGCTATAATCAATTCAGAGGTGAAATTACAACTATATACTTCTCTCAAACCCCATCATTATGGTATTTGCTTTACTCAACCTTGAACTAGTCTTTATTTCCCTGCTTTAGGCTGGATACAGAATTGTGCACTGTCATTTTAACTTAGTATTATATGTCAAAGATTTCATAATCCTTTAAATAGTTATTGGAAACTGTGATTAAAATGCCTTCATAATATCATAATTTTGTAAAACAATTTATACAAATGTTGGGAAAAATAATATCACAGACTAAGAAATTAAAAATAGGACCTTGGGGCTTCCCTTGTGGCTCAGTGGTTGAGAGTCTGCCTGCCGATGCAGGGGACGCGGGCTCCTGCCCCGGTCCGGGAAGAACCCACATGCCGCGGAGTGGCTGGGCGCGTGAGCCGTGGCCTGAGCCTGCACGTCCGGAGCCTGTGCTCCGCAACGGGAGAGGCCACAGCAGTGAGAGGCCCGCGTACCGCAAAAAAAAAAAAAAAAATACCATCAATGATTCCCTTGACATTAGTCTTGAGGTCAGGAGGAGGGCAAGAGCCTTGTGACCATAGGTATGAGATGTAAGAGAGCATATCCCCAATTAGGAAAAGGAGAGATAGATTTGTACTTATAAAGTAATTAAAAGCTAAATGTGGGACTCATAACATGTCACGTGATTTGTGCAGTAAATACTTCAGATCTATAACTGGTATATAATGTCTAAACAGGAAGACAAATATAAAAATTTTTGCATTAGTTTAATGTGAATTGAAGTTGTATTTATTATGGAGACTGGCTTTATCATAATCACTCTTTTATTGTTGACAAGTTATGTAATTTTTTTGCTGTTTTAAAAAGTACTGCATAAACATCCTTTTACCTAGATTTTGGCTGAATTGCTGATTGATTTTCTCATGAATGACTTGTAGTAAAATAACTAAATGGGTAATGTGAATTTTGTTATGGCTTTTGGTAAGTATAGACAAGTGATAATTAAAAAGCTCTTTTTTTGTTTATATGTTTTTGTTTTTCACAGTATATCTGCATATGCATTGTCTATATCACTATAACTTCAATAAAATCACTTCAGATTTTGGAAAATATTACCCTATTGCTTAAATTATCCATTTCATTTGAGAGACTATCTTTGTGTTTGCAGCATATGTTTGAATTTGCTTTCCTTTAAATATTTTCACTTCTGCGAAGTTTATAGTACTTACAGCTTTTCTGCTTAAAGTGTGTATATAAGTGTGTATATAAGGAAAATTTGCTGAAATATAAAATCTATTATTAGATTGAGTGTATATTTAGATTGAGTGTATATTTAATTTATACAAACAATCACACATATTCATGTTTAGAAGAAAGGTATAAAGGAAAACTAAAATAGAGATTACTTCTGGATAATTTGTATTATTTTCTTTATACTATCTTGTGTTTTCAGTACATGCACGAGTGTCTTATTTTTATAACTAATAAAAACTGTCATTTATTAAGCATAATTTACACCACTAGGTAAACAATTATGTGCAATTAAAGCGTACAATTTAGAGTTTTGACAAATATATGTGCCCATGAAACCGTTCACCACAATCAGGATAAAAGCATTTTCATCTCCCCCAGAAGTTTCCTTGTGCCCCTTGCACTCAATCCCCCTTCCTACCTGTGTTTCCCAGATCTGTTTTCTTTCATTATACATTAGTTTGAATTTTATAAAAAAATTAATATAAATGGAATCATACAGTTTGTACTCTTTTCTGTCTGGTTTCTTTCACTCAACAAGAGCATAAGCATTTGGAATAAAATGGTCCTAAGTTGAATAACAGCCAGGTCTCTATCATTAATGTGTAATCTAAGGTGTTTTGGTAAGTGTTTTTGGGTCTAAATTACCTTACCTATAAAGTGGTGATATTAATACTAATTTTGAAAGGCAACTGGAATGAAATCGTAAGAAAAATGTCATATATCGTTGGGGATATTGCTTGTTGAATAATATGGTTTGCTTAATAAATGTTAGTTCTCTTCTTTATATTTATTTCCAGTTTTATATGTTCATCCAATATCTTTTCTAAATGTAGATTTGGCTTCTGAAAACTCCAAGTTGCTCCCATTATTTTGGCCCAAGGACTATTCTCAGTTGAAAGTGTAATTTCCTGAAAGACTTTCTAGATAGACTCTATAGACAGCTGAACTTCTTTACTGTACTAATCAGGGTTCTCCAGAGAACTGAATCAGTAGGATGGAGATATCTGCATATTATATAATATGAATATAGATGTAGATATAGGCGTAGATAAGATCTATAGAAATAGACGTTAAAGGAGGTTTCTTATTATGAGGACTTAGCTAATGTGATTATAGAGGCTGAGAAGTCCCGCGAGAAGCTGAAGACCCAGGAAAGCCAGTGGAATAATTCAGTCGGAGTCTGAAGGCCTGAGAACGAGGGGAGCTGATGATGTAAATCCCAGAGCAGTGGCCAAAAAAGATAAGAGTACCCAGCTCAATCAGTGAGGCAGGGGAAAAAAGGGGCAAATTCTTCCTTCCTGTGCCTTTGTTTTATTCATGCCCTCAAGGGATTGGAATATGCCCAGTTACAATGGGGAAGGCAATCTACTTTACTGAATCCACCAATTCAAATTCTAATCTCATTCAGAATGCTAATCTCATTCACAGACACAGCCCCAAATAATGTTTAATCTGGGCACCCTCTGGCCAGTCAAACTGACACATAAAATTGACTACCACATTCCCTGTTTTCACTGTTGTCATTTCACTGTTTTCAACTGAACTATTTTCACTATCCAATTTATTTTGTCCTTTAAGGAGAAGAATTTTCAAACCCCACCATCTTCAACCTGCCAAATACCTCCATAACATAGAGATAGCTTATGAAATGCACCCTGAATGGAGTGGACAAAGTGGCAGATTGGAAGCTATGAACTGGTTCAACATCAGGGAATCTTCATTAAGAGTGCTGTTGCTGAAGACCAACTGGTCAGCAGCAGAGATCAAAACTGAGCCCTCAATATGGTACTCTCCTCTAAGAGAACCACCAGCACTGGATAGCAAGCCAGTTCATCACAACGTTTCCACTCTAGGCATCAGCAATTCATCCTTCCTGGAGTTGCACCTATTCCAGATGGTGGTATGCTTTTCTTACACGTAATACCTTAGCAGCACCACAATCCTAGGGATTTATGATGTTTTATTTACTGACATGAAATAATGCATAATATTGTCTCAGACAAAGAAACACATTTCACAGTGAAAGAGGTGTGACAAAGAATACATGTCCACAAGATTCATGACAATACACTGCATCACATAGAAGCAGACAACCTGATAGAAGTTTGGAATTGCCTATAGAAGGGTTGATGCCAGCCTGGGTTGCTCATACTTTCCTCCAGGATGGTATATGGTATATTTATTGAACCAAAAACCATATATTGCTGTGTCCCCAAAAGCTAGAATAGATGGGTCTAGAAAACAAAAAGTTAGAATTGACTTCTCCCACCACTATTCCCACTAACTATCCAGTAGAATTCATTCTTCCTGTATCATTACTTTAGGGATGCTGGATTACTGGTTTTAGATCGCAGGAGCAGGATCCTTCCACCAGTGGGTAGTAAGGATTACTGAACCTAAAACCACTGTGATCAAGGTGTTTTGGGCTTCTCATGCTAGTAGACTGTAGACATAGAAATGAGGTAACATGCTAGAAGATGTAATTGACTCTGACCATGTTGAGAAGTTAGGGTTATTGCTACATAATATCATCAGAGAGCAATAGGTCTAAAATTCACATGGAAGTTTTTCCATTCTTCCATTCCTGGTGGTAACAGTGAACAGGACATTGTAGCAATTACAGCCTGACCAGGAGAAGAGCAAGGTCCCAGACCACTCTGTAATTGAGGTCTATGTTATACCACCAGGTAAGTCATTTGGCCCAGCTGAAGTATTTACCAAGGGTGAGAAAGGGTGGTGAAGGAAATAAATAATTAATTATCATCTTTGGACAAGCCAGAAGAATGGTCACTGCAGCTTGTTTTACTAACCTCTATATTACTCAATTTTTATTTTCTTTTTTATTAGGACACAGATATTCAGTCCATATATATTACTCATTTTTAAAAACAACAGGTCAACACCACACTGAAGAGTGAGTTCCAGAGCAGACTTGAAGAAGCAGGAAGAGGAGTCCTCTGTGGAGGAAAGGCTTGAGACCTACAGACCAACCAAACTTCCTATTTGTTTCTGGAAGTCAAGCGTCATGGCTTTTTGACGCAGGAAGGAAGTCTGTTCATACATCTGGCTTAGTTATTCTTCAATCCATTAAGGTCAGTACTATTCTTTGGTGAATATTTTTTCTGATATATTCTTGCTCTTTTGTGAGCTCTTGCTAAGAAGAGACATAGGGATACAATAGACGCAAACTTCCCAGGAAACCGTCTGCAGTATACCTATTATATCCATTTTTTTACTTGCATATTTACACACTTTCTTCAGTTCTGATCTAGAACAACGTCTAGGACTTATCAATTAAAAAGCTCTCTGGGTGTATCTACTGTTTTCAGCTCATCAACAAGGCAGACATGAGTGAGCCTAAATAATGAATTTAGTTCCTTCTTGTTAGTGAATCTACTGACCTCCCTATAGAAAATGAAGTTATGTAATGCTAAATTATCTAAATTAGCAAAGGAAATTTTTAAAATTTAATTTTTCCCCTATTTTTGAATAACCCATTCAGTAGTAGAAATTTAAGGCATTATTGCTAATTATCAGAGTTGACAACCTCTCACATAAAGATTTCATGAGGTTTTTAAGGCATGAGATTATATGTGTGAGAAAGTGTGAATGGAGGCAATCGGGAATTATATACAATATCTGAAAAATAATGAGAAATGCATTTATTCAGAAACCAGTTTATAAAACTTACTGACTAAACTGTTTTGACAGGCAGTAGAAATTATATGTAGAGAATTAATAGCATTTCCAAATTTAGCCAGAACACAATGCCTCTCTTTAATATCTTAGTAATATACGCCAGCATTTTGAGACCTATGTACAGAATAAAGAAGATATATTTTATTTGAATTAGTGGGACAGTTTTGCTTTAATTTAATATCAGGAGTGTATGCAACTAGCTACAATACGATATAAGGAAGATTTTCCATTAACCTACTGAACTGAAATTATCAATTTGAATTTTTCTAATGATGAAGTAACCATAGGCTTTTAGTAAAAAATAAGGAAAAAAAGGATCATCAGAAGCAAAAGTGAAATCACTACCTAACTGAAAATTTATGGAACTGTTCAGAAACACTGCATACCAACCATTCCCTTCCCAAGTTTTATGCTTCTGTCTTAACAAAAGAATTTGTCCTTGTATTAATGGTTAATCCCTTCACCAGTGTCTGAATCACAGCCCCCCTTGCCTTGTCAGTAATCTTTCACTATCAAATATCAACCTATTTCTGCTATATAGTCTTACTCCTTCTCTCTATAATACCCATTAAAAGAGCATTTAAATTTTTCTCTGGGAAACACAGCTCTTTAAAGCTACTGTCTCCTTCCCTCCTTCCCGTCACATTTTCCTAGGTCTTCTCTTTACCACTCAATCACCACCCCAGCCTCCCCAACACAGAGTCTGTTCCCATCACCTCAGTAACACAGCTCTAACTAATTCAGTTCACTTCAGCAACTATATATCAAATGCTTACTCTCTGGCAGACACTGTGATAGGGTTGGGAAATGCAACCGTGAACAGGATGGCAAAGGCCACACTGCTCCTCTAGTAAAGGACAGAGCATAAGTAGACAAATACTGATGTTTACAAATAGAGATAAATCTTAAAGAAAAGTGATCTGGTGTAGAATGGGGTTACTTACCTAAGTAGTAAGAGAAGTTTTTGATAGTTGTTGTTAATAGAGGACAAGCTGAGATCTAAATCCAATCATATCTGATGAAAAAAACATTCCTGGAAAAGGCACAAGCATGACCAAAACCATAAGGTGAAAAAGAGTTTGCTGTGTTCTTGGAAATTTTTTTACAAAGGCTAATAGGAACAGAGTTTAGAGAGTAGGGAGGCCAGTGAAAGGGAAGAGGTTGCAACTAATCAGGCTTTAGATCAGGAATGCTTTAGAATCATTGGTAGGAAGCTAGGGTTTTATTAGAGTTGTAAAGAAAAGTCACTGAAAATTTTTTAAGTAGGGAAGAGATAGCATGTGTTTTGTCTTTTAAGATGTTGAATGGAATGAAGGGACGCAGGGAGCAAGGGCAGGAACAGGTACAGTTAGAGTGGCCTAGGTAAGTGATAATGATAAATCGAAGTAGGACAGTGGTTGGCTAAGTCAGAGACAGGGAGAGATGCAGATACATTTTGGAGGTTGAAGGGCCAGGATTGCTTAAAGAACAAGGCCTTAGGAAGTAGAGAAAAGTAGGATCAATGAGTACACCCAGATTTCTGGCTTTAGTTATTGAGTGTATGATGGTAGATGGATGGTGACAATTCAAGTGACATGTGATTATGGGGCTGCAGAGGAAAGAAGTCAAGCATTTTGACAAACAGTCTCAAACAAATACAGCTAATGAATATTTGTAGAGTTTCCCTTTTCACTTGACCGCACAGTTATTTGACCCGGTTAATGACTCCTTTCAAACACATTCCTCTTTTAGATTCTTAGAAAAGTACACAGTTCTTTTTGTTTGTTTGTTTTTTCTTCCTACCTGTCAGGCTTTGGATTATTGGTTTTCTTTGACAATTCTCTCTGTTTCTAGGAGCTCTACATTTTGGAGTTTCACAAGATTCTGTCCCAGGATTTTTTTTATCTTCTTATACTGTTTGCTTAAATGATGTAGTCTCCATCCCTCTTACATGGTTTGCATACAGACAGATCCCAGATGTATATCCCTCAGATGTCTGTTTTAAATCACAGACCCTTACGTCCAACTGTCTCCTCAAAAGCCCTATTCTGATACCTCAGAGCTCTAAACATCGTACATTCAGAACAGACTTAATAATCTTCCCTTCACCTAGAAAAAATCATCACACTTCTAGCTGTTTATGTCAGAAACCTAGAAGTTATCTTTTATTTCTGTTTTCCAGATCATCCTTCCAATCCCATCAAAATAACTTAGGCAAAAAGTGTTCTTTGCCAAACTCTGTCATAAATGGTGACTTCAGTGACAAATAGAAAGGACGTGGAACCTGCACTTGTGGACCTTACCAACTAGTGAAGGACAGTTGTTAAAAAACATCACATAAATAAGAGGGCACTTACAAATTTTATAAAGGGGATCGGCTGTACATTTTAAAATATTGTAAGGTGACCTAATTTAGATTAGAAAGATTCAGCCTAGACTTCTTTAAGGAAGTGCTATATTCTTTATTTCTTAATTTTTTTTTTTTTTAATCAGCACACATCTTTCCATACTTATTGGGCAAGTCACCATCTTCTCTTGGACTTTTCTGTTGCACTTTAATGTTATTTCTACATCCCCTCTTCTCTCCCTACATTCCAATTTATACTCAGGAAATAATCTTATAAAAACAATGAAAATCCCCAGAAATATTTATTTCCTGATAACTTGAAACCTAGTCAAGGGTTTTCTTTAATCTCATTTTGAAAATCAAGGTTCTTCATACCTTCATTTCAGAACATGTTACTCCAACTACTAAGAACATGTTACATTCTTTCACTCATCATCTATTCTCTCTTGACACATTTCTGCTCCACTCTGCTCCCTCTTCACCTGGATAACTCAGCCTTTAAGTCTGATATTTCCTTACATATATCTTCCCTGACCTCACAAGCTATATGCTATCCCTGACCAAAATATAGGTGCTCAAGCCACTGGACTTTATCTTCTTGCAATCATCACATTTGTGATTCAATCACTGTTTATGTAATTATTGGCTTAGTGTCCATCTTCTCTGATATGAACTCAAATAGGGGAGGGAATGTAATTGTTTATCATTATTTGTACCTCCCATGTTTGGAATACTGATCAGCTACCCCAAGGAACTCAATAAACAATTATTAAATGAATGAATGTTTCACATTTAGAGTCAGCTACAACTGGATCAGATTCAGTGCAGTGATTAAATACACACAAATTTATAACAGCTCATTCAATATATTTAATGGAAATGATCAATTTAAATAAATACATGGGTAATAATTTGATACTATGTAATTTATTACTGAAAGATCCCTGATGTGAGACAAAATGTAAATTGATTATTCTTTAACTTAGTCTAATTAAATTTTGTAAAAATTACTGATATTTCAAATCAATATTTGGTAGTGGGTGTTATTTTCACATTAATATTCAAATATTTCTTTTAATATTTGCTCCAACTCTGTTAAGATGAAAGTTGTTCCATAGTCAAAGAAAGTGGGTTGATGAAATCTGGTAACTATTACTTTTAGGTATTGGAAAACACTGGTGTTTTCAATTTACCTAAGGCTTCATTCATTTTGTAGGTTTTGAATATGTTATAGATTTATTCAGTATCTTTATAACTTATCTCTGATACTACACAGTAACATTATGAAGGCTAGATATGTTTGTTAGTAATATGAAAGAAATTCTAGAAATTCTCATGAATGCAAAAAGGTAAGACATTAATGAAATAATATAAAGAAGAACTTTCTTTGTATAAATTATTGGGGTTCTAAAATTCTATCATAATTTAGTCTAATTTCTTATTAGGTTTTATGCCAGAAAATATAAATTTTAGCATACAAGTTGGAGTCATATAATATAGTGATTCCTAGTACTATTCCATGGATTAATTCTAGGCAGTTTATTTGAAAATCACCTGAAGAACTTTTAAGAGAGATATATATATATATATATATATATATGTATATATATGTGTCCCACTCCTAGAAATTCTATTAATAGGTTGAAAGGAGAGCCAACTTTTTTTTTTTAATTTTAGCATAGAGCTCCTAAAGGGATTCTCAAGAGCACTCAGCTCATCCAGGTTTGAGAATCAATACTACGATTCAGAGGTCACAAACTGGCTGCCAGTGGGCTGAATCCAACTCACAGAAATTATTTCTTTGGTCTATAAAGTGTTTTCAGATGTTTTGAATCAACATAAAATAGCCACATTTACAACTTATCTTGAAAAAGGAAAAAATCTGACAAAAGAAAATCTGTGTTATTGAATAACAGCAATGTACTACGGTTGTTAGCAACTGACTCCTTTATATATGATATTTATTCCTTCGTTTGTTTATTCAAACTAATATCTATTTATAGCCTATTCTGCATAATATTCCTCTAGTTGCTCAGAAAATTAAAATAAACAAAATAGATAAAAATCCCACAATTACTGGAATTCAAACTCTTACGGGAAAAACAGAATATTTGTATGTGCTCTTTGGTTCAAGATTGTCCCAATCATTCACTGTGGTCTCCAAGACACTACAACAGTGTCTTCTTACCATTTATTACCATGTACATATATATATATTTTTGAATAAAGACAATTTCTCTCTTCCCTTTTTATTTTTATATTCATTAGAGCAGGGTTAGTTTCTGTGAGAAACAAGAAAATGTTCAGTGACCTAACCCAAAGTAATTTTATTTCTTTTTTATGTTATAGTTCAGTGTGTGTGTTCTTCCAAGTGGTGATTTAAGAACTCATTTTCCTTTCATCTTGTGACTTTTAGATCCCCTGAGATTTTGAGATCATCTGTGATCACTTAGTGGAAGGGAAAGAAAGGGTGTACGTAGTATATACATTTCATAATTCTGCATCTATGTAATTCCACGACCTGGAAGTGATGCATACCATTTCTCCTTTGGTGTAACAAGCCCCATATGCCACCTAGATGCAAGGGTTGGGCTGAGAAATGAAGTCCCTGCCTGCAGCTCCTTCAATTCTACAGTGTGAAAGAGAGAATAAGAGTATTCACTGGATAGATAGCTTGTCTTTGCCTAACTCTCAAAGTTTATAAAATGGCAGATGTACCTAGAAGCCTGCATAGTTCAAGAAAATGAGAGAACATTTTTCTTTTATTCTCTTTTGTTCAATATGCAAATAAAGAGAAGCTAGATGGATAGCCCTACCTTGCCAATGTCATACATCTGTGTTATAATTTTAGTACCCATATGAAATTGAGTTTGACTTCTAATGTAGCCCAAACCTTGATTTTAGGAAGACAGAAATGATCACAGTAGAAAATAAGATTTTCCTAAGGCCAGAATGATTAACAGTCAAACCAGGAAAAGACATTAAATAAGTCTACTAACTTCAAGTTGAGCCCTATTTCTATTACATTTTTATTCCTCTCTACCATTATATTACTATATAAGATATGTAGAAATCTGTGTGCAAGTCTACACATATATTCTCTTTCTATTTATGTGTTGAAAGATATTTAATTTTATCTTCACAGTATTTCTCTTTTCTCTGGTAAGAGCATTTCCTGTGTGAAACTTCACCTCCTATCTTCCATGATTATTTTGGAGCAACAATTGGTGTACCCCGCTATTAGGGACACAAGACTGAGCATATTACACAAAACTGTTAAATCATAGTACAAATCCGTAGCAAGGAATTTGGCCTATGAATGTGCAAATTATATACAATGGACCAATCAGAGATCTTCCCTGGGAACAGAGTGGAAGAATGGAGGGCTGCCCATCCCTTTGCCCTTCCCTTCCTTTTGGTGAGGGTAACACTTGGTATCACTCCTTTACTTCATTTTCTATGGTATTCAGGAGGTAAACAAATCTCTCCTTTCCAAGCAAGTCAAGGACTGGTGATAATCCTTTGTCTGAAGTGTGCTCATCCTCTGAAATCACAGAGCTGTGGCATTAGGAAAATGGCCTGAAAGAAACATAATGGACCTGAGAGAGGTCATATGGATGGGAGTAGGGGTGAGGGCATATTTACGTTTCTGTGGTTGATGTGACAAATCAGATAGTCATTGCTGAGACAATTGGGATGTCAGCTGTCTGCCTTTAGCGTCTCACAATTTCAGCTCAAGAAAGCAGTCTTCTGGAGATAGTTTTCTGGAAGCAAGAGACTGTGTGATGGAAGACATAGGAGAAGTGGGAAAATAGAAGTTAAGCCTGATACAAATTCTCCAAATTAGAGGATTGGTTAGGACATGGCACTCCAAAGAGCTTACAAATACACCCTCCCAAGTGAGTCAGGGTTCAGGTGCTTGCCACTAGAGGCAGTATGGGTTAGACAGAAAAGCAGCAAACACCAATGGGAAAAAAGACAGCAAGACCAAGTATATGATGCTGTTCACAGAAGATAACTTACTATAACCAAGCAAAGAGCAGATAGCTAATCACAATGGGTAGTAGTAGGGAAAAAAAAAGAGTATTTTCCCTCTCCCTCCTCTCTGCCTCAATACTAGGAAAGATATTAATGGTCTGAGGGACTACATGGTACCCAGTATCTTCCTTCAGGATACTGAAAAGTTTACCCATAGGCCTAATATTAGGGGCACTTAGGTTTTGGTTTTGAGTTTCCTGTTTCAAAATCAATGAGACAAGGTTTTACTCAGTGATAGACTGTTTTTGTAGATAGCAGATTTGGTGTCAAACTAACCTATCCACCTTTTCACTTTTGCTTTTGTTTTTAGAGCAAGTTTGTTTTCCCTCAGATGGTACATCTTTTCCCACCGCACAGTATTAATTGTATTCTAATATATTGATATATCTTATGGAAAATAAACACCTCAATATTTTACTCCCCAGCACCCTCTACTTATTTGACCAGCTCTTCTGAGAAATTTCTAATTGAGAGCTCATGGGGTTTTAGTGATTTGCCTCACTTCCCAGAATGATGAGCTCTTGGGTAAGGGAGAGGAATGCCTAACCTGAGGAAGGAGACTGTGTTGGGTGAAAGCCTATCACTGCTATTCCTGATAGCTGGATAATGATCTTTAGTATGGCCTATTCTGCTGGCCTTTTACATCACTGATGATGACTTTCTCTAAGGGGGTGCATTGTTTTTTACCTCCAGTTTAGTTTCTTTTTAGGGTTATGAATCAATGAGTGGGATCTATACTCATCTGAGACCTAATTGTAGAAAAAGAGGCAGAGGCTAGCTAGTTCTTGGCCAAACTCATTTCTCTTTCTCTTGACCAAATTAGACTCAATTTTCAGCCACCATTGCAGATAGGTATGACTATGTGACTAGGTTTTTTTGACAGTGGAATATCGATAAAAATCACATATACTATTTAGAGGCTTGGGCCTTCAAAAGCTTCCCACACAATTCTCTCTTTTCTTTATTCCTCATCTGCTGACCAGATTGGGCATCCAGCAGAGAATTTGAAGGACCTAGAAGACAGCACAACCGTAAGACAGAGCCTGAGTTGCTGCATCACTATGGGAGGTTGCCTAACACAAATATCCATACTGAGTGAGAAACAAATCATGTGTAAAGCCACTGAGAATTTGTTTGTTTGTTTCAGCAGTTCTCTACCCTAATCAGAAATGATTTCTGTTTTTCCTCCCAATACTCCTGAGCCCCATAAATATCAAAATACTTTCTGGGCATTTGATTTTAATGCTTAGACACAGTCAATGACAGTTAAGAATTGCTTCCAAACTTTTTACATGATCTGCAGGAGATTGGTGCTACGAGTCCACTGAGCACCACAAGGGGGCAGAGTTGCCTAATCCCATCAAAGAGCCAAATTAAGTCCACAATTAAGACCCATTCAATACATAGGTTTCTCTCTGGCTATCTGAACTCTTGTTCCTTAACTTCAGATATGTAGTAGACTGGTGTAAAATTTTTGAGATAGGCATGTATTTATTCATTGCAGTACCAGCTTCTGCTATTTGTTATCCAAAACTTAGGAACAAAATAGATTCATATAGAAAGTGTATCTTATTACTTGGACTCTATAGATCTATTTTATATTTTACAGATATGCATATATTATGGTATGTATTTTTGTATTTATAGAGAAAATACTGTTGTATAATTACACACATATATACATACATATATATTTATATGATTATATATATTTGTATATTCAATGACTAGGTCTAAAGAACAATGTTATTAACGTAGACTTCCCCCCCAGATTCTGAATATACTGTATTTGAGCCAATTTTAAATTGGTTCAAAGGTTTGGAAGCCAATTTTAAATTTGGTTTAAAGGTTTGGAAGGTCTAGGACTCCCCCACTTTTGTTAGGAGTTGTTAAAAAATGTGCTGATTGAAGTTATAGTCGTATAAAGATACTACTTAACATGGATGTACTGGTACAAGTCTCTGAGCCATGTCACCATTAGATCAATGATTAGAATTGCAATACATCAGTCAATGTCATATAATAGAAGCTCTGACTCATTGACTCATCTTGACCTAGTTCTCAGCTAAGAGTTTTGGTTGACCAGGTGATGGCAAATGCAAAACTGGTGGTTATGGAAAGGTAAATGTAGATAGAAATCAAAAGAAGGGGAGAGAAGAGAGGAGTAGAAGTAGAAAGAAGAGGAGGAGGAGAAAAAGGAGGAGGAATTTTCACACAAAGGGAAGAGAGAACATATATATGGCTTTCTCAACAGTGCCAATATACAGCATAAGTGAAGAGAAATATAATGGGAAATAAATCAAAATACTAATGTTTTATTTTTCAAATTCTGTGTAACCTTCCCTTTATTAATTAAAACAAGTTTTTGCTCCTGGAAGCATTTACATTATTAATGCAGAAATGCAAAGAGAAAGGAATGCCATTGTTACTTTCTGAAACAATTTATTTCAGTTCATTTCTAAGATAATAATTTGAGTGCCAGGGATTTTGTTTACAAAAAAAAAGTTTTGAGAATGTAAAGATCAAGGCATGAAGAAGCTGGACAAGGCTGGCAAGATGCGTATATATTTATTAAAGTTTTATTATAAATATAATTAAAGTTTTGTATATATATAAACATTTTTATATTAATATAAATTTGTATATAAAATATATTTACTATTATATATTTATATAAAAGTCTACATGTATATAAAACTTTAATTCATAGCTCTAATACTTTGTTAAAATAACAGATATTAACAGGCATTATATTTTTAGAGTTTTGCCAGAACACTGAACATTTTTTCAGACAAAATTGGAAGAATTTAGAATTCCTTCTCTCCCATTCTTTGTCAAGGATTTCACATTAATTTAAGGCAGAATGTTTTTCAAACCTTAAGACAGAATTGCTTGAAAATTGCCTGAATAAGTGTTTGTTCTTGTTTGTTTCTTGTCTTGTTGCAGGCATTTTTGGTATAAGAGCAGTAATACCAGTCTTCACTATTTTTCCTGTTCATAGGCTTCTCAAAGTCCATCAGAACTGATGATACAATAAAGTCTTGATTGAAAATCCAAAATAAGAATGGCCTTGATTCAACTTGACAGCACTACACATCGTGGATACTGTGAGTAGTTAGCAGGAGGTTGAGGAGAATATAAGATCCAAGAAGAGAGAGACATCAAAAACATCTCTTCTGCCCTCTGTTCTGGTATGCTTCATGCGAGAAAGAGTTTCTAAGATTACTACAATCCTAAACCCAACTGTACCCTACTGAGGCAATTTTGAGACTTTTCTATTGATTGCTCTTTATTTCAAGAAATTAATAGAACATTCTAAGTTACTTCTACACATATTTTTCTATGTCTTTTCTAGCTTTGGTCAGGAAAAAAAGTTGTGAAGGAGTTTGAAATGGCAAAAAATTATCAGGTTATCTGATTTTATGGATGGAGGTCTGCATCTTTCAAAGTCTTTAGGGTATTTCATAGTTTGATACATTGTGGAAAATTAATAGTGATGCAGATAATCCTCTTTCAGAGAAATGAAAAGTAGTTTTGTCCAGTGGGGGTGCATAACTCCCCCTCTCCTGTGAAAAATGTCAGTTTTGCATGTGTTAATTTCATTTTAGCATACCTCATTGAACATATATGCATATGCTCCTTGAATTATTTTTTTAACCAGCTTATGACATCTTGCTAGTTCCCTCATTCAGGAATTAGTTAAGTAAAAATCTTGACACATATTCATTTTGTACTTATGCAAGTCATGACTTTTCCCTTTGTAAAAATTATCTTTTTACAGGAACTCAAGATCTAGAAAAGAGGTTGAGGTTGGGGAAGGGCTGATCTTAGGAACGTAAAGATCATACTAGTATCTTTAATATGTCTGACTTTCAATTTAGGATAGTCTTTTAGAGCTATTCAAGCAGGAAAACTTCACCAAGAACAGTTGAATAAAAGTCCAGAGACATATATTCATATTAGTATTGTTTTATTAATTTACTTCAAAGATGGCATAAATTATGTATTAAGTTATTGTTTTATGATTAGTTAAGCTAATCATAAGTTTAAAACATAGGTATCATTTTCAATAGAGAATAAATGAACAAAGAATACTTGACCTTTTGAAATTACTCATCACTTTCCATGATTTGTAATTTTCTCAAGAGTAATATGCTTTACTCTATTATTGCTAACTTGGGATTATACTAAAATGTGTTTGAAATCTCCTGAACTGTTCACATAGAGGTGCTATAATGCTTCAGCATGAAAAATATAATGTTTCCCATAAACTATTATTTTGATTGACCAATTTGACAACTAAAACAATTTTTCTTTTTTTTTTGCATGGTTAGGTTTCCTGTAGTTACAATGCTCAAATCAACAACGTTGTGTATCAGTAAACCCAGGCTTCTTCCAATATAACTGTACCTATAATCTCTATCTGTATCTACGTTTACATCTATGTTTTACCTCATTTTATAAAACTTTCTATTTTATTATTGATATACTGTCTATCACACTTTTGTAATTTATTTTCAGGTTTGCCTCTCATTACTTTCATTTACTGTCAACTCTAACAATAAGGGCTGTACGTCTTCTTCATAGTGGGAGTTCTTAGAAGAGTGGTTGGTACAAAATAGGCACTGATAATATTTGAGGTTGGCTACTTTGGACACATGGCATTGTTTGTGACATGCCAGTATATTTATTTGTAGTTTTCATTTTTTCATAGTGCTAGGAGGGTTAATTCACTGCTTTCCGAAAAATTGATCCTTCAGGTTTGGCTTGGGTTTTACCATTGGTCTTTACATTAAAGGGGATCGCTTTTCTCTTTGAAGCACCACAATCCTCTGAGAATATCATAACAATAAAGTGAACATTTTTTAGATTGTTACATATCAGGACATCCTTCTTCATATTGATATTAGACTCTGAACTGAGTACCTATAAAATTCTGTACTAGATCAATTTATTACATACTAGCAAGTATATATTCAGTATAAAAGTTGCCAAACTGCTTTCTTATGTAGAGCTATTTAAGAAAGAAATTATTCAAGAGACGTGCTTATTTTTTGAGTCTCACACTAGAAGTTCTTGCATATGCAAGAAGTCAGCAGGTCTTCAGTGACTTTTCTTATTATTATCATCATCATCATTGTCATCTTAATGGTTATTTCTTTTTATTTTGAAATAGTTTAAGCACATAAAATTACATGGAGAAATAATAACAGATACTCATCTATACCAATCAAGTTTCTCAAGCCTTAATAATTTGCTGTATTTGTCTTGGAGATTATCTATCTATCTATCTAATTGATATGGATTTGAAGCAAATATGCCAATATATTTACTTTGTCCTGTTTTCTCCTTATTTATCATGTTCTCTCTTATTCTTCTTCCGACCCCCTCCACACCTGCCAAATGTTTTTAATTTCATGAAATTAGTGTGTCTTATTCCTGGGAAGATTTTTTATTATTATTATCTATATATAGATCTGTGTATTGTATCATTGCCTACATTTTCAACTTTGCAGGATATATAAAGTATGATACCATTTATACAATTTTTTTTCCAGCCAGGCTGATTTGGAGGTGTATTCATGTTGTTCCATATAATGATATATTATTCATTTTAGCTGAATCTACCACAATTTATTTTTCTGTTTATTGACATTTAAAAGTTTGCTTTTTTTTGTTTGTACAAGCAACTCTGTAGTAAACATTTGTGGGCATCTCTCCATGCATATATGTAAACTTTTCTCAACGTTACAGATTTGAGAGTGAAATTGCTGTGTTATAGGGTATGTACATCTTCAACTGCATTGAAGTCATCCTGCAAGGTCTTATCCATTGTTCCTACACTTGGTATTGTTCCCTGCTGATTTAGATTTCAGTTTACATTGAATAACTTCTTGCTACCTAGTCTTTCAAGCAAATGAAATATTCATGTGGTTTTCAGGAAAGTAATCAATACCTTTTTCTTCCTGTAGTATAATTCTGCTATTTTATTGAATTAAAATTTAGGACATGACTTATAATTTTGTAATTCTTCTGCTTGATAAATGTAAATTAGTAAGAATGCCAGTAAAATATATATAATACATATAAACACACACATACACTTGGCTTTCTCAATCTATAGTTGGATATTTTTGCTGCTATTTAGAATATCCAGTGGCAACAATATTAGAGGTTTGTTTTTCTAATACGAAATTCAGAAAGAATAAGTAGACATTATATAATATTTTATTTTCTGAATTTTTCTTCAAATGCTTCTGGATAGACAAATGTAACTTACTGAAATATTCTGTTATCTTTCATTTTATTTGGTTTATTTTTTAATGCAAAGAACATGCAGATCTAAAATATATTACTATTTTTATATGAGGATATTAAAATGTTCTAATCAAATCTGAGTACTTAAAAAACAAAATTTTCTAACAAAAGCTAAAAGTTTTGCTTTTATTTAAAAGGGAACAAAGTTTGAGTAATAAGTGACAAGTAACATAGCTCATAATATCAGCTTAGCCACAAAAAAGATTACCATTCAAAAACATCTTATTCTACATAAAAAATAGTGATGTCTAATGATAAAATAATATAGAAAAATTAACCTGCTGGTTTTGAGTCAAAAAGTAAATACATATTTCTTTTTCCTGCCATTTTTTTAAATAAATGAGATTACTTTGGTCTGTTGATGATTCAGTTGTGTAATAAATTCAAGTCCGAATTTTACTGAAGAAATAGAGTACATCACTGTAGATCTACTAGCAAGTTAATTTTCTCACATTTCTTTTAAGATAGTACGCATATGTAGTCATCACTTCTCAGAGACTTTCCCTCTTTCTCAGAAAGACAAATATGCTACTTTCCTCTTCTTCAAGAATAAATAGGATCCCAACAACTCTATGATCAAGAACAATCAATTATTCATTTTGACTCCTCCCCTTCTCTTTCATTGAGTTTCTATTTTTCTTCTACCTTTTTAATGCCAATCTAAAACATATGATCAACTTTGTATCCAAAACACATACACACACACACACACACACACACACACACACACACACCCAACCCCAATATACCTTCACTTTACTTTTCCATTTCCTTCTCAGTCTAGCAAAATGCATATGCTACTTACAACACTTGATTGAAATTGCTAACATGGAAGGCACTGATGGCCTCTTCATTGCCAAATCAGTAGACCTGCAAACTGAAATTATATTTGACCTCTACTCAATATTTACTAGATACAATTTCTCTCTTGGCTTTCATGACTCTTTCCTAATTATTGTCAGTTCTTAATCTCTTTTGGTGGCTCTTCCATGTGTGCATCTTAAATATAGGGGATATGTATCTTTCTGCCATAAGAATTAATCTTCTGCATATTTTTCTAGGTTATATTATCCGCTAAAATGGTGTCAGCTCTTCTATAAATGTTGATGTCATGACTGGTCCCACATCTGTTTGTTTAGCCTCAACTATATCTTAGCAGCATACCCTTATTTTCAAAGCATTTTCCGCTCGGATTTTGGTTTAGTGATATATTGCTGAATAACTAACCACTACAAAACTGAGTGGCTTGAGTCAAGAAACATTTTATTTGCTCACAATCCTGAAATCAGGGCTGAGTTCTGTTGGGCAGTTTTGCTGGTCTTGCCAGGCTCCATTCCTCTTCATTTAACCAGTTGGTTAGCTCAAGGCTGGAGTCAGCTTGGACTCTGGGATGACTAGACCTTTGTCCTCCTATGTAGTCTCAGCGACTCTCCTTCTCCACATGACTTCTTCATGTGGTATCTTCAGCAGGGTACCTGGATTTATCACATCATAATTCAGAGTTCCTAAGAGCACAAAAGCTGAAGATGCCAGCTTATAAAGGCTTGCAAATTGCACATGACATCACTTTTCTATTGTATTCTCTTGATTAAAACAATCACAGGATGTGACCTGACTCAAGAGTAAGGGTATACACAGGGTGTGAATACTAAGAGGTGCGGTTTATTGGGAGTTAACAATGTCAAAGGCTTCCACAGTCTGCCTTTGGTACCTCTGGTCATAGTCCTCCCGCATACAAAATACACATCTTTTTTATTACAAAACTGGGCTCAGATTTAAGATACAGAATCTCTTCATCTGAATCAGGTCTAAATACCAATGAAGTAATTTGGGGGCAATTGTTCAGGTGTAGCTTTTCAAGTACAGTTCTTTTCTACCTGAAGTTCTTATCTATTTTTTCAGTCTTTACCTACTTTTAAACTCATGAGACACAGGCAACATAATAATGGTGAAGCTGAGACAGAATAATCTCAGTAACAATTGAGTTCTAAGGGAGGGAGTGGAGAGACTTCCCTGGCAGTCCAGTGGCTAAGACTCTGTGCTTCCAATGCAGGGGGTGTGGGTTCCATCCCTGGTAGGGAAACTAAGATCCCACATGCCATGCAGCATGGGCAAGTAAATAAATAAATAAATAAATAAATAAAGGAGGGAGTGGATCAGTGGCACCTAGAAATCACTGCTCCAAAGCATTTGCATGTTACCAAAATTCCTTTTCTTCTGGGGTCAGGAAATGCATATTAATTACTGATGAGGTTTGTCCCCTGGAAGTGGATTTCCTTGGTACTTGGTTCTGTCCTCTGGATTTCTGAAACTACCTTCTGCATTATACTTCCTTTTCCATAAGAAATAGCCCATTTTTGTGGGTAACTTTCTCAGTTGGCTTCCTCTTTGTAGAAGTTGGGAGATGACTGGAGACTCAAAGGTATCTTTTCATTTTCAACCATCTCCACATTTTTAGTCCGAGCTATGATGATTCCATGAAGATATTGCATTTGAAAACATGTGAGATTCATCTCCTGTGAATCATTTTGGGGTTTACTCATTAGACACAAGACCACCCACAAATCCCCTAGGGATAAGCCCCCCTCCACTTCTGGAGTCAGGGTTCTGTAGGACAATGCCCTTAAATCTTTCTGAGGTTGTAACAAAGGACCTTACAGCTATGTATTGGACTTGATCTTGAATCTGATTCCATTTTTACTGGTAGCACCCTGGGTTTGATCTTTGAGATCCTCAGGACCTTTGAGATTCTTTTGTTAGCTGTAGAAGGAGAGAATGAAAAACAATATTATTCCCTAGCCCAAATGGTTCTGGTTTAAATATTTTCCCTCCAGATTCTGCTTTAAAACTGAGCAGTTTCTTCTTTAATTCATCCACCTCTAAACTTACTTTATTATGCTCAGTAAAGGAAGTCATTAAAAATTCTGCCTGTTAACCTTAGCCAGATAAACACATTCACTGCATACATCTACTGTCTTCCACATTACTGCAGATGACAGTTGTGTTGTCACACTTTCTTCCTCTATGTATCACGTTACACTTTCTCCAGTTCGCATTAAAAATTTCCTCACTGAACTTCCAGCTCTCGCCAATGTCACTATAGCTTATATCCATACTACCTATCGAACTTTCATATCCCAAAGCCAGTATCATACTTTTTGTTGTTGTTGTTTACAGCGTCACCCAACTTCTAGATACCAAATTCTGCTTTACTCAGCTATTGCTACAGAACAAACCATTCCAAACCTTAGAGGCTTAAAACAAGGATACTTTATGTCTGCTGGGGAGTACAAGGCCAAGATGGCTCAGCTGTTGTCTGGTAGGTAAGTAGGTGTTCACTGTTGACTAGAGTATCAGTCTTTGGTCAGAGTCTGGGTTCTCTTCCACGTGGCCTTTCCATATTACTGAGTTTGGTTTCTCAAATCATGATAGCTAAGTTCCAAGGAGAATCCAGGCTACATTTTAAGAGAACAACCCTGTATATGAAAGTGCTTCTCAACCCTTCACTTACATCAAGCTTATTAGCATACTGTTGCCCAAATCAATGCACATGAACCAACCCAAATTTGATATTGGAGACTGTTACACAAGGTCATAAAAGTATAAGATGTAGTGTGTTTTTGTTTTGTTTTTAGTAACCATGTGGAAAATAACTTTTAGGCACTTCCAAATAACCAACTTTTAGGCACCACCAAATAACCAAGTTTATTTTTTAAAAGTAAATTTTCCCTTTCCTTTTCAACTACCTGTAGTGTTTTTTCTCAGAGGAAAACGTGGCGATAGCCTCCAAATTATACATTTCTCCCCCATCCAATTATCCATCACAACTATTGATTGTACCTCATAAATGTCTCTCAATTGTCCCATGATTTTATATTATTTGAGTCCAGTTATTCTTCCTGAAACCATTCTATATCTATTTCTCTTTCCATTGAGGTAAAAACTCCATAATATTCATAAAACTCTAATGACTTTTTAGTTACTTGCTCACCATTTTTTTTAACTTGTTAAAAAAATTCTCAGTGGGGTCTGATTTCTTAAAACCTCTGTGATTAGGCATCAGGAATATTCATTTTAAGAAACACTTCATGTGATCCACATGAGCACTGAAACTTGACGACTGCTTTTTTAGACAATTGCAGGATTTTTTGCTTTTTCGTATACTTTTTTTCTGCTTAGAATAAACTTAGTCCATTCTGCTCCTGTCAGTTTTTGGATGCAGTGCAAAATACATCATTATCAAATGCTGCCTCACTCATATTTTTAGCTCATACTTCTGTTACAGCACCTAATATATTTTTATTGACTAATATAACATCAACTATATGATTTTCACATATATTAAACAATTAAAATTCACTCATTATATATATGAGTTTAAAGCCCTCTGGGCTCTCATTAATTCAAAGAAATCTTATTGAGTGCATAATAAGTGCCAAGCATTATTCTAGGTATTTGAGATACAGGAGTGTACAAGACATAATGAGTTCCAACTTGATAAAACTCATATTCTTATAGGAGCAATAGGAAAAAAGCAAGTAAAACCTTCAATGAACAAGTAACTTTAGACAGTAATAAGTACTAGCTCTGTGACAGGAATAATATAGAGTAATGCTGTAGAGAGAGAAATGGGAAGGGATGTGGTAAATTACACCATTCAGGCAGGGGTGGTCAAGGGAGCCTTCCTGGCAATGAAAATATTTAAGATGGGACCTTAAAGTTGTGAAAGATAAGACATAAAAGATTCAGGAAAAGAGAGTACTAATCATAAAAATCTGAAACCACAACTGTCCCTTAGTAATTTTAGTGCAGATGTTTATTTTATAATACTAAAAGGTAAATATTAAAAATCTTGGTATATTAAATATTATTGACTAGTGTTATCTAGAGTTTGGACTATTTACCTACCAGATCAGTAACATCCTAAATTGGTTGGGATTCTAGTTTATTCTAATTATCTTGCTTTTCACTGGAGGTGGGGTGAAGGCAGAAAGGTTGATAATATTAAAGATAATATCTAATACCCATTCACTACTTCTTTATCCAAGGAAATCCTTTTCTTGGGGGGGCACTAATCCTCCACAGGTAAAAAATTTATTTCTTAGTTTTCTATTTCTGTCAAAACAAATTAGCACCAACTTAATGGCTTAAAACAGCACACATTTTTTATCTTACAGTCATGTAGGTCAAAAGTCTGGTATAGGTTCCAACAGGCTAAACTCAAAGTGTTGGTACCCTGTATTCCTTTCTAGAGGCAGTAGTGGAAAATCCATTTCCTTGACTTTTCCAGCTTCTATTCCAGAAGATGTTAGGGAAAATCCTGAATGAACTTTCTGACCAATCCAATAGATGTTTCCCACCGTCCTTGGCATGTGAACACCTTCTTGCATCTTTAAAGCCAGCAACTGCAGGTCGAGCTTTTCTCATGTTCCATCTCTCTATCTCTCTGAGCCTGCTGGGTAGGGTTCTCAGTTTTTAAAGACTTGTGATTAGACTGGGCCCACCCTAAGAGTCAAGTTTAATCTCCTCAAGGTCTTTCATCTTAATCACAGCTGCAAAGAATCTTTTGCCAAATAGGGTAACAAATTCTAAGGTTCTTGGTATTAAGACATGAATATACTTGGGGAGCCATTATTCTGCCTACCACTGGCAGCCCTGCAAGATGAGTTAGCCATGTGATATGTTTTTAGTCAATAAAACATAAAGGGAGTTACTGTGTAACACTTCTGGAAAAGTTCCCTAACAGGAAAACAGACTCTGAGGTTTCATGGGTTGTTTGCTTGATTCTGCCATCCTGCTTCCTGAAACATGACCAACATAAGCCAAAGCTCTGGCAGGTGCCCTGAAAGCAGGTAGACAAGTGCTGCAAAAGAGAAAGCTGGAAAGAATCACTATGCAGTCTCTAAGCTGCCTACATCTGAACTTCTTTTATGTAAAAGAGAAATAACTCTTAATTTATTTGTTATCACTTTATTAGATTTCTCAAAATAGCTTTAGGACAAGTTCCTAACCAATATGCTTCATCAAAGTAAAGCTGACTTGATCATTATAAAAGGGAAAGAACTATGTTGATTGCAGAAGGGCTTTCTTTTAATGACTGAATTAGATTATCCATTCAGCAATCTTATTCACTGGTGGCATACAGTCTTTAACCAGTTGAATTGACAAACTACACAAACCTAGAAAAGTTATCTAGAAAGACAATGCAGAGTTGATGTTCTATTAACAGCTTAACTGTAATTAAACCAACAGTCAGACGTCAATATAAATGTCAGTATATTAGAAAATGGATTTTGCCGCTGGAATAGTATGGTAATAAATTAGAATTGTAATTGCTTTTTGAATCAGCAAATCTTTCATGCCATAAAGAAATATTAGCATTTTAAATTTGTCACATATACACTGTTTTATGACTGCATTTCAAAACCATTCTATTCTCATGTAAAATACCCAGGAAATTGCATAATATTAAATGCTGATAACACTAAAAGAAGTAAAATATCTTTGAGAGCTAAGTTTAAAATAAAAGCTAACAATATTTCTTTTAGGTTAATCAAGGTATCAAATCTCTGTATATTGTTCTTTATTCCTAATCCTCTCTAGATTACAGCCATCTAAAGTTTTCCATTTACTGTCTTACTTTGGATTGTTTCATATTTTAAAAAGAATCAAAGTTACACAGTTGCTAGTTAAACCAAATTATTTTCTAATGGTATTAGAGGAATTGAGATACTTTAATCAACACATCACAGTACTTGAGCTTATTTTTCACATTTGCAGAGGAATAATTTTCTGTTTTTTTAGATATGATGTCACGTCTTAGTAGTATGTGCTCTGTGAACCATTTTTGATAAGCACAGCACTGTGTCAGTTCCATATCTTGCATTGTTTTGCTACATTGCACACACAATGAATATCATCTGTCCTAAGATGCTTGGTCTAGTAACACTATTATTTTGTTATGCATTAGCAAATATAGTTTTGTGGCTTGTTTTGTGCATCCACTCTTTTTTTTTACCTCTTTTACAATTGAAATTTATGTCTTAGACAAAATTTTATATGATACATCCTATACAGTAAGCATATTTTTTTAAAATATATACGATTTTGTGTTCTTTAGGAAAAAAGTTGAAGGGAAAACACATAATTTTCAACAGAATGTTACTGTTGTGTGTTGAATGGTGGCCTCTCCCAGAGATATATTCCCACACTAATCCCTGGAATCTGTGAGTGTCACCTTACTTGGGAAAAGGGATTGAGGACAGACAGAAAAGGAGAAAACACAGTGACACAGAGGAGAAGCCAATGTGAAGATGGAGGCAGAGACTGGAGTGATGTATCTGCAAGCTAAGGAATGCCAAGAACTGCCACCAGCTCCAGCAGCTAGGAGACACTTGTGGAACTGATTCTCCCCCTGAGCCTCTGGAGGAAACACGACCCTACCAACACCTTGAGTTTGGAATTCTGGCCTCCAGAACAACGAGAAAACAAATTTCTCTTGTTATAAGCCACCTAGTTTGTGGTGACTTGTTACAGCAGCTGCAGGACATGGATATGGCTATGATTTTCAAATAATTTTTAATCCTTACTATCGCTCAGTTTTTCATTTTTTCAAATTAGTTTGCTAAAGAAGATTTATATAATTTGATGGAGTATTTGTAGCTGAATATATGATAAGTACATAAAAGATTAAGCAAATGAAAAATAAGACAACTATTAATTTCAGGGACAAGAAATTACTCAAGAAAGGATAAGATAATCGAATTCTATGAGGTTAAGCTGCAGATGACATTTATGTAGTCTTAATAATATAAACAATGAATAATATAGACAAAGTAACTATTTTCAACCTATAGACTATAGATACTATTGATATATTAGCACGTGTGAGTACAAATTCCTGTGTGAATACGTGTGCTGAATTTGGTGATGCAGTGTAATATATCGGACAAATGTTTATCTTCAATTGCAGGAAGTTAAAACATTTCTAAAACTGATGATTTTAGGAAGTATTTATGTGATAATATTATTTAGGTATATGGAGGTTTAAAAACAAACAAACAAAATATATGACAAGATAAAAGAGTGGAAAGTGTTTGGCTCTGAGGTATCAAAAGTGGAGTGATATGGGGACCAGAGAGCTGTTTTTAATAATATGTGGAGTTTGTTTCTATTGGAAATCAAGGAAGACAAAAAGTAGATAAAACAATTCTTAATAAGTGAAAAATATTATACAAATGGAAATCAACACTTAACAAAACTTTACTGAATGCCTAAAATGGTTTAGGCACTGTTCTACAGCCTTAAGATACACTAACAAAACCTATAGAGGCCCTGGTTTTTAAGGAACTCATATTCTCCCTTAGTGCTGATGAAGCTGATATCAGAAAAAAATTAAACTGGAATAAAAAGTACTAGAAAAATATGCTGTGAGTCTTACACAAAGGGAAAACAAGGCAGAAAGAAAAATGTAGTGTTACTGCTATTGTTTCATTGTTACTAAATTCAAAACATGCTGTTATGAGAGTTTTTCCCACTCAACAACCTGCTTTTATCTCTATCAATAATTAGTAGTAACAATAAGAGATAAGAGTTGTGGACTGTCCTCAATCCAAGCACAGCACTAAGGATTTTATATACATTAACTTCACAACCACTATATGAAGTAGATATTTATCCCCATTTTACTTAAGGGAAACTGATGCTTAGATAAATGAAGCAAGTTGTTCATGGAAGGATAGGATGTAGTGGAAGAGTTAGGGTTTGAAACTATATGTGGAGACATGAAGCCTCGTTTTCAAAGCACTGTTTAGGTCAAATATTATGTATATTTCCAAATTTGAACTAATTGCCACTAAGTTTTAATTGTATTGGATGAAAAGATTTGAAATAGCCATATAATTTATATTTTTTAAAAATCTATTGAATATGTGGCATTAGTTCCCACCAACGCCCATCAACAAACAAGTAGAACCCTTCTATATGCAGATAAAGGTTGTTTTTAATAAATCATTGCAACGAATGTCATGTACTGCCTAAAGAGTGTTGAGATTGGCATTTGCTGCCATAGTCGAATTGTAGCAGTTACATCTCCCATGTACCTTCACTGTCAACCGAAGATAAAATCATTGCATGTTGGAAGGCAGTGTAATTTGGGGAAGAAATTACAATACTGGGAATTTGGAGATACGAATTTTAACCCTAAAACATTCTTAGTTGATGTGTAAGTTTGATTTCCTCAGTTTACTTTTGGATTAAAAATTCTTTGTTTAGTAAAAATCTGGAGTTTTTCAATAACTGTCTAAATATTGTTGAATATGTAGATTTTGCCAGGTTAAGTCTTACTAATATGCTTCATTTGGGTTAGAACATTGGGATATAACTCCAATGAGCGCATTTTGCTAGGCAAAGTGTGTTTTACTCCAAATATATGCACCGATGAGACACTGAGTCTCAAAGCAATCTAATGCATGTCTTAATATTTATTTCAGGTTATTGTGCCTGTCATTTAAACCATAACTCTTTTATAATCTATTGCTCAAGTTTTGAAAAATGAAAAGAAAATGAAAAATCTTTGTTTTGGCTCTATGTTAAAAAAGGGATGTTATTCTTACAGTATTAATCTTTCAAATGAGGTGGAAAAAAAAGGTTCTCATTATATGTAAATTTTTACATGATTCAAAAATTTTTTTCAATATTTACTGTGTTAAAATACATATAACAAAATTCACCATTTTTATCAGTTTAAGTGTACAATTCAGTGATACTAGTGCATTTACATAAGTGTGCAAATATCATTACTATCCATCTCCAGAACTCTTTCCATCTTGTAAAACTAAATGCTATACTCTACTTTTTCTTAAGAAAGCAAAGTGGTTTATTTCTGGGCTCTCTGTTCCATTGATGCATCTGTTTGTTTTTGTGCTAATGCCATGCTGTTTTGATTACTGTAGCTTTGTAGTATTGTCTGAAGTCTGGGATGGTTATGCCTCCTGCTTTGTTCTTTTTCTTCAGAATTGCTTTGGCAATTCTGGGTCTTTCATGGTTCCATATAAATTTTAGGATTATTTGTTCTAGTTCTGTGAAAAATGTCATGGGTAATTTGATAGGGATCTTATTAAATCTGTAGATTGCTTTGGGTAATATGGCCATTTTAACAATATTAACTCTTCCAATCTAAGAGCATGATATATCTTCAATTTCCTTTATTAACATTTTATACTTCTTAGTGTATAAGTCTTTTACCTCCTTGGTTAGGTTTATTCCTAAGTATTTTATTTTTTTGGGGGGGTGCAATTTTAAATGGTATTGTTTTTTATATTCCTATATTTCTAATATTTCACTGTTACTGTAAAGAAGTGCAACTGATTTCTGTATGTTAATCTTGTATCCTGCTACCTTACTGAATTTATTTATCAGTTCTAGTAGTTTTCGTGTAGAGTCTTTAGGGTTCTCTATATATAGTATGATATCATCTGCATATAATGACAATTTTACCTCTTCCCTTTCTATTTGGATAAATTTTATTTCTTTTTCTTGTATGATTGCCATGAGAGTGGGCACCCTTGTCTTGTTCAAGATTTTAACAGAAAGTCTTTCAGCTTTTCACCACTGAGTATTATATTGGCTGTGGTTTTGCAATAACTATCTTTCATTATGTTGAGATAGGTTCCCTCTACACCCACTTTGGGGTTTTTATCATAAATGGATGTTGAATTTTGTCAAATGCTTTTTCTTCATTTACTGAGATCATGTAGTTTTTGTCTTTTGTTTATGTGGTGTATCATATTGATTGATTTGCGAATGTTGAACCATCCTTGTGAACTTAGGATGAATCCCACATGGTCACGGAGCATGATCTTTTTTATGTGTTGTTGGATTCGATTTGCTAATATTTTGTTGAGAATTTTTGCATCTATATTCATCAAAGATATTGAACTGTAATTTTCTTTTTTGGTGGTGCCTTGTCTGGTTTTGGTATCAGGGTGATGGTGGCTTCATAGAATGTCTTTGGGAGTGTTTCGTCCTCTTCAATCTTTTGGAATTGTTTGAGAAGGATCACCGTAAGTTCTTCTTTTTATGTTTGGTGGATTTGCCTGTGAAGCTGTATGTCCTAGACTTTTGTTTGTAGAGGGTTTTTTGTTTTTTTGTTTGTTTTACAGATTTTATTTCACTTCTAGTGATTGGTCTGTTCACATTATCTGTTTCTTCTTGAGTCTATTTTGGTGGGCTCTATGTGTCTAGAAACTTGTCCATTTCTTCTAGGTTGTGGAATTTGTTGGCATATAATTGTTCATAATTTTCCCTTATGTTTTGTGTGTGTGTCTGTGTGTTTCTGCAGTATTGGTTGTTGTGTCCTTTTTTTTTTTTTCCCATTTCTTATGTTGCTTATTTGGGTTCTTTCTTTTCTTCTTGGTGAGCCTGGCCAGAGGTTTGTCAATTTTGTTTACCCTTTCAAAGAACCAGCTCTCAGTATTATTGATTTTTTTCTATTGTTTTTTTAATTTCTACTTCCCCTCTGATCTTTATTATTTCATTCCTTCTACTGATTTAGAGGGTTTTTTGTTCTTATTTTTCGAATTATTTTAAGTGGTAGGTTAGGTTGTTTGAGATTTTGCTTGTATTTTTTTTTTTTTTTTTTTTTTGCGGTACGTGGGCCTCTCACTGTTGTGGCCTCTCCCGTTGCAGAGCACAGGCTCTGGATGCACAGGCTCAGCGTCCATGGCCCATGGGCCCAGCTGCTCTGCGGCATGTGGGATCTTCCTGGACCGGGGCATGAACCCGTGTCCCCAGCATCGGCAGGCAGACTCTCAACCACTGTGCCACCAGGGAAACCCTTTTCTTGTTTTTTGAGGAAGGCCTGTATCACTATGAACTTCCCTCTAAGAATGACTTTTGCTGCATCTCATAGATTTTGTATGGTTGTGTTTTCATTATCAGTTGTCTCAAGGTAGTTTTTAATTTCCTCTTTGATTTCATCATTGACCCATTGTTTCTTTTAGTAGAATGTTGTTTAGTCTCCATGTAAGCATTTTTTTTTCTCATTTCTTTTTCTGTGGTTGATTTATATTTTCACAACATTGCGCTCAGAAGAGATGCTTGAGATAATTTCTATCCTCTTAAATTTGTTGAGGCTTGTTTTGTACCCTAGTATGTGGACAATCCTAGAGCATGTTCCATGTGCACTTGAAAAGAATGTGTATTCTGGAGTTTTGTTTTGTTTGATATAATGTCCTGAAAATATTAACTAAGTTTAACTGTTCTTTTTTATCATTTAGGATCTCTGTTGCCTTATTGATTTTCTGTCTAAAAGATTTGTCCATTGATGTGAGTGGGGTGTTAAAGTCTCCTACTAATATTGTATTCCTGTCAATTTCTCCCTTTATGTCTGTTAGTATTTGTTTTATGTTTTTGGGTATTCCTATATTAGGTGCATATATGTTCACAAGGGTAAAATCTTCTTGTATTGATCCTTTTATCAATATATAGTGTCCTTCTTTATCTTTATTTATGGCCTTTCTTTTAAAGTCGGTTTTGTCTGGTATGAGTATTGCAACCCCCGCTTTCTTGTCATTCCCATTTGTATGAAATATCTTTTTCACTGTCAATTTGTGTGTGTCCTTTGGCCTAAAGTGGTATCTTATAGGCAGCATATTGTAGATTCTTGTTTTCTTATTCAATCTGCCACTCTATGTCTTTTGATTGAAGCATTTAGTCCATTGACATTTATGGTAATTTTTTTTTTTTTTTGCTGTATGCAGGCCTCTCACTGTTGTGGCCTCTCCCGTTGCAGAGCACAGGCTCCGGATGTGCAGGCTCAGCAGCCATGGCTCACGGGCCCACCTGCTCCATGGCATGTGGGATCTTCCTGGACCAGGGGACGAACCCGTGTCCCCAGCATCGGCAGGCGGACTCTCAACCACTGTGCCACCAGGGAAGCTCTACGGTAATTATTGACAGATATGTATTTACAGCCATTTTAAACCTTGTTTTCCAGTTGATTCTATGTTTCTTCTTTGTTCCTTTCTGTTTTTGTGGTTTGATAATTTCCTATTATTTCATGCTTGTGTTTTCTACTTTTTGGTTTTTGTGAGTCTACTGTATGTTTTGATTTGTGGTTACCCTGTTTTTTCAGTATGTTAACCCCTTCCTATATCTACTTGCTTTAGACTGATAGTCATATAGACTCAAACACATTCTAAAAAAAAAGAAAGAAAATCTTTCTTTCTAGAAAGCACATTATTAGAAGCACTGTTTGATAAAATATAGATAAAACGTATTGTCAAGAGTTAGAAGAATGAAGTTTAGGGCAGGTAAATAAAGCATCAAATACAATGAAAAACATTTATTTTGATTTATCAAAATTAAATCTCAGGCATATAAATATTTTTGAAGAGTTGATTACATAAAATATAAGGCAGAATTCTATGAATTTAAAATTTAGAATAATCAAGACCAGTCATACTTAAATCATTTGAATCACAATAGCTTTTACAGAGGAAAGCAAGGAATTAATATCAGACTTTACATGAAAATTTTCAGTATTAAACATAAGTACATTTTTGTTTTTACCTGTATTTTTTGTCATGTTTTGTCTGTGACCTGACTTCTCCTATGTTCCTAAATCATTTAAATTTAAAAATGAATGTATGAATTTTTTAAAAAATTGAAGTATAGTTGATTTACAATATTATATTAGTTTCAGGTATACAGCATCATGATTCAGTATGTTTACAGATTATACTCCATTAAAAGTTGTTAAAAAATAATGCTGTAATCCCCTGTGCTATATAATATATCCTTGTTGCTTATCTATTTTATACATAGTAGTTTGCATCTCTTAATCCCATACTCCTAAAATTCCCCTTCTACCTTCCCTCTCCCCTTTGGTAACCACTAGTTTGTTTTCATGTCTGTGAGTCTATATCTGTTTTGCATATACATTCATTTGTATTATTTTTTTAGATCCCTAAAAAGTGATATCATACAGTATTTATCTATCTCTGTCTGACTTATTTTACTAAGCATAATAGTCTCTAGGTCCATCCATGTTGCTGCAAATGGCAGAATTTCATTCTTTTTTATGGCTGAGCAATATTCCATTGTATATATTTATACCACTACTTCTTTACCCATTCATCTGTTGATGGGCATATGGTTTGCTTCCATATTCTGGCTATTGTAAATACTGCTGTTATGAACATTGTGCTGCATCTGTCTTTTCAGATTACTGTTTTCATTTTTTCCAGGTATAAACCAATGAGTGGAATTGCTGGATCATATTGTGATTCTATTTTCTGTTTTCTGTGGAAACTCTGTACTGTTTTCCACAGTGGCTGCACCAATTTATATTCCCAACAACAGTGTACAACAACAGTGTACTTTTCTCTGCATCCTCTTCAACATTTGTTATTTGTAGACTTTTTAATGATAGCCATTTTGATCAGTGTAAGCTCATATCTCATTGCTGTTTTGATTTTCATTTCTCTAATAATTAGTGAAGAGCAACTTTTCATGGGCCTGTTAGCCATTTTATGTCTTCTTGGAAAAATGTCTGTTGAGATCTGCCCATTTCTTGATTGGGTTGTTTTTTTTGATATTGAGTAGTATGAATTGTTTATATATTTTGGATATTAACTTCTTGTTGGTCATATCATTTGCAAATATCTTCTCCCATTCCATAGGTCATGTTTTTTTTTTTTTTTTTTTTTTTTTTTTTTTTTTTTTTTTGCGGTACATGGGCCTCTCACTGTTGTGGCCTCTCCCGTTGCGGAGCACAGGCTCCGGACGTGCAGGCCCAGCGGCCATGGCTCACGGGCCCAGCCGCTCTGCGGCATGTGGGATCTTCCTGGACCAGGGCATGAACCCGTGTCCCCTGCAACGGCAGGTGGACTCTCAACCACTGCGCCACCAGGGAAGCCCCATAGGTCATGTTTTAATGTCATTGGTGGTTTCTTTTGCTGTGCAGAAGCTTTTAAGTTTAATTAAGTCCCATTTTTCATTTTACTTTTATTTCTCTTGCTTTACAAGACTGATCCAAAAAAATATTGTTATGATTTATGTCAGAGTATTCCACCTGTGTTCACTTCTAGGAGTATTATAGGTCCACTCTTTTCTTCTTGGTAAGCCTGACTAAATAAAAGTTTATCAATTTTGTTCATCTCTTTTAAAAAGCAGCTCTTGGTTTCATTTATCTTTTCTAGTGTTTTTTGATTTCTATTTTATTTATTTCCTCTCTGATCTTTATTATTTTCTTCCTTCTGCTGACTTTGGTCTTTATGTGTTGTTATTTCTCTATTTTAGGTTATAAGTTAGGTTGTGTATTTGTATAAGTTAGGTTGTGTATTTGTATAAGTAGGTTGTGTATTTTTCTTGTTTTCTGCGGAAGGCCTGTATCATTACTTCCCTCTCAGAACTGCTTTTGCTACATCCCATAGATTTTCAAGAGTTGTTTCCATTTTTATTATCAGAAGGTATTTTCCAATTTCCTCTTTGATTTCTCCATTGACCCATTGAGTTTTTAGTAGCCAGTTGTTTAGTACCTATGTGTTTGTTCTTTTCCCATTTGTCTTTCTGTAGTTGATTACTATTTTCATACTCTTGTGATTCAAAAAATGCTTGATATAATTTTGATCCTCTTAAATTTAAATTTGTTGAGGCTTCTTTTGTGCCATAGCGTGTGATGTATCCTGAATAATGCTTCATGTGCACTTAAGGAGAATGTGTATTCTTCTGTTTTGGGATGTAATGTCCTGTAGGTATCTATTATGTCATTTAAGACCATTGATGCCTTATTGATTTTCTGTCTGGATGATCTGGCCATTAATGTCAGTGGGGTGTTAAAGTCTCCTTCTATTATTGTCAATTTCTCCCTTTATGTCTCTTAGTATTTGCTTTATATATTTAGGTGCTCCTATGTTAATGAGTATAATATCCTCTCCTCATATTGATCTCTTTATCATTATGTAATGGCCCTCTTTGTCTTTCATTATAGTCTTTGTTTCAAAGTCTGTTTTGTCTGATATGAGTATTGCTAGCCTTGCTTTCTTGTCACTTCCATTTGCATGAAATATTTTTTTCTATCCACTTACTTTTAGACTATGTGTGTCTTCAGCTTGAATTGAGTCTCTTGTAGATAGCATATTACAGGGTCTTGTTTTTTGTATCCAGTCAGCCTCCCTATGTCTTTTCACTGGAGCATTTAGTCCATTGACATTGAATAATTATTTGTAGGTATATATTTATTGCCATTTTATTACTTATTTTCTGCTTGTTTTGTAGTTCTTCTCTGTTCATTTTCTCTTTGTTTCTTTCCTTATGGTTTGATGATTTTCTTTAATAGTATGCTCATGTTCCTTTCTTTTAGTTTTTGTGTACCTATTCTACGTTTTTGATTATCATGGGGTTCATGTATGTTGACCCATAATTATATCTACTTGTTTTAAACTGATAGTCATTTAAGTTCAAACACATTCTAAAAGATCTATACTTTTTACTCCCATCTCCCACATTTTGTGTTTTTGATGTCATATTTTACATCTTCATGCTTATCCCTTAACTATTTATTGTATTTATAGTTGCTTTTACACTTTTTTGTTATTTACCTATGTACTGGCTTATTTAAGTGATATTCCATCCCTAATGTATATTTTGCTTTTCTTAGTGGGATTTTCCCTTTCCTATATTCTTACTTTTTTTCATTTAGAGAAGATCCTTCAACATTTCTTTTAAGATAGGTTTAGTATTGCTTAATTCTTTTAGTTTTTGCTTCTCTGGGAAGTTCTTTATCTCCCCTTCCATTCTAAATTATAATCTTGCTGGGTAGAGTATCCTAGGTTGCCAGATTTTTCCTTTCAGCACTTTGAATATATCATGCAATTCCTTTTTGGCCTGAAAAGTTTCTGCAGAGCAATCAGCTGATAGCCTTAAGGGGATTTCCATGTATATGACTCTTTGTTTTTCTCTTGATCCCTTTAGAATTCTCTCTTTAACTTTTTCCATTTTAATGATGATATACCTTGGTGTGGGTCTGTTTGGGGTTCATCTTGTTTGGAACCCTCTGTGCTTCCTGTATTTGGATATCTATTTCCTTCTTCAGGTTAGGGAAGTTTTCAGCTGTAATTTCTTCAAATACACATTGGATGCCCTTCTCTTTCTCTTCTCCTTCTGGAACTCCTATAATGCAAATGTTGGAACACAATGTTATTTCAGAGATCTCTTGGGTTGTTTTCATTTATTTATTTTTTTCTGTTAGTTCTGCTGATGGGGTGTTGTTTTCCATTATTCTGTCTTCCAGATCACTTATGCATTCTTCTGTATCACTTAGTCTGCTATTCATTCCTTCTAGTGTTTTTTTTTTTTTATTTCAGCTATTGAATTATTTATTTTTGATTAGGTCTTTTTTATATTTTCTAGTTCCTTGTTAACATGTTCATTGTCTAGTCAATTCTTTTTCCTAATTCTGTTAACAGTTTTATTACCAATGTTTTGAATTCTTTATCTGGGTAAAGTTTTTATCACTATCTCATTATTTATCTTTTCAGGAGTTTTCTTTTGTTCTTTCAATTGAGAGTAGTTCCTTTTCCTTTTACTTAACTTTCTCTGCCTCTATGCATTTAGGTGGAACAGTGACCTACTGTGGTCTTGAAGAGAGGTTCTTATGTGGGAGCATCCATGTGCAGGTTGTACATGCCCAATGCCTTTGGTAAGAGGGCTGGATTTGATGTGGACACAAGTCACGTCTTTCCTCAGGGTGTGCTGGCAGCTATCACCTTTGTAGTGGATGTGGCTGGAGATAGAGGAGCTAAAGCTGGACCAGATTTTAGGTGAGAGTTTCTCTCTGCTCAGTAGCCCTCCCAGACCTGTCAGGGGCAGGGTCTGATTCTAAGCTGCTGGAGTAGACGCCCTGATAGTTGGGCTTGGGCCAGCTCTTTTTCCTTTAAGTGGGTGTTTTGCCCTTTCCCCACACCAGGACCTTTGTCCCAAAGGAGGGGAGTGCTGAAGTAAGTGGGGTCTGTGCATATACAGAGGTCTGATGTGTTGCCTGTGCAGTCATCTGCAGCTCTGCTCAGATGCAATCCATAGTTAAGTCTTAGCTCCAGTTGCAACTGCCCCGGATCCACTGCCATTCTGTGGTGTGGTTTGAGCAGGGCTTGGGCTAGGTCACACTGAGCTGGGGTGCACAGCAAGGCAGTCACAGCAAGCTGGGGTGGCAGCTGCCAGGTCAGACCTCTCCCCACTGCCTCGGGGGCAAGACACTTTGTCTCCCACAGCTGCTCACTGTCCCCCACCTTCTTGTGGCACCACTCCCCTGGGAAGTCAGGGCCTGTGTGTTGTTTCTGTGTGTATGGGAGTTGTGAGCTGTGGCAGAATGGCTACCATCAGAAATCGGGCTGCTTTGGGGTGCCACTTGAGTAAGCACCAACAGTGGCCACCACCACCCTACTCAGGCTTTGCCCTGGGACCAGGCTGCCTCTTGAATCCCAAGGTCAAGTCTTTTCCTTGGCCTTGGCTGCCCCCAATCCAGTGCTGTGCTGTGGCATGGAGTGAGCAGGGCCAGCGTGTTCACTGGGCTTGGACTGGGGTATTTGGCAAGGCAATCATGGGAAACTCAGCAGCCACTAGGGCAGATGTCTCTCTGCCCTGTCCTGGGGGTTTGCCAGCCTGCACATGCTCCTCACGAATGGAGTCTAGGCCTGTCTAGCCTTTCTATCTGTCCCAGTGGTTCTCCAACCAGCCAAGGGGCTTGTCTCCCCTGTGGAGGACCCCAGGATTTAGGACACCTGGTGTGTGGCTCGATCTGCTCACTCCCCAGGGCAAGTGTGCAATCTTCATTTTCCTCTGAGTCCCCTCCCTGGAGCACAGGTCCTGACCTGATTGCTTTTCTTCCCTTCCTACCTGATTACATGTGCATCTTTCTTACAGCTTTGGTTGTACAGGAGTCTTTTGCCAGTTTCCAGTTAGTTTTCAGTGAGAACTTTTCCATATGTAGATGTATTTTTGATATACTCATTGGGAAAGGTGAGCTCTACATCCTCTTACTTTGCCATCTTGATCTCTGCCATAAATGTATAATTTTAAAAGTTTAGTAGAGTATAAGCTTCACAATAAATAACTTTAATAACTTTAAATTGGTGTTTTAAATATAGATGATTTAAGCATGAGTCTTAAAATGTTTCATAAAGGAACACAAAAGTACTAGATTCACTGAATCTGATACTTTGAACATGCTACCAATTTAGTCTGGGTCACAGTTTGTCTCTTTAATTTGGAAAGTAACTGACAGATTTGTTACTTGCCATAGATGAGAAACAGGTGCATGAGAGCCTATCATTCTCAAATACTGCTGTCTCTCCATTCCCACAGTCAGCCCTAAAAGGTTAACTGGAAAAAATACCAGGACAGATGTAATATTTATCTATAAGTCACCATAGACTATTAAATGCTCAACTAAATTTTTCCTCTTCATCTCTACTGGCATTTCCCAAGTAATACTAAATGTGAAATATATTGACTGTATATAATGGATGGAGTTTTGCATTAACTTAAGAAAAGCGCTGATAAAAATAAAATTTGTCTAATTTTACACTGTACAATACAAAATTATCAATGCATATTTTATTCTTTTTAAAAAATTTTTTATTTTATTCTTAACATTAAATATTTTATATAATGGGTTTCATTTTACTGGTGTCAAATATCTGATTAAAGTAGGATTTCTTAATTCATTCTAGCATGCATAATGCTGGGGAAAAGGTTATGAAAATAACTTTCTGGTAACTTCTGCTACTAAAATAGCCCTGCTTTCTCTACAAGTTGTGAAAATAAATAGCTGACATACATGGGTCAGGCTAACTCACCATATGCCTTCTGAAATGATCCTTTTGAGAATTTAGAGAAAGCAGGCATGTATTTCCACTCTTCAAGTGTTTGGTTTCTAAAAGAAACATAATAATTGATTTAAAAATTAATTTTGGAAATTATGCTCCTGATTTACATTTTCAAAGTGATCTATTTCATGCGATTTTAAAAGAAAATATTGTTACATAAAACTTCTTAAATGAGTTTTACTTTTGCTAGCCTTTTGGACCCAAAGTCCAGATAGGATATGGAAGGATGATTTTGTTCATTACCACTCCCTCAAAGCAATCACTTTCATTTTTTAAAACATATATGTATTGCAGAGGTGGTATTTGTTTTCTAGAGCTGCCATAACAAACTACCACACACTGGATTGCTTAAACAGCAGAAATTAATTGTCTCACACTGTTCTGGAGGCAAGAAGTCAGCAAGATTGGTTCTTTCTGAGGGCTGTGGGGGAAGGATCTGCTCCAGGCCTCTCTCTTTGGCTTGTAGATGGTCATCTTCTCTTTGTGTCTCTTCAGACGGCAAACTCCTCATGTGTGTGCATGTCTCTAAATTTCCCCTTTCTATAAATGCACCTGTCATATTGGATTAGGGCTCACCCTAATGACATCATTTTAACCTAAAGATCATACTTCCAAATAAGGTCACATTTTGAGGTACTGGGAGTTAGGTTTTGTTTGTTTGTTTGTTTGTTTGTTTTTTGCGGTACGCGGGCCTCTCACCGTTGTGGCCTCTCCCGTTGCGGAGCACAGGCTCTGGACGTGCAGGCTCAGCAGCCATGGCTCACGGGGCCAGCCGCTCCGTGGCATGGGATCTTCCCGGACTGGGGCATGAACCCGTGTCCCCTGCATCGGCAGGCGGAGTCTCAACCACTGCACCACCAGGGAAGCCCGGGAGGTAGGTTTTAAAAATATGAATTTCAGGGAGGGGTACACAATTCCACACATAACAGGAATAAAATAATTATTTAAGTTATTCTGGAAAATATTCTACAGGCATTCTTCTCTTAACTCAAAAAAATACAGTGTTATCTTCTAACCACAAAGAATTCTGATTTCATTGAATATTACTGGTATCTTCCTATGAGGCAGTCTACTAAGTAAAAATGTATCAAATAGATCTTGTCTGCATCTTTAGAGATAATTCATTCCATTCTCCCCTAGGCCATCAAATAAAAGAGAAAAATGTGAATGTTCACACACATAGGCTCAACTAATTTGTCAGTTTAGTTATTGTGAGAAAGTATTTGCTGCATTATTTTTTGTTTAATATAAAAATGAAAGAAAAGCTTATTAAATTCAGAAAACTAAAAACCAGCATTAAAACTCAATATATGTGTCTAAGGGAAAAATTAAAACATTTTGACTAAGAATTTAGAAATCAAAATAAAATAAAATTTAATAAAAGTGTTGTTATTGCTGATACTAAGGCTTCATATTTGCAGATAAAAATGATTTGTTAATGAATCATAATTCTAAAAACCAAGGGTAGCGTGATTAAAAAATCTTATAATGCCATAATATTTCAGATATAATATGAAACAGTATACTCAATTCTATAACAGAGCAAAACTTATCCATTGTTTTATTTGAAAAAAAACGTGCCTGAAGACTTTAAATTCCCTTACTATTATGCAATTATCACCCATCAAATTCTATAGGTACATGATATTTATAGGGTAAAAAATCCCTATAAGGGTGTGTGACACACACACTTGTGTGTGTGACCAAAAAAGATAGCATCTTAGTTGAGCAGAGTAAAAGCGACGTTCTAGAAATAGTCTATTATGCACATTTTAAAAATGGGCAAAGACATACTGTATTGTTGAATTTATAGCTAGGACTGCTAATGCACCTTCCTCAATTTAGGCACCTTTCTAAATTAATTGACCCTAGAGAGCATTGCAAGGGTAATTAAAGCACTTTAAGTGAAGCTCTGTGTCCTCCAATCTTTGTTCATCAACTCATCTGTGTCTTGACAGTCTATGTTAGTAGAGAAAAAACGTATAAACAAGTTAACTGGTCTTTTAAACAAATAGGCACATTATGATGTTTATATGTGAATTAAAGTATTCAGCACCATTCTTCATTTGGAAAATCGTAAATAATGAAATCTTTACAGCACATTGCTTCTAAAGCCTACTGTTTAAGAAAAGGCTGACATACAAGGACTTTAGTAAATACCACCAGTAGAGTAAAATCCAGTTTTAGAAATGCATTATTTAAAGTAAAACATTTCACATTACACTTTAATATGAATAAATGCTTCAATTTTGCTATTTAGGCTGTGATATTCTAAAAAATGGGACTATTAATAAATCTCTTTTAAAAATATTTTGTTTCTTTTTCTACTCTGATTGCTGTGGCTAAAACTTCCAAAACTATGTTGAATAATAGTGGTGAGAGTGGACAACCTTGTCTTCTTCCTGATCTTAGAGGAAATGGTTTCAGTTTTTCACCATTGAGAACGATGTTGGCTGTGGGTTTGTCATATATGGCCATTATGTTGAGGTAAGTTCCCTCTATGCCTACTTCTGGAGGTTTTTTATCGTAAATGTTGAAATATGTCGAAAGCTTTTTCTGCATCTATTAAGATGATCATATGGTTTTTCTCCTGCAATTTGTTGTGTATCACATTGATTTGTGTATATTGAAGAATCCTTTCATTCATGGAATAAACCCCACTTGAACATGGTGTATGATCCTTTAAATGTGCTGTTGGATTCTGTCTGCTAGTATTTTGTTGAGGATTTTTGCACCTATATTCATCAGTGATATTGGCCTGTAGTTTTCTTTCTTTGTGACATCTTTGTCTGGTTTTAGTATCAGGGTGATGGTGGCCTCATAGAATGAGTTTGGGCGTGTTTCTCCCTTTGCTATATTTTGGCAGTGTTTGAAAAGGATACGTGTTAGCTCTTCTCTAAATGTTTGATAGAATTCACCTGTGAAGCCAGCTGGTCCTGGGCTTACGTTTGTTGGAAGATTTTTAATCACAGTCTCCATTTCAATGCTTGTGATTTGTCTCTTTATATTTTCTATTTCTTCCTGGTTCAGTCTCCGAAGGTTGTGCTTTTCTAAGAATTTGTCCATTTCTTCCAGGCTGTCCATTTTATTGGCATATAGTTATTGGCATATAGTTGCTTGTATTTCTCATGATCCTTTGTATTTCTGCAGTGTCACTTGTTACTTCTCCTTTTTCATTTCTAATTCTACTGAGTCTTCTCCCTTTTTTTCTTGATGTGTGTGGCTAATGGTTTATCAATTTTGTTTATCTTCTCAAAGAATCAGCTTTTAGTTTTATTGATCTTTGCTATTGTTTCCTTCCTTTCTTTTTCATTTATTTCTGATCTGATCTTTATGATTTCTTTCCTTCTAACTTTGGGGATGTTTTGTTATTTCTCTAATTGCTTTAGATGTAAGTTTAGGCTGTTTATTTGAGATGTTTCTTGTTTCCTGAGGTAGGATTTTATTGCTATACAATTGTATTGCTTCCCTCTTGGGAAGTAATCCATAGGTTTTTGCTGCATCCCATAAGTTTTGGGTCTTCGTGTTTTCATTGTCATTTGTTTCTAGGTATTTTTTTTATTTCCTCTTTGATTTCTTTGATTTCTTCAGTGACCTCTTGGTTATTTAGTAGTGTATTGTTTAGCCTCCATGTGTTTGTATTTTTTACAGATTTTTTCCTGTAATTGATATCTAGTCTTATAGCATTGTGGTCGGAAAAGATATTTGATATGATTTCAATTTTCTTAAATTTACCAAGGCTTGATTTGTGACCCAAGATATGATCTATCCTGGAGAATGTACCATAAGCACTTGAGAAGAAGGTGCATTCTGTTGTTTTTGGATGGAATGTCCTATAAATATAATATAAATATATTTACATATACATATAAATATCAATTAAGTGCATCTTGTTTAATGTATCATTTAAAGCTTCTGTTTCCTTATTTTCATTTTGGATGATCTGTCCATTGGTGAAAGTGGGGTGTTAAAGTCCCCTACTATGATTATGTTACTGTCGATTTCCCCTTTTATGGCTGTTTGTGTTTGGCTTATGTATTGAGGTGCTCCTATGTTGGATGCATAAATATTTACAATTATTATATCTTTTTCTTGGATTGATCCCTTGATCATTATGTAGTGTCCTTCTTTGTCTCTTGTGCTAGTCTTTATTTTAAAGTCAGTTTCGTTTGATATGAGAATTGCTACTCCAGCTTGCTTTTGATTTCCGTTTGCATGAAATATCTTTTTCCGTCCCCCATTTTCACTCTGTATGTGTCCCTAGGTCTCCAAATCAGAAAAGAAGAAGTAAAGCTGTCACTGTTTGTGGATGACATGGTACTATACATAGAGTATCTTAAAGATTCTACCAGAAAACTACTAGAGCTAATCAATGCAGTATGGTACCAGCACAAAAACAGAAATATAGATCAATGGAACAGGATAGAAAGCCCAGAGATAAACCCACGCACATATGGTCACCTTATCTTTGATAAAGGAGGCAAGAATATACAATGGAGAAAAGACAGCCTTTTCAGTAAGTGGTGCTGGGAAAACTGGACAGCTATATGTAAAAGAATGAAATTAGAACACTCCCTAACAACATACATAAAATAAACTCAAAATGGATTAAAGACCTAAATGTAAGGCAAGACACTAGAAAACTCTTAGAGGAAAACATTGGCAGAACACCCCATGATATAAATCACAGCAAGATCCTTTTTCAGCCACCTCCTAGAAAAATGGAAACAAAAATAAACAAATGGGACCTAATGAAACTCAAAAGCTTTTGCACAGCAAAGGAAACCATAAACAAGATGAAAAGAAAACTCTCACAGTAGAAAATATTTGCAAACATAGCAACTGACAAAGGATTAATCTCCAAAATATAGAAGCAGCTCATGCCACTCAATATCAAAAAAACAAATAACCCAATCCAAAAATGGGCAGAAGGCCTTAGTAGACATTTCTCTAAAGAAGATATACAGAGAGTGCCAACAAACACATGAGAGGATGCTCCACATCACTAATCATTAGAGAAATGCAAATCAAAACTACTATGAGGTACCACCTCACACCGGTCAGAATGGCCATCATCAAAAAATCTAGAAACAATCAATGCTGGAGAGGGTGTGGAGAAAAAAGAACCCTCTTGTACTGTTGATGTGAATGTAAATTGATACAGCCACTATGGAGAACATTATGGAGGTTCATCAAGAAACTAAAAATAGAACTACCATACCACACAGCAGTCCCACTACTGGGCATATACCCTGAGAAAACCATAATTCAAAAAGAGTCATGTACCACAATGTTCATTGCAGCTCTATTTTCATTAGCCAGGACATGGAAGCAACCTAAGTGTCCATTGATTGATAGATGAATGGGTAAAGAAGATTTGGCACATATATACAATGGAATATTACCAGCCATAAAAAGAAACAAAATTGAGTTATTTGTAGTGAGGTGGATGGACCTAGAGACTGTCATACAGGTTGAAGTAAGTCAGAAATAGAAAAACAAATACCATATGCTAACACATATATATGGAATGTAAAAAAAAGGTCCTGAAGAGCCTAGGGTCAGGACAGGAATAAAGATGCAGACATAGAGAATGGACTTGAGGGCATGGGGATGGCAAGGGGAAGCTGGGACGAAGTGAGATAGTGGCATGGACATATATACACTACCGAATCTAAAATAGATAGCTAGTGGGAAGCAGCTGCATAACACAGGGAGATCAGCTCAGTGCTTTTTGTCCACCTCGAGGAGTGGGATAGGGAGGATGTGAGGGAGACACAAGAGGGAGGATATATGGGGATGCATGTATATGTATAGCTGATTCACTTTGTTATACAGCAGAAACTAACGCACCATTGTAAAGCAATTATTATACTCCAATAAAGATGTTAAAAAAAACATTAAGCAAATGAAAAACTATGACTAAAAAATATTTTTTTAATTAAGAATGAAATAATGCCATTTGTAGCAACATCGGTGGACCTTAAGATTATTATACTAAGTGAAGTAAGTCAGAGAAAGACAAATATCATATTGTCACTCATATATGGAATATAATTAAAAATTATACAAATGAACTTATTTACAAAATAGATACGGACTTACAGATATCAAAAACAAATTTATGATGACCAAAGGGGAAACGTGGGTTAGAGGGATAAATCAGGAGCTTGGGATTAGCATAGACACACCAGTATATATAAGATAGATAACCAACAAGGATCTACTGTACAGTACAGGGAATTCTACTCCATATTCTGTGATAACCTGTATGAGGAAAGAATCTGAAAAAGAATGAATATATGTACATGTATAACTGAATCACTTTGCTGTACACCTGAAACTAACACAACATTGGAAATCAACTATACTCCAATAAAAATATTTAAAAAGATGGTATTGGGGTTGACAACTTTTTTTACTCATGCCAGTAAAGCCAACTGACTTCTGCAGAAACTAAAATGATTTCTCAAGCCGGTGCCTAGTGAGAACAAAGAACTGAGGGGACTGTGGAGGGGAGAAGAGAAGCTGGCACTGATTACAATGTTTAGGAAACTTCCCTGTCTCAGACTCTGCAAACAGCTGAGAAAATATTCCATAAATAAGGGGTAACGACCAATATTTAATACATCAATAAAACCTCCATTGTTTTAGTCCTTCCCTTGTGATAGGAAAGCCCCTGTACTTATTACTACAATGGTATCACTATGCTGTGTTTTAAATTTTCTTTTACAGAAGACTGTGAACTTTGGGGATGTGAAAAATAGCATCCTCACTGCCTACCTCCGAGTTTAGAATTTACAAAATACTTTTGAAAAGAATGCAGGCTTTCATGTACTTCAAGTATTACCAGCATGGATAATTCCTAATTTTGATATAGATTCTCATGTTAAACAATCTAGACATTACAGGTGAAAACAAATCTCCATTTTGTTTGAAATTTAAACTTTTGACAATGGCTTTTAAAACACTCATTCTTTGTTTTAAAATGAATTATTTGCAGAAAGTTAACCTAAGCTTAAAAGAATCAACTGTCGGCACATTCAAAGTACAATAAATGAGCCTCTTGGACTAATTAAATACAACCTGAGCCTTCTCCCTCAAAAATTTGACAACAGGAGGAGTAAGTAGCAGTCAAGGATAGAAAGTATGGCAGATCAGTTAAGAGGCAACTATTCATAGGTAAACAAATGTAACGTTTGTTATGCTTAATCAGAACTGAGTTGCTAACTAAATCCTTTCACAGATAATTTCTTTTAATCCTTAACAATGCTGTTGATTATTAATGGGTCCCTCACGCAGAAAGTATCCTTAGAAAATGCAGATTGTACTGGGATTCTATTAGCTTTTAGCAAATAATGACGGAAAAAATCTTATCATTATTTGCCACAACTACCCCTATTCCACCCACACTTAGTAAACAAAACTGGGCTGATTTCTTCTTAGAGACATGACAACATTTTAATAAAAAGGAACAAAATGTATTTCTGTAGAAAAGTGTTGTTTACATAAACGTTCAATTTCAAGGAGTGAATCTCAAATTCATTAATTTTCTGGAATATTTTGGAATGCCAAGTACATGCCAAGCACTGTGTTAGGGAGCCACTGGCGTTCAAGGTTAAGACACAGTGCCTGACCACAAGACACCTATTGCCTAATAGAAGATACAGAAAAGTAAAGAGGTTATTCAATAAAGAAACCTAAGTGTGAACACAGAGGTCATTATAAGGAATTGTAAGACCAGCCAACAGTGTAAGGGGTCAGGAAAGCCTTCTGAGGTCTCAGGGCAGAATATTCCACGGTGAGTGAGTGGAGGCAGATTATTCCAAAGTGAGGATAAGCATGTGTAAAAGGATTGAATGTGAAAAGAACACAGTGTTTCCAGAACATTGCATGATATCCAGTATGGCTGTGAGGGTAAAAATAGGGGCCTGGCCAGTGGTGAGGCAGAGAAGTAAAAAATCCAGGTAATAGAAGTTCTTGTCTGCTTCGTTTAGGAGTATGGACATTATCTTTGAGGATATAGAGAATTATTGAAAGATTTTAACACATTGTGATCTTTTTGGTTTTAAAGATATTATTCTGCTTTCAGTTTGAAGAATGGATTAGAAAGGGACAATGACAAAAACGTCAAGAATTTGGTTCCTATTATGAGTTAGTTGTAGTGGGCACGGAGAAAGTTTAAGCAGAGAAGACTTAAAAAGAATATAACAAATGCTCAAATTTCTATATTGGATAATTTGGTAGCTGTGTCTCATTTGTACCCACAGAATTTTTTCTTTTTACATTAATTTTTTTTTTTTAATTTTATATTGGAGCATAGTTGTGTAACAATGCTGTTTAGTTTCAGGTGTAGAGCAAAGTGATAACAATGTTGTTTAGTTTCAGGTGTAGAGCAAAGTGATTCAGCTATACATACACATGTATCTATTCTTTTTCAAAATCGTTTCCCATTTAGGTTATTACAGAATATTGAGCAGCATTCCCTGTGCTATACAGTAGGTCCTTGTTGCTTATCCATTTTAAATATAGCAGTGTGTACATGTCAATCCCAAACTCCCTAACTATTCCTCCCCCCAACCATCCCCCCAGTAACCATAAATTCATTCTCTAACTCTGTGAGTCTGTTTCTGTTCTGTAAATAGGTTCACTTGTATCATTTTTAAAGATTCTGCATATAAGCAATATCATATGATATTTGTCTTTCTCTGTCTGACTTACTTCACTTAGTATGATAATCTCCAGGTCCATCCATGTTGCTGCAAATGTCATTATTTCATTCTTTTGAAGGGCTGAGTAATATTCCATTGTATGTATGTACCACATCTTCTTTATTCATTTAACCTGTCAATGCACAACAGAGACTACAACTGACATTGTAGTTGTACAATGGAGCCCCACATTGTTTATCAATATGCCCAAAGAAATCTAGACATTGAATTAAAATTTCCAAACCTTACTGTACAACATAGGGAATATTAAAAAAAAAAAAAAGATGAAAAAATTCCAAACCCTTTTCATTAAAAAGACCAATGTTTACGAGCATGAAATATCACTTTAATCTTATATGAATAGCATTTACTCTTCAGTTACAAGTGTATCCCAATGTCACTGCAGCGCTGTTTACAATAGCCAAGACATGGAAGAAACCTAAATGTACCCACAGAATTTTAATCTATGGAGGCGACCAAGTGATGACAAGGAGAGGCTCACGCCAGAGAAGGAAGATCATTACTTACATTTCCCGAGACATAAGGGCTCACTGTGCCATGAAGAGCCACATGAGAAAGCACCAGATTTTGGTCAGGGCAGAAGCAGAAGTTAAAGAGAAAGCCTAGGCTAGAGGTTTTGTTGGGGTTTTCTTGGCAAGTTAGGAGAGAGTAAACAGTTTAAGATTGGCTGCTTTGAATAGTTACAGCAGACTTTGAGGTATAGGAATGCTCTCCAGTTGCCTGGTACCTGTCCCTGGGATGATTTAGGGCAGGGTTAATATTGGCTGGGTGTGGGAGAGTTAGATAAGGAGGTGATTGGGGTGACCGAGATTGGTTGCTTTATATATAAAAGGCGTGCTCAGAGGCAAGCTGTTATTATCATTAAGAATTAGCTAGCCCTGGGAGAGGCAGCCTCTCCCCTGGTCTGTAAGGCACCCAAGTGCTATAGCATCAAGAATACAGAAAAGAAAATATAGTTAATATAACTGGTGCTGTGATGAATGGGTGCCAAATAGACAAATACAGAATCTAAGTAGACACAGAACAGATAGATAACTCTCACAGGAATGTTTGTCTAGAGCTCAGAAGCAAGGTCTATGTGATATATACTTAAGAGTTATTAGCATGTAAATATATGCTGTTGAATTGATTGGGAGATTGAGCCCACAAGAGAAAACAGCCTAGGATGTATCCTAATATTATATCCTAATATAAAAAATCTATATTAGAGTAGAACAGAATTATACTGAAAAAGATATTGAAAAATTAGTTAGTGAGATAAAAATTGTTAGTGAGATTAGGCAAATACAATACCAGGAAAGCCAAGAGATAGAATATTTCAAAACAACACATTTTTAAATTAATTTAAACACTATTAATATTTAAATAAGATTAAAGTTAAAAAGACATACTTGCCTAACAGAGTTAGAGGTCTGAATACGTAGATTGAGAAGAATGGTAACCAAGGGTACAGTTTGGAAAGTTGGCTGGAAGTGAATTGTGGAGTCAGTGGGTTGTAGAAAACTTTTGATAAGCTTGAAGATTAGAAGAAAATTGAAACATTGATGCAATGAGTATTTTGAAAACATATGAAAGATCTCAATGAAATTCAGACACATGTTTTTATTGTTCTTGTTGTCTTAAGTTTGTTTGCTATTAAAATAGGAGTTACTGGGTAAAGTTTGGCTATTAACCCCAATGATGCTTAAAAAATTCAATGACAATACTCAGAAGACTGTGAGAATAAAGGGGAAATGTCTTTAAGGTAAGAGGGGATGCAATTCATAATACAGGTATAAAGTTTGCCCTTTGCTAGAAAGGAAAACATTCTTTTTGTAACAGAAAGAAGGAAAAGATGGATGCAAATAGAAAATAGGTTTGCACATTTGTGAATAGTAAGGCTTTGGTTGACTCAATACAGCATGAGGCAATTCTATCTTGATTATGTTTGGGAAGGAAAGAAAAGGACCATTAGAAGATAATGTAGTGTAGCAGACAGGAAATAGTCAGACCAGAGGGTGATGCAGGGTAGGGGGAGGGAAGGATCTTAGGTAGTGAGTTGTAATTATATTACTGGGCAGTATTAGTGCCCCAAAAAAGGAATGGCAATCATGAATTTGTAATTTATAAGCATGAATTTATGTCATGAGCTGACATACCCAGTTGTATGATTTTTCTCCATCAATGCTGAGCTACAGAATGGATAAAATTTCCATAAATTTATTTATCCAAGGCTGCAGTTTGTAACAAGAATATGTTGGAATAACACTGGAGCTGGATGGGTGAATATATTTATAGGAAAATATTTTAATGTTGACGCATAATCCTCAGCTACATAACTAGGAGAAATAAAAAGGCTGATAAGTGCAGAGAAGTTGATACTATTCAATGGCTTGGAGCTTTGCATGAGATTGAAGGATGGTTACATAACTAAGTACAATAAAGGATTTATATGGTTTTGGTGAGATTATTGGACATTTAAATATTTGATTCGATTTTCAATTATGAAAGTATTAAGAGGTATGGGTAATTAATAGGAATGGGTAGCTGAGATAGATATAGAAATGAGAACATTAAAAAACTGAGAATCAAGGTCTCAGGACAGATCATACACTTATACATAGAAGTCATCCAAAGGTGATAACAGGATACTGATGTTATGACAAAGAATATGAGCAAAAAGAGGAGTTAAAGCTTTCAATGAATAATACAAAACTCATAGAAGTTAGTAAGTGAAGTTAGTATATGATCGCAAAAATACAGACAACTTACATAGCACAGGAATTATGTTCCAATACCAATTTTCTGACAAAAACTTTATGTCCTACAACTTAATTCAATTCTGACATGAACTACCCAAGTTAGTATCAGATCACACAAGTTGAAGGCAAAGTTCTTAAATTCTGACACTATACAGATTTAGTGTCAGATCCCACAAGTTGAGAGTCCCAGTGCCTCCCAACAAGACTTCCAGCCATAAGTGGGGTCCTCAAGCCTACCCATATCTCTGCCTGACTTAGCTACAAATTCCAGGGTTCCCATGACCCCTGTTCAAGTTTGAAATGTTAGAATGATCCACAGAACTCACTGAAAGCACTGTATTTACAGTTTGACTACAAAGCATACAACACAGAACAAATGGAAGAGAGAAATAGGTCAAGGTATTGGGAGGGAGGGGGACAGGCTATTTACTTTCCCTCTGGAGTCAGGGTGAGTCACTCTCCCAGTACATAGATATGTTCAGCATCCAGGAAGCTCACCAATTCTTGTGGTTCTGAGTTTTTCTTCAGGGTTCAGTACCTAGGCATGATTGATTAAGTCATTGGCCAAGTGACTGAACTCAGTCTCCCCTCCCTGGAGTTCTGAAGGGGTGGTACTGAAAGGTTCAACCCTCTAATCATGTGGTTAGATTTTCTGGAGACCATCCCCCATCCTAAAGCTGGCTGGCACTCCCTAGAGAGTCACCCCCTAAGAATAACAAAGACAGTCTTACCACTCAGGAAACTTAGAATTTTTGAAACTCTGTGCCAGGAGCAAAGACCAAATATCTTTTGTTTGTTTGTTTGTTTTTATTCTACCTCAGGAGTAAAAGAAGCAGGGTTTGGGGGAGTGGTTTTTGTTTGCTTTTTCCAAAATATAAGTCAGTCGGAAGATCAATTCTTTGGGGACTTTCTTTAATACAATCCAGAAATACAATACTCAGCATTTACTCAGCACTCTTACATTCTTTCGTACAAATTTTATGATATGAACTAAATAACAGTAATGAGTAGGTTTGTTTCTTTGAATAAGAAAGGAGATCAGATTTACTGAACATTAACTGAAGAAATTTGTAAGTGTTAGCTCATAGAATCTTCAATGAAAAATAATATGGGTAGAAATTGAGATTCAAAGATGTAAAATCAATATTAAGTAATCATGAATTGACTTTATGACCCCAGAGTCCATATTTTTCCATTAGTTCCCTAAACTGAAGCACAGTAGAATCATTAAATGGGATTTCTTTTTTTTGAACAAAATTTCTCTAGGAGAAATTCCCATGTTATTTTTATAATGCTCCGCAGTGGCTCCATATTCAGCTCTTATCCATAGGCCTCTGTAATCCACAACACTGATCCCTATGCTGAGTAGACATTGTAGGTAGAAAGTATCTTATCCCCATTTCTGCTTCCTCCATATATCTTTAGATTTAGCTTCATAATATTGGGTATCAGTATGGTACAATAGACACAGTTTCAGGAATAGTAACTCACAGTGTTTATTTTGTAAGAACCTCAGGCCAGAAAATTTGATTTTAGTAAAAAGAATAGTATTCATTTGTGTTGTTACAACTTGGCATTACCTTTTCCTCCATCATTTGTATTAGCATTAGAGCACTTAAAACAGTTTTGTCTTTCGATCATTAAGTTCAGGTTAATGGAAATAAACAAGAGATGTTTGACCTATAGAATTTGACTTTTACATATTCATTCTTTTTATGTTCCTTATAGTCATGAAGGGTTTCTAAAAATTTCCCTGGCAATTGTTTTCTATGTCATCCTATCATGATCCAGTAGTGTAAATTTTGGTATCTTCTAGTAAAGAAAATTTCCTTTGGTATTTCCTCTACAGGGATTGGCCTCACTCTAAAATTGCCACTGTGAGCTTTCCTCTAGTGACTGGTTCATGGACCTTGCCAACAGTTTATATGTTTAGAAAAATGAACAATGATCAATGATGCCAAAGTCATATAGATTCAGTACGTGCAATCGTTCAGCTATATGCTCCATTTTAAGTCATATAACCCATATAACATCTCAAAGGAAATCATGGCAGAATAAAATAAAATATAAGTAGACAGTGGTTTTGCAAAGAAAGGCTTCCTTTTTAGACTTGAGAACCACTCCAGGCCATGTAAATCCAATGCTACATCTCTTTCTTTCCTTAAGGCATGATGTAATTCATATTCCTGCTTCTTACCCTTCCCCCCTCCACTGTCAGCTTCATAATGGAAGTTCACAAAAAGATGACAGGATCTGTACTTTTTCTCAGCCTCCAGATGACTATCAGATGATTCCTGATGAGAAGTTACACCAGCTGAAAGCTTGCTTTGAATATTTTTCTATTTCTGTAATCCCCTGAGAGTTTTATTGTCATATTTGTCCTGGGCCAGTAGGCAGCTTACTAGATTATGGCTGATTGTGAAATTATGACAAAAACGCTGCGAAGTTGCAATGCACTCCTTAACAAACTACTTAATTGGTATCTCACTGCTGGAATTACTCCAACAATTATATAATATTCTATATTTTGGGATAGAATTTTGACCATAATGAAGAACCAATGCTGCTAGGAGTTTATAGTTATGGTTGTAGTGCAAAATTTTTAAAACTGAACATGCATTTTTTCCTCTAGAATACATGTTTATTTATTTATAGATTTAATCTTTTAAGTTTCTCAAAATTAAACATGATACCTACAAGTACACGAGTTATAACACAAAATAATGTAAATCCTGAATATTGCTTAATTGAGCCATTGGATCCATCTCTCAGTGATGACTGACAGAAAACAACCACGTATTTAATACTCTCAACATATATATAAAGCAAACAGTAATCTCAGCTATTCCTTTATCCAGGATGTCATCCACTTATTGAGATAATCTCTTTAATATGAAACATCTAGAAAAGTTAGCATTTATTTCCGTATTCAAGCTTAATATAATCATTATCACAAATAATTAGCAACCATTTATTGATCATAAAATACATGTATAATATCTAGCAAACTGATATAGAAAACCCTGGTTAAGGCACTATTATATAAGGAGAAGTTGAAATAAAGGTGGCAGTAATAATTTTTCTGCAGGTATGAATCTAGCAAATTCGCTAATACTATCACAGCTATGATAGGCAACATATTCCTAGAGCCAACAATTGCCACAGCCTCCTAATCTACAGATTATGGCAAAGGAGGTATAAAACACTAGAGATAATATTTTGGATGGTAACTTTCTGACTCACTAGCTTCCTAACTGTAGACAGTATTTTTCTGAGTGGGTCATTCCAGACAATTATCATAGACTCTATGCCTCTAAACACTTAACTATTTTTATAATAATTGAATTCCTTGTATTAAATAGATACTTATCTATAGTAGTATCTGTTAACAATAACTGAAAGATTCAGAAGAGAGTACAAATTACTTCTAATCACATAACCAAGCTCTAAAATGGTATATCATCATTAATGTTGCACTTTCATGTCCCTTTCTATTACATGTATCATTCTAAATAAAATTTTGATTGTACTAGAAAAAATGTTTCCAATACTAAAATTTTGACAAATGATATATTTTAAGTATTCCCCTATGCCACATAAATTTTCTTTAAAACTCACTCATGTTAAATTTTTTCAATATAATGGCCATTTATCAATCTTTGGGTAATCACAATCCAAATATTCTTCCAAATTTTGTGGAAATTCCTAACTTTGTAAGTCTCATAAAAATCAAGAATCTGGGTTTCCCTGGTGGAGCAGTGGTTGAGAGTCTGCCTGTCGATGCAGGGGACGTGGGTTCGTGCCCCAGTCTGGGAGGATCCCGCATGCTGCGGAGTGGCTGGGCCCGTGAGCGTGGCCACTGAGCCCGCGCATCTGGAGCCTGTGCTCCACAATGGGAGAGGCCACAACAGTGAGAGGCCCGCGTACAGCAAAAAAAAAAAAAAAAAAAAAAAAATCAAGAACCTCCCTCAACTACAAATCCAAAGTGCTAGATAGTTCTCCATTGTTCCTAATAGCCCAATCGTTAATGCACAATTTAGGCTAGGCCAAAATGACACACAATGATGCATTCTTAAGCTCTGAGGGAGTGAGTGAAAGGTGTGAGGGGAGTTGAAAAATTATTTATCACTCAAAAGTGGCATCACATTCCTGTTGATATTAGAGCCAACTGGGTCATTCTAACCAGAATGTTCCTATAAAATCACTTCGGCTTAGTTTTCTTGATACATGCCTACATGTTTTCCAATCCTGACTCGTATTTTCCTTCAGTTCTCTCTGGTACAGGTATCTTTCCAATGAACTTATTTTGTTCAGAAGTTAGCCAGGATCCATTTGTATTGTTTGCAACTTAAATTAGTAACCAATGCATTTGGAGTGAAGAAAACATTCTTTAAAGGAGGGCAATGATTCAGGAGGAAATGGTGAACCAGAAAAAATACTTAGAAAACCTAAATAAGAATTAGCAATAAAATACTTTAAAAACATTAATTGGGGTAGATTTCTTTATTTAAGTTAAATTCTTCCATATTGTATTACTCCATACCACTTGCTCCATTGGTATACAATTTACAGCACAAAAATTGAACAATAGATATACTAAAAGTATATCTTTAAAGATTGGAAGAATCAATATTGTAAAAATGACTATACTACCCAAGGCAATCTACAGATTCAATGCAATCCCTATCAAATTGCCAACAGCATTTTTAACAGAATTAGAACAAAACATCTAAAAATTTGTATGGAGACACAAAAAACCCCAAATATCCAAAGCAATTTGAGAAATAAAAATGGAGCTGGAGGAATCAGGCTCCCCAACTTCACACTATACTACAACGTTATAAGGGCAGACAGCAGAAGCAAGAAGAACTACAATTCTGCAGCCTGTGGAATGAAAACCACATTCACAGAAAGACAGACAAAACGAAAAGGCAGAGGACTATGTACAACATGAAGGAACGAGATGAAACCCCAGAAGAATAACTAAATGAAGTGGAGATAGGCAAACTTCCAGAAAAAGAATTCAGAATAATGATGGTGAAGATTATCCAGGATCTAGGAAAAAGAATGGAGGCAATGATCGAGAAGCTGCAAAAAAAGTTTAACAAAGACCTAGAAGAATTAAAGAACAAACAAACAAAGGTGAACAATACAATAACTGAAATGAAAAATACACTAGAAGGAATCAATGGGAGAATAACAGAGGCAGAAGAACAGATAAGTGACCTGGAAGACAGAATACTATAATTCACTGCCATGAAACAGAATAAAGAAAAAAAGAATGAAAAGAAATGAATACAGCCTAAGAGACCTCTGGGACAACATTAAACGCACCAACATTTGCATTATAGGTGTCCTAGAAGGAGAAGAGAGAGAGAAAGGATGCGAAAAAATATTTGAAGAGATTATAGTCAAAAACATCCCTAACATGGGAAAGGAAATAGCCATCCAAGTCCAGGAAGTTCAGAGAGTTCCAGGCAGGATAAACACAAGGAGAAACACACTGAGACACACAGTAATCAAATTGACAAAAATTAAAGACAAAGAAAAATTATTAAAAGCAACAAGGGAAAAATGACAAATAACATACAAGGGAACTCCCATAAGTTTAACAGCTGATTTCTCAGCAGAAACTCTACAAGCTAGAAGGGAGTGGCATGATATATTTTAAGTGATGAAAGAGAAGAACCTATCAACCAAGATTTCTCTACCTAGCAAGGATCTCATTCACATTCAATGGAGAAATCAAAAGTTTTACAGACAAGCAAAAGCTAAGAGAATTCAGCACCACCAAACCAGCTCTACGAAAAATGCTAAAGGAACTTCTCTAAGTGGGAAACACAAGAGAAAAAAAGGACCTACAAAAACAAACCTAAAACAATTAAGAAAATGGTAACAGGAACATACATATTGATAATCACCTTAAATGTAAATGGATGAAATGCTCCAACCGAAAGACACAGGCTCGCTGAATGGATACAAATACAAGACCCATATATATGCTGTCTACAAGACACCCACTTCAGACGTAGGGACACATACAGACTGAAAGTGAGGGGATGGAAAAAGATATTCCATGAATATGGAAATCAAAAGAAAGCTGGAGTAGCAATATTCATATCAGATAAAAGAGACTTTAAAATAAAGAATGTTACAAAAGACAAGGAAAGACACTACATAATGATCAAGGGATCAGTCCAAGAAGAACAAATAACAATAATAAATATATATGCACCCAACATAGGAGTACCACAATACATAAGGCAAATGCTAACAGCTATAAAAGAGGAAACTGACAGTAAACAATACTAGTGGGGAACTTTTAGCACCTCACTTACACCAGTGGACAGATCATCCAGACAGAAAATTAATAAAGAAACATAAGCTTTAAATGACACAACAGACCAGACAGATTTAATTGATATTTACAGGACATTCCTTCCAAAAACAGCAGATTACACTTTCTTCTCAAGTGCACATGGAACATTCTCCAGGATAGATCATACCTTGGGTCACAAATCGAGCCTCAGTAAATTTAAGAACATTGAAATCATATCAGGCATATTTTCTGACCACGACGCTATGAGATTAGAAGTCAGTTACAGGGAAAAAAACGTAAAAAACACAAACACATGGAGGCTAAACAATACGTTACTAAATAACCAAGGGATCACTGAAGAAATCAAAGAGGAAATCAAAAAATACTTAGAGACAAATGACAACAAAAACACGATGATCCAAAACTTATGGGATGCAGCAAAAGCAGTTCTAAGAGGGAAGTTTATAGCAATACAACCCTAACTCAAGAAACAAGATAAATCTCAAATAAAAAATCTAACCTTACACCTAAAGGAACTAGAGAAAGAAGACCAAACAAAACCCAAAGTTAGTAGAAAGAAAGAAATCATAAAGATTAGAGCAGAAAAAATGAAATAGAAACAAAGAAAACAGTAGCAATGATCAATAAAACTAAAAGCTGGTTCTTTGAGAAGATAAACAAAATTGATAACTCTTTAGCCAGACTCATCAAGAAAAAGAGGGAGAGGACTCAAATCAATAAAATTAGAAATGAAAAAGGAGAAATTACAACAGACACTGCAGAAATACAAAGCATCCTAAGAGACTACTACAAGCAACTCTATGCTAATAAAATGGACAACCTGGAAGAAATGGACAAATTCTTTGAAAGATATAACATTCCAAGAATGAACCAGGAAGAAATAGAAAATATGAACAGACCAATCACAAGTAATGAAATTGAAACTGTGATTAAAAATGTCCCAACAAACAGAAGTCCAGAACCAGATGGCTTCACAGGTGAATTCTATCATTTAGAGAAAAGCTAATACCAAATCTTCCCAACTCTTCCAAAAAATTGCAGAGGAAGGAACACCCCCAAATTCATTCTACAAGGCCACCATCACCCTGATACCAAAACCAGACAAAGGTACTACAAAAAAAGAAAATTACAGACCAATATCACTGATGAATATATATGCAAAAATACTCAACAAAATACTAGCAAACAGAATCCAACAACACATTAAAAGGGTTATACCTCATGATCAAGTGGGATTTATCCCAGGAATGCAAGGATTCTTCAACATACACAAATCAATCAATGTGATACACCATATTAACAAACTGAAGAATAAAAAGCATATAATCGTCTCAATAGATGCAAAAAAACCTTTTGACAAAATTCAACACCTATTTATGACAGAAAGTCTCCAGAAAGTAGGTATAGAGGAAACCTACCTCAACATAATAAAGACCATATATGACAAACCCACAGCAAACATCATTCTCAATGGTGAAAGCATTTCCTCTAAGATCAGGGACAAAACAAGGGTGCCCACTCTTGCCACTATTATTAAACATAGTTTTGGAAGTCCTAGCCACTGCAGTCAGAAAAGAAGAAGAAATAAAAGGAATACAAATTGGATAAGGAGTAAAACTGTCACCGTTTGCAGATGACATGATAATATACATAGATAATCCTAAAGATGCCACCAGAAAACTACTAGAGAAAATCAATGAATCTGGTAAAGTTGCAGGATACAAAATTAATACACAGAAATCTCTTGTATTCCTATACAATAACAATGAATGATCAGAAAGAGAAATTAAGGAAACAAGTCCATTCATCATTGCAAAAAAAATAAAATACCTAGGGATAAACTTACTTAAGGAGGTAAAAAACCTGTACTCAGAAAGCTAGAAGATACTGATGAAAGAAATCACAGATGACAGAAACAGATGGAGAGATATACCATGTTCTTGGATTGGAAGAATCAATACCGTGAAAATGACTATACTACCCAAAGCAATCTGCAGATTCAATGCAATCCCTAAAAATTACCAAAGGCATTTTTTACAGAACTAGAACAGAAAATCTTAAAGTTTGTATGGAGACACAAAAGACCTCAAATAGTCAAAGGAATCTTGAGGGAAAAAAACGGAGCTGGAGGAATCAAGCTCCCTGACTTCAGACTATCCTACAAAGCCACAGTAATCAAGAGAGTATGGTACTGGCACAAAAACAGAAATAAAGATCAATGGAACAGCATAGAAAGCCCAGAGGTAAACCCACTCACATGTGGTCACTTTATCTTTGATAAAGGAGGCAAAAATATACAATGGAGGAAAGACAGCCTGTTCAATGAGTGGTGCTGGAAAACTGGACAGCTACATGTAAAAGAATGAAATTAGAACACTCTCTAACACCGTACACAAAAATAAACTTAAAATGGATTAAAGACCTAAATGTAAGACCAGACAATATAAAACTCTTAGAGGAAAACATGGGAAGAACACTCTTTGACATAAATCACAGCAAGATCATTTTTGCCCCACCTCCTAGAGTAATGGAAATAAACACAAAATAAACAAATTGGACCTTATGAAACTTAAAAGCTTTTTCACAGCAAAGGAAACCATAAACAAGATGAAGAATGGGAGAAAATATTTGCAAACGAATCAACGGACAAAGGATTAAACTCTAAAATATATAATCAGCTCATGCAGCTCAATATTAAAAAAACAACCCAATCCAAAAATGGGCAGAAGATCTAAATAGACATTTCTCTAAAGAAGACATACAGATGGACAAGAGGCACATGAAAAGATGCTCAACATTAGTAATTATTAGAGAAATGCAAATCAAAACTACAATGAGGTATCACCTCACACCAGTTAAAATGGGCATCATCTGAAAATCTACAAACAATAAATGCTGGAGAGGGTGTGGAGAAAAGGGAACCCTCCTACACCGTTGGTGGGTATGTCAATTGGTCCAGCCACTGTGGAGAACAGTATGGAAGTTCCTTAAAAACTAAAAATAGAGCTACCATATGATCCAGCAATCCCACTCCTGGGCATGTATCTGGAGAAAACCATAATTCAAAAAGATACATGCACCCCAATATCCATTGCAGCACTGTTTACAATAGCCAAGACAATGTAGCAATGTATCAACTAAATGTCCATTGACAGAGGAATGGATTAAGATGATGTGGTGATGTGGTACATATGTACAATGGAATATTACTCGGCCATTAAAATGAATGAAATAATGCCATTTGCAGCAACATGGGTGGATGTACAGATTGTCATACTGAGTGAAGTATGTCAGACAGAGAAAGAGAAATATAATATGATATCATTTATATGTGGAATCTAAAAAAAATGATACAAATAAAGTTATTTACAAAACAGAAACAGGCTCACAGACTTAGAGAACGAACTTATGGTTACCAGAGGAAAAGGGTGGGGTTGGGGGAGGGTTAGTTAGGAAGTTTGGGATTGACATATACACACTGTTATATTTAAAATGGATAAGCAACAAGGAGCTACTGTATAGCAAAGGGAACTCTGCTCAACATTATGTAACAACCTAAATGGGAAAGAATTTGAAAAAAAATAGACACATGCATATGTATAATTACTTTGCTGTACACCTGAAACTAACATTATTAATCAACTCTACTGCAATATAAAATAATGTTTAAAAACGAAGAAAATGGAGGAGAGGAGGATCAAAATGGTGGTGTTGGGGACTTCCCTGGTGGTACAGTGGCAAAGAATCCACCTTACAATGCAGAGGACGCAGGTTCGATCCCTGGTCAGGAACTAAGATCCCACATGCCATGTGGCAACTAAGCCCACGTGCCGCAACTACTGAACTCATGCGCCTCAACTAGAGCCTGTGTGCTGCAAAATACAGAGCCCACATGCTCTGGAATCTGTGCACCACAACTACAGAGGCCACGTGCACTGGAGCCTGCATGCCACAACTAGAGAAGAGAAAACATGCATGCCACAACCAGATAGAAGCCTGTGCACTGCAACGAGGAGCCTGTGCACCACAATGAAGAGCCCACATGCCACAACTAAGACCTGACACAGCCAAAAATAAATTAAAAAAAAAAAAAAAAGATGGTGTAGTAGGAGGATGTGGAGTTCACATCCCCCACAAACACATCAAAAATATATCTACACCTGGAAGAATTCTCACAGAAAACTAACTGGAAACTGGCAGAACATCTCCTATACAACTGAAGCTGCAAGAAAGATCTCCACATAACTGGGTAGGATGAGGGGAAAAAGGCATTGAGCAGGAACCTGCACCCCAGGAATGGATCTGTGAGGAAGAGAAGGTCTACACAGGCAGACCCTCCCTCTGGAGAGAGCTGGTTGACTCACAATCTGAGCATCCCAGTCCTGGTGTCCTCCACCAGGACACCATGGATGAGACAAACACCCTCGCCTGCTGGAAAATCAACTGAGAAAGAAGGGCTGGAGAAGCCTAGACTCTACTTGCAAGGAGTGCACGTGTGCTGGCTTGCTGACAATTCGGGCAAAGAAAGTCTTGCACTGGCGGCTGCCACCTCAACATCCTTCCTAATCTGAAGGCGCAAACTCACTCCACACCATAGCCTGTCATGAAATCAGGGCAAAGATTTGTTCTAACTGTGCAGAGACAGACCAGGGCACCTGAGTTGTGATCGGGGCAGAGCCATGAAGACCATTGTCAGTGCACACACATGGGTGGTGGGTCTAGCTGGGTGGACATTATCAGTGCACACACCAGGGGGCACCACAGGAAAGTGCAGTGGTTAAGCACTGAATCTTGGCTAGACAGACCCTGGGAGAGAACTCAGTCTAGCTATACAGAGATAGACTAGAGGGCCTGGACTGTGATCTGGATGGAGCCAGCACTAAAAATGCACAGTGGCTAAGCACTGAATCTCCAGAAGACAGGTCCTGGGTGAGAGTATGCTCTGATTCACTTCCCAGGGAGAATGCCCTGGCTCTGCCCACTCCACACCACAGCTTAGCGCTAGATCTGGGGCAGGCAGGTATGGGAGAAGTCTGCCACAGAGGCTGCACAGATCTCAGGCAATAGCACAGCCACTTAAACTTCTATATCAACAATGCCTTGACCCCCAACCCCAGCCTACTCCACATCATAGCCTTTCACTAGATCTGGGATGAACACAAAAGAGAAAGGTATGTTACCTTGGGCTGCTTCTGAATGGAACGTGGGATGCATACACAGGTGGTGCTTAGTTTCACTGTAACCACATTGGCCTCACTTGCTTCAGTAATCTCCTTTGGTCAGGGCACATACTCAAGGGCAATGGAACCTGATCAAACCTGACCCTCTGGGCTTCTACTCCAGCAAATGGGGATCAGACCCCACCCCCGACAAGGCAGTGACACCCATGGAGCAAAGAGTAATCTCCACCTCACATTTAGCACAGGATCTAGATACAATAACATCAATCACACCCCATATCAAGGGGATAAAAGCCAGCACACTCCAAGGAAAGACATGGCTGACACCCAGAACAAAACCAGCCTTCACACCAAAAATATTGAACACACAGAGTCTACAAAGGGAGGCTCCAACCTAAAAACACCTCTTCAACCACAGTAGATAACTGTTTCTCCTAGATTCAGAGAGACAGAGTAAGTTAAGCAAAATGAAAAAGCAGAGGAACTACTCCCAATTAAAAGAACAAGAGACCTCACCAGTCTAACAGACCCCAAGTTCAAAAAGAAGAAAATAAAAATGCTAAAGGAATTAAGAAAGATTATTGATAGAAATGCAGATCACTGTAACAAGGAACTAGAAACTATGAAGATGAACAAATAAAAAATAGACAATTCAATTGACAAGATAAAAACCAATGTAGAAGAAATGAATAGCAGACTAAATGACAGAAAAATGAAAAAGTGATCTGGAAGATAGACTAATGGAAAATACCCAATCAGCAGATCAGACAGAAAGACAAATAAAAAAGAAATGAAAGCAACATATGATATCTACAGGATAATATTAAGCATGCCAACTTACACATAATATGTGTTCCAGAAGGAGAAGAGAGAAACAAGGGGATCAAAATGTATTTGAAGAAATTATGGTGGAAAACTTCCCAAATTTAAAGGAAACAGATATCCAGGTACAGGAAACACAGAGGGTCCAAAACAAGGTGAACCCAAACAGACCCACACCAAGATATGTCATAATTAAAGTGGCAAATTTAAAGACAAAGATAGGATTCTAGAGGAAGCAAGAGAAAAGCAAAGAGTTAGTCACCAGGAAACCTCCATAAGGCTATCAGCTGATTTCTCTGAAGAAACTTTGCAGGCCAGAAGGGAGTGGCATGATATATTAAAAGTCCTGAAAGGGAAAAAAACTGCAGTTTAGGATACTCTACCCAGCAAAAATGTCATTTAGGATAGGAAGAGATAAAGAAATTTCTCAGAGGAGCAAAAACTAAAAGAATTCAACAATAGTAAACCTACCCTAAAAGAAATATTGAAGGGTCTTCTGTAAATAGAAAAGAAGCAAGAATCTAAAGGAAGGGAAAATCACAATAGGAAAGGCAAATATGTAAAGGGGTTGAAGATCATTTAAATAAACCAGTACTGAGATTTAAAAATAATAAAAACAATCATAAAAGCTATTATAACTATAATAAACAGTAAAAGGATAAGCATGAAGAAGTAAAATAGGACATCAAAATCATAAAATGTGAGGGAGGGATGTATAAAAAAGTAGATCTTTCTTTTATTTTCTTTTATTTTTTGGCCATGCAGCATGGTATGCAGGATCCTATTTCCCCAACCAGGGATTGAACCCACACTCCCTGCAGTGGAAGCACAGAGTCTTAACCACTGGACTGCCAGGGAACTCCCAAAAGTAAATCTTATAGAATGTGTCTGAACTTGAATGACTGTTAGTTTAAAGTAAGTAGGTATAGTTATAGGTCAACATACTTGAACTCCATGGTAACCACAAATCAAAAACATGTAAAAGATTCCAAAAACCAAACAGAAAGTAACTCAAGGATACTACAAAAGAAAATCATCAAATGACAAAAGGAAAAACAACAATAAAAAAATAAACAAAGAACTATAAAAACAACTGGAAGACAAGAAATAAAATGGCAATAAGTACATACCTATCAATAATTACTTTAAACGTCAATGGACTAAAACTTTCCCATCAAAAGACATAGAGTTACAGATTGGATTAAAAAAAAATAACTGGGCCTTCCCTGGCAGGCCAGTGGTTAAGACTTCTCGCTTCCAATGCAGGGGACACGGCTTCAATCTGTGGTTGGAGAAGTAAGATCTCACATGCCAAGCAGCCAAGAAATAAATAAATAATAATAAAAATTAAAAAAATAAAAAGGAAATAATTTTTTAAAAAAAACCTACAACATGCTGTCTACAAGAGACTCATTTCAGAGTGAAAGACACAGACTGAAACTGAGGGGATGAGAAAAGATACTTTATGCAAATGGAAATGACAAGAAAGTGGGGTAGGAATATTCATATCAGTCAAAATAGACTTTAAAACAAAATCCATTAAAAAAAAGAAAAACATCATATAAAAATAAAGAGATCAATACAAGAAGAGGATATTATGCTTATTTATGTATATCTATTCAATATAGGAACACTTAGATATATAAAACAAGTACTAACAGGCATAAAGGGAGAAATTGACAATAATACAATAATAGTAGGAGACTTTAAGACCCCACAAACGTCAATGAACAGATCATCCAGGCAAAAAATCAGTAAGACAGCTGAAGTCCTAAGTGACTCAACTGACCAGCTGGACTTAATTGAAATCTACACGACACTATGTTTAAAAAAAAAAAGTATACACATTCTCTTCAAGAGTGTATGGGATTGGGCTTCCCTGGTGGCGCAGTGGTTGAGAGTCCACCTGCCGATGCAGGGGACACGGGTTCGTGCTCCGGTCCGGGAAGATCCCACATGCCATGGGGCGGCTAGGCCCGTGAGCCATGGCCGCTGAGCCTGCGCGTCCGGAGCCTGTGCTCCGCAACAGGAGAGGCCACAGCAGTGAGAGGCCCGCGTACCGCAAAAAAAAAAAAAAAAGTGTATGGAATGTACTCTAGGATAGACCATATACAGTGACACAAAACAAGCCTCAACAAATTTAAGAAGATAGAAATTTTTTCAAGCAACTATCCAGACCATAATGGTATGAAACTAGAAATCAACCACAGATTAAAAAAAATGTGGAAAAAATAAACACATGGAGAGTAGACAACAATGCTACCCAAAAACCAATGGTCAATGAAAAAATAAAAGAAATCAGAAAATATTATACTTTGAGACAAATGAAAAAGAAAAAGGCAATATTACAAAATCTTTGAGATGCAGCAAAAGCAGTTCAATGAGGGAAGTTCATAGTGATACAGGCCTTCCTAAAGAAACAAGAAAAATCTCAAACAACCTAACCTACAACCTAAAAGAATTAGAAAAAAAAAAACAAAATCTAAAGTTGGCAGAAAGAATGAAATAATAAAGGGAGGAAGTGAATAAAATACAGCTTAAAATTACAGTAGAAAAGATCAATAAAACCAAGATCTGGATTTTGAAAAAATAAGCAAAATCAACAAATCTCTAGGCAGACTCACCAAGAAGAAAAGAGAGGACCCTAATAAACAAAATAAGAAATGAAAGAGAAGAAATAACAACAGGGCTTCCCTGGTGGCATAGTGGTTGAGAGTCCACCTGCTGATGCAGGGGACATGGGTTCGTGCCCCAGTCCGAGAAGATCCTGCATGCCACGGAGTGGCTAGGCCCGGGAGCCATGGCTGCTGAGCCTGCGCGTCCGGAGCCTGTGCTCCGCAATGGGAGAGGCCACAACAGTGAGAGGCCCGCGTACCAAACACACACACAAAAAAAAAAACATAAAAAAGAAATAACAATCTATACCACAGAAATACAAAAAATCACATGAGAATACTATTAACAGTTCTGTCAACAAATTGGACAACCTAGATGAAATGGTCATGTTTCCAGAAACATATAGCCTGCCAAAACTGAGTGAAGAAAAATCAGGTAGTTTGAACAGTCCAATCAACAGAAGTGAAATAGAATGTGTAATTAAAGCAACAACAACAACAAAAACCAAACCAAAACAAAATAAATCCCTCCAAACAAAAGTCCAGGACCAGATGGCTTCACTGGGGAATTCTACCAAACAAAAAAAAAGAATAGAAAAGGAGAGAACATGTCAAAATGCATTCTATGAAAACACCATCACTCTAATACACTACAAAAAAGAAAAATCCAGGCCAGTATCTTTGATGCATATAGATGCAAAAAATCTTCAAAAAAATATTATCAAACTGAATCCAACAATACATAAAAATCATACACCATGATAAAGTTTGATTCATTCCAGTGTCACAAGGATGGTTTAACATACAAAAATCAATGTGATAAACCATATTAACAAGAGGAAAGACAAAAAACACATGATTATCTCAATTGACGAAGAAGAAGCATTTAACAAAATTCAACATCCTTTGTGATAAAAACTTTCAACAAAGTGAGTATAGAGGGAAGACATCTCAACACAAAAGCCAGTTACAACAAACCAACAGCCACATAATACCTAACAGTGGAAAGCTGGAAGCCTTCCCACTAAATTCAGGAGCAAGACAAGGGTGTGAATTCTCACCACTTCTATTCAGCATAGTATTGGTAGTCATAGCCACAGAAATCAGACAAGAAAAACAAATAAAACGTATCCAGTTTGGAAGGGAAGAGATGAAACTATCACTATTTGCAGATGACATGATAATTTACATAAAAAATCCTAAAGTCTCCACACAAAAACTATTAGAACTAATGAATGAATTCAGCAAGGTAGAAGGATACAGGATTAATATTCAGAAATCTGTTGCATTTCCTTACACTAATAACGAAATACCAGAAACAGAAAGTAAAGAAAAGAAAAGAAAAGAAAAGAAACCCCTGGGAGTAAACTTAACCAAGGAAGTCAAAGGTCCATACACTGAAAACTATAAAACATAGAAAAAGGAAATTGAAGATGATTCAAAGAAATAAAAGATATTCCATGCTCTTGGACTGGAAGAATTTATATTGTTAAAATGGCCATACTACCCAAAGCAATGTATAGATTTATTGCAATTCCTATCAAAATATCTGTCACATTTTTCACAGAATTAGAATAATCCTCAAATTTGTATACAACTGCAGAAGGCCTAGAATTTCAAAACAATCCTGAGGAAAAAGAACAAAGCTGGACGCATAACCTTCCCAGACTTCAGACCATACTACAAAGCTACAGTAATCAAAACAGCATGGTACTGGCACAAAAACAGACATATAAATTAATGGAACAGACAGCCCAGAAATATTCCCATACAACTATGGTCAATTAATCTATGACAAACAAGGCAAAACTAGTCAATGGAGAAAATCTCTTCAAAAGTGATGTTGGGAAAGCTGGGCAGCTACATGTAAATCAATGAAATTAGAACTCCCACACACCATATATAAAAATAAACTCAAAATGGTTTAAAGACCTAAATATAAGACATGAGACTATAAAACTCCTAGAAGAGAACATAAGCATAACTTTCTTGGACATAAATCTTAGCAATATCTTCTTAGATTAGTCTCCCAAAGCAAAATAAATAAGAGCAAAAATAAACAAATGGGACCTTTCAACTTAAATGCTTTTTCACAGCTAAAGAAACCATCAACAAAATGAAAAGACAACCTACGGAATGGAAGAAAATATTTGCAAATGATGCAACTGAAAAGGGGTTAATATCCAAAATATACAAACAGCTCATACAACAATACTAAAAAAACAAAAACCCAATCAAACAACAGGCAGAAGACCTAGATAGATATTTTCTAAAAGAAGACATACAGATGGTCAACAGGCACATGAACAGATGTTCAACATAGCTAATTATTAGAGAATTGCAAATAAAAACCACAATGAGGTAGCACCTCACACTAGTTAGTATGGTTATCATCAAAAAGCCTACAAATAATAAATGAGGTAGCACCTCACACTAGTCAGTATGGTTATCATCAAAAAGCCTACAAACAGGGCTTCCCTGGTGGTGCAGTGGTTGAGAGCCTGCCTGCCGATGCAGGGTACATGGGTTCATGCCCCGGTCCGGGAGGATCCCACATGCCGCGGAGTGGCTGGGCCCGTGAGCCATGGCCGCTGAGCCTGCGCGTCTGGAGCCTGTGCTCCACAACAGGAGAGGCCACAGCAGAGAGGCCCGTGTACTGCAAAATAAATAAATAAATAAATAAATAAATAAATAAAAAGCCTATAGGGCTTCCCTGGTGGCACAGTGGTTGAGAGTCCGCCTGCCGATGCAGGGGACATGGGTTCGTACCCCAGTCTGGGAAGATCCCACATGCCGCGGAGCGGCTGGGCCCATGAGCCATGGCTGCTGAGCCTGTGCGTCTGGAGCCTGTGCTCTGCAATGGGAGAGGCCACAGCAGTGAGAGGCCCGCATACCACAAAAAAAAAAAAAAGCCTACAAATAATAAATGCTAGAGAGGGTGTGGAGAAAAGGAGACCCTTCTATACACTTGGTGGGAATGTAAATTGGTGCCGCCACTATGGAGAACAGTATGGAATTTCCTTATAAAACTAAAAATAGAGCCACCATATGATCCAGCAATCCCAGTCCTGAGTATATATCCAGAAAAAACAAAAACTCTAATTCAAAAAGATATATACACTGTAATGTTCATAGCAGCAGTATTTACAATAGTCAAGACATGGCAGCAACCCAAGTGCCCATCAACAGAAGACTGGCTTAACAAGATGTGGGGTGTGTGTGTGTGTGTGTGTGTGTAGTGGAATATTACTCAGCCATAATAAAGGATGAAATATTGCCACATACAGCAACATGGATGAACTTAGAGAATATTATACTAAGTGAAGTAAGACAGAAAGACAAATATAATATCAGTTATATATGGAATTTAAAAAATAACACAAAAGAATCTATATACAAAATAGAAACATAAAGACATAGAAAACAAACTTATGGTTAACAAAGGAGAGGTGAGGTATGATAAATTAGGTGTATGAAATAAACAGATAAAAAATACCATACATAAAATAGATAAGCAACAAGGATTTACTGTATAACACAGGGAATTATATTCAGTATCTTGTAATAACTTACAATGGAAAATAATATGAAAAATATATATACATATATAACTGAATCACTTTGCTTACACCTGAAACTAGCACAATATTATAAATCAACTATGCTTCAAAAAAGAGAAAAACCCTCTAAAACTAGGAATAAAGGGGGAACTTCCTCAACTTGATAAAGAACATTTATAAAAACCCTACAGCTAGCATCATACTTAATGTTTAGAAAGTAGAATCTTTCCTGCTAAGGCACAGATATCCCCTCACTACTCTTTTCAACATTGTGCTGGAGGTAATAGCTAATACAATAAGAAAAGGAAATAAATGTTAAACAGATTGGGAAGGAAGAAATAAAACTGACTTTGTTCACAGATAACATAATTGTTCATGTAGAAAATCTCAAAGTTAAAAAAAAAGAACTATAATACGTGATTACAGCAAGACTAAAATATACAAGGTTAATATATGAGTCAATTGCTTTAATAAATACCATCAATGTATAATTGAAATTTGAAATTAAAAACAATACCATTTACAAAAAATAATACTTAGGTATGAATCTAAAATATGTACAGGATCTATATGTAGAAAACTACTAAACTCTGTTTAAGGAAATCTAGCAAGATATAAATGGAAGGATATTATGAATTCATGGATTGGAGGACAATATCATTAGATGTCAATTCTACCCAACCCAACTTGATCTATAGATTCAATGTAATCCCAATTAAACTTTCAGCAAGTTTATATGTATATATCAACAAATTGATTCTAAAGTTTATATGGAAAGGCAAAAGACCCAAAATAGCCAACACAGTACCAAAGAAGTTGGAATGATGCAACCCAACCTCAAAGCTGCAGTAACAAAGACAGCATATATTAGGAAAAGAATAGACACATAGATCAGTGGAACAGAAGAGAAAGCCCAGAAATAGATTCATACAATTTTGTCAACTGATCTTTGACAAGAGATCAAAGTCAATTCAATTGAAAAGGATAGTCTTTTCAACAAATAGTGTTGGAACAACTAGACATCCATATGAAAGAAAAAAAAAAAGGAATCTAGACGCAGACCTCACACATTTCACAAAAATTACCTCTAAATGGATCATATGTAAAATGCAAAAGTACAAAACTTCTAAAAGATAACACAGGGGAAAATCTAGTTGACTTGTGTTTGGCAGTGAGCTTTTAGATACACCAAAACATGATCCATTAAAGAAAAAATTAAGTTGAAATTTATTAAGATCAAAGACCTCAGCTCTGTGAAAGACGCTGTTAAGTGAGTGAAAATACAGGGGAAAAGTCTTTGCAAAATGCAAAATGCATATCTGATAAAGGACTTGTATCCCAAATATGCAGAGAACTCTTAAAACTCAACAGTAATATAAGAAAGAACCCAATTTTAAAATGGGCAAAGGATATGAACAGGCACATCACAAAGAAGATATGGAAATGGAAAATAAGCATATTAAAAGATGTTCAGGGCTTCCCTGGTGGCGCAGTGGTTGAGAATCTGCCTGCCGATGCAGGGGACACAGTTTCGAGCCCTGGTCTGGGAAGATCCCACATGCCACGGAGCAACTAGGCCCGTGAGCCACAACTACTGAGACTACGTGTCTGGAGCCTGTGCTCCACAACAAGAGAGGCCACGATAGTGAGAGGCCCGCGCACCGCGATGAAGAGTGGCCCCCACTTGCCGCAACTGGAGAAAGCCCTCACACAGAAACGAAGACCCAACACAGCCAAAAATAAATAAATAAATAAATAAATAAATAAATAAATAAATAAATAAATAAATAAATAAATAAAATGAATATCTGGTATTAAAAAAAAAAAAAAAAAAAAAAGATGTTCAGTCCCAGGACCTGGCTTCATCTGCTGGTGGGTGGACATCATCCCCAGGATCTCCTGGACCCCAACTCCACCCACCAGTGAGCTGGCACTATCCCCAAGGCCCCCTGGGGTTCTGCAGTGAACTGCTTCACGACCCAGCCTTTCCAAGCAGCAGCTGGTATTCTCTGCACAAGGCAGGGCCTGGCAACCAACCAACTTGACCAGAGGCCCACCAAGCCTACCAGGCCATCCACAGTAGTAGTTTATAATTGCAAAAGACTGGACACATGACTGTCCATGAATTGAGGACTGGTTGATTTGGTACATCTATGCAATAAAATACTAGTCAGCTCTTAAAAAGAAAGCATCAAAGTACTGAAGGAAAGAACTGCCAAACAAGAATACTCTACTGAAAAAGTTGTCCTTCAGAGCTGAAGGAGAGAGAAAGAGTTTTCCAGACGAGCAAAAGCTAGTGGAGTTCATTAGCACTAGACTGACCTTACAAGAAATGTTAAAAGGACTTCTTTAAGCTGAAATAAAAGGGCATAATTAGTAGCAGGAAAACATATGAAAGTGTAAATCTCACTTGTAAAGGTAAATATTTGGTAAAAATAAGAATGATTTAATGTTGTAAAGGTGGTAGGTAAATCACTTACAAAGATTGTATGAAGGTTAAAAGATAAAAGTAATAAAAATAACTCTATAATAATTTGTTAATGAATACACAAAATATAGAGATAAAAATTGTGACATCAAAAATATAAAATGTTGGGGAGGGGGAGGAAAATGTAGAGCTTTGTAATGCATCCAAACTGAAATAATTAACTTAACATAAACTGTTATAAAAAGATGGCAGCTTATATGTAGAATGACTACCAAGGTATTAAGTAGGGAAAAGAAAGCAAGATGCTACTGTTTGGGTAAAATGAACAATGGAATACGTATATGTAAGTACTTGTATAATTATAGATTATGTTTATAAGAATACATACATACAAAACAGGTAAAATTGGTTCCTCTAAGAAACATAAGTCGAACTTGAAATTTTTGAACTCTTCTAATATGTTCATGTATTGACTTTTTCAAAAATAAGATTTAAATTTTTTATTAGGTACTTAAAGAAAAGTAAATGGATAGCGGGAATTTCCCATTGAGTTTAAGCTTCATAATGACAATTTTTTTCTGCAATAACCATTATTTTATGAGTTAGCATCAACTTTAATTCATGGTTATGGCATTATGTGTTGAATATATTAAATATACTAGTGAAGGCAAAAATAATGAATGCTATTATTAATACCAGATAAAATAGAATTAAGTGGAAAATCATTAAATGGAATATTGTCATTTTGTGGTAATAGAAGTTACAATCATCAGTGAATATATAACCATCATGGATTTAATTCATAAAAATCATATCACTAAAAATATATAAACGACTAGAAATGTTAAATTTGCAAATGATCACTTATTTTTATCAAGATTAAGCAAAATAATTAATTTTAATACTAAAATTGCTAAGATTGATCATATAACATGTATAAAGTTTATGAAATATATGTTTCAGTATATTCAGGTTGTATGAAAATAATAGCATAGAATATTAAAAATCCCAAAATAACTATGTCAGAAAATGAGTATTAAACTCCAAGAGACCTAAATCTGAAGCTCATGATATGTGGAGAAAGAGAGAGAGAGAGAGAGAGAGGGAGGAACAAAGGAAGAAGGAGGAAGAGAGGGAGTGGGATGGGAGAGAGAAAAAAAGAGAAAAAGAGAGACTGACTCAGTTATGTATTGTTGTAGAAACTGGTGATACATAAAACCAAGAAACAGAAAAGAAAAAATATTTTCTTGGACCTTATACTTTAGTGAGAGAAGAAAGGCAATAAAATATGAGCAATTATATATAATATATATGAGATAGTTTTAGTTCTATTAAGGAAAATACATCACAGTAAGGAACTAGAAAGTGAAGAGTGCTGTTGATATTTTTGAAGAGATTTTTAGAGAAGAACTCTATTGTATGTTTGGAGAGTATTGATGGCATTTTCTGAAGAATTAAGTCCTGTGCATATCTGTGAGAAAGGTATTACAGGAAAGAAAGCAATTACATGAAAAAATACTTAAATGGAACATGCATAATAGTTTGAATAGTAAGAAAAGAACTTTAACTGGAGAAGTGTTAGCAAAATGGAGGATATTAGAAGATGAAGGCATATAGTTAACAATGAGAAAAAATATGTAGGGACTGATAAGTCAAAGTAGGAACTTTATGTTTTATTATTAATTAGAAGGAAAGCCATGGGAGGGCTTAAAGAATAGGGATGACATGATTTAACTTATATTTTCAAAAGTTTTTCAGTATCAGTGGTGGAAAATACTTCGAGAAGCAAGAAGGGAAATACAGAAACATTAAAATTGCAAGATTTCATGTGAGTTATAAAGGTTATCTGGGATGAGGTTTTTATACTGTAAGTAGTGAGAAGAAATTTAATTCTGGATATTATATTAAGGTAGAGATTGCAGACTTTAATGATGAAATGAAGATGAAGTAAAGGGAGAAGTTCAGGATGTTTCCAAAATTTTTGTTCTAAGTAAATGGAAAAGGTGAATAGCTATTTATTGATAAGAAAAAGGCTAGAGAGAAAAAAATTTTACAATTTTGTAAAATTGTAATTAAGAGCTTGGTTTTAGACATGTTACACATGAGATACCTTTCAGACTGCCAAGGGTGAACCAAACATTTGGATATAAAATATAGTTCCAGAGAAAGATAAGGTCTAGAAATACAAATTGGGTATCATCAGAATACAGACAGTATTAAAAACTATATGACTAGATGAGATCATATAAGGAGAGAGTATAGGCACATCCATTGCATTAGTCAAAATGGTGGAGTAGAAAGATGCTGAGCTCACCTCATCTCATGGGCACACAAAAATTACAATTTACAGAATACTTATCAATGAAAGACAAGACCCTACCAGAAGAGATCATGTACAACTAAAGATATAAATTAAAAAGCACAATAAGACAGGTAAGAGGGGCAGAACTGCAGTACAGTCAGACCCATACCCCCAGGTGGGCAACCCCAAAACAGGAGAATAATTACAATTACAGAGGTTCTCCCCAAGGAACAAGGGGTTGGGGTCCACACTGAACTCCCCAGCCTGGGGGTCCTGCACTGGGAAGACAAGAACCAGAACATTTGGCTTTGAAGGCCAGCATGGCTTAATTTTTGAAGGCCAGAGGGCTGTGAGAAATAGAGATTCCACTCTTAAAGGGCACACACAAAATCTCACATGCTCTGGGACCTAGGACAGAAGCAGTAATTTGAAAGGGCCCAGCATACCTACTGAGCTTTTAGATTCTCCCAGAGGGGCAGGAGGCAATTGGAGCTCATTGTGGGGAAAAAGACACCAGTGGAAGCCATTGTGGGGAGCTCTGGTGCTGGCAAGCACCAGTTTGGAATCTTCCCTCTAGTGTACTAACCTCAGGATGCAGCCCCACCCACACTCACCAGCCCTTAGACACCAGTATTGGAATGCCTCAGGCCAAGCAACTAACTGGGCAAGGACACAGATCCACCCACCACTAGACAGGCTGCCTTAAGACCCCCTGAGCCCACAGCCAACCAGAAGTAACATTGCCCATCAGAGAGTCCAGGACCAGGCCCTACCCACCAGTGCTCAGGCACTAGATCTGGGACCACAGGGCCCTGCAGCCAGAGACCCCTGAACCAAGATCCATCCAAAAGTGGCAGGTACCAGCTTCAGAATTGCCAGTCCTCCCACCAATGAACCTGCCATAACATCAGGACCATCCTCACCCACCAGTAGGTGGATATCAGCCCCAGGAAAACCACAGGCCCACAGTCTGCAAACCCAGCCCATCCATCAGCAGGCCAGCAACAGCCCTGGGACTGGCTGGGCCCTCACCCTCCCAACCACCAGGCTTTGGAATATCTTGAACTTGCAGCCAGCTCTGTCAGGAACTGGCCACAATCACCAGTGGTCCAACACCAGCTCTGGGACCCATGGGCCCTGCAGCCAGACACCAGGTCCTGGCTTTGCCTGCCAGTGGGCCAGTACTAGAGTCAGGACCTGGCTTCACCCACTGGTGGGTGGACACCAGCACCAGGATCTCTTGGACCCCAACTCCACCCACCAGTGAGCCGGCACTATCCCTGAGGCCCACTGGGGCTCTGCAGTGAACTGCTTCATGACCTAGCCCTGCCAAGCAGCAGCTAGCAGACTCTGCCTAGTGCAAGGCCTTGCAACCAACCAACATGAGCAGAGGCCCATCTAGCCTACCAAACCACCCACAGTAGTCAGCTCACCACAACAGAAGGACCCAAGCAGTCTACACTGGGGACATGTCTAGAACATATAGCTCTAGTGACCGAGGGGACACTAGATTGTGGGGACACATAAGATGTCTCCTACAAAGGGTCACTTCTCCAAGGTCAGGAAACCAGACACGAAGAAATAAAAACAGCAAATTAGGCAAAATGAAGTGACAGAGGAACATGTTCCAAATGAAGGAACAAGATAAATAACACCCCCTGCCCCCACAAAAGAACTAAGTGAAGTAGAGATAGCCAATCTACCCAAGGGAGATTTCAAGGTAATGATCATGATCAAAACCTTGGGAGAAGAATGGATGAACAGAGCAAGAAAAGTTAGAAATTTTTGTTTTCTACAAAGATTAGGAAATATAAAGAAAAACCAAACAGAGATGAAGAATACAATAACTGAAATGAAAAAAAACACTAGAAGGAATCAACAGTAGACTAAATGATACAGAAGAACAGATCAGTGAGATGGAAGACAGAGTAGTGGAAATCACTGCCACTGAAGAAAAAAAAAGAATAAAAAGAAATGAGAACAGTTTAAGAGAGCTCTGAGACAACATAAATCATATTAACATTTTCATTATAGGGTTCCAGAAGGAGAAGGAAGAGAGAAAGGAGCAGAGAACATATTTGAAGACATAATAGCTGAAAACTTCCCTAACCTGGAAAAAGAAACATCCAAGTCCAGAAAGCACAGAGAATCCCAAACAGGATTAACCCAAAGAGGAACACACCAAGACATGCTGTAAGTAAAATGAAAAAAGATAAAGAGAGAATATTAAAAGCATTAAGAGAAAAGAAACAAGTTATACACAAGAGAACCCCCATAAGACCATCAACTGACTTTTCAGCAGAAACTCTGCAGGCCAGAAGGGAATGGCACAATACATTTAGAGCGATAAAAAGGGAAAACCTACAACCAAGAATACTCTATCTGGCAAGGCTCTCATTCAGATTTGATGGAGAGATCAAAAGTTTTACAGACAAGTAAACTAAGAGTTCAGCAACACCAAGCCAGCTTTATGAGAAATGTTAAAGGGACTTCTCTAGGTGAAAAAGAAAAGACCACAACTAGAAACATGAAAATTATGAAGGGAAGAAACTCATCAGTAAAGGCAAATATACAGTAAAGGTAGTAAATCAAGCACGTACAAAGCTAGAAGGAAGGTAAAAAGAAAAAAGTAGTAAAATCATCTCTATCCACAATAAGCAGTTAAGGGATACACAAAACAATTAGATGTAAAATATAATCATATCTATATCCACATATATATATACATATATTTCTATATTTCTATATATAAATCTCAAGGTAACCACAAACAAAAACTCTATAATAGATAACACACACAAAAGAAAGAAAGGAATTCAAACATAACACTAAAGATAATTATCAAATCAAAAGGGAAGAGAGTAAAAGATGAAGAAAGGGAAAAAAAGACCTACAAAAACAACCTAAAAACAATTAACAAAATGGCAATAAGTACATAAATATCAGTAATTACTTTGGATGTAAATGGACTAAGTGCTCCAATCAAAAGACACAGAGTGGCTGAATGGATACACAAGCAAGATCCATATATATGCTGCCTACAAGAGACTCACTTCAGATCTAAAGACACGCACAGACTGAAAGTGAGGGAATGGAAAAAGGTGTTCCATTCAACTAGAAATCAAAAGAAATCCAGGGTAGAAATACTTATACCAAACAAAATAGACTTTAAAACAAAGACTGTTACAAGGGCCAAAGAAGGATATTACATAATAATGAAGGGATCAATCCAAGAAGATATAACCATCATAAATATATATGTGCCCAACATAGGACCACCTAAATACATAAAGAAAATATGAACACACATAAAGGGAGAAACTGACACTAAATAATAGTAGGGGACTCTAACACCCCACTTACATCAATAAGCAGATCATCAAGACATAAAATCAATAAGGAAACACTGACCTTAAATGACACATTAGACTAGAAGAACTTAATAGATGTATATTGAATATTTCATCCAGAAGCAGCACATTCTTTTCAAGTGCACATGGAACATTCTCTAGGATTGATCATGTGCTAGGCCACACACACACACACACACACACAAAAAGCCATGGTAAATTTAAAAAGATTGAAATCACATCAAGCATCTTTTCTGACCACAATGCTATGAGACTAGAAATCAACTACAAGAAAAAAAAAAAAAAACTGCAAAAAAAACCAAACACGTGGAGGATAAATAATATGCTACAAAACAACCAATTTGTTACTGAACAAGTCAAAAAAGAAATTTAAAAATACCTTGAGACAAATGAAAATGAAAACAAAATAATCCGAAACAAAAATCTATGGGATGCAGCAAAAGAAAGTCTAAGAAGGAAATTTATAATGATACAAGCTTATGTTAGGAAACAAGAAAAATCTGAAATAAACAGTCTAGCCTTATACCTAAAGGAACTAAAAAGAGAAGGACAAACAAAACCCAAAGTTAGTAGAAGGAAAGAAACCATAAAGATCAGAGCAGAAACAAATGAAATAGAAACAAACAAACAAACAAAAAAAAAAACAATAGAAAAGATCAATGAAATTAAGAGCTGGTTCTTTGAAAAGATAAATAAAATTGATAAACCTTTAGCCAGACTCATCAAGAAAAAAAGAGGGCCAAAATCAATAAAATCATAAATGAAAATGGAGAAATTACAACCAATACAATGGAAGTACAAAGGATCCTAAGAGATTCCTACAAACAACTATATGCCAATAAAATGGAGAACCTAGAAGAAATGGACAAATTCCTAGAAATGTACAAATTCGCAAGACTAAACCAGGAAGAAATAGAAAATGTGAATAGTCCAATTACCAGTAATGAAATTGAATCAGAACGAAACAAATAAAAACACCCAACAAACAAAGTCCTGGAACAGATGGCTTCACAGGTGAATTATACCAAATATTTAGAGCCTAATTAACACCTATCCTTCTCAAACTATTCTGGAAAATTTCAAAGGAAGGAATGCTTCTGAAGTCATTCTATGAGAATAGCATCACCCTGATACCAAAAACAGACAAATATATCACACACAAAAAATTACAGGCCAATGTCACTCATGAACATAGATGCAAAAATCCTCAACAAAATATTAACAAACTGAGTCCAAAAATGCATTAAAAGAATAACACACTATGAGCAAGTGGGGTTTTTCCCAGGGACACAAGGATGTTTCAATATCAGAAAATCAATCAATGTGATACACCACATTAACAAATAGAAGAATAAAAACCACATGATCATCTCAGTAGATGCAGAAAAAGCTTTTGACAAAATTCAACATCCATTTATGATAAAATAACTCTCCAGAAAGTGAGTATAGAGGGAATATACCTCAACATAATGAAGGCCATATATGATAAACCCACAGCTAACATTATACTCAATGGTTAAAAGCTAAAAGCATTTCCTCTAAGATCAGGAACTTTCCAAGGAAGCCCTCTCTTGCCACTTTTATTCAACATAGTATTGGAAGTCCTAGCCACAGCAATCAGACAAGAAAAAGAAATGCAAGGAATCCAAATTGGAAAGGAAGAAGTAAAACTCACTGTTTGCAGATGACATAATATTATATGTAGAAAATCCTAAAGAAGCCATGGAAAATTACTAGATATCATAAATGTGTTCAGTAAAGTTGCAGGATACAAAATTAACATATTAATATACAGAAATCTTTTGCATTTCTATACACTAACAAAAAACTATCAGAAACAGAAATTAAGGAAACAATTCCATTTACAATCACATCAAAAAGAATAAAATACCTAGGTAAGAAATCTACCTAAGGTGATAAAAAAATCTATACTCAGAAAACTATGACACTGATGAAAAAAATTGAAGAGGATACCAATAGAACAGATATACCATGTTCATGGATTGGAAAATTAATATTGTTCAAATGACCATACTACCCAAGGCAATCTACAGATTCAGTGCAATCCCTATCAAAATAACAATGACACTTTTCACAGAGCTAGAACAAATAATTTTACAATTTGTATAGGAACATGAAAGAACTCAAATATCTAAAACCATCTTGAGAAGAAAGAACAGAGCTGTAGGTATCACACTCTTTGACTTCAGATTATACTACAAAGCTACAGTAATCAAATCAGTATGGCAAATAGTACACAAACAGATATATTGTTCATTAAACAGAATAGAGAGCCCAGAAATAAACCCACACACGTATAGTTAATTAATCTATGACAAAAGGAGGAAGAATATACAAGTGAGAAAATACAGTCTCTTCAATGAGTGCTGTTGGAAAAACTGGACAGTTACATGTAAAAGAATGAAATTAGAATAATTTATCACACCATATACAAAAAGAAACTCAAAACTGATTGATGACCTAAATGTAAGATTGGAAACCATAGAACTCCTAGAAGAAAACAAAGGCAGAACACTGACATAAATTGTAGCAATTTTTGGGGGGGGATCAGTCTCATAAATAAAGGAAATTAAATCAAAAATAAATAAATTGGACCTAATGAAACTTAAAAGCTTTTGCACAGCAAACCATTGACAAAATGAAAGGACAACATATTGAATGGGAGAAAATATTTGAAAATGATATAACTGAAAAGGGATTAATATCTAAAATATATAAACAGCTCATACAACTCAATTCCAAAAAAGCAAACAACCCAATTAAAAAATCAGCAGACCTGAATAGACATTTTTCCAAAGAAGACATGCAGTTAGCTAACAGCACATGAAAAGCTGCTCAACAATTATCAGTGAAATGCAAACCACAATGAGCTATCACCTCACACCTGTCAGAATTGTTATCATCAAAAAAGCCAAAAATAAATATTGGTGAGGATGTGGAAAAAAGGGAACCTTGTACACTGCTAGTGGCAATGTAAATTGGTACAGCCACTGTGGAAAACAGTATGGAGCTTTCTCAAAAACTAAAAATGGGACTACCAACTGATCCAGCAATTCTGCACCTGAGTATATATCTGAAGAAAATGAAAATACTAATTTGAAAAGATATATACACCCAGTGTTCACAGCAGTATTATCTACAATAGCCAAGACATGGAAGCAATCTCAGTGTCCATTAACAGATGAATGGACTAAAAAAAAGTGGTATATATGCAATGGAATACTACTCAGCCACAAAAAAGAATGAAATTTTGCCATTTGCAACAACAGTGAATATAACACAAAAGAAACAGACTCACAGTTGTAGAGAACAAACTAGTGGTTACTAGTTGTGAGAGGAAATGGGGGAATGACAGGCTGGGATAAGGGACTAAGTGTTTACAAACTACTGTGTATAAAGTAAATAAGCCACAAGGATAAACTGTACAGCACAGGGAATATAACCAATATTTTATAATTATAAATGGAGTAAAACCTTTAAAAATTGTGAATCACTATGTTGTACACCTGAAATTTATATAATATTGTAAATCAACTATATCTCATTTTAAAAAAAGAGGAAAAATGGTAAGGAGTATAGATAAAAAAGAAGTATCCCTTTACTTATTTCCAAGAGGGGCCATACCTATCTCTGGAGCCAAAAAGAATATCTACCAATTGTCCATGAAGTTTCATATATTTCTGGTGTGTGTGTGTCTGTGTGTCTGTGTGTAGTTGAGGGAATGTGGACTCTGTGGGGATAGATAGTTGTTTTTTATGTACTTGTTTCTATATAATAGAAAGCAGCAGTTTGCCCATAAATTAATACCCTTTTCATGCCTCCTTTCTGAATGACAGCTTTCTGGAAAGATAGTTTGCACACTTCCCTGTTCAAATCCAGCTCTTGTTTTCTTCTGTGGAATTCAGAGTAACTTCTGCCACCAGCCTCAGATGCCACTCCCATTGCTGCAAATAAGACACTGCTGATTTTTGGTTTTGTCCCTCATGAACTATCAGTTTAGACAACTGTCTTCTACTGTAATTATTTCTGAGAATTAGAGTTGCATGCATCTTCTCTTTGTGTCTTCATACTCCTTCAGTAACTTTGACAGCCCTTTCTCATGAGTAGTATTTTGGGATTACAAATCTCTCATAGTTTTAGAGAAGCTAATTTGCAAATCTGCTACTCATTATTCTTGTTGTTTTGGTATAATTTTAACAACCTAAGATTTCTGGCAAAATGCGCTTGAAATCTTGATGGTGAATATATCTGAGAAAAAATAACTGTTCCCTGGTTTATGATAAATATATTTATTTTTTTCTTCATCTTTCCTGATCATGTCTGCCCTTTCTCTCTATTACCTCTCTAGGACTAAAAGATATTAACTTGAGTTGACCTTAACAACGTCTTATAAAAGTATACAGTTTACTTAAATTCTTTTTTGTCTGACCTTTTCTGGGCTTGGTAAAGATAGATTTTGGTCCACCTTGTAGAATATTTTTTAATACTAGGATGGCCTTGTCATTCCCTATGTAGTTTCTCAAGAGTAACATTATTAATAATCTACTGAGTATACTTTTTTTTTTTTTTTTTTTTGCAGTACACAGGCCTCTCACTGTTGTGGCCTCTCCCATTGCGGAGCACAGGCTCCGGACGCGCAGGCTCAGCGGCCATGGCTCATGGGCGCAGCCGCTCCGTGGCATGTGGGATCTTCCCGGACTGCGGCACGAACCTGTGTCCCCTGCATCGGCAGGCGGACTCTCAACCACTGCGCCACCAGGAAAGCCCGAGTACACTTTTTAAAATGGATTTCTTCCCATAAATTAGTATATTTCCATTGTAACCTACAGAAACTTTGAGGTGAATGACTTAAGCTCCATAACACAACAGGTATTGCTTTTCTTGACAATTATTTCATGTCTAAGGTTGTATGAGGCACAGAGATAAAGGACATTTTTTTCCCATGTGATGAGTGCCAAGTTTTATAAAATGTACCTGACTAGAGAGTATCTTCCTTTTAATAGGAAGAGACTTAAATAAGGATGAGGAATGCATTTTCTCCTAGGTAAAAAAGAATCACGACTACCCAACCATTGGATAACATGAGAATTAAGATTTTTATATCCTAGTATAATAATCATTAAATAATGTGCATTGATTTGCTTTTTTAGCAAAAAATACATCCTCCATTTTGATGCTTACAAATACTGGATGCATTTTGTTGAGCTAGATTCCTAAATCTACTTATTTTACTAATTCAAAGAGAAGCACAAACACCTTTCTTTAACCTACAATTTGAGTATTTGTATCTAATTGGTTGCAGTTGAGTAAATACATGCTTGTCCTTACAGTGTTAAACACATAAGCAGCAGTGTTTATGCTATGTAAGTGTGATTAACTTGTGAAAAATTCATCAAGTACCCTGAGATCTGCACAGCTTATTTTAAAATTATGTATAAAGTTTTGAAGAATAAAAATGGTTTGACAAGTAGGCAGCCCACAAAGAAACTGACACATCAAGGGAAGAAGATCAAACAGCAATATAGCAGGCATATTCACACTGTAGATGCCGTGTCTGGCTCTACTCCAAAGGGGTTGAAAGAACAGTAGACATGAAAGATGGAGAAAGAATAGAGACATGAATCTCAAGGAGGAGAAATGAAAGACCATTTGACATTCAAAAAAAAATTTTTTTTATTTTATGTTTTTGACACACAGTCAATAAACTCACCTCCGCTTAACTTAGTTAACTGAATGCAACTATTGTCTTATATCTATGGAAAGCAACAAAAAAGAACACATCAAAAATGTTTCTGCTAAGTAACCTGAATCTCTGATTTCAGTTTTCCTCAGCTTCCCACATATAGGATAATGCTGAGAAATTATGTACACAAGTCTAAATTCAGAATGTCAGTTTACAGTTCTTTATTTTATAACATTATATAATATTTTTTAAAATTTTATTATGATGCCAAATCTTAATTAAGGGTTATATTCTAATTAAACATTGTATGTAACATTTTGTTTTTAATTTTATTTGTTAATTATCCATTATTTTAAATTTCAATATTCAAATTTATTTTTGTTTTATTTTTAAAATTCAAGCCCATCAAACATCTATGTGCCACTTAACCTATTTTGGATTTCGTTATTTAAAAACACTTTTGTGTAAAAGTATATAAATATGACACTATGAAAAATAAAACCATACTAAAATTGATAAGAACTGGAAATATTGCCCTTTATAAAAGCTTTTTTTAGTAATAGTGGAATTGTGTTTTTTTAATCCTATGGAATTGATCACATATAAAGATCTCCCAATTTTCATCCTTTACTATATAAATCTTAAAGAAATAATATTTTCTGGGTAAGAGATTAGTAATTATTAAGTAACTAATAAAGAAAAAGGGATAATTATTGGAATTTCTGTATTTAAGAGTAGTACGTGCTCTTTATATTCTGATTGATGCTGACAAATTGCCCTCCCACAAGGCCCTAATGTGTTAGAACTTCTTCCACTAGATATCTTTGCCTCTCTGATGGGCAAGTAGTTACATTTTAATGCTGGTGTAATTTGCATGACTTTGATAAATTTTGAATTGGTAAATATTCAATATTTTCATATGTTTTATTGGAAGTTCATATTATTTTCTGTTAATTGTATATTCCTTATTCATTTTTTCCAATAGATTTGTTTGTCCTTTTTCTAGTTAATATCAATTGGGGAACTATCTTCTGTTTTCAATTTTAAAGATTTGCTTCAGATCATTTCCTATTCAGTATCTTCTTTTGTTTTCCTCAGGGTTGTTTTGTTTTTATCAAGTTTCACAAATGAAAAAAAAGAAGGCCTCATCTGTATTGTTTATTTTTTTCTCCAGTAGTGTTTTGACTAAATATAAACACACATTTTCTTACTCTTTTCTTACCTGAAATTTCTAAATCAATTGTAACCCATTTTCTTGGTATACTTTTAACCTCCTGTGTTTCCTTTGTGAATGATGTCACTGTCTCTTCTACAATGATGTGACCTCCTTGTTTTCTTATCTTACATAATTTTTGCTATAACAGAATCTAAAGCTCACTGAACACCTTTATATAAATTCTGAGTGGACACTTTGATTAAATTATTGAAGTTACTTTCAGTCTTTGGAATAAGGACGTACCTGTGTTCACTTCTGCTTGGTAATCAACTATACAAGACTACATGTGAAAATACTAGGAAAAAAAATACTTCTAAAACTTCATTGTATTTAATTACTTTTAAAAATTTCTAGTTTAAGTATAAAATCTAAAATTGTTTTCAAACATATTTTCTTACCTAATTTTATCTTTCCACTCTGTAAATTATACTTTTATTTCCTAAGAAAAGTTTTTACATTCATCTATATTCAATATTCAGATTTTCTCAAAGTTAATTTAACTCCAGAAGTGTGCCTTTATCGATTCAAATCTCTACCTAATTTCAAATTCACATCTGTTTCCAAAATTATTCTTTAGCTAACCAGTTTTAATTGCATTAAAAATATCCATTCTGGAATCCCATATGATATTTTTATGATTACTAAGTATTGAGCAAATGCTATATTTTACTAGATATTTGCTTTGTTTTGGTCAGTATTGCAATTTTATTGTGCATAAAAGATATACATTAGTTAATATGTATTTTCAGGCATCTTAAAATATAGAAACTAGTAACACGCTTCTAAGCCCATAATTATTTAAAATGTGCATTGAGCAGTAACTATATAAGAAAAGGCAGTGGAGTTTGCACTCCTCCTGAAAGGTCCTCATTAAATTACCTTAGTTTATGTACATCTTATACATATTTCACTTAAGAAATACTGGGATAGGGGCTACCCTGGTGGCGCAGTAGTTGAGAGTCCGCCTTTTGATGTAGGGAACACGGGTTTGTGCCCCGGTCCGGGAAGATACCACATACCACGGAGCAGCTGGGCCCGTGAGCCATGGCCGCTGAGCCTGCGCATCCGGAGCCTGTGCTCCGCAACGGGAGAGGCCACAACAGTGACAGGCCTGCGTACCGCAAAAAAAAAAAAAGAAAAAAGAAATACTGGGATAAACACATCTATCTCTCCATTCTTATTCACTCCTGTCCTCTTCAAAGTTCAATTTCCAGGTTAATTTCTAATGAAGGCTCTATTTTCTGAAGACCCAGTATTAGCATGAGGGGTAAACATGGTTATCTATTGGGACAAAATGATCTTTTGTTGTTGTTGTTGTTGTTGTTGTTTTGGATGGTTTCTTTTCATACGACTGGAAGGGAAAAACAGAGTCTTTCCCAATTTGGCTGCCTCTTTGGCTTTCCCCCTGCAGTCTCTTTTGGCTATCTCTCTAAAAATGTAAGGAGTACAAAAATTATGTCTTTATATAATGTCCCATTTGTCTCTGTTTTTCCTATTATTATCATACAGATCAACAGATTGTTAAATCTGTAACTTGCTTTTTATGTTGGTCTGACTTCTTTTATTTACTAACATTGTAACTTAAGTATACCAAGAAAATATGTAGGTATTTTTTTAACCTTCAAGATACTCTGTTTTTCAGAAGGCTTTTCTGAATCTACCATGAGGTTTGAGTGCCATGTTTTCACCTGTCCCTCACAAGAGTCCATAGTACATTTTGTTCCCTCTCTAGAACATTCTATACAAGTCAGCTTTTGTGAGTCCACTAATACCCTCATGGTTTCTCCATCCACTCTCTAGTAAGGGAATAAATTATTATCTCCATTTCAAACTACCATTTCCATGGGAAAGCCAGACCTACTTTCAATATTTCAGGAATTCCCTGCTACATATGTCCATCTTTCAGTGTGGAGGACATTTACTCTCTCAGGTTCCTTTACAACAAGGTTTCAGGTATGTCATGCTGACTCTATCTGTTGCACTATATCTAATCTTCAATAGAGGAGCAACAATATCTTTATGGATCAGTTCTGTCATGTAACTTCTGACAACTTTTATAGCTGTGTAGCCTTCAGTTCTGGTTCTTCAGCTCTCTTAGCAAAATTCTATGTGCCATCCAATATCCTTTATTGAAGCCATTTTCTGTTTAAATTAGCCAGAGTTGATTTATGTTGCTTTAATTAAGTTCTCTCTTTTTATAAAATATGTAACTTTTGATTTAAAAAAATTAAAAATAATTATTATATTATCACCTTTGCTATAAAGGGATAGGACTTCAGAAGACTTATTTTAAATGTATATGTTTTCATGTTTATAAAAACAAAAAATTAATATAGTGTGTATATATATGTATATATATATGAAGTTGTTCTTTATATGTGCTCACCAAAAAGTTATAAATATACCCCCATTAGAAAAATCTTACAGAACTAATAAGTTAGTATCACAAGCTGGAAGGTTCTGAGTCTTTATATTTGGACAACTGGTAGTGTAGGTGAAATGTACTTTACAATGCAAAGGGAAAAATGATAGATTCTGCTTTTAATTCTATCACTACTATGTTCTATGTCTTTAAAAAGCCATTTAATAATTTTTTGGTCCTATATATTCCATGTAAATAGACTGGGTTAGATGACATCCTTATAAGAGCCCTTCCTTTAAATTTTAAGACATGTTAATACTAATTCCTAAAATAAATTACATAAATATTAAACATTAAACATATAGGGAATTTTAAAAGCAAATTATTAAAATGTACAATATGTACATTATGTAAGTTTGAAATTATAGAGCTCTCCAAAGAGCTATTTGGGGAGTGGCCCTCAGATATGAAAGAAATAGACCTTACCTTAGTATTGGCGGAACATGTGGGGCTTTATTAAACTTCCAAAATTCAAAGCCAGTTTGAAAACTCTTCCCTTTGCATATTTATTGCTAGAAAACTTTTAATTCATCTTTAAGAATAGAAAAAAAATTCTGGCAACTGCTCTTGGCAATATTAGTGGGGTAAGTTGTCTCTTTACTCAATTTCACTTTTCCCATCTGCACTAGTTTCTCATGTGACAGTTCCTCTCCCTGGGATTCTGGCAATTCAACCAACATCAGTTTTTGTAAATATTATCACAGGGAAAAAGAAAAGAAAGAAAAACTCATATCTTTAATGTACATCAGCTAAAATTTTAAGTTTTAGTTAATATTCAAGGACTAAATAAGGCAACTCTTTTTGACCTAGCAGTATGAATTTTCTGGCTTTCCCTTTATCCCACCAAAGAAATCTGAGCAGATTGAAGACTCTTTCTTCCATTCATTTTTCTTAGGAGAATATAAAGTCCCTAAAATAAGTACAAAATTTTTTCCTCCCCAAGGTTATCCTTATTTTGCTGATTTTGAGCCAGGAACCATTGAGATTCCTAGTTGTGGTCCTGATTTCCTTTTCATCAGCTGAAACATGAATCACAATATAATTTACTTTCTTTAGCACATTGGAAATTTCATTTCTCCCAAAACCAAGTCTTTCATGTGCCCCACTTTTCCTGTTTCAGCGTACCAAGAAGGCAAACTATATCACCAGCCTAATGTATATACTACTAAGAAAATTCAAGCAAATCTTATACTCAAATTTAAGTACCATAGCAGATTACACTCTAAATCAGTGGCAGTCAACCTTTAACTAGAGGGAATTTTGGACATTTGCAGGGGCATTCTTGGCTTCACAATAAGACTTGGCCACTGTAACACATTTAATAGGAGGGACCAGGTATGTTAGATTTGCTGCATGTTGTCCATTGTCAATTAACATCCATTCCCGTTCCCACTCACTGTACTTCTCTCTCCCACTGTTGGCCCTCTCCCAGTATAGCAGGAGTTGGAAGGATTAAATCCAAAGATTTCCTTGCAGATAGGTTTGGATATTTTTATTTAGGTTAATCCAATGAAACAGTCTTGCTACAGATTTGGAAAGTAGACAAGGTAGACATAAGATGAATGACATCTTCCTGTGGCTACTGCCATTTGCTGCTGTTTAAGGAAGTTGTCATTTTTCTGCATCAGATACTATTTTCTGTTAAGCAGCTTTCTGTTTGTTAAGGAACAAGGACAGTAACTCTGGTTTCTTCATATGGTCTGATTCCTGAATAACAGCTTTTGGTATCCACACTCCAGTCTTCTTTGCCTGGGGTCTGCTGTGGCCATGCTGTTGTTCCCAGACCTAGGCCAGCATAGCTCCAGTGGCAGCCTTAGAAATAGGAATGCTATAGCAGGAAATTATAGATTTTTCTAGGAAATATTTCAATAGGCCCAGGCTAGAACTTCTTTCTTCAACCTTTCCAATAATGGTGTAAACTCTTAATTCCCTATATTAAATTACTTGCTATCTATAATACTTAGGGTAGTTATATTTCCAGTACTGAATCTTAATTCCTTCATATTATATCCTACAATGTTCATCATGATTTATAGAATGAAAGATTCTCCTGTATTCCATGAGATTTTTGGATAGCCTCCAAGACATTCATTTTACTTTTTAATATGTTTATATTTGATTTATTTGAATCCCTAGAAAATAGAAATCTAATATATACTGACAGAAAGCAAATCAATTATTGCCTGGGACCCTAGGGTTGAGGGATTGTTGGCAGGGAAGGGGCACAAGAGAATTCTTTAGAGTGATGGAAATGTGCTGTATCTTGATTGTGGTGGTAGTTACACAGGTGTACACATTTGTCCACATCTAATGAAATGGGCAGTTAAAAAAATTGATGCATTTTATTCTATGTAAACTATACCTCCATGACATTGATTTTAAACAATTAACATTTGTGTAGGTTATACAATTTACAAAAACATTTTACATATATAAAATCTGTTTAACATTATATGAGCATAGAACTTAATTCTGGTCAACATATATAAACACAAACTATTTTTGCATAGTTTTATTACATGCAGAACTTTGCAAGAGTAATGCTGCCTTGACTGAGAGTTACTTTGTTTGGAATTTTTCCAAAATTATTTTACTCTTCCTAAATATCACGTCAACAATGCTAACATATTTGTCAATACAACACAGTAAACAATTTTCAAAACTATAGTGATTCTAAATTGAAATGTAAACATTTGATTACTACATTAGGCCTTCTAATGTAATTGTGCTTGTCCATTTATATTATTGATTTACATAATACTGCATTTTAAAGTACTACTTGCTTTATTAATCCTTTATATTATAGTAAATTTTTGAGATTTGTTGCTATATTGTGGTAAGAGACAGAAATCTGGTTAGGCTGTTCATCAGCCAAATCACTCATTCATTCACTCATTCATTATAAAACATATCTTGTATGCCTACTATATAATAGGTAATGTTGAAGCACTGGGGATACTGAGGTGATTTTTAAAAAAAGGCTACATAGATTTTTACCTTCTAGGGGGATAGACTGGTAATAAAAATAAATAATATCAGATACAGATAAGGGCTGCAAAGGAAGATGGAACAGTTGCCTAGAGTCTACTACCCCAAAACTAAGACTCATGTTCGATAAATTTCCTCTAATGCATTTAATTAGTACAGTATTTCTTATATTCTGGAGCAGTAGAGTAGAATAAGAGCGCAAAAACTGTCACTTCCCACTAAAACAAAACATAAAATAACAACAAACCTTTATTCTAATTTCATCTGATGTCCCTTGTCCTCCTTGGGTTCTCCAGGAAACAGATGCTAAGATGGCATTAAGAGTTCAATATGTTTACTGGGGAGTAATACCTGTGAAATAAAAGGGAGAAAGCAAGATTAGGCAAAAAAAAAAAAAAAAAAAAAAAAAAAAAAGAAGCCATTGTATAATAATGTCAGAACCCTGAAACAAATACTATTAGATAGAGGAGTCTCAACTTTGGCAGAAATGGCTAAGCCTGGGCTTTACCATCTTGCTCAGTCATTGGCTAAGGCTCACTCCAAAAAGAATATGACCTGGGCTTGAATGCTGATGTGAATTAGAAGAAGCTAACAGCTGGAGGCTGTGAGGTAACCATATTCCTCACAGCTGGACAGTGAATCATTCATTGAAGGGGAATGTGAATGGGGCATCCCTCATTCTGTCAAACTCTTCTGTAAAATCAGGAAATTTACAGTGCTGTACCTGCCAATCACCAGGTTTTTTTCTCTTCATCCGGGTTTTATGATGGACTGTCAATCAACTATGCTTAAACACCATCAATGCCTAATTGAATGAGTGTGTATCCATACTCTTTCATGAGCAGGTTAACTTAACATTTGTGACACACAGCTCTCTAAGATTCATGGCTTGTTCATTTCCCACTTTGTCAATCTCCTACTTTTCTCTCTGCATTTTTCTACCCCAAATATCCTGTATGACACTGTCTTTGTTATGAAATTGTTTAGGATCCTGGCAGGGGAATTGTTCCCACATATCCCTGTTAGAGAAACTCAATAGATTCCTGAAGCAAAAGTACTATTTTCCTTAATTACTAAGTCTGGGGGCCTGAGAGGTAATGAAAATTAAATAATCATTTTCCATGTTATCCATCATAAAACTTTGCCTTTTATCTTAATTTAATTCTGGCACTGAATAACCTTTGGCATACCAATGTCAGCAGAAACATTTCTTTCAAGCAACTCTTTCTCTGCTCTAGGTGGCTCTGACCCTATTTCCCTGTATATTTTATTTTTATTTCTCTCTATTCTTCTTTCCTTTCCAGCAGGTCAAGTTGAATTTTCAAAACTTTGATATATTTTTTCTCCCCTACCTTATGTAGACCTAACACAGTCTCTTGCAGCTTTTAACTGAAAGATCTAAATCCATTGTTCCCAGAATTTCTGAATTCATCTCTTCTAACCTCAAGTAATATTTTTTCCTGCACCAAACTCTGAGGGTTTTTAGCCAAATGACCATAATGTTCCCTCTGTCATTAAGAACTACTGACATTTCAAGTTGAGAATTTGAATCATCTTTAGTATCTCTCTGGGTCTCTCTGGCTCTGCCTCTCTCTTTCTTTATGAAATTGGGTCTGTGAAAGCTTCATTCAGATGTTGCTCAGTGTAAATCTAGATAGTACCATTTATTTCCTATATAATACTCTCACCATTTTTTCCATCTGTTTATTAATAAATTCTACCCCACTGCCAGGGAAAGAGAAAAAAAAAGAGAAAAGGCCACTTTTTAGAGATTTTTGTCTCTTTTGTCATCTAACCAACAATTTATCTAACACAGGAATCTTCATCAGAATTTCCTAGGTTGCTTATTAAAGATGCACATAACTTGTCCTTTTGCCAGACTTACTGAATTGGTATTTTCACAGGCAGGGCTTGAGAAGCTATATTTTTCAAAAGTGACCCAAAATGTGTTTTGTTTTGTTTTGTTTTTGTCCTAGCACCATCGTCTAAAACCATAAGCCTGTGTTTGATTAGTCTCATTATTGTCCTCCTATTTCTTATGCTTACTGCTGGGATGAGGTTGGAAAGGTGCCTGAGCTCCCCTTAGAGGCTGAAGATATTACTCAACCATATTTTCATATCTAGAATATGCTCTACTTGCTCACTTTTAATATGATTCAGTATTCAGTATATTATCACCTTATTTGGATCATCTTAGCCTTTTATTCATAAATGAGGCTAGACTAGATTTGGGGTAACTATATTAGACAGGTGTGTGCTTTAGGGTACTGATATTTTCACAAATCATTTGGGAAATTATCCTTCTTTGACTATATTTTAGGTGAGTCTATGTAATATGGATAATATTTGTTCCTTTAAAATTGAAATAATCTATAAATCTGGTGTTAATTTTTCTATAAAGATAACAATTTTAAAAATATTCTGAGTTTTATTAATCAAATATGAGCAATGCTTTCTACTGAATGTATTTTTTTAAGATTTTTTTTGATGTGGACCATTTTTAAAGTCTTTATTTAATTTGTTACAATATTTCTTCTGTTTTATGTTTTGGTGTTTTGGCTGCGAGGCATGTGGGATCCTATCTCCCTGACCAGGGATTGAACCTGCAGCAGCCCCTGCATTGGAAGGCGAAGTCTTAACCACTGGACAACCAGGGAAGTCTTCCCTGAATGTACTTTTTTCCACAAAATGTTTAATAACTTATCTGAGTTTTAAGAACCATTTTCTGTTATAAAATATTTATCATTACATATACATTTAAGAGAAAACGTCTCCTCAAACTGGCTTAAACAAGGAGCATCTCGCATACCAGGAAGTCAAGAGGTATATTAAACTCCATGTACAATAGCAGCTTGATGATATCAAGGAAAAATGTTTGTTTCATCTCTGCTCTGAATCCTCAGTATTGGCAACTGGGAGCAGTTAACTCCCGGGGTTGGATGTTTCCTTATTCACCTTATAGGGAGATGGGGGAAACCACTTTCCCAAACTTGAAATGAAAAACCTTCCTTTTCCTCTAATTGAGCCAGATTATGTCACCTGCCTGCTCCTGATTCAATAACAGTTGATGAGAAAATGAAACATCTATGGATTGACTTGAACTAATCAAGATTCTTCTTTAGATGTGACTATGTATACAAAGTTATTTAAGAAGTGAAAAGGCGAAACTGATGTTTTCTAAGCAACCTAATGATTTCTGCAATATTATTTTTGAATATTTGAAACATCTTACAAGAACATTTTCTACTTCAGATACTATAACCATTTTTTCAAAAGGTAATTCATTATTAATTTCAATGACCAAAAAATTGGTTTCAAGTAGTAATACTGCTGTTACATAATGCAATTTTCTCACTCTTAAGATCTAACATTAACTTCTCAACCTGCTTGAGGACAACTTCAATTTTTGTTAAAGGACAAGTCATTAATACAGAAGAATGGTTTTCTATTGCTTTTAAACAAAATAATGAATGTTAAAATTAAATACCTACTTATGTAATAAGTACTGTGCTGAAAACATTATCTCTATTAATCCTATCAACAATGCTTTGAGGTATTATTATAATATTGATTTTCAGATAGGAACTGAATGTAAACAGATTATGTAACTTTCCCAAGGTCACACTGCCAATAAGGGGTAGGTTTGGAATTTGAACACAGGTCTGGTCTGAGTCAAAACCTATGGTGGAGAGGGCTTCCCTGGTGGCGCAGTGGTTGAGAGTCCTCCTGCCGATTCAGGGGACACGGGTTCGTGCCCCAGTCTGGGAAGATCCCACATGCCACAGAGCGGCTGGGCCCGTGAGCCATGGCCGCTGAGCCTGCGCGTCCGGAGCCTGTGCTCCGCAATGGGAGAGGCCACAAGAGTGAGAGGCCTGTGTACCACAAACAAAACAAAACAAAACAAAACAAAACAAAAAAACTTATGTAGGAGAGAAAGAAAAAAATTTCTTCCTTGACTCTTAGGTTCGGTGACTGGGGTTCATGAATCAAAAGACAAGAAAAAAAGGAGGAAAAGCAGAGTTTATTTTTATTTACACATTCAACATGCATACCACTGCAGGAACTAAGTGATGAGTAACTGAAAGGGTTGGCTAGAATATAGGGCTTATATACCATCTTAATAAAGGACAATGAATTTGTGAAGTGACAAGACAAAGGAAAAAGGGTTTGGGCTTCCAGGGGTGGTAAATTGTGGGGAGGTAAATATATGGGGGAAACTAATGGAAGATATGGGTTACGTTATTAAGGTTTGTTTGTGCAGACCCAACTTAGTGCTTTTTATCTCCAGTGCTAAGTTTTTTTGTTTTTTTGTTTTTCTCCTCCAGGTATGGGAGAGGAGAGGGGGAACATCTTCATAAAGGGAAATTTATACCCTGCCTGTAGGCAGAAAGGGGAAAAGGTATCTGCTGTTTCTCAATTGCCTTCAGCTCAAAATAATCCTTAAGCCAAATGACATATCTTGAAGTGGCATATTCTGATTCCTTTTACCCACAAACTTAACTTCTAGGTAATATCATCTCTCATATGCACAAACAGTAACTTCACTAGGTTAAACTATTTTTTTGTCATTAACTTTGCATTTCCAGAGTTCTGTTGACATTTCTTTTGCATTTAGGGCTACAGAGAAGTGTAACATCAGACTAATATTTACCCTTTCTTGGAGGATCAGTGAAGGAAATTTTATTTATATTTTCACTGGACATATATACACTACCAAATATAAAAAAGGTAGCTAGTGGGAGATCAGCTCGGTGATTTGTGACCACCTAGAGGGGTGGGATAGGGAGGGTGGGAGGGAGACACAAGAGGGAGAAGATATGGGGATATATGTATATGTATAGCTGATTCACTTTGTCATAAAGCAGAAACTAACCCACCATTGTAAAGCAATTATACTCCATTAAAGATGTTAAAAAAAAAGTTCACAAGGATTTATCTAAATAAGGTTTTCCTTTTATTATTTTTGCCAGCAGTACAACATAATCCTCACTTAAAAGAAATGAAAACATATTTAGTATTAGACAACCAAGTTTAAAGAACAGCATCAAATTACACATAATTCAACCACCTAGGTATAATTATTTTTATCATTTATTATAACTTTTTTCTAGTATTTTATTCATTTTGCTCTTTCTCTTTCAAATCCACAAATTAAATGCTAAATATTTTAATATCTCTTTAATTTTTTTCATTTATACTCCAAAATGGATAATTTAATTTAAATTCTTTAGCAATATAAGTGCATGTATCACAGTACAGTCAATGAAAATGAGAATTTAATTTTTACGTATTTTCCAGTTTGATGTATTTTAATAGTTATGTTTGCTTGTACTTGTATTGGTGAAGTTGAACCTTTTTTATAATATTCAAAAATAATCAAGTTTGGTTTTAATTTCTAAAAATTAAATATGCTACGTATTTATATTACTGATTCTGTGATTCTTAATTGATACTATATATATTCCTTTTATTTTTTATTTTGGGGAAAATACTTTATCCATTAGGAACATTATTAATTTTTCTGCAATTTTTGAAAATATGACCATAAGCCATTTCAGCTCAACAACTGAATAACTGTAGTCAGGGAATAGTCTGTTTGCACACACACATGGATTTCCATCATCTATCAGACATTCATCTAGTGCATTTTTCCTGGTTTATTTTAATATTATACAACTTACTTTTTCTTTATATGACAACCTGAACCAAATTAAGAAATAAGAACTAGAACCATACATTACAACTAGAACCCTTCTGTTTGTCATCCATGCCATCAGCAATTTACTACTTGGCCCAACTCTTTGCAACCTTAGTTTGACACTGATTGTTTTTCTTACTGACTGACAGCATTTTTCACGAATTATAATTTTCAGATGCTTTTGGAAGAGGTGTTACCAACTAGGATAAAAGAATATATTTTGGCTACCATAAAAGGATTATTGGTAGAATAGAAAGATTGCTATCAAGTTTTCAGGTTGACACAGGCATTGTCTATTAGAGCTAGTAATCAAGAGGTGCTAGAAACAGAACTTCACCATCTTTCATGATGATGGCATTTGCATCATATTTGGAAGATATATTTAATTTAAATTACCACTATGTCTGCTAAATAGAAATATCTGTCCAAGCCAAGATGGGTTTCTGTGAGAACATTTTTTTTTTTGCCATGAATTTTATCTTATTTCTGAAATGCCATGGGCATTTTATTCGAGTTGGGAGAAGCTATGTCTTGGACTGCTATTTAACTATTTTAAACCACATGCATGAGATTTACTTTTTAGCAAGAAAAAAAACTGATTCAGAAAAATGTAGGCAGGGACAATAAATAGAGTATTTTAATATTATAAGAGAAATAATGGGCACTTTTGCTTAGTCAGAAGATGACCAGGAATGAAAAATAAAAGGTAAAAATTAGAAATATTTATTGACTCTTGCAAAATCTTCAAAAAATACTAGCAAATCTAATCCAGCCCCATGTAAAAGGAATTTTACATGAAGTGAACTTTTACACCAAGTGGGATTTATGTAGTAATATAATACTTTATATCAACAGAATAAAGAAACCCAAAAATCTCATCATCATTTCAACTGATCTAGAAAAAGCATTTGACAATATCCAACAGCCTTTCATGATAAATACACTCAATACACTAGAAATAGAAGGGAAATTTTTCAACCTGATAAACAGTATTTACAAAAATACCCCCACACAGCTGACATCATACTTAATGGTGAAGACTGGATGCTTTCCTCCTAAGATCAAGAGAAGGCAATGATGTCTGCTCTTGTCACTTCTATTCAACATTGTATTGGAAGTTCTAGCCTGGGCAATTAGGCAAAAAAAGCAAATAAAAGACATCCAGATTGGAAAAGAAGAAGTAAAACTATCTCTCTTCACAGATGACATGATCTTATATATAGTGTGAAAATAAAGAAAGAGAAATATCATTTAAAATGGAGTCAGGAAGCTCTGAAGGGAGAGCTCTCACCAACCGCTTGTTGCAGCCTACATAACCAGCAGGAAGTAGGAAGGCAAGACTTATTTTGACACGTTCAGTTTGTATGAAATTCTCTCAGTATCAACTTCTTATCCATGATGTTATAACGGAATTACTTTGCTATACAGCAGATATTAACATAACATTATAAATCAACTATACTTCAATAAAAAAATAAATTTAAAAATTAGAAAAACAAAGAATGTTACTTTTCTTCTGATACAAGGGAGGACATTTACCACATAGGAATTTCATCTCCTGCTTTTAAGAAAAGGAAGGAGGATTCGTCCCTGTCCCAGCAGCAATGCACTAACCACTGCTTGTAGCCAATAATAAACCTCCACAACCTGGAGCTCCTTTCTTCTTCACTGAACTTGTATTCAAAACCTCCCCAATTTCCTCCAAAAACTTATTAAAAGCTGACCTCCTTGTCTCTTTGGACTTGCCCATGATTCACTACCATAGCTTGCCTGTCCCAAATAGCAATCCTCTGCTATTCCCAAATAAACCCACTTTGCTAGTAAAATAACTGGTTATTTTATTTTTGAGATTGACAATTGAAAGTCCTATGAAATCCTCTAAAAATTATTAAAACTAATACATTAGTTCAGCAAGACTGTAAGCTATAAGATCAATACACAAAAATCAATTGTATTTCTATACATTCACAAAGATCAATCCAACATGAAATTTAGAAAACAATTCAATTCACATAGCATCAAAATATAAAATACTTATGACTAAATCTAACCAAAGAAGTGCAAAAGTTATGCTCTGAAAACTATAAAACATTATTGCAAAAGATTTTTCAATATTTAAATAAATGGAAAACTATCCCATGTTCAAGAAGTGGAAAATTTAAAATTGTTAAGAAGGCAATATTCCCCAAGCTGATCTATAGAGTCGACATCAACCCTATGAGGAATCCCAGCTTCCTTCTTTATAGAAATTAGCAAGCTGACTCTAAAATTCATACGAAATTGCAAGAGACCTAGAATAGCCAAAACAATCCTGAAAAAAGAACAAAGTCAGAGTTCTCACACTTCTCAATTTCTCAAAACTTAGTACAAAGCATCTTACTATAGATCTTACTAAAAATTACTGCATATCAAATCAGTGTAGCACTGTCAAAGGATAGACATATAGATGTATAAACAGAGATGGGAGTCCAGACTTAAACATATGTATATAATGGGATATTATTCAGCCCTAAAAAATGAAGAAATCACCATTTGCAACAACATGGATGGACTCTGAAGACATTATGCTAAGTGAAATAAGTCAGAGAAAGACAAATACTCTATGATCTTACTTATATGTGGAATCTAAAAAACAAACAAACAAACAAAGCAAACTCATGGAAAAAGAGATCAGATTTGTGGTTACCAGAGGTGGAAAGTGGGAAGTGGGGGGAGGGGGGATTAGATGAATGTGGTCAAAAGGTACAAACTTCCAATTATAAGTAACTCTTATACTAGGAATGTAATGTACAACACGACTATAGCTATTGCTGCTGTATGATAATATGGAAAAGTTGTTAACAGGGTAAATCCTAAGAGTTAACACCATAAGGAGAACTTTTTTTCCTTTTTTTCTTTTTTTCTCTCTTTTTATTGTATCTATATGAGAAGACAGATGTTGGCTGAACCTATTGTGGTAATCATTTCACAATATATGCAAATCAGACCATCATGCTGTATGCCTTAAACTTATACAGTGATATATGTCAATTATTTCGCAATAAAACTGGGAAAAGATGGGCAAAGATTCTGAAAAGACATTTCTCTGAGGAAGATATACAAATCACTAATAAGCACATGAAGAGATGCTCAATGTCTTAGGTATCAAGGAAATGCATAACAAAACCATGAGGCACTACTTCACACACACTAGAATGGCTAACATAACAGATAACAAAAAAAATGTCAGCGAGGATGTGGAGATATTGGAACCCTCGTACACTGCCAGTGGGAATGTAAAATGGTACAGCCAATTTGGAACACAGTCTGGCAGTACCCAAGAGAAATGGACACATAGGTCCACCCAAAAATTCGGACATGAATGATTATAGCAGCATTATTCATAATAGCCCAAATTTGGAAACAACCCAATGTCCATCAACAGAGTAACAACAACAGGATAAACAAAACAACAGTATACATCAACAGGATAAACAAATGTGGTCCATTCATACAATGGTATATTACTCAACCCTATAAAAGGAATGAAGGAGGATTAGCTCAAGACGGCAGAGTAGAAGGACAAGAACACCAGAATCACAACTAACTGCGGAACAACCATTGACAAAGAAATGCTGGAACCTACCAAAAGAGATACCCTACATCCAAGGACAAAGGGGAAGCCAGGGTGAGATGGTATGAGGGGAGCAATCACAATAGAATCAAGTCCCATACCCGCTGGTGGGCAACCCACAGACTGGAGAACAATTGTACAACAAAAGTTCTCCCACTGGAGTGAAAGTTCTGAACCCCACGTCAGGCTTCCCAGTCTGGGGGTCTGGCAATGGGAGGAGGGGTCCCCAGAGAGTTTGGTTTTGAGGGACAGTGGGATTTGATTGCAGGACTTCCACAGGACTGGGGGAAACAGAAACTCTTTAACACCTTACATGAAAATAAACTCAAAATGGATTAAAGACCTAAATGTGAGACCAGACACTATAAAGCTCTTAGAAGAGAACATAGGCAGAACACTCTCTGACAAAAATCACAGCAATATCTTTTTTGATCCATCTCCTGGAGTAATGGAAATAAAAACAAAAATAAACAACTGGGACCTAGTTAAACTAAAACGCTTTTGCACAGCAAAGGAAACTGTAAACAAACAAAAAAAGATAACCCACAAAATGGGAGAAATATTTGCAAATGATGTGACCAACAAGGGATTAGTCTCCAAAATTTATAAACAGCACATGCAGCTTAATATCATCAAAACAAACAACCCAATCAAAAAATGGGCAGAAGACCTAAATAGACACTCCTCCAAGGAAGACATACAGATGACCAAGAAGCACATGAAAATATGTTCAACATCACTAATTATTAGAGACATGCAAATCAAAACTACAATGAGATATTACCTTACAGCAGTCAGAATGGCCATCATCAAAAAATCCACAAACAACAAATGCTGTAGAGGGTGTGGAGAGAAGGGAACCCTCCTACACTGTTGGTAGGAATGTAAATTGGTCCAGCCACTATGGAGAACAGTACGGAGGTTCCTTAAAAAACTAAAAATAGTGCTACCATATGATCCTGCAATCCTACTCCTGGGCATATAACCGGAGAAAAACATGGTCTGAAAGGATACATGCACCCTGATGTTCATTGCAGCACTGTTTACAATACCCAAGACATGAAAGCAACCTAAATGTCCATCGACAGAGGAATGGATAAAGATGATGTGGTACATATATACAATGGAATATTACTCGGCCATTAAAAAGAAGGAAATAATGCCATTTGTAGCAACATGGATGGGTCTAAGAGATTGTCATACTGAGTGAAGTAAGTCAGACAGAGAAAGAGAAATATCACATGATATCACTTATATGTGGAATCTAAAAAGAAATGATACAAATGAACTTATTTACAAAACAGAAACAGACTCACAGACTTAAAGAACAAACTATGGTTACCGGGGGGATGGGTGGCAGGAAGGGATAGTTAGGGAGTGTGGGGTTGATATGTACACACTGCTTTATTTTAAATGGATAACCAACAAGGACTTACTGTATAACACATGGAACTCTGTTCAATATTGTGTAACAACCTTAATGGGAAAAGAATTTGGAAAAGAATAGATAAATGTATATGTATAAGTGAATCACTTTGCTGTACACTTGAAACTATCACAACATTGTTAATCAACTATACTCCAATATAAAACAAAAAGTTTAAAAAAAAGGAATGAAGTACTGAATATATTCTACATGGATAAACCTTGAAAACATTATGCAAAGTGAAAGAAGTCAGTCACAAAAGATGGCACACTATACGATTTCATTCATAACAAAGTTTCAGTGAGGGAATTCTATAGAGACAGAATGTAGTTTTGTGGCTGCTTAAGGTATTGCTTAGGGGGTATTAAGGGTTCAGAAGGGTGATTGGTAAAAGGTAAGGGGTTTCTTTTTGAAGTCATGAAAATATCCTAAAACTGATGGTGATAATGGTTGTACATATCTGTGAATGTACCAAAAACCATTGAATTGTACACTTTAAATAGGTGCATCCATAGTATATGAATTCTATCTCAATAAAGCTATTAAAAATATTCTCCTTTGAATTCAGAATATGTTCCTAATGAACTGGTAAGGCTAAATAATAGGAATTCTTCATGGTTTGGTAAAGAAAATACTGTTGTTGCCAAAGATGCCATCCATGATCCTAGGTTCCTAGTTGCTATTCTATTTAGAAGTCATTACCTTGATTCTCTTTTCTAAAATCTCTGTTTATCAAAGAACTTTGACTTTATTTATGTACCTGGATAAAAACATTGCTATTAATGAATTTGTTATGGTTAATTTATTATGGTCACATATAGCCATACAGAAAAAGTGGATACTAAATTAAATAAATTATGTATATCCATTTACCTTATTGTTAGGGAATGTAAAGTAAAAATGCAATAATATGCCTTAAAATATTTTAATATATTTAAGGAACAATAAACAAAAACAAGGAGCAAAGAAGCAATATTATGATGCATTTAGAAAGACCAAAACTAGTACTTTCCCAATTTAGTGCTCATACTGACTCAATCTCATTTTAAATTAATGTTTTACTCTCAATTCTTCTAAGATTATGGACACCTATATATTTGCTATTATGGAGTCAATTTAGGTGATGAATTTCATTTTGTATATTTATGCAGATATTTCATATAGATTTAGCATAAAAAAACAGAGAAGATTCATTATCTATTTTATTCCTCACTATAGTAATTGTATCAAGCACTACTCCTGAATGAAGAGTTGTTTCTTTGGTGAGGTGACAATAATTCATTGGAGGTTAATTTCTATGGTCTATAGATGTGGTTTTCCCTCTCTTTGTAAAGTTCTGAAGTACAAATATATAGATGCCAGTAACAAATATGCTCTCTGCTTTTGACAAAGATTATTGTCTTTATTCCATGCTTTAGGCTTTCAAAATTATGCTTCTGGGAACCAAAAAACATTGACTTCCAAGAATATTATTGATATAATACTTAATGGTTTGGAACAGCAAATTTAATTAACCTCTGATATTAAAAATGACTCTGAAATGATAAAAATATAGCCGCATAATTTTCTAATTTTGTGTTATGAAACTTAATATCCCCCCTAAATTGTGAAACTATGCAAACTTAGTCATGCATTGATTATTCATAAAAGCAGGGAGAACACTAAAATAATATTATGTTTCCATCATCTTCCCAGAAAATGATCAATATTAGTTTTTCTATTTAGTACAAATGGCAAATGTAGTCTTTTGACCTGTCGACAAATTTTTTATTTGTTATATCTTTTTATTGTGGAATTAAAATGGCTCATTTATTTTAGCTTATTTCAAAATGCCAAATTAGTGTTTAAATTCCACATATTAAAAGGAGATTTTGATTTCATAATTCTTTATTACTTCCTTTATTGAACATTTTTTTTCAGGTATTGAATTAACAGTTACAGATATGTATTTCTAAGGTAAGAATTTATTTGCAGGTTAATCAAGGATATTACTCTCCTTGACTTCATATTATAATACTTAGTTTTGCTAGTTTCTTGGATGTTTGGCATAAAGAAAAAAATCATTCTTCAGGGAAAAAAAAACGCAGTAAATTGCACTGCAACTGAATCCTGTTTTCTTATGCTTTATAATTAAATTCTAATTTGAACTCTCAAAAAAAGACAGAATTTTTCACTTTAAGCAATAAAAACAAACAAACTGAAATCATTTGTTTTGATTCTGTGGCATATCATAGGAATCCATCTTCCTCTTGTCTTGGTGCAAAAAATTTCTATGCTGCTCATTCTATATATTTAATTTTTCAAAGTAATTGCTTTTTTATTTTCTAGTTTGTTCACCTTAATATTAGATGGTTCAGTTTTATAATTAGAATTTTTAACTAAAGCATTAACAAACTTATTCCAAAGAGCACTAATCTGGGGAATATATTTTAATTCAAAATTTTAAATACACGTGCATGATTGTTTTTCTTTATATGTAAAAATATCTCCAAAAGGGCTTCCCTGGTGGCGCAGTGGTGGGGAGTCTGCCTGCCGATGCAGGGAACACGGGTTTGTGCCCCGGTCCGGGAGGATCCCGCATGCCGCGGAGCGGCTGGGCCCATGAGTCATGGCCGCTGAGCCTGCGCGTCCGGAGCCTGTGCTCTGCAACGGGAGAGGCCACAGCAGTGAGAGGCCCGCGTACCGAAAAAAAAAAAAAACAACAAAAAAAACAAACAAAAAAAAAACTCCAAAAATCATATATAAATTAACTGTAAGAGTAATTATCATAACATCGGAAGGTAATGATATATACTAAGTGGTCTGATTTATTTTAATAAGATAATGTAAATCTTCTTAAGATATAGTATAATCTGATTCTGACTGCCAAGATTTAAAGCCTGCCTCTTCTACATTATAACTAGGTAACCTCAAGCAACTTAGTTACCCGTCTGCTCAATTTCCTCATTATTAAAAGGAGGATAATATAATCACCAGGATTAGCATGAAGATAAAATTTGATTAATATAGGTAAAGTGTTTAGCAAAGGGTCTTACATAAAATAAGTTCCTAATAAATATTAGCTATTATTATTAAAGCAATAAAACATGTGCATATTAATTTTTAAACATTGGGTAATGTTAATTATAGAAGATTTGAAAAATTGAGGGCCTTTCTTAGGGGATGACATGACATTTTAAATTTCTTGTAGGTTAAAGAGAAAGAAGCAGACTTTGTGTATATTAAAAACATATAACGACCAACTGACATTTAAACTAAAAGAGTAAAGGAGAAATCAAGGAGTAAAAAGGGAAAGATCATCTGAATAATGTTTTATAAAGACACAGAACTTGAACCAAAATATGCTTAAGACTCATGCTCAATCTCATGATTTCCTAAAAAGCACCTTGAAAAAGGAATAGATATGAAAGAAATGTGCTGTGTAATTTTGTACTCTAGGACGCACTGGCTATTATTACTTTTAAAGAAGCGTTTTTACAGAAAATGTTAGTAGTAACAAGAAGGCGGCTGTTGGATTTCCTTACATATGGAAAAGCTCTCTACGATTTCAAAGAAGTTGAGCAGCAGGTTTTATGGGCCACAATTTGCCAGCTTGGATTTACATGTCAAATGAAATGAAAAGATTTGTTCAACTTGAGAAATGATTGCCTTTATAGTGTTATTGCAGAACCCCTTCCCAAAAGAACATCATGAGAGGGAGGAGAGGAAGCCCGTGAGGCAGATTGTGTTGTAAAATAAACAGAGCCATGTGATTTTGGTCAAACTATTGGGCTGCTGTGTTTATGGGCTTTTTCTAGAGATTGGGGTAATGATAACTATTTGGTAGATATCTGGTGATGATAAGAAATTAGAGAGAGAGGGGAGAAAAGAGAAGATTTTGAATAATTTTGAAAATTAAAATTAAGAGAGAAACATTTAGGAGCTTCCCTGGTGGCGCAGTGGTTGAGAGTCCGCCTGCCGATGCAGGGGACACGGGTTCGTGCCCCAGTCTGGGAAGATCCCACATGCTGCGGAGTGGCGAGGCCCATGAGCCATGGCCGCTGAGCCTGCACGTCCAGAGCCTGTGCTCCGCAACGGGAGAGGCCACAACAGTGAGAGGCCCGCATACCACAAAAAAAAAAAAAAAAAAGAAACATTTAAAATTTAATTAAAAATTATAATATGAGAGAGGGAGAGGGAGAAGAAGTGAGGAGAGAAGAAATAGAAGGAGGAGGAGGACAAGGAAGAGAAGAAACATAGAAGGCAAGGGAGGAAAAGAGAATAGAGGTGCTGGAAATTTGGAAAGTAATATTAATATATACTTCAAAATGCTTATATAAGATGACCTTCATAAAGGACTCAAGAACTTCTACTCCAAGATGGCAGACTAAGCACACTTGGTGGCTTCTCCCTCCTAAGCAAAATTAGCATAGAATTAAATTTTTAGTGAACCAGAGAAAGAAAAAAATGCAGATGGGTTCTGACTGAAAAATGCTATTACCTCGCAAGGCCACATAATACAAAATAGATTAGCTTGTTTTTTTTTTTAAGTTAAAATGGCTCCAAGTTATGTGTCCCTTATCCAAAATTGGTAGGTACTAGGGAGTTGCTCTGGTGTGTTTTTCTTCTATTATTATTTGTAAATTAACTGTGCTGTTTCTTTTTTGGTCTGCCTATTGTAAATTGGTTGCTTTTTCTCTTTTTTCAATTGGACATTCTCTGTTTTTAATTGGTGAACTCATCCTATTGGTGTTTATTGTGATTTGTGAAATATGTATACTCATTTCTGCTTTCTTATTTTTGTGTTTCCATATCATGATTTAAAGTTTTACATTGTTTCCTCTGTTTGCCATCAGGATCAATTCAGTTAATTTTTTTTCTCTGTTATTCCATTTATTTCTATTTTATTTGATACTCTATTTGAAGAACACTTCTATTCATTTGAAACTTGTGCATTATACTTTTATTTCTTTGATCATCACATTCACATTTTAATTCAGTATTTCTCTAACCCTAATTGTCATCCCTCCAAAAATTTAAAAATTATGGATGACATTTTTTCTTTTATTTTATCTAACTTACCTTGTTCTACTTTTTTTAACTACAAAGCTTAATTTTGTTCAAATATTACTTCAGAGAAGTTCCATGGGTGGTAAAACTTCAATTCCTTGAATATCTGAAAAATATTGTAGTTGCTAAGGACTGTTTATTGCTCTTTTATTTGAAAATATCTATATCTATCTCTGTATCATGTATATGATATATAAAAGATATATTATGGAATTAAAAAAATATATATAGAAAGACTATATGCTGAACACCCAATTTCAATAATTATCAATATTTTAGTAACCCTGTTTCATTTATTAATCTCTCACCAATCCTACCACATCCTCCACACAAATTTCTGCTTTTTAATTGCCTGGAGTATTTTAACGTAAATCCTGGACATCATGTCATTTCAGCTATCATTAAGCCACTCTGACAAGAATTTTTTTATATATATAAAATCACCTGGGCATTACCATATCTGATAAAATTAACAACTACTCAATATCATGTTTTATGTAGTTTATATTCAATTTTTCCAAATTGTCTTAAAAGTGTCCTTGACACATGCTTTTTAGAAAATACAAACATGATCAAACATTGCCTTTGGATTTCTGTTGCTTAAGTCTTTCTATTATCTAATAATCCTCCTTTCTTCCTTTTTTGTTCTATTTATTTGCTAAAGGAACAGGATGGCTTGTCCTTGGGAAAGTTTTACATTCTTTTATGTATAATTTAAAATGCTGCTCTCTTTTATTTCCTGTGAACAGATTTATACACTTTCTATTACATCACATCACGAAAAATATGTCTGGTGACATGCGTTTAGTGAAACCAAGATCAATTTGTAGGTGTAGTGTTATCAGCCTCATCACTCCATTACAAAACAAATGGTTTTAGCATCCATTCATGATAGTTGCAAATCTGAATGATAGCTTTGAACAAGTGTCAAATTCTGGAATAAATTGTTTTTCTCGGAATTCTGAGACTATTTTCAATCGAATAGAAATGAATTTAATTCTCATTCACTTAAAGATTTTTTTACTTGCCCAGAGATTTTTAAAGTATATTTTTAATATTCTTGGTGCTCTAAAATTCAGTCATGTGCCAAGATGTGAATTATATAAATTTTTTTTGTTTGTTGTTATCTTGACATTAAGCCATTTATATCTTTCTTCTATTTGGGATGATTTTTCCTATTATTTCTTTTATATTTTACTACTCCATTTTCTGTTTCTTTTCTTTCTGGAGTTTCTACTTGTTTCCCAGTGCTACCTAAAAAAAGAATTCCTCAATTTTATTCCCTGGAATTATTTTTCATTGATATAACCTTTATTATTATTGTTGTTATTATTATTATTTAATAATGATGATGATGGTAGCAAATATCCTTCTACTACGAGAAAATCAACTCATCCATTCTGGGCTTTCATATTTCTTATTACCATAGTATTTTATTCACAGCAATAGTAGATAATGCAAAAAATTCTATGATAGATGTTGTTTTATAAGTTTTCCCTTCTATTTTTAGAGTATGGAATAGACCAGTATTTTTTACTTTTGTGTCCTCACAAATTTATCTTAGGTGTGGACATTCAATAATATCCAATTAATTTTATTAAAAGTCTGGGGACAATCTCAGAACTCTAAGTAACTAGACATTATAAAAGATAAAAATTATGTTAGAAGTAGTTTAAGGACATTATTTGGGTCCTGGTGCTTGAGGGCAATTTTCACTATGCCTAGGTGGGCAGCTAAAAGCCAAGTTTTGTTAAGAATTGTCTACCCCTGATTTCTTAGTCCCTATTTCTTAGTCTCACAAGGCTGGAGACCAGTGAGGGAGGAGAAGCCAGAATGAAAAATCTAAGTCTTTGGGTACACCATTTAAACTAACTCGACTCCAGGATTTAGGGGGTAATTTCCAGCTTACTCTTTTTAGGTGTATGCTAGGGAAAGAACTGCTTCTGTTTTAAGCATAAAATATCCTTCGCGTGATGCAGCCCAGCTCACCAAGGCTAAGGATTTATGACAAAAATCTTCAAATAATAAGAAAATCAATAATAGCATAAGTTTGCAAGGGCTTTTCTTCTGCTTATTTAGGGACTGGGAAGGTAACTTAATGGTTGTGGTTAATAAAGGTGTCTGATTAAGAATGAGTTCCAGTCATATTCACAGTCTGTCTGTCTTCCCCTGAGCCATGACCTGTGGGCCTGCATTCTATAGAAGTAGGGAGGTAGAAGAACAGAATATTGCAGACTTTGGCATAGGATTCCAAGCTACTTAGAGCAGGAGTACTGGACCTGGAAATGAAAAATTCAGCTTCCTCACTGGAAGAAATATTCCAATATTCCTTACTGGAAAGAAACAATTTTGCTTCGTCAGGATAGACAACTGGCCTGAAATTAGGGAGAGAAAACTAGTCCTTTGACAATCAGAGATTGAATTTAAGCCCCTGATAAACTTAATCCTGATTATTTGACAAGATGATAGAGCATTATTGAAGATATCTCATAAACTGGAAAAACACTGATTGCTATAAAGTGTATAATCCTGTAGGTGCCTCATTTTATATGCTTTGTAGTATAGATGTACGAATTTGATTCTCTGTAGTAAAATAGTTTCCTAACCACCATGCCTTGGAATGTATTGCAGCCAAACAGGTATTTTAGAATACCTGAGCACCTGTAAGATATTTACTGCAGGTGTTGGAAGGATGAGACATAAATATAAGATGATTTTTAAAATAAGACATTTTGAAGGTTATTGAACATAGCAATGGAACAGATAACTCAATTCAGTATACTATCAAAATTTATGGAAATTAATTACTATAGACTATCAGAGAAGGGAGGGAGTACTACACCATGTGCCAGGAGAGGAATGTGAGTTGGCTCCTGAAATGGGGTTCAGGCTTACACTGGTTTGAGAGGAGAATGGAGACCACGGTGCATGTGTTAAAGCAGGAAAACTGAAAAGTGTGTTCGGCAGAAGTGGTTGAAACACATTGGCCTAAGTGGATAGCATATTTTAGAGTCTAAGGGCTCTGAAAAGATAACTTAGTCTTTATTTTTGAAAGCCTTGAATGTCAAGCTAAGAGTGCAATGTATCCTGTAGGCAGTAGGAAATAACATTTTTGAACAGGGTCATGACATGATAGAAGGTGCATTTTAGGAATACTGACATATCATAAGTATGAAAAATGAATTGCAAGATGGAAAGAGAATGGTTTTAAAGAATGGACGCTATCCTATAAAGGAATTTAGCCTGTACAGGAATAATAAAATGCCTTTTTAAAAACTGCTGAATAAACATTCAGAAATGCAAAGATAACATAGTAAAGTGGAAAAATAAAGAATGGGGAAGTGATTCTAAAATTATAATTGATACAATTTGATCACTAATTTAATATTTTAGGAAAGGTGAAGAAGCCATAGCCCTCTAGTGATACTAATAAAAATTAAAATTTGGGTCATTTCAATCTAGACATACATAACTACTCTTTAAAATTAAAAAAAAAACCTATAATTTTAGTAACATGCTTTATTATCTTCCAATTTAAACTCTATCCATATCTGGCAAAAATATAAAGATAGCTCTGAATATCCCTTACCTTTGAAGGGGTCCACCTTGCTTCTATATCTGATATGGATATTGATTTCTTTTCAATAATTTGAGTGGTTTCAAGAGAGTAAACATTATAATCTTCCTTATTTGAGGGAAGAAAAATTATATTTTTTCCGTATTAAAAAATACATTCCTTAAGGAAGTGAAGACTATTTTATTAAGAAAACACAATAAACTTTTAAATTTGAGGTAAAATATTACTAACGAATGTAACTCAGAGAAGTGGGAGAAAAACTCTCCTCTGAGTTACGGACTCCTTTTTTTATGAGGTCTCCCTGGGATTGTCAGATAACGTATGTTAACCCAGCCTTATTTACTGTAATGCCTACATGGACAAGAAAGCAAATTGCACCAAAAAATATAAACTGCTCAGGGTTCTCAGGACATTTATGTCAATGCATATATCACATTTCTCTCTCTTGATTACAAGTTAAATCTTTCCCAGTCCTATTGTCAAAATTCCCTTATCATGATATCCATGATATGCAGGAGATTCTGTCTAAGATTGCTAAATTATATCATAATATACCTGTAAATAGTACACTAATAGGGAAGCCCAGAATGTATAATAAAGCCACTAATAGTTAACATTATGCATGATTCAGGAATGCCTTCCCCTTCTATAAACACTCTCCCTTCAAGTGAGCCCTGTGATTGCTTCATCCTCCATTTTTGCTGTGGTCAACTTTGGTTTCTACTTTAACTTTGTCATTAGTTGGGTATCACTTTTTGCTAAAGTTTGTCATACTTGGTATACATATTAATCCCATAAGCCAGCTCTCAAAATACATCCTATGTGGTGATTATGCATGATGTTTATGATTGTGGTTCAAAATGGCAATTCAAACACATATATTTATTTCTTCTCCTTTTGAAAATTCACATTGAAATGATAGAAGGAATAAAAGAGAGGAAGATTGTAATCCATTTTAAACAAATAAAACTAAACAGTATATGGTGAGAGCCACAGGTTAGAGTCTTTTTATGTATTGGTTTTTTTTCTTTTTTTAAAGATAAAGATAAAACAAGATTCAGATGAAGATCAGATGTTCAGCATTTTTTTGTACATGAAAAAAACAACTCAAGAATTGATAGCTCCTCAGCAGAATCACAAATAACTGAATTATCTGAGAGGCTGAGGCTACAGTTAAGGAAACCTGTAAGACAATTTGTGGAAATAAGGCAAATTCTCACTTATGTTACACTTTTGGAAGAACTCCAGTGTCTAACACATGGACACACCAGGGCCTAAACCCAGCTCCTTTAAACCCAGTCTCCATTCAGCATGTATAAAATATACAGTAAAGCAAGTTATTACCACTGAAATCTCCGTGGAAGGACGGTCATGCCAGTTGAAACGGTTGAGGTCATAGCCCAACTAATTTCTGATTGTCACAACAAATATGGAAAAGGAAATCTCTAATATGGTAGTAAACTGTTCTACTTTCCCTGGCATTATATCATTTCTCATTTGCCACAGGTTATTGGAATCACCCGTCAAACACAGACCCTCCTAAGATGGCTACGAGTAGAGGGAAATTTTGACGCAGTTGATAGGCAGATAGTTCAACCCTCCAAGTGAATTTAGGAATGCAGAATGCCAGTGCACTTCATGGTAAATTTAATATGAGTATCTTAAAGAGAAAGAAAGCATTGTGTGTCATCTGATCTTTGAAGGCCCTCCTACTAGAGAATTAGGGGGTATGTGTGTGTGTGTGTGTGTGTGTGTGAGTGTGATCACTTACTAATTACTAAAAGAAAGAAAAATAGTTTTCAGTAGATATAAAACTACCTCTCTTCATCTCCCTAATCTTCACTTCTATTGAATTTTCAATATAGAAAATAAAAATAAAAGAAATACAAATATTCAATGTTTTTCCTTTGTTGAGAACTAAAGCAATATATGTGGAAACCTACATTATTTCTCCCCACAAATTTGGTACTAAACAAACATAGGCATTACAGACTGAATTGCATCCCCCCAAGATTCATATATTGAAGCCCTTACCCACAGTGTAACTATAGTTGGAGATAAGACCAAATAAAAGGAGGTAATAAGGGTTAAGTGAGGTCATAAAGGTGGGACACTAATCCCATCAGACTTGTGTTCATAAGGAAAAGGGAGAGAGACCAGATCTACCTCTCTCCCTCTCTCGCCATGCCCACCCAGAGGAAAAGCAACGTGAAGTCACCGCGAGAAGGCAGCTGTTGGCAATCCGAAATTGGCTTTAACTAGAAACCAAATATTTTGGCATCTTGATCTTGGATTTCTTGCTCAAGAACTATGAGAAAACGAATTTCAGTTGTTTAAGCCACCCAACCTTTGATGTTTTGTTATAGCAGCCCAAGCAACCTAATACAATAGGCCTCCTTCAGAAATGATGACCTTTCAACAAAATTAAGTGAAAATATTTAATAGGTAGGCGAATCTCAGACTGACCATGAGTGTGAATTTCTATAGTGTGTTTTTCTATATCAGGGAGGATGAAAAGCTAAAAATGACATTTCCCAGACTGTCTTGCAGACTACTCTCCATGGGAATTAGGTTCTGGTAAAGAGATGGATTATTTGAAAAGCAGAGCTGAGGCAGAGGTCATCCCCGTGCTGTCTCAGCTCTTTTCTACCATCCACCTGACCATGGAGACATGGGTTTTTCTGCAGCAGTGTTCCAGGGTCTGGTAACAAGTATTATGAGTCTAAAGAGGCAGTTGCAGGGGTGGAAGCAGCAGCTTCCTGATCCCTAGATTACAGCCTTGACGGGGTGTCTTTGAAGGTGACAGTCACAAGGGACGCTTCCTGATTATGTACACACTGATTTGTAGCAAATGTAGTGACTACCTTTTATTTTGGTCATTCCTGTGGCTTTTTCTGGTAGTCTTTCCTTGAAAGCCAAGACTACATAGACTGCATTTTCAGTCCTAAGTATATTGAAATAACATATTCTTCTTATTCATGGGTGGATATAGGTTTCATGGGAACTAAAATATATACAATTTGGGAGATTCTTATTAAGCAAAATACAAAATTATATGTGCAAATTAGGTATGAAAGTAAATTACTTAGAAAAAAACACAAATTATAAACTTTAATAGCTGACAAATACAATGGTCATCACCAAGTATAGAAAAAATAAATTAACTTTAAGAAAATTTAAGTGCTTAATACACATATACATCGTCTTTATTTTTGGAAGGACACACTTTGATCACTTCTTCTTGTGACAATAACTGTAATATTTCTATAGCGATAATAGAGAAAGACAATTCACTTCTGCCTCATTTCTAGCATAGCTATTTGAATATTTTTTTATTTTTGATAGCTGTATGCATGCAACATAATTTCTCATAAAGATATGTCCACTGTATCACTGCCAAAGTTTTGTGTCCCCACAATCAGGAACTCTGAAATTCTTATAAATTCTATTTTGAACAATTTCCATTAGAAAAGAATTTATGTGTATATATGTGATCTATATGTATATATGTGTATATATATAATCTCACTTATACAAACACACACACATAACATTTATAATTTTATATGCTGCATTATCAAGTATATTTCTGACAGAAAGAACTTCTGTTTTGTTGACAAATTGATGAGAAACAAATACCAATTATACTTTTACACACGATGACTGAAAGACTTCTGTCTCTCTACATTTCAACCATTGTTTAAGCCTGTTACTGACCTTCTTCTAGTGACAGAAGCCAGAGTACTTGTTCATATCTTGATATAAATACTGACCCTGCACTTTCATAGGGTGATGATAGGACTATTCCTAGAAGCCATACCTAAAATGGAAGAGTTAGTAGTAACTTAACTTGTAAGTGAACCACATAAATATATCCCACTAAAGGTAAATTCAATGTGTCTTGAATTCAGCTTTTCCATAGGTAAATCTCCATATTTAATGCAGGGGGAAGTTAACATGTATATTAAATATCTTTATTTGGAAAAAATTTAAAGACAGTTGACCAAGAGAATGTAATGTAAAGCCCTCTCCCAGAGCCTTAAAATCTGTACAAATGAGGGCTTCTAAAACTTACTTAGCCTCATGGTAAATCTGCCACTGTATATAGTCATTCTTTCTGCTTAAAATAGTCAGTGGTTTTACTTTCTTGAAAATGAATGCTGATTGTTAAAAGAGACAGAGGTTAACTCTATTATATCTTACACCTCAAAAAAATTAATTTTTAAAACATCTATCGCTTTCTCAATTAGAATAAAAGCAGACTTCAACACAGCTTACAATGCTCTACCAGATGTTTTTCCTGTTCTTTTCCAAATCTGAGTTTAGAAACATGCTTACTATATACTACAACATTGACCTTTCTTCTCTTGCTCAAATTTGGCAAACCAATTCCCACCTGAGGAACCACAGCCATGTTTTTCCAATAGAGTAGTCACTAGCCACATGTGACAATTTGATTTTAAATTAAGTAAAGACAATTAAAATTTATTTTCTCAGCCAAATAGCCACATTACTAATGCCAAATGGCACATGTGACTAATGGCTTCCATATTACACAGAACACATTTTGAACATTTTCATCCTTGCCGAATGTCCCATTGGACAATGTTGGCCTCAAGTATTCTGCCAGATATTTTCATGCTGATTTGATGTAATCACCTTCCATGCAGCATATCTAGTCACTGTAACTACTGTTGACATCCCCTCCAGCCACTATCTTTCAAATTATATTTTTCCCTCTTTGCCATTTATCACTATCTGAATATTTCTTATTTATATATATGATTATTTATTTGTATATTAATTTTTTGTTCTTTGTTTTGATGAGTGGGTATGTATGTTTCAATATGAGGCATATATCCCTAGCATATTCATGAATATTGCCTGGTACATATCATATGTACAAAATTGATTGTAAATGAATAAAATAATGAAAGAAAAAAGAATCAATTAATTCATTATCATCTTGTTATTTAAAAACAGAAGATACTGCTTTTAAATAAAAAGAATATAACTAATAAAACTGAGGTAGTGAAGCACGTACCTGGTACTGCAGAAAACTGAATCAGCCTAAATAATTCTTTAAGTAGCTTAAGATGTGAATTATGAATTCAAACTCAAATTTTAGGCCCTGTGTAAATATATCACGTAGCAAAATAAATTATTATTAATTGTATTCATCTAGAAATTACCTTTGTTTTAATAATTTTATCTGATGAAACTTTTTCAGTGCCTATCATTCTTTGTCCATTGTTTGGTAATCCTCAGCAAACTTTTTCTGTATTATTGATGCACTAAATAAAATAATATGCATGAATAAATAAAGCAATCTTCTCTTGTTCTGTTTACTAAATAATATGCACTAAAATATTACTAGAATAAATTATCTTTCTTAATTAGTATTTAAACAAGAGATATATACATTTCAGTTATGCTGTTACTTTGTTTTCAATATTTGGAAAGATGTTTTGATATTGTTAAAAGTTGTTTAATCAATCTATCCTCATTTAGCTCATCTAAAAGAAAATGAACTCATCCCCAGTTTTCTTTAAACTCTCATTTTATGATGAGATGACCCTTATTTAGTCTTTGCTATAAAAGAGACACTGTAATTAGGCAATTGTTTATTTATACAATTTATTTACTATTTTTTCCTGTGTTCCTTTCTACTTTTGCCACGTAATGGTATCTTCACTATCTTTCAAGACCACAACCAAATAATACCTCCTCAATGAAACAATACAGGCAGAATGGACTTTTTCTTTCATCAGCACACACAGAAAAAAATTATTATAACTGAATTCACTCCCTTAACATTTACTTATTTGTTGGTAAACATTACTGTAAGTCATTTAACAGTAATGAATATGTCCTACCCATCTATTTAGTTTTCAGGATCTGCACATAGTAAGTCCTTAATAACTTGTACTATATCAAATACTAGTGCATTAGTATTATAGCAAATAGCTGTTCACACAGTTTTAAGACATTAAATGATGAAGACAGCTTTAATATCTAATCAACACTTTACTACATGATGTATTTAATTACATATTTAAAATCTATTGCATGTGAGGAGCTTTCATTTTGTTCATTAAAATAATTTTCTTGTCTTGGAAATGTATTCAAATATTGTATTTCTTTGATAAACTTTAAACAAAGGGGATTATTTATGTATTTTCCTAATTATAGAAACTATTAATACCATGAACTGATTTGATTAATTTGTCACTGAAAGATAGGATAAAATTTTATTCTATCAGCTCCCTTATTTATGGGAACTGCTATTAAAAACTTAGGGTACAATATTTGGAAGGATATTAAGTACATAGACACCCTCACCTTGCTGAGTTATTGCATGAGAAACTTAATTACAAAAACAACAATGCTCATGTCACCCATGGTTAAGAAAACATAAGAATTCCACTACATAAATGTATTGTTATTTATTTTTATTACTATTCAAATATAAGCTTTATTTTAGTTTTAGTGACCAATGACTGACATTTAAAAATTTTTAATTTATTCTAGACCTAAATTTCATTGTAGAGTTTATAATAAAAATCAAATCAATATTTATTTATTTTTAAAACAAATAAAAAGCAAATATATCCTATTATAAATATCCAAATTTATCATCTTGAATATGATACATCAAATAGCATAAAAGAAAAAATCATCAAAAATTCAGAGGTTATTTTCAATTTTACATATTTGTTTGTAGTAGGCATTTGTTAGATAAAGAAGTTGTCACTGTCCCCAACCTGGCAGTCAATGTAACCGTAAAATACAGTTGTAAAATACAATTTTTTATGCTGTTTTTTCTCTGATAACACAGTTTTCTTTTTACTACAACTACTAGTTTATATTTCCCGAGTCAATTATTTGCTTGGCACACTATACATTTACTACTTTCAAATCCCTCAGCACACAATTCTTCTAGGGTACTTGACATTGGTAATCCACTACTGAAAGCTTTCCTCATCACTGGCTGAAGGAGATGGATAAGTGGAAAGGAGATAAGTAAGAGCAATCCCAAACTCATTCATCTTCCACCTTACAAGATACAGTTTTTCTCTCATGAATGCTTTAATAAATGTGATTTTAATTCGAGTATATTGTTTCATAGAATCTGTCCAGAGATAAAGAATATGTTATTTTTTTAGTTTGATTTAGATAAGTATAATAATTATCAAAATTATAAAGTGAATAGATAATAAAAAATTTAATTTGCAAGCCACAAATCTTCTATTTTCATAATATCTGACATAGAGTAAGTCCACAATTAAATGTTCAATGAAAGGAAAAAAATTAAAGAGGAAATTTAAGAAGAAAGAAAATAAAATATGATGTATATTTAAGCTAATTTCATGAAATATATTGTTAATTCCATATAAAAATAATTATTATTGCTAATTTCTTCATAATAATTGTTAGGTACTGAATATTGTGTTCAAGAGGTATTATATTCGTGGTTAGTTTTCATTGTCATACAAATCTTTACCTGCGTATTTGTAGGCAGGGTGGTGAAAAGAGCAAAGTAATATAAACCCTGGATATTTTTCATAGAGGTCAAGTAAAATATGTCTCCACTAATTAACATCCAGTTTGTGTTTTTTTCCTGAAGATTGAATAAATATTTTAGGTTGTCCAAATATTATCTTTCTTACTTGAAATGCTATATGATACAGACACAATAATAACGTGTTACTGATGCACACTTATTTACTGCGAGACACTGAGGAGTTAAGAAGACCTAATTAGAATACCTCTCAGTGTGATGTCTCCTGAAGTACTTTGTTTAGATCATAAACTCAGCACTTAACCCATAATTTAAGGTCTATGTGCCATCATGCAAATGTTTTTGCCAAAATATCAAGCAAATTCATGGCAAGGATATTTTAGATGAACACTAAATTGTTTTGTTTTTATGCTTATATTTTTTGCTATGATAAACAATGTTATGAACATTGTTATGCATGTTTGCTATACCACATAACCAATAATTTCTGCTAATCATAAACCTAAGAGTGACATTCTATGTAGATTATACATGGGTTCAACTTTATGAGGCCAAACTGTTTTCCTAAGTGTGTGCACCAATGTACAGTTCTGCCAATGATGTACAAAATTTATGGGGCTCTATAATTTCACCAACATTTGGTTTCATGAATATGTTGATTTTTTTTAGCTGAATGGGATTAAAATTATATCTCATTTTAGTCTTAAATTATATTTTTTTGGTTACTAATGAGGCTAAATGTTTCTACATTTAATCAACATAAGTATTTTCTACTTTGTGAAATGATTGCTCTCATGTATTGCTCATTTTACTGTTGTATTTTTAAATTTTGATTGATAGGAATTTTTTGTATATTCTGGATGTTAATTCATTGTCAGTTTATGGTGATTTTGAAGCATACTATTTCTTAACTCTAAAATACTTTAACTTTTAATTAATTAAAAAAAATTCTAATAATAAGAAAACTGAAACTGTGTCCAATACAGAGGAGTAGGAAGACCCTGAATTCACCTCCTCCCATGGACACACCATAATTACAGCTATTTACAGAGCGCCTATCTGTGAGAATGACCTGAAGACTAGCAGAAAAGATTTTTCACAGCTAAACTTATAAAGAAGGAGCCACAATAATATGGGTAAAAGCAGCAGAGACATGGTATAGTCAAGACCACACCCTCAAGTAGGTGACTCACAAACAAAAGGATAATCACAATTGCAGAGATTTTCCCCAAGGAGTGAGGGGTCCAAGCCCCACATTAGGCTTCCCAACCCAGGGTCCCATACTAGGAAGTTGAGCCCCCAGAACATCTTGCTCTGAAGACCAGCAGGGTTTGCATATGGGAGAGCCAGAGTGCTGCAGGAAAGAGAAACTTCACTCTTAAAGGGCATACACAGAATATCACATCCTCTGATCCCAGCACAGAGGCAGTAATTTGAAAGGAGTCTGGGTCAGACCACCTGCTGATCTTAGAGAGCCTCCTGGAGAAGCAGGAGGCAACTGATATTCCTCCTGGGGACACAAACATTGGTGGTAGCCATTTTGGGAGGCTCATTCTACCACAAGGATACTAGTGCTAGAAAGCACTATTTTGGAGTTCTCCCTCTAGCCTATTAGAGCCAGGGGCTTACCTACTCACCAGCAGGCTGGCAGTAGCCCCAAGACGACCCAGAACTGCAACCAGCTGTTCCAGTGGACTGGCAGCCACTACTTCAGGTAGGGTCTGGCAGCCAAACAGGCCAGGGGCAACCACAATAGAAGGGCCCATTTAGCCTACATGGGGGCACCCTAGAGCATATAGCTATGGTGAACAGAGGGGAGGGTGTTGCTGGGCCCCGTAGTACATCTCCTACATAAAGCCACTTCTCCAAAATTGGGAAATGTAACTGATTTACCTAATACATAAAAATAAACACAGAGAATTAGGCAAAGTGAGGCAAAAGAGGAGTATGTTCCAAATTAAGGGATAAGACTATTCCCCAGAAGAAAAAACAAATTGAAATGGAGATAAGCAATTTACCTGATAAATAGTTCAAGGTAATGATGAAAAAGATGCTCAATGAACTCAGGAGAAGAATGTATGAACACAGTGAGAAGTTTATTAAAGTGTTAGAAAATATAAAAGAAGATCCAAACAGAGCTAAAGGATACATTAACTGAAATTTTTAAAATATGATAGAAGGGATCAACAGTAGATTAGATGATAAAAAGGAACAGATCAGTGATCTGGAAGACAAAATAGTGGAAATTACCCAAACTGAACAGAAAAAAAAAATTTTTTTTTTAAGAATTTTTAAAAAAGCATAGTTTTAAAGACCTCTGGGACAATACCAAGCATACTAATATTAACATTACAGGAGTCATGAAGGAAGAGAGAAAGAGATAGAGCCCTTATTTGAAGAAATAATAGGTAAATTTTTCCTCACCTTGGGAAGGAAACAGACATTCAAGTCCAGGAGGCACTGAGAGAACCAAAAGATGAAACCAAAGATCTCTCCACCAAACACATTATAATTAAATGGCAAAAATTAAAGAAAAGAGAGACTCTTAAAGCAGTGGGACAAAAGCAACTAGTTTCATATAAGGAAACTCCCCAAAGACTATCAGCCAACTTTTCAGCAGAAACTGCATGAAAGTGATGAAAGGGAAGAAACTCACAAACAAAAATACACTACCCAGAAAGGCTAGAGTATTCTGAATTCAGAATTCAATTCAGAATTCATTGAGAATGGAAGGAGAGATAGAGTTTTACAAACAAGCAAAAGCTAAGAGTTCAGCACCACTAAACCAGCTTTACAAGAAACGTTAATGACTTCTCTAAGCAGAAAAAAAAAACCCACAACTAGAAAAACAAAATTTATGAAAGAAAAACTCTAATTGGTAAAGACAAACATGTAGTAAAGATAGTAGAACAACCACTTATAAATCTAGTAGTAATACAAATATTTATAAAGACAAAAGTAGTAATACCATCTTTATGTACAGTAAGTAGTAAAGGGATACACAAAAAGAATGTAAAATAACATGTCAAAACATTAAATATGGACAGGAAAATAAAAATGCAAAATATAGATATAGATATCATTATAGTAAAAACAAACCAAAAATCTACAGTAGATACACACACAGAAAAGAGTAAAGAATCCAAACATAACACTAATAATAGCCATCAAAACACAATAGAAGACAGCAAAAGAAGAAAGAAAAACTACAAAACCAATCACAAAACAATGAACAAAAACAATGAACAAAATGGCAATAAGTACATCCCTATCAATAATTACTTATGTGTAAATGGATGAAATTCTCCAATCAGAAGACAAAAGTGGATTGGATTAAAAAACAAGACCCATATATATGGTTTCTACAAGAAATTCATTTCAGATCTAAAGACACACACATACTGAAATTGGGGGATGGGAAATGTTATTCCATACAAAAGGAAATGAAAAGAAAACTGGGGTAGCAATACTTATATCAGACAAAATAGACTTTAAGACAATACCTCACAAGAGACAAAGAAGGACATGACATAATGACAAAGGAATCAATCAACAGGAAGATATAACAATTGTAAATATATATGAACCCAACAAAGGACACCTATATACTTAAAGCAAGTATTAACAAACAGAAAGTGAGAAACTGACAGTAACACAATAATAGCTGGGGACTTTAACACCCCACCTACATCAATGGATGCATCATCCCAACAGAAAATCAATAAGGAAATACTGATTTTAAATAATACATTAGATCAGGCAAAATTAATAGATATATATAAAACATTCCATCCAAACACAGCAGGATATACATTCTTGTCATGTGCACATGGAACCTTCTCTATGACAGATCTCTTGCTAGACTACAAAACAAGTCTCAATAAATTTAAACATATCAGCAGTGTGAGACTAGTAATCAACTACAAGGGGAAAAAAACTGCAAAAAAAAAAAAAAACATGTGGAGGCTAAACAATACACTACTAAACAACCAATGAATCACTGAAGACAAAATTAAAAAAATACATGGAGACAAATGAAAAAGGAAACACAAAGATCCAAAAATCTGTGAGATAAAGCAAAAGCAGTTCCAAGAGAGATGTTAGTAGCAATGTTGATAGCAAAACAAGTCTACATCAGGAAACAAGAAAAATCTCAAACAATCTAAACTTATAACTAAAGGAACTAGGAAAAGAAGAACAAACCCAAAATTAGTACAAGGAAAAAAATTAAATCAGAGCAGAAATAAATAAAATAGACTAAAAAACAATAGAATAGATCAATGAAACTAAGAGCTGTTTCTTCGAAAAGATAAATAAAATTGATAAACCTTTAGCCAGTCACCAAGAAAAAAGGGACAGGGCTCACATTTATAAATCAGAAATGAAAAAGAAGTTACAACTGATACCACAGAAATACAAAGGATTATAAGATATTACTATGAGCAATTACACAGCAATAAAATGGACAACCTAGAAGAAATAGATAAATACCTAGAAATGTACAACTTCCTAAGATTGAATCAGGAGAAACAGAAAATATAAACAAATCAATTAACAGTATGGAATTGAATCAGTAATGAAAACTTCCCAACAAAGAAAAGTCCAGGACCAGAGAGTTTCACAGGTGAATTCTACCAAACATTTAGAAAAGAGTTAACACCTACCCTTCTCAAACTATTCCAAAAAATTGAAGGAGATGGTTCCACACTAATTCTACAAGACCAGCATCACCCTGATACCAAAACCAGACAAAGACACCACAAAACAAGAACAAACAATGTTAAGAATTTTTTTCAAAGAAGTAGAAGTAGTATGATACCAATTTCTTGTTATTTAAATAATTAAAAATTGTTGGCTGTATAAAGCAATAATATAGTGTAGGATTTATAATATTTGTAAATGAAAAATACAGAAAACAATAGTACAGAGTTTGGAAAGGGAGAAATGGAAGTATAATATTGTAATGTTCTCACACTATGCTTAAGGAGATATATAACTTGATATCAATTGAAGGAAATTAAATTATACATTCCATAAACCCTAAAGCAATCTCTAAATAATGATCAAAGAAGAGAAGCTAATAAGTTTACAAAGAAGATAAAATGTAACCATAAAAATAATTAATTGAAAGGAAGGGTTGGAAAGAGGTAAAATGATAATATAGAATAGATGAGACAAACAGAAACAAACAGCAACAAAATATTTATAACCAACCATATCAATATCACACAAAATATAAATGGTTTAAATTTCAGGGCAGAGTTTATAAGATTGAATAAAAAAGAAACACACAACTAAATGCATCCTATAACAAATACATTTTAAATAAAAGATCTACAGGGCTTCCCCGGTGGCACAGTGGTTAAGAGTCCGCCTGCCAGTGCAGGGGCATGGGTTCATGTCCCGGTCCGGGAAGATCCCACATGCCGCGGAGCGGCTGGGCCCATGAGCCATGGCCACTGAGCCTGTGCGTCCGGAGCCTGTGCTCCACAACGGGAGAGGCCACAACAGTGAGAGGCCCACGTACAGAAAAAAAAAAAAGACCTACAAGTTTAAAAATTTTTAAAAGGCTTTGTTAAAAGAAAATGTCTTTCTAACTCAAAGCAAAATAGAGCTAGTATGGCCACAATATTATAAAAAAAAATAGAATTCAAAGCAAAGAATATTGCCAGAGATAAAGATTATTTCCTAATAATACTTGATTCATCAAAGGACATAATAATCTCAAATTCTATGTACCTAATAAAAGATTTTCAAAAAATATGAACCAAAACCAGCATATGAGCAAGCAGAGTAAACAAAAAACATGGTATAGAGATTTCAATTCCCCTTTCAGTAAGTGACAAAACAAATACATAGAAAATTAGTTATGGCATAGAGAACTTATACTATCAATCAACTTGAACTAATTGGCATTTATAGAATAATTGTCTACTCAACAACTGGAGTTTTTGTTTTCCAGAAGACATGACATATTTACCAAGGCAGATCACATTCTGGCATAAAACACCCTCAGTAAATTTTAAAATATTCAAGGGATACATAATGTGTTCCTTGGCCACATAAAATTAGAAACATTTAAAAAGTAATAAAATGTTCCTATATAATCCATGGATCAAATAAGAAATGAAAAGGGAAATTAGAAATTATTTGGACTGAATGAAAATGAAACAGAATATGTCAAATTTTGAGGAATGTGATTAAAGCAGTACTAGAGGAAAATTTGTGGCACCAAATATGAATATTAGCAAAGAATACTCAATGTTAGCAAATGACTCAAAATCAATAGCCACATCTTCCATTTTAAGAAATGAGTAAATATAAGCTTATCAAATACAAATTAAGTAGAAGAAATAATCAAAAATAAATATGAAACAAACAAAATACAATAGGGAAATCAATAGTACCTAAAGCTGGTTCTTTGATAAGATCAAAGTTGATAAATTTCTAGTCATAAAGACCAAGAAAATAGAGAGAAAACACAAATTACTATATAAGGCATGAGAAACAGTACAGATTGTACATTCATTAAAGAATAATAAGGGAATGTTATGAACAACTTTAAGGAATATATGCTACCACTTAGATAAGATGGAAAAGTTCCTTGAAGGACACAAACTACCTAAGAACTTATTGAGAAAAAATATGTAACATGGGTAGCCTCACATCTTCCATACAAATTGAAATTTTAACAAAATCTGTCATACAAAGGAAACTTCACACACAGATATTGTCACCAGTTCATACTGTCAAGCATTTAAGGAAGAAATAATATGAAATTCATGCAAACTTTTCCAGAGATGAAAAGGAAGGAATGCTTTCCAAGTTATCCCATAATGTCAGAATTACCCAGATACCTAAACCAAAGATATTATAAGAAAAGTAGACTGTAGACCAATATATTCATAACACTATTGCAAAATTTTTAAACATGTTTTTTACATCTTGAATGAAACAATGCATAAAAAAGAAAATACATTTGAAACTGAGGTTTCTCAGAGGAGTGGGATGTTTGCTTAACATTCAAAAATCAAGAAATACAATTGACTATGTTGAAAATCTAACGAGAAAAACCATATGCTCCTTTCAAAATATGCAGAAAAGACATTTTTCAAGTTCCAACATTCATTCCTGATAAAAGATCTCATCACACTAGAATTTGAAGGTATCTTCTTTTATATGATAAAAAACATCTGAGTTAAGATCATACAAAATGATAAATGACTGAATGCTTTTCTCCTAAAATCACAATACAAAAAGGGTGCCTGCTCTCACCACTTCTATTCATCATTGTACTGGAATTCTAGCCAGTGCAGTAAAGCAAGAAAAAGAAAACAAGCAACTGATTTGAAAGAAAGACATTAAACTGTGTCAATGTATGTCTATGACTGTTTATGTAGACAGTACAATGGAATGTATTGTATAAAAAATCCACTAGAATGAATAATGATATTTAGTGATGTTGTAGGATACAAAGTTAGCTTATGAAAGTCATTTTTCATTCTATTTACTACCAACAAACATTTGGTAATTGAAATTTAAGAAAAATAATACCACCAAAATAACCTCAAAATATGAAATACTTAAGGATAAACCTGGTATGTGATCAACTCAATAGACCTGAAAAGATAAATACACGAAATAAAACAACCATTCCTGATCAAAGATCTACACAAACTAGGAGTAGAAGGGAACTTCTTAAACAAGATAAAGACCCATATGAGGAATCTACAGCTGCCACTTTATTTAATGGTGAAAAACAGAATTATATTACCCTAATAGCAAGTCAGGATATCAACTCTCACTACTTCTATTGATCTATCCATATGTGTGTGTATGTGTACTTATATATGCATATAAATTATGTTACCTATATCATATATAACATAAATAAGAGGTATATATTATATATATGCATATATTATAGTAAATTTTATGACATACATTATAGTAAAATTTATAACTGATATATGATCAATAAGTATAACTTAAGAAATATGGTGATTTTGATTCTACTAATCAAGTAATAATAATTATAGATAGTAAGTAGATGGACTTAGAAAAAAGTAAGCATGCTATAAAATATTCTTTCTGGATACAATGTTTAATTATTATGGTACTTGGAGTCAAAATACTGAGGCAAACTGATAGCAAAAATGAAAGAAACATTCATCAAAATATGTCTTTCTCTGTAAATATATTATTTGACATAAATGTCAGAATGATTGAAAGGATAAATTGTACAAAGAAATTTTAAAGTATTAGTCTATCTCATTTGATGCATAATTTATACAAGATATTGTTTATAAGGGATTAAGCACAGTGTAGAGAAATGCATAGAAACTAACAGATGTGCAATATTGGGACCTGTATTTCAGCATTCAGAGACTTAATTTCCTGATTTGCAAGATTACCTGGCAATTTATTACATGAGTTTTGTTTTGTTCATACAATTTGGGGTTTTGTTTATAGATATTACATGGCATAAATAATGACAAAAATGCATAATGGAACACACAACTTTCAAAAAATTTAGAAAATATTCAGTACACTTAAATATGTGTAATTTATTGGTATGAGAAACATAAACTCTATTCTTTGATAACAAAAATTGAAAATTTTAATTAGTAAATATCTTTAAATTACTTAAAGAATTTCTCTCAAAGTTTCAGTCACCTAAAAATTAATCTGCTGGAATATTTGACTGAGTAGGTAATGGTAAATTCATCTCATGACATTACTTAAATCTGACATTAGATTTTTTTGTTGAAATAGATTGGAAATATTGTTTTGTTTTTACCGTTTTTTGTTTTGTTTTGTTTTTCTTTTGAGGTACGTGGGCCTCTCACTGTTGTGGCCTCTCCCGTTGCGGAGCAACATGCTCCGGACGCGCAGGCTCAGCGGCCACGGCTCACGGGTGCAGGCGCTCCGCGACATGTGGGATCTTCCCGTGTCCCCTGAATTGGCAGGCAGACTCTCAACCACTGCGCCACCAGGGAAGCCCCTATAGTTTTGTTTTGATAACTCTGATATTTATGTTTAAGCACCCTGTTTCTCACCCTGTAGAGAAGCCTATCCAGTAAGTGTATTAGGATACATTCGGAGGAAAGACTAGGCAATCTTAAGAACTAATGGAATGCTGTTGGGAAAATGACAGCTAAGGAAAAAAATTGAAGCTGTCAGCATGGTGGTAATAGTGCAACTGCAAACTCAAATGGAAAGGGTCGGGTAAGAATAGCAAATAAGGGCAGAGAATAGTCTTATTCAGATTTAGATACAATAAAGTGTCACTTAGCACAGTTGGAAACATGCTTTGAAGTAAGACTACAAATACTACAAAAAGAGGAAAAAGTGATCAAAATTTACCTGGTCATTGGTGGAAACAAATGAAGAACTTTTTAAAACCAAAAATTTGCTTTGGGTCGTCTGTAGGTGTGATCTTCAAAGTTAAAGTAAAATAAAATACAGTTTTAAATAGTCAAGGGCTTTCAACGAATGAGAAGTATAGTAGATTTTAAAGCCATGAGTAAAATTACTTAGCAATACCTAAAGCTATAGATATTGATAATTATCTACCTGTGGTAGAGCCAGGTTTTTTTTATTGTTGTTTAGTGTGTGTGTGTGTGTCTGGGGGGTCCATATGAACCCTAAAAAGTAATTGCTAGGAGTAAAGTAAAAAGCCAGAAAGAATCAACGTCCACATTAGTAAATCTAATATTTAAAACTTTAAGGGTATGTTTCAACAGATTATGTCTTTTCCTTTTGTCAGTGATAACTTTTAAATAAGTTAATGCTCTTCTCTATATTAACTGTTAAATTCATAGTTAGTTGTCCTTGTGGTTAGATAAGGAAGAAAAAGAATATGAAGACAAGGATGAGAAAAGCCATTTTACTTTATCATGATGTAATACCTTGCTTACTTTTTTAATTAACAAAGTAATATATTGGGCTTCCCTGGTGGCACAGTTGTTGAGAGTCCGCCTGCCGATGCAGGGGACACGGGTTCGTGTCCTGGTCCGGGAAGATCCCACATGCCGTGGAGCGGCTAGGCCCATGAGCCATGGCCGCTGAGCCGGCACATCCGGCGCCTGTGCTCCACAACGGGAGACGCCACAACAGTGAGAGGCCCGCGTACCGCAAAAAAAAGAAAAAGTAATATATTAATTCAAATTATTAAGAGATTGTCTTGTTGGTTTGTATTACCTTTTTTAGTCACTCCAAAAATGTTGTAATCACGCACAAAAAAGAGACTAGGAAAGTCACTGATAGTTGATATTAGTAATAAAAGTAGAGTAGACACTACTTTTAGAAAAATTAAAGTGCTGCTAGAGAAAATATATCTATATAGAAAAGAATATTGAAAAAGATATTGTAATGCAAGAGATAACTATGAAAGTAAAGATGAAAGCTGCAAATAAAGGTACAATTTCCTTAAGTATTTTTCCTATTAATTTTTAAGCAATCTAAGCTTATTTAGGACTTGTTTCAGTTGTATAAGAACCACCTTATTCCTGATTGACACATACACACTACTATACATAAAATAGATAACTAATAAGGACCTACTGTACAGCACAGGGAACTCTACTTAATATTCTGTAATGGCCTATATGGAAAAAGAATCTTAAAAAGAGTGGATATATGTATTTGTATAACAGATTCACTTTGCTGTAAACCTGAAGCTAACACAACATTGTAAATTGATTATACCCCCAAAAAGTTAAAAAAAAAAAAAAAAAAGAACCATCCTATTCCTATTAAGGAATTCCTATTATGGCTTAGAATGATTACTTATTGTCTCTCAGTAAGATTCTGTGGGTTTATTGGGCTATTCTTCTGTTCCACATGATTGGTGGCTGGGACGCTAGAACAATTGAAGCCTTAGACTCAACTGTGGGTTCAGTTACTGGTGTTGGCCAGAGGCTTGATTCCCTTCCAAAGACCTCTTCCTGTGGTTGCTTGGAATGCCTTAGGGCATAATGGCTGGGTTCCAAGATACATTCAAGGAGGAATCATTCCAAGACAAAAAAGTGAAATTGGTCAGGACAAGTAAGGGAATCCATGTGGGAGAGAACTTCCCAAGGGCCCACACAGAAAAGCCCAGTCACTAAAAGGCACAGAGAATTTTCTATATTCACAATGACAGCAAATCATCATCCTTTAAAAATAGATTTAATTTTTATAAATATGAAATCCCTGAAACCTGGCTTGATGGATATAAAAATTAATCGATATAAAAAAATACTCTTGTATTCCTTAAAGGGAGGGGGGAGACTGGCAGAATGATAAAATGAAGAGACTAATTTCTACATGGTTCTAAAGAAATACACAAAATATTCTGACAATTGACAGGCATTTTGATGTTAGTATATAATCTCCCAAGGCAAGTACTTTAAGCTATAACAATTAGATATGAAGTTCTGATGCATATGTTTAAAACTTTTGTTTCAAAATATATGTGGGTAGATATGATGTATAGTGATTATATATTAAAATGAATCTATATTAATATTGAAAACTTACAACTCTACAGATGGTCAAAGATCAAGACAATATACAACACCATGCAAATTAAGCAGTGTATGAAACATATCAAAAAACAAGTAAGAGAAAGATCACATCTCGAGTCATATCATTTATGTGGTATATAAGCCAGCATTCATCATTGAGCACATTAGAAATCTGACTTTTTCAAGCAGTAAAAACAACTTATAGTAGTGCAGAAATGGGGAGAAAGCTACAGAAGTTGGCATGAACAATAGTGCAGGAAAAAGAGGAGGGGTAATGTCTGGGCTCACAGCGAACATGATACCCTAGGACATTCCAGTGAGGACACACCACCTTTGCCCATAGAGACTGCAGTGCTGCCCACAGGCGTTGACTCTGGAAGTCACCTGTCACATTTGCTGGCACTGCTGTCACTGCCTCCCTGAGGACAGGTTATTGCTCCACTGCTGCTCTACTTGCTTTGAAAATGATTACACTGTGGTCTGTGTTTCTGGTTGTCACTGGCTCCCAATTCGAAGTCTGGTTTGCTGACTCTTACATATACAGTGTGGTGGGCCCTTTTGTTCAACCAGGACTTTATAGCAAGGAAATGGTGCTTTATGGCTTCCTCCTTTCCTGCCTCCACTTAGGCTCCCTCTTTCCCGGGGAGGAAATGTGTTTTGAAAAATTGAACTATTTCTCTTTTTCTGGAAATGCATTTCATTCATTTAAAACTCACTTAAAATTCTTCACTAATTTAATTACAATAAACAGCCTGGTTTTACCAATCTTCTCTTTTAGTGTATAAGGTTAAGAAGGATCAGTCAACTGGACAATCAGATTAGCTGAATATTCCTCTGGTTTTATAACAATGAGGTTCTGTCTCAAATCTACAATAACAAGAAATGAAATGCAATTCAGAAACAATGATAAAGTAGATAAAATAGAAATACAGCTTTTATTTTCTATAGAGTGGAAAACTTGATAAAGAATTCCAATCATTAAGAAACTTACTCTTAATATCTCTAAATATGTGCACTACAAACAATTTCTCTCAACTGGACAATTCCTTCCTAAATGTCCATTGACAGATGAATGGATAAAGAAGATGTGGTACATATATACAATGGAATATTACTCAGTTAGCATGTTTCTAAAATCACATACAAGGGTGTTTTATTTTCTTTATGGTAACTATTAAAAAATTTTTTTTATTGTGGTGAAAGTCACATAACAAGACATACTATTTTACCATACTTAGCTGTACAGTTCAATGGCACTAAGTACATTCACATTGTTGTGCAGCTTTTACCATCATCCATCTCCCAAACTTTTCACCTTCCTGATCTGAAACTCTGTCCCCTTTAAACACTAACTCCCCATTCCCCCTCCCCCCTCCCCATCCCCCTGTCCCTGGCATCTACCAACGTACTTTCTGACTCTATGAATTTGACTATTCTAGGTACCTCGTATAAATGGAATCAAACAGTATTTGTCTGCACCTAATGTATGTGGTAACTATTCTTTAAAAATCAAGCACATTTAAATGAAATGGTAAAATACAATAAATTATTACTGTTTTAGGTTAGCTTTGAAGGGATTCAGAGTATGCCACCCCAAAACAAACCACTCTGGCATAGGATTATGAGCTGAAGGCACTTGAGAAAACAATTCCAGTAAGAGCTCTCTGTCCATCCCACATATGCCTGAAGGCAGAACATAAATTCTCCTTGTGAAAGTTTAGCCCCTTCCCCACTTTCAGTATCAAGAAGGGGATGACATCTTTATCACCAGAAGTTAGAGAGCGTCTAGGAAGAGTCTACAGAAACAAACCTTACCAACTAGCCCTGATCTACCATTACTTTCCCCATTTATTCCCCATTTATTATTTACCTTTCCACATTTGCCACCCTAAAAGTTCAAAGTCCTTTTCCTTCGTCTTGTCACTTCTCTACAAAATTATTGTTCTTTCTTAATATGCTTATAATGCATTTCTTAATATGCTTAAATTGCTGTAAAAGCCCCAGCTTCTAACCACTCCTCTCAGTGTGTTTCTCCCACATGAATGCACATTGCACATGTTAATAAACTTGTGTTTGTTTTTCTCTTGTTAATCTTTCTTTGGTCAGTTTAGCTTATAGGGCCCTAGCCAGGGAACCTAGGAATGTAAAGGCAACAAATTTTTCCTCCCCTACAGCTTGAAGGGAGCTCACTATAAAGTAATGGAAAGAGGTACTGCAAAATATTTTAAAATAAATGGCATGGAGATTTATAACATGAAATAAATCATGAGGAAACATCAGACAAGTAAAAACAGAGAGAACTTGTACAAAATAACTGGCCAGTGCCATTTGAAAATGTAAAATTCATAGACAAAATTGGATTGAGAAATGTTCTAGAATATGGGAAACTAAGAAGCCATGACAATTAAATGCCTTTACACGCAGAAAAAAGGCATTAGAGAGACAAATGGAAAAATTTGCATATATCTATGGATTACTTAATAGTTTCATATCAATGTTATCTTCCTGGTTTTGATCATTGTACTTCTGTTAAACAAGATACTGTCTTGGGGAGCTAGGTGATGGGGATATGGGAACTCTCTGAACTAATTTTGCAACTTTTCAATAGATCTGAAAGTATTTCAAAATTAAATGTTAAATAAATAAAATTTAAAAGATAAAATGAAATAAGTGAAAACACAGCATAAATACTTATGACAGCTTGCAGTTGTGCACCTCTATTGGCAGTTTTTTCTTGTAACTAGGTTAAATAAATGAGGAACTGGACTTTATTTAGCAAAAACATTCTGCATATTGATATAAACTTTATTCCTAGTGTATCAAATTTTCACAGAATTCCAAATCAATAGTGGGTGCAACTAATGGATTTTCTATACACAGATAGTTTAAAGTACATTCAACATGAAATACACGTAAATATATACTAAAGATATTTCATTCATACTTTCATTTTCAGTAAATTTCTTAATGGCATTCATTATATAACAGAATGAAAAACTAATCATAAGACTTTCTAAAAGAAGGAAAAAATAAAAATATTTGACTTATATTTCTTCATTTCCCATAAAATAAATTCCAAACCCCATGTGAACAGTGGATTAGAAAAAACTGAGATTAAAGGTTAAGACTTTGTGGCCTGACAGAAGAGTTTAAGAAGCCTGAACCAAAGCAGTTGCTCTGTGGATAAAACAATGGAACAAATAAGGGAGATATTTAGGGTGTAAAGTTTCCAAGAACTGTGTTTTCCTTAGAATGGAAGGACAAAAAGTAAGTTTGTTTTCTACTCCTCACTCTATTTAGGGCAATTTGCTCTAACTCATTCTAATATCATCAGTTAAATTCTGTGACTTTTTTTTCTATTTTCGTTTTAGTTTACTAAATATCTCAGGCATTAAAAATCAATACCTAGTTCACAACTTAGTCAATGAAAATTTCATCTTCACATGAGGATTGTCTCCCCTCTTGAAGGTTCTACCCTCTCTCCTTTCCCCTGGATTCCAGGGGAAGCTTTAGGCAACATTATTATGTAAGGGAAGGGTCAATGTGCATTTGGGCACTGGTCCTTCTCTGTTGATTAACATTGTCAACTTTTCTTGTTATCTTCTGTGTTAGGAAGAACCTCCAATCATTTGTTAAAAACCTATAGTCTGGTGTAGATCATGGCTTGACATAAATCCCTCTATGCCGAAGATACCCCTGGGAAATCAGCTGCATGTGCTTTCTGAGCTGTCTGTCAGGGTTATGTTGTCATTCCTTTGATGGCCCCATTTCTTTGTCCCATGCTGATACAGTCTCTGGGAAGTAGACAGACCCACTCTCATGTAACTTCTGTGCCTTCAGGGTTGAGAAACTGATGGTAACCTATATCACAAAATTTGAAGACTTAAACAAACTGGGAGACAAGTGGAGACTGCAACCTGCCGTTTTCCATCTAACCACACTCTCTGCCAGTCTCTCCTGTTATCTTCGCCCTTCTCCTCCATCCACAGAGGATGTGTATACAGAGACTACCTCTCACTGAATCCCACCTATGAAGGGAAGGTTAGCTGCTCTTTCCTGTTCCTTGGATACAAAATTATGTAGTGGGAAACCTTCTCATTTCCCACACAGCACTCTATCTAGACTAAAGAATGAGGCTTGTTTTATGTGCAATGAATTCCTACTTTACATTTTATTCTCCTGTGTACAAAAAGAGCTATAATAAAGTGGCATGCAAAAAAAGGAACGAAATTGAGTTATTTATAATGAGGTGGATGGACCTAGAGTCTATCATACAGAGTGAAGTAAGTCAGAAAGAGAAAAACAAATACCATATGCTAATGCACATATATGGAATCTAAAAAAACGGTACTGATAAACCTAGTGGCAGGGCAGAAATAAAGATGCAGACGTAGAGAATGGACTTGAGGACACGGTGGGGAAGGGGAAGCTGGGACGAAGTGAGAGAGTAGCACTGACATATATACACTACCAAATGTAAAATAGATAGCTAGTGGGAAGCAGCCACATAGCACAGGGAGATCAGCTCGGTGCTCTGTGATAACCTAGAGGGTTGGGATAGGGAGGGTGGGAGAGAGGCTCAAGAGGGAGGGGATATGGGGATACTTATAGCTGATTCACTTTGTTGTACAACAGAAAATAACACAACATTGTAAAGCAACTATACTCCAATAAAAATATTAAAAAAATAAAGTGGCACAGTTCAATTAATATTAAGTGAAACTAACGCATCACTTTGAATAGTATTTGAGTATTGAGGTAAAATGACAGCACTGGTTCCCCTGTGTATATTTAAAATGAACTGTAGATTTATCAGAAGATGATTTCCTCTTTCTACAACTTTTCACCATTCTCTGCATTGGTATTCTGACTGTATTCCCTTATCCTCTCTTCTCACAAAATAATATGAAATGATCAAGGGAAATCATTTTCTTTTAGGCTCAATATCCTACTACAGCTTGCTTCAATTGAGATTTAAGTGTGACAGTGTGCTAGTATCATGGAGATGGGGCAGGACTGCCAATTGTTAACCACCCATTAGTAGGTTTATCTGGCAGGTGTTTGTTTTCACAGAAGCTGGGTTTGATTTATTCTTGACTCATTGAGCCTGAAATGCTTAGAGGCACTTCAGGGAACTTAGCTCCCTGCTGTTCAGATGGCAGGGCTCAGTAAATGAGTTCCTTAGGTAGATGTAGCACATGCTGCTTTAGATTGCATGATTACATTTTAAACCTTACAAAAAAAAAAAAAAATGAAAAGAGCCACAGAACTAGGCTTCCAAATGAAAATGAGTATCAGTAATTCACAGGAGGACCTAATAATTTGTGGAGCTTTATCATAAAGACATTTGGGATCCTTAATTCACTGTTTTTTTTGAAGTATAGTTGATTTACAAGTTTGTGTTAAAACTCTTTCATTTTTTAATACTTAATGTCTTAATCCTTTGCTAATATCACCACATTTGGGTGTGTTAGGACACACCAATTTATTCAGAATTAACAGAATCAATTAGATATCATGAAACAATTTATATTTGATGTTTGATGGTATATAAATATGACCTCCTTGAGAATAACTGAATCAATAAGCATGCTTTAGCACTGCTTAAATTAAAAAAGATATACATAACTACAATTAGCAGAACTATAAGCATTTATGACACATTATGGCAGAGAATGGGGAATTACATCAAAGAATCAAATTGGAAACATTTCCTTAACAAAAATTAGAAAAGTACCCGAAATATATTTTTTAAAATATAGGTCATTTTGCCTCAATGAGAGATGAGGCAGAGTAATGTCTTTACTTGGAGAAATAAGTAAAATCAGGTGAATCACTTTATATTTAATTTTTTTTTAAAACCAGCATTGCTACGGTATAACTGACATTCAATAAATCACATGTGTTCAAAATGTTTGATGTTATGGCATATGTATATACCCATGAAACTACCAACACAATAAAAATGCTGAACATGAACATCACTCCCCATGTTTTCTCATGCCCTAGGTAATCATTTCCTTCCTCATGTCTCCATTCCTCCTGCCACATCCCTAGGAAACCATTGATCTTCCTATCACTATACCACAGTTTGCATTTCCTAGAATTTTATGTAAATAGAATCATACATTCTGTACTTTTTTGTCTGGATTCCATCATTTAGCATAATTATATTTCACATACTCAACAGAAGTGTTTGAGTCCCTCCTCTTCAACAATTATTATGGTCAGTCTTTTACATTTTAGCCATTCAAGTAGGTATGTTACCACATCTCATTGTGGTTTTAATTTTTATTTCCCTAATGACTAGTGCTGTTGAGCCTTTTTCACATGCTTATTTGCCATCTCAGTATATATCTTCTTTGATAAAATATCTTCAAATCATTTGCCCATTTTAAGCTGAATTATTTTTTTCTTATTGTTGGGTTTTGAGAGTTCTTTATATATGCAGGATACATGTTTTTATTACACAAATGATTAGTGCTTTTTTAATCATCTGGCTTATCTTTCATTCTCTTAACAGCACCTATTCAAGAACAGGAGGTTTTAATTTGGATGAAGTCTAATTTTTCAATTTGTTATTTGCCTAATCCAATCTAAGGTCACAAAGGTTGCTTCTATGTCTCTTCAAAAGTTTTAGAATTTTAGATTTTACATTAAATTCTATGTTCCATTTTGAGCTAAAGAAATTTATATGGTTGGAGGCAGAGAACAAAGTTTATTTCATACTGTGCAAAAGCACATCTATTGGAACAATCTCTACCTTTACTTGGTGAATTGAGGTGATTTACATTTAATGTAATTACTGATATGATTAAGTATCAATCTATCATCTTCCAGTTTATTTTCTAGTTATCCTAGCTCTTCTTTGTTCTCTTTTTCCTTTCACGGTTTCCTTTTGGGGGAAATTAACTGAACAAATTGTATAATTCCATTCTCTGGCTTCGCAGCTGTGACTTTCTGTTATTTTAGTGCTTGCTTTATGACTTATACACCTTTATCTTATAATTTGCCTTCAAGGGATATTGTAACACTTAACCTATAGTTTAATAAACTTATACTGGTATACTTGCACATCTTCCCACCCAAACTTTGTGGTCATGTCATACATTTCACACAATATACTGTTATTATCTGTATTTAACTAGTTGATTATCTTTTAAAGATATTTAAATAGTGAGAAAATCTCATAATTTACCAATAAAATCATCATTTCTGATTCTGTTCTAAGAGTACATTCATATTCGCATCTAGTATCATTTTCCATGTTCCTGATTTTTTTAACATCTTAAAGTATGGGTCTGCTAATGAGGTATTGTTCCAACTTTTGAAAGTCTGAAAAATCCATTTTCTTGCCTTCTTTTTGAAAGATTTTTTCCCAGCACAAAATTTTATGTTGACAAATTTTGTTTCAATACTTTAAAGAGGTTGTTCCCCTCTCTTTTGGCTTGCCTAGTTTCTAGTGATAAATGTGTTGTAATCTCTATCTTTGTTTCTTTGTGTTTTTGTCTTTGGATGCTTTTAATATCTCTATCACAGATTTTGGATCCTTTTCATTATAATGTGCCTTGGTGTACTTTTCATAATATTTCTCTTCTGTTTGACTTTCTTGAGCTATATGTTTATAGTTTCATATTTATATTTCCAGCTATATTATTTTTAAAATGTGCTCCTTCTCCTATGACTAGACATTGTAGGATGTTAAGAAACCATACCATTTAATTAAGAGTCCCACAGGCCTGGCAAGAAGTATAAGATGGAATAAACAGTATATCTCTTAATTGACTAGAAGAAGGAAAGGTGTATTGAATGTACTGGTAAAGAATACAGTGAACTAAATTAGAGAAATGAACAAGCTCTGATTATGCTATAGTTCAAACTCTCTATTTATAATAAAAGCCATTTAAAATATGTATACTAAATCATAATTGACTTAAGATACTCAAAAAGAATCCCAGTGATTCACGGGAAACAGTTTGTAAAAGAAATAATGAAGATCAGCTTGGGCAGAAAAATAAAAATGGTACATACATACAGTGGAATATTATTCAGCCATAGAAAGGAATGAAATTTGGTCTTTTGTAGAGATGTGGATGGACCTAGAGAATGCCATACAGAGTGAAGTGAGTCAGAAAGAGAAAAACAAATATTGTATATTAGCGCATATATGTGGAATCTGAAAAAATTGGTGTAGACGATCTTATTTACAAAGTAGAAATGAGCCACAGACATAGAGAACAAATGTATGGATACCAAGGAGGAAAGGGGCGTGGGTGGGATGAATTGGGAGATTGGGATTGATATATATACACTACTGATACTATGTATACAATAGATAACTAATGAGAACCTACTGTATAGTACAGGGGACTCTACTCAATGCTCTGTGGTGGCCTAAATGAGAAGGAAATCCAAAAGAGTGGATATATGTATATGTATAGCTGATACACTTTGCTGTACAGTAGAAACTAACACAACATTGTAAAGCAACTATAGTACAATAAAAAAATTTTTTAAAATGCATGAGAAGCTTTATGGTGTACTTAACTCTTATCTTTTTCTTATCATATACCTGATCCAATCCATCAGGAAATTCTTTTGATCCTGCTTTAAATATAACTAGATGTCAACCACCTGGAATCTGTCATTTCATAAATTATCTCCCTGCTTCTGCCCTTACCTCAGTTAGTCTCTTCTAAGCACAGTAGCTAGACTTACCATTTTAAAATATGAAGCCAGGTACTACATTCTTCTATTCAACACGCAATTCATTTAGTGTTAAAGTCAACATTTTTACAATGGCCTATAAGACAGACCTACAAAGCAGGCTGTGGATCTGGTTCTCCATTATCTCTTTGACCTCATATTTCTCAGCTCTCCTCCTCACTTTCTCTGCCCCAGCACACCTGCTTCTGATACTTCCTCCATCTAAAATATATATCCTTAATATCACTTGTATACATCCTTGCCCAAATTTCCCCTTTTCAATAGACCTATGCTGCTATCCTATTTAAAAATTTCCAAATAATTCTCCATTGTTTCTAGAATATGTAAACATGCAACTTTCTAATATACTGTAACATATATTTCTCCACCAGGAAGAGGACTGTCTATTCTGTTTTGTTCACTGATATTTTCTTATAGTAGGTATTCAATAAATGGACTAATAAAGAATAGAGTCTCCTAGAATGCCTAGCTGTCAAATGGGCTTTCCATCTTATGATGCTTTCAAACATTTTTTGCCTGTCATCAGGAAAAAATTAAAACTTGAGGAAAGAAAAATGAAAGAAAACAATAAAAAGAAAAAAATACAGTTATATAGAACTATGAGAAAATTGATTAAATCTAAGAACTAGTGGTGTTATAAGATAAAATTAAAATAAGTAATGTACAGAAAGTTCATAATTGAATTTTAATAACAAAAGTTGATATATATGATGAATTTAATATTCAATAAAAATATATAAAAGGTGTAAAAAAGATATGAGTATAAAGGGTAAATCTGAAAATAAAATTTAAATATTAGCACAAAGAGAGTAAGTGTACTAATAGCTTAAAAGTATATAAAAATAAAGAACACTAAAATAGTTAAAATTAAGGATTTAAAGCAATAATAATAAAATAAGTCAAAACAAATCAAAATTATTTGAGTTTAATAGCCCAGATTTTGGAGTCAGAGAGATTGTGTTAAATACCAGGATTTTAAGACCCCAAGCAATAGACCTAAATTTTTGAGCCTTGGGTTTTCACATGCAAAATAGAGACATAAATTTCTAACTCAGAGATTGTTAGAATTAACTAAGAGAATGTATCTCATGAATGTAGCACATAGTAAGTTGTCAATGAATGATATCTACAATTACAGTGAGGAGTGGATTCTAGATGCCAATACTTACATTTTGACATAAAGAAATCATGAAGGTATGTTAACATGTTAAACCATATGAACAGTATATGTAAGTTTATGCAACGAGTATATGTACACATAATTTAAAGCTTGAAAATGAAAGTTAAATATTAGCAATTAGAGACTAGGACCAACAAAAGCTTAAAAGTGTATAAAAATAAAGAAAAATAAAATGGTACCTGCATCTTATTCCCTGTGCTAAAGTCACATCATCAGCTGCCAAGAGATGATCTAATGTCAATATTCAACTTTAGCACTTTTTCTTCCCAATAATAGAGAACATTCTTCATGCCTCTGGTCAACTTCTTCCCACTGACACATAATGCCCTCATTTTGAGTTCACTGCCCTGTCCTATTGCTTGAGCAGTCTATTTCTTGCCTTTAAATATCTATATGTGGTTGGCCATTACAGATGTTATCTGGAAGGACTATCATTGCCTCCAGCAATCCTCTAGTAGTTCTTAGCCATATGGGCAAGTTAGAATTGCCTAGGGAGCTGTAAACAATCAATCAAGCAAATAAACAAACAAAACAAACAAGCCACAGATTGCCAGGCTGCACCACAGGTCAACTACATCAGAATCTCTATGAATGGAGTCCAGGGAATGTTATGTCAGATGATTTTCAACATGCGTTGAGAACTACTGCTTTGTGTCATGTATGAACATTGTCAATGGCCTTTTTAGCATTTGACTTTAGATTAGGTTAACTATTACTGTTTTCCTCTCAGGATATCTTCGTCTAAATTTGTACATAGTTCTATTTTTTTAGAGTATGATGGAAAACTTTGCACAGCTAATTCAACCCTCAAAAAGCCCAGCAGAGCAAATCTAATCTATTACCCATGGTGTCTCTTTCTTCCTCAAATAGGCAGAGTGAGCCATCACAAAGTAGATCCAAAATATGCTGCTTTTGTTGATCTTTTCATTCCTGTGCCTATATTCCTATGACCTTCATTGCATGATTTCAAGTCATAATTTTATTCAAAACTCTTAACATATGAATTTAATATATGAAAGAAAAAATATTCCAGTGGTCTATGTGGAGAGACTTTGAAAAAATACTGGGAGGGAGAAAAGTTTCCTTATCGATATTTATGTAAGTCATAGGAAATATAGGAAAACAGCTATTTGCTGAACCACTCAATTCCTATTAAGACTTAGATATTTATGTCCATATGTATGTATATGTGAATCTTTAAATTAAATATGACAAATACTGATCTAACCACATCTCTAGAGAATCAGGAACAGTCATTTAATTGGGTGATTTCAACATTTTAAAAAGCTCAACTAGTTTTTCAAGCATAATTTCTCAACATAGAAAAATACATAGCTGAACAATTTTTAAATAGCGGAGGAAGAGTCTGGATTCACTTTCTGTAGATTCACCTTCTGAATCTTGATATCCTTATTTCAACTCACAGCCCTTCCTAATGTTACTATAAGGTACACCTGTAGCTTCATAGAACAAAGATTGAGAGCCCGAGCCTTCATGTAGTGATATTTAGTCTTGCCTTCATAGTAAATCATGTGGGGTCTCTTGAAAAGAATACTTGGGCACCATCATAGAGTAATTAAATGAGAAACAATGGGACCAAACCGTCAGCATTTGATGCTTGTTTTCTTGCTTTTTAGGTTTTTTTTTTTTGTGTGTGTCTATTGAGAGTTTTATTGCTCTATAGGCATAGTTATACAATCTGCCTCAATCCTGAAATGACTAGGTTTAAGAATTTACAATAATCCCCCAACAACATTTATTTACTAAATACATTTGACAAGTCAAGTTTCTACTTGCTACACAGGCGACAGAAATTAAGTGATCAGCTTCCAATACAAGTGCAGAGCATTCAGATTCCTTAGCTACTAAAACTGCTAAAGTGGAGTCATCTGTTCTAAATCCTCTGGAAGAACACAGAAAAAGATCAGTAAAATTTGTCCAATACTTGTTCAGAGAAAGAACACTATTAAATGGAAAGTGGTATTATGTGTGTTTGGTTAAGTCCCAACTCCACCAGTTAGGTATGCGATCTTGAGAAAGTTAACCACTGCTACCTTCAGTTTCCTCAAATGTGAAGTGAGAAGAACATTAATAGGGTTGCTTTGATTAGGTCTTTTTTTTTAAAGCTACTTCTGTTACTCAAATGTGCAGCCAGGACAAAGTCATTTGAAATAGTTAAGTTACAGTGAACAAGGTAAGTATTCCAAGATATACCTTTTTTCACATGAGCAACTCACACAAGTGATTGCTCAAGTCATTGGGAGGATTTAGATGCTGAAAGAGACCATCTCAATATTTTCTAAATGGAGGGTAGGAAACATAAGTAAATTTCCATAATTACAGCCCTGCTAGCCTGGATACATAGAGGTGAAATCATCTTTTCCACAAGACTGATGGTAAAAGTAGAAGCAATTATCAAGAAAAGGTCAGTAACACTGAGTGGCTCTCAACAGCCCTGCTAGAAAAGCCAACTTGATGTAATTCTTATAACTATTGGAAAGGTTGGCTGGTGAGCATAGGTTTACAAGAGATATGCAGTAGATTTCTTCAAAAGATTAAGGTATAATTGATATTGCTTTAACTAGGGTTCACAGACATGTAATAAAAACACTACTTTAAAATACTTCAAGTTTACAGTTAAAAGGAAGACAAAAGCTAAAATGTCAACTAAGTAACCCATCCCATGTATTCTATGTTCTTGTCTATTTCTAAGAATAATTCGTCAGAAAAAATTATTTCAAAGTAAATAAAGAAGCTGCTTCAGGAACAAAACATTTAGGTTTAATGTGTTCTGAGTATGTGTGCAATTTATTCAAACTTGAATGCTGTTATTTATCTTTTACAAATTTGTTCTGCAAACACTGCATTCAATTAAGTGTTTAAATATTTTTGCTGTATTATACATCAGGATTTTAGGACAGGATTGAGGAGCTTATGAAACTTATTAAGTAAGGGACTATGGCTCAAAGGTTGACCTCTCTGATGATAGCTTTACAAAGAACACTTGATCTATGAATCTAATCTATATTGGCTTTTATAAATATTGGGTCACAGACCAAAATAGCATGAATGCAATTCCTGGATAAACTCATTAATTGCAAACGATTTGTTCATGGGTTGGGACAAGCAGAATCTACATAATTTTCTCCTAGCAGACAACCACTGAAATTTTATTTCACTCAGTAGGAATATCCATTGCCCTCATTTAAAAGCTATTTACTTAAGTATTATAAATATATAGCTAAATGCATTTTTAATGTAAATATGCCCATGTATTCAGCATTCAGATCAAGGACACATTACTTGCAACCCAGAAACCCTGCTCATGCCCTCTTTTAATACCAAGCTTGCCCTCCCATCAATCTCAAAAATAACAATTATACTAAAATTTAAAAACATGGATTAGTTGTCTGTTTTTGTGAGTCACAGAAATTGAATTGTACAAGATGTTTTATGTTTTGCTTCTTTTACTTAACATTACGTTTGTGAGAGTCATCCTAATTGTTGACTATAATTGTAGATTTTAAATTCTCATTGTGGTATAATATTCCATGAATATTATTGCATGAGTTACCACAATATATATTTTACCATGTTTCTCCATCTTACTGTCAATGAATATTGCATCTTTTTAAAGATATATTAAGTCAAATCAGTGTAGTGGAATAACTGAGGACATGGAAAGGAGACGTGACCCATGAGCCCCCCCCCCCCCCCCCCCCCCCCCCAGCAAACTGGGGGCTGGCGAATAAGACAGAACTGCAAACAGTCCTGATTGCTTTGAGCCCCCCGGGCAAACCGGGGGCATGCGAATAAGCCAGAGCTGTGAACAGTCCTGATTGCTTTGAGCCCCACCCCCAGCAAACCAGGGGCCTGCGAAGAAGCATTGAGAGCACTGATCCATGAGATGTCCTCAGTATAATCAGAGTGGTGGGAACGCAAGGAAATGTCCTTGTGCTACTTCAGTATAATCAAAATAATGGTGGGAACCTTGTGCTGCTTTTGCGCTCAAGGACGAAGCACGACATGTTTTCAAGAAAGCCAATTATTGCTTGCATAATCAATAAAAACATAGGTTGCTGCTTTGACATTTCTGAAATGTTAAGAAAACAAGTCTTAAAGTGTAAACCTAGATAATGCTTTAATAAAAGCTACCACAGCAGGACAGATGGCGCTGTTTTGCCTGAGCGAGCGGCAGCACTCTACTGCTGTGCTTCGGCACAATTCATCTCGTGTGATGAGCTTACTTTCGACCCTGTCATAAGATAAACTACAACAAATCAGTACTGAAGAAATTCAGTATTATAATAAAGTAGTATCGATATTGCCAAGTTGTTAGTGATTTTAAAGTAACTAAGAAGGAATATTGGGAGTTGGATCTCTGTAAGGCTTCTAATGCAGAACCTATATTAAAAGTCAGTAATAAATACAGAATAGATTAGTCAAAGTGTTGAAGAAATATATTAATTAATTAAATGTGTAGATATTAGAAAATATGGTTAAGAGGCACCAAACGCAGAGATGTGTAAACCAGAATATACCAGAATATGCATTCAAGATGTGTCTGAGAAGATACTGGCATACAGATTAAAGGTAGATAAAAGTTTAGTGCAATATAAACAGCGATTGAAGTACGTATATGCTCTACTGAGAGAAGAAAATTATCTGTTTCATTCTTGGTGTGAATAAAAAGGATATCTGGTTTGACAGAATGACAGTTGTGAACCTTGGGCCAAGTATGTCACGTTGAATCATCAAGGTAGGAGTTTTGGGTGTTCAATGTAAATTAAAGCACATGAGCAAGTATAGAGTTTTGGTAGGTAGGTCAAGGTTGAGATCTGCAAATTGGAAAGACAGAGGAAGTATGTGTTAGTGTAAGAAGACTGGAGATTTTTGTGACCATTTGTCAAACTGAGATAGGGATGGGAAAAGCGGTGGGGAAATTCAGAATATACTAACTAGAACTGGAATTTATAGAACAGTTCAAAATAATGTCAGAGGAAAGAGAAACATCAAGTCAGATTTGGCAGTTAAAATCTGACACTAGGGAATGAGCATAGGATGAGCTCCCAGGATAGTAAGAAGTGGTCACATCACAGTTTAACTAGAGGTGTATGGCCCTTGATCATAGAATACAGTCTTTCTTTTTGCTACTTTATAATTTAAATGCCTTCCTGGAGTGAGGACACAAGATAAAGGGATTTTGACAATTATTTGGCCCATCAAATCTGAACAAGGCAGGTGATTTTGACAGAAAGCTGAAATTTTTTTTTGTAAAACTTGATTTTAACCTGGCTGTGCTTGGTTTCTTGAGATACTTCTTTTTTTTCTTTGATAATGAGGAAATAATGGCTTAAACTGTATTTCCTTCCTTGATGCCTGCTAAACCCAAATGTGAGTAACGTATACTTTCTCTACTTCACTATCCTGCACCCCCCCCCCCCGTCTTCTCTGGCATATTGGGGAGAAAATGTCGGAAGGAAGCAAACACTTATTTAACTGCTATTGCTGTACTCCACTCTTGGCTATCACGCATAGCTACTCTATGCATGATTCTGATTTTTAACATTTTCTCCCATAAACACCTATATATAGAATGATAAGCGTATAGGTAACTTCCTTCCAGATTGAGATTAATCTGGAAGAATATTAAGCATATGTTTCCTACTCACGTATTTTTCCCTTTTAGCTTCTGTGGGAAATAGCTGCCAGTTTAGGAGCCACCTGAGAACATTAGCTACTGCACATATTCTTGCCACTTCACACTCATAGTTACTAAACAAAAGCCTGCCTTAAAACTGCCTAGACATCCATTTGTGTATCCTTAACCAGTTATCTTTTCCATTCCCCACAATTACTACTGCAAGTATCTATTATTATTTTCAAGTTTACGACCCATAATCCACACCCCCTCACCCATCAGAAGATGGTCCTGGCCCTGTATTTCAAGGAAGATAAGCAAAGCCATCAGAACACCTTTAACTTCTTCCCAACCAACTCACCTGTATCTACGACATGTTTTCCTTCTGTATTCCTTGTGCCAGTAGACGAGCTATTTCTCCTTTGTTTAGTCTCTTCTTCACTTAGGCTCTGAAGGCCATAACTTTTAACCTATTCAAGGAACCTAAATTTGAAACTTTTCTTTTTCCATCTTCATCTCATTCTCCAAGTTTAATTGCTTTACTGAATCAAAATTAAAATACTTCAGTAATTCTCACCATTAACAAGTGAGAATGCATAATCCTTTCTTATCACTTCTGTCAGGAATCCCCTCTCTCTACCTGTTCAGAGTCAAACATTTTGAAATAGTTGTCTAAGCTTTTAGCTTTTATGCCCTCACTTCTAACAATTCCCCAATCAGTGAATGATCCCAATCCTACCACTTCTCTGGAAATGCTATCTGTCACAGAACAAACAAGTCCATCATCTTCATTCAAAAATCACTAGGTAGGGCTTCCCTGGTGGCACAGTGGTTGAGAGTCCGCCTGCCGATGCAGGGGAAACGGGTTCGTGCCCCGGTCCGGGAATATCCCACATGCCGTGGAGCGGCTAGGCCCGTGAGCCACGGCCTAGGCCCGGCTAGGCCCGTGAGCCTGCACATCCGGAGCCTGTGCTCCTCAACAGGAGAGGCCGCAACAGTGAGAGGCCCGCGTACCGCAAAAAAAAAATCACTAGGTAGTTTTAATGCAATGTCATAAATACTTCTGAAATTAATCTGATCTTTGCCATTCTTACTACCACTATCTTCATCTGGGCTACAGTTAGTTTTCACCCAGAAAATTATCATAATTGAACTTTTCTATCATTAAGCTAGCTCACTTCCAAACTATTATCCATAAGGCAATCAAAGTGGACTTCCAATAATGCAAATTATCAACATGTCTCCCCTTTATATGGTTCACTCACTCCCTATTTCCCTTAAAATGAAGTTATCAACCCATAAACATGATAAACAAGGACGCACACGATCGATCTATCTTGTTGACTTCTCTAGCCTGAGCTCTTGTCCTTTCCCTTTCTCACACTATGCATTAACAATAATAAATATCTTCCAGCACTTGTTTTTTGTTTTTTTGCAGTATGCGGGCCTCTCACTGCTGCGGCCTCTCCCGTTGCGGAGCACAGGCTCCGGACACGCAGGCCCAGCGGCCACGGCTCACGGGCCCAGCCGCTCCGCGGCATGAGGGATCCTCCCGGACTGGGGCACGAACCCGTATCCCCTGCAGCGGTAGGCGGACCCTCAAACACTGCACCACCAGGGAAGCCCTTCCAGCACATTTTAAATGCAATGTATCTCACTTCCATTCAGGGATATTCCTTCCTTTCCTCTGCTAGTATGAAAGTGCCTACTGGTAGCCAGCACACCTCTTCCATAAATGTGAGTTAAATATCATACCCTAAAGGCACTCTTCCTTGATTATTAAACTTTTTGTTTTGTTTTCCAAGTTTCCTATATTTTTCTCCCCCATAACTTTAATTACATTTTATTATTACTTTTATAATGTCCATTTTTTCTATGAATTATACTCTTTGAAGGCCAAAATGATACCATCTTTTCTCCAGTATATCCCAACAGCTACCACAGTTACTGAAATCTAATACATATTTCCTAACGAAAAAGAGGAAAATGGCCGCAGGCAAGGCCTGAGGTCTAGGCAGAAAATCTGCCCAGCTCTGAAACTTACCTTCCAGAATGTTTTTTTCTACTTATCATCCTCTGAGATGTGAAGAAGTTCTGGATGGAGAGGCCAGGTCAGGATAGCCGAGATTAACCCTGCTAGAGTCTTTCACACGCTGCTTCTGCAGTCTCCCCACCTCTCGCGTGGTTTTCTCCTCCAGGCCAGGTGTGGCAGCTTTCCTCAGTGTAGCCTGAGGATCCCTTGAATCAGAATCACCTGGGATGTTTGTTAAACTCAGAATCCTTGTTAAACTCAGAATCCCTGACCTCACTCTATCTTCTAAAGGGATAAAGGGATATAGAACACTATGATATAGAACCACTTAAACAAAATATTCCTAATACTCTACAGCTGCTTATACTCTTCACTGTTTCTTCTTCTCTGACTTGTTCTTCCACTTTCTTTTATTCTCATCTTTCTTCATTCTACTCTTTATAATGCTGCTTCATTTAAGAATTCCCTGTAATCCTCAACATTTACCCTTAAAGGATTCATCCAAAGGTTATAAAATCCTGGCACTATTTTTTTTTTGTTTTTTTTTTCCGGTACGCAGGCCTCTCACTGCCGTGGCTTCTCCCGTTGCGGAGCACAGGCTCCAGACGCGCAGGCCCAGCGGCCATGGCTCACGGGCCCAGCCACTCCGCGGCATGTGGGATCTTCCTGGACCAGGGCACGAACCCATGTCCCCTGCATCGCAGGCGGACTCTCAACCACTGCGCCACCAGGGAAGGCCCCTGGCACTGGTTTGAGAACATCATTTCCTTTCAAACTAAGTGGAAGCTATTTCGTTCTCCTATATGATAAGCATCCTCTTTTTTTTCCTCTAATGTAGAGTGCTTAATGATCACTTGAGGCATCTATTTAAAACTCAGATTCCAGAGTCCTCTTCAGAGAGTCTGATTCAGAAGATAGAGAGGGAGGTCAGGGATTCTGAGTTTATAAAATACAGGCTAAAATTTTGACCTAAGTTTTCTAGCAAAACACCCGTATATTCTAGTTAATCAAGTTTTTAAACTTTTTATTAAGATTATTATACACATCTATTATCTATCTTACCTATTTATTTTTATTTCTTTGCACACACACACACACAAGCCTATAAGAATCTTGAAATCCTAGTCCCAAATGTACATTTTGTTAACATACTGATGTTTAAACTTTCAGTTTTTTATTTTAAATGTTTTTTATACTTCAAACTGGTGTATGTTTTTTTTTGTTTTTTGTTTTTTTTTGCGTTACGCGGGCCGCTCACTGCTGTGGCCTCTCCCATTGCGGAGCACAGGCTCCGGATGCGCAGGCCCAGCGGCCATAGGCTCACGGGCCCAGCCGCTCCGCGGCATGTGGGATCTTCCCGGACTGGGGCACGAACCCATGTCCCCTGCATCAGCAGAAGAACTCGCAACCACTGCGCCACCAGGGAAGCCCTGGTGTATGTTTTTTAACTCTATTCAGAAACTTGCTTTTAAACATTTCCTAATTTTATATATTGTAACTATTCTTCAAAAATCTCTTTCAAAGTCTTTTCCATAATTATATCACAATTTATTCAGTTTCTTTATAATAGAAATTTTTTATTGTCTTCAGTTTCTATAAATCTTGCTGTAATACACATATTTATACATAAATCTAGAGACAGGTTCTTAATAATTTTCTTAGAATAATTTATTGAAAACTGACACATTATACTAAAATGCCCTTTAAAATGTAACTTCAGTTTGTACTCCCAGCAGCACTGTGTATTCCCTTCCAGACACTGAAAATTAACCAAAAATATACATACACAACACACATGCACAAATGTTGCTACATCATTGAAATCTGCCTTTCTGTAAAATCACTACTTTAATTTGTATATATTTGCATACTAGTGATATAAACTCTTTTCTTGTTACGTGTCTATCATGAAAAATTTATTATGTGAAATACATATGCATTAGAAATCTTCACCATTATCTACTCTGTGGTTCCCAGATATTCACTCTCAATACACTGGCTTTGAGTTTTAGGTAATTTTTTTCTAAACATAATTTTTCTACTTTATGTAAAGAGATGTATAGATCTTTCACCCCTTTGGCTTGACCTTTTGAATGTCCTCTGGAAGTCACATTGATATTAAATAAGTAACTAATAAGTTCACTTATGTTTTCTGCTAATTTTATTGATTATGATTCTTGCAAGGCAAAAGTTGTGATTAAATATAAAGAGTTAGAAATGCCATTCTCTCAGAGTACCTATAGGTAAACAGTGATAACCAGTGGCATTAACATAATTCCCTCTATGGTATAGATTCAGATATTTACAGAAATGCCAAATATTTGTCAGGAAGGGGAGCACAGAGCAACTGAAGAAGTCAGATTTCAGGGAAGGTCAGTATAACCCTAATGATAAATGCCATTAAAAAATAAATGAGCCTATTACTGTTATTTAGACATAGCAGAAGAATTTAGGATCCAAAGGGACTGGTGGTTCTAAATTACAGTATGGGTGAACCACATTAACCTATCTTCCCTCATATTACCTTGGTAGAGGTATGCACCCAGGCAAAAAAATAGCAGGATTTACAAATGGACTCAGTAGAGTGTTAGGAATCCAAGCACTTGGTTAGTATAGATATTGTTCTCTTTTCAATGTTAAAAAAGGTAACTAAGCTATCCAAGAATTTATTAGGCAACAGTGGGGTTCTAACTCTCCTTCAGTTAGTGTTGGTGATGGTTGTGGCTATGTCAAATCAGAGTTTGGCATTATTTTTTGATACAATCATCAGAGTGCGTAGCCTCAAGATTGTAGTATTATTTCTCTTGGATCAAGTGAATATTTTTGGCACATGTAAGAGATATTCTGAGGTTATTTTTAGCAACAGTTTGAGATATAGATTATGCAAGGAACTTTAATTCCAAACTGGGTAGATTGAGATTTCAACTGAACACATAGCAGATGAATTCAACACCATTCAGGTAACATATATTTAAAAAATAATCAGAGTTTTAAAAACTGTATTGTAAGCTAGGTGTAGAATCAGGAAAAGTGGTTCATTAAAAGTAAAGGTAGAGAATTTCCAAGAAGACAAAGGTGTTTTTGAGTGGTCTGCAAATGAAAAGAGGACTGAACTTTGTTCATTGTATTTGAGTTTTTGCGTAAGATTAAGTGCCCTGTTCCAGTATACTGTGGGCATGAGAGATGGTTAAAATATATTGAAGGCAAATGCACGTTTCTTAAATAGAAAAAAGAAGAAGAAAATTCAGGCTGAAGCTAGGTGTTAACAAGGTGAAAGAGAATCAAGGAGAGAATTATCTATCACTGAATACAATTATTCTGATGTGGTATAACTTTCATTATCTCATCTGTGCTTTGGTTTACATCTAACCATTTTCTTCTATCATTTCCCTTGTCCCCATGCCCTGTCATCATACTAGACTTTGTAAAAAGTCCAATCCTAAATCCATCCAACTGTCTACCTTTTTTTTCATGTATAAACCAGGGATAGTGACAGTTATTATAGAAAATGACACATAAAATTTAAAGAAGTGGAGTTCTAAGCAGATGCTTATATGAGTCAGGATTCTCCAGAGAAACAGAACCAAATGGGGTGCGTTTGCACATGCACGCGCGTGCACGTGTGTGTGTGTGTGTGTGTGTGTGTGTGTGTGCATGCGGAGTAGATAGATAGATAGGTAGATATTATAATGAATTGGCTTATCTGATTATGAAGGCTGACAAATCCCAAAATTCACAGTTGACAAGCTGGAGAACCAGGAGAGCTGATAGTGTAGGTCCAGTCTGAGTCAGAAGGCCTAAGAACATGAAAGCTGATGGGGTAGTTTCAGTTCAAAGGCTGAAGACCCAGGAAGAACTGATGTTTCAAGTCAAGGCTAGAGGCAAGAAAAAACAACAGCCAACTCAAAGGCAATCAGGCCAGAGCAGTTTCCCCACCCACATTGGTGGTGACAATTTGCTTCACACAGTCTACCAATTTAAACGTTAATCCCATCCAGAAATACCCTCACAAGCCCACTCAGATTGTTTGACCAATTATGTGGGTACCCATGGCCCAGTCAAACTGACACATAAAATTAACCATCACAAATCTACCCCTTGTTAACTGGCACCCACATGCATCTACTTAAGTCACACTTAGTCTCGAAATGACGACAATAACAAGGCCATAATTCCACCTAACATGATACAACTAGCTTGTATAAAACTGAAAACACACCTCCCCAAAAGAGGAGGTAAAGCCCTTGAGTGATGTTTATTCTTCTCCTTGTTCTCCTGTAACTTAAATACTATGATGTAAAATTAATGCTTAAATACTATGATATAAAGTCAATACATCTTATATTACTTGATAAAGTAATGAGAGGAAAGAAAACAAAGATATTACACACACACTCACATATAACAAAACAAGCGGGAAATATTCATGACAATTAAAGTCCTTATTTCTGTAACTTGTCACATGGTCACAGCTGGTATTCATAATTAACTTCTTGCACTACTTATTCTGTATTTCCTTTGCCTTCAGCAGGCATCTCAGCTGGCCATTGTCCTTTATCTTGTCGGGTGATACAAACTTTCACTCCTGAAGGGTCTGGACCATTAGAAGTCTTGCATGGATTGGACTGTTGTAGTTTTCTATTGACCTTAATCACAAAGCATGATAATACTAAAAGACACCCTAAGGGATCTCCTGTATTCCAGACATACTCTTTCTTACCTCCATTATGGAATAGTAGTCCAATTGCCCCTTAATCTGGATCAATCACCCCAGCCAGCACCATAACTCACTTTTTTCAGTGTTGATTCAGAAGCATTTGAGACCAGAGTGGTCAGGTAGCACTCTTAACTTCCATTTCACTGGAATCATTGTGTCTACTGGTAGAAGCATTCCTCCTCTGGAACCAAGACCTCTAGGCCGGCAAAGCCTAAAGTCATAGTGAAGTTCAGCAAGCAAAAATTTTGCTAGTGGGTCACTAGGAGTAATAGTGAGTGGTGCTATTTCCATTTCCACCCCTTGATTCTTGGACCTGTGGATCGTGGCTATGGGAGAAACATCACAATATATTAGACACTGATTCAAAGTATATATATATATATATACTTTGAATATATGTATATATCCTTCTGGAGAACTTTGTCCCAGCCCTGCAAGGTATTTCCTCCTAGCTGGTGCTCTCCCTGTGTCTTCAAAAGGCCATTCTACCATTCGATCAAGCCAGCTGCTGCAGGATGGTGAGGAATATGGTAAGACCAGTAAATTCCATGAGCCTGGGTCACTTGCTATACTTCGTTTGCTATGAAATGAGTTCTTTGATCAGAAGTAATTTCCTGTGGATTACCATGATAATGGATAAGGCATTCTATAAGTCCGAAGAACTTTGGGCAGAAGCTTTGTGTGCAGGAAAGGTAAACCTGTAAACAGAGTAAATGTCAATTCCAGTAAGAAGAAAACCCTGCCCCTTCCAAAGTGGAAGTGACCCAATGTAATAAATCTGCCACCAGGAGGCTGGCATCATTCTAAGAATTCTAAAGAATGATGCCATATTGGAGACTCAGTGTTGATCTCTGCTACTGGCAGATTGGCACTCAGCAGTGTTTATACTCAGGTTGAGCTTGGTGAGTGGAAGTCCATGTGTTGAGCCCATGCATAATCTCCATCTCTGCCACCATGGTCATTTTTTTCATGAGCTCATTGAGTGATGACAGGGATGGATGGGGAAAGAGGCTGATTGTTCATCCTATCCACTTAATTATTATAATTGTCCTCTAGAGGTCGCCCTTGGGTGAACATTCAAATGGGACAATTATCTCCACATTTCTTATTCATAGTGGTCTACTAACATTTCTCTTCCCCAAATTTCCTTGTCAACAATTTTGCAATCATGTTCCTTTTGAGTTCCTGACCATCCAGCCAAACCATGGGCCACAGTCCATGAAGCAGTATACAATTGCACATCTGGCTATTTCTCCTTTCAAGTGAAGTGAACAACCAGTGACACATTTCCAACTCAAAAATGGCAAAAAAATCTAAGTCTCTAAAAAGAAGCTTTGAGTAAGTAAATTATTGCAGCTTTATATAAAGGCTTATTATATACCAACTGAAATAGTTTTGTACATACTTATTGATATTAAAAATACTTTTGTATATCTACTCATATAGAGAATGTGATTTGCCAATACTTATTATACTTAAGTGTTCTCTATCATTTTATTCAAAAAATTTAGTAATTATGCAATTAAAAATCAGAAATGTAAAAAATAAAAATCACCCCATCAACCTGATATTCCCCCTTCACTTCTCTTCTCTATCTCTCCTCAAGTCACATCCAAACTTCTTAAATGTATTTTACATATCACTGCCTCTACACCTTCCAGTCACTCTCAATCCTACAGCAATCTGATCTCTACCCACAAAAAATTTCTGAAATTTTGCTTTACATGGACACCAATAACTTCTTGCCATTAAACATTCAAAGGAGAATTTGTAATTTACTTGACCTCTTACTAACATTTTATACTTTGTGAATTCCTCTTCTTTAAACTCTATATTCCCTTATTTTCTAGGAAAGCATACTTGCCTGATTTTCTCCCTATGTCTCTCTCTATTTCATTTCAGGTTACTTACTAAACTCTGCTTTTTCTTATTATTGGAGTTCTCCCAAATTCTGATTTCCCTTCTATTCTCATTCTCTGTACTTCTGTTGAGTGCTATCATTTACACTCAACATTTGCATTAATTTCTAACCATGTATGATTCGTACATATCTCTAACCCAGGTCTTTCTCTTGAGTTTCAGATCTTGATAGTTCTCTCTTTTTTAAAGGTAAATTTGGTTGGTCCAAGGACACCTCAAATTCACTGTTTTTCCAAACTGATGGCATTAACTTCCTTCTGCCACCTTACTTTCTGTCCAAAGCAGTAGTTTCTTTCAGCTTCCCAAACTCAGCAAAGGTAAAGACCAGTCATTCAGCTATCTGTGTGAGAAAAATGGCAATAATCCTTAACTCCTTTCTCCCTTTCATCCCTTAAAGACAAAAACAACAAGAAAAACTTATATTCTCTTCTCAGGTCATAGTTCTGTCTCAATTAAATCATTGATCCCCTTAATTCCAATTTTACACATTCCAATTGTTTATCCATCCTACCTTTTGAAAGATCTTATCCAAATTCAGTTATCTCATGGCATCCATCCCATTGGTCAAAATTTTGGTCAGGAAAATGGAAACTAGATCATTCTAGGTATTTCAAGCATAAAGTTGTTTAATATTGGGAGTTGGGCGTTCAAGAAAATTTTTGCAATGGCTAGAGGGTAAAGATCAGGGAAATCTTTTTTCTAACTACAGGATTTCTATTAGCTTTTCTAGAGTTGGGAAAGTTGCAGGAGCCACAGGAAACCACACACAATGTTAATTCTTCTAATAATCCATCTTTATTTTTCACTGAGCACACTGCTAGTGGTTTGTCTAGTAAGCTCATTTCCCAATTTTTTTAATATATATTTTCTCTCTGCATGTAAAGTATTTTCCCAAGCATCAGCCTACATGAAATTTCTTTTAAAATAATTTTTCTGAATCTTCATTAATGGGTTCCCCTACTTTGGGCATTTCTAGGACTCTATGATTATCTTCTTTATAGCACTTTCAGTCATATATTGTAATTAGTCTTTTCCCCTGAAGTTCACTCCAAATGGATTACTTGTCTCTTGACAACAGGATTGTTTCTTTGTACCCTTTCATGCCCAGTATCTTGTTTATGTAAGGCATTCAATTATTATTTGAGACAATGTCTATTTAGCCTTAATACTAAGGTTACTTTATTTTCAGATTTTTGAAGTTAAAATAAAATTTTAGTTAAAATTTAGATAATCAATTAAAGGCAGATATTTGTTTCCACAGAAACTCTTAAATATATGTCATTTTATGTGTTCATTGTAGAACTATTTTAAAAACACCAGACTTTATATTTATTTCTATTAAACTTTGCCTAACAAAGTTCCTCTTTATACCACAAGATTGCCAAGGTCTTTAAAATTAAGATCAGGGGCTTCCCTGGTGGCACAGTGGTTGACAGTCCACCTGCCAATGCAGGGGACGCGGGTTCGTGGCCCGGTCTGGGAAGATCCCACATGCCACGGAGCGGCTAGGCCCGTGAGCCATTGCCGCTGAGCCTGCACGTCCGGAGCCTGTGCTCCACAACGGGAGAGGCCACAGCAGTGAGAGGCCCGCAAACCGCAAAAAAAAAAAAAAAAAAAATTAAGAGCAGATTCACTTTTTTTAATGTAATAAATATCTCTTTACAGCCTTGATGGCATCTAAAAAATTCAATAAGAAAGTATTCTAAGCCATCATCCTAGATGTTAATTCCATTATGGTACAAAATAGGACAGGCTGCTCAGGTCCATATCTGGGGTGACCTTGCTGCACTCCGTTTAAGTCTTACCTCTAATTTTAAAAAATACACTAATAATTAATCAATCATTGGATTTACAAGACTCCATCTGCATTTACCTCCACTCTATCAGGAGCCCTGTAACCCTTAAACTTTCACATTCAGGTCCCTTATGTATCTGTATGTGTCAAAACAACATGCATCACAGCATCTGTTGTGGGAGAATCTGCCATAGAATTTGCATTCCAAACAGTCAGGATATTTGAATTTGTGATCATGCATGGTGGTCTGTACCAGAATTCTACCTCTCTTAATTTACAAGTAAAGTTGAAATACGGATACAATTGGAAGGTGTTTCCTACTCTCCTTCTTTATGATTCTGTCTTAGAAAACCATTTCTACTGGCATCTCCAAACTATGAAATTCTGTTGGGATCAATTATGTTCTTATCCATGAGCTAGACTTCAGCAAATGGTTTGTTATTGCTACAACTATATGTAAAATATATACATTTAAAATAATTTTATGTTCTGTTTATATGTAACAATAATGGAATATACCTACTGTTTGTGCTGCCTTTTATTGTTAGCATCCAAGTTCCTTGTTTTTTTTTTCTTCTCACATTTGACTCTTCATTTCATGTTATCTTCTGTATTTTTTCACATATTTTATAATCTTATAATGTTCTAATTTTAAATCTTGTTTTTAAAGTCTCTTTTTCTTATTAATGTTTTATTTCACTGATTTTCATCTTTAATCTTCCTTAATTTTGCCATCTCTATTTTTCATTTTTAAAATATGATCCCTTTTTTTTTTTTACTTTTATGTTTTCTCCTATCTTATTGTTTAAATGGTTGCTCTCAGTTAGTTTTTAAAAAACCTTTTAGGCATACATATTTAGGCATTTTACACATAATCACTATTTTAAAAAATTTTCCTTTTGTCTAGATGTTCCTGAGTTTTCCAGACTTTGGGAAATCATCTTTCTATTTAATATTAAAGTAAAATCTGAATATTTTTATGTGAACTGGAAAAAATATCTGAACTCCATCCTGAAGACCAGAAAACCTCATATGTAAATATATATTACAATCTACAAATCCATCTGGGTGGTTGTATCACCTAAGCACACAGACCCACACTGGACCATTGCTTCTAGCTTCTTCTTTTGATGTTTTGGCAACTCCAGTCTGCAACTACTCAATTGGTGCTACTTAACTAAAGGGATCCTTCCTTTTATTCACCAAAAAACAACTCAAATCAGAAATACTATTTAATAAAACTTTATTGAGACTGTTGCTGTTGTCTTTTGCCATATTATCAAAATACATATTTATACCCATATAACTGATTTCTTATATGTGTATGAAATTGATCTAACCGATATTAAAGCTAAATTTTAGGATAGCAAATTGGTTAAATAGTGAACTGTGTATCCATACTTACCTGTTTTGATATCTTGTTCTGTTACTCAGTGATTATAATTAATTAACCTCTCTGTGCCAGAATTTCTTTTTGTTTTTTAATTTCAGCTTTATTGAGGTATAAGATTATGAGATATTTAAAGTGTACATCAGGGTGATTTGATATACATTTACATTGTGAAAGGATTCTCCCCTCCATCTAGTTAATTGACACATTCATCACCATATTTATTTATTTGGCAAGAATATTACATTCTACTTTCTCAGCAAATTTCAATAGTGTTATCAAGTATAGTTACCATATTTTACATTAGATCCTCAGACTTTATTTGTCTTATAGCTGAAAGCTTGTACCCTTTTACCATCCTCTCCCTATTCCACATATAAGTAATGCCATATAGTATTTGTCTTTTTCTGGCTGGCTTATTTCACTTAGCATAATGCCCTCAAGGTCCATCCATGTTGTTGCAAATAGCGGGATTTCCTTCTTTCTTGTGGCTGAATAATGCCCCATTGACTATATACATATATCATATTTTCTTTATCCATTCATCTGTTGATGAACACTTAGATTGTTTCCATATATTGGCTATTGTGAATAATGCTGCAATAAACATGGGAGAGCAGATATCTCTTTACTATCCCCTTTTCATTCATTTTGGATATATACCCAGCAGTATGACTGCAGGACCTATTCAAGGAGCTTACCATTTATGTTTTCTTCTAGGAATTTTATGGTTTCTGGTCATGTTAGAGTTTTTATATTCATCATACTAGGTAAAATTATGCCATTTACCTTTTAGAGTAATTGCGAGAATTAGATTAGCTAATACCTGCAGCTCACTTAGAAGTTAGCTTACCTGGCACATGGTAAGCACCTTGACATTGCTAGCAGAGACAGTATGATGGCACTGAATAAAAAAGTGGATGATGTCACTTTAATCTCTAAATATTTGCAAATTCTTTCTTTTGTCACCAATTATGAATCCTAATATTTTATCATAAAAATGTGGCATATTTAGTTTCAAACTATACATATTTATTGAAAACCAAATATGAAAAAGCTTTGTCCTGGCTATTGTAAATAGAGCTTCAATGAACATTGTGGTACATGACTCTTTTTGAATTATGGTTTTTCTCAGGGTATATGCCCAGTAGTGGGATTGCTGGGTCGTATGGTAGTTCTATTTTTAGTTTTTTAAGGAACCTCCATACTGTTCTCCATAGTGGCTGTATCAATTTACATTCCCACCAACAGTGCAAGAGGGTTCCCTTTTCTCCACACCCTCTCCAGCATTTACTGTTTGTAGATTTTTTGATGATGGCTATTCTGACTGGTGTGAGGTGATACCTCATTGTAGTTTTGATTTGTATTTCTCTAATGATTAATGATGTTGAGCATTCTTTCATGTGTTTGTTGGAAATCTGTATATCTTATTTGGAGAAATGTCTATTTAGGTCTTCTGCCCATTTTTGGATTGGGTTGTTTGTTGTTTTGATATTGGGCTGCATGACCTGCTTGTAAATTTTGGAGATTAATCCTTTGTCAGTTGCTTCATTTGCAAATATTTCCTCCCATTCTGAGGGTTGTCTTTTTGTCTTGTTTATGGTTTCCTTTGCTGTGCAAAAGCTTTTAAGTTTCGTTAGGTCCCATTTGTGTATTTTTGTTTTTATTTCCATTTCTCTAGGAGGTTGGTCAAAAAGCAGCTCTAGGGCTTCCCTGGTGGCGCAGTGGTTGAGAGTCCACCTGCCGATGCAGGGGACATGGGCTCTTGCCCCGGTCCAGGAGGATCCCGCATGCCGCGGAGCGGCTGGGCCCATAAGCCATGGCTGCTGAGCCTGTGCGTCCAGAGCCTGTGCTCCGCAATGGGAGAGGCCACAGCGGTGAGAGCAACCTAAGTGTCCATCAACAGATGAATGGATAAAGAAGATGTGGCACATATATACAATGGAATATTACTCAGCGATAAAAAGAAATGAAATTGAGTTATTTGCAATGAAGTGGATGGACCTAGAGTCTGTCATAGAGAGTGAAGTAAGTCAGAAAGAGAAAAACAAATACTGTATACTAACACATATATATGGAATCTAAAAAAGAAAAAAAATGGTTCTGAAGAACCTAGGGGCAGGACAGGAATAAAGACACAGACATAGAGAATGGACTTGAGGACATGGGGAGGGGGAAGGGTAAGCTGGGATGAAGTGAGAGATTGGCATGGACTTATATATATTACCAAATGTAAAACAGATAGCTAGTGGGAAGCAGCCGCATAGCACAGGGAGATCAGCTCAGTGCTTTGTGACCACCTAGAGGGGTGGGATAGGGAGAGTGGGAGGGAGACACAAGAGGGAGGAGATATAGGGATATATGTATAGCTGATTCACTTTGTTATAAAGCAGAAAGTAACACACCACTGTAAAGCAATTATACTCCAATAAAAATGTTAAAAAAACCCAAAAAGATTTGTACCAAATAACTGGAAGAAAGTTTAAAGCAAAAACCTGTAGCAATGCTAAGTAAATAAAATTTTAAGCCCCTATAGTGTTGGCTAGACAGTGACTTTTCATTGTTAATATTTTTCACAGAGATTCAAATTGTGGGAAATATTATTTACTTGATAAGGGTTGATATTCCTGCATTGCAGAATTTACCTTACATCCTAGGTCACCATGCATAGAATTTCTAATAGTCACTTTTTTCTGGCCTCATTATTGCCAAAGTAGAGGTTAGGGCAGGGGAACAGACAGAAAGAGTTTTGTTCAATTATCTGTTTATAAAGACATTAAATCAAATGAGGAAATTAAGGAAATCAATATTGAATTCAGTTGCTTCTTGTGTAAATTCTGTGAATCTATGTCTTTAATAACCAGTCTTAAGTTGCTTTAAAATCCAGTGTGATGACCAAATAAAGAATATATTTTAATAATAAAGATACTTTTGAAGATTATTTCTTCAAAATAAGATGAGATGTCCATATCTGGTGTGTATGTTGACTCTGATTTTGTAAATAACATGGTAAATATTGTTCAGTAAATTTGAAGAATGTAAAAGATGTATACCTCTGTAACTATTGGGTACAAGATACTTCTCTGGAGAATACCAACTTCCTTAGATCAAATATATGTTTCCAGATGTGCTGAGCTATAGTATTCAGCTAAGAATGCAGCTTTGTATTCTAGATTGAGAGCTGTTTGATGTAGATGAACTAAACAGCTGAAACAAAATTTGGACTATTATTAACAAAACTATGCATCCTTTGCTTGCTTACTCTGTATTGCTGGGGGAATCTGTCTATTTAAAGTAAGTGTGACTATTAAGTTGTATACATTCTTTGACAGTGTAAACTCTAAGTGTTCCAAGTTCAGCTAAGATAATAGTCCTGAGGAAAATTTTTCTCCAAAAAAATTAAATCTAAAAGCGATACTGATACTCATTCAATTAAATAAATGATAGTCATTTAAATTATTTTAAAATTGTGAGGCTATTCACTTAAGTTGAAAGCAAGGTAAAAGCCCCCTTACCATCACATTTCTTTTCATGTGATTTTAGGGGATTGTAGACAGAATTAGAGCTGCTTTCAAAGACTTGAAATTAAACTCAATTTGATTTCTCCTAGGGAGTTAAATTATGAGTTCATCACAAAGTGGATCAGAACATGAGTATGTAAGGCCACCTGAAAGTCTCTTTGGTGTCCAGCTCAGGGAGACAGTGGCGTCATCAGTGGTAGATATTGCCCTGGGAGACGCAGGGCTGTGACTCACCTCCATAGTCCCCAGGTGAAAGGAGCAAGTCGGGCTCTATCAGGAACTGCTGCTCTCTAAACAGAAAAGTTCCTCTGCAGCCAAAACGTGCAACAATGCCAAGCCTCAGGTTTGCTTCACACCTATAGATCTTGCTAACATTTCATCAGTTTAAGCTCTGAATCACCCAGGGAAACTACCCGATTTACTTTGGCATTTCCTCAGTTCCTGACAGGTTTAGTTTTCAGTACCTAGGCACGATGGAAATATCCTCCTTCAAATGCCAAGTCACAAATAGTTATTTGGAATCTTAAAAAGCTTTTCATTTATTCTCTCATGATACTTACATCAAGGCCCTGCTTTTCCTGATAGGAGCAAGCAAAATACATCACTGCTATTGCTGACCATTTCAATATGTATTCTAATCTACTTGTTTCTCAAGGCATTGGAATTGGTCCAAAATTTTAAAGATAGTACTATTCTGAGTCTATATATAAAAGAAGAACTTCAATTAAAATATATCTCTTCTCTCACTCATTTATTAAAACTGAGCATTGTTTCCATATTATGCAAGTCTGGAAGGGAGGAAGATTTAAATATATATTTAAGGCATGCACAGCATACATTTAAAAATGCTGGGCTTCATCATATAGATAGTGAATAATCACTGATGGCCCATCGAAATAGCTAGAAGATGTACTTTAGAAGGTCTGCACTGTCTACAGTGAGGAAGTTGAAGTAAAAGAAACTGCAGCAAAGAAATTAAATCTCTAGGTACTAGTTCCAATTCAGTCTCTAGCCAACAGAATTCTAGTTTTTAATCCTCTCCTTATGAAATCTATTCTTAAGGTTATCAATGAACTCAAAAAATGAAGTTCACTTCTTCAGTTTTTATTCTATTTGACATAAGCATGGCATTTGTTTTCCACGTGAGTTTTCATTCTCCCAGTATTCATTTGATCATACCTTTTTATGTCTCATTTTTTGGCTCTTTCTATTTTTCCTTTTTTCTCCCCAGTTGTTCTCCCTCTTTGCCAGCATTTGGTGTACTTAATTTTTTAAAATTAAAAGGTTTTATTCTTTAGAATAGGTTTACAGAAAAGCTGAGTGGGAAATACAGAGTTCCCCACCCCCAGGTTCCCCTCTTATTACCATTTTGCATTACTGTGATACATTTGTTACAATTGATGAGCCAATGTCAATGCTTTATTATTAATTAAAAGTCCATAGTTTACATTAAGGGTCATTCTTTGTATTGTACATTCTATAGGTTTTAACAAATGTATAATGATATGTATCCACCATTACAGTATCATACAGAATAGTTTTGCTGCTCTAAAAAAAATCCCCTGTGCTCCACCTATTCATGCCCTCCCTCTCCACTAACTCCTATAAACCACTGATCTTTTATGGTTTCCATAGTTTTGCCTTTTCCAGAATGTCATATTGTTGGAATCATCCAATATTTAGTCTTTTCAGATTGACTTCTTTCACTGAGTAAAATGTATTAAAGTTTCCCCCATGTCTTCTTCATGACTTAATAGTTCATTTTTTAAATCTCTGAATAATATCCCATGGTGAGAATGTACCACAGTTTGTTTACCCATTCACTTATTGAAGAACACCTTGCTTCAAGGTTTTAGCAATTATGAATAAACATTCTTTTTAACCATCAGCTTCTGATGTTCCTCAGGTTTCCAAGCTGATTTCATCTCTTCAATTATTTACTTTCCCTTGATGAAATCATATATTATATCATATTATACATCATAAACATGCCAATGATCTTAAAACATACATATTGATAGTTTTTTCCTTTTATCAAGGTTTGTATTCTCAATATTTTGCCATCTAGGAGTCCTACAGGTATGACAAAAGTAACCTGTCCAAACCAGAACTCATCTTCTTTTAGCTGAACTTATCCCTCAGTCCTCATTTTTCAGATCTACTAGACAACCACCATCTCCCTAGTCATCTGGGGGAAAACTAGATGCTCTTTGACTTTCTCTCTTCATTCCAATCACATCACCATATTATTTAGTTACATTTGCAATATATCTTATTTCACATCTTTCTTTTCACCCTTACAACAACAGGCATAAACCTTCATAATCTTTTATCTAAAGAACTGTTCTTCTTCCAGGCTTTGTTCCTTAACTCTATTAACCTAAATTCAATGTGTCACCAGATTTAGCTTCTTAAAATGTAAATCTGTTCATGCTGTCAGAGCAAATGCAGTATTTCTGTGATGCCTACTTAAAAACAGGCAAAAGTTCAAATTATTGCTTGACATACAGAGCTCTTTATTATTCAACCCTAACTTAACTTTATTAATTCCTACAACTGACCCACAAAAACACCAAATTGCTGTAAATCTTTCTTTTAGGACTAATCCTTTCTACTTTTATTTTTGCATGGGTTCTACTTCTTTTTCCCAACTGGAATGTATTTCTCATTTTCTCCTAATAGAATCTTACTCTTCTGTTAGGACTCACTTTTAAGAGCACTATTCCACGGAATTTCCCCTAAATTTTTCAGACAATTATTTTACTCCCCTGTTCTATCACAGAACGTCATATACATATACCTATATATATGTATATGTATCTTTAACTCTTATCATAAGCTATTAAAATTTTTTACGTGAATATTATGAATATTTTTACCACCTAATATCATTTACCTCAAGAGCTGGAAACATATTTACGTCTGCTGAATTTGAAGCATATAAGAATTCAGTAAATACATATTGTCTGAATTAATAAATGACTGAATTAGACATTGAAATGAGTCATTAAGCAGTGTAGAATTAAGGGCCTGTAGTGGGGAAATTTTGGCTATGCGAGACATTCTAATATATGTATATGTAGTAATTGAGCATTACATCTAGTGCATGTTTACTTCTCTGTCTCCATTTAATGAAATATAAAGGTCTTGATGGCAGTGACTGTCTTCTTTATCATTGAGTTCCAAGTGCCTAAAAGAGATTCCTTAGTATTCATTCATTCATTCACTGAGAAATTATTTATTGAACACCTACTGTGTACCACGCATAATCCTTCAGTGCCAGGAGTACAACAGTGGGATAGTGCAGATGAAGATCCTGCCTGGTAAAGCTCAGTACTTTGTACAATAAAAGATGCATGAACAGGTAGCATGCATGATGGTGACAAGTACTACAGAGAAAGATAAAGCAGGTTAATGAAGATAAGTAATACTGGGGTGATGAAAGCTGGGTTGTTATTTTAGAGATGAGGTAAGAAAGAGCCTCTCTAATAAGGTAACAAGCCAAAAAGAGTTGAAGAATCAAGACAAGTAGTTAATCTAAGGAGAAGTATTCTAGGAAGAGAGAAAGGCCACCGCAAAGCCTTCAGGTGGGAAAGGGCTAGGAAAGCTTGAGGAATGTCTGGAGGCCTGAGTGGCTGGTATGGGGTGTTCTAGGAGGACAGTTGGGATGAGTTCAGAGTTGATATAGGGGTCAGATCATTTATGTCTTTTGGGTTCACTTCTATTCCCTCTCCATTTATTACAAAGCAATCCCAGTGATCTTATTAAAATGCAAATTGGAACATGTCAAGATCTTATTTCAAAAGTTTTGTTGGCTTCTCATTACTTAAAGAAAACAGAAAAATCCTTAATATTCCTATAAGACTCTGCATAAATTATCCCCAATTTACCTCCAAGGCCTTCTCTACTGCCACCCTTGCTTTCAATTCTCTCCTCTTAGACACTCTTCTGTCTCATAAATGTTGTTTTTCACCCCACCGCAGGAAAACTGCCTGAGATATGTTCTCAGTCTAAAACGCTTCCTCTTCTTTCACAACTTCCTTCTTTCACTGGCTGCTTCCTATGTATTGTTCAGATGTCATCTTAAGTATTATTACTTTGGAGAGGCCTTCCCTAATTACTCAGTTTATGACCACCTGTACTACACAGTAGCTCTCTGTTTAATTATGTGTCAAATGTTGATTTCTCTCACTAGTTCATAAAGTTTGTAGAAACAAGAATAGTATCTGACAAAGGATATTACCCCAGTACCTAGCATGATACAGGTATATAGTGGATGCTTGATTATACTTTTGGTTGGGTAAATAAATGGAAGAATGAATGAATGATGTGTTAAGTAAAAAACTAACAAACAAAAAAAAACAAATGCCACATGTGTTCTTATATAGTGCTGTCAAGAGGTTTCTGGTAAATTAATTCTTAAGTCTTGATGCTCAGAATAAACTTTGATTTCTTTCACACCACCTATGCAACTCCATGGAAAGGAAGGATCACACTGGTACTCTGAAGACCACAGGCTTTAATTATACAAATAATAATAAGTTATCATTATTATTATTATTAAAGACTTGTTTTATTTTCTAAAACTGTCATTAATCAGCTGATGATTTCTATATCTTAAAAACATAGCTATTATATTCCTCTACCAGTGTTTATGATAAGAAAGTTGTACACAATAATCTATCCTGTTTCATTTCCCCGGTCTATGACTCATAGGGAAAAATCTAAGACTTTCAAAACTCAGAAGAATGCATATAGCAGGTAATGGCATGAGCAATGATTAATATTTTCAAATACTCTGTTTACCATCTTATGTCAAGTGCTCAAACCATGCAGATGCAAAATAAACATCTGTAAAGCAAAGGAACATGTTAAATCAATTAATGAATTCTATAATCAGTTCTTTGAATTTAGTATTCTAGATGAAAATGTTATTATGCATGCACATACTTCTCTTACCTAAGACAAAGAGACTTTGTTGTTGCTGTTGTTGTTAAAGTAAAAGCTGAATGGCCATCATCAAAAAATCTACAAACAGTAAATGCTGGAGAGGGTGTGGAGAAAAGGGAACCCTCTTGCACTGCTGGTGGGAATGTGAATTGGTACAGCCACTATGGAGAACAGTATGGAGGTTCCTTAAAAAACTAAAAATAGAACTACCATATGACCCAGCAATCCCACTACTGGGCATATACCCTGAGAAAACCATAATTCAAAAAGAGTCATGTACCACAATGTTCATTGCAGCTCTATTTACAACAGCCAGGACATGGAAGAAACCTAAGTGTCCATCGACACATGAATGGATAAAGAAGATGTGGCACATATATATGATGGAATATTACTCAGCCAGAAAAAGAAACAAAATTGAGTTATTTGTAATGAGGTGGATGGACTTAGAGTTTGTCATAGAGAGTGAAGTAAGTCAGAAAGAGAAAAACAAATACCGTATGCTAACACATGTATATGGAATCTTAAAACAAAACAAAACTGGTTCTGAAGAACCTAGGGGCAGGACAGGAATAAAGACGCAGATGTAGCGAATGGGCTTGAGGACATGGGGAGGGGGAAGGGTAAGCTGGGACAAAGTGAGAGAGTGGCATGGACATATATACAGTACCAAAAGTAAAATAGATAGCTAGTGGGAAGCAGCCACATAGCACAAGGATATTAGCTCAGTGCTTTGTGTCCACCTAGAGGGGTGGGATAAGGAGGGTGGGATGGAGACGCATTTGGGGAGGGTAATTATTTAGAATAACTAAACATGAATTTTTTTTGAATGTAGCCCCTGGGCAATGAATGAGATTTTGAGCTTCTTATACAATATGTAAAATTGAAATTACACCACTGAGGGCGAGACTCTGAAACAATTGTGGCAAAAAGCACTTTAATTTAATGCTGCTGACTTTGTTCTCTGTTTTTATGTTCATTTGCTGGAGTGCAAGACGTGCTTGACACAGTGGGTTTTTTCCCTGATGTAGTTAATGTGATATATTTGCCTGAATTATTCCTGTATCATGGCTGATAATATTGAACACTAAAATAAAACTTAGCTGGAAACCAAAAAATAAATAAATAAATAAAAGCTGTTTGATTCAAAATAGAAAAATCAATGATATTTTTAATGGATACATTAAAATGTTTAAAACCACTGATTAAGTATAAGATATAAACCTTCCAGTTATTTTTATCTGTGAAATTCAGAAATCCACTGCACTTCATTTGCAACAATTCTGATACTAAGGTCTATTTTCTTTTAGTATTTTGCAGACAATTTATCCAGAGTGACCCCACTACACAGTGATTTACAGACTCACCAGTTTTATAAATTCACAATAATTTCCCACAGATTTACACAATAGCAATATTATCAGTCACCCTTTCCTTGGAGAAATATTTCAAAAGATGCAGGTCAATAACTTTAATGGCTATTTCTACCATCATTGAGAAAACTGTTATTGATTTCAAATGATATATACTCCAGTCCATATCTAATCCATCATTACTATCTACAGCCTACAGATTTATAGAAATAAATAATCTCAAATTATTTCAATAGAAGACAAGATATGCCCATATCTGTATAAATTCTGGGGCAGGCAAGTGTGAATAATTCCCTTCTTCTAAAATCGTATGTTCTTCATTTTATTAGAAAGGCATATTATGATGAAGTTTCCTCACAGCTTTGTTGAAGCCAACTGGAAGCCTACTTTTGTTCTCCTGACAAATTTGTGCATCTGAGGGGACAGGTGGGGTGGGGCTGTCCAAATACAAACTAAGTAGATCTGTTTACAATAAAAAGAGACTGAGAGGCACTTTTCAACATAGGAATTCTTGGACTTTTTTCTATAAGAATAGCCTCTATTAAAATAGGAATAGTTCTCATTTATGCAGAAAGCAGACATGTTGCCAAAAGAACTAAATTGTTTATTTCCTTATTTCATATAAAAATTTTCATTTGCTCCTTTCTTTTGCTTGAGCCTCCCAGTCTGTCTCTAGTTAGATTAGAACAATTTCAGCGGAAGAAAGAACTTTTTAAATTTGGCAATAAGAAGGGTTTATGAAAGTTGCAATATTTTTTTTTATCAATCCTTGGAATGTCTCTTGATTCTATATCTCTATATTTCTGAACCACAAAAGTGACTTTATTCATATATCATTTTTCCATTTGTACTAGGAAATGTGTTTTTCTAGGCTGTCAGGGATTTTCACTTGAATCCTGTTTCATTTGTGCATTCTTTGTTTCTGGGTGATAGGGATTGAAGGTTTCTTAAGTATTTTATAATTAAATCTAAATGAAACATGAATCACTCAGTGTGCTTGGTTTGTATTAAGCCTGTGAGTTGTTCGAAGTTATAATTTTACTTACCCTGGAACTGTCCACAAATTAAAATGTTACTTCTAAACAAAAAGGCATTGTTTCCCCCAAATAAAGAAATCTCTATTTATATTTATATTCCCATATCTGCTATTATTTCTTGTGGCTTTCCAAAGGTCTGAAACTCTTTGAGATATATACTGACATTCTGTATCTCATCTCATCTTAGCACAAAGATCACTCTGTGGTAAGATGAAGACCTTGCCCCTTTTAGGATAAATGCCCTCAAATTTTAGGGACAAAGGTCAGCATCTAGATGTGCCTTATTGGGATTAAAATACCAGTTGTATCAGTTATCATCAGAACCTGAAGATGCTTAGTGGTAAAAAAAAAATGTGGATGGATGTTTTAGGGAAGGTCTCTAGGCAGGAATGAAATGGTGATCTCTGTCATTATGTGTCAGATTTAGGAGGAGCTCAGGAATGCCTCCTTTTTCTAATATTTTAAAGCTTTAACATAACTTTACATATGCATTATTTTACACAGGAGCACCACATACAAAAGAGATAGAAGTGGCACTGCTCTTAAAAATGTGTTCTCCCACCCATTTACATCTTTGTCTTCCTACCAGCCTACCCACAACCCTCAGGCTTGTTTCACAATTATTTATTTAGTCCAAACCCCTCATTTTGCCTCAGAAACACAGAAGGATTAAATGACACAGTTAAGTTTTCACACAAAGACGGGAATATCCCTCTTCTTTCTTCTCTGTTTAAACCAGACCAAACCAATCAACGAAAAAACAACCAATGAAACAAGAAAACTAAAAACAAGACAAGCAAAAAATAATCTAGTACCTAAGCACACAGCTCGAGAGCTGAAGTGCCTGAGTCTGAGTCTTCATTCTGCCACTTACAGGTGGTATGTATGACTCTGGACAGCTTACTAAAGTCCTTTGTGTCTCAATTTCCTAATTTATAAAATGGAGTTAATAAAAGTACTTACTTTATACTGTTACTGTGAAAATTAAAGGTGAATATTTGTAAAGTTTTTAGAACATTATCTAATGCATAATAAGTACTATCTAGCATTTATTAAATATATTTATATTATAAAAATATACAAAAATGCATGCATTGTATACATCTAGTTTAACAAATAATTATAAAGCAAACACCCATGTAACTATGTAAACAAACCAAGTCTCCAGCCCCAGAAAAATGGTCCCCTACTCCCACCATGCACAGTCTCAACGGCAAACTCCTCCCTTTTCCTTAAAAAATTCCATGAAAAATAGTCAGTTATTATCTATTATGCCTTCTTAAATAATCATTTTCTTGCTTTCCTTTATATTTTTGCTACTTATGCATGCATCTCTAAACAATATGGTTTATTTTCCATTTCTGAAATTTATATAAATAGAATCAGATTGTATCACGCTATTTTGAAATTATCTCAGGACTAGAAATTTCATCTCCGTTGCACTTTGCTTATTTTCATTGCTATAAAGTATTTTATGATTATATTCCATTTATTTATGAATTTATCTAAATATTAGATGTTTGGGTTGTGTCCAGTTTTGTTTGCTGTCATGGATAAGGCTGCTATGGATTAGTTGTCACATGACACTGCTGTATATGAGAATGAATGGGTTCTCTAAGCGCTGTGGTATGCACATTTTCAAATTTATTAGATAATACTCGTTTTTTCAAAAGTATCTGTACCAATTTACACTTTCAAAGTAGATATATGAACACTGTGATTGTTCCACCTATTAGTTACTGATTGCTACACATACACTTCTCTAAAACTGGACTTAAAATCACAATAGTGATTTATCATCTCTCACATTTTCTGTGCCTCGGGAATTAAAGAGCTGTTCAGTTGGGCAGTTCTGGCTCAGTCTTACGTTAGGTCAAATCAAATGCCATCTGGATCTGTAGTCTCATAAAAGCTTGCCGGGGGTAAGAAGATTCACTTCACAAGTGGTTCATTCAGGTAGTAGGCAAATTCAGGTGCCGGCTGATAGTCGGCTGCTTCACTTCCACGTGGGCCTCTTCGCAAGTCTGCTTTTTTTTTTTTTTTTTTTTCGGTATGCGGGCCTCTCACTGTTGTGGTCTCTCCCGTTGCGCAGCACAGGCTCCGGACGCGCAGGCCCAGCGGTCATGGCTCACAGGCCCAGCCTCCCTGCGGCATGTGGGATCTTACCGGACCGGGCCACGAACCCGTGCCCCCTGCATCGGCAGGCGGACTCTCAACCACTGCGCCACCAGGGAAGCCCAAGGCTGCTTTTAATGTCCTGCGAATGGCATGGTGGCTGGTTTTCCCCAGAATGAATGGTCCAAGCGAGCAAGACAGAAACTCCGATACCCTTTGTAACCTAGTCTCAAAAGACACACATTACTTCTGCCTAATTATATTGGTCACACAGGCCAGCCTTGGTTCAGTTTGGAGGGCTTTACAAAAGGTGTTAATATCAGGAAGTAGAGCTTGTTGGGTGCCATCTTGGAAGCTGGATCCCACACTCCACATTCTTCCAACACTTAATATTGTCAGACATTTAACACGTTTTGTAGTTTTAATTTGGATTTTCCTCATTACTAACAAAATTAACAATTTTCACATGTTTATTGGCATTCATATTTTATGTTTTGTGAAGTATGTAATGTTTTGTTTCTTCTTTTATGGCCAATTATGTATTTTGTCATGTGACAAAGACTCTAAGACTCCTGGTCAGTCCTTTAAAATAGTGTGACAAGTTCAAATCACCATTTTTTGTCTCAAAGCATGGTCTGATATACAAAGATTTCTAAACATGTGGTAAAATAATTTTTATTTCTAGTAGTTGCAGGGCTGACATAGTTGACAGCCGAACCCAAAGTTCTCTATGTTGATCCCTGAATTAAAATATCATTGAATTCATATTTTTTATAGGTTTCTTACATAAAATTTGGGGAACAGAGTAAGAAAAATAGGGATCCAAAACCTGCAATAAATAGATAGATTAAAAAAAAAAAACTCATAGCATAGAAACAGCAAGCCCCACTGAACCTTCCTTGCAAACAGAAGCATCCTGTCTTGCTTCAGTATAACTCCTTCATCTAAGAAAATTACTTTGCAATGGACTTAGAAAGCCAATTCTCTTCACTCCCCACATCCACAAGCCCTAATTTTCTAAATACGTATTTCTAGAGGTAGACGTCAATGTGGTTGTTTGGGGGAGAATGCTGGATGATTGCTGTCTTTCCATGTCTCCTCTTACTGGCACTACTATGCTCAAGAATTCTGATTCTGCCCAGCAACAGCAAAGGGCTCAGAGGCACCTAGAATCCACATCCATTCTTCTCAGGCAACTTATAATAAATACTCATGAGGCCATGTAGTTTGACAGAGGGATATTAATGCAGCAGCAGGAGATATACTAGGAAGGTGGATGACATGTTTATGCAGCTTAACTTACATTGGCTTTCACCATATGCCTAAACCTGGGCTCAGAGATATCACTTCTATTAGATGGTAAATTTTTGATGGGCCTGCTTTAATATGTGGCTAGGGATAAGTTAAGGAAGGACAGCAAAGGTTTCATTGTCAACTAGTGTCTTATGGTCAGGTATTCCATCTCTATCAGTGCCAAGCAGCATAGCTGGAGCTTCTTCTCAAAGTAAAATTTTACTTCCTGAAGAGGGCACTGGAATGTTCAAGAATTCCTAAGCACCACTGCTGCGACTCTCCCACTGGGGACTGGCACAACTTCCAGAAATAATGTGAATCTACTGTAGACATTTCAAGCAGTATTGGATCCACTGAAAACTTAGGGCCAAATGACAGAGTTGATTATTTGTGTTTTTGTTTACGTATATGGAGATGAGCAGAATCTGGCAGAAAAATAAGTTCACAAAAAGTGGTAAGGGCTAAATGTACTTATTTATTCCATAAAGAGATTATATTTGGTTCAGTGCATGACAGGTTTCCTGCTGAATCCATCTGTCTATGGCAGCATCCAGCTATAGAGTTAAGGTGGGATTACTCCGACATTTTTCAAGGCTTTTGGGATGAGGTTAATATCTCAAATATCCTGAGGAATACAGCACTTCTTTTCATTTATTACTTTGGTAACCAAGCTCCAGGGACTTCCATTTGATGCTTTTTCTCACAGTATCAATTACTCAAGGGGAAAATGTAAAGTTTCTCTCAATTCCGACTGTATACTGGGAAACAGGAGAAACAGCTGATAGATAATTTAGGGTCTATAGTCAAGCAGATTTGTATTAAAACGGTACCAGCTGATCCTTAAAACCGATACTCTGAATGGTGAGGCACTATAAAAATACTGTCTTCACAAAGGAATTATAACTTGCAGCCATTGTTGAATAACTCCTGCGAGATCTAGGTAGCTTTCTTTTCCCAGTGCACAGTTGCTCTGGTAATTGGTCACAAATCTCTTTGGAGAGTGTTAAATGAAGGATTCATAATAAATATCAGAGAACATCTCTTTAAGAGCATTATGGCTCAATTTTGTTCTCGGGGTTCTGAGGTGTGAAAAAATGTAAGTATGAGAAATAATGTAAGTATTGTTCTTTGGAGGTGAAGTTAAGAGATATTTATTAATTTCCACCCCAAGAATTCCATGATTAATTAAATACTACCAAGGATATTAGACAATTCTGGACATTAGGCAATTCTGTCTATACATTAGTCAATCAACTTGCCTCTCAGTTATGTAGCTTTTATTGGTTTCTATTCCCATGAGGTTGTCCCATACTAAGGGAAGTTTTCCCTGACATTATCTCCCACCAAGAGAATCTGTTATTAAATAGGATTATGGTACTTTATTAAATATGTTGAGCAGTGTATTAGTTTTCAAAATTAGTTGTATAGATTTTGTATTAGAAAACTAATGACCATAAACTCAGAAACTTAAAACAACACTAATTTATTATTTGTAGTTCAGAAATCTGAGATGGATCTCATCGTGCTAAAATCAAGGTGTCAGCAGGGATGCATTCCTTTCTGGTGGCTGAGGGGAATCTGTTTCTTTGCCTTTTATACATCTACAAGCTGAACCTCATTCCTTGGCTGATGACCTTCATCCTCCATCTTCAAAAGCCAGCAATTGTATCACCCTGAACTTATTTGCATAATCACATTTCTTTGTCTTACTTGATTCCTCTGTCTTACTTTCTCAATAAGGGCCCTTGTGTTTACATTAGTCCTACCTGGATAATCCAGGATAATCACCCTATTTTAAAGTCATGTCATTAGAATCTTATTTTCATCTGCTAACTTAATTCTCCTTTGCCATGTAGCTTAACATATACAAAGTTTCCAGGATTAGGATTTAGCAATCTTTGTTGGACTCATGATTCTGCCTCCATAGCAGTGCTAATCAAGCACTTAACAAACATTTAATAATTATATGTATTTTCAGCTTGATGAATATAATTGCGAAGGAAAACAAAGCAATTTCAGGAATAACCCCTATCTTTTTTTTTTTTTTTTTTTTTGCGGTACGCGGGCCTCTCACTGTTGTGGCCTCTCCCGTTGCGGAGCACAGGCTCAGCGGCCATGGCTCATGACCCCAGCCGCTCCGCGGCATATGAGATCTTCCCGGACCGGGGCACGAACCCGCGTCCCCTGCATCGGCAGGCGGACTCTTAACCACTGCGCCACCAGGGAAGCCCAAACCCGCATCTTTGATGTTAAGAACATAACTCACTTCTTGGCACTGTTTCCATGTTGCATATGGAAAACGTTCTTGAACATTTCATGTGATTGGATTGCTATTTGCTTTAAAGCAGTGGCCTGTATTATCCCAAACACTGATATCAATTTATGTCCCCCAAATCAAGGGGGCATATGCCTCCTTTATCCTCGGAAATTTACTATAAAACCTTTGGGCATTGTACATTCTTATTCTTTCACCTCTCCAGCAGGGTCTTTCTCTAGCCATTATAGGGCAGAGGTAAATAATCCTTTTTAGACAAATCTAAGTTATATAAACCATACTTCTATTATAGCATTAATCCACCGAATCCTATTTTATCCCCCATATTTCTCCTATTAATTAGTTCCTTGATCTCAGAAATGATGTATTATTCACCTTTCTAGTCACATGGCCTAAAATTGCAGGTTGAAGTTAACAGAGGCTTAATTTCTACAAAAGAATAAATCGCAGAATTTTTTAATAGTCAATGCAAAAGCAGTGCTGTAAATTGAGATGTAATACAAAATATTGATTATTAAGAGAATAGAAGTATATGTGTTTACTGTTTTTAAAGGAGTTCTTTGAAATTAGGTAAAATATATTAAAATAATTGAGAATAGGGAATAGCTTCCAGGATAATGCTCTCCAATTTGTATATAGCTTTCTGAAAGAAATTCTCTGTGACACATACTTTCACCTGACATAGGTTAATTTTAGTTGATATTGGGGTTAAGGCATTTGAATCTTTTTTGAGTAAAATATCATTATCCTGCAATTTGTATAACCGGGGTTTCATTTACTAATGACAATAAGAGTTATATTCATTAAAGGGAGGGGAATCTCAAAATTAGAATGTTATTATTGATCAAATTCATATGGCTATTTCTAAGTAATTAACATTGATCATATTCTGGATCAAATGAACATTTTGCAAATTACTTCACCGTAGCCCCAGAATGCAGATATAGCCAATTCAGTTGTTCATAGAAAATCACTGATGTTTTCTAAATTTCTATCAATAAGTGATTTGCATTAGCTTTGAATTTTAGATACTTTAAATTCTTAATTCTTAATTATATAACTTGCCAATTATTAAGTCATCATTCAAATGACACTTTAAGAATTGCTCTTTCCAAAAAGGAAGATAAGTGATGACCATTTTATGAAAGATTTTAGTGAGTACCTCCAGAACCTTCATTGAAATTCCATCTGAAGTATATATAACATATATTACTATGCACTCACTGGAACAAAATAAATATTTATTGAACTAAAATTAACTATTGAACTTATAGTTTCCTCTCCAGAATGTAGAAAACCAGGAGGAACTCCCACTCTTAAATGAAAAAGAGTTGAACTAACTTCAAATTAATGACTTTTTTGATCTAATCAGAAAGCTGTAGTTACAGAATAAACTGACCCAAAATTTAAGAAGAGATACTGTCTACTGGAGGAGGTGCTGAAAGCCACCCAACTGAGGTAAAGACAATCACACACCAGTAAGAAGTTGTTGAAACTGTGAAACCCTTGGGGGGCTGCAGAAATTGGGGAGTTTGTACCCTCTTGTCAGTTCTTTCTCCACAAACCTCTGGGAGCCCACCAAAAAGATTTGAAAGAGCCCAGAGCTGTGCCATTGTGGTGCATACCTGGAGGAGGGGACCAGCAGCCATAAGGTAGGGGCAAGTAACTCCTACTGGATCCTTCCCTTTAACTCCATCACAAAACAGTATGTTGCAAAGGAAGAGTAATTCTCTTGGCTTTAGTTGGTGAACATTCATTTCAGGTGAGGGAAAGTAATTCTCTTGGCTTTAGTTGATGAACATTCATTTCAGGTGAGGGAAAGCAATGAGGAGGGAAGGATAAAGCTACCTTCTGGAGGAAGGAGTAAAATTAAGCACTGAGCCCAAAATTTCAGGCAGGGAAGGAAAAGAATTATAAAGCTATATCCCCTGGAGTCATGGACATGTGCATTCCTGAGACTGAATCTTAAACTCAAGAACAGAGACTATTTCCCTCCACACCATCACCAACCCAGATGGTTTGAATTACAATGACAAACCATACTACTAGGAGGACAGGAGAAGAATAGCATACAAAAATACTGTCTCTGAGTCACAGAACAAAGGGGAACCTAAAATTCAGAATCAAATGAATTTTGCTCTGATAAAGCACCAGCCACCCTAGATAAAGGTCTCTGTAAATTAGAAGACTATGTTGCATTGATGGAAATCATGGCAAGAACAAATCTCAAATGCAGCCCAACTCCTGAGCTACATTAATAAAACTGAACCAAAAGCCTAGCAGAAGGAAAGCTGTGACTATTCTGAGGCATAAAACTATGACCTCAGTGTCTACTGCTCTACATAAAATGTCCAGTTTTCAAAAAAAAATTATAAGGCACTCAAAAAGACAAAGAAAAAAAATGAAACAAACAAAAACACTCTCAAAAGAACGTGACATCATGATAACCAGACTCAGATGTGAGAGAGATGTTACAACTATCTGACTACCTAATGGTGAATTTAAGATAACTATGATTAATGTATTCAAAGCTCTAAGAACTCTAACGGAATAGGAGGATAACATGCATGATCAGATGGGTAATTTCAGCAGAGAAATGGAAATTATAAAATAATCAAAGAAAAACTGAAGAAATTAAAAACACGTAATAGAGAGAAAGAAAGCCTTCAATAAGTTCATCAGTATAATCAATACAGCCAAGGAAAGAATCAGTGAACTTAATGATTATTCAATAGGAATTACCCAAGCTGAAACACAAAGAAAAATGTCAGAATGGGGAACAAAAGCAGGACATGAACAGCTGTGGAACTATATCAAGTGTCCTAACATATGTGTGATTGTAATCCCAGGAGCAGAAAGAGAGAAAAGGCCAGAAGAAATATTTGGGAAAGTAATGGCTGAGAATTTTCTAAAATTATTCTTGAGGAGTCCAGCTCCTGTCCAAAAACTTACGTGTAATTTTTCAGGCCTGACCATAGATTATTGCAAAGGCTTTATCCAACAGGCCTCACAGGGTAAAGCTGCTCTCCCCACATCAGACTTGATGAACAGCCAATGCATTGTAGTCTCCAAGGGATTTGCAGTCAGGACTCACCCAGGCCCCTGTGACTGGCCATGCTCTTACGCACATCTGCATTTGTAGCCAAGGCACCTCCATTTGAAGGTCTAATCAATAAAACTTGAAGACATTTGTCTCCACTCTGACTCAGTACTCAGTACTTTTCCACTCGTAGCTCATCCTCTCTTCTTCTCCCTGATTCCTGGGTACATAAAACTGCAGGATTCATTTTTTCAGGGCTCCCCCAACAGGGAGAAGATCCCCGTGTCTGGGCTGATCCACCTGGCCCTCAACTGGCATACTATTCCATTGGGGAAAAAGGCACAAGGTAAATGATTAGAGGCTTGGTTATTTACATTTTGAATTCTTACTTTAGTCAGCTACTCCAACAACTGGAATGTCAGCTCTCTCCTATATCAGCAGAGCTACAGACAAATGACAGACATGAAAACACAGATTCAAAACGCTCAAAGAATACGAAGAAGGAAAAATACAAAGAAATAAAGAGACAATATGTCCAGACCTAGACATATTATATTGAAACTTTTGGGAAAAAAAAAGGAAAAAAGCATGAAGACACTGAGATAAAATGAAGAATTATTGCAGACATCTTGGGAATCACACAAGTCAAAAACAAAGGGATGACATCTTAAAAGTGCTTAAAGGAAAAAAAAACCTCTATTTACAATAATATAACTAGTGACTCTTTCAAATATGAAAGTAAAATAAAGAAAGTCTCAAACAAAAACCTAGAGAATCCATGCCAGCAGACCTACTAGAAAATAAATGGTAACAAAAACTCTTCTGGTAGAGAGAATATGGTATCAGACTGAAAGTTGGGTCTATAAAAGAGAAGTGAATGGTGTGGCAATAAAATAGAAAAAGACAAACTTAATTTTCCTATTTTAATTGTTAAAATACTGTCCAAAGTAATACAGTAGAAATGTATTGTATATATGTTTATAGCATATATAAAATGAGAATATGAAAACAATAGCATAAAGGATGGAGGGAGAAATTAGAAATATAATACAAGTTATTACTCTCTATGTAGAGTAGGATAATATTTGAATTTGGACTATGATAACTTAAAGTACAATATTACATTAGTTTCAGGTATATTACATAGTGATTTAACATTTGCATATATTATGAAATGATCACCACAATAAGTCTAGTGACAATCTATCCTCATACAAAGTTATTAAAATATTATTGACCATATACCATATGCTGTATATTACAACCCCAAGGCTTACTTATTTTATAACTGGAGGTATGTACCACTTAATACCCTTCACCTATTTCACACCCTTACCTCCCTCACCTCTGCTAACCACCTATTTATTCTCTGTATCTCTGAGTCTGGTTTCATTATGTTTTCTTTATGTTTGTTTGTTTTGTTTTTTAGATTCCACATATAAGTGAGATCCTATGGTAGATATCTTTCTCTGACTTATTTTACTTAGCATAATAATCTTTAGATTCACGTATGCTAACACAACTGGCAATATTTCATTTTTTATGGCTAAGTAATATTCCATTATGAGAGAGAGAAAGATGGACACTTTGGTTCCATCTCTTGCTTCCATATTGTTGGACACTTTGGTTCCATCTCTTGCTTCCATATCTTGACTACAGAAAATGATTCCACAATGAACACTGATATGCACATCTTTTTTTTTTTTTTTTTTTTTTGCGGTATGCGGGCCTCTCACTGTTGTGGCCTCTCCCATTGCAGAGCACAGGCTCCAGACGCGTAGGCTCAGCGGCCATGGCACATGGGCCCAGCCGCTCTGCAGCATGTGGGATCCTCCCGGGCCGGGGCATGAACCCATGTCCCCTGCATCAGCAGGCTGACTCTCGACCACTGCGCCTCCAGGGAAGCCCCACGTCTTTTACAATTAGTGTTTTTATTTTCTTCTGGTAAACACATAGAAGTGAAATCACTGCATAATATAGCAGTTCTATTTTTTTTTTTTTTTTTTTTTTTGGGTTACTTGGGCCTCCTGTTGCAGAACACAGGCACAGGCCTAGCCGCTCCACGGCATGTGGGATCTTCCTGGACCAGGGCATGAACCCGTGTCCCCTGCATCGGTAGGCAGACTCTCAACCACTGAGCCACCAGGGAAGCCCAGCAGTACTATTTTTAAATTTTTAAGGAACCTCCATGATGTTTTCCATAGTGACTGCACTAACTTCCAATCCCAAAAACAGTGCACAAGAGCTCCCTTTTAATTCACATCCTTGACAAAACCTGTTATTTGTTGTCTTTTGATGAAAGCCATTCTGACAGATGTGAACTGGTATTTCACTGTGGTTTATTTTGCATTTGCCTGATGATAAGTGGAATGTCGAGCATCTTTTCATGTGCCTGTTGGCTGTCTATAGGTCTTCTTTGGAAGAATGTCTATTCAGGTCCTCTGTCCATTTTTTTTTTTTAACATCTTTATTGGAGTGTAATTGCTTTACAGTGGTGTGTTAGTTTCTGCTTTATAACAAAGTGAATCAGCTATACATATACATATATCCCCATATCTCCTCCCTCTTGCGTCTCCCTCCCATCCTCCCTATCCCACCCCTCTAGGTGGTCACAAAGCACCGAGTCATCTTCCTATGCTAAGCAGCTGCTTCCCACTAGCTATCTATTTTACATTTGGTAGTCCATGCCACTCTCTCACTTCGCCCCAGCTTACCCTTCCCATTCCCCGTGTCCTCAAGTCCCTTCTCTATGTCTGTGACTTCATTCCTCTCCTGCTCCTAGGTTTTCAAAACCATTTTTATTTTTTCTAGATTCCATATATATGTGTTAGCATATGGTATTTGTTTTTGTCTAACTGACTTCACTCTGTGTGACAGACTCTAAGCCCATCCACCTCGCTACAAATAACTCAATTTTGTTTCTTTTCATGGCTGAGTAATATTCCATCGTATATATATGCCACATCTTCTTTATCCATTCATCTGTTGATGGACACATAGGTTGCTTCCATGTCCTGGCTATTGTAAATAGAGCTGCAATGAACATTGTGGTACATGACTCTTTTTGAATTATGGTTTTCCCAGTATATGCCCAGTAGTGGGATTGCTGGGTCCTATGGTAGTCCTATTTTTAGTTTTATAAGGAACCTCCATACTGTTCTCCAGAGTGGCTGTATCAATTTACATTCCCACTAACAGTGCAAGAGGGTTCCCTTTTCTCCACACCCTCTCCAGCATTTACTGTTTGTAGTTTTTTTGATGATGGCCATTCTGACTGGTGTGAGATGATACCACATTGTAGTTTTGTCTTGCATTTCTCTAATGATTAGTGATGCTGAGAATCCTTTCATGTGGTTGGCAATCTGTATATCTTCTTTGGAGAAATGTCTATTTAGATTCCTCTGCCTGTTGGGTTGTTTGTTTGTTGATATTGAGCTGCATGAGCTGCTTGTAAATTTTGGAGATTAATCCTTTGTCAGGATTATTTTCTCCCATTCTGAGGGTTGTCTTTCTGTTTTGGTTATGGTTTCCTTTGCTTTGCAAAAGATTTTGAGTTTCATTCGGTCCCATTGGTTTATTTTTGTTTTTATTTCCATTTCTCTAAGAGGTGGGTCAAAAAGGATCTTGGTGTGATTTATATCGTACAGTGTTCTGCCTATGTTTTCTCCTAAGAGTTTTACAGTGTCTGGCCTTACATTTAGGTCTTTAATCAATTTTGAGTTTATTTTTATGTATGGTGCCAGGGAGTATTCTAATTTCATTCTTTTACATGTAGCTGTCCAGTTTTCCCATCACCACTTAATGAAGAGGCTGTCTTTTACCCATTATATATTCTTGCCTCCTTTATCAAAAATAAGGTGATCATATGTGTAAGGGATTATCTCTGGGCTACCTATCCTGTTCCATTGATCTATATTTCTGTTTTTGTGCCAGTACCATACTGTCTTGATTACTGTAGCTTGGTAGTATAGTCTGGAGGCTGATTCCTCCAGCTCCGTTTTTCTTTTTCAAGATTGCCTTGGCTATTAGGGGTCTTCTGTGTTTCCATACAAATTGTGAATTTTTTTGTTCTAATTCTGTGAAAAATAACATTGGTAGTTTGATAGGGATTGCATTGAAACTGTACAATGATTTGGGTAGTATAGTCATTACCACAATGTTGATTCTTTCAATCCAAGAACATAGCATATCTCTTCATCTGTTTGTATAATCTGCAATTTCTGCATACCGGTCTTTTGTCTCCTTAGGTAGGTTTATTCCTAGGTATTTTATTCTTTTTGTTGCAATGGTAAATGGGAGTGTCTCCTTAATTTCTCTTTCAGATTTTTCAGCATTAGTATATAGGAATGCAAGAGATTTCTGTGCATCAATTTTGTATCCTGCTACTTTACCAAATTCATTGATTGGCTATAGTAGTTTTCTGGTAGCATCTTTAGGATTCTCTATGTATAGAATCATGTCATCTGCAAACAGTGACAGCTTTACTTCTTCTTTTCCAAACTGGATTCCTTTTATTTCTTTCTCTTCTCTGATTGCTGTGCCTAAAACTTCCAAAACTATGTTGAATAGTAGCGGTAGGGTGGACAACTTTGTCTTGTTCCTGATCTTAGAGGAAATTGTTTCAATTTTTCACCATTGAGAATGATGTTGGCTATGGATTTGTCATATATGGCCTTTATTATGTTGAGGTAAGTTCCCTATATGACTACTTTCTGGAGGGTTTTTATCATAAATCGGTGTTGAATTTTGTTGAAAGCTTTTTCTGCATCTATTGAGATGATCATGTTTTTTCTCATTCAAATTGTTAATATGTTTATCACATTGATTGATGTGCGTATATTGAAGAATCCTTGAAGTGCTGGGATAAACCCCAATTTATCATGGTGTATGATCCTTTCAATGTGCTGTTGGATTCTGTTTGCTAGCACTTTGTTGAGGATTTTTGCATCTATGTTCATCACTGATATTGCCCTGTAGTTTTCTTTCTGGGTGACACCTTTGTCTGGATTTGGTATCAGGGTGCTTGTGGCCTCATAGAATGAGTTTGGGAGTGTTCCTCCCTCTGCTGTATTTTGGATGACTTTGACAAGTATAGGTGTTAAATGTCTAAATGTTTGATAGAATTTGCCTGTGAAGCCATCTGGTCCTGGGCTTTTGTTTGTTGAAAGATTTTTAATCACAGTCTCCAGTTCACTGTTGGTAATTGGTCTGTTTTTATTTTCTATTTCTAACTGGTTCAGTCTCAGAAGGTTGTGTTTTTCTAAGAATTTGTCCATTTCTTCCAGGTTGTCCATTATATTGGCATACAGTTGCTTATCGCAATCTCTCAAGATCCTTTGTATTTCCTCAGTGTCAGTTTTTACTCCTCCTTTTTCATTTCTAATTCTATTGAATTGAGTATTCTCCATTTTTTTCTTGATGAGTCTGCCTAATGCTTTATCAATTTTGTTTATCCTCTCAAAGAGCCAGCTTTTAGCGTTATTGATCTTTGCTATAGTTTCCTTCATTTCTTTTTCATTTATTTCTGATCTGATCTTTATGAATTTCTTTCCTTCTGCTAACTTTGCAGTTTTTGTGTTCTTCTTTCTCTAACTGATTTAGGTGTAAGGTTAGCTTGTTTATTTGAGATGTTTCTTGTTTCTTGAGGTAGGATTGTTTTGCTATAAACTTCCCCTTAGAACTGCTTTTACTGCATCCCATAGGTTTTGGGTCATCGTGTTTTCATTGTCATTTGTCTCTAGGTATTTTTTGACTTCCTCTTTGATTGCTTCAGTGATCTCTTGGTCATTAAGTAGTGTATTGTTTAGCCTCCATGTGTTTGTATTTTTTAAAGAAGTTTTCCTGTAATTGATATCTAGTTTCATAGCTTTGTGGTCGAAGAAGATACTTGATACCATTTCAATTTTCTTAAATTTACCAAGGCTTGAATTGTGACCCAAGATATGATCTATGTTCCACGAGCACTTGAGAAAAAAGTGTATTCTGTTGTTTTTTGATAGAATATCCTATAAATATCAATTAAGTCCATCTTGTTTAACATATCATTTAAAGCTTCTGTTTTCTTATTTTTCATTTTGGATGATCTCTCCATTGGTGAAAGTGGGGTGTTAGAGTTCCCTACTATGATTGTGTTACTGTCAATTTCCCCTTTTATGGCTGTTAGTATTTGCCTTATGTATTGAGGTGCTCCTATATTGGGTGCATGAATATTTACAATTGTTATATCTTCTTCTTGGATTGATCCCTTGATCATTATATAGTGTCCTTCTTTGTCTCTTGTAATAGTCTTTCTTTTAAAGTCAATTTTGTCTGATATGATAATTGCTACTCCAGCTTTCTTTTGATTTCCATTTGCATGGAATATCTTTATCCATCCCCTCACTTTCAGTCTATATGTGTCCCTAGGTCTTAAGTGGGTCTCTTGTAGACAGCATATGTATGGGTTTTGTTTTTGTATCCATTTAGCCAGTCTATGTGTTTTGGTTGGACCATTTAGTCCATTTACATTTAAGGTAGTTATTGATATTTATGTTCCTATTACCATTTTGTCAATTGTTTTGGGTTATTGTAAGTCTTTTCCTTCTCTTGTGTTTCCTGCCTAGAGAAGTTCCTTTAGCATTTGTTGTCGAGCTTGTTTGGTGGTGCTGAATTCTCTTAGCTTTTGCTTGTGTGTAAAGTTTTTAATTTTTCCATTGAATCTGAATGAGATCCTTGCTGGGTAGAGTAATCTTGGTTGTAGGTTTTTCCCTTTCATCACTTTAAATATGTCCTGCCACTACCTTCTGGCTTGCAGAGTTTCTGCTGAAGGATCAGATGTTAACCTTAATTGGATTCCATTGTATGGTAATTGTTGCATTTCTCTTGCTGCTTTTAATATTTTTTCTTTGTATTTAATTTTTGATAGTTTGAATTATATGTGTCTTGTTGTGTTTCTCCTTGGATTTAACCTGTATGGGACTCTCTGTGCCTCCTGGACTTGATTGACTATTTCCTTTCCCATATTAGGGACGTTTTCAACTATAATCTGCTCAAATATTTTCTCAGTCCCTTTTTTTCCCTCTTCTTCTTCTGGGACCCCTATAATTCGAATGTTGGTGCATTTAATGTTGTCCCAGAGGTCTCTCAGATTGTCCTCAATTCTTTTCATTCTTTTTTCTTTATTATGCTCTGCAGTAATTATTTTCACTATTTTATCTTCCAGGTGACTTATGCATTCTTCTGCCTCAGTTCTTCTGCTATTGCCTCCTTCTAGAGAATTTTTAATATCATTTATTGCATTGTTCATCATTGTTTATTTGCTCTTTAGTTCTTCTAGGCCCTTGTTAAATATTTCTTGTATTTTCTCCATTCTATTTCCAAGAGTTTGGATCATGTTTACTATCAATTCTCTGAATTCTTCTTGAGGTAGACTGCTCATTTCCTCATCATTTGTTTGGTCTGGTGGGTTTTTACCTTGCTCCTTCATCTGCTCTGTGTTTCTCTGTCTTCTCATTTTGCTTAACTTACTATGTTTGCGGTCTCCCTTTCACAGGCTGCAGGTTTGTAGTTCCTATTGTTTTGGTGTCTGGTCCCAGTGGCTAAGTTTGGTTCAGTGGGTTATGTTGGCTTCCTAGTGGAGGGGACTGGTGCCTGTGTTCTGGTGGATAAGGCTGAATCTTGTCTTTCTTTTGGGCAGGACCATGTCCAGCGGTATGTTTTGGGGTGTCTGTGACCTTAATAGAATTTTAGGCAGCCTCTCTGCTAATGGGTGGGGTCGTGTTCCTGTCTTGCTAGTTGTTTGGCATAGGGTGTCCAGCACTGTAGCTTGCTGGTCATTGAGTTGAGCTGGGTCTTAGCATTGAGATCAAGATCTCTTGGAGAGCTTTTGCTGTTTGATATTACGTGGAGCTGGAAGTTCTCTGGTGGACCAGTGTCCTGAACTCAGCTCTCCCACCTCAGAGGCATAGGCTTGACACCTGGCCAGAGCACGAAGACCCTGTCAGCTGCATGGCTCAGGAGAAAATAGAAACAAAGAAATAAAAAGTAATAAAATAAAATAGTTAAAATAAAAAAATATTAAAAATAAAAAAAGAAAGAAGAGAGCAACCAAATCAAAAACACAAATCCACCAATGATAACAAGCACTAAAAACTATACCAAAAAAAAAAAAAAAAACTAAAACAAAACGAAAAAATGGCCAGACAGAACCCTATGAGAAATGGTAAAAGCAAAGCTATACAGGCAAAATCACACAAAGAAGCATACACATACACACTCTCACAAAAAAATAATCTATATATTAAAAAAAAAATGGAAGAGAGCAATGAAATCAATAAGCAAATCTACCAATGATAATAAACTCTAAATACTAAACTAAGATAAACATAAGACCAGAAACAAATTAGAGGCAGAAAGCAAACTCCAAGTCTACAGTTGCTCCCAAAGTCCACCACCTCAATTTTGGGCTGATTCATTGTCCATTCAGGTATTCCAGAGATGCAGGGTACATCAAGTTGATTGTGGAGATTTAATCTGCTGCTCCTGAGACTGCTGGGTGAAATTTCCCTTTCTCTTCTTTGTTCGCAGGGCTCCTGGGGTTCAGCTTTGTATTTGGCCCCATCTCTGCATGTAGGTCACCTGATGGCATCTCTTCTTCACTCAGACAGGATGGGGTTAAAGGAGCCGCTGATTAGGGGGCTCTGGCTCACTAAGGCTGTGGGGAGGGAGGGGTACGGAATGTGGGGCAAGCCTGCAGCAGCAGTGGCCACTGTGACATCGCAACAGCCTTTGGCGCACCGTGTGTTCTCCCAAGGAAGTTGTCCCTGGGTCATGTGACCCTGGCAGTGGTGGGCTGCACAGGCTCCCGGCAGGGGAGGTGTGGATAGTGACCTGTGCATGCACATGGGATTCTTGGTGGCTGCAGCAGCAGCCTTAGTGTCTCATGCCTGTCTCTGGTGTCTGAGCTGATAGCCATGGCTCGCGCCCATCTCTGGAGCTCTTTTAGGTGGTGCTCTGAATCCCCTCTCCTCACGCACCCTGAAACAATGGTCTCTTGCCTCTTAGGCAGGTCCAGACTTTTTTCCAGACTCCCTCCCAGTTAGCTGTGGTGCACTAGCCCCCCTTCAGCCTGTGTTCACGCAGCCAACCCCAGTCCTCTCCCTGGGATCTGACCTCCAAAGCTGGAGCCTCAGCTCCCACCCCCACCCGCCCAGGTGGATGAGCAGACAAGACTCTCAGGCTGGTGAGTGAGGTACTGATTCTCTGTGTGGGAACCTCTCTGCTTTGCCCTCTGCACCCCTATTGCTGAGCTCTCATCTGTGGCTCTGAAGCTTCCCCCTCGCCACCCGCCATCTCTGCCAGTGATGGGGCTTCCTAGTGTGTGGAAACTTTTCCTCTTTCACAGCCCACTCCCAGAGGTGCAGGTTCCATACCTATTCTTTTGTCTCTGTGTTTCCTTTTTTTTTGCCCTACCCAGTTATGTGGGGAATTTCCTGTCTTTTGGGAAGTCTGAGGTCTTCTGCCAGTGTTCAGTAGGTGTTCGTAGGAGTTGTTCCACATGTAGATGTATTTCTGATGTATTTGTGGGGAGGAAGGTGATCTCCACATCTTACTCCTCTGCCATCTTGAAGATTTCCATCACCATTTTTTTTTAACTAGGTTGTTTTTCTGATGTTGAGTTGTATGAGTTCCTTGTATATTTGGATTATCAACCCCTTATCTAATATATCATTTGCAAATATCTTCTCTCGTTCAGTAGGTTGCCTTTGCATTTTGTTGGCAGTTTCCTTCCTTGTGCAAAAAAAAGTTGTTTTTTAAATTGTTATTTTATATTGGAATATAGTTGGTTAACAGTGTTGTGTTAATTTCAGGTGAACAGCAAAGTGATTCAGTTATACATATACATGTATCTATTCTTTTTCAAGATCTTTTCCCATTTAGGTTATTACAGAATACTGAGCAGAGTTCCCTGTGCTATACAGTAGGTCCTTGTTGGTTATCTATTTTAAATAAAGTGGTGTGTACATGTCAATCCCAAACTCCCAGTCCCAACTCTTCCCCCCGGTAACCATAAGTTCATTCTCGAAGTCTGTGAGTCTGTTTCCCTTTTGTAAATAAGTTCATTTATATCATTTTTATTAGATTCCACATATAAGTGATATCATATGATAATTTTCTTTCTCTGTCTTACTTCACGTAGGATGATAATCTCTAGGTCCATCCATATTGCTGCAAATGGCATTATTTCATTCTTTTTACAGCTGAGTAATATTTCATTGTATATATGTGCCACATCTTCTTTATCCATTCATCTGTCAATGGACATTTAGGTTGCTTACATGTCTTGGCTACTGTAAACAGCACTGCAATGAATATTGGCATGCACGTATCCTTTCAAACCATGTTTTTCTCCAGATCTGTGCCCAGGAGTGGGATTGTTGGATCATATGGTAGCTCTATTTTTAGCTTTTTAAGGAACCTCCATACTGTTCTCTATAGTGGCTGTACCAATTTACATTCCCAGCAACAGTATAGGAGGTGCCCTTTCCTCAACACCCTCTCCAGCATTTATTGTTTTTAGATTTTTTTGATGATGGCTATTCTGACTAGTGTGAGGTGATATCTCATTGTAGTTTTGATTTGCATTTCTCTAATAATTAGGAACGTTGAGCATCTTTCATTTCATTTTATCCATCTGTATGTCTTCTTTGGAGAAATGTCTATTTAGGGATTCTGCTCACTTCTTGATTGCTATTGTTGTTGTTGATTTTATTGAGCCACATGACCTGTTTGTAAATTTTGGAGATTAATCCTTTGTTGGTCGCATTGTTTGCGGATATTTTCTCCCATTCTGTGGGCTGTCTTTTCTATTTGTCTATGGTTTCCTTTGCTGTGCAAAAGCTTTTAAGTTTAATTAGGTCCCATGTGTTTATTTTTGGTTGTATTTCCATTATTCTACAAGGTGGCTTGGAAGAAGATAGTGCTGTGATTTATGTTAAAGAGTGTTCTGCCTATGTTTTCCTCTAAGAGTTTTATAGTATCTGGTCTTACATTTAGGTCTTTAATCCATTTTGAATTGATTTTTGTGTATGGTGTTAAAGAATGTTCTAATTCATTTTTTTTTTTTTTTACCATGTAGCTGTACAGTTTTCCCAGCACCATTTATTGAAGAGACTGTCTTTCCTCCATTGTATAGTCTTGCCTTTTTTGTTGTAGATTAATTGATCACAGGTGCATGGGTTTACTTCTGGGCTTTCTATCCTGTTCTATTGATCCATATTTCTGTTTTTATGACTCAATGGTGAAAAGCTGAAAGCATTCCTCTAAGAACAGGAACAAGAATGTCTACCCTGCCACTTTTATTCCACATAGTTTCAGAAGTCCTAGCCACAGCAATCAGAGAAGAAAAAGAAATAAAGAGAATCCAAATTGGAAAAGAAGTAAAAACTGTTTCTGTTTGAAGATGACATGATACTATACATAGAAAATTCTAGAGATGCTACCAGAAAACTACTAGAGCTAATCAATGAATTTAGTAAAGTTGCAGGATACAAAATTAATACTGAGAAATCTTTTGCACTTCTCTACACTAACAATGAAAGATCAGAAAGAAATTAAAGAAGCAAACCCATTTACCATCACATCAAAAAGCATAAAATACCTAGGAATAAACCTACCTAAGGAAACAAAAGATCAGTACTCCAAAAAAAAAAAATTATTCTGATGTACTCCCATTTATTTTTCTTTTGTTCCCTTGCCTGAGGAGACATATCCTATATATATATATATATATATATATATATATATATATATATATATATATATATATATATATATATAGTTAAGATCAATGTCAAAGAGAATACTGCTCCTATGTTTTCTTCTAAGAGTTTTATGGTTTTAGGTCTTATGTTTTAAGAGTTTAAAACATTTTGAGTTCATTTTGTATATGGAGTAAGTAGTCCAGTTCAATTATTTTTCATGTACCTATCCAGTTTTCTCAATACCATTTACTGAAGAGGCTGTCTTCTCTCCATAGTATATTCTTGCTTCTTTTGTCATAGATTAATTGACCATATAATGTGGATTTATTTCTGGGTTCACTATTCCATTCCTTTGATCTATGTGTTTGTTCTTGTGTCAGCACCATACTGTCTTGATTACTGCAGTTTTATAGTATAGTTTGAAATCAGGGAACATGACACCTCCAGCTTTATTCTTCTTTCTCAAGATTGCATTGGCTTTTCTGGGTCTTTTGTGTTTCCATACAAAAATTTTAGAATTATCTGTTCTATTTCTGTGAAAAACATATTTGGTATTTAGATAGGGATTGCACTGAATCTGTAGATTGCCTAGGATAGTAGGGTCATTTTAACAATATTAGTTCTTCCAATCCATGAGCACAGTAAATCTTTCCATTTGTTTGTATCATCTTAAATTTCTTCCATCAATGTCTTATGGTTTTCAAAGTGCAAGTCTTTACCTCTTTGGCTATTCCTAGGTACTTTATTCTTTTGTAAATAAAAGTCTTTTCTTGATTTTTCTGATAGTTCATTATTAGTGTCCCTTTTATTGACATATAATTGTTTGTGGTAATCTCTTATGATCCTTTGTATTTCTGTGATGTTGGTTGTAACTTCTCTTTCATTTCTAATTTTATTTAGGCCCTCTCTTTTTGTCTTGATGAATATGGCTAAACTTTTGTCAACTTTGCTTACCTTTTCAAAAAGCAGGCTTTAGTTTCATTGACTTTTTAATTGTTTCTTAAGTCGCTGTTTCATTTATTTCAAGTTTAATCTTTATTATTTCTTTCCTTCTAATTTTGATTTTCCTTTGTTCTTCTTTTTCTAGTTACTTTAGGTGTAAGGTATAACATATCCTCACTCTTTAAGGGCATGATCATTTGATACCCCATGGCCAGATGCCACATATTTTTTTTCAAATGGTATAAAATTCTGTTACAAATATCTTGTCCTCTCTCCAGAAGCCTGGGGCTCTATGTTCTGAAACTTGTATTGGAGCTCAGCATAAGCTCCACATAGCACCGCTTCCTATGACAAATACTTCAATACCCTAGTGTCTAGTGATACTCTTGGCCCACTCAAAGCTAGTTGCCTACTGTATCATATGTCAAATGCATCAAAGTCGTATTACTATGTGTGAAATACAAAATTAAAAGCCCTAAGAGTCCCATCTAGCATTGTACTTCCTTCCTAGTGGTGGAAATTGCAACATGCAATAACATATCCTTTGCTTTGGGGTAGATATCCAAGAATGCTCCAGACGGTCAGACTCTGAATCTTAACAAAACCTCTAGATAGCATGTATCTTAACCAAAATCTCCAATGTACTAGCCAGTCTTGTTTATCTGGTATGACTAACATGATGTCACCAAAACAGTAGGTCAATGTGATGATCTTTTTAATGTCCAAGCAGTCTAATTCCCTTCAGACAAAATTGTGGTGGTAGGATGGAGAGTTAACATAGGCATTACCAAGACCATTAGTGTATAGTTTGTCCTTTCCATGGGAATATGAACCACATTATAGTCTTCCCTGATAGGGATGAAAATAATGTGTTCACTAACGCTGTTGTGGTCACCCCAAAAAGGTTGAATGGGCTTTGCACTCAAAATCAGTTGAGAGGTCAAGATTTATGATACTTACCAGGAGGATATGCAGAGATATATTACTCACAAAAGAGGCTTTCTGGCAAGAGCATGGTTCTTTTTTATTAGCTTATCAAAATCCCTTCTCAGCTCTTCCTGTTTTATTCTGATCCTTGTCTATTAAGTCATTATCCCTTTTTTCTCTCATTAGAATGTTTAACTACATAAATTCAGAGTTTTGTCTCAGTGTTTCACTATATATACCTATATAAATGTATGTATATACACACACACACACACACACACATGATTAGAGTTTGTTCTGTAGTCTAATTTTTAGTCTTAATAATACAGTATAAAAATAACTTCTATTTGCCATTGTTGATGGAGTAGCATATGTTATATGAATGAGGACTTCTTTCTATTTTCCATATTCATGATTTCACAGATATTTAATTATTTCTGCAAAATTATAGTGTAGATACAAAAATATAGACACCAATTTTAATAAATGATTTTAAGATTTATTTTTCACTAAATAAGTCAGAATTCCTCAGAAAGAGTATTTATTCAGACTCTTTAACATTTTTTGCATGTTTATTTTTTTATTGCATGTGTCATTTACATATCTTTTTTGTGAAATAAACCTCTCCGCATGTATATAGAATGTCAAGTAATTTTATTTTATCTTTAATTATGTATATTATGAGAATTATAAAATGTCCTCTAATGAACAATCTACCCAGCTTAAGAAGCAGACATTACTAATAAATGTACAGCCCTTTGTGGGCTCCATCTCTATTGCATTATCCTTTTTTACTGCTTGAAATAAGTGCTGTCCTAATGCGATGTTTATCTTTCTCTAAATTTCATTTATAGTTCATCACAAATGGATATACCCCTTAACAATACATTGTTTAATTTAGCATATTTTGAACAGGATATTAATTGAACAGTACAGTGTGTTCTTCTGTGACTTTTTTTCACTCTATGCTATGTTTGTCATAGTTACCCTTTCATGTACATGTAACTGTCATCTATTTTCACAGCTGTCAGGTATTGTTTGAATATCCCAAAACTGTCCACTCTTCTGTGGATGGGTGTTTGAGTTCCTTACATTATTTTAATTCCGTATATAATTTCTATGGTATGATTTTACACATCTTCTGGAGCAAAAACACAAGGATTTATTTAATAGATAGGCCAAAAAGAGAGATTTCAGGATCATGGAGTAAGTATAAGTTCAATTGTACTAGGTAATGTCAATTGCTTTCCAATGAGGTTGGTCAATTTATATTCACATCAGTAGAATGTGACAATTCTCACTGATGCACTCTTTCATTAATATTTGCTGTTTCCATGGCTTAACATTTATATTAAGTAATTTTCCTGATTACTAATAACATTGAGCATATTTTAATACATATATTGTCATTTGTGTTTTTTCCTTAGTCTTTTGTTTGCCTGTTTTTAAGATCTCTTTGTATTTATGGTGCTGAAGAAACTGCTGTGTGTTAGGAACTTCTATTTTTTATCACCATATGAAGATATAGTGATGCATATGATATAAAGGGTCCTGAGCTTATTTTTTTATTTTTTTATTTTTATTTTTTTTGTGGTATGTGGGCCTCTCACCGCTGTGGCCTCTCCCGCTGCGGAGCACAGGCTCCGGACGCGCAGGCCCAACGGCCATGCCGCTCCGCGGCACGTGGGATCCTCCCGGACCGGGGCACGAACCCACGTCCCCTGCATCGGCAGGCAGACTCCCAACCACTGCGCCACCAGGGAAGCCCCTGAGCTTATATTTTGTAACAAGTGAATTAACAAGCAAATAAGTAAGACAATATCAGGTATTTATAAACACTTTGCTGATAATTAAAATAAGTTAAGATGCTTATGGGGTTTACTTACTGAAGTTGAGAAGGATAGGGAAAAATATTTTGTGGGCTGGGGTAAAGCATCAATAATTCTGCATGGGTTTGTTAATACTTAAGATCTTATTATCAGTGCTGGATTTTTTTTTTTTTTTTTTGCTTTTTAATTCTTCCTCAAACAAAAAATTTATATACCCAGATTCAATGTGTATCTAAAGCAAACATACCTAGTTTCTGCTCTTCTTGCTCTTTTCACTTGTTTACTATTCAAATCTGTTTCTCTAATACACTTCTGGATAATAGGTTGAGTCTTTCAGTTACCAGTATCTAATAATGTTACATATTTCATTTTATATAGTAATGCTAGACCAACACAGGTTGTTTGTTCTTCAAGAAATTCATGACTGAGTTTTATGATAATATAAGTAGATAAGATATAGCCTCATTTTCTTCCATTTAGGTAGACTACTTGGAAAAATATGATACCTAGTATGCATTGCTACCAGGTCCCTTCATTTTTTGTATTTTGGTTTCTGCAGTATCAAAGTGGGTTCTATATGGCATAGCTTGTGATTTTCAGAAGCATACACTGAGATGGAATTTGGCATACAGAATGTTTACTAGTAATAAACACCTATAGAAAAGATGTAGAGAAAAAGCATATGGCAGAGAAAAAAGTTGAACTGCAATGTAGGCTCAACAAAGGCTCGGTCAAATCTATACAAGGAGAGCTGGAGCATATATAGCTCATCAGAGGAGACCCACATTGGGTTAAAGTAGCAGGGCCTTTGTGCCCATACCTTAATTACTCATTGGATGTTGGCTGCTCTGGTTAGCATATGCCCTTTAATGTGTCTGCAGAGAAGATATGTTATGATGGAGCTGAAACCTGTAGGCTGTCTGCTGACAACTGAGGCAACAAGTACTTCTTTGAGGGAAAATCTGGGTAGTACATTTCCATGTCCATTACAATGTAATATGAAGGGGGATATTCTAGCTAAAAGAAAACTGTGCTTCAGAAATAATTCGGGTTATAAGGACAGAAGAAACATAGAATCACAAGATAAGGGCAAAATCATGATTATGTAATGTTATTTTGGCGGAGGAGTTTCCAAAAGGAAACTCCTTTCTGTTGCTCTTGCAGTGAATAATAATGTGGCTTGATATAGAATATGATGTCACAATCCTTTTTCTTCTCCTGTAATTTCTTCAGATTTTGCATATATATATATATTGCATTTTGCTCATATATATATATATATATATATTGCATTTTGTATTTCAGATGGATATGATGCCAGTTTTTTTCTTGTAGCAAAATTATATACTTTTAAATAGTCTTCTGCTTTATTTTGTTTTGCAATGATGACATGAACTGGTATGTTTTTATTAATTATTCTGGCTCTCGAAGAGGCATTTTGATATGAAGACTCCATTTTTCCTCCATCAATGAAATTCCTTGATTATTATTTTTACTCCCTTTACTTGGTTTAGTAAGTACTTCAATTGTCTTTATTTTATAGATTTTGGATATCCTCAAAACTCCTTCATATTAATTTAGAAAAACACATTTGATTAAAATAGTCTCAATAATTAAGCAGAATGAATGAGAAGCAATGTATGCATCTTTCCATAATAGTAACTATATGAGGCTTAAAAATTTAGTTTCTTTATGAATTGTTACTTTCATTCTCGGAATATCTTCTTATAATGTAAAACCATTTACCTCAGTTATTATTAATTATCATTGTAAATGGAATTCCTTTTTCTGATTGGAATGAATAAGTGAACACCATCCCTGTTGCAACAAATCTTTTAAATGATAAATTCTAAAAATCATATTTGTAGGAATAGGATCTAAATTAGACAGTGTTTAAATTTCTATCCTAAGCTTGTTATCATTGATTGTTTTCTCATCTAAAGCATTTGCTGATTCAGTTTAGGAACTGAACTCCCCTTACCAAATCTACAAATCTAGAATTTTATACCCAGCTAAAAATATGCATCAAAATTAAAGGCAAGGATACTCTCAGACAGACTAAAGCTAAAAGAATTGGTCACCAGTAGAACAACACTACCAAAATATCATAGGAAGTTCTTCAGGCTGAATACAAATAATCTCAGATGGACTGAAGGAGATATGAGGAGAATTAAGACATGCAAAAAGATAAATAGATGAGTAAATATAAAAGAGTTGCATGTTTAAAGCAGTAAATCTCAAATCTTAACATTCATTAGAATCACCTTGTTAAAACAGGTCCCTGTCAAAAACCGAATTTCTGGGGCCCAACCTCAAAATTTATATATATATATATATATATATATATATACACACACACACACACACACACACACACACACACACACACACACGCGCACACACACAACACATATACACACACACATATATGTGTATATATATATACACATACATATATATAAAATGAATTGTAAGAAATCATCTACAATGCAATGTTGCTAGCAATGACAGCTGCAGCATAAATACAGTGTCATTATCAGTAAGATGTCCATTCCAATTGTGAAGCTTACTGATCTAAAGACAAATGAATGATTCTATTAGTCAGCCAATAAACCCACAAGTTCAAGATTTTTAATTCAGGTGAAGCAGGTTTGTGGAAAGTTGGTATGTTTAATTTATGTTCCATAATCTCTGTCTTTTTAAAAAATAATATTTCTTCTTTAAAAAATTTATTTTTGGCTGCATTGGGTTTTTCGTTGCTGTGCACGGGCTTTCTCTAGTTGCGGCGAGTGGGGGCCACTCTTCATTGTGGTGCATGGGCTTCTCATTGCGGTGGCCTTTCCTGCTGCAGAGCACAGGCTCTAGGTGCACAGGCTTCAGTAGTTGTGGGTTCAGTAGTTGTGGCCTGTGGGCCTAGTTGTCCCACGGCATGTGGGATCCTCCCAGACCAGGGCTCGACCCCGTGTCCCCTGCATTGGCAGGTGGACTCTCAACACTGCACCACCAGAGAAGCCTTATGTTCCATAATCTCTTTGAAGACAGAATAATTCTGTAATTCTGTTTAGGGTCCATATGTTCTTTTCATATGAGACACAAGAAATAATACTCAGCATAAAAGCATCTAGGAAACATATTAGTTGATATTATTATCAGTGTGGCATAAAATATCTACTTTCAAGGCTTAAATTTTGTTGCCTATTAGAAACAATATTCAGTTTTGCACATCAAACTTAACCATACTTATATTTCTTCTCCTTGTCTACTTTCTTTGAAAATAGAATTTTACTTTCATGAAAACAGCATGCTTTGCAAAGTTTCTATCCCAGAAGACTTTAAATGATATTTATGACACCAAGTATATAGAATACATGCATATTAAATTTCATCAATTAATTTTACTTTTATAGGTAGCAGTGAATATGTAAGAATTGAACAGGTCTTTCATAATATGATATTTTATTGCATTAAAATTATTCTGATATAAAAAAATATTCTGATATAGACCCACATATAATCCTGAAGTTCATAGTCAAAAGAAACTGAAGTTGGAAATATTTAATGAAACTTTAACTTTTAGAAGAATTTAAAATCTGTTATCCAATTTAATCATCCTTTTAATACTAGATGGTAGTATTATTATTTGAATTCTGTTGATTAAAAAAATTGGGCATTAAAATATTAAGTAAATTCTTTTAAAGCTAGAATTTGGGTATGTGCTTCCTTTGCTTCCTCAATGAAAGAAATTATTTACAGTGAATTTCAGGGTCCCCGAAATTCCATGTTACCTTTGTGGAATACATTTTTATAAGTATAAAATTATGCAATTACTTAAAAATGCAAATAAAATTAAAGAAAATATATCTGTTAATTTTTTGTATAGCAGTATTTTTTTTCTTTTTTCAAGACCAAAGGATTTACAGAAAATAAAACACACTATACATGGAAACATCAAAGTGTTTTCAAGAAAATCAATGTATAAGTTCTTATAGTGTCCTCTGTGATTGGTAGTTCCTGTCAACTTTCAAGAAAGTCAAGCTGCAATGTAGAGCAGTGAGCCTCTGACTGTGAAGTCACACCATCTTTTCTCTAAGGAAGTTCATAACTTGCAATACCTTTTAGGTTTGTCTGTAGGTAGAGATATCACATAAAATTTCAGTGGCAATATTTGAGATTAAAATGAAAAGAGAAACAGTTTTGAAATTAACTTTAAAAATAGTTCCTGTTATGAATATTTTATGGAAAGCAGTTCCACCAATTAGCTCCTAGGTGTGCAGAGACCTGATAGCTGGATGCTGCCTGAGGCACATATGACATTAGAAAAATAAATCAGCTCTAAAGAATTCAGAGGACAGGTTCGAACATGAACATAGATTAACTCACACAAAAATGAAACGACTGAAGTACGGAGCTCTTCAAAAACTTGCAATGAGATTGTAAACTCAATTCTCAATAGCTCAGTCTGTGTAATTGCTTGGATATATGCGTATAGGAAGACTTGGAGCCAGATGTTGATCTTTTATTCTCATCCTATGGATTCTGTCCTCTCTTTGTATTATTGGTTCCTTCAAGGTAAATGTTCACTGTGATTTAGATTAGAGATGAAAACCTGGCACATAATTATGTTTGTTAATCTTGGTATCAGAGGATTTGGCAAATGACTGTTTCCTATTTGAGTCTTCTCAAAAATCGGTAGCTCTCATTGGCTTTTGTTCCCAAAACTGATTTTAAGTTAACCCATTCTATGATCATGTAAACCTTTCAGATGTTTTATATAACTTATATCATTTTTTAAAAATTGCAAACCTAATGATGAGCAAGTCAGTGAGATTTTTTTTTCACCGTTATGTTGGAAATGGAAGAGTTAGCCATTAAATATTTCTATTTTATGTGAAATTTGTTTTGGTGTGTTAGAATTCCTATCTTCTGAAAATATGTAATTAGTATAGCTTTCCCTTCATTCTTAAATATCTACTTTTTTATGTCAATACAAATTATACTTTAATATTCTTGGTAGTTTACACACTGCTTACTCAGTGGCATCATGTTGTCCAACTCCCAGGAATGTCACTCATCTATGATTTAATGTGAAGAGCATTGTAAAGTGCAACCAGAAAAAACAATGTCCTTGTTTTTGTGCATATTATTGGAAAAGGACAGTATAACACAATGGGGAAAACTATTAGGAAGATGAAAACTCTATTACAAATATTTTTGAGATTCACTTATGTATTCAGCAGTTATTTACAAAACTCTGCCATGTACCATTTAGTACATTAAGAGCTGGGAATACACTGAGAAAATCACACAGTCCCTGCTCCCACAAAACCCGAAGTCTGATAGGAGAGAGGCATTAATTCAATAGTCATATAAATACATAATTTCCTACTCTGGTAAGCACTAAAGAGGAGAATCATAGATAAATCTTAGATAGTCTAATACACGTTAATGTAATCTGATAAATAAAAGCAAGGCTTCTTTGATAAAATATAATTTGAGCTGAAAATGAAATGATTTAGTTAAGGGAGATATTCATGTGAAGTTGCTTTTCAGATACTTTGTACGAATATCTTATGCAGAAGTGAGCTTGGAAGAGTTAAAAAAAATTACATGAATAGAACATGGGAAATAAGTGAAACTAATGAGCAATAATATTCTAGAGATAAAAAGAGTTTAACTGAAGTAGGACATAGAACCATATCAAAGATTTAGATCTTTACCTGAAGAGCAATCGGAACCAATTAAATGTTTCAAGCAGAGGTTTGAATAAAAGACTAGTCTTTCTGGATCCTTTACCTAACTCCTACTAAGCCTTTTCTTTCTTATTTCTCATATGACATTTTGCTTCATATAGATTCATCATGAGCAAGGTCCATTTCTGCTAAAATTATTCCTTATTCTTAATATCAATGAAAGTTTTCATCTTCTTCAGAATGGGAATCACAGCTAGCTATGAGAAGGAGAGCAAATCTTTTAATTTCATTTACAAGCATTGTTAAATGATAATCTCCCAAAATCTACTATACTGTCTCTAGTCCCACATCTTAAAACACTGAATTTAAAAAAGTATTTCACTCATATACATGGGGTTGTAACATTGAAAATTCAGTGTCAATAATTATGGTGGCAAAGAGTGTCACAGTCAATTCTAGAACAGAAGAGTTGGAGGTAAATCTGGTATTGGCATATCTGTTTCCTGCATGCTGAATTTAAGCAAGGATGGCATCGTGGTTATGACTGTGACTTGATAGTCTGTATCAAGAACTAGTTTTGCCATGTCCAGGCACAACCTAAAGTACATTTTCATGAACCCTAAAATGTATGTATTGTCCACATTCTCCAGATAAGAAAGCTATGTTCAGAGAGTTTAAACCCACCATTTTCCCAAATCACAGTGTTAAAGAATATCAGTTTACACATACTGAAGAATAATCTTGACTCAAATTTCTTGCATGGAAACATAAGCTCCATTAATAGTTTTGTTAACATTTGGCAATTTACCTTCCTTTCAATGCTTCAATTTTCACATTTGTAAATTGTAATAATAATATCATGGAACCAACAGGATTGCTGTAAGGAATTGGTAATACAAAAGAGGGTATAGCACTTAATCAGCTCTAAATTAACATTAGCTGTTATTGTCATCTTTATTGCTATAAGTTTTATTAGTGATAATGGAAGACATTATAGCAGGGATCCCCAAACCCCGGGCCTTGGACCCACAGTGGTCCGTGGCCTGTTAGGAACCGGGCTGCACAGCAGGAGGTGAGGGGCGGGCAAGCAGGCTAAGCATCATCTGCCACTCCCCATAGCTCCCCATCGCTCACCTTACAGCCTGAACCATCCCTCTCCCCCCCACCTTCCATGGAAACACTGTCTTCTGTGAAACCGGTCCCTGGTGCCAAAATGTTGGGGATCGCTGTGTTATACTGTTTGTGTTATACTGTTTATGCTGTGAAGTGTGAGGTGAGAAAAAATAAGCGATGCATAAGAGATTGATACTTGCTCACCACAGTTTATTTCCTTTTTCTGTACATGTAGGTCATATTTCCAAGCACCCAAGTACCCCTTGCAGATAAGTGACCATAATAATAGTTACAGTCAATGAGATGTGGGCAGAAAGTGACATATTCCTCTCCCTGCCAGTCCAAAAGTACTGCTAACAAATGATCATTTATGTTCTCTCCCCTTTCACCAACTGGCTGCTAATGATCAGAGTGACTTTGGAAGTAACATGTTGTAAATGATAGACCCACATCATCTTGAATAAAAATGTCTTGGTTTACATGAGCTATAAATACACATTACATTTGAGTAATAACAATTTTGGAATCTAAAGTCTCCTGATTTCCTCTCATAACATCATGCCTTTTTATAAAGTAATTTTCAGCATGTCAAATGTATGTCAAGCTTCAAGCTGGGACGAAGTGACATGTGCATCTTGAATGAATACTATGTCTCCATAGCTTTCTCTGAGCAAGGGTTATATCTAGCCATTACACTTGCTGTCTTTCTAGACTTTTGACATACATTTGACATGCTGATTACTTTATTAAAAGGCATGATGTTATGAGAGGAAATCAGGAGACTTTAGACTCCAAAATTTTTATTACTCAAGTATAATGTGTATTTATAGCTCATGTAAACCAAGACATCTTTATTCAAGATGATGAGGGTCTATCATTTACAACATGTTACTTCGAAGACATAGAGTGGCATTGACATATATACACTACCAAATATAAAATAGATAGCTAGTGGGAAGCAGCCGCATAGCACAAGGAGATCAACTCGGTGCTTTGTGACCACTTAGAGGGGTGGGATAGGGAGGGTGAGAGAGAGACGCAAGAGGGAGAGGATATGGGGATATATGTATATGTATAGCTGATTCACTTTGTTATACAGCAGAAACTAACACAACATTGTAAAGCAATTACACTCCAATAAAGATGTTAACAAATAAAAAGAAAAGAAGCACATGTCAAAAGGCACTGAGTTAAAAAAAAAATCAAAATCCGGGAAATTGTTTTACACTATTTATATTTTTTAAAAAGCAGCACATAAATGTAGAAGAGTTCATTATGGTAGCGGCTAAATCTATTGAAGTTGAAGTGTTTGAATTAATAGTAGAGCCTCTTTAGCTAAGGTCTTGAACTTTCTTATTGATTTTTTCTCCTATAATTAAATCCCTAAATATACTAATAAAAATTTTTAAGTATCTACCTTTATATTAATTGAAAACATAAATCATTAAAGTTGTCATTTTTATCAATTATCAATAATGCTCGTAGTTCTTAATAATGAACATATGTAAAAATTAACAACCAGATATTGATCTCTGAAACAATGATATCTAGAAGGTATAAATCATGTTAGTCTAACATATATATAAATACTCATATATTTATTTCAGATTACTTTTTTGTCACTTCTACTTTCAAGTGGAAAATTTTTAAATTGGTGTTGGTACATTTCTTTCTTCTTTTAAATACTTCAATCTATTGGAACATCCTCTCATTAGTACAACCCACATATCTAGTGCTCTTGTCCTAAACATTCCTACTCTTTTACATAGATCTACTTGTCTAACCCATTCCCCAAAGACAAAAATTGGTTTTCCTCTCATAAGTTAATGTACATATTTATTCAAATCCTATTGCTTCTGGCAGTTGCTGGCACAATAAACATATGTTTTAACAATGACTTTGAGACCTAAATGTAAGACTGGACACTATAAAACTCTTAGAGGAAAAAATAGGAAGAGCACTCTTTGACATAAATCACAGCAAGATCTTTTTTGATCCACCTCCTAGAGTAATGGAAATAAAAACAAAAATAAACTAATGGGACCTAATGAAACTTAAAAGCTTTTGCACAGCAAAGGAAACCATAAACAAGACGAGAAGACAACCCTTAGAATGGGAGAAAATATTTGCAAATGAATCAATGGACAAAGGATTAATCTCCAAAATATATAAACTGCTCATGCAGCTCAATATTGAAGAAGCAAACAACCCAATCCAAAAATGGGCAGAAGACCTAAATAGACATCTCTCCAAAGAAGACATACAGATGGACAAGAAGCACATGAAAAGCTGCTCAACATCACTAATTATTAAAGAAATGCAAATCAAAACTGCATTGAGGTATCACCTCACATCAGTTAGAATGGGCATCATCAGAAAATCTACAAACAACAAATGCTGGAGAGGGTGTGGAGAAACGGGAGCCCTCTTGCACTGCTGGTGGGAATGTAAATTGATACAGCCACTATGGAGAACAGTATGGAGGTTCCTTATAAAACTAAAAATAGAATTACCATATGACCCAGCAATCCCACTACTGGGCATATACCCAGAGAAAACCATAATTCAAAAAGACACATGCACCCTAATGTTCATTGCAGCACTATTTACAATAGCCACGTCATGGAAGCAACCTAAATGCCCATCAACAGATGAATGGATAAAGAAGATGTGGTATATATGTACAATGGAATATTACTCAGCCTTAAAAAGGAACGAAATTGAGTCATTTGTTGAGATGTGGATGGATCTAGAGACTGTCATACAGAGTGAGGTAAGTCAGAAAGAGAAAAACAAATATCGTATATTAATGCATGTATGTGGAACCTAGAAAAATGGTACAGATGAACCGGTTTGCAGGGCAGAAGTTGAGACACAGATGTAGAGAACAAATGTATGGACACCAAGGGGGGAAAACCACAGTGGGGTGGGGATGGTGGTGTGCTGAATTGGGCAATTGGGATTGACTTGTATACACTGATGTGTATAAAATTGATGACTAATAAGAACCTGCAGTATAAAAAAACAAACAAACAACAAGAAAAAACAACTGATACTAAACTTTCTTTGTGTTATTTGTATGGAAATATGTTAATATAAATGTTTCAGCCATTACATGAAATTTCTAAAAATCTTATATGTTCTGGTATAATGTTATAAGTCACAATTCAGCTATTACTTTAAAATGTATATCTCAGAAATAACTAAATTTCCTTGTCAATTGCATTATTATGAACTTTCATCAAATCTTTAACCATGGTCATTTTTAAGTCTTTTGTCATTTACAGACCGTACTGGGTGTACTCTGATGCTTTTGCAAAAATGTTCCTATAAAAGGGTTTCAGCTTCAAGGAATTCATGGAAAAGACTCTGACAAGTACAGGTTTCTGGCAACTGACTATACTGCTGAACTGAATGAATAAGCATTTTCAGAACTCTAAAGGAAAACTGATGAATTCACAAAAGTGCTAACAAAAGATCAAGATGAAAAAAATTGATTACATGGGACTGAGTGAACTGATGAGGATGATTATAAATTTTGTGACTTTCTGTTTGAATTTAAAAAAAAAAGAAAGAAATCAGGGACAGTGGAAAAAAATTTTAAATAGGTGACTCCCAACATTGAAGGAGGCTTTTTAAATAATTCCTTCCCAGACTACATATAATTCTAATACAATATTACAGGGAGAAATACCTTTTATTCCTTTCCCTATTTTCAGTATTACTCAAGGGTGATAAGAGATAATATTGACTGGACTATATTCTTTATGTGAATAGTCTGGAGTCCAAAAAAGTAATTAAAGAAAATATCCTTAAAACAAAATAATTCACTTGGCATGAATTTCAGTCAACTATATTTTTTAAAATGGAAATTACTTTAGCATTGCTATACACAAGAATTAATTTTAAATTAATTCAAAAATCAAAGAGCTAAATGCAAGACCTAAAGCAATGAAGCTCTTAGCAGAAACATAGGACAAAAGCCTCACAACACTGGATTTGATAGTGATTTACTGGATATGACACCAAAGGCACAGGTGGCAAAAAAAAAAAAAAAAAATAGACAAAATGGACTTAAAATGTGTTCATCAAAAGACACTCTCCATCAACTAAAAAGACAACCCATAGAATGGGAGAAAATATTTCAAATTTTATATCTGATATGGGATTAATATACAGATTATATACACAACTCCTGAAACTCAAAAAAAAAAATCCAATTAAAAAATGGTCAAAAGATTTGACTAGACATGTTTCCAAAGAAGATATATAAATGGTCAATAAGAACATGAAAAGATGTTCAACAATCTAATAATTAGGGAAATGCAAATCAAAACTACAATGAGATACCTCCTCACATCCATTAGAAGCCAGAAAACAGAGAACAACAAGTGTTGATGAGGATGTGGAAAAATTGAAATCCTTGTGCACTGCTAGAGGAAAAGTAAAATTGCATAGCCATTGTGGAAAACAGTACAGCAGTTCCACAAAAGATTAAAAATAGAATTATCGTAAGATCCATTAATTCCACTTCTGGGTATATAACCAAAAGAATTGAAAGGGGGTCTTGAAGAGATATTCGTACACCCATTTTATAGCAGCATTATTCACAATCACTAAAACATAGAAGCAACTCAAGTATTCATAGGTGGAGGAATGCATAAGCAAGACGTGGTACATACATACAATGGAATGTAATTCAGCCTTAAAAAGGAAGGAAATTCTTCAATATGCTACAATATGGATGTACATTGTGTAGTCAATATTGGAAACAGAAAGTATAATGGTGGTTCTCAGGGAATGGGAAAAGGGGGAAATATACAGTTACTGTTTAATGGGTATAGAGTATCAGTTTTACAAAATGAAAAGTATTATGGAAATGGATGGTGGTTATGATTGCACAACATTATGAGTGTATTTAATACCACTAAACTGTATACTTATAAAAGGTTAAAATGTAAATTTTCCATTATAAACATTTTACCACAATATAAAAATTTGAAAAAAATATTCTGGAGAAAAATAAAGCCAAGTAATTTATTGAAAGGAAGAAAGTAGAGTATTATTTCTGAAATTATAATATACTTCCAAACCAATATTCATAATTTATATATGAAACTTTACTCTTGTTTTACCTTTTAAAGTAGCTAAATATTTTATTTAAGTAATAAAGTATGGTAGAACATGTTTAAAGAATATAATAAATGACTAAGAGCATAAAAAGAAAATATTTTTAAATGCTTTCCCAATATGTTACCATTCACAATTACATGAGAGTGTGCCTAAGAGTGCCATATCATAAGCTGAAAAGAGAGTAAATTATATGACCTTTAAGTCACTCCTCATGTGATAATAACTAATTAATCAAAAGTTGGTTCAACCTTTGCTGGAAAAAATAATTTGAAACTTTTTTTTTTTTTTTTTTTTGCGGTACGTGGGCCTCTCACCGCCGTGGCCTCTCCCGTTGCGGAGCAAGGCTCCGGACACGCAGGCCCAGCAGCCGTGGCTCATGGGCCTAGCTGCTCCGTGGCATGTGAGATCCTCCCGGACCGGGGCACGAACCCATGTCCCCTTCATTGGCAGGCAGACTCTCAACCACTGCGCTACCAGGGAAGCCCTGAAACTTTATTATAAACTATGTTATTTCTCCATAAAATAGAATCCTTTATGGCCCAAATAAGTTATAATTTGCAAGTTACCAATATGTGCTCGTACTTGCTAAAACATTTAGATTTGTTAATACTTCAAGCTATTGTAACATATTAGATGAAAAAATAATTTATGAAATAAGATATACTAAATAAAATCTTGTAGCATTCTGCACAAGCAGATGGCACTTTCTGTGAAATGATAACTGATAGCCCTAAGTAAACTGTCATTCAGATGACTGAGTTACATGTCAGGTGAAATCCTTTATTTATTTTTCATTGTTTGTGTCTCTGAAACTGAGAGGGAAAAGCACCTCTTTTGCCTCTGAAGTTGCAATCTTAAACAAAAGTTAAATTCTATACCCCTCAATTGGAAGCTATATTTTTAAACATTTATAAATGGTTGGAAGAGATCCTTATGAAAATATTTGTCAAAGTATAGTATCTATATTTGTAGACGAAACAATTTGACCAGTCTCAATTCTTCCTCTTACTTGCCTTGGCAATCAGCTTGCTTTGCACAACGATGGCAATTTCTTAAGACTTCACTCATCTGGAAAATGTGAAAAAGAATCTATAGCCAACTAGATAAACAGCATTTGCAAGTATACTTTACAAACAATAAGGAATTAAAGCAACCTAAGATGGTATTATTAGTTTAGCCTTATTAAACCTAATAGAGAACTCATGTACTGTCTTTTTAAAACAAACTGTTTCAGTGTATTTCAAATTATCACTATTATATTTTAAAAGCCAGATTTATTAAAGTATAATTTATACAGTAAAATTCACCCTTTTAAGGTGTACAGTTATATGAATTTTTATAAACTTTCCCTGTCATTTAACCATCACCACTTTCAAGATACAGGATATTCCCATCACCTCCAAAGTTCCTTTGTGCCCCATTTAGTCAATTATCTACCTCCACCTTCAACCCCTGAAACGAGTAATCTCTTTCCTGTCCCTGTAATTTTACCTTTTCCAGAATGTCACAGACACTGAATCAGACAGTAGGTGGCCTCTGAGTCCAACTTCTTTCACTTAGCAATACATTTTTGAGATTTTGTGATATATCAGCAGTTTGTTCCTTTTTTCACTGCTGAGTAGGATTCCATTGCATGGATGAACCAAAATTTGTTTATCCATTCTATAGTTAAAGACAGTTACATTTTTCTACTTTTAGGCAATTATGAAAATGCTGTTAGCAACATTCATTTACAGATCTTTGTTTTGGATATAAATTTTTACTCTCTTGAATAAGTACCTAGGAGTGGGGTTGGTGGGTCATATTATAAATATATGTTCAACTTTTAAGAAACTGAAAACTGTTTTCCAAAGTGCGCCATTTTACACTCATGCCAACAATGGATGAGAATTCCAATTGCTTCAAACCCTTATCAGTAATTAGTATTGTCATTTTTAAAAGCCATTCTAATATGTGTTGTATCTCCTATTTTAAATTAGCTTTTTCCTAATAAATAATGATATTAAGCATCTTTTCACATGTTTGTCATCCATATCTCTTCTCTGGCGAAACTGCAGTTCAAATCTTTTAACTCATTTTTATTTTAAAATTAACTTGTTTGTTTTCTTATTACAGAGTTGTGAGCGCTCTTAGTGTATTCTGGAAAACAATCATTTATCAGATGCGTGTTATGCCGAAGTTGCCTTTTTAGCTTATGCTTTTTCTTTTCATTTTCTTGAGGGTCTTTCACAGAACATGGGGTTTTAATATTAACAAAGTCCTACTGACCAATTCACATTACATCTCTTTCTTAAAACCAAACTTAGAAATATCAACCAGGTCTACCCTATCCCTAGTGGCATCTTGTGAAACAGCTAGTTGCCTTAAACTTAGCCACAGTCAGGTAGGTCAAGCCTTCTCTTGTCTAAACAAATAACCAGGTAATATAAGAGTGTCATTCTCAGTAATATTTTAGCACTGAAGGCACAAACATTGTTTCTGCACCTATTGAATAATATTCTAAAATTAAAATCTACACGTTATTTCATTTTATTTTTTATCTGTGATATAGTCATTATCAAAATCCAGGTCATTCATTTTTAAAGTTAGACCTCTTCCTCGGGAAAGAGTCTAGATCATTGATTCTCTATATGAGGCCCCAAATCAGCAGTAGAAAAAACTTGTTATAAATGCAAATTTCCAAACTCCATTCCAGAGCTACTGAAGTAGAAACTCTGAGGATGTAGCCCAGAAATCAGTGTTTTTAACCAATCCCCTATGTCATTTCTTTGCATGTCAAAATTTAAGAACCACTGATCTGAGTATACCTATGTTTCTGCTTAGCAAACTCCCGTTTATTTTTATCCTTTAAGCCTTAGGTTTGATTGAAAACATTTTTTTCTTGATGAGGGGTCAATTCAATTATGTAACCTCAAATAATGTATAGTATACCATATTTCCTAACAATATAAATTATGTTCTATTGAAATCTACATACATATGTTACCTTCTGAAAATCAACTTTACTGCCTATTAATAGAAAATACTTGTATCTACTTCTCTAGAAGAAACTGTAAATAAATATAAATCATGTGTTGCACAACTTCCCCTATAAGTCTCTGTAACTTCAGAGGACATAAGTGAACTTACCAAATCATTCTAAACTTAATTCACATTTTGGAATTATTTCTGATGCAAAAATAAGCTGATCACCATACACTGACAAAAGATAAAAATATATTATTACAATTAAACGATGTTCTTTGGTTAAATTTTTGTCATAATTTAATTTTTATATTCTTCTATACATTATTTGTGGTTAAACTGTTCTTACTATTTTATCTATACATATGGATATCATAAGGATGATTTCCATGACGATGGGTACAGGTTTTCAGCAAATAACAGCTTTGAAGGTGCTATATGCCTTTGGGATTGTGTTTTGGGTTATTCCATTAACCCTAAGGGATTTTTATATTTACTTTCTCTTGGAAGGACTTAATTTGAAGAACAAAAGTAAAGATCAGATAAAACTAGAATAGATGGGTCTTTCTCTCTGAGATATAATACCTATAGAGGCATGCTTACATCTGGATTACAAAATGAATAATTTAAAACTAAACCAAACCAATTATTTCCATATATGGTTGATATTTAAAGGATATTGTCTTCCATCAGTAAAATATATTCATTCACATTTATTCCATTAATAAAGCTATTTTTCTTACTCTAAAGACAGAAAATCAGACTATATTTATATTATAGTTGCTATAGATTAAATGTTATATTTTAAAATGTTCCCATTTTAATTAATTAATATATAAATGTAATTTGTTGTTATAGGTAATAAGTATTTTAGATTTTATTCTTTAAACAAATGTTTGTTAAGTTTTCTAATATGTGACAGTTATTAAGACATTGATAAAAGACATGTCTTTTTGATAATAAGCATATGTTGGCTCTGATATGAAGATTAAAATCTAGAGGAAGGGATGCCAAGGGCCAAAATGATGGAGTAGGAAAACCCTGAACTCACCTCTTCCCCCAGATACACCAAATTTATAACTAATTACAGAGCAACTATCTATGAGAATTACCAGAACACCAGCAAAATGATTTTCCACAACTAAAGACATAAAGAAGGAACCAAAGAAGACAGGTAGGAGTGGCGGAGATGCAGTATAGTCAGGATGCACTCCTCAGGTAGGCAATCCACAAATGGAAGAAATATCAAAATCATGGCCACACTGGTTACCCCAGCCCAGGAGTCCTGCACCAGGAAGATAAGCCCCCATTACGTCTGGCTTTGAAAATCAGAGGGGCTTATGTTTGGGGAAGGTGGAGGGTTATAGGAAACAGAGACTCTGCTCTTAAAGAGTGCGCAGTGAAGGACATTATCAACAAAATGAAAAGGCAGCTTAAAAAATGGGAGAAGATATTTGCAACTGATATATCTGATAAGAGGTTGATATCCAAAATATACAAAGAATTCATAAAACCCAATATCAAAAAATAAGCAACCTGATTAAAAAATGGGCAGAGTATCTGAATATACATTTTTCCAAAGAAGACATATAGATAGCCAACAGACACATGATAAGATGCTCAGCAACACGAATCAGGGAAATGCAAATCAAAACCACAATGAGATATCACCTCACACTTGTCAGAATGGCTATCATCAAAAAGACAGGAAATAACAAATGCTGGTGAGGATGTGGAGAAAAGAAGCCTTGTACATTGTTGGTATAATTGTAAGTTGGTGCAGTCATTATGGAAAGCAGTGTAGAGGTTCCTCAAAAAATGATCAATAGAACTGCCATACTATGCAGAAATTTCACTTCCGTATATTTACCAAAAAAAACAAAAACATTAAGTTGAAAAGATACCTGCACCCCAATGTTCACTGCAGCACTATTTACAATAGCCAACACATGGAAGCAAACTAAGTGTCCATCAAAAGATGAATGAATAAAGAAGATGTTAAGTAATATATGTATACACACACACAATGTAAAACTACTCAGCTATAAAAATTGAAATCTTGCCATTTATGTCTACACTGATGGACTTGGTGGTTATTATGCTAAGAGAAATAAGTCAGAAAGAAAAGACAAATATCATGTAATCTCATTTATATGTGGAATCTAAAACACCAAACAAAGCTGAAAGAAAACAGACTTATAGATACAGAGAACAAACAGGTGTTTGCCAGAGGGGAGGGAGGTGGGGCAGTGAATTAGTTGAAGTGGATTAAGAGGTACAAATGTCCAGTTATAAAATAAATAAGCCAAAGGAATATAATATACAGCATAAGGAATATGGTCAATAATATTTTAATAACTTTGTATGAAGACAATTTGTTACTAGACTTACTGTGGTGATCATTTGTATGTAATTGTTAAATCACTATATAGTACACCTGAAACTAACATAACATTGTATGTCAAGTATATTTCAGTAAAATAAATAAAATCTAGAGGGAGGCATTTTATTATGCAATATTAATACATAATTTCACATAAGTATAATTTTGTCTTTTAATGTGAATGCAGATAACAAGGTAAATGATGAGATTTGACTGTCACACACATTAAAGTAGCATAATTCTATGAATCTGTCAAAGTTTAGAGAGTGCTTCAGACTTCATAGGGTAAGCATATGTAACCAGCATATAAAATACTGCCTTAGTTATGAGTACAATCTTGAACAATATAAAACTAATAGCTCTTTCAAACATTTCTACATTTCTGTGCCTTTTGCTTCTTATACTCTTGGTAACATGCTGTAGGTCTAGGCTACAGCCTTTAGCTCTTCCTCTCCATATTTTCTAGACTGTTATATCAGTTGTAATCTTTCCAGCTACTGGGATGATGAATTTAACCTGTTGTCCATTCTTTGCTTTCTTTAGAGAGGACAATGCCAGTGTCAGCTGTAAAAATATAATTTTGATTCTTTTTAAGATTTCTTCCTGCAAAGTCTCCAGCTTTGTGTGTTCTCATAAGCAAATCAGTGACTTTTTTCTTTTTTTTAATAAATTTATTTATTTTGGGCTGCATTGGGTCTTCGTTGCTGCATGCTGGCTTCTCATTGCGGTTGCTTCTCTTGTTGTGCAGCATGGGCTCTAGGCACTCTGGCTTCGGTAGTTGTGGTGTGCAGGCTCAGTAGTTGTGGCTCATGGGCTCTACAGCACAGGCTCAGTAGTTGTGGTGCATGGGATCAGTTGCTCTGTGGCATGTGAGATCTTCCCGAACCAGGGAACTAACCTGTTTTCCCCTGCATTGGTAAGTGGATTCTTAACCACTGCGCCACCAGGGAAGTCCCAGTGACTTTTTTTTAGTGATTCTTTAACTTGAAAGAACACTGCTACTGAAACCATGAGCATCAACAAAAATGCTTAACATACTGAATGCATAATTATATCCTTGAAGCCCTTTAAAACCTATTTTTATAGTCAAACATATTACTGCATATATATACAAAAACATAAAGAAAAGTCATTAAATGATAACATGAAAATATTATGCAAATTTTGTCTTCTCCATCTATGGTGATTTAGAAATTAACTACGTAGACATAAATTCATTTTGTTTAACCTGGAATCGAAACAAATGTGAGATATAACTATGATAATTAACCATATCATTTTTTAAAACCCTAGCAAGTACCAGATTTAAAATACAGGTTAAATACAGGTGAAAAGTACCTTTAAATAACATGAAAATACTCAACCTTAATTGTGATGGGAGAGAGAAAAATATTACTACCATAAATACAATTTTATACCCACTATGTTGGCAAAGCTTATGGTTTGATAGTGCTAAAACATATGGCAAGTAAAATACAGTGGGAAACTGTAAAACATTGGTATTTGAAAGTATAAGTTTCTAGACTGCACTGGAAAACAATTAGACATTATCTTGAAAAGTTGAATATTTGCAATTGATGACCCACTTATTCCAGTTGTATGTATGTTCATTAGAGACAGTCATATAAACATGCCAAAATGTTTAAAGCTATTCGTATTTAAAATGTTTACAATAGCAAAAACCTAGAAACCAAACAAATGCCTATCAATGAGAGAATGGATAAATTTCAGAACCACAACACTAAGGATCTTCTATGGAATAGTGAAAAGTAAACATTTGTTCTCTGGCACTTGGTATAAGGAGTAATCAGAACAGTTTAAACTAAGTAGTAATATAATAAATTTGTATTTTAGAATGTCTTGGTGGATATGAATTTGGAAATGGATATGATATTTAATGCAATGATTACAACTGAGGTGAAAGATGATGAAAGAACATAAAAATAACTAAAGGGAAGAAAACTATAATAGATGTGTTAAAGAAGGAAAATTTACAGAATTATGTAGCAGTTGGTTTTGGTGGGAAAAATTTAAAAATGGTTATAACTCTTAGATGTTTGAATTATGTGGTCAAATGTTATACTTCTAATCACAGTCCCTTGTTCAGAAGAAAGATTTCTGGATAAAGCAACTGCAATTGCAAATTCAGATAAATTAGTACAAAAATTTATTAATGAAATGAATAGTTAATTTATAGATTAGTAATTCCATTGTGAATTTAACAATGGCTATCAATCAGTTCCCACTGGGTTACTGACTAGAGTCTGTATCAGGGAAATGGAAATGAAAAACAATATCAAGGGAGGCTCAAGTAATTTGTTTATTCTGTTTCTTGTACCATCCTTCTTGATCTGCTTTTTGCTTCTATAATTCTAGACTCTGGTAGAGTGCTTTAGTTAGAGGCATGTTCACCCTCTTCACAGTTTATTTGATATTCAGTCTTATAAACTGTCATGGTAGAAAATATTCTATAGGAGTAGGGAAGAAGAGTAGGAATAAGAAAAAGATAATGTTGGATGCAAAAGTCCTCAAAAAATATTAGTAAATGGGAAAAAGTATATAAAGATTATACACTACAACCAAGTGGGATTTATCTTAGGTATACAATGTTGGTTCAACATTCAAAAATCAGTTAATCCATCACATCAACAGACAAAAAAAAAAGAAAAGTCATATAATCATATCAATAGATGCAGGAAAAGCATTTGACAAATTCCAGCACCATTCATGATAAAAACTTTCAGGAAACCAGGAATGGATTGGGGGCTGGGGAGACCTTCTCAACTTGATAAAGGATATCTGTAAAAAACCTACAGTTAGCGTCATACTTAATGGTGAGAAACATGAAGCTTTCCCACCAAGATCAGGTATAAGGCAAGGATGTTCCCTCTCACGACTCCATTTCAACATCATACTGGAAGTCCTTGCTAATGCAACAAGACAAGAAAAGGAAATAAAGATATACGAAGTGGGAAGTAAGACATAAAACTATCTTTGTTCATGGATGGCATGATTGTCTATGTAGAAAATCCAAAAGAATGAACAAAAACAAACATACAATAAACAAAAAACAAAAACCTCCAGGAACTAATAATTATAGCAAGGTTGCAGAATACAAAGTTAAGATAAAAAAAGTAAATTTCTCTCTTATATATTAACAATGAATAAATGGAATTAGAAATGAAAAGCACAATACCATTTACATTAGCACCCCCAAAAATGAAATACTTAGGTATAAATGTAATGAATATAAGCAAGATCTATATGAGGAAAACTATAAAACTCTGATAAACAAAATAAAAAAGAACTAAATAGATGGAGCAATACTCCATGTAATGGATAGGAAGACTCAACATTGTCACGATTTTATGTGTCAATGTGACTGGCTGACATAAGGGATACCAAGATAGCTGGTCAAACAATTCTGGGTATGTCTGGAAGAGATTAGCATTTGATTCAGAAGACTGAGTGAAGAGATCCACCCTCATCCAGGCATCCTTGGTAGGCTGAATGGAACAAAAAGGTGAAGAAAGGGCAGATTTTCTTTCTCTTCCTGAGCTAGGATGTCCATCTTCTCCTGCCCTTAGACATCAAAGCTTGGGCCTTCAGACTCAGATTGAATTATGTTACTGGTTTTTCTTGTTCTCCAGCATGCAGACAGTGGACTGTGGGATTTTGCTGCCACTTAAAATCGTGTGAGCCAATTCCTATAATAAATCAATCTCTCTCTCTCTCTCTCTCTCTCTCTCTCTCTCTCTCTCTCTATATATATATATATATATATAAAATCTCCTACTAGTTCTGTTTCTCTGGAGAGCCCTAATGAATATAATACATTAGCTATACTGACCTTTATTTGCTATGATGAAGTTCTGGGCCAGTCTTCCTGTGCCTAAAAACGTATCACTAACTCCTATTGTTCCTTTATAAGTGTGCTCACCTAAAGACACAGACTGATTTGGATTCTTCTATCAAACATACTCTCAGAATATTGAAAGTCACCCCTTTATAATCATCACATTTATAATTTATTGTATAAGTATACCTTGTTTTATTGCACTTCACTTTATTTTGCTTTGCAGACATTGTGTTTTTTACAAATTGAAGGTTTGTGGCAACCTTGCATTAAGCAAGTCTATCAGCATAATTTTTCCAATAGCACTTGCTCACTTCATGTCTCTGTGTCACATTTCAGTAATTCCTACAATAATTCAAAGACTCCACTAGCAAAAAGATTGCGACTCACTGAAGGCTCTGATGATGGTTATCACTTTTAGCAATAAACTATTTAAAATTAAAGGCATGCAGACTTTTTAAAGACATAATGCACACTTAACAGACTACAGTATAGTGTAAACATAACTTTTATATGCAGTGGGAAACCAAAAATTTCATGTAACTCGTTTTACTGCAATATTCACTTTATTATGGTGGTCTGGAACTGAACCCACAATATCTGAGGTGTGCCTGTATAATGTATATCTTTTCTATGAGACTGGAAGCTTCACACTGATAAGGCACCTGTATTGGTCTTGTTAGTAATGTATTCTAAGTACAGTGCTTGAGAACTGTAGGAATTAAATGAAAGGTAGTTGAATAAATGAATAAACAAAATATATATAGAGAGGAATCAAAAATATTTCACTGAAGTATAAATATAAATGTATATTTGATATAAATATTTACCAAAACTTGGAAATAAAAATGTATTACATTTTGTTATTCTGAAATTAATTTCAGAGTGGATGAGGAAAGGTAAAAAACAATTTATAAAATCCTGAAGAAATTCAAAATGGAGTAATAATATTTGCTTGAGTTTATGAACATAATGGCTTTCACATGAACATTTTTCAAATTTTATTTCTGTTCATGTAAATTTCTATTATTAGTCAGATTTCATTGTACCACTTAAAGGCATTTTACATATTTTTAGTTCTATGTATATGAGTAAACATCTCTAAAATTTCTTTTGTACTAAAAATGCTTAGACATACATAAATATAGTTTATCTAATGACTTTTAATTCTAATGTTAATTTCAGCAGTTATCATTATTCCTTTGCATGCCATCTCAGGCTTCATAGGCAGTGAGTTCAAGAAATTGGAATCTTATACCAGAAACTGTGCACACAGCCTTACACCTATTAAATACGTACTGTAGTTAAGCGAGTTAGTGAATTTTTATTCAGTGAATGTTCCTATAAATTTCCAATCCTCTATTAAATTGCTGTTTTCAGGAGAGACCATAAATCTATATTTTCTAGTCTTTTATCCTTTAAGATATCTTAGCCAATAATTTCTATCCTCTGTTGTTATTCATCTAATACATTCAGAGATAGTGTGGGGAAATAGAAAAAGGCAGACAGAAAAATTAATCATACACTATACATAAGAATGTAAAATTATTAAATGTTTCCTTAAAGCTGAGCTAGATATATAAACTGATAAGGGTTTGTGGGTAGACATTTTTATTTTTTCAATCTTTTTTGTCTTGTGAAAGCAGTGATTCTCATAATGCTCAACGTTTTATTTTATTAACTTAATGCATAGATCTTACTGCCTGAAATATACTTTTGATCTTCGTTTCTTGTATGGTTTGAAAAATATGTTTATTATATTAATATGCATCATTTACTATTTTAATGTCTTTTTTTTTTACTCTTCTGATTAATACTGACTAGGCTTAAAAGACACTATTTTATACTAATATATTACGTATGGGATACAAATTTCTATACTTTTTTAGATAAATTATAAAAATTTCTAGGAGCAATATGTTTAAAAGAATAGAATGCACTATTTGTGTACAACCTAGTTGATTTTAGATATATTCAGTATTTCACACAATAAAGATGGTATTAATGTTTTTACAAAAGATAGACATGAAGATTGGAAATTCAGGTAGAGCTGTGCATGATAAGTAACTTTGGGTTTTCATTTTTAAAAACAATTAATCTAAGAGAAAATTTGATTCTAAGGTCTTTTTTTTTGGCTCATTTGTACTGTGAGCCTGGTTAAAAATGCATAAGTTTTAAATTAATATTTTTTCAAAGAGAACAAGACAGACAAACATAACCAAATGCCGTTTTATCCATATATATATTGACTGTAATGTAAATAAATCATGCTCAAGCCAAACTGAAATCCCTTCACGCAAACACTTTTCTGAGAAAATGCCTTTGGTAAAAGGTTTACTGCTTTTTCTAACTGCTGTAAGCTAGATCCATTATTAAATAGAACTTGTAATGTAGTCTTACATTGTTTTTAGATCAGTAGGTTTACAACAGGTATCAGAGTTGGACTTCAGCTGAGCCCTGGGCTTCCAGAAAAGAACCACCGTTAAGAAACCCTCCCACCATTTTGTGCTCCAGAGGACCACACTGCTCTCACATATTCCAAGAACTAACCACCTCTCCATCCTGCAGATAAGACTCACCCTTCAGATATAGCTACCCTGAGACTCACGGATGACTCCTTTGTAGCTAACTCTATAAACCTCCTTTTATTTGAGATGTTCATCATTAATAAATGTTCTCTCTAGTGCAGTAGCCTGAATAAAACCATCTCCTCACTGTCCAGTACATATTGACTTAGAAAAGAGAAAGACAGGTTGTAATATAAACAGGAGAAATATTCATTTATGTAATAATTTTCATAAACTTTATATATTTGTACACATATGCACACACACACTCAATTTACTATAGCTAAATACATGAAGAGGTTAAGTAGAAATAAGTAATTTCAACTTCTTCAACTAATTATATTTCTTTAGAAATCCAAACAAAAAGCTCCTTGAAATCTTAATATTTTTCCCTTTGAATTCAGCCAAAATTGTTTGCCTTTAAATTGTTATTATCACAAACAAGGTAAGAGTCTAATGAACAACCTAAACTAAAAGAGTAACAAGTTCAGAAATCTCTCCACTTAAAAAGTTATTTTATATTTTTATTTTCCTGCTGAAAGAATGTAGCAATAAGGCTCAGGGTTTGCTCAGTGGCATACTGAAGTCATACTGAGGATTTGAATTTTATCCTACTAAAGAGATTATAGGTAAGACATGTGGGTTTCCTAGTCAACCTTTGTACTCAAACTTTAAATTCCAAAAGAGAAATGTTGTGTCTCATGATACCTTCCTCTCTCCTAGCAACCACAGTATTGGAATTCAAGCTGCTAACATTCAAAAATTCTCTTTTCAAACAGGGATACAAAAAGATGCAGAAAAGAGTTACAACAAAAATATATATGGGGGCAAAATATGTATATAATGTAGAAGTCTGCATAACTACAACCTACTAGAGTAGAGGGGGAAAAAGTTTCAAAGATCCAACAGATTTAAGAATCAATTCCTATATTATGTTTTCAATCATTTCAAATTTTTCTTCCCTTAATCATATGCCAAAATGATCTAAAATAAGTAAATGTTTCTTATAGTTGGCAAAACAACCATAGGTATAAAGAACAGCAGCATAATGATAATCAGTACATAGAAATCACTCTTACAGACAAACTCTTGGAAACTATATCACCAAATGAATAGACTATACCAAAAAAATTCCTAATAACTCCTGTTTGAAAGTAAATTTTAAAAAACTGAAAACTTCTTAACATTAGGGAAGAAGTACTAACAAATAATACACAAATATATTCATTTATATTCTTCAATGAATATAAGAAGCAGTCATTTTCTTTTTCCTATCAAAACAGGCATATATTTACATCATTATTGCAAAGCATTGCATTTATACTGGATTTGACTACCATAATAGCCACAGGAGGTATAGCCCTTGTAATATTTTTAAAGGAGAAGTGGGAACACAATATTAAACAATACATTTTTTAAAAGATTTACTACAAATCTGCTAAATACAGTAGCCATTGCAGCAAGTTAGGGAAGTGTCAAAGCCTCAAGTTTGATTCTTAAGTGGTCAGTCAGTTATAGTTTGACCCAAGGCACTGAGTGCATCTGAAAGTCCATACAGCATCTACTGTCCTTCACTATATGCAGAAAATAGCTTGAAAGTATTTACGATTCTATAAAAAAAAAAAAATCTGTACAGTTAGAGAAAATACTAAGGTTTTATATCCTAAAGCCACAATATTCACTTACAGTTGGTGAATTTCCCTTTAGATTGAGAAATAGAAGAACTGGTAAATTGTGACATTGTTCTATCATATTCAAGTAAGTTATATTAAGATATGTATAAACTTTTTATTAGATAAATCACCAAATTGCTACAAATAAGACTAATGCTTAAAAATTTTGTTAGGAAACACTGCAGAGTTTCACAGAGATACAACTGAGGAAAACTCAGGGAAAGTGAGAAGCTAAAGGATAGCATATATAAACGGCAAGGAATTAGGGAACTGGGGCAAGTGAATGCAGCTAAACTGTTTGATCTTTTTAGGTACATATTTGCCTTAGTGGGAAGAATACATTTTAAAACTCCAGAATAATACAGACATTTACATTTTTAATTCAGTTTTTTCATATCTTATTTCAGTGTTAATTGCCTATCCATTTCAAATAAATTATGCTCAATGGAGTATTTTACTTTGATTCAAATTTTACAATCTGGTGCTCATTATGTAAAATATGCAAGTCACAGTCTTGTCCTTCAGAAATCCATAAGGGAAAAGATTTCTGAAGAGAAATTCCTGAAGTAACAGATAGATAAAAGCAAATAACTAAAATTTTATGATTTTTGTTAAATACAAGCAGCTTTCACTTTGTATGGTAATGTGGGATCATAAGAATGTAAACACTGAAACTATGCAAAGCAATTTTAATAATCAATGGGAAAAATCATGATTGTTCCATGACTTTTAATAAATTTTTGTTAAAACATTAAAACCTCCCACACTATTGGTTATAAATGTATATGGAAATGAAAAATACAGAGAAACTAATATTTATTTAGTACAGTACAATTTAAAACATTGGAAACACAGAGGCTTAAGATGTTTTAGTTCATTATTTAAAAAACTTATCAAGAATAGTTCAAACAATGATTGCTTTCTTCTTGCTGTATAACTTACAATATTAAGTCCATCTTTTCTATGCCTTAACAAATTGTCATACTCCTTTCTAAGTCTGAATCAGCTACAGACATTTTGTCCTTTGCACTTTTAAAAAAATTTTATTGAGCTGTAATTGACATATAACATTGTGTGAATTTAAGGTGTACAATGTGTTGATTTGATACACTTATATATTGCTATATGATTACCACCATAGCTTTAGCTAGCACCTCTATCACGTCACCTAATTCTCCTTTACACTTTTTTACACAGCATGTATGTAAAGGTAATGGATATTTTTTTTAAATTGAAGTATAGTTGAATTACAATGTTGTGTTGGTTTCTGGTGTACAGCAAAGTGATTCAATGATACACACACAGACACACACACACACACACACACACACACATTCTTTTTCAGATTCTTTTCCATTATAGGTTATTAGAAGACATTGAATAGTTTCCTGTGCTATACAGTAGGACCTTGGTGTTTATTTTATATATAGTAGTGTATATATGTTAATCCCAAACTACTAATTTATCCCTCCCCCTCCCCCTCCCCTTTCCCTTTTGGTAACCATAAATTTGTTTACTATGTCTGTGAGTCTGTTTCTGTTTTGTAAATAAGTTCATTTATATAATTTTTTTAGATTCCATGTATAAGTGATATCACATGATATTTGTCTTTCTTTGTCTGACTTCCTTCACTTAGTATGATAATTTCTGGGTCCATCCATGTTGCTGCAAATGGCATTATTTCATTCTTTGTTATGGCTGAGTAATATTCCATTGTATATATATACCACACCTTCTTTATCCATTCATCCATTGATGGACACTTAGGTTGCTTCCATGTCTTGACAATTTAAACAGTGCTGCTGACAATTGTAAACAGTGCTGATATAAACATTGGACTGCATGTATCTTTTCAAATTAGAGCTTTTGTCTTTCCCAGATATATGCTCAGGAGTGGGACTGCTGGATCATATGGTAACTCTATTTTTAGTTTTTTTAAGGGACCTCCATATGTTCTCCATAGTGGCTGTACCAATTTACATTCCCACCAACAGTGTAGGGGGTTCCTTTTTCTCCACACCATCTCCAGCATTTATTATTTGTAGATTTTTTAATCATGGCCACTCTGACTGGTGTGAGGTGATACCTTATGGTAGTTTTGAGTTACATTCCTCTAATCAGTGATGTTGAGCATCTTTTCACGTACCTGTTGGCCATCTGTATGTTCTCTTTGGAGAAATGTCTATTTAGGTCTTCTGCCCATTTTTTGATTGGGTTGTTTGTTTGTTTTTAATATTGAGCTGTATGAGTTGTTTGTATATTTTGGAAATTAATCCCTTGTTGGTCTCAGTATTTGCAAATATTTTCTCCCAGTCCGTAGATTGTCTTTTCGTCTTGTTGATGGTATCCTTTGCTGTGTGAAAGCTTATAAGTTTGATTATGTCCCATTTGTTTATTTTTGCTTTTATTTCTTTTGTAGTGGGAGACTGACCTAAGAAAACACTGCTATGATTTATGTCAGAAAATGTTTTGCCTATGTTCTCTTCTAGGAGTTTTATGGTGTCATATTATATTTAAGTCTTTCAGCCATTTTGAGTTTATTTTTGTGCATGATGTGAGGGAGTATTCTAACTTCATTGATTTACATCTGGCTGTCCAGTTTTCCCAACACCACTTGCCTAAGAGACTGTCTTTTCTCTACTGCATATTCTTGCCTCCTTTGTCAAAAGATAATTGACTGTAGGTGTGTGGGTTTATTTCTGGGTTCTCTATTCTGTTCCATTGATCCATTTATCTGGTTTTGTGCCAATACCATGCTGTTTTGATTATTGTGGCTTTGTAGCATTGTCTGAAGTCTGAGAGTGTTATGCCTCCAGCTTTGTTCTTTTTCCTCATGACTGCTTTGGCAATTCTGGGTCTTCTGTGGTTCCATATAATTTTTAGGATTATTTGTTCTAGTTCTGTGAAAAATATCATGAAATATCTCTGAGAGATATTTTAATGTGAAGTGTTTTGATCATTTTCACTTACTTTGGTTCATCTTCACTCTTTCACCATAATCACTTTCCTCATTTATGTTGAAAAATTCACCTTCAGTAAGTTCCTCTGGCAGCATATTTAGAGTCTCTTGAATGGTGGCAGTGTCAACATTGCCAGGGTCAGTTATTTCATCTATATTATTATGAAATAAAATTTATATTTTATGGGAAGACAAGAAGAATTTAAACATAAAAATTTTTCTCTGCCCTTTGCCCTCCTCTCTTCCCCCCACTGTGCATTGTGTATCTGCATTGTGCATCGACCAAACCTCCTCTATCAGCAGAAATAACTGCTCAGCCATAAAGAGCAACATTCTCCTAGTATCAACAAGACACCTCCTTCCTTAAAAGATAACATTTCTCCTTGATCTTGTAAGGAGTCAAAATGACGCTTAGATCTGTATTGTGAAGACAGTCAATAATACGTCATTTAATGTACAGTCCTCTGTGTCAAAAAACTTGACTTCTAATGGGTGGGACAGTTCTCAGAGCTTTCTGAGATGCTCTTCCCAGGTTATAATCCTCAAATTTGGCTCAAATAAAATTTTCCATTTCTTTCTTAGATCAACTGATTAATTTTTTGTCAACAGTATCTTCTTTATTATATACCTAAGTATAATATTCCTATATAGATATTACTATATAAAATATTACATATAGATATATATAGCTATAATATCTAGAAACTATTAATATAGAATACCCATATATTATATGTAATATATATTTCATATATGTGGTTCCATTTTTGGAATATGTCATGGAGATTTATCATTGGGAGACAAGGATGTAACACAACTACACCCTTTGCTATCTGTGCGTAAACTGAGTCACCAGAAGTGATGTGTTGGTCATTAATCATGGTACACATCTTGTTTACATACAGATTTGTGGATGAAGAATTAGCAGCAAAATTTGTACTTTATGCAATTACAGTTAATACTTCGTGGTAGTTAAAAATTGAAACATGTTGTTGGAGTATGGGTCTTATTTTAACTAAACCATGGTAACTGAACTGTGTGCATATCAGAATCACAGAAAGTGAAGACTACTTACTTATAACCTGTACATCTTGGAGAACATCCAAGCTTTATTTTTTTAATAGTAGCTTCTTCTATTAAACTTACTTCCCTTTGTGCAGGAAAGGGTCAACTCAGCAGCCCTGGGTTGTCTGAACTCTGCACATTCACAAAAAAGGACTAGTTGGCCAGCTCATATTTAAACTTACAAGTGTGTTTTTCTATGCCTAAGGACTTTGGCTATAAGGGACCAGTTTGATCATGTAGTTTATGCTAGCAATGTGATTTATAGTGTTTCGCCTGTTTTTGCTCTGGGGGGCTGGAATCTGAGTATCTATGGTCAGTCATTCAGGAGCTACATGTCTATGTGATTGACCTCCAACACAAACCCTGGACACCAAGGCTTGGGTGAGCTTCCCTGGTTGACAACACTTTGCATGTGTCGTCACACATTGTTGAGGGAAGAATTAAGCATACCCTTATAACTGCACTAGAAAAAGACACCTGGAAGATTATGCCTGGTTTCTGCTGGACACTGCCTATATACCTTTTCCTCTTGCTAATTTTAATTTGTATTCTTTCACTGTAAAAAATACTTATAACCATTAGTATAACACTATTTTCTGAGTCCTCCTGGTGAATTATCAAGTTTCAGGGTGGTCTCTGGGACCCCTGACACACCTGTTTATCTTAAACCTCATGGCATGCAAGCCTCTTCTTAAATATACTTTTATTTACATAGAGACCAAATCTTTTTAAAGAGAAATAAAATGGCCATGATCCTTGCCTACATTATGCTTTATCAGAGGAATGAAAATAGGTAACAATCAAGTGAACAAAAAATATTATTTGGGGTTTATTTAGTGCTACAAAAAAGCAAGCAATGATGTAATTTTAGATAGAAAGGTAAGAATGTAACATGTGAGCAGGAACCAGGATGAATTATGGGGACATATGGTACAGGAACAATAACTGAAACATCCCTGAGATGAGATATTAAGAAGGCCAGTATAGCTTAAGCAGATACAGTGAAAAGATTGGGAGAAAATATTTTTAGAAAGTTAGATATAGGCCAACCTATGGAGGGCTTAGTAAGGTATGAAAAAGAGTGTTTCATATATATGATAAAATAACAACCTAATTTACATTTTAAATATATGACTGTGACTACTGGTTTGGAATAGATTAGAAGGAGAGAACTGGGTAGAAGTATGGATATTAAAAAAAAGTTTAAGTGGAGATATTAAGCAATATCTTACATAAGTCTGTAGCTTGGAATATGTCAATAGAGATATATTTAATATATTTGGGAATATTTACCTTATAAATTATAATAAAATGTATGGGATTAGTGTAAAAAGCACCCAGAGTAGTTGTAAAGGTCTTATTATAAGAAATGGAGTTCCCCAACACTTAAAAGGTAGAAAAGAGAAAGATTTACTGGGAGTTTTCCAAGTGGTAGGAGGGAAATTAGGATTGCATGGAGAAATATTTCCAAGAAAGAGGCAGGACCAACTGTACCAAATGTTTTGAGATACAAAATATGTTAAAGACTGATACATGGTCATTAACATTTGACTTACATGGAAGTTTTTGGAGGCTTGAAAAGAGCTGTTTCAAATAAGTAAGTACCTGAGAGTTGGGTTGAAAATTGAATGATAGAGGATAAAGTGGAGATGGGAAAAATAATTTTTAGAGTTTTGCTACAATGTAAGGCAAAAGGCTTACTGGATGGAGAAAATATGGTCAAAGAAGGTTTTTCTTTATGGACCAGAGAAATCACAACATGTTTATATATTAACAAACAATAAAACAATAATGAGGAAAATTGATACTGCAGGAGAAAGAGAAATTTTTGCATGTCCTACCTTATCCTTTAATCACTCTCAACAGATAATCTCCCCTCTCAGCTTTACATTCATTCATTCAATCAACAATTATTTTCTGAGCACCTGCTCTGTGCTGGACCCTGTTCGAGGCACTTAGGATATACCACTGAATAAAACTGACAAGATCACTTGGTGCCTTGAATAAGAAGAAGCAAACATAATAAATGGATTAAAATAAATCGTCTAAAGGAAATAACTATTTGAATTAAAAAAACAAAAAGTAAAACGAGGTAAGAGAAATCAGGAGTCTGAGGAAGGGAGGTATTAAATAGTGTGGTTAATTATAGTCTCTAATAAGAGAGTAACATTTGAGTAAAGACTTGAAAGAGGTGAAGAAATTAGCCCTGAACAAAAAGGATAAGGGTGTGCCAGGCAGTTTTCTAGTGCATGGACCATACAATGAAAGTGTGCCTAGACTTACTGGAGGAACAGCAAGGAGACAGGGTGCTTGGAGCAGAGTGAAGAGAGAATACTACAGAGCAGACCACTGTAAAATCTCTGATATTTGCTCTGCATGACATGGAGAATCATTGCAGGGTTTGAGCAGAAGGAGGACAAGATCAAGTTTAGGTATTATAAAGGAACATTCTGCATGCTGCAATAGAATCTGGCTCTCTGGAATAAGAACAAAAGCAGAAAGACCAATTAGAGTCTATTACAGTAATCAAAGTAATAGATGATGGTGGCTTGCTCTAGTGTTAGAGCAGTGGAAGGAGTAAGAAGTGGTCATATTTTATGTGTGCTCTTAAGATATGGCTGTTATAGTTTTCTGTTGTATTGAACTTAGATTGCAAAAGAAATTAGTCAAGGATGACTCTAGTGTCCTTAATCTGTGCAAATGCAAAGATGGAGTTTTGGTAAAATGAGATGAGGAAGGCTATGAACAGAAAAGGTTCTCAAGGTAGATGGCCACAAGTTCAGTTTTTGGTTTTCTAAGGTTGAGGTAATATAATATCCATTCAAATAGCAAGGTTGAGAAAGCACTTGAATCTAAGAATTTAGAATTTCCAAGAGAGGTTTAGGCTGGGGAAAACAGCACTAATATGGAAGAGTATCTTTAATTTCCTGTAACCACCAATTATTGGCATATGACCCATCCTTTCTTCACTTACGTAAGGAATGACATGGCCCTTCCCTATATATACCCTATTATTTCTAATATACCTGATATCCTAACCCCACTCTTCTTTACAGAACCATTACTGTGCCATTTATTTCACTTATTCCTTTTTCACATACATTTAAATATCCTCAGGTAGAGGTTAAGGTTGGTAAAAGACATCTACTGGACATACTCGTGGTTCCTTGAATCCACCGACAACCACAAAAATAAACAATAAAATGGAAGAGAGATGTTCCATCTACAATGCAATTAGGAAAAATATCACAACCCCCAATCATGATGTGTGAAGCATACTGAGACATAATTTGAAATAGAACTCAGAAGAGGAAAGATGCTTAGAGCCAACACATACATTCTCATATCCTAAGCAAAGGTAAGATCTTTTTCTTAAAAGTACAAACACTCTTCTTAAAGGCTGTTTCCAATGGTAAGGGTTTGTCTTTTGATCAGGAAATGTCCAGTGCATTGCAGGACGTTTAGCTTCCTTGGAACCACACACTAAATCGCCCTTGCACTGTCACCACCAAGAATGTCTCCAAGTATTCCAAGATTCTTTTGGAGAGCTGTACTCTGTGTGGCCCGTGACCCTAGTTGTAAATCTTTTTTAGGATAATTTGATTTAGGTTCATAAGTAAGCAAATCAAAGAAGGAAATGACCTTAGTTTCAAGTTTAATAAGTGGGAGGCTCAATGGAACCAAAGGAAAAAGTGTGCAGACTTACCACCTTTACTGTAAATAAATTTAGCTCCTAATAAAGTGACATTAGAGAGACTGTAGCCTGCTGAAGGAAGGAAAGATGTGATCACAGAAAGCCATTACATAAGGGTCTTCACTATAAAACATACCAACAGCAATGAAAAAGCAATGATATAACATATAAAAATATTAATAGTTGTTATTTATGAATATTGGTGTTACACGGCATTTTAATTTCTCTAATTTCATGTTTCTAAAATTTCAGTGTGGGGACTTCCCTGGTGGCACAGTGGTTAAGAATCCGCCTGCCAATGCAGGGGACACGGGTTCGATCCCTGGGCTGGGAAGATTCCACATGGCGCAGAGCAAGTAAGCCCGTGTGCCACAACTACTGAGCCTGCGCTCTAGAGCCCACGAGCCACAACTACTGAGCCCACGTGCCACAACTACTAAAGCCTACATGCCCTAGAGCCCATGTGCCACAACTACTGAAGCCTGCACGCTCTAGGGCCTGGGTGCCGCAACTACTGAGCCCGGGTGCTGCAACTACTGAAGCCCATGTGCCTAGAGCCCGTGCTCCGCAACAAGAGAAGCTACCACAATGAGAAGCCCACGCACTGCAACAAAGAGTAGCCTCCACTCGCCACTACTAGAGAAAGCCCGCGTGCAGCAATGAATATTCAATGAAGCCAAAAATAAAATTTAAAAAAAATAAAGTATGCATATATCATACAAATCTTGAGGAAAAACAGTAAAAAAATAAAATAATAATAATAAATAAATAAAATTTCACTGTGTATATATTTTACAAAAGGAAAGAAAAACTAGCATTAAAAATAAATCTAGCAAATTAACTTGTAAATTTAATGATAAAATATTTGACTCTTTCAAAAGCAATTAATTTTAGTACAGTTTTGTTTGAACTATACTGATTAAACTATTGTATTTTTAAAAGAAAAAATTAAAGTATACTCTAGCCTTAACTATAATGAAAGTAAGAACAGTCATATGAAGTAAGTCATCTAAAGTAAGGATTGAATAAATGTGTTATTGAAAAAGATTATCTGATAATGATGAATAAAATGACTGAACTTACAGTTGCCATTTTTCTGGAACGTAAAACAGTTTTACTTAACAGATTAGCCTTGACACATGAATACTATGAAAATTAAGTCAAGTGATACTGTAATAGTCAAAGATATTTTTAAAATCATTTTTAATATTAATCATACTATTCCTATTATAAGTATGGTATTTCAACTTTTTTCTAAGTGCTACAGCAACACCAGAAATTATGTTTAATGATGTTGACAAGCAATAAGAAAATGGTCAATGGATTTAACCAGTCTTATTTGTAGTAATCATCTAATTTATAAGTGGTAATACTGAATTTTCAGATTTCAGATAAAGTATATTTATAGCTAATATTTTATATGTTGATTTTTACAAAATTGTTCCCCAGATTTGTTTTTAGTGACTAAAAATATTGTATCAGGGAGAAGAAATTTTCCTTTATCTTTCTAGGTTCTTCTGGCTGGTCTAAGAATTAAATTGACAGAAGGCAAATTAACACGAGAAAATCAAACAAAAGTTTAGTAACATGTACACATGGAAGAGACCCAGGCAAAGTGAGTAGCTAGCCAAAACGACTGAAGCCCTCACCTTAAAAACCATCTTCAGCTAAAGACAAAAGACGACGTTGTGGGTTGTGGTTTGGAACCTCAAAAGAGAGCAAGGCAACTGACAAGAAGGAAAAGCAAATGTTTGCTGGGCCATGCAGAGACAATGGGACACAGAGAAGAATTTTAACACACAGATTTTGCAAGGTTCCTCCCTTTCTATACACCTAGTTCATACTACAGTTATCTATGGTGATGGCTGCCTTCCTGGAACAGGTCCTCTATCTACATTCTTCTTGCGGTTAGGGGGAAGGTCAAAGATTCTTCTTGAGTCTTCTGGACCTCAAAAATAATCAGCGTAAATTAATTCTCATGCCAAAGAGACACAATTTGGATGGCAAATTTTGTTCCCTTACATCAGAATGAAAACATCATTTCAATCTACTTGAAATTCAATTAACTCTTTTTTAGAGGAATCAATGAGGCCATATTTATAGAACTTAAGCATACAATAAGCAAATTCCTGAGAAACCGGTGAAAATAGGTACGACATGATTGGCAGTGCAATGAAATTTCATTTTTATCACAGTTTTAAAACCATTTTCTCTGTGATCATAGGGTTAAAGATCTGCAATAAACGAAAAAAAGCCCACAATATTGTTCACAGAAATCAGAGAGGTAACTGCTTTTTTTAGTCTTAGCATCGTGAAATGAGTTGAGAGCTCAACTATCCATTGTCATTCACAATTTGTTAAGCAATTTGTAAACAACAGCATCTTCCTATAGAGTTTATCGTTTTGTGAAACTTTAAGAATATTTTATGGACTATTTAAGAGATCAAACATCTCTTTCTTTATTTTATTTACCATTTCCGTACTTTTATTTTTACTCTTCCATTTTACTGCAGATTGTCCTTTCAGGATACCTGCTACAGCTAAGGAAACATGCACTAGTCACCCAGTATTTTTCTCCTCTGTAAAAAGGTCAGTAGGATAATAACTCCACTGTCAGAGGTGAGTTTATAGGGAACATAACCACCTATTTTATCATCTAAACCAAGACACGTATGGGACCTCAGTGCAGCAGGCACAAATTGACTTTTCAGGGAAAACTAAGATGCTTCTTCACTGTATTTATAGGGCATTTAAAAAAAAAACTATGAAGTAATTACATAGATTCTTGCATCAATATGTCATAAAAACCTCCAATTGGTTTCAATCCCAAGAGTTGAGCAAAAGCCCACAAATTTGCTTTATATTTACTTGTAAATACAAAATCTGTAAGACAGGATATTTGAATATATACCCTAGAACAGGAAAGAGAATTTTGCCCTTCTGGGGGCCATTAAATGTAGGTTACTAATTGTGATATCTATAGATTATATTAAATAGAATACATGGGCAGTAAATTGCTCATCATGGAACACACAGTGAGCATATTATATCAAGATGTTCTTCAAATGAATGAAGTTATTCAATAGTTATGTAATGAACAGTACTGTCTTTTTTATTACTGTAAATGCATGGAAGTGTGAGGAGCCACTTAGAAGCCCAGAGTTGACATAAATATTATTTTAAGCTAAAGACATTTGAGATTCAACACATGCAGAAAAAGTCTTCTAAGAATTTCCCTTATCTGACTAAAAGTAGCAAATTCTGGGAAATGAGTGAATTTATGAGGAAAAAGATATATTTGGAAACCCACCACTACAGAAGCCCACAAGGCATATGCCCAATACACCATTTGCCTTATATATAATCCCAGAAAACCACTTCATGGATCTCAAGGTCACTTTTCCCTTCCTAAGGGACCTTTTGAGGTATGGCAATTGGATTTTGTCCAAATGCCACCATCTCAAGGATATTAATATACTTTGGTAATGATCTGTATTGTTTTCACACCAGGTTGAAGCTTTTCCCTGCAAGAGAGCAATGACTTTATCAGTAGGTAAATTGCTATGGGAAAGAATAATTCCTGTTTGGGGGATCCTTTCTGAGTTGCATAGTGACTGAGGGACCCACTTTCCTGGACAAATAATTAAATCCATTTGTATATTTGACCAATAATGCATTTTCACTCCACTTATCATCCCCAATCTTCAGGAATGGTAGAAAGGACTAATGGTACTATCAAAACTCCGTTGGTGAAATCAATTACAGAAAAAAAAAACCTGTAAAAAACACAAACATATGGAGGCTAAACAATATGCTACTAAATAATCAATGCATCACTGAGAAACCAAAGAGGAAATCAAAAAACACCTAGAGACAAATGACAATGAAAACACGACGACCCAAAACCTATGGATGCAGCAAAAGCAGTTCTAAGAGGGTAGTTTATACCAATACAATCCCACCTCAAGAAACAAGAAAAATCTCAAATAAACAACCTAACCTTACACCTAAAACAACTAAAGAAAGAAGAACAAACAAAACCCAAAGTTAGTAGAAGGAAAGAAATCATAAAGATCAGAGCAGAAACAAATGACATAGAAATAAAGAAAACAATAGCAAAGATGAATGAAACTAAAAGCTGGTTCTTTGAGAAGATAAACAAAATTGATAAACCTTTAGCAAGGCTTATCAAGAAAAAAAGCTAGAGAACTAAAATCAATAAAATTAGAAATGAAAAAGGAGAGGTTACAACTGACACAGCAGAAATACAGAGGATCATAAGAGATTACTACAAGCAACTATATGCCACAAAAAAATGGACAACCTGGAAGAAATGAACAAATCCTTAGAAAGGTTCAACCTTCCAAGACTGAACCAGGAAGAAATAGAAAATATAAATAGACCAATCACAAGTAATGAAATTGAAACTGCAATTAGGAATCTTCCAAAAACCAAAAGTACAGGACCAGATGGCTTCACAGGAGAATTCTATCAAACATTTAGAGAAGAGCTAACACCCATCCTTCTCAAACCCTTCCAAAAAAATTGCAGAGGGAGGAACACTCTCAAGCTCATTATATGAGGCCACCATCACCCTGATACCAAATCCAAACAAAGATATCACAAGAAAAGAAAATTACAGGCCAGTATCACTGATGAATATAGACACAAAAATCCTCAACAAAATACTAGAAAACCAAATCCAACAACACATTAAAAGGATCATACACCATGATCAAGCAGAATTTATGCCAGAGATGCAAGAATTCTTCAATATATGCAAATCAATCAATGTGACACACCATATTAACAAACTGAAGAATAAAAACCATATGATAATCTCAATAGATACAGAAAAAGCTTTTGACAAAATTCAATATTTATGATAAAAACTCTCCAGAATGTGGGCATAGAGGGAACCTACCTCAACAGAATAAAGGCCATATATGACAAACACACAGAAAACATCATTCTCAAAGGTGAAAAACTGAAAGCACTTCCTCTAAGATCAGGAAGAAGACAAGGATGTCCACTCTCACAACTTTTATTCAACATAGTTTTGGAAGTCCTAGCCATGGCAATCAGAGAAGAAAAAGAAACAAAAGGAATCCAAATTGGAAAAGAAGAAGTAAAACTCTCACTGTTTGCAGATGACATAATACTATACATAGAAAATCCTAAAGATGACACAAGAAAACTACTGAGCTAATCAGTGAATTTGGTTAAGTTGCAGGATACAAAATTAATACATAAAAATCTCTTGCATTCCTATACACTAACAATGAAACTTCAGAAAGTGAAGTTAAAGAAACAATCATATTCACCATTGCAACAAAAATAAAATACTTAGGAATAAACCTACCTAAGGAGGCAAAGGACTGAACTTAGAAAACGCTAAGATACTGATGAAAGAAATCAAAGACGACACAAACAGATGGAGAGATATACCATGTTCTTGGATTGGAATAATCAATATTGTGAAAATAAATATACTACCCAAAGCAATCTACAGACCCAATGCAGTCCCTATCAAATTACTCAGGGCATTTTTCACAGAATTAGAACAATAAATTTCACAATTTGTATGGAAACACAAAAGAACACGAATAGCCAAAGCAATCTTGAGGAAGAAAAACAGAGCTGGAGGAATCAGACTCCCTGACTTTAGACTATACTACAAAGCTACAGTAATCAAGACAGTATGGTACTGGCACAAAAACAGAACTATAGATCAATGGAACAGGATAGAAAGCCCAGAGATAAACCCACATACCTATGGTCACCTAATCTATGACCAAGGAGGCAAGAATATACAATGGAGAAAAGACAGTCTCTTCAATAAGTGGTGCTGGGAAAACTGGACAGCTACATGTAAAAGAATGAAATTAGAACATTCCCTAACACCATACACAAAATTAAACTCAAAATGGATTAAAGACCTAAATGTAAGACTGGACACTATAAAACTCTTAGAGGAAAACATAGGCAGAACACTCTATGACATATATTGCAGCACGTTCTTTTTTGACCACATCCTAGAGTAATGAAAATAAAAACAAAAATAAACAAATGGGACCTAATGCAACTTAAAAGCTTTTGCACAACAAAGGAAACCATAAACAATATGAAAAGACAACCCTCAGAATGGGAGAAAATATTTGCAAATGAAGCAACTGACAAGGGATTAATCTCCAAAATATACAAACAGCTCATGCAGCTCAATATCAAAAATACAAATAACCCAATCAGAAAATGGGCAGCAGACCTAAATAGACATTTCTCCACTGAAGACATACTGATGGCCAACAAACCCATGAAAAGATGTTCAACATCACTAATTATTAGAAAAATGCAAATCAAAACTAGAATAAGGTATCACCTCACGCTGTTCAGAATGGCCATAATCAAAAAATCTACAAAGGGCTTCCCTGGTGGTGCAGTGGTTGAGAGTCCACCTGCCGATGCAGGGGACACAGGTTCGTGCCCCGGTCTGGGAAGATCCCACATGCCACAGAGCGGCTAGGCTCGTGAGCCATGGCTGCTGAGCCTGCATGTCTGGAGCCTGTGCTCCACAATGGGAGAGGCCACAACAGTGAGAGGCCTGCGTACCACAAAAAAAAAAAAAAAAATCCACAAACAATAAATGTTGGAGAGGGTGTGGAGAAAAGGGTTCTCTCACACATGTTGGTGCGAATGTAAATTGATACAGCCACTGTGGAGAACACTATGGAGGTTCCTTAAAAAACTAAAAGTAGAACTACCATAGCAATCCCACTACTGGGCATATGCCCAGAGAAAACCATAATTCAAAAAGATACATGCACCCCAGCGTTCACTGCAGCACTATTTACAATAGTCAGGACATGGAAACAACCTAAATATCCATGAACAGAAGAATGGATAAAGAAGATGTGGTACATATATACAATGGAATATTACTCAGCCATAAAAAGGAAAGAAATTGGGTCATTTGTAGAGATATGGATGGACCTACAGACTGTCATACAGAGCGAAGTAAGTCGGAAAGAGAACAACAAATTTCGTATAATATCACTTACATGTGGAATCTAGAAAAATGATACAGATGAACTTATTTGCAAAACAGAGACACAGATATAGAGAATGGACGTACAGATACTGGGGGTGGGGAAGGGGGGTGGGATGAACTGGGAGATTGGGATTGACATATATACACTACTATGTATAATATAGATAACTCATGAGAACCTACTGTATAGAACAGGGAACTCTATTCAGTGCTCTATGGTGACCTAAATGGGAAGGGAATCCAAGAAAGAGGGGATATATGTATATGCACACTGATTCACTTTGCTGTACAGCAGAAAGTAACACAACATTGTAAAGCAACTATGCTCCAGTAAAAAAATTAAATTAAATTAAAAAAAACTCAGGCTTCCCTGGTGGCACAGTGGTTAAGAGTCTGCCTGCCGATGCAGGGGACACGGGTTCATGCCCCGGTCTGGGAAGATCCCACATGCCGCGGAGCAACTGGGCCTGTGAGCCACAACTACTGAGCCTGCACATCTGGAGCCTGTGCTCCACAACAAGAGAAGCTGCGACAGTGAGAGGCCCGTACACCGTGATGAAGAGTGGCCCCCTCTCGCCACAACTAGAGAAAGCCCTTGCACAGAAACAAAGACCCAACACAGCCAATAAATAAATGTATTAAAAAAAACAACAAAAAACAAAAACTCAATTGGCAAAACTCTCAGAGGCTTTTCATCTTTCATAGCCAAATCTTCCCCATTAGTGCTTCTCAATCTTAGTTCACTCCTTTTAGCAAATATCAATTGTCTCCTTTTGAAATAATCACTGGGCCACCTATGAACTTAGATGAAAACATGGATGAACCAGCATTACTTAATGGTGATTTATTACATTATTGCCAAGGACTTGTTAAAGCACTGAAAGAAAATTAAAAATTTAGTAACTACTTCCTTCCACAGCAAACTCTCAGGAGACGAAGACCTTAAGGACCATGGGTTATGGCGTGGAGATTTTGTCTATTGCAAAAGACATAGATAAAGGACTCTTTACAGCCACATTAGAAAGGGCCATATCAGGCCTTATTTACAAGTCTCTGTGCTGCAAAACTTTATAGGAGTAAGCTCTTGGATTCACATTTCCCACCTCAAAAAGACCTCCCCCTCTGAATGGACTGCAACTCCTGTTTCGACATCTGGCTTCTACTAACTAAAACCAGCACTACCAGAACAGGGCAAGAAGAAGGTAACATCTGAAATAGAGAGCTGATCTGAGATGCTGGACCAGGTCTGTATACCAATTACTTTCATAATTGCTCACACTTTTTGCTTATGAACCAAACATTTTTTTCTTGGGCTTAATCATATGCAAGTTTCAAAAAATCAATCCAATTGCTGTGTTTGTGGCCAATTACCAATGTCCAGCACTTCTGGATTACCCTGGTGGGTTTCACCTCTCCAGGATTCAGATTGGCTAGCCCTTAGAGATTTTATTTTAGAAGAAACAAATTCTACTACCATGTAAATCACCATCAATATCATTAAGTAGGACCCTCTTAACTTTGCCAATTAATGACACCTGTTCTGAACCTAGTCATAAATATTCCTTTTTACTCAATGTTACTCAATCCTAATCGGAACATTGTGCTGCAGCTAAACCTAAAAACATAACAAACCATCTCTGTGGTGGCATTATTCCCCAGTTGTGGTATGGATTTATTTGGCTGACACTGGGATAGGACCACCTAAATATGAAGGTCCTTCTTTGCTGGGAGCAAACCACACATATTAATACCAAAGATAATCAACCTAACAATAACTTGTAAATTAGGGTGGATAGCACCTGAAAATTGTCAATATACCATAACTTTGAGGACCAGTGATTGATATGGAACTGACTGGTTAAGATGACCAGGGACATAATGGGTAGCTCCTAAAGGGACCCAATGGATTTGTGGAACAAATTTATATCCTTGACTTCCCCAGGTTAGTTAGGAAGACACACGATTAGTTTCCTTTGGGCTCAAGGTCACCTACAAGTAGCCTTGGAAACAACCTCTGCCAATCTGTCTTTAATGTGAGCATGCTGGATTCAATCAGATTCTAATGGTATGATCATTTGGCCATGATATCTGTTCCTTCCTTGGAATAGAAGATGTCATTACTCACATAGAGGTGTTAACAAAATTTACTCAGCAAGCTTAGAATGACAGTAATCAATCCATTAGCTTGCTCAATTTGGAAGTCTCCATGATGATAAAATCAGTCATTCAGAATCGCATGGTCTTGTTATTCTAACTGATTCCCAAGGGAGAACCTGTGTTATAATACATATTGAATGTTGTGTTTTTAAACCTGATTAGTCTTCTAATGTAATCCATCTTATGATGCATATGAAAAATCAATTTCCATTGTGAGTGATCCTCTTCCCAGTTTAGGGGAAACACTAGGAGAATGGTTTGGTTTAGGAGGATCTTGGCTTAAATCTTTACTAATGACACTATTACTCCTATTGGCAATTTTGTTTACAGTTTGTGTAACTTACGAAGTGATTATTTCTTGTATTTTGCACTGTGTGTCACCTACTCCTATTAAGATAAAGATATCTAAACAACTTTAAACTATTGATCACATCTATAGTTCTCTATAAAATAGTAGACATGCACAATGCACATGCAAGGTAAAGTTGGCATAAGTCCTACTGGACAATTTGGAATTGACTGTTAGTCCTTGACAGATATCTTACCAGTACAACCCCCCTAAAAGAAAATAAAGAACTAGGATATTGAAACCCAGAATTGAGAGACATGATGGATACAGGGCAGGTAAGCAACCACCCTGGCATCAAGGGACCAAATATTTAATCACCTACACATTCTATCAAAGATTAATGATCAAAAGTGGGAACTGAAGGGGGCTTCCCTGGTGGCACAGTGGTTGGGAGTCCGCCTGCTGGTGTAGGGGACGCGGGTTCGTGCCCTGGTCCGGGAGGATTCCATGTACTGTGGAACGGCTGGGCCCGTGGGCCATGGCCGCTCGGCCTGCACGTCCAGAGCCTGTGCTCCGCAGCGGGAGGGGCCACAGCAGTGAGAGGCCCGCGTACCACACACACACACACAAAAGTGGGAACTGATGAAATAAAATTATTTTAAAGCAGAACAAGAAAAATTTAAACAGAAAATTTTCTCTGTAATTTGTGCCACCACCATCTCCCCTTTAGTGTGCATTGTGCATCTGCATTATGCATTAACTAGATCCCCTAGGAAGACACAGGAATGTCTGCTAGACTGGAAAAAAAAATAGGCTATTTTCTCTTGGACCCAGCAAGGTAACTCTTTAGGAAGTAAGATTCCTTTCTTAATTCTGTAAGGGGTCACAATGACCAGCTACTCACTTGGTACATGCAGATCTGGACTATGTAAACTGTCCATATGTTTCTTTGATCCAAAGTAACCTTTGTCTCAAAAGTTTACATAACTGTGCTTTGACCTCTAATAGGCAGACCAGTCCTCAGAGCTTTCTGAAAGACCATCTCCTAGGTTAAAATCCTCAGGTTGGCTCAAATAAAATTCTCTATTTCTTTCTTAGATTGACTATTAATTTTTTTCATCAACATGAAGTTACATAAATCCATTCTCTAGGGGAGTTTTATGATCCTGACCTTGACAGAAAGACCACTCATACTGGTATAGACAAATATTATCACAAATTTTCTTATCTACCATCTGTTCTCCTAAAAACCCTTTCATCTTTCCTAAGGAAATATATTTCTTATCCCCATAAAAGCCTTTTCTACCCCACTCCCTTCCTCTACTAAGTTAGGTATATAAGCTTTTAACTTGAACCACTTAGTGAACTAGCTACTTCTTTTGTTGTCTCCCGTATGCATACAAAATAAACCTTTTTCTCCTGTTAATCTGTCTTTTGTTAGTTTAATCTTCAGATACTGGAACTGAATCTATGAGAGAAAATTTTTTTCCTCCCCTACAGAGGGTCCCTCCAACTCACATTATAGTGGTTATGGGTAGAGAGTTATTATACAGTAAGTCCTCTACATACGAACCTTCAAGTTAAGAACTTTCAAAGATGCGAACATGAGTTCCATTGACATCAGGCATGAGTGAAATTGCAGTTTGCCCTCCATCTCCTATTGATGACGATCCTTCAGCTCTACCATCTCCCACCTATCTTCCAGTCAGTAACTCTTCTTGCCTGTTCACTCGATGACAGCTCCTGTAATGCCAGCTGTCATACTGTACTACTGTACTTTTCAAGGTACCGTACTGTAAGATTAAAAATGTTTTCTTTGTTTTTTGTATTTATTTTTATGTATTACTTATGTGAAAAGTATTATAAACCTATTACAGTACAGTACTATATAGTCAATTGTGTTAGTTGGGTACCTAGGCTAACTTTGTTGGACTTAACGAACAAATTGGATTTACTAACACATTCTCCAAACAGAACTCGTTTATATGTAGGGGACTTACTGTATATCCAGAGACTTCTCATGTGAGAAAAAGTAATACAAGTAATAATGCACACTTTATAGTGTCACTGTGAAAATTAAATAAATTTCAACTGCTTAGAATTGTGACTGACAAGTAGCAACCACTGAATTATGATATCTATAATTTTAAAGTTCTTATGTCAAAAATTATATACATCATTAAATAATATTTTTATTTAATCAAATGACAAAATTGACATATGCTTTTGTAGCTGTGACTCTGAAAGCAAAAGTTGTCAGGAAAAAAAATTGTTTAAACTATAGCATGAAGGAGGCCATGCAGATTAGATACACATGGGATGAATAATCCCAACTTTCAAAAAAAAGATAGTTACTAAACTTGTTTTAAGATTAATCTCCAGGAGTAATTAAAAATAGGAAGATGAGTAAATAATTTAAGCATTTTTGTACCTATAAATGGAAAACAAATTAAATTAACATTTTACGTTCTTTCCAAATTCATAGTCCTATAATTAAAAAAATATTTTAATGCAATGGCCTTCTAAGTATCTTTCCAGTGTGCTTTTAAGTGCAGAGCTAAGAAAATAACAGTACAGTTTTTCATAATATATCTGATTTTTATTTTAAAAAATGATATAAGATGTTTAATCAGAAAAAAATTAGTTTCATATATACTTAACATTAGACATTTGTGAATAATTCTCAAAGGATATTATTGACTCTTTTGCTTGTGCTTAAGATAGTAGCTATAGATTGTAAAAGCAATTTAAAATGATCATAAACATTAAAAATATATGTTAAGTTTTCCAAAAGTAGTTCATCAATATGAGAAGTAATGCCTATGATAACTGGTACAATGGGACAAAATTTTAGTGATTCCATTCCTCCTTTACTGATTTGCCTTTGAAGAACTGGAAACAGAAATGCTTTTACTTTATACACTTCCCTTTCATTTTTCAGGGCTAAGTTAAAGGGTGCTTCATTTATTCAATTTTGTAACAAATACATTTAAGTACCCAAAAAGGGCTATGATTTGTACTAGAGGCTTTGAGGACTTCAGAGATGATTTAGACCCAGGAGCTGCCATAAAAGAAACTAGGCAGTTACTAGGCTGTAAGATAAGGTTCGTTGTAAAGCTTTTCTGCTTTTAGCTTGGTGAAGAGTGGCTAGACAGCCATTATTACAAAAATTACTTTTTTTCCACAAATAAAGACATCACCTATCTAGAGAGTATATACTATCATTTGCTTTTGTCATTTAAGAAGTGCTTGGCAGAGAGAGAATTTAATATAAAATTTTTACTAAAAGGCTATTGTGGTTTAATATCAAAGGCAATACTGAGACTTCATTGAAAGGAGAAGAAAGAAACTTAACCCTCCTTAGGGGCAGTCCAGATACATTATACTTTCTCATAGTTCATTCTTTCTTTGCCATGCCTTCCTCATTTACATTCTTTACCCACTGGGAGGGAAGAAAATGGAAACATTACTTTATTAATCCACAGTCAAATAACATTGTTGCTGCTGCATTAACTTATCTTTATCTTGTCAAACATCATGGTCATTTTTTAAGTCCTCCCAAAGATATTACACCTTGTTCAAAGATTTTTATTTAGAAACACCACACTTACTTACTATTTACTGTTTAGTTATTTACTTATATATTGATTTCTAGCCAATTAATTTATGTTAACATTTTTGATTAGCAGATAGTGCAAGATCCTGGATGGGGATGACATTCTTTGGGAAATTTACATGCATATCATTAAATATAAGATTTTTTAATGGCATTTATGTTTTATAGATTAGTACAAGAGTCTTGCCCTGCCAATAAAAATCTATTCTTTTTATTACAGTAATTCTAGTTGTCAAATTTATTACTATATCTACCTGGCATGTGAATCCACATTCTTAACATTCTCCTTTTATTGAACAGAATTTATGATCCCCTTCTACATTTGATGAAATAAAATAAACAATTTTCAACATGATTCACCATCAAGGTAGGGTTATTATTTTGTGGATATGTGCATGGGAGGTTTAGCTTAAACTAACTTTTAAAGACTGTTACAAGAACAAGCAGTTTGGGGGCATGCTGCACCTAATTCAGGTACAAGATAGCATGTGGCAGCCCTCTATGAATTAATTCTTATGGTTGCTAAGCAGTAACATGGCACAATATACTATACTAAACTTATCTATAACTGTTGAAAAAGCTTTGGCCAATGCTTGATATTAAGTGGCATCACTCAGCTTTATTGGATTATTGTTTGGAATTATATACATTTCCTAGTGTGCTGCAGCAACATGAACAAAATGAACTTGAAATTTGCATACAGTGTGAGTCCATTATAATATCTGCAACAATTATGACTGAACTCTATGTTCAATCCTTCCTCTTGTCTCTCATAACAAAAACTTTGCAGTTGTCCAATGCAGTCATCTCTTTAGACAAATAAGTGAGTATATGAAAATAAGCCTATACCTACCTCACTTTACAAAGTACAAGTATTACTTGAAAGTTGGTGAGTGTGTATACGCAAATGAATATCTTTTGCATTGGTAAGTTCTATATTCAAGCAAACCAAGGAAAATTCATGCTGTGAAATGGAGAACCGAGAACCATCATTGAAAGTGGAGAACTCTATAATTTAGTTAACCTGTTTTGAGTTTAAAAAATCACCAACATATCCAGTGACAGAAACAATATTTTTTCTTCTTGCTTTGTGAACTACCACTCATCTATTGCTAGGATAAGCATCCAATGAATTAACATGATTTAACAAGTATGTCCAGTACATTAAGTTGAATATAAAATCTGTGATATTATACTGGTTTACAATCAGATAAGAGGAAAAGATGCACACTTATGAAACACTGAACAAGCTAGTTCTGTATATACATAAAATAAACATATTTAGTATTACAAGTAATGCAGTAACTACAGAAATTATCTATAAGTGAGTAAACTTAAATTCTTTACTAATGTATTTATTCAACAAGTTATTTAAAAGTAAGAGCAATTATAGAAATATCTCTCATGTTTCTGACATTCAATATATACTGCACTCCAGGATAAAGAATGACTCATCACTCTCCTTACAGGTCATCTAATTAGGCAGAAGGAACTTTATCTCTGATTAGTTTGTAAAGGACTTGTAATTCCAATTCATGAAAAATGCAATGCTTTATGGCCAATTGCTATTTAACAAGTGCTATTGCTCTCTTCTATTAACTTTCCAGGCCTAGATGCAATATTGCATATTTTACCTAATTTTTACACTTTGCAGTCTTGCTGCAAAATTAGGAATTCTAGTCACCAAATGAATATATAAAGTTAATTAATAATTATGTAAATTTGGAAGGTTGAGCTCTATATACTTCTCTTCTTCCTGAATGTTGTAACAGGGTAGGTAAACTAGTGGAACATAGGAACAGAAAGAAAATATATAAATATATTAACGACTATTAGCCAAAAATCAACAGGGAATTTTATGCTAGATAACAAAATGCTGAAGCAATTTCTATCAAAATTCCAGAGGGATAAACATTCCAGCTATCACAAACATTGGTAGCCCTTATTGGAGAAAGCTAAAATCAATGTAATAGGAAAAGTTTATAATTGGCAGAATTATTGGAAGAGAAAAATCATCATAATTTGTGAATGATATCACTATCTATGATAAAAACAATAACATAAAATTCCTAGAGTCATTGACAAATAGTTTAGATGATAAAAAATAAATATAGTAAAATAATCTCTTAATACATGCACAATAACCAGTTTTAAAAGGAAATGTAAAGTTATTCTATGGAAAATAGAGACAAAAGCTATAAAAGATATAGGCATATACATAATCAGAATGTAGAGATGTTGTATGAGGCAAATCATAGTATTGTTAAACATGTAAAACACAACTTGACCAAATGGAAAGTGTAAAATATTTTCTATGAGAATGCTTAATATTGTAAAAATTTTAGTCATTTGAATAGTAACATAATTATAAAAATGTAAAAACTCGTTTATCTAAGAATAATGTAAACAAATGAGGACATTTCTACTTTACGGAAAAGACATGTTAATTTAATAAACATCACTGACCCTTACATCTGAAAATAAATAAAATTAGACCCACCTAATATTTTGAGAAAAGTCAACATAAACCAAATCAAAAGAAATATGGAAAAACATTGCAACAAGATGGCACAGAGAGTTCATGTTCCCAAGCAGTTTAGCTCCTACAAACCAAAAAGCAGAATACTCAAAAATACTATATTTTAACAAAATATATGAAGAAATAATTTACCAGTGAAGTCCAAAAATATATTTTCTACTTCACTTATAATTAGGATTTCAAATTAAATTAACTGTGATATATTATTAATGACCATTAGATAGCAAAATATTTACAAAGAAAATTAATTTCTAGCACTAAGTACAAGGCATAGCACTCAAATACTCCAGGAGATTGGCCAATTACTTCAACATTTTTGGAGAGAAATCTGGTACTATTAAAATTGAAAATACATTTACTCTTTGACATTCCATTTTTAGGATCATACTGTTACACAGAAAGCACTGTATTTAAACATATTTATAAAAGTGTTGTTTTATTAGCAAAAACAGGAGATTTTTAAAAATATATAATGGTAAGAACACTTAACATGGTATATGCTATTAACAGATCTCTACAATATAGTTTTATTAACTATAGGCACTATGTTAAACAGAGGATCTCTAGAACTTACTCATCATGCATAACTGAAAAATTTATAGCCATTGAACAACTACTACCCATTTTCCCCTCCCTCCAGTCCCTGGCAACCACCACTCTGCTCTCTGCTTTTATGAGTTGGACTGTTTTAGATATCTTATATAAGGGGAATCAGGCAGTATTTACTCTTCTGTGACTGGCTTATTTCACTTAGCATAATGTCCTCCATGTTCATCCATTTTGTTGCATATGGTGAGATTTCCTCTTTTTTTAAGGCTAATTAATATTCCATTGTATATATGTATCTTATTTTATTTATCCATTTATCTGACAATGGACATTTAGGTTGTTCCGTACCTTGGTTATTGATAATAGTGCTACAATGAACATGAGAATGCAGAAATCTCTTTGAGATCCTGATTGCAATTCTTTTGAATATATATATCCAGAAGTGGGATTGCTGGATCATATGACAGCTCTATATTTAAGTTTTTGAGAAACCGCCACACTGTTTTCCAAAGTATCTGTACTATTTTACACTCCCACCAACAGTGCGCAAGGGTTCCAATTTCTTCACATCCTTATAAACACTACTCATCTTTGTTTTTTTCCATAACAGCTCTCCTGATAGGTATCCTGTGAGGTAATATCTCATTGTGGATTTGATTTTCATTTCCTTGATGATTAGTGACATCAGCAGCTTTTCATGTGTCTGTTTGCCATTAGTACTTCTTTGGAGAAATTTCTATTCAAGTTCTTAGCCCATTTGTAATCAGTATTTTAGTTGTTTTGCTAGTGAGTTACAGGATTTTCTTGTATATTTTGGATATTAACCCCTTATCAGATATATGACTTACAAATATTTTCTTCCATTTTATAGGTTGCCTTTTAATTTTATTACTTGTTTTCATTTGCTGTGCAAAAGCTTTTGGGTTTGATGCAGTCCCATTTGCTAATTTTTGTTTTTGAGGTCAGTCTGTGCTTTTTGGCGTCATATCCAGGAAATCATTGCCAAGACCAATGTCATGAAACATTTCCCCTATATGTTCTTCCAGGAGTTTTACAGTTTCAGATCTTACATTTAATTCTTTCTTTCATTTTGAGTTGATTTTTGTGTATAATGTGAGACATTTCATTCTTTTTTTGTGGATATCCTGTTTTTCCAACACAAAACATTCCACTCAACAGCAGCAGAATATACATTCAAGGACACAGGGAATTTTATCCACAATAGATCACATATTAGGTCATGAAACAAGTTTTGACAAATTTAAGAATGAAATCATACCAAGTATCTTTTCTGACCACAATGGAGTGAAACTAGAAATCAACAGCAGAAGGAAAACTGTAAATTCACAAATATGTGGAAATCAAACAACACACTGATCAACGATATTGTATCAAAGAAGAAATCAATAGGAAATTAGAAAATACCCTGAGGCAAACAAAAATGAAAACACAATATAACAAAACTTATGAGATATGGCAAAAGAAGTTACTAAGAGATTAAGTTTATTACAGTAAATGCTGATGTTTAAAAAGAAGGAAGACCTTCAAACAACCTAATTTTACACCTTAAGGTACTAGGAAAAGAACAAACTAAGCCTATATTGTTTCTTTATGTGAAAGATTTGCATAAAGAGGTTACTGCTCCATACCCCAAATGGTATTTAAAATGTGTATGGATCTTTTTGTTTTATGCAGATGCATACTGCAAAATTGAGAATGTTATAAACATATATTGTTAGGCTGAATGTGTTAATGCCTTTAAAAAGTTAAAACTGTGATTTGTAGTCAAGTAAGAAATAGGATCAAGGATAGAGTACGTGTGATGTTCTATAAACTTAATGATACTTCATGCAAGTTGCGGATATATTGGACAGTGCATATTTTTGAAGACCAGTAAAGATAAGGAACCTACTCTTGTTCTTATTATACACTATATATGTGTATGTATATATAGCTATAACATATACATAATACATATTTTAACATATTACAAATATTTATATTTTAATTATATGAAAAATTATTTGCTTAATTAAAATGTTAGGCTAAATATTATCATGAATCATTTATTAAAACCTATAACTACAAACAACTTCTACATTACTTTGCCATATTAACTGGATGATCTGGTTATGGCATTACAATATAAGAAGCTATTATATTAATAATCCCTCAATGGCATGGATCATGCACGTTATTTTCTTTTATATGTCTTAGAATTTATCAAAATGTTTTATACATAATGGTTGCCCATCCATCTCATTAATTAGTTAGCATAACTATTATGACATTTGAGAAGTAGTAGTCTTTTCTCTAGCCATTATCTTTTGTGGCTTTTTTTGGTTGTTATTTTTTAAAAATGTGTATGAGGATATTAGTTTTTTGGGGGCAACAACTGATCTCTAGTAATATTAGAAACTAAATATTTTGATTAACTTAAGAAAAGTATAAGGAACCTGGATGCTCTTTCAAGGTAAATATAAAATACAGTCAAGTCCATTAAAGATACAGCACATAAAGAAATAAGTTTAGGAAAGGATAATGACAACTCTCTTCTACGTCTGCACTCAAAATAAGAAATGTCCTAATAGGACACTGAATTAAGATATGTGAAATAAACTAAGCTGATGGTTTTTCTGTAATTAAAAATGCTATTTAGTGGCCTTAGATGAAAAACAAACAAACCTGTGACCACACACTGAGGAATGGAAATGACACAGTCAGAAGTCCAATTAATGTGTCCTGGAACTATGAATTGGAACACAAACTTTAGATGATAAGAAGTGTTAAAAAATAAAATTCAACTGAGTAAATTTTAAAGATTCTACTGGCTCTATTCAATAATTCATGAATCAGACAGCATCCAATCTACAGATAAAAAGAAACTCCAAAGAACTATATAAAATGAAAGACTATTATAGGCAGAAGGGAGCAAAAACAAGATTACACTTGGCAAAAATAGTGGATTCGTTATTTAAGAGATGGCAGGGATCTATCAGGCAGATTTCCTAACTAATGCTGATCAGATGATTCCTGATGTATTTAAGATTCCATTTCTGGGAGAGCTATAATTAAGTCTCTGATGACATGGAATTTAGCATAAGCAACACCATTTTGGGCTTGTTGTCTTGTTTTTGTCAGCAGGAAACAACATGGGATTAACTGAATATCACTGTTGGGATTCTTATTAGTGCATATCTATGAGACAAATTTGACTAAAACTTTCTCTTGAACAAATGATCCCTAAGCAGAGATGGCATATTCTAGTCCTTGTTTTAGAGTCAACTACTTCTGAGAAATATCACTGTTTTGGGTTATTTATGACTTTTTTTGGACAGAGAATGTTGCCTACCATTCCAGTAAACAAGAATGTTGCCTGCCAATCCTGAGGGGAATTAAGGAGAGAGAAAAATGGGAAGCATTACGTTCTTTGGATACTGGCCCTAGATAATTAAGTTGCATATTTAAGGAATAACATTTCAATGAGCCCAGATTCTTCCATCTTCCTGTACAAAGAAAATCACTAAAATCATTAATTTGAGATGTCTGTTTTTTGTCATTAGCAGTAATCTTTTGGTGTTCAACTACATAATTTTTTTCAGCAAAAAACTCCTATATACCCTGGCTTCTCTCTTACCTCTTTGGAGCAGTTCCTCAGAGCTATCTGAGAGGCTATTTCCTGGACTATGGTCCTCAGTAAGGTCCAAATAAAATTTAACTCACAACTTTTAGGCTGTGTGTTTTTCTTCAACTAGTTTATATATAAAAAATTAATTTCATATTTACATACTCATGAGTCTTTTTTTGTTTGTTTTACTTTTTTTTGTTTTTTAACATCTTTATTGAGTATAATTGCTTTACAATGGTGTGTCAGTTTCTGCTTTATAACAAAGTGAATCAGTTATACATATACATATGCCCCCATATCTCTTCCCTCTTGCATCTCCCTCCCTCCCACCTTCCCTATCCCACCGCTCTAGGTGGTCACAAAGCACTGAGCTGATCTCCCTGTGCTATGAGGCTGCTTCCCACTAGCTATCTATTTTACATTTGGTAGTGTATATATGTCCATGCCACTCTCTCACTTTGTCCCAGCTTACCCTTCCCCCTCCCCATATCCTCAAGTCCATTCTCTAGTAGGCCTGCAACTTTATTCCCGTCTTGCCCCTAGGTTCTTCTGACAATTTTATTTTTTTAGATTCCATATATATGTGTTAGCATACGGTATTTGTTTTTCTCTTTCTGACTTACTTCACTCTGTATGACAGTCTCTAGGTCCATCCACCTCACTACAAATAACTCTGTTTCATTCCTTTTTATGGCTGAGTAATATTCCATTGTATATATGTGCCACATCTTCTTTATCCATTCATCTGTTGATGGACACTTAGGTTGCTTCCCTGTCCTGGCCATTGTAAATAGAGCTGCAATGAACATTTTGGTACATGACTCTTTTTGAATTATGGTTTTCTCAGGGTATATGCCCAGTACTGGGATTGCTGGGTCATATGGTAGTTCTATTAAATTTAATTTGTAGTAGATTTTAAAACCTCCACTACACCAATACCATACTTCCCTATTTATCATACACATATTGCTCTGGTTGTAGCATGGCAAAGCATCCCCATGGAAAGTGAAAGGTAATCTACAGCCAGTGTTTCTATCAGTATTCCAGAAATAGATTTAATGAAAAAAGTAAAGGTTATACACATTGAGTGGTCAGTGCTTGGATAATTTTACTCATTCATGCTCTCATGAACAAATTTTCTTATAGGGTCTCAAATATAATATGAATACATAGCTGTTAGAATTCTTGGTAGGGTAGGGTCAACCATTTTTAAGCTCAGAGGAGCTGATTGCCTGACTAGGCCGTTGTGTATATTTTGTAAGAACGATATCTAGTGTTGTACTTAATATTTTTCAAATTTGACATAAAGTGATGGGGATTCTATCCTGAAGGCAATCATCTTCCAAACAATGTAGCAGTATGAACCAAAATACTGAAAATGTCAACATTTCACACATCATTGATTCTTAATGTTTCTGAAGCTGTTTTTCAGTGTCCTGTGGCCACAGGTAAAAAAAAAAAATCATATCCTTTTCGTAGTACTTTTCAACATCTTAACATCTCATGATTCAGAGCAAGCAACATTGGGTTATTTTTGTTTGTTGTTTTGTTTTGTTTTAAAGTCCATTCCACAGCTGTTAGACTTTGTCATTTGTGATTTGACAAACTCAATATATTATACAAAATATATTCAGCACTGGATCTTCCAGAGCTAAAAGTAAAATTATTTTATCAAACTATAAATATAAAAAGATTAGCTAAAGGATGTTCTCTGTTGTATTGTGTATTTTAGAAAAAAAATTTGAAATAATAAAAAATCTTTGTGTAAATTTATTTTCTCAATGTCTTCAATATTTCATATACCCCTGTACTAAGTCTGTGCTCATATATTTGACTCACTTTTACCAGTGGGACAGCAGCAAATTTCATGGAAGTACATGTCCAAGAAAGCAACTGTATGTTTCCACTATCACTCTTGATCCTCTTTCTCCTTGAACACTTGCTTGAGATCACTCTCTCTCTCGGATCTTTGTCACAACTATGAGAACAAGCTAGGTAGTCTTGAAGGACTAGAGATCACATGGAACAAAGCTTCATTTTTCTTCAGCTGAGGCTATTGTAGGTCAGCCAGTCCAGAGCCAACCAATCTGCCAGTCTGGTCACCACACATGTGCAAGCCTACCCAACGTGAGTCAATTCTGGCCCAAATCAGGAGAAACATCTGACTTACTTATAGATCTATGCAAAATAATAAATAGACATTTTTTAAGTCACTAACTTGTGGTGTATTTGTTATTCACCTAAAGCTAACTGATACAGATCCAAATCTAAATAACAATATACCAGAGTGTATCTCTACCATGGAATACTATGCAGCTATTAAATATGTACGTTTTTATATGTATATATGTTAATACATATACATAGGAATATATGTTAAAATAGAGTGAAAAGATACAAAGCAAGTTAGTATCAGTGTTATCTCTGGGTGGAGGAATTAAAATGAAAATTACTATCTAAATTTTGTCTCACTAAGAACACATATCAAATGAATCATATCTGGGATACACATGACTTCTCTACCTCTGATTATGGAAATATCTCTGGTTTCAAATTTCTGCTTTTGTTCGATTTGTCTGTGTAATATGTTGAAGAAGTAAAGGGTCATTCATATAATATAAACATTGGAACACACTTATACAGAAACTTATCTCATGCCAGCATTCCACTGTACTTTTAAGGTATTTGTTTGATTTAATACACTGTTTCTGAAACATTTCAAATTAAATGTAGGTTAAAAGGGATTGAGAATTTTAGCAGGTTACCTATACATAACACGCGTGCCCAAATTTCCCTCTCTAAAGGGTATAAAAACAGTACCTCCCTCATGTATTTCCTTTGAGAGACAAATTAGTAAAAATATGAAAGGTTCTTAGGATAGCGCTAGAATACAGTGATTACTTAATTAAAGTTAGCTTTTTTTATCATGTGACATTCAGTAATACAGTTAGGAGGGAATGATTTGTAAACCAATATCACAAATGACATTTTTTTACCTGTGAACCTAGTGGGATAAGATCACTAAGAAAGCATATTTAGACTGATAACAGATAAGGGCAAAAGTTAGAACTCTGAAGGACATCCAAATGTAAAAGTATTGAAAAGACAGTAACTCCAGTTACTTTAGTTCTGTAACTCCAGTTACTTTAGTTCCAGTAACTCCAGTTACTTTAGTTCTGAGATTAACCTGATCCTTATGATAGTAACAGCCAGTAAGTATGTGTCTGACTTAGTTATTTGCAAATACTAGTGATGCTGTGAATATATTTTAAAATCTCCTCATGCACATCCTTACACACACACACACACACACACCTCCCCAACAGCATGAATCAAGATACTATAACCTTTGCCTGTGGTTGCAATATCTGGAGATCAGTGGGTCATTTGAGAGACCTCAGACTGGGAAAAAGTCAAGCTGTGTGACACAGATCCAGAGTTGTGGAGTAGATGTAGCAATTTCTGTGAAGCAGACAAGGAAGAGCAAATTAGAGAGGTTTTGTGCATAAATAGAAGCTCCAGCTTTGGAATAAATTTTTTGTGCCAGGAAGTGGTATTTTTCAACAGAGTACCTGATACTCCAAACTTGAGCACCATACGAATAGTTAAAATAAATCCAATATGAATATACGTTAATAGTCATTTCATATCTCTGAAGAAAAAAAGAACAAAAGCCATTTTCTAAAGAAATACCTCTCTACCACTATGGCCAAATTGGTTTGCTTTTTTAAAACTGCTTAAATAAATAGGATAAAATCATACTGAAATATATCCATGAAATATTAATGTGTCTAACACTGTAAAGACTATTTCTCAAGGACAGAATCTAATTACCTATTCTTATTCTTAGTGCATGTTTCTAAAGCTTCATGTTATAAGTACTGAATTCAGACAAAGTAGTACAAGAGGAGAACTTTCTGAGTATGAAAGACCAAAGGAAAAGATGGATGAACCAATGACTGTGATGTGAACAATATGCATTCTGTATTAAATGTGGAACATAGGAACAGGGAATCACACATGTCAATGGTGATGTAGTGCCAAAGAAAAGATAATGTTAAGAATCGTGAAATTCCCAGGGGAAAATATATTACTGATAAAGGGAAGCAGAAACATTGAAAGCCTGTCTTAGGTAGCTAGTGTTTTTTTTTGAAAAAAGGCATATACACACTTATACTCATGCATACACATATTTGGATAATTTTATATATATATATATATATATTCTCTTAGGCATTTCTGGGATTATGAGTAAAAAACAAGAGTGGTAACAAATCCAGAATGAAGGATGGAGTATGACTGTTTGCCTCTTTATGATAATGTTATGTAAATGCAAAAGGAAGTTGGAGTTGGCTGGGTAACCAAAAGGGGATGAAAACAATGGCCTGTTATCAGCAACATTTTATTCTGATAACTAGGACTAACATGCTGATGATAACAGTTTTACAGTGGTCTTTACTAATCAGAGCTGGATTAAAACTTCCTCAGATTACTTAGCCAAGGGTTATATAAATGCATTGGGGTGAAAAATGAGAAATTAAAGCTCTTCTCAGGTATTATAGAGGTTAATATGAAGTGTGATGCCAATGGGCTGTTTCTGTAGAGAAAAAATACTTGAAAGCTGGGCTTCCCTGGTGGCGCAGTGGTTGAGAGTCCGCCTGCCGATGCAGGGGACATGGGTTCGTGCCCCGGTCCGGGAGGATCCCACATGCTGCAGAGCGGCTGGGCCCGTGAGCCATGGCCGCTGAGCCTGTGCATCTGGAGCCTGTGCTCCACAACGGGACAGGCCACAACAGTGAGAGGCCCACGTACCACAAAAAAAAAAAAAAAAATACTTGAAAGCATTTTCTGACATTATTTTATCAGATACGGTTGCTAGAAATTTTGCTTTGTTCATGTTCACAGCATGAAGTCAAGAAACATGGCAAATGACTGATTGTAATAAAGGTCTGTGTGTAGGAAATAATTGGGTTATGCTCATAAATTGTGAGAGAAAGCTTAAATGGGGAAGCCATATATTAATACATTGTTATTAATCTTTTTCCATTCCAAATATAAAACCACAGACATACATGCACACACATATACACATCATTCTTAAAAGAGATGCCATTTTCAATATGAAGTTTTTCTGATATTGTAGATAACACAATTACATTTGCATGTAATGTGGATTCAGAACTACAATTTTTTTTCAATTTGAATAGGCTTTAAGTATATAGGCTTTATGTAGTTTTCACATCTACAGCAGTTAAGCGAAGGGGAAATAAACATCATAAACTTTTGCTTAGCTGTTGGTAGGTTTATAATCCGATTTTTTTCAGAGGTGTAGTAGCATGATATATGGACATCTCTTTTGGAAATTAGTTTATATGGGAAAGCAAAGTTGATTTTTTACAGATTATAATAACAGCTGGATTCCAAAGTGCTGTCAATAAAAGATTTGAGAAGTATATGGAAATATTTTCTGCCAACTTCTATGGCTTTTATTTCCTTATTTCATCTTACAATCATAAATTTATTTCTGGTAGGATATAAAAACAATGCTAACTATATCTATTTAGTTTATAATATAGTGTATATATATATATATATATATATATTTTTTTTTTTTTTTTTGCGGTACGCCACCCTCTCACTGTTGTGGCCTCTCCCGTTGCGGAGCACAGGCTCCGGACGCGCAGGCTCAGCGGCCATGGCTCACAGGCCTAGCAGCTCCACGGCATGTGGGATCTTCCCAGACTGGGGCACGAACCCATGTCCCCTGAATCGGCAGGCGGACTCTCAACCACTGCGTCACCAGGGAAGTCCTATAGTATATTTGTATTTATATTGAAATTCGGTCATAGTATTAATAATAATATGACTTTTTTGTTAGGCTCCATTTTATTTGGTGTACTTCAAAAAAATACTTGTGTATATTCAGAAAACCAGAACTGAGTTTTTCTTGGTTTTTATTAACGTTATGTAATATAATCCATGTGACTTATTGTTCTATAGTCATTTAAAATTTTGAGTGTACAGTGTATTATAAGAGATTGAGGGCAATAAAATAAGATCCTAGCAGATTACACTCTAATTTCCAATGTTCACTTTACCTTGATTTCATTATCATAACCATCTAAAGTTTTCAATCTAATATTTCACATATACTGTGTGCTAACTAGGCATTGTGCTAAACTTGCTTTATATAACTTATAACAGTCAACTCTTACAACACGACTATGAACTTTGAGGAACTTAGCATTCTCATGCAAGATGACATGGTTTATGACCAAACTAGAATTAATAAATCTGGGCTTACTCCCAAGGGCCAGCTTTCTTACCAACATGTATTATCATTACATGCTAGGTAGGGATGTTAATAAAGATAAATGTTAGTAAAGATAAATGTGTAAATGTATAATTTTATGAGCATTGCCTATAAACAGGGTCTACATACAGCAAGCTCTTCTTAATATGATATTTTAAAGCTATTGTCCATGTAGATGACATGTCAGTATAATACAGTGACTACATATATCAATACACTATTTTTGAAGACAGACAGCTATTCCTGGCTATGTTTTTGGCTTTGCTACATACTAGCTAGTAAATTAATGGGTTATTGTATTAGTTCCAAGAGATGCACATGTGTTCAGATACACAGATGGAAATGTCAGCATACACGGTTCCTCTATTCTCCTTTTATAAAAGGCTTTCAACTAGCACAGCTCTAGTCTGTTTAGCTGGCATTGTCTTCTAATCCCTACTGCTTATGTCTCACTTAATTGAACTCTTGAATTACGTAATGAAGTTCTCAGCATATACTACTATTAGAGTCATTATGGCGAAAACCTTTACTCACTTTTCAGAACATATTTCTCAACATATTCTTACTAGTCAGTCCCCCAATTTCAACCTCTCTCAAAGTTTTCCCAAGATTCATCTTGGATGCTACAGGAAGGCTGTGGGGAAGGTAGTGGAAAGAGTGAACAATAACATTTTCATGAATGCTGAAGATATGCCAGAACACATGTAGTATATTCTCATTTTAGTTTCAAACACTTTATAGTTTTTGTCTCATTTGACATTGCATTGACCAACACTGTTCATTGGCCTCCCCTAGATTTGCTCTGCCAAAGTTTGTTGGGGTCATTTCACCTGAGTTCAGCCAATGGATGAATTTGATTCTTAAGATAAGCTATATTTTCTGACTTACCTCTATTAGTAATAAAGGAGACATTTTTGCTTCCTTATTTAATCTGTTTTATTTCTCAAATATTTAGAACTAGAATTAGGAATAAGGGAAGATACTTTTTGAGGAGTCCTGAGATCTCAAAATGCATCATATAAAATAATTTGAAGGTAAGAATAGCTAGTTAAGAGTTTGAAGCTAATTTAAAAAATACAGAATAAATGGAGACAGTTACATCTTAAACTGTTTAAAAGACTGTCATATGGCAAAACTGAACTGACTTGAATTTTTAAGAGAGGGCAGGACTAAGACTAGTGAAAATTTTTATGACTGTTATGTCCACACAATGTAAGGCTGAATTTAAATTCTAACTATGGAGCTTCACTGTAATATGTCTTGCTCTAGCAAGGGAGATAGGGCTTGGGTTATTTAGACAGAGGATTTCTGACCAATTACTAGGTATTTGGAGGAGTTCAAATGAATGTGGTTCAGAGAGGACAGATCATAAAAAGAGATGCATAAACAATAATGTCTTATCTACTGATCCATTTGTCTGAAAAACATAAAAAGTAAAACATAGAAGTTGTTCTGCCACTAGACCAAAAGACCCTTATTTGTAGGAACCATATCATATCCACCTCTATGTTTTCAACACTGCAAAAGCATCAAGAAAATATTTTAAAAACATTTGCTGAACTCAACTGCACTTAAATTTATAAAATTAGCAGTTTGTATTGTATTTGTGAAAGAAGATGGATCTAGAAAGCTTTATTCAACCAAAATTCAGGAATTCAGTCCTTCCACAATGGTCTTTCAACTATAAGTTTCCCAAATGAACATCTTCTTGGATAACTAATTAACTTTGATTAACTAAAGAAGGAAGAAAATTTAGTTTTAAAAACAAATAATATGTGGTTTCTATGATACAAATTCACAGAAATCATAAGCATATATAAAGGTTTTAAACTAAATACTGCAAAATATTTTTCAAATAATTAGAAACATTTAAAATGTATAAGTTGCAATATTTGTTTCCTATAACAGGGATGTTCAGTGTACAGTAAAAATACCTTAAGTATTTAAAAAAGTATTCATTCACATAATAAAATATTTAAATTATATTTATATTTTATTTATATCATAATTTAAAATTTTGATTTTATATACAGCTATCCTATTATATATATATATATATTTCAGTACAGAATTGTATGCATAAATTTATAAATAAAATTACTGGGATTTTTTTAGATCATATTATTTATTTAACAGAGCCCACATGAAATAACACTGGTCTAGGGATTATGTACATAAATGTAGGTAAGAAAACTCCATTTTTTCCCTTTGAAATGGAACAGCAATTTTTAATCTGCATGGATTCTAACAGCAGATCTATGAATGGAATTGAATGTTTCTAGGCAGTTTCTGAGATTATATGAAAAATTCTCTTTATATATATTTTTTAAATTAATTTTTTGAAGAGAGTATCCATAGCGTTAGTCTAATTCTAAAAACATAATCAATAAGTAAATAGTTTGTGACTAAAAAACATTAGTTAACACCTTACAGAGTACCACTGTTCAGTCATGGCATTTGGGTATCAATCTAGTGCTTCTGTTGCAGAATTAGATAATAATACCTAGTGACAGTGCTACCTGTTGCAGAGCGAGCTGTTCAAAATACCTCTCTGGGTTTGAGAATGGACTGGAAAACGTACAATTAACAATCATATTGTAGTAGTTATTTGGGTATTTACTAAATACATAAAGAGAATTAAAGAAAATACACCAGGAACTAAAATTTTAACTTCTAAGATAGTCTCTAATAGTCTAATCTTCAGTGAGTTTTTGGATATTTTTATGGTGACTAACCAATCCCATCTTAGTGGACTGAACACCATTACAACAGAATAGAACCATTGCCAACCAGAGTGTTGGAAACTAAGTTCAGAGAAATTTGCTGTTATAAGCTTTGATTTCTTTGTATGTTGAGTTTCCTCGTTTTTCTCAAATATAAAATTCATAGGCAAGGAGACATTAATAGCCTGGCTCCAGTTCCTCTTCAGTTTTAGTGACCACTTTTTAAAATTCTCACAAGCTATGTGGGACTCTCATTTCAATATGTGCATTTCTATACTTAATCTCTGATTGCTTTTTCTTCCTTCTCACTCTCAGGCTAAAGATATATATATACAATAATAATGCAATCTTCAAATCCCTCTCACTTAAGAGTTATGTCTAAAGTAGCAAATGTTTTCTTTTAAACATAACCTTTTTTATACACTTTCTCGATGTACTCTTCCTAAATGCTTTTGAATACCGCCAACAGTCAAATCTTTATCATTCTATTATAATATTTTATTACACTTTGTAGAATGGCCACAATAATACTTATTTAGTTGTAAGCACATATATGGGTATTAATAAAATTTTAAAATCTCTTATTTATAATAAAAATACTTCTGACTGCCCTACCTACTATTAAAAATTCCTCTTGATTCAGTACAAACAACAATGACATGTGGAAAATGTTAAAGAGATATTTGGTAATTTACTGAAGGCATCTTTAGCAGGACCCGTTTTATATCACTGATCATTTTTAAATAACTACTATGCACAAGACATTGCAACAGATAGCCATACAAAAATTAGTACTGCACAGACAAGTTTTTAAAAGATTTTATACCTTACTAAATCTCATTTCTTACACTTAATCATCTCAAGAGAAAAGTAGAATTTGTTATTCTATTATTAATACAATGCTTTTAATATATTTTGCATATCCCATATTTTTTCAGTATTCTGACATTTATTTACTTATTAGATATTTTAAATTATGCCCTTTGCTTTAAAGCCTTAGAGCACAAGCTGGATAAAACTTTCATTAAATATTTAAATAAGGAGAAAAAACAATCAAACAGCAAAATAATAACCAAACAAAAAACCTCTCAGCATAAAACCAGAGATCTCACTTATTAAAACAGACTCCTTATTTAGAAGAAAAGAATAGTGTGTGGTTTCTTTAGCATTATGTATTATTAATTGTAAAATTCAGTACAATGAAATCTGAATTTCATACAGGGGACACTGTCTTCAATAATTAAAGTAGATCAGTTTGCCAATCCTTGGCTTACCCCTTACCCAACTTGTTAAATAATTTAGGCACTTTATTAACAAAAGATGATTTATAGTTAGCTAATTTGTATGATTCATTCTAATATGATGAAAACTTGTTGAGTAATAAACCCTTTAAGATAGAGTTTTACATGTATACAGTAAATTACTTTTACTAGTATTATTAGTTGGTATACTTACCATAAGAAAGACTGTGTACTAAGACAAATGAGTGAAAGAGGAAAAGTGTACAACACTGTAAAAGCATGATTCTGTTCAAATGCCATTCTGACTAACATGGACAATTACTATGTTAGAAAAGAATCACATTTTTCCCTAAAGACTTTCGAATTTTCTTGTGAACATTTAGAATACAGGCTGGCATATAGCAGATCTTCAATAAATGTTGACCCTTTTGCACTGATTCAGGAAGGTATTTCCTGAAAGTCTTTTTTCTTTTTTTTGCGGTACATGGGCCTCTCACTGTTGTGGCCTCTCCCGTTGCGGAGCACAGGCTCCGGACACACAGGCCCAGCGGCCATGGCTCACAGGCCCAGCGGCCATGGCTCACAGGCCTAGCCACTCCGTGGCATGTGGGATCTTCCTGGACCGGGGCACGAACCCATGTCCCCTGCATCGGCAGGCGGACTCTCAACCACTGCGCCACCAGGGAAGCCCCTTTTTTTAAAATTTATTTATTTATTTATTTTTGGCTGTGTTGGGTCTTTGTTGCTATGCATGGGCTTTCTCTAGTTGTGGCGAGTGGGGGCTACTCTGCACTGTGGTGCGTGGGCTTCTCACTGTGGTGGCTTCTCTTGTGGAGCACGGGCTTTAGGCGTGAGGGCTTCAGTAGATGTAGCACGCGAGCTCAGTAGTTGTAGCTTGCGGGCTCTAGAGCTCAGGCTCATTAGTTGTGGTGCAGGGCTTAGTTGCTCCACAGCATGTGGGATCTTTCTGGACCAGGGCTCAAACTCATGTCCCCTGCACTGGCAGGCAGATTCTTAACCACCACCACCACCACCACCAAAGTCCCCCTGAAAGTCTTTTTATTTTAATAGTTTATGCACCACCATTGTCTCACTTGATATCTTTATATCTAAGGCCTTTGTATAGATAAGCATAGGAACTGTGTTTAGTATTAAGATTTTGCTTAATTTTATTTTATAACAAATAAACTACCTTTAATTATTTCTCCTGAGATAAAAGTAAGGTATTTGATAAGTGATATTGGGTGATTTTGCTTTTGATTTTAACTGAGGAGTACACCACAGTGGCTCCAAATATATAGATTATTTATGAAAAATTTAAACAGTACTGTTTTTGAAACTGATAAATGTTTGGCCATTCATCCTCTGATAAAAGATCTTTTGGTTTGAACATATGAGAGCCATATTCGTAGTCAAACCAACTTAGAGATCATATGCACTGTGTAGTCTAGGAAGGATTCCTCACTTTGTCAGCAACATTTTGGGACCCAATATTATGATCAAGTGATCTGATTTGATTTGGAAAGTTCTTATGATTTGGGTTCAAGCAAAAATTAATGTTGCATTATATAGTATTTTCATTTTTATTCCTTTTATAATTCCTTTGGCTGTTGAAACAAGGAACCCTAGACTGGTTTGAAAATTGTAAGCTATGTTCCCTTAGCTTCCTATTTCCAGTGAACAAAATAGAGTGTAATTTGTTGCAACTGTAATTAAAATAAATTTCATTTTGCTGTAAAGGTTGTACAATTTTATTTCTTTCAGAAAAGTTTTATAATAAACATATATATTTCCCATTCATCTCTATCACATTTTAAACTTATAAAGTATTGCCAAACAAAAAGGAATCATGGAAAAATCACTGTTTAGTTTCACTTTATGTTCTGAGCTGAAAAACACTATTCTTTAACTTTACAATACAACTTAGGCTATATTTCAAAACAATTTCTCCCAACACAAATCAGAATCCTTTGTGATAGATGCAAAAGAAGATAGCTTCCTTTCAAAGTAGAAGATACTGAAGTTTTTTCAATAAAGTTCATTTTTTAATGACTATTCTATAGGAAAAAGGAATAAATTGAATACAACAGGCCAACTGATTGCTTCTTCTTGGGTAAGGATGACCAACTTCCAAGTTTTAGTTCTATTTTGCATAGATATGATATTAATACTTATTTTAAATATATTTTAATATTTATTAAATTTTCTGACTATTCAAGCACTATTTTATTCACCTAGAAGTACAATTCTTATCTTCATGAAGCTTGTATTCTAAATTTTCACATGATAATCCCAATATTTATAGTGAAAGGTCTATGGAGAACTTCTCTGCTGTCCCTGCTGCCTCTATTTTCCCTGCATGTCTTTATTCCTCCCTGCTTCAAACTGACTAGTGAAGGGAAGGGGGAGACGATCGTCGTTTAGATGGGTAGTTCCCTTCATTGTTTGATTTCCTCTCAAAGATAGATGAGAGCATAATATCTTTAACCAGTAATGAATTACCTTCTCTCTTTGATGACACATTTATGGGTCTCTTAGCCTAGCCCAGATTCCACCTCCAAGAGTCCCTTATCATCTACTCACCAGGAAGCTAGGAAAGCAGACATGGTAAAGACACATACTCTGGAAATCTTTGAAAACTTGAACAAAGGATTGCCACATATGAAGGCAGCAGGATGGGAAGAAGATACACTAGTTTCTTCAAAGAGGGCAAACAAATGAGGTAAGGTGTTCAACTGACAAACATCAATGCAGGAAAGGGAACCACATTACTATATAGTTTATATTTCTCTTGTCTCAGTGTAAGGAAGATCAGCTCTTCCTACTCGGATCACCAGTGAAGCTAATGCCACTGAGAAGCTGCCAGGCCTCTGGGGTATAAGCCACATGCCTTTCTCACCAACTGACATTACTTTTTTAAAGGTTTCTTTTCCCTGTGCCCCAGAAATCTGCAAAAGTACTCTGCAGCATGCTTTCAGCTTACTGCCCCATAAATGGGAGTATACACTGGTTACTGCATGAAATTCTGCAACCAGAGGCTTTGCATTTGATGGAGCAAGCACACTGGGGTCTGGAAGATCACCACATCAAAGAGTATGGTAGCCAAGGGAAGCTGACTTTCCACCACCTCACACAACTGTTGAAGAACTGAGGGACTTAGAGATTCATCAGGAGGGATTGCTAAAGGTGGTATCTGAAGCCTCTCCACTAAAGATGAGCTGGAAGGAATTGCAGCCACGTACCCAGAAGACAGGTGAGTTCCCCATTGATTTCCATCAGCAGACTGTTGAAACTTTCTCATAATTCATTGGCAGGGATATGGGGACAGATCAAACCTACACTCTAGTCCTTAGCAACTTTTGTCTGGCTCTATCACCAACTCTCTAAACTCAAGTTAAGAAAAAGGTGGTAGGATGGCAAGAACAGACGGTTACTCAAATTTTAATAGCAGCTATACCGTTTTGGGACAATCTAGAGAAAAAACAAAAAAGAAAAGAAATTAAAGAGTGCAATGTTGGCTGCTTAGTTAAAACTCATTACTAATAGGAATAATTCTTATTCTGGCCAACCTATAAAAGGAAGAAAGGAAGAAAGGAGACTCTATGTCCTTATTGCAAAAAGCCAGCACATTGGAAAAGGGGTTATAGAAAGAGACTCTGGGGGATGCAGGAACTGCAAGAACAGGAAAATCAGGAAAGCCCAGAAAGTCAGAGAATGACAGTGTCTTAAAATGGACAGATTTAGGGAACCTCGGAGGTGGGAACTGGTGATATTGGTGCTACTTATTCTGGAATTTCCTCAGAAATTTCTCTTTCCATTTGGTGATGGATCAATACAAGCTGCTGGTATTTCAGGTCAGCCTTCTACTTCTCCCTTCTCCCCTGCTTTTACCATACAGCTAGGTCTTCTTGCTGAGAAACATCTGTTCTTACTTTCTCTTGATCTTCTTGTAAATCTAATTGGAGACAGACTTACTACATAACTTAAAGGCTACTATATCTTATACTTTGGAGAGAAAGCCTGTGGGGCTCCTTGGGAAAAAGGCATTTGCATTGATTAACTATGCACCTTCTGAAAGTAAAAGGTTATGACAGAAAGTGGCAATCTCATACCAGCCTGGAAAAGCACCCCAAGTTACATTGCTTTGTGGTATGACATACAGTGGCACTCACACCTTGCTTGAAAAGCACTCTGATCTGAACAAATCAATGCATCACTTTGGGTCCCAGTGAATGATGAGACTCATTTAATTTGAGATATACAACAATAAAAATAGTTTACCAAAAGAATAATCCATGGTCATATGTAAAATAATATCCTTTTTCAATATCTCAGTTAAAAGAAATAAAATTATAATACAGGAATAAAAAATAAAGAAAAATTTAAATAGGAAACTCATCTATAATGCTGTATTTCCAATAAAAGAGTGAGGCAAATTTGATAAAGATGATTAACCACTATACAGAATTGTACAAAAATCTTACCATTAATCTGTGTAGTTCCCAACTCTGCAACCATTCTCACTACTGACTTGGGTAACACTGTCTGCAAAGTATTTCTCTGTAATTTATCAATGTTCTGATTTTTCTCTCTCTATTTCTTTCTGTTCTTCTAGAGGAAGGATCTACATTATAGTTTACTTTTACTTATGACAGAGTCCAGTATTATGTCAAAGTATTCCTCAAGGGTTTCAGGACTTTCCTACATGTTTTTCTAGTTACTTACAGGAGAACTCAGAGAAATTTATCCCACCAAGGGGATCTATAAGTGTTCAAAATGTAGATGACTTGCCGGTGTCCTCAGAAACTTGAGAGCATTGCAAAATTGATATTTTGGCTTTGTTACAGTTCTTTGCTTCACAGGACATAAGGCCTCACCAAACAAACTGCAATATTGCTCAACTGAAGTCTGATATTTACAGCATCTATTGTCAGTTGTAGGCCACAGAGTTTTACAATCTACAAGTCAGCTCACTGTGCAGATAACGTACTACCAAAAAAAACCCAAACAAACAAACAAAAAACAAAACTTTAAAAGTTAAAAAAAAAAAGAAAACCAAAAAATGCACAGTTTATTTGGGGTACTAGTACAATATTGTAAACAGTGTGTTCCAGTTTCTGAAGGGAAAACAAAACCTCTGATGGAACAACTATGTGCTAATTACCTAGATCTTTTGGTTTGGCCCTAAAATCTTAAGAGGCTTTATAAAAATTGAAGTATAGTTGATTTACAATATTATATTAGTTTCAGGTATAAAACAGAGTGATTCAAAATTTTTATAGATTATACTCCATTTAAAGTTATTACAAAATATTGTCTATATTCCTTGTGCTGTACAATATATCCTTGCAGCTTATTTATTTTATTCATAGTATTTTGTATCACTGGGTGTGGTGGCCTGAGCCTGTAATCCCACCTACTTGGGAGGCTGAGGCAGGAGGATTGCTTGAGCCCAGGAGTTCTGGGCTGTAGTGTACTATGCCTATCAGGTGACTGCACAAAGTTTGGCATCAATATGGTGACCTCCCGGGAGTGGGGGACCACAAGGTTGCCTTAAAGAGGGGTGAACAGGCCCAGGTCAGAAATGGAGCAGGTCAAAACTCCCGTGCTGATCATAGCATTTTGTACCTTATAATATTCTACCCATATTTTGTCCCTCCTCACTTCACTCTACCCACTAGTAACCATTACTTTGTTCTCTATATCTGTGAGTCTATTTCAGTTTTCTTATATTCAATTGTTTTATTTTTTAGATTCCACATACAATTGATAACATACAGTATTTGTCATTCTCTGACTCATTTCACTAAGCATAATACTCTCCAGGTATTACATATATATATCTCACATTTTCTTATTCGTCCATGATGGACACTTAGGTTGCTTCCATATTTTGGTTATTGTAAATAATGCTGCTATGAACATTGGGGTGCATGCATCTTTTCAAATCAGTGTTTTCATTTTCTGCAGATATATATACCCAGGAATGGAATTGCTGAATTATATAGTAGTTCCATTTTTAGTTTTTGAGGAACCTCCATATTGTATTGCATAGTGGCTGTACCATTTTACATTCCCACCAACAGTCTACTAGTGTTCCATTTTCTCCACATCTTCACAAATATTTGTTATTTGTGGTCTTTTTGATGATAGCTATTCTGATGTGTGAGGTGATATGGCAGTTTTGATTTGCATTTTTCTGATGATTTGGCGATGTTAAGCATCTTTTCACATGTCTATTGGCCATTAGTATGTTGTCTTTGGAAAACTGTTCAGATCTTCTGCCCATTTTTTAATCAGGTTGTTTGTTTTTCTTATATTGACTTGTGTGAGCTGTTTATCTATTTGGATATTAACCCCTTATCATATTATTTGCAAATATTTTCTCCCATTCAGGTGGTTATCTTTTTATTTTTTTGATGGTTTCCTTTGCTGTGCAAAAGGCTTTAAGTTTAATTAGGTCCCATTTGTTTATTTATGCTTTTGTTTCCTTTGTCTTAGGAGATAGGTCCAAAAAAATATTGTTAACGATTTATGTCAGAGTGTTCTGCCTATGTTGTCTTCTAGGAGTTTTATGGTTTCCCATTTTACACTTAGATCTTTGATCCATTTTGAGTTTATTTTTGTATATGGTGTGAGGAACAGTTTTAAACTCATTCTTTTACATGTAGCTGTCCAGTTTTCCCAGCACTACTTATTGAAGATATTATCTTTTCCCCACTGTATATTCCTGCCTCCTCTGTCATAGATTAATTGACCATACAGGCATGGGTTTATTTCTGGGCTCTTTAGTCTGTTCCAATGATCTATGTGTCTGTTTTGTGCCAGTACCATACTGTTTTGATAACTGTAGCTTTTTAGTTTAGCCCAAAGTCAGGTAGCATGTTACCTACAGCTTTGTTATTTTTTCTCAAGACTGCTTTGACAATCCAGGGTCTTTCGTGGTTCCATATAAATTTTAGGATTATTTGTTCTAGTTCTGTAAAAAATATCAAGGGTACTTTGATAGGAATTACATTAAATCTGTAGACTGCTTTAGGTAGCAGGCACATTTTAACAATAACTCTTCCAATCCAAGAACACATGGTATCTTTCCATTTTTTTGTATCGTTTTCAAATTCCTTCACCAGTGTTTTATAGTTTTCAGAGTATAGGTCTTTCACCTGCTCGGTTAAGTTTATTCCTAGGTAATTTTTTTTTCTTTTTGATGCAGTTTTAACTGGGATTGTCTTCTTGCTTTCTCTTTCTGATAGTTCATTATTAATGTATAGAAAAGCAACAGATTTCTGTATATTAATTTTGTAACCTGCAACTTTACTGAATTCGTTTATTATTTCTAATAGTTTTTTTTGGTGGGGACTTTAGGGTTTTCTATACATATTATCATGCAATCTGCAAACGGCGACAGTTTTACTTCTTCTCTTCCCGTTTGGGTGTTTTATTTCTTTTTCTTACCTGATTGCTGTGAGTAGGACTTCCAATACTATGTTAAATAGAAGTGGCAAGAAAGGGCATCCTTGTCTTGTTCCTGACTTTAAACGAAAGGTTTTCAACTTTTCACCACTGAGTATGATTTTAGCTGTGGATTTGTCATAAATGGCCTTTATTATGTTGAGATATGTTCCCTCTATACCCACTATAATGAGAGTTTTCATCATGAATTAATGCTGAATTTTGTCAAATGCTTTTCATGCTTTTATTGAGAAGACCATGTGACTTTTATCCTTCACTTTAGTGAGGTGTATCACATTCACTGATTTGAGGATGAAGAGGCTTTTTTATAAGTGAAATTGGTTACAGCTTTTCTCCCACTTTAAAAAATTGGAGCAAATTAGAGAATTTTTTTACCTCAACAAACCTACTATAGCTCATGCAAAGTGTGTAGCTGATTTGTCAGAGTTAAAGCTTTATAATTGCCTGCTCAGATATCAGTATTTCATATTAGAGTCACAGAGGTCAGAATGATGAAGTTTCTAAAGACCCTCAACAGATAAGATGATGCCTACTGCCACTGGAGAAGGCCAGCTGCTTTACTCAGTCCACAAATTCAAATGCTACTCTTTTGGAGAGATAATCTCACAGACACAACCAGAAATCATGTTTAACTAGATATCTGGTCATTCCTTAGCCCAGTCACATTGACACATAAAATTAACCATCAAAGTAAAAAACAAAAACAACAACAAAATCTGGATTCATGCTTCTCATATAAAGCCAGAATCTCAAGAACACTAAACTATGGTTCTTACCAAGGACTTGAAACTTAAGTAGTCTAGAATAAATGATATTTTTACTGAAGTCAAATGAAAGTAGCTCTTCTAGCAAATTTATCACTATTCATAGACTGCTTTGCTCTCCTATTAACAGTAGGGTTATTTCAACTACTTTAAGAGGCACATTTTACTAGAAAACAAACATGTTATTTGTTACATTATTTTTTCTTTCTGTACTCCCAGTTTTATGGGTTGAATTATGTTCCTCAAATATTCATATGATGATGTACACCAATATCCTAGAATGGCATCATAACTGGAAACAGGACGTTACCAATGTAATTAGTTAATATGAGGTCATGTTGGAGTAGGATGGGCTCCTAATCCAGTATGACTGGTATCTATATATGTAGCTGTCCGGATTTCCCAGCACCACTTATTGAAGAGACTATCTTTTCCCCATTGTACATTTTTGCCTCCTTTATCAAAGATGAATTGACCATAAGGTGTCTATATAAAGAAGGGAAGTATGGAAACAGATACAAACACAAGGAAAATGCCACATAGAGATGAAGGCAGAGATCATAATGATGCTTCTATAAGCCAAGGAACAACAAAGACTGCCAACAGAATGCCAGATGATATGTGTGAGGGATCAGAGTATCTCTCACTTCCTTCAGAAGGACCCAACCCTGCTAACATTTTAATCTTGGACTTCCAAGCCTGCAGAACTGTGAAACAATAAATTTCTTTTTTAAGCCACCTAATATATGGTACTTTGTTACAGCAGCCTTAGCAAACTAATATACTCAGTAATGATTCTTACAATCTCATTTCCTATCACCTTTAAATTCCATTCCCAGTATAAATAGAGTCTGGATATATAACTCTTAACGATCTGATTATTGACAAAGTAAAAGTGGGACCATCTCCATTAGTAATTTTTGATAGCAACAAAGTAAAAGTAATTAGTATGTGTCCAGGTACTCAAGCCCTAAATTTGACACAAAAAAATTTGATGTCTTTTGGAAGGATGATGTAGAAAGGAAAAACATCTGATTAACACACACATAGAAACTGGACATTTATAGATAAAGACTGCAAAAAACAGGTCCAATGTCACTCAATTAACCTTGGGATGCAAATTATCTCCAATCCCAATATTGATGGATAAACAAAGGTGAATGCTATTTAGTTGGCTGTTATAATAGTATAAGTATTGATTTAGACCCAATGCCAAAAACAAAAACAAAAACAAACCAAAAGCCCATAGGGTTTGTCCTCAAGACTTAGAATGTACATAAACACCAGAAGTTCAATCTGTACATTTCAATAAGTGCTTCATAATAAGACTTTAAATATTAGATGGTGGCCTTGGATATCATTGCATTTCACATCTGGGAAATAGTAAAACTGTTGGAAAACATAGGACAATTACTAAAAAAGACTAAATTGAAATATTAATGTGATGACAGTTGTGATTGACACTCAAAATGTACTGGGTCTTGCAAGGGAAACTTCTAGTTAAAAATTTAGACTTTCAGGTTCCAGAGTTGAGCTATTCCTTAAGTTTGGATGAGATGGGACTTCATAAGGAACAACCAAATGATATTTCTATAATTAACCATTTGAAAACGCAAGCAATAAGGATAACACAATTGGTAAATTAATGTATGGCTAAAAAATATTTGTAAATTGCTAATTAGGAAACTAACTTCACCATTCACCATTGGTATGATACATTCAAAGGTTAATCCCTCAAAGCAAATAAAAGTACTGACTTTTAAAAATTCAATAATTCTGTTATTTGTCATTCTGAAAAATGCTTTGCTTTGTATTTTACTGTGTATTTGCTGGGTACTTATCAATAGACTGCTGTAACCTGCCCAGAGAAAGACACTGACAAAAATGAAAATCATTAGAAATTGCAGTGTTACTATTTTATAGTAACACAGAGAGGAGACTGTAAACGCAGATGCAAATTGCCAACTTTAGAACTTCAGAAGATAAGAATTGCATCTTTCCCAATTTCTGTGTGAAAGTAGGAGCCTAATTTGAGTGGGAGCCTCTCTTCAAGTTGCAAAATCACCTTTTGACATAAAGAAATGAGAAGTTTTTCGGGTTTTTTTTTTTAGATAAAGTCAAGAAGCTAACATAGATGGTCATACCAGTCACCAAGTGAATTTAAGATGAACTATGCATGACAAATGATATTGTCACGTTCTCTTATTTGAAGATTAGTTATTGTTTATCTTGAGAGCATGTATGTAATGGGTTGTGTCTGCTTGGCTATATAAAGGAAAAGATTTCTTTCTGTCTTTGCGATCTCTTAGTGGGTTGCCTTTGATTTAACAACTCACAGAACTTTATATTATAGGACATTCATTTAAGTATGCAGCCAATGAAGTAACATTTTAAAGAATGATGTGGGGTATAGAAATTAGTATTGAATTTTTAATTCGTGATCTGATTTTACCTTTCTGTTTATCTTCATCTACTACTGCTCTTGGTCTCAGTCCACTTGGTTTTCATACCACACTTCCAACTGCCTCTAAAAGTTTCAGCTATTGATTCTCTCAGTCTTTTGTTATGCCTGTGTCCTCTGGGGGCAACACTCAGTCAGGATAATCTGATTTCAGCCTCTTCTGCACAGTTCCTTTAATGAAAAATATTTTTAAGATAAAGTAGGATTGATATTGAAATTATTGGAAGATCTACATGTGACGGAAAAGGTTGTTTGTCTACAGAATTTCACAATATATAATCAATATACATAAATTTGGAATATTTTCACCATTTCTAGGTAGAATATCTGAACATAGCTTTTGAAAGGAAATCTGAGCCACGTATTATCTCCCACCATTCTGAGATGTTGAACATGGTGACCACTAATGTCCACCAAACTAAGTAGAGACGCTGGTCAGTGAGGTCCCTTCTGCTGCTGCTTTTGGGGAAGCTCTATTACCAATCTGACACTTCCTTACTTCCATCAAATGCCTTTTCTTTCTTTCTTTCTTTCTTTTTTTTTAACATTTTTGACCCCAACCAGACCTGGTTAACTTGTTCCAGATCCAGACTTAACAACTGTGAACCCTCCATTATTTCTTTGAAGGCAGGCAAATAGTAAGTCCTTAATATTTGTTAAATAACTACAAAGAAAGAAAAGAGGGAAGGAGAGGGTATGATGGAAAAGGGAAAGCAAGGGAGGGAGGATCTTTGGGCAAGACCTTACAATAAACTGTACCAAAACTACAAATGAGGAGTATTCCATGTCTTCAAGATCTTTTTTATGTATTTTCCATAAGTATGGGGAAATTATGAATTTATTCAATGACAATCTATACTTTAACTTCAAATTAAAACATAGATACAATATATAAAATATATTTCAGACATAATTTAAATTAACTAATAATATTTCCATGAATAAACTAGCATTTGTAAGGTTTTTATATGGAAGACTTGGGATAAAGAGTGCCAAAAGTGATGGCCTAGAAATTTTACTTTAAAAATTCCACTTAATTAAGATATTTATATATATTTTTAAAAGATCATGCTTCATCTCCAAAGTATTTGATGTTTGGATTGACTCAAGCAGCCTTTTGGAAATCTTTTTTTAAATCAAACTTGCCATTCTACTAAGTTATTGTAAGTATTAATACAGATAATTTGTGTTTTAATTTGTCATAACAAACAGATTAAAGTTCTTTTTGTAGATATTTCTCCCATTTTTAAATAATTATATAAAATAAAGATAAAACTTTGAGCATTAAATTGATGTGACTGCTCAATTAAAATACATGAAATATGAACTACTTTAGGCAACTGGTTCTTGATAATTTGGCACCAGAATAAATTAAAAACTATTTGTTGGCTGATTTGGAGATTCATTCAATTTTTTATCTTCTGTGAATCCTACTTTTTATGTTGTTATGATTAATGAACAGAATTTATTATATGATGTTTTATAATATACATATAATGCTTAATATAACAGTCCCAAAGCCTTCAATATTTTCTGTTCTAGACTATTCGAATTCTCTATTATTTCATTCTGCCAAGAAAAATGTTAATGTATACTTCCCATTTCAATAATTAATGGGTAAGTTAATAAAAATTATCAAGAAAAATACCTTGTCCCCCAAGGAATTCATAAATTAATTCATGTAAAAACTAGTTATTTATCTGAGAAGTAACGTAGCATGATAGTTAAGAGCTTGAATTCTGGACTTAGACAACCCAGGCTCAACACTGTTTTGTGTTATACCATGGTGGGCAGGATCAACTCCCCATCCTGAACTGGCTCAGATGTCAAGATTGATGATGCCACAATCACCCACAACCAAAAATGTATAATGTTTTATAACTCATGTTACGAGGCTTTCTCAGGAGAGGAAGAGAGCATCCAAGCCTGTCTTAAACGTCTTGAGCTAAAGGAGCTTTGGTTTTTATTGTGGTCAGGGGCTGTGCCTGAGGTGAGGATTCCAATGTGTGGACAGAGGTTTATGCTTCAACCTCCCTCCCTCTGTTGTCAAGAGAAAGCACCTGTGCTTTCTTACTGACTTGTCCAGATGTGGAGCAAGAGGGGATGAGAGAGGTTTGGGGCCTGAATGATATCAGCAATCAGCACAAAAATGGAGTCAGACTCTTAATCACAAAAACCTAACTCCATTACTTCCTAGCTGCAGGACTGTGGGTAAATTACTTTAGTCGCTATAATAGCAAACCCTTCCTCATAGATTTGTTTCACTTACTTCATAAATAAAATGGGGATATATGAGTTTTTACCACATAGTTATTGTGGGGATTAAATGGGTATATGAATATATATATATATATATATATATATATATATATATATATATATATATATATATAATTTCTTTTTCCTTAGAAACATTTCTGGCCTGTAGAATGATCTCAGAACTGATCTTCCTTCTTATGAAACCATTATGTGCTAGGCCCTTTGTGCTAAGCAGTTAACTATGTCCATTTAACTGCCATCACAAGCTCACACTGTTACCAGTGGAAAGCTAAAAATGACTAGAATTAGTGCCATAAATTAGAGAAAGGGACAGATTTGATTTAGAGAAGGGAAAGCTTAATTATAATCATGGAGCCGCTAAAATGTGAGGTCCACTTTGAAGGCTGAGTAGTGCTTTCACAGGGAGGGAAATAGAGAAAACTATTTTTCAGACAGAAGGAATAGCATAAACAAAAACACTGAGGTATGAGAAGTGTAAGGAATGGAATGGAATGAAAACTAGAGTCCAGGCTTTGTGGGGAGGACTGGATATCCACAGTATAGCCAGTGACCTGTGAAAGAATTCTATTAAATTGCCAAATTGTGCACTATAAATTATAAAATCTATAGGAGATTTCAAAAATAGAAGTGAATGCAAATGGAAACAACTGAAGAACCACTCATAAACATGATACAATTTAATATCTAAGTTCATGGAATTTCCCTAGATCAAAAAAGTCAGTCAAGTACATTCCGCATAATAGTAAACACAAAGACAATATATGTCTGGGGCTGGAAAAGACCTTCTTGACCTAGTCAGAAAGTATATGTGGGGAGACTGTGATGAATAAATTTGGTGAAAACTATGGTATAATATTTCCAACATTCATCAAAGTGTGGAAATCTTTAGGATGATGGCACATAACAGACTGAAACATATGGAAAAGTTCTGCCTATGAATGTGGTCAGAAAGTCAGTTGTCCATAGACAAAAAGTCTACTGTCCATTCTATTTTAGTAACAGTTGATTCTTCTTAGTTTACAGTAGTAAAAAAAAGAAATGAGGTCCTAGATTTCATAAAACCTATGATCTAACAATGAAGACAGAAAATAAATGAATAAAGAGGACAATTTCAGCTGTAAATATTATGAAGTAAACAAAACAGGACGAATGATGAAAAGTGAGTTGGGAAATGTGGGGAATTTTAGAAAAGCTCTGCTGGAAATATGATATGAAACTTCAATGACAAGACAAGGTCAGTTATGCGAAGATCTAGGGAAGAATATTCAGATACAACATGGTTATGGGGGAAAACAGCATGAGGTGAGGTGGTCTTCAATTAGTGCATGAGAAACTATAATAAAATAAGAATGTGTAAATAGAATACTCCTTTAGAGGAGAAACAAATTGGATTGCATAACTGTATAACTAGATATAGGAATGAAGAAGAAATAATATGCAATTAAGATACCAAAAAGAGAAAGCAGAAAAGATCTAATAATAATTGAGTGTCTGTGTGCTTTAATATACATTTTCCAAATGAGCTTTATAGTAACAATTCAAGCCACATGATAGAACTCCTGCAACATGTGAAATGTGAAATGTGAAAACAGTGGTTTTGAGCTATTATGGGCTTTCTCAAAGTCACTTTGTCAAAATTTGAAACAGGATCTCCTAAATTCAAAGCCCATGCTGTTGGCATTTTACCTTTTTCTCTCTTCATAAGTTTAAGTGACGTCTGGCGGTACCATTGGCACAGAGAGGACATTTAGACAAGAAAGTTCATATACTTTCAAAATGGGATTTATTATAGATATCTATGTGGAATTATTTACCAGCATTCAGTGGAATAACAAATAAGGAGAGGCCCAAGGCTATATTGACTCTAATAAATTCTATAAAGGAGAGAGTTGGGAAGAAAAAAAAAAAAAAGAGGGCTTTGGTAATGCTTTTCCTAGTCAGTTTATGGGTGGGCCCGAAAAAAATATTGGATTTGATAAAAGCTTTATAAATTCTTTAAACTCATTTACCATTTGATTTCCAACCATGAATATTTCAGTATTTTCTGAATGAATGGCATTTTACTAGAGAAACCTCAATGTCAGATTTTCTGAGGAAAACTGATACCTTATTTGACTGCTAAACACTCTTATAAAAGTTTTACTGGGGTGATCAATTTCAAAGCAAAAATCTAATTAGTTGTAGAACTTTGGTTTAATTTAATACTAGTTCTAGGAAGTGAGACCAGATAATACTTAACTGATATTTAGAGTGGAAATATTTGCAAAAACAGGATGATTTAAATAAGTAAGTTTGAGTAATTCATGAAGAGAAAAATACAATGAAAGAACCTACAATATCATCAGGGAAGGATATCTGATTTTTTTGATATACAAACTTATTCAGAGTAATTTACATGGAAGAAAAAACAATGAAGGACTGGAGAACCCTGGGAAGACTGTGGAATAGGAAGCACCAGGAATGCATTTCCTCACCTAGACAACAACTGCACTGGCAGAATCTACTGACCTCATTATTTCGGAGCTCTGGAGTCGATTAAGGCTTGCAACTTCCAAGAGAAGCCTTGGAAGGTAAATTGGGTTAACTTCGGTCAATTACATTAGCTCGGCAGTTGCCACCCATTCCCCACCCCCCAGCCCCATGGCAGGGATCCATGCACATATTCCTAGAGCAGCTTGTACATAGATTTCAGGATCCAAGGCAAGCAATAAGAACCCTATTCTCCAAATATCAGGGATGTGTGTTCTGATCAATGATTACTGCTTCTAATCATGGAGGTGCAGACAGAGGAGGGTAGGCCTTGCTCCACTCCTCCTCCATTGTTGCAAGCCCCTCCCTCTTAGGGTGAAGAAACTTCTAGGGATTCTAGGGCAGAGCCTTATTATTTCTGTCTTCATTTTTCACTCCCCAGAGATTAAATACTAGGGCATTCAAAATCAACTGCATATAAAGGGGAAACTAAAAAGTCACTGATATACCCAAGAATAGGTACAGGATCAAACTAAACTAGAGAAGACCTTTAATTTACACCTCAGGCTTATCCTCAGCATAAAGACAGCCTACAATGATCAAAAACAAAAAATAACAAGAACCAAAAACAGCAAACCCTGGGGGATGGAGGAGAATTTGATTACCACATTATTAGATTAAAAATGTCCAGTGTTCAACAGAAAATCACATGATCACAAGGCACATATAGAAAGGGAAATGTATGGCCCATTCAAAGGAAAAAAAAAAGCAACAGAAACTATCTCTGAGAAAAACTGGATGAAAGATCAATTAGATAGTTTTTAAAACAACAGCTTAGAGATGCACAAAGAACTAAAGGAAAATGTGAAGAATGTTAAAAAAAATGATATATGAATAAAATTAAAACATTAATAAAATAAAGAAAACCTAAAAAGAAATCAAAAAGAAATTAGAGTTGAAAAGTACAATAACTGAAATGAAAAATTTACTAAAAGAATTCAAAGGCAGATTTAACCAGGCAGAATGAACCAGTGAATTTGAAGACCCACAACGAGAAGATAGAAACCGGGAGAGAGAGTATTTGAAGAACTAATGGCTGAAATATACTAGGTTTTATGAAACATATGAATATAAGCATCCAACAACTCAGTAACTTCCAAACAGGATGAACTTAAAGAGATCCATCTCAAAACACCCTTATAACCAAACTGTTGAATGACAAAGACAAAGAAAGAACCTTGAAAGGAGAAAAAGAGAAGTAACTCATCACACATAAAGCACCTCAATAAGATTCTCAGCAGATTTCTCATCAGAAACATTGGAGGCCATAAGGCAGTGGGCTGATATATTTATTCAAAGTGTTTTTAAAAAAACACTGTCAATCAAGAATACTATACCTGGCAAAACTTTTCTTCAAAAGTGAGGGAGAGGGGAGGAGCTAGAAGATGGTGGAAGAGTAAGACATGGAGATAACCTTCCTCCCCACAAATACATCAGAAATACTTCTACACGTGGAACAACTCCTACAGAACACCTACTGAACGCTAGAAGAAACTCCCCACATACCTGGGTAGGGCAAAAGAAAAAAGAAAAAACAGAGACAAAAGAATAAGGACGGGATCTGCAATAGTGGGAGGGAGCTGTGAAGGAGGAAAGGTTTCCACACACTAGGAATGCCCTTCGTGGGCGGACACTGGGTGGCGGAGGGGGGAAGCTTCGGAGCCACAGAGAAGAGCACATCAACAGGGGTGTGGAGGGCAAAGTAGAGAGATTCCCACACAGAGGATCGGTGCTAACCAGCACTCATCAGCCCGAGAGGCTTGTCTGCTCACTCACTGGGGCGAGCGGAGGCTGGGAGCTGAGGCTCGGGCTTCAGTTGGATCGCAGGGAGAGGACTAGGGTTGGCGGAGTGAACACAGCCTGAAGGGGCTACTGCACCCCAGCTAGCCCGGGAAAAAGTCTGGAGCTGCCAAAGAGACAAGAGACTTTTTCTTGCCTCTTTGTTTCCTGGTGCACGAGGAGAGGGTATTAGGAGCACTGCCTAAATGAGCTCCAGAGACAGGCGCAGGCCGCGGCTATCAGCGTGGACCCCAGAGATGGGCATGAGATGCTAAGGCTGCTTCTGCAGCCACCAAGAAGCCTGTGTGCAAGCACAGGTCACTATCCACACCTCCCCTGCCGGGAGCCTGTGCAGCCCACCACTGCCAGGGGCCCGTGATCCAGGCACAACTTCCCCAGGAGAACACACGGTGCCTCAGGCTGGTGCAACGTCACGCAGGTCTCTGCCGCCACAGGCTCTCCCTGCATTCCATACCCCATCCTCCCCCTGGCCTGAGTGAGCCAGAGTGCCCAAATCAGCTGCTCCTTTAACCCTGTCCTGTCTGAGTGAAGAACACATGCCCTCAGGTGACCTACATGCAGAGGTGGGTCCAAATCCAAAGCTGAATCCCAGGAGCTGTGTGAACAAAGTAGAAAAAGGGAAATTTCTCCCAGCACCCTCAGGAGCAGCGGATTAACTCTCCACAATCAACTTGATGTACCCTGCATCTGTGGAATTCCTGAATAGACAACGAATCACCCCAAACTGCAGAGGTGGACTTTGGGAGCAATGATATATATTTTTTTTTACCATTTTTCTCTTTTTGGAGTGTGTATGTGTACGCTTCTTTGTGTGATTTTGTCTGTATAGCTTTGCTTTTACCATTTGTCCTAGGGTTCTGTCTGTCCGTTTTTTTTTTTAAATAATTAAAAAAATTTTTCTTAATATTATTTTTTACCTTAATAACTTTATTTTATTTTATTTTACTTTATTTTATTTTTTCTTTCTTTCTTTCTTTTTTTTCGCCCTTTTATTCTGAGCTGTGTGGAGGACAGGTTCTTGGTGCTCCAGCCAGGTGTCAAGGCTGTGCCACTGAGGTGGAAGAGCAAAGTTCAGGACACTGGTCCACAAGAGACCATCCAGCTCCACATAATATCAAATGGGGAAAGTCTCCCAGTGAACTCCATCTCAACGCCAAGACCCATCTCCACTCAATGACCAGCAAGCTACAGTGATGGACACCCTAGGCCAAACAACTAGCAAGACAGGAACACAACCCCATGCATCAGCACAGAGGCTGCCTAAAATCAAAATAAGGCCACAGACACCCCAAAACACACCACCAGACGTGGACCTGCCCACCAGAAAGATAAGATCCAGCTTCATCTACCAGAACACAGGCACTAGGCCCCTCCACCAGGAAGCCTACACAACCCACTGAACCAACCTTAGCCACTGGGGACAGACACCAAAAACAATGGATACTACGAACCTGCAGCCTGCAAAAAGGAGACCTCAAACACGGTAAGTTAAGCAAAATGAGAAGACAGAAAAACATACCACAGATGAAGGAGCAAGATAAAAACCCAACAGACCTAACAAATGAAGGGGAAATAGCAGTCTACCTGAAAAAGAATTCAGAATAATGACAGTAAAGATGATCCAAAATCGTGGAAATAGAACGGAGAGAATACAAGAAACGTTTAACAAGGACATAGAAGAACTAAAGAGCAAATAAACAGTGATGAACAACAAAATAAATGAAATTAAAAATTCTCTAGAAGGGATCAATAGCAGAATAACTGAGGCAGAAAAACGGATAAGTGACCTGGAGGATAAAATAGTGGAAATAACTACTGCAGAGCAGAGTGAAGGTAAAAGAATGAAAAGAATTGAAGACAGTCTCAGAGACCTCTGGGACAACATTAAACACATCAGCATTCGAATTACAGGGGTCAGAGAAAGAGAAAGGGACTGAGAAAATATTTGAAGAGATTATAGTTGAAAACTTCCCTAATATGGGAAAGGAAATAGTTAATCAAGTCCAGGAAGCACAGAGAGTCCCATACAGCATAAATCCAAGGAGAAACACGACAACACACATATTAATCAAACTATCAAAAATTAAATACGAAGGACAAATATTAAATGCAGCAAGGAAAAATCAACAAATAACACATAAGGAAATCCCCATAAAGTTAACAGCTGATCCTTCAGCAGAAACTATGAAAGCCAGAAGGGAGTGGCAGGACATATTTAAAGTGATGAAGGAGAAAAACGTACAACCAAGATTACTCTACCCAGCAAGGATCTCATTCAGATTTGACGGAGAAATTAAACCTTTACAGAGAAGCAAAAGCTAAGAGAATTCAGCACCACTGTACCAGCTTTACAACAAATGCTAAAGGAACTTCTCTAGACAGGAAACACAAGAGAAGGAAAAGACCTACAGTAACAAACCCAACCCAATTAGGAAAATGGTAATAGGAACATACATATCGATAATTACCTTAAATGTAAATGGATTAAATGCTCCAACCAAAAGACATAGATTTGCTGCATGGATACAAAGACCCGTATATACAAGAGACCCACTTCAGACCTAGGGACACATACAGATTGAAAGTGAGGGGATGGAAAAAGATATTCCATGCAAATGGAAATCAAAAGAAAGCTGCAGTAGCAATTCACTTATCAGACAAAATAGACTTTAAAACAAAGACTATTACAAGAGACAAAGAAGGACACTACATAATGATCAAAGGATGAATCCAAGGAGAAGATATAACAATTGTAAATATATATGCACCCAACATAGGAGCACCTCAATACACAAGGCAAATGCTAACAGCCATAAAAGGGGAAATTGACAGTAACACAATCATGGTAGGGGACTTTAACACCCCACTTTCACCAATGAACACACCATCCAAAATGAAAATAAATAAGGAAACAGAAGCTTTAAATGATACATTAAACAAGATGGACTTAATTCATATTTATAGGACATTCCATCCAAAAACAACAGAATATACTTTCTTTTCAAGTGCTCATGGAACATTCTCCAGGATAGATCATATCTTGGGTCACAAATCAAGCCTTGGTAAATTTAAGAAAATTGAAATGGTATCAAGTATCCTTTCTGACCACAATGCTATGAGACTAGATGTCAAGTACAGGAAAAAATCTGTAAGAAATACAAACACATGGAGGCTAAATAACACACTACTTAATAACCAAGAGATCACTGAAGAAATCAAAGAGTAAATCATAAAATACCTAGAAACAAATGACAATGAAAACACAACGACCCAAAACCTACAGGATGCAGCAAAATCAGTTCTAACAGGGACGTTTATAGCAATACAATCCTACCTTAAGAAACAAGAAACATCTTAAATAAAAAACGTAGCCTTACACTTAAAGCAATTAGAGAAAGAAGGACAAAAAAAATAAAACAAAGTTAGCATAAGGAAAGAAATCATGGAGATCAGATCACAAATAAATGAAAAAGAAATGAAGGAAACAATAGCAAAGATCAATAAAACTAAAAGCTGGTTCTTTGAGAAGTTATACAAAATTGATAAAGCATTAGCCAGACTCATCAAGAAAAAAAGGGAGAAGACCCAAATCGATAGAATTAGAAACAAAAAACAAGAAGTAACAGCTGACACTGCAGAAATAAAAAAGATCATGAGAGATTACTATAAGCAGCTATATGCCAATAAAATGGACAACCTGGAAGAAATGGACAAACTCTTAGAAGTGCACAACTTTCCGAGACTGAACCAGGAAGAAATGGAAAATATGAACAGACCAATCACAAGCACTGAAAGTGAAACTGTGATTAAACATCTTGCAACAAATGAAAGCCCAGGACCAGATGGCTTCACAGGCGAATTCTATCAAACATTTAGAAAAGAGCTAACACCTATCCTTCTCAAACTCTTCCAAAATATAGAAGAGGGAGGAACACTCCCAAACTCATTCTATGAAGCCACCATCACTCTGATACCAAAACCAGACAAAGATGTCACAAGGAAAGAAAACTACAGGCCAATATCACTGATGAACATAGATGCAAAAATCCTCAACAAAATACTAGCACATTAAAAGGATCACACAGCACATTAAAAGGATCATACACTATGATCAAGTGGGGTTTATCCAAGGAATGCAAGGATTCTTCAATATACACAAATCAATCAACATGATACACCATATTAACAAATTGAAGGAGAAAAACCATACAATCATCTCAATAGATGCAGAGAAAGCTTTCAACAAAATTCAACACCCATTTATGATAAAAACCATCCAGAAAGTAGGCATAGACGGAACTTTCCTCAACATAATAAAGGCCATATATGACAAACCCACAGCCAAAATCATCCTCAATGGTGAAAAACTGGAACCATTTCCACTAAGATGAGGAAAAAGACACAGCTTCCCACTCTCACCACTATTATTCAACATAGTTTTGGAAGTTTTAGCCACAGCAATCAGAAAAGAGAAAGAACTAAAAGGAATCCAATTTGGAAAAGAAGTAAAGCTGTCACTGTTTGCAGATGACATGATCCTATACACAGAGAATCCTAAAGACTCTACCAGAAAACTACTACAGCTAATCAATGAATTTAGTAAAGTAGCAGGATACAAAATTAATGCACAGAAATCTCTGGCATTCCTATACACTAATGATAAAAAAATCTGAAGGTGAAATTAAGAAAACACTCCCATTTACCATTGCAACAAAAAGAATAAAATATCTAGGAATAAACCTACCTAAAGAGACAAAAGACTTGTATGCAGAAAATTATAAGACACTGATGAAAGGAATTAAAGATGATACAAATAGATAGAGAGATATACCATGTTCTTGAATTGGAAGAACCAACATTGTGAAAATGACTATACTACCCAAAGCAATCTACAGATTCAATGCAATCCCTATCTAACTACCACAGGCATTTTTCACAGAACTAGAACAAAATATTTCACAATTTGTATGGAAAAACAAAAGATCCTGAATAACCAAAACAATCTTGAGAAAGAAGAACGGAGTTGGAGGAATCTGGCTTCCTGACTTCAGACAATACTACAAAGCTACAGTAATCAGACAGTATGGTACTGGCACAAAAACAGAAATACAGATCAATGGAACACGATAGAAAGCCCAGAGATAAACCTGTGCACACACGGTCACCTTGTCTTCGATAAAGGAGGCAAAAATATACAGTGGAGAAAAGACAGCCTCTTCCATAAGTGGTGCTGGGAAAACTGGACAGCTACATGTAAAAGAATAAAATTAGAACACTCACTAACACCATACATAAAAATACACTCAAAATGGATTGAAGACCTAAATGTAAGGCCAGACACCATCAAACTCTTAGAGGAAAACATAGGCAGAATACTCTATGACATAAATCACAGCAAGATCCTTTTTGACCCACCTCTTACAGAAATGGAAACAAAAATAAACAAATGGGACCTAATGAAACTTCAAAGCTTTTGCACAGCAAAGGAAACCGTAGACAAGATGAAAAGACAACCCTCAGAATGGGAGAAAATATTTGCAAATGAAGCAACTGACAAAGGATTAATCTCCAAAATTTACAAGCAGCTCATGCAGCTCAATATCAAAAAAACCAACAACCCAATCCAAAAATGGGCAGAAAGACCTAAACAGACATTTCTCCAAAGAAGATATACAGATTGCCAATAGACACATGAAAGAATGCGCAACATCATTAATCATTAGAGAAATGCAAATCAAAACTACAATGAGATATCATCTTACACCGGTCAGAATGTCCATCATCAAAAAATCTACAAACAATAAATGCTGGAGAGGTTGTGGAGAAAAGGGAACCCTCTTGCACTGTTGATGGGAATGTAAATTGATACAGCCACTATGGAGAACAGTATGGAGGTTCCTTAAAAAACTAGAAATAGAACTACCATATGACTCGGCAATCCCACTACTGGGCATATACCCTGAGAAAACCAGAATTCAAAAAGAGTCATGTACCAAAGTGTTCATTGCAGTTCTATTTCCAATAGCCAGGACATGGAAACTACCTAAGTGTCCATCAACAGATGAATGGATAAAGAAGATGTGGCACATATATACAATGCAATATTACTCATCCATAAAAAGGAACGAAACTGAGTTATTTTGTAGTGAGGTGGATGGACCTAGAGCCTGTCATACAGAGTGAAGTAAGTCAGAACGAGAAAAACAAATACCATATGCTCACCATATATATGGAATCTAAAAACAAAAACAAAAAAAAAGGTCATGAAGAAACTTGGGGCAAGATGGGAATAAAGACACAGACCTACTAGAGAATGGTCTTGAGTATATGGGGAGGGGGTAGGGTAAGCTGTGACAAAGTGACAGAGTGGCATGGACATATATACACTACCAAACGTAAAACAGATAGCTAGTGGGAAGCAGCCGCATAGCACAGGGAGATCAGCTTGGTGCTTTGTGACCACCTAGAGGGGTGGGATAGGGAGGGTGGGAGGGAGGGAGATGCAAGAGGGAAGAGATATGGGAACATATGTATATGTATACCTGATTCACTTTGTTATAAAGCAGAAACTAACACACCATTGTAAAGCAATTATACTCCAATAAAGATGTTAAAAAAAAACAGTGAGGGAGATGAAGAGATCAGATGGTGGAGTAAGAGGGCGTGGATCTCACCTCCCTCAATGAATGCATAAAAAATATATCTACATGTGGATCAATTCTAACTGAAAACTAAATGGTAATTGGCAGAAAGACTGCTGTACAACCAAGGCTGTAAGAAAAATCCACATGTAATTGGGCAGGAAGGGAAGTGAAGCGATCAGGTCCTGACCTGTGCCCCTGGGAGGGGACTCAGAGAAAAAGGGAGATTACACAGAGATCCTCCCTGGGGAGTGAGCATTTCAAGCCACATATTGGGTGCCCCAGCCCTGGGGTCTAACACAGAAAACACAAGTCCCCTTGGCTGGTTGGAGGGCTAGTGGGATTAACAGGAGGGCTGAGGAAAGCCTGGGCTCTGCTTTTGAGTGTGTGCACACATGCTTGCCCCTATAGCAGGGTGGAGAGGGTGAACTTAAACTGCAGAAGAAATAAGAGGCTGGCCGGTTTCCTGCCACCACTGCCATTGTGCACGCCCCAGCCTGAGCTGAGCGAATGCTCCAGCCCCACTTGATTCTTGGTGCAGGTCCACACTGGGATGAGGGCCCAGCTGTGAGGCACAGAGGCAGCTCACATCTGAAGAGATGTCTGAGCAGGGCAGGGTCATCCATTACTGGTACTTATACAGGCAGCACAAGAGAAGTAGCCGCATCTTTGTTTGTGGCCAGAGCACCACAGCCTGTGCCTTGACACACATCAAGAGCCCACGTAGGCACTGCCTGTTCTGTGGTATACCCACACCAGAGCAAGGGTGGCAGAGGCCAAAGGGAGAGCCCGGCTGTGAAGGACAAAGGAAACTCAGACCCAAAGCAGTGTTTGAGCAGGGCATAGGCAGCTATTAATGGCACTTACACAGGCAGCTCATCAGAAGCAGTCTGAATCGCTGACCCCGCCAGATCACCACAGTGTGCACCCCAATACATGCCAAGTGCCCACACCAGCCCCTCTTGCTCCAACACTGATCCCCTCTGGGGCAAGGGTGTCATGCTGGGAGGACGGAGAGCAAACAAAAGGAATGAAGCTAGCTCGGACCCAACCCTCAGGGCTTTTGCTCTAGCAACTTGGGACCCAACCTTGGCCCCAATAGGGCAGTGATGGCCACTGAGCAGAAGAGAAACCCCTGCTTAAAAACTGGCTCTGGCTTCTAATCCTTCCATTTCCAAGCCCACATCCTACCAAGGTGATAGCTGTCAGCACATCCTGAAGAAAGATGTGATTTGTGTTCACATCAAATCCAGCTCTCCCACCAAAGCCACTGGGTACATCCAGACTGTATAGGGATGCTCCCACATAAAGACACTCCTTCAAAACCACAATAGGTAGCTTTTTCACCTAATTTTGTAGAGACAGAGAAAGTTAAGCAAAATTAGAAGACAGAAATTAGTCTCAATTGAAAGAGCAAGAAAAAAAACCTGAAAAAAATACACAATGAAATAGAAATAAACAATTTACCAGATAAAAAATTCAAGGCATTAGTAATAAGAACACTAACTGAATTAGGGAAAAGAATGTATGAACACGGTGAGAATTTTAACAAGGAACTAGAAAATATAAAAAAGAACCAGTCAAAACTGAAGAATACAATAACTGAAATGAAAATGATACTAGAAGGAACTAACAGCAGACTAGGTGATACAGAAGAATGAATACATGGTCTGGAAGACAGAATAATAAAAATCACCCAATTGGATAAAAATTTTAAAAAATTAATGAAAACAGTTTAAGGGATCTTTGGGATAACATCAAGCATGCCAACATTTATATTATATATGTCCCAGAAGGAAAAGAGAGAGAGGGTCAAAAATATTTGATATTTGGTATTTGATAAAATTATTGCTGAAAACTTCCCAAAGCTGAAGCACAGAGGGTCCCAAACAAGATGAATCCAAACAGACTCACACTAAGACATATCATAATTAAAATGGCCAAAGGTAAAGAGAGAATTCTAAAGGCAGCAAGAGAAAAACAGAGTCATATACAAGGGCACCACCCCAAGGCTATCAGCTGATTTTTCTGCAGAAACTTTGTAGGCCAGAAGGGAGTAGCATGATATATAAAAATCTCAAAGGGAAAAACCTGTAACCTAGGATACTCTACCCAGCAAGATTATCATTTAGAATTAAAGGAGAGAGAAAGAACTTCTCAGACAAGCAAAAATGAAAAGAGTTAATTAATACTAAACCTACCCTAAAAGCAATGTTAAAGGGTCTTCTTTAAGTGGGAAAGAAAAGGCTATAACAAGAATTAAGAATCTATAGGGAAGGAAAAATCCCACTAGTAAAGGCAAATATATAGAAATGGTTGAGGATCAACCACTTACATAAGCTAGTACAAAGATTAAAAGATAAAAAAATGTAAAATCAACTATGACTACAATAATCAGTACAGCACAGAGAAAGTGAGGGTAAAATTAAGACATTCCCAGATTAAAAAAAGCTGAGGGAATTCACAGCATTTGGCCTGTCCTGCTAGAAATGCTCAAGAAATTCCTACTGGTTGAAATGAAAGGACAGTAGATAGAAACTCAAAGCCATATAAAGAAATAAAGATCTAAATAAAGGTAAATACACAGGCAATTATAAAAGCTAGTAATATTTAAACAATGGTTTGTAATTGTACTTTTTGTTTTCTCAATGATTTATGGGACTAATACATTTAAAAAAACAATTATTAGCCTAAAAGTTAGTATTATTTAAACTTTGATTTGTAGCTCCACATTTTGTTTTCTACATAATTTAAGAGAGTAACAGACTTAAAAACAATTATTAGTTTTGTTTTTGGACATACAATTATTAAGGTGTAATTCTGTGACATCAATAAATGAAAAGAGTGGAGATAGAGGTGTAAAGGAGCAATTTTTTATGCTGTTGAAGTTAAGATTGTACTAATTTAATTTGGAGTGTAATAGTTTTAGGATATTAAATGGATATCCCACGGATACCTAACTTTACAACCCTAGGTACTAGAAAATGAAGATCAAACTAAACTTTACATACCTAGAACCCATGAATGAAGGATAGGATGGGTCCCCTTAAGAAAGGATCCCAGTGCAGTAGTAAAACCATGTATTTTAATATTTCCCCCAGCCTTCCCCAAAGGGACCTACAGTCTTTTACCAGGGTAACTGTGCTTTGGGGGAAAGGGGACTTTCGGGGACTACTGAGCACCATCTATGAACTGACACTAATTCCAGGAGACCCAAAATGTCACTGCCTCTACTTAGGAAAACAGTAAACCAAAACAATACCTCATTCTGGAGGGACTGCAGAGTTTAAAACCACCAAGGACTTGAAGGAAGCAGAGGAGATAATTTCTACCACACTCCCATTTAACTAGCCTATCTGGCCAGTGAAGAAAACAGATGGATTTTAGAGAATGACAATGGATTTTTGTAAACTTAACCAGATAGTGACTCCAATTGCAGCTGCTAAATCAGATGTGGTTTCAGAACACATCCTCTGGTACCTAATATGTAGTTATTGATCAAATACTTTTTCCTTGATACCTGTTAATAAAGACCACCAGGAGCAGTTTGTTTTAGCTGCAAAGCCAGCAATACACCTTCGCCGTTCTACCTCAGGGGCATATCAATTCTCCCACTCTGTCATAATTTACTTTGGAGGCTCTTGATTACCTTTCTCTTCTACAAGACATCACATTGGTCAGTTATTTTGATAGCATTATGCTGACAGGACCTAGATAGCAAGAAGTGTAAATACTCTCAGACTCATTGGTAAGACACTTGCATGCCAGAGGGTGGGAAATAAATCTGACAAAAATTTAGAAGGCTTCCACCTCAGTGAAATTTCTAAGGGTCCAGCATGTCAAGTGTGAAGCATGTGAAGATATCCATTTTAAGTTATAGGTTATGGGTTATGTTGCATCTGTCCCCTCCAAAAATCAAGAAAGAAGCAGAATGCTTAGTGGGTTTCATTAGATTTTGGAGGCAACATATACCTCATTTCATTGTTCTACTCCAGTTCATTAACCGAGTAACCCGAAAACCTGCTTGTTTTGTGTGGAGCCCAGAACAGGAGAAGGCTCCGCAACAGGTCCAGAGTCAGTGCAAGCTGCTCTGTCACTTGGGCCATATGATCCAGCAGATCCAATAGTTATTGAAGTGGCGGTGACAGATAAAGAAAGTCGATACTCGAACTAATAAATGAGCTAAGCACTGTTTCAGGACACAGGACCATAACAGACAAGTCAACTGTATTTCTATGTATTAGATAAACATATCAATTAAAAATGAACAAAATATACTTTAGAAAAATGCAAATTAAAACCATAATAAGATACCATTTCATACTCACTAGCTTATTTATAATAAAAAATACAATCTTAAGTGTTGGCAAGGTAGACCTCATACGCTGCTGATGAGAATGTAAAATGTTACAAACAGTTTGGAAAACAGTTTAGCTTCCTCACACTAATCAGAAAGTACAGACTTTTTAATATTTTGGAATTTACTTAGTTTATGTTCTATGGAAACTCTCACATAAACATAAATTATTGACCACAAAAGCTTCTGAGCGTGGCCACTGTAATTCTAAATTATCTTTGGTGGAATTATGCTATTTAGAGTGATAATTCAATAAACGACCATTATAATTAAATTATAATTTAAACAGCCTGGCTTGGAGAGGGCATGGAGTTCTGTTTAAACTGAGAAAAACTCATGAGAGTCTAGGAAAGGTCAGTCTAAAAGTTTCTTATGCAACTTGTCTTGGACATTCACAATCAAGGACTCCTAACATATACAAAGTTTGGATGGGAGGTTTCTCACAGAACAAGAGTCTCAAAGACAAAGCAAGACAGCCTGAGGAAAATTCTCATAGGTTTCTATAAGTTTTGGCCAAAAGTTGTTGTTCTGAAGAGTTACATTCTGAAATCCTCAGGCCCAAGAGCCAGCTCAAGAAATAAATTTATCAAGATCATCTTTTTCCCTAGGAACATCTTACAGACTTAACACTAAAAAACTGATGAAGACTGACAAATAGCAGTGTTGACAATACCAATACCATTTTCCACCAAAGATAAAAGTCTTTCAAACAAGAACAGAAAACCAAAGGATTCCTAAAAGGGATCTTACTTCGTTGGAGACGTTAAATAAAGTCTCACGTTTGGTCTGACTTCAATGAAAAGAAAATAGAAATCAGAACATCATGAGAAACAGCCTCTTCTTCCAGTTGAACAGACCCCTGAGTGAGTCTCAAGCTGCCTCACCGGAAAACACTGCTTTTGAGTCAAGAGTCTTGGGTTGCACAGTTAGGGAGTCTCATATGGATCTTGGTGTAACCTCCAAATTGTTGAATTTCCCAAAGCATCACGAGAAAACCTGTTACCAAAGCTAAACGTATCAGAATTACATAATTAAGGAAGAATGCCACTGGAATGGATTTTAATATGTCAATTTGGCTAAGCTGAACTATGGTACACAGAATTCCCTTTCTAGTATGGTTCTGATTAGGGTAGCTACAAATGATATTCTCTTAAGAAAGCTGGAGGACAAAGACAGCAGTACTTTTGTAACAAGCAAACAACTTCCCCATTATTCATTGAAACATTACTACATACATCTGAGAAGCAATTTGGTAGACAGGATTGAAGTTTCTAATCAGTTGGCTTTAAGTGAATCAAAAGAGCTTGAATTAATCAACTAGGAAAACTTTAAACATTAGACCTTTAATAAATTAAAAGATTTTAGCCCATGGACAGCAAGCTTCAGCCTGTACTTTTGAGATTCCACCCTCCTTGTGATTTTTCCTTCCTTTCCTGACTGCCTTCCCCATGGATTTTAGATTTACTTAGCCAGTATTAACAATAAGCCAGTTCTTTAAAATAAATGCATACTTATATAAAAACAGATACACTGCTTATAATAAATACATGTAAGAAATGCATATGCCTTATAACTAATACACATTTATTACATATATGTATATATGTGTATGTGTACGTGTGTGTGTGTGTGTGTGTGTGTGTGTGTGTGTATCCTATAAGATGTTCTTTTTCTCTAGTTGAACCCTGACCAATACACTCATCTCATGACTGTTTGCTGTATTTAAGAAAGGGGAAGTTAGTAGAAATTATATATTACTCTGAGGTCTGAGCTTAAGTGGCTTAAGTTTCTAAGTACAGAAATGAACGTACTCTAGCAAATGTTTTGAAAGAACAATTTCAGATTGGCGGACAGAGCAAAGAAAGATTCTCGAAGCAAGTCATAAGTAAACTGCTATTTCATTAAGTGAGTTTTTGCTCAGGTAATAAGGACTACATAACTTATATTAGGTAATTATTTAAATAATTTTATTTAAATAATGTAAAACAATATGTATCTTCCTTTTCAACATGTATCCCTTCATGCAATATTATTCTACTACTAACATAAATATTGTGAGATCATCTTTGAATATTTAGCTTCAAATTCTGACAAAATCATGCAACTCTGGTACTCTAAGCACATTGCTTATGCTGGAAAAATCATCGGTATTCTTAAAAAAAATAACTATGGGTTTCCTTGCTGCCATTACCATAAGGGTAGGAGGTGGCAATTTAACAATTTTCTCTCTGTGACTAGTTATTCATTATTTGTTTGGTTTATGTGTTGTTCCAGGACACCCAGACAGGTCTGTAATTGATAGAGATTGATCCACCACTGAGTGATGCAGGCTGCCGCTGATGTACTCTCTGCTGATGTCTGTTTTATATATTTTGTGGGTTGGTAAGTTTATAGCTCAGATTTACTCTTGTGATATTTTTTAGTTTATCTAAATATGTCTTTATTTTTAAAAATATCCACTCATATGTCTAATGATTCTCAGATTCGTTGGTTCTAAAAAAAGCAAATGCTTTCCAGAATTGGTGGGAGAAAAGGAGACTCCTTGGGGAGTGGGGGATGTTGCTTCTTCTCACTCAAAAGATTTGAGTTCTTTCATTTTGGTGTAATGGAAAGAATTTTTGATTTGGAATCAGAAGATCTGAATTTGAGGCCTTGCCATTTAAGTATCAATTTAAGTATCAGCTCTCTGAGCATTTAATAGTATTTTAGGAGTATTTCAAAAATACAAAAATTATTTCTTAATTTCCTTATTTATAATGTCTGGATAACAGTCATTTTATCTATCAGGACTATATTGATTGCATACATATAAGACAATATATATGAAAATAATTGTTCTTAAAGTGCTATGAAAATACATAGTCATTTTCATATTGAGATTTTTTTATCCAAAAATAGTAATCATTATTAAAATTAACTGTGTCCAACATGCCATGAAATCTTTTACGTGTTTTACAAATATTCTATTTTCACTATAACCCTATGAAGAAAGTACAATTATTATCCCAATTTCACAGATGAAGGAAATGAGACTTTTTTCCAAGGTCATGTAACTGACAAGTGATACTTTCTAGTAATTCTAAGGATGGAAGATGGTCTTTTTCACCCAAAAATTAGTTCCTCGGTCAGGTAATACATATTACTTAACTGATTAGTATATCACAAAAAAGTGCCTAAAATAGTATTGCATTTTTGTTTGATGTCTTTGCCAGGTAAACTCAGAGGTAGAATAAACTGGAAAACATGCTATTGGCTGTATACCTAGAATCCCTGCTTACACTTCTTGCAGTCATTTATCTATAACAGATGATCAGGAATTTTCCAAAAAAGCTAGAAATATTCATAGTTCTCAATATATGCAGCAATTGTTATCTTGACAGAAATCATGTGAAACTCAGAATTTTTGTTCCTGACTAACTTCTATAAGCTAGAGCTCACAGGGTTTGTGTAAAAAAAAAATCACTTCTACAAATGTCAAAAACATTACAATTCAACTTGTGCTATAAACCCCATAACGCTAGCTCCATCCTTGATTCAATCTAAAGCAAAATAAATGACACATTTTAAAAACATCCAATCTAGTAGGAAAGGCTTTAAAAATACATTTAATTATGTTTTACAATTAAATGATGTGAGAAAGTACAGAAACCTAATTTATCAATTTTTCCACTGTGAGTGACATAATCAACCTTGATAATGATGTAAATTAAACATTACTGGAGAAAATTTTTGTCTATTATGGCCCAAAAATGAAAGATCAAAGAAAATACAATGGCATGGTAGAATAACTCAAAATCTAATATATTTTGTTAGTTAACATTCAGAAATATATGATTACCAAACTACCAAGTAATAATATAATCTATGGTAGTGATGCAAAGGAACTTGAGCTTGACCTAAAAAATGATGGGACATTTTTTAAGTCTACAAAGTAGTGATTATTTGCAGTCTAAATCTAAATCCTTAAACAACATAATGCATTTGAGAATTTGAAACAGAATCATATTTGTGTTCTTAAAAGTTTCTAACCTTATCTTAGCCCACAGAAATACATGTTTTAGAATAAGAATGGCAAGACACACAATTCAGATAACTAGGAAATGCTTTGTCAGGAAATATGCAAAGAGACAGCTGAAATATGTAAGTTTAGGCTGCAAACAAGCTATTGGGACAGGAAACACATCTGTTGGAGGAGGCTGCTTGTCAATATTTTCTGCATAATCACAAATAGATTAATGCATTATCATATTTAGGTAGTCAGTGTTCTATGGGAATATTATTTTCTCTAAACTGAGCCAATTCTTTTCTATTCCATCTCTCATACATGTAACAGCAAAGTTATGTATTTTGAAAAGATTGTTTCCAAGAAGACAGATAAGCTCTTTTAAGGTTTTGATGGCTTGTATAAATGTCTGCCTTGAAGCTGTAAAGATATAGCACAATTGATGTCTTCCTGAACATATTTCAAAAGTAAAATTCTAAAGTATAAGTGAAGAGCCTTATAAGGGATCCAATGCATTAAATCACTAGAGGAAATTCACCTCAGTTTTTTAAACTGTATTAAATGCTTTGTGATAATGACTGAGTGAGAATCCAGAAGAAATCTAAAGGAGTGCCATCAGACTCTGCCTTTAGTCATGATCTAGTGTAAATTAGTATCCAAATAAAAATTTTAAAAACACAGATTTCCTACTTATCACATGTTTGGAATTACTGTACGTAGAATCTATAAAAGACAATTTTCAAAATTAAAAACATGACCCTCACACAAATACAGAACAATATATGTCAAAGATACTTATTCAAAACATTAATCAATTAAGGAACAAGTAAGATGGTAAAGCTGGTTCAAAAAATAATTTGAGGGCTTCCCTGGTGGCGCAGTGGTTGAGAGTCCGCCTGCTGATGCAGGGGACACGGGTTCGTGCCCCGGTCCGGGAGGGTCCCACATGCCGCGGAGCGGCTGGGCCCGTGAGCCATGGCCGCTGAGCCTGCGCGTCCGGAGCCTGTGCTCTGCAGTGGGAGAGGCCACAGCAGTGAGAGGCCCGTGTGCCGAAAAAAAAATAATAATAATTTGAGAAATGAAGATTTATATAATCACCTAGTCAAAGGAATGCTAAATTAAGTATGTTAATAGACACCAAAAAGGTTGAATTCCTACACAACCTTAAAAATATAGCATTGTAATTAGCTTTTCTACTAGACAGAAATCCACTAGTTGACGTGTAACTCCATAACGTCTGGGTGCTAATCACATAATAAATAGCAAAGATAAACACAAGTGCATTTTCCTACATAATTAATAATAGTTCAGGGAATCTGTTAAACAATGCTCCATTATGACAGTGCAAGGAAATTAAGTCATCTTCTTGCTTTATTTAGGAATGTTAGTTACACACACACACGTACACACTTCTCCCCTTTAACAACCCACATAATGGATACTATGTGATAATTACAGAAAGCAAACAATTTTCAGAGACACATAGAAAGCATTCCGTCAGGGAAATCCAAATAAAACTGCATGACATTTTAAGAAGCAGGAAAGTCGCTATAGTTTATACTATATAAATATAAAAATGACCTTATTTATACTCACTGTAAACCTAACTATAGTAAACAATGAATAAACTTTAAATTGAATATAGAAAAAAAATTTGCTGAGCAACAGGAATGTTTCATTAAAATATTAACATTAAATGTGTTTGTTTTTCTACATTGATGACAGAGTTTAGGGTGAAATCTTTGCTGTCACAAAACTCTGGACAGAGTAACATAAAATGTTACTCTTAATCTATGAATTCCCATAAAGTTAGTTTGACACCCATAAGTCTTAGAGTAATAGATAACTTTAAAATAATTTCCAAACTATATATTAAACGTACACAACCAAAATGCTTGCTAGTAGTTATGATTGCAAGATAATTGCCAAGACAGTTAGTTATGCTTGATATCACAATGAAAGAGAGATAACTGGTCAATATATTTATATGTCCCTTAACTTAATTGGCTGAATATTTTTCAATTTAAGTTGACTGACCAAATCTGGAATACTTTTCATTTTTCATAAAAAATTAAAATTAAATGAACATCACAATACAAATTTTTTAAGTTTGGATAACTTTAAAAATCCAATACATTTGTATACTAAGATTTAAGCACAGCAAAAATAAGGGGGGGGAGGGAATAGATCATTATCTGCATAAAATTCCCTTTTATTGACCTGTGATAGTCACAATCCTTCAATGAATATTAATAGTTATCAATATCCCTTACAAGACTTGGTGCTCATAAATTTATAGGGTTGCCAAATAAGTAATATCAAATTCCCTTTTCCAAGTACTTCATGTATGATAGATGCTATTTTATCTCTCTAGTATATTAAACCAATTTATTTTAGGGAAAAATTGTATAAAAATTAAAATTGATATTTCCTAACACTTATTTCACTGCCATCTTGAAATTGTATATTGCTTATTTTGTTTTACATTACTCAGTAGGTAAGCCTGGTTCAATAAACACAATTAAAAATATAATTTTACTCACATAAATTATTTCTTACATATAAGAACTTATGAATGGTTATAGTCACTTTTATAGAAAATACCAAAAGCCCATTTTACTACTATTTTCTCATTTATACTAGTAAAATATTAAGGGAAAAAAATAAAGTTTACCATTTTACTTAATTGGTCCTACATTGGCAAGAAAATGAAATAAATGCTTGAAAATATACAAATCAAAAAAATACTTCCACAGAATTATACATAATTGCTAAACAAGAAAATTATTCAATGGTTATATAAATTTTGACAAATTTCATGTGTTCAATAGTATTCTCTAAGTAGTTAGCCATAAGATCATTTTATAGTTAGCAGGTAATGATCCACTCATTCAACAGTTTTATGTTTTGTTTAAAATAAACACTATTTGGTGACTTTTTTAATATTGGAGGATTAAAAAAAACAAAGGAGCTATATACATTGTTTGCTTACTTTTTTCTTCTTTGCCAAAATGATAGTTTGCCTCATCCATATTGTTCAAGGTATTTTTCAATGATAACTGATTTTTTGTCACACTCTTATTTGTGAATTTTTTTCTTCAAATGGTTTAATTAACACATGTAACAAACCAATTTTGTGCTTTCAAGATTGAGTTAGACTCATTATTCCATTTTATTTAATATTTCTTGAATATATATATTCTCAAAGTAGGATGTCATTGATGGAACACTTTTTATGAACACTGTAACTATTATAACCTGTTTCTTTGCATATCTCATTACATTTCTTGTTATGCTGCAGTAGTAGCCAATATATATGTAGGCTCATAAAAATTATGCATTATGGCCCAGAAGGATATGTTAGTTTTAAAAATGAACTCTCAGACACAATTGGCTTCTTTCTTTTAGCTTCATATAAACCTTCTTGGTGGTTAAGCAACCTTTACTCCTGAATTTAAATGATACATGAATAAAAACAAAATCTGTTTTCACACAGAGTAGGCTTAATTTTATGTACTTAAGCACAGTTTGCCATTTCACAATACTACTAGAACCAGAATAAACATTGCATTTTAAAACTGTATGGAACTAATTTAGTGTAGGGCAGGCAGAAACTTGATCTCATGGCAGCAAAATTTTATGTTTCCATTCCAGCAATACTGCCTAACACAATAATACCAGGCCAGCAAATCTTAAACATAAGTTAAGCTAATATGATGCATTGTCTTATAAAGCTAGAGCACCCTGTGGAGTCATGCTGAATATGCCAAGTGATTTTTCAAAATTTAATCATCCTAAATGTCAGATAAAGGTGCTTTTGCTGTCATTCTTTAAAACTGAGGCAAAAATCCCAAGTGTGCCTGCAAGTTATAAAAAAAGCCTCTTTGTAATACTAGTATTAAATAAACAACATATTTTCCAATCACCCTTCATTTTGCTACTAACAGTAAATAAAAACATACTATAATGTAATAAGGCAAATTTGAGACAAATAGTTATTTTTCAAAGGTAAAAATATAGGCATCTCCTTAGCAAGACTCAAATTTGTTATAACTATCAAGTCAATCTGAATTTCTTTTTTGGTCATAACTGGCTATAATGACAAAAGTTTGGCAGCTTCAGAAACAACTTATTATGAACATAGACCCAAATGTCCTCCACGAAAATATTAGCAAATGGAATCAAGCAATAAATAAAAGGGATAATACATTACAACAAAATGGAATTCATTCCAATAATTCAAGGCAAGTTCAAGATCTATACATCAATCAATGTGATTCATCATATTAACAGACCTAACAAGAAAAAAGCTCAAAATCCTACCGATAGATGCAAAGAAAGCATTTGAAAAAACAACAGCAACAATTTATGATAAACTCTCAGTAAATCTGAATTCTCCATTTGACAAGAGTATCTATAATAACCTACTATTAACATCATACTTAATAGTGAAGGCCTGTATGCTTTATCCCTAAGATCAGGAAAAATGCAAGAACACTCTCTCCTGACTCACATTCAACATTGAGCAAGATATGCTAGCCAATTAAATGAAACAAATCAAAAGCATACAAAACATAAAAGTAGAAATAATACTTTTTATATTCACAGACGAAATGACTTTCTAGGTGGAAAATCTGAAAAACTCAGAATTTTTTCTAGAATAATAAATTAGTTTATCAAGTCTTAAAATACAAAGTCAACATCAAAATATCAATTTTATTTCTACCTACCAGCAATGAACAATTGGAATTTAAAAAAATATATCACTTACCATAGCACTAAATAAAATTGAAATATTAGGTTAAAAACCTAATGAAATATGTTCAGGATCTATATGTTGAAAACTATAAAACATGAGTAGAAATAATTAAACAACGAATTATATTCTTGGACTGAAAGACTCAATTTCATTGAGAAATAAATTATTCCCAATTTGATCTGTAGATTCAATGCAATCCTAACTAAAATTCCAGCAGAATTTTTGTAGATATCTGTTAGCTGATTCTAAAACTTATACAGAAAAATTTTAAAACCCTGAATAGACATAAATGATTTTGAAACTGCAGAACAAATTTGAAAGATTCACACATCTCAATTTAAATATTTACTTGAAAGCTACAGTAATCAAAACACTGCGGTATTGGTGAAAGGACAAATCCACAGACTGATGGAACAGAATAGAAAGACTAGAAGAGACTCCCCAAAATTTAGTCAACTGATTTTTTAACAACATTATAAAGTAATCCATTGGATGCATCTCTGCCTCTCTCTCTCTCTGTCCCTCTCTCTTTCTGTCCCTCTCCCTCTCCACACATGCATACACACGATTTCATTTACACCCCACAAGTTCCATCCACACCAGAATCCCAGTTTGGTGTTTACCATCTGCAAGTTTACCTTGTGGTCCACCGGCTGCAGGATACTGTTAAAGCCATACCTGATCATCGTTGGGCGGTTCCAGCCAGGCAATGGCCGACAGGTTCTCAGGGACCCCCATGGACAGCAGCATCTTGAGCAGGAGAGTCAGGAGTTCCCGGCCTCCATCCACTTCTTCAGGCCTTGGTGGGAGCTGAACACCTCCAGGCTAGGCTCCATGTCAGGGTATTAGGCCGGCTTGAAGCGCAGCTGGGTGTCATTCAGCTTGGTGCATAACTCCCACAAGACTCCTATGAGATGGCTCAGGGTGAGGCTGTGGTCAGCCACAAGCCCTAAATCTGGTGTAACTTTGCAAGGTGCACGGTGTCCAGGATCTCGTACAGGAATACATGGTCGAGGGAGGGACACTCCGTGGGAGTGAAGGATTTCTTCCGGGCCAGACGCTGAGGCCGTAGGCGCTGGCTGGTGTGTACGTGCGCGGCAGGTTCCCGCCCCCGCCCCCACCCCCACCCCGAGCCTCATCCCACTTTCCTGAGAGCCAGCCGGGGCTGCCCTGAGAGCAGGTGTCCTTGATCCATTGGGGGGAAAAAAAAGAATTTATTATGGCTATCATTACGATCGTTATCTTTTTAATTGTTTCTTCTGTTTAAACTAAAGTGTGTGTGTGTGTGTGTGTGTGTGTGTGTGTGTGGTTTTTTTAACGTGTAAGTTAACTCCCAAGTTGATTGGATAAATAATATTAGACAAGCAGATATGTATTTAATTTGAGAATCCTGTTCTGAAAACACTAAATTACTTGGTAAACCTACAGATAATTTAAATAACTGTTTCTCGTAGTATCATAAATATCAGCTACATTTTACATATAGAATACTAAGTGCAAATTTTACTATCAGAATTTTTCAACTATAGAATTTGTATTATTTTAAACGATTACTGGAGAATTTATAATTGTAGATGTTGAAAGAAAACCGAAGCCAGCTTATTTTAAAAAATATAACTGGCTGATTCAAAAGGCATAATTACTTAATTCAGTAATCATATATAAAATCAACAAAATGGTTGCTTAATTTATGTGCCAGTAATTATGCTTACATATCAACTATGTATTACATGTGCTGATTAAGCAGAATATTACTTTTTTTTTTTTTTTTTTTTTTTTGCGGTACGCGGGCCTCTCACTGTTGTGACCTCTCCCGCTGCGGAGTACAGGCTCCGGACGTGCAGGCTCAGGGGCCATGGCTCACGGGCCTAGCCGCTCCGCGGCATGTGGGATCTTCCTGGACCGGGGCACGAACCCGTGCACCCTGCATCGGCAGGTGGACTCTCAACCACTGCACCACCAGGGAAGCCCCAGAATATTACATTTTACAGATAAAAATATCACTATGTTTCAGAGGTAACATTACATAATCGACTTTTTTGAAGCATAATTTACATAAAATAAAAACACCCATTTAAAGTGTATAGTTTGATATGTTTTGACAAATGTATACAGCCATGTAAAAACCACTATAATCAAAATATAGAATAATTCCTTGGATTCAGACACAATATATTGTTTCCTTCTAATTATTGAAATTAGTCTCCATTGTAGATTTGAGCACATCTCTCTACATTTCCACCCAGATTTCATTTTTATGGTATTGTAGAACACTAATAAGTTTGTAATAAAGTGATTTGATTCTATTTCCTTTGACATTATTTATTTACTAGATGGCTCTAGACAGGTCCTTGAATCCCTCAATTTTCCTATCTGTTAGATATAATACTTCCTATCTGTGAAGATATAATACCTGATCTATACAGAGTTTTCACGAGAATCAAATGAGATAATGCATTTAAAATATTTTTAAAGTAGAAAACAGATACAAATATGTATTATTTAGCATAATTATTAATGCAGCAAGAGATTCATAATTAACTACTGATACAATTTCCTGACAATCAGTTTTTGCCCCCTGCTTTCCTATTCACATCTGCAAATACAGAAGAATACAGAGGAAGCATGTTAGTTCTAAATGGACACAGAAATAAATGTGACGTAGGAGAACCTTTCTAAAATCACAGAAGTCGTAGATGAGTCCTTGTTCCTGCACTCTGCACAAAAGTTAAGAGAAGCTTGCCAATTACAGGGAGCCAAATTCTCAGCCTACTAATTCTACAAGGTGAGCAGAAATTTAGAATGAGATGCACCTGATGGTTTTTATTTGCAAATGTCTTGAAGATAATAATGCTGAGTGGTGAAAATTATGGTGAATTTCTAGGTAGGAACTCAGGGAATCATGACAAATCAGACCAAAAACTTGATTTCATTTTAAAAGTTCACTAGAAAATATTAGAAAACACAGAAGTTATGAATACAATCTACCAGCAAAGGGAATATAGTGAGAGGTCATTAAGTCTGTTCCCCCATTATGCACAGGTGTTAGAGGATGCAGAACATTCTCACTCACCCACTGTGTTACAATGCTGTTTTCTAAAGTGGTGCCATTTTAGGGAGCTGGTACTGATCAAAATGATACAGCATGGCTCCAACAGTCACTTCATAATTGCTGAATAGTTTTCTGCAACTGGCAGTCCAAATATTTTGATGCTGCTGAAGAGAAGGGTGATTACATGGGGCAGTAACATGCCTTTCCTACCCAGTTGTTACTTGGCAAAGTGGGTTTACTGTTTACAGTGGGCTTTGAAAGCTAGGGAAATTTTCATTGTGTCAGAATTGTGAAAGCACAGAAAAAAGTTAAGGCATGAAAATGTATTTATTTCCAATATATAAAATGTATTACCCATTAGAGACTGTGTTTTTCATATTTCCATCCAAGGTGACTTAAATCCCAGTTAAATATTAACTTATTATGAAAAAGAGTGAGCATGTTCTTTTTTTCAACTCCTTTAAGGCACTTGATGTCATTCTGTAGTATTTAAAATCTAATTTGAGTCCTAATTCTATTTAAAAAGACAATTGTAACCTGCTAATAAAAGCTTATTTTATCCACCATGTATTGCACATTTACTACAGGGTAAGCACTTTGCTAAGCATATCCATAAAATGAGCTTATTGAGTATATTTCTCATTCAATAAAATTCACTTACTAAAGTTTATACTTTGATGGGTTTTGACAAATGAATATGGTTGTGTAATACTAATCACAATCAAGCTACAGAACATTTCCTTCATCCTCAAAAGTTCCCTCATGGCCCCTTTGCAGTCGAGACCCTCCCCCTAAACCCAACCTCTAGTAACAACTGATTTGCTTTGTGCCACTATAATTTTGCCTTTTCTAGAATCTTACATAAATAGCACAAAACAGTATGTAGTCAGTTCTGTCTGCCCCTTTATTCACATAGCGTAGTGCTTTTAAGATTCATCTATGTTGGGCTTTGCATTGACAGTTCATTCATTTTTAATCACTGAGTGGTATTTCATTGTAAGAATATAACAAAATGTGCTTATGCATTCACCATTTGGTGGACATTTGGATTGTTTCCAGCTTTGAGCTAGTACGAAATAGCTGCTATGAACATCTGCATACAAATCATTGTATGGACCTGTGTTTTCTTTTCTCTTAGGTAAATATCTAGTAGCAGATTGTTGAGTGATTTGGAAATGTGTGCCTAATTATATAAAAACCAACACACTATTTTCCAAAATGGCTATTCCATTTTCCATTCCCACACCCAATGTGTGAAAATCCCAGTTGCTCGGTATCCTTGCTAATACTGGTTTTCTTGGTCTTTTTAATTTTAGCTTTTCTATTTTTAATTTTAGCTATTCTAGTGGGAGGTGGTCTCTCATTGGTTTTAATTTGCATTTTTCTAACACCTCATGATGGTGAGCCACTTTAAATCGGCTCATTGCCAATTGAATTATACTGTCTGATTAAAGTATCTCAAATCTTCTACGCATTATATAAATTGGTTTATTATTATTATTGAATTGTAAGAATTCTCTATATAATTTAAATATAAATCTGTATAAATATATATTATATATTATAAAAATATGTAAATGCCAATCTCCTAGTCTGTATCTTGATTTTCATTTTCTTAGTAATGTTTGTAAGCATGTTTTTAAATTTTTGATGTTTATTCTATATATTTTTCTATATATAGTCAATATTCTTTGCATCCTAAGAATTATTTCCCTGACTAAAGTCACAACAATATTATTGTATGCTCTTCTAGAATTTCTATAGGTTTGGCTTTTACATTTAGGACTAAGATCAATTTCAAGTTTTTTTTTTAATATGGTTCAAGGTAAGTGTCAGCTCATCCTGATATAACAAAATACCATAGACTGGGTGGCTTAAACAACAGATATTTCTCACAGTTCTCACAGTACATATATAATATAATATATAATAATAAATATTAATTATACATATAATATATAACAATACATTATATATTATTAAATAATAATTTAAAATAAAAATATATACTAATATATAATATTAAAGCAATAAAGCAACTTTATTAAGGTATATTTTTCATATAATAAAATTCAGTCATTAAACTATAATTTGATGGGTTTTAGTGACACTCTTGATTAATATAACTTTATAGTAAGTCTTTAAAACAGTTCTCTCATGTTACACATGAAGTCTGTTTCTTTCGTAGATATGGGCAATTGTGATTCTATATTTCTTCTTGAGGAAACTTTCATAGTGTGACTGTAAGGAACTTTTCTATTTCATCTAATTATTCAATTAAAAACTTTTATAATAGACTTCTATTATCTTTTTAAGGTCTTTTGGATTGGTAGTACTGTCTCCTGTTTCATGCCTGATAATACTAATTAGAGTTTCTCTCTTCTAATAGATTAATCTAGCTAGATATTTATTAATTTTATAAATCTTTTTGTGAAACCAGCTTTTGCTTTTCTACTTTGATTTTCTCTTCTTCTTTGCCATTACTATTCTTTACTCCTGCTCCTTAGGGTTTAATTTGCTCTTCTTTACTAGCTTATTGAGGTATATGTATAGTTCATTGAAATGAGAACTTTTTTTCTTGCAATATCAGTCTTTAAAGATACAAATTTCCCTGTAGGTACTGCTTTAGCTGTATTCCACACATTTTGATATATCGTGTTTCCTTTTTCATTCAAACCATTATTTTCTAACTTCTAACTTATTTAAGAAAGTAAGAATATTTTCTTATTTCTATTATGACACATTAACACATGAATTATTTTAAAATATCTTGACTACTTTCTAAATACTTGGCAATTTTCTGCATATCTTTCTATTAATGATTTTTACTTTGATTCCATCATGGTCAAAGAAAATACATTGTATAATTTCAATACTTTTTTCACTGAAGCTTGTTTTATGGCCCTGAATATGGTCTCATTTATAGAGTATTTCTTGTACAGCTCAAAATAAAATACATTCTACTATTTGAGGGTTGGTTGATCTATGAATATCAATTAGGTTAGTTTTAGTGGTCATTAGGTACTCTATAGTCATACTGATTTTTTGTTTACTTGTTATGTCAGTTACTGAGAGAAAGGTATCAAAATCTATTACTGTATTTTTAGATTTGTTATTACTCCTTGCACTTCTATATGCTTCTGCTTTTAAGTATTTTGAAGCTCTGTTATTAGGTTACTTTACATTTAATATGCTTATCTTTTGATGAATATATTTTTATCATTTTGAAACATTTCTCTTCATGACTAGTAATCTATCCACTCCAGCTTTCTTGAGTTTCTCTTAATGTTTAAATATATATTTTTCATTTCCTTATATTATTTTAATAACTTTTTAGTTTAAAATAATTTCAGATTTACAGAAAAACTGTAAATCTATGCCATATAGCAAACACCCAGTTTATTCTGTTATTAACAATTTACATATTATGGCAAATTTGTTCAAATTAATAGACCTGTGTTAATACAATGATAATAACTAAAGTCCATAGTTTACTCAAATGTCCTTAATTTTTACCTAATGTCCTTTTTCTGTCCCAAGATCTTATCAAGTATACCACATTACATTTAGTCATTACATCTCTTGGTACCTCTTTGTAATAATAGTTTTGAAGACTTTCCTTGTTTTTGAAGACCTTGACACTTTTGAGAAGGACTGATCATGTATTTTATAGAATGTTCCTTATTTATGATTTGTTTGCTGTTTTTGTTATGATTAGAATAGGATAATGGGTTTATGGAAGAAAGATCATAGAGGTAAAGTGCCATTTCAATAATATTAACAACATTAATTAACATTACTGATGTTAACTTTAATCACTTGGTTCAGGTTTCTCTACTGTAAAAATATTATTTTCCCACTTTGAATACTGCACTCTTTGAAATGAAGGCATTGTGTGTAGCCCACACTTAAAGACTGGGGAGTTATTCAGTTATTTTAAATTATTTTGCATTAGACACTTGTGGGAACTTCCTTTGTGGTGCAGTGGTTAAGAATCTGCCTGCTAACACAGCGCACATGGGTTCAATCCCTGGGCCAGGAAGATCCCACATGCCACGGAGCAACTAAGCCCATGCACCACAACTACTGAGCCTGCACTCTAGAGCCTGTGAGCCACAATTACTGAGCCAGTGTGCCACAACTACTGAAGCCCGCGTGCCTAGAGCCTATGCTCTGCAACAAGAGAAGCCACCGCAGTAAGAAGCCCAGGCACTGCAACGAAGAGTAGCTCCCACTAACCGAAATGAAGAGTAGCCCCCACTCACCACAACTGGAGAAAGCCTATGTGCAGCATCGAAGACCCAATGCAGCCAAAAAGAAAGAAAGAAAGAAAGAAAGAAAGAAAGAAAGAAAGAAAGAAAGGGAGAGAGAGAGGGAGGGAGGGAGGGAGGGAGGAAGGAAGGAAGGAAAGAAAAAAAAACAAACTAGTATATTCCCCCTCATTCATTTATTTATTCAATCATTTATTTATGTCACTGTGGACACATGGATATTTATATTATACTTTGGGATAAAATCCAGTACTACTTTAACTATTTGTTGTTCTTTCTTTCTTCCAGTTTTGGGTGATCCTGAAGACACTATAAACTATCACATGCTGGTTTCTGTGTGGACATAAGTTTTCAAATAATTTGAATAAGTACTTAGTATTCTAATTTTATGGTATACAATATTTAGTTTTATCAGAAACTGTGAAATTGACTTCCAAAGCTGCTGTATCATTCTGTAAAGAATTAAGAGTCCTTGTTGCTGTGTGTCATCTCCAGCAAATAGTATTGTCAGTGATCTTATTTTTAAGATTTTAGCCATGATAATATTTGTGTGGTAGTTGGTCTGAAAATGCTTTTATGTTGTCTTCATTTTTAAAGACATGTTAACTAGGTATAGAAATCTAGGTTGATAGTTCTTTTTTCTCTTTTCTTTTACCACCTTTAAAAAATAACTCCATGCTTAGTTTCTGATGAGAAATTTTCTGTCATTCTATCTGTATATAGTGCATATTTTTTCCTCTGGCTTTTAAAAAGGTTATTATCCTTATCACTGCTTTATTAGCAACTTGATTTTGATGTGTCTAAGTATAGCTTCCTTTACATGTATTCTACTTGGAGTTTATTTAATGACTTGGATGTGTGGATTTACACTTTCCATCAAATTTAGAAAGAATTTAGAATTTTTGAAATAGTTTTTCTGGTCCCCCCTTTTCTGGGAGTCCAATTACACATTTTTTAGATTGTTAGGTATTACTCCATAGGTCTTTGAGTCTCTGTATATTTTTTTGTTTTTTTGGTCTTTAGATCTCTGAATTTATGTTTCATAGTTTCTGAGTTTCTTTTCTTTTTTTTTTTTTTTTTTTTGGCCGCACTGCGCCTCATGTGGGATCTTTAGTTCCCCCACCAGGGATCACCTGCACCCCTGCAGTGGAATTGTGGAGTCTTAACCACTGGACTGCCAGGGAAGTCCCTATTTCATAGTTTCTATTGACGTTCACTGATTTGTCTACTCACAACCTGTTATAGGCCTTCATTGGGTGCTCACTAGGAAGACTGTAGATAGGGAATTAAGACTGAGGTAGGCCCCTCATTGGAGCACACACACAAAAAAAAATAGAAGGTAGAGCTTTACAGTAAAGGCAACTATTTTCAATACATTTGTTTCAAGATACAGTAAACGTATAAAATAGCAATTAAAAGAAAATAGAAAAATCAAGGTTTTTTAATGGGAAATATTAGAGCCTTTTTTTATAGCAATTGGAATTATCCAGTTTAGGAGAAGCTGAAAATTATGGGATATAAAGGAAGTTATTGAAATGCAGTCCTAGAGTAGGTGATGAAGGAAGTCAGCATATTATAAAATATCATTTCTTTGTAGAAGGATTATATCGTAGATGAAAGTTCTTAATCAATAATAGCCTAGAGATTCTAGACTAGAGAATTCATGTTTAACTGGAATATATGCATCTACTGGTCAGTTCATAAGATATTCATCTAAAGATGATATGTAAGCCTGGAGATGGGGAGAACTTCTTCAGGGGCAGCTCTTGTAGGTAGCTCAATCAACCATGGCCGTTTAGAAAAAGCAGTATTTAACCAGAAGGGATAAGAGTTAATGGCAGAAGATAAGGACCTTGAGGTAGCTGAACCTTGGAGTTATTATAGTAACCAGCATGAAGCTCTGGGTGTCTTCTTGGTTTTTTGAGGTAAAATAAATAGAAGATTTGGTTTATTGCTCATGGATATTTCTCCCATTCTCTCAATTACTTTTTCAATTCTTCCCTATACATGCCATTTCTCATGTGCTATGAAAAGCACTTGTAACTCATTCTGAAGTAGGGTAATAAATGTGAGAGAATGGTAAAATTACCTGTAATGAACTTTAAGAACAGGCCTCTAGAGAGCAACTATAGAAACCACAGCCCTGTCTCATATTTATCACAACTCAGAATTTGAAGGTTTCAACTACATTTCAAAGTCGATCCTGGAAACTGTGGTGTGTGTAATATAAACAATTATCTGTTCTCTGTGGGAAACTTGACTTCCATTCAATGAGCAGTCCTAAAATTGTCTTTTTAGTCCTATAAGTATGTAAGAAACACTCCACCTATTTTATATGTCAAAGTCTTCAGTTAATCTAATTAAAGGTGAGGCAAAGAAGCCTTTATTAGAGAGAAAAGAGGAAAAGAGTGAAATACAGAATATCTTCCATAGCACACACTTAATAAATCTAATTTTCTATGAATTATGAGCAGAATATAAAAGGGATACATAGAACATAGAATTGTTAATTATTCTCTCTCTCTCTAATATACACACACAAACACCACAAAATATGATTTACACATTTTTGAAACAAGGCATTCATTACTGAGAGAACACAATCTTGTTGAGAACTACTAGAGTATCTCATTCACTTTTACATCACCAGGACATAAGTAGTTCTTGGTATTTATTCATCTGGTTCTTATTAACTGTTTGTTACTTTGAAAAAATCAGTTAGTATTTCAAAATTCTAGTCCAAACCTAAAATATTTAAGGCCATTGGGGAAAATCACTTTCAAAACATCTTTTTGGCAGCGATGATACCAAGTATTTGAATCTCTCAATTTCACAATGTCCCTGATATTAATCCTAAAATATTAGGATTTGGGGTTGTGACAGAAAAGAAGCTTATTAATCATAGATTTCCTGGTTTGTGAGATGACCAATATCAAATAACAGACCTTTGAAAACAGGATACACTAATTCTTTTTAATAATCTGAATATGCTTGTTTAAGGAATCAATTAAAATATCACCATGCATCTCATAAAATACTTTATATATTTCCTCAATCAGTCTAGCTCTACCTAGGGGAATATTGAATGCAAAACAAACCATTAAAGAACATTTATGTGTTAACTGACCACCCTGAATGGCCTTTTAAAAGTCATTTTTGTTGATTATTGCAATACTAGAAAGGATAAATTAAAATAAATGGTCTTGAATTATCTTCTGATATGGCACACTTCACAAAGTCACACTATGCAGAATTCACTTGCCAAGGATAGATGTTAATCTGTAAAGCCTTGTGATTAGGAATAACAAAAATTAAATAAATGTGTGAAGAAAGTTTTTCTTGCCATACAAGCGAACTAGACAATTTTCTTCTTCTGACAGTTACATAGAAAGAAAAACATTAGATTTTTAAGTTATATTTTTGTGCTTTCATTCAATTTAAAATGAACATATATATTTTTGTATAATACTTAATGCAGTGTGTTAAAAAGTAATATTCTAAAATTTGTAATAAGGAAATATACTTCTTAACAATAGTTTTTGCTGTTTAGTAAACTAAAAAATCTAGAAGGATTTTTAACAATATGTACAGAATTAGTGCCAAATAATATTACTGTGTTGAGAGTATTCTAACACCAAATGTTATTATGCCTTCTGTTCTGTGTACAAACTTAGAACTAATCAACCTGAGCAGCTACTATATTCTTCTGGTTAAGTTATTATAAGTTATGAATGATCAATAATAACCACACAATGAGCTTAGGAAGCCACTTATTTTTAAACATTTCAAAATGAAAATATGACAGGGAAGGAACTTTATAGAAATAATTATCTCAGTAGTTCTGAATATAGGCATATTACTAAGAACTAATAGTAAAACAAAAATTTAGTAGTCAGCATTTTATGAAGTATTCAGCTGAACAATGAAAATGAAGGAAGAGGATATTACAGATTTTTTCTGTACAAATGGCTTATATTGAATACCTTTCATTGAGCATGAAATATCGTCATCCCTTCTCCCTTCATATCTGTGGGAGAATTTGTTCCAGGATCGCCATGGATATCAAAATCTGTGGATGCTCAAGTCCCATAATTGGCCCTACATACCTGTGGATTTCCTGTCTAGGGATTCAACCAATTGTGCATGGTAAACAGCACATGATCCGTGGTTGATTGAATCCTTGGATGCAGATCCTGTGGGTATGGAGAGCTGACTGTATAGTTATAGAAGAACATGCTAGCTAGTATAAGTGGACCTGGGCTGTTCACACCCATGTTGTTCAAGGGTCAACTATAAAGAGAAGCTTAAGTTCAGAAATGAGGAAATAGAAAGTAGGATATGGCTACAACAAATAAGCAGGAATGTTCTTCTATAGTCTGCAAAATAAAAGACCAAGGATAAGCTTGAAGGTAATATATTTTGTCTTTTGGAATATAGTCTGTAGCTCACAACACTAATTCTAGAGGGATAATGAAGACAAATATAGATAATTATATTTATTTTAAAAATTGGTCACTATTCAGTATATTCAGATCTTAAACATATGAGGTAATTGTCTTAAAGCAAATGGCTCATATACCTTGGGAGCTAATACTGTGTGGTATTCAACCAAATTTTTTTTGCCTCACAAAGTGATGTTTAGACAGGCAACAAATCATAGCAGTCCTGTTTCAGTCAACTTTCTGCAATGAGTACACAGAAAATAAAGTTTAAAAATATTCCAAAGGGCTAATAAATTTACCTATAAATGGGTTATCCTTGTTATAGCACACCTAACAAGACAGAGGTCTCTACTCTTTTTTTGGTGGGGGAGACTTTTATGTACTTCAAACTTTTTTTCTATTGAAGTATAGTTGATTCACAATGTTTCAGGTCTACATCAAAGTGATTCAGTAATATATATAAATTCTTTTTCAGATTCTTTTACATTATAGGTTATTACAAGATATTGAATATAGTTTCCTGTACTATATAGTAGGTCCTGGTTGTTTATCTACTTTATATATAGTACTGTATATCTGTTGATCCCAAATTCCTAATTTATCCCTCTCCCTTTCCCCTTTGGTAACCATACTTTTTATTTTCTATGTCTGTGAGTCTGTTTCTGTTTTTTAAATAGGTTCATTTGTATTATTCTTTTTAGATTTCACATATAAGCAACATCATATGATATTTGTCTTTCTCTGTGTGATAATTTCTAAGTCCATCCATGTTGCTGCAAATGACATTATTTCATAATTTTTTATGCCTGAGTAATATATATATATATATATATATATATATATATATATATACCACATCCTCTTTATCCATTCATCAATTGATGGACATTTAGGTTGCTTCTATGTCTTGGCTATTGTAAACAGTGCTGCTATGAATATTGGAGTGCACATATCTGAAAATTAGAGTTTTCTCCAGATATATGCCTAGAAGTGGGATTGCTGGATCATATGGTAACTTATTTTTAGTTTTTCAAGGAACCTCTATACTGTTTTCCATAGTGGCTCCACCAATTTACATTTCCACCAACAGTATAGGAGGGTTCTCTTTTCCTCACACTCTCTCCAGCATTTAATATTCGTAGACTTTTTGATGATGGCCATTCTGAGTGGTGTGAGGTGATACCTCATTATAGTTTTGATTTACATTTCTCTAATAATTAGCAACATTGAACATCTTTTCATGTGCTTGTTGGCCATTTTTATGTCTTCTTTGAAGAAATGTCTATTTAGGTCTACTGCCCATTTTTTTATTAGGTTGTTTTTTTGATATTGAGCTGTATAAGCTATTTGTATATTTTGGAAATTAAAACAGTATGGTATCGGCACAAAAACAGACACATAGATCAATGCAACAGGACAGAAAGCCCAGAAACAAACGCAAGCACTTATCATCAATTAATCTGTGACAACGGAGCCAAGAATATACAATGGAGAAAAGACAGTCTTTCCAATAAGTGTTGTTGGGAAAACTGGACAGCTACATGTAAAATAATGAATTTAAAACATTCTCTAATACTGTATACAAAATTAAACTCAAAATGGATTAAAGACCTAGATGTAAGACTGGATACTGTGAAACTCCTAGAGGAAAACATAAGCAGAACACTCTGACATAAATTGCAGCAATATTTTTTTGGATCCACTTCCGAGAATAATGGAAACAAAAGCAAAAATAAACAAAAGAGACCTAATTAAACTTAAAAGCTTTTGCCCAGCATAGGAAACCATACACAAAACAAAAAGACAGCCTACAGAATGGAAGACAATATTTGCAAACGATGCTACTGAGAGAGGTCTATACTCTTAACATTGTTAGATGAGAAGAAATAATGAAAATGATGAAGGATGAAGCCCCTTTTCCCTTCTTTCATATCAATCAGATAACACCATCCCTGAAACAAATAACATTGCTTGAAGGAAGGCAGAATTATTCTACTCAGGAATAGTGACGGACAAATCATATGGGTACTTACAAGTTAACTATACACAACTTACTGTTCACAACTTCTTCTTTCTCCCCATCTAAAATGATTTGAGTTTTCAGCTCAGATTTTTGTTTCTCTCCTCTTTCTTCCTTACCTTAGAATCTGGCTATACCCTAATACAGCGGTCCCCAACCTTTTTGGCACCAGGGACTGGTTTTGTGGAAGACAACTTTTCCATGGACAGCGGGGTCGGGGGGATAGTTCAGGCGGTAACTCTTGCGATGGGGAGTGGCAGATGAAGCTTCACTCACTTGCCCACCACTCACCTCCTGATGTGAGGCCCAGTTCCTAATGGTACCGGTCTGCAGCCAGGGGGTTGGGGACCCCTGCCCTAATACAACCCTTCCCCAAAGAAAGTTCCAATATGCAGTTGGTAAAACATATTCACCGTTGGCCCATTTTCTGTTTGAATGTGAATGTAGGGCATGAAGGAATGTTAGAATTTGAATTCCAAATTGAAAATTTACATCAGTTTATTTATACATCACACGTGTTACTAAGCTAGTGCTCCAAGAATGCTATTACAACAAACTGTAATTTAATGTTCTTTTTTTTTAAAGTCCAGTGGATCTGAATTATAAAATAATTACTGTAATTTTCAGTCAATTCATTTAAAAAACACTATTTTAGCTCCTACCTGGCCTCAGCATTGAACATAGTATATTACATACTGTGTTTTGAATGAAATGAATTGACATAACATAACTACTGAAAGTAAATCCTGCCTATTTTCTCATTGTACCATTTTCTTTTTCTGTGGATTCTTTGAAACATGAACTTAGCATTTTGAGCTATTATTTGACAATAAGCTTGACTTTCCTTTTCCTTTGCAGTTAGTATTTTAAAAAATAATTACCTATATAAGTTATAAATCTCTTAATTATTTCTTAACATCTTATATCATTTTTGATTTAATCTTCTGAGTTAATTTCTTTTCAGGTGACTAATCTTCAGGACACAAAAGAAAGCATAGACCAGAAACATACACCTTGAAACAACTATTTGTCCTCTTCTGTCCAAGTAGATGCACCTGTTTGGTCTACCAGTCTCTCCACTTACACAGCAGTTCTCTGCACTTGGCATCATCAACACACAGAGAAATTAGTTATTATTCTGTAAGGCCCTCAGATACAGAATTCTTGACCTGTTCTTTTTATTATCAATATGTTACTGTAAGTTTTTTGAGGACCGAGATCCTTTCTGTTTGACTGTTTTTTTCCAAGAGTTTAGATTATTCCAGGTCCATAGTAGGTAGTAACTAAAGATGTATAAAATGTCTGAATGACTAACCTGAGAATAAAGCAAAACTGTAAGAAGAATATTCCCTGCTGAATGCTTGAGATATAAGTGTGTTTCAAATCATTTGAGATTTGTGTTCTTCTTGCATTACTATTACAATTTTCTGGCAGGCATTAAATACTGAAAATTATTTAATTAACAAAAATAGTTATACTAACCTGTATTACTTATAATGTGGAGAACAATATATTATAATTATATATATATATAATTATAATTATACATAACTACATAGTACAGTCAGCCCTCCGAATCCATGAATGCAGAACTTGCAGATACGGAGGTCCAACTGTATAAAGTATTATATATACAAGGATTTATAATAATACACTTTAATCATATAATACTTAGTCTCTTTGTTTTCTGGAAATATTACAAGCCAAAATTTCAAGAATCCTCCAAAGATTATCTGTTTAAAACATAAAATATTCTATATCTGTCTAGACTAAAATTCTTATACAGACTTCTTCACTTTTCAGGAGTAAAAATTTATATTTTAATTTTATTGTCATGACAATACAATCTTTTTGTAGTAGTGACCTTTTTAGGCTTTGGTCTCATCTTGCCATCCACCTCATTATGCCTATTATGCTTCAGTCATTCTGGAAATTCCCTCACACCTCTTCACACATTATTGCCCTCTACTTGTAATAGACTCCCTGCTGGAGTGTACCTTCCTCTGAGTCTTTATCCTGTATAACCCTCCTACATTATGTCTCATAATATGTTACCTTCTTCTGCTTCTTTGGCAACATAATCTTACTGTTACTATAGATTTATCAAATTGAATTTAACTGGTGTTTTTCTTTTTGTCTCCACTATTATATGCTGAATGGAAGGAACTGCATGTGTATTCTTATTTTTACATTTGTTCATTTCTGTGTTCCTGTTCCTAGAACATATGTTGAAATTACATAAATTTACCCTTTATTACCCTTTATCTACTAAAGTATTTAAGTGTTAGGAAATTTTGACCTTGCCTTAAAATACAATATTTTAAATTCATTTCACTTTTACATGAATTTCATATTTTTTACATGCTCTAACAACCATTCTTACATCTAAATGCTTCCCATCCTGGACATCTATAGATCAGTGTGCATTTAAGCTTTAATATATGTAAGATTTTCAGTTCTTTCCTATGCATATGACAATTGATTAAAACTTGCAATCACTTTTGAAAAGGAAAAAATAAATAAGTTGTGTGAATAAAAATATATGTTCTTGCAATATTAATAATTCTATAGGACTTTCCGTTTTAGTCTCTTTAAAATATATTAACAATTAAATCATTAGTCACAGGCAGAATTAAAATCTGCATCAAATATTTCTTAAGAAAAATGTTTATATTCAAGATATATATAAAACAGCTATATACAAAAACCTTCCTGTATTATTAAGTACAACCATGCTTTTAGATCTTCTTTAGCCTTATATACTATAAATTTAAGCATAACTAACTGGTTTTAAGGTTTAAATTGGTCATACCATTTAAAATGCCATATCTATAAAGTTTTCATTATCCCTGTAGTAGCAGAAGTTTTGTTTTTTCTCCATGCCAATCCTATTGCATCTGTCGATGGAATTTATCACAGTGGATCACAAAGCATAATCTTCTCAATTACTCTCTCCATCTCTGAGACAAAGGACAGGGTATTTCATGTTCAATTTATTCTCTTGTTGAACATTTGTTTCAGGTGGTTTATATTTATGCTTCATGTATTGTTAATTCTTTCCCATATTTCTTTTTGACACTGAAGCTGTGGACATTAATCCTGCCAAAGCAATGTTTTGTTTTCATTTTTTGAATGTATTTACCTCCTTCAGTGTTTGGCTTTTATTTCATTTAGTCTTTTTAAAAAAAATATTCCAGTGGAAAATTGTTCCTATTCAATCTGATTCAGAGAAAAATTTCTTCATGAAATTTACATTTTAATATTTAAAATGATATACCAGAAACAATATTTACCCTCTTATTTTTTTAGTTCTATATATTGTACATTCTCAAGTTTTATCCAAACACCTTATATCAAAACTTGCAGATACTAAAAAATGCTTTAGAAATATTATTAATAATTTTTCTTGAAATGGTGAAAAGACTAACAATAATTAAATGTAAATGAAGATTTGCTTATTTTACTGGTAGTAATGCATAGAAAATATGTAAAATGTAAAATTTAGTGGTTAAAATATTGTTTGGTGAAATTTTTGTTCCATCAAAATATTTAAGTATTGTTTTTCAGTTATTGAAAATTTGAATTATTACATACACACAGAAAAGTGTACAACTTATAATTGTAAAGCTTGATGAACTTCCACAAAGTGAATTCATCTGTTTAGCAGTCACCTAGACCAAGAAACAGATCCTTACCAAAACCTTGTAATAAAGGAGACAATCAAGAAAGCATAACACAGTATCAGTCTTATCAGTAGTGAGAGAAACAAGAACCAAGATGGAATGAAAACCAGACTCCTTGGTGTATTAGTCAACATTTGCTATGGCAACACACACTCCCAAAATGATTATGGATAACAGTAACAAGCATTTACTTATTTGCTTTTATTTAGGAGGGCTGTGTGGGTCAGTATCAAATCTTCCAGTCTTTCTCTAGGTCATCTCATTCCAGGATTTGAGATAAAGGAGCAGCCCAACCACTCCAGTGCATTTAAAGTCTTTTCAAAGAGTTAGAGTACAATCTGTATTGTTCACGTTCCACTGATCAAAACAGATTATATGGCCAAACCCAAATTTAATACACCTAGAAAATATACTCTTTCTACAGCAAGGGCAATGAGGGAGAATATAGCTGTGAACAAATAATACACTTTAGCAAAATCTGGATTAAGAGAGGAGTAGAAAGTTACATTTTCTGGAAAATATAAAATAGTCTGAAACACTATCCCTCTAAAAGAATTAAAATAAAAAATAGTATAAATGTTTGATTTATACAACAAACATGCTTTTAAATACAGACTTAAGTTTACCAAAAGTTAAGGACAAAATCCAGAACCCATAAAACAAATAGTGAACTGAAATCCAAACAGTAAGCTAATACTAAAGGTCAAGTGATCTTGGGGCCTTTTTCAAATTTTGAGACCTAGAGGCTTGGGCTTTAATGACCACATAGACTGTTAAAGACAAATACTTGGATCTAACCAATTAAGAGAGCTGTAATTCAGACCCCCACAGACACTCAAAATGCTACCCAGTGAGAGAAAAAGATGGCTACAAAATATTGTAGCCATCCGGAGAGTAATTTAAGAAAGAAAATTTTCCTTTAGTTTTGGGCTCTGAGTTTAAAAAATAAAATGGTCCTCTGAGAATTTAAAATCACTGCTCTAGCCACAAACAAATTATTACATAAAATATATATTACTGCATTATTTGGACATTATCATAACTTGGTCTTGTTACAATGAGGTGGCCTAATATATGTTCATGGGGTATGCAGTAGAAGGGGCACACTTTCAGATATATCTTACAGTATTCTCACCAACAGAACTCAAAATAAATGCTCACTTTCAAAAATTAAACGGCTAACAAGAAATCAAGCCACCACAAGAATCAACAAAACCATGAAATTCCCCAATTAGACACATAAGGACTTCAAACAGAATGATCAAAAAGCTAAAATAAGATAAATTTTAAATGATTTAAAACTAATAGAAAGAATTAAAATCTAAGTAACAAAAAAGATATAAAAAAACCCAAAACTTTGAAATTAAATCAAATATTACTTCTAGTAGTTAAAAATAAGTAAATTTAAAACCTAATTGATTCTGGCTTTTAGCTATTATAATAGATGCTCCTGTAAATATTCTCATATAAAGATATGTGTATATATGCATATATGTTCTCACACTTTCACGTTTTTATTTCTCTTGGTTAAATACTTAAAAACAACATTTCTTGGGCCATATAATAGATTTACACTTAATTTTATAAGAAATTGTATATAAGACTGGCTTTTCTCCAAAATGGTTGTGAAATTTTGCATTCTCACCAATAGTATGTGAGTCCTGGTCACTGCACATCTGCATCAAGTTTTGGCATTATTAGTCTTGTTTAATGTTGGCCATTCTAAAGGGTGGATCACGATCATCTTTTCATGTATTACTATTTACAAAGAGGTGAATAAATAAATTTTGCAATATCAATATTAAAAAGAAACAAACTTTTGACATATACAGCAACATGGTTAACCCTCAAAAACAATATATTACATAAAAGAAAACAGACACAAAAGCATAAATGTGGTCTGATTCTATGTATATGAAATTCTAGAAAATGCAAAGTAGAAGATCAATGGTTTTCTTAATTCAAAAGTGGAGGGGGATTATCTGGGAAAAAAACATGAGGAAAAATTGGATGATAGAAATATTCTATATGTTGATTGTTGTGGTTCTGTCATAGGTGTCAAAATTCAATAATTTATATAATCTAAATAGGTAATATTTTGTACCCAAATAATGCCTCAATAAAGATTATTTAAAATTTTTTGAAAAGTTAAACATGCAATTATAAATAATTGAAAGAAGATCAGTGAACTAAATAGTGGAGTTTTAGAAAATTCTCAAATGCAGCCAAAAAATACAGAAACAAAATCTATTAAAGAGAAATAAGGATACATGGAGGTTAGAATGAGGTGGACTACTACATATCTGTTCAGAATTCTAGGAGAAAATAGTAATAATAAAGGAGAAATACTATGTGATGAGATAATTGATGATTTTTTTTAAAGAAAGAAATGATTGCTTAGAATCAGATAAAACATATCAAAAGTAGGATAAAGATAATTCAATTTACACAGAGGGTATTAGACACATACTAATAAATCTACAGAATTTGAAATATAATAAATCTTTTTTTAAATTATATTTTATTTATTTTTAAACAGCAGTTTCTTATTAGTTATCTATTTTATACATATTGGTGTATATATGTCAATCCCAATCTCCCAATTCATCTCACCACTACCACCACCCCCGCCACTTTCCCCTCTTGGTGTCCATATGTTTGTTCTCTACATCTGTGTCTTTATTTCTGCCTTGCAGACTGGTTCATCTGTACCATTTTTCTAGATTCAACATATATGCGTTAATATTCGATATTTGTTTTTCTCTTTCTGACTTACTTCACTCCATATGACAGTCTCTAGGTCCATCCAAGTTTCTACATCTGACCCAATTTTGTTCCTTTTTATGGGTGGGTAATATTCCATTGTATGTATGTACCACATCTGCTTTATCCATATGTCTGTCAATGGACATTTAAGTTGCTTCCATGACCTGGCTACTGTAAATAATGCTGCAATGAACTTTGGGGTGCATGTGTCTTTTTTTCTTAACAACTTTATTGGAGTATAATTGCTTTACAATGTTGTGTTAGTTTCTGCTGTATAACAAAATGAATCAGCTACATGTATACATATATTCCCATGTCCCCTCCCTCTTGCTACTCCCTCCCACCCTCCTCCTCCCACCCATCTAGGTGGTCACAAAGCATCGAGCTGATCTCCCTGTGCTATGCAGCTGCTTGCACTAGCTATCTATTTTACATTTGGTAGTGTATGTATGCCAATGCCACTCTCTCACTTCATCTCAGCTTACCCTTCCCCCTCCCTGTGTCCTCAAGTCCATTCTCTAGGTCTGCATCTTTATTCCCATCCTGCTCCTAGGTTCTTCATGACCATTTTTTTTTTTTTAGATTCCATATATATGTGTTAGCATATGGCATTTGTTTTTCTCTTCTGACTTACTTCACTCTGTATGATAGACTCTTGGTCCATCCATCTCACTACAAATAACTCAGTTTCATTTCTTTTTATGGCTGAGTAATATTCCATTGTATATATGTGTCACATCTTCTTTATCCATTCATCTATCGATGGACAATTAGGTTGCTTCCATGTCCTGGCTATTGTAAATTGTGCTGCAATGAACATTGGGGTACATGGCTATTTGTGAATTATGGTTTTCTCAGGGTATATGTCCAGTAGTGGGATTGCTGGGTCATATGCTAGTTCTATTTCTAGTTTTTTCAGGAACCTCCATACTGTTCTCCATAGTGGCTGTATCAGTTTACATTCCCACCAAGAGTGCAAGAGGTTTCCCTTTTCTCCACAACCTCTCCAGCATTTATAGTTTGTAGATTTTTTGATGATGGCCATTCTGACCAGTGTGAAAGGATACCTCACTGTAGTTCTGATTTGCATTTCTCTAATGATTAGTGATGCTGAACAACCTTTCATGTGTTTGTCGACAATCTGTATATCTTCTTTGGAAAAATATCTATTTAGGTCTTCTGCCCATTTTTTGATTGGGTTGTTTGTATTTTTAATATTGAGCTGCATGAGCTGTTTATATATTTTGGAGATTAATCTTTGTTTATTCATTTGCAAGTATTTTCTCCCATTCTGAGGGTTGTCTTTTCAGCTTGTTTAGAGTTTCCTTTGCTGTGCAAAAGCTTTTAAGTTTCATTAGGTCCCATGTGTTTATTTTTATTTTTATTTCCATTACTCTAGGAGGTGGGTCAAAAAAGATTTTGCTGTGATTTATGTCAAAGAGTGTTCTTCTTATGTTTTCCTCTAGAGTTTTAGTGTCCAGTCTTACATATAGGTTTTTAATCCATTTTGAGTTTATTTTTGTGTATGGTGTTAGGGAGTGTTCTAACTTCATTCTTTTACATGTAGCTGTCCAGTTTTCCCAGCTCCACTTATTGAAGAGACTGTCTTTTCTCCATTGTATTTCCTTGCCTCCTTCATCATAGATTAGTTGACCGTATGTGCATGGATTTATCTCTGGGCTTTCTATCCTGTTCCATTGTTCTATATTTCTGTTTTTGTGCCAGTACCATATTGTCTTGATTACTGTAGCTTTGTAGTATAGTCTGAGGTCAGGGAGTCTGATCCCTCCAGCTCCGTTTTTTTTCCCTCAAGAGTTCTTTTTCTATTTGGGGTCTTTTGTGCCTCCATACAAATTTTAAGATTTCTTCTTCTTGTTTTTTAAAAATGTCACTGGTAATTTGATAGGGATTGCACTGAATCTGTAGAATGCTTTGCATAGTATAGTCATTTTCACTATATTGATTCTTACAATCCAAGAACATGGTATATCTCTCCATCTGTGTCATCTTTGATTTCTTTCATCAGAGTCTTACAGTTTTCTGCATACAGGTCTTTGGTCTCCTTAGGTGGGCTTTTTCCCAGGTATTTTATTCTTTTTATTGCAATGATGAATGGAATTATTTCCTTAATTTCACTTTATCATCTTTCACTGTTAATGTATAGGAATGCAAGAGATTTCTGTGCATTAATTTTGTATCCTTCAGCTTTACCAAATTCATTGATTAGCTCTAATAGTTTTCTGGTTGCATCTTTAGGATTCTCTATGTATAGTATCATGTCATCTGCAAACAGTGACAGTTTTACTTCTTCTTTTCCAATTTGTATTCCTTTTATTTCTTTTGCTTCTCTGATTGCTGTGGCTAGGACTTCCAAAACTCTGTTGAATAATAGTGGTGAGAGTGGACATCGTTTTCTTGTTCCTGATCTTAGAGGAAATGCTTTCACTTTTTCACCATTGAGAATGATGTTTGCTGTAGGTTTGTCATATATGGCCTTTATTATGTTGAGGTAGGTTCCCTCTATGCTCACTTTCCGCAGAGTTTTTATCATAAATGGGTGTTGAATTTTGTCAAAGGCTTTTTCTGCATCTATTGAGATGATCATATTGTTTCTATTCTTCAGTTTGTTAATATGGTGTATCACATTGATTGATTTACATATATTAAAGAATCCTTGCATCCCTGGGATAAATCCCACTTGATCATGGTGTATGATCCTTTTAATGTGTTGTTGGATTCTGTTTGCCGGTATTTTGTTGAGGATTTTTACATCTGTATTCATCAGTGATATTGGTCTGTAATTTTCTTTTTTTGTAGTATCTTTGTCTGGTTTTGGTATCCAGGTGTTGGTGTCCTCGTAGAATGAATTTTGGAGTGTTCCTTCCTCCACAAGTTTTGGGAAGAGTTTGAGAAGGATTGGTGTTAGCTCTTCTCTATATGTTTGATAGAATTCACCTGTGAAGCCATCTGGTCCTGTACTTTTGTTTGTTGGAAGATTTTTAATCACAGTTTCAATTTCATTACTTGTGACTGGTCTGTTCATATTTTCTATTTCTTCCTGGTGCGTCTTGGAAGGTTATACCTTTCTGAGAATTTGTCCATTTTTTCCAGGTTATCCATTTTATTGGCATCGAGTTGCTTGTAGTAGTCTCTTATGATGTTTTGTATTTCTACAGTGTTCATTGTAACTTCTCTTTTTTCATTTCTAATTTTATTGATTGAGTCCTCTCCCTCTTTTTCTTGATGACTATGGCTAAAAGTTTTTCAATTTTGTTTATCTTCTCAAAGAACCAGGTTTTAGTTTTATTGATTTTTGCTATTGTTTTCTTTGTTTCTATGTCATTTATTTCTGCTCTGAGCTTTATGATTTCTTTCCTTCTACTAACTTTGGGTTTTGTTTGTTCTTCTTTCTCTTGTTCCTTTAGGTGTAAGGTTAGGTTGTTTATTTGAGATTTTTCTTGTTTCTTGAGGTAGCCTTGTATGGCTATAAACTTCCCTCTTAGAACTGCTTTTGCTGCATCCCATAGGTTTTGGATCATTGTATTTTCGTTGTCATTTGTCTCTAGGTATTTTTTGACTTTCTCTTTGATTTCTTCAGTATTCTCTTGGTTATTTAGTAATGTAATGTTTAGCCTCCATGTGTTTGGTATTTTTACTTTTTTTTTCCCTGTAATTGATTTCTAATCTCATAGTGTTGTGGTTGGAAAAGATGCTTGATATGATTTCAGTTTTCTTAAATTTACCGAGGCTTGATTTGTGCCCCAAGATGTGATCTATCTTGGAGAATGTTCTTTGTGCACTTGAGAGGAAAGCGAAATCTGCTGTTTGGGGATGGAATGTCCTATAAATATCAATTTAAACTATCTGGTCTATTGTGTCATTTAAAGCTTGTGTTCCTTATTAATTTTCTGTCTAGGTGATCTGTCCATTGGTGTAAGTGAGGTTTTAAAGTCCCCCTTTATTACTGTGTTACTGTCGATTTCCTCTTTTATAGCTGTTAGCAGTTGTCTTATGTATTGAGGCGCTCCTATGTTGGGTGCATATACATTTATAATTGTTATATCTTCTTCTTGGATGCATCCCTTGATCGTTATGCAGTGTCCTTCCTTGTCTCTTGTAACATTCTTTATTTTAAAGTCTATTTTATCTGATATGAGTATTGCTACTCCAGCTTTCTTTTTTGATTTCCATTTGCCTGGAATATCTTTTTCCATCCCCTCATTTTCAGTCTCTATGTGTCCCTATGTCTGAAGTGGGTCTATTGTAGACAGTATATATATGGCTTTTGTTTTTGTATGCACTCAGTGAGCCTGTGTCTTTTGGTTGGAGCATTTAATCCCTTTACATGTAAGGTGATTTTCAATATGTATGTTCCTATTACCATTTTCTTAATTATTTTGGGTTTGTTTTTATAGGTCCTTTTCTTCTTTTGTGATTCCCACTTAGAGAAGTTCCTTTAGCATTTGTTGTAGAGCTGGTTTGGTGGTGCTGAATTCTCTTAGATTTTGCTTGTCTGTAAAGCTTTTGATTTCTTCATCGAATCTCAATGAGTTCCTTGCTGGGTAATCTTCGTTGTAGTTTCTTCCATCACTTTAAATATATCATGCCACTCCCTTCTGGCTTGTAGAGTTTCTGCTGGGATATCAACTGTTAACCTTATGGGACTTACATTGAATGTTATTTGTCATTTTTCCCTTGTGGCTTTTAATAATTTTTCTTTGTCTTTAATTTTTGTCAGTTTTATTACTATGTGTCTCAGCATGTTTCTCCTTGGGTTTATCCTGCCTGGAACTCTCTTTGCTTCCTGGACTTGGGTGGCTATTTCATTTCCCATGTTAGGGAAGTTTTCAACTATTATCTCTTCAAATATTTTCTCAGGTCCTTTCTCTCTCTCTTCTCCTTCTGGGACCCATATAATGCGAATGTTGGTGCATTTAATGTTGTCCCAGAGGTCTCTTAGGCTGTCTTTATTTCTTTTCATTCTTTTTTCTTTATTCTGTTCTGCAGCAGTGCATTCCACCATTCTGTCTTCCAGGTCACTTATCTGTTCTTCTGTCTCAGTTATTCTGCTATTGATTCCTTCTAGTGCATTTTTCATATCAGTTATTGTATCGTTCATCTCTGTTTGTTTGTTCTTTAATTCTTCTAGGTGTTTGTTCTTTTATTCTTCTAGGTCTGTGTTAAACATTTTTTGCTTAATCTCGATCTTTGCCTCCATTCTTTTTCTGAGGTCCTGGATCATCTTCACTATATTTATTCTGAATTCTTTTTCTGGAAGGTTTCCTATCTCCACTTCATTTAGTTGTTTGTCTAGGGTTTTATCTTCTTCCTTCATTTGGTATATAGTCCTCTGCCTTTTCATTTTATCTATCTTTCTGTGAATGTGGTTTTTGTTCCACAGCCTGCAGAATTGTAGTTCTTCTTGCTTCTGCTGTCTTCCCTCTGGTGGATGAGACTATCTAAGAAGCTTGTGCAAGCTTCCTGATGGGAGGGAATTGTGGTGGGTGGAGCTGGGTGTTGCTCTGGTGGGCAGAGCTCAGTAAAACTTTAATCTGCTTGTCTGCTGATGGGTGGGGCTGTGTTCCTTCCCTGTTGGTTGTTTGGCCTGAGGCAACCCAGCACTGGGGCCTAAGTGACTCTTTGGTGGGGCTAGTTGTGGACTCTAGGAGGGCTGACACCAAGGAGTACTTCCCAGAACTTCTGCTGCCAGTGTCCTTGTCCCCACAGTGAGCCACAGCCACCCCCCACCTCTGCAGGAGACCCTCTAACACTAGCAGGTAGGTCTGGTTCAGTCTCTTATGGTGTCACTGCTCCTTCCCCTGAGTCCTGATGCACACACTACTTTGTGTGTGCCATCAAAGAGTGGAGTCTCTGTTTCCCCTAGTCCTGTCAAAGTTCTGCAATCAAATCCCGCTAGCCTTCAAAGTCTGATTCTCTGGGAATTCCTCCTCCCATTGCTGGACCCTCAGTTTGGGAAGCCTGATGTAAGACTCAGAACCTTCACTCCAGTGGGTGGACTTCTGTGGTATAAATGCTCTCCAGTTTGTGATTCACCCAACCAGTGGTTATGGGATTTGATTTTATTGTGATTGCACCCCTTCTACCATCTAATTTTGGTTTCTCCTTTGTCTTTGGATGTGGGGGTATCTTTTTTGGTGAGTTCCAGTGTCTTCCTGTCAATGATTGTTCTGCAGTTAGTTGTGATTCCAGTGTTCTCACAAGAGGGAGTGAGCACACATCCTTCTACTCTGCCATCTTGAACCAATCTCTAAAACTTTCTTAAATGAAGCAAAAAACAGATAGTCACAGACAGTTCCACTGTTAGCAGATTTCTCAACAAATAACTTTTGAAAAGAAATATATAAACAAGTAGGTAAATTTGAGATTATATTGACCAGATAAATAAGGATGATATCTAATTTATTTTAATAAACATGTGTAGAATTAATTTTCTAGGTAGAAATAGCAGCCAAATGGGTGAAGCTGGTTTTATTGGCTCTTTTGTGTCCCCTCAAAATTCACACGTTGGGGCTTCCCTGGTGGTGCAGTGGTTGAGAGTCTGCCTGCCGATGCAGGGGACATGGGTTTGTGCCCCGTTCCAGGAAGATCCCACATGCCGTGGAGCGGCTGGGCCTGTGAGCCATGGCCGCTGAGCCTGCACGTCTGCAACGGGAGAGGCCACAACAGTGAGAGGCCCGCGTATCACAAAAAAAAAAAAAAAAAAAATCACACGTTGAAGTCTTAATCTCCCATATCTACAAACGTGACCATAATTGGGGACAGTTTTAACAGAGGTACTTAAGTTAAAATGAGTTCATTAGGATGTACCTTAATGCAATATGACTGATTCCTTATAAGAAGAAGAAATCTGGACATAGACACAAAAGGAATAAAATGTGAAGACACAGGGAGAAGACAATCATCCAAAAGACAAGAAGAGAGGCCTAGAACAGACTGTTCCTTCACAACCCTCAGAAGGCACCAATCCTGACAATACATTGACCTTGGACTACTTGCTTCCAGAACTGTGAGAAAATAAATTTTTGTTCTTTAAGCCACCCAGTCAGTGTTACCTTGTTCTGGGAGCCCTAGTAAACTTATACAGGTATTAATTAGAATTAAAGTGTTTGATGGCACTGTTAATGACAGATAGATAAATATGTTATTTATTTTATCTTTCTTTTTCTTTATATATTTTACATGAAAAATTTATATTTAACTTTTAAAGGTGAGCACTAAAATAATAAAAATGAAGTGTATATCTTATAAACCACTATAAGAAAGTAATATATGATATATATAATAAGGAATGACAAGTATAGATAAACCATGAAACAAAATTAAAAAGATGGTATAAATAATCATAAATAAAACAATAATCATAGTAAAATTATGTGAAATGACTTTCTACATTCATGTGAAAATTCTCAATGTATATAAACCAAAACTAGTGAAATGGCAAGTGGATATTAAAAACTCCATCATTGTGGTGGTGGTGGGATGAATTGGGAGATTGGGATTCACATATATACACTAATATGTATAAAATAGATAACTAATAAGAACCTGCTGTATAAAAACATAAATAAAATTAAAAATAAAGTAAAAACTGTAACCTCCTAACAGGGCATAACTTTTTGAACTAAAAACTTTTTTCCTCCCACTCTCTTCCCCACTTTGAATCTTTTTCTTCCAATTTTTGCTCTTTATTCCCTCTCCCTTTCTCCTCTGGGAACCAAAAAACAAATAAGCAAATAAACAAAAACTATTGAAAGCTTTGTATTGAAGTTAGGATGGCTACAGTAGGTCTAGAACTTTTTTTTTAATTAAAAAGTTATTTATAACTTTGATGTGCAACTTATTATTTTTTCCTTTTATGGTCAGTGATTTTTTAAATTGTGTTTAAGAAATATTGTGTATTACAGGGTTGCAAAGATATTCTCTTATGTTTCTTTCTAGAAGTTTTACAATTTTGGTTTTTCTCCCCAGCTTTATTGAGGTATAGCTGACAAATAAAAATTATATATATTTTATGTGGACAACTTGATATTTTGATACACATTTACATTGTGAAATAATCACCAGCATCTAAATAACATACTCATCACCTCACATAGTTACCATTTCCTTCTTTCCTTCCTTCTCTATGTCTTTCTTCTTTTCTCTTCTCTTCTTTTGTTTTCTTTCTTTTGTGGTGAAGGCCCTTAAGATCTACCCTCTTAGCAAATTTCATTTATAAAGTACAGCATTGTTAACTATAGTCACATTGCTGTACATAAAAAAATAAAAAATAAAATAAAAACTCCATCATTATTTTGAAAGATTTTATCAGTCCTTGCTCAAGATTTAATAGCTCAAGCAAACAAAAATCAATATGGATATCAAATTTGAACACACGTTTAAAAGTTTAATTTAATAATCACAGAATACATGTTGTCTATTTAACTAGATCCCTCTAGTTAACTGGAGGGATCCATTTAACTGGATCCCTCTGTTCCAAGCACATAAAAAAATATATTTTTTAATTAAACAAAACCAGAAAACTCTGTGTTCCAGAAGAAGGTTCATAGCTAAAACTGAGTGAATTTTGCTGCAGATAATTTTTAGGGATACCAAGTCTGAATAACAATGTCAAGCAGAGTTGTGTCAAATTTTACAAGACCTTTTATTTTCTGGGAGGTGAATCTTGGTTTCCTACATAAAAGGTATTATCGTACACATGTCCTGCATACCTACTAAATGACACTGGTACTTAAACATTCCCTGGGCTTACTCTCCTTGGTACTTTTTCGGAGAATAATCTTAGCCTGTGGACATTTTACACACCATTTAAGCCACAATTTAGTAAAAATTACTTTCTCTGTGAAAGGATAATGACACCATATACCCTTCATCCTTTCCCAACTTCCCCCCAAATAAAAGACTGAGTTCATTTGTTTAGCTGATACTCCTATTGAGTTATCATTATGCTACATGCTATAGAAAGTCTCCTTATGATATAGTATAATGATTGATGGTTTATGTGTCTGCCTTCCAAAATATACTGCACTCTGCTCGTGTGCAACAACAAAATTTTCATCTTCATCTTCTTATCTAAAAGGTTAGTTCCTGTCATTTATAAACTCAATACTTAACTGTGTTCTTGAATGACTGAAAGTGTCATCCCATTTGACATGAATAATAGATTTTATTCTAAATACTCATTTTTCCTGCATAAAAATTCTTGATGCATTCGCGATGACATTTATATATCAGGTCTCTGTATGTGTGATTTTGATTCATTCTACTTTTACTTCTTCAAGTATTTAGAAAGTTGGCTGTCAGATGCATAGCCACAGGTGAGTACCCAAATTAAGTTCACTTTAGTTAGAACTCAGCATTCATCTGAGCAAAAATGTAATACATGATGTTAAGATTCCTGGCTACATGCAAAAGCCACTCCTCCTGTGTGACTGACACAACACTCATCAGTTACAGTTGTATGGATCTGTATAATATTATATAATAACATATGTATAGGAAAACAAATTTAGAAATCCCACTTTGGAAGACCAAGAATATACTCCTTTCTTTGCAGGACAAGATGCAAGCCATAATCCCCACCTGATAGACTCTGGTAATGTGAACGCCTCTAAACTGAAGACACCTTTAACAACACAAGTGGCTTGAGATGTGGGAATTAGCAGTGAAGAAACTAAGAGACCAGTAAGAGGGGTATATTTGGGAATTGACAGTTTGAAGTTGGTGATGATGGCAGAGATTCTAAGATGAGAAGCTGAGAGTGGGACTTCATGTAAACCTGGGCTGACATTCCAGAAGCTGGAGAGGAAATTTACTGTCTATGACCTTTGTTAAACTCTCATGGGTTAGTCTTAGTTTAAAATAACTCTGTGACCTCTCCAGGCCAGCTCATTTATACTATAATTGTCAATCATTAAATTATTACTCTAAATGGCTAATTTCACAATGACAAAAATTTCATAATTTAATTCCAGTTTGGGGAGCTTTTGAAGTGAATAAATTTTTCCTTCTCTCTGAAGAACTTTTAACATACCTTGCCAGGCAGGTCTACAGGTGGCAAACTTCAGTTTTTGGTTTTCTGACAAAATCTTTATTTCTCATTCACTTTTTAAGATTATTGTGCTGGACACAGCATTCTAGGTTGGTGTTTTGTGTTTAGTTATGTGTGTGCTTGTGTGTGTGTGTGTCTGTGTTTATTTTAACACTTTAAGTATTTCATTCTATGCCTTTCTTGCTTGCATGATTTCTGAAAAAAAAAAGTCTAATATAATTCTTATCATTGTTCCTCTATTTTGGTAAATCTCCATTTCCCTCTGACTTCTTTCAAGATTTTCTCTTTGCCTTTGGTTTTCTGTCATTTGAGTATGATATGTGTAGGTGTACATTTTTTGGTCTTTGTCCTTCTTTGTTATGTCTGAATTTCCTGGATGTGTGGTTTTTGGTGTCCCTGATGAATTTTAGACAATTCTCAGCCATTATTACTTCAAATATTTTCTTCTTCTCCTTTCTTATTTCTCCTTTTAATTCTCTCATAACTCATACATATATCTTTTATAATTGTCTCACAGGTCTTGGAAATTTTCTTTTCTTTTCAACTTTTGCTACAAATCAAAAACACTGTCATAGAAATTGCTACAAGTTCATAAAATTTTTACCAAAAAATTGTTATAAATTCAAAAAATTGGTTTGTATCTATTGCAGAGATTGAGGGTCTATTTCTGCATTCTTCACTGTGAGAACCTGGTGGGGTTCTTAGTGGTAAAACTCGCAGAACATCTCCCCCCCCCCCCCACTAAAACAGAGCCCTCAGGAATTTTTAACTCAAGCTAGTCCACACTCAGCCTCTAGTTATTTGTCAGTTACTTTAAGTGTTCTTATTCATTTATGGCTTCTGCAGGTTTTGTTCTTGATAAAGCTGTGATTCTCTATATCTGCCTGCCTGTCCGGTTTTCAGGACAATGGATTTACAGTGACCTCAGTTCCCTGATGGATCTAAGAAGAGTTGTTAATTTTCTGTTTGTTCAACTTTTTCTCATCATGAGTACAGGAGTGACAACTTTGAAATCCCATTAATGTCAGAATGTAAGGCGGAAATCCTGTTTGTTTATATTTTTTGAGAATTTTTGCATCTATATACATAAGGAATATTGGTAATAAACTGACTCCATCAATATACATACTCTTTTAGGCCCTAAAAACAACGAAGAAAAGTTATAATTTTGTGAGAACAAAGTTGATTTTTTTTGGACATGATTTGTCCCAAGGCTGTGAACACTTCCAATGGATTACATACATTACAATCCATTCAGTGTTACTAGGAGACAAATGATAGTTTTTTCTGAGTATCGCTATGTATTGTTGGCAACAGAACCTCAACTTTTTTAAAAAATTGAAGTATAGTTGATTTACAATGTTGTTTTAGTTTCTGGTGTACAGCAAAGTGATTCAGTTATACGTATATATACCTATCATTTTTCAGATTCTTTTCCATTGTAGCTTATTATAGGATATTGAATATAATTCCTTCTGCTATACAGTAGAACCTTGTTGTTTATCTATTTTATATACAGTAGTTTGTATCTGCTAATCACAAACTCCTAATTTATCCCTCCCCCATCACCTTTCCCCTTTGGTAACCATAAATTAGTTTTCTATGTCTGTGAGCCTGTTTCTGTTTCTTCAATAAATTCATGTGTGTCATATTTTAGATTCCACATATGTGATGTCATATGGTATTTGTCTTTCTCTGTCTGACTTACTTCACTTAGTATGAGAATCTCAACTTTTATATTACCTTATGACTGAAACTGCCCTGGGTATCTAAACCTGAAAAAAATTTGTCATTTAAATACAGTCTTTAAGAGCCCCATATTCTGTGCCTTCTTAATTATCATGAACCTATAAATCTATCTGTACATGAATAATATCAGCAAGTTCTTGGAATTTAGACTCAAACTCATAGGAATAATCAAAGACCAATTTCTTATTAAAGGTGTACCACAAATCTTGTGACAGAGACCTACCCGTATTTTCTAAGAGAAATTGTAACAGCAGCTGAACTAGGGAAGTCTTCTCCATACTTGACTTTAAAATCTTTAAACGTGACAGTCTTTCATGCTGTCAGTGCTTGTTACTTACTGAAAATAGAGAACATTTATTAATAAATGGGTTTACCTCCTATGAAATTTTGTTAGTTTTCCCCTCAAATATTTCTATTTATTTGCATAAACTGTATCCTGCTATCATTCCATTCTCCAAAAGAAGGGTAAATCCATGACTGTTTATTCTCTCTGTTGTGAACTGAAATCCAGACTTCATCTTGTTTTTTGATGGATCATAACTTAAAACTGAAATAAGAAGATATTAAGCAGAGTATACCATAACAGCTCTCCCTTACTATAAATTGATCTTTGACTAGAGCTGAAGTCAGCTCAGATACCAGAACTTACTAAAATTTCCAGATATTACATTTACCAGATATTGCTTAACTTGTGAGAGATTTTTAACCTATACCTGGTACCAGGTATAGTTTTGGAGTAGTCAGTGTGGAAACAATCAAGGTTTTGACCAACTGAAAATGGTCTCTAATTTAAAGAACTTTCAAGGGCTCTCATATAGAATCTCATTGAAAAGGAGATAATATGGAAGCTATAGGAAATGCCTTAGCTGAGCATTATGCCCTCACTGAGATCCTGGCCCCTTTAATACTCCAAGAAGTCAAATCATTGGAGATGTGAAAAGAAGCTATAATAGCATGTCACAGATCTGCTCTGGAGTCTGTAAAAACTTAACAAAAAAAAATCTAACTATAAATTCATGAGGATAATTTATAGTACAACATGAGAGCTGCTTGGTGGGGACAGAGACTTCAAATGCAAACTTTCAAAACTTTGCCACTATACCCGATCGATATTGGTGAACACATTGTACTAAATATTTCTGAATGCCTCCAGTACATGTCTCATCTGTCACAATGATGAACCTGGCAAAAGTATGAAGGTGGAACTTGGACAATAATCCAAACCTCAGTGTCCCTTGAACATCTCTGAATAGATTTCATACAACCACCTACCTGCTATGGGTTTTGAAAATATGCCTTCTTTTTGCTTATCTTTAGAAAGATGAAAATTTTCCAGAGAACTATGGCTCTGACTGAAGCAAAAATTTGACTTGATTTTGTGTCTGGCTGGGTAGTTCCAATCTACATCTCCAGTGATAGAGACAGTCATTTTACTGGGATTTTTTAATAGGGAAATTTGAAAAGTCTGATCACTTACTAAGACACATCATTGTCCCTATCATTCTTAATACTTAGGAAAAGGAAAGAGGGCCAATGACATTTTTAAACTATATTAGCAAAGTTAGTAGACACTTAGGCTTCTTTAGACAAGAGTGTTGCCTCTACCCTCATGTACAGGAGACCCACAATCTCCAGGGCTCGTGACTTTCACTATCAAGTTTAGTGCAGGTCACCTATGGGCTTGGATATTTCACTCTTGATTTTGAACCCTAATTTACCTAAGGAATGCATCACAAATTATGCAAGACTTTTATGCAATATATCCAGTCTTATCATTGAGGGGTATAAGCTTCCTTTCCTCACATTCTTGCAGTATGCTCTAAATGGCCTCAGACTAAAGAAATCATCTCCTGGAAAATATACCAGAGGGAGAATATGTCTTAGAATCATGTTGGAAAACACTCTATTAAATACTTTTGAACACTAAAACTGAACTCAATCTTCAGAGTATTGATCCATGGCTAAATGTGTCCTAGCTAAAAAGATATAAGACATGGGTTGCCATTATATCAGGAAATGTAAAACTAAGAGTCTTAATAATCCTCCATAAATAGATAGCTTTAGATGGTATATCAGTCAGAGTTTGGTCAGGATAAAGAAACCACAAAGTAATTTGAACAGGGAAAGGTCAATAAAAAGAATTATTAACCATTACAGGGGATTGGAGTAATATGGAACTGGTTGATAAAGTAAAAATAACTATATGGAAAATAGAAAAAAGCTCAGATCCAGAAAATATTGGAGAAGGCAAGATGGTGGCTCTCTGAGGGGCAAAGATATTGCTGTGATGCTTGATGGCTGAACTTGCTAGAAATCAAGTGCTGTAAATCCACTCTTAGGACATAGAGAAAGCTAGAGGTACTCTGCTACAAGACTACCTTGGGAGGAGGTTGTCCTGGGGGAATCCACTGGTCTCTAGGTACTGCTGCGTGTCATGCACTGAAGGTGCTGGATGCTGGAGAAGCCACCCACACAGCAGGAATTGGATAGTAGGGAATCTGTGTGCTGCAGAGGCCAGCCAAGTGAGTGACTGGAAAGAGGAAGGAAAACTTTCTTGCTATGTCCCTCTAATAACCTCTACTGACAATGCTTAACATTATGACAGCTGGCAAAGGAAAAATATTTAAAGTACCCAGACCCTACTTCACAAAGCAGGAAATGAAAAGCGAATTTGGAGCTGAGAGACAATAAATAGGTAACTGGCATAGAAAGAGACAGGGCTTGACAGGAACTTTGTATCAAGAGAACAATTGCATTACATGGGCAGATCCCACTTAAGATCTACCGAACAAAATCTACATAATGGTAGTCAGAAACTTCATGCTTTAATTGCCATACTGTTATTCTTTTATTTTCTCTTTGCCGTTAGCAATTTTTTAAAAATTTTAACCATAGGGCTTCCCTGGTGGCGCAGTGGTTGAGAGTCCGCCTGCCGATGCAGGGGACACGGGTTTGTGCCCCGGTCTGGAAAGATCCCACATGCCACGGAGTGGCTGGGCCCGTGAGCCATGGCCGCTGAGCCTGCGCGTCCGGAGCCTGTGCTCCGCAACGCGAGAGGCCACAACAATGAGAGGCCCGCGTATCAAAAAAAAAAAAAAAAAAAAAATTTAACCATAATATTTATAAAGTCTCTATACTTAAAATTTTCTTTTATGTGTTTAGTCAATCCTTCGTATGAGTCTAAGCATCCATTTCAATTTTTTTAATGATTTGATTAAATATTAATTCAAATAGTATTGGTTTGCACACATTTTTTTTTTCTGAGTTCCAATCAACTCCTTCTAGAACTAATCAATTGTTTTAAAAAGTTTCATAAGTAATTGGACTCAACTACTATTTGATTTTTTATATGTAATATAGCAAGAAAAGTACCAGGCAACCAAAAATCTAAAACCATTTTCGTATCATTTTTATGACAAGAAAAACAATGAAATAATATTCAGGGGTCATTTGTAGGAAGCTGTCTCTGTAATCAAACTTTCTTACAGGTAAGGCTAAGAAAGGAAACAGAAAAAGATGACATAGGTTTAATAACAATCTTACATAGAAGTCTTAATGTCTAGTACTTAAGTTTTCCAATTCTTTTCTTCAGATCTTATCCTTCATCTATCTGATTACCTCTCCTTTTTATATTTTGCCTACCTAACTAGGCTCCTAACTATCTCAGAATGATACCAAAACTATACAATAAAATAGATCAGCCTTTGTAGGGGGATTTGGTCTGAAAACAGGTTATTGTGTAGCCTCCAACAGCTAGTATTAGATTTGTGGCACAAAAACCTGTTCGATACTAAATGCAAATTAAGTATGTACCTATTACTTGGTAAACTACTGCTGGTCTGAAAAATAGCTACTGATACTGTGATGTCACTCATAGTTCATTTAGGCTCAATATTTCTCTTTTTACTGAGAGAAAGGGAGAGAGAGAAATTGAGAGATTGCTAGATAACTTAAATCAAGGATAAAAACTGGGTTCTCACTGAGATTGCTAACTCAGAAATTCTAGATGGCTTTTTTTCTATACTTAAATCTCCTCATATAATGTTATGGAAGAATCATGAGACATGGAAAAAATCTTATATGCAATAGTTTATATATTTACAGGGGCTAGAATGTCATTAAGGTGTTATAACTTCTCACTAAAAAAAAGTTAACAATAATGGGCAGAAATAAGGGCGAGCAGAAGTAGATGATATTGTCTTTGCGAAAGGTATATCTATCATTTTAGGAGAATGTTTCATTTAAACACCCACTGAACTCTCTCAGATCTTAATATTATTAACAAGAGTCAGAAAAAAAAGAAGAAATTATGAAATTAGGCACATGAAAAGATGCTCAATATCACTAATTATTAGAGAAATGCAAATCAAAACTACATTGAGGTACCACCTCACACCAGTCAGAATGGCCATCATCAAAAAATCTACAAACAATAAATTCTGGAGAGGTTGTGGAAAAAAGGGAACCCTCGTACACTGTTGGTGGGAGTGTAAATTGGTGCAACCACTATGGAGAAAAGTATGGAGGTTCCTCACAAAACTGAAAATAGAGTTGCCATATGATCCAGCAATCTCACTCCTGGGCACATATCCAGACAAAACTATAATTCAAAAAGATACATTCACCCTTATACTCATAGCAGCACTATTCACAATAGCCAAGATATGGAAGCTACCTGAATGTCCATCGACAGATGAATGGATAAAGAAGATGTGGTACATATATACAATGGAAAACTACTAAGCCATAAAAAGAGAATGAAATAATGCCATTTACAGCAACATAGATGGACCTAGAGATTATCATACTAAGTGAACTAAGTCAGACAGAGAAAGACAAATACTATATGATATCACTTATATGTGGAATCTTAAATATGGCACAAATGAACTTAACTACGAAACAGAAACAGACTCACAGATGTAGAGAACAGACTTGTGGTTGCCAAGGGGTGGGTGGGGGAGGGATGGAGTGGGAGTTTTTAATTAGTAGATGCAAACTATTATATATAGGGTGGATAAAAAACAAGGTCTCACTGTGTAGCAGAGGGAAGTATATTCAATATCCTGTGATAAACCATAATGAAAAAGAATATGAGAAAGTATGTGTATATATATATATATATATATACATATATATATGTATGTATAACTGGATCACTTTGCTGTATGGCAGAAATTAACACAATATTGTAAATCAACTATATGTCAATATAAATAAATAAATAAATAATAAGTGGTCTTCATCTAAAAGGTCACATAACCCTGACATATGCAGTAGATCAAATAACTGCCACCAAAAATCTGGTATACAATCATGACTATTCAAAGAGTGGGGGGAGATCTGGAATGATCACTTCCCTGGTTGATAATGACCTATCTTCATACTCACTGAAGAATGACTATGATGGGGGACTGAGAATCAAGACCATACATGTCAATGTGACTTAAATATGACTGTGGACAACTTAAGTCAGTATTACTTAGTTGTTTCAGGAAAATTCTGCCACAGAGAATTGAAGCTATAAGATAATAAATAATTTCAATGTGTGATAAAGGAAATCCCTACAGATCAATATTCTAGTCATCTGGGCAAGCAGATAATGTATAAAACAGAAGTATTTTTCCATTCACATCAAGACCTTGAGACTTCTAATTCTAAACTGTTATATCATAACTTTTGCCTAATTTCAATCTGATTTTGCCTTGAAAAATGCATGGTAAACCACTTGAGCTCAGACTCCAAAGCCTTATCAACTTTGTTTATATATGTAGCTTCCCTTTCTGAGACACAGCTCTGCTAAGATGATATTTTTTCTTAAAACTTTTCTTTGTTAACAGATTTTGTTGTGTTTTGGAGAATTCAATAATCCTATTCTTTGTAATTCGAAGTCCTCATTTAAAAATTAAATCATTTAAGCAAACAAACTGTTTTCCAAAATGTGTTCTTCAGAAATGTTATGAATTAAAATGTTGATAAACAAATTTCACAATGTTTTACTCCAAGTATTGAAAGTCTTAAAAAAGTCCTTGATATGTTATTATGCATTATGTAATACCGAGTAGGGTATTACATGAAGTAATTCCAAATTTTGTTTTATTCTTAAATGTAAATTTGTGAAATATCAAGTGGAATAAAATTCACTGGAGACAAGTTGGGAAATATCCAGATTCCTATGGGTATTTCTGATTCCAGGGACTTAAATTCTTTCCTTTAGCAATAGGAAACCCGTCCTTATTTATATATTTTGACCTGGTAATAGTTTATACAATGTGTTTATCAATATATTTATTCAATTATGACTAATTTCTAGTTACTTGCTTTTCTTTATGAGTTAGCTGGCTGCTCATAATGAAGAGCATTGGCCATGGGTACCAGTGAGAGGGAAGGGAAGAGAAGAAAACTGTAAGGGGAATGCTATATGTACACTCCCACAAATTTTGCACTGCATAATTGCTCTCTTTTACAATGTCGGAATACAGATGTATACAGTATATGAATTGTATTTTTTGCAAGTGCATATCTGTGCACATAAAATTTATCTCCTTTGTTTCTCTTGTGAAGGATATAAATTTGCCATTAAAATATTAATATAATAACTTTTTTATATTGGGTGACTAAAATAGATATTTAAGGATTACACTTATAAATTGGATATAATTAATTAGTAGGCAGCTCACTGTGGATCTATTTTCTTAATATCAGTGAGAATATGGCTGAACTGACCATACCTTTTTTTTCTTTTTAAATTTTTTTCTTTTTTAACATCTTTATTAGAGTATAATTGCTTTACAATGGTGTGTCAGTTTCTGCTTTATAACAAAGTGAATCAGTTATACATATACATATGCCCCCATATCTCTTCCCTCTTGCATCTCCCTCCCTCCCACTCTCCCTATCCCACCCCTCCAGGCAGTCACAAATCACCGAGCTGATCTCCCTGCGCTATGCGGCTGTTTCCCACTAGCTATCTATTTTACATTTGGTAGTGTATATATGTCCATGCCACTCTCTCACTTTGTCCCAGCTTACCCTTCCCCCTCCCCGTATCCTCAAGAGCATTCTCTAGTAGGTCTGCATCTTTATTCGCATCTTGCCCCTAGGTTCTTCTGACCATTTTCTATTTTTTTCTTTTTTTTTAGATTCCATATAGATGTGTTAGAATATGGTATTTGTTTTTCTCTTTCTGACTTACTTCACTCTGTATGACAGTCTCTAGGTCCATCCACCTCACTACAAATAACTCAGTTTCGTTCCTTTTTATGGCTGAGTAATATTCCATTGTATATATGTGCCACATCCATATCTTTTTTATTTAGTTTCACTTGTGAGACAGTTGTCTGGACCTGGGCAAGGATAGAATTTACCTCTGGACTAAGCCAACCACCCTGAAATGGGATTGGATACTTGAATCTCTAGTAATTTTAACATTATAATTATTATGGCTAATTTAGATGCACTTCTCACTTGGTCAAAAATTATCTTTAGGAAAGCTCTCCAATCTACTCTCTATTGCATGTCAAAATAAAATTCATGTCAAAATAAAATTCATGTCAAAATAAAATTCCTTGCCAGAGTCAAGCCCACACTTTTACAGTGACCTATTCTGTTAGATCTGAAAACTAAGCACAAAATGCAAACATGTTATAGAATATTTAATGTTTCAGAAGACTGAAAGACAATGATAACTGATTTCCTAGGAGGGAGTTTGGATTTTTTTCTAGTAACTTGATATATCAATATTAACATTTATTTTGAGGATTCTAGAATAGAAATTATTTTTTACCTTTAATAGTGTTTTTATATTTACTGAGATAACATCCTGTGTGTCCTACTAATTATAAGACCTTATGTTGTTCTCTTGTCAGGCTAGTTTCATCTTGTGTTGTTTCTTTTTCCTATTTTGCATGGTATTATTGCTAATACATTAATCATACCAACTCACTGGAAAATACATTAGAGAATTAATAATGTTAAAACTTTCATCAAGGTGTGAAAAGACTTTGACAATGTTACTTTTAAATTTTGTTTTAAAAACGTTCTTGTTATAGGAAGTTTTATCTGTTTTTAGTGTTATGTATCAATAGATTTGTATACTGTGTCTCTTTATAGGAAATATATTTGAAGATTTTGGTTGGAACACATAAAGATAGAGACAACATATATATACTTTATGTCATAAAACAAGACCACTTATATATTGACAAGCTTCTGTGTGCTTATACCTCTTGAGAATATTTTATCTTCCTTTGATTAGTTTTCTTTCATTGAATTTCACGTGCTATTTACATCTATATAACCCACCTTTGTTTTGGATGCCTCTAGCAATGGCACTAAAATTTATAGACTACAGGTTCGGAGAATACTTCTTTACATTATTAGCATGACAGATGTCTTTTGAAATAAGTAGGTTGTTCTATCTTATTTTAGCAACCAACAACAATATAAAATATAATACTGTATATTCTTTACACCAATGCTCTTTCTGTGATGATGGAAATGCTCTAAAGTTGCACTGTCAGTATGATAGACTAGCCACATAGAGCTACTGAGCATTTGAAATGTTTCTAATGTGACTGGGGAATTGACTTTTAAATTTTATTTAATTTTAACTAATTTTAATTTAAACTAGTACAAGTGACTATTGGGGAACCAATGAAAGGGATTTAGTCTTATATGATAATAGATGATTTGCTGATGGTATAACAGAAATTAGGCTGGAAAGAGTCATCTTTTTTTCTTCAACAAAAATTCAAAGTAATTATTCTGGAGCTTTGTTTGGCATGTGCAGACATTCATGATCCAATATTTGGATAATGGTAGTAAGTGTTGCTTTTTATTTGGGGAACAACATTCTTCTGCAATCTGATTTGTGAATAAAAATTGTCTATTATCTAGGACTGCCCAGTTCCAAATGTTACTACTTTGTACAATTAAGCCTATCAGCAAGCTGGGAGATTCTATGAAACTTTCCAAGAGTGCCTCCAAAGGAAGATCTTTTTTATGAATTTCATTTATACTATTTAAACTTTTATTGTAACACTAATCAGATTTGTCACTTTACTGATTTCAATGAGAGAGAAAGATTGTGATTCACTCTCTAGAGTTGCTCAGAGTCAGGAAAAATTTTGAAAACACTATTTCTGTTTTCTTATTATTTCTTCTTTTTCAACATGAATCCTGTTAAAGTTGAATTTGTATCATAGTTGAGAAATACCATCTATTTAAATGTCCTTGAGCTAAATAAATGAAATTAGACATCAATTAATTAAGGTAAAAAAAAGTAAATGAATGATATCTCTCCTTTAAACCACACACACACACACACACACACACACACACACACACACACACACACACGATGACCTAGGTGCTTCTAAATATTTTTCTGTAATTAAACTAGAAAACCCAATATATTTAGTGACCACTGTAGGTTTTATTTTATTTGATTGTTTAACTCAAGGTGAAAAATTCAAATTAATTTTTCTTCTGTATTCATAGAAATGAATTGACATCAGTCTTCATAAAGGCTCACTCCTATTTTACTTGTATATTTATCTGTTTATTCACTTTATTCATTGTGTCCTATCTCCATGCTCCTATTTGATCATCTGTTCTCATGGCTTTTGTGGGTATCCTTTTACTGATACATGTCCTTGTTAAATATTTAGTTTTTATACTGAATTAGTTTTTGTGCATGTATTTTTATTTAAAAATGACATTGTGCTATGGATGTCTTTTTCTTTATCTCTCAGCACTATACTTTTAATATTTGGATACCAATCTTTATAGGTACATTATATTTTGCATTGAACAACTGCATATTATTTCATGGGGTAAATGAACCCACTTTCCTTATTAATTGCCCTAGTGATGGAAACCAGTTTTCCTCAACTCTCTATTACTACAATTAATGAATATCCTTTTATGGACCTTGGTGAGACTTTTTCTCAGAGGTAGACCACAGGGTTACATGGACACAAATGTTTATATGTCTACCAGTATGTATAAAAATTCCTGTGCTGTCATATCCCACTTGTTGGCCTTATTCACATTTATAAGTATTGCCAGTTTGAGGGTTTAGTTAATTAAGTTAGGATTTGAGCAGCATATAGATTTTGTTGTTGCTATTACAATACTCAGAGCACCACAGGCTTTAAATATTTCTAGAGTTCCCTTGTAATGTGTTTAGAGGCCGGCTTGCAGTGAATTGTTCTTAATGTTTTCTCTCCCCTCAGCTTCAGGTCTTCTTTTTATATTGATAATTGCTCCTCAGAGAACATCTCTTTCCTCTTTAACTTCCCCAACAATAAACTGCTGGTACATGTTACTTTATACTTGTTAGCCTGGATTTGGAATGGAGTGCAAGGAAAGGATGCATTCTCTGTTGCCATGTTTCACCTTCAGCATTCTGTTGGAGGTCTGATCCTGGATATCGGTGGTGGGGCTCTCTAAGTGACTTCCCCTACCCCTGCTACAGGAGATCTCTAATGTTCTGGGCCTAGAACCTGACCACATTCCACTGGGTCTCACTTGTGCCCTATGGGTAATGGGTTTGCTGCCCTTCCACAAGTAGCTTAAGGCTTTTGTTCCATAGGGAATATAGGAGAGAGCCCAAATGCGTAATGCCTTATACAGCTGCTGTTTGCTTCCCTGGGAGTAACCATGTTGGAGACTTTCTCAGACTCCCATTCAACTCCCAGTCTTTCTTGTGAAAAACCAGGTAGAGTTTGTGGTGTAGAAACCACAAATAAGCATCAATTCCCTCTGTGTCTGTGACTTCCAGGACTTCTATACTGTCAGTCTAGTCTACACTTGGCTTTTAAAAATTTATTACAAATTTTAGCTGAATTCTTTTTACTGATTTCCATGCTGTCTGGATTTCAACATCTGCCCCAAGCAATACTCATATCATCTCTCCTCTGTAGTCACCTGTCTTTCAAGTTTCAGGTTAGTTTTCCTGCAATCCCAGCTTTCTGATGCATTTAAGAAGAGTTGTGTTTTGTGCATTGTAAATGTGAGGGTAACGCCATTTTCAGGCTTTCTGCAACATAAGTAGAAGCTGAAAGATTATCAAGGTTAATATTAATTTTTCCACATGGGGTGAGCAATTTTTTTAGCATTGAGTAAAATATATTCCTTCTCTTCCTCATTTATTAGACAACCCAAATTTATCATATATCAAATTTTCACATACACATGGTCTATCTCTGTGTTCTCTAACCTAATACTGTGGCATCTACCATGTGTTCTTAAGTAGTACCAAAATATTTGTGTTACTATAACTTCATAGAATGTCTTTAGTAAGGCAAATACTATTTTTTGCTCTTATTTTTCCAAGTCTAATTAACAAATCAGGAAACTTAATCCTTTCCTAAAAAATTTTTGGACAAATATATCGGGTTATCCAAATGAAATACACATATAATTTTTTAAAGTAAACTCTATTGATTTATAAAACAATTTGGGAAGAGTGAACTTTTAAAAGTTCAGCCATATGACTGAGGAACATAGAAAGATTCTGTACAAGAAAGGCATCACTTGCTCCTCTAAATTCACTCTCTGCCTTTCTGCACTCTGTTTTCTGTCTCAGGAGGTTGACCTCAATGTAGTTCAAGAACCAGGATCTCTTGCTCTCTAGTTTCTGTTTAGATTTTGTCATAAGGAGCTACCATCTGAAAATCAGAGTGTGTGAAAGGAGAGGTCAGGATATGTAATCCCCTGGTTATGGCCGTGCAGGAATGAGACCTTGGCCTCATTCCTCTATTGAAGGCCACAGCTTCTGTTGGACAAGCTTCTCCTATAGTGATGGCTTTCATGGGGTTGTAGAATCTGTTAGATCATGTTGCCCCTTCAGTTTTTCTAATAAGTTTCCCTTAAATTTGAGCAGAATGTATATAGTCTTCAAAGTCAGTCATCAACCAAATCTCCTATACCCTTAATCTCTTTTCAGAATGATCCCTTGGCTTTCTCCCTTTAACTGTGTTCTGGCTTGTCTCCTTAGAGCTATCATTTCCCTTGCAACTTTCCCAGTATGTGACTATTTCTTTTCTCACTATCTAAAATGTGAGTAGATTGCTTGTAACAGCTACATTTTGCTTGCAGATGTTTCTTCTTCCTAAAAACAGGAAACTTTGAATCTCATATCAGTTTACCCACTGATGTACCTACTTATTGTCATCACAGAGTTTACTTTATTCCTTTAAATTTACTGGCTCTTGGCATACTATAATTCTTTCCAACTAAATTTACCTTACATTTGACATCAATAACAATAAATATATTTCCAAACCTCTGGGGTCTTAATTTCTTCATTGTTTCCCCTTCAAATATTGCTTCCCCCACCTTACCTAGTAACTTGACCCAGTGGTCCAAATTTAGACATATCATTGCCAGTAAACATAATGTCTCCAATAATTCAACACAAGCATATATCTTTGTGGCACTTCCTTTTAGTTTTCCTTTGCAATTCTCCTAGTAACCCAGCTCCAACCATCCATTGACCCCATTGAGTCATATTAATTAATACCATCAATTTCTCCTACTCTTTCATTCAATCATTTATTTATTTATTCAACAAATATTTAGTTTGCACTTACTATGGTAGAGGAATTTTCTAGTCAGTAGAAATAAAGCAGTGTTTAAAATGATAAAAATATTGCCTACTTTTAAGCAAATTAAAAGAATAAATTAGATGTTTTTAGTTAGCAATAAATATGAAGGTAATAATAAATAAACAAAATTTTAAAAGGGGACTAGAAATGTCAAGAAGGTAAATGGAATTTTACACATGGTGGCATAAGAAGGCCTCAATAAGGCTAAATAACTTACAGCTTTACTAATGTGTAATTGCTGTACAATAAACTAAATGTATTTAATGTATACAATTTAGTGAGTTTTGATGTTTGCAAATACCCATGAAGTCACTATCACAGTCAAAATAATCAAGACATCCAATACTCCTAAATAATTGTTCATGCTTCTTTGTAGTCCTTCCTTCACTCCTTTCATCCCTCATCCTTGAGCAACTACTCTTTTCTGTCTATATTAATAAGCTTTGTAATTCTAGAATTTATATAAATTGATTCCTATAATATTGATTGATTATCTGGCTTCTTTAACACAGTGTCATTATTTTGAAGTTCATCCATGTTTTATCAGCAGTTCATGTATTTTTAAGAGTGAATAGTATTCTCTTATGTAGAATAGTATGTAGTTTGTTCATCCTTTACCCTCAAACACTTTTTCTCTTCATACTGTGGCTACTAAAAATAAAGCTAGTATGAAATTTCATGTACAAGTTATGCACATATGGTTTCATTTCCTTTTGCTAATTGCCCAAGATTGTAATGGTTGGGTCATATGATGGATATATGTTTAACTTTTTGAAAAACTTCCAAACAATTTTCCAAAATAGTTATATCATTATATATTCCTACCAGCAGTTACTTCACATCTATGGTAGTATTTGCTATAACATCTTTTTAAAATTTAACAATTATATTGGATAAGTAGTGATATTTCATTGTGGTTTAATTTGCATTTCCTCAAGTATTAATGATGTTGAGTATATTTTTATGTGCTAATATTCTGTCTGTACAACTAATAGAATATTAGTTTTGCTAATTTTCCATTCAAAACTTTGGCAAGAGAGACCTTCAAGATGGCAGAGGAGTAAGAGGTGCAGACCACCTTCCTCACCACAAATACAACAGAAATACATCTACACGTGGAACAACTCCTACAGAACACCTACTGAATGCTGGCAGAAGACCTCAGACTTCCCAAAAGGCAAGAAACTCCCCATGTACCTGGGTAGGGCAATAAAAAAAAAGAAAAAACAGAGACAAAAGAATAGGGAAAGGACCTGCACCTCTAGGAAAGAGCTGTGAAGGAGGAAAAGTTTCCACACACTAGAAAACCCCTTCACTGGTGGAGACGGGGGGTGGTGGGAGGGAAACTTTGGAGCCACAGATGAGAGCACAGCAATAGGGGTGCAGAGGGCAAAGCAGAGAGAATCCCACAGAAAGGATCAGTGCTGACGAGCACTCACCAGCCTGAGATGCTTGTCTGCTCACCCACTGGGGCAGGTGGGGGCTGGGAGCTGAGGCTCTGGCTTCAAAGGTCAGATCCCAGGGAAAGGACTGGGGTTGGCTGCATGAACATGAACACAGCCTGAAGAGAGCTAGTGCACCACAACTGGCCAGAAGGGAGTCGGGAAAATGTCTGGACCTGCCTAAGAGGCAAGAGACCATTGTTTCAGGGTGTGCAAGGAGAGGGGATTCAGAGCTCCACCTAAATGAGCTCCAGAGACAGGCACAAGCTGCAGCTATCAGTGTGGACACCAGAGATGGGCATGAGATGCTAAGGCTGCTGCTGCCACCACCAAGAAGCCTGTGAGCAAGCACAGGTCACTATCCACACCTCCCCTCCCAGGAGCCTGTGGAGCCCGCCATTGCCAGGGTCCCATGATCCAGGCACAACTTCCCTGGGAGAACACACGGCTCGCCTCAGGCTGTTGCAACGTCACACCGGCCTCTGCCACGGCAGGCTTGCCCCACATTCCATACCCCTCCCTCCGCCTGGCCTGAGTGAGCCAGAGCCCCCTAATCAGCTGCTACTTTAACCCCATCCTATCTGAGTGAAGAACAGACACCAGAGGGCAACCTACATGCAGAAGTGTGTCCAAATCCAAAACCGAAACCCAGGAGCTGTGTGAACAAAGAAGAGAAATGGAAATCTGTCCCAGCAGCCTCAAAAGCAGTGGATTAAATATCCACAATCAACTTCATGTGTCCTGCATCTCTAGAATACCTGAATAGACAACGAATCATCCCAAAATTGAGGCGGTGGACTTTGTGAGCAACTGTAGATGTGGGGTTTGCTTTCTGCATCTAATTTGTTTCTGGTTTTATGTTTATCTTAGTTTAGAAATTAGAGTTTACTATCACTGGTAGATTTGTTTATTGATTTGGTTGCTCTCTTTTTTTTATATATAGATATATATATTTATTTCCTTTTTCTCTTTTTGTGAGTGGGTATGTGTATGCCTCTTTGTGTGATTTTGTCTGTACAGATTTGTTTTACCATTTGTCCTAGGGTTCTGTCTGTCTGTTTTTTTTTTTCTTCTCTTAGTATAGTTTTAGCACTCATTATCATTGGTGGATTTGTTTTTTGGTTTGGTTGCTCTCTTCTTTCTTTCTTTTTTCTTCTTTTTTTATTATTTAAAAAATTTAGATTTTTAAAAATTAAAAATAATTTTAATAACTTTATTTTATTTCATTTTATTTTATTTTACTTTATTTTATTTTATTCTTTCTTCTTTTTCTCCCTTTTCTTCTGAGCCTGACAGGATCCAGCCAGGTGTCAGGTCTGTGCCTCTGAGGTCAGAGAGCCGAGTTCAGGACATTTGTCCACCAGAGACATCCCAGCTCCATGTAATATCAAATGGTGGAAGCTCTCTGAAAGATCTCCATCTCAATGCTAAGACCCCGCTCCACTCAATGACCAGCAAGATACAGTGCTGGACACCCCATGCCAAACAACTAGCAAGACAGGAACACAACTCCACCCATTAACCGAGAGGCAGCCTAAAATCATAAAAAGGTCACAGACACCCCAAAACACATCACCAGATGCAGTCCTGTCCACCATAAAGACAAGATCCAGACTCATCTACCAGAACACAGGCACCAGTCCCCTCGACCAGGAAGCCTACACAACCCACTGAACCAACCGTAGTCACTGGGGGCAGACAACAAAAACAAAGGGAACTATGAACGTGCAGCCTGTGAAAAGGAGACCCCAAACATAGTAAGTTAAGGAAAATGAGAAGACAGAGAAACACACAGCAGATGATGAGCAAGGTAAAAACCCCCAGACTAAACAAATGAAGAGGAAATAGGCAGTCTATCTGAAAAAGAATTCAGAGTAATGATAGTAAAGATGATCCAAAATCTTGGAAATAAAATGGAGAAAATACAAGAAACGTTTAACAAGGACCTAGAAGAACTAAAGAGCAAACAAACAATGATGAACAACACAATAACTGAAATTAACAAAACTTTAGAAGGACTCAATAGCAGAATAACTGAGGCAGAAGACGGATAAGTGACTTAGAAGATAAAAGTGTGGAAATAACCACTGTAGAGGAGAAAATGAAAAAAGAATCAAAAGAATTAAAGGACAGTCTCAGAGACCTCTGGGACAACATTAAATGTGCCAACATTTGAATTATAGGGGTCCCAGAAGAAGAAGAGAAAAAGAAAGGGACGGAGGAAATATTTGAAGAGATTATAATTGAAAACTTCCCTAATATGGCAAAGGAAATAGTCAATCAAGTCTACGAAGCGCAGAGAGTCCCACACAGGATAAATCCAAGAGAAACATGCCAAGACACATATTAATCAAACCATCAAAATTAAATACAAAGAAAAAATATTAAAAGCAGCAAGGGAAAAACAACAAAGAATATGAAAGGGAATCCCCAAAAGGTTAAGAGCTGTTCTTTCGACAGAAATGCTGCAAGCCAGAAGGGAATGGCAGGAAATATTTAAAGTGATGAAAGGGAAAAACCTACAACCAAGATTACTCTACCCAGCAAGGATCTCATTCAGATTTGACAGAGAAATTAAAACCTTTACAGACAAGCAAAAGCTAAGAGAATTCGGCACCAGCAAACCAGCTCTAAAACAATGTTAAAGGAACTTCTCTAGGCAGGAAACACAAGAGAAGGAAAAGACCTACAATAAAAAACCCAAACCAATTAAGAAAATGGTAATGGGAACATACATCTCAATAATTACCTTAAATGTAAATGGATTAAATACTTCAACCAAAAGACATAGACTGGCTGAATGGATACAAGAACGAGACCCATACATATGCTGTCTACAAGACACCCACTTCAGACTTAGGGATACATACAGACTGAAAGTGAGAGGATGAAAAAAGATATTCCATGCAAATGCAAATCAAAAGAAAGCTGGAGTAGCAAATTTCATATCAGACAAAAGAGACTATAAAATAAAGACTATTACAAGAGACAAAGAAAGACACTACATAATGATCAAGGGATCAATCCAAGAAGATATAACAATAGTAAATATTTATGCACCCAACATAGGAGCACCTCAATACATAAGGCAAATGCTAAGAGCCACAAAAGAGGAAATCAACAGTAACAGAATTGTAGTAGGGGACTTTAACACCCCACTTTCACCAATGGACAGATCATCCAAAATGAAAATAAATAAGGAAACACAAGGTTTACATGATAGATTAAACAAGATGGACTTAATTGATATTTATAGGACATTCCATCAAAAAACATCAGAATACACTTTCTTCTCAAGTGCTCATGGAACATTTTCCAGGATAGGGAATATCTTGGGTCACATATCAAGCCTTGGTAAATTTAAGAAAATTGAAATCATATCAAGTATCTTTTCCGACCACAATGCTAGGAGACTAGATTTCAATACAGGACAAAATCTATAAAAATTGCAAACACAGGGAGGCTAAACAATACACTACTAAATAACCAAGGGATCACTGAAGAAGTCAAAGAGGAAGTCAAAAAATACCTAGAAACAAATGAAAACACAATGACCCAAAACCTATGGGATGCAGCAAAAGCAGTTCTAAGAAGGAAGTTTATAGCAATACAATCCTAACTCAAGAAACAAGAAAAATCTCAAATAAACAACTTAACCTTACACTTAAAGCAATCAGAGCAAGAAGAACACAAAAGCCCCAGTTAGCAGAAGGAAAGAAATCATAAAGATCAGATCAGAAATAAATGAAAAAGAAATGAAGGAAACAATAGAAGAGATCAAGAAAACTAAAAGCTGGTTCTTGAGAAGATAAATAAAATTTATAAACCATTAGCTAGACTCATCAAGAAAAAAAAGGGAGAAGACTCAAATCAATAGAATTAGAAATGAAAAAGGAGAAGTAACAACTGACACTGCAGAAATACAAAGTATCATGAGAGATTACTACAAGCAACTATATACCAATAAAATGGACAACATGGAAAAAATGGACATATTCTGGGAAAAGCATAACCTACCAAAAATGAACCAGGAAGAAACTGAAAATATAAACAGACCAAAAACAAGCACTGAAATTGAAACTGTGATTAAAAATCTTCCGACAAAGAAAGCCCAGGACGAGATAGCTTCACAGGTGAATTCTATCAAACATTTAGAGAAGAGCTAACACCTATCCTTCTCAAACTCTTCCAAAATATAGCAGAGGGAGGGACATTCCCAAACTCATTCTACAAAGTCACCATCACCCTGATACCAAAACCAGACAAAGATGTCACAAAGAAAGAAAACTACAGGCCAATATCACTGATGAACATAGATGCAAAAATTTTCAACAAAATACTAGCAAACAGAATGCAAAAGCACATTAAAAGGATCATACATCGTAATCAAGTGGGGTTCATCTCAGGAATGCAAGAACTATTCAGTATATGCAAATCAATCAACATGATACACCATATTAACAACTGAACGATAAAGACCATACGATCATCTCAATAGATGCAGAAAAAGCATTTGAAAAAATTCAACACCCATGTATGATAAAAACCCTCCAGAAAGTAGGCATAGAGGGAACTTACCTCAACATAAAAAGGACATATATGACAAACCAACAGCCAACGTTTCTCAATGGTGAAAAACTGAAAACATTTCCTCTAAGATCAGGAACAAGACAAGGTTGTTCACTCTCACCAATATTATTCAGCATAGCTTTGGAAGTTTTAGCCACAGCAATCAGAGAAGAAAAAGAAATTAAAGGAATCCAAATCGGAAAAGAAGAAGTAAAACTGTCATTTTTTTGCAGGGGACATGATACTAAACATAGAGAATCCTAAAGATGCTACCAGAAAACTACTAGAGCTAATCAATGAATTTGGTAAAGTAGCAGGATACAAAATTAATGCACAGAAATCTCTTGCATTCCTATACACTAAAAACAAAAAAATTGAAAGAGAAATTAAGGAAACACTCCCATTTACTATTACAACAAACAGAATAAAATACTTAGGAAAAAGCCTACCTAAGGAGAAAGAAGACCCATATGCAGAAAACTATATGACACTGATGAAAGGAATTAAAGATGATGCAAACATATGGAGAGACACACCATGTTCTTGGATTGGAAGAATCAACATTGTGAAAATGACTCTACTACCCAAAGCAATCTACAGATTCAATGCAATCCCTATCAAATTACCAGTGGCGTTTTTCACAGAAATAGAACAAAAAATTGCACCATTTGTATGGAAACACAAAAGATCCCAAATAGCCAAAGCAATCTTGAGAAAGAAAAATGGAGCTGGAGGAATCAGGCTCCTGGACTTCAGACTACACTACAAAGCTACAGTAATCAAGTCAATATGGTACAGGCACAAAAACAGAAATATAGATCAATGGAACAGGACAGAATGTCCAAAGATAAACCCACACACATATGGCCAACTAATCTCTGACAAAGTGAGCAAGAAAATACAATGGAAGAAAGACAGTCTCTTCAATAAGTGCTGTCTGGAAAACTGGACAGCTGCATGTAAAAGAATGAAATTAGAACACTCCCTAACACCATATACAAAAAAAAAAAAACTCAAAATAGATTAAAGAACTAAATGTAAGGCCAGACACTATAAAACTCTTAGAGGAAAACATACACAGAACACTCTATGACATAAATCACAGCAATATGATTGAAAAAATTCAACACCCATGTATGATAAAAACATACAAAGTGAATCAGCAAAGTGAATCAGATATGGGGATATATGTATATGTATAGCTGATTCACTTTGTTATTTGACTCTTTTTGACCCTCCTCCTAGAGAAATGGAAATAAAAACAAAAATAAACAAATGAAACCTAATGAAACTTAAAATCTTTTGCACAGCAAAGGAAACCATAAACAAAGCGAAAAGAGAACTCTCAGAATGAGAGAAAATATTTGCATACAAAGCAACTGACAAAGGATTAATCTCCAATATATACAAGTAGCTCATGCAGCTCCATATCATCAAAACAAACAGCCCAATCCAAAAATGGGCAGAAGACCTAAATAGACATTTCTACAAATAAGATATACAGATTGCCAACAAACACACAAAAGAATGCTCAACATCACTAATCATTAGAGAAATGCAAATCAAAACTACAATGCGGTATCACCTCACACCAGTCAGAATGGTCATCATCAAAAAATCTACAAACAATAAATGCTGGAGAGTGTGTGGAGAAAAAGGAACCCTCTTGCACTTTGGTGGAACTGTAAATTGATACAGCCACTATGGAGAACAGTATAGAGGTTCCTTAAAAAACTAAAAATAGAACTACCATATGACCCAGGAATCTCACTATTGGCATATAACCTGAGAAAAACATAATGCAAAAAGTGTCATGTACCACAATGTTCAATGAAGCTCTATTTACAATAGAGGACATGGAAGCAACCTAAGTGTCCATCGACAGATGAATGGATAAAGAGGATGTGGCACATATGCACAATGGAATATTACTCAGCATAACAAGAAACGAAATTGAGTTATTTGTAGTGAGGTGGATGAACCTAGAGACTGTTCTACAGAGTGAAGTAAGTCAAAAAGAGAAAAACAAATACCATATTCTAACACATGTATATGGAATCTAAAAAAAAAAAATGGTTATGAAGAACCTAGGGGCAGGACAGGAATAAAGATAACAGATGTAGAGAATAGACTTGAGGACATGGTGAGGGGGAAGGGTAAGGTGGGATGAAGTGAGAGGTTGTCATGGACATATATATGCTACCAAATGTAAAATAGATAGCTAGTGAGAAGCAGCTGCATAGTACAGGGAGATCAGCTAGGTGCTTTGTGACCACTTAGAGGGGTGGGCTAGGGATGGTGGGAGGGAGATGCAAGAGGGAGGAGATATGGGGATATATGTATATGTATAGCTGATTCACTCTGTTATAAAGCAGAAACTAACACACCATTGTAAAGCAATTATACTCCAATAAAGATGTTAAAAAATAATTAAATGAAAGAAACTAAAAACTAAAAAAAAAAAAAAAACTTTGGTAAATTAAAAAAAATTGCCTTCTTTTTATTATGAAAGTTATTTACATACTTTACAAATTCTTTTGAAATATATATGTGCTACATATATTTTATCTTTTTCTTTCACAACTTTTTTTCAGTGATATTAGGAGCAAGCAATTTCATTATGTTTGTTAGTTTTCAAAAAATGTTCAAAAATATCATATGCAGATTCACCCACTCCTTGCTTCTTATAAGTGGCTGATTAGGAGTATGCAATGGAAATATTTTGCATATCTCTATTTCCAGATCAGGCCATGGACTATCAGTGCTCTCTCTTCTATTGGAAATAGAGTTTTTAATATCTTTAAATCTAATCAGATTAGAGAGTCTATTCCAGAACTCCAAAACCTATTCAGAAAACTTTCCTTAAAATTCTGTTCCTCTGGAATCACTTTGGTACCAAAATCTGTATTAGTTTGAATTCTCCAGAGAAACAGAACAAGTAGAATATAGATAGATATAGATATAGATGGAAACACACACACACACACACACACACGCACACATACACACACACATCTATGCCTTAGTGTGTAAAGATAACCTTTTTGTACTATTCAGGCCTTCAACGACTGGATGGCCACCCCGCCTTCCCCCATCAGACACTGGGTAGGGCAATCTGCTTTACTCAGTTTACAAACACAAATGTTAATCTTTTCCTGAGATACCCTCACAGACATACCAGAATAATATTTAACCAAACATCTGGACAGCTGGGGCCCAGTCAAGTGGACACATAAAATTAACTATTATGGCTACCAAGGAATTATATGTATTGAATGTATGTATTGATTTCACTATATCAATGGGATATGTGACAATGATATAAAAAATCTTAAAAATTTTCTCGCTATATACTGTGATTTAAAGTACTAAATGTTGAAACAACATTATGAGCAATGAAACTTTGAAACTTATGAATTATGATTAGTTTGCTTTGGTCAAGTTTAACTCAAAGAATTCCTAATTTACTGAAATGTATTAGTAGGTAACAACAAAATTTAGGAAAGTCACTTTAGCTTGTTGCAGATACACTTCAAAGGGAAAGGGGCTGCTTTATATACTTCTCTGCTTATATATGAGCACAAGTATAAGCACAAGTACTTAAATACAAATACTTTGTATTTGAGAAGGGTGAATGCATTTGAAACTGATATTATTAAAAACTTTATTGACTAACATTTAAAACAAAGAAAAATATTATTCATTATAAATACTATTTTTATGAACAAATTCTTCTTATCCTATCATATTAAGAGATCGTTTCTCATGCAGTTCATGATTTCAGATAATTAAATACATATTTTGAAAACAAAAACATTTCCTCAAATATGAATCATTTAATATAAAACTAGTTATAGAATTGTCATTGTATTAAAGTTTGAAATAAAATTTGAAATTATCATTTTTGAATTTTTTAAGACATTGTACTGTCAAGAAAAACAATTTTTTCAATGCTCATTTTTTTCAGGTAATACATGCAATACCCTGACTGACATTCCAATAATTGGCTTCAAGTATCCAGAATATAGAGGAATTTCTACCAGAGCAGGAATTAGAGTCTCACATTCAAAATTCCTAAATCTCCAGACAGTGGTCATAAATAATGGTAATGAATAAAAACTGTAATAACTCCAAGTCACCATCTAATTGATATAATTTTAGAGCTAATAAGAAGCTATATCTCATTTTCCATCATTCTTCATATTTTCCTGTTGGTTGATAACTGGGGAGCACTCTTCCCTTAAAACATTTTTACCTTCCTGGCTTTCTTAATTTTCTTCTCTCTTTGTTTCTTCAATCTTAGCCTCCTCCTCTGCTTTCTCAATCTCCATCTAGTCAGTGTTTCTCAGAAATCTTTATTCTGTTTTCTTTATGTGACTGTGTATGCTCCTTATATACTGACTAGGGAAATAGTGATCACAACAAAGTTTACGTAGCAGCCCAAATCATATGTCTATTGTACTATGCAAACATTAAAATCCATGAAATAGACTAGTCATATGGATATGCCACAGGCATCTCAAACTCAATATGTTTAATCTTATCATTTTGCTGTCTTCAAAAATTGTCTTCATCATTCCCCATCCCGGTTGGCTAGGTGTTGAGATTCTAATTTCTTAAAATCTTTAACATCCATTTCTTTCTTTTTCTGCCCACTGCTTAAGTTAGACCTCCATCATTTTTGCAAGACTTTTGATAAGCTTCTGAATTAGACTTACAACTCCAGCTTTGTACCAGTTGGCCAGTTTGCTGTTTCCCAGTTACACATTTTTTTCTGTAAATAATTGCCAAATATTACATTTTCTTTAATACTTAAAACAATTTTTTTTCCATATGGGAATAATGTTCTAAATTATAGTTATAATAATTGAAATATTATCATGCCTCACAGTATGGAAGGCAATTTAAAATGTGTTATCTCTGACAGCTGTTTCATAGTAAAGATTGTTTTTAATTTAAAACATCAAAAGAAAATTTCAAAGTCTGGAAACAAAAGTATATAAGTTATTGTTGCAGCTGTGCCACCATTTAGTCATGAATTCCTATGAAATTAACTCTCATGAACTTTGATGACCTTACTTGAGAAATGAACAAGTGTCCTAGATGGGCTCAAATATTTCTTCCAGATTTAAACTTTCGTAATTCTGCTTATGAAGAGATTGGAGTCAAATTATTTACATTACAAACAAATCTATCAAATACCCAAAGGATCATTAAAAAAGTCATGCTTAAACTCAATAATCAAATTATATTGATTTAAATGTTCTAAAATGTTTAGTTGATTTAATGTGGATGTAGACTGAGAAAGAAATTAACTTTTTTTTCCCTCATAATTGAACCACTGCAGCTTTCATTCTAGGTACTATTTGGGTAAATGAATCTCATTTTTTCTCTGCATTTATCCAGTAGAGCTTTGCCTCAGCATTAGCAAAGTAGATTAATTCAGTACTTCACTGTGTTTACTACCTAATATTTTAAATTCAGCATGTCTCCAATGGAGTAAAACTGTATCACATATAAAACCAATCCTATTTGAACAATTTTACACTGTCATGGTTGAAAGTGCAGGAAATAACTGGAAAATGATTGTTATAATTCCCTTTTTCCCCTGAAAGATAATTTTAACACAATCACTTATGAATATCATTTTAAAACTTCCAGATAATCCTCAAGTAACTTCTGAGGGTTGACTTCTGCTCTCTATGTGCATATTACAAAGCATTATACCATAAGAGTAGGAGCCATAAACTGATAATTTGAAAATTCATATACCAGGGATCCACAGATTCTGTAAGAACTAGAATGCAGCTTTTTCAAGAGCCACTAGCATTTTAAAACAACTTGTCAGAAAAAATTAAATGGTTAATTTGTTGTTTAAAAATGGAAAAGGATAAAATGTAAGAAGTGGGGAAAGAAAGAGAGAGAGAGAGGAAAACAGACGAAAAAGGAAAGGAACAGTTCAGGTTTGGGTGGAAAAAAACAAAAACAAAACACATCTCTTTGTGTCATGTTTTGATGAATCAGAATAACTCCAGAAGAGACTGATCACCTGAAGTACCAAAAAGCAAAAAAAGAAAAGAAAGAAAAGTAAACAAATGGAAAATCAATCTGAGACAGATCATACCTAGCAGTGGTTGTCGTAAACTGCCATTCATGGAACGTAGTTAACCTCAGTTAAATATTTCTTTGGCCTGTTTTCCAAGAGCTTATGTGTGCTTCTATGGTTCTGGCATATCTTTATTAATGTGTGTGTGTGTGTTTGAGAAAATAAACAACTTTTTATGTGTTACTCTCACACATATGCCAGAGATTGTCTCATCAATTAATTAATTCATTCGACTTGTTCTAGATAGATATGAGAATCACATTACCTTAACATTATAATTTGGTTTCTTACTATCTTATGGCCATATATTTAAAAATAGGCAGGTTATTTTTACTTCCAGTCCTATCCATATTAATTTATCCACACTGTCAATGCATGTACGTAAAATGGTGGTAAATAGGATAAAATCACAGAGTGATATTAACTGAGACATGTTACTCCTAAAACTTTCCTAATGATATCTATTTCTAGATTTATTAAGACAATTTTAATGAAAAAAATCAACAGAAATAACTTCACTCTAGTTTCTTTGAAAAGTAACACTCACAAAGATGTCATATTCAAAATTTCACTCCCACTAACCTTTAATAAAATTTTCTAAATAGTGAAATATCAACATGTATCATTTTTGGTGCTAAACTAAAAATAAAAAGTGACATATGGATTTTTACAGTATAAGAAATAGTGGCAATCTATTATACTTTATTTAGATTTTTTTCCTTTTTTCTCCCAATTTTAAAGAAATTTTGCAAAAGTATTTAATTTTAAAAATATAATGTTCATTATCTGGAAGTTTAAGATACATAATGTCTAGCATCAAATTTGTTGCAATAGATCACTGGTCAAAGGAAATGTTAGGGGCCTGCCCTTTTTTCCTGTTTTTTTGCCAATAGAATTTTGACATGTTTAGGTAATACCAAGCTTACACCTTGACAGTGGATCATGATTGATCTAAGCCAACTAGGATTCTGTTCTTCCTTTCACTTTTCCTTTCATTCCTTGCTGCTAGCAGTAACCATGTGACCCAGTTCTAGCTAATGACGCATAAAGGGAAGTCTTTTAGAAAGAAGGAGGTTATCTTGGAAAATTTTGCTTTCCTAGTAAAAGAAATAGACATGCTGGCATCACTTTCTCTAAGCACCTGTTATTCCTGCCTTAAATAGCTATATGAGCTACAAAAGTCCAGGTACTTTTAACATATATCTTGCAAACACAAGTAATATAACCTGAAGTCATTTGCCAAGATACTGTTGAATTGCTGAATGAATATCACCTGGCCACAGATAGCCAGACTTCTTTTTTTTTTTTTTTTCGATATGCGGGCCTCTCCCGTTGCGGAGCACAGGCTCCGGATGCGCAGGCCCCGGACGCAAAGGCCCAGCGGCCATGGCTCACGGGCCCAGCTGCTCCGTGGCATGTGGGATCTTCCCAGACCGGGGCACGAACCCGTGTCCCCTGCATCAACAGGCGGACTCTCAACCACTGCGCCACCAGGGAAGCCCTAGACAGACTTCTTGATATTTGAAAATATTAATCTTTAATTAAGCCACTATCAATTGGATTTTTGTTTTTTGTCCTTTGCTTTCCAAAGAATTTTTCTCTAAGGCAATCACTAAAATTTGGCAGAAGTTAATATTACAACACTGGCATTTGGCTACACATGTATCTAATATGTACAACCAAATACCTGTCTCAAAATTGAGATTTAGCTTCTGTTTCATCTCCTGGTATAAATCTCTCAGGTAGGTCCCTGCCAATCTCAGGCTCCAATATTCTCACAGCGATGCCCTTATATTTCATCAACATCTCAACCGTTCATATTCAATTGGTTTTCTTAAATAGCTGATATGCAACCAAACTAAAAATTTCTATTGTTTTCTGTTTTAAGAAACGTCATATTTATTTTTAAATAATATAGACATGAATAAAGGATGCCAAGTGAAGACAAATTAGAACTGCTCAATCCCTCTTATTATTCTGATTCCCATTTTATGTTGTTCATTTTATGTAGCTTGAAGATAAGGCTTGCTCTGAAGAAAGGGTGGTGACCACTGGATTTTATCAATGGATCAAATTGACACGCCATTTTGCATTGTCTAAGAAGCTTAGAGGAAGTGCCCAATTTCTGATAAAAGTTCAGTGGATTAAACTGCTACCTGAAATATCAAAATTAAATTTTAGGCAAGAGATGCTGGCTCACAGCACTTAGGCTAAAAGGTAGGGAAAAGGCATATATATACACCAGAGTTCATATGATGTACATGTATGTGTGCATATATATAGGTATTTGTAGTTGTGTATCATCTGGTTAGTGAATATTTTGGTTATTGACTATTTGCTACTACTATTTCTGAAATATGACTGTACTTCTGTTTACTTGAAAAGGTCTAATATCTTGTTTAAGTACTAAATATTTATTTTGGTTCAGATTCATTTTAAAAATTTCTGTTATTTGAAATTCCTAGTCAGTTATACCAATTTTAATCTAAATATGCTCAATTTTATAATTTCAACAACTCATTCTCTTTATAGATAAATATATAAAATATATGTATTTTATTATTGGATCAATTCAAATAATTTCAAAAGCGTGCTTTATTATTGAAAAAGAAGTCATGGAAAAATATTAATCAATATTGATCAACATCAATATTACCACTTTTAAGCCATTATCCTTTTAAGTAAAATAATAAACATTAATTAAACATGAAGAATTTGAAATTTTTAGGGTTTAATTTGGAAGTTTTCTCAATTACATAAAGTCTTTGGATAATTAGAGACAAATATATTTAAAATTTTTCCAACTTTATTAAATATATGCATTAATATAATATTTAACTCAGTAAGATTATATTTCTCAAGAGAAATGAAAATTACATTTATGAAACAAACCTTGATATCTGATGGGCAAATTAAGAAAAATAAGTTTAGAAACCTTTTGTCATTGTTCTTAATCAAGGTCTGATGACTTGTTTGCTGCACTAATCTTTTAGAGTAATTATAAGAGGGTAAACATGTGTTGGTAATCTATATCTATCAGGGACCCCTGTTGACTCTAACTGAACAACAATAACCAAAAAAGATTCTCATTTTGTTGAACTAACCATTTGTAATTAAATCACAGGATTGAAAAAAAGATTAAATACTAATTAGGTGTGAATTATGGATTATAGGGTCTCCCTTTTACTGAATTAGCATCAAATCCTACCAGTATTCAGGAAAAATATTCATTTGTTAATGATATTTATTAATTGGTGGTCATAGACAGTGCAAGGTTATTGCTTATTGCTTTACTAAAATACTATTTCAGAAACATTTAAAGCCTCATCAGTATTTGGCTATCAGTTCTGAAATTCTTTGCAAAGAGCAATTAAAAATGAAGTCCGAGATCAGACGAGATCGGGCGCATTCAGGGTGGTATGGCTGTAGAAGGGGGTGGAGGCCTACTACTGGGCATATGCCCTGAGAAAACCATAATTCAAAAAGAGTCATGTACCAAAATGTTCATTGCAGCTCTATTTACAATAGCCCAGAGATGGAAGCAACCTAAGTGTCCATCATCGGATGAATGGATAAAGAAGGTGTGGCACATATATACAATGGAATATTACTCAGCCATAAAAAGAAATGAAATTGAGTTATTTGTAGTGAGGTGGATGGACCTAGAGTCTGTCATACAGAGTGAAGTAAGTCAGAAAGAGAAAGACAAATACCGTGTGTTAACACATATATCTGGAATCTTAGAAAAAAAACAAAAATGTCATGAAGAACCTAGGGGTAAGACAGGAATAAAGACACAGACCTACTAGAGAATGGACTTGAGGATATGGGGAGGGGGAAGGGTAAGCTGTGACAAAGTGACAGAGTGGCATGGACATATATACACTACCAAACATAAAATAGATAGCTAGTGGGAAGCAGCCGCATAGCACAGGGAGATCAGCTCAGTGCTTTGTGACCACCTAGAGGGGTGGGATAGGGAGGGTGGGAGGGAGGGAGATGCAAGAGGGAAGAGATATGGGAACATATGCATATGTATAACTGATTCACTTTGTTATAAAGCAGAAACTAACACACCATTGTAAAGCAATTATACTCCAATAAAGATGTAAAAAAAAAAAATGAAGTCCCATGTTGTCATCCAATGTAAAAAATATTTTGTTGAGAGCTATCCTGTGATGGTCTTGTGGGTTTCCAAAGGGAAAAACTGAAATTATTTTAATCTTAAATCTTCTTACTAACATATATAATCATTGAGTCCATCCAGTCTATTTCCTAAACATTTATAGAACAGAACTGCTCACCTCCATCACCATGCTCTTAAACTCAACCAAGTTCTCATCATCTTCATGAATTTCAGCAAGAACCTCCCAAAAGTTTTCACTCTCAGACTTTTTTTCTTATAATTCATTTAATCTACTGTTGCCTAACTGCTCTTTCTAAATGACAAATATGATGTTATACTCATGCTTAAATTATGTCAGCAGCTCCTTACCTTAAATAAAATCCTTGTGCACTTTTATAAAAGGTCTTGAGTGATTTGAACTCCATCCTTATCTCGTGTTGTGATATATCATGCTTTACAGTTGGTGAACTGCTTTGTGCTTCTTGAACATATGATATTTTTTAAGAAAATGTGTTTTGAGAAGTGACACATGAGCTAATTCTTAGAAGATAAACATCATCTGGTATAATGTTCATCAACTTTGCTAAAATATGTGGTCTTTCCCTAAACAACTCATACTTCCTTATATTTTGGAACATGTTATTCCCTTGGTCTGAAACATTTTTTGTCCATATCTTTCAGCATCTGACTAATTTTTACACATTTTTCTAGCTTGCAAGCCAGTTTTTCAAAGAAATAGTTTGTAATGTTCCCACTGTGGGTTCACTGTCCCTAAATAATTAAAGTATATTATCTAAATTTCTGTTTTTCTCTCTCCCCCCTCTTTTTCTTTCGCTCTCCCCCGAACCCCCGGTCTGAGTGTGTGTGTGTGTGTGTGTGTGTGTGTCTCTAAACATTTTTCTCCATCATTCTCCCTTTTCTACATTATATAACTAGACCTGAAATGAGTTGAATTAAAGATCTAATTTAGATTATTAACAGCATTAAATCTATGCCCCAATACATCACAGGTATCACAGTTAATCAGTCTGTAGTTTTATTTTTTGAAATGTCATTGATAAATTGTGAATACAGCATTGTGGTGGTCTCAGAAAACTTTGGAAAGCTACCTCCTTTTTCATTCTCCAGAACAGTTTGTTCAAGATTGTCATTTCTTTCTTGTGGAAATGATTTTAAAATATATTGGATTTGTTTAATGTACATTTTTCCATTCAGATTTTCTATTTCTTTGAACTTTGGTACCATGTGCTTTTCTAGAGATTTCTCAATTCCATATACATTGTTTTTACTATTTGCTTAGTAACCTTTATAGATTATTAAATCTGTAGCAATTCCCATTTTCCATTTCTAGTGAAGGAAACTTGTCTTCCTTTCCTTTTTCTAAATCATTACTGTTAGCATGTTAACAATTTTATTAATCTCTTCAAAGAACCAAAAATTAACTGTGTTAATTATTTGCATTTTACAATTTTTTTCTTATTTCATTGACTTTTGCTGTCATATTTATGTCTTCTATTTTGCATTCCTTGGTTTTGTCTTATTGTTATTTTCCTAACTTATCAAGATCAAAGTTAAATAATTGATTTTCACCTTTCTTCTTCTTTCCTAATGTGAATTCAAGACTATGTATTTCTCTTTATGCACTGCGTTGGCCAAACTCCCCAAATTTTAAAGTGCTGTTTATCACTATTTTTCAGCTCTAAAAACTTCTAATATAATTTTGATTTCTTTGACAAATGAATTATATAGACATGTTCTAGCTGGTTTTAGAAATGTAGCTTTTTAAGTTACCTTTTTCTTTTTAATGTATTAATTTCATTTTTTCCATATGAATTTCATTGCTGTTAAAGAATATATTCCCGATAATTTCAATATTTTGAAATCTGTTGAGGTACCCTAATTTATTTCATTATATGTTCCATGTACACTTGAAAAAAATTAAAAGCTCTTTCATTGTTTGTTGCAATGTACAATCTTATATCAGTTAGACTATGTTTATTAATTTCATTGTTCATCTATTGTCAGTAGACATTTTTCCTGCATTTTTTTAATTGGAAAATTAAAATCTCCCATACTGATTGCAGGTTTTTCTATCTTTCTGCTTGGTGCTGTCAATTTTGTTTTCATATTTTGCAGTTATGATAGATACATTTAGGCTTGTATTATCTTCCTATTGCATGACCCATTTTTAATTATGAAGTATTACTATTGATATTTATCATTTGAAGTGCTTCTTGCAATTTGCCTGATAACAGTATAGTTTCCATACACAATTTGGATAGGATTTTAATAACATATTTTTTATCATTTTAGTCAATCTTTCTGTGTCCTGTATTTAAAATGTTTCTTTTAAGCAGTATTTTAGTTCTTTTCTATTAATTCCGGCAATCTTAGCCTTTTATTTGAAATATTACTGCATTGATATTTAAATTAGTTATTAATATATTTGTGTTTATATTTATTATTTCACTATTTATTTTATCATTGGCCCATCTATTTTATATATTCCCTATTTTTCCATTTTTACCTACTTTTCTATTAACAAGTTTAATTATTCAATTTTTTATTCTATGAACATGCTCATTATAAAAATTTTACAATTTTTAATGGCTACCATGTAGATAAAAAAGCATTTCCATACTTATGATGATTTTATTTTTTTAAAAGACCATGAATTTAGAATATGTTGTATGTATGTCTTATGCTCTGATCTCCTTTCCCCCATCATTTGTTATTTTCAGTGCTTCTCTTTGAATATCATCTATGTTTTGTTTACAGGTAATTAATCTCTTGAACAACTGTGTTCAAACTGCTGTAATAATCATTGTTCAAAATATGAATTTCAGATATTTGGTTTGCTTTCTGGAGTGCTCATCAAATTTTTCTTTTTTTATAAATTCTAATTTTCTGGTAAAACTCTCAATCTTCTCATTTTTTTTTATCTCTACCTCTCTTTTTTTGGTCTTATAATCAAATTATTTGAAAATTCTTTGTGCTAAATCTAATTTTGAATCAACTACAGATCTGCTTTTATTTCTATATTTTTCTCTTGATTATAAGTCATATATTCTTACTTCCATACCTTATAATATTTTATCATACACCAAATATTGTACATAAAAATAATATACATTCTAAATGGTATTGTCTTCCACTAGAGAGGTTTTCCCATTTCTTTGTTTGGGAGATAAGGTCAGAAGCTGATCATCTCAATCTAATCAAGGATTGCACTTGGCCAGTGTCCAGGTGGCACTATTAATAGAATTCACTTTAAGTCTGGTTTAAGCCTGACTCTTGGGTATAGCCTCTAGGCTATAAGAAAATTCCAACACTGAGTGACTTAAACAACGGAAATATATTTTCTCACTGTTCTGGTGGCAGGAGTCCCAGATCAAGGTGCCAGTAGCGTTGGTTTCTGGTGAAACCTCTCTCTTGGCTTGCAGATGGAGTCTTCTCACTGTGTTCTTGCATGGCCTTTCCTCTGTGTGGGTGTCCAGAGAGAGAGAACTTTAGTGTCTCTTCCTTTGTTTATGTTCCTATATTCCTTTTAAGCATCCACTGAAGAAAAGTGCCTTTACTATAACTTAGAACACAGTTAGGAAAGAATTTCTAACACTCCAAAAGTCAGTGGTGAAAATCTATTTGGGAATTGAATACTTTTCAATGCTCTTCAAATTGCATTCATTCAATCAGTTACTTGGCATCTACGACATATTAGGCATTGCTATGGTCTGAATGTTTGTGTCTCCCCAGAATTCATATGCTGAAATTCTAATACCTGATATGATAGCATTAGGAGGAAGAGACTTTGGGAAGTGCTTAGGACATGAGGGTAGAGCCCTCATGAGTGGGATTAGTACCCTTATAAAATAAGGCTCAGGGAGCTTGCTAACTTTATTCCACCATGTGAGGACACAGTGAGAAGCTGGAAATCTGCAGTCCAAAAGGAGGCTTTCTATTGACTATACTGACACCCTGATCTCAGACTTCCAGGCTCTAGAACTGTGAGAAACAAATGTTTGTTGTCAATAGGCCACCTGGTCTATAGTATTTTGTTATAGCAGACTGAGTGGTAAGCTACAAGGATATATTGTACAACACAAGGAATATAGCCAATATTTTATAATAACTATAAAGGGAGTGTAACCTTAAAAATCGTGAAACACTATATTGTACACCTGTAACATATGATGTTGTACATCAACTATACTTCGATTTAAAAAAAAGACAGGCACCTTCCTAGCTGCTGATGAGGATATGAACTTAGCAGACAGGTCTCTTCCTCATACATATAGCAGTCTAGTCTGAGATAAATACAATAAATAAAAATCAATATATTAGCTGGTAGTTGTGTTATAAAGAAAAATAAAGCAAAGTAAGGAGATGGTGAGAAATGGGAAAGATACTTATTTTAGGTAGAGCAACCCTCAAAAGGAGACATTTGAGTAGACACATGAAGAAGCAAAACAATGAGCCATACAGACATCTGGAGGATAACATGTCCTGCAGAAGAAAGAATGTGTACAAAGCTCTGTTTGGGAGCATGTGTTACATGAGGAAAGGATGTCCTATAAAACTCCTCAAATGCTTCCTCTGCTCTCTTTAGTTAATGAAGGATTGACTCCTGGGATAGAGTTGCATTTTTCATCTTAGATAAAGATATTATTCTTTTTTAATTTATATCATATTATCATAATTCATTATTACTCAATAATGGTATAACAATTATTATTATTATATAATGAAAGTTAAGTAAAATTATAGTAGCTAATATTTATTCAACCCTTATTATATGTCTCCAGAAGGAAAGAAGGGTTAATTTTATATACAAAGTTAAATTTCCCAAAATGTAATCTCTCTTGATCATTTTGTGGAGAAAAATATCTTTAACCTCATTTTTAGACAAAGAAAAAGCTAAAAAGAGGTAAAAATTTTCCCAATTTTGTGCAAATAGAAAATTGGGGAAGTGAAAACATTGTGTGTTCAGGACTGTGTTGAGGAGGGCAGTTATACGAATAAGACTTTTGTCCTGCTCTTGAGGGATTCATGATCCATTAAGACAGACAAGTAAAGAGACAGTTAAAGTGTGAGCTAAGCAGTGCAGAAGTTGTGCATAGAGCTGATGTAGCATCATTAGGCTTCCCCTACAAATTCATAGCTCTGCTGGGTGAGTGAGGCTGATAAGCTTGGGTCCCAATCAGAGAGCCTGAAAGAAAGAAGAGGCTGCCAGAACAGAACACAAGCATGAAAGGGCTGCAGACCTTGATATATAAGAGAGTGAAGATATTCCGATCACGACTGTAGCAGAGGATTGTAGAGTTAAAGCAGGAGAAAGAAGTTGAAACATTTATACTGTAGATTCAAGAGCTTTGATTACATTCCTCGCGATGATAAACTATGCAAAGTGCGTGAGCAGGGAAGTGATATTCTTTGGATTTTTGTTTTAGAAAGATGAGCCCATTGATTTTGTAGATGATAGATTGGAAAATGAATAAACTGATCTAAGGATAGGTATTGAAGTATATTTTATACCAGTAGAGTTGGGGGACAAGTCACGCAAAGCACCCATCTTATGTATGAGCAATATTTATTGAGCGTCTTTCCTTTTATGTGTAGCTTTTTCCTCATTTTATTTTTAACAGACAAAGAAACACACTATACTTTTTTCACACTAAAATAACTTAAAATGTTGTGTGTTAGCTTGTGATTGAGTTTTTAATTAGAATTTAATTTATAATATTGATTATGTTTATGGAAATTAATTCCCTTAGCCAGCAGATGTTGGCCTGAAGGAGTTTAGTTTTGTTTTCAATTAAGCAGTGAATATAGTCATAAAAATATAACGAAGAGTTAATGAGTATATGTATGTATTAGGCTTATCAACAATATTGACAAATGAATAAATTTTTAAGATGGTATTTTCCTATTTTATCAGGTAATTACTTGAAAATTTAGTTAACGCATAAAGGATGTCATGGTATATTGTAGTTAATTTACAGATACAATACATACACTTTTCTATACCAGTCTGAAAATTTCTCAGATTCATATATTTAGTCAGGATTATGTTAAATATGTCTTTTTTGCCCAAACAATGCAATTATTTAATTCAGCCTTTAGCTTAGACTAGTACTCAGAATAGAACGTCAGAATGCTTAATTGACTGAATAAACAATTTTAGGCACATTTATTCATTAGAGAATTTTTTTTTTTTTTTAGAGAATTTTTTAAATGGCCCTAATTAAATAGGTATTTCAGACTTTAAAAACCAGGTAACTGTTTAGAGATAATTTTTACTGTAAGAAAATACACTGATTTCATGGTATAAACTGTGATACTATAAGAATTTAACATTAAAAAAATACTGTTCTACAGGCTTATCTTTAGCTATTCAGTTTCTGTCTTTTCCAGTGAGATAATCTAAGGTTAAATGAGGTAACCTTTTGAAGAATATTAATGATGAATTTTATCTACACAACAACTTTTCCCCCTATCATGTTAGTAGAGATAAAGGACAGCAGAATCAAGCTTTTATGGAAATACGTTCTAATTAGCTCATTGTTCAGGAATTCCTAAAACACATATTACATAATCTGCAAATAAGAAATATGTACTCTATAAAATTGTTTGATGATTAGTTATTTTAATTATAATCAATTGGCTTAGTATATTTTGCTACCAACCACACAGTGGAGGCTCTCTTTTTATATGTTAAAAATTGAAAAACCTATACACATATAATCATTTATTTCAAAATTATTAATTGAGCATTTACTATGTGTTAGGTTGTAATCTAGGCACTGGAAGGATAGCAGTGGACAAGATCCAGTCTCCACCTTCGGTGAATCAAAGCAAGGGGATCTACAGTCAACATCATTCTCAATGGTGAAAAATTTAAAGCATTTCCTCCAAGATCAGGAAAAAGACAAGGTTGTCCACTCTCACCACTATTATTCAACATAGTTTTGGAAGCTTTAGCCACGGCAGTTCAGAGAAGAAAAAGAAATAAAAAGAATCAAACTTTTAAAAGAAGAAGTAAAACTGTCACTGTTTTCAGATAACAGAAAATCCTAAAGATGACACCGAAAACTACTAGAGCTAATCAATGAATTTAGTAAAGTAGCAGGATACAAAATTAATGCATAGAAATCTCTTGCATTCCTATACACTAACAATGAAAAATCAGAAACACAAATTAAGGAAACACTCTCATTTACCATTGCAACAAAAAGAATAAAACACCTAGGAATAAACCTACCTAAGGAGGCAAGAGACCTGTCTGCAGAAAACTATAAGACACTGATGAAAGAAATCAAAGATGATACAAAGAGTTGGAGAGATATTATACCATGTTCCTGGATTGGAAGAATCAACATTGTGAAAATGACTATACTACCCAAAGCAATTTACAGATTCAATGCAATTCCTATCAAATTTACCAATGGCATTTATCACAGAACTAGAACAAAAAATTGCACAATTTGTATGGAAGCACAAACGATCCCAAATAGCCAAAGCAATCTTGAGAAAGTAAAACAGAGCTGAAGAAATCAGGCTCCCTGACTGCAGACTATACCACAAAGCTACAGTAATTAAGACAGTATGGTACTGGCACAAAAAACAGAAATATAGATAAATGGAACCAGATAGAAAGCCCAGAGATAAACCCATGCACAGATGGTCACCTTATCTCTGACAAAGGAGGTAAGAATATACAATGGAGAAAAGACAGCCTCATCAATAAGTGGTGATGGGAAAACTGGACAGCTGTATGTAAAAGAATGATATTAGAACACTCCCTAACACCATATACAAAAATGAACTCAAAATGGATTAAAGACCTAAATGTAAAACCAGACACTATAAAACTCTTAGAGGAAAACATAGGCAGAACACTCTTTGACATAAATTACAGCAAGATCCTTTTGGACCTGTCTCCTAGAGTAATGGAAATAAAAATAAATAAATAAACAAATGGAACCTAATGAAACTTAAAACTTTTGCACAGCAAAGGAAGCCATAAACAAGACAAAAAGACAACCCTCAGAATGGGAGAAAATATTTGCATACAAAGCAACTGACAAAGGATTAATCTCCAAAATATAAGTGCAGCTCATACAGCTTAATATCAAAAAAACAAAAACAACCTAGTCCAAAAATGGGTGGAAGACCTAAGTAGACATTTTTCCAAAGAAGACATACAGATTGCCAAGAAACACATGAAAAGATGCTCAACATCACTAATCATTAGAGAAATTCAAATCAAAACCACAATGAGAGGGCTTCCCTGGTGGTGCAGTGGTTGAGTGTCCACCTGCTGATGCAGGGAACATGGGTTCGTGCCCCGGTCCAGGAAGATCCCACATGCAGCAGAGCGGCTAGGCCCATGAGCCATGGCCGCTGAGCCATGGCCACTGAGCCTGCACGTCCAGAGCCTGTGCTCTGCAACGGGAGAGGCCACAACAGTGAGAGACCCGTGTATGACAAAAAAAAAAAAAAAAACAAAACACAATGAGGTATCACCTCACACTGGTCAGAATGGCCATCATCAAAAAATCTACAAACAATAAATGCTGGAGAGGGTGTAGAGAAAAGGGAACACTCCTACACTGTCTGTGGGAAGGTAAATTGAAACAGCCACTATGGAGAACAGTATGAGGGCTCCTTTAGAAACTAAAAATAGAACTACCATATGATCTAGCAATCCCACTCCTGGGCATATATCTGGAGAAAACCATAATTCCAAAAGATACATGCACTACAATGTTTCATTGCAGCACTTTACAATAGCCCAGACATGGAAACAACCTAAACGTCCATCAATAGAAAAATGGATAAAGATGTTGTACATATATACAATGGAATATTACTCAGCCATAAAAAAGGAACAAAACTGTGCAATTTGCAGAGATATGGATGGACCTAGAGTCTGTCATACAGAGTGAAGAAAGTCAGAAAGAGAAAAACAAATACCGTATGCCAATGCATATACATGGAATCTGAAAAAAGGGTACTGATGAATCTAGTAGCAGTGCAGGAATAAAGACACAGGTGTAAAGAATGGACTTGAGGACACGGTGGGGGTAGGGGAAGGGAATCTGGGATGAAGTGAGAGAGTGGCATTGACATATATACACTACCAAATGTAAAATGGATGGCTAGTGGGAAGATGTTGCACAACATAGGGAGATCAGCTTGATGCTTTGTGACAACCTATAAGGGTGGGATAGGGAGTGTGGGAAGGAGGCTCAAGAGGGAGGGGATATGGGGATATATGTATACATATAACTGAGTCACTTTGCTGTACAGCACAAACTAACACAACATTGGAAAGCAATTATGCTACAATAAAGATTTTAAAAAAAGGAGAATGAAATAAGTAAGAAGACAATTTCAGTACAGGTAAAGATATTTAAGATATAGATATAAGAATATTGAATTGATAGATGAAAGATTAAAAACATGACTATTTATGTTTGTTTTGAAAACAAACTAGCCAAAATAAGGTCTGCATGCTATAGATACACATCATTTAATATCTGAATATGGGCCATTGTACAAAGTTTAATCCCCTTAAATTCATAATAGCTAATACTTGCTAAACTCTGTTCTAAGAGATTACATGTTTCAGTTACTTATTTCTCACAATAATTGAATGAGGTTAGTATTATTATTATCCCCTTTTTGCAAAGGAGGACACTGAAATCTAGAGATATTAGATAACATCCTCCAATAAGGAAGCTAGTGATGGAAGTGGGTTGTGCTTTCTCAGTTTGGGTCAAGATCATATGTACTTAAGAAAAAAAAAAAAAGATCATATGTGCTTAATCATTTACCTGTTGCAAAAACAGTAGATGTGTTACACAGGTAGACTGAATGTTTTTGTTAAAAGTGCATTGAAGGCATGATTTAATAAAGTGAATTGTTTGATAAATCCAATTCCATTTGATTAACCTATCCTAAAATATGACAAATACTGTCTTTTTATGAAGGAGACACTTCACAAATCACTTGGTCAGAAATTTGACAAAGCATTCTCAAATTGTATAATAAAGTTTGAAATACTATTTTTTCTAATTAGAAACATTTCTTTAGCTTTTAAAAAATAAGAGTGAGTTCTAAAATCTCCCTAAACATTCTCTGTGTGTGCATCAGTCTTGTAATTTATTCAACTCATAATTCAACACCTACTGGTAATTTGTACTTTGGAAAAATGATTAGAAAGTGTTGGGCATTATCCTGATCCCTATGGAACTGAAAATCAAAAAAGCATAACTTTTTCAGAAAGGTGTGAAAGAAAAGGCTCTAGGGAAATTTTGTAGGAGCTAATTAGTTCAGTCTGCCACAATAATGTTGCAACATTTACATTATAAGGCTTCTTTCTGAAAATTAGATGTTAGTTTTGAAGTGTTAATATATTAAAATTCATGCAAATTATCTCAAATAGTCACTATCTAATATGAATTTTCATTTCATTACAACAGTTATAGGTTTAGAGAAATAAATATGAAATGCTGGGTGATCTAAGAAAAAAATTCTTAGGCATGATTAATTGCCAAATTTTTTTATCTGAAAGAATCTCGATGAAACTAATTTCATTAAGATTATTTGTGCTCATTTAAATTGGTGAAATGATATACTGAAATTTAAGTGGGCTAAAGCATAGCAAAGTGTGATACTGAAGTGTTTGTTATAGTTATTCAGGATAAAACAATCACCTCTAAATGTATGCTATTAATTAAAGAATGGAGGAATCTTCAGAGCATTCATCACAGTGTGCTGCTAAATTTATGTATAGTGTTTTGTCTAAAAATGGCAATTGATAAAACATTGGAAATATTGGATACTTAAAATATATTAATATTTTAAGGTTTGTTGATAATACGATGTGGGAGAGAAAACCCTGGTTTTAGAGTTAGACAAAATTGGCATCAAATCTTTATTCTTCTTCAATGTGTAACAGGAAAGGGAAAAGTAACAGTTATTGCCACTATCTAATTGATCACTTACTATGTTCCAGATGTTTTCCTAAGGGCTTTGCATATAATTTATATACAAAAGAAAGAGGATTTCCAATAATCCTCATGCAAAATTTGGGAAAATAAACCTCACTTTAAGGTGAAAAAACCGTAACAGGAACTCAACAAGAGAGTAATCATATATTAGTTTTCACTTGTTTGTTTCAATATAGTTCATTGTATCCTGAGTTAGACTCAAAGATGTATGTCTACTATTGCAGAAATTGTCCTTTTCTGAATTTCCATTGTTTCATTTCTCTTTTTATGTAGATGCAGCTGGGGATAGAAAGGAATGTGTTTCGAAGGCAGCAAATGCCAAACTTATGTAGGCATACTACATTCTCATTGTTTTAAAAACTCAGAGATTTTTCTAGTTTCTTGGCATTCCAGAAAGCAATTCCTTTGGGATAATTGGATATGATCTTCTAAAGCTTTGTCTTCAAAGATTACTTTTAATGGAAATATTGACTAATAATATTAGTCCCGAAAAATGATACATATAAATGACATTAAAATCTTTAGCTGAAATAGGGGAACACCTCAAAGTCACGATTGCATCTATATGTCAGAGGAATCTGCCTTGTGTGAAGTGCATACACAAAGGATTACTCCAGAACAATTGAGAGAACTGTCCTAGCTATGTATTTCTTAAATGGTAGAAATCATCTGTAATGTGACTTGCTTAGGAGTCAGAGATTGGTCTAAGCATGTGAACTAATTGTTAATGTTAGACACAAGAAATTTGACAAATGGTTCTAGGAATAGAGTTTGTGTATAAAGTTGTCATTTTGAATGAAAAGGTGGTAAATAAAAGAGGATAAAGAACCCTGAGTCACCAGCATAATCTGAGGTAGACAGCTGTTTGGAGTGTGTTCACCTCATTGAGCAATCTGACACAATGGAACCTAGAAGACACTCCCACACACTTAAGCATTTAGTATGGTGGAATATTAAGTTATGCAGAATATTAAGTTATATAATGTGAAAGCGAAGCCATTGGCTTTTTCATAACAGGCTTTAAGAGCTAACTATAAACCCTGGGTAGCAAGAAACTGTCTACGTGTAAAGAATAATAAAGATGTGAGGAGATCAATGGAATGAAAATATGCCTCCTTTTTCACATATCAACAACCAAACACATGAACAAAGCCTTAGCCAGGAGTGTAATTAAGCATATTACTTATATAATAAATTAACATACTGGTCAACATACTGGTATTGAAACAAAGAGTTAAAGGATCCAAATTTCACAAAAGCGTTAGAAAAATAACCAATATAATTGTGGAGGCAAATGATCACATTCTTACTAACCAGACTTGCAGTATAGAAATGACCAAAAAAGGAAACTTATTAGGAGATACAAAGACCATTTAGTTCCTTTGTGGATTATTGTATCAATCATTATAGCTGTACTTTATTATTTTTATATATGGAAAGTAATCCTGGCCAGAGCTCTAGGATTTGCACAAATATATCGTAAGCATAGTTCCTCAAGCAACAATAAGAAATTTAACATCCCACGGTTTGAGGATTTTGTGATCTGATGCTACGAAGTAAAAACACTTCTCATCAGTAAATGAAGGAGTTTGTTGTTGCTGACAACTACAATTTCTTTAAGATGCTTATTGTAATTCTCTTGTGATTACATAGTTAACATGGTAACAGATTTAGTATGTATACATGGCATGATTTTACTACGTGAAGATCTCTGTTGTTATTTAATATTTTTCCAGGTCGATATATCATTATGGAAATTATGTGTATCTATGTAAATGGTCCTTTTGAAACTATCAAGACATTCTTTCATAATTTTAATATTAATATAATGGTTATTTTCACATTCATTGTGAACTCTTCAGTGATCTATTTACCCATAGTACCTCAACAATTTACTTAATGGTTACATGCTGGAGTTTTTAATTATAAGTAATTGCACTTCATCTAAAATCTTGATTTTATGTTAAGCATCAATTCAGACAGGTTACTGTCTTCCAACATTTCATTTATTTTTATGTAGGAGATATAACTGAAAACCTTCCCAAGACTTTTTACCTGATTAGAATCTTCTAATTTGTACATGTATACTACTACTTGTTCATTGTTTATTACCCCTGCTATGACCTCACTATCTACCATATTCTTAGATATTTTAGATCACCATTATCTTCATTCCTTTATCATTGACTTTCTTATGTATCTTATTTACTTACTCTAAAAAACTCCACATCTGGCTAAGTTGTTTTTTTTTTAACATGAAGTCTGAACTCTGGTAACTGAACACAACTTGGAATAAAATCTATCCATATTCATTGGTTTTACTTTAAACATATGATCACACATTTCAAGGGATTCTCTGCTGAAGTCTAACATCAATTTACTTAATAAACTTAATTTTCCAGTCTCTGAAATGAATATTTTACACTTTGTTCACTATACTTAAACCTCCATATACCCTTCCTACCTCAATATTTTCATAATATCTTTGCTTATTTCCTGACTAAAATAGAAGCAATTGTACGATAACTATCTAGTCATACCATCGCCAAAATACAAACTTATTGGTATCATTATTTATATAATACTCATTTTCCTCCTATTGAGTAGATAATCTACCCTGTCTCCTTTCTAAGGCCAAATTTTACACATGTTCACTGAATCTCAATATCACGTATCACAGACTTCATTCTAAAAATTATTTCACTGTTTCGTATATCACACAATTTTCCTTCCTTTCTGTGTTTTTTGTCATCAGCAAAGAAATGTATTTTAATATGTTGCTGTTGAATCCAAAACTAAAACAAAGCCCATAAGACTATATCTCACTTCAGCTACTACTCTATTCTTCTGCTCTTTTTATAAGCAACTCAATACAAAGTACTGTCAATAATCACCACTCCATTTTTTTCCTACAAAATTCTCTTTTAATCCCTCCAAACAAGACTCATAGTAACACTCTGTCTACATCTGTAGTGGCTCTCCTCTTCTTAAATAAATTCATTTTTCTCTCAGCAGCATGTGATCCAAGTGACACTTCCTCCATCTTGGGAAGCATTATTTCCATGGATGATAGGATACTACACCCTTCTATTTTTCTGTCAGTTTCACTGGCAGCTTTTATATAATCCATCATATTTTTATCTGGCTTATCATTTTTCACTCCAAAACTGGATTCTCAGAATTTTTTCTTGCCCCTATGTATCAGTTTTCCCCAAGATCACTCTCAGATGCAATGATTCACTAGAATAATTCACACAACTCAGAAAAGCTATTATACTCATGATTATGTTTTCTTACAGCAAAAGGATACAGATTCACATCTGCAAAGACCAAAGGCTCATAGGGTGAAATCCAAGCACAAGATTCCAGATGTCTATTCCAAGTATCGTCCTACAGATAGTGCTTAATTCTCCGAGCAACAATGTGTAATAATATGTATGAGTATGGCTATCCAGGGAGAAGCTCACCTTGGTGTCCAGGATTTTTATTGGGGGGTAGTCATGTAGGCATGGACTGCTGGTGTAACTGACTTTAGTTACTCAGTCTCCAGTTTCTCCAGGGGTCAAACAGATACAGCATGACCCAAGGCTACCATAAATGACAGAGTAAACTGGCTGACAAAACCCCACACATACAAAGACACTCTTGTCATACAAGATATTTCAAGTGCTTAGAGGTTAAAACCCAGGAGCTCGTCAAGGGCTACTTTTTTCTTTGTAATGTGCAGAGTTTAAACATTCTAAGTCTGCTGAATTAACTCTTAATTGTACAACTATTTTCTATCTACACTCACTTTCTTGCTTCCCCATACAATTCCATGGCTTAAAAACTGTGTATATGTTAAGTAAGAACAAGCTCTATTCCAGACATCTCCACTAAACTCCAAATAGACATATATAGACTATTAATTACTGAAGATTTAGTGATCAGCTCTAATTTTTCTCCAAGTTTTTAGCTCTGATATTCACACTCTTGCTATAGCCTTGTTATTAATATAATATAGCTCTCCACTTCTTGGCTTTGGGCTTGCTTAATGTGTCTTCCTTTGGTCAGTGCAATGGCATGAAAGTGATGGTGTACCCGTTCTGAGCTTAGGCCTTACTCCCCTTGCACCTTTGTTATTTACCACGAGAATGTGCTTTGGATTAAACTTCTGGTATCAGACACAATCAACTGTGCCTATTTAGCCCATAGGCCTACAGTGAAAATCAGGCACTTCACACTCTGAAGTCTAAAGCAGAACCTCTTAGCTTAGCCCAGCCTAGATCAGTTGAACCCAAGCATATCCACTAAACCACAAGATACATAAATACTGTATTAAGCCTCTGAGTTTTGAATGGTTTGTTTCTCAGAATTATTGTGAAAATAGTTGTCAAATACATTATTTATCATCTCTACTGGGAAGTAAATATGAAACTAATAATCAGTTTTATCGACATCTAAAAGGTCAATGCTATTTTGATGCCAAGAATAAGCAGTTTCTTAGCTCTCTAGTTACTCAGAATTCCTTATCTGTAAATTAAGACAACAGTAAAACCTATCTCAGATGTCTTGTGAGAATCACATATGAATTAATGTAAAGTTCATAGTATATTGTTCATCATTCATAATGATGAATATATCTTATTTTGAAATCATTTTTGTCAATGCTTTGTAATCTCAAGTTAAAGTTTAGTTTATCTCATTTATTTTTAATTTATTTTATTCTTTAATTGAATATAGTTGATTCACAATGTTTCAGGTGCACAGCAAAGTGAGTTTTATATATATATATATATATATAAATCTACGCACACACGTATATATATTCGAGAGCAGAATTCTAGCTTCCCTTCTCCAACCTCTTCATCTTCAATAAAATGTGAAAATCTACAAAAATTAACACTTCAGTAAATAAGGCCATGATATATTCAATTTATGAAGCCCAAAACTTAGAAGTCAGATTCCTTTCTTACCATCAATGCTAACATATCTTTAAACCAAGACAACTTCATCTATTATCAGGAATATTTCAATAGCTTCCAAACAGGTTTCCCTAATTTCTGCAGTCCTCTCCACCACTGCAGTGCCTCCACCTCAGAATTCAGTATCACATTCAAACATATCAGTCAAAAAATACCACAACTATACACAAAATCCTCTAGTGGTCACCCTTATCATTCAAAATAAAATCTAAGGTCTTTACATAGAATTCTAAGCTCTATGTTAGCTGGATTCCCTTTACACTCATTCTAAAGGGGAATAGGTGAGACAGATGTTAAACATGCAAATCATTACATAATATCTTAAAATAAAGGCAGGTAGTGATAAATGATACATAGATAAATATAGAAGGTAAGGAAATATGGCCCATGTGGTGGAGATGAAGAGCTATTTACTGATAGATAGGATGGGCAAGGAAGACTTTCCTCAAAACTTGCTGATTGACAAAATATTCAAATAATATGAAGAACAAGAAAGAAACTAGAAAATACTAATGCCTAAAGTCACAGTAACATTGACTGAGACCGCAGGATAACCTGTAACTGGAACAGGCAAAATAACCTGTAGTTACAACACAGTGAGGAATCAGAGCAGTGATAGGTGATTATGTGAAAGGTGATCAGGCTAAATTATACCCTGGTCAGTTAAATTCAACTTTCTACTCACTTCATGCCTGCAACCTTGCAACTTGCGGAATCTGGAAAAAATCTGCAGCAATGCTGACTGCCTCAATTTAAAGTAATTATCATTAACCTCAAATGTGTCCCAGTTGCTACCTGCCAATCTCACAATATTGTCGTAGCACATTCACTCTTTCACCCTCCTGGTCATTAATTTCATAGCCTTTTATCTCTTGTCAAGTTCACAGTACCTCCTTCCTTATTCTAACTCTCAGCTCCTGAACTTGCTTTAGATTTCAGAAAATTGAAACTGTAAGAAGAAAACTTCCATAAGTCCTATTGTTGTATCTACCTAAATACTTGCATCTGTGCTCATACTCTTTGTAGGCACTCTTATTACTATAGGTGGACAATCCTTTTTTACAACAAAAGCCCACCTCTCCACTAGTATACTAGTTCCAGTAACTTCCCACCACCCCCAATCTAATCAAAGATAACTATATAACAATTTCTTGTCTTATTCTGAATCAGTCAATGTTTTCTTCTTGTTTGGATATTTTGCATCATCCTACAAACACATTTAACACCATCACTCGACCCCTCTTCCTTTCTAGGTATCACCAACATTTATTTCATTATCTTTTTAGAAAGTCTCAGATTTTCTCCAATACCTCTGCCCACATTCTCTCTTCAACCTACTTCCTCCAGACTTTTAAGTCTTATACCACACTAAAACTGCCACTAATTAAATCACAAGTGATCCTGCTCTTGCTAAACCCAGCGGTTAAAACCTAGCCTTTATTTTATTTGACTGATTGGCAGTACATGGCCCAGATGCTTATTCTTTCTTTCCTGAAACATATTCTGACCTTATCTTCAAAAAAACACAGTACTAATTGCTTTCCTCCCTGCCTATTTCTTCCTAACCTCCTTTATTGGTTCCTCGTCATCTTGCCCATCTCTAACCATGGAGTTCTCTAGGATTCATTCTTGGTTCTCTCCACTTATTTACTGAATTCATCCATTTTCATGTTTTTAAATGATTGAATTATACTAATCTCCCTCATATTTATATTCTGACCACTCCCTGAACTCCAGGTTCAAATGTTCGATAGCCTACATGGTATTTCCACCTGTAACTCTACTTAACATATCAAAACGTGAAATGTGGTTCTTTCCCCTATAGTCAGCTCTCCCAGTTCTTTTCTCTATCATAATAATGATAACCCCATTCCACAATGTTTTTAGGACAAAAACTTCACAGACACAGTTGACTTATTTCTTTCACAGCTTATATTTGATCCATCAGCAAACATTATAAGCTTTACCTTCAAAATATTTTTAGAATATTCAATGAACCCATTTCCACTACAGCCATTGCTACTATCTGGAAAAAGGAACATAAAATCTTTCTTAAATTACTGCAATATTTTCCTAAATGATTCCCCTGCTTTGAACCTTGTGGGTTTTTTTTCAGTCAATTTTCAACATAATACCTAGATTAATCCAAATAAAATGGTCTGATCAAGAATATGAAAAATAATATATATGTATAACTGAGTCACTTTGCTCTACAGCAGAAATTAAACACAGCATTGTAAATCAACTAAACTTCAATAAAATTACAAAAAAACCCAATCTGATCAAGACAGTCTTTGGCTCAGAACACACCAATGGCTTTCCTTCCCACTCATAGTAAAAAACAAAGTCTAAGCATTAATTTAGAAGGGCCTGAATGGTTCTCCTACCCTCTTAATTCTTGAAATGTATCTCCCTTTAATTTTTATTGTTGTTGTTTTGTTTTGCTTTTAATTTTATTGAAGTATAGTTGACTTACAATCTCGTGTTAGTTTCAGGTGTACAGCACAGTGATTGTTTCATATATATATATATATATATATATATATATATATATATATATATATTCTTTTTCAGAGTCTTTTCCCTTGTAGGTCATTACAAAATACTGAGAATAGTTCCCTGTGCTATTATACAGTAGGTCCTTGTTAGTTATCTATTTTATATATTGTAGTGTGTATATGTTAATCCCAACCTCCTAATTTATCCCCACCCTTTCCTTTTGGTAACCGTAAATTTGTTTTCTATGTCTGTGGGTCTCTTTCTGTTTTGTATATAAGTTCATTTGTTTCTTTTCTTTTTAGATTCCACATATCAGTGATATCATATGATATTTGTGTTTCTCTGTCCGGCTTACTTCACTTAGTATGATATTCTCTAGGTCCATCCATGTTACTGCAAATGACATTACTTCATTCTTTTTTATGGCTGAGTAATATTATATTGTGTATATGTGTGTGTGTGTGTATATATATATATATATACACACACACACACACACACACACACACACACACACACACACCACATCTTCTAAAAACAGAGTTACCATATTATCCTGTAATCCCACTCCTGGGCATATATCTAGAGAAAGCTGTAATTCAGAAAGATACACGCACCCCAATGTTCAAAGCAGCACTATTTACAATAACCAAGACATAGAAGCAACCTGAATATCCAATGACAGATGAATAAAGAAGATATGATATATCTATATCTATACACAATGGAATATATACTCTCCCTTTACCTTCTTTTTTAATCACACTGCTCCAGCCACACCAGAGTCACCTTGACCTCAAGAATTTTGAATTTGCATTTCCCCTTGACTAGAAGCTCATCCACTGATTTTCACATGTATCTGTCCCTTGACTCTTTCAGGTCTATACTGACATATCACCTTCTCTATGTCACTTTTCCTGACTATATTCATTTTCTGGAGCTGTCATAACAAATTTCTACAAGCTGGGTGACGTAAGTTCTCTTACAGTTCTGGAGGCTAGAAGTCTGAAATCAAGGAACTAATCAAGGGTTCATTTTTCCTGAGAGTACAAAGGGAGAATCTCTTCATGTGCCTCTCTTAGTTTATGATGACAGCCAGTAATCCTTGGCATTCCTCAGCTTATAGATGTATCACTCCAATCAGAGCCTCCAGCTTCACACAACATCTTCCCAGTGTCTCTGTTCTTTCCATAGCTGTATTCCCTCTGTGTCTTTTCCCTCTTACAAGGACACAGTCATATTGGCTTAAGGGTCCACTCTAGTCCTGTATGACCTCATTTAAAATAATTACAGCTGCAACAAACCCATTTCCAAATAAGGTCACTTTCTGAGCTACTGAGGATTGGACTTTGACTTTTTATTTATTTACTTATTTGTTTGTTTGTTTGTTTTTGGTGGACACAATTCAACCCATGACACTGACCATCCACCTAGAATTGCACTTGGCTTTTTCTATTCCTTTTCCTCATTTATTTTTCTCTGTGATATATGCCACCATCTTTCATTCTATATATTTCAGTAATATTTAAATGTTTATTATCTGTTTCCTCCCGCTAACTTTTAAGCTCCTTCAGGGAAGAAGTTTTGATTTATTTTGTTCCATGTCCTGTCAGTGCTAAAAATGGAATGTAGTTGTAGATTCATCATAAATATTTGTTTAATGAATTGACTAATGAAATTTAAAACGATTAATGAAGGAATGAGTCCCTGGACTATACCATACTTTATTCTAAGCAGTGGAAATATAATAAAGAACAAATCATATGCAGTTTTATCTTTTTCTAACACTGGAATATATTAAATATAAGTACATAAATCTTCACCTTCTCAAGCACAGGTTGACACCATCAATGCTTTTTCACAAACAACGTGAACAATAGTCACATAAAATTAAAAATTTGTAGTATTTATTATTCACATTTAAGAAGACACTACCCTGCATAAAATTTGTGCTTACAGTATAGTATTTATTATGTATTAAACCACAGTTTATATTCATTTCTCTGATATGTGTCTGGTAACATGGATGCATCAACCCTAATAAAAAAAATCACTTGGTACTAATTCTTACTCCACAGTCTCCCAAGTTCCATGTGAGTAACGGAAGCACTAAAACTGAGAGTAGCATGTAATATAATTTTATTTTGACATCATTGTCCATTTTGTTTTGCAGGTTTGCTCTTTCACAGACATTCATGATGTTAATGCAATTTTTATTGCTCTGTCTTAGTCCTGTGGAATTCTAAAGAGGACCTGGACCTATATATCACGTGTTTGCTTAGAAGCAAAAAAAAAAAAAAGTTAGATTCAGTGATAAATTTCATTATTTATCAAAGTCATCTGAAAACTATTCAAAAATAGTCCATTTTCATTCCCTATCACTTTTATGGCTTCACGACAGTAAGAGATATTAAATTTGGACATTGGCTTTTTAAATTACACCATTGTGCAATGTAAAAATAGAAAATTAGAAAAGAAAAAAAGAGTCATAGATAACTTGAAATCATTAGACACACAGTTGCAGATCTGTACTTCCCCACTTTTAAAGTGATAACAATACAACAGATTTAGATGAAGATTTTCCCTTGGAATATTTTGACTTCATCTTACTCATCTTACTGGACACAAATATGTACAGTAGAATGTGTTCCTTAATATAAATAAGCCAGATAAAATGTAGTGTAATGAAGGTCACACTTTCAGAGACAGATATGATCTGAACTCTCTTTCCTCTTTTTACTCCTATGTACTTGGGCATATCACTTAACCTTTCTGGGATTTGGTTCCCTCATCAATTCCTAAAAGGTAAAGCTAATTGTGGATATGTGGATGTGGAGCTATGAATTTAGCTGTTAATGAGTGTCAGTATGTGCCACATTCTGAAATCAATATATACTTACATAATGACTCTGGTAAAAATAAAAATTTCATATATCTACACACAAATGTACATGCATCTTTCTCTCTCTCTCCCTCTCTCTATATATTTATTTATTTAAAATTTTTATCATGAGTATAGTTAAAAAGCCAAAGAGTCCTAAAAATCTTTTAAAAGAAAATGACAGTTATTTTCCCACTCTTTACCATTCCTCAATCTCTGCTTCCCAGAAGCTGTCACTTTTATTTCTTTCACTGTTTCTTTTGGCATTTATCTCCATGTCTCTTAAGAATGTGCTTATATTGGGAATTCCCTGGATGTCCAGTGGTTAGGACTCTGTGCCTTTACTGCCTGCTGCCCAGGTTCAAGCCCTGGTTGGGGAACTAAGATCCTGCAAGCCCTGTGGTGTGGCTGAAAAAAAAAAAAAAAAAGGAATGTGCTTATATCTTAATGCATTGAGTTTTTGGTGTTACATGTTATCTACTGTTTTCTTCCTGTGGAAATCCATAGTTTATCTTCGTCACACTCTACCAGTCTCCACCTCTACCTGCAATATAAACATTCATGCTCACTTCTCCTTTCACAATCTGCACAATTACTTTGAGTTTCATATTTATTGTATTTATATGATTATGACCATGTAACATTTCTCACAGTTGGCTAATATAATGCTGAATAAATACAGGTATTGCTTTGTATAGTTTTTATTTGCCCAGGAGTTAGTAATTGCCTCGTTGGCCTTATTTAATTTTCTATATACCCATTCTATATTCATTCATGAACTAACTTTCGGAATTTTAAATCTCTTCTGAATACATTCATAAAGATCATGGATTTACCTTTTTTGGGGGTGTGGGGAGACACATCTCTTGGAACCTTCCATTCTACTCCTCAAATATACACTAGTTGCTTTTTGGCCCAATTGTACAGCAGCACTTCTCTATTGTGGTGTGTTTCATTTCTCTTATCTCCTGTCTTTTTCTTTCTTGGTTTATTCCTTAAATTATTTTAGAAAAAATTTTTTAGAATTATCTTAGAAATAACTACCTTGCAGACTTTTGAATATTTGTGTTCCTTTGCTTCTAGGCTTCAGTATTGTTTCTAAGAAATCATATGTCACTCTGATTCTCAACCTATTTTATATGACTTTTAATTCTCTTAATAGTTTCTCTCTCTCTTTTTAAAGTTTTTTCTATCATAATGTTTCTAAAATTTGATGATGATATGATTTTCTATAAATCACTTAAAATTGGAAACTCATGGCCTTCAGTTAAGTTAAATTTTATATATTACTTTTATATTCTAAAATTTTCTCATTTCTTTTTTGATTCTTTCTAGCCCATATTATTTGGATATTGGCACTTTGATCTAATCTGTTAATTTTATTTGGTCTATTTTTTACTTTCTGGAAAGTATTCTCAATTTTTAATTTCTAATTTCTTTTGAAATTTCTTCCAAACTTTTTGTTAATTTTTCTTTTCTACTATCATAGCTTTCAATACTTTTTCCTAATTTTTAATATATATATAAATTATAAATTAATTAATATATTATTAATTATATTAATAATTTATAGTTAATATAAAATATATCAATTGCTTATTTATGTATATCTGTTTTTGTTTTATGAATAGATAAATGTTTGCAATAGAAATTACAATTCTGACAGGCAAATGCCTGATATTGATTAAATCCTAGAGCAATCTTCCAGCAGGCAGTGGGCTGCATGTTCTACGGAGGAACATTCTCCAGTGTTCATTCCTCATAGTTCAATAGAAAAAGAAGAACTTTCAGAAAGGAGAATGTAGGTGCCACAAAGGACATTTTCAAGTCACTTTCTGACAAATAATAGAAGCAGTCTCTAACCAAGTATCCTATTTCACTACCAGGATATAACCACTTGGAATCAATGCCTAGCAAGATTTCATTTTGACAAAGAACAAGTCGCCACTGAATTCTTCCTTTTTTCTTTCTTTCTTTTATTTTCCTGAGTGGAAGTTTTTTGTGTGATTATCTTCTTTCTTTTTACTGTTCCTTATTGATTGTGAATGTGTGCTGGAGATTGCAGTAATAGCTATTTGTTAATAGATTGTTAGATTAGTGAGCCATGTCAGACCTTTTGGGAAACACTGTGCAGGACTCAAAGATCCTGAATATTGAACTGGATGCGTAAGTTTTTTGGGGTCTTTGGCGTCTTTAGTAAGGAAGGAGTGAATTTCATGTATGGGAAGAAGGGTGTACACGAAAACTTGGGTGGCCAGAGGAAGGCCTCTGCCAATTTAGTGACTGGATTTCCTAGTCTTCCTTTAAGACTCACGTGTTCACGTGACTAAATTGGTGTTAATAAGATGCGAATGGAAAGAAGGGTGTAATTTCTGGATTGTTTCATTTAAAACAAGCCACTTGCACTATATTTTTGTTTTACTCTTCCTCTGAGTAAGAAAATGGATATAAAAATGAACATTTATCAAGAGTTGGCTGGATTTCATTTGAACAGCTTCTAAAAACAAGGAAAAACTTTATATAATTTTGGAATATATACAAATTATGATAAGATTTTTTTAAAGTTTGATATGTTTATTACAAATGTCAGACTACACTGGTGACTAGCACAATGGTAGAGAGAAATGTACAATGGGGGAGGGAACATGAAGAGGGATTCTAAGGAACCACATTCTATTACTTAGTCATGTTGAAGTAAAATGAGTGTTTTTAACTGCTTTTTAAAGTGAACACATATTTTACACTCTCTTTTGGGAATTATTTTGCTATAAGAAGAAAACATAGTTTGATTTTCATCATCATAAGATGTTTTATACTGAACACATATTATACCTATTTATCTATTGTACATGTGTACAATGTTTGACATAAGATGATATAAGATGTGTATGAATATAACACACATATAATATACAGCACGAAATTTACTGTGCCAGTTAGAAAGGCTAATGGAGCAAACATTAATTGGAAAAGTTCTTAAAAGGCAGTTGCATTACTTTAAAAATTCAGTCCTCTGAAGCTTCAATGAAGTTTGTATAAATTAGTTTGAATCTTGCAAAGAGAGCTCCTCCTGTGAGTCACAGTGGTCTCTCATGTAACACAGGTAGGGAAGTACCTGGGGAATAAAAAAGGCCCTGTGATTAGAGATTTCTTTTAACCTGGGGAAAATACAATTATGAAAAGCCCTGTAGAAAAGCTTTCCAAAACCCAGTGAAAGCCATAACACTCTCTGAACACATGGAGAGGCATTTTGCTTCCCTTCTCTTAAAGTGCATGACAGTCAGAATCTGATTCTGAGAGAGACTTGATTTTTGTTTGTCTCAGCAAGCAATTTAATTATAACACAATGTTTGGCTGAAAAGGGTCTGTTTTTATGCAGCTGTGGCCTTCTCTCATTTATGGATGTTTAACTGTAGTATTTACTTTTATTTCTTTGTTCACAACATATACCATTTTTATGAGTCATATTCCATTGTGTTTTATAATGTAAGGTTTCTTTATCTTAAAAGGGCAGCTAACTTCAGTTTACAAGACCACATTAAATAAGTTGCTTTTTTGTTCACAAAATCATCTCTTTGTAATGATTATATTATTAAATGTTTTTTTATGATTATGTCACAAAACATTACTATATGTGAGGTATCTAGGATAGTTTAAGACAGAACAGATTGGAGAGAAGGAAATTAATATTTATCTTAAATCACTTATATCTCATCCAAAATAATCCTTTAATTCTCCTCCAGTCTAGAGGGGAGTGATCACTGAGGATGCTTACCTTCAGGTTGCATCCCATGCTATAATCATTTTAACTTTGAGAGCACTAACTAGGCTGATTATTTTCTGGAAAAAAAAGTACACAAATTAATTTGTCTGGATAACATCTAGAGTCTAGATTAGAGTCATAAGAAAACTAACCTGAAATTTTGATTAAGTCAAAAATTGATATTGGATACATGTGGGGAAATTTAAATTAATTTCATTATTTCTAGGTTTCCTAAATATTTTGAGTAGCACATAAAAACCTGAGTAAGCCAGTTATTGGATGATTTGTGGTTTTCTGAAGAAGCAAATTGATAAAGATTTTCTTTCTTATAGATATCCATGTAATATTTTAAAGTAAGTACAGAGGTTTAATTGACCTCAGCTCCCTCTTTACCTACTCATCCTCTCTTGCACTCTATATCTTAGAAAATGAATAAAGGGATTATAAACAAAATGACAGAACCTTCCAATACGACTAAAAACTAGGGAATGCAGATAGGATGAGTTTGATGGAAGACATGAGGACAGATTTGTAATTACCCCCTCTGAGAATCAGTAATGTTAATAGACAGGAAAAGAAGAAAATGCCATAAGTCAAGTAATACCCATAATATAGAAAACAAGGTCTGCTAATGAGGATATTAGGGACACTTGGAGGAAAATACCCCACTCGTATGCCATTTTACTACTAGAAATCAGCCACAATTGAAATGCTGGAAATAGGAAGCCTTGGGGGTTAATTAAGGAGTCCACTACAGAGCTGACTCCATCCCAGTCTTCATCCCCCAATTTTCAGGCTACTGTATCATTGATATATTAATATAAATTTATAGCAATTGACAGAGCATTATAAATTTTAGAGGAAGATTTCCAGAATCACTAAAGTGAAAAGTAATGAAAGCAAAGGAAATCCACTCATCCCATGGGCCAGCTAACATCAGGCCAACACTGATTATTTTTTTTCTGATTCAAGGTATAATAAACAAACAAACAAAAACAAAGCTAAGACTGATGAGAGGAAACTACAGCCAAAAAAATAGTGAGAATATGGAATATCCTTCAGAGTAATGTTTCCTTGGAGACTAAGAGTAACGTTAAAGGAGAGAAATATTTTGCCTAGAAGAATTATTATTACTACCTTGATCATCTAGAGCCTCCAAGCATTAGGTAATACTCCATTTCCAACCTCATCTGAAGGAAAATTCTTCCTTATGAATATATTAACTTTACTTACACCATTCCATTTGCTTACCTCACTCACTCATCATGAGGACTTACAAATGTGGTAGGAAGAGACTTTTACATCCTGATTTGTTCAGAGACTTTGCCTTAATCAATCATGACATAAATAGAACCATAGCATCATCAGTTTTCAGGAAAACAAAATAAAATTTAGTGTACACTGAGGGTAAAAACTCTTCACAAAACAGAACTCTGTATGTATACCTTTAACTTAAAGTTTATCTACCTAAAACAAATATTAAACTCAATGTTGAAACACAAGAATCAGAGTGTCTGGGGGTTTCTCTGAGGGCCAACATCATCATAGGGAGAGGGAGGTGAATAAACTAAATAAGGTGTGTTTTAGACCCATGTATAATAGTAGAGTTCTCTACCCTAATGTTCACCCCACATTCTAAACTCATATGAAGTAGCACAAAGTCAGGTTTAGGAATTCACCTCTCTCCTCAGACGTGAATGACTACGTAATGATGTAATACATGCCAGACATGATACCCGCACAGGAAGAAAGCAGATTATCTGAAGAGTACAAGCACCATGAAGAAAGATAACAAACTAAACAACTGAATTTATTAACAGGGCAAACAATAACTTTTTATAAAAACGTAACAAATATGCCCAGAAAGGATCAGATTACAACCTTGCAACAGGAACAAGCACTATGGGACAGAACCAATTTAAATTATTGTGTATAAAATTTTAATTGCTGAAATAAAGATTTCAATAAATGTGTTAGATAGAAAGTGGATATGGTCATCAGATGGAATTAATGAACTGGATGATGAGGTAAGGGAACAATCCCAAAATAAATGACTTAGAAATGTCAGCATAAATCTTATGAGTCACCAAATAAGAGAAAAAATAAAGGAGGATGGAAATATTTAATGATACAATAACTAGAATTTCCAAGAATTAAACATGGAAATGACAAGCAGGATATATAAGGGCAAAGCAAATGCACATACATGTACATACACACACAAACACACAATTAGAAATATTATTTTTAAATTTCAGAACCTCAAGGAAAACATCCCAGAAACAATCCCAGAACCACCAGAAGAGACAAAATGTTTACTGAAAAGAGATAGAAATCACACTGACTTCAAATTTCTCCCCAGATGATACTTCAAAGCACTTAAAAATATTGATAGTTTTCTAATCACTGAGCATAACATTTTACATACAAGTAAAGTATCATTTGAATATCTTAGCCAATTCAACAGGTTCTCAGAAATATAAGTCTCAGAAAGTTTATTACTCAGTGGTATTCTTAGGCAGCATTCACAGTAGAAGTACATCTGCAAGAATAGAAATAACTCCAAGTAGAAGAACAATAATATTGAAAGTGAAGATGAGTAAATAACTCAAGAAATTTCATTGTCTAAATAAGTAGTGCCAAAAATGCTAGTATTAAGAGAATAGTTGTCAGGGGTCAATAGTGGATCCTCAGTAACTTCCCTTGTTTGGGATGAGGCTATGCGGTTGGTCCTTGAACAACATGGGGGATAGGGGTGCTAACCCTCCTTGAAGTTGAAAATCTGTATATAATTTATAGTCAGCCCTCCATATATATACGTGGTTCTTCTGTATCCGCAGCTCTGCATCTGTAGGACGATTGTATTTACTATTGAAAAAAAAATCCATGTATAAGTGGACCTGCTCAGTTCAAACCCATGTTGTTCTAGGACCAACTGTAGTTAATTATAAGTATTAGAAATCTAAACTAATATGTAAATATAAATAATGGGTAGTAATAAACTAATGACTAATGAAGAATAAAAGTAACTGTATAAATAGCAGAGAAAATATAAGTGATCCAAGGACAGTTAAGGAGAAAACACAAAATCAAAAGAATATAAAATAAATGTAAAACAAAAAAGTAAGTTAACAGAGAATACCTCTAAAATAACAGTAATTGCAATACACATACATGAATTAAACTTGTTATGAAAAGACAAATTCCAAATTATATTAAAAATAAACAAAGATCAAGCAATCTGTTGTCTTTATTTCTGTGAAAATACAAAATATTAATTATATTAGCATGGATGGAATCAATATATATATATTTCCTTTTATGTGGTATGTCAGTAAAAGTAAACCTGAAATAGCTTGTAAATTATTTTAATATCAGGCTTAATATAATTTAAATATAATTTTAAAGCTAAAGACAGAATAAGTAATGAAGAGATGTGCTATATACTAATAAAAGATATTGTCAAGAACAGATAATAACTGCATTAGAGCCAATTACCAAAATGTCTCTCCAGTATCCTCTTTAAATATTTTTCTCTCGTGCTAAATATTTTAGTCATATTATGTCTATTATCTATTAATAAGCCCACTGGAAAGTTTAAAAAACACAAAGGTGAAAAAAAAAAGGAATCAACATCACTATTGGTAAAAGAGAAGGGCAACATCAATGGATCAGATCTTTGAGGATCTTCTTACTCTGGTGAAGATGGTAGCCAATAGAAGAAAATTAAAATTAGCTTTTTGATCATAACAAGGAGACGTCCATGAGAAATGAAAATTTTCAATTAAGTCAAGAAATTCTTTATTTTAGGAATACTCACTAATGAAAATTGTTTCTCTAAATACCAGAAAAAATAAGAAATGTCAACTTGTTTACAAAGTATCTTCAACGAATATGATGTGTGACAGATTCAAACCATCAATCACCAAGATAAGGGAACAGCAGGAAGCCAATCCAGGGGCATTCTGAAAGCCAATCAGCAGATTACAGAATGTGCCCAAAGTAAGTACCAGAATCATGAAAACAATAGTCAGTGTGGCTTTTTTTGGAGTGATGTGATAAAGGGTTTTAGAAAAGCCACAGAAAAGACATGGGTTATCTCTTTATAAATCTAGTTTAAAACTACTGGTTGGAAAGTGGCTGAAAAAGAGAAGTCATATGAATAAGCCAGAGACAGTTATTGAAAGAAAAATTAGGTAATAATATATATTCTCAAGAATGCAAGCATGTGCTACCCCTGGGGTGGGGTGGGGGTGGGGAAGCTACTTATATTGAATTTCAGCCAATAATAGAGGCTTTTCAGTAAAACAACTGGTGGTGAATCCAATTTAATATAAAAATAAAAGTCATCGTTAAATATAAGAATATAAATATTAATCTTGAAAATATAAAAGTGACAAGTAATAAAACCTGGAGAAGTATGCTGGAGGAGTGGAGGTATAGAAATGTGTAAAATCCCTATGTTTGTTATCTTTATTATTGGACTATATAATTTGTAGTGACTTCAACTTTATAAGAGAAAACTTTAAAGGAATGATTTTAGAATAAGCATCTATAGGAAAGAAGCATTTATTGAAAGGCTAGCAACTTTCTCATTTTTACTTCAGATTGATTTTCTTCAGCAAAATTCAACTAAAGTAAAACTTGTTATACTTTATTAAAGTAAGCTATAGTATGATCCATTTTTAATGATTTATATGTATATACCTGTTAAAAGTAATTCAACAAATATTGGGTGGGGCAAAAACTGCCTTAGGTTTTTTAAGTAAAAAATAAAAGACACATTTTTCATTTTTACCAAGAACTTTATTGAACAACGTATTCACCCTTTTGTTCCACTACCTTCTGCCATTTTTCAGGCAACTTCATAATTACATCTTCCCAAAACTTTTTATCTTTTTGAGCAGAGAACTATTCCAGGTGCCTTTTACAGTCTTCCAGGGAATTGAAATTTTTTCCGTTAAGAGATTTTGTAAAGACCGAAATAAATGGAGATCCGAAGGTGCAATGTCTGGTGAATACGGTGGATGAATCAGAACTTCCGGCCAAGCTGTTGACAGTTTTTGCCTGGTCATCAAAGAAACATGTGGTCTTGCATTATCCTGATGGAAGATTATGCGTTTTCTGTTGACTAATTCTGGACGCTTTTCACCGAGTGCCGTTTTCAGTTAGTCTAATTGGGAGCAGTACTTGTTGGAATTAATCGTTTGGTTTTCCGGAAGGAGCTCATAATAGAGGACTCCCTTCGAATCCCACCATATACACAACATCACCTTCTTTGGATGAAGACTGGCCTTTGGTGTGATTGGTGGTTGTTCATTTCACTTGCCCCATGATCTCTTCCATTCCACATTGTTGTACAGTGTCCACTTTTCATCACCTATCACAATTTGTTTTAAAAACAGAACGTTTTCATTACATTTCAGTAGAGAATCACATGCAGAAATATGGTCAAGAAGGTTTTCTTTTTTGCTAAACTTACGTGGAACCCAAACATCAAAGCAATTCAACATAACCAAGCTGGTGCAAATGATTTTCAACGCTTGACTTGGGATTTTGAGTATGTCAGCTATCTTCCACTTGGTATAACATTGATTTTCTCAGTTATTGTTTCCATTTGATCACTATCAACTTCAACTGGTCTACCTGACCGTGGAGCACCATCCAGCGAGAAATCTCCAGCACGAAACTTTGCAAACCACTTTTGAAACGTTTGATCTGTCACAGCACCTTCTCCATACACTGCACAAATATTTTTATGCATTTCAGTTGCAGTTTTACCTTTCTTGAAATAATAAAGCATAATATGCTGAAAATGTTGTTTTTTCCTTCCATCTTCAATATTAAATGGCTACACAAAAATTCACCAGTTTTGATGTCTTTTTTTAAATGCACACTGATGTGACAGCTGTCACACACAATCTAACAAAATTGTTTCGAATGAAGTTAAAGACAACTAAGTGCTACTAGAGCCATCTTATGGAAAAAACTGAACTAACATTTTGACCCACCCAATATATACTGAATACTGTTAGGAGCCCACATCTTTTATAGGTACTGAAGGCATAACAGTGAATAAAATGAACAAAAGTCATTGCTTTTACAAAGTTATGCTTAGTTGAAGTAGCAAGAGGCAAAATATGCACAAAACAAGTTGTACATTTAACAGCATGTATAAAATAGAAGGTGATGAGTATTATGTAGAAGAAGCAGAAAGGAAGGAGGCTCAGGCCAGGGAAAATGGAAAGTTTAGATACAATAAATAAGGTAGGCCAGACCAGTTGGTGCCTGTTCAGAGTCAAGAGAAGACAGCCACATTGAAGAGATTTCTGGGTGGTGGAAAAGGTGGATACTGGAAGAGGCAATTGGGACCGGAATGAAAATGAAAGACAGGGAGGGTTAAGAAATGACATCTATAGGGATAGAAGGTTGTAGATTATAGCTTGTTTAGGAACTTGAAGGCCATTCAAGGCATTTTAGTTTTATATTCTGAGTTTACATAGTTTTATATTCTTTGTAAAAGAGGGAACTACTGGAGAATATTGGATAGAAGACTGACATCTTACCTATGTTTATATCTAACTATCTATGTATCTATGTATCTATGTATCTATCTATCTATCTATCTATGCATCTATACCGATTGACCTTACTTGAGTCACATCCCTACACTATCCTGCCTTTTGGCTGGGATTATTCTTTCATTTGGGTTAATATGCTTAAACCTGTGATGAGGGCAGAGTTTCACTCTAATCACTACTACTCATCAGACCCACCCAGTAAATGTAAAGGTGGTAAAAATTGCTATTACCTGAAAAAAAGTGGGAGGGAGGCTGTAAACTTGATTGAACAGTCCAAAACAGCAGCTATCTATAGAGAAAATAAAGCTGAAACAGGGATGGGAGACAGGTCAGAGTGCTAAAGGTTAGGTTCCCTTGAGCCTGCAGTCTCTAGCATGGACCTCTGACCAGTAGCACTAGCATCCCCTGGAAACTTGTTAGGAATATAAATTCTCAAGCCTCATCTCAGACCTACAAAATCAGTAACTCTGAATGTAGGGCCTAGTAATCTGTGTTTTAGCAAGCCTTCCAGATGATCCTGACACACATTAGAGTTTGAGAATTAGTGGCTTATATAAATAGAGTTCTTGTTGCTCATATGCAGCCTCAGTTTACCAAGACTGATGCTTTGTTTCTGTGATAAAAGTTCCAGTAATTATCAATAATGAAATATTATTTCAATGGTGTATAGTCAGTGCCTCTATACTCAGACAGTAGAGGAAATGGTTATGTTGAAAAGATGTGGCTTGCTAAGGATTTTTGATTCAGATTTCTTACCTTTTCTTCAAGGGGGACCCTTAAAAACCAAAAGCCAAACTGTACACATACATATACACTTGGGAACTATGTTGTGTGGTGGAATATCTAGAATTAATACAATTTTTAAATATAAAATATTAACTGGATAATGATGATAAAGTAGGCCACAGAGAGCCCAAATTATAGTAAAAACACAAATAATAACAGTAAAATAAATATTTAAAATGAGCAAATATTAAGGCATAATAGAGACAGGATGCCCAATGCCCAGACACAGCTTAAAAGTAAGTCAGTAACTGACTACAACTATTTCCGACACACTGTATGGAGGAAATAAAACCCAGTTGAGCCATTTTGACTCCCCAGGCTGTCTCCATGAACACTGCTGGGAGCTTGTCTCCCCTTCATGTCACATGCCACGGACTGGCAGTCATCACTGCCTAATTACGGACCTCCACTGAGTGGGTAGGGAAAACTGTTAGTCACATGTGGGCTAATGGGTAAATGAATAAGGGCTGCCTGTATATGCCTAGATAAAATATCAGAGGGAAATAAATATTTAAATGGTGAAATATTTATCTTATTTTCTTCTGTTTTCTATATATTCTGAATTTTCCACAATATGAAAAAATTTTTAAATTTTAAGGAATACATTTTATTGAAGTAAAACATGTATTTTTAGAAGTGTACAGACACATATATAGCTCAATATAGTTTAACAACGTGAACATTCTTGTGCTACCATGATATAGAATAAGATAAAAAATATTTCTCTACTAAAAAAAGCTCCACTTGTGTTCTATCCCAGTAACTAACCTTGCAAGGATAACTGTTGACTTCTATCATTGCAGATTAGTTTTGCTTATTTTTTACCTTTATTCAATAGATTCATGTGATATATGCTCTCTTTTATCTGGTTTGTTTTGCTCAACATATTATTGTATATACTTGTACTTTGTTCTTTTTTTTTGTAAGTTAAGGTGTTTTGTTTTTTTTGTAGTTCGTTCTTATTCATCACTATATGAATAAGCTATGATTTACTTATGCATTCTCATATTGATACACCTTTGTACATTTGAGTGCTTTTCAGTTACTAATGATGCCATTATGAAAATGTATGTGCATATATTTTTGTACATATATGCTTGCATTCACGTTAGATATATAATAGGAATGGACCTGCAGTGTCAGAGTGTATACATAATTCAGCTTTAATAGACACAGTCAAAGCATTTTGGAAAATAGCAGTGCCCATTTATATTCACACCTGGAAACTGAGAATTTCAGAGGTTCTGCATCTTAATAAAGATGTAATTTAAATTTTCCTGACTAAAAAGATGTTGTACAGACTTCTATAATTTACTTGTATGTGGGACCCTTTTTGTCCTACCTCATAACCTGAGCTCATCTTTTTATTTCAGTCACTGTCATGGAAAACAGATGCTTGCTGGATTAATCTGGTAGCATACTGCTTCAGCTGTATCCTGTATTTTTTTTTTTTTTTTTTTTTTTTGCGGTACGCGGGCCTTTCACTGTTGTGGCCTCTCCCGTTGCGGTGCACAGGCTCCGGACACGCAGGCTCAGCGGCCATGGCTTACGGGCCTAGCCGCTCCGTGGCATGTGGGGTCCTCCCGGACCGGGGCACGAACCCGTGTCCCCTGCATCGGCAGGCGGACTCTCAACCACTGCACCACCAGGGAAGCCCTGTGTCCTGTATTTTTTTTCCTGTCATGGACCTGGGGTAGTGGGGAGATGTCTACTAGAATCTTATCAGCCATTCTGACACATGTGCAAGGGATTTAATATCACATGGGCCAAGCATCGGCCATAGGGGAACATGAGTTAGTGGATAAATATTTCTTTCCTCTTACTTGGGCAGACAATGCCATGGTGCCAATCTACCTGACTTCTCAGAAGGTCTCCTAACAATTGTTCCCAAATTGGCCATAGCAATAACAGACTCAATAACATGTCCCTTTCCTTTCCTCTTTTACACTTTCCAGGATCCTAATCATATTCTCTTGAATTCTGTCCTAAAGTAAACTACTTGCACAGCCATTGTTTCTTATGGGGAAACCCAAGCAAAGAGAATTGGTTATTTGGAGATATGTGTTCAAGATTTTGTAAGCTTTTGCTGTTTCTTTTTTTGTGTTAACTTGTAGATGTTTGTGGTAGGCCACATATAGCCACCTAAAAGGTATCCACATCATCTGTGGAATGTGTTAATGTTACCTCGTTTAGAATAAAAGGATCTGTGCAGATGTGATTAAGGGAAGGACTTTGGGTTAAGGAGATAATTCTGGATTACCCAGGTGGGTCCTAAATCCAGTAACAAGTGTCCTTGTAAAAGAAAAGTAAAGGGAGATTTAAGACAGAAGAGAAGACAGAGAGATGACTATGTGAAGACAGACGCAGCAATATGAGTCATGTGGCCAAAAGCCACCAGAAGCTGGAAAGGGAAAGGAATGATTCTCCCTTAGAGCCCTAAAGTGAGAGTAGGGCCCTAAAGAGATCTTGATTTTGGAGTTTTGCCCCCCAGAACTGTAAGTCAATGCATTTTTGTTCTTTTAAACCACCCAGTTTGTGGTAATTTGTTTCAGTAGCTCTAGGAAATGAATATAATGCTTTATACATATTGTGAATATGAGTTTTTTGTTGGATATATGTGTGCTAATGTCTTCTAAATAGTATCTTTTGATGAATGGTTGTTCATTTTTTAATTGGTTAAATTATCCATCTTTCCTTTATGGTTTTGTATTCTGTGTCTTAAGAATTATTTGTCTATCTAAAGGTCTTTGTAATTTCCTCCTTTGTTATCTTCTCGTTGCTTTATTGTTTCAACTTTAAAATTTAGATATACCAAATATCTCACATTGTTTTTTGTCTTTCATTTATTTGTGTGTGTGTGTGTGTGTGTGTGTGTGTGTGTGAATTCATCTATTAGTATTATAGATGACCTTTTGAAACCACTGTACATTTTTTCTTTGGCTGCTTTAAAAATTTTTCTATTTGTTTTTGTTTGTTCTGTTTTGTTTGCTATTTATATTTGTTTAGTCTTTTCTCAAGAATTTCACATGGTTTGCCTAAATGTTTTTTGTGTGTGTTTTGTTTGGTTCTCTTTTATTTTACCCTACCTGGTATTCATATACTTTCTTGAATCTGTGGCATGTTATTTAAGTCAGTTTTGGAAAACTTGTGCCAAAAATCTAGTCAAGTATTACTTTTTCTTTCTCTCTGTCAAGACTTCAGGTATGTTAGACTTCTTTTTTAACTGTTTCTCATATTCTCTTAGGCAGTTTTCTGTACTTCCCATTTGGACTATTTTCATACGAGTCCTGTGAAGGTTAAAAATTGGCAAATGCCTTGAAGGGAAAATCAGCATAGAGCTCAAACTCTCTCTCTCAAGCTTTCTTATTAATTTGAGTTGGTGACATTTTAATTTCTGCCTGACACGCATGGAACCTCTCAAGTAAATTTCATTCTGTTCTTCTAGTTATATTTGTTGGGAGGATTAGTCTGATCCATCATAATCTAAAGCAAAATTACTACTTTTTAAATGTGTATTTTTCATTGAAGTAGAGCATTGAAAATACATTGAAGTATGTACAGAAAGAGTACAAAATATGTAATTGTGCATAGTCTGTCCGGCAAATATAACCAGCTCATAGATAAAGAAACAGAGAATTTCCAGCAATTCAAAATACCCTCTTGTGCCCCCTCCCTCTTACTAGTCACCCAAGAGACATAAATATACTTCTAGCCTTATATATTACTTTTGTCTGTTTTTGAATTGTGGAGAAATAGAATCATATATTAGAATGGATTTATGAATTCAATATTATAGTTGTAATATTTATCCATATTATTGCATGTAATTCCAGATAGTTACTTCTCAGTGCTATAGTGTATTCCATTGTTTAAATACACCACAATTTATTATTCATCTCTCTTTTGGTGGACAGTTGGGTTGTTGCTAGGTTTTAGTTATTTTGTATAATGCTGCTATGAAAATCCATGTATGTCTCTTTTGATAAACAGTAGTATACATTTCCTTTGCTTATATCAATATTTGATTAGAATTCACTTAGGGGTGGAGTTGTTGGGCCATAGAATATATTAACATTTAGATTTAATAGTTAATAGTACCACCAGACAGGTTTCCCGATTTATATTTCTTACCAGCTAAGTGTTACAATTACAAAAATTTACAAGCATGCTTTGCCAAAATTTGCTTTTCTTTGTCACTCTATTATGTGCTATTCTGGTATGTGTCTGGTGGTAACTGCTTGCGATTGACTTTGCACTTTCTTGAAGAGTAATGAAGGCAAATAAATATTCACAAGTTGACTTGAAATTCAGACTCATATTTTTGGACTGTCATTTGTTTGTTTATTTTTCTATTAAATTGCTTGTCTTTTTCTTACTGACTTCTACAAGCTCTTTATATATTCTAGTTAGGAGCACTCTTTTGAATACATGTGTTGCCAATATCTTCTGCTCATCTCTGGATTGATTGCCCTTATTTAATAGTGTCTTTAAATTAGTATAAAGTCTTACATTAATATTATTATTTCTTTACCTCTTTTCCTTCCCTCAAGTTCATTATCTCCAACAATTAACCCTCCTGGAATTAATGTTTGTATATTTGTGATGGGGCAAAGGAGATTAATTTTCTCCCATATTGATATACAGTGGACCCAGAATCATTTATTGAAAAAATTTTTTTCTTTATTGTGCTATAGTAATGCCTTTGTCATAAATTAGAGAATCATATGCATTGGTCATTCTAATAATGTTTTGTTAGTGCATCATTTCATTTTATTAATTGCTATAACTTGATTTGTTTTGGAATAAAGATCTTGATTTCTGATAGAATAAGTCAACTAAATTTGTTCTTCTTATTATATATTGTCTTAAATATCTTAGCCCCTGTTTATTTTGGAATTAGTTTTTAAATCAGCTGTTCAATTTATACAAGAATGTTCATCTGGAGTTTTGATTGATGTCTCATTGATTCTGTGAATAAATTTGGAAAGGATTGATGTTAATAATATTGAGTCGTCTCATCCTTGAACATGGTACCTGTAGGTCTCCTTTTATTTAGCCCTATTGAATTTTATCAAAAATTTTTTGTGGTTTTCAATGTAGAAAAATAGCTCATATTTTGTTATACTATATTCACAGTTATTTGGTGTTTTTGTTGATATTGTAGATGATATAAATGTTCCTTTTTAGTTTGCTAATTTACTGAAGTGCAATCAATTTTTGGATATTGACCTTGTGTCTGGTGCCCTTTCTAAACACATAATAATATTAATATTTTGTCTATAAGTGCTTTGGGATTTTTCTGTACCAATCATGGTCCATTCAGGAAAACAGAGACTATATTTGTTATTTTATAAGAAAGAATATATTATAGGTGGTCTTTAAATGAATAGAGAGAGACTGAAAAGTTGAAGGGGGGGCAGTAGAATAAAACTTGTAAGAAGCAGTAAAAATACATAGGACAGTGGGAACAAAGAAAATAAATTGGATTATTTTAATATAAAGTATTATTTTAAAAAATTGTAGCTTTGTAGATTCTTATTACATGCCATTTTTAGTTAAATATTTTTTGCTTTTTTATTGCTTCCTTTTGCTGCATTAACTTTTAATTAATGTTTCTAGTTTCATGAGATATTTACTTATATCATTAATTCATTATCTGTTTTTCTAATTTATAGTTTTCTAATATTCCTATTACCAAGTTTTCTCTCTAAGCACAATTTTAACTCTAATCCTTGATGTTTTGACATTTAATGTTTTCATTATTATTCAGTTAAAAAATTTTCTAAATTTGACTGTTTTTATTTCTTAATTTCTAAAGCCTTGCAATATTCTAAGTTATTTATTTTAATTTTTATAAGAGTCATTACATTTTGAACCAAATTTCATCATTTTGGCTACAGGAAGTTGTCTAGATTATTCTAATTCTTGGAAATTTGTTGAGGCAATTAAATTTGTGCAATTTATTTCAAAGAATGCATAGTCTGTGGCTTCTGTGTTCTATATATAAAAGGGGATAAGAATTGTTAACCATGTTTTTCAGAACTTCTATACCGTTGTTAATTTTTTTCTGCTTCTTTTTTCAGTTACTGAAAGAGGTGCATTTAAGTTTCCATTGCAATTGTTGATTTGACTATTATCATTGGCTGGGTCTAATTTTGCTTTGGGTATTTTGAGGCAGTGCTAACAGCTATGTGCCCTTTTGGGATTGAGATTTCTTCCTGTTGGTTTGATTATTTTATCAATCTGTTAAGTTCCTCTTTATCTCTAGTATTACTTCATAAAATGTACTTTGGTGATGAATCTCTCCAATCTTATTTTCTCTTTTCTCTACCCCATGTGTCTGTTGTTTAATTTTTTAAACTTGATTTTGAATGATATTTTCCTATTTCTGGACATATTTAGTAATTTTTGTTTGAACTCTGAGTATCTAACAAATTGTAGAGGCTGGTCTTGATATCTTTCTCTAGAGAGGTTCACCATTTCTTCTGCTAGACAGCTAAAATGGGGGATAATAGCTATAATTCAATTAGAGACTGAACTGAATGAATTGAGAGTGGTTTGCAGTTTTACCAGATCTTTGTTTACCTAAATTATAGCTCTCCAGTGATTTAAAGGTGAAATCTTGGTTTGTTGACATTTACCATCCTCCTGGCAAGTAGGGATCTCATAATCTTTGTCTCTGTGGCAAGCTAAGACTGCCAACAACAAAGTTCCACTTTTCAGAACTGGTTTTTCTGTCTCTCAGAAGTAGCCCCTTGCCAGCCGGACTAAAGCCTAGATACCTACCCTCTTGCTCTGTGCCCGTAATTGTCAAATGTACTCAGGGAAAATGCAGCTGCAGTCTCCTCACATTGCTACAATTCTCCACTCTCTAGAATCTTAGGTTCTAATACCTGATGTTTTAACATCCCCTGTATGAATTTTCTTAAATTTTATGGCTTTTAAAATTGTTCTAAGATGGCCATTCCTTCATAGCTATAAGTAAAAGTCCTCTTTCCAGGATTTTTTATCATGTTACCAACATTTAAATTTTTAAAAAATATTGTTTGATTCTGAATTTGATACTAAGATTATAAAAAAACAAAATATTGCTCCTCAACTACCAATCAGCAATAAAGTTCATTTGCAGTAATAGAAATTACTTTTCTCTGATCATTCTCCCACATTAAAACATATGAATATTATCATAGATAGACCTGGATTCAATAGCAATTGCAAGTGAGAATGATCAAACTTAAAATACTTTATACAAAATGGAAATATGTTACCTCATATGTATTGTGCTGGAGACGATCTGCTCCTTACTGAGCTACATGGAGTGGATCACTGTTGTTTGGGTTCTGTATTTCTCCAGCTGCCTCTTGTCTTTGCTTCACTGTATTTGTCTTTTAATACTAGAATCGTTTCTTCTTAGTTTAGCTGGCTCTGCTATGAAAAGCATTACTGAGTCTGCCCGGGACTGACTGCCTAACCAATGAGAAATAAACATCAACATCAGCATTCAGCAGCTGATGGAGAAACAGTGGTGATAATCAACATCCCATCCTTCACAGTTTTCCCCAGGTTATCTATCCATCACCTAAATTTGGGTGTGTGTGATTGTTACATTATCTCATGAAAGATTAAGAGTAGCTCTAAACATCACAAAAATGGAACAGCCAACTAGCAAGATGAGCAGAGGCTGCAGATTTAGTTACAGTTAGATCAATATGGGATTGCTATATATAGTTCTCTCTTGTCCTGTAGACTAAAACTTATGCATACTCAAGCAAGTCTTTATTGAGCTGATAATTTACATGAATCTTTTCTTTCTTGACTTGGCAGTCAGAGAGCAGCTCTTCCCTAGCTCTTTCTACAGTGCCTTTTAACAGAAATATCACCATCAGAATAGTTTGTAGCAAAATATTACTTCCAAAGTCTGATTAATTTATTTGAGACTGGCTGTTACCACCCTCCCACTACAGCCCCATTTCCATTTCTACACAATATTTTAGATATCCACAAACTTCAACTTTTGGTAACTTGTAAAAATCAAGATTCAAAATCAAATGCTGTATATATTTTTATTTCACAAACTAGGGACTAAATAAATATTTGTTGATAAATTATACAAACATTATATATATATTTAATTTATTAACATTTTGATAATTATTGTTCTATTGTTTTGCTATTATCAGTTTTTTATAAAAAGGAGCCATCAACTTAATTATTCCAATAGAGTTAATACTGTAAGAGAGAGAATGAAGAGAGAATCCTTCATTTTATTACAGATTGCTCCTCTGTTTTTCACAACTTGAAATATTAAAGCTTAGGCAATGTTTAAACAAATAAGCTATTAAGTCTTTTGGCAAAATGTAGTATAATATACTCTGGTACCTAGTATACTGGTAAATCTCTCCTAAAATTCCAAACTGCTATCATTGAAATAATGACATGAATGTCTGGATAATATGGATGCACTTGTGAGTGTGTTTGTGTGTGTGTGTTTCCAGAAGCCCTCCACATTTTCTCAGTTCAATAGCAGGATTGTCCTTCTCCTGGTTATCAGATTGTATGCTGGCTGATGCTTTTATAATGCTGCTAATAGCTTAGCAAAATGTTCTTTTCTCAAAGCAGCACTTATGACTTCTACGAATGTCATAGATATGTTAAAATTTTGCTGTGTTGAAATCTTTATGTGCTGCCGTTTGTTTTCTCCAATCCCCTACCAGCTCTGGAGTATGTAAAGCTGAAAACAAACGTTAGTCCAGGTTTTAATTCCTTTCCAAGATAATTTATTCATTATACTTTTAAGTGAATGAAAAATACTCTTTATTCTAAAATTAGGGACTCAACTCGCTGATTTTAGTAGGAACATGGAGCTCCATTTCCTGCAGGTAATTGTTTGTCATTACTCTTTTCTCTTTAAAATGATACCAATAGAATCAACAAGCTATATTTTTACCTGGATTCTAAAATAACTAAATAAGCCTATGAAGAAACTTTCCTCCATCCATAGAAAGCTCTCTTTTTCTTTGTTAATGCATTTAAAACTTCAAGCCTTTGTACACTTCCCTTCAATACTTGTTTGACTGTAATCTATGCAATAGGCATTGTCTTAGGTTCTGGTAATGATTAAACAAACACAAATTTCTTACTTTAAGGTAATTATGTCAGTCAGAAGAGACTGATATTTTTTAAAAATTACAAAGTAATGTGAAAACATAGTAATAGAAATGTGAACAATAAACTATGTGAGAACCATCCATCATTGTATTAGAGATCACTGCTGTAAGGAGGTGAGGCAAAGACTGGTGTTAGGGAATGCTTAGGAGATTAACAGGAAAAAATAATAGTAGCATATGATGCATTTTTTGGTAGATTCAAAGAAAAAAGTAATATATAATCAATAAACATTTTCAAAGATCCTTGAATTTTATGTTTCAAGCAGGAAACAATGTATAATGGTATAGGCAGAAGCATATAAAAAGCTATTGATGGCTTATCTGGGTATAGAATTCCAGGATGGAAACTATTTACTCTCATTATTTGGACAACACTGCTTTTGTGCTTTTTTGTTGTTATTTATACACAGTGTTATTCTGATTCTTGATGTACGTGATCATATTTTTTACCCACTGGAATTTTTAACATTGGCACTTATTTCCAAGTTTTCTGTAATATCACAGTGACATGCCTTGGTCTTATTTCTTTGTTCATAAACTATGTTCAGCTTTCATTGAACACTTTCTTTCTATAAAAGTCAAATATTTCGTTTCTTAAAATTTTTTCTTGCACATTTCATCCCTATTTTTACTTTGTTCTCTATTTTTGGTACACATATAAGTCCCCTATGAAGTGTCCTGATATACTCTTTTAATTTTACTCACCATCCTCTATTGTTTTAAAACACTGCATCACTATCTACTTTCTCCTATATGTCCTAAATTTTATTGTGTAACATTTATTTTAAATTTTTGTTGGAGTAGTAATATTCTTAATATCCAAGAATCTCTTCGTTCCTTTTTATTAAACTATAATTGGGGATTTGTCTTTTATTTTTAATTTTTTTAAACATCTTTATTGGACTATAATTGCTTTACAATGGTGTGTTACTTTCTGCTTTATAGCAAAGTGAATCAGTTATACATACACATATGTCCCCATATCTCTTCCCTCTTGCATCTCCCTCCCTCCCATTCTCCCTATCCCACCTCTCCAGGCAGTCACAAAGCACCGAGCTGACCTCCCTGTGCTATGCGGCTGCTTCCCACTGGCTATCTATTTTACATTTGGTAGTGTATGTATGTCCATGCCACTCTCTCACTTTGTCCCAGCTTACTCTTCCCCCTCCCCATATCCTCAAGAGCATTCTCTAGTAGGTCTGTGTCTTTATTCCCATATTGCCCGTAGGTTCTTCATGACTTTTTTTTTTTTTTTTAGATTCCATATATATGTGTTAGCATATGGTATTTGTTTTTCTCTTTATGACTTATTTCACTCTGTATGACAGACTCTAGGTTCATCAAACTCACTACAAATAACTCAGTTTCATTTCTTTTTATGGCTCAGTAATAGTCCATTGTATATATGTGCCCATCTTCTTTATACATTCATCTGTTGATGGACACTTAGGTTGCTTACATGTCCTGGATATTGTAAATAGAGCTGCAATGAACATTTTGGTACATGACTCTTTTTGAAGTATGGTTTTCTCAGGGTATATGCCCAGTAGTGGGATTGCTGTGTCATATGGTAGTTCTATTTTTAGATTTTTAAGGAACCTCCATACTGTTCTCTATAGTGGCTGTATCAATTTACATTCCCACCAACAGTGCAAGAGGGTTCCATTTTTTCCACACCCTATCCAGCATTTATTGTTTGTAGATTTTTTGATGATGGCCATTCTGACTGGTGTGAGATGTTATATCATTGCACTTTTGATTTGCATTTCTCTAATGATTAATGATGTTGTGCATTCTTTCATGTGTTTGTTGGCAATCTGTATATCTTTTTTGGAGATGTGTCTATTTAGGTCTTCTGCCCATTTTTGGATTGGGTTGTTTGTTTTTTTTGATATTGAGCAGCATGAGCTGCTTGTAAATTTTGGAGATTAATCCTTTGTCAGTTGCTTCATTTGCAACTATTTTCTCCCATTCTGAGGGTTGTCTTTTCATCTTGTCTATGGTTTCCTTTGCTGTGCAAAAGCTTTTAAGTTTCATTAGGTCCCATTTGTGTATTTCTGTTTTTATTTCCATTTCTTTAGGAGGTGGGTCAAAAAGGATCTTGCTGTGATTTATATCATAGAGTGTTCTGCCTATGTTTTCCTCTAAGAGTTTTATAGTGTCTGGCCTTATATTTAGGTCTTTAATCCATTTTGAGTTTATTTTTGTGTATGGTGTTAGGGAGTGTTCTAATTTCAATCTTTTACATTTACCTGTCCAGTTTTCCCAGCACCACTTATTGAAGAGGCTGTCTTTTCTCCACTGTATATTCTTGCCTCATTTATCAAAGATAAGGTGACCACAGGTGTGTGGGTTTATCTCTGGGCTTTCTATCCTGTTCCATTTAACTATATTTCTGTTTTTGTACCAGACCATACTGTCTTGATTAGTGTAGCTCTGTAGTATAGCCTGAAGTCAGGGAGCCTGATTCCTCCAGTTCTGTTCTTCTTTCTCAAGAGTGCTTTGGCTATTCAGGGTCTTTTGTGTTTCCATATAAATTGTGAAATTTTTTGTTCTAGTTCTGTGAAAAATGCCAGTGGTAGTTTGATAGGGATTGCATTGAATCTGTAGATTGCTTTAGGTAGTACAGTCATTTTCACAATGTTGATTCTTCCAATGCAAGAACATGGTATATCTCTCCATCTATTTGTATCATCTTTAATTTCTTTCATCAGTGTCTTATAATTTTCTGCATACATGTCTTTTGTCTCCTTATGTAGGTTTATTTCTATGTATTTTATTCTTTTTGTTGCAGTGGTAAATGGGAGTGTTTTCTTGATTTCACTTTCAGATTTTTTATCATTAGTGTATAGGAATGCAAGAGATTTCTGTGCATTAATTTTGTATCCTGTTACTTTACCAGATACATTGATTAGCTCTCGTAGTTTTCTGGTAGCATCTTTAGGATTCTCTATGCATAGTATCATGTCATCTGCAAACAGTGACAGCTTTACTTTCTTTTTTCTGATTTGGATTCCTTTTATTTCTTTTTCTTCTCTGATTGCTGTGGCTAAAACTTCCAAAACCATGTTGAATAATAGTGGTGAGAGTGCACAACCTTGTCTTTTTCCTGATCCTAGTGAAAATGGTTTCAGTTTTTTACCATTGGGGACGATGTTGGCTGTGGGTTTGTCATATATTACCTTTATTATGTTGAGGAAAGTTCCCTCTTTGCCTACTTTCTGCAGGGTTTTATTCATAATGGGTGTTGAATTTTGTTGAAATCTTTCTCTGCATCTATTGAGTCTTCTTTACTTTTGAATTTCACTTTTTTTTAAGGTACATTCTATCTTTGACTCACAAATATAATTTATTTTCATTATCTTTGTATATTAATTGTGGTGATTTTAGTTCTCTTTTTATATTCTCTTCCATTTCTTGCATGTTCTAGTTTTATATGCTCTATTTTCCATCTCTTTATATATCTTGTTCTTTCTCTTTCATCTTAGAACCTCCTTTCAAAGGTTATCTGATTATTGGTTATCTTCCCATATTTAATAGTGAATCAATTTAAAACTGAGAAGACGTTCTGTATAAACTGGTGGAGCTGGTGAACTGTTCGATCTTTTTATTGATGTTTGAATGGGAACCTGGCTGTGTCTCTTGGGAGCTTCCAAATATGCATAGGAATTTCTTTCTGAGTCAGGAAATTAGCCCAGTGAAAATTATCCAATATCTTGATGTTGGTGAGAGGAAAAAGTAGGGCTAATCTAGTAGCTTCTAGTTTCGTTCTATAATATCCAAATATCCACTTTCATCTCTCAATGAGTGAGGGTCATATCTGCCCAGAGTTGATTTTAGAGATCATCTGTATCAACCTTTCCAAACAGCAAAACCTCTGTCTTCTGCCTAAGTATGAGAAAATCATTTGCTGGCTGTGCAGGTAGAGGAATGGAATTAAGGAATCTCACTATGTATTTTTTTTAGATTTCAGTCAAATTCTTCTGTTTTCAGCTCCACCAAAACCTTGGCCTTCAGAGATAACTAATGTCTCTAATTTCTGAATCTTTCTGAGAAACTGTATTATAAATTACTTTGTTTTTTGTTGGTTCCTCCTTTGAGGGTATTTAACCAAATGAAGAAAGCTGAAACATAAATCATTTAGGATTTCTCATCTAATTTTCAACATCACAATTTATGTTGACATCACTTCAGTTTTATTTTCTTTATTGCTATTCTTATGGGGTTCAGGAAGGAATAAAAACAAATGCAAATATTATATCCACTATATTTAACGAAAATTCATTATCTGAAAATTCAATCTTTTGTGTATTACTTTAAGTGAGGCACAACAAATTTCAATTCTTTTTGAAAAAATTTTCCCAAACACCATTTATTATTGCTTTTGCCCTAAAAACTTTATCTCATTTCCAACAAAATTAATTTGGGGGAAGGTATATATTTTTTATATCTAAGTTGACAAACTGAAAAGAAGACATTGAAATGTAATTAATCAATAAAATGATTCTCAGTCTCAGTTCTATCAATTCATTAGAATAAACTGTAAATATAATTTTTTTAAAAAACTTCCAAAGGCTCAAACCAAAATAAATACATCAGCGTTTTATGATGGTGTTCATTCATCTATTTTTTTAAAGCTTTAAATATTAAATTGAGGGCCTGTGTTCTATAAATATATAATTAGACAAAAGCATTCCAAGGTAAAGTAAGCACCTGCACTCATTCCTGGTTTGCTGCTCATGGAGATTTAAAATAGTCCACAGGGAGGAAGATGCCTAATTGTTATCTCATTTGCTTTCATTGTATTGATATAACTAATAAAGCTTATCTGTAGAAATCTTGGTATAGAAGTATTATACCACACTTTCACTTAAATATATTTCATATAATTGTAAATGATTACAATATTAACTGAGAATTTTAAATTTGCTGACTCTTCCTGTGAATATTTTTGAAGAAGATTAATAATTATTAATAGATAATTATATTATCTTGAATCATTGCCAAAAGTTTTAATTCAAGTGTTTTTATATACTTGAAATATTTTTGAGATCCTAAACCTCAGATGACAATTCAAGATTAGGAAGGCCTCTGTGGCACTCTTAGGCCATCATGGTTTGGGAGCCAGACATGTTTAAATGATGTTGGCCCATCATTTATTTAAATTTAAGGCTAAAAGATATTTCAAATTGGCTCTATGCTTTTAAAAATTTAGAGTGTTTTTTTTTTCTTTTCCTTTCTCTCTCTCTTTGAGTGGGGACCATCTGTTCATCATGGAAAGTCAGAAAATAATATTTGATATGAAATTTTCACTACAAATCTGATATCTAAGTTAAGTGGAGTTTTGAAAACTAACTATCTATAATGTATCTAATTCATTTATATTTTAATTTCAATCTATAAATGTCAAATGAAATAAATTATTTCAGTTTCAATTTCTGATGATCTTAACAAGCTTCTGGTTGCTGAACTGGAAACTATGTCATGCTGTGTAGTGATGGTCTTCTGGATTAGCACAGCTGCCAGTATTTCATTCCTATTTTTTCTCTTTAAATTACTACATTACACAAGCTCAATACCTTTAATTATGACATTGAAATATTGTCAGAAACAACTTAATAAAAATATATATTGTTTGGAAAAAGTCACATATAGCTGAATGAAAAATAAATTCCAAGGTAAAAGAACAGGTCAAGTAATCTTATATAAGTAGAAAACCATACTACTTAAATCAAATGTTTGCCACTCAGTAATCAAAAGCAGTGTTTGTATGGAGGGGAACTGATAGTGGAAGACACTGCATGTATGAAGCATTTGAAGCTCCTTCATGCCTATCATTAAATTTGATGTTTGAGGGATGCAAGCAGAGCAATTTCAGAAACACCAAGCTGTGAGGCTCAAATACCAAGCAGTGAAATATGTGACCTGCTGTGGAATATCTGAGTTCTAAATACTGGAGAAATTTACAATAGCTTATCCAGTTCATGATATTAGTGCTACTGAGAGTGAAGTCAACATAGTGTTAAGGAAACATGACCATCTGGTAATAACTTTTATGATTCTTTCAATTTAAATAAATATAAATAGGAGTCAAATCCTCAAGCCCTTGAATCTTAACAGGAAACCAATGAGAATAAAACAAGAAATTGTAAAAACAAAATAAAAATGCAGGCTTATTATCTGATTTGGAATCTCTGGTTGGTTAGCTGAGTAGGAATAGCATCCAAATCTAAGATTTAGTATTGGATCCCCATATCCTTCCCAATCTCCAACAGACAGAGGCAGTTAGCTTCACTCTGTTCTATGACTGCAGAGTGCATCTGTTGCATGAAGAAAGGGCAATTTTTACCTTATTTATCATCATATCTCTAGCAGCTATGTTGTGTGGATACATGGTGGCTGTCCAATATAATATGCATCAGTGAAAGATTGGATGGTTTAATTAAAATCCTCAGACAAGAGAGAACACAATGTGCAAACCCTATAACCACTAACAGCTACTTTGCATAAATAGGGGAGAACTTGCAGCATAGCAACATCTTTTTTATTCAAGGGACGAACTTGGTGCCACTTGATAAGACAAAAAAAAAATTTATAGTGAAAGGTAGTTCAAAGAAGACAAGAGTATATGTAAATTTCCCAATAAGGTTCATCGACATAAAAGAAAAACAGTGCATGGTTCACTTTAAAGAGAGTGTATAATAAATTTATTTGTACCAATATTCACCAGAGAGTAAAATATTGGTATTATAAAGGATAGTCGGGGTTCTTTCCAAAAACTTAACTATCAGTTAAAACCATAGGTTATTAACTTAGCAGCCTGGTAAAATACCCAGGACTCTGTAGTAGTGCCTTCTACGTTCCTAACTCTTGAGAAAATGAGCTCTTCAGATGTTTCATATATTTTTAATATGCTAAACACATAAGATATATTTACACAACTTGTTTTTGGTAAAATAAATTTGTCCTTCAGAGAAAAAGTTTCTTCATATACCGGACTAATTATAATATGTAACATTTAAATTATTATAATTATGGAAGCCAGTAAATCAATTATAACAAATTGAATGTTACCTAGCATGTTTAATTAAAATGCTATAATAAGTGTGGGAGGGGTCCAAGGCAGTGGACCGATCCTGAACTCCCCTCCCCACGTGGACACACTGAATCTGTACCTACATATAGAGCAATTTCTCCTGAAAAAGAACTGAGGGCTAATTGAACAGCTTCTGCACAGCAAACAACAGAGTGATCACAGAAAGACAGGTAACAGATATGGAGATATGGTATTGGCTGGAACCCCACCCCCAACCTCTCAACCTGCAGTGGAAAGGGACATCACTGAGGGGCCCCTGCACAGACTCATTTGCACAGAAAACAACAACAACAACAACAGTGGTTTAAAGGGCACCTAGGCTATACATAAAGGAAATCCATTTACTAACCCTAGAGCATCTGCCAAATGGGTGGGAAATTGCTGGAAATCTCTCCAGGGTCAGAGGCACCTAAAAGTGCCATTTTTGCCTACATGATAGCATGGACGGTAACACAATACAGGTACTCTAGACGGCAGCCAAGCCTGTCCCAGTATGCTCCACACCCCTGACCCACACCAGCTATAACTGTCTCCCCAGAGAGGCCCCCATGCACGCACTCCAGCTCCAAACGTTCTGCCAAGGCATCTCCGGCATGGTACTCCCGGGAATCTCTGACGGCACCAGCTCCATCTGTCCCACCAAGGCGGCCAGTGTGGCATTTCCTGGGACTCCCCAACCTGCACCTGCTGCAGTTTCAGCCATCCAAAAAGCATGGCATGGAGTGTCCCAGGACGCCTTGGTCCATGCCTACCCCAGATCCAGCCATCCTGTCAAGGTAGTCCCAAAGCAGTGCATCTCAGGACCCCTAGGCAGCACCTGCTCCAGCTCCTGCCAGTCTGCCAAAACCACCCGGCACATACAGTCTACACAGAGGATGCTCTTACACAAGGCCACACCTTCAAGACCAGGAAAAGTAATTGTTTTGCCTAATTCATAGAAGCACACACAGAAAGTCAAAATGAGGAGACAGAGGAATACATTTGAATTGAAAGAACAAGAAAAATGCCAGAAAAAAAAAAAACTCAATGAATTGGAGATAAATAATTTATTATACAAAGATGTCAAAGTAATAGTAATAAAAATGTTCATCAAACTCAGGAGAAAAATGATCACAATGTTATGAAACTAAAATCAATTACAGGGAGAAAACTGGAAGATATAGGAATACATGGAGACTGAACAACATGCTACTAAACAATCAATAGGTCAATGAAGAAATCAAAGAAGAAATAAAGAATACTTAGAAACAAATGAAAATGGAAGTATAACTTTCCAAAATCTATGGGATACAGCAAAAGCAATTCTAAGAGGGAAGTTCATAGTGATATAGACCTACTTCAAGAAACAAGAAAAAATCCAACTAAACAATTTAACTTTACACCTAAAGGCACTAGTAAAAGAAGAAAAAACAAAGCTCAAAGATAGTAGAAGAATAAAAATAATAAAGATCATAGAGGAAATAAATTATAAATAAATGAAATAGAGATTTAAAAAATAGTAAAGATGAATGAAACTAAGAACTCTTTGAAAAGATAGAGCCTTTTCAAAGGCTCTTTGAAAAGATAAACAAAATAGATAAACCTTTAGCCAGACTTATCAAGAAAAAAAGAGAAAAAGGCTAAATATAAATTCAGAAATGAAAAAGGAGATATTACAACCAATATCACAGAAATACAAAGAATCATAAAAGCCTATTATGAAAAATTATATGTCAACAAACTAGACACCCTAGAAGAAATGAATAAATTCCTAGAAACATACAATCTTCCAAGACTGAATTAGGAAGAAATAGAAGACTGAACAAATTGATAACTAGTAATGAAATTGAATCAGTAATCAAAAAACTCCCAACAAACAAAAGTCTAGGCCCAAAATTCTTCATTTGTGAATCCTACCAAGAAAAGTTCACACCTATCCTTCTTGAGTTATTTTAAAAAACTGAAGAGGAAATAACATCTCCAAACTCATTATACAAGGCCGGCATTACCTTGATATGAAAACCAGATAAAGACACTACAAAAAAAAGAAAATTACAAATCAATATCTCTGATGAATATAGATGCAAAAATCCTCAACAAAATATTAGCAAATTAATTCAACAATATATTAAAAGTATCACACATCATGATCCAGTGGGATTTATTACAGGGATGCAAGGATGGTTCAATGTTCACAAATCAATGAACATGATAATACCACATTAACAAAATGGAGAATAAGAATCATATGATAATTTCAATAGATACAGAAAAAGCATTTGAAAAAAATTCAACATACTTTCATGATAAAAACTCTCAAGAGAGTAGAGGGAACATAATAGAGGTCATACATGAAAAACATCTTACTCAAAGGTGGAAGGCTGAAAGCATTTTCTTTCAGATCACAAACAAGACAAGAATGCCCACTCTTGCCACCTTTATTCAACAGTGTATAAGCCCTAGTCATAGCAATAAGACAGGAAAAAGAGATAAAAGGCATCCAAAATGGAAAGAAAGAAGTAAAAATGTCACTATTTGCAGATGACATGATACTATATAAATAAAGCCCTAAAGACTCTACCAAAAAACTTTTAGAACTAATAAGTTTATTCAGGAAATTTGCAGGATACAAAACTAATATACAGAAATCTGTTGCATTTCTGTACACTACCAACAAACTATCAGAAAGAGAAATTAGGATAGCAATCCCATTTACAATTGCATCAAAAAGAATAAAACCCTGGAGATAAATTTAATTAAGGAGGTGAGAAAGACTTGTACTCTGAAAACTATAAGATGTTCATGAAGAAAAAATCAAAGTCTACAAGAAAAAAAAAAAAAAAAAAGGAAGGATATACTATGTTCATGGATTGGAATAATTAATATTGTTTAAAATGTGCATACTACCTAAAGAAATCTGCTGATTTAGTTCAATCCCTGTCAAAATACCCATGACATTTTTAACAGAATTAGAGCAAATAATCCTAAAATTTGTATAGAACCACAAAAGGCCTTGAATAGCCAAAACAATCTTGGAAAAGAGCAGTGCTAGAGGTATCACACTTCCAGATTTCAAAAAATTACTGCAGAACTATAGTAATCAAAACAGCAGTGTACTAGCACAAAAACAGACACATATATCAATGGAACAGAAAGAGAGCTTAGAAAGAAATCTACACTTTTATGGTCAATTAATCCATGATAAAGGAGGCAAGAATATACAGTGTGGAAAAGAGTGTCTCTTTAATAAATGGCCTTGAGTAAACTGGATAGATACATGCCAAAGCATGAAACCAGACCACATTCTTACACTGTATAAAAAATAAACTTAAAATGGATTAAAGACTTGAAAAAGCTTTGTACAGTGAAAGAAACCATGAACAAAACCAAAAAACAACCTGCTGAATCGGAGAAGATTTTTGCAAATGATATGCCTGATAAGGGATTAATATCAAAAATATATAAAGAACTAATACAACTCAATATCAAAATAACAAACAATCTAATTAAAAAATAAGCAGAGGACCTGAATAGACATTTTTTTCCAAAGAAGATATACACATGACCAACAGGAACATGAAAAGATGCTCAACATCAATACTCATCATGGAAATGCAAATCAAAACCACAATGAGGTATCAACTAACACACTTCAGAATGGATATCATCAAAAAACAACAAATAACAAGTATTTACAAGGATGTAGAAAAAAAGGGAGCCCTTGTGCATTGTTGGGAATGTAAATTGGTGCAGCCACAATGGAAGACAATATAGAGTTTTCTCAAAAAATTAAAAATATAGCTGCCGTATGACCCAGCAATTTCATTTCTGGGTATTTACTGAAGAAAAGTAATATACTATTTTGAAAAGATATATGTACCAAAGTGTTCATCACAGCATTATTTACAATAGCTAAGATATGGAAGCAACCTAAGTGTCCATCAATAGAGGAATGGATAATTGATGAAGATTAATGGTACATATACAATGGAATTTTTTCAGCCATAAAAAAGAATATCTTCCCATTTGCGACAATATGGATGGACCTAGAGGGTATTATGCTAAGTGAAATAAGTCAGACAGAAAAATAAAAACAACATATGATTTCACTTATATGTAGAATCCAAAAAACAAAACAAATGGACAAAAAATAACAAAACAGAAACAGACTCATAGATACAGAAAACAATCTGGTGGCTGTCAGAGGGGAGAGGGTAGGGGGATGAGTGAAATAGAGGAAGGGGATTAAGAGGTACAAACTTCCAGTTATGCAGTAAATGTCATAGGGATGTAATGTACAGCAAAGGGAATATAGTCAATAATATTGTAATAATTTTGTATGCTGACAGATGGTGACTTATCATGGTGATCATTTCATTAATGTACAGAAATATCAAATCACTATGTGGTAAAAACAAAGCAAAACAAAACAAAAAGCCACGGAAGAAACCCGACTTGATCACTGTGGGAAGTTCACACGGGGACAGTATCATGTCCCCTGCATCGGTGGTGCCCACTGGCCTTGTAGATCTAAGCGCTGAGGACAGATGAAGCCAACCCTTCTTTTCACAGCTGTACTGTGTTTTCCAAAGCCACACAGGAATGTCTCACAGTTTCTGTAAATAAGCTGAGGCTTTTACTGCTGGACCAAGGAGCACATATGTGGACCACTGGCTTAGAAAATCCGGAAGCTGGAGGCTCAAAATCTCAGCTCCAAAAGGACATAGCTGTCCTCTCCCCAGATGGGTCTCCAGCACCAATCACATCACCTGGATTCTGCTGAGGTTCAGAGGATATTTTTGAAATGCAAGAATAAACTGACTCCCAGTTTTGTCCACCCTCATCATGGGCCAGGCATTGCAGGTGCTAAGAATGAAGCACATCTGTGTGGAGCGATTAGAGAAATCCAGTTGTGTTCCCACTCCCACGTGTAGGGGATGAGGGAGATGAACATAAATTACATAAAATTATTAATTCACATTTTAAATAGTTAAATTCATAGATACAGAAAGTAGGGAGGTGGTTGCCAGGGGATTTGGCCATGAAGGAATGGGGTGTTAGTGTTTAATGGGCACAGAGTTTCTGCTCCAGATAATGATAAAGTTCTGAAGATGGATGGTGGTAATATTTGCACAACAACATGAATGTACTTACTACCACTGAACTGTACATTAAAAATAATTAAGATGGTAAATTTTATGCTGTGTGTGTTTTGCCAAAAATTTAAAAATACCCAGTATCTAAATAAAACTACTGAAAAATAAAATGAAATATAGCATTAATTTTAAAAATATAATAATAATAAAGAGCTATAATTTAGTAAGTTTTACATAAATATGCAAAAACTAAAATGAAGAGAAAACAAGATATGAAGTAGTTCTAGTGAAAAAGGAATTCCTTAACACATCCTTTTTTCTTTGTTTCTAAAATTAAAAAAGAAAAGAAGATAACTAAATGACCACCATAAAGAATGAAATTGTGTTATAATTAATTTGCAAATAATAGTCAAATAAACTGTATCTAGGCACAGAAATTAAAGGATATAGTGGTAAGTTATATTAGTGCACACTAAAAATGATGTAAACATTCTGGTGATAACTGCTAGAAGTTAAAATTGTGACAAGAGCAGGATTATAGGATAAGAAATGGAATTTGGTTTTTTTTTCTAATTTTGAAATGGAAATTGATTTTTCTTCTAAGCTTCAATATATCAAATATTAACATTTTTCAAATTTTATTCCTCACATCCATCCCCTGACATTTTTAACAGAGGTCCAAAAAAAAAAAATACTCTTAAGTGCACAGAATTTTACTTTAAATCATCGTACTGTATAAAAATTTGACTTCTTTCTGCTTAAAGGAAATCTCGTGAATGGTGCTTAACGATATGAAAAATAAGAAACTAAATAACTTTTTCTTTCCTTATTCCATTTTAAAAATATATTGGCAGAAAAATAGTAGATTGAATACTCAAGTCATCATTACATCAGAAAAGCAAGATTAATAGTTTTTTTTATGTCAATGACATTATAATACTTTTTCATTAAATATTGTATATTATTAGACTTCTGCAATGTAAATAATGAAACTCAATTTAAAACCACATTTATATGTGTCCAATTTCCTTGGTTAGGATCTTAGCTTTAAATATATTTTTTGAAGAGTTCATGACAATCCAGAAGCTTATGAATCATAATTTTCTAATTTAAATATCAAATGGGTATGTTGACAAGATGGTATTTCACATCAATAATTTTAGTATCCTCTCTTACATGACTAGCAAAATACAGTACTTAACGTTTAATCATTGATGTTTCAAAAAAGTAAAGTTGCACTGTTAAAAAATTTAAATGGTAATTCATCTCCTTCATCTTCTATAAAAAACTAATGAGAATTACTTTTGGGGGAAATAATGTAATGGCTGCAGGTTTTACATTATTGTTATTTTTTAATTTGAAAAATCAGAATTAATTGTATTTAATTTGTAACACTCTTTAGCAATGCATGATTTTCCTATTTGGCTTTTTTCTCAAAATATCAACCAGTTTTTAATTAATTCTTTACAGTAATGGGAACTTAACTTGCTCTGAATCAACCTTATTTCTTTTTTGACAGTTCAGTTTGTAGATGGTTCTAGTTTATCGTATGATATGTTATTTTATTTCTGAGCCAAAATGCATACAATGTCACACAAAACACAGTGCCAGAAAATTCTACTTTCCTAACAAATATTCTCATATTATTGAGAAATTTTCTCATATTATTGAGATGGTCTTAGATCACATTCAACTTTCAAATAGTCTCATTAGTATTTAGTCATTCTAAATTTACAGTTCAACTTGAATTTCTCAATTGAAGAAATCTGCTAAAATGAAGTTCATTTCTTAAAAAAAAAAATGTGCTTTGATTATTTTGACTTTTATTCAGCTTAAAGTTTTAAAGCCAACATAGACTGGAGATACTGATATTTATTCCAACTGAACATATTTATGTTATTTTATGTTTAGATTATTTTGTGATTTAACATCCTTTTTTTTTCCAGCTCTGCAGATCTGCTGGCAGAATTTGTTTGAACTTTTAAAACATTCAGTTCAATTTAAGTATTACTTCAAACTAAAATATCATAACTATTCATTTTTGGAGAGAATGTGTAGATATATTTGCCATGAATTGTAGTATATACAAGTAGAACTTGTTGCTAAGTAACAAATACCTATTATCAGGGAAATGGCATTACACATTATTGAACACAGACAGAGACAGGAAATGATCTCTGAGGAAAAGGATCAGTCACAAGTTTATCACAAACCTCAGATGGTACAGGAAAAGTAATGGTCTAGGTTTTCTGGCTTAATAGGTTTCAGTCCCTATCTTCTGGAAAACATACATTTCAATTTTATCAACTCTGAATCACCATAGCACTTTAAAAGATTAAATATTATGGGGTCTACAGAATGGTAATTTAGAAATAAAATATTCCTTTTGCAGGTGCAGCTTGTCAAGTTACTAACATTTAGTTAAGCCCTTATAGTCCACAGAAAAGCTTTCTGGGAAAATGAAGCCTGCAATTGTGGTAGTCGCCTTAAGCCATGCTTTGTATAATCGTCAGAGGCATTGCCAGTTTTCCCCTGAATCAGATATGATAACTGGTACTTATATATATGTACCATTAAACATACAATGAGTAACAAAGAAATGTCTCTTTTTCATAAGAATTATGAAATGTTCTTTTTAATATTATCCCTGCCCATGTATAAGTATGAATCTTATATAAATAAGAAATGATACCCTAGTCTAATTCCTCATATCTTTTACTCCATTAATTCATCAATTCAACGGATACTTATCTAATGCCAAATGTTTACTCTTCCTGAGGCACAGTTTTGAACATGAGGGGTCACCACTGTATAGGCCAAAAACCCAATAATTATTATTCTTAATATTGAAATGGCAGAAATGTTTTCTTGAAAATCATATCAAGGCAAATATACAACTATTATCACTTCCAATGACATCGTAGTGGAATTTCTAGCCAGTAAAAAAAAATGCCTGAAAAATATATAAAATGATAGATATTAAGATGGAAAAGAAAAAACAAAACCTGCATTACTCCAATCACATTAATACTTCAGAAAACTTTCAACTTATCTCAGATATTTATTATAATTAATGGCAGAACCTACTGATAATGTTTGCTATAAGTTCAAAGCACTAAAAAATAAATGAAATTTAATATAGCACCAATAAAGAGTTCAGACCATAGGCTCTTTTGTCACCAAGGTCACACCAGCACAGTCCCATGCACCACCATAAAATTTCGCAATCACAGACATCAAGCTAGAGCAGCCTGGAAAATGAACTCTTCAGGAAACAATGAAAATTTTGAGGGCAGTAACTCCAGACCTTTCTTTTATGTGCACCCTATGGCCCAGAAGCCTCTCCTGGGTCCCTGGTACCAGAATCCTGCCTATAATCCAATATGTGTGCCTGGGGCAGGTTTCACAAGTGGAAGTCTGTATTTTCCATATCCTGTGGTGCTCAATGAGTATCCTGTCTTCCTCGTCCCTCAGTCCCCATTGGCCACAATTCTCAACCAAAGACCCATGATTCCTATGTTTTATAACATGGCACAATTCTGACAACATGGTGGCTATTGGAAAGAAATGAAAATGAAAGACACAGAAACAGAAACTGAACCTCAACAGGCTGAAAACTTGAATGAAAAATGAGATGTGCACTCAGAAAACGACAGCTGTGACCTAGGAAGGATGACCAGTATACCTGCTAATACATTCTCCCCTGAGAATGTGGGTGAAAAGAAAGAGGTAGATAGCATTAGATACCTGAGGGAGGTATTCCCTTCCCTAGCTGGTTAGCTCAGATCAACAAAGTTGATGAGGCTGCCCAGGGTGACATGGGTCAGTGTTATGACACACAATCTGGGAAATCCCCTGAGCCCTCATTAGAAAGCAGTATAAAGGGACCACTTTCCCATGGTGGAAGTATAGGGACCTCTTTGAATTTGATGATGATGATTATGAAAACCTCTATGAGGGGTATGATACCTCCCTTGCAATGCTCCCTGCTTCCCCCCTGCCAAACAAAGTAACTGAGGGCATGCAACTGGAGGAATACCCCTAGCAAATGCCTTCTGGAGGTGACTCTTATAGCCTCCATGAGGGGCGTCATTATTCCTCCCTGCTCCCAACCCTATACAAAGTAGATGAGGGCATGCAGTGCGACATGAGAAATGGAGCAGAGCTGCTGGAGAGTAGGAACCAGGATGAAAATGAAGATGAATATGAAGGTGGGATAGAGAACAAATGGCTATGAGCAGCACGGTTCCTCCCCTACCTGGTTGACCCAGTTCAACAAAGTGGATGAGGGTATCCAATATGACATGAGAAATGGAGCAGAGTAGATGGGGAGTAGGAACCAGGATGAAGATGAAGATGAAGGTGAGATAGAGAATAACTGTGAGGGGCACCTGTCCACCCCTACCTGGTTGGCCCAGTTTACCAAAGTAGATGAGGGCGTCCAGTGCGACATGTGTTGGTATGAAGCACAAGTAGAGAAATCCCCCCAGAAAATGCCCTCCAGAGGAGAATGGACCTCACCAGACCGCAAAACCAAGGGGGAAAAAGCCAGTCACATATAGGAAATTAAGTGCAGACAAAGATGAAGTGATCGTGAATGATGAGATTGGGAGGTGTATAATGAGAACTTGAAAAGGTGTGCAAAGATTAAAAAGACTATGAAAGGCAGGAAGCTGAAAGACCTGAGCAGCTTCTCAAATGTTAAGACAGTCTATTTGTTGAAAAAAAGTGCTGCCTTGACCATTGTACTTCCTGAGGATTCAGAAGACTCTGAGTTGGAAGAGGAAGTTGAAATGGATGAGGTAGAATGCCTCTTTGAAGAAGTGAGACCACAGGGCCATCTGATATCTTCCAAAGAAAGGTCTTATCAGAAGGCTGGCAGCATAATCAGGATGCCACTTGAGTGCTTTGTTCCTCCCCAACTTGTCTGGCCCACCAGAAATAAGTACAAGTTATTACAAGCTCGTGGTGAATATGAGCGTTTCCTTGTGGTTTGCCAGTTGAAACGACAGGATGACTGTGAAAGCACTCGTGGCCGGCTCCGAAGCAAGCAAGCCATGGCCAAGCTGGAAGGACTGCAGTGCAGGACAGCCTCTCACAAATCATTGGAAAGCCTCTGACCTCTTCCATCAAGGGCAGGAGCACTCCTATCCAGCCAGACGTCCACCAGTAGATGCTCAGCAGAGTGTGCATTGAGGGGCCTTGGAAAGATCTGACACACCCATCAACATCTTTCGAGGATGTCACCATTGATTGACTTTGGATCCTGGAGGTTTTACCATTGACAGTGTGGAATATTACCTGAAAATAGTGACGGTGGAGAAATCCTCAATCCTTTCATGTCCTGGAAAATAGCTTACAACACAAAAAACCACCCTTTCCCAGATGACAAGGATACCCCTTTGTCTATCTATGACAAGGGTAGACACCAGCACTACAAATCCCCATTCCTTCCCTCATAAATGATTAGCTGAACTCTTTTATCCACACTGATCAATTGGACAAAATGCTTGTTAGCCAAACACTGGTTAAGCTTCTCTCCTTCCTCCAGGCCTCTGAATTTTGTTCCACTCTCAGCCTGAGCCAGCATACAGCCTTTCCTGAGAATTGGCTGCACTAAGGGTAAAATATTCTCTGATCTGCTATCCAATCATGCCGCCCTTTCATCCCACTTCCCCATATGCAGTTCTTTCTAGCCTTGTTTACCTCTCTCAATACAAGAAAACCACTTTCTGCCCAACTCTTTACACACTTGCATTCTCCCTATGGCAATAGTTTTTTCCACCCTTAAAATAATCCTTTCAAATAAAGTCTCTCCTTACTAAGAATAAATAAATAAATAAATATATAGAGTTCAAAACCATAAATTTAAAAATATAACTTCACATTCATATAAAAATTCAAGTACATTAAAATAAAGATACTATAATGTGTACAGGACATTTACAGAGAAAATATAACATTATTAAAGGCTACAATAATGTCTAAATGTAGTTTCTGATAAATTATGACCATGACTAGACAGAGTTAATATTGTAATGATAGCAACCATTCCCAAATTTATATGTAAAATTACTGAAATTTGAATTAGTACCTCAAACAGTTTTTACAAAGACATTAACATTAATACTTTTGTGAAAGAGGAAATGGGCATAATGAACCAAAGTATTCCTGAATAAGAAACACAACATGAGGACCTATCATGACAAGAATATTTGATATACCTATCAAATATCAAGACACTATAAAACTGTTAAGAAGAGAGTGTGTCAAGCACACACATGTCCTTATATACAAACAAAAGGACAGACAACCCAACAGAAAAAAATGGGCAAGAAACTAGAACAGAGACTTCACAAAAGAAGATATCCAAATGGGCAATAAATTTATTTGTAAAGCATTCAACTTCACTAGTCATCAGGGAAAAAAAAATTTTAAAACACAATATACTACTATACCCTCACCAGAATTGTTAAATTTAAAAGATATAGAATACCTCATATTGGTAAGGAAGTGAGGGAACTGGAACTCTCATACACTGCTGGTGAGATTGCAAATCAAGCCAACTATTTTGGAAAACTTTTTGGAACTATCAACAAAAGCTGGATGGGTTCATACCCCCATGACTCACCACTTTAATTCTTAAGAATATACAGAACAAAAATATGTGCTTCTGGACACCAAGACATGCAAAAGAATATTTTCATAGCCCAAAACTAAAAACAACCTAAATTTCTATTGACACAATGGATTGGTTACACACATTGAGTATATACAGTCATACAATGCCATACTAGCAATGAAAATGAGTGAATTACAAGGTATTCAAAATACCTTGGATGAATCTCACAAACATAATATGTACACAATAAGTCCAACACCAGGATAAACACAGTCTAATTCCAATTATATAAAATTCAGAAACAGTCAAAACAGACATCTGGTATTAGAAGTCAAGGATATTGGTTATCTTTGAGCAGAAGGGAAGAGTAGCGATTAGAAAAGGAAAAACCTAATAATGTTTCATTTCTTGAGCTGGGTTGTGGTTACACGGCTATGCTCTCTTTGTGATCGTTTAACAAGAACAAAATTTGTGCACTTTTCTAAGTGTTATATATCAATTAAAAAATATTAATGCAAAAAAAAGTGTGGTATTAAGGTAGAGATAAAGAAAATCAGCCATTGGAAGAGGCTGCACATCCTAGAAATAAACCTATGACACCCTAGACACATGGAAGGTGGCTTTGAAGATTTCTGAAAAAGAAAGGACTATCCTAAAAATGGTGGTAGTAAAATAGGTTATTCTTATGGAAGGGAAAGGAAAGGAGAATTAAATCACCCCTCATACTCTACACAGATATTAATTACTAATAGATTAAATATTTAAATGATATTTGTAAACTATATAAACTTTGACTAGGGTAGAAATTCCATTTGTCTTGGGTTATGATAGGATTTCTTAAGAAGCAGAAAGTATACAAATCAGAATAATAATTAATGAATTTTACCACATAAAAGGGAAGATATTTTGTTTGTGAAAAGAAATAAACAGGAGTTAGTCGAGTTGAAGCTGGAAATGTTGCAATGTATCTAAGTTATAAAGCATTATTAGAATATATATATTGGTTTTGAATATAAGAAAATATTTTAGAAAATTAAAACAAACTTTAAAATGTGATGAATTTCAGAAAAGAGGACCACAAATGGTGACAAAAATAAAAATGTATTAAATCTAAGTAGTGAGCAGAAGTATGAGAATTAAGAGAAGAATGAAGTGCTACTTTAGAAACATTAGATTTGTTCAAAATTAACAAATTTTAAAATACAAGGTAACAGAAAGGATGTGAAAAATCTACATATGACTGATTGAAGTGTAAATTGGACAACATTTTATGAAACCACTAGAAATCATCTAAAATTGGAGATGAACCACAAATTTTATTTAAATGACTCTCCCTTGAAGAAACCCATGCATATATGATTTAGGAAATATAATCATTGGAGAATCTTTTTTTTTTTTTTTTACATCTTTATTGGAGTATAATTGCTTTACAGTGGTGTGCTAGTTTCTGCTTTATAACAAAGTGAATCAGTTATACATATACATATACAAATGTTCCCATATCTCTTGCATCTCCCTCCCTCCCACCCTCCCTATCCCACCCCTCTAGGTGGTCACAAACCACCGAGCTGATCTCCCTGTGCTATGCGGCTGCTTCCCACTAGCTATCTATTTTATGTTTGGTAGTGTGTATATGTCCATGCCACTCTCTCGCTTTGTTTACCCTTCCCCCTCCCCATATCCTCAAGTCCATTCTCAAGTAGGTCTGTGTCTTTATTCCTATCTTACCACTAGGTTCTTCATGACATTTTTTTTCTTAAATTCCACAAATATGTGTTAGCATACGGTATTTGTCTTTCTCTTTCTGACTTACTTCACTCTGTATGACAGACTCTAGGCTTATCCACCTCATTACAAATAGCTCAATTTCGTTTCTTTATATGGCTGAGTAATATTCCATTGTATATATGTGCCACGTCTTCTTTATCCATTCATCCGATGATGGACACTTCAGTTGTTTCCATCTCCTGGCTATTGTAAATAAAGCTGCAATGAACATTTTGGTACATGACTCTTTTTGAAATATGGTTTTCTCAGGGTATATGCCCAGTAGTGGGATTGCTGGGTCATATGGTAGTTCTATTTGTAGTTTTTAAGGAACCTCCATACTGTTCTCCATAGTGGCTGTACCAATTCACATTCCCACCAGCAGTGCAAGAGTATTCCCTTTTCTCTACACCCTCTCCAGCATTTATTGTTTCTAGATTTTTTTGATGATGGCCATTCTGACCGGTGTGAGATGATATCTCATTGTAGTTTTGATTTCCATTTCTCTAATGATTAATGAAGTTGAGCATTCTTTCATGTGTTTGTTGGCAGTCTGTATATCTTCTTTGGAGAAATGTCTATTTAGGTCTTTGGCCCACTTTTCGATTGGGTTATTTGCTTTTTTGTTATTGAGCTGCATGAGCTGCTTGTAAATTTTGGAGATTAATTCTTTGCCAGTTGCTTCATTTGAAAATATTTTCTCCCATTCTGAGGGTTGTCTTTTGGTCTTGTTTATGGTTTCCTTTGCTGTGCAAAAGCTTTGAAGTTTCATTAGGTCCCATTTGTTTATTTTTGTTTTTATTTCCATTTCTCTGGGAGGTGGGTCAAAAAGGATCTTGCTGTGATTTATGTCATAGAGTGTTCTGCCTATGTTTTGCTCTAAGAGTTTGATAATGTCTGGCCTTACATTTAGGTCTTTAATCCATTTTGAGCTTATTTTTGTGTATGGTGTTAGGGAGTGATCTAATCTCATACTTTTACATGTACCTCTCCAGTTATCCCAGCACCACTTATTTAAGAGGCTGTCCTTTCTCAACTGTACATTACTGCCTCCTTTATCAAAGATAAGGTGACCATTTGTGCATGGGTTTATCTGTGGGCTTTCTATCCTTTTCCATTGATCTATATTTCTGTTTTTGTGCTAGTACCAGCACCAAACAGCGCTGATTCCTCCAGGACCATTTTTTGTTCTCAAGATTGCTTTGGCTATTCGAGGTCTTTTGTGTTTCCATACAAATTGTGAAATTTTTTGTTCCAGTTCTGTGAAAAATGCCAGTGGTAGTTTGATAGGGATTGCATTTTATCTGTAGATTGCTTTGGGTAGTAGAGTCATTTTCACAATGTTGATTCTTCCAATCTAAGAACATGGTATATCTCTCCATCTCTTTGTATCATCTTTTATTTCTCTCATCAGTGTCTTATAATTTTCTCCATACAGGTCTTTGTCTCCTTAGGTAGGTTTATTCCTAGATATTTTTGTTGCAATGGTAAGTGGGAGTGTTTTCTTGATTTACTTTCAGATTTTTCATCATTAGTGTATAGGTTGCCAGAGATTTCTGTGCATTAATTTTGTATCCTGCTACTTTACCAAATTCATTGATTAGCTCTCGTAGTTTTCTGGTAACACCTTTAGGATTCTCTATGTATAGTATCATGTCATCTGCAAACAGTGACAGCTTTACTTCTTCTTTTCTGATTTGGATTCCTTTTATTTCTTTTTCTTCTCTGATTGCTGTGGCTAAAACTTCCAAAACTCAAAAAATACCTAGAAACAAATGACAATGGAGACACGACCACCTGAAACCTATGGGATGCAGCAAAAGAAGTTCTAAGAGAGAAGTTTATAGCAATAAAATCCTACCTTAAGAAACAGGAAACATCTCGAATAAACAACCTAACCTTGCACCTAAAGCAATTAGAGAAAGAAGAACAAAAAAACTCCCAAAATTTTAGTAGAAGGAAAGAAATCATAAAGAACAGATCAGAAATAAATGAAAAAGAAATGAAGGAAATGATAGCAAAGATCAATAAAACTAAAAGCTGGTTCTTTGAGAAAATAAACAAAATTGATAAATCATTAGCCAGACTCATCAAGAAAAAAAGGGAGGAGACTCAAATCAATAGAATTAGAATTGAAAAAGGAGAGGTAACAAATGGTACTGCAGAAATACAAAAGATCATGAGAGATTACTACAAGCAACTCTATGCCAATAAAATGGACAACCTGGAAGAAATGGACAAATTCTTAGAAATGCACAACCTGCCAAGACTGAATCAGGAAGAAATAGAAAATATGAACAGACAAATCACAAGCACTGAAATTGTAATTGTGATTAAAAATCTTCCAATTAAACAAAAGCCCAGGACCAGATGGCCTCACAGGTAAATTCTATCAAAAATTTAGAGAAGAACTAACACCTATCCTTCTCAAACCCTTCCAAAATATAGCAGAGGGAGGAACACTCCCAAACTCATTCTACGTGGCCACCATCACCTTGATACCAAAACCAGACAAGGATGTCACAAAGAAAGAAAACTACAGGCCAATATCACTGATGAACATAGATGCAAAAATCCTCAACAAAATACTAGCAAACAGAATCCAACAGCACATTAAAAGGATCATACACTATGGTCAAGTGGGGTTTATTCCAGGAATGCAAGGCTTCTTCAATATATGCAGATCAATCAATGTGATACACCATATTAACAAATTGAAAGAGAAAAAACATATGATCATCTCAATAGATGCAGAGAAAGCTTTTGACAAAATTCAACACCCATTTATGATAAAAACCCTGCAGAAAGTAGGCATAGAGGGAACTTTCCTCAACATAATAAAGGCCATATATGACAAACCCACAGCCAACATCGTCCTCAATGGTGAAAAACTGAAAGCATTTCCACTAAGATCAGGAACAAGACAAGGTTGCCCACTCTCACCACGCTTTTTCAGTATAGTTTTGGAGAATCTTTTTTAAATGAAAATTCTTTCAAACAAGTCAAATATATATCAATACATTGTGCTCTATTAACAAAATGACATATAACACAGCAATGGAAGTGAATGAACTGCAGGGACACCAATGACATGGCTGAATCCCTGAAATATTGTGTTTAAAAACCATATTTTAAAACGTTATTAATGTGTTATATAATTTCATAGAGCTTAAAAACCAGCAAAACTAGTTATACACAATTTAAAGCATAATATTTTAAAATACATAAAAGTACTTTATGCAAAGGAATATATTTTGGAAAATATCTCCCATCTAAAAACAACTAGTAAAGATTTGAAGATGTGACCACTGCTTCAAATGTGAAAACAGTGAGTGCAAAACTCCAAGAAACATGAAGAAACAAGGCAACATTTCATCACCAACAGATAACAATAATCCACCAAACTCAAAGACACAAAGTTTTGTGATTTAGCTGAAAAATATTTCAAAATAGCTGGTTTTAAGAAACTACACAACACAAAAAGACAACACAAAAAGACAATTCAAAAAAAATCAGGAAAACAATACATAAAATAAGAAATTTAACAAAGATATAGAAATCATTAAAAAGTATCAAGCAGAAACTCTGGAGCTGAAGAATTCAGTGAATGAAATGAAAAATCACAGCAAAATAGAGCAAACAGAAGGTAGACAAAGTAATCTGGAGATAAGAAGTCAGAAACAACCCAATCAAAGGAAATAAATTTTAAAAGAATGAAAAAGAGTGAAGAGAACCTATGTAATCTATGGGACACCATCAAACGTACAAATATTAGAATAACTGGAGTTTCAGAAGGAGAAACATGGCAGGGGGCAGAAATTTTATTTAAAGAAATAATATCTGAGAACTTCCCAAACCTGGGGAGAGATTTGGACATCAAGTTTACAAAGCTAATACTTCACCCAATTAACTCAATGCAAAAACAACTTCTTCAAGACACAATATAAAAAATGCTCAAAAATAAAAAAAAAAACAAAGAATCCTAAAAGCAAAAGAGAAAAAAAGATTGTAACCTGCAAAGACACCCCCAATAAATTATCAGCAGGTTTCTCAGCAAAAACTTTCAGACCAGGAGAGAGTGGAATGATATATTCAAAGTTTTAAAGAAAAAAAAAATTGCCAACCAAGAATAAAATATTCAGCAAAGTTATCCTTCAGATATTAAAGAAATAAAAACTATCCAGATAAGCATTTCAGCTTTTCAAACAGAATGAAAAGATGCTATTTAGTAGCATGAAAACATAGGAAAATATACAGCATACTGGTAAAGGTAAATATACAGTCAGATTTAGAAAACTCTAATTCTGTAACATGGAGTGTTAGCCACTTAATTATAATATAAAAGTTAAAGAGTATAACTATAGCTACCATAATTTGTTAACAAATATACAATATAAAGAGAGATAAATTGTAACATCAAAATTATTTTTTAAAGTGGGAGGAAAATCTTCAAGCTTTTCTATGCAATTGAAATTAAGTTACTATCAGTGTAAAATGAACTATTTTATCAGTACAATGTATTATGTATGTAAGCCTTAAGATAACCACAAAGCAAATATCTATAGCAGATTCACAAAAGGTAAAGAGAAGAAACATAGCATACCATCTGGAAAATCACCAATTTACAAAGGTAGGCAGAAACAGAGAGGAAAATAAAGAAGAGGACTACAAAACAGCCAGAAAATATTAATGATGGCAGTATTAAGTCCCTGCAGGTCAATAATATCTCTAAATATAATGGATTAAATTATCTAATCAAAAAGCACAGAGTGGATGGCTTTTTTTTTTAATTATATGCTGCCTAAAAGAGACTCATGCCAGCTTTAAGGACACACATAGACTATGTGAAGGTATATAACGATATTCTAAGCAAATGATAACGAAAAGAAAGTAGAAGTAGCTGTACTCCTATTAGAAAAAAGTAGACTTAAAAAAAGTAAACTCAAAATGGATTAAAGACTTTATTATAAGAAAAGTGAGAGAAGAAGACCCTTTTATACATTGGTCTTGGCAATGATTTTTTGGAGATGATATTCAAAGCAAAAGCAACAAAAGCAAAAATCAAGTGGGACTACGTCAAACTAAAAAGTTTCTGCATAGTAAAACAATTAACAAAATGAAAAGACAGCCTACAAAGTGAGAGAAAATATTCCCAAACCATATATCTGATAAGGGGTTAACATATAAAATATAAAAAGAACTCATATAACTCAATCACAAGGAAACCAAAACTGTGATTAAAAAATGGGGAGAGGAAGGCACAATATATATTTTTTCAAAGATGTACAAATGGCCAACAGGTACATGAGAAGATGCCCCAAATCACTAACTATCAGGGAAATGCAAACAAAAACCACAATGAAATATCACCTCATGTTTGTTAGAATGGCTATCATCAGGAAGAGAAAAGTGCTGGTGAGGATGTGGAGAAAAGGGAACACTTGTACCCTGTTGGTGGGAATGTAAGTTGGTTCAATCACTATAGAAAATGGTACAAATGTTTCTCAAAAATTAAAAATGTAAATACCATGTGATCCAGCCTAGTGACTAGTCAATATTATTGGATTATATACTTCAAATTTGTTAAGAAACTAGATCTTATATGTTCTCTCTACAAATTAGAAATAATAATTATGTGGCATGACAGAGGTGTTACCTAAAACTTTGGTAGTAATCACATTACAATATATGAGTATCAAATCACTTTGTACACATTAAATGTATACAGTGTTATGTGTTGGTTATATATTATATATATAATACTTATATTATTAAGAATGTAATAAGAAACAGATAAATTAAGTATGATACTATGTTTTATTTAACCCAATTTATCCAAAATATTATCATTGTAACATACAATCAATATTAAAAACATATTGATAAAAAAGAGAAGTCCTCCACCATAGGAATAGAACACAATAGAAATTTCATGAAAGTAAGAAAAGAGAGAGGGAGAATGTCTGAACCAGGTTTCAGGCACCAATCCACACCACCTCCAAAAAAAAAAAAAAAACCCCAAGCCAAAACACCACACAAATTATGAAGAATGTGAATCAAAATATGCAAAGGTAATTTACTGGGATCCCTTAAAATAATACGAATCTTTCCTCTTATGTGTATGGATGCCATCCTGAATTCCCTGAAAAATTCAAATCTTTAGCTTTGCTTATTTAGGTTTCATCATTGTGTAGAACCATTCAATAATTCAACACTATTATGTTACATTATCATAGATGTGAAAATAGAAAAATGGCATACAGTTCCCTTTCTACTTCTTTAAAAAATTTTCCCCACATGATATTCTTTTCCTCTAGTGAACTTTACTGTATGTGTACATTCTTGTCCACATTCAGGAATTTATATACAGTTTCTTTCAGTTAGCATTTTCCAAGGATCTCATCTATGCAGGACGATAGCATATAAAGTGAAATAAAATACAGTCCCTGCTTTGCCAAAGCTTACTGTTTACTCTTATTATACATGTACAGTAAATTGTATACATTTTCATGAGTACAGAAAGTATATCATGGTCTTTGAGACTAAAAGATAAACAGTTCTCCTTGTGGAAAAGATAAGATATCTCCAAGCAGGTTTAACTGAAAAGAAACTTTAAAGATGAATAGTCATTGCTAGGAGACAAGGAGATTAATTTGTCTCTATAACCAATGACTGCTATGAATCTGACTCACATGGCAAACCAGAGTGAGTTCTGTATATTTTTATCTCTTTACCAATAGAATTGTTTAATAACTGCTCTCACCTAGATAACTAATAAGCCATTGTGACCGCATTTTAGTAATTTTACCTTAAATGTCCTTAAATCCAAAATCTGAGTAACACACTTTACCTGCGTAATATTAGAAAAATATTGGAAGTTAATACAGTCATGTTATTTCAGATGCCTATCCCATTAATCATTTTAGCTATTAAGATCTGAATTTTTATTGAAAATGATCATTATACTGCTGTGCATATGTGCATATATCTCTTCTTCCCTGTCTAAAACTTTTCTTAACTCCTTAGAGAAGTATGAACACTTACACAATTATTCAAATTTGTTAATTTTTGCTTTAATAATGTACAATGAATTTTAAAGTTTATTAAAGTATGACATTTTTGAAGTAATTAAAACTTCAAAAATGTCATATTATATATTTAGTAGAAGTATATAACCTATAACAGTCTTTTAAAATTAATATATATGTATAGGTATATGTCACTAATATCTTCCTTATTATTCTGTTTCAAAGCATAATTAATCATGATAATGAAAGTCAAATATGGTCTTATCTTTACAAACTTTGACCTAATTTCTCAACTATATGTCATTTACATCTTTGAGAAATTGTATTATTGTTATTCGGCAAATATATACTTCCCTATAACTCTGTTGGGACAGGACCCACTAACTTTTAGCTAATGAAATGTTAGACAGTTGGTACAAGCAGACTGATTAAACGTACCTGTATGCACTAACAAGCCCCTTGTGCATTTTTGATCCTCCATGAGAAGAATATATTCTAGTTAAAGTCTGATTGTGATCTGAGGGGAATTTGGAGATAAGAATCTTAGATGCAGATGAGAATCCAACTCATAATTTGGATGTACAGCTTAAAGGAAAGCTGTTCCATCTGACCTGCATACAGAGAATGAAGAAAAAAATGTGTGTGTGTGTGTGTGTGTGTATATATATATATATATAGTAAAAAAAAGTGTGTGTGTGTATATATATATATATATATGTATATGTATCTCCTTGCTATTTTAACTTACTGGATTTTGTGGTAGTCTATTATACAGCATTATCACGGCAACAGATGATTAATACTAGGTCTTATATTTTTACCAAATTATATATTACCAATTTCCTCTCATCTTTAACTCTGGTAGACAGGAAACATAATTGATAGTTCTGATCTAGAGGAAAGTATATAGTAGACACGTCTAGAACTTGGAGTGTCTAGAGCCTGACAATGCTATCTCCTCTTCTCTCCTAACATCTTTTTTTTCCTCTTAATTTTCTTATATTGGGAGTTAATCCACCTAGTCCGTTGCTACTTCCCTATTGGTATCAATTTGTAGGGATGATGGCACTCCCTTTCTAAAGAAAAAAAAACAAAAACTACTTCTCTATTTTACATGTATCAAGACATTTTTTATTCTCTTATTGTGTTCTTCAGGGAAGTAGAAAATTCACATAGTATATCTGATAGGGGTTTATTTTACTATTGTGTGTGTGTGCGTGTGTTATGTGTGTGATATGCAATAAAATTGTAGTGTAAAGTTTAAACTAACTACACTTCTATTCAACATAATTGGCTAGAAATTGGGTATTGTCAATAATCTTTTTTTTTCTTTTATTGTCAATAATCTTCATATCTCACCATATTACATCCCTCTACCTCCTCCTAGAATTAAGCACTAATGCAGCTTTTGGGTATATCATATCTTAACCTTTAACCTTTTATAATATCATTGCATATGTATGTACCATGACAATTATTTTAATATTTTTAAACTTTATCTTAATGAAATCATACTTTGTGTATTTTTTGGTGACCTCATTCTTTTTCTCTATGTTAGTTTTGTGAAATACATCCATGTTGATGTTTGTAGCTAAAGATTTTCTATTGCTATGAAATATTCTATGAAATAATTGATCAACTATTAACTTGTTTCAAGTTTTGAACTATTAAAAACAATGGTATTTTGGACATGCTTGCATATTTTTGTTGGTGTGGTGACCAACAATTTTTTTCTAAGGACTGATATGTCAAAGCCATGTAGATCTTAAAATTTATTATATGGCAATGAGCTGTTTGCCAAAGTGGATGTATCAATGATAAATTTACCTACGGTGTTTCAAATTCCTCTATATATTTGCCAATATTAATATTGTCAGACATTTTAATTTTTGTAAATCATTTAGATGTGTAATAGTATCTTCATGGTGGAAATTGGAATTTGACTGATTAACAAAGATTTTGAGTATATTTTCATGTTATACTATTTTGATTTCCACTTTTGTGAATGGCCTGTCAAGTAGATTACAGTCCCCTGTTTCTTTTTTCATATAAATTTATTAATATATACTTTACATTCAATAAGAAGCATTCATTTTAAGTGTGCTGTTGGATAAATATGATAAATGTACATATCAGCAAAACCATTAGTATGGTAAAGATACAGAATATTTCCATTGCCCCCCAAAAATTTGTCCTGCCTGTCTGCAGCCAATCACTCCCCTACCCCAGCCTCAGGCAATCACTGGTAATATTTCTATCAAAATCACATTACTTTGCCTATTCTCATTCGTATTCTTTCTTATCTGGGTTTTTTGTCTTAGTAAAATGCTTTGAGATCCATGTTGTTGTATGTATCAGTGGTTTGTTCCTTTTTCTGGCTGAATATTATTCCATTTTATGGATGTATCACAATTTGCTTATCCATTCAAATGTTAATATATATTTGAGTTGTTTCCAGATTTGGGTTATAATGAATAAAGCTGATTTGAACATTTTTATAAAAATCTTTAAGGACTTATGTTTTCAGTTATTTTACATAAATACCTAATAGTTGAAATGATGTTATAAGGTAATTTTTGTTTAATTTTTAAAGAGACTACAATATTTTCCAAAATGTGTGTAGTATTTTCTATTCCTACTAGTAATAAATGGGTACTAGTTCTCTTATGTCTTCACCACCACTCAGTATTACCAGTGTTTTCTAATTTTAGCCATTCTAGTGGGCATATAGTCCACTGTATAATCTCACTGTAGCATTAATATGAATTTTCTTGATGAATAGTTATAATAGGTAATTTTTAATGAGCTTATATATATATATCACATATATTTTAATTATATATAACATAAAAAGTATACATATATATGTACTATTTTTTATATATATATATATATATATATATATATATATATATATATATTACACATATACAGCCAACTCTCAGTATTCAAAAATTGATATTTGTGAAATCTCTTACTAGGTAAAATTTATTTGTAAACCCAAAATCAATACTCACAGTCATGTGAAGAGCTGTGAAAAATTTTAATCTCGCAACATGCATGTTCCTTGGTGAAGGCAAACAAAACTATACTCTGCTTACTTGTTTCATTTCTTACACTGTAAACAGTGTGTGGTGTCCATTACACAATCAATTTAGTGCTATGATTTTTTTCATTTTTATGCTGTTTGATGATTTTGCTGTTTAAAATTCCACCAGCTGTAGTGCTGTTGTCCTGTGTTACAACACTTGTACTTCTTGTTAACTGCAAGAAGGCTGTGATATACATTAAAGAGAAAATACTTGTTGGGTAAGCTTCATTCATGCATGAATTCAAGTGCTGTTGGCTGCAAATTTAATGTGAGTGTTATATATATTGAGTATATATATATATATATATATATATATATATATATATATATATATATATATATACTCAACCATATTGAGTAGGCATCTTTAAACAGAAACACACATAAAACAAGGTTATTTATTAATTCAGTTGATGAAATTGTTGTGATTAAAGGCTCACAGGAAACTAACTCTGTATTTCCAGTAAGAGCAATCATTCAATATTTTCTATTTCAACTTTTCTGGAGATTTTACAGACCATAACTATCACAGTAGTGAAAATAAACTCTGTATTACATGTGTGTGTGAACACACACACGTGTGTGGGTATTCTTAGTGAGATGTCTATTCAAATATTTTGTTCAAATTTAAACTAGATAGTATTTCTTCATATTTTAAAATTCTATATGTATTTTAAGTACTAAACCACTGTCAGATATAGGTATTGTGGATATTTTTACCTAGTCTATGACTTTTCTTTTATTTCCATAACAATGATTATTGAAAAGCAAAATATTCTAATTATGATGGTGCTCAGCTCATTTTTTTGGTCTCTTATAATTTGTGATTTTTGTGTTCTGATATAAAAATTTGTGCCTATCACTGGTTTGTTTTTTAATTTAACAAGTAAAAGTGATAATATGCATTAGAAAATGTTTTTAATTGACTTATGACAATATGTTTATTGTGATATAGCTGAATCAGTTCTTAGAGAAACTATCATAGACCTATATATTAGACAAAAAAAAATCTGAAATATCAATGCTTTAATCTTTCATCTTAAGAGATTAAGGGAGAGAGAAGGGAATTACCTGAAGAAAAAAGAGGATAAAAATAATAAGCATAAGAACAGAGACCCATGAAATAGTAAATAAGCATACAAGAGAAAAAGTTTCAGGCATAAAATTATATCTTTCAAACGGTAAATTAAATGGATAATACTCTACCATGTTTGATCAAGGAAAAAAGAAAAGTATAAATCAACAGTATCAAGAAGGAAATAGGGACATAACTAGAGTTTATATAAATATTAAAAATAATAGAACAATATAAAAATTTTATGCCAATGAAATTAAAAATATAGATGAATTTGAAAAAAGTTTAAAACAAAATTTTCTAAATTAGATAAAATAAATTAAATAAATTGAAAATAATGCAAGTTCTTTCTTTGCAAAATGTAATGTTCTAAGGATATTTATTGTATTTTTAAGATAGCCTATATCCTCAATGATATTTGCCTGTTTATGCTGTAAGCTATTGAGACAATCGTGTTAAACTTACTGGGTTTTTTTAAATCATATTAATTAGCCTTTCCAATGTACTAACTGGGTCCTTTGCTCTTTCTTTGCACTTCTGCTAAAAGTACTATTCTTCTTTTTTTTTTTCTAATTAGGCTATAGTTGCTTTACAATGTTGTGTTAGTTTCTACTGTACAGCAAAGTGAATCAGCTATATGTGTATATATATATATCCCCTCTTTTTTTGATTTCCTTCCCGTTTAGATCACCACAGAGCATTAAGTAGAATTCCCTGTGCTATACGGCTGGTTCTCATTAGTTGTCTATTTTATACTTAGTAGTGTATATATTTCAATCCCAATCTCCCAATTCACCCCACCCCCCCTTTCCCTCCTTGGTGTCCATATGTTTGTTCTCTATGTCTGTGTCTCTATTTCTGCTCTGCAAATAGGTTCATCTGTACCATTTTTCTAGATTTCACATATATGCATTAATACACGATATTTGTTTTTCTCCTTCTGACATTTCACTCTGTATGACAGTCTCTAGGTCCATCCACATCTATACAAATGACTCAATTTTGTTCATTTTTATGGCCATTGTATATATGTACCACATCTTCTTTATCCATTTGTCTGTCAATGGACATTTAGCTTGCTTCCATGTCCTGGCTATTGTAAATAGTGCTGCAATGAACATTGGGGTGCATGTGTCTTTTTGAATTATGGTTTTCTCAGGGTATATGCCAAGTAGTGAGATGGCTAGGCCATATGGTAGTTCTATTTTTAGTTTTTTAAGGAACCTCCATACTGTTCTCCTTGGTGTCTGTATCTAAAACTCTTTTTGATATCTCTCTTAGGGTAGATTTTGTAGCAACACATTCTCTGTTTTTGTCTGAAGTCATTATTTCATACTGTTTTTGAGTTTGTTTCCTCTGAGAACAGAACTCTAGTTTACTAGTTTTCTTTCAACATTTTAAAGACACTTCCATTTTTTTGTACTATCTATATTTTCTAATTAGGTATCAATTATCAACTTTGTTTCTTTAAAGGTAGCATGCCAACTTCCAGTTTCTAGGTCTGCATATAAGGAGCTTGGAGGTCATCATTCTACCTAACAACAAGTAAAAAGCTGAACAGAGTAAAAAAAAATCAAAAACTCTTCTAGAATCCTTAAGAGAGGTGAGGAAACATAGCAAATCTCTACCCTCAATACTGGAGAGACAGACAGGTTAATACAGGGAATCATGGCTTACCAGAACAGAAACTTACAAGCTGAAATTACCACAGGAAAAAGTGATGGGATAGGAGAATCTGAACTGTAATTGACAAATTTCCAGTGGCTCAGTGTGGACAAGTCTGAGCGTTAAAAACTCAGGAAGACTAGTCATGGGGGATGAGGCAGAGTTTTCTGAGTTTTACCAGGTTCTCACAGTATATGTTGGAGAAAAATCCCTTCATGTTTCTGGCAGAGAAAGGGGAAAAGGAACCATTTTAAAATATACCAGAACTCTCTGTTCTTCTGAACAATGTTTGCGCTCAAGGAAGTTAACTTAAAAAGAGCCTAAATTGCTGAGGTATTATCAGAGCCTAACTGACCTGGTGGAAGGGAAATATACAACTCCAGCCCACTGTAGCCACCCTTTCCCACCTATAGGGAAAGAAATAAACTGAGAAATTCTTGTGAAGTTTACAGTCCAGAGGCATAGGCACGCTAAAGACACAGACTTAATCATAAGACTATTGAATACTTCCCCTGCTCCCAAACCTCACCACCACATTACTAAAGTCTTATTTACAGCAATTCCTTCTACTCCTTATATCACATCCAGCTATCAAGAAAAAATTACAAGGCATAACAAAATATAAAACACACACACACACACACACATTTTAAAAGCACAGAGTATGCAACAGAAGCAGACATTACAGGGATGTTGGAATTATCAGACCGAGAATTTCAAACAATTATGATTATATATGAAGGTTTCTAATAGGTAAAGTAGACAGCATTAAAGAACAGATGAGCTATATAAACAGAACAGTAGGAATATTGATATTGAGAAAGAACCAAAAACAAATGTTAGAGAATTTAAAAAAACAAAACACTGTGACAGAAATGAAGAATGCCTTTCATGTGCTTACTAGTAGACTGGACACAGCTGAGGAAAGAAATTCTGTGCTACAGGATATAACAATAGACTCCTCAAAAACCAAAAAGCAAAAAGAACAAAGGAATGAAAAAGCAGAACAGAATATCCAAGGATTGTGAGACAACTACAAAAAGTGTAACAAACACATAATGAAAATACCAGAAGGAGAAAGAAACAAAAGAAATATTTGAAACAATAATGACAGAGAATTTCCCCAAATTAATGTCAGACACCAAACCATGGGTCCAAGAAGCTCAGAGAACACCAAGAAGGGTAAATATTTTTTAAAAACCCATACCTAGGCATATAATTTTCAAATGCTAATGAATTATTTTAAAAAATCCTGAAAGAAACTAGTGGGGAAAAAATCTTACCTATAGAAGAGCAAAGATTAAAAATCTGACTTCTTTTTAGAAACCATGCAATGAAGAAAGATGTAGAGTGAATTATTTTGTGTTGAAAGAAGAAAACCACCAACCTAGAATTCTGTGCCCTGAGAAATTTTCTTTCAAAAGTGAAGGCAAAATAAAGACTTTCTCAGACAAATGAAAATTGAGAGAATTTGTTGCCAGTAGACTTGCCTTGCAAGAAATGTTAAAAGAAATTCTTTAGAGAGAAGGAAAATAATATAGGTCAGAAACTCAGATCTACATAGAAAAAAAGAACATCAAAGAAGGAATAAGTGCAGGAAAAATTAAAACTTTCATTTTTCTTATTATTAATTGATCTACAATATGTTTTTTCAAAATAATAATAGCTACAATGTATGCAATTTTGTATGCTTATATATATACCTATGTTTATGTACATTTATATACAAGTGAAATGAATGACAAGGACAATACAGGGGATGAGAGGGAGAAATTAGGCTTATTTTGTTATAAGGTATTCACACTACTCGTGAAATAGTATAGTGTTATTTAAAAATGGACTTGGATTAGTTATAAATGTATATTGCAAACTCCAGGGCAACCCCTAAAAAAAAGGTAAGAAAAGAAGTATAATTGATATGCTAAGAAAGTAGAGAAAATTGAATCATAAAAATATGATCAATTAAAGCCACGAAAGGCAGAAAAAGACTGGAGGACAAAAATAGGAATAGAGAACAAGGGCAATAAATAGAAAACATCAATGGATATGGTAGATATTAGCCCAAATATATCAATAATCACTTTGGTAATATCAGTGGTCTAAATGAACTAACTGAAAGAAAATTTCAGAGTAGATAAGAAATAAACCCCAAATATGTTGTCTACAAGAAACCCACTTTAAATATAAAGATATTATAAATATGTATATATATAAAGTAAATGGATAGAGAAAAATATACCATTCTCATTGAAAGAAAGGAATAACTATATTAATTTCACACAGAGCCACCTTCAAAGCAAGTGAAGTCATCAAAGTAAAAAAGTGTATTACACAGGGACAAAGTGGTCACTTCTAGAAGATATAATGATCCTAAATGTGTGTGCACTGACAATATCAAACAATGCAACAAAAGCTAATAGAACGGCAGGGAGAAATAAATGAAGCCACACTCACAGTTGGAGATTTCAACACCCTTTTCTCAGAAATGGACAGGTCCAACAGGTAGATAATCTGTAAGGATAAGGCTGAAGTCAACAATAGCATCAATCAACTGGATATAATTAACATCTATAGGCTATTTAACAGCAGAATGCACATTCTTCTCAAGCTCAAATAGAGTGTTCACCAAGATAGACCATATTCTGGGCCATAAACACTCAACAAATATAAAAGACTGAAAATCATACAGTGTCTGCTCTTATACCACAATGAAATAAACTAGAAATCAATAACAGAAAGAAAAGTGGAAAATCTCAAAATATGTGGCAATCAATTTCTTAACACATGGATCTAAGAAGAAATCTCAAGGGAAATTAAAAAGTATTTTGAACTAAATGAAAATGAAACCACAATTTATCAAAATTTGTGGGAATCAGTAAAAGCAGAGGTTAGAGGGAAATTTATAGCATTTAATACACATATTAGAAAAGAGGAAAGATCTAAAATAAGTAATCTATGTTTCCACATTAGGAAACTAGAAAAAAAGAGAGCAAATTAAATCCAAAATAAGCAGAAGAGAAGAAACAATAAGAATTTGAACAGAAATCAATGAAATTGAAAACAGGATATCAGTAGAGAAAATCAACAAAATTAAAGGTAATGTGCCTTTGTTCCTTTGGATTTTAAGATTTTCTTTTTGTCATTAGTTTTCAGTAGTTTAACTATAAGCTGCATAGGTATAATTTCCTTGTATTTATCTTCCATTTTGTTTAGAATATCTTGAATATGTTGTTGATATTTTTCATCAGTTTTCAGACACTTGTAAACTTTATCTCTTCAAATATTACTTCACCTCCATTCTTTTTCTCTTTTCTTCTGGAATACCAAGTACATTTATGGTAAAAATTTTCAGTATATAAATGTCTATTATTCTATTTTCTCTATTTTTCATTATTATTTGTTCACTCCTTTCTTTAGTCTGTATAACTCTCATGTGTCTTCCAATTTCTTTTTTTATTTCTTTAACATCTTTATTGGAGTATAATTGTTTTACAGTGTTGTGTTAGTTTCTGCTGTATAAAAAAGTAAATCAGCAATATGCATATATATATCCCCATATGCCCTCCCTCTTGTGTCTCCCTCCCATCCTCCTTAACCCACCCCTCGAGGTGGTTGCAAAACACCAAGCCGTGCTCCCTGTGCCATGCAGTTGTTTCCCACTAGCTATCTATTTTACACTTGGTAGTGTATATATGTCAGTGCTACTCTCTCACTTCATCCTAGCTTAACCTTCCCCCTCCCCATGTCCTCAAGTCCATTCTCTAAGTCTGTGTCTTTATTCCTGTCCTGTACCAGATTGATCAGAACCATTTTTTTGCTAGATCCCATATATATGTGTTAGCATATGATATTTGCTTTTCTTTTTCTGACTTACTTCACTCTGTATGACAGACTCTAGGTCCATCCAACTCACTACAAATAACTCAATTTTGTTTCTTTTTATGGCTGAGTAATATTCCATTGTATATATGTGCCAAATCTTCTTTATACATTAATCTGACAATGGACACTTAGGTTGCTTCCATGTCCTGGCTATTGTAAATAGTGCTGCAGTGAACATGTGGAACATGACTCTTTTTGAATTATGGTTTTCTCAGGGTACATGCCCAGTGGTGGGATTGCTGGGTCATATGGTAGTTCTTTTTTTAGGAATTTCCAAACTGTTCTCCATAGTGGCTGTATCACTTAACATTCCCACCAACAGTGTAAGAGGGTTCCCATTTCACCACACCCTCTCCAGCACTTACTGTTTGTAGATTTTTTGATGATGGCCATTCTGACTGGTGCGAGGTGACAGCTCATTGTAGTTTTGGTTTGCATTTCTCTAATGATTAGTGATGTTAAGCATCTTTTCATGTGTTTGTTGGCAATCTGTATATCTTCTTTGGAGAAATGTCTATTTAGGTCTTCTGCACATTTTTGGATTGGGTCGTTGTTCTTTTGATATTGAGTTGTATGAGCTGCTTGTAAATTTTGGAGATTAATCCTTTGTCAGTTGTTTCATTTGCAACTATTTTCTCCCATTCTGAGGGTTGTCTTTTTGTCTTGTTTATGGTTTCCTTTGCTATGCAAAAGCTTTTAAGTTTCATTAAGTCCCATTTGTCTATTTTTGTTTTTTATTTCCATTTCTCTAGGAGGTGGGTCAAAAGGGATCTTGCTGTGATTTACGTCATAGAGTGTGTGGCCTATGTTTTCCTCTAAGAGTTTTATACTGTCTGGCCTTACATTTAGATCTTAAATCCATTTTGAGTTTATTTTTGTGTATGGTGTTATGAAGTGTTCTCATTTCATTCTTTTACATGTAGCTGTCCAGTTTTCCCAGTACCACTTATTGAAGAGGCTGTCTTTTCTCCATTGTATACTCTTGCCTCCTTTATCAAAGATAAGGTGACCATTTGTGTGTGGTTTATCTCTTGGCTTTCTCTCCTGTTCCATTGATCTATATTTCTGTTTCTGTGCCAGTACCATACTGTCTTGATTACTGTCGCTTTGTAGTATAGTCTGAAGTCTGGGAGCCTGATTTTCCTCCAGCTCTGTTTTTCTTTCTCAAAATTGTTTTGGCTATTCGGGGTCTTTTATATTTCCATACCAATTGTGCAACTTTTTTGTTCTAGTTCTGTGAAAACTGCCATTGGTAGTTTGATTGGTACTGCATTGAATCTGTAGATTGCTTTGGGTAGTAGAGTCATTTTCACAATGCTGATTCTTCCAGTCCAAGAATATAGTATATCTCTCCATCTGTTTGTATCATCTTTAATTTATTTCATCAGTGTCTTATAGTTTTCTGCATATAGGCCTTTTGTCTCCTCAAGTAGGTTTATTCCTAGGTATTTTATTCTTTTTGTTGCAATGGTAAATGGGAGTGTTTCCTTAATTTCTATTTCATATTTTTCATCATTAATGTATAGGAATGCAAGATATTTTGTGCATAAATTTTTCATCCTGTAACTCTACCAAATTCATTGATTAGCTCTAGTAGTTTTCTGGTAGCATCTTAGGATTCTCTATGTATAGTATAATGTCATCTGCAAACAATGACAGTTTTACTTCTTCTTTTATCATTTGGTTTCATTTTATTTCTTTTTCTTCTCTGATTGTTGTGGCTAAAACTTCCAAAACTATGTTGAATGATAGTGGTGAGAGTAGGCAACCTTGTCTTGTTCCTGATCTTAGTGGAAATGGTTTCAGTTTTTCACTGTTGAGAACAATGTTGGCTGTGCCTTTGTCATATATTGCCTTTATTATGTTGAGGTAGGTTCCCTCTATGCCTACTTTCTGGAGAGGTTTTATCATAAATGGGTGTTGAATTTTGTCATAAGCTTTTTCTGCATCTATTGAGATTATCATATGGTTTTTATCCTTCAATTTGTTAATATGGTGTTTCACACTGATTTATTTGCATATACTGATATCTTCCAATTTCTTTTTCTAATCCTCTTTGCTACTCTTCTAATCCATTATGTCCATTCTGTTCTTAAACCTATTTGTTTTTTGAAGTTTCAATTTTTGATTTTATTGTTTCTAAAATTTCTATTTGATTGTATTTCTATATGTTTATTTCTATAGGAATATAGTACATCCTCAAAATTGTCTTCATTTACATTACTTATAAGCATATTTTCTGTACCACATTTGTATAATGAAGACAAAAATAAAATTGACAATACGCAATCACATGTACACACACACAAATTGTTTTCTTCTTCTCCTAAATAAACATATATATATAACGTTACTTATATATATATACATACATGTGTAAATATGTATATTAAAGGAAATGTAAGGTACACCCATAACATAAGTAGCAAGAAGTTAACATTTTGTTACTTATGGGTGTAGCTACATTTCCATTCCAGTTACGTTTCTCAGAAATCAATCTATTGTAGTTTATAACATAAAATATCCTTTTTAGTAGTCCTCCCACCACTGATGATTTCAAATTATAGACAAATGAATTGATTAACAATAAGTGATTTATATGATAGTTTGTCCATAAGTAATTTAAAAATAGAAACATCAAAGTTATAGGTGAATCAATATTAGAGTATTTAATAAGCATTGATTTTCTAAATCCATGATTAGATATAAAACAACAAATGAAAGAATTAAAACAAGTTTTGGTTAATCAAATGAAACCTATAATGAAAACTTTTATATTAAGAAAATTATAATTTTATGATGGCAGTTTTAGCAATAGGTTTTAGGTAACCATTGCTAATATTTTATATTACCATATCACTTGCTATTTGGAAAAAACAGACATTAAAGAAACACACCTCTAATCAGGTAGTTTGAAATTATACTTATAAAATTCTGAAACTTCAATTAAACACAATTAAAATATCAACTTGACCTTATAAGTTATAATTGTAAAGGACTTTGAGAAGTCATTCATACCAATCAAAAGACCAAAGTGTAGTATAAAAATATCTAAAGACTTGGAAGAAACATAATTGCTTATTACTTCCCTGTTTCCTGTTCCCAAAGCATCTCCAACTGTGCCTTAGAATCTCTATTTAAGACAAAATTATAGCTACTTAAAATGTACTTTTTACCTTGGTACTTGAAAGATCAATCTGCCAAAGTTTAGCTGGTGGTGTAGAATCGCTCTTGCTTCTATCCTCTGGCTTTAGTGCTAGAGTAATAAGAAAAAATTCCTTGATAATTTTACTACTAGAAGTTATTTCTCTGTATCAGTTGTACAGATTCTTTATTTTCAGAAGTGAAAGTCTCAAATTAGTGGCAAATATGTTAAAATACAGTATCCAATGTTATCAAATATCTTTGAGTTCTTATTATGTATTCACAGGTATTCTTGACACCATTACTACTTGTTATCATTTCTAAATGTATGAATTCCTTATAAACAAAAATATTTGCATTATCCCTAATTAAGCATCTTTTATTTGTCCAGTTCTAGAAACTAATTTTAATGAATGTTTAATTAAACTGCATCTTAAAAATTTTTTTAAACAAGTACTAACCATGAAAATTATACCCTGAATGCATGTGTTTGTTTGGATTGATAGAATTTTTATATTAATATAGATCTTTTATATAATCTAACATAGAAAATTATGCTTATTAAAAATTGTGTGATTTTTCAAATTTCATAGGCTATCAGGATTTTTCCCTTTCAATTGAATCAATCTTAATGTTTTCTGTTTCCATGTTAGTTAAAATTAAATTAATATTTCTATTTTTACAAAGAATTGGCATGTGGAACAATTTGATATTTTATCATTAGTATATTTGGAGTTAAAGCATGTGTTTAGTAAATCAATGGAATTACAAGTTCTGTGCATGTTGGTGAACCACTTGTGTAGTTTCCTTTTTTGGCACAATGGATATTTCAAGCTGTGATTTCAAATAGCTTCAAGAAGAAAGCACTTTTAGGGCTTCAATGACTATTTCCTTTACAAACATACAGCAACTAAAAGGAAACTATGTGGGAAAGTGCCATGTAAAGATAGCAGATAGATAGGTTAGATGTATAGATACATAGATGATAGATACACAGATAAGATGGATAGATAAACAAATGTCATATATACTGTATATGAAATGCTACATGTATATATGAAGGTATTTAACCTATGTAATAAAATGTCATTCCAGTACTATATTTTTAATCATTAAAATAGTGTACGTGGAAAACAATGATGTAGAATGCAAGTGGCTTCCTAACCCATTTTAATTTGCTGTCCCATAGTCCCTTAAACTTAGTCAATAAGGCCTTGGGTGATTAAACAGAAATTTTAATTTTCTATGTATATATATTTATAGTTATTAAACACTACATGTGAAATAGTAATAAAAAATTACTACAGCAAAAATGAAAAGAGTTCCAGTGAAAAGAAAGTTAATTAAAACTTAATTTAATTAAATTTTAAGGTATTTATTTGTATTAGTGTCTAACTGGAGGGTTTTTTCTTTTTTTTACACCTTTATTGGAGTATAATTGCTTTACCATGGTGTGTTAGTTTCTGCTTTATAACAAAGTGAATCAGTTTTACATATACAAATGTTCCCATATCTCTTCCCTCTTGCATCTCCCTCCCTCCCACTCTCCCTATCCCACCCCTCAAGGTGGTCACAAAGCACCGAGCTGATCTCCCTGTGCTATGTGGCTTCTTCCCACTACCTATTTACCTTACATTTGGTAGTGTATATATGTCCATGCCTCTCTCTTGCTTTGTCACAGCTTACCCCTCCCCCTCCCCATATCCTCAAGTCCATTCTTTAGTAGGTCTCTGTCTTTATTCCTGTCTTACCCATAGGTTCTTCATGACATTTTTTTTCTTAAATTCCATATATAAGTATTAGCATATGGTATTTCTCTTTCTCTTTCTGACTTACTTCATTCTGTATGACAGACTCTAGGTCTATTCACCTCATTACAAATAGCTCAATTTCATTTCTTTTTATGGCTGAGTAATATTCCATTGTATATATGTGCCACGTCTTCTTTATCCATTCATGCAATGATGGACAGTTAGGTTGTTTCCATCTCCAGGCTATTGTCAATAGGGCTGCAATGAATACTTTGGTACATGACTCTTTTTGAAGTATGGTTTTCTCAGGGTATATGCCCAGTAGTGGGATTGCTGGGTCATATGGTAGTTCTATTTCTAGTATTTTAAGAAACCTCCATACTGTTCTCCACAGTGGCTGTATCAATTTACATTCCCACCAACAGTTCAAGAGGGTTCCCTCTTCTCCACACCCTCTCCAGAATTTATTGTTTCTAGATTTTTTTTTTGATGATGGCCATTCTGACTGGTGTGAGATGATATCTCATTGCAGTTTTGGTTTCCATTTCTCTAATGATTAATGAAGTTGAGCATTCTTTCATGTGTTTGTTGGCAGTCTGTATATCTTCTTTGGAGAAATGTCTATTTAGGTCTTTGGCCCATTTATGGATTGGGTTGTTTGTTTTTTCTGTTATTGAGCTGCATGAGCTGCTTGTAAATTTTGGAGATTAATCCTTTGTTAGTTGCTTCAATCGCAAACATTTTCTCCCATTCTGAGGGTTGTCTTTTGGTCTTGTTTATAGTTTCCTTTGCCGTGCAAAAGCTTTGAAGTTTCATTAGGTCCCATTTGTTTATTTTTGTTTTTATTTCCATTTCTCTGGGAGGTGGGTCATAAAGGATCTTGCTGTAATTTATGTCATAGAGTGTTCTGCCTATGTTTTCCTCTAAGAGTTTGACAGTTTCTGGCCTTACATTTAGGTCTTTAATCCATTTTGAGCTTATTTTTGTGTATGGTGTTACGGAGTGATCTAATCTCATACTTTTACATGTACATGTCCAGTTTGCCCAGCACCACTTATTGAAGAGGCTGTCCTTTCTGCACTGTACATTCCTGCCTGATTTATCAAAGATAAGGTGACCATAGTTGCGTGGGTTTATCTCTGGGTTTTCTATCCTGTTCCATTGATCTATCTTTCTGTTTTGGTGCCAGTACCATACTGTCTTGATTACTGTAGCTTTGTAGTATAGTCTGAAGTCAGGGAGCCTGGTTCCTCCAGCTCTGTTTTATGTTCTCAAGATTGCTTTGGCTATTCAGGGTCTTTTGTGTTTCCATACAAATTGTGAAAATTTTTGTTCTAGTTCTGTGAAAAATGTCAGTGGTAGTTTGATAGGGATTGCATTGTATCTGTAGATTGCTTTGGGTAGTAGAGTCATTTTCACAATGTTGATTCTTCCAATGCAAGAACATGGTATATCTCTCCATCTATTTGTATCATCTTTAATTTCTTTCATCAGTGTCTTATAATTTTCTGCATACAGGTCTTTTGTCTCCTTAGGTAGGTTTATTCCTAGATATTTTATTCTTTTTGTTGCAATGGTAAATGGGAGTATTTTCTTGATTTCATTTTCAGATTTTTCATCATTACTGTTTAAGAATGCCAGAGATTTCTGGGCATTAATTTTGTATCCTGCTACATTACCAAATTCATTGATTAGCTCTAGTAGGTTTCTGGTAGCATCTTTAGGATTCTCTATGTATGGTATAATGTCATCTGCAAACAGTGACAGTTTTACTTCTTCTTTTCTGATTTGCATTTCTTTTATTTCCTTTTCTTCTCTGATTGCTGTGGCTAAAACTTCCAAAATTATGTTGAATAAGAGTGGTGAGAGTGGACAACCTTGTTTTGTTCCTGATCTTAGTGGAAGTGCTTTCAGTTTTTCACCACTGAGGACGATATTGGCTGTGGGTTTGTCATATATTGCCTTTTTTACGTTGAGGAAAGTTCCCTCTATGCCTACTTTCTGCAGGTTTTTATCATAAATGGGTGTTGAATTTTGTTGAAAGCTTTCTCTGCATCTATTGAGATGATCATTTGGTTTTTATCCTTCAATTTGTTAATATGGTTTATCACATTGATTGTTTTGCGTATATTGAAGAATCCTTGCATTTCTGGAATAAACCCCACTTGATCATAGTGTATGATCCTTTTAATGTGCTGTTGGATTCTGTTTGCTAGTATTTTGTTGAGGATTTTTCATCTATGTTCATTAGTGATATTGGCCTGTAGTTTTCTTTCTTTGTGACATCCTTGTCTGGTTTTGGTATCAAGGTGATGGTGGCCATGTAGAATGAGTTTGGGAGTGTTCCTCCCCCTGCTATATTTTGGAAGAGTTTGAGAAGGATAGGTGTTAGCTCTTCTCTAAATGTTTGATAGAATTCGCCTGTGAAGCCATCTGGTCCTGGGCTTTTGTTTGTTGGAAGATTTTTAATCACAGTTTCAATTTCAGTGCTTGTGATTTGTCTGTTCATATTTTCTATTTCTTCCTTATTCAGTCTTGGCAGGTTGTGCATTTCTTAGAATTTGTCGATTTCTTCCAGGTTGCCCATTTTATTGGCATAGATTTGCTTGTAGTAATCTCTCATGATCTTTTGTATTTCTGCAGTGTCAGTTGTTACTTCTCCTTTTTCATTTCTAATTCTATTGATTTGAGTCTTCTCCCTTTTTTTTCTTGATGAGTCTGGCTAATGGTTTATCAATTTTGTTTATGTCTCAAAAAACCAGCTTTTAGTTTTATTGATCTTTGCTATTGTTTCCTTCATTTCTTTTTCATTTATTTCTGATCTGATTTTTATGATTTCTTTCCTTCTGCTAACTTTGGGGGTTTTTGTTCTTCTTTCTCTAATTGCTTTAGGTGCAAGGTTAGGTTGTTTATTCGAGATGTTTCCTGTTTCTTAAGGTAGGATGGTATTGCTATAAACTTCCCTCTTAGAACTGCTTTTGCTGCATCCCATAGATTTTGGGTCATTGTGTCTCCATTGCCATTTGTTTCTAGGTATTTTTTATTTCCTCTTTGATTTCTTCAGTGATCAGTTCGTTATTAAATAGTGTATTGTTTAGCCTCCAGATCTTTTCCTGTAATTCATATCTAGTCTCATTGTGCTGTGGTCAGAAAAGATATTTGAAACAATTTCAATTTTCCTAAATTTACCAAGGCTTGACTTGTGACCCAAGATATAATCTGTCCTGGAGAATTTTCCATGAGCACTTGAGAAAAATTTGTATTCTGTTGTTTTTGGATAGAATGTCCTATAAATATCAATTAAGTCCATCTTGTTTAATGTATCATTTAAAGCTTGTGTTTCCTTATTTATTTTCATTTTGGATGATCTGTCCATTGGTGAAAGCGGGGTGTTAAAGTCCCCTACTATGAATGTGTTACTGTTGATTTCACTTTTTATGGCTGTTAGTATTTGCTTTATGTACTGAGGTGCTCCTATGTTGGGTGCATAAATATTTACAGTTGTTATACCTTCTTCTTGGATCGATCACTTGATCAATATGTAGTGTCCTTCTTTGTCTCTTCTAATAGTCTTTATTTTAAAGTCTATTTTGTCTGATATGAGAATTGTTACTCCAGCTTTCTTTTGGTTTCCATTTGCATGAAATATCTTTTTCCATCCCCTTACTTTCAGTCTGTATGTGTCTCTAGGTCTGAAGTGGGTCTCTTGCAGACAGCATATATATGGGTCTAGTTTTTGTATCCATTCAGCCAATCTGTGTCTTTTGGTGGGAGCATTTGGTCCATTTACATTTAAGGTAATTATCGATATGTATGTTCCTATTCCCATTTTCTTAATTGTTTTGGGTTCGTTATTGTAGGTCTTTTCCTTCTCTTGTGTTTCTTGCCTAAAGAAGTTCCTTTAGCGTTGTTGTAAAGCTGGTTTGGTGGTGCTGAACTCTCAGCTTTTGTTTATCTGTAAAGGTTTTAATTTCTCCATCAAATCTGAATGAGATCTTTGCTGGGTAGAGTAATCTTGGTTGTAGGTTTTTCTCCTTCATCACTTTAAATATGTCCTGCCAGTCCCTTCTGGCTTGCAGAGTTTCTGCTGAAAGATCAGCTGTTAACCTTATGGGGATTCCCTTGTGTGTTATTTGTTGTTTTTCCCTTGCTGTTTTTAAAATGTTTTCTTTGTATTTAATTTTTGACAGTTTGATTAATATGTGTCTTGGCGTATTTCTCCTTTATTTATCCTGTATGGGACTCTCTGTGCTTCCTGGCCTTGATTAAGTATTTCCTTTCCCATATTAGGGAAGTTTTCAACTATAATCTCTTCAAATATGTTCTCAGTCCCTTTCTTTTTCTCTTCTTCTTCTTGAACCCAAATAATTAGAATGTTGGTGCATTTAATGTTGTCCCAGAGGTCTCTGAGACTGTCCTCAGTTCTTTTCATTCTTTTTTCTTTATTCTGCTCTGCAGTAGTTATTTCCATTATTTTATCTTCCAGGTCACTTATCCATTCTTCTGCCTCACTTATTCTGCTATTGTTCCCATCTAGAGTATTTTTAATTTCATTTATTGTGTTGTTCATCGTTGTTTGTTTCATCTTTAGTTCTTCTAGGTCCTTGTTAAATCTTTCTTGTATTTTGTCCATTCTATTTCCAAGATTTTGGATCATCTTTACTATCATTATTCTGAATTCTTTTTCAGGTAGACTGCCTATTTCCTCTTCATTTGTTAGGTCTGGGGGGTTTTTATCTTGCTCCTTCATCTGCTGTGTGTTTTTTTGTCTTCTCATTTTGCTTATCTTACTGGTTTGGGGTCTCCTTTTTGCAGGCTGCAGGTTCGTAGTTCCCGTTGTGTTTGGTGTCTGTCCCTAGTGGCTAAGGTTGGTTCAGTGGGTTGTCTAGGCTTCCTGGTGGAGGGGACTTGTGACTGTGTTCTGGTGGATGAGGCTGGATCTTGTCTTTCTGGTGGGCAGGTCCACGTCTGGTGGTGTGTTTTGGGGTGTCTGTGGACTTATGATTTTAGGCATCCTCTCTGCTAATGCGTGGGGTTGTGTTCCTGTCTTGCTAGTTGTTTGGCATAGGATGTCCAGCACTGTAGCTTGCTGGTCATTGAGTGAAGCTGGGTGCTCGTGTTGAGATGGAGATCTCTGGGAGATTTTCACCGTTTGATATTATGTGGAGCTGGGAGACCTCTTGTGAACCAGTGTCGTAAAGTTGTCTCTCCCACCTCAGAGGCACAGCACTGATTCCTGGCTGCAGCACCAAGAGCCTTTCATCCACAGGGCTCAGAATAAAAGGGAGAAAAAGTAGAAAGAAAGAATTAGTAGAAGTAGAAAGAAAGAAAGGAGGGAGGGAGGGAGGGAGGAAGGACGGAAGGAAAGAGGGAAGGAAGGAAAGAAAGAAAGAAAGAAGATAAAGTAAAATAAAATAAAGTAAGATAAAATATAATAAAGTTATTAAATAAAAAAATAATTATTAAGAAAAAAATTTTAAAAAAAACACAGAAAATGGACAGATAGAACCCTAGGACAAATGGTGGAAGCAAAGCTATACAGACAAAATCTCACACAGAAGCATACACATACACACAAAAAGAGGAAAAGGGAAAAAAATCATAAATCTTGCTCTCAAAGTCCACCTCCTCAATTTGGGATGATTCGTTGTCTATTCATGTATTCCACAGATGCAGGGTACATCAAGTTGATTGTGGAGCTTTAATCCACTGCTTCTGAGGCTGCTGGGAGAGATTTCCCTTTCTCTTCTTTGTTCTCACAGCTCCCAGGGGCTCAGCTTTGGATTTAGCCCTGCCTCTGCATGTAGGTCGCCAGAGGGCGTCTGTTCTTCGCTCAGAGAGGACGGGGTTAAAGGAGCCACTGATTCAGGGGCTCTGGCTCGCTCATGCTGGGGGAAGGGAGGAGTACGGAGTGCAGGGCGAGCCTGCGGCGGCAGAGGCCAGCATGACGTTGCACCAGCCTGAGGTGCGACGTGCGTTCTCCCAGGAAAGTTGTCCCTGGATACCGAGACCCTGGCAGTGGTGTGCTGCACAGTCTCCCCAGAATGGGGGTGTGAATAGTGACCTGTGCTCGCACACAGGCTTCTTGGTGGCGGCAGCAGCAGCCTTAGCCTCTCATGCCTGTCTCTGGGGTCTGCGCTTTTAGCCGCGGCTCGTGCCCGTCTCGGGAGCTCCTTTAAGCAGCGCTCTTAATCTCCTCCCCCCGCACACCAGGAAACAAAGAGGGAGGAAAAAGTCTCTTGCCTCTTTGGCAGGTCCAGACTTTTCCCCGGACTGCCTCTCGGCTAGCCATGGTGCACTAACCCCCTGCAGGCTGTGTTCACGTCACCAACCCCAGTCCTCTCCCGGCGCTCCAACCAAAGCCTGAGCCTCAACTCCCAGCCCCGCCTGCCCCAGTGGGTGAGCAGACAAGCCTCTCGGGCTGGTGAGTGCTGGTCGGCCCTGACACTCTGTGCGGGAATCTCTCCGCTTTGCCCTCCGCACCCCTGTTGCTGTGCTCTCCTCCGCGGCTCCGAAGCTTCCCCCCTCCGCACCCGCAGTCTCCGCCTGCGAAGGGTCTTCCTAGTGTGTGGAAACCTTTCCTCCTTTACAGCTCCCTCCCCCTGGTGCAGGTCCCGTCCCTATCCTTTTGTCTCTGTTTATTCTTTTTTCTTTTGCCCTACCCAGGTACGTGGGGGGTTTCTTGCCTTTTGGGAGGTCTGAGGTCTTCTGCCAGCGTTCAGTAGGTGTTCTGTAGGAGTTGTTCCACGTGTAGATGTATTTCTGGTGTATCTGTGGGGAGGAAGGTGATCTCTGCATCTTACTCTTCTGCCATCTTCCCGGAAGCCAGCTAACTGGAGCTTTATTTAAAAGAGTTTCTACTACCCCAGTTCTTTGCTTAGAATAACATTCAAAAGCATAAACGCTATTCTTTCTTGCTTGTGTTGAAATCCCCATTTGTCACTTAGTGATCAGGATAGAGTCTGCAACTGTCCACAAAAATCTATTTCTCCTCATCTGACACAGCAAAATTCCATTTCCACGCCTCTGGTGTAGTTAAGTGTGGCCCTGTACCAATATCTCTATAATAAAATGTGAGTGAAAGTAATGTGTTTCTCTTCCATGGCAAGGTCTTTAAGAAAGTGCTTTCTTTGTCCTTTTTATTTTCCCACGGTAGACTGAAATTACAATGACCAGCCTAACTTTAGAAGCCAGATGTTAGAGATAATTCATCCATCAGCCTGGATTCTAGAAATATTACATGAAATAGAATTGCCTGTGACCCAAAAACCATAACTTGAACAATTATGTGACAAGAAACTAAACCTTGATGGGTTTTGCCACCAAATTTTGAGGGTCTATAACCATTTATCCCACCCTCCCTAATAAGCTAGCTTTGTAATGTCAGACAAATTATTTTACCTATGTGCCCCAGTTAACTCACCTAAAAATGCAGGTTGTTTTGACTGAAAGTGAAATATTGATTTCTGTAGATTCCAACTTTGTAACTTCCTTTGAATAACTTGCTTTTCCACCATTAGCAAATATAGTTCTATGTGTCCTCACCAATTTTTGTAACATTCTAAAATTTAATTACTAGGTATCTTTGCTTTTAGGTTATCCTTTGGTCATTACACTCAAGAATATTTTTTGCCCCTTGCATCTGCCTTTTTTCACTTAGCATAATGTTCTTCAGGTTCAGCCATGTTGCTGCAAATACTACATGATTTCACTTATATGAGAAATCTAAAATAGTGAACCTCATAGAGGCAGAGGGTAGAACGGTGGTTACCAGAGGCTGGAGAGAGGGGGAAATGAGGACGTGTTAGTCAGAGGGTACAAGATTTAGTTATACAAAATGAATTTGTCCTAGGGATCTACTGTACAGCATAGAGTCTATAGCTAACAATCCTGTACAGTATACTTAAAAATTTGTCAGCAGGGTATATCTTATTTTAAGTGTTCCCATCACAATAATAATAATAAATAAATAGGGCAGGAATATACCCTGAAGGTGATGGGTATGTTTATAGCATAGACTGTGGTGATGGTTTCACAGGTGTATACTTATCTCCAAAGTCACCAAGTTGTAAACATTAAATATGTACAGCTATTTATGTCAATCATATCTCTGTAAAGTGGATTAAGGGGGAAAAAAGAATATCTTTTACCATACTTTAACAAGATAAACTTCCATAGAGAAGCATTATAATGATGTCACTATTTTTTTAAATTGCAGTGGTATCCCTTTACTTAATAATAAAACTTTAAATCCTTAGCTTTGCACTAATTGTCCTTTTAAAATCCAAATAAAAACTCCCTTTTCAGTCTTATTTTGCCACCAACCTATAAATATATTACACTCCATCCAAAATGTACTACTGTCTTTTTGCTAACTATCCCATACAATTTTTTGAATCATTGTTTTCAACCACATTGTTTTCTATTTAAATATTCTTTTCCTTTACTGTATTTTTAAATTGTATTCATTTTACACTCATCTTGAAGACTTCCAATGATATTCCCAGATAGAAATTATCATTCTGTTTGAAGAATATACATGGTATTTTTTCTCTTGTTAATTTTATTAACTCTGCCTTAGCCATTTGTGAAAATCCAAGAGAGTACCTGACAGGGTATAAATACAAATGCAGAAAGTGCTCAATAATACCTTATATTTTGATACTCGCTCATGATTCTGCTGTGGACAGAGCAGGCATACAGTGAGCAGGTAATACTTCATAGGTAACATTGTTGATATTTTTATTGATCAATATGATGTTGGCTTACATTCATCTAGAGCTCCTGTCATTTCTTTTTTTCTTTTTTTTTTTTTTTTTTCGGTACGCGGGCCTCTCACTGTTGTGGCCTCTCCCATTGTGGAGCACAGGCTCCGGACGTGCAGGCTCAGGGGCCATGGCTCACTGGCCCAGCAGCTCCGCGGCATGTGGGATCTTCCCAGACCAGGACACGAACCGATGTCCCCTGCATCGGCAGGCGGACTCTCAAGCACTGCCCCAACCAGGGAAGCCCTCCTGTCATTTCTTAATTATAGAATTGGTAATATTAAATTTTTTTCAACTTCCAATAAATCTGCTTTTCTTTTAGATAAAAGCAGTAAAATATAAAATTATTTAGCTCAATCGTATAGCTAATTATGTGACTTGCATGAATATGTGCTGGATACTCAAATGATAAAATGGAAATAAATATAAAAATACAAAGGCAGATATTCATGTTAGATGGTGCAGGTTTTACTTAAGATACAGTTGTTAATATTATTCAATATATTTTGAGCAGCCTTGATAAATACAATAGGTTCTTCTAAATTCTGTATTATTTATTATTATCAATTCCTTCCTGCTAATATAAACTATCTAAATAGCATATAGATTCACTGAAACCAGGACATGCAATTTATAGTTCTCTTCTTATTTCTCTTTATAAAGTGTTAATTTACTTCCACATGTTTATCCCTTAGATTAAATGACAGGTAGCGTTCTCTGATGAGTTAGAAAAATTATTCAATAATAAACCTGAAATTCTTAGAAAATCACCCACAGACACTGAGATTTTTGTCTTGATAATACACGTTTGTAGAATATAATAGCCAGGAAAATCTTCTGTGGCCTATGATAATTATTGGTCTTTCAAAGACAATCCCATGCACTTTTGTTAAATGAGAGATGGACATGAACATAGTAAAGTTTATCTTGACAAAAACCTCAATACAGTAAGATGTACTTTTAACTGAAAATGGGCAGTGGCATCTCAGGAGGAGTGAAAGGACAGCTGGCATGACAACACATGACATCCTGTGTGTAATTGGTTTTGAATGCTTGATAGATTTTTATAATGGTACAGAAGCACTTAGACTGGCAGGTAACTGTTGGGAATAAATTGAGTGGTGGTCAGACCACTTTCATTTAACTCTACCATGAGAATCCTTTAGATGAACTTCACATCAAAGATATATTCTAAGTTCAAGAGCCTCCCTACTAGTATACGCCATTTCATCAAATTCAAGAATCGAACAACTTAGCCTTCAATAATTATTTAATTGGTTCTTTTTTTCCTTTCCTTCCACATTCATGGTGGAGGTCAGGCATAGCCTGGAAGGGAAATTGTATTATTGAGAAACAGGGAATAAACACTTTTATGAGTCTAAATTCTATTTATTAACCAAATGTCAATAAATGGGTAGCATAATTTAAACCAGTGCCAGAAACATTTTACTCATCAAAATATTAAACCTTAAATAAGGAAGGTGAACTTATTGTTAGTGGAAATTTATAATCATCTTGAAAATACAAAAGATGATACTTAAATTATAAACTGTGGTGTAGAAGAAAGAAACCTGTATATAGGGTCATAAAGCCAAGATTTAAGGTTGAAGTTCACTATTTTCAGCATGACAGATTCAAATGTCTATTCTTTCATCTATGAAGTGGTAATGATGATAATACTTCCCAAGGTTGTATGAAAATTACATCAAGTATATATATAATCACTATATAAATATTTTTATTATTAAGCAAGCTATTCTCATCTTAAATATTCATTAAATTTTTTCACCAATTCTTGCACAGCTTCCTACATTTTGCTATTATTTATTTTTGCTTTTTGAGGGAAAGTGAGATTTATAGTGATAAAATGATCAATATCTTAAAATTATCAACGGCTCACTAGTTTTTCCAGCCTGGAAACCTCAGTAATTTGTGGTCTCTCCTTCCACAATTAAAATGCCATTATGAACAGGTTAAATTTATTAACAGGTGGCTAAACTTCAAAAGAAAACAACACTAAGTTTAAAAAGTTACTAATGTCAGTAAAATATAATTCTAGCATTACAGGGCTCACAATAAACATTTGATAAAAATAATGACTATAGTATAAGGCAGACAATTTAGTGCTCTAAAAAGCATAAAAATAGTATTCTAGGCATTAAAAGGAATGAATATTAATTACTGACTATATAAAAATTGATAATTGTTCCATAGAAAATGAGATATTTTAGGTGAGACCTAAATGGACAGAATATAGTCAGAGATGAGAAAAGAATGCAGCAAAAGAAGCCTACTCTCAGGAAAGCAAGGATTGCTTAGGAAAAATAAAATATCACTAAGGCATACAAAGATGAGTGATTAGCCAATATGTTCTATCCAAAGTGTTTTTAACATCCATTCCCACTTACTTTCTATTTGCTCTGACACCACTGTAGCCTGAGCCCTCATTATCTACTTTGATTGTTAGTGAAGGCTTCTAATTGGTTTCCATTGCTCTTAGACACTGTTCACTTAAATGTCTTCAAAAACAATTTTCAGATATATCTTCCAAAATGATAATATTAATATGTTTGTACCCATTTAAACATAACATTTGCTCCTTATTTAGTCAAAGTTTATCAAAGTTGAGTCAAATTTCTTCTCAGAGTTATTGGACAGTTATCTATTGTCCATTATTCCTCACCATTCCCAGAATATTCCATTATGTCATGTTCTACCAGTCCCCAATCCCCCCAGCCATCCCATACATATACCTAGATCACCTCCTGTATCCTGTCCTTAAAATCTAGATCAGTTTTCATCACCAGAATTAAACCATTCCTTATTACCTTAGTTGTCATTCATTTATTCATTCATTCATTTAATCAGATTTAACAATATTTATATTACATGAAAGGATTTGTGATATGCATAAAGGATTGAAATTTTTCCCAGCCCTCTTAATGCTTCTATTCACATTGGTAAGGACAAATTAAACAATGAACATATTTATGCCCTGTTCCTCTAAGCTTATAGTCTTTACTGTCTAGTCCATGCATTTGTACTTTTCTTACACATGAATTCTTTGGAATCTTGTATGCAACCAATATATAAACATTCTGTAATGCCTCCCAACTTTTAAAGAGAAAAATCTCGCTAAAATTCACATCACCCTGCCACTACTGTTCATCTTCATGTTACTTTTAGAACTCTGCCATTGTAATCGAGACTAGTCTGCTGAAGAATAGGAAATGAGATTTCAATTAACCTCATCATCCAAACTGACAGTCATTCTAATTATACAAGACGTGAATGAGGCCATCTTAGTGTAGGAATTCCTCAGCTCAGCTACCAGCAGAGCACAGACGTATAACCAAGTCCAACAAGGATCAACAGAGGGGAACTAACATTGAGCAAGGCCAGCAGAATACCCACATGACCCATAGATATGTGAATGATAAAAAAAATAGTTGTTGTTTTAAGCAATTAATTTTGAATTTGGTTTGTTGCTCATCAAAAAAGGATATAAAAGAAGAATCACATTATCCTAAGTTTATGACATATCTTCCTGGAACAACTTACAATTATATTCTGTGTTTAATAACAATAAATTATTTGATCTATTAATATATGTATCACTCAGTGGTTATCTTAATGATAATAAAAATTTAATTTGATTAAAATTTGATAGATAGCTAGCCAACCATTTAACTATGTGAAGATTAATTCTGCAATTACTAGACATTTTATGGCCTGTAAATTCCAGTTGACCATATGATAGATACACATAAAATAAACAAATAAAAAATAGCATAAAAATTCAATATGAGCTGAATAAAATATTATTCACATGTGTCACTAGCAAGCTTAAAAACAGCGTTAGAAACATTTCTATGTCCTCAGTCTGATAAAGGTCACCTTCAAAATTCCCACAGTTAACATCATCCTTAATGGTGGAAGACTGAAAGTATCCCCTCCAAAATAAGGAAAAAGACAAGAATATTCACTCTTACTACTTCTCAACAACATACTGAAGTTCTAGAGAAGGCAGTTAGGCAAGAAAAGACATCCATATTGGAACAGAAGATGTTAACTCTTTCCAGTTGAAAATGACATAATCTCATATGTTGAAACTACTAAAGAATGAAAAAAAAACTAGATCTAACAAACATGCTCAGCAAGTTTACAGGATACAAGATTAATATATAAAAATCAACTATATTTCTATACACTAGCAATGACTAATCTAAAAATTAAATTAAAAAAATAATTTCATCTACAATAACATCAAAAACAATATAATAATTGGGAATAAATTTAGCAAAAGATGTATGAGATGTTTACACTGAAAACTACAAAGTAATAGTGAATAAATTGAAGATGTGGATAAATGGAAATGCATTGCATGTTCTTGAAAACAAAGATATAATATTGTCTTAGCCCATTTGGGCTATTATAACAAAATACCAGAGGCTGCATGGCTTATAAATGACAAAATATTATTTCTTACAATTCTGGAACCTGAGAAGTTCAAACTCAGGGTGCTGGCAGATTTTACTTTTGATGAGACCCTGCTTCCTAGAAGGCTGGCAGTCATTTCATTGTAACATCATGTGGTAAATGGGGCAAGAGAACTTTCTCAGGACTCTTTTATAAGGGCACTAATGCCACTCATGAGGGCTCCGCCCTCATGATCTAATTAACTCTCCAAAGCCCCACCTCCTAATACTGGTCTTAACATATGAATTTTGGAGGAACACAAACATTCAGACTATAGCAATTGTTAACAAGAAATTGCTATGTTAATTTTATTAAGAAGGTAATAGTCCCCCAATTTATATAGAGATTCAATGCATTCTCCATCAAAATCTCATCTTTTTTTTTTTTTTTTTTTTTTTTGCAGAAGTTGACAAGCTGATCCTAAAATTCATATGGAAATACAAGGGTCCCATCATAACAAAAACAATCTTGAAATAGAAGAGCAAAGTTGGTGGACTCAAACTTTTCAATTTCAAATTTTAATACAAAACTACAATAATCAAAACACTCTGGTGCTGGCAAAAGGATAGGCATATAAATTAATAAAACATAACTGAGAATCCAGAAATAAACCCTTACATATATTGTCAATTGATTTTCAAGAAGCTATTCCAATAAGGAAAGAATAGTGTCTAATGTTGGTAATGGGATGACTGGACATTCTATCTCACACCATATACAAAATAAATGAAGTTAGACCTCTATCTCATATTATATACAAAAGGTAACTCAAAATGGATCAAAGACTTAAATGCAAGAGCTAAAACTATAAAGATCTTAGAAGACATAAGGTAAAAGTCTTTATGACCTTGTATTAGACACTGGATCCTTAGATATGATACCAAAACCATAAGTAGCAAACGAAATACATTTAACTTCATCAAAATTTAAAATCTTAGGCTTCAAAATTCACCAACAAAAAAGTGAAAGAAAAAAACACAAATGGGAGAAAATCTTTGCAAATAACATAGATAAGGAACTAGTATCCAGAATATACAAAGACTTACATCTCAATAATAAAAAGACAGTAGCCCAAATAAAAAAAGGGCAAAGGATTTGGATAGACATTTCTCCAAAGAAGATAATCAAATGGCCAATAAGCACATGAAAAGCAGCTCAACTTCATTTTTTATTAAGAAAACACAAGCAATGATAAAAATAGCAATGAGATACCATTAAGAAAATGAAGAATTGATACAACCAAGGATGCTTTTTAAAACATTAAGCTAAGTGAAAGAAACCAGACACAAAATGCCATATATTACATGATTCCATTTATATGAAATTTTTAGACTAGGCAAAGCCATAGATATATAAAGTAGATTAGTGATTGCCAGGACCTGGAGGGAAGGGAGAATGGAGAGTGACTGCTAATGAGCGTCGAATTTCTTTTGGAGGTAATGGAACTATTCTGGAATTGAGGCAGGAGATAGATGGGCTACAGGCTGAACAGCTGGAGTTCCATCCCCTGTGGACAGATACTCCAAAATAGCAGGAAGGAGGAAAAGTTAAGTCCTGCCCAGATAAGAGATAAAAGACCACATATTCCTCATTCACAAAGTCAAGGAGACATCCTGACAACACGTGCACAGAAAAGCTCCTTGAAGGTCAAAAAGGGATGGGGCACCACCCCACAGTATGTGATGTCAACCTACCCATAGGCCTTTTCACTAGAATCACTTGGCTAAGAGATGTGCGTGCACACATGGGAAGACCCTGAGTTATACCAAATATGAACTCAGAACCAAGCAAAGCAAGATGATTGGCCAAAGGCAACCCGGAAGAAATGCCCCATAAAAATGATTCAAACTATCACGAGGGCACGACTTCTCTCTCTGAGCCTGCCCCTGTGTCTATCCACTCGTACTCTTTTTCCTCCTAATAAACATTTTACTTTGTTTCACTATTTTATGTCTCTATGTCAAATTCATTTCTACACAGCTGATGGGCCAGGGCCTTGTCACTGGTCACTGGTCCCTGGTGGTCTAGTGGTATGCAAATTATATCTCACTAAAATATTTCTATGGTTGTATAAAATGATGCTAAATATCACAATTTGGTGGATAATTTAATCAAGTAACAATTCCATACTTAAAAAGTCTTTTATATGGAATAGACATTTGTTTGAATTAAATAGTCAAACAGTCAAATGACATGTTTTTGTGCAGATTGTAAGATTATCTTAGAACATTTTAAGCAAATTGTTGAACATTGTTTGTAAATTATATAATCCACAGGAAAAGTAAGAATTTTGACAAGAAATCTAGATCAGATTTTACCAGCAATTGCCTTGAAGATTCATGTAATACATGAGAAGTTTGGCTGATGCAATTTTAATATCTATTCCATTTGCTAATAACTACGATATGCAATTGACTCTGGGGAAATACTGGCAGGTATTTTAAGCTTCATCCTGTAGATGGTTGTAATGCTGTAATTTCAAATACAAAGAATAGCTATATATGTTCATAGAAAAAATGTAGAGTGTTAATTCTGGTCTAACAATAAAGCTTAGAATTTATCCTGAATATGTATATAAATATATCCACTTCATATATGTATGAAAACAGAAAATAGGAACATAAACTTTAGCTAAAAAATACAATTAAGGAAAATAAAAATAGTAAAAATAAAACCAGACTTTTTTTCAGTTTTTAAGAGAAATTAAATACTAGCCGGACATTGTAATAATAACTTTCCATTCTTCTGTTTTTAAAATGTAAACACTAAACAAACAAAAATAGAGATAATTAAACAGGTTACATGATAAACTGAATACCATCGTTCAGATTTATCAAATGTTAAACTTTTAAAATATTTGCCTAAGACTTTTTCTTAAACAAACTATTACAACTACAGTTGAGACACAATACACCATAGAAAACCTCATGACTTCTATTCTTTTCTCTCCTGACCAGAGGCAATCACTATTTAGAAGTTGGTGTAAAGCCTTCTCAACTACTCTTTTAAATATTTGTATTACATATATTAATAATCCTAAAATATTAATATACTTTTGTTAAAAACATTAACTAAATGCATCATGTACAAATATATCTGTCTATTTTAACAGTATTTAAATTGTTTCTCCAATCCATGTATATAAGAGCTCATATCTTAAGAGTTTCTCTAGTCTAGATAGAGAATATACCTACAACTGAAATTGTTGAGTCATGGCTACACAGAGAGGCTACCGTGTTCTGCTAAGCAGATTGTCTAATACACAATTCTGTATCACTGTTGTCTATGTGAAGGATGCCACTTTGTGATGTGAACAAAGCTGACAAACCTGTTTAGTCTACTTAGCTGGCCTACTCAGTTCCTAGACATTGCAAATTTGCTTTTCAGAACTTTTGCAGGTAAATATACCTCCACTAGCTGTATGAGCTCCCATGCTCCACATCCTCTGCTATTCCTAACGTTAACAGATGTAGAAAATGTTTTGCCAATCTAAAGGTTATAAAACAATATATGATTTCTTCAGTTTTTGCTTAATTCATAACAAATTAACTAAATATATATTTCCTGTTTATTTGCATGCAGAGTTTCTCTGTTGAAGGTACCTAGTCCTGTCCTTTTCATTATTTCAGTGGAGTTATATGTTCTTTCAAAATGTATTTTGGGAATCTTTGAATGTGTTGGATCCAAATCCTCTGCCTGATATATAAATTGTAAATATTCATTAATGTAATTATTTAATAAAATAAATACAATGATGTTAGAGTGGCAAACTAATTAATATTTAGCATTTATGTAGTTTTTCAAACGTACAGAATTTATTGATAATTTGATGATTTTCTCACATTGCATTAATTAGATTTTGGTTTGGATAAACTTTACATGTTTCTGACAAATATTTTACATTTTTTTATATTTTCATATATTTGAATACAAAAGCATCCACTAGTTCATGTTTAAACATTATTGTTTGTCCTCTATAAAGGACTTCCAAATTCTTTATAGACCTGAGATTTTGAAAGAAGAAATAAACAATTCTGAAAGAAAGGCAGATGTGGTTGAGAACAAGTGACCTGCATCATTGCCGCTGGGTACTATAAACTGAAGCCCGATTATAAACAAAAGGTGTAATATTTTGTGGTATATTGTAAATGAGAGTTCAAAAGAAAATGGCTGAATAAGAAGACTGTGTATTGAGCAAAAAGTTGGTATAGTTCCTAGCTAGCAGATTTTGCTCAAGAGACTGCAACCTTGCTTGAAAAACATTTCTTTCATGCTTTTAAATGGACACTTTAAAATTTGGCTTCCATTCAGAGAGCACTTAAAATGGTTCAGTTATTCAGAGTGAAAAAGAAATGAGCTATCAAGCCAAGAGAAGACATGAGGAACCTGAAATGTATATCTCTATGTGAAAGAAGCCAATCTAAAAAGGCTACAACAATATATGACATTCTGAAAAATGCAAAACTATGGAGACAGTAAAAAGATCAGTAGTTGCCAGGGTTTGGGGAGGGGAAGGGATTAATGATGGAGTACAGACGATATTTTAGGGAAGTGAAAATACTCTGTACTGCATAATACCATAATGATGGATAAATGTCATTGTACATTTGTCCAAATCCACCCTATATACCACACCAAGAGTGAACTGTAATATAAACTATGAACTTTGGTTGAGTATGATGTGTCAATGTAGATTCATCAATTGTAACAAATATAACACTCTGGTGGGGAATGTTGATAATGAGGGAAGCTGTGTATGTGTGAGGACAGAGAGTATATGGGAAATAACTGCTCTACAAAAATAGAGTCTTTATTTTAAAAAATGTTTCAAAGCTTACCAAAGGAGTTAAAATAATTATTTTTAATTGGATTACTCTATGCAAAAGTTAGATTTATTCATGACCAATATTATCCATAGATAACACTATTTTTTTGATCCAAAATAAACAATAATTAATAATTAAGTCAATAAATAGCTCAGGTATATTTTGAGCCTGTGAATGCTTCATATATTAAGAACTAATACTAATAGCTAAGACTTTAATGCTTAAATACACACTAGGCAGTTTCTAAGTGCTTTATATTTTAACTAATTTGATGCTTGAAAGAACTCTTTGAGACAAGAATGATTATTCCACTAGTATTATGACTATACACATTTTTCAGATATGGTTTGTGAGAAACAAAGAGATAAGTAACTTGACAAAATAAATAGCAGTAGGTTGTAGAGCTGTGATTCAAACCCAGGTAGTTTTCCTCCAGAGTTAATTTCTTTTCTTTTTTTTTTTTTTTTTACCTCTACAGACATGCTACTCAGTGTATTCAGTGAACTTGTATGATCCAAGAACTGTTTGGATCCATTTTGATAGTAAATAAGTACAGAGATTAAGGTTAAGCATTTATAAACATAATAGCTATTGACATTGATGTGTCATTTAAATGCATGATTGGTTTCTAGTAATACATTTTTATTACATGTGAGAAATTATTGGTCTGCATGAGTTGGAAACTAAACAAACAACCACATCTTTCACTCAAAGTTAAGGATAGGCAAACTTTTCCTGTAAATGGTCACATAGGAAATATCTCAGAATTTTGGGGTTATATTGTCTCCTATGCAACTACACAACTCTGGTGGTATAGCATGAAAGCAGCCCTATACAATAGTAAATAAGTAAATGTGACTCTGTTCCAATAAAATTTAATTTACAAAAGTATGTGCACTATTATATTTATTATATTATATTATATTAATTATTATATTATAATTGTGGCAAAGAGTGAAACTGTGTTCTAGTGGAAAGCACTTTAAGTTGGGAATAGATAATCCAGAGTTGTATCCCTTCCCTTGCCACTAAGTAGTTATACAACCTTGGCATGCCAACCCACATTTTCAAATTGTATCCTCCACCTTGAAAAATCAGGAAAGGAAACAGAGTAATGGGATGTTTTTAAACTCTAAAATTACATGTAAATTTATTCTTTTGACTTTTATCAACTTATCAATGAACAGGCATTTTCTGTTTTCCTGAAATGTATGATACAGTTACATCATTCTTATATAAACTTAGATCCTCCCCATTCTCACCTAAGTAGTTTAACTTAAAAGATAATGTATACAATAAGATTGTGACTAACTAGCCTTGCTTACTGATTTTCTACAGTATCTCTTGTAAGCTTATTGTACAACGCCTGCTTTTAGACAGCTAACCTTTTATTGTGTTAAGGGGTTATCAAAAAATACTTAGCACTGTTGCCTCTTTTAGTGAGTTCGTGTACCAGCCAGTGGTTCCATGATCCATGCCATGAAGCAACAAAGTTGTCAGATGGTTGAAGAGACAGGAAAATTGTTCATTATATCTTAGTTGAAATATGTGTGAGAAATAAAACTTAAGTACAATATATAGATGGCAGTCTGAATACTCTAATTATTGGGACAGTAGTTTATATTAAAGTATAAGTCTATAATTATTTCTATTGTGCCAAATTCACAATATAATTTTTATCTTTCCTATCCATCATGGCAGCTATATGATGTCTTGAACACATGAAACAAAGTCTGCTGAAGAAATATTAACATCTATCTCAAAAGAAATAAGTACTTTCAGAATATCCCCCCAAAGTATTTAAAGCATGCAGCTAAAACAGATGATTTATAGATCAAAAGAATATAAAATGGAATATAAAGACCTAAAAATCTTGATATAAACTCAAATTATATTTAAGACAAAGAAGAAATATAGAGAACTAAGATCTGAAGAATTGTCAGAAGAAATATTTTGAAAGAAAAATATAGATATACAAATATAGAAAAGAAGAGAAATGATATAAGGGAAATATTTTAACCTTTAATGTAAGTACAAGTGGCATCCAAGAATGAAAGAAGACAGCAAAGATTAGAATGAGACTTTTCTGAAACGATGAGAAGCACCATTCTAGGGATTCAAGAAGCTCTATGTGCACTAAAAGGGAAGCATTACATAAACATACATACACAACACCACCCACACACAACACACGTACACACAATCTATAAAAACCTGCAGCTTTTACTCAATCCTCTATGTTATACTTCAGGCTTTATTTTTCTCCATAGCACTCATTACATCTTTCTATATATTTTCTTATTTATCTTGATTTCTGCCTTTTCCCATTCATAGAGTATAAGCTCCATGAACAGCAGTTATTTATGTAATTATTTTATTTATTATCATATCCACAATAAATATTCATTGAATAGATGAATGGATGAGTGTTCTAGACCTTGCATTTCTCAATAGCCTCCCTGGTAATGTCATACCCATAAGTTATGTGTAACATATGGTTTGCTACATTTTGAATTGTGAATTCTTGTAATTTATAGCAAAATTTTATTATAGAATGTCCTACTTAAAGCAGTTGTTAGTGCCACTAAGATCATTTAAATTTGTATTTTGAAATTTGTTCAGAATTGCTTAACTTTGGATCTTATCATCTGCAAATTCAGTAACTGCTTTATTCATACAAAAATTGTTGCATTTGACTAAACAAAATAAATTATTAAATTGTTATAAGATTGTAAATAGTTATATATTAAATCTCCATAGATCCACAAGGACTCTGGAAATGATCTGAGTGAATAACATATTCTTAAATTATAGTTTCTGCTTATAGACAGTGCTACCTCTAAGTGATTGATGTTCTCTCCTACTACATACATTGACAAGAAAACAACAACTTCTAATAAGCAATTATCATTATTTTCTTAGGACTACAAGTTCATTTAGAAATGGTAGACATAAGAGACATGTGGCAAAGAATGAAAGGGAACTACCATTGAAATTTGTTGGTAGTTTGCAAATTATTTCTATTATTATAATAAATATTTCATATACTATAACTATTTTTTAAAAGTGTACTCATCACATCCTTTTGAATTGCTCTTCAATTTTTTTCCCATTAATTTTTACATATAGTCTGATTCGGAATAGTCTATATGTATACGTGTATTTTAGTGTAATAATTTAAAACTAACTAGAATATCTAGTTGAAAGGATTGTTTGTTTTGCTGTTAGTGTAGTATAAGTCATCCAAGTCCTTAACATTTGAACATAGTTTTTGGAGGAACACGTGACTGAAGACATATAGGGTTCACTGAAGGCCACAGGGGTGGGAGATATATATCAACTGTGTAGTCCTCAGATAAGATATCACTGGAGGAAGATTTTGTAGTTGTATTAAACTTGTATAAACAAAGCAATTAAAAAACAATTAGTGAAGGGCTCTGGTCAGCCCAGGCTGGGACAAATTCCCTGACCTTAGACTGAGCACTGCAAACAATGACTGAAAATATTGAAATAGTCCACTCTTGGGTCAGGAAGATAGGTTCTCTTGGGTCAATAGAAGTGGGAGAATTTGTAGCCTCAAAACATTAGAAAGTGGCAGTCTAGGATATTTATATCTTCTCCCATTACAGATTATGAGGCCCAGGTGAATTATATATATCTTTTCAAATGACTTTAATTATGAAATCACCACTTAATATCTGAAAACAAAAAGCTGAATGTATTGCTTCCTTAAATAAAAGATTGCTATGCTGGTCAGCCATGACACCCTTGAGCAAAGCTTACTGCTCTCTTATAAAGTATTTGGAAAGTCTTTGCTTTGAGGTTGTGTTGGTGTGAGTTGGCATCAGTCTTGAGAATGTGGCATGTAATAGCTCTTATTTTGGGTAGAGATACATGAGTTTGATAACACCACCTTTAGAATAATGTTCACTAAAGCAAATCCACTGAATAGGTGACTTTCAGAAAATGAGGTAGACAGTGATTGGCTAGCTTTCAGAGGTGGGTTCACTAAAGTGAGTGTCACTGTTTCATTGAATAGATGGATTTAAAAGCATGCTGTCATGGACAGAGAATTATAATGGCCATAGAGCTGATATAGATTGATTAAAAAGAATTATTTGGTTAATGACTTCATACCTACAAAACAATAGTCTTGTCCTAAATAAGTAGGGCCTTATTAAAAAATGTCTGAAAAATAATTCTGGATTTATAGAAAAGTTGCAAAGATATTACAGAATTCACACATCCTTATCATTCAATTTTCTCTAATGTTAATATCTTAATAACCATGGTACATGTATCAAAACAAAATACATAAATTTTAAAAAATATTATTTGATCATTCTTGAACTGAAAAATAGTTTAACATTAGGAAAATTATTAATATTATATAATCTCAACAATAGAATAAATTTTGAAAATATAGTCATTTCAATAATAAGCAGTGACTTGGATTATAAGAATTAATACTGTTAAAATGGCTGTATTATCCAAAGCAATCTACAGATTTAATTCAACCCCTATCAAGTTATCCACATCATTTTTCACAGAACTAGAACAAATAATCTTAAAATTTATATGGAACCATAAAAGACCCAGAATTGCCAAAGCAATCCTGAGGAAAAAGAACAAAGCTGGGAGGCATAACCCTCCCAGAATTCAGACAATACTACAAAGCTACAGTAATCAAAACAAGGTGATATTGGCACAAAAACCAACATATGAATCAATGGAAAAGAATAGAGGGCCCAAAAATAAGCCCACACACCTTCAGTCAATTAATATTTGACAAAGGTGGCAAGAATATACAGTAGAGAAAAGAGAGTCTCTTGAACAAGGGGTGCTGGGAAAGAGGGACAGCAGCATGTAACTCAATGAAGTTAGAACACACCCTCACACCATATTCAAAAATAAACTCAAAATGACTTAAAGACTTAAATATAAGACATGACACCATAAAACTCCTAGAAGACAACACAGGCAAAACATTCTCTGACATAAGCTGTAGCAATGTTTTCTTAAGTCAGTCTCCCAAGGCAATAGAAATAAATGCAAAAATAAACAAATGGGACCTAACCAAACTTATAAACTTTTGCACAGCAAAGGAAACCAGAAACAAAATGAAAAGACAACCTACAGACTGGGAGAAAATATTTGCAAATGATGCAACCCTCAAGAGCTTAATTTCCATAATATACAAACAACTCATACAACTCAATAACAAACAAACAAACAATACAATCAAAATATGGGCAAAAGATCTAAATAGACATTTCTCCAAGGAAAACATACAGATGGCTAATAGACACATGAAATGATGCTCAACATCACTAGTCATTAGAGAAATGCAAATCAAAAGTATAATGAGGTGTCACCTCACAATGGTCAGAATGGCCATCATTAAAACATCTACAAATAATAAATGCTGGAGAGGGTGTGGAGAAAAGGCAACCCTCTTACACTGTTGGTGGGAACGTAAACTGGTACAGCCACTATGGAAAACAGTATAGAGGTTCCTTAAAAAAACTAAAAATATTGATAGAATTGCCATATGATCTAGCAATCCCACTCTTGGACATATATTCAGAGAAAACTCTAATTTGAAAAGATATATGCACCGCAATGTTCATAGGAGAACTATTTACAATAGCCAGAGACATGGAAGCAACCTAAATGTCCACTGACAGGTGAATGGACAAAGAAAATGTGGTATATATATATACAAAGGTATATTACTCAGCAGAAAAAAAAAAAAAGAATGAAATAATGCCATTTGCAGCAACATGGATGGACCTAGAGATTATCATACTAAGTGAAATAAGTCAGAGAAAGACAAATATCATATGATATCACTTATATGTGGAATCTTATGATGAGTGAACTTATTTATAAAAGTGAATTTATTTACAAGTGAACTTATTTACAAAACAGAAACAGACTCACAGACATACAACATAAACTTATGGTTACAAAGGTGAAAGGGAGTGGGGAAAAGATAAATTAGTAGTTTGGGATTAGCAGATACAAACAACTATATATAAAATAGATAAACAACAAGGTCCTAATGAATAGCTCAGGGAAATATGTTCAATATCCTATAATAAAGCATAATGGAAAAGGATACAAGAAAGGAGATATATATATATATATAATATATATATATATAACTGAATTATATATATGTATTATTCAGTTATGTTATATAAAACTGAATCACTTTGCTGTACACCAGAAACTAACACAACATTGTGAATCAACTATACTTTGATAAAATAAAAATAAGAAGAATTTAGTAATATTGCGCACCAATTCCTAGGTTATACACTAACAAACGTAAGGTAGATAGCTAGTGGGAAGCAGCCGCATGGCAGAGGGATATCGGCTGGGTGCTTTGTGACCGCCTGGAGGGGTGGGATGGGGAGGGTGGGAGGGAGGGAGACGCAAGAGGGAAGAGATATGGGAACATATGTATATGTAAAACTGATTCACTTTGTTATAAAGCAGAAACTAACACACCATTGTAAAGCAATTATACCCCAATAAAGATGTTTAAAAAAAAATCTTCAAAATCACAGAATAGAAGTATCCTTTTGCTACAGGATAAAAATGCATATAGTAATACAACTTTAAACATCATTCTAAAGAGAGAGTTATCCCAAGATAACCAGTTAAAAAGCTGTAAATATATAGCTAACATAATACAATATATAATTAATAATAATTATATTAATGCTTCTGTATGAGTAGGGTAGCTATGTAAATCTTACATCCAATTTTTTGAGACTTTTAGTCAATGTCACTAATATTGTCCATGATATGAACATTTCATTAACTTCTATAATCACCGATTACAGCATCCAAAAAATTAGTCTACTTATACAAAGTTATTGTTGCCAGAAAGATGCAATGGTAGATATATATGATTACATAAAACTACTAGCATGATAGTAGATATAATAATCATTTCTGGGGAATATAATCATGGAGATTTAAATTGGAAATATAAGAAAAATGTCACACTTTTGATCAAAAATGTTGTGTTTCTATAAATGAAAAAAATTGAGCCACAGCCATCAATTTACAAATGGAATTTTAGTTATAAATAACACCTTTAGACATAAATCAGAAGATGGTGGTCTTTATGAAATCATGTGTGAAAGAATAACTATTGAAAACACATAGCTCAGACTTCCCTGGTGGCGCAGTGATTAAGAATCCGCCTGCCATTGCAGGGGACATGTGTTTGATCCCTGGTCCGGGAAGATCCCACATGCTGAAGAGCAGCTAAGCCCCGTGCACCACAACTACTGAGCCTGCACTCTAGAGCCTGTGAACCACAACTACTGAAGCCTGTGTGCCTAGAGCCCATGCTCTGCAACAAGAGAAGCCACCGCAATGAGAAGCCCACACGCTGCAACGAAGAGTAGCCCCCACTCTCTGCAACTAGAGAAAGCCCGTGTGCAGCAACAAAGATCCAACACAGCCAAAAATAAATAAATAAAATCAGTAAATTTATTTTTAAAAAAAGGAACCACACAGTTTTTCAACCACACCTATACACGTGGTCAGACACATGACCACAAAAACATTATTCCAACAAATTCAGAATCAACTTATATTTATTGATGTTCTTCTCAGTTTCCTAAATTATAAAATTGAATAAAAATAGTACCTACCTCATTGTGTTGCTTTGAGGATTAAATTAATTGGTAAAGGGCTTAGAAACATGTCTAGCACATAGTATGGTCTTGGTAAATGTTAGATAGTATTACTCTATAACAAATATACCAAAGTTTTACATACTCAGTAAAATGCTGTGTAATTATTAAAAATATTATATTCATTGTATTATATCGTTAAAGTAGTATCCTGTGACTGATTTATGTAAACATACAAGGGACTAGAAAATTTTAAGTAGTACTAAAATAATACTTTGAGGACATTAATGATACTTCACATATTTGTTCTGGCTTATAAGAAAAGTGTTTTTGAGTTAATACTTAAATAAAAGCTAAGACAGAAGATACCTTGGCATTTAGATCAATTAATGTAATTACTTTTATGCATAAATACTAATTACATGATTTTGAATCTTCAATTTATTATTTGAGTTGCTGATGTATCATTTTAACATCTGCAGATGCTAACTTACTTTTTGAAAGAATAAGCAACACATAGTATCAATTTATTTTAGGTATGTAATAGAGGGGAAAAAGGTAAAGTTTTTCAAAAATTAATTTACTTATTTGAATGCTGTATTTAAAATGCATACTATCAGGTAATGTATCCATTTTAAGCTGTGTTGACCAGATTACCTAGAGAAAGCATATTGAAAAGAAATGCTAATGAGAACCTATTGTACAGAACAAGGAACTCTACTCGGTGCTCAGTAGTGACCTAAATGGGAAGGAAATCTAAAAAAGAGTGGATATATGTATATGTGTAACTGATTCACTTTGCTGTACAGCAGAAACTAACACAACATTGTAAAGCAACTAAACTCCAATAAAAATTAATTAAAGGGACTTCCCTGGTGGTGTAGTGGTTAAGAATCCGCCTGCGAATGCAGGGGACACAGGTTCAATCCCTGGTCCGGGAAGATCCCACATGCCATGGAGCAACTAAGCCCGTGCACAACAACTACTGAGCTTGCACTCTAGAGCCTGCAAGCCACAACTACTGAGCCTACATGCCACAACTACTAAAGTCTGCAAGCCTAAAGCCCATGCTCCACAGCAAGAGAAGCCACCTCATGAGAAGCCCACGCAACACAATGAAGAGCAGCTCCTGCTCGCCACAACTAGAGAAAGCCCACGCACAGCAACAAAGACCCAACGCTGTCAAAAATAATAAATAAATAAATAAATTAATTAATTTTTTAAAAAATTAATTTAAAAAAGAAAGGAAATGCAAAATTGATGGGCAATGTCATAGTGAAAGATGTCCATTTATATTGTAATTTTAATTTCAATCTTTATTATTTTTTAATATTATATGCTAGGGTATTGAAATTGTTGCATATTTTGCAGTGTTTCTGAATGAAGTTCTGAATGGAGACATCCATAACCATAAGTATGCTAGTAAGAATGTGTCAAATATGTGAATATCACCTAGTACATGTGTCACTGATTTAGTTTGGCTGTTGTACTATCAAATAGAATTATTAATTTTAATATCAGATAGGATTATAGGTTTAATGAGTAGCTATAAATATGTTAATTAAATTAGCATACCACAATATCAGTTTATTCAGAAACCCTCCATGGTTCAAACTAAAGGTGTAAACAAATCAATGTTATTTTCTTAATGAATAATTATGATACATTTGATTATTATTAAACTGAAGATAGTTTATTCAACTATTTCACTGTGAACATATTTTTATAATGATAAATTTCTAATATAGAAACAAAGCGACATGTGCAAAATATCATATATCCTTCCTTTTAAATATCATGGTCAATTCTAGAGATTATCAAACAAGTCAGAAATTATTTTCGTCTGTAAACTAAAGGCTTATTTAGTCAACAAAGGGTCTACTGATTTCATAACTGGGGTAAATTTAAATTCTTGCTGGTCCCCTTCCATTAGTTTCCCTTGCTGGCATCCCCTGAGTTGTAGATGATACTATCTGTTTCTTGGTTGTCATCACATTTTGCATTTGTTAAAATGTTTAGGCTATCATTTAATTTCTGGTCAAACAAGTCATGACATGATAGCAACTATACCTTCTCACCCAGTCAAGAGTTCCTCCCAAGGTACTAATCAAGAGTAATGTATTAATGCCATATTTGACTCATGTAAACACATATGATTCCTCCCTCACCATTCTATGCTATGTAAAGATCTTGATAGTTGTTTCAGGAAAAAGTGCCTAAAATCCTATCATTGTAGACAGTAAAATCAGAGGTTAAAGGAATGAGGCATAAAATACTCCAGTACTGGGCTTCCCTGGTGGCGCAGTGGTTGAGAGTCCGCCTGCCGATGCAGGGGACATGGGTTTATGCCCCGGTCCGGGAGGATCCCACATGCCGTGGAGCGGCTGGGTCCGTGGGCCATGGCCGCTGGGCCTGTGCGTCCGGAGCCTGTGCTCCACAGTGGGAGAGGCCACAACAGTGAGAGGCCCGCGTACAGCAAAAAAAAAAAAAAAAAAAAAAAAAAAAAATCCAGTATTTTAGTTCAGGAAATTACAGAAGATTCAGAAAATATTATGGAGTGGATTGTCAAATAAGGTATCAAAATTACAATGTTAGTGTGATGTTCAGGAAGGCATTAATGAAATTCTTTCTAACAGACTCACAAATATAGAAAACAAACTATGGAACTTCCATGGCAGTATAGTGGTTACGACCCCACGCTTCCAGGGAAGTAAGACCGCACAAGCCACATGGCTCTGCCAAAAATAAATAAATAAATAGAAAACAAACTACTGGTCATCAAAGGGGAGAGGGAAGGTGGGGAGGGGAAAATTAGGAGTATGGAATTAACGGATACAAACTACTATGTATAAAATAGATAAGCAGCAAGGATATACTATATAGCAAAAGGAATTATTCCCATTACCTTGTAATAATCTATAATGGAATATAATCTGCAAAAATATTGAATCACTATGCTGCACACCTGAAACTAACACAATATTGTAAATCAACTATACTTCAATCAAAATAAAGTCTTTCTATTATGAGGGACTGATCAACAGAATAAAATATTTGTGATCAATCAAGTATGATAGAGGGGATTCAAGATGGTGGAAGAGGGTTCCCCTGGTGGTGCACTGGTTGAGAGTCCGCCTGCTGATGTAGGGGACACGGGTTCGTGCCCTGGTCTGGGAAGATCCCACATGCCATGGAGCGGCTGGGCCCCTGAGCCATGGCCGCTGAGCCTGCACGTCCGGAGCCTGTGCTCCACAACGGGAGAGGCCACAACAGTGAGAGGCCCACATACCGCAAAAAAAAAAAAAAAAGACGGTGGAAGAATAAGACGTGGATATCACCTTCCTCCCCACAAATACATCAGAAATACATCTACATTTGGAACAACCTCTACAGAACACCTACTGAATGCTGGTAGAAGACCTCAGACCTCCCAAAAGGCAAGACACTCCCCACATTCCTGGATAGGGCAAAAGAAGAAAAAAAAAAACAAAGACAAAAGAATAGGGACGGGACCTGCACCATTGGGAGGGAGCTGTGAAGGAGGAAAGCTTTCCACACACTCAGAAGCCCCTTCGTGGGTGGAGACTGTGGGTGGCAGAGGCAGGAAGCTTTGGAGCTGCGGAGGAGAGCACAGCAAAAGGGGTGCAGAGGGCAAAGTGGAGAGATTCCCGCACAGAGGATCGGTGCCGACCAGCACTCATCAGCTGGAGAGGCTTGTCTGCTCACCCGCCGTGACAGGTTGTGGCTGGGAGTTGAGGCTCGGGCTTCGGAGGTCGGATCCCAGGGAGAGGACTGGGGTTGGCTGAGTGAACACAGCATGAAGGGGACTAGTGCACCACAGTTGGCTGGGAGGGAGTCGGGAAAATGTCTGGACCTGCCTAAGAGGCAAGAGACCATTGTTTCAGGGTGCACGAGGAGAGGGGATTCAGAACACCACGTAAACGAGCTCCAGAGACAGGCATGAGCCGCAGCTATCAGCGTGGACCCCAGAGACGGTCATGAGATGCTAAGGCTGCTGCTGCCGCCACCAAGAAGCCTGTGGGCAAGCACAGGGCACTATCCCCACCTCCCCTCCTGGGAGCCTGTGCAGCCTGCCACTGCCAGGGTCCCGTGATCCAGGGACAACTTCCCCGGGAGACCACACCACACACCTCAGGCTGTTGTAATGTCATGCTGGCCTCTGCCGTGGCAGGTTCCCCTCGCATTCTGTACCCCTCCCTCCCCCTGGCCTGAGTGAGCCAGAGCCACCTAATCAGCCACTTCTTTAACCCTGTCCTGTCTGAGTGAAGAACAAATGCCCTCAGGCGACCTACAGGCAGAGGTGGGGCCGAATGCAAAGCTGAACTCCAGGAGCTGTGCGAACAAAGACGAGAAAGGGAAATCTCCCCCAGAAGCCTCAGGAGCAGCGGATTAAACCTCCACAATCAACATGATGTACCCTGCATCTGTGGAATACCTGAATAGACAACAAATCATCCCAAATTGAGGAGGTGGACGTTGGGAGCAACGATATATATATTTTTTTCCCTTTTTCTCTTTTTCTGAGGGTCTATGTGTATGCTTCTATGTGTGATTTTGTCTGTATAGGTTTGCTTTTACCATTTGTCCTAGGTTTCTATCCGTCCATTTTTTTTTCTTTTCTTTTTTTAGTATAGTTTTTAGCACTTGTTATCATCAGTGGATTTATTCTTTGGTTTAGTTGCTCTTTTCTTTCTTTCTTTTATTACTTAAAAAAAATTTTAATACTTATTTTTTATTTTAATAATTTTATTTTATTTTATCTTTTTCTTTTTTTCTTTCTTTTTTGCTCCCTTTTATTCTGAGCCATGTGGATAACAGGCTCTTTGTGCTCTGGCAAGGCATCAGGGCTGTGCCTCTGAGGTGGAAGAGCCAACTTCAGGACTTTTGTCCACCAGAGACCTCCCAGCTCCACGTAATATCAAATGGCAAAAATCTCCCACAGATCTCCAGCTCAACACCAACACCCAGCTCCATGCAATGACCAGCAAGGTACAGTGCTGGACATCCTATGCCACACAACCAGCAAGACAGGAACACAAACCCATCCATTAGCAGAGAGGCTGCCTAAAATCATAACAAGGTCACAGACACCCCAAAATACACCACCAGGCATGGACCAGCTCACCAGAAAGACAAAATCCAGCCTCATCCACCAGAACCCAGGCACTAGTCCCCTCCACCAGGAAGCTTACACAATCCACTGAACCAACCTTACCCACTGTGGGCAGAGACCAAAAACAACGGGCACTAAGAACCTGCAGCCTGAGAAAAGGAGACCCCAAAAACAGTAAGTTAAACAAAATCAGAAGACAGGGAAAAACACAGCAGAAGAAGGAGCAAGGTAAAAACCCACCAGACATAACAAATGAAGAGGAAACAGACAGTCTACCTAAAAAAGAATTCAGAATAATGATTGTAAAGATGATCCAAAATCTTAAAAACAGAATGGAGAAAATACAAGAAATGTTTAATAAGGACCTAGAAGAACTAAAGAGCAAACAAGCAATGATGAAAAACACAATAAATAAAGTTAAAAATTCTCTTGAAGGGATTAATAGCAGAATAACTGAGGCAGAAGAACGGATAAGTGCCCTGGAAGATAAAATAGTAGAAATAACTACTGCAGAGCACCATAAAGAAGAAAAAATGAAAAGAATTGACGACGGTCTCAGAAACCTCTGGACAACATTAAGTACACCAACATTCTTATTGGGGTCCCAGAAAAAGAATAGAAAAAGAAAGGGACTGAGAAAATACTTGAAGAGATTATAGTTGAAAACTTCCCTAATATGGGAAAGGAAATACTTAATCAAGTCCAGGAAGCACAGAGAGTCCCATACAGGATAAATCGAAGGAGAAACAAACCAAGAAACATATTAATTAAACTATCAAAAATTAAATACAAAGAAAAAATATTAAAAGCAGCAAGAGAAAAACAACAAATAACATACAAGGGAATCGCCATAAGTTTAACAGCTGATCTTTCAGCAGAAACTCTGCAAGCAAGAAGGGAGTGGAAGGACATATTTAAAGTGTTGAAAGGGAAAAACCTACAACCAAGATGACTCTACTCAGCAAGATTTTATCATTCAGATTTTATGGAGAAATTAAAACCTTTACAGGCAAGCAAAAGCTAAGAGAATACAGCACCACCAAACTAGCTTTACAACAAATGCTAAAGGAACTTCTCTAGGCAGGAAACACAAGAGAAGGAAAACACCTACAATAATAAGCCCAAAACAATTAAGAAAATGTTAATAGGAACATACGTATAGATAATTACCTTAAATGTAAATGGATTAAATGCTGCAACCAAAAGACATAGACTGGCTGAATGCATACAAAAACAAGACCCGTATATATGCTGTCTACAAGAGACCCACTTCAGACCTAGGGAAACATACAGACTGAAAGTAAGGGGATGGAAAAAGATATTCCATGCAAATGGAAATCAAAAGAAAGCAGGAGTAGCAATACTCGTATCAGACAAAATAGACTATAAAACAAAGACTATTACAAGAGACAAAGAAGGACACTACATAATGATCAAGGGATCAATCCAAGAGTAAGATATAACAATTGTAAATATTTATGCACCCAAAATAGGAGGACTTCAATATATAAGGCAAATGCTAACAGCCATAAAAGGAGAATTGACATAGTAGGGGACTTTAACACCCCACTTTCACCAATGGACAGATCATCCAAAATGAAAATAAATAAGGAAACACAAGCTTTAAATGATACATTAAACAACATGGACTAAATTGATATCTATGGGACATTCCATCCAAAAACAACAGAATACACTTTCTTCTCAAGTGCTCATGGAACATTCTCCAGGATAGATTATATCTTGGGTCACATATCAAGTCTTGGTAAATTTAAGAAAATTGAAATCATATCAAGTATCTTTTCTGACCACAATGCTATGAGACGAGATATCAATTTCAGGAAAAAATCTGTAAAACATACAAACACATGGAAGCTAAACAATACACTACTTAATAACAAAGAGATCACTGAAGAAATCAGAGGAAATCAAAAACTACCTAGAAACAAATGACAATGAAAACACGATGACCCAAAATCTATGGGATGGAGCAAAAACAGTTAGAAAAAGGAAGATTATAGCAATACAATCCCACCTTAAGAAACAAGAAACATATCAAATAAACAACCTAAGCTTACACCTAAAACAATTAGACAAAGAAGAACCAAAAAAAACCCGAAGATTGCAGAAGGAAAGCAATCATAAACATCAGATCAGAAATAAATGAAAAAGAAATGAAAGGAAAAAAAGCAAAGATCAATAAAACTAAAAGCTGGTTCCTTGAGAAGATAAATAAAATTGATAAACCATTAGCCAGACTCATCAAAAAAAAGGGAGAAGACTCAAATCTATAGAATTAGAAATGAGAAAGGAGAAGTAAAAATTGACACTGCAGAAATACAAAGGATCATGAGAGATTACTACAAGCAACTCTATGTCAATAAAATGGACAACCTGGAAAAAATGGACAAATTCTTAGAAACACACAACCTTCCAAGACTGAACCAGGAAGAAATAGAAAATATGAACAGACAAATCACAGCACTGAAATTGAAACTGTGATTAAAAATCTTCCAACAAACAAAAGCCTAGGACCAGACGGCTTCACAGGCGAATTCTATCAAACTTTTAAAGAAGAATTAACACCTACTCTTCTCAAACTCTTCCAAAGTATAAGAGGGTAGAACACTCCCCAAATCATTCTACGAAGCCACCATCACCCAGATACCAAAACTAGACAAAGATGTCACAAAGATAGAAAACTATAGGCCAATATCACTGATGAACATAGATGCAAAAATCCTCAACAAAATACTAGCAAACAGAATCCAACAGCACGTTAAAAGGATAATACACCATGATCAAGTGGAGTTTATCCCAGGAATGCAAGGATTCTTCAGTATATGCAAATCAATCAATGTGATACACCATATTAACAAATTGAAGGAGAAAAACCATATGATCATTTCAATAGATGCAGAGAAAGCTTTTGACAAAATTCAACACCCATTTATGATAAAACCCTCCAGAAAATAGGCATAGAGGGAACTTACCTCAACATAATAAAGGCCATATAGGACAAACCCACAGCCAACATAATTCTCAATGGTGAAAAAGTGATACCATTTCCACTAAGATCAGGAATAAGACAAGGTGTCCACTCTCATCACTATTATTCAACATAGCTTTGGAAGTATTAGACACAGCAATCAGAGAAGAAAAAGAAATAAAAGGAATTTAAATCAGAAAAGAAGTAAAGTTGTCACTGTTTGCAGATGACATGACACTATACATAGAGAATCCTAAAGATGCTACCAGAAAGCTACTAGAGCTAATCAATGAATTTGGTAGAGTAGCAGAATACAAAATTAATGCACAGAAATCTCTGGCATTCCTGTACATTAATGACAAAAAATCTGAAATAGGAATTAAGGAAACACTCCCATTTACCACTGCAACAAAATGAATAAAATACCTAGGAATAAACATACTTAAGGAGAAAAAAGACCTGTATGCAGAAAACTATAAGACACTGATGAAATAAATTAAAGATGATACAAATAGATGGAGAGATATACCATATTCTTGGCTTGGAAGAATCAACACTGTGAAAATGACTATACTACCCAAAGCAATCTATAGATTCAATGCAATCCCTATCAAACAACCACTGACATTTTTCACAGAACTAGAACAAAAAATTTCACAATTTGTATGGACACACAAAAGTTCCCAAATAGCCAAAGCAATCATGAGAAAGAAGAATGGAGCTGGAGGAATCAGGCTTCCTGACTTCAGACTATACTACAAACCTACAGTAATCAAGATAGTATGGTACTGGCACAAGAACAGAAAAATAGATCAATGGAACAGGATAGGAAGCCCAGAGATAAACCCATGCACATATGGTCACCTTATCTTTGACAAAGGAGGCAAGAATATACAATAGAGAAAAGACAGCCGCTTCAATAATTGGTGCTGAGTAAAAGCTACATATAAAAGAATGAAGTTAGAACACTCCCTAACAGCATACACAAAAATAAACTCAAAATGGATTAAAGACCTAAATGTAAGGTCAGACACTGTAAAACCCTTTGAGGAAAACATAGGCAGAACACTCTATGACATAAATCACAGCAAGATCCTTTGTGACCCACCTCCCAGAGAAATGGAAATAAAAACAAAAATAAACAAATGGGACCTAATGAAACTTAAAAGCTTTTGCACAGCAAAGGAAACCATAACCAAGATGCGAAGACAACCCTCAGAATGGGAGAAAATATTTGCAAATGAAGCAACTGACATAGGATTAATCTCCAAAATTTACAAGCAGCTCATGCAGCTCAATATCAAAAAAAAACAAACAACCCAATCCAAAAATGCGCAGAAGACCTAAATAGACATTTCTCCAAAGAAGATATATAGATTGCCAACAAACACATGAAAGCATGCTCAAAATCATTAATCATTAGAGAAATGCACATCAATACTACAATGAGATATCATCTCACACTGGTCAGAATGGCCATCATCAATAAATCTACAAACAATAAATCCTGGAGAGGGTGTGGCGAAAAGGGAACCCTCTTGCATTGTTTGTGGGAATGTAAATTGATACAACCACAGTGGAGAACAGTATGGAGGTTCCTCAAAAAACTAAAAATAAAACTACCATATGATCCAGCAATCCCACTATTGGGCATATACCCTGAGAAAATCATAATTAAAAAAGAATCATGTGGGCTTCCCTGGTGGCGACGTTGTTGAGAGCCCTCTGCTGATGCAGGGTACATGGGTTTGTGCCCCGGTCTGGGGGGATCTCACATGCCGCGGAGCAGCTGGGCCCGTGAGCCATGGTCACTGAACCTGCATGTCTGGAGCCTGTGCTCTGCAACAGGAGAGGCCACAACAGTGAGAGGCCCGCGTACCACAAGAAAAAAAAAAAAAGAGTCATTTACCACGATGTTCATTTCAGCTCTAGTTAAAATAGCCAGGACATGGAAGCAACCTAAGTGTCCATCGACAGATGAATGGGTAAAGAAGCTGTGACACATATATACAATGGAATATTATTCAGCCATAAAAAGAAATGAAATTGAGTTATTTGTAGTGAGGTTGATGGATCTCGAGTCTGTCATACAGAGTGAAGTAAGTCAGAAAGAGAAAAACAAATACTGTATGCTGACACATATATATGGAATTTAAAAAATAAAAGGTCATGAAGAACCTAGGGGCAAGATGGGAATAAAGATGCAGACCTACTGGAGAATGGACTTGAGGACCTGGGGAGGGGGAAATGTAAGCTGGGACAAAGTGACAGAGTGACATGGACCTATATACACTACCAAATGTAAAATAGAGAGCTAGTGGGAAGCAGCCTCATAGCACAGGGAGATCAGCTCCATGTTTTGGGACCACCTAGAGGGGTGGGATAGGGATGGTGGGAGGGAGGGAGACATAAGAGGGAAGAGATATGGGAACATATGTATATGTATAGCTGATTCACTTTGTTATAAAGCAGAAAGTAACACACCATTTTAAGCCATTATGCTCCAATAAAGATGTTTTAAAAAATTCAAGTATGATAAAGGATGAAAAGTAATGATTAAACTTAGCAAATTAAACTCAATGCTGACATTCATTGACAAAAGGAAATTGGGTGAGGTATTGAAAGGGGAACTCTATTAGGGTTATTTCAAAAAGAATGAAATGATAGTATTTGGAGACAGGGAACGTAAGGACTTTTTATAGTTCTGCTGACAAGTGAAAGAGAAAATGAAACGTTAGGATCAAGGAAAACATGATAGACATAAAGAACATATTTCCATGGGAGAGACAGAGAAAAATAAACTGGAAGATACAGAAGAGAGAAAGAAAAAATATTGCAGCAGTGCCCTGTGTCTGGGCAATGGGATAAGAACTGGTGCAGGCAAAGAGGGAGTGGCATACGAAAGAACATTAAGATTCTTGGATAGCTGGAACATCTGGGTATGTTCTGGAGGTGGGAAGTTTTGTTGATGGAAATTATATAAAATTCATCTTTTAAAAAATTTTTTATTGGAATATAGTTGATTTACAATGTAGTATTAGTTTCAGGTGTACAGCAAAGTGAATCAGTTATACATGTACATATATCCACTCTTTTTTTCTTTAGATTATTTTCAAATATAAGGAATCGTATTACATTTCCCAGTGTATTCAATCATTCCCTTTCCCAAAATCCCTCTTTTGACAAATTTTTTTTTCAGTGAAATAGGAAGCAAACAATTGAAAATGAGGATAGAAGAGAGGTTACTGGGGGTTTGAGCAAGGGGAGAAATATGTCCTACATACCTAGAAGAATGAGAGAGGGAACAATTGAAAGCACTGGGGAAGTGTAATATGATCGGCAGGCAACATTAAAGGCCTACTGAAGACTTCCCTTTAATTATTTATGGTAAGTCAGCATAGTTGTGAGGTTCCCCACTGCACAGTTCCAGCGCAGAGGTAGAATGGAAATTATATTTAAATGAGGTTGAGATTTTGCAGGTAATTATACCAGAGCAAGAGAGAGAAGAGTAATTAACTATATGGACAAAGAAAGCTTCTGGAATTCACATGAATGGCGTTCTTATGTTTATGGCAGAGCCCACTTTACTCAGTTCTCTAATGTCCAAATATAAGAGAGACAAATATAATGGAGACTTTAATGTTTCTTTAATGGCCATATTAGCATGCCTTCAAATCATAGCTTCACAGAAAAATTGAGTAGGTCATGCTCATATCCATGAAATCCATGAAGTTATATTTTGCATTACTTATTTATTTATTGGCTGCATTGGGTCCTTGTTGCTGTGTGTGGGTTTTCTCTAGTTGCGGCGAGCGGGGGCTACCTTTCATTGTGGTGCACAGGATTCTCATTGCGGTGGCTTCTCTTGTTGCAGAGCACGGGCTCTAGGCATGCAGCCTACAGTAGTTGTGGCACATGGGCTCAGTAGTTGTGGCTCGCAGTGTCTAGAATGCAGGTTCAGTAGTTGTGGTGCATGGGCTTTGTTGCTCCGCGGCACGTGGGATCTTCCTGGAGCAGGGCTCGAATCTGTGTTCCCTGCATTGGCAGAGTGGATTCTTAACCACTGCACCACCAGGGAAGTCCCTGCATTTTCAATTCTACAAAATTACATGTGATTATTAGAACATCTAGATAGTAAGTGGATTGATGCAATATTTTCCATGACCTTTGATATATATAATTAGAAGCATATAAGTAAAACTAGAAATTCAAACAACCTTTTGTATACTATCTTCAGTGTTTTAGAAAATAACATTAAATGATAATCAAAATGTTTATTTTTAAATATAATTACATAAATACAAGCTTAAGATTAGTTTATTTATTCCTTCCTGCTTGGTATATTTAATTAACTAATTTGTAGTCCATTCCATTTCTCCAGTCAGCTCTCACGTTTTTTATATAGTCTTATTTAATCCTGCATGATGGAATTTATATTCCTATAGAGGTACTGAGTTTGACACTTTTGAGCTATATAATAATAAATAAAATGTATCTTGACAACTGATTTATTTACAACCATGGTGCTTATACAACTGCTTCTCTCGAACCATAACTAACTGGCTGCCACTTACTATGTAAAGCCTTGTGACTCTTTCCATTTATATTGAGTTTTTGTCTGCTGGTCTTTCACTCTCCCACCTTAAGCAAACTATGTCTTTTAAGTTTGTCTATAATTCCTCCAAATTAAACTAAATATTGTAAATTTTAAAATGTGTCTCTGAAAAGAAATTTGATCCACTTTGAAATAGCTTTGGATATTTGTATTTGTGAGAAAAGTATTAGAAATTATATCCATATATTATTCTATCCAAGAGGACAAGATTTATATTACATTGAGAAATTTACTAACTAAAAAAATTAAATTTGCTTCTTAGTTGAGAACAACACATGACACCCTCACTACCCCAAACCCACCTTCAACATCTTAACCACCAAAAATCCCATAGAAAGAACAAGTAAATTTAAAATCAGAAATAGGGCAAAGAGACATAAATTATCAATAATTCCTGATGTTTTCAAATTTTGACATAGACCCCTATTTCCACTAGGGACTATGAAAATTTAGCACTACTACTGTGTTATTATGCCCTACATGGACTATGATGTAGTAACATTATAAAATCAAGGTTTCCTAAATACTGTATATAGGTAATCTGATACAGAAATTTTAAAATAAGAAAATGTTTTTATTTATTTATAGTTTTCATATTTTAGGCATCTTTTTTCTTTGTACATTACTTTTTTCTTTAAAATGAAAGATTTCAAAGTTAATCAGAATGTTTCATTTTCAGTAGATTCGAATAGAGTTATGGACATAAAAATGATGTAGATATAGAAGAGAATAATGGTTCAATAGCTTGGTATTTAAAGAAAACAGAATGTTAAATACCATTTCTTACTAAAACTTTGAAATGTATAAATCAAAAAAAGAGTCAATTTACAGTGAATAAAAACATATTCTAACAACTCTATCAAATACATCATCAATGTAACTCTCATAATTTAACCTTCTTCACCTTCATAGATCTTAATATATTACCTTTCATCATGGTACATATGTACTGATCATCTATGTATGATCTGCCATCCTGTCCCATTTCTCCACTAAATTGTAACCTCACAAAAGTAGGTACTTGGCCTAGTTCAGAGCTTTATCTTTGTGTTGAAAATAGTGTCTGATACATTGAATGTACTTAACATTATTTTCAATTAACAGAAGGATTGAGAAGGAATAAATCATGATGTAACAGCAAATTATTTATTAAGCATTCCCTATCAGCTGTTATATGAATAACTTTACATACATAATCTCATTCAATTTTCACAGTAACTGAGAGGTAAGTACTATTATATTAGTGTTATCTCTATTCTACAAATGTGGAAACTGTAGTTAGTGAACAAGTGCCAGAATTGTGGAATTTCAAAGATTTTAGTTGCATAATAGGTATTAATCTAACTTTTAACCACATCCTGAAGTCAATAATTTATTGTTATTCAATTTGCCTGTCCAATTTATATAATATGCATACAAAAATTGATGTTATATTCTATATCTTTTTTAACTCCTAGAGAAATTTAAATAAGCATGCAGACTCTATAAAATCATAAAACATTTATTATTTTTGGTCATACACCTAAGACACCCAAACTCAAAATACTAAGCAATATCAGAAAAATATTTAAAGTTTTCTCATACAAAAAAATTCCAGACTATTTTTGGAATAACTGGATTTTCCTTCAGTAATAATAATAATAATCTGTAGTGTATCAAAATTAAATATGCCTTTGATTTAACATAAAATATAATTTTATATGAAAAATAAATCCATGTAGATAGTGTATGTGTGTGTATGTTCATATATGTAAGTATCCAGTGTTTATACAATAAAATTTTGTTTTATATTTAATTCTTATATTTTTGCTATTTGAACTGATGCCATATATTTGAACTTAAAAGAACTAGGTGACAAAAGACAACTTCCATAGCAAAATTGGTAAATGTAAAATACCCATCACTTTGAAATCAAGTCAGATTTATCATCATTTAAGATTCATTAGGACTCCTTTTAAACACTGTTTCAAGCATGTCCTAGGTATTTATATTGGAGAGAGATAAAATGCATAGATGCACATGGCTGCCTAATTAATCTCTTTCATGCTTTTTCACTTGTAATAACAGAATAACCTGACCTTGGAGGAGAGCTGCCATTTAGTGTCTTTATAGAGATGTGGGAGCAGCTTCAAAAAGCAAAGGATAAAAAAACAAAGCTCTAGATGGTCTAGAGCTCTTACCATTGTTTCATCTTCCTAATATACTAAAGACAAATCCTTTTCTTCATTTTTATATTAATATATTTCAATTTTATCACATACTTTCTTAACTCTTAAAAGGAGCTGTGAAGGATACGCAAAAATGCTAGGCAAGCACACTATTAATGGAGAAGTCCCTAGCCTAAAAACGCCACGGGAAAGCTGATTTTAAATCAACACAAAATTACAAGAGGAAAAGATTAGGGAGACAAGAACAAACCCATAAAACTATAAAAGATGAGGTAATAAAAGTAAAGCAGTGAGATGAAAAGTAATGTTTATTAATTGCCTAGTGACTTTTCTTCCTATTGTGTCTCATCTCTTCTTTGAAAGGAGTCTAAATAAAAATCATAACATCCGCTTCTTTTTTCTTCTTCTTTTGCAGATGCATCTGTGGTGTCATATATTTGTAGCTGCCTTCTTGAATCATAGGTAATTGTGTATGTAGGTTCTTATTTTCAACAAGCACAGTCTTTGAAGAAAAAGAGAAATTTATGCACGGGTGCTTCTTATATGCAGAGCCATGATTTTTTAAACTAGGAATTAGTAAATGACTTTTTTATATCAACATGTACAGCTTGTTTATCTCATGCTGTCTCAAGGCTCTACATATCAAATATATTTCAACGAATTCTAAATTTATAGCTCTTGAGCACCAGACTGCTATATTCATCTCCTACACCATATCTTCACTGGATTGTCTAATAAATGTCTTGAACTCCACATGATCATGTTTTCAAATCTTGACATCTTGATCATTTTTTCAAATCATGGTTTATCCATTCTATATTTCACTAGCTCAGTTGAAAAACTGTGGAAATTTTCTTGACTCCTTTTTAAACCATGAGAAATTCCTCTTGGCCTTTCCTTAAAAATATATCCCAAATCTAATTACTGGTCATCATCTCCAGTGCTATACCTATGTCCAAGCCACAGACATCTCTTAAATGAACTATTGTAATAGTCTTCTATCAGGTGTCTCTGCTTTTAACTGTGTCCCTCTACAGACTGTTCTTAACAGTAACTGGAGTGGCTTTCTAAATTGATACTCTGATAATTTTACTCTTCTACTCAAAACCCTGTTGTGTTGATTCTTCCAATCCAAGAACATGGTATGTCTCTCCATCTGTTTGTATCATCTTTAGTTTCCTTCATCAGTGTTATTTGTAATGAGGTGGATGGACCTAGAGTCTGTCATACAGAGTGAAGTAAGTCAAAAAGAGAAAAACAAATACCATATGCTAACACATATATATGGAATCTAAAAAAAAAATTGTTCTGATGAACCTAGGGGCAGGACAGGAATAAAGACACAGAAATAGAGAATGGACTTGAGAACACGGGGAGGGGGAAGGGTAAGCTGGGACAAAGTGAGAGAGTAACATTGACATATATACACTACCAAACGTAAATTAGCTAATGGGAAGCAGCTACATAGCACAGGGAGAACAGCTCGGTGCTTTGTGACCACCTAGAGGGGTGGGTTAGGGAGGGTGGGAGGGAGGCGCAAGAGGGAGGGGATATGGGGATATATGTATATGTATAACTGATTCACTTTGTTATACAGCAGAAACTAACACAACATTGTAAAGCAATTATACTCCAATAAAGATGTTAAAAAAAATATTCACCTTTCCAAAAAAAAAACAACCTTGCTGTGGCTCTTCATTGCACTCAGAATTAAAATCAAAGTCCCTATATAAGGTGCCTCCCCCAATATCTCTTTGACACATCCTCCTTTCCTGCTCCTCTTGTGATTCCAAATGCAATAACCTGTTTGACGTTCTCTGAACAAGTCTGATGTGCCGCCACTTGACAGCATTTTTCCACCTGTCCCTCAGTTCAGAATGTTCTTGCCCTAGTAATCCACTTGGATCCTTCAAGTATTTGCTCAGATATCACCTTTTCTGTAAGACACTGACCACCCTATTTGGCACTGAAACCTCACTCCCACTTGATTTCATCACTTCCAATTCCTCTTACCAGCCTTTAGTATTTTTTTCTGTTACACTCATTCATTAATTTGAATATACTATTGATTTATTTTATATATATATATGTTATACATCTATACATATATGTATAGATAGACAGATAGATAGTTTACTGTAAGTTCCCTACCATAGAATGTAAGTCTTACAAGGCAAGGATTTTTTTCCTATTTTTATCACTGCTTTATCTTAAGCCCTATAACAGTTCATGGTACATATTAGGTATGTAATAAATATTTGTTAACTGAATTCATTGAATTGGGGGTTTCATTAATATAGAAGAAGAGAATTACTGTTGGTGGTAACTAAACATCTCTGCCATAGGATCTATGTGAAACTGCATGGTTTAAAAAAAAATCTTCTTTTTGGCAACACTTGATAGAAATGGAAGTAGATTTTTATTACTAGATATCTAGCATGTTTCTACATGAGAAGTTTAACTTACCTTCACAAAAATTGATTAAAATGTCTTTATTAGCTCCATTTTTCTGATTGAGACAGCTGCTATGGAAGGAACTTGGTCACCTGGTGAAATCATATTATCAGGATTTGACTTTCTTTGCAGGTATGGTTGGATTTGCATTTTCTTCTAGTTATATGTAATAAAAAGTATAACTGCATTTTTTGTTGTTTGATTGCTGTCTAATTTTAAGTCCCACTCTTCCATTTTTCCTTCTGCTCCGCATCTGCACAGGATAATAAGAAAGTCTGAGTACTCCCTCCTTGGTGCCAACTGGAGATTATAACCACAAAATCACCTTCCTGCAAGCAGAAACTCACACTCTCGCCCCTTTCTCTCTAACATTCAAATTCCAAACCTTTGTTCTCTTAAGTTATTTCAAGTAGTTAAGTACTTTGCTCTTGTTATTTCAGATCAGTTTGAGAAGGTTGCCATTGTCTCCCCAGATTCTCAATTATGTAAGTGCTAAATTTTTATTACTACTATTAAGACTACATTTTTAGTGTAGTTTTAGGTTCACAGAAAAATTGAGAGAAAAAGTAGAGAGATTTCCTATATGTCTCCTATCCTCACAGATGTATATACTCCCCCTTATCAACACTCTCAATAGAGTGGTACATGTGTTTCAACTGATGGACCTATGCTGACAAACCATAATCGCCCATAGTTTACATTAGGGTTCACTCTTGGTGTTGTACATTTTTGGGGATTTAGATAAATGTATAATGATGAGTAAACATCATTATGGTATCATCCGTAGTATTTTTACTGCCCTAAAATTTCTCTGTGCTCCATCTATTCCTCATCCTTTTCAATCCCTAACCCCTGGCAATGACTGATCTTTTTAATGTCTCCACAGTTTTTCCTTTTTCAAAATTTCATGTACATGGAATCATATATAGCCATGTCAGATTGGCTTCTTTCACTTAGTAATATACATTTATGTTTCCTCTGTCTGATAGTTCATTTTTTTTTTAGTGCTGATAATAAACCATTCTGGATGTACCACAGGTTTTTCATCCTTTCACCTACTGAAAGATATCTTGGTTTCATCCAAGTTGTGGTAATTATGTCTGAAGCTGATACAAATATCCATGTGTAGGTTTTTGTGTGGACTTATATTTCCAGCTCCTTTGGATAAATACCAAGGAGTGCAACTGCTTGATCGTATGGTAAAATTATGCTTAGTTTTGTAAGAAATTGCAAAACTGTCTGTCAAAGTGGCTGTACCATTTTGCATTCCCACCTGTAATGAATTTATATTCTCTGTTGCTCTATATTCTTGACATTTGGTGTTGTCGGTGTGCCACATTTTGGCCATCCTAATAGGTATGTAGTGGTAATTCATTGTTTTAATTTTAATTTTCATGATGATATATGATGTGGAGTATCTTTTGATATCTCTATTGTTTATCTGCATATCTTCTTTGATGAGGTGTCTGTTAAGGTCTTTGATTCATTTCTTAATTGAACACTTTTTTGCCATTGTTGCATTTTAAGAGTTCCTTTGTATATTTTGGATAACAGTCCTTTATCGGATGTGTCTTTTGGAAATATTTTCACCTAGTCTGTGATTTGTCTTCTGATTCTCTTGATTCTGTGTTTGCAGAGCAGAAGTTTTTAATTTTAATGGAGTACAGCTTATTAATTTTGTCTTTCTAGATCATGCCTTTGGTATTGCCATACCCAATATTATTTAGGCTTTTTCCTATGGTTTTTTTTTTTTTTTTTTTTTTTTTTTTTTTTTTTTTTGCATTTTACATTTAGGTCTATGATCCATTTTGAGTTAATTTTTTTTTTTTTTTCGGTATGCGGGCCTCTCACTGCCGTGACCTCTCCCGTTGCGGAGCACAGGCTCTGGACGCTCAAGCCCAGCGGCCATGGCTCACGGGTCCAGCTGCTCCGCGGCACGTGGGATCTTCCTGGACCAGGGCATGAACCCGCGTCCCCTGCATTGACAGGCGGACTCTCAACCACTGTGCCACCAGGGAAGCCCATTTTGAGTTAATTTTTATAATGGTTGTAAAGATTCACTTTTTTTGCACAAGAATGTCCAATTGTTCCAGCACTATTTGTTGAAAAGACTATCTTTTCTTCACTGTCAAAGATCTGTCGACTATTTTTATGTGGGTCTATGCCTGGGCTCCCTATTTTGTTCCATCGATCTATTTGTCTCTTCTTTCACTGATACCACACTGTCCTGACCACTGTAGCTTTATAGTAGTAGTGTCAACCCTCCAACTTTGTTTTTCTCCTTCAATATTATGTTGGCTGTTCCAAGTCTTTCACCCTTCCTGATTTATTTTTTCCATAGAATATCACTTTCTCACATCCAGTACAATTTTACTTATTGCTATTGTTTCTTACCTATCTTCCCTGACTAGAATGCAAGGTCGATAAGGTCAGAGATTTTTGTCTCGTTGGGTTTTTGTTTTTGTTTTGTTTTTGCCTTTGTATTCTTAGTAGTAAGAATAATGCTAGGCACATAATAGACCCCTAATAATATTTGTTGAATAATGCATAAAATACATAGTAAATACTCAATAAATGTTAACTAATACAATTTTTAAATGCCCAGAGTTAAGATTTCAATCTACATATTTAAATAGCACTCTGTGTTCCAGAGGTAAAAAAATACAAACCAAAAATATTTGGACAATCTGTCCTTAAAATATGAAAGCTATACATAAACTCAGGAAATATTTCCCATGACTCTCTTTGATGGCACTATGAGAAGATGAATTTCAGCCAACCAGTGATGACTGGGGAAAACTACAGCAAAAAGATATAGCACAAGTCTGTATTTTTATTTTTTTGAAAATGCAGGAGTATATTTGTGTAAATAAATTCTTTGTGGAAATTTCAAGTTCTGCAGAGGTAATATGGACATGGGTCTCTTAATACCTGCTTCAGAATCAAGAACAAGTTGATGCATCATTTTTTAAAGTGTATTCATGATTTTCTATGAAATTGTGTTTGAGATACCAGGTAAATTAGTTTATTCAATATTTTATCATCAAAGGAAGTCACATTACTATAACATTAGTACTGACTTGGTAAACATTTTCAGAATGTAAAAGATGGTACATAATGGCTACACTACAACTATGCATTCACAAAACAATCAAACCAACCAAACAAAAACATAATCCATGAAGAAAATGTATATAAAATAAAAATATAAGCACAGTATCACTTAAATAATTATTCAAAGAAATTAGGACTTTTTCAGGAAGAAAAATGACTAATAAATACAGCTATCATAAAGTGGCTACCCTACAAAGAAAAAGAGGAAGAACATACAAGGTAGAGTAGATTCTTCAGCCTACACCTAGATCTAAGACCACTGGTGGGTGTCACAAAATAAATAATACCTTTATTATTACAAATAGTAAATAAATATTATTTATCAGTAATCCTAAGTGAAATAAAATCATAAAGAAGAAAATAATGCTAAATTATATAAGTAATATAAACCCTACGATGGACTTGTAAATAATTTTATGTGACCCTCAACAATCCTGCTATTTTGGTAACACTGGTAAATTTAGAACAGAGAAGTTATATGATCTCTCAAGTATATAAATCTAGGAAATGTTGGGGACTAGACTCTAACTCACTTCCTTTTATGTCTGGTTAATGCTATTGCTCTAATGAGAGTCCAGTCATTCTTAATACTACCTAATGCTGGGGCATTCAAACAAAGGCTTTATTTTAGGGAATGTAGTGTTTCTGGATTATGATGTAGATTGCACATTGGACTAAGTCACAATCATCTCTCACTTGAATTATTAAAAGGCCCTTCAAAAAAATCCCTCTATATATTTCCAAAAAGGTAGTCAGAATAATACTCTTAAAATGAAAGTTGTATAACACTACTATTAACTTTTAGTCTGATGAGAGGTTCCAATATTACTCAGATTAAAAGCAAAAGTCCTTGGTTTCTGCTTTGGTTGATAGCAGACTAGTTTATTGCAGATAGACCATTCAATTAAGAAGAGAGAGAAAAACTGGGAAGATACTTAAGAAAGCTTGAAGGCACTGGAGAGCTCCCAGTGAGGGAGTTGAGTGTTCAAGATCCCAGAAATAAGGGAAGTGCAGAGATTTTAGCATAACATGTTTTCCCCTTGGGAACTTACAGAATGAAAAACATTTTTCTAGGGGTTCAGAAGCTGAACAGAACTCTCCCCAAGTTTATGGAGCATGGTGGAGACTGGAGTGATTAGGGATGAGTGGAAACTGGATGGGAGGAGGGTATAGGGAAAACTTTAAATTTCAGAGTCATGGTAAACACTCTAGACTTCTAGTAGAGACCCCTGAAAGATTAAACCTTAGATATGGACAACGAAAACACTCTGTTTGATACCATAATGATAGATTCCCATCATTATACATTTTTTCAAACCCATAAAATGTACAACACCAAAAGTAAACCATAATGTAAACTATGCCATTTATGTGATTATGATGTCTGTCAATGTGAGTTCATCAATTGCAACAATGTACCACTGTGCTGGGGATTAGAGATAATTTATATATGTGAGGGTAGGAGAAATGTGGTAAATCTCTGCAGCTTCCTCTCAATGCTGCTGTGAACCTAAAACTGCTCTAAAAATTAAAGTATTAAGAAAAAAATCAGGCGGTGAAGCAATACTGGATAAATTGATAGACTGATCATGGCTGCTTTTTCTATTTTACTTAAAGTTGTCAGAGAAGGGAAAGAGAAAATAAGCCATATAATACCTAAGGACATAGTTCTAAGAAAGGAGACTATCCCATGAAAATTCCATGGGACATGCTGATCTTTGAGCAGGAACAAGGAGAGCAGTGTTGCTGGAACACAAGGAACAAGGAAGAACAGAGATAGTAGGAGGCATAGCATGTAGGATCTTAGAAGCCATGGTAAGCTCATCAGCTTTTTGTCCTTTATGTAAGATGAGATTACTGTATTTCCATAAAGAGAGTGAGATAATTCTGTGTTTAATGTATGACCTTCTTTGGCTTATGGAGACAGGGTTTTAGAGAGCCAGCATGGTAGAAGAATTCCTGTGAGACATCCACTAAATTAATACACATGAAAATGACAGTGATTAGGTCTAGGGTGGTAGTCATGGAAGTGGAAGAAGTAGTTAAGCCTCAGTGTATACTTTTTTTTTAACATCTTTATTGGAGTATAATTGCTTTACAATGGTGTGTTAGTTTCTGCTGTAGAACAAAGTGAATCAGCTATACATATACATATATCCCCATATCTCCTCCCTCTTATGTCTCCCTCCCACCCTCCCTATTCCACCCCTCTAGGTGGTCACAAAGCACTGAGGGGAGAAAATATTTGCAAATGAAGCAACTGACATAGGATTAATCTCCAAAATTTACAAGCAGCTCATGCAGCTCAATGTCAAAAAAACAAACAACCCAATCCAAAAATGGGCAGAAGACCTATATAGACATTGCTCCAAAGAAGATTTACAGGTTGCCAACAAACACATGAAAGAATGCTCAACATCATTAATCATTAGAGAAATGCAATTCAAAACTACAATGAGATATCATCTCACACCGGTCAGAATGGCTATCATCAAAAAATCTACAAACAATAAATGCTGGAGAGGGTGTGGAGAAAAGGGAACCCTCTTGCACTGTTGGTGGGAATGTAAATTGATACAGCCACTATGGAGGTTTCTTAAAAAACTAAAAATAGAACTACCAAACGACCCAGCAATCCCACTACTGGGCATATACCCTGAGAAAACCATAATTCAAAAAGAGTCATGTACCAAAATGTTCATTGCAGCTCTATTTATAATAGCCAGGACATGGAAGCAATCAAAGTGTCCATCAACAGATGAATGGATAAAGAAGACGTGGCACATATATACAATGGAATATTACTCTGCCATAAAAGTAAACAAAATTGAGTTATTTGTAGTGGGGTGGATGAACCTAGAGTCTGTCATACAGAGTGAAGTAAGTCAGAAAGAGAAAAACAAATACTGTATGCTAACACATATATATGGAATCTAAAAAAAAAAAAAAAAGTCATGAAAAACCCAGGGGCAAGACGGGAATAAAGACACAGACCAATTGGAGAATGGACTTGAGGATATGGGAAGGGGGAAGTGTAAGCTGTGACAAAGTGAGAGAGTGGCATGGACATATATACACTACCAAACATAAAACAGATAGCTAGTGGGAAGCAGCTGCATAGCACAGGGAGATCAGCTCCACGCTTTGTGACTACCTAGAGGGGTGGGATAGGGAGGGTGGGAGGGAGGGAGACGCAAGAGGGAAGAGATATGGGAACATATGTATAACTGATTCACTTTGTTATAAAGCAGAAACTAACACACCATTGTAAAGCAATTATACTCCAATAAAGATGTTAAATTTTTTTTTTAATTTTAAAAATTAAAAAAAGCAACTATAAATATCATTTCATTTATTTTTCTTTTAAAAGCATCTTTTATTCTTCAATTTAAGATCCCCCTTTCTTGTGCTATATTAGCAAAGCACACACACACAAAAACACACAGATTCATACAACTATTTTGAAGCAATGTTTTGTGTGTGTTTTGTAGCAATGAGAGCAATTTAGTTGTCCACAATAATTGATGTACATTTTTTAATTCTTATAAAATTGTATTAATTACAAAGGCAAAAAGGAAGCCCTTTTCTCTCACATTATAACTATTTGACACAGATAATGTCATTTAACCATTATTACTTAAGCATATTAGTCATTTATCCTTTGACTTTTAAATTATATTAATAAAATAATTATTAATTCATCAAAAATGTTTTGAGTACCATAAATTTCAAATAATATAGATTTACTGGAGAGGACACACATTTTTAAGACAAAATCCCAGTCTAAAGAGGTATTTTGATATTTCATATATAATCAATAGCAAATAAAGTTATCTGGATGTTTAAAAATTTTTAAATAATATTTTCAGTGAAAATATTGCACAAACTTGCAGAAGCATTTTTCTTATTCTTTAAGAATTTTGAAATTTTGCTATCTAGAGATGGATGCTCAATTACTGATTATTATTCAATCAATACATTCTTTATACAACCTCACAAAAATTTAATTTTCCTATTTCCTATCATATGAACCCCAAGTTTGAATTTCTTTAGCTGGAAATAATTTTATAAAGCACGAGGAAATTGTTTAAAATCGTTTAATGTTACATAAGATTGGACAACATATCTAAATAAGTTGCTGATGGAAAATGATTTGATCCAGTTTTACATGTTGCTAATTAAGTAGATAAAGCACCATAGCACAGTCTTATATATTGTGTATTGTCTATTGTGCTGTACAAAATTTCAGTTGTGGATTCAGTCCACTCTCTTTTATTCTTTAAAAATTCAGGAATGTCATAAAAATAAGTATGCCATTCTTCCTAATTAAAAATGATGCATATTTCATTAAGATATTCTTATGATTTAATATGTGGCATTCTTTTAATTGAAAAGGAAAGGCCATACAGATGACACAGCACACTTAAATACTATTCATTGTGGATTTGCTCATTAATCATGTCCTTTATGAACCAAGAAGATATTCTATAACATTAATTATTATGGCATTTGAGAATACTATAAAAATAGAAGTTATTGTCCTGTCTTCAGAGAAAAACTGTTTTATTCCAATAAGAAGCATAAACACAAAATGATACTGACTTTCCTATCTGCAGTAACCCCACGCCCACCATCTTAGCAGGGCCTCCCTATTGGTGAAGGATTAAATTATCTTATTAATGCACTTATTATATTTTCCATATTCAATTCATCAACCAATGAAAAGTTGTTCACTGAAACTAACTACACTTAAAAAACACAAATAGAAATCTGTTATAGTCAATCTATCTACCCACCTATCTATCTCTATTTTCCTCCCTCTTTCATCTTTTCCTTCTCCTCTCTCTCTCTCTCTCTCTCTCTCTCTCTCTCTCCCACACACACACATACACACACACACACAAAATTGCCTGGGGGCAGCTCCATATCCTTCTCCTCTGGTACTCTGTAATCATGGTTGTCCCATCTAGCTAGTCTTACTCTTTAACATTACCCATTCTTCTTCTATCTGTGAAATCCGTTCTCTGTTCTCTTGTCTCTTTTACATAAGGGCACCAAAAATCCCTCTTCTCAGGTATATAGATCTTATCTGTTTCTGTGTTGAACAACAAAAGGAATCTAGAATATTAAAAGTCACATAACACCTAGAGCAAAAGAAATGTCTTAAGACAGGAAAAATATGAATAAACCATTTATGAGTATGGGATTTTGGAAACTTGAAAGTTGAGAGGTTAGAGACCTGTATAGCTAACAATGTTGTGATAGATTTCATGTCAGTAGGGTAAAGATTAAATGATTTTATGATTAATTTTTACTCTGGAAATGGTTAATAGAACTGTGTAAACAAAACAGAAAGGACTGTAAGTTTAACTCATTAGCATAATAGGGAAAGTTATTCTGATATTCAATAATTCAAAGAATAGAGAACATAGTTGATGATGATTAAAATATTATACTACAGGATTTCAGTATATTAATTACATGTAGTGGTAAGTTTATGGCAAAAACACTCCTACAACAATATCTTGATGGCTTCCGAAATAATATTTTTTTTTTGTCCTAATTTTCCATGTTTGACTCTTTAGATCTCTTCCCACAGGCAGACTGTATTTGCATGGAGCTTCATGATTTGCAAAAAGCTTTCTTTTTTTTAAATCAAGTTCTTGTTAGTCTTTAAAGAAAATGATTTAATTTGGTCCTCTTGATGTTCAGATGAATGTGAATAGGACTGACTTACATTCAATTAATTTACATGAGAACTGTAAAAAATCTGTGGAAGAGGGGAACCGTTTTCCAAGCAAGAAAAATAAGAACATATTTATGATACCTGGCAGCTTTTTTTCATCTAAGTTTGTAGGCCTAGATCTGAGTACTAGGCAGACTTTCATTCATTTCATATCCAGATATGCTACATAGATTTGCAACCAATTTGTTAGAGTGCAGATCTGAAGGAAAAAATGATCCCTGAGATATAAGACACAGCAATGGCAGTCAATTTAGATTTATAAAAGGAACAGAACAATAATCATCACAAAATACCATCATGAAAAACTGATAATTTTTGCTACTTTTTGAAACAGAAAAAATTTATATAACTAGAGTTAAATTGAGGATATACAAACAAACTAAAATATATCAGAAATTTTTGACATATGAGCTGGTGACTGTGATATTAATAATTTGCATATGGATAATTAAGAAATTGACTCTTTCAAAAATTTTATAAAATAGTGGAAAATTGGGGCTTCCATGGAGGTAAAATGCTTAAGACTCCAAGCTTTCCAATGCAGGGGTTGTGGGTTCGATCCCTGGCCAGGGAACTAATATCCCACATGCAACGTGGTGCAGCCAAAAAATAGATAAAATAAAATAGTGGAAAATCACAAGATTTAGAGCCTTAAAGAGAACTGTATTTTATTATTTTAATTAATTTAATTTTATTTGTTTTGTTAACATCTTTATTGCAGTATAATTGCTTTACAATGGTGTGTTAGTTTCTGCTTTCATAACAAAGTGAATCAGCTATACATATACATATCAACATATCTCCTCCCTCTTGCGGCTCCCTCCCACCCTCCCTATTCCACCCTTCTAGGTGGTCACAAACCACCGAGCTGATCTCCCTGTGCTATGCAGCTGCTTCCCACTAGCTATCTATTTTATGTTTGATAGTGTATATATGTCCATGCCACTCTCTCACTTTGTCACAGCTTACCATTCCCCATCCCGGTGTCCTCAAGTCCATTCTCTATGTCCGGTCTGTATTCCTGTCCTGCCCCTAGGTTCTTCAGAATATGTTTTTTTTTGTTTGTTTGTTTGTTTGTTTTAGATTCCATATATATGTGTTAGCATACGGTATTTGTTTTTCTATTTCTGACTTACTTCACCCTGTGTGACAGACTCTAGGTTCATCCACCTCCCTACAAATAACTCAATTTCATTTCTTCTTATGGCTGAGTAATATTCCATTGTATATATTTGCCACATTTTCTTTATCCATTCATCTGTTGATGGACACTTAGTTTGCTTCAATGTCCTGGCTATTGTAAATAGAGCTGCAATGAATATTGTGGTATATGACTTTTTGAATTATGGTTTTCTCAGGGTATATGCCCAGTATTAGGAATGCTGGGTTGTATGGCAGCTCTATTTTTACTTTTTTAAGGAACCGCCACACTGTTCTCCATAGTGGTTGTATCAATTTACATTCCCACCAACAGTGCAAGAGGGTTCCCTTTTCTCCACACCCTCTCCCACATTTACTGTTTGTAGAATTTTTGATGATGGCCATTCTGACTGGTGTGAGGTGATACCTCATTGTAGTTTTGATTTGCATTTCTCTAATGATTAGTGATGTTGAGCACCCTTTCATGTGTTTGTTGGCAATCTGTACATCTTCTTTGGAGAAATGTCTATATAGATCTTCTGCCCATTTTTGGATTGGGTTGTTTGTTTTTTTGATATTGAGTTGCATGAGCTGCTTGTAAATTTTGGAGATTAATCCTTTGTCAGTTGTTTCATTTGAAAATATTTTCTCTCATTTGAGGTTTGACTTTTCGTCTTGTTTATGGTTTCCTTTGCTGTGCAAAAGCTTTTATGTTTCATTAGGTCCCATTTGTTTATTTTTGTTTTTATTTCCTCTTCTCTAGGATGTGGGTCAAAAACGATCTTGCTGTGATTTATGTCATAGAGCACTCTGCCTATCTTTTCCTATAAGAGTTTTATAGTGTCTGGCATTACATTTAGGTCTTTTATCCATTTTGAGTATATTTTTGTGTATGGTGTTAGGGAGTGTTCTAATTTCACTCTTTTATATGTAGCTGTCCAGTTTTCCCAGCACCACTTACTGGAGAGTCTGTCTTTTCTCCATGTATATTCTTGCCTCCCTTATCAAATATAAGGAGACCATATGTGTGTTGGTTTATCTCTTGGTTTTTTATCCTGTTCCATTGATCTATATTTCTCTTTTTGTGCCAGTACCATACTGTCTTGATTGCTGTAACTTTGTAGTGTAATCTGAAGTCTGGGAGTCTGATTCCTCAGGCTCCGGTTTTCTTCCTCAAGATTGCTTTGGCTATTTGGTGTCTTTTGGGTTTCCATACCAATTGTGCAAATTTTTGCTCTACTTCTGTGAAAACTGCCATTGGTAGTTTGATAGGGATTGCACTGAATCTGTAGATTGCTTTGGGTAGAATAGTCATTTTCACAATGTTGATTCTCCCAATCAAACAACGTAGTATATCTCTCCATCTGTTTGTATCATCTTTAATTTCTTTCATCAGTGTCTTATAGTTTTCTGCATACAGGTTTTTGTTTCCTTAGGTAGGTTTATTCCTATGTATTTTATTCTTTTTTTGCAATGGTAAATGGGGTGTTCCCTTAATTACTCTTTCAGATTTTTCATCATTAGTTGACAGGAATGCAAGAGATTTCTGTGCATTAATTTTGTATCCTGCTACTTTACCAAATTCATTGATTAGCTCTAGTAGTTTTCTGGTAGCAACTTTAGGATTCTCTACGTATAGTATCATGTCATCTGCAAACAGTGACAGCTTTACTTCTTCTTTTCCAATTTGGATTCCTTTTATTTCTTTTTCTTCTCTGATTGCTGTAGGTAGAACTTCCAACACTATGTTGAATAATAGTGGTGAGAGTGGACAACTTTGTCTTGTTCCTGATCTTAAGGGAAATGGTTTCAGTTTTTCACCACTGAAAATGATGTTGGCTGTGGGTTTGTCATATATGGTCTTAATTATATTGAGGTAAGTTCCCTCTATGCCTACTTTCTGGAGAGTTTTTATCATAAATTGGTGCTGAATTTTGTTGAAAGATTTTTCTGCATCCATTGATATGAGCATATGGTTTTTCTCCTTCAATTTTTTAATATGGTGTATCACGTTGATTGATTTCCATATATTGAAGAATCCTTGCAATACTGGTATAACCAACACTTGATCATGGTGTATGATCCTTTTAATATTCTGCTGGAATCTGTTTGCTAGTATTATGTTGAGGGTTTTTGTATCTATGTTCATCAGTGATACTGGCTTGTAGTTTTCTTTCTTTGTGACATCTCTGTCTGGTATTGGTATCAGGCTGACGGTGGCCTTGCAGAATTAATTTGGGAGTGTTCCTCCATCTGCTATATGTTGAAGAGCTTGAGAAGGGTAGATGTTAGCACTTCTGTAAATGTTTGATAGAATTCGCCTGTGAAACCATCTGGTCCTGGGCTTTTGTTCATTGGAAGATTTCAGTCTCCATTTCAGTGCTTGTGATTGGTCTGTTCATATTTTCTACTTCAACCTGGTTAAGTCTCAGAAGGCTGTGTTTTTCTAAAAATTTGTCCAGTTCTTCCAGGTTGTCCATTTTATTGGCATAGAGTTGCTTGTAGTAATCTTTCCTGATCCTTTGTATTTCTGCAGTGTCAGTTGTTACTTCTCCTTTTTCATTTCTAATTCTACTGAGTCTTCTCCCTTTTTTTCTTGATGAGTTTGGCTAATGGTTTATCAATTTTGTTTATCTTCTCAAAGAATCAGCTTTTAGTTTTATTGATCTTTGCTATTGTTTTCTTTGTTTCTATATCATTTATTTCTGCTCTGATCTTTATGATTTCTTTCCTTCTGCTAACTTTGGGGTTTTATTGTTCTTCTTTCTCTAATTGCTTTAGGTGTAAGTTCAGGTTGTTTATTTGACATGTTTTCTATTTACTGAAGTAGGACTGTACTCCTATAAACTTCCCTTTTTGAACTGCTTTTGCTGTATCCCATAGGTTTTGGGTCATCGTGTTTTCATTGTCATTTGTTTCTAGGTATTTTTTTATTTCCTCTTTGATTTCTTCAGTGATCACTTGGCTATTAAGTAGTGTATTGTTTAACCTCCATGTGTTTGCAATTTTTACTTATGTTTTCCTGTAAGTGATATCTAGTCTCATAGCATTGTGGTCAGAAAAGATACTTGATATGATTTCAATTTTCTTCAATTTACCATGGCTTGATTTGTGACCCAAGATATGATCTATCCTGGAGAATGTTCCATGAGCACTTGAGAAGCAAGTGTATTCTGTGGTTTTTGGATGGAATGTCCTATAAATATCAATTAACTCCATCTTGTTTAATGTATCATATAAAGCTTGTGTTTATTTATTTTCATTTTGGATGATATGTCCATTGGAGAAAGTAGGGTGTTAAAGTCCCCTACTATGATTGTGTTAATGTTGAGTTCCCCTTCTATGGCTGTTAGCATTTGCCTTATGTATTGAGGTGCTCCTATGTTGGGTTCATAAATACTTAAAATTGTTATATATTCTTCTTGGATTGATCCCTTGATCATTATGTAGTGTCCTTCTTTGTCTCTTGTAGTAGTCTTTATTTTAAAGTCTATTTTTTCTAATATGAGAATTGCTATTCCAGATTTCTTTTGATTTCCATTTGCATGGAATATTTTTTTCCATCCCCTAACTTTCAGTCTATATGTGTCCCTAGGTCTGAAGTGGGTCTCTTGTAGATAGCATATATATGGGTCTTGTTTTTGTATCCATTCAGCCAGTCTATGTCTTTTGGTTGGAGCATTTAGTCTATTTACATTTAAGGTAATTATCAATATGTATGTTCCTATTACCATTTTCTTAATGTTTTGGGTTTTTGTAGGTCTTTTCCTTCTCTTGTGTTTCCTGCCTAGAGAAGTTCCTTTAGCATTTGTTGTAAAGCTCGTTTGGTGGTGTTGAATTATGTTAGGTTTTGCTTTACTTTAAAGGTTTTAATTTCTTCATCAAATCTGAATGAGATCCTTGCTGGGTAATCTTGGTTGTAGTTGGTTCCCTTTCATCACTTTAAATATGTTGTGCCACTGCCTTCTGGCTTGCAGAGTTTCTGCTGAAAGATCAGCTGTTAACCTTATGGGGATTCCCTTGTATGTTATTTGTTGCTTTTCCTTTCCTCCTTTTAATATTTTTTCTTTGTATTTAACGTTTGATAGTTTGATTAATATGTGTCTTCATCTGTTTCTTCATTGTTTTATCCTGTATGGGACTTTCTGTGCTTCCTGAATTTGATTGACTATCTCCTTTCCAATGGTAGAGAAGTTTTCAACTATAAACTCTCAAATATTTTCTCAATCCTTTTCTTTTTCTCTTTTTCTGGGACCTCTATAATTCAAATGTTGGTGTGTATAATGTTGTCCCAGAAGTCTCTGAGACTGCCCTCAATTCTTTTCATTCTTTTTTCTTTATTCTGCTCTGTGGTAGTTATCTCCACTATTTTATCTTCCAGGTCACTTATCAGTTCTTCTGCCTCAGTTCTTCTGCTATTGACTCCTTCTAGAGAATTTTTAATTTCATTTATTTTGTTGTTCATCATTGTTTGTTTGCTCTTTAGTTCTTCTAAGTCCTTGTTAATTGTTTCTTTTGTTTTCTCCATTCTATTTCTAAGATTTAGGATCATCTTTACTATCATTACCCTGAATTCTTTTTCAGCTAGACTGCCTATTTCCTATTCATTTGTTAGGTCTGGTGGGTTTTTACCTTGCTCCTTCATCTGCTGTGTGTTTCTCTGTATTCTTATTTTGCTTACCTTACTGTCCTTGGTGTCTCCTTTTCACAGGCTGCAGGTTTATAGTTCCCATTGTTTTTAGTGTCTGCCTTCAGTGGCTAAGTTTTGGTCAGTGGGTTGTGTAGGCTTCCTGATGGAGGGTACTGATGACTGTGTTGGTGGATGAGGCTGCATCCTGTCTTTCTTGTGGGCAGGACCGAATCCGCTGGTGTGTTTTGGGGTGTCTGTGACCTTATTATGCTTATAGGCAGTCTCTCTCCTGATTGGTGGTGTTGTGTTCCTGTTTTGCTAGTTGTTTGCCATAGGGTGTCCAGCACTGTAGCTTGCTGGTTGTTGAGTGGAGCTGGGTCTTAGCATTGAGATGGAGATCTCTGGGAGAGCTTTTGATGTTTGATATTACATGAAGCCAGGAGGTCTCTGGTGGACAAATGTCTTGAACTCGGCTCTCCCACCTCAGAGGCATAGGCCTGACACCTGGCTGGAGCACCAACAACCTGTCAGTCCCACCGCTCAGAAGAAAATGGAGAAAAAAGAAAGAAAAGAAAGAAAGAAAGAGAGGAAGGAAGAAAGAAAGAGGGAAAAAAGTTTTTAAAATAAAAATTTTGAAAAATTATTAAGAAGAAAAGAAATTAAAATGTTATAAAAAAATAAGAAAAAAAAGAAAGAAAAAAAGCAACCAAACCAAAAAGCAAATCCTCCAATGATAACAAGCACTAAAAACTGTTCAAAAAAAAAAGGACCAACCGAACCCTAGAACAAAGGATAAAAGCAAAGCTATACAGACAAAATCACACAAAGATACACACTCACAGAGAAAGAAAAAAGGAAAAAAATATATATATATGTATATATATATATATATATATATATATAAAAGAAGAGAGCAACCAAATCAATAAACAAATCTACCAATGATAATAAACTCTAAACACTAAACTAAGATAAACATAAAACCAGAAACAAATTAGATGCAGAAAGCAAACCCCAAGTCTACAGTTGCTCCCAAAGTCCACCTCCTCAATTTTGGGATGATTCATTGTCTATTCAGGTATTCCACAAATGCAGGGTACCTTAAGTTGACTGTGGGGATTTAATCCACTGCTCCTGAGGCTGCTGGGAGAAATTTCCCTTTGTCTTCTTTGTTCACACAGCTCCTGGGGTTCAGCTTTGGATTTGGCCCTGCCTCTGTATGTACGTTGCTCTCTGTCATCTGTTCTTCACTCAGACAGGATGGGGTTAAAGTAGCAGCTGATTAGGGGGCTCTGACTCACTCAGGCTCGGGGTAGGGAGCAGTACAGAATGCAGGGTAAGCCTGCCGCAGCAGAGGCCGGAATGACATTGCAACATCCTGAGGCATGCCGTGTGTTCTCCTCAGGAAGTTGTCCCTGGATTATGCGACTCTGGCAGTGGCGGGCTGCACAGGCTCCTGGGAGAGGAAGTGTGGATAGTGTCCTGTGCTTGCACACAGGCTTCTTGGTGGCTGCAGCAGCAGCCTTAGCATCTCATGCCCGTCTCTGTTGTCTGCGCTAATATTCGCAGCTTGCACCCATCTCTGGAGCTCGTTTAGGCCATGCTCTCAATCCCCTCTCCTTATGCCCCCCAAAACAATGGTCTCTTGCCTCTTAGGCAGGTCCAGAATTTTTTCTGGACTTCCTTCCTGCTAGCTGTGGTGTATTAGCCCCCTTTAGGCTGTGTTCACTTAGCCAACCCCAGTCCTCTCCCCGGGATTTGACCTCCCAAGTCAGAGCCTCAGTTCCCAGCCCCCACCCATTCCGGCGGGTGAGCAGACAAGCCTCTCATGCTGGTGAGTGCTGGTCGGCACCGATCCTCTGTGCTGGAATATCTCCACTTTGCCCTCTGCACCCCTGTTGCTGCGCTCTCCTCCGTGGCTCTGAAGCTTCCCACCCCCAACCACCCTCCATCTCCACCAGTGAAGGGGCTTTCTAGTGTGTGGAAACTTTTCCTCCTTCACAGCTGCCTCCCAGAGGTGCAGGTTCCATCCCTATTCTTTTGTCTGTTTTTTCTTTTTTCTTTTGCTCTACCCAGGTACATGGAGATTTTCTTGCCTTTTGGGAAGTCTGAGGTCTTCTGCCAGCGTTCAGTAGGTGTTCTGTAGAAGTTGTTCCTCATGTAGATGTATTTCTGATGTATTTGTGGGGAGGAAGGTGATCTCCACATCTTACTCCTACACCATCTTGAAGGTCTCTCCTTGAGACCTGTATTTTAAATTCAGCGTCATCACTTACTGCCTGTAAAACTTTAAGCTCTTTGCATCAATTATCTTAACTATAAAACAACACAACAAAAGTATATTTATCTTATGAAATAGTTGAATGGGTTACTTAATCTATAAGGCATGAAAGCGTATTATAATCCCTAAAGCATGATACGGCTCTATCTGTGCTTAAATAGGATTTTTGTGCTTCCTCCACTTTTACTACACTATACAGAACTACAGAGTAAACTTAATGTACTATTTATTTATTATGTATATGTGTGTATATATATCTTTACAGTCCCCTTATTAGTTAGATGCTATATATAAACATATATGTGTATACACACACACACACACACACACACACACACCTATATGCACTCACACACACATATACAGTTGTTATAAGTTCAAAAGTCTAATTGAAATCCTTAGCACAACTACTAATAAAATACCCAAAAAATATACAGAAAAGGAAATAAAAAAGGAACAAAAATGGCACACTACAACATATAATCAAACACAAAAGAAGGGAAGTAAAGAGAATTTGAGGATCAAAAAAGATATGATATTAGAAAACAAATAGAAAAATGACAGAAGTAAATCCTTCCTTATGTGTAATTACTCTAAATATAAATGGAATTAAATGCCCTAATCAAAAAGCATAGAGAGGCAGAATGGATTTTAAAAGAGCATTGTCCACCTACATGCTGTCTACAAGAGACTAACTTTAGACACATATAGGTTGAAATTGAAAGATGGACATAAAAACCTTTCATGAAAATAGTAGCACAGAGAGAGCTGGGGTGGTATACAAATATAAGACAAAATAGAATATAAGTAAAAAATTACTATAAGATACAAAGAAGTACATTATACATAGAGAAAGGGCCAATTCATTAGAAGATGTAACAATTATCAACACGTTACACACCTGCAAATAGAGCCCCAAAATATATGAAGCAAAAACTGACAGGATTGAAGTGAGAAATAGACGGTTCTACAATAATTATTGGAAACTTCTATGTCTCATCCTCAATAATGGATAGAATAAGACAGAAGATCAATAAGGAAACAGAACTCTTAGATAACATTAGAAACCAAATAGGCCTAGCAGACATATGTAGAACACTTCACTCAAGAATACACATTTTCTCAAGTTTACATGTAACAATCTCCAGCTAGATCATATGTTAGGTCACAAGCATGTCTCACTGAGTTTAAAAGGATTTAAATCATACAAAGTATATTTTCTGACTATGACAGAATGAAACTAGAAACCAAGACCAGAAGAAGTGGAAAATTTACAATGACGTACAAATAAAACATGTTTAAAAACAAATGGATCAAAGGGGAAATTAAAAGAAAAATTAGAAAATACTTTGAAATAAATGAAAATGAAGACACAACATGCCAAAATGTATGAGATGTAGTGAAAACTGTCCTCAGAGGAAATTTATAGCTGGAAAGGCCTACATTTAAAATGAATAAAGATTTCAAATCAATAAGCTAAATTTAAATCATAAATAATTAGAAAGAGAAGACCAAATTAAATCCAAGGTGAATGGAAAAAAGGAACTGATAAAGATTAGAGCAGAGGTAAATGAAATAGAGAATAGAAAAACAATAGCAGTAATGAAATAAAAATTGGCCCTTTGAAAAACCCCCAAATTGACAAACTTAGGAAGATTGATTTAAAAAAAGAGAGAATACTCAAATTACTAAAATCAGGGAAAAAATTGGAAACATTACTATTACAGATATAAATAGGGTTATATGAGAAAACTATGATCAATTGGATGACAACAAATTAACTTAGATGAAATTAACATATTCCTAGAAAAATACAATTACCAAACTAACTCAAGAAAAATAGAAAATCTTAACAGACATATCCAAGTAAAAACATCTGAACTCAAAAAACAGCAAAGGAAAGTTCAGATCCACATAAGTGTACTAATAAATTCTACTAAACACTTAAAGAAAATTAATAGTGATCGTTTTCAAATTCTTCCAAAAAATAAATGAAGAAGGACCACTTCAAATTCATTCTATAAGACCAGCATTACCCTTAAACAAAACGAACAAAATTCTGAGAAAACTGTAAACCAATATTCCTCATAAATATACAAGCAAAAATCCTCAACAAAATAACCAACTGATCAAACATTATATTAAAATGATTATATATAATGACCAAATGGGATTTATCCCAAGAATGGAAGGATGGGTCAATACTCTCTCTCTCTCTCTCTCTCTCTCTCTCTCTCTCTCTCTCTAGAATGAAGGGAAAAAAAAACCCTACACGTGATTATCTTAATTGATGTAGAAAACACATTTGAAAAAAATTCAATACCCTTTCTTGATTAAAAATCCTTAACAAACTAAGAATTAAAGGGAATCTCCTCAACTCAGTAAGTACATTTATGAAAACCCCACAGCTAATATCTTACTGAATTATGTGATGCTGAATATCTTAACCTAAGATCAGTAATGTGACAAGGATGCTCAGTGGGGCACTTATATTCAGCCTTGTATTGGAACTTCTAGCTGGAGCAATTAAGCAAGAAAAAGAAATAAAAAGCATCCAAATTGGAAACAATAAAGTTAAAATATCCCCATTTGCAGGTGACATAATTTTATATATAGAAAAACCTAAACAATTCACACACACACACACTCACACACACACAGACACACACACACATATTTAGAGCTAAAAAATTTCAGCAAAGTTCAGGATACAACATAAAAACACAAAAATTAGTTGTGTTTCTATTAAAACAGAAATAACAAACCAAAAAGGAAATTAAGAAATTAATACCATTTATAATAGCATCCAAAAGAATAAAATATTTAGGAATACATTTAACAAAAGAAGAACAAAATCTAAATTCTGAAAAATACAGGGCTTCCCTGGTGGTGCAGTGGTTGAGAATGCAGGGGACACGGGTTCCAGCCCTGGTCTGGGAGGATCCCACATACTGAGGAGCAACTAGGCCCGTGAGCCACAACTACTGAGCCTGTGCGTCTGGAGCCTGTGCTCTGCAACAAGAGAGGCCTCGATAGTGAGAGGCCCGCACACTGAGATGAAGAGTGGCCCCCGCTTGCCACAACTAGAGAAAGCCCTTGCACAGAAACTAAGACCCAACACAGCAAAAATAAATAAATAAATTAATAAACTCCTACCCCCAACATCTTCAAAAAGAAAACCACAGCTTTACTCCTTTAAAAAAAAAATTCTGAAAAATATAAAACATTGAGGAAAGATATTAAAGAAGATCTAAACAAATGGAAAGACATTGCATATTTATGGATCAGAAGACTTAATAGTGACAAGATGGCAATATGACCTGAACTGATCTAATCTATACATTCAGCACAATCTTAATCAGAATCATAGCTGCCTTCTTTGTAGAAATTGATATGCACGTCCTTAAATTCATATGAAAGCTCAAAACAACAAGTCAAAACAATTTTGAAAAAGATGAACAAATTAGAAGTTACATTTCCTGATTTCAAAAGTTACTACAAAGTTACAGTAATTAATGTCATACAGGCATATGGATAGATATGTAGATCAATGGAATAGAAATAAATCCATACATGTTTGATCAACTGATTTTTGACCAAGGTATCAAGACCAGTCAGTTGAGACAGAATAGTCTTTTCAACACATGATGCTAAGACAACTGGATATCCACATGCAAAAGAAGGAAGTTGACACCTTACTTCATACCATGTACAAAAATTACCTTAAAGTGGATCAAAGACCTAAATGTAAAGTCTCAGACTATAAAACTTGTAGAAGAAAACCTAGGGGTAAATATTTGTGACCATAATTTGGCAGTGGGTCATTAGATATGACATCAAAAACACAAGAAAGGAAAGAAAAAAATAGATTATCGTTCATCAAAAGTAAAAACTTTTATGCAGCAAAGGACATTGTCAAGAAAGTAAAAAGACAACCCAAAGAATGGCGGAAAATATTTGTAAATTATATAACTGATAAGAACATATAAAGAACTCTTGTAAAAATACACATAACATGATTAAAAACATGCCAAGGTTATGAATAAACATTTCTCAACAAAGATATATAAATGGCTACTGAGCACATGAAGAGAGGCTTGATATCATTAGTCATCAAGGAAATGCAAATCAAAACCGCAGTAGTATTCCACTTTACACTGAGTAGAACTATGATAATCAAAATGTCAAATAATAACAAGTGTTGACAAGGATGTGGATGTGGTAAAATCAGAACCATCACAGATTGTTGGTGGGAATGAGAAATGGTACAGATGCTTTGGAAAATAATCTGGAAGTTACTCAAATTTTATCCAAGAGCAATGAAAATAAATGTGTATATGATAACTTGTACACGAATGTTGATAGCAGCATTATTCATAATAGCCAAAGGGTGGAAACAACCTAAATGTTTATCAACTGATGAATGGTTAAATACAATTGTGGTATACCCTTACAACACAATATCATTTATCCATATAAATATCAATGTCCTGATACATGCTATAACTTGTATGAACCTTTAAAACATGTTAAGTGAAAGAAGGCAGATACACAAGATCACATATTTTATAAAATGACAAGGATAGGCAAATATATAAAGTAGACTAGTGTTTACTTAGGGCTGGGGAAGATTGAGGCGTTGGGAGGTGATAGCTAAAGGGTATGAGCTTTCATTTAGAGGTGAAAAAAATGTTTTAAATTTGATTGTAGTTATGGTTGCACTTTGCGAACATACTAAATATCTTTGAATTGTACATTTTAAGTGCGTGAATTGTATGGTATGTGAATTTGTGAATCATATCTTAATAAAGCTCTTACAAAAAAAATTAGTTGTCCATATGTGTCAGTCTGTTTCTAGACATTCTAATCTTTTTTCATTGATCTACTTGTATATGTTGATGTAAAAACACACTGTCATAATTTTGTATATTTATAATAAGTTTTAAAATCAGGTTAGCCCTTTGACTTTGTCATTTTTTGAAAGTTATTTTGCCAATTCTAGCTCATTAGAATTTATGAATGAATTAAGCACTCTGTCAATTTCTATAAAAAGCCTGCTGAGATTTTAATATTTTATTTAATTTATCTTAGATAGTTTTGACCTCTTCATAATATTCAGACTTCTGAGACATGACCAAGGTACCTCTCTCCTTTTATTTAAGGCTTCTTTAATTGTTTAACAATGATGAGCAAAGTTTTAAGTTCTCATTTTGTAGGTCTCACACATTTTCTTCAAGACATATATATTAAATTATTATAGATGTTATTTTTATTTTAATTTCAGGATTTTTAATTTCAGAGGGTTTTTTATATTGATATTACATACTGCAACCTTCCTATACTCATATATTAGTTCTAGTAACAGTTTTGTAAATCTATCAGATTTTCTACATTGATGATCCTGTTGTCTGCAAATTAAGATAGTTTTACTTCCTTTCCAATCTGGATACCTTTTTTGCATATTTTATTACATTTATTAAAACCTCCAGCACAATAATAAATAGAAGTATGAGTGAGATATACTTGTCTTTTTCCTGATTTTATGGGGAAAACATTCAGTCGTTTGCTATTAATTATGATGGTAGCTGTAGAGTTGATCAATAGATGCTTACATCAGGCTGAAGAAACCCTTTTCTCCTAGTTTGCTGAAAGTTTTTCTTTTCAAAAGCGAATTTTGGGTTTTGTTCAATTTCTCTCACATATGTTGAGATTGCTGATGTTGGCTATGGCTAATTAGAAATAATCTCAAGCTGGATATGAGATCATCTTCAACTCAATAACACGTTAGAGGAGTGGGCACCTAGATAAAATTAGTGGAGGCATTGGATTTGGGGTAGGAACCAAGAACATCCATTCACCCGTCTTTCAAGTGAAGCCACTTTCTCCTTTTTCCCAAAACTTGTCATCAGCCAAAATTAACGTGTTCAGAATGTATTCTTTTAGGCCTCTCTGCCTTTGTATATTCTGTCTGTTTCCAATTTATACATTCTCAGTATCTCCATGTGCATGATACACCTCCAACCGTACTTTAAGTCTAAAAAATTCATGAGGAAAATTTTTACACAGAGAGTTAGTAACTTCCTTTCCAGGCTTCTACATGGAAATACAGAGAGTTGTATTTTTAATACATAATAATAATAGTATAATATGGATAGTATTTTGGGAGTCAAGGACATAGCGTCACAGCGCCAACTGAAAACTATATAATATTTTCAAAGTGTTTAGAAATTTTCTATTTCACTGGGACACATACTCTGTGAGATCATTCAGACCATATTTTGGATTAAAAATATATTTCATTAAATGCTTCTTCCACATAATCTAATTTGTCAGAATATAAACATTTCTTTTTAGTTTAAATATTGAATGAAAAAGTGGTCATTAGATTAATGACAAATATTGCAGAGACTTTACCTGTGGGTAATTAGCTTCCCTTCAGTCATTAGATTTTAGCTCTCCTTTATTAACACCTTTACAAATTATCCTAAATGAGGGGATGAATAGTGTAATAATATGATGATCATGTGACTTTACAGAATTTCTAGAGAAAATAAACAAAATTACAATCAAATACAAGATAAAATCATGGATTTTAGACTATCGTGATTAATCCATGGATATTAGAAATAATGAAATATAAAAGACAGATTAATTAACACATTTCGTAAAGAAAAGTGATATAGCACAGTCAACAAAAGAAACAAAATCCATGAATATAACAGTAAATACAAAATGAAGAGACATCCTGTACTAAGAAAGGAAGTTGATATTGTTATTGGTGAGACTGCAGTTGCAATATTGTGTTAATTCTGGGGCACTTCAATATCAGGCATATGTAGTAATGCTGGAAAGAGTCCGGAAAAAAAAAAAAACTGAATAATGACAAGGGAAGACTGATTTATGGGTGGAGAGTAAAGCAGCATAATATTTATAGCTGGGCTAAAGGAATATGAAAATAATCTGCAAACATTTGAAAGATGTAAATAACAAGCAGAAAAGGAATTCTTGAGGAGGAAGCAGAATTAGAGGCAATGCAATCTGAATGAAAAGTAACAGTGTTATTTATGCAAAGGAAAGATTAAAACACACACATAACTTCCTGACTGGACTACTAAATAGAAGAACAGTCTTTCTCCTTATGCATTAAATACCCTCCTGCACAAAACACTAAAATGTGTTATTTTATGGATTACTCATGGGTTGACAGGCAGACAGTGTGAATTATTTTATCAAAACCAGAACAGAAAGATGTAGGGTATGTTGTGTGACTCACTATGAATCTACAGAGTAGAATTCCATTTTTTTCTTTGATTTAAGAATGTAGAGTCTTATTTTTTGTTTTTTAAATCCTTCACATAAGAGGTTATTTATGATGATTGGGAACAGCTCATCATTAAAATCATAAGCAAGCAGGGAACATTTACGTAGAAAAGCCGTGCTAAGATCCTCTTCCATGAGGAGAGGACGAATGATTGGCATTTAAGTAGACCTACAGATGGTAGCTTTTCCATTGTAGCGTTTCATTGTGTGCGTCTATGAATCTAGCCTCTCAACTGCTTGAATTTCTCTCCTCCAATTGTTTTATTTAACAACATGAATTGATAATGTCACCGGCAAAGCCCATCAACAACTTCCAGGGTATAAAAATAAAATCTGGGTAATAATGTCTAACCTTTTTTTCCTTTGTGCTTAGTCTAGTTTCAGTTGCTCATAGGGTGCCACACGCAGAGGCCTTGCACCTTGCTCTTCTGACCAGAGTTCCTAGTGTGACATGGCTGCACCCGACACCGACACTTCAGCTCAGCAGAAACCTCAATTCAAGATGGCGGCGGTGGGCGGTGTGCAAAGAAGTTGCCCTGGGAACTGCCATCTGGAGCCTGAGCAGCAAGGCTGTGGCTGCGCAAGACCCTTGAGAACTCCACTCCCTCCCCTCTGAAGAACCCTATAAAGACAGCCCCGCCCACAGCCTTTCAGGAGAGAGAGTATCTAGAGTGCATGCCAGCATCTCTCTATTCTCTGATCAAAGAATAAAGCTTTCCTTTGCTTCTGAACCGAACTTGGCCTCCTTCTATTGGCGAGAGTAACACGGGACAGAAGAACCCTTGCTGGGGACAAACTCAAGAGGGTTGGTGACAATAGTTCAGTCCTATGTTTATTCCTTAGAATTTCTCATTTTTACACATCTTAAAAAAAATGACAGGGCTTCCCTGGTGGCACAGTGGTTGAGAGTCCGCCTGCCGATGCAGGGGACGCGGGTACGTGCCCCGGTCCGGGAAGATCCCACATGCCGTGGAGCGGCTGGGCCCGTGAGCCATGGCCGCTGAGCCTGCGCGTCCGGAGCCTGTGCTCCGCAACGGGAGAGACTACAACAGTGAGAGGCCCTGCCTACAGCAAAAAAAAAAAAAAAAAAAAAAAAGACAAAGTATTTCACTGTTTAAAGTCCCTTCCCATATTCCCACTCACTTCCTATAAAACTTCATTTCTCACCTTTACATTTTTTTCAGTAACCCTCAGCAGCAGCCGCCATTTCACTTCTTTATTTTACTTTTCCCAAAGGTTGGATCACTTTACCTAATATTATAATCACTTTTTCGAATACACCCTCAAATTTCTTTGGACATCCCCCCCTTCCTTGTACCCTCCCAGAAAATAAAACTGTTTCTATCCAAATTTTTACTTATTCCACACCTGAATATGGATAGACTAAACATTTTTTAATGTGTGCTGTATAGGGAGGATATTAAATATTGGTACAAATCCGTTAGCTCCCTCTTTTGCGATAGACAGATATCGAGGTAGATATACTTCCCAGCATCTTACACCACTATGGCAGGCTGTGCCCACAGGACTAATTTTTCATCAACTAAATGTTAGCAGAAGTGATGTTTTCATCCTTTGTCTATTTATACAGAATTTAAGCACATGATCGTTTTCTCTTTCCCATAGCCTGGAATAAGTTTGTGAGCCATATTTGAAGAGGCACATAAAGTCAACCCCTAGAGAAAAGCCAAGATAAATTCTAGAAAGAAACTAAGAAATCCAATGATCTTAAGTAGCAGGAGCAGAGTTCCCCACCAATCTGAATAATCACTTCATGTCTGTTATTAGAAACGGAAGTAAACTTGCAGCTTTTTAAGCCACTTTATTTTCAGGATATCACAATTAAAATTGCTGATTCTTTAACTTAAAGTATTCACAGGGATCACATTGTATCCACTACCATCACCCTCACTATGCCTCTAGTGTTGACAAGCAATTTTTCTATATTTGACTAGTCCACTCATCTTTCCACTCCCTTGAGGGATGATTTCAGACATTGTTTTCTCTCCTCAGGTATCCAACAACGTTTTCTCCATCCTCCCTTTTATCTTACAGCTTTGCATTTTATTTCATTGAAAAGGAAAAAAAAGAATAGAGAAATTCCAAAATTTAATATCACCATATCTAACTACCTATTACAACCTGCATAATATGTTAGTATTGATTAACTTCATGACTAATTCCTCAACTCAAAGATATCACTCCAGTGATTTTCTCCTTCTCTACTGCATTATTAGTTTTTCTTCAAATGTTTCTATCATTCCAATCAGTATGAAATATGCAGTTAGATAACCCATCAGAAATAGCAACAATAATAACAACTTCACTGATGCTCCCTTCTCGCCCCACCAGCTGCTCCATATTACTCCTATTTTTTTAGGGATATTCCATTGCTTAAATCAGAGTTAAGAAGTCCATAAAAAGTTCATATATTGAGTTTTCTTAATATATGGCAAGTTCCTTAGTTTAATCAGAAAAATAATAATTGTATAATTGCTATTATTTGAACTCATACATTATATTGAAATAAATAAAAATGATAGATTTTCCAATTTATATAAGGAATAACCCTGAATAAACTCATAGGGCAGGGGCTTCCCTGGTGGCGCAGTGGTTGAGAATCCGCCTGCTAATGCCGGGGACACGGGTTCGTGCCCAGGTCCGGGAAGATCCCACATGCCGCGGAGTAGCTAGGCCCATGAGCCATGGCCGCTGAGCCTGTGCGTCCGAAGCCTGTGCTCCGCAACGGGAGAGGCCACAACAGTGAGAGGCCTGCATACCGCAAAAAAAAAAAAAAAAAAAAAAAAAAAAAAAAAAAAAATCATAGGGCAAATGTGTCCTTTTCAGATAAGTCTGGTTAACCCCTTTTATCATGTCACTCCCTTAAAAGGTATAAAATCTAAATTTTGTGACATGATAGATCAAGTAATTACTAATCTAAAACCACCCTTATTCTACATTTGTGTCTCCCATTAGTCACCAAAATGAAATCCTTTGTTGCTGCTATTGTTATTCAGTCTGTTCTATATGTTATTCTTGGAAAGACTATAAACACCTCACCTAACCATGCTTCTTCCATCTTTTCCTATACCTGGAATGCCATCTCCTTCCTTTTACTTTCTGCGCATCTCCCAAATCAACCATGAAAAATGTGCTCACTATTCCACAAGGCTATGTTACAAATTATACTACTAATTTCATACTTCAGTATAAATTAAAGTATGGCATCTTTGTCATTTCATTTGTATAAATGTATCTCATTTTCACAACAAGATTTTAAAGTCAAGGGAGTATACAAATATTAAATTAAGGATAAAGCAAGGAGCATGTGTGGGAGGTGATGAAATAGGAAACTGTAAGGTCAATTGTGATGAAAATCAAATAGAAAACACTTCAAAACTACTAAAAACAAATTAAGTTAGGAGAATATAATTCCTTGGAAAACAAATTTGCTGGTGGTTTTTGAGTGGAGAATGACATGATCAATACTGCTCCTTTATGAGATTATTTTGAAAAATATTTATATAGTAAATTGAAAGGAAAGTGCAAAATGGAATATGGAGAGTGATCATTGCAGATCAACAAGGAGCAACAGTAAGAATACCTGGGTACTTCAATGTACCAATTGGACAGCCAAAGAATGTATGAAGCAAATGGGAATACAGAAGGTTAAACGAAAAACAAAATTATACGTATATATACATATATATGTACACATATATATGTCATTAACAAAGAAGTGGTGAATAAAACTATAGACGTTTTGAGTGTTGAGAAGTTTGGAAATATTATAAAATTAATGATTGATAGACTATCAAGGATTAGGTTGATATTATCATAATTGTTTAAAATAAATATCAGAAAGCAATGAAGCTTTCAGTGCTTAGCTTATACAGAGAGAGTCATGAAATAAGAAGATCATGGGCCAAAATGCATTACTATTGCAGAAATCAAGAAGGCAGCCAAAGAATAAAATTACACCTCTGACATGGGCAACTATAACCATGGAGCCAGAAACTTGGAGTTTATAAAATAGAAATTACTCATATTAGAGATAATAATAAAAACAAAAATAGAGAGGCAAATGTTTGGTAACCCACATTCCTACAGAAAATATCTGTGTATTATAATATTTTAATCTATAAGATGTATGAACAGATAATATAGTCTAGAAGAAGAGTTTGGTCATATATATTAATCATATTATTATAAGTTAAAATGTTATTTTATTAGAATTACAAATAATAAGGTATGATTATTCAGAAAAGCAAGAAATTATTTTTAACTCAAAAAACAAGGAAAATACAAGAGAGGAAAATATGAGTATATGATACTTATAAAAGTGACTTTTTACAGTAGTAGTTCATAAATATTTGTGAATCTATTAATAAAAATATATACAAAGAACAGAAAACTTTTTAAACCTGAAGCATATAGTTTTTATAAGATTTTTAAAAGCCAAGATTATATTGAATTTTAATTCCAAGTTAATAAATTTGAACTTTTGATTAGGAGAACTGCTGACAGAATTATTAGGAAAATGCAGAGAATAGAGTTCTTTCATTAATTATGACTTTTTTTGCCAATCTGAGGGAAAACCAATTGGAAAACCAATCTGAGGGAAAATAACTGAAAATGCAATAAATTAGAGAAAGCTTTATATAAAGAAAATTTGGTTTCACAGAAACCAAAAGTAAGAACACAGGTTAATATTAAAGCTCCAGCAACATCTCTGCTTCTCTTTGTGCATTTGCTGCTTGCTCTTTGTGAATCACTTATGTTGACCCTCAGTCCACAAGAAATAATAATCACTGCATCCAACTTTACATGTAAAAATTTAGACTATACAAAGGAAGTAATCCACAGCTACTAATTCCAAATCTTGCATGAAAGAAACTTTCTTGTCTAAGTTATTATGGCTAGAGGTGGACAGTAGGCACAATTTATTACAAATGGGAACAAACACTTGTAAATTAAAAGCAAAAAATTCCTGAAATCCAGAAAAATAGCCAAAACTTGTTGTTGACTTATGGATGAACATCTCAAAAGCTGAATACTATAGTTCAAACTTTACCTTGTTACCTTAATATCAAATACTAGATTTAGAGTGTTTAAGGGAAGCATACATTTATATGAAATTATAGAATATCAAGTTTAGAAAGAAATAAATTGTGAGAAATATCTTCAAAATAGTTTGCCTATGGTAGAGAAATATTAAATACATTGCATTTTTCTAACTAGTTTAGGTAGATTTTGAGAACTTTTACTCTAGTTTCATCTTTTAAAATTATACTAACATCTTGAATGTCTTGGATTTACAAATATAATATTATGTGTTAATTTAATACAAATGTGGCATTAAATGTAAATAGAAATCTATTTAAGAAAATAGAAGATATTTAAAATAGACATTGTTTTCAGAAAATAGATATTGTGACTCTTCAATCTGCTTTTCAGGAAAAATATGATTTTTAATTTATCTGCCAGTTGACTATAATTGTAGTTTTACTTTTCAAGATTAAAAAATTTATAACCTCAGTGTTACAAAGCTTCTGCTCAGATAAATTACTTCATAAAATTCACTCTAGAAGCAAGCACCCAAATATCATACTCATCTCTGAATTGGCAAAATATTTAAAATAAAATTATGTTGTCATTAGAAAGTCCATTTGAAATTTCAATAACATATCTAGAAACAAAACAGCTTGTAGGACATAATTCTTCTCCTTTCATCATTTACAATTTATTTGAATTTTATGTCATGCTCACTTATTCCAATATTAGAATGCTCCTCCTGCTTTTTGAACTTATTATATCCTTCTTTGTATTCATTTAACATTTTCAAATGTAAATTTAGGGAGTTTCTTTTATATTATGCAAACTGTGAATTGTAAATATAAAATCTGAAATATTAGTACTGGACAGTATAACAATGTTGTCATATGGAGAAAGATATTCTCAAAAACATAGATATGTTAATTCAGGTGTTCAAAAGGAACATAAGTTCAAAAGAAAATAAAACTGGTATCAGTGCACATTATATTCCCAATTAAAGTAATTATTTGCTGTGTCTCTGGTAAAAGGAATTTACTCTACACATGAGCCCTGGGGTGTTACAATAGCAAATGTATTTCTTATAGAGTTTCATTGTTGTTTTTCTTTTGTTTTTGTTTCATTTTTAATGCATACAGAGCTGTGGATAAGTCATCATTAAAGTGGGATTATTAATAGGTTTCAATAACATGGAATATATTACTTGAGATAATCAGAGTAGGAAGAGATCAAAATTGGATCAAAACTGAGTGCTGATAAAGTTCTTATCAAAACAGACTTGATTTTATAAATGGTTGGATACAAGTCAATGCACCACTTTGAAATGCCAATCTAGCATAATATATTGCTTATGTTGTGTATCTGAATGAAAATGTTTGTGTGTATACAAAGACAATACACAAAGACAATGCTAAAATCTACTAAAGATTGGTAGTGTTGTAAATTATATTCAATAAACACTTACTTAACTATGTACTGGGTACCAGGCACCATGCTAGGAATGAGTAGTGTATAGGAAAGGCAGACAAAATCTGTTCCTTCATAGATAATAAATTCTAATGAATTACATGCTTTCTGATTTATTTGTTCTCAGTCTAACACAGGGGTCAACAAACAATTTTTTGGGAAAGGGCCAGATAATAAATATTTTTGACTTTTCAAGCTACATAGGATCTCTGTCATCTTCTTTATATATTTTTTCAACACTGTAAAAATGTAAAAATCATTTTAGATCATGTACCTCACAAAAACAGGCCACTAGCTATAGTTTGTCACCCTCCATTCTAAAAAATAATTCATGTGTTTGATTAATGATACCAGTAAGGTTAATTCTTTTCATTATCTGAAGGATTTAGATACTAGCTCACAGTCTTTTCTGTTCCAAGGATAGTCATTATTTTTGTAATTTAACAATTCTGTGTATGATCCATTCAATACATTGTCCTTTAAGTTGGACTGAGTACAACTGATTGACAATTTCTTTCAAGTTTTTATTTCCTGTGTTGCAGATAGGACATTTCTTTTAGTCTTCCTTGATGTTAGGTTCTAAATGTGGATAAGTTACACAGATTTGTTGTATAAAATTTGAAAGACAGTAGTAGAGGCCAACTTCCTGCTCCATAAGGTTACTGAGTAACATCATGGATGTTATAGCTGAGTCACTCCATGAATATTGGAAGTTGATTGCAGGACTAAAAGCTGTTGGATTTCACTTTCTTGTGTCCATAATGTTGTGGAAGTTCTGGCACTAATCCTCTCATCCTGAATCCCTGAATTTCAGGTTATGTGTGCATGCCTGACCCCGGTAATTCCAGCAATGACCTCCTGATCCTCTACATTCATAACGTGGCAGAGATCATGATTCTAACAGGGGTCTATTCTCTTGTTTTCTGCCAATCATTTGAGAAACTCCAGTCTGGAGCCAACTCCTTTAGAACTTCCAATAATTTTGTAAGCATCTATTTCCCTGTTTTAAATTACTTTATGCTGAAATACGTAAAATAATCTCTGCTCCTTTCATGTCTCTTCAACAGCAATCTATTCTCTACTAGAAGTGGTTGTGACTAAAATATGTGCTCAAAGATGGGAAACAGAGATTAGTTATCTGACATTGTTGGGTTTTCAGTGAGACTAATTATCACTGAAAATGGGACATTGGTAATTCATGGAATGCAAAAGAAAAATACTTAAATTATTGCTTATGGTCACCTGGAATGAAATACTAATGCGTTGGCCATTTTGTTGCAAATAAAAAATGCAAGGAAGGTGGGGGTGGATTGGCAGTTTCTATTTGAATTGGAGAAGTTCAAGGAAAACAGAGATAAGCTCAGAGCTTTAAAACCTAGTTTAAAACATGATGAAGGACTAAGGAGATTTTATGACTCTCCTGAAATCATTTCTTTTATGTTAGCCACAGGGGTAACATACTTAAAATCATCACAGATCTGATGCATGAATTGCTGAATTAAAGCATCAATTTAACTCACAGGTATTTCCAGGTGTTGTATGTAAAAATCTGGGCACAGATTTGGAAATAGTAGAACTCCAATCACTGGAGTTGCAGAGGTAGGACATTTCTTTCAGTCATATAGGAGTGGATTCAGTTGACGATGAATACTCAACACCATTGTCAGCATAAGCAGCCTTTCATCTACTATTTGACAAGGTTGTACCTGCCTTGCCTGGAAACCCTATAATTACCACTACTTGAGGGAGTGACCTTACAAAAGAGTTATCCTCATGCTGTTCCCATTCCTTCTTCATACATAAATATAGTTAGATCTAAGAATACCCAAGAGAACAACACTAAATTCTCCTCAAAATAAAATAAGGTTCTGTTTATTTATTAGGTTAAATCATACGAATTGTATTTGACCATTTTTGACCTATAAATATAATTTATACATGTCCATCTAAAAATTGACATATACATTAATAATATATGCAAAAATGGCTACTAAGTGAAGCTAGAACAGGTCCTATGGGTTCTAACTATAGTTTAACATAAAGGTATTGATATAAGATAGTTAATACAGATTCTGAATTCAGCAGTGCTCAGATGCCTGCTCAGTTGATTGAAATTTCAGCTTAATAACAATCCACACTAAAAGATATTTTGATGTCAAAAGTGGCTTGGCTTATGTTGAGGAAGGAATTCAAACAGGCATATAGAAAATTTCTGTAACATTTCTGTAACATAACATTTTTCATCTGAGAGAACACTGAGGACACAACCTTCAGCAAGGCACTAAGATTAGGGTATTACAAATATTCTTTCAAAACTCTGGAGTAGCTATCCTTTGTGGACTGGAAATAAGAGTAGGAGAAGCTGCCATGGAAAATGAGTTCCCTGAATTAAAGGAGCAAATATATTGGCATTGGCAGAATCCAAGTGGCAGCATCTAACCAGCAGAATAAAAGTGAGAATGGTTATTGTAATAGGTAGCATAACTGGAGAGATAACCAGAAGGTTTGAACACAAGTCCAACTTGTAGTAAACTCTGGGATTGATGATATGAAAACTCATCCACTTTATGGATATTCTCACAATTCTGGGAGGTGTGTCAGAAAAGAATGCTCCTGACATTAAAATCTACTTGAGTGTATGGCCTGTTAGGAAGGTAGATGAATCTTGAGAAAACAACAATATTATCTCAAATGTAATTAGGTAATACACACAATGGTATCTCTTATTTATTGGAGCCATTCAACCTACATCCTTTCATGTGGTCACTACCATTGAGCTGACTAATGTTGGTTTTTCTCTGTCCCAATAAGCAGAGAACAACAGAAATAGTTTAGTTCAACCTGGAAGGGACAGGAACACAATCTAATTCTTTATCATTAAGTCCACAACAACTGTGTGATTCTGTTATAAATTAGTTCTATGTGTTCTCATACTTGCCTTTACATTGATAACATCAAGACAATGTGACCAGAGGAACAAGGAGTAATAAGTACCTTAGAAGTCTCAGTAATATCTATACTTGTTAGAAGCTGGGGGGAAAGTGTCATAAAAATTTGAAGACCTACACCATAAGTGCAGTTTTAGAGGGCCAAAAGTCTTGAGCATGTCAGGATATTCCTAAAATGAAAGAAAAAAAAAGAGAGAATTTGCTGCACTGTGCATACAATAGCACAGTATCTGAGGTCAAAGCTAAACATATCACTTTGTGTGTACTGATCTACCCATAAGATTTCTGTGTTTTTTGGAAAAATTCTTAGAGGAGAATAATTCTTTATATAACCTCAGGCAATGGTACAAGCAGTTCTGACCTTGAGCAGATCAAATGTTGCTTAAAGTGTCTGTGGCAGATCAGGATGCTCTGTGGAGAATGAAATAATTTCTGAAAGGAGAATCACAAAATATGCTCCTAGAATTTTATACCATAACTATTCCCTATTTGGAAACTTGGTATTCTCATGTTGAGAAATAGCTCCTGCATTGTTATTAAGATCAGTTGAGCACCTGACTACAGAACAACAGAACCTATGCAAACTGATCTACTCATCATGGCTTAAATATTATCTAATCTAGCAAATCATGAAGCTAACTGTGTGTGGCAGTATTCCTTCTTCATTGGAAGTATATTCAAGATTAGACATAAGACGTTCCTGAAAACACAAGTTATGAATATGCTCATGTGGCTTATTCACCTAATTCACTTATTTCTACAGTGTTTCCACATTTCGCTCATCTACATACCCATGGAATTGTAACAAATATTTAGTTTTCTAAGGAAGGGGAAAAACTCCTGGCTTATAGATGATTCCATGGGACATCCTGGCATTAGGTAGAAGTAATCAGAAACACAACACTACCACCACCTCAGGTGTGATCCTGGGCAAAAATTTGGATGGAAATCTTTCCAGTGAGCAGATATTTTAGATCTTGAACTGAGGATAGTAATTGCCTTACCTATACAGTTTTATACAGGCCAAACAAGTTAATATCTATAAACCACTTAATTTTTTGTATTACTTTTTGTTTATTATTATTTTTAGTGCAAAATATAAGAAGTTAAAATCAACAGAGAATTATAAAAACTACATTATGTACTTAATTGTACACCCCTCTATAATTAATTATGAAAACTTCTTCAAACTGTTTCTAAATAAATTGTATAAACCACTTGTTTTCAACTTGGATTTAAAAGTTGAAAATTAAGTGTCTTAAAACAAAGATTTAAACTTTGTTTACATTAATATTTAGAGATGTATGGCCTGTGAAGAAGGCCATATAACTGAGCAAGTATTGTTGGATCCATGTAGTTAATGTATTGAGACAAATTAGCAATAGTTACATAAAAAAGTAAAGCAAGGAGATGTTAATTACAGAGAAAATATTGTTCAAGAAACAAAATACAGGTATAAATTATATATGAATCAGAAAATTCAAAATCATTTAATGATTTTCTCACCAAGTAGGCCTATAGATTCAAATCAACACAGAAGACATCTTTGTAACATTTAGCAAATTTATTCTAATTTTTAATAATTCTAAAATTCTAATCTTTATAAAATGAAAAAGGTATAGAATATCCAAACAGCATTGAAAAAGAATAAATATGTATGATATAGATTGCTTGGATTCAAGCACTATTTAAAGCAAATGGAATAAGCAAAAGATCTAAAAGTAGAAATTGGAAAATTCACACATAATAGAGGGCATTAATATCCCTTTCTCAATATGTGAGAGAAAAGCAGGTAAAAATCAGTAAACTTATAGAAAATCTTAAAGGTATTAATGACATTCTTATCAAGAGTACATGAAATCAACAGTATTAGGCCCTTAAAAAAGCTTCTATAAATTTCAAATGATAGAAATCATTCAAACTAATTTTTCTGACTGTGATGGAATTAAAGTGGAAAGCAATAAGAACAAAGACAAATATAAAATCTCTAACTTCCTGGAATTTAAACAATTAACAACTTTAAATAATGTACAATTAACAAGGACATCCAAATATTTAAAAATGAATAATAATAAATATGGCATGTCAAAATTGGATAGTTCCTGCTAAAGTAGTACCTAAATGAACATTTATTGCATTCAGTGAATATATTTGAATTAAAAAGTCTGAAAATCAATGATTTCAGCTTAGTTCTCAAAAAACCTAAAAACATTACACCAACTAAAGCTAAGAAATGTAGCAGGAGGAGTGATGTCAGTATTCATGGTGGCAGAATATGCAACTTGTTTTTCTCCCTCTCTGAAACATCTAAAATTTGGCATTCCTCCACAAACAAAAGTACCTTTGAGGGAGTTATGGGATCTAGCACCTGATGCCAAAGGGCCTGGGAGGAGTCTCACTTACCTGTGTAATGGGTAATAGCCAGACAGACTTAGGCATAAGCTGTGGAATGGGCTCCTGGAGCCTGTGAACTGGCTTCAGCTCTTTTTGGACATGGTCTGGGATCACATGAAGGCTGACTTGGGAAGACACCCACAGACTAGAGAGCCTTTGCAAAGGTCTAGGTTATCTGAGGAGACATTTCAGCACACAGTTGGAATATATATATATATATATATATATATATATATATATATATATAGCCATAGAAAATACAACAGGACAAAAAAAAGTACCTCTCAGCTGAAGGCAGCTAGTAAAGACTGGAGGCGGTAACTGCAAAACAACAATACAAAACTCCAAGGTACTTGAAGAATGAAGGCAATAGGACATCATCAAAATTTCACAATAATCCTCCAGTAACTGAACCCAGTGACATTGAGGTCTGTAATTCACCTGATAAAGATACCAAAATAGGACACTCAATGAGCTATGAGAAAACACAGAAAGAAAATTCAATGAAATAAAGAAAACAATACACAATTAAAATGAGCAATTTAATAGAGAGAGAAAAATCATAAGAAAGAACACTCCCAGAAAAGTCTGGAGCTGAAGAATTCAATGAATGAAATAAAGAATGCAAGAGAGAGCATGAGTGAGTTAGATGATAGAAACTTAGAAATAACCCAGACAGAGGAGAACAAAGAGAAAAGAATGAAAAAAATGTGAAGAAGCCTACATGATTTATGCAACACCATCAAAAGAATCAATGTCAAAATCATGGGAGTTCCAAAAAGAGATTGAAGGGAGATGAGGGCAGAAAGTTTATTTAAAAAAATAAAGTATGAGAACTTTCCAAACCTGGGGATGTTTATATATGAAGTTCAGGAAGCTAATAGATCACTTCATTATTCCAATCCAAAATGATCTTTTCCAAAACACATTATAATACAACTGTTAAAAATAAAAAAATGAGAATCCTAAAAGCAGCAAGAAAAAAAAAAATATTGTAACCTATAAAGGAATGCACATTAGGCTATTAGCAGATTTCTCAGCAGAAAATTTACAGACCAGGACAGAGTGAAATGGTTATCCAAAATGCTGAAAGAAAAAAAATGCCAGTCAAGAACACTCTATCTAGCAACTTTATCCTTGAAATATGAAACAGAAATAGAGACCTTCCTAGACAAACAAAAACTGAAGGAGCTTATCATCACTAGACCTGCCTTACAAGAAATGCTGAAAGGAAACAGAGCTAAAATGAACAGATCCTAGTTAGTAAGATGAAATCATAGGAAAGTAAACAACAAAAAGTAAAAGCAAAAGTAAATATAAAGTCAGATTCAGAAAACTCTAATTCTGAACTAGGATGGTGTGTCAACCTTTAACCATAATATAATGATTAAAGAAAAAGTGTATTAAAAAATAACTATAACTTCTATAATTTGTTAATAAGTACCTAACATAAAAAGAGATAAATTGTGACATTAAAAATGTAAAAGAAGGGGCAAGTAAAAGGGTAGAGTTTTTGTATGTAATCAAAGTTAAGTTGCTAACAATGTAAAATAGACTGCTATACCTATGAGATGTTTTATGTAAACTTTATAGCAACCACAAAACAAAAACCTACAGTAAATTCACAAAAGATAAAGAGAAAAGAATCATTTAAAGATTTACATTAATCCTTCACAAATTTTTTCAGAATATTGAAGAGGAAGGAACACTTTCAAATTCATTTTATGAAGGCAGCATTACCTTGATACCAAAGCCAGGTAAGGTCACTAAAAGAAAATTACAGACCAATATTCCTGATGAAGAGATATAAAAATTCTCAACAAAATATGAACAAACTGAATTCAACAGCACATTAAAAGGATCATACACAATGATAAAGTCAGATTTATCCCTGGAATGCAAGGCTGGTTCAGCACAATCAAATCAACAAATGTGATATACCACATTAATAAGATGAAAGATAAAAATCATATGATCATCTTAACAGATGAATAATTTCATCAGAACTTTCAAGTGTTGTGAACAAAGCATAATTGTGATTAAAAACTTATGGGAAATATTCAGGCTGAGTTGTGACCCAAAGGATATACCAAAATGCAATGAAATCCTTTTCAGATACGACAATCAAGGTTCTGGCTCTGATGGAGTTTATCTCTTATTGGGATTGTAGAAGATAAAAAAAAATTTTAAATGCAAATAATATCAGACAGTATTAAGAGGATAATGGGAAGCTACCTTAGTTCCTTAACAACTTTCTCTGAGAAGAATGGAATCTATATAAGTATCTTTAGCTGATTGAGAAGAATAATGCATATTTTACTTTTTTTATGTCTAATAAGTAACTGTAACTTATTATGCCACAAACAGAACTACTTGTTTCCCTAATACCAACTCTTTCCCAGTCTTCAATATCTTAATAAATAGAATCACTTTGCTATTTCTTATGCCCCAGACCTATGAATTAACCTTGATTTCCTTTTGACATAATTCAAAAGTGTAGCTTTTTCTCAGTATGACAATTATTTATTGACAGGTAGATAGTATAAATGATTTAGCATAAATAACTAGACCAAGTATGAAGCAGGATCTAAGAAATTTATATATATATATTTAATTTAATATGTAATTATTATATATTTCTCATCTTTCTATTATTCTCATTGATATGTATGACTATTCTTAACGTCAATACTAAACTCTCCTCTTTACTGTAACTTTACAGTAAATTTTGAAATTAGGAGGCATAAGTTCTCAAAATTTGATCTTCTTTTCCAAAAAATTTTAAGGATTTTTATGTACTTTACATTTACAGATTCATCAAGTTTTTTTTTTTTTTTTAACATCTTTATTGGGGTATAATTGCTTTACAATGGTGTGTTAGTTTCTGCTTTTAACAAAGTGAATCAGTCATACATAAACATATGTTCCCATATGTCTTCCCTGTTGCGTCTGCCTCCCCAGACTCATCAAGTTTTACAAGAAAATCTGTTAGAAATTTGCTTGGGATTGAATTTAATTTATTGAACAATTTGTGGTGAATTAACATCTTAGAAATAACTCGATCTTGTCTTTAAGAGAAATTCAGAGAACTTTTATGGGGTACACAACTTCCTTGAAAAACACAAATTATTAAAATTACTGAAGAAAATTGTGTAGACATACTTCTGTTAAAGTAATTGAATAGTAATTAATATATTCCCACAATGATTTTCTCAAGTTGTCTACCCCAACTAATTTATCAAATTTACTGGCATAATGTTAGTTGATACTTTTGTTATTCTTTAAAATCCTTTAAGATTTCTAGTGATACTCCTTTTTTTTTTTTCTGATTATGACAAATTTTGCTCTCTCTCTCTCTCTCTTTGGTAAGTTGTTATGGCTCTTGTTGAATTGACACTTTTATCATTATGAAATGTCCCTTCCTATCCCTAAAGAACCATAATTTGTTTGATATCAATATAGCCAGTCAGGCTTTCTTTCAGTTAATGCCTGTCTGATATATCTTATTCCATTCTTTTACTTTTAACCTATCTTTCTCTTATTATATAAAGTACATTTCTTGTAGACAAAATAGGATTGATTCTTTTAAAAGAATACAGTGTGACAAATTCTGTCTTATAGTTGGTGTGTTTAACCTATTTATAATTAATGCAGTCACCAACATGGTTGGATTTAAACGTACCATCATCTTGCTAATTGTTTTTGTCCCATTATTTTTCCCTCTCACTTTTTCTCCTTACCTTGTCTCCTTCTGGATTGCCATTTCAAAGAAGAATCAAATTTTATCATACTCACATGGTATTCCATTCCATATCTTGAATCAGATTCTCTCCAAAATGCTGTTCTTATAATTCCTTTCCTTTAATAATATATAATTATTTCACAGGCAAAAAACAAGCCTCCAGCTACGAATCCAGCTCATAGAAAATTTTCAGCCAATTCCTCAGGGTTTCCATACCTCAAATACTTGGAAATAACATGAGAAAGGATGTCAGAATTTTGGACAGCTTTTATTATTATACAAGGTTTTATTTGTTCTCATTGATATTTCACTGGTCTTTTATATTCCTTTTATAATATCTTTTAAGCCATAAACAAAAGATTAAAACTGTAATTAAAGCCATTATTACAATTCATGGCATGCTATTAGTAAGTCCTCAGAAGTCTTTAGTGGCTATCCAAATAACTAAGTTTGTACATGTTAAATTTATGCTGTGAGTAACTTTAAGGAACTTTGAATGCAGTAGAGTATATTGCACTCTCAAAAACAAAAGGCATTCAACTGAATCATAGCTTGATTTAAAGAACACAAATTTCTGACTTGTGTAATAAATAAATATGATTTGAAGGAATCAAGTATTTCCTATAGTAGAACACATTATAGTTAGTATGTTGAAATTGATGTTTGTGAATATATTTTTAGTCTCAAAAGACAATTATTACTTAAATTTCTAAAAAATGTGATTCTATTGATAATATAATTATGCAGCATGATAGGATTCACTTTAAGGCTATCAGCCCTTCCTTCACATTGGGCATGTCATAGCTCTTTACCAGTTATAGTCATGTTATAGCTCTTTACCAGTTATTTGTTTTCTCTTATTTTATTCATTTTGCTCATAATATTCTTGTTCATAATATAAATAAAACTGTATGCATTTATTTAATTTTATTTGGAGAAGGGTTATTTGTGTCATATGGTGTCTTGGTGCTTCAGAACTATTTTGGTTTATGGATGGACCTAGAGATTGTCATGCTGAGTGAAGTAAGTCAGAGAAAGATAAATATCATATGATACTGCTTATATGTGGAATCTAAAAAAATGGTACAAATGAACCTATTTACAAAATAGAAATTGAGTCACAGATGTAGAAAACAAACTTATTGTTACCAAGGGGGGATAAATTGGGAGATTGGGATTGACATATACACACTACTATATATAAAATATAACTAATAAGAACCTATTATATAGCACAGGGAACTCTATTTGGTGCTCTGTAATGACCTATGTGGGAATGGAGTCTAGAAGAGAGTGGATATATGTATATGTGTAACTGATTCACTTTGTTGTATAGCAGAAACTAACACAACATTGTAAATCAAGTATACACCAATAAAAAATTAATTTTAAAAAAAATTTTTAGGTTTAAATGCCAAATATATAATTAGAGTTAATCAATTAGTGCCTTTTACATTTAGTTCCTTTATTTTAAAATCAGCCTTATATCACACCATTTCAAAGAGTTGTGATGAAATTTGATGATATAATCCATATAAGGTCAACTAGTAGAATGCTAGGTGTTTTCTAAGTTTTCAATGAATGACAAATTTCAATGAATTTTATATTTTATTGATGCCAAACATGTATTTTTCACACTTTAGAAAATCTGAAACTGAGTTGTCTATTATAATTGATGTTTTTGATGCATCTTGAAATTATACTATTGACACCAAATTCACTAAACAGATTATCAGCATGCGTTAATGTTGTGTCATATCATTCTATATATTCTGTCAAATCTGTCAAAAGAATTATTTTAATAATTACAAAATAAAAATTTGGAGAAGACTGTATCATAGTTATATTGGCAGTTTCTTATTTAATGGTACATGAAATAATGGTGTGAATTATTTTTGACAGCAACTTTGATTAGATGAAATACAGTATTACTAATAACAGTTATACTACAATGTACAAAATACCTCTCCTTCTGTCAGAAAATACTTTTCTTAGTGAGAAGTTAATGGAAACCAACTATATCTAATAGTGTGCTGAGCACTGGCTGACAGTTTATCATAGTGGCTAGAGCCAGACAATCTGTACTGAAGTTTGAAATTCCCCTTCTTTAATTTCATAGCTGTGTGACCTTAGGAATGCTACTTAACTTCTATGTCTCAGTCCCTGATCTGTTAGAAGGTGAATAATAATTTTACTCACTATCATAAAGGGTTATGATAAGATTAAATAAAGTAAACCTATGTAAAACACATAGAATAGTGTATAGCTCATGTACTACACAATAAATGTTAGTTGTTATATATGTCATCCATTAAGGTAGAGATTTTAAATGCATAGTTTCTATTCATCTTAGATAAAATTCTGATGGCCTAATATTATCCTTGAGAAATGAAGTTTTATACCTTTCTTCTGTTGCTAGTCCTTAGTCAATATTAGTTGAATAATGTCTTGTATCTTTCTCTAGTACAGTGGAATCAAAATGAGGCATCTGAGGGTGTAAAATGGTAATTGTGCACTAGAAAAAAATATTTGGTTAGCAGTTGAACATTTTACTAGCATGTCTTTGAATCTATACCTTCTAAAAGATGCATATAATTGAGTTAAAATAATATTCTACTTCATTAATTAAAGGTGACACTTTGGAATTTCATTTGGTGAAATGTTTCACATGATTATGTCAGGATAAGTGAAATGAGTGTGTGCTCCTTATCTTCAAACTTTGTTTTAAATTTACTTTTTAAGTGGAAAGGAATACATGAAAGGCAGATTCTATACTTGTGTTTCTTTATATTTCTTTCACAGAGCAATAAATGAGACAAATCTGACTAAGGCAATTATTACTATAACAGGATGAAATGACACATATTTCTTAATTTATAAAGCAACCAAAGACCATGGATTTTTAAGAATATTTTGAAACAAATTTACCTGGTCATACTCATTTTAGTAGTTAAACACGCATCTGTGAAAAATAGTGACTATAGTGTACTGAGAATCAATGTTGTATCCTGGTTAAAAGGACTGTCAGATCATCCATTTTTTGAATCCACCTAAACGAAGAAAGTAGAGCATTATGTCGTAATTGTTTTGACAGGGCTGCTGTAATGTGGAAGATGTTTTGACAAAGCCCTTTCAATAATGTAAAACACAGTATTTTATCACCAAGTAGTCAGCACAAAAGGCATCTCTGACACATTTTCCCTGAGACTTGTTCTTTCCTGAATTTTAATTTTTGTAATGAGCCAGGGAAATGGGGTTATAATATAAATGATTAAGTGATATAAAATTGTAGAAACATAGAAAATATCTCTGTATTAGTTGTATAGATATACATATGTTAACTATAAACAAGAAGGAGAAATATAAATGTATACATGTAATAATTATACTTGTTGACTTAATCCAAAGGAAAGATATTGAACAGAGATCAGGTTTAAGGAAATTATGTACATGGGCACCAGCAAATGTGCTGTAGCCAGTTTTTTCTCATGCTTGTATTTCTCCAATCTGGATACAGAGTCCTGAAGAAATGATCTGATAAGTCTAGCTTGGGTCTCCCAGGACACCTAGTTAATAGAATAAAAAATGCTGTATACAATAGATTAGAGTCAATGCCCGCAAAGTTAACTAGGGTTGCTATAGAAAGGGGAAATAGATACTATGTAAGAAAACAAGCAAAGGACAACAACAGCAAAACACCACTGCAGTTCCTCAGCTTGCCCACAATTTAAAAAGCATAAATGAAATCAATGGTAGATATTACAATTCAAAAAAGCAAATGAATGAGCAACCAATAAAAAAGGTGATGTTCAAAATTAAGGTAACATGTAGTTTTTTCCTATTCTCTCTGAGCAAATAACCTTGCTTCTTCTTGACTCAGTGAAAAAGTAGGGCCATAAGCTATTCACTATCTCAACATCCTGTAACCAAAACATTAAACTGACCTACATCCCCACTGATCCTTTACTTCTTTCATCCTTGATAGGTAGCTCCTACACCATCTTGATTCTTTACTCTATCAACTGTCACCTCTTTTTCCCATATCTTTATCATTTTGCTCTCTGTTAGTATTTTATTAACACTTAAATGTATTTAAATAATGAGACTCCTGGAAAGCAGAATGGTGGGATAATAAACTGTCCACACTTGACTTACCAAATCAAAAGAATGAACAGAAAACAATAAAAGAAAATCTGTAGAAACTGCAAAATAGTGTTAACTCTATGTCATAAACTCTGAGACATTTTTGCCAATTAGGGTGCAGACTGGACTAATGAAAGGATGACACTAGAAGCCAAAACTTAATTTTCATTCCTGAAAAAGAACCACTAATAGGGCTTCCCCGGTGGCGCAGTGGTTGAGAGTCCACCTGCCGATGCAGGGGACACAGGTTCGTGACCCGGTCCCGGAAGATCCCACATGCCACGGAGTGGCTAGGCCCGTGAGCCATGCCTGCTGAGCCTGCACGTCTGGAGCCTGTGCTCCGCAACGGGAGAGGCCACAACAGTGAGAGGCCCGCGTACTGCAAAAAAGAACCACTAATAAACGATTTTGCATAATAAATCCAGTCAAAGCCAACAAATACAACAATTTAGAGGGCTGGTTTGAGGGACTGTTTCACTCCTGGTAGAGAAATGTGCATTTTAAATGGTGATTCTTTTTCCACTCTGGTTGCACAATAATCCTTGGTCATAATGATGGGATAGGAAGAAAAATTTGCAGAAACACTGAGACTTTTCTTGATTTGACTTGCTAAAACACAGGATGTTCATTTTTTGGAATTATATAACAGAGATTTTCTTAAACAGGTGATGGTTGGTGTAGCTATTATAATTATGAATTTAGGTGTAGACTTTACACCTCAAAAAGACTTAAAGAAATGAGATAAAGTCTCACCTAGAGCACTATGGTCTGAATGTGTACCCCACTCCCTAATTTCTGTGATGAAAATGTAATGCCCAAGGTGATAACATTAGGATGTGAGGCTTTGCGGAGATGATTAGGTCATGATGGTGGGGCCCTCATGAATGGCATTAGTGACCTTATAGAAGAGGATCCAGAGAGCTACTCACTCTTTTTCCCATGTGACAATATGACAAGTCTGAGACCTGAAAGAGAGCTCTCAGCCAATCATGCTGGCACCCTCATCTTGAACTTCTAGCTTCCTGAAATGTGAGGAATAAATTTCTGCTGTTTATAAGCTACCCAGTCTATGGTATTTTGTTATAGTATCCCAAACAATCTAAGACATAAATAAGGCAATTTAGTCTTTAGATAAGAAGAAATGAAAGAGGAAACCTCCTGTTGAAACAAAAGTAAAATTTCATGGCCTATCTATTAATAACAAAGGAAACATTCTATTTCTGCAATGAAGTTCAAAGGCAGGAAGTTTATTGTCAATCTGGGGTGTGTCAACTAAAGAAATACATTCTGTATTAAATATAGAATGAGTGTGCCTTATGCTTCTTAACAAAACCTTCCTGCTCCCAATGAGCACACTTAAAATAATTTAAAAATAGCATCAGTGCCAAAAATATTAATCTTAATGTGTTATTCAGACAGTGCCATCTCTGACACAATACTAATAATGAGAAAATTAGGTAAGAGGAAAGCTTGTAAGATTCATTGACTTTTCTGATATGTGGAAGTTTCTGATATATTCCCAAGAAAGTAAGTAAATATTTGGGAATATATATCTTCTACAATAGAGATTGTAGAATGTATTTTGGGGGAAAGTATCACTTTGAATAAAACAGTTACATTTTGGGAAGACAATAATTTTGAATGGAAAAAAAAACTCACACTTTCCCCCCCTACATTATCATTTTCCCCTCTCACTACACCAAAACAATCTTCTAAAATTATTATCTTCAATCTTTTATTTCATTAGTATTTCTAGGTGTATGTTATACAGTCATGGATTTCCCAAGATAACAAGAAAGAACAGAGTAAACATAATTCTAACATGCAATATAATGTAGCACTTAACTGGAGAAACAAGTCAGACAAATCTAAAATGGGAGCAAAATAACTTAATGATTAAAATGTTAAGTGTAAGTGAATTTTATGTGCATGAAAAATCAAACAAAGAGCTTCAAACTTCTGGCATACATACGCACTCCAAGAAAAGAGAGGAAATTCCCAAAAGTTAATATTGTGTAGTGAAATAATGCACAAACTGGAAAGAACCTAGCTGATCTCTTGATAAAGCTCTAAAACCAGCTTATAGATGCTATTCCTCATTGATCAGCTCAAATCCAACTGGATATATAGACCAAAGATTACATATCTATGAAATGTAACCGTCCCAATTTATATTTGACTAACTAATGCCTACAATTCTACAAATAAATCTTTATACTTTGAAGCCAGCCTTTGCTTAGTGTTACATTGCAATGAGGAGAAGAAACACTGTAGCAGTTATTTCTACCTTAGGTGGATAAGTTAAACAGAATATGAATTTTGTTAGAGGAGAGGAGAGAGCACATAAAGGTGATAGATATGGGAGGTGTATTTGTTTCCAAAGGTCTTTTGAACACCAAGTGAAAAATAAAGCTAAAAGGGCACACTTTAGGAAATTAAACAAGCCCCTTATCTGTTGTTTATATTGACTAAAGCCCAGCTCATCATTCATAAATTCAGGAATTTTTAAATGAGATTCAGGAAGTATAATATGAATGAACTTTTAGGATAATTGTGAGTAACTATATGTTCTAGAGATAGAGCTCTTATTCTCCATACACTGACTCAAGGGTTTCTAACAAAGAAAGGTAAATAAGCACTGGTTAAAGGGTTTGAAGAATCAAAATATTACATAATTTTACTCAAAAATATATCAAAAACTTTAAGCATGAACTACTATTAAAGTATTTAACAGCATTTAAATGGTAAAATGCTCAAAATAACACTTCATACAAATACAAAATAAACACTTCTAAATCACTTATTACCTCATTAAAAAGAGAACCAATAAGATAGTAAACTTAGGTGTTAGATGGGGCAGGGGTTATAGATTTCATCAGGAAAGGCATTTCGAGTTGAAGAAAAATCTGGTTAATGTCCTAGCAGCTAATACAACCATTACCTATAAAACTATTTTTTCTGCCTGACAAGAATAGTATCTCTACAGGACAAGATATACAAGTTACTATACCAACACACAGAATGAGGGTCTTCAATTAATAGCAAATATTAAAGTGAAACACAATTATATTCCTGTAGATAATTAGGTAGATATTTTAAGTAATGCTGAGACAGAAAATCCATCTATGCTCAGTATGACAGCAGAAGTACTTGCTGTATTCTCTTTTGCATTATTTGCAAGTTTTAAATAATTTCTCTTAACATTTTCTTTGATTATTCTTAATAAAATATATACTCTGATTAGGTGATGTTTAGTCTGAAGAAAACAGATCACATACATCATTTTTAAGAAATACTTGCCACATGCATTATTTTTAAAAGCATACCTTATTTTTAAAATAAATTTATTATTTTTATTTATTTTTGGCTGCATTGGGTCTCTGTTGCAGTGTGCAGGCTTCTCATTGAGGTGGCTTTTTCTCTTGTTGCAGAGCATGGGCTCTAGGTGTGTGGGCTTCAACAATTGTGCCATGCGGGCTCAGTACTTGTGGCTTGCAGGCTCTAGAGTGCAGGCTCAGTAGTTGTGGCACACGGGTTTAGTTGCTCCGCGGCATGTGGGATCATCCTGGTACAAGGCTTGAACACGTGTCCCCTGCATTGGCAGGTGGATTCTTAACCTCTGTGCCACCAGGGAAGCTCAGCTTATTTGATTTTAAATAAAATTATTTTCACATTATAAAATTATCTGATTCAGGTAGGACTGCTTATATATTTATATTCAATATGTATCATCAGGGGTTGGTAAACTATGATCTAATAAATTGGCCTCCTGAATTTGTAAATAAAGTTTTATTGGAAGGCATGCCATGCCCATTCATTTACATAATGTCTATAATTGTTCTGGAGTAGTCAAGAGTAGATTCTAATAGTTTCAAAAGAAACTGTATGGCCTACATACATAAGAGATGTACAATCTAGCCTGGGGGAAACACTCAGCAACTCCTAAAAGAATGGATTGGATCTAAGAGACTTTACATATTAAAACTTGGAAGTTATTCAATTTAAAAAAATAAAGTGAGGAAACCTGCACAAGCCTCTTAGATAGCCTCATCCAACAGAAGGCAGACAGCAGAAGCAAGAAGAAGTACAATCCTGCAGCCTGTGGAACAAAAACCACATTCACAGAAAGACAGACAAGATGAAAAGGCAGAGGGCTATGTACGAGATGAAGGAAGAAGATAAAGCCCCAGACAAATGACTAAATGAAGTGGAGATAGGCAACCTTCCAGAAAAAGAATTCAGAATAATGATAGTGTGAAGATGATCCAGGACCTTGGAAAAAGAATGGAGGCAAAGATGGAGAAGATGCAAGAAATGTTTAACAAAGACCCAGAAGAATTCAAGAACAAACAAACAGAGATGAACAACACAATAACTGAAATGAAAAATACACTAGAAGGAATCAATAGCAGAATAACTGAGGCAGAAGGACAGATAAGTGACCTGGAAGACAGAATGGTGGAATTCACTGCTGTGGAACAGAATAAACAAAAAAGAATGAAAAGAAATGAAGACAGCCTAAGAGACCTCTGGGACAACATTAAATGCAACAACATTCGCATTATAAGGGTCCCAGAAGGAGAAGAGAGAGAGAAAGGACCTGAGAAAATATTTGAAGAGATTATAGTCAAAAAACTCCCTAACATTGGAAAGGCAATAGCCACCCAAGTCCAGGAAGTGCAGAGAGTTCCAGGCAGGATAAAGCCAAGGAGAAACATGCTGAGACACATAGTAATCAAATTGGCAAAAATTAAAGACAAAGAAAAATTATTGAAAGCAGCAAGGGAAAAATGACAAATAATATACAAGTGAACTCCCATAAGATTAACAGCTGATTTCTCAGCAGAAACTCTACAAGCCAGAAGGGAGTGGCATGATATACTTAAAGTGATGAAAAGGAAGAAAGTACAACCAAGATTACTCTAGCCGGCAAGGATTTCATTCAGATTCGATGAAGAAACCAAAAGCTTTATGGACAAGCAAAAGCTAAGAGAATTACGCAGCACCAAACCAGCTTTACAACAAATGCTAAAGGAACTTCTCTAAGTGGGAAACACAAGAGAAGAAAAGGACCTACAAAAACAAACCCAAAACAGTTAAGAAAATGGTCATAGGAAAATACATATTGATAATTACCTTAAACGTGAATGGATTAAATGTTCCAACCAAAAGACACAAGCTTGCTGATGGATACAAAAACAAGAACCATATATATGCTGTCTACAAGACACCCACTTCAGACCTAGGGACACATACAGACTGAAAGTTAGGGGATGGAAAAAGATATTCCATGCAAATGGAAATCAAAAGAAAGCTGGAGTAGCAACACTCATATCAGATAAAATAGACTTTAAAATAAAGAATGTTATAAGAGACAAGGAAGGACACTACATAATGATCAAGGGATCAACCCAAGAAAATATATAACAATTATAAATATATATGCACCCAACATAGGAGCACCTCAATACATAAGGCTAACAGCTATAAAAGAGGAAATCAACAGTAACACAATAATAGTGGGGGACTTTAACACCTCACTTACACCAATAGACAGATCATCCAAACAGAAAATTAATGAGGAAACAGAAGCTTTAAATGACACAATAGACCAGATAGATTTAATTGATATTTATAGGACATTCCATCCAAAAACAGCAGATTACATCAAGTGCATATGGAACATTCTCCAGGATAGATCACATCTTGGGTCACATATCAAGCCTTGGTAAATTTAAGAAAATTGAAATCATATCAAGCATCTTTTCTGACCACAACGCTATGAGATTAGAAATCAATTACAGGGAAAAAATGTAAAAAACACACACACATGGAGGCTAAACAATACATTACTAAGTAACCAAGAGATCACTGAAGAAATCAAAGAGGAAATAAAAAAAATACCTAGAGACAAATGACAATGAAAACACGACAATCCAAAACCTGTGGGATTCAGCAAAAGCAGTTCTAAGAGGGAAGTTTATAGCTATACAAGGCTACCTCAAGAAACAAGAAAAATCTCAAATAAACAATCTAACCTTCCACCTAAAGGAACTAGAGAAAGAAGAAGAAACAAAACCCAAAGTTAGCAGAAGGAAAGAAATCATAAAGATCAGAGCAGAAATAAATGAAATAGAAACAAAGAAAACAATAGCAAAGATCAATAAAACTAAAAGCTGGTTCTTTGAAAAGATAAACAAAATTGATAAACCATTAGCCAGACTTATCAAGAAAAAGAGGGAGAGGACTCAAATCAATAAAACTAGAAATAAAAAAGGAGAAGTTACAACAGACACCACAGAAATACAAAGCATCCTAAGAGACTACTACAAGCAACTCTATGCCAATAAAATGGACAACCTGGGTGAAATGGACAAATTCTTAGAAAGGTATAACCTTCCAAGACTGAACCAGGAAGAAACAGAAAATATGAACAGACCAATTACAAGTAATGACTTTGAAACTGTGATTAAAAATCTTCCAACAAACTAAAGTCCAGCACCAGATGGCTTCACAGGTGAATTCTATCAAACATTTAGAAAAGAGCTAACACCCATCCTTCTCAAACTCTTCCAAAAAAATTGCAAAGGAATACTCCCAAACTCATTCTATGAGGCCAGCATCACCCTGATACAAAAACTAGACAAAGATAGTACCAAAAAATTAAATAAATAAATAAGTAAATAATAAAGCAATACTAAAAGTTTCTACCAAAACTATGAAGGAAATAAAAAGCAATTCAGACATTTTGAGAATAAGGCAACTTGTTACCAGCTTTAGATTGGACTTTAAAGAGTCTTAAGAGTTATTTCATATGGAACCTCATGGAATATAAAATCATGGGGTCATTTGGGCTTAGACCTGGTACTAAATTGCAGTTTTAGCTATTCAGTTTTTTGTTTGTTTGTTTGATTTTTGTTTGTTTTTGGTAATACATCCAGTTTCTTAAATAAAAAACCTAGGTTTTACCCTTGATTCATTTAAAATCATATCAAAGGGTCTAAAATATAGCTTTATCACTTAGATCTTTCTGAACTTCAGCGAACTATTCACTTTTTAAAAATTTCAGTTTGCTAAGCTCCATATTATGAATAAGATGTCTATATATGGGACAACATTATTGTGATGTTTGAAATTTTATAGTAAAGCACACAGTGAATCACAGAAAAAGAATGGTTAATGCTCATTATTCATTGCTTTTATTCAGTTATCCTGTCAAATGTAAATACTATGATACCTATTAAACACATCTTTTAAATCTCTAGAAGCTATCTGAATCTTAAATCTTACAGATACTACATTATATAAAGGATTCATCTTGTATGCTTGGGTTGCTACAATCTTTTAAAAACTTTAATTCTATAGTATTTTAAAAATATCTACAATCTACTCTGCAGACATAATAATACTTTAAAATACACAGGTCTTGCATATTGCCTTAACATATTTGCCTAGTGTTCTTCATTTAATTCTTATTGTTCCAAAGATAATATCCAAAGGACTGAATATGACTACAAGATTCTTCCATTATATAAATTACATCTCAAATGTATATCTCCAATTTGCTAAGAGTTGCTTTCTACAAGTCTCAAAGTTCCACAATCAACCAGATTCTTCTTCCAGCCCATAACAGTTTTCAAAGCTACTAAAAACAATCTGAGTTTCTATAACCTGAGTTCTTGCTTTTTGAATAGATAAAGACTATGAGAAGCTGGTAAATCTGGAAGTTGCTGCCTCTGTTATTTTTCTCCCCTATAGTGTTATGTCTAATTTTGTCCCATCTTGAGCTTATGGGTCTTTTAAGCAGTGAGTTGAATTCTAAGTAGTTAGATGACTGGAGAATCATATTTACTATTAACCAATTTTCAGTGGTCATATCTATATCACAGCTAATAAATTCTAATAAATTATATTTTATTCGATTTTATACCTTTGACAAATGGAATCATTTTTGGAGGAATATGAAGCAAATACTTTTTTAAAAATTTTATTTATTTTTTTATACAGCAGGTTCTTATTTGTCATCCATTTTATACATATTAGTGTATACATGTCAATCCCAATCTCCCAGTTCATCACACCACCACCCGCCCCCCACCACTCTCCCCTCTTGGTGTCCATACGTTTGTTCCCTACATCTGTGTCTCTATTTCTGCCCTGCAAACCGGTTCATCTGTACCATTTTTCTAGGTTCCACATATACACGTTAATATATGATATTTTTATTCTCTTTCTGACTTACTTCACTCTGTATGACAGTCTCTAGGTCCATCCACGTCTCTACAAATGACCCAATTTCATTCCTTCTTATGGCTGAGTAATACTCCATTGTACATATGTACCACATCTTCTTTATTCATTCATCTGTTGATGGGCATTTAGGTTGCTTCCATGACCTGGCTATTGTAAATAGTGCTGCAATGAACATTGGGGTGCATGTGTCTTTTTGAATTATGGTTTTCTCTGGGTATATGCCCAGTAGTGGGATTGCTGGGTCATATGGTAATTCTATTTTTAGTATCTTAAGGAACATCCATACTGTTCTCCATAGTGGCTGTATCAATTTACATTCCCACCAACAGTGCAAAAGGGTTCCCTTTTCTCCACACCCTCTCCAGCATTTGTTGTTTGCTGACTTTCTGATGATGCCCCATTCTAACTGGTGTGAAGTGATACCGCATTGTAGTTTTGATTTGCATTTCTCTAATAATTACTGATGCTGAGCAGCTTTTCATGTGCTTCTTCCCCATCTGTATGTTTTCTTTGGAGAAATGTCTATTTAGGTCTTCTGCCCAGTTTTTGACTGGGTGTTTGTTTTTTAAAATATTGAGCTGCATGAGCTATTTATATATTTTGGAGATTAATTCTTTGTCTGTTGATTCATTGAAGCAAATACTTCTTGATCTAATTAAAATGCCGAGTTTTCTCTGTTTGACAATGACATGGATCAGATAACCAAGACAAAGTAAAAATTTTAGAAATCACTTTGATTATGTTGATACAAACAAATGTAGAGTCTTTCTCAATATATTTTCTCTCTCACTTACCACAACTAATTAATCACCAGTTCTTCTCAAGTTGTCCTCCAAATATATCTCAACTTCACCCACTTTTTCCTGTCCCCAATGCTATCATCTACGTTACTATTCTTCAACAGGTTGGACCGTCTTATCTCCTTTATTGCCTGTTCTTTAAAGTTATTTACAAAAAAGACAGGGTGATTGTTTTGTTTTTATTTAAAGTACAGATCTGAACACATGATTCTCCTGCTTAAAATCTTCCAATGGTCCTCAACTATACATATAACAAAATCTCAAATTTTTAACCTAACCTATAAAGGCTGGCATATTCTGGCCTCTTCGTTCTTCTACAGATTTAGCTGAAGTCATTTAACCTTTACAATTAATGCTTTTGCGAGAAAAACAAAGAGGTTTTCATAAATGTCATTCATTTCTTAGGCTTACTGAAAGTGAAATAAGGAATCATACAAAAGGACAACAAGGGCAATTTAGAGTTATTGTGGTGTCCACAATTGTGACAAAGATGTTTTCTACCTGGGAAAATGTTAACACATGTAAAGTATTTAGAGCAGTGCTTGTAACTACCCAGTAGCTGTTAACTATTTTTAGTAGCAGTATTCTAGATATGCTCTTTCTATTCCTCCTAAATCTCTATTATTGGGTTTCTATTAAAATTTTTGTCAATAGCAACCACCAAGAAACATTTCCCTTATCCTGTTGATAATGTACAGAGGAAGAATGGCTAAATTAGAAGTGAGAGGGGCAGTCTCAGCATGCTCGGAGATAATGGAAATTTTTATGGTTAGAATTGATATTATGCTATAAAGGATTTTTGAAGACTAAAAAGAAACTATGCAACAATATAGAAAGTTTACTTGGGAAGGGATGAACAGTATGTGGAGTGATTTCAACTGATTTTACGTTTAGATCTAGGACATTCCTTCTTCCTTCTTAATAATACCTCTTAAATCAAGATTCTTAGAGTCACAGCAGGTTGCAGCTCTGTCCACCTAATGCCTCCCATGGGTTCAGTTGAGTTTAATTATTGCCTTTGAGTGGTAATGGTACTTTGCATGGCAAAAAGAAAAAAAAATGATCAAAAAATTGATCCCTGGTGTTTTGTAGTTACTACATTATCAAACCACAGAAAGGAAATCTAACTAGTTATTCAAAATAATAATTTTTTTCAAAGACACTGTTATTTGAAAAAAATATTAATGAGTGTAAAGGGCCACACTATTGCACTTCTTAAGAATTATTCATTTATTCTTTCTACACATATTGACTGAACATCCGACCAAAATGGTTATACATCTTATCACCTCAGGGAGCTTATAAACAAAGAGATAAAATTTGTACATAAATAACCACAAAATAAAACACTTTTGTGGTACTAAAATAACAATCATAAAACCAAAATAAGGTAATAAAATATCATCTGATTATAAATAAGAAAACTTAAAAGTTTAATTTTCATATGTTATTGAAGAATAACATAAAATAAAAATAATTAAAAAGAAATTATTACTTATAAAATCATGCAGATACCCATAGTCCAGGAATAACTCTGTCAATGAAATGTCAAATAAACTCCTATATATATTTTCTGTGTATATGTGTATGCATTTTGGAGAAAATAGTAATGAATATGCATACATAATATATAAGTATGTAAGGTATATGTAAATATATACAAACAGAAAACTGGGATTTTTGTCATGTGTTATTTATAATTGAACTCATTTTCCTTGTATTTTCTGTATTTGCTAGCTAACATTGTGATCAGTACTAAATATTAGCTGTCTTTAGCATTGTCAGAAATTGTGTAAATATTTATCAAATATAGAATTCATCAGTAGAGTATGAAAGTACTTGATGCTCTACATTCATGTCAAAATAAAGTGATGCTATGGATATAGACATACAGATTACAAAAATTTGTAAAAATTGAAGTAGATGTACCTGTAGAAATAGATTAAATGTAAAATTTTTAAAATCAGCTTTAGAAATAATAATAAAATAGATATATAAATGCAGATGTATAAATACATGTATTAATGGATTATACATGCTATAATTTTATGTTTTAGATGAACAAAGGAATCCTTTGATTATTTAAATTATATTTTCTTGATGGGTTTGAATATTTTGGTGATGTTTATTCTGCTCTAGATGCATTAGTTTTCTACTGCAGCATATAAAATTACCATGAAATTAATCTCTTAAAATAACATTTATTTATTATACCATAGTTTCTGTGGGTCAAGAATCCTGGCATGGGTTAGTTGGCTCCTCTTCTCATGGTCTCACCAGGCTGAAATCAAGTTGTCACATGGGCTGCATTTCTTTCTCTTTTTTTAAATAAATTTATTTACTTAATTTATTTATTTTTGGCTGTGTTGGGTCTTCGTTGCTGTGCGCAGGCTTTATCTAGTTGCAGCGAGTGGGGGCTACTCTTCTTTGCGGTGCATGGGCTTCTCATTGCTGGGCTTCTCTTGTTGTGGAGCATGAGCTCTAGGCACGTGGGCTTCAGCAGTTGTGGCACATGGGCTCAGTAGTTGTGGCTCGTGGGCTCTAGAGTGCAGGCGCGGTAGTTGCGGTACACAGGCTTAGTTGTTCCGTGGCATGTGGGATCTTCCCAGAGCAGAGGTTGAACCCGTGTCCCCTGCATTGGCAGGCAGATTCTTAACCACTGCATCACCAGGGAAGCCCCCTGGGCTGCATTTCTTTCTGAAGCTTGGGTTTCTCTTCCAAGTTCATGCAGTTGTTGGCAAAATTCAGTTCCACGAAGCTGTAGGATAGAAGTCCATTTTCTTTGTAGCTAACAACTAAGACTGCTCTTAGCTCCAAAAGACTGCTACCAGTTCCTTGCCCTTTTGTCCTCTCACAGACCCTCTCACAACATGGCACCTTCCTTCAAGGTCAGCAGAGCAATCTGTCTTCAGTCAGCTAAGATAAAATCATGGGAATTACTATCTCATCATCTTTGCCTTTAATGATCCTCATCAGTGAGTGACCACCCCATTACCTTGGCCAAATGCTATAGATTAGAAGCTGTCACAGGTTTAGCCATCACCCAAGGGAAGGGGATTACTCATTTGGAGTCACCTGGAATTCTGCCTACCATAATGGATGACATATTGATGTATTTTATGTCTGTTTTCCTTAGGTTTCTGTTTGGGTTTGTAAACAGTTCAGAAAGTACAATTATAGACTATTATTTATTTTAATTTTTATTCTAGCATTTGCCTTACGATTTTTTTTTACTTCCAGACTTTCATTATTAAATAATGATTATTATTGAAATAATAAAATATTATTTAATAATAATAAATAATAATAATAGTTATAAATTTATAATTTATAAATTTATTATTATAATAAATAATTTATTTATAATAATAATAATTTAATAATAAATAATAAAAATGAAATAACTTTCATTATTAAATTTTTTAATAGATTTTGCTTTTGATTTTATGTTTGGAAAGTTTTCTGTCCCACTCATAGATTATATATTTAACTATCTAATATATTTAATTTTTACATATAAATATAGAAGAATATTGATTATGTATTTGTGTAAGATAAAAATCTGTTATTATTTAACATCTTTTGGCTCTGAGATATGGTAAGATTTCTCAAATAGGATGCATGCACAAGTAGGAAAAACAGAAAAATAATAGAAAATTAATAAATTTAAACATAAATATAATAACCATATTACATGTAAATGTTTAAAGGTAGAGAAGAAAAATCATAACCTAGCCTACCAAAATTATGAGATGTAGCCAAAGAAGTACTTAAAGGGACAGTTATAGCATTAAACAACTACTTTAGACAATTAGAAAAATGTAAAATCAATTCAGTCACTGCCTTAAGAAACCAGAAATAGAAGAGCAAAACACATCCAAAATAAGGAGGAGAAAAGGATATAATAAAGAGAAGGACAGAAATCAATAAAATACAAAATATTCAATAGTAACAGAAAGAATCCATGAAAACAAAAGTTGCTTTTGAAAATGACTGAATGCTCATACAAAGCTCCTATACAAATGATCACATCAGCTTTATTTGTAACAGCCAAAAACTGGAAAAAAAAATCTCTAAAGTTCATCAAAAGCTGTGTGGACATATTGTGGTACACACATTCACAGAATATTTTTCAGCAGCCAAAAATAACAAATAATTAATGCACAAAACAGCATAGATGAATCTCTAAATCTACATTTTACTGAGAAAAAGGTAGCCAAAGTTAAAAAAAATACAGACTGTATGACTTCATCTAGATAAATTTCTAAAAAATAGAAACACGTCTATAGTAACAAAACAGATCAACATGACTGTGGACAAAATGTAGAGAGAAATGCATTACAAAGGGGCACAAAGGACCTTTGAAAGGATAGAAAGGTCCACTATCTTGATGGTGATACTGATTTCACAATTGCATTTGTATGTCAAACCTCATCAATTTGTACAATTTAAATATGTGGTTTATAGTGTATTGGTTTAAAAACGAAAAAGAAATTGTATGTATATTCTTTAGATCCAGTGAAGGGAGGGAAAAAATTGCTCCAATTAACATTCCAGAACAAATGTCATATTGTTTGTTTTTACCAAGTTTAAAATAAATAAATAAATAAAGGAAAAGGAAAAGAGAGACCTTAAATGGTAGAAAGCATCACAGCTATACCATAAAGGATTTTCCATGTGTGTTGTTCCAATCAGGTTACTTGGGGACACTTCCCTTCCTCATACTATCACCACCATTTTATATATATTATTATCTTCCTAAACGTTCAAACTTGTATGAGCACATCAGTTAGGCTTTTCTTGAACTGGTATTGTCAGGGAGGAAGAAATTTTCCTTTATCCTTCTAGGTTCTTCTGACTGGTCTAAGAATTAAATTGACAAGAGACACATTAACAGGAGAAAATCAAACAGAAGTTTAATAACATGTGTACACTGGAGAGACCCAGGAGAACTGAGTAACTCATCAAAATGACTGAAACCCTTACCTTAAATATTTTCCTCAGCTGAAACCAAAAGAGGATGTTAAAGGTGGGGAGAGTCAGGAGAGGTTAGGAGAAAAAACACAGTAAACAAGGGTAAGGTTGTTATGCAGATTTAAGTCATGGCTTTCTCCACTGATAAATCTCTAGAGGTTTGGTCATCCTCCCCTTCCAAGTACAGAGAGGGAGACACTTTTACAAATGGACATTTCCCTTATACATGTAAATGTTTCTTACAAAAGGATAACTCTCACTTGGTTTTCAGAGTTTTTCCCATGTCTGCTGTTTCTTAGAAAATAACTAGCTTAAAATAATTAATGTTTCAAAGAGAAATATTTAGGGGTAGCAAATTCTGCTCCCCTACACTATCATTCTTTAAATCAATTGTAGCATGACCAGCCTTCTTTAGTACTTTCCCCTCTTACAATTGTCCACATGTATATTTCCTCTTAACATGATTCTTAGGATAGATATTCATTCCCAGGGTCCAGCCACAATTCCACTACATTTTTTAATCATTATGGAATTGCCTCTAATACTAATATAGATTTTCCCTATCAGCTTACAAAGCATATTTTGAAGAAAGGTAAGGTCAACTAAGTTCAGGTTGAACTTGATGTTGAATGTTTTCTTATGAAACTGCATCTCCCTGAAACACCTTCCTCTACCGAGTTTATGATAAACCTCTCTATCCAAAACTTTATTCCCTTTCTTGTCCCACACCTGTTCCCATCAAGATTGAGGAGTATCAAGGAAAAGGGGGATTGAAACTGAGCAGGACCCTATGGGGCCCTCCTGGGTACAAAAGTCTTTCCGTGTCCTGTTTCTTGTTTGTAGAAAAAGGTTTTAGCCTCCTAGACTTTCCCTGAGTTCCAAAGAGCAGATTCAAGCCGTTACTAATTAGGGAAGTAAGGAAATGCAGAAACAAAGGAAAAGCAGTCAAGAAACATTAGTCCTAACCTCTCCGCCTTGCCTCCCAAGTGGAGGACAGTAACTACATGCTGAGACCCTAGACTGTTCAGAACCAGAAGGTTGATGATTGAGACTCCTGGAACACTACCTTGTTACCTCACCACCAATCAATCAGAAGAAAATCATGCATCCTGCAGCCCTACCCCAAATATTGCCTTTAAAAACTCTTCCCTGAAAACCACTGGGGAATTCAGGTCTTTTGAGCATAAGCCACCCTTACTCTTTGCTTGGTGCCCTGCAAATGAATGCTGTACTTTCTTTCATTACAACCCAGTGTCAGTAAATTGGCTTTGCTGTGAGTCACACCCAAGTTTGGTTTGGTAACACAAAATTCAAACTCTATCCTTAATTTATACATCAGAAAAAACATACCCAGGTTGTGCTTTAGATTCTACAGACCACTTTAGAATGTCCTAAAACAGCAGAGTTGACTTTCATAAATTAAGATCTTCTGTGGTCTGTAAATGCAAGACCCCCCAAAGCCTCAGTGCATATTCATTACTTTCTATTCCAAAAGAAGCAAAAGCAATTTACTAACAATTGAAATATGTTAATAAACGTTTAAATTTCTGCAGCTCCATAGCAAAATTAATGGAGATTTAAAAAATTGTTATTTTGATTTCACAGCACAGCAGAGGACATAGTTCCTTTTGAAGCTATACAATGGTGCCAGAAGATTGAAGCAAAAGTCTACAATATCAGCAGGGTATAGAAATAATATTTTATGCAGTTATTATTTGAGCTGCCAAGAAAGAAGTAGCTTATAGGTATCTATTATATTTGGAACATTCAAAGTTGGAGAAATAGCCAAATTATTAATTTTCACCAAAGCTCGTTTTATTATACACTTTTTCAGGATAGCAGTGAAGGCAGTTCATTTTTAGGCTAGGAAAAATTGCATATGTGGTGGAGAAAGCAATGTGATGTAATGAAAAAAAATGTCAAGAGAATTGAGTTCTAGCCTACTGTTCTTGACTAAATTTTAAACCTGGGATAGCTATTTAAATTGGCTTGGGCTATTTTTTCACCATAATACATTCAGAACATTGGACTGGATAAGTTTTACAATCCCTTTTAGAACTCATAATCAGCAAGACTAATTGTCACAAAGGGCAGATTTAACATGATATGTCCCTCCAGGATAATGATGTGAATCTGTTAAATACAAATGGTTACAACATATGTACATCTATTTAAGAATCTTATAACCAGCTGCTGCTGATCCACTGGCCCAAAATTTTCCATCTATGGCCAAATGAATGCTCCCAGTTGAAAGGTGAAATCAACTTTTCTGAGATTAAATCTTGCTCCCTTAAAAACATGTATATTTTTAAAAGCAGGCTCTGATAATTTTTATGGAGATAATATCTTCTTGGTGCCTACAGATGTTTGTATTCACATGTTTGCTTATTGTTATAACTTCTTTATGACTGTTGCTCACTTACCTTCTGATTTCTTGTCTCAGATCTGATAGCTCCCTTTGGCTAAATCTCTCTTGCTGCTTCTTGATGCCAGTTTGCCACATTAATGTTATTTACTATTCTCCTGGACATGGATATTTGCATTTGCTCTGCTCTTTGTTTGTCATTCCCCTCTTAAAGGGTATGGTGTGCCTTTTAATCCCACCTTTAGCAAAGTTCAGCAGAAAGAAGTCATTTTGCAATGGATCAACTAATAGTTGATTTTCAGAAGAGTTGAAAGAAAATCTTACTGTGACTCTCAGAAGCTACATTTTGTAATTGACAGTGTAGGGGAGCAAAATGTGCCATCCTAAAATGTATCTCTTTGGCATGAGGATTAATTTAGGCTGATTTTTTAAAAAAATATTATTTATTTAGGCTGCGCCGGGTCTTAGTTGCGGCATGCATGATCTTCGTTGCCACATACAGGATCTTTAGTTGCGGCTCGTGGGATCTTTTAATTGCATCATGTGAACTCTTAGTTTTGGCATGTGAGATTTAGTTCCCAGACCAGGGATTGAACCCGGGCCCCCTGCATTGGGAGCATGGAGTCTTAGCTACTGGGCCACCAGGGAAGTCCTCTAGGCTCATTATTTTTAAGAAACAGAAGATTCAGGAAGTGTTTCTTGTTACCTCCTCCTCAGCTGCCTAAAAGAATTTAGATAAAGTAATTTTTCTTGGAATAGAGCTATCAATAGAGACATATGCAAAGAATATGAGCTAGGTGTGATGGCTGGGGGAACTTGGCAGAGCCTAGAGATCAGAGTCCACTCTGTGTCCCATTGCCTCTGCATGGCTCAGCAAATATTTGTTTACTAAACATTTTCTTTCCATCTCCATGTGACTTGCCTTCATTTCCTTTGAAGTCCTAAACCACTACTCCCAATATCTTCTTTGGTCTTTAGCTGAAGATGGTATTTAAAATGAGGGTTTCAGCTGTTTTGATGATTTAGTTTTCCTGGGTCTCTCCCATGTACACATCTTATTAAACTTTTGTTTTATTTTCTCCTGTTTATCTGTCTCATTCCAATTTAATTCTTAGACCAGGCAAAAGAACTTAGAAAGGCAGAGGAAATTTTTTTTTCTCCTTGGCAACAGAGATGTATCAACCAAAAAAAAAAAAAAAAAAAAAAGAAAGGATGATAATCAAGAAAATAGATGATATGGCTTTAAGACATACAATGAATTAAATTGTATGGTCTGACAGAACTGGGCTGTGGTTATCCTCAAAATTATAAAACTCATGAAATTGGTATTAGGTGCCTTTAAGCAAATACTGCTGAATTTTAATGGGTTTGTTTCCTTCAATTTGTCATTCATCTTATGTACTAAATTTTCTCTTAAAATTATTGTTATTCAAATCATCATTTATTTTAAAGTATTTTTAGCTTGATTTTTATCTACTACATTAGTTGTGCTTCTCTTTTTGGTGGAAAGTCCAGTAAATTTTTAGAAGTTCTTATTGGTTAATTAGGTTGAATGACTATTTGAAAAATCTTGCAGATATTTTTTGAAGGGATATTTTTAAATGATTGGCAATTAGATGGAGCACACTGCATTTCTAGAATAGAAGATCTTAAATTTGAAACACATATCATTTTAGAAATCATAAAACTGTCATATTTGATAAGCTTCCTATTATATGCAGTTAACTGTTGCAATATCCAATTATTTCATTTCAAATAGTAAAAAACAAAGTCCTAAGAGACTTTTTCATATTTCCACATCTTTTCATATTTGTGATTGTTAAAAGTTAATACTTCTTTGTGGAATTTTCCCTCTTTTGCACTAAAACATTGAACTTAAGAACCTCTTTTTACTTCACAGGATCTGAAAAGTCTATCTGCTGTGGTCTCCAAGCTCATCTCCACTCAGCATTAGGAGGAGATCCAGTCTCAAAGTGGATAGAAAAGTGAGGCAGTGTCCACTGGAATGATGTCACACTCATTTCTTTCTATAAGTGTCATCTGTCATACTAAAAATAAAGGACAAAGGCACTTGTCTCCAAAGACATCTGAAAATTTATGAATTTTGGTACCAATGGAATAAAAATCCAGGAATCAATTGTTGTCAAAACCCAGCCTCTGTGCTCTGGCACCTAATTGAATCTTGGAGACAGAGTTTTGGGTGAAGTAGAAAAGAATAGCTTTATTGCTTTGCTAGGCAAAGGGGGCCACAGCGGGCTAACACCCTTAAAACTGTGTGTCCCCACTTGGTGGGGGGCTTGTGAGGAGTCTTACAATCAAGGGGCAGTGTTGCTAATAAGGGTTAGGGTGTGTGCAGGGGCTGCATTTCTTCAATCCAGAGATATCTGGAGTCAGGTGGTCTCGTGACAGGCTTCTGTGGTTCTGGAGGTTATCAAACTGTGACCTTCTCTCTGGAATGAAGAATGCTTTATTATGTCATTAACATCTTCCATTTGGTGGGGGTTTTAGTTCTGCAGAAGAGTTCAAAGATATTGTTTAATATATATCCCTTGAGGTAGAACCAGGACCCTGCCCCAAGACTGCACTATTGTTTCTTAACTACTCCCTTGTCTCTGCATCCCCTCCCTTCCCTGATTAGCAACTGTTTGAACCTGCACTTTGGAACGCAGGGAAGGTCGTGGAGGCTGAATGAAGCCTATTTCCTACAAACAAGAAATGGGGGACACAGAAAGGCCTTTGTGCCCAGGAGCCCCACAGGGTCCTGCTTGGTTTCATAATCTTGCTAAACTTATGAAAGAAGTTTGAAGTATTTATCTGATTTGGAGCTGGTAGATATATAGTCAAATAGGCTGAGGGTCCAAACTGCAAAATTCTGGATCAGCTGTGGTAGGAAGGTGTGAGTCCTTGCTGCTGATATAGGTACTCAGAGCAAAGTAGCGTCTGTGTTTTTGTTTTCTGTTTGTTTGTTTGTTTTATAAGCAGAGCAATTGAGCAGCCAGGTCAGCAGATGAAATGGCATATAGGTCGGGAAAAAACAGTTCTGTCATTACCATGCTATGATCAAATCTGCCTACCTTATGCTCAGATACAATGTTTAAAAATCCTAGGAAGAAAACTTTTAGTAAATTGGCTATATTTTTTTTCTCAAAATGGCATTTTCCCCCCAAATGAGCTTACAAAAATCTTGAGGAGCCTCACTTGTGAGCCCCTTCAAACTTAAGAGATACAGTTCTCTTTAGTTATACAGAACTGGAAGGCCAAACACAGTCTAGCTACTTTTGGAGCTGTATTCATATTCACCAAACGTGAATCTGTCGGGGCCCCAAAATATGCCTTAATGGCATGTTGATTATTTTGAGTTAAAGTTACTTAAGAAATGATCAATGCAAGAGGGATACTTTGACCTTCCTTCCTGTCACTCTGAAAGCAAGAAATAAATCTCTCATGAAAGGTGTGTTTTCTGCATCTGGAGGTAGAATGACACCCTTTTCATCAGAGACAGGGGATTCAGGGCTGAGATGCCTGTATAAACAAATCATTTTTGCTTGTTTAATTTCCTATTTTAAGCCCAAATTCTGTTTTGATTCTTCACTAATTAAGCACTCAATGCCCAAGTTTCTTTGTCCTATCAAGTCCTCACAAATGTATTGTTTCTTTGTCTAAAAAGTATAAAATTTACCTAATTTGTCCACTTTTTAGGTTATATTTCTATGAGACCTCTGTGCCCACAAATGAAAATGTGTTTCTTTTTCTCCTGTTAATCTGTCTTGTGTCGATTTTATTATTAGCACAGCCAGAAGAATTCAAGAAGGGTAGAGGAGGAAATTTCCCACTTCCTGACCCATACATAAGTTGCTCTACTTCTATTTGCCTTAATTTCTTCAACAGCATAGTGAAGATAATAATAGCATCAACTTTACAGAGTTGTTGAAATAGTTAAATGAACAATCAATGTAAAGAACTTAGTGGACAAATAACAAATTACCTATAACTGTTAACCAGTAGTTGCTATTTTGTGTTAGCAGTTATCACCTATAGTTACTCTATTAGTCATAACATGGTAATACATATCAGGCACCATATTAGGTGCTGAGGATATAACACTGGCTAGGAACACTCTTGTCCCTTTGGAAATTCACAGTGTCAAACCAAAAAATAAGCAAGCAAACAAACAAACAGAAATGAATAAGCCTGCAAATAAGAAAAAAAAATATTTATGGTCTTAAGAATTGTAATTTGGGAGACACAAATTTGGATAAAACCTAAAGAATATTCCAAGGAAGAGAAAGAGTAAGGGGATTATAATGGCAAAAGCCATGAGGTTGTACTCTGATACAAGAAAGGAAATATTTGTCCTCAGGGATGGCTGTTACTAGTTATCTTAGGGTAAGTACCTTGAGTTTCTGGCAGATGTTATAGATGCCTTTATTAGGACAGTAAGTGATCAAAAGATCAGATTCAACCTAGCTGACCCATGCATAAGTCACACCTCCCCAGTGGCCTCCCAGCTCCATTTTAGAGAGGTCTCTTAGCAATACTGACTCCATTTTTATTTTCCTTCAACAACAGACTCCTGGGAGAGTAAGATGTGGTATTTTGTGCAAAATATGCTTAGAGACAGGGCTGAAAGAAGAGAAATGTGGAGCCATTAATCCCACCTAATAGAAACAAGCATAGTTTTAGAAAAAAAAGTGATATTTGATATATAATTCCAAAGTATGTAAAGCAAGGGGAAACTAGCAAAGGTCTGGGAGGGGTTAGAGTGTGTACTATGTTGGGGCATATTGAGTAATGTAGGGTTCAGAGTTTGAGTTTTATGGAGTTAAATCTGAGGAATATTACTGACTTACAATTAAGCCATAAGGAAAGAATGAGATATTAAACATTTCTTAAATAATAATGAAAATGCTTATGATTAAAGACATCACTACTGGAATTTGTAGTTCATACTCTAGTTCTCTGTGGTGGTAACTCTATTCTTATACCAAGCCTCTATCTAAATACTTTAGGCAGCTAAGGGGGAAGGTGAAAGTTTTGTCCTTTTTGGCCTTTATTTTTTAAGCTTGAAATAATGTTACTTGAAAACTGTGTTCGCCTCTTGATGGGTGCTGAGCCAAAAGACACAACCAAGCTAAAGACTGGGAGAGGGAAGGATTTATTACTTGCAGCAAGTAAGGAGAACACCAGGGATCTTTCCCAAAGCAGTGTCTCCCTGAACAGCAAATTAGGGACGTTTTAAGCTAAGGGTGCATGCATATTCATGAAGGGACTTGGGTGGTCCACAGAGTCCAAACTTTAGTTGACTGAAGTCATGAGGATCAGAAAAGGACAATATATTATCACTTAGATTCCAGAGATCTGGTAGTTGGGTGCTTCAGGCTGATCTTTATCATTGAAAGAGAACTGGGAGTACTTACAACTGATAATATTATCTTTGCTATTGTTAGTCTTCTTGCCTGATAACAGTTGTTTGTTTCTGCATTCTTTTGTTGCCTTAAGATCATTAATTACTGAGACCTATTCAAGGGCAAGCATTGTTACCAGGCTTAGATCACAAAATGGCTTAGCACAAATATGTCTTCTCTTATGTCAAGAAACCCATGCCTGGTTTTCTTCCTCAGTGGACCCCCTACCTTATCTGCTTACAATAATACACATGCCAAAGAGACATTTTGGAGGGCAAACAAATTGTGCTCCCCTGAAAAGGGTAGAGAGGATTATTTTTTCTCCTCTAGACTTAATTTTAAAATAGTATTTGATTCCTATTTTTAAAATACCTAAAAATAACTATTTCACTTTACCAAATGTTGTCAAGTAGTCTCAAATATTTTGTTTTTCTCAAGTTCACAAAAAAGTCTGTTTCTTAAAAGAAAAAGCTCAAATTCTGTGACTATATTAAATATGTGTACAATGATAAATGTTACTTTTAATTTATAATTCCAATTGTAAAATCTCTTCTACCCACTAGCAATGTTTTTTTAATTAAGCATGTTGCATATGCCTGTTCCATTTATCCCAATTGATGATGAAATCTATTTGTACAAGCACTATTCTCGTATTTTTGCACTCACCCTTCACTACTTTATTTTCAAGCTCCTGTATCCCACTGGACTTACTGTACTCCATTTAGGTGATTTACATCCTTTTTGCTCCTACAAATACATATTTTATCATAGGTTTTTATTTTTTCCTTTTGTTCTTTAATATTTATATGGTGAAATTCATGTACCGTTTTTAGTAATGCTTTCTTTTTATTTTGTATACAGATAAAAGCTCAAATTTACCTACTAGTGTCGATCATGCAATGATAGATGCTAATAGCTCTACAAGATTCATCATTACTTATTTGATGCATAAAATTTATTTGCAGTCTTATTGATAAAAAATGAGTCACATCAGTTGGCTCTAAGCACAACAGTATTGAATTGAAAATTCAAATTATTTATTAACACATAGTGTTATATAAATCACCTCTTATAACCAGAAAGTAAAAATCACTAATTTTTATTCAAATAGCATTAAAAAATGCTAACACACTTTAGAAAAAAAAATAATGAGGTATTTTTCTCACTTGTCCTTAAAATTTTGACACAAAATATATGAATACATATACATTTTTATTTGTTTAAATCCTAAAATCTGTCTCTATATCATGTTCATTACTAGTTCCAATGCGATATACTTAAAACTCATTTGAATTTAGAGATCAACTTTCTATTTCAGTATTTTTTATTTGTTGGTATTTTTTCTTTCTTTCATATTTTTCACACTGTATGTTTATTTTGGAAAGTAAATTTAGGTGACACTATTAGCCAGAACTGAAAACATACAATATCTTGTTTAATCTAAGCCTTACATTTTTCTCTTTGTTAATTTCAAAGTTTAGGTTTACCACTCTACAGTATTCATAGAGCAATTTTTATGATTGGTCATTTTCATCTCACCCCTTATTAGACTCAATACTGAAGGATAATGAATCTATACTAGCAAATGGCCCCTGATCTCTATCTGCATTTTTTAAAATTGTGAAATATACTAAAAATAAAAAAAAAATACTTTTATAAAAGTATGAAATATATTTTATTATAAAGAATAAATTTAAAATACTGGAGATACATGAAGACAACATGACTAAGATTCAGTCAGATTTTTCTAATATATTATTTATAACAGTCATAGAATAGAAATACTTTTCATACTTATCACTAAAAATTCATAAAATTATGATTTGAAATGAGGAGTACAACTGCAGAGGCAAAGTATAGTGCAATGTCTCAATTTAGAATATGTTCTCTTTATTTCTTAAAATGCTCCTCATAAATGTTTTCTACCAAACATTGTTTTTAAAATACCATAAATACTGAAAAAATAAAAACAAAACACTATTCTCCCTTAGCTGGCATTCCATACAAATACAATATGATCTCCATTATAATAACCTACTTTATGAAGATTAAATGCTTTTGCAATTCAAACACGGTAAAATTGGCTTAAAGCAAAATCAAACATTAGTTTGCTGGTTCAGGATTTGAATAGTGGGATGAGAAGTCTCTCTTATATTGCTATTGTGCACTGGTCAGCTAAGAAGTAATTGCTTTTTATAAGGCAAATTTGCTTTTACTTTTCTAAGGTAATGAAATGAACCTGAAACATTTCCTTTGAAATCAAAGTCACTATTCCTGAAATGTCACCAGACAAATTCCATCATATAGTTTCTGCAAACACATAATGAGAAAGTTGGGCCTTGAGTTGATTGACAGAATTCTATTAGAAAGCCTTCTCACACATTCATCTGTAATTATCTGCGTTGTAAATCAATACTGATTTGATTTCTTCATATTTGGGTGCTGCTAACATGGAGGGAAAACCAAATCATACATATTTCTGAGAGAAACAGCAGAAATGTGCCAATGTGCTAAGGTGTTCCCAGCTAGATGCCTGATCTGTTTGTGCTACAGTACATAAATATGCAATGATCTAGTGTGACAAATAGTTTAAAAAAAGCCCTTAACAATAAATATGTACAAAATTATTCAATGTAGAAAGAGAAGGTTACTTCTTTAGCAATATCAATTTATATATAAAAGCAAAACCAGAAGTTTCCTTCCAAATGAAATATGACAGCTCACATTGGTTATATTCTTGGGTTGCTAAAAGTAAACTATGATACATAATACAACCATTTAAAATCTGTATCTGTGCTGAGTTTGAGTGTGTAAATTACAGTTTACAGAGGTGTTTAGTGGAAGTAGGATGATCTGTAATGTGAATTTAATCATAACAGGATAATGAGTAGACTGAATATTTCTAGATTGAATAAAGATCAACAATAAATAAACAAGAAATTTTGGATATATTGTGTATTTAAATATTCCTGGAAGGTGGTATTTAGGTAATTATTCATTTATTTCTTATTTTTTGGAAAATTATATACAGTCTATGATAGCTGTATTACACGAACTTTCCAAGACATAAAAACCATGGGGATGTTTTAATTTAAATAGCTTTCCAACATATAATTTTGAAATAACTTCTTTACCTGAAAACAAGTTGCTACATATCATGATTTAATTGGCTAGTAAGAAATTTCTCTTGGTTCTTTGCCATGTCCCAATCCTAGTGAACTATTTTGTAAAAGCATGATATTAGTATCAAAGGAATCTCTGAATGGTATAGAATAAATCAGTACAGTAATTAAAAAGACAATAAAAAAGCACATGACATCAGGCAATGCAAATGCTTTTTTAGCTAATGTCAAACTATGATTTCAGTCATATTTTATAACTTTATTGAATTTTCCATTACTTAATATTACACAAAACTAAAGCCATATGGTAATGTAGACATCCCTAGGTACTCAGTTGGTTACTGGGATCCAAGCTCTATAAATCACATATTATTTTATTTGACCTCAAGTCCTCTTTGGTATTTGAAAAGTTCTGCTTTATTGTTTTAATTCACATCTGGAGATATGAATTATTATTTACCTTTTCTTCCTGCTCAATACTGAGCAAGACATACTTCTCTCTCACACTCCCAAACATGATGTTTATAATCATGTGATTTATTGACTACAAACACTACACATCAATAATTCTTTTTAAGTTCTAAATATATTCAGCCCCAGTAGAAATAATGCATCCGTATCAAAGATGATTTCCCTTAGATAACTGCTCATAGAAACTTCAAAATGCATATGTGCCTAAATTGGCTATTATCTTTCTAACATAAACTTATTCTTCTATGCATGTATTTACATGGAATAAATCTTTGGTGTGAGGAAAAGAGCCCTGATAGAAAAATTGGCAAAGGAGACATACAGCATGACATTAATTAACATGTGACATGATATTGATCCCACTCAAGTAACTTCATTGAATCACAGTTTATTTTCATTTAAAATAAGGTAATAGGATTAGTGATAACTTCAGTTCCTTTACTAATCTAAGTTGCCATTGCTTTTATCTGGTATATATTCTCACTTAATATGTCTAGGTATCTTTTTTACATTTTCTAAAACAAACTATTCAGCTTTCTTGTATCATCTTCCTAACTACAGGTCTACACTGAAAAACTAATGGATATAATTGGAAAGGCCTGTGGTTAATAATGAAAACAAATTAGCCAGGACATGGCCTGTACGTGATCTGCACAGGCATTTTGAAGGGCTATCTTCAAAATAATTTTTCAGCTTGAATGAAGCAATCAAATTAAGCTTTAAAAATTACAAAAACATCCATTTTTCAGATGTCTATTAATTGATTATGTAAATTGTACATAAAATTATAATACCACATGTCCTAGACTTTAATGTGCCTGATACTGTGAAGTGTCCGTTCTTAAATATAATCTGAAATTTTATAAATGGAAAAGTTCTTAATATTAGATTCTCAAATAAAATTAGATGCTTTTCTATGAGACACAAATTTCTGGAAAGCTGAGTCATTTTTTTCAGGTCAATTGCATTATTTAGCTACTCGATTCCCATTAACAAAAGGGGCACTTACTCAGCATGTTGAGTGCTTTCTCCAAAGGTCATTTTGTGTTGAGTATTAAAATGTTTCCTATATACGTTCAAGTGAATTGTTGAAAGGAATAACCTCATTTAAAACACTTGATTCTCATTTTTGTTTCCAAGTGAGATCGATCAGTAATATTGTTCAATACGTTGATCTTAATTCTGCTTTACCAAGTTGGTTTTTAAAAAGCAAAGGTGGTTAGACTCCCTGCATGGAAGAAAACTAAAGTAAAAGTCATTTTTGGTTCTAATTGCAATCCCCAATCCATTGCACTTACACATATTTTCAGTGTATAAGAGGCTCTGTGAAGATGAATTAATTGCTATGAAGTCCGCCTGAGATAAACAGGGCTGGATTGACCTAAAAAGAAAAGAAAACATCAGCTTAAAAGATATTCTTGAGTGAAAAATTAGATTTCTATAATCCAGAAGCACTTTCCATTGTCTTCAGTAGATACTCTCTCTGTGGAAAAGTTGTTTATTCAGTCACACTAATTCTGTCAACTGAAAGAAAAATGTACAATATATGAGCTGTGAGTTGAGTTTTATCCAGGGTCTTACTGAGGTCTATAGCCCAGGAGACAGCCTCCCAGAGAGCTCTGATGAATTGCTCCAAAGAGGTAGGGGGAGAGGCCAGTATATATATGATTTTGGCTAAGGAGTATGTGCAGTCAATGCTACATCTAGGTATAAGGTTACTGCTAGTCACGAGGAACAAATTTCTCAGTTAATGATTTTAGTGCTCTTCTAAGTGTGGGAAGCTGTAAGAATCTGGGTTCATAAAAGCTTTCCCTGAAATATATCTAAGGGCCTGTTTTGCCAAAGCACAGAGTGCCTCATCCTGTTCTTTGTCCTGAATTACTTTCAAGGTGTACTGTAAGTCAGTGCAGGGGCTAAACACTGGATCCTTGTAGAAACTAGACAGTGGGCAACAGTCTTTGTTTTATATGTCATATTCCATTTTGATTGTAAGTCAGGATGTTCAGGATTATTATTTGTTTAAGAAAGCTGAGTAAGTATTCAAAAGCACACAGATTTTTCAGCCCAATTATTGTTAATATTCACATAGCTTTGAAATTTGTATTTTAATCTTTTAATAAGATAACAAGATATTTCAAATTAGAAATAGAAAAAAATAACTATACCTTACAGACATATTCATAATAAAGTTGTTCAAAATGTATTAAAAATATTTATCTGTGATGAGAGATGGACTGTTGAATTGCAGAATGTTTCTTCCTGGCAGCAAAACAACAATGAAAATAATCTCATTTTAAGAAAATACTCTGTGTGGTGATGGATGGTAACCAGACTTATTGTGGTGATCATTTTGCAATATATACAAATATCAAATCATTATGTTGTACACCTGAACCTAATATTACATGCTAATTATATTTCAATTAAAAAATTTATCCATACATGCAGTTATGAACATAATAGATACTACTGGTGTATTTCTAGAGTTGTAGTCAGCTTTATAACTGAAGTATCCATTTGCAGTAAAGTACGTGAAATGAAATGTATAGTAAGGGTTAAAACTCTGCTAAATTATTATAATTGTTATTTTTCTTTGATACCATGGAATGAAATTAATTGTGCTAAATACCATTTTTGAGAATGTTTAAAACTTTACTCCAAAGGTAAATTAGATTCGCTGTGATTCAGCATTAAAGATGCTTTCTGTGACACTCTAATAAGCCAGGTTATAATTTAAATTTAATCAGACAAACTATTATCACAAAAGAATTTGCAATAATAAATAATTCAGTATAAAAATGTTCAAAGAGTGAATGCAAAATATTATTAATAGATGAATGGTTAAAATAATTTTTTATGTTGGTTATCAAAAAAGTTTACCAAGTCACTGTTTAATTAGTTTGGGTGATTTTGACAATAGAAAAATTCCTTTTTATTTTGGTATTGATGAATTATTCTAATCAGTTAAAAAACAAGCTAATTCTGAGCAACAATTAGTTGTTTTCTTCTTCATTTTTAAACTTTCCCCCATCTTTTCTTTAAGAACAGAGTCTATTAAATAAAAACATATTCATATTTGAGATTTTAAAATGAATTTACCAAAATTGTAGATGGCAGAAGCAGAGAAAAGTGAGAGAATGAGGCGATCGCATATATGTGTATTACCCATTTTCCATCTCTAGGCCGAGGACAACATGAGCAAAGAGTTCTCACTCTGAATCACTTCATGGTTATTCTGGAAAGAGACTATGTAGCAAAGCCTAGGTGCCAATACTAAAATCACTCCTACCCCACTCTTCTGTGGCAGAGAAAGAGAGGCTAGCTGACAGGGCCCACGTAGGAGGGAAATACTGCCTCCCCAGCAGAAGATGGTGGGGACTACCCACCCTGGGGATGACTGAAAACAAGTCTACAGATTTGTGAATGCTGAAGGGAGTCTGAGTTAGTACATAAATTCTCAAGAGCTACTGTGACAAAGTACCATAAATGTGGAGGGTTAAAACAACAGAAATTTATTCTGTCAGTTCTGGAGGCTAGAAATCTGAAATCAAGGTGTTGGCAGGGTTGGTTCCTTCTCTGGTCTCAAAGGAAAATCTGTTTCATGCCTCTCTCCTAGGCTCTAATGGTTGCCAGACAACTTTGGCATTCCTTGGTGTTATGTGCAGGTGTCAGCCTAACAATAACCAATGGAGTGGCTGGACTCGCCCTTGTGCTTCTTATTGTGATTGGAAAACACCATCAGGAAGCTGATAAAAAAAGTTTGTTACTCACAGAATCTGGAAATTATATGACACACCCAGGGCCACACAGCCAGGTCACAAAGAGAGGTGGGGGGAGTGGGGGAGAAAGAGAAAAAGGAAGAGAAAGAGAAAGATGAATATTAAGTTTAAAATTACTTTGGTTTGGTGATAATCATCAATCATTCTTTGTTACTGTCCATAGTCACTATTCTGGAGGGCTTAGCACAGTAGACAATAAGATTATTTCTAGAAGATTTTTCTTACACAAGGATGGCTAGTAATAATTTAACTATACACAGACCTGACAGAGAACCACAAAATTAATTTTACTATAACCAAACTAACTGTATCTCCAATGTAATAAGCTTTTAGTAAAACCCCCAAATTTCTGCAGTCCCTTCTATATGACCCAATAGGAGGGGATGTGTGACGCAAAGGAAATCAGAGAAGAAAAATCAAGCCGCATTAACCAACTGCAGCTAAAATATCTTACTTTTGAAAATTTTATTAAAATATAAATGTTCATGTGAGTATAATCTTAAAGCACATTTGAGGGCTTTGGATGTGGTTCATGTAGGTTCCAGGGGCCCTGGACATAAATTTCAACATAAACATAAATTTCAACAGCTCCATGATAAATCTGCTTCTGTTAAAAGCTTCTTTCTCAAAACATTATATATGACATGAGGTAAACTCTAGCATACTTTTAGACTCCAGGAAAGAAGAAGAATTTTCTGACAGTTGAGAAATTTCAAATGGGACTGTTTGGATTCAGATCTGACCAAGCTTTAAATGAAATGGAAAATTTAACACACTTTCTACTCCAGGGAAGGGATTCAGAGATCAGCTAATATATCATCTCCTCTACAAAACAAAACAAAAACCAAACAGTTAATTATCAAATAAATAAATGAATATCTTAATCGAAGAAAAGATATCTGTTAATCTTACATAATGCAAGGGAACAAACGTCAAAAAAACTATATAAAATATAATACAAATGTACAGCAACCAATGCCCAAAAGAACACAAAGGTAGTGAGCGTCAAGAATAATTATGGGATGATAAATTTGAGTAAGAAATTGTAATATATTTCAGATTGATTAAAAATAGGGAGAAGGGATTTCCCTGGTGGTCCAGTGGTTAAGACTCCACACTCCAAATGCAGGGGGCATGGATTCGATCCTTGGTAGGGGAAGTAAGATGTTGTACGGTGCAGCCAGAAAAAATAAAATAAAATAAAAAATTTCGCTCAGAAATGCTTATAAAAAATAGGGAGAGAAGTGTTCTTTATATCAATAAGAATATAGAAAGTCCAGCTGATAATATGAAAGGGAAAAAGGGAACACATAAGGAAATTACAGTCAAAATATAAAACATAGTAAATGAGAGAATTTAAATGATTGGTAGACATCAGCTTCTCTGCTGATGGGTGAGGCTGAGTTCCCTCCCTGGGAAGGGTTGGTTGCTTGGCCTGAGGTGACCCAGCACTGAAGCCTACCCGGCTCTTTGTTGGGGCTAATGGCAGAGGCTGGGAGGGCTTACGCCAAGGAGTACTTCCCAGAACTCCTGCTGCCAGTGTCCTTGTCACCTCAGTGAGCCACAGCCACGCTCTGCCTCTGCAGGAGACCCTCCAACACTAGCAGGTAGGTCTGGTTCAGTCTCCCCTGAGGTCACTGCTCCTTCCCCTGGGTCCTGATGAGCACACTACTTTATGTGTATCCTCCAAGAGTGGAGTCTCTGTTTCTCCCCAGTTCTGTCAAAGTCCTGCAATCAAATCCCGCTAGCCTTCAAAGTCTGATTCTCTAGGAATTCTTCCTCCCATTGCCGGACTCCAGGGTTGGGAAGCCTGATGTGGGGCTCAGAACCTTCTCTCCAGTGGGTGGACTTCTGTGGTATAAGTGTTCCCCAGTTTGTGAGTCACCCACCCAGCGGTTATGGGATTTGATTTTATTGTGATTGCACCCCTCCTACCATCTCATTGGGGCTTCTCCTTTGTCTCTGGATGTAGGGTATCTTTTTTGGTGAGTTCCAGTGTCTTCCTGTTGATTATCGTTCAGCAGTTAGTTGTGATTCCAGTGCTCTTGCAAGAGGGAGTGAGTGCACGTCCTTCTACTCCGCCACCGTCAGGACTTTATTCTTGTATGTTTACAGATTTCAATTTAAATATTCCTGTTGCACTGGACCACCACTGTATCATTAAGAAACGTTCCAGTTTTTGTCTAACAATGCCTGCCACTAAATCTAATAATCTATTTTGACTACTATAACAACAACAGCTTTCTTTTGGTTACCACTTACATGATTTATCTTTTTCTATATTTCTACATTCAGACTTTCTGTTACCTTACTTTATAGTTAAGTTTCTTGAGAACAGCGTATATTGGGTTTTGTATACATGTCTTTTTTCTAACAATCTTAGTTTTTAGTTACGTTTTTAAATTATATATATATATTAAATATAATTACTGACGTATGTGGGTTGACAAGTCCCATATCATTATTTCTATTTCATAAGTTTTACCTTTTTCAATATCACTCTCTCTCCTTTTTAATCTTCCTTCCTTTAAAGTGATTGAATAATTTACTATTTGTATATATTTTTTCAACTTACTAGGAATATATTCTTTTACATACTTTTGGGTATTTACTCTAGAAATTATAATTACAAAATTTCTCACATCTAAGCATACCCTAATAAATTTTTAAAAAGCAAAGGAAAAACTATCTTATAAGAATCCATGGTAGAGGGGTTGGGTGGGGAACACATGCTAAGGAGCAAAAAGATGACAATGAATTGTTGGTAAAAATGAAATAAGCCAGAAAAAAATAAGACATCTTTAAAGCACTGAAATAAAATTTTAAATATCAATCAAGAGTTCTATATCCAGTTGAAATATTCTTTTAAAACTGAAGGCAAAATAAATGCATTGCTGGGAAAACATATACTAAGGCAAACTGACAGCAATAGTCACACACACACACACACACACACACACACACACACACACACACACACACACACATTAAAGGGAAACTAGGAAGAAAAAGTTCCAAAGAAAGCAGGGAAGTTTTTTGGATTGGTTCAAGACGATGGAGTAGAAGGACATGCTCTCACTCTCTCTTTCAAGAACACCAGAATCACAACTAACTTCTGAACAATAATCAACAGGAAGACACTGGAACTCACCAGAAAAGATATCCCACATCCAAAGACAAAGGAGAAGCCACAGTGAGATGGTAGGAGGGGCACAATCACAATAAAATCAAATCCCATAACCACTGGGTGGGCGACTCACAAACTGGAGAACACTTATACCACAGAAGTCCACCCATTGGAGGGAAGGTTCTAAGCCCCACATAAGGCTTCCCATTCTGGGGATCCAGCAACGGGAGGAGGAATTCCTAGAGAATCAGACTTTGAAGTCTAGTGGAATTTGATTGCAGAATTTTGACAAAACTGGGGGAAACAGAGACTCCATTCTTGGAGGGCACACACAAAGTAGTGTGCTCATCGGGACACAGGGGAAGGAGCAGTGACCCCATAGGAGACTGAACCAGACCTACCTGCTAGTGTTGGAGGGTCTCCTGCAGAGGCAGGGGTGGCTGTGTCTCACCATGAGGAAAAGGAAACTGGCAGCAGAAGTTTTGGGAAATACTCCTTGATGTGAGCCCTCCCAGAGTCCGCCATTAACACCATCAAAGAGCCTGGGTGGGCTCCAGTGTTCGGTTGCCTCAGGCCAAACAACCGACAGGGAGGGAACCCAGCCACACCCATCAGCACTCAAGCGGATTAAAGTTTTACTGAGCTCTGCCCACCTGAGCAACAGCCAGCTCTACCCACCACCAGCCACTTCCATCAGGAAACTTGCACAAGCCTCCTATATAGCCTCATCTACCAGAAGGCAGACAGCAGAAGCAAGAAGAACTACCATCCTGCAGCCTGTGGAACAAAAACCACATTCACAGAAAGATAGAAAAGATGAAAAGTCAGAGGGCTATGTACCAGATGAAGGAAGAAGATAAAGCCCCAGACAAATGACTAAATGAAGTGGAGATAGGCAACCTTCCAGAAAAAGAATTCAGAATAATGATGGTGAAAAGGATCCCAGACCTCAGAAAAAGAATGGAGGCAAAGATGGAGAAGATACAAGAAATGTTTAACAAAGACCTAGAAGAATTCAAGAACAAACAAACAGAGATGAACAACACAATAACTGAAATGAAAAATACACTAGAAGGAATCAATAGCAGAATAACTGAGGCAGAAGAACGGATAAGTGACCTGGAAGACAGAATGGTAGAATTCACTGCTACAGAACAGAATAAACAAAAAAGAATGAAAAGAAATGAAGACAGCCTAAGAGATCTCTGGGACAACATAAAACACAACAATATTCGCATTAGAGGGGTCCCAGAAGGAAAAGAAAGATAGAAAGGACCCGAGAAAAGATTTGAAGAGATTATAGTTGAAAACTTTCCTAACAGGGAAAGGAAATAGCCACCCAAGTCCAGGAAGTGCAGAGAGTCCCAGGCAGGATAAAGCCAAGGAGAAACATGCCGAGACACATAGTAATCAAACTGGCAAAAACTAAAGACAAAGAAAAATTACTGAAAGCAGCAAGGGAAAAACGACAAATAACATACAAGGGAACTCCCATAAGGTTAACAGCTGATTTCTCAGCAGAAACTCTATAAGCCAGAAGTGAGTGGCATGATATACTTAAAGTGATGAAAGGGAAGAAAGTACAACCAAGATTACTCTACCCAGCAAGAATCTCATTCAGAAATGATGGAGAAGTCAAAAGCTTTACAGAAAAGCAAAGCTAAGAGAATTACGCAGCACCAAACCAGCTCTACAAGAAATGCTAAAGGAATTTCTCAAAGTGGGAAACACAAGAGAAGAAAAGGACCCACAAAAACCAACCCAAAACAATTAAGAAAATGGTAATAGGAACATACACATCAATAATTACCTTAGGGCTTCCCTGGTGGCGCACTGGTTGAGAGTCCACCTGCTGATGCATGGGACATGGGTTCGTGCCCCGGTCCGGGAAGATCCCACATGCCACGGAGTGGCTAGGCCCGTGAGCCATGGCCTTTGAGCCTGCACATCTAGAGCCTGTGCTCTGCAACAGGAGAGGCCACAACACTGAGAGGCCCGCATACTGCAAATAAAAATAATAATAATTACCTTAAATGTGAATGGGTTAAATGCTCCAACCAAAAGACACAGGCTTACTGAATGGATACAAAAACAAGACCCATATATATGCTGTCTACACGAGACCCACTTCAGACCTAGGGACACATACAGACTGAAAGTGAGGGGATGGAAAAAGATATTCCATGCAAATGGAAATCAAAAAAAAGCTAGAGTAGCTATACTCATATCAGATAAAATAGACTTTAAAATAAAGAATGTTACAAGAGACAAGGAAGGACACTACATAATGATCAAGGGATCAACCCAAGAAGAAGATATAACAACTATAAATATATATGTACCCAACATAGGAGCACCTCAATACATAAGGCAACTGCTAACAGCCATAAAAGAGGAAATCGACAGTAACACAATAAGAGTGGGGGACTTTAACACCTCACTTACACCAATGGACAGATCATCCAAACAGGAAATTAATAAGGAAACACCAGTTTAAATGACACAATAGACCAGATAGATTTAATTGATATTTATAGGACATTCCATCCAAAAACAGCAGATTACACTTTCTTCTCAAGTGCACATGGAACATTCTCCAGAATAGATCACATCTCGGGTCACAAATCAAGCCTCAGTAAATTTAAGAAAATTGAAATCTTATCAAGCATCTTTTCTGACCACAATGCTATGAGATTAGAAATCAATTACACAGAAAAAAACATATAAACACAAACACATGGATGTAAACAAGACACTACTAAATAACCAAGAGATCACTGAAGAAATCAAACAGGAAATCAAAAAATACCTAGAGACAAATGACAATGAAAACACAACAATCCAAAACCTATGGGATTGAGCAAAAGCAGTTCTAAGAGGGAAGTTTATAGCTATACAAGCCTACCTCAAGAAACAAGAAATATCTCAAATAAACAATCTAACCTTACATCTAAAGGAACTAGAGAAAGAAGAACAAACAAAACCCAAAGTTAGCAGAAGGAAAGAAATCATAAAGATCAGAGCAGAAATAAATGAAATAGAGACAAAGAAAACAATAGAAAAGATCAATAAAACTAAAAGCTGGTTCTTTGAGAAGATAAACAAAATTGATAAACCATTAGCCAGACTCACCAAGAAAAAGAGGGAGAGGACTCAAATCAATAAAATTAGAAATGAAAAGAAGTTATAACAGACACCGCAGAAATACAAAGCATCCTAAGAGACTACTACAAGCAACTCTATGCCAATAAAATGGACAACCTCGAAGAAATGGACAAATTCTTAGAAAAGCACAACCCTCTGAGACTGAACCAGGAAGAAACAGAAAATAGGAACAGACCAATAGCAATTAATAAAATTGAAACTGTGATTAAAAATCTTCCAACAAACGAAAGTTCAGGACCAGAAGGCTTCACAGGTGAATTCTATCAAACATTTAGAGGAGAGCTAACACCCATCCTTCTCAAACTCTTCCAAAAAATTGCAGAGGAAGGAACACTCCCAAACTCACTTTATTAGGCCACCATCACCCTGATACGAAAACCACACAAAGGTACTACAAAAAAAAGAAAATTACAGACCAATATCACTGATGAATATAGATGCAAAAATCCTCAACAAAATACTAACAAACAGAATCCAACAATACATTAAAAGGATCATACAACATGATCAAGTGGGATTTATCCCAGGGATGCAAGGATTCTTCAGTATTTGCAAATCAATCAATGCAATACACCATATTAACAAATTGAAGAGTAAAAACCATATGATCATCTCGAATAGATGCAGAAAAAGCTTTTGACAAAATTCAACACCCATTTATGATAACAACTCTCCAGAAAGTGGGCATACAGGGAACCTGCCTCAACATAATAAAGGCCATATACCACAAACCCACAGCCAACATCATTCTCAATGGTGAAAAACTGAAAGCATTTCCTCTAAGATCAGGAACAAGACAAGGATGTCCACTCTCGCCACTATTTTTTTTTTTTTTATGGTACACAGGCCTCTCACTGTTGTGGCCTCTCCTGTTGCGGAGCACAGGCTCTGGATGCACAGGCTCAGTGGCCATGGCTCACGGGTCCAGCTGCTCCGCGGCATGTGGGATCTTCCCGGACCGGGGCACGAACCCGTGTCCCCTGCAACGGCAGGCAGACTCTCAACCACTGCGCCACCAGGGAAGCCCTCACCACTATTATTAAACATAGTTTTGGAAGTTCTAGCCATGGCAATCAGAGAAGAAAAAGAAATAAAAGGAATACAAATTGGAAAAGAAGAAGTAAAACTGTCACTGTTTGAAGATGACATGATACTATACATAGAGAATCCTAAAGATGCCACCAGAAAACTACTAGAGCTAATTAATGAATTTGGTAAAGTTGCAGGATACAAAATTAATGCACAGAAATCTCTCTCATTTCTATACACTAATGATGAAAAATCTGAAAGAGAAATTAAGGAAACACTTCCATTTACCATTGCAACAAAAATAAAATACCTAGGAATAAACCTACCTAGGGAGACAAAAGACCTGTATGCAGAAAACTGTAAAACCCTGTTGAAAGAAATTAAAGATGATACCAACAGATGAAGAGATATACCATGTTCTTGGATTGGAAGAATCAATATTGTGAAAATGACTATACTACCCAAAGCAATCTACAGATTCAATGCAATCCCTATCAAATTACTAATGGCATTTTTTACAGAACTAAAACAAAAAAATCTTAAAATTTGTATGGAGACACAAAAGACCCCAAATAGTCAAAGCAGTTTTGAGGGGAAGAAAACGGAGCTGGAGGAATCAGACGCCCTGACTGATTCCAAAGCTACAGTAATCAAGACAATATGGTACTGGCACAAAAACAGAAATATATATCAGTGGAACAGGATAGAAAGCCTAGAGATAAACCCACGCACATATGGTCAACTAATGTATGACAAAGGAGGCAAGGATATACAGTGGAGAAAAGACAGTCTCTTCAATAAATGGTTCTGGGAAAACTGGACAGCTACATGTAAAAGAATGAAATTAGAACACTCCCTAATACCATACACAAAAATAAACTCAAAATGGAGTAGAGACCTAAATGTATAATGGACATTATAAAATTCTCAGAGGAAAACATAGGAAGAACACTCTTTGACATAAATCACAGCAAGATCTCTTTATAACCACCTCCTAGAGTAATGGAAATAAAAACAAAAATAAACAAATGGGAACTAATGAAACTTAAAAGCTTTTGCAAAGCAAAGGAAACTACAAACAAGATTAAAAGACAACCCTCAGAATGGGAGAAAATATTTGCAAATGAATTAACAGACAAAGGATTAATCTCCAAAATATATAAACTGCTCATGCAGCTCAATATTAAAAAAACAAACAACTCAATTCAAAAATGGGCAGAAGACCTAAATAGAAATTTCTCCAAAGAGGACATACAGATGGCCAAGAAAGTACATGTAAAGCTGCTCAACATCACTAATCATTAGAGAAATGCAAATCAAAACCACAATGAGGTATCACCTCACACCAGTTAGAATGGGCATCATCAGAAAATCTACAAACAACAAATGCTGGAGAGGGTGTGGAGAAAAGGGAACCCTCCTGCACTGTTGGTGGGAATGTAAATTGATGCAGCCACTATGGAGAATGGTATGGAGGTTCCTTAAAAAACTAAAAATAGAATTACCATATGACCCAGCAATCCCACTACTGGGCATATACCCAGAGAAAACCAGAATTCAAAAAGACACATGCACCCCAATGTTCATTGCAGCACTATTTACAATAGACAGGTCATGGAAGCAACCTAAATGCCCATTGACAGACAAACGGATAAAGAAGTTGTGGTACATATATACAATGGAATATTACTCAGCCATAAAAAGGACCAAAATTGGTTTATTTGTAGAGACGTGGATGAATCTAGAGACTGTCATACAGAGTGAAGTAAGTCAGAAAGAGAAAATCATATATCACATATTAATGCATATATGTGGAACCTAGAAAAATGGTACAGATGAATGGGTTTGCAGGGAAGAAATTGAGACACAGATGTAGAGAGCAAACATATGGACATCAGGAGGGAAAGCAGCGGTGGGTGGGGATGGGGGTGTGATGAATTGGGAGACTGGGTTTGATACGTATACACTGATGTGTGTAAAATGGATGATTAATATGAACCTGCTGTATAAAAAAAATAAAATAAAATAAAAAGAAAGCAGGGAAATGTGAAAAGTAATTAGGAGCATTACAAAAAGTAAATATATTTGAGTAACTGTTAACTAGACAAGAAAAATGTCATAAAATTTAAAATATATGTAGGTTAAAAATGCATGAAAAAAATGTAAAATCTGAAAATACATTAATTCAATAAAGTCTACTAAGGCTGAAGCTTGTTTTGGATGTGGCAATGGTCATAATTTAAATTAGAATAAAGTAACTCAAGGATGTGTGTTGTACTTTCTAGGACACCTACATACACACATACACACACACACACACACACACACACATACACACACACACACTGAAAGCTAAGAGAAGGTAAAATGAAAAAAGAAAAGTATTTGTTTAATCCATATGAAGACAACAAAGAACATACAGAGGGAAATAATAAGATTGTTGCTTAAAAGGAGAAATAACAGTATTTATATTAAGTTAAAACATATTAAATGCTAAAATTAAATGTCCAAAATTGTAAGATTGGTTAGTAAAACTAACTACATTTTATTTATGATAGACATATATTGCATACGTGGTCACAGTGAGGTTGCCAATAAAAGGAAGAAATTAGTTCTACTATGTAAATACGAACAAAAGGAAGCAAGTTAGCTATTCTTATATCAATCAAGGTAAGAATTTGAGTCTGTATGGCAAAGGAGTTTGTCAAGTCTCCAGGCCTAAGTGGTCTCATTGATAATTTCTCCCAAACACTGAAGGAAGAAATAACACTAATTTTACAGAAATTCTATGGGAAAATAGAAAATGTGAGAAAACTTCTTAGCTCATTCTATGAGACCATTATCACATCGGCAACAAAATTTTATAAGGACATTACAAGAAACAAACACAAGCCAATCTTTATCTTAAACCTAGAGGTCAAAATACTAAGTGAATTTTTATAAATCAAATCTCATAATATAAAGGAATAATATTGTACCTTAACCAAATGTGTTTACTTTCAGGATCACATGATTACTTTAACATTAGAACATAAAGCAATATATTTCACAATACTTATAGTTTTAAGGATGGAAACCATCTCAGTAGTTGCAAAAAAAGCATTTGACAAAAATGTAAAAAGAAAAAAAGACAAAAACAACAGTTTTTTTTTCTAGTTTTTTAAGAAACTAGAAACAGCAGGGAATATCCTTATCCTGATAGAGAGAAACTGCAAAACAAACAAAAAATAAACAGAAATAAAACCTTACAGAAATTTGCATGTTGCTTACTTGCATGTGTCTCCTTTGTGAAAATTTCACACATTTAGCTGTTGATTAATTACATCGTAAAAAATAAGGGGCGATTTTAGAAAACATAGGTGAACATACTTTCTATTCCTTCTTTAAGAATTTTGTATACCAGAGGGCACCTAAAGATAGGCTATTCCATAAATACCACTGAGGTCCTAGGCAGCCTAGGACATGGTGCAAATGTGACACCATATTTTATAAACACCAATGGCCTATGGTACCATTGTGACACCATATTTTATAAACAACCATAAATAATACTTCCAGCAGCATATCAGAGAAAATTATCCTGCACCATCGGCCCCATTGTTTTGATTTAGTGGGGTCTTAGAAGCAAAAGCAATACTTGTCATACCTAACTGCAGGACTCTAATGTGTTTGATATTTTTCTCAGAGTTCATTATGTTTGGCTTTGTTTCTATTATTTTAATGCTTGTTTTGAATGTCTAACGTGGGCACATAAAGCCTTTTCATGAATGAAAAATACGTAAGAAAGGTGTGGAAGGTGCTAACTAGTGTTTATAATCTCATCTTTTTTTTGGAGAGGAGGGTGGAGTCTGGGAAGACATAAGAGCTTCATATACATTGTATCTATGATTTAATATCTCTAAATAATTTTACATTTTAAATATCCAGTTGCACACTCCAATTTTCTTATACAAAGGACAATTTTGTATCCCAATCTTATGCTCATTATTTATATTTGTTCAATTCTTTCTTCTCATCTCTAGTGTGTCATATAACTTAAAGCAACTCAAATTTCTAATGTCCCTATCTATTTATATTGGTCAAGTTCATTATGTATGTTGATATGATAGGGGAATAAAAAAGAATTTAATTATTTTTTTTAAAGGAACTAATTTTTTTATATTAATTAATTAATTTTTGGCTGCATTGGGGTTTTGTTACTGCACACAGGCTTTCTCTAATTGCAGTGAGTGGGGCCTACTCTTCATTGTGTTTCATGGGCTTCTCATTGCAGTGGCTTCGCTTGTTGCGGATGTGGGCTCTAGGCAGACTTCAGTAGTTGTGGCATGCAGGCTCAGTAGTTGTGGCTCGCGGGCTCTAGAGCACAGGCTCAGTAGTTGTGGCGCACAGGCTTAGTTGCTCCGTGGCATGTGGGATCTTCTGGGATCAGGGCTTGAACCCATGTACCCTGCACTGGCAGGTGGATTCTTAACCACTGTACCACCAGGGAAGTCCCTTAAAAAGAATTTAAAAACCAAATGATAGAAGTAAAATAAAGTTCCATATAGAATTTAAACATATATTTCCCTGTCACACTACACTTTAGTTATTATCGATCTAAAGTCCCTAAGCATAAACCATGTCATACTGCAGCATATAGTTCAGTGCAATATTCCTGAGCTTATTCTTAGAATCTAAGTGGTAGAAGGCTAAAAAACAAAGATTTTTCTGGGGAGAATAAGTTTTTATTATTTATAATTAGAGTGTCTCCTTTGTTCCATCTTTTAAAATAAAACAGTGTCATATTTAAGTTTTTTATGTAGCTCATAGGTGAATTATATAATTAATTTTAATATGTCAAAATAACTAGTAACTTGTATTTTTAAAGAGTGCAGTAATGTGTGCAAGTGCCAGTATGAATCTACATATTCCTAAAATATTTTTCAGATAGAAATCTTAATATCTCTCTGTTAACTTTACTACTAAAACTAAAGCTATTGTCTTTCCTGGTGATCTTTTCTTTCTACTTTGCTTCCTTTCTTCCTCTCTCCCTCCCTTCCTCCTTTCCTGCCCTCTTTTATTTATGATAAGGGCTCTTGTCTGGATAGCTAACATGATCTGTTAAATGAAGAACATGCTTGCAAATTTAGGATAGAAATCTCTGTTCTCTGAACAGAAATCTCTGTTCATCAATCTATGTTGTACACAATTGAATACACACTATGTGTTAGGCCTTGAAATGAGAACAAAGAAAAATCAGACTTACTCTGCCTCAGGAAACTAATGATCCATAAGGGTTGTGCTAATCTGCAAGTTCACTGGTAGGTGATATAGTCAATGGGCTATAAAACAGGGTAAAGGCTGTTCAAAGATTTCTGCTGAAGAGGACATCAGGAAAGTTTCATAAAGAAAGTCATACTGGAACTGAGTAACTGGCAAGGTAAAGAAAATGATAACAGTTTTGACAGTATAACTGTAAGGACAGTGTAATAATATTGCATATAAAACCATTAGGGAATATCTCTAAGTGTACAAATGGGTAATTGGTCACCATGGATAAAAGGTAGATAAAAGGTCACCACGAGGTACTGGATTTGTTGAAAATAGACTTATTTAGGTTTGTAAAAGCTGAATATTTTATGATTTCACAGGTATATACATATGTCAAAACTACCTTTTAAATATCAAATTCTACCTTTTAAATATTTGTAGTTAATTTTATGTCAACTATGCCTCAATGAAACTTAGTTTTTTAAAAAGCATATAATATGCCTCCAATTCAAATTTTCAATATTTAAAATATATGAGTTTATGAAGTGAGAGAGTGGCATGGACATATATACACTACCAAATGTAAAATAGCTAGCGGGAAGCAGCCACATAGCACAGGGAGATCAGCTCGGTGCTTTGTGACCACGTAGAGCGGTGGGATAGGAGGGGTGGGAGGGAGATATAAGAGGGAGGAGATATGGGGATATATGTATATGTGTAGCTGACTCACTTTGTTATAAAGCAGAAACTAACATACCATTGTAAAGCAATTATACTCCAATAAAAATGTTAAAAAAATAACAAAATAAAAAATAAAATAAAATATATGAGTTTAATGTGGGCTTATTCTGTTGCATTCCACAGTGACACAAAAGCAAAACTCCAACTTCTTGATAAATGAAAAAATTGACAATTTCTTAGTCTCAGGTACTGTGTATCAGTTTATTAAACTGATGGATTTAATACAACAATACAGAATATTTTCAACTGTCAGTATTTAAAAATAAATGGTTTATTCCTTACCGCCTTTTCATTTTGCATTTTCTGTATACATTTCAAGTGTCGTATTCCAGTAACATAAGATTTTCCCACGGGAATTTTCCTTAACTTGCAGTGTTACTACATCAATGACTCTTCGTACAGATGATTTCTATGTTATGTACATTATGATTTCTCTGTAAACAAAATTGAAACATTTATATATAGGATGAATCTGAAGATTTTCAAGCCTCTATTTTATTGATGCTTTCCTTTTGGTGGTGATTATATTCTAGGAGCTAGAAGGAAAAGATACTGAGAAATGCTTATTCTAGGCAAGTTATAAATTGAGATCTATCTACTCTCTTTGATCAAGAAGGTTTTCTTACCTCACTAACTTCATTTCTGTAGCAATCTTCCCTCCCTTCTCAGAACCCAAATTCTCCTGAATTAACCTGTTCTTCCAGTAGTCAATATTCTTTTGCCCTTTACTCTGTACTTCACAGAGCTGTTGTAAAGGGAAATTGATTTCCCTTATGATGATAATAATTAGGTATATAGCACCATTATAAGCATCATTTTTGTTTTTTAACTTAGTTAATCCTCAAAAGCATCATGTGTGGTAGTTACTTTAATAAGCCTCATTTTAAGGAAACTAAAGCATCCAGAGAACTTAGGTAAGTTTCCCAAGGTCACAAGGACATAAAATGCAGAACTGAGATTCACAGTCTAGTCTTATACTTGATCATGTGCTATAATATCTTTCAAAAAATCAGAAAACATAATCAATATATTAGTTAACTAATACAGTTTGTTACACGTAACATAATGCTTTAAAACCCAGATAAATATAATTTTTTCAGTTTAATTAATAATGCTGGTAATTAGAATTTTTAAATACTGTGGCAACAACGATGGATAAAATTGTTTCATTATGCCCTCTATACCTTTGGTTTGGGGACACACTTCTATGGACCACAAAAATGTAAAGCAGCCTACTAAACCTGCAATTGGCTTCCCAAAACTCTGATATACTTCTTCCATTTTTCTTATTAAAAACACGTATGGACAGAAAATTATTCATAGACTATATTATACATTTTAATGAAACAGGAAGTAGATATTGTGATTATAATTACCACTATTATTTCCAGGAATACTACATCACCACCATCCCCTCATTACATTACTCCATCTCTAATTCCAACTTTTGCTGAATTTCTCTTTAATTCAAGTCATCGCGAAATGCTCTTTACATTCAATGTGTCCAATAATTACAGCAATAGATGAATGGATAAAGAAAATGTAGTATACACATACAACAGAATTTATTCAGTCTTAAAAAAGAAGAAAATCCTGTTATTTGTAACAACATGAATGAATCTGGAGAATATTATGCTAATTGAGATAAGCCAGATAACAGAAGGACTAAAACTACATGATACCACTTCTATGAGGAATCTAAAATAGAAACAGAGAGTAGAATGGCGATTGCCAGGGACTAGGGGAAGTGGGAAATGGTCGGTTTAATCAAAGGGTACAAAGTTTCAATTATGCAAGATAAAGAAGTCCTAGAGACTAGTGTAAAGCCTAGTGCCTATAGTAACTGTACAGTATTATATGCTTAAAAATTTGCTAAAATGGTAGATCTTATGTTAAGTGTTCCTATCATAAAATAGTAATAATAATAATAATTATTATTACAAATAAAGAGGGTGGGAGGAAACTTTTGGAAATGATGAATATGTTTATTGCACAGATTGTGGTGACATGTTCGCAGAATATAAACAAGAAAAAGTATCCTGGTTACGGACTTAGGAATTTACCATTTATTATATATTGTCACAGTGTGGAAACATATAGAAGTACTTATATGAAGAAACTGGAAACTAAATTTTTAATAATTTGAATAAAAATTTGAACACATTTATCAGTAAACCAGAAGTAAGTGGTGCATTAGTCATTTTCTTATATTTTAGATCCCAACTATTTATACTAAGACAAATCAACACTTTGATTTCACTTAAACAGTATTTTAAACTGCTCTTCCCCTAACAGTTAAGACTAGTTACACAACATTAGAAAAAAAGAGACAACTAGAAAACAAGGTTTTACTTTTTTAAAAAGAAATGACAACCTGTGGTAGAGAAGTGTGATATTTCTACAGTAGCAAACTTTATTAGGTGGCTTATATACTTCTCTAGTAAGATAGATAAGGTGTGGCTCTTTGCATACTGCTGAACTGGCATTCTTGGGGGGCAGCTTTTCTGCCACTGATGATCAAAGTGTCTAATAAAATCACTTTTAGCTAACTGTTGTTAGGCCATAACATCAGGTTCTTGCAGGAAAAAGAAAGAGGAGGATGATAACAAAGCAAAGGAGAAGGAAAGGGAGGAGGAGAAAGCAGTTGTTAGAGGAAAAGAGGAAAAAAGAGGAAGAAGAAGATGGAGAAAGCAAATGACAATACTAAGTGTTCACTATTACAGTGGCAAAGTGTCTCATGCACAGGTACCAATGTAACACTGGGCAATGTGCTTTCAGAAAGGAACTAAATGATACTCTCTCTGTAAAAATGTATTGATTTATAAAGTATATTTTAACCTTAGTTACTGGAACATCTAATATATATCTAATATATTTTGTTTATATTAGATAATATGACTTAGATGATAATGAAATTTATGACATGGTCCTTCTCAAAGAGTTTACTGTAATGGGGGAGACAGAAACACATAAGATATAATAAATGTTATCACTGACTTTTATCTATCATATGCAACAGCAAATCCTATCAGTGAAGTGCAACCCATCTGAAACCATCTTACGCTTCACCACTAACATCCGCATTTAAGCTTCATTAGCTCTTGCTGGACTGTTGTGACTCAGACTGACCTTCCTGTTTCCACACTTGTGTCCCCACCATCTCTCCACTACCCTGGAACTGGAACTGAATGACCCGTCACTGTTTTGGATCCTCCTCCCTATAAAAATCCAGTATTTACAATATCCTCTAAGCATTGATCTGAACTACTTCTCAGCTTCACAGTCTTCCCTTCTCAAGCTGCTCCAGCAACAGAAAACTTTTGTTCCTTTAACAGCCCAGACGCATCCTTACCTAACAGGCTTCACATTTACTTCCTATGCTTAAAATATTCTTAATGCAGCTACTACATGATGCTCTCTTTCACGCCACTTAGATCATCAAACTGTCCACTTACAGTTGAGGGAAACAGATCAAGTAACATACCAAATGACAGAAAATATATATAGGAAAATTTATAACTCAGGCTAGACTAAAACTGCACTTTTCCACAGAAGTAAATATTCCACTATAACAAATTGCTTCATATTATGTTAATTGATATTTATTTCAAGATTACTTATAATCTGAATTTATATAGAACTATATGTGTATTTTATAAATAGTCTCATTTTCGTGATTGTTGCATGTCAGATTAGTTTTGATTCTACAGATAGTAACATATAACAATTGGAAGGAATCATAGAGATTATTTAGACCAATTTATTCCAAGGTTTAAAATCCACTCTAAAGCAACTACTATAAATATCTTAGAGCTCATGAATACCGACAATGATGGAAAAATCACTCCAGTACTTCATGTATCTGACTCACAGAGGAAAAGATAAACTTTTCTAAGTGGAATATAATATCATCCAGAACCTCAGAATTATTTTATTAAACACTAACTGGTGTAAAAAAATTTAAACAGACTAAGAAAAAAAGAAAATATGACCAAGAATCAAGGGAAAAGACAGAAAGTAGATGAAGCTACACCAACGATTCATATATTAGAATTAGCAAAAAAGTACTTTAAAATAACTATGATTAATATGTTAATGAAAATAATGAAAAAATAGAGAAATAGATTAAAAGTTAATGAAGTTTACCAAAGAATTAGAATCTATCAAAAAATAAATCAGTTGGCACTGGAAACAGAAAATGTGATATCTGAAATTATGACTAATGGGTAGTTATAAATGGACACATTACAACAAATCATCAGTTATGTAGGAGAAAGTCAACAAAAAATACACAACCTGAAGCACTGGGGAAAAGTGCAGAACAGAACAGAACACAGATACTTTGGACACTCTCCAAAGATTTATTATTATTATAATCAAAATCTTAGAAGGACAGAAGAGAAATATCGGGTCAAAAGCAATATTCAAAGGACGAATGGCTAAGAATTTTCTGAAAATGAAGAAAGATGCCCAGGTATACAAAATTTAATTATACTTTTAGCAGTATGGTATAAAAAAATAAAGTTTACCTAGGCATTTCTTAGTAAACCTGCTGCAAAGCAAAGAATAAAAAAGTAAATCATAAAAGTCAGTCAAAAGAAGAAAGATACCTTCTCTTCAAACAACCATAAGAATGACAGCTGTCTTATCAACACTAATGATAGAAGTCAGAGGCAGCAGAATGACATCTTTATATTTCCAAAGGATAAATACTGCCAACCCAGAATTCACTAACAAGTGAATATACCCTTATCCTTCAAAACTAAAAGGTAACTAAAGATGTTTGCAGGCAAAGACTGAGGGAAGTTGTCAATAACAGGAACATAGTTAAGAGTCTAAATTAAAGCAAGTTCTTCAGGCAGAAAAAAAAAAAAAAGCTGATCTAAAATATGAACACAGAAACATACAATGGAATTAAAATGTATTAAAAAAGAGTAAATAGATGAATGAAGATAATTGTTTAATGTACAAAACAATAATAGAAATGTTTTGAGGGGTTTAAAGTGTAGGTAAAACAAAACACCATGACAACATTAAGACAAAAAGGAAATGACTTTTAAAGATTCTAGAGTGCTAGCAGTATAGGGAAAGTAGAAAAATAATAACTTTATTAGACTATAACTAGATATTTGTAAATATCAAATAATAAATGCTGGAGAGGGTGTGGAGAAAAGGGAATCCTCCTACACTGTTTGTGGAAATGTAAATTGGTACAGCCATTATGGAAAACAGTATGGAGGTTCTTTAAAAAACTAAAAATAGAATTGCCATATGATCCAGCAATCCCACTCCTGGGCATATATCGGACAAAACTCTAATTCAAAAAGATACATGCACCCCAATGTTCATAGCAGCACTATTTACAATAGCCAAGACATGGAAGCAACCTAAATGTTTATCAAGAGATGAATGGATTAAGAAGATGTGGTACATATATACAATGAAATACTACTCAGCCATATAAAAGAAAAAAACAATGCCAGTTGCAGCAACATGGATAGACTAAAGATTATCATACAGAGTGAAATAAGTCAGACAGAGAAAGACAAATACCATATGATATCACTTATATGTGGAATCTAAAATACGACACAAATGAAATTATTTACAAAACAGAAATAGACTCAGCCATAGAAAACAAACTTATGGTTACCAAAGGGGAAAGGGGGTGGGGGAGGGATAAATTAGGAGTTTGGGATTAGCAGATACAATATACAAAATACTATAGCAGATACTATATATAAATTAGATAAACAACAAGGTCCTACTGTATAGCAAAGGGAACTATATTCAATATCCTGTAATAAGTCATAATGGGACAGAATACAAAAAAGAACATATATATATATACCTCTATGTATATATCTGAATCACTTTGCGGTACACCAGAAACTAACACAACATTGTAAATCAACCATATGTCAATAAAAATAAATAAATAAAAAATTTAAAAAGACAGTTTATCCTGGATTATCTGGGTGGGCCAAGTATAATTGCAAAGTCCTTTAAAGTGAAAGAGGAAGGCAGAAGGGGGGGAAAGAGTCAAAGAGAAATTTGAGGATGCTACACTGCTGTCTTTGAAGAAGGAGCAAGGAGACAGGAAACGAAGGTGGCCTCCAAAATTTGGAAAAGGCAAGGAAATATTCTCCCCTAGAGCATTCAGGAGGATCATAGCCAGGTCTATACCTCAATTTTAGCCCAGAGAGACCCATTTTTAGACTTTGGATTTCTAGAACTGTAAGATGCTATATTAATGTTGTTTTAAGCCATAAAATGTGTGGCAATTGGTTATATAAGCAATAGGAACTAATGCACTAAGTTCATACTATAGAAAATTTGAAGTGGAAACTTCACTTAACTGGAATTACCCTAGGCACCTACATGTTTCCACTCAGTATATGAGGCATTTCTCTCTGGAGAAGAAAGTTCACAACTTAAAGCATTTTAGATAGTCCCTTATTTAAATATCCAAAATAGTCTGAATAATAGTGGTTTCTACAGTATGTGACCTATCAAAAAAGGCAGTCCACAGTACCTAATATTTAGAGATAGTTCTGTTGCTGGAGTTTGGGCTGTATGAGAAGAACCCTAAATCATGAAAAAAGATTCAAAATTGTAGAAATTGGAGTTGGTAACCAATTCACTAAAACAAGTGCTAATTATAAGTAGAATATGTCTAGCAATAGATGAAAATTAAAATAAATATTTCTATTTATAGGGTATAATATTCAGTGAATGTTTTATGCCCTGAATAGCAGAGCCCTCAAATATTTCAAGTACAAATTTGAACTCTGTTAAATATAATTAGAGTACAAACTTTGTGTACTTCAATTAATATATCTAAATGATTCATAAATGAATAAAAATAGTCAAAATATTCTGATGTCCCTTAAACAGGTCCCTTAAAGGTTTTGTATACTAGAGAACTGGTCAAATTATAACAAGAAGGTGTAGAAAGTATTGGTAGGAAACACTCAGTTCCATTCCAGGGCCAGTAACTCTGGGAAGCACTGGCAGTGTCCAGGCAGACTCACAATGCTTGGGAAGTCAACATTTACCTATTGTTGCCGTCAACCTAAACAAGAAGCCAGTCATGTAAAAAGAACTGCAGTTGTAGATTCTGGGAAGACCACATGAATAATATAGTTTGATCTTATGGCCTGGAAAAAAGTGAAAGAGAATGTTTCAAACTGAAATATCCTACTACAGAATGCATAATTTTATAGAGGAAGAAGAATTATTAATATATAAAGGAGTCATAAAATATATCAGGAAGAAAATGTCTTATTTAGTTCTACACTATGATAATATTTACATTCCCAATGGCATGTGAAGAAGTGCAATCTGCCTGAAAGTTACAGTGTCCAGATGTGACCTTCACAAATTTAATTTGTTTTATTCTTCAGAGGAACTGTCTTAAATTTTTAACTGCCCTACTTGTCAGCACCACCTGTCTGTACACGGTTAGCCCCCAGAAGGTTCATTTCACCCATCAACTTGAGAAACATAGAGTCTTTTTCACTGAAATAGGACATTTGTCCCCCCTAAGGGACAATGGTAGTCACATCTAACCACTTTTTTTGAATAGTAGGAAAAGATTAACCAATTCTAACACTGGGCTGACTGTATCAGTTTAATTTAAACAAGTAAAGAAGTTTGAACAGAGATTTCACAGGAAAAATAAAATAGAGACCATTTATGTTTCTGCAGACTACAAAGCTAGGATGCTAGTTGACAGAAACACGTTATAAAATGAATGAAAATGGCAGACCTGAGAAGGAATATAGTGTTTAAGTTATAATTTATGTGGATCAGAAGTATAATCCTTGGACAGATAAGGTTAATTACTACTTGATTACAATGTAGGGTTTTGTTTGGTTGTTTTATCTGGATAAGACTGAAATGGAATGATCATATCTAGTGCTTTGAAATATCATTATTGTAGAACTTGAAGTAATTATTTTAAGACTTCTATTTTGTTGCTGAGGCAGACAGAAACAAACTCCCTTTTCCACAGTGTTTTAGTATGTCTTAAGTGGCAATGCCCCTGTCTTATTTTTCAGTTTTCACAACTCATCAGAAGAACTGAGGGGAATAATGCCATAGAGGGTGAGAATGAGGGGATTTTTTTCATATGACCTTTTTTGTTTTTAAATTTGAGGACAAAATGAACTCAAAAGGCGTCTCTTTCCAAGAAGTAATTTATATAAGCATTCAAAAGGGTAAGCAGTGAAATCATGTATTTTTCTATATGATATTATATTTGGCTCTATGAGATGAAAGAAGATGTATGCTTGATATATATGCATATATATATATATAATATAAATATGTATATATTTCTGTTAATTGCTATTGGAGGTTTGAGTATCAATGACCCAAATGGTAAACACAATATGACAATTAGATGTTATCAGCACCAACCACCTCAATATAAAATAAGCAGCAGATAAATTCAACCCCAGAGATGTACTAACCAGGTTGCAATCATGGAACTCAACTTTGCATGAAACCTTCTTCCTCTGCTCTTCCTAGGACTACGGAAAAAGTTAAAAGGAAGGATCATTACTGGTAGAGTGTTGAGAAATCAGTCTCATTATGTAATTATTAATCAATACAATATTTGGTAGAAAGTATAAACGGAGAGTTCAAATCTTAATAAGATGCTGAACAAACTACTTCTCTTGCAACCCTAGAGGAACTAAGAAAATTTTGAGAAATGTTCTGAATTGGTATGTGAAATGAGAGTAGAGGCTTTGTCCCAGGACATGAAGCAAGCTGTGGAGGGTAAGATAAGAAAGGAACTATTGGGGTTTGTCTTGCTTCTCTCCAACCATTTTTGTGGGAAAATGAGTTACATACAACATTAGCAGTAACTCAACTCTCCAGTGCCAGTGTATTCTAGGGTAAAATCACCCTGTGAGAGTGGAAAGCTGAGGAAATGGTGGGGCCAGCCAGATGAGGACATTTCATTCTCTTCCCTCTCCAAACCCTCAGGGCCCTGTGAATTACAATCTAAGGACTGTTTCTTCCTAGATTGTGTGTCCTTGGAGTACAAAAATCTAATCTGAGCAGATATTTTGGAGAATATGAAACGATAAATTATTCTGATGTTAGGAGGTCTCCATTCTAGGGTTCATATACAGTTCCCTATCTCATGAGTTCATCAAGCTAACCCAGCGAATAGTCTGACCTACTCAAATACTCAAAAATCTCATCAAGATAATCCATACTTTACCTTACTCTTCCTGTAACACTGCTGAGGACAACACATTATGTTTCTTAGAAGCTTAACAGAAGAGATGTGAGGCATATCCTTGAGACCCTTAGAGGGATATGTTTCTAACAGAATAGTTCCCTGAGGAAGCACCTTATGGCTTTCTGACATTTTATGAAGTCCCATTCTGCATTTCACCTTTGCTCCAAAGCCCTTTCTTAATTTGAAAATATGGGAAAGCCTGGCAATGTGAAACACAATTTTATTTTGAATCCAGTAAGTACTGGTTCCTTTTTTTTTTCCTGTAAATTTTACTTGAAAATGGAATAATTAATTTTCACTTCATCTCTCTCCTCTATAATTTTATCATAGACAGTGAAAAATTCCAAGTGGTGTTTTAAACATTCTACCTTGAAATCTCCTTAGCTGAATCACCCAGTTCATTTTCTATTTTTCAGGTTATCATAGGTGACAGTTATTTCTGTAATTCCTACCAACTATATAATGAAAATCCCACCTCTTCCAGCTTCTAAAATAGCATGTTCTTCACATTCCTTGGACCTTCCACTGATCTTGTCTTTACCATCACTGTGCTTCAGCTAACTGAGTCCTTCAGGCCCTTGAGGCTTTGACCAGCACTCTCCAAATATCCTTCAAGTTTCACCCAACCACCTGGTCCTTAAGATACTTTACATCTTTTAAATCTTTGCTATCAAAGAACACACTTCCAGGTACAATGAAAACCACCTTCAAACTTAGAGGAACAATTTTTTTCCCTCATATATATGCAATCTTGGCAGGATTTAGCAAAGAATATTTAATCTCTACTTGACTCAGCACCAGACAGCAAATTAAAATATATGATTAAATTGTAGATAACTGTGCAAGATGGTCTCCTTGCACACCTATCAGTATTGCTTCATAGATTGGAAACCTCTTTTATGTTATGAACATTTAGTATTGTTACATCCTCTAGATGAACTGATCCTCTTTATCATTAGGAAATGACTCCCTTTATCTCTGGTAAATATCTCTTCTCTGAAATCTTTAACATTAACATACCCACTCCAACTTTGCCTTTGAACTATTTATGTCTTTATACTTAAGCTATTCCTTTTATCTTCAATTCAAAAATGTATGACTTTTAATTAGGGGGTTTAGACTATGTACATTTAATGTTACTACTGACACGGTTAGGTATAAGTCTATCATCTGTTGTCATTTGTTCTTTGTTCAAATTTTCCTTTTTTCTGCCTTCTTTGGAATTAAACATTTTTATGATTCCATTTAATTTCTTTTCTTTGGCTATTAGCTATAATCCTTTGTTTTATGATCTTAGTGGTTTCTGTAGGGATTAGAGTATACATACTTACGTTATCAGTCTACCTCTAAGTGATATGATGCCACTTCAAGTATAGTGTAAGAACCTTGCAAATATATGCTTTGATTTCTCACTTCCTGGTCATTATGTTACGCTATGTTATGTTATGTTATTTATTTATTTTTGGTTTAGACTTTATATATGCATATGTTATAAATCCCACAGTGCATTATTTTTATTTAAATATTTATTATTTTATTTTAAATAGTCAATTATGTTACATAGATTTTAATAATAAGAAAAACACCTTATACATTCACTAATGTAGTTACTATTTCTGGTGCTCTGCTTTCTTTTGTGTAGAACCATATTTACATTTGGTGATATTTTCCTTCTTCCCACTGGACTTCCTATACATTTCTTATAGTGTGAGACTTCAGGGAATGAATTCTTTCACTTTTCATATGTTTGAAAACATCTTTTAAAAATTATTTATTTTTGAAATATACTGGGTATAGTGTTCTAGGGCGACAGTTTTTTTTCTTTCAGATGTTTAAAGAAGTTGCTCTACTGTTTTCTCACTGGCATCATTTTTGATGAGAAATCTGCTATCATCCTTATCATTGTTCCTCTGTATGTAATGTGTCTTTTGCTCCGGCTGCTTTTAATATTTTCTACTTATCATTGGATTTGAGTGATATGACTTGGTGTAGTTTTCTTCATGTTTCTTGTGCTTAGGGATTATTGAGGTTCTTAGATTCGTGAGTTTGTCATTTTTATGGAAAATTTTCCCTGTTATATCTGCAAATATTAACCCCCTTACCAGCTAAGAAACTAAAATTATATGTGTATTTGGCCATTTGAAGTTGCCCCACAGCTCACTGATGCTCTTTTTTTAATTATTTTTTAAATCTCCGTTTGTCATTTTGGATAACTTCTATCAGAATGCTTTTAAATTCACTAATCTTTAACCTGCAATGTCTGTCTTTAAGCTTATTGAGTTCATGTTTCATGTCAGATCATGTAGTTTCACATCCAGATGTTTGATTTGGGTCTTCTTTTTATATCACGCTTGTCTTTACTTATCATAATCTTTTATCTAACTTTTTGAACATAAAATTATAGTGTTTTAAAGTGTTTAACTACTAATTCTATCATCTGTGTTATTTCTGAGTCAGTTTGTCTTAATGATTTTTATTCTCGTTATGGCTTAATTTTTAATGCTTCTTTGCACAGCGAATCATTTATTATTGGGTGCCAGACACTGTGGATTTTACTTTGATGAATACTATTTTTCTATTCATACATATGTTCTTGAGCAGTTATTTAATATTGTTATAAATGTTGCTGATTACAGTTAAGTTACATGAAAACAGTTTGATCCTTTTGGGTCCTGCTTTTAAGGACTCACAAGGATCAAACTGTATGTGGAATGAAAGCTATGACTAATTATTCTCCACTACTGATGTATGAGTACTCTACTCATGACCCCACGAATTATGAAGTTTTCCAGACCGGCTGGAATAGGAATTCCCAATCTCATGTGAATGCTGAGCTCTATTCCCTCTAATCCTTTTATTTGTTTTCTTCACTAGTCTTGGGTGGTTTCCTCACACATATGCACTGAACAGTACTCTGCTGAATGCTCAGAGGAAATCTGCCACAGATCTCTGGAGTTCTCTATGTAGGTCTCTCCTCACTGTTACTCTGCCTTGAAAATAGTAGCTGCCTGGCTTTCCTCAGATTCTCAGCATCATCTCTTGAACTCAGAAAGTTTGATGGGTTTTGCCGGGTTTCCTTTTCCCTATGCCACTTCCTGGAAATTCTCTCTAGGCAGGAACCTGAGGCAATAGTAGATCTCAAATATTTTGTCTGTGTCTCAGGAATTATTGTCCTTTGTTTTCTGATGTTCAGTATTTTGCAAACCATCATTCTATGTATTTTGTCTGCTTTTCTGTTGCTGTTGTTTCAGGTGGGAGAATAAACCTTGTCCCTTTTAGTCCATTTTGGTTGATTTATTTCACCTCTTCTCTTTCAAAAATAATTCAAGACAAAACAAAAAAGCAAAAAACTTTTCTCAAACCTTCTATAAAATATCTATTCCAAAAATTACATCTATATCTATGTATCCCTCAAATTCTTGGATTCTGTTGTCATTTTTCACTACTTTTCCACTTTACTTATATCCACAGCCATCATTCCGCTGGCATCATCATTTCTAAAGTCATCATAGATACCCCTATTTCTATATATAATTGACATTAATTCACCCTTATCTTGCTTGAACTTTTTTAATAACTGAAAAAACTGGCCAATGTTTAAAACACTATATTCCCCTGATACTCTTTCTACCTCCCTGGACATTCCATAATATCTTTTGCGAATCCTTATGAGCTTATCTGTCTTTGCCTAAATATTGCTAGTCTTCAGGATTCTTTATTTGACCCTCATCTTCTCTCACACTTTATGGTGAACACTGACAATTCATCCACTTACTATACAATGATGATTAACAAATCTGTGTTTATGTGCCATCCTTGTTTCTCATTTGTTTCTGATGTAAGAACTACAAACCTAGAAAACAGCAATTACTCTTACCTTTCTCTTTTTCTACTCATATCTGGTAGTAACTAAGAAAATCTCACTCCTAAATTTCTGTCGAAATCACACATATGAACTTCATATGGCTACTAAAATCCACCATTATTTCTTGAATTGCTTGATATAAATCTTCCTAATTAATATCCCTGCCTCTTGTTTTATATTTTTAAACCAATTCTCTACATTGTAGTCAGAGTTATCTTCTTGTAACAGCTGCTTGATCATTTCACTACACTGCTTAAAAACATTCAATGTGTCCCTATTGCTTTTAGATAAATACCCAAATCACTACATCTGGCTTACAAAACTCTGCATGGTATGAATATTCCTCATGTGTTCATCACAGCTCATCACTGACCTCTTTTTTCAATCTATATTCACCAAATTTAGTGACCTCAAAGACCTGCTTTATCTTGCCTTCATTCCTGTGCACTTATTCTTGATATGCTCGAAATACTCTTCACTGTCTCATCTTATCATCTTTTACCTTGCAAATACCCATTCATCTTTCATGTTGCAGAATCCTCAAAGCAATCCTCAGTGATGCCCAAAATCCAGGTGATTGCTTTTCTATGAGTTCATGTAATATGCCTGGCTTCAAATACTATGTTATATATCATCTTTTCTCCCCTGTATGCCTTGCTTCCTTGAAGGTAGACACTGTACTTATTTTATTTGATGTTATAAATATAGTACACGATACAGTGCTTACCACATAGAAATCTCTCAATGAATATTTTTATTTATCCAAAAACATTTATTTGACATCTGCTATATGTCAAACATTGTTCTAAGCACTTATGTTACTTCAATAACAAGGATCGCTGCCTTTATGGAATTTACATTCTAATGGGCTCCACAGACAACTAACAATAAGCATAATAAATAAGTATTGTTATATTATGTTGGAACATGATAAACACCACAATGGAAAAATGAAACGAACCAAAATTTCAAGCATGAAAAGATCAGGGAAAAGGAATGGATGAGAGAAGAAGGGATTGCACATAGTCCTCACCAGAAAAGGTGAAAATTCAGCAAATATTTGAAGGATATGAGATATTTATCTATGTATATATCTAGGGGAAAAGTATTTCAGGGAGAAAATACAGGTTGAAAACAAATGCTTAAAATTAGAGTGTGCCTGTGTGTTTGAAAAATAACATGGAGCACAGAGTGGCTGAAGCAGAGAGAGCAAGGGAGGAAATGAGAAAGGTAAAAGGGGTTACAGCATTAAAGGACTTTGACTTTTGCTCTGAGTTAAATGGGAAAACATTGCAAAATTTTCAGCCGAGAAAATTTTAACACCTACTTATGTGTTAAAAAAAATTACTCTGACATTTATGTTGAAAATAAACTTCACAGGTGCCGAAGTAAATTTATGTTTGCATCTTAAAAAGTGTATTAGCTTCTTATTGTTGCTGTAACAAATTAACACAAACTTAGTGGCTTAAAATAATGCAAATGTATTATCTTATAGCTCTGGAGGTCAGAAGTTCCTAATCAGTTTTCTGGGGTTAAAATCAATATGTTATAAGGGCTGAATTTCTTCTGGAGGCTCCTGAAGAGAATCTGTTTCTTGTCTCTTTTCTAGATTCTAGAGGCTGCCCATCTTTCTTGGGTCATGGCTCTCTTTCAAACAATGTTATCACTCCAACCTCTGCTTCCATCATCACATCTCCTTCTGTGACCCTGACCCTCCTGCTCCCTCTTATAATAACCCTTGTGGCTACCTTGGACCCACTCACATAATCCAGGATCTCTCCATCTCAATACCTTTAATTTAATGACAAATTCAAAGTCTCTTTTGCCATGAAGATAACATATTAACAGGCTTTGGAAATTAGGAAATTGACATCTTTGGCTGGGAGGCATTATTTTGCCTACCACAGAAGGCTTGCACTCTAAACTAAGAAAGAGTTTGTGGATGGGACCAGAGTTGTAGAAATGGATGCAATAGAAAGATGGATACCTAGATGTGGAAATAGATATACTTTTTATTAAAGTAAAGCAAATATTTGGTAAAGTATATAAGATTAAGCATTTATTTAATGAAACTTTTGTATATATATAAACACCTATTTAACACCTCTTAGACTGTGTTATAAAACATCTCCAGGTCCCTCATTCCTTGTCCCAGTAAACCACCCCCTCAAAAAAACAAACAAACAAAAGCAAAAACAAAAAAACAAAACAAAACCCAAAAAACCCAAACAACAAAAAAATCCACTATTTTGGCATCTATTAACATAAATTAGTTTCATCTATTTTGAAATTTACGTAAACAAAACCATATAGAATATACTCTTCAGTGCTTTTTTTAATTCAAAATTATATATGGGAGATTCATCCATGTCATAGCTGAATATCTTTCCACTTCATAAATATGTGATGATTTACCCATTCTATTCATAATATTCATATTTGGGCTTTTATGAATAAGTATGGTATGAACATTCTTGCATGGATCTTGGGATGAATATGAATTTAGATCCTTTTCTAGACCATTAAAAATCAATTCCACATAGGTTATAAACCTAAATGTGAAAGATCAAAGAGTAAATATTCTACAAGCAAACAGAGATTATTTTTACCACTCTAGAGAAAGGTTTCTTAAACAGGAGACCAAAACCAGTAACCATAAACAAAAAGCCTGATAAACTGGATATATTTAAAAATGAAGACAACAGCATTTCTTGAGAAAGTGAATATGAAGTATGGGAGAGAGATGATCAATTTTGTCCCAGGTTTGGCTTAAGTAACACAAATGTGGACTGCAGACAGACAAGTTTGGTCTAGGTTTTTGGAGTTGGGTAGCCCTTCAATTTTGGACATATTGAAATAGAGATGTCTCTTAGATAGCCAAGTGGAGATATCAAATAGACATCTTGATATATGAATATAAAGTTTGTAAGAGTCATCTCAACTGAAGATATAATTTTGGGTATCATTTGCATATTAAAGCTATTTAGAAACATGAGAGTGTGTAAAATCACCAAAATGGTGAGTCTAGATAGAGATGAGAAAAAAAAGAAGAAACTTAAATCTAGGATATTCCAGTGTTAAGAAGCCTGAGGGGGAGAAGGGGGAAATAAAAAGATATCAGTAAAATAAGAAGACCAACCAGGCCTCCAACGTAAAGGAAGAATTTTATCATTGTCTAAGGAGCAATAGGTGTTGCTTTATGCTAAATAAAATGAAGGCTGAGAGTGTGGTTATATTTATAATAGCAGTTAAAGTGGAGTGATGGCAGCAAAATCCTGACTGGGAACCTTGATTAGAGAGTGAGATTAAAAGAATGAAAAGACAGTGAGTATAATCAGTGGCAAGTAAAGAAATGTGATAGTATTTGGTGGACAAAGTATGCTCAGAGAAGTTATTTGTTTGTTTGTTTTAGCTTGGAGTTAACTGAAATTAACTAGTGTTGATTTTGTCAAAGAAGCACAACAAAGGGAGAGGAAGCCACAGGAGTCAAAAGTGTGTGAAAGGGAATTCCTTTAATAATTGAACACAGAAGTTAAACTAGCTAAGTAAGAGAATGAAGACATCAAGGGATGTGGTATAATGAAAAGGTGATAGATCTTTGGATATGAAATACTAGTGGGGTAGGAGAAATGTTGGGTTAGGTTTGTAAAGTCAGTGAATTGTCAAGATAGGAGATGGCAATCAGGGGAAGAGATGCAGATTATAGAGTCATTGGAATTATTGGTAAAGACAAGATCTAGTTTATAAGTATGAAAGTTTAAGGCTGATGTAAGGTAGAGTATTGGATCACTGGAGGAAGGGAGTTTAAAAGGCATGAATCTAAGATATGGAAGTTTCATCTGTGATGTGTGTTTGGAAGGCACCCAGCATTTCTATGAGAGTAGTAAGAGACAGGATGACAGTGAGCCAGGAGCTAAAAATCACTACATAATAAGGATAAATGACTGAGGGGTTGTTAGTTAATAAGACAAATGAGGAGTAGTTATATATATCATCTAATGATATGAGATTCAAAACTAGATAATTTAGAAATAAGGAAAGGAGAATATCCAGAAAGCAGAAATGAGGAACAAAAAAGACACTTACTTCATGTTCAGGCCCAGTGGAAGAAGTGATACAGGAGGAAACACAGCCATGATTTTAGAGGACTTCTGGGGACACAATTTTCTTATAGGAAACCCAGATAGAAGGGTACAGGTTTCTATTACAGCTAGAAAATTGGAGGAGAGTTCTGGATAAAAAGTTAATGATATAGTGTAGAGAATAAGATTCAAGTTTGAGTGTCGGGTGAACCTAAGGAACTGAATTGGGGATGTACAGAGCTTCAAATGGATGGGATTGGAATATGAAAAGCAAAAGATGACAATATTTTGGGCCTCCTATATTTATGGTTATAAACTAGGAATAACAGCATGATATTAATCTTGATGAATTTAAGGAAAATATCAGTAAAGATATTTAGCTTTGGAACTGATGATGACAATAGAAAGACTAAGACCAGTGCACATGATTACCTTTTTTTTTTTTTTTGCGGTACGCGGGCCTCTCACTGTTGTGGCCTCTCCCTTTGCGGAGCACAGGCTCCGGACGTGCAGGCTCAGCGGTCATGGCTCATGGGCCTAGCTGCTCCACGGCATGTGGGATCTTCCCGGACCGGGGCACAAACCCGTGTCCCCTGCATCTGCAGGTGGACTCTCAACCACTGGGCCACCAGGGAAGCCTCATGATTACCTTTTGACTCCATTCTCACTCCCACCCTTCGACACTCACAGTGAAGTGTGAATGAATTAATGACTTAGGTATTAAGAAAATTGATCTTTTAAGAAGCAAAACCTAGACAATATTTCAAAATCAGATGGAATGTAATTTCACATAGGGGAAGTTGGATATTTCTAGAAGACCAGTGGCTTTTATGCTATCAAAAAATGGCTATTATTACCACCCACTTAATACGAGAAAAGGTTTGTGTGACTGTATCCTTGGAAACCTCCATGAAAAGGCATTTCAGGGATGGCAGTTATCACACAGATAATTCTTAGAGAAAATATTTCTAGTCAGCAGAGGTCAGCTCTGTTTCTAAGCGGCACATTATTCTTGATTCCTAACAGGGACTACAATCTCTCTTCCCTAACAGGGACTGTGATTCTCCTCCTGAGTCAATGATAACACTGTCTGGGATGAAGGAGAAGCAATGTTATATTTTTTTTTCAAGATTCCATATATATGTGTTAGCATATGGTATTTTTTTTCTCTTTCTGACTTACTGCACTCTGTATGACAGACTCTAGGTCCAGCCACCTCACTATAAATAATTCAATTTCGTTTCTTTTTATGGCTGAATAATATTCCATTGTATATATTTGCCACATTTTCTTTATACATTCATTCAATGATGGACACTTAGGTTGTTTCCATCTCCGGGCTATTGTAACTAGAGCTGCAATGAACATTTTGGTACATGACTCTTTTTGAATTATGGTTTTCTCAGGGTATATGCCCAGTAGTGGGATTGCTGGGTCATATGGTAGTTCTATTTGTAGTTTTATAAGGAAACTCCATACTGTTCTCCATAGTGACTGTATCAATTTAAATTCCCACCAACAGTGCAAGAGTGTTCCCTTTTCTCTGCACCCTCTCCATCATTTATTGTTTGTAGATTTTTTGATGATGGCCATTCTGACTGGTATGAGATGATATCGCATTGTAGTTTTGATTTGCATTTCTCTAATGATTAATGATGTTGAGCATTCTTTCATGTATTTGTTGGCAGTCTGTTATCTTCTTTGGAGAAATGTCTCTTTAGGTCTTCTGCCCATTTTTGGATTGGGTTGTTTGTTTTTTTGATATTGAGCTGCATGAGCTACTTGTAAATTTTGGAGATTAATCCTTTGTCAGTTGCTTCATTTGCAAATATTTTCTCTCCCATTTTGAGGGTTGTCTTTTCGTCTTATTTATGGTTTCCTTTGCTGTGCAAAAGTTTTGAAGTTTCATTAGGTCCCATTTGTTTATTTTTGTTTTTATTTCCATTTCTCTAGGAGGTGGATCAAAAAGGATCTTGCTGTAATTTATGTCATAGAGTGTTCTGCCTATGTTTTCCTCTAAGTGTTTTATAGTGTCTGGCCTTACATTAAGGTCTTTAAATCATTTTGGTTTATTTTTATGTATGGTGTTAGGGAGTGTTCTAATTTCATTCTTTTACATGTAGCTGTCCAGTTTTCCCAGCACCACTTATTGAAAAGGCTGTCTTTTCTCTATTGTACATTCTTGACTCCTTTATCAAAAATAAGGTGACCATATGAGCGTGGGTTTATCTCAGGGCTTTCTACCCTGTTCCATTGATCTATATTTCTGTGTTTTTTTTTTTGTTTTTGTTTTTGTTTTTTTTTGTGGTATGCGGGCCTCTCACTGCTGTGGCCTCTCCTGTTGCGGAGCACAGGCTCCGGACGCGCAGGCTCAGTGGCCATGGCTCACAGGCCCAGCTGCTCCGCGGCATGTGGGATCTTCCCAGACCGGGGCATGAACCCGTGTCCCCTGCATCGGCAGGCAGACTCTCAACCACTGCGCCACCAGGGAAGCCCTATATTTCTGTTTTTGTGCCATTACCACACTGTCTTGATTACTGTAGCTTTGCAGTATAGTCGGAAATCTGAGAGCTTGATTCCTGCAGTTACATTTTGCTTTCTCAGGATTGCTTTGGTTATTCAGGGTCTTTTGTGTTTCCATACAAATTGTGAAAAATTTTGTTCTAGTTCTGCAAAAAATGCCATTGGTAGTTTGATAGGGATTGCATTGAATCTGCAGATTGCTTTGGGTAGTATAGTCATTTTCACAGTGTTGATTCTTCCAGTATAAGAACATGGTATATCTCTCCATCTGTTTGTATCATCTTTAATTTCTTTCATCAGTGTCTTATAGTTTTCTGCATACAGTTTTCTGCATATAGTTTTCTGCATATAGTTTTCTGCATACAGTTTGTCTCCCTAGGTAGGTTTATTCCTAGGTATTTTATTCTTTTTGTTGCAATGGCAAATGGGAGTGTTTCCTTAATTTCTCTTCAGATTTTCATCATTAGTATACAGGAATGCAAGAGATTTCTGTGCAATAATTTTGTATCCTGCTACTTTACCAAATTCATTGATTAGCACTGGTTGTTTTCTGGTAGCATCTTTAGGATTCTCTATGTATAGTATCATGTCATTTGCAAACAGTGACAACTCTACTTGTTCTTTTCTGATTTGGATTCTTTTTATTTCTTTTTCTTCTCTGATTGCTGTGGTTAAAACCTCCAAAACAATGTTGAATAATAGTGGCGAGAATCGGCAACCTTGTCTTGTTCCTGATCTTCATGGAAATGTTTTTATGTTTTAACCATTAAGGATGATGTTGGCTGTGGGTTTGTCATATATGGCCTTTATTATGTTGAGGTAAGTTCCCGCTATGCCTACTTTCTGCAGGGTTTTTATCATAAATGGGTGTTGAATTTTGTCCAAAGCTTTTCCTGCATCTATTGAGATGACCATATGGTTTTTCTCCTTCAATTTGTTTATATGGTGTATCACACTGATTGATTTGCATATATTGAAGAATCCTTGCATTCCTGGGATAAACCCCACTTGATCATGGTGTATGATCCTTTTAATGTGCTGTTGGTTTCTGTTTGCTAGTCTTTTGTTGAGGATTTTTGCATCTATATTCATCAGTGATATTGGCCTGTAGTCTTCTTTTTCTGTGGCATCTTTTTCTGATTTTGGTATCAGGGTGATGGTGGTCTTGTAGAATGAGTTTGGGAGTGTCCCTCTGTCTGTTATATCTTGGAAGAGTTTGAGAAGGACAGGTGTTAGCTCTTCTCTAAATGTTTGATAGAATCCGCCTGTGAAGCTTCCGGTCCTGGACTTTTGTTTGTTGGAAAATTTTTAATCACAGTCTCAATTTCAGTGCTTTTGATTGGGTCTATGTATATTTTCTATTTCTTCCTGGTTCAGTCTCAGAGGTTGTACTTTTCTAAGACTGTCCATTTCTTAAAAGTTGTCCATTTTATTGGCATATAGTTGTTTGCAGTAATCTCTCATGATCCTTTATATTTCTGCAGTGTCAGTTGTTACTTCTCCTTTTTTCATTTCTATTTCTATTGATATGAGTCTTCTCCCTTTTTTTCTTGATGAGTCTGGCTAATGGTTTATCAATTTTGTTTATCTTCTCAAAGAACTAGATTTTAGTTTTATTGATCTTTGTTATTGTTTCCTTCATTTCTTTTTCATTTATTTCTGATCTGATCTTTATGTTTTCTTTCCTTCTGCTAACTTTGTGGGTTTTTGTTCTTCTTTCTCTAATTGCTTTAGGTGTAAATTTAGGTTGTTTATTTGAGATGTTTCCTGTTTCTTGAGTTAGGATTGTATTTCTATAAACTTCCCTCTTAGAACTGCTTTTGTTGCATCCCATAGGTTTTGGGTGGTCATGTTTTCATTGTCATTTCTTTCTAGGTATTTTTTGATTTCCTCTTTGATTTCTTCAGTGATCTCTTGGTTATTTAGTAGTGTATTGTTTAGCCTCCATGTGTCTGTACTTTTTACAGATTTTTCCCTGTAACTGATATCTAGTCTGATAGCATTGTGGTTAGAAAAGATACTTGATACGGTTTCAATTTTCTTAAATTTACCAAGGCTTCTTTTGTGACCCAAGATATGATCTATTCTGGAGAATGTTCCATGAGCACTTGAGAAAAAAGTGTACTCTGTTGTTTTTGGATGGAATGTCCTATAAGTATCAATTAAGTCCACCTTGTCTAACGTGTCATTTAAAGCTTGTGTTTCCTTACTTATTTTCATTTTGGATGATCTGTCCATTGGTGAAAGTGGAGTGTTAAAATCCCCTACTATGACTGTGTTACTGTTGATTTCCACTTTTATGGCTGTTACTGTCGATTTCTCCTTTTACAACTGTTAGCATTTGCCTTATGTATTGAGGTGCTTCTATGTTGGGTGCATAAATATTTACAGTTGTTATATCTTCTTGTTTGTTTGAACCCTTGATCATTATGTAGTGTCCTTCTTTGTCTCTTGTAATAGTCTGTATTTTAAAGTCTATTTTGTCTGATATGAGAATTGCTACTCCAGCTTTCTTTTGATTTCCATTTGCATGGAATAGCTTTTTCCATCCTTCGCTTTCATTCTCTATGTGTCCCTAGGTCAGAAGTGGGTCTCTTGTAGATAGCATATATATGGGTCTTGTTTTTGTATCCATTCAGCCAGTCTATGTCTTTTGGTTGGAGCATTTAATTCATCTACATTTAAGGTAATTATTGATATGTATGTTCCTATTAACATTTCCTTAATTGTTTTGAGTTTGTTATTGTAGGTCTTTTCCTTCACTTGTGTTTCCTGCCTAGAGAAGTTCCTTTAGCATTTGTTGTAAAGCTGGTTTAGTGGTGCTGAATACTCTTAACTTTTGCTTTTCTGTAAAGGTTTTAATTTCTTCGTCGAATCTGAATGAAATCCTTGCTGGGTAGAGTAATCTTGGCTGTAGTTTTTTCCCTTTCATCACTTTAAATATGTCTTGCCACTCCCTTCTGGCTTGCAGAGTTTCTGCTGAAAGATCAGCTATTAACGTTATGGGGATTCCCTTGTATGTTACTTGTTTTTTCCTTGCTGCTTTTAATATTTTTTCTTTGTGTTTAATTTTTGATAGTTTGATTATTATGTGTCTTGGAGTGTTTCTCCTTGGATTTATCCTGTATGGGACTCTCTGTACTTCCTGGACTTCATTAACTATTTCCTTTCCCACATTAGGGATATTTTCAACTATAATCTCTTCAAATATTTTCTCAGTCCCTTTCTTTTTCTCTTCTTCTTTTGGAACCCCTGTAATTCGAATGTTGTTGCCTTTAATGTTGTCCTAGAGGTCTCTGAGACTGTCCTCAATTCTTTCAACTCTTTTCTCTTTATTCTGCTCTGCGGTAGTTATTTCCACTATTTTATCTTCCAGGTCACTTATCTGTTCTTCTGCCTCATTTATTCTGCTATTGATTCCTTCTAGAGAATTTTAAATTTCATTTATTGTGTTCTTCATCATCGTTTGCTTGTTAATTGGTCTAGGTCCTTGTTAAACGTTTCTTGTATTTTCTCCATTCTCTTTCCAAGATTCTGGATCATGTTTACTATTTTTTTTTTTTTTTTTGCGGTACGTGGGCCTCTCACTGTTGTGCCTCTCCCGTTGCAGAGCACAGGCTCCAGACACACAGGCTCAATGGCCATGGCTCACGGGCTCAGCCGCTCTGCGGCATGTGGGATCTTCCCGGACCGGGGCACGAACCTGTGTCCCCTGCATCGGCAGGTGGACTCTCAACCACTGTGCCACCAGGGAAGCCCCATGTTTACTACTATTACTCTGATTTCTTTTTCAGGTAGACTGGCTATTTCCTCTTCATTTGTTTGGTCTGGTGGGTTTTTATTTTGTTGCTTGATCTGCTGCATATTTCTCTGTCTTCTCATTTTTCTTAACTTACTGTGTTTGGGGTCTCCTTTTCGCAGGCTGCATGCTCATAGTTCTCATTGTTTTTGGTGTCTTCCCCCAGTGGCTAATGTTGGTTTGGTGGGTTGTGTAGGCTTCCTGGTGGAGGAGACTGGTGCCTGTGTTTTGGTGGATGAGGCTGAATCTTGTCTTTCTGGTGGGCAGGACCATGTCCAGTGGTGTGTTTTCGGGTGTCTGTGAGCTTATTATAATTTTAGGCAGTCTGTCTGCTAATGAGTGGGCTTGTGTTCCAGTCTTACTAGTTGTTTGGCATAGGGTGTCTAGCACTGTAGCTTGCTGGTCGTTGAGTGGAGCTGCTTCTTAGCATTGAGATGGAGATCGCTGGGAGAGCTTTCACCATTTTATATTACGTGTAGCTGGGAGGTCTCTGCTGGACCAATGTCCCAAACTCAGCTCTCCCACCTTGAGTCAAAGGCCTGACACCAAGCTGGAGTACCAAGACCCTGTCAGTTACATGGCTCAGAAGAAAAGGGAGAAAAGAAAAGAAAGAAAGAAAGAAAAAATAAAATAAAGTTATGAAAATAAAAATATATTAAAATTTTAAAAGTTAAAAAGTAATAAAAAAAAGAGAGAAGAGAGCAACCAAACCAAAACAGAAATCCACCAATGATATCAAGCGCTAAAAACTATATTAAAAAAATTAAAATTACAGAGAGACAGAACCCTAGGACAAATGGTAAAAGCAAAGCTATACAAACTCACACAAAGAAGCATACACATATACACTCACAAAAAGAGAAAAAGGAAAACATATATATATATATATATATATATATATACTCAACTAAGATAAACATAAAACCAGACGCAAATTTTTTGCAGAAAGCAAATCCAAAGTCTACATTTGCTCCCAAGGTCCAACGCCTCAATTTTGGGATGATTCATTGTCTACTCAGGTATTCCACAGATGCAGGGTACATCAAGTTGACTGTGGAGATTTAATTGACTGCTATGAGGCTGCTGGAAGAAATTTCCCTTTCTCTTCTTTGTTTGAACAGCTCCTGGGGTCCAGCTTTGGATTTGTCCCTGCCTCTGTGTGTAGGTCGCCTGAGGGTGTTTTTGTTCTTTGCTCAGACAGGAGGGGGTTAAAGTAGAAGCTGATTAGGGGGCTCTGGCTCAGTCAGGTCGGGGGGAGGGAGGGGTATAGAGTGCGGGGCGAGCCTGCGGCAGCAGAGTCTGGTATGACGTTGCTCCAGCCTGAGGCGAGCTGTGTGTTCCCCCAGGGAAGTTGTCTCTGGATCCCAGGACCCTGCCAGGGGCAGGCTGCATAGGCTCCCGGGAAGGGAGGTGTGGATAGTGACCTATGCTTGCACACAGGTTTCTTGGTGGCTATAGCAGCAGCCTTAGTGTTTCACGCCCGTCTCTGGTGTCTGCACTGATAGTTGCGGCTTGTGCCCATCTCTGGATCTCTTTTAGGCGGTGCTCTGAATCTCCTCTCCTCGCACACCCCAAAACAATGGCCTCTTGCCTCTTAGGCAGTTTCAGACTTTTTCCCGTACTCCCTCCCGGCTAGCTGTGGCGCACTAGCTCCCTTCATTCAGGCTGTGTTCACACAGCAAACCCCAGTCCTCTCCCTGGGATCCGACCTCTGAAGTCCGAGCCTCAGCTCCCAGCCCCCACCCGTCCAGGCCGCTGGGTGAGCAGACAAGCCTCTCGGTCTGGTGAGTGCTGGTTGGCACCGATCCTCTGTGTGGGAATTTCTCCACTTTGCCCTCCGCACCACTGTTGCTGCGCTCCGCTCACTGGCTCCAAAGCTTCCCCCCTGCCCACCCCCTGTCTCCTCCATGGAAGCAGTTTCCGAGTGTGTGGAAACTTTTCCTCCTTCACAGCTCCCTCCCTGAGTTGCAGGTCCCATCCATATTCTTTTGTCTCTGTTTTTTCTTTTTTCTTTTGCCCTACCCAGGTACGTGGGGAGTTTCTTGCCTTTTAGGAAATCTGAGGTCTTCTGCCAGTGTTTAATAGGTGCTCTGTAGGAGTTGTTCCCCATGTAGATATATTTCTGATGTATTTGTGCAGAGGAAGATGATCTCCACGTTTTACTCCTCCGCCATCTTGAAGGTCTCCTAGTTGTTTCTGTAAATTAAGATGTTGCAGAGTAGCTTTTTCTGCAGGTTGTTTTCAGCAATAAATGTACCATGTTGCACTGTGATATCCTACTTTCCCTTGAAAGTCTAAACCAACTTTCATTTACATTGACTCTCATTTTTTAATACTTTCTTGCACTGTTAAATTCTGAACATTAAATGTCAAGCCTTAAACAATTAGCATCAACATGTATTTTACTTTCCAAACTTGAGCCTGTTTTAAAGGATTTTTTAAGGTAAAAAGATGTTTTGTGGTTATAATCTAATCTTGAGTACAAAAAATAATCTGTGAATTTTGGCTCTACCACTTAAAAGCTTTTAAAATTATAATTTGCTCTATATCTAGCCTTTAATTTCTTTCCTTTTTTTAAACAGAGTTTATAATAATATTGTGCTCAATCATTTGTCCAATAAATATTTATTGAACAGTGACTATGAGCCCAGCACTGTTATAAGGTCATGAAGTGAACAAAACACACAAAGGCTTTTTATTATAGTATTTATATTTTACCAGACCTAGAAAGGAATTAACAGATTACTGTGTAATATGTCAAGTAATAAGAGTATTATGAAGGAAAATAATGCAGGGAAAGGAGAAAGAAACTTATGGAAGTTATTATTTTAGTTGGAGAATCCAAGAAAGCTTCTTTGAGGAGGTGATGCTTGAGCAGATATCTAAACAAAATGGGCAGTGCATCCTACAGGCAACCATCAGAAAACTAGTCTAGTGGAGGAAACAGGGAAACAGCAAGTGTAAATTCTCTGATGTGGAGCACTGAGGTTTCAGGAAAAGCAAAACAAACAAACAAAACTAGTTTGACTAGAGTGATCAAGGAAAGCATTGTTAAGAGTTGAGGAAGGAGAGACCTAGTTTAATGAGGCCTAACAATGATATAATTTGGGGCAGTTCTCCTAAGAATTGTAAAAAAAATATTACAAGTACAAATTATATAAGAAAATATTTAATTAGAATGAAAAAAAATTAAAACTATTATAAATTTTAAAAAACATAAAATACCACAAATATTTTCCCACATAACACAAATAAACATAATCTTGTTCTGTGTGGCATCTTCAAGACTTTTTAGGATTTATACAAACATGCCTCAGATATACTGTGGGTTCAGTTCCAGACCACCTCAATAAAGCAAATATTGTAGTAAAGTGAGCCACACAATTTTTAAAATTTCCTCTTGCATGTAGAATCATGTATATGCTAATAATCTAGTCTATTAAGTGTGCAATAGCATTACACATTTTTTACAATGAACATATCTTAATTAAAAAATACTTCATTGCCAAAAAATGCTAACCATCATCTGAGCCTTCAGTGAGTCATAATCTTTTTGCTGGTGGAAGGTCTTGCCTAAGTGTTGATGGCTGCTGACTGATCAGGGTGGTTGTTCCTGAAGGTTGGGGCGACTGTGACAATTTCTTAAAATAAGACAACAATGAAGTTTGCCACATCAATTGACTCTTCCTTTCAAGAACAATTTCTCTGTAGCATGCAATGCTGTTTGATAGCATTTTATCCACAGAACTTCTTTCAAAATTGGAGTAAATCATCTCAAACCTTGCTGCCACTTTATTAACTAAGTTTATGTAATGTTCTAAAAATGTCTTAAAAACCTTGTTGTCATTTCAAGAATCTTCACAGCATCTTCACCAAGAGTGGATTCCATCTCAAGAAAGCACTATCCTTGCTCATCCATGCGAAGCAACTCCTCATCCTCATGAGATTGCAGTAATTCAGTCCCATCTTCAAGCTCCACTTCTAATTCCAGTTCTCTTGCTATTTCCACTACATCTGCCATGACTTACTTTTCTGAAATCTTGAACCCCCCAAAGTCATTCATGAGGAGTGGAATCAACTTCTTCCAATTAACTTCTTGTTAATGTTGATATTTTAACCTCTTCCTGTGAATCATGAAGGTTGTTAATGGTATCTAGAACCTTTTCCAGAAGATTTTGCCTAGATCTATCAGAGAAATCACTATGCATGGCAGTTATAGCCTTACAAAATGTATTTCTTAAACGATAAACCTGGAAAGTAGAAATTACTCCTTGATCCATGGGCTGCAGAATTGATGTTGTGTTAGCAGGTATGAAAACAACATTGATCTCACTGTATATCATTATCAGAATTCTTGGGTGACCAGGTGCATTGTCAGTGAGCAGTAATATTTTGAAAGGAATCTTTTCTTTTTTTTCTGGGTAGTAGTGGGCTTAAACTATTCAGTAAACAGTGGGCTTAAACTATTCAGTAAACCAAGTTGTAAACAGATGTGCTATCGCCTAGACTTTACTGTTCCATTTATACAGCATAGGCAGAGTCATTTTAGCATAATTCTTAAAGGCCCTGGGACTTTCTGAATGGTAAATAAGCACTGGCTTCAAGTCACCAGCTGCATTAGCCCTAACAAGAGAGTCAGCCTGTCCTTTGAGGCTTTGAAGCCAGGCACTGACTTCTTCTTGCTAGCTATGAAAGCCCTAGATGGCGTCTTGCTCAAAGAGAAGGCTGTTTTCTCTTCACTGAAAATCTGTTGTTTCGTGTAGCCACCTTCATTAATGATCTTAGCTAGATCTTCTGGATAACTTGTTGCAGCTTCTATATCAGCACCTGCTGCTTCACTTTGCACTTTTATGTTAGAAGGACAGCCTCTTTCCTTAAGCCTCATGAACCAGCCTCTGCTAGCTTCAAACTTTTCTCTTGCAGCTTCCTCACCTCCCTCAGCCTTAACAGAATTAAGGAGAATTAGGGCCGTGCTCTGGATTAGCCTTTGGATTAAGGTAATATTGTGGCTGAGTTGATCATCTATGCAGAACACTAAAACTTTCCCTATATCAGTAATAAGGTTGCTTTGCTTTCTTATCATTCATGTGTTCACTGGAGTAGCACTGTTAATTTCCTTCAAGAACTTTTCCTTTGCATTCACAACTTGGCTAACTGGCACAGAGGTCTAGCTTTTGGCCTATCTTGGCTCTGGACATGCCCTTCTCACTAAACTTAATCCTTTCTAGCTTTTGATTTGACTCTTCCTTTCACTTGAACACTTAGACACCATTGCAGGGTTATTAACTGGCCTAATTTGGACATTGTTGTGTCTCAGGGAATAGGGAGGCCTGAGGAGAGGGAGAGAGATATGGGAATGGCCGGTCAGTGGAGCAGTCAGAACACACACAACATTTATCATTAAGTTTGCTGTCTTATACGGGTGTGGTTCGTGGCACCCCAAAACAATTACAATAGTAACATCAAAGATCACAGATCACCATAGCAAATAGAATAATAATGAAAATGTTTGAAATACTGTGAGGATTACCAAAATATAACACAGAGATGTGAAGTGAGCAAATACTGTTGGAAAAATGGTGCTGAAGGACTTGTTCGAGGCAGGGCTACCACAAACCTTCAATTTGTAAAAAATGCAGTATCTGCAAGGTAAAATAAAGTGAAGCACAATAAAATGAGGTATGCTTGTGTTCATCCAGTCTTTAAGCTCATCAGATATTAGTAATGTCTTTCTTGTTGAAAGAAAAGTTACCAAAAAAACAATATATCCAAACCTTGCTTTTGGAAAAAAATCTTGGAATGATCTGATACATTTGACAATTCTTATTAAAAAGTCTCAGTTTAAACCCATCTGTTTTGTTCTCTGCAAATATAAGTAGGGTAACAAAAATAAAACAAAAAACAAACTGGCTTTCCATGAAATCACTGCTTATAGTAAAATTCCATAATAAAAGAATCATCATACTTCTCAAAGAAGTACACAGAATTAAGTTGCTTCCGACTTTCACAAGTACTCTTCTGATCAGCCAAGTAGTAGCTGTCTTTATAATATTTTCACTTTTGTTATGCTTATAATTTTCCAGTTTGTGTGTGTCCTGATCATTTCTTTTCTGCTCGTCAATTATCATTTCATTATTTATAGTTTCTTGACTATGATGATGCTTTTCATTACTTTTACTTCTTATGATTTTGAACACTACAGTTTTTTAGTTCAATTGCAGTATAAAAAGTGAGTCTTTTGATATTTTGAAATTTTTTGTTAACTTTTTATTCCTGTTTATGCCTTTGGCTTCTATAATGTTTCTTTTCATATTCAAATGTTGGTGTAAATGATAATTATGAAATATGTAAAAACTAATACGAAGTTATGACATAACAAGAGCTTTTAAAATTTTGACCACATTGTACTGAGATATGTAACCAAATTTCTCTCACACCATAAAAGTTGATTTATTAATAAATAGATATTGGAGTTTTATCGCTGGTACAGTTGTTTTTCAATCAGTTTCACTGCATCAGTAGTAATTTAGCATGCCATATTATTGGAACTACCAGTTTCTCTCAAGAGAATTGATGAGTCAAATATGCTAATACTCCAAGTCTATTTTTTGAGATGTGTGAAAGATGAAACTTCACACACAGACATCTTGTCATTTTTCTAGTGTTACCAAACTTATGACTTACAAAGCATATTTTGTGAAATGCAATAGAAAAACTTCAACATATCTGTAGGGCACTTATATCCAGAATATTCAGACTGAAGAGACTTTCATTTTTACTAGGCATTGATAAAATTAAATCTTCCATGAATGATTATACATACATAATGATTTTTAAAAGTTTCCATAACTGGACTTCTGGCTTCATGCATTTAAATTTTTGTTTCTTCTCCATCCTCTGTATATTCTATGTATTTCCATTTCCAGAGGCCCAAGGATCTGTCCTGTTACATAGATTCTGATGCTGTAACCTTATGTCAGAGTGCTAGGTGAGTCACTTTGATGAGCAGCAGGACATTATTCTCCTGGATATTATTCCCCCCAAGGATGACCAGTAGCAACTTAACTATATATGGAGGTAGTTTTGGACCCAAACAAAATTCCCCAAGACAACTTTTCCTTAACTAAATTCCAAAAATTCTCATGGCCACTACAATACCAACAGGAGGAAAAGTTGTTTGGAGAGTAAGTCAGAGAGGAAAAGAAACAGTGGTCTAACTTAATACTCTTAAAATATCTTTCTTTTGCAAATTTTACTTTTTAAAGGATATGAAAATGTTAATATATTGGTAGAGACTCACTCAGAATAATGGAAGGGTCTTGTGCAAGTGAGGAAATCTACAGCTTACACTTCATTAGCTTCACAGAAAACTGGCATCTAGCATGAATTGGAAGACAAACCCAGTGGTCAAATTGTATTAGGACATGTAGGCAATGTTAAGGGTTTGGGATTGTTGTTTTTAAGATTAAATTATATAACGCTTATAGAATGTTTAGAGAAATTTGTAGTAAGTGCTTGATAGATTAAAAACAGTCAAAATAATTACCATAATCATTATTATTAGACTATAGATAAATGAATATAATTACTATTTTAGCACATTTTCTAAATACAAACACATATGAACACCTATGAACATTTATACATGTACATACACTGTAATATGAGTTTTAAAGTGTCTTTTATTTCTCTCTCTCTCTCTTGCTCGCTTGCTTGCTCATAGATATGTACATAGATATATACAGAGATATAACCTGTAACATACTGATCATCTGGGTTGCAGACTGCCAACTTCTCATTGTATCCTCACATGGTAGAAAGAGAAAAGAAATAAGCTCTCTAGTGACTTTTATAAAGACATTAATCCCATTCACTAGGGCTCCATTCTCATGATCTCATCTAATCCTAATCACTCCCCAAAGGCCCCACCTCTTAATGTCATCACATTGGGTGGTAGGATTTCAATATGAATTTTGGGGAGACACAAACATTCAGTCCATAACAGGTAACTTGCACATCATTGCCCTCTCACCATGCTTCAGGCTTAACTCTAAACAACCTTCCCCCCCACCCACAAACTTACATTTCTTACTTATATCTGTATTGTCCCAGAATTGAGAAGATACTTAAAGAAGAGGCAGGGAGGGCTTCCCTGGTGGCGCAATGGTTGAGAGTCTGCCTAACGATGCAGGGTATGCGGGTTCGTGCCCCAGTCCGGGAAGGTCCCACATGCCGCGGAGCGGCTGGGCCCGTGAGCCATGGCCGCTGAGCCTGCGCGTCCGGAGCCTGTGCTCCGTAACGGGAGAGGCCACAACAGTGAGAGGCCCGTGTACCACACACACAAAATAATAATAATAATAAGAGGCAGGGAATTGAGATAAGCCTTCCCACAAAACAAAGAATTCTTCAGAATAACTTACATGATGAAAGTTGATAATACACACCTAACTCGTTTAGTGTCATAAGCGTAAATTGATGTAAGTTGAGTTCTGCCCATATAATATATAATTACATTTTGTGCCTTTCCACATTTGGATTTTTGGAAAAATTGAAAATTTAATATTCTTAGATGAAAGATTAGACTATATATCAAAGTCAAAATGATTTTCTGGTTTACGCCCTCTTGTGTGGGAGAGAACTGAGAGCTATTTAGAAACTGTCTAGGTCTCTAATTATATTGTTCTTGCACAATTTTTAAATTAATCAAATTTTCCACTTGGACTAAGCTTAGATGGGTTTTTTTTTTTAATTAAAATCTAACAATACAGAAAAACAAAGAAGCAAAAGGGAGTGATACAGAATTATTACTGAAAATATAGCCCACAGAAAACAAATAGTTAAAGCAATTTAAGCTTAATCCTGAAATGAAGAAAGCCAATTTTTGTATAAATGACCATTTTCTCTATATTTCTATTTTATACCTATTCTGTTATGAGAATAAATCTGCTATTTCAGAGTAAATTCAAGTCTGAAAACAAGTATTAAAAACTAAAAGCTTGGGGTTTAGTGTCCATGCAAGGAAAGATGACATACTTCAAGCTTACATGAGCTGGGACCATGCAAAGTCAGAATCCTTAGTGAAAGGAGGTCTGGAAAACTTGGCCTATTACTTCAAGAGGAGATAGGTAAGATTGTTACTGCGAAGGCTCTGAACAGGAAAAAAAAATCTCATGAGAAATCAAGACTTCAAACTTCCTAATATAAGTCTGAAGTAAAAAAAAAAAGTCATGATCTATGAAATGGAGGATACTCAAATTTCTCTATAACATATAACAAGATAGTGACTTTCCTGGAGCCTGGATAAAAAAAAACCCTTAAACTTCAGAAGTAAATTTTCCATAATTATGACTCCACAACAGTCACTCTTTCACACAAATAAGCACAGAAACAGAAACACAGATACAATAAAATCTGCTTATAATAATTTTATACAGTTAAATTTAAAACTTTTAAATTTGATATGTAATTGATTTTTTTGAACCTCTAGGAAGCTATTTCTAAAGTCCAGGAAAAGAAAAAAAGTGGCCAACAAACTATTTAAAAATATATTATCTGTATAAAAAGCCCTTTTTAAAAAGTTTAAATAAAATGAATTTAAACATAAAATAAAACAAAAATACATTATCATCACAGGAGTACAATTGGTATAGGATTTTTAAAGAATTATATTTGATATGGGGCTACTGAATAATGTCACAGATATTAAAAAAATTACCAGAATCTATAAAAATGATCAGTCCTTTGAAATAGTTTCCATCATAAGGGTACAAATGTATTTCTATTATGATCTTATTGATTCAAAATAATTTGGATTTTATATTTTTATATAAAACATCTTGTTACTGTTAAAGTCTATTGTTACATTGTTGAATATTTTTTAATGTTCATCCTTTTTATATACTTCTGTCTGCACAGTAAAGGCATTTTATTTGACTACACGTTTAATAGAAATATTTTGATGCCTTTTGCTAAGTGTCAGCTTGATCTTAAACAGCATTATAGCAAGGACTGTACCAAAAACAAGCACAGTAAAATTGCCACTGTCACTGATCAAGCCCCACAATCCACTGATTCTCTTAATAAATATTTTTTTTTTAATGCCAGGTAATGTTATGTTTTAGAGATAAAAGAAAAATAAGGTCCCTGGGTATAGTGAATAATAGGAAACAACATATGGCATGAGAATCAGAGAGTTCAGAGAACTGACCCGTCAAAAGAGAAATGTGAAGAACTTTCCTGGAGGATCTACCATGTATAATTTAAGAATAAGTAGGAATTAGACAGATGAAGGAATAAAAAAGGAGTAGATTAGCCCAGAGAGGGGAAACATCATTTTTAAAGTCTTAAAAGTGAGAGATTTTTATATTCAAAGACCAAGTCAGTATTCCTACACTACAGAGTGTGTGAAGCTGCTTGGAAGATAAACATACTTGGTATACTACTTAGGAATAAAAATAATGAATTTAGACTTAAACCTAAGAGTTATGGGGGGCAATTTAAAGACCCAAAGCAGTGAAGAGATGTATCCAAATATGTGCCATGCTGTCTAGGATTTCATATCCTCAAAGTACTTAATGGATGTTTAAACGGTTGTCTTCCCAGCACTCTCTCCTTTGTTTACTGGAGAGCCAACAGCTTTCACCATCTCCCTGGGTATTTGGAAACTGACTTCACACATCATTTCACTATTTAAAACAATTAATTTTTCCAAGGTGAGGCAGTTGACTCAAACTGGGGAAATTACAGGATCCTCTCTCCCATACACAGTCATTGTACACTGGACAGTAAGTGATCATTGATTCAAGGATACTAAGGCAAATCCCAATGGTCTGTGCCCCTCTAAAAGGGAGGTTAAAATGGCATCTTTCAGGAATCATGTTTTACAACATGTGACGGAAGCTGTTCTGTAGTAAATAATGAATACATTTGACATGATTCTGTGGTGAAAGAAAAAGAAAGAACCCTGCTTGGCAAGCTATGCCCCAGTTATAGTTGTCCCTGAAACCCAACTGCATCTCTGCTCTTATACAATTTTGCTTCTTTGACATATCACTGTTATCACTGTTCACTTAATTTCCCCATTTGTAAAAGCTAGATTGTTTTTTTTGTTTGTTTTGTTTCTAGTTTTTTTTTGCATTTTATATACAAAACACCTTGATAGTCACAGTCATTGAAAAATTGATGTACTCACAGAAGAGCCACCAAACTGCTGAAGTTTCTAAGGAGCTTGATAAGTAAAACAGAATTGAAAAAGTAAAGATGATTTACCTAGATAAGAGATGACTTGAGCATTATGGAATAAAGCAGAGTAATAGGCTAGCAATAAAATAAGTGAAGATTAGTTGTGGGTGGCTATGGGCATGCCTGCTGCTATGAAACCTTGACCAGAAATAATGATCCAGTAAAAAATAAACAAATTAATGAAAGACATAAATTTACAGATTCAAGTTCAATGAGCCTCACTCAGCATAAACTCGAACAAAACCATATGCAAACATATAACAACAATATACAAAGTGAAAAAAAATTGAATGATCATGCATTTCCCTCAGAAAACAGTGGAAGAATATCTTTAAAGTGATGAAAGACAACAATTATCTATCCATATTTCAATATTCAGTAAACATACCTTTCAGGAAGGAAAATTACACAAGATGGAAAATTAAAATTTTAGGAATAAAGAAGGAGCAACAGAACTGGTAAATGTCTGTGTAAATATAATAGATTATTTTTCTCTTAAGTATAATAGAGTATTTTTCTCTTAAGTTAAAAAAATTGTATACATGTTGAAAGAAAAACAATATAACATGGTCAGAGAGTTTAACGTATGGCATACAAAACACAAACACATCACAACCATAACATAAAGTGGGTAGGGATAAGGGATTTATATGTTTGAAGCCCAAGAAATATATCCCAACTAATTTTATGAATTTGGCATTACCCTAATACCAAAACCAAAGACATTACAAAGAAATAAATCCACAGACCAATATTTCTTACGATATTAGACAAAAACATGCTCAATTTTGTTCTCTATAAATCAAATCCAGCAATATATAAAAAGGATAATATATCTTAACCCTGCAAGTGGGGATGGGGGTGGGTTAATCCTGGAATGCAAGGCTGGCTTAACATTTAAAAATAGTCATTGTAATTCATTATATTCAATGATTAAGTAGAAAAAAATCACATGATCTTATCAGTAGATGTAGAAAAAGTATGTGACAAAATCCAAAATGCATTCATAATCAAAAACTAGCAAACAGTAATAGAAGGAAATTTTCTTAATGATATAAAAGGAATCTTAAAAAACCCCAGAGCTGATATTTTACTTACTGGTGAAAAACTAAGTGATTTCTAATCAAGATTGTGGATAAGGGAAATATGTCTGCTTTCACCATTCTTTCAACATTGTGCTGCTGAAAGCTCAATAAGTGCAGTAAGGTAAGAAAAAGAACTTAAAGAAAAATTTGAAATTGAAAGGAAGGAATAAAACTAAAAAACTAACTCTATTTCCCACAGGAATAAGCATTACTCAAGTGAATTGAAAACCTGTACACACACACACACACACACACACACACACACACACACACAATACATGTGTTCATAGCAGCTATACTGGTAATCATCAAAATTGGAAACAACCCAAATGTTCCACATGTGAAAAATGGCTAAACTAGTTCATCCATACAATGGAATACTACTTTGTTGTAAAAATAAAAACAAACTACTGATGCACTCACCAAAAGGGATGAATATCAAACACATTAAGCTAAGCAATAGAAGCTAGACACAAAAGGTACATAAAGTATGATTCCATTTATATGACATTCAGGATGATCCCACAGTATAGGAACTAAGAAAAGATCTGGGGTGAAGGGTGAGTAAGGGTTTGACTACAAATGGAAAACACAAGAAAATCTTAATTTGGGTGGGGTGTAATGGAATTGTATCTTCATTGGGGTGGTGATTATGTGACTGTCAAAACTCAGAGAACAGGGCTTCCCTGGTGGCGCAGTGGTTGAGAGTCCGCCTGCCAATGCAGGGGACACGGGTTCATGCTCCAGTCCGGGAAGATCCCACATGCCGCGGAGCGGCTGCGCCCGTGAGCCACGGCCGCTGAGCCTGCGCGTCCGGAGGCTGTGCTCCGCAACGGGAGAGGCCACAACAGTGAGAGGCCCGCGTACCAAAAAAAAAAAAAAAAAAAAAAAAAAACCTCAGAGAACAGTACACAAGAAAATAAATTTTGCTATATGCAAATTAATAATTAGTACAGAGAAGTGGTAAAAATATTTTGTAATTTGTCCAGGAAACACTTTTTACATCTTCTTTCTTCTTGTCAATGCCAAAGGCAGAGATTAATTAAATGAGTCTTTAAATTTTCTACTGTAAGTGAATACAGCACATATTACTTTAAATTGTTGTAGATATCAAAAGTCAAAAATTTAAATTTATACCACATATAATAATAAAATGCTTTTTCTCTCTTTTTCTTTCTATTCTGAGTCTTGTATCTTTCATAATCTTAACGTTAGAGATGTTCTAAGGCTAAAGAGGCCAAGGCTTTGAGGTGCATTCTTTTAGATGTTAAAAAGCCTGAGAATGCAAAATGAATATTTAGAAAACTAAATCATAGCTGAATTAAAAATAACTTCTCTTAGCAGTGAAACAAAACTGAAAATGTTGAAAATTCATATATTTAATTCTTTCTGTGGAAAAATAAACAGCAATAATAGGTATACTGTAATTAGGTCTTTCTAATTAGTTCATGTCTTGGTTAGTTTGGGCTGCTATAACAGAATACCATGGGTGGCTTAAACAACAGAGATTTATTTCTCACAGTTCTAGAGGCTGGGAAGTCCAAGATCAAGATGCCAGACAAACATTGTTTTCTGACTGTATAATGACTTGCCTGGACTAGTTATTTAAAGCTTGCCTCTCCTGCAGTATCTGGCAGTTTCTTCTTTGCATTTGTCAAGATACATTTCTATGCCTTCCTGTTTGCAAGCAATATTTGCAAAATTTCAACTTACTACACAGCTTCAAAATCAGAAGTTTTAACTCTAAAATGTTTGATTCAAAATTACCAATATTTGTTGACGATAATGATTCAAAGTTTGGAGTATCAGTGACATAAATTGTTGACAGGTTGAGTTACTAAGTAATTTTAGAAAGACTCAAACTTTTCTGATTCCTCACTAGTGATGAGCGCCAGACGGAAAATACAATCTTTCATGTTTTAGTTCAACCTACTGCATTATTGTTTTGTAAGTTCAGCACTCTGTTTCATATCTATCTATATCTGCTATACATTTACACGTTATATACATTATACATTCATTTTATATGATGCTATATATAATTCATATCCATAAAATTTGACAAAACTTCTATTTTATATCATATAATACCCTAGGTTTTGAATGAAGTTATGATTTAAACCTATGTCAAGTATATCTTTTTCATAGATCCCTTAATTCAAAAAGAACATGTTTTCAAATTCAATACTATAGGGCTTCCCTGGTGGCGCAGTGGTTGGGAGTCCACCTGCCAATGCAGGGGATGCGGGTTCGTGCCGCGGTCTGGGAGGATCCCGCGTGCCGCGGAGCGGCTGGGCCTGTGGGCCATGGCCGCTGGGCCTGCGCGTCCAGAGCCTGTGCTCTGCGGCGGGAGAGGCCACAGCAGTGAGAGGTCCGCGTATCGCAACAGAACACAAAACAAAAAAACAAAAACAAACAAAAAAAACAAATTCAATACTATAATCTACCACTGTATGCATATACATTACGATTTTTAAAATTTAGCTTCAATATGCTAACTGGATTCAAAGTAGCATTCATAATAATGCCAGATATTTTACATTCAATAGAAGAAATTTCCAAAAGCTTGAAATTTGATTCTATGAAATGGATGAAAGCATTGATATTAAACTTTTCTAATAATTAACTATGTAAAGCATTTGATGACAATAATATAATATAATGATATAATTTAACTCATTTTTCATAATTATTGTACCAGTGGAGCAGAGACATAATTAGCTTTACTTTTTGTGAGCTCCAAAGGTTTCTTGAGATTGAAAATAAGTGAAATTAATTTAGAACATACACTTGATCTAAATGAAAAGTTATACATCAAAGAATGATTTATTAACATTTCCATTAAGTCATCATCTTCAGGTCCAGTCACCTTATATTAACTACTAAATATGAAGGAAATGATACTTCTTCAGCAAATCTTTGTCTTATGGTTTTCATTTGGTTATGGACATCACTATATTCTTCATGATGTGGATGATAAAGGCCGAAAATATACTGAGAAAGCTATATGTTCATCAAACCTTTCTTGGAAAAGTGTAGTAAAGGTTTTAGTTCCTAGCTATACTTTCTTCAGGCAGAATGGCTCAGCCAGTTTTGCATGCATTATTTGTATATATACCAAACTTGTAGTTTTCCACATCTCCCATGACAACTGGCAGCTCGGTGATTTTGTGCACACTAATAAAAATACAACTGGTTAGTACATCAAGTCCCAGTCAGGGTCAGTAGCATTAAATGCCTCTCAAACAATGAACTCCCACAATGAGCTGACCCTTGGTACTTGTACTTAATTATAGCTTATTTTACCATGTCCTTCATTGAAAGGGACATGTTATTTAGTTTCGAACATCTGAAAAGTGCTCAGAAAAGAGAGAGATATAATCATAGATTAATGTGAGATGTTTTTCATACTTAACCACACGTGAAAGATAATACTTTTCATTTCATAAATATCACATGACAAAAGCTAAAAGTATAAAAAGTTATCAAAAAACCCATTTCATCCCATCACTCTTTTTCTTTAGTGTTAAGCAATTTTCTTACAGTGTGTGCCTTGGTTTAGTTGCCTTCATGTTCATGCTCTATCACTTGGTGTTGTTTGAGCTTCTTAGAAGTGTGGGTTTGTAGTTTTTATCAATTTTGGAAAAATTTTAACCATAATTCTACAAATATTTTCTGCCCTGTCCTTCTTTGGGGGCTGTATTATAAGTTTGTTAGGGTATCTGAAGTTGTCTTACAGTTCACTGATGCTCTATTAGTTCTCTTTTTAGTCTTTTTTTCCCTGTCTGTGTTTCACATTACTCACTTTCTATTGCTATGTCTTCAAGCTTATTAATCTTTCCTTCTACCTTTCTATTCCTCTCTTCTTCTCTCACAATCTATCTCTTATCACAGACACTAGTTTTCATCTCTAGAAGCTTCATGTGATTCTTTTTTTTCCTGTGTCTATATTTGAGTTTGATCTTTCCTGTAGCTTGCCAAACACATGGAATATAGTTATACTAACTGAATGCCATTTTTTACTATCATGTGTTATTTTAAGTTATTATTTATTTATTTATTTATTTATTTATGGCTGCCTTGTGTCTCGTTGCTGCGTGTGGGCTTTCTCTAGTTACGGAGAGCAGGGGCTACTTTTCGTTGTGGTGCAAGGGCTTCTTATTGCGGTGGCTTCTCTTGTTGTGGAGCACGGGCTCTAGGCACCTGGGCTTCAGTTGTTGTGTCACATGGGCTCAGTAGTTGTGGCTCCCAGGCTCTAGAGCACAGGCTCAGTAGTTGTGGTGCACGGGCTTAGTTGCTCCAGGTCATGTGGGATCTTCCTGGACCAGGGCTCAAACCCATGTCCCCTGCATTGGCAGGAGGATTCTTAACCACTGCACCACCAGGGAAGTCCCCATGTGTGTTATTTTTGAGTCAGTTTCTACTGATTGAGTTTTCTCTTCCTAATGGATCAGATTTTATACTACTTTGTACTTTTTTATTGGTTGTAACACATTGTGAATTCGTAGGGTGATTTATATTTTGTATCCATATTTCCTCTATGTATGTTTTGTATCCATATTTTTGCCTATGCATATTGTTGAGCTTTGTTCTGGGATTCAGTTAATTGATAAGAATCTGATATTTTCTAATCTTGCTTTCAAGTTTTGTTTGAAAGAATCAGAGAAGCATTTAATTTAGTGCTAATTGTGCCTCACTCCTGAGATGACACACTTCTGGGTAAACTTCTTTATGTCTCATGAATTATGATGTTTTCCAGTATGATGTATAGGGACAGGAACATGAACAGGTATATATAACATTTGAATATTAGTCTTTCTATTCCTTTAGGTGTTCCCCTTGTTCCTCACAGCTTTTAGTAGTTTCCTCATAGGCATGAGTTGACCAGTACTCAGCTGAAGACTTGATGGGGACCCTCTGCATATCATCAAAGCTTTCTCTTTGTGTTGCTCTCTCCACACTGGAACACTGCCCTGAAAAAATTAGCTACCTCAGGGTTCCTGGAGTCCCAGCTCCATACCCTCAACTCAGCAATCACCAAGTTCTGTTCTCTCTCCAAGCTCTGTGCCTGGGAAACTGTCCTAAGGCAAAAAACTGAGAAAATTTCAGATCTTATCACATTTGATTCCCATCTGTATGGGTACACTATCCTTATCCCAATGTTTAATATCTTGAAAACCATTGTTTCACATATGTAGTCTTTTTCTAAAAAATGTTTCAGCCAGAAGGACAACTTCTGATCTTGTTACTTTGTCTTGGCTAGAAGTGAAAGGTTCTTCCTATCTTATTATAAGGTAAGTAGGAAAATTAAATAAAAATATAAATCAAGAGTTTCAGTCCAAGATGGCAACATAGTAGCCTCCTGAACTTACCTCCTCCCATGGACACACAGAATCTATGAAGCAATTCCCTCTGAAAGAAATCCAAAACAAGCTAAATGATTCCTATTCATTGGGCAAATGAGAAAACACATCATTCATGTTGACAGGGGTAGAAAAGGTTGTGACACATCCACCATAAACTCTACCTGTGACACAGCACCGTGCAATCCTGAGGGAACTCCTTAACTCCCAGCTTGTCCAAGAGGAGTGAAGGGTTTGGATTCCACGTATAGCACCCCAACTTTTAAGACTCTCACTTTAGATATGGTTCCCCCAAACCACCTAACTCTGAAAGCCAATGGGACTTGTATCAGGGAAAAACACTACAATATAGCTAACAAAGAAATAGTTCTTAACTGGTCTTGAGGACTCTCCACGTCTATGCCCCCAGGGCTCAGCACAGAGAAATCAGGAAAAAGATGCTCATCTCCCAGTATCTCTCTGAAGAGGCCTATTTGCCTTCTTAAAAAGCCAGTGCCTAAGGATCAGGTTCTAATTTAGCACACATCTAGGGCTGACTGCAATCCTCCATAAAGACTGGAAAGCCTTGCAGACACCACCCTACCTTCTCACTAAAGCTCACTCCAAATCACCAGTATCTCCCTGGAAGGAGCAAATGCACATATCTGTGCCCCAGTTTATGCATCTGTCACCCAAGGGACAGAGAGCTGGATTATGATGCTGTGATAGTCAGTGGAGCTTGCATTCCTAACTCTCACAGGACTCTAGCAAACAAAGAAGCAGTTATTAAAGGGTTGGAGAGCATCCTTCCCTAGCTATGAACCAGGCTCAATGCAGATGGCCCAGGCAAAAAAGCCCAATTCCAAGTTTCTCCATGGAGGGTCGTAACTACATACTTTCCAAGCTACTGTCTGAGATTCCATCTTCTAATCAACCTGCATCTGGGTGCTAACTATGTGCCCTACTGGGACACTGAAGGTCTTGGCACACTGTAAGCCACTAAAAACAAAGGTGGATACTTGGACAATCAGAAAGGTTTGAGAGACAATCAAGAGCTACGTCAGTGTTAAATGATAAGTTTTATCTCCTACACAAGGCAACTCCTTCAAGACTAGGAGAGGTGGCTGTTTTATCTAATCCACAGAAACCAACACAGGGAATCAAGGAAAATGAAGAAACAGAAGAATATATTCCAAGTGAACGAACAAGATAAAACCCAGAAAAAGACCTCAATAAACAGAGATAAGTGCCTTACCTAATAAAGAGTTCAAAATAATTGTCATAAAGATGATCACTGAAGTTGAGAGAAGAATGGGTGGACAAAGTGAGAATTTCAACAAAGAGATAGGAAATATAAGAAATTACCAAAGAAAAATCACAAGGTGAACATAATAACTGCACTAAAAAATGCAGTTTAGAGGGGCTCAAAAACAGACTAGATGAAGCAGAAGAAAAGATCAGCAAACTTGAATATAAGGGAAGTAGAATTCATCCAATTAGAGGAATGAAAAAAAAAGGAATAAAAAGAGTGAGGATAGCTTCAGGGACTTATGGAGTAACAAACGGAGCAATATTTTCATTACAGGGGTCCCAGAAGGAGAGGAGAGAAAGAAAAAGGGGAAGAAATTTTATCTGAGGAAATAATGGCTGAAAACTTCCCTAAAAGATAAAATGTGGCAGGGGAAAATAAAAATGTAGAGTTTTAGAATGTATTCAAAATTAAGTTATTATCAGTTTAAATATATTATGATAACTAAGATTTCATGTAAGATTCATGCCCACATAGTCAGCCCACCAAAACAGAAGTACCCTCACAGCCCTTTTAGAAGGAATCCCTAGAGAGTACAGCTAGGGTGATGAGAGGGGAGTGCACTGCTGGGATGCATAGGACACCTCCTACAGAAGGCCACTCCTCCAAGGTTGAGAAACATAACTATAACAACACACTAGATACCTAAAAATATAAATAGCAACCTAGCCAAAAGGAGGCAGTAGAGGAATATGTTCCAGACTAAGGAACAAGATAAAACCCCAGAAGAACCAAGTGAAGTGGACATAGGCAATCTACCCAAGAAAAAATTCAGAGTAATGATCGTAAACATGACCAAAGAACTCAGGAGAAGGATGGATGCACTGAGTGAGAATTTAGATGTTTTTAACAAAGAGTTAGAAAATATAAAAGAACAACAAAACAGAGATGAAAAATACAGTAACTGAAATGAAAAACACACTAGAAGGAATCAGTAGCAGACTAAATGATTCATAAGAATGGATCAGTGGGCTGGAAGAAAATGGAATGGAAATCACTGCCACTGAATGGAAAAAAGAAAACAAAAATGAAAAGAAATGAGAGGACAGTTTAAGACACCTCTGGGACAACATCAAGTACGTTAATACTCACATTATAGAGATCCTAGAAGGAGAAGAAACACAGAAAGGGCTCCAAAATATTGAAGAGATAATAGCTGAAAACCTCCCTAACCTGGCAAAGCAAACCATAACCCAAGTGCAGGAAGCACAGAGAGTCCCATATGGGATTAACCCAATGGAATACTACTTAGCCATATGAAAGAATAAAACAATGCCACTTGCAGCAACATGGATGGACCTAGAGCTTATCATACAAAGTGAAGTAAGGCAGACAGAGAAAGGCAAATATCACAAGATATCACTTATATGTGAAATATATTAAAAAAATGATATAAACTTATTTAAAAACAGAACTAGACTCACACACATAGAAAAAATACTTATGGTTACCAAAGGCAGAAGGGGGGGAGGAATAGATTAGGAATTTGAGATTAACAGATAAACACTATATACATAAAATAGATAAACAACTAGGTCCTACTGTGCAGTGCAGATAATTATATTCAATATCTTGTAATAACCTCTAATGAAAAAGAATCTGGAAAAATATATATATATATGCACATATATATATATTTAACTGAATCACTATGTTGTACATCTGAAATATTGTAAATCAACTATACTTCAATTTAAAAAAATCAGTTGTATTTCTTTACACCAACAGTAAACTATTACAGAGAGAATTTAGAAAATAATCCCAATAGCATCAATAATAAAATACTTAGAAATAAATTTAACCAAGGACATGAAAGATCTCTACACTAAAATCTATAAGACAATGTTGAAAGAAACTGAAGACGTGAATAAATGAAAAGATATTTCACAGTCATGGATTCAAAAAAATTAATATTGTTAACATGTCCATATACCCAAAGCAATCTACAGATTCAATGCAATCCCTTTTTAAATCCCAATGACATTTTTCACAGAAATATAAAAAATTCTAAAACTTGTGCTAAACCACAAAGAACTCTTAGTAGCCAAAACAAACCTGAGAAGGAAGAATGAAGCAAAAGACAGTCTCTTCAATATACGGTGTTGGGAAAACTGCACAGACACAATGTGAAAGAATCAAACGGGACCACTATCTTACACCATATACAAAAATCACATCAAAATGGATTGAAGATTTAAATGTAAGACCTGAAAGTATAAAATTTATAGAAAAAAATATGGGAAAATTTCATGACATTGGTTTGGGCAATGATTTCTTGGATATAACACCAAAAGCATAGGCAATAAAAGCAAAGTTAAACAAGTGGGATCATATCAAACTAAAAAGCTTATGCGCAGAAAAGGAAATAATCAAAAGAGTAAAAAGGCAACCTACAGATTGGGAGAAATCATTTGGAGACTATATATCTGACAAGGTATTAATATCCAAAATACATAAGAAACTCATACAACTCAACAGCAAAAAGTTAAATAATCTGATTTAGAAATGGGAAAGAATATGAATATACATCTCTCCAAAGAAGACTTACAAATGACCAATAAACAGGTATATGAAGAGATGGTCAATATCTCTAATCATCATGGAAATGCAGATTAAAGCCGCAAGGAGATTTCACCTCACATCTGTTAGAATGGCTATCATCAAAAAACCAAAAAATATTTTTGACCCACCTCCTAGAGTAATGGAAATAAAAACAAAAATATTAAAAATGGAACTAATGAAACTTAAAAACGTTTGCACAGCAAAGGAAACTATAAACAAGAGGAAGACAACCATCAGAATGGGAGAAAATATTTGCAAATGAATCAACGGCCAAAGGATTAATCTCCAAAGTATACAAACAGCTCACTCAGCTCAATATCAAAAAATCAAACAACCCAATCAAAAAATGGGCAGAAGACCTAAATAGACATTTCTCCAAAGAAGACATACAGATGGCCAAGAGGCATCATGTAAAGGTGCTCAACATCACTAATCATTAGAGAAATGCAAATCAAAACTACAATGAGGTATCACCTCACACTGGTCAGAATGGCCATCATCAAAAAATCTACAAACAATAAATGCTGGAGAGGGTGTGGAGAAAAGGGAACCCTCCTGCTCTGTTGGTGGGAATGTAAATGGATACAGCCACTATGGAGAACAGTATGGAGGTTCCTTAAAAAACTCAAAATAGAATTACCATGTGACTCAGCAATCCTACTAGTGGGCATACATCTGGACAAAATTCTAATTCAAAAAGACACATGCACCCCAATGTTCATTGCAGCACTATTTACAATAGCCAGGTCATGGAACGAACCCAAATGTCCATTGACAGACAAATGGATAAAGAAGATGTGGTACACATATACAATGGAATATTAGCCATAAAAAGGAATGAAATTGGGTCATTTGTAAAGATGTGGATGGACCTAGAGACTGTCATACAGAGTGAAGTAAGTCAGAAAGAGAAAAACAAATATCGTATATTAATGCATATGTGTGGAATATAGAAAAATGGTACAGGTGAACTGGTTTGTAAGGCAGAAATAGAGACAAAGCCATAGAGAAAAACATATGTACACCAAGGGGAGAAAGAGGGAGTGGGATGAGTTGGGAGATTGGGATTGACATATATACAATAATATGTATAAAATAGATGACTAATGAGAACCTGCTGTATAGCACAGGGATTCTACTTCGCTGTACAGTAGAAACTAACACAACACTGTAAAACAACTATACCCCAATTTAAAAAAAATAAAAATAAAGTAAAACAAAATAAAAGATAAAAAAAAAAGAAGCACTGGTGAGAATGTGGAGAAATTGGAAATTGGCGAGGATGGGGAGAAACTGGTATGCAATGAAATGTAAAATAGTGCAGCTTCTACGAAAATATAGTATGGAGGGGTCTCAAAAAATTAAAAATAGAACTATCACATGGTCCAGCAATCCTACTTCTGGGTATATACCCAAAGGAACTGAAATTAGGATTGTGAAGAGACATATGTGCTCCCATGTTCAGTATAGCATTTTTATACTACCAAGATATGGAAACAACTCTAATGTCTATCAACGGATGAATGAATAAATAAAATGTAGTATCTACATAGAATGGAATATTAATCAGCCTTAAAAAAGAAGAAAAATTTGCCATTTCCAATAATAGCTTGACTTTTGCATTACTGTAGCTTGTACCACTGTAACAATGTCAGTCAGAACAATTTTCATGCTTTTTGAAATGGGGATGTATGTCTATAAACACTTTAGTGCATTTTTCCTTCAAATAACTTTAACATAAATTCAAATTTATCAGTAAGGGTCAAATTATCTCCATCTATTGAACAAATTATTCACAGATGTACCTGCTCATTTAACCACATGCAGACATGACTTTCATTAAAGTGATAATTATAACATTTATTATTTCTAAAACCAAGAAAATTCAATAAAACGTCCTTGAGGGACCAAGGATAATAAATGGAAACTTCTAAAAACTTACCTACTGACAGAATGTGCATATGTGCCTAGAGACTAAGCCATTATCTTTAAAATAGCCATTACAACAAAAAGATGTACTCCACTGTAAGCAAAGAGGATGTCAGAAGATAACACATTTCAGTTGTTTTCATTGTCTAAGGTAGATTCTGACAACCATTATTTGCTGATGAAAGATGCATTTTTTTTTGCTAATTTTGGTCAGTGACACATATAGAGTTGTGACTGATCGACCCTCATATTCCTTGTTGGCCTGCTTGGTATCACGCACTCGTGGACAAATCCCAGACCATCTGGCTGCTAACGGAACAGGTCAGAGGTCAAGGACTGTTTTAGCAGAGAATAGTATACCAGCTGCTTTGTCACAGTCTTTCATTATATTTTCATCTTTATTTAAAAGGCCTGTTCTTTGTTATATGAAGGTATCATTTCCTGTTGCCTAGTAATATTTGATACAGCCAGACTTTGTTTCATAAAGTTTAATCAGAAGGTTTCACCTTTTCAGCTGCTATATGAGGGCAAAATAGTCCAACAGAAAATGGACATAATTTATGTAAAGAATGGTGATATATTAATATTTATTAGGTCAGTTACAGTAATTCTCTAAATGTTACTTTTTTAAACTACATTTTTGAAAAATGCTAAAGATTACTGCAGAATATTAAAATATAGTGTAAACAACCTATCAAGGGTTGTCTCTTTCAGATACATTCATTCCAGTGAATAATAAAAAAGGAAAAAAAAAAAGTAAGGTTATCAGCTTAGTGCATGGGAATATGCCACAAGTAAGAAACATAAAGATTAAACTACAGTTTTGGTCAGCAGTAAGGATTATTGACGTTTAAAAATTATAAATTTTATGATGATTGGAACATAAATGGAATTATGTATAATAATATAACCATTATTTTGTACAGTATGAAGTTAGATTCATTAAAGTTATTAAATTGCAGTGTTGCTACATGAATGAATAGAAAATTAATTTCATAATCAAAGATAAGCAATTTAAAGAAATCCTGGCCCTACATTTTAATGTATGAGTTGGATTGCATTTAACAAATTCATTATGGCTCATTTCCGAAATCTGTAAAGAGGGTGTTTTGAACATTAAATGAGATAATCAAGTGATGTCCATAACATTGTGCTTACTACTTAAAATTACTCAAAAATTTTAAATTCATTATTATTTTTATTAAGATAATACTGGGTGGAACGGAAAAGTATACAAATAGTAAGTATTCTTAATTTATTATTTTCTAGCAACAAGCTGAAATTCAAAGAAAAAATAGACATCACCTAACATATGAATTCATATTTTCCACTAATGTTAAATCCAAGTTGGGTAAAAGATAATATACATTTAAAAGAGTTATCAAAGTAAACTGCCTATTAATTTTAATTCTAGAATTTAAAACTATTTTAGAAACCAGATTCCCCAACCCACATCATTTTAACAGGTCTCACTGGGTGGATAAATGGGGAGAGAGGGAAGTCTATTTGTATTTGGCCAAATACTTTTTAATGAATATAGTTATAAAACGGTTCCCTAAAATTACTGGATCTATATACTTGGAGCCTCTTCCCATGCTTAGTATTGTATTAACTCATTTTATTCTTTCTTATACTTTGGTTATGATGAGAAGTCAAGTTATCTTCAAAATATTTCTACTTACCTAGCACAAATATATTTCCTTATTCGTTAGTAAGATTTAAGCAGCAATAAGGCCAGAGTGGACAGAACTATTATTTCTAAAATGAGTCTGAACTTTATAACTTAGTCTAATGAATTTTTCTAAAGGACAGAAAGTGGGGGGAAAACCTTGTTCAAAATTGATTCCGTATCTATTGCAGCAGATGGGCCACACTTTCAGATTCATCAATCTCTTTAAGGCTCTTCTGCTAACATTAAACTAAAGCTTATTTGGCAGATAAGACTCTTTCAAATGATATGAGTGAACTTCTCCTGCTTGCTTGATCACTAATCAGTGGAAATGAGAACAGTATGTTCCATAGGATACATTAGGATAGGTGTAATTTGACAGCTTCCCAAATAAAGCTGCCTATTTTATTTTTTCAAGGCCAGATTGAGATTATTATGAGCATCAAAGCAAGCACCAAAAAGTTGTTATAATTTTAAAATATGTTTTCACATTGCTGTAATTCTATAAAAGAAAATTAGGCTTGTGAGACAAGAATGGGAGCTCATGAAAAATGTGTTAGCAATGTGTCTATATTAGGAATATGATTAATTTTAAATAATTTATAACATTTTGCACAATGCAGGGAGAGATGAAAATTGTGCTCTGTTCTTCACTATGACACCTGAGGTAGGCTACTAATCTGAGCTTCCTGTTTATCTATAAAATGAAGAGCTATTATAATGAAACCTATTCTCCATTATTAAGAAGCTGCTCACTATACTCAGAACACATAAAATAACAAAAACAACAAAACCAGTAACAGCAGCAGCAGCAGCTTAACTGATCAACCAGCCATTGTCAATTATTCCACTGGAGTTACTTTTTTTTTTTTTTTTTAATAGAAATGTTTACTTGAGTCTAGGCAAATTTGGCATTTCTGGAATTTGGGACGTTATCATGGAAGATTAACCAATTAATCTAACCTAATATTCCACAGCTCTATACTTTGATAATTTTTTTTTACATCTTTATTGGAGTATAATTGTTTTAAAAAGGTGTGTTAGTTTCTGCTTTATAACAAAGTGAATCAGCTATAGTTATATATATATACATATTTTGCCCATATCTCCTCTCTCTTGCGTCTCCCTCCCACACTCCCTATCCCACTGCTATAGGTGATCACAAAGCACCGAGCTGATCTCCCTGTGCTATGCAGTTGCTTCCCACTAGCTATCTATTTTACATTTGGTAGTGTATATATGTCAATGCCACTCTCTCACTTCGTCCCAGCTTACCCTTCCCCCTCCCCATGTCCTCAAGTCTATTCTCTATGTCTTTATTCCTGTCCTGCCCCTAGGTTCTTCAGAACCTTCTTTTTTTTTTTAGATTAGATATATATGTGTCAGCATACAGTATTTATTTTTCTCTTTCTGACTTGTTCACTCTGTATGACAGTCTCTAGGTCCATCACCTCACTACAAACAACTCAATTCTGTTTCTTTTTGTGACTGCATAATATTCCATTGTATATATGTGTCACATCTTCTTTATCCATTCACCTGTTGATGGACAATTAGGTTGCTTCCATGTCCTGGCTATTGTAAATAGAGCTGCAATGAACCTTGTGGTACATGACTCTGTTTGAATAATGATTTTCTCAGGGTATATGCCCAGTAGTGGGATTTCTGGGTTGTATTATAGTTCTATTTTTAGTTTTTTAAGGAAACTCCATACTATTGCCCATAATGGCTGTATCAATTTACATTCTCACCAACAGTGCAAGAGGGCTCCCTTTTCTCCACACCCTCTCCAGCATTTATTGTTTGTAGATTTTTTGATGATGGCCATTCTGACCAGTGTGAGTTGATACCTCATTGTAGTTTTGATTTGCATTTCTCTAATGATTAGTGATGTTGAGCATCCTTTCATGTGTTTGTTGGCAATCTGTATATCTTCTTTGGAGAAATGTCTATTTAGGTCTTTTGCCCATTGTTGAATTGGGTCGTTTGTTTTTTTGATATTGAGCTGCATGAGCTTCTTGTAAATTTTGGAGATTAATCCTTTGTTAGTTGCTTCATTTGCCAATATTTGCTCCCATTCTGAGGGTTGTCTTTTGGTCTTGCTTATGTTTTCCTTTGCTGTGCAAAAGATTTTAAGTTTCATTAGGTCCCATTTGTTTATTTTTGTTTTTATTTCCATTTCTCTAGGAGGTGGGTCAAAAAGGACCTTACTGTGATTTATGTAATAGAGAGGTCTGCCTATGTTTTCCTCTAAGTGTTTTATAGTGTCTGGCCTTACATTTAGGTCTTTATTCCATTTATCCTTGATATATACTATTGGACTTCCTGGAAAAAATTTTAAAGTGTATATATATATGTATGTATATATATATATATATATATATATATTTCAATGTCTACATATACACACACACAGATATATGTGTGTATAAATATATAAATATACACATTTATTTAAAAGCAAATTTGCTAGTTTGCCATTTTTCTATGAGTTTTATTTTTCATTTAATGTATAATGTTTCCATTTCAGGATGAACTTATTTTATTATTTTTCTTAAAGAGAAATGGGAAAAATTCTCTTCTAAAGGTAAACCTAGAACAAAGTAAATTATTTTCATTCCCTTGAGATTTTCAAAAAGACTTAAAATGGATGAAAACTGTTGATTTATTGTTTTGTTTGTACAAGCTTAAAAAGAAAATATGCCTGATATACCAAATTGGATAGGTCTCTCCTATTGTTCAAACAGTGAACAAAATTGAGACTTATTTGTAATTTGAAACTTTATTTTGAAAGAATATAAATACATTTCTGTGGCATATAATGCCACTTGGTGTAAATTAGTTATTCCTTCATTTAAATTTGAATTTTTGGCAATGATCTAATCACAAATGAGTTGGCTATAAGAAATAAAACTTTGGCTGTTCTCAAACACCTAGGTAGCAGTACTAATTTCCTATTGTTGCATAAATAATAACACAAACTTAGCAACTAAAAAAACACACACTTATTATCTCACAATTTTTGTGGGTCATAAATATGGCTTAACTGAGTTCTCCACACTACTTCAGAGTTTTTTGAAAGGGTGCAAATCAAGCTGTCAACCAAGGCTAGGTCTCATCCGAGACTCGTGTAGAGGAGAAGTTGCTTCCTCACTCCTGTTGCCTCAAAGGCCACTGAGGTGGACAGAATTCATTTTCACCTACTTGCTGCCTGAGCCTCTACATATGGCATCTTACTTCTTGAAAGCTGGAGAGGGAGTCAACAGAGTGCTGGCTAGCAGGAAGTTACAATCTTATGTTACATAGTCTCAAACGTGACTTCATCACTTTTTTTTTTTTGAAAGAATCAAATTATAAGCCCCACCCCCATTCAAGGGGTAGGGGATTACACGAAGCCATGAATATGAGAATAAGGTGATAACTGGGGCCATCTTAGAGTCTGCCCACCACAGTAACCAAGCAAATTCAGTTAAATCAATGTCAGTCCAGAAAAGCCTTAGATGAAGTCTAAGCAGAGAATTGGTTACAGGAAATACCTCTGGAAACGGGGGAAAAATAGTACCTGTTTCCTACCCACCATGCCATTTGCATTAATAACTTTTCCTGGTAGTCTCTAATACCTTTGAGTGAGAAGAAAATTTTTATTCCAAATTTACTCCTCTAATTGAAGAAAATCATTGTAGATAAAAACTATTTCTTCATTAAACTAGTATACTAAGTGCTATTCTAGTTGCTGGACATACAACGGTTAACTAAACAGACACATTAACAACAACAAAAAAAAGATGTTCAAGACACTTGCATTAAAAGGATTAATTAAATAATCCTGCCTAATTATTTTGCATAAACTTTTTCATGTTATAAGTAGCTAAGAGCTATATCAAGTTTTTATATCAAGTTTTATATCAAGCTATATCAAGTTTTTATGGACTGTCCCAGATAGGAAAGCTGTCAGAAAGGAAAGTAAGAATAAACAATAGCTGTTATCTCATTTTCTCTTGCAGAAATTCCTTTTATCCTCCAAACTTTTTTATTTTTTTAATTCTAAATTCATTTGATTATTCATGGATTCTTCACCATGGTCTTCCAGGCACTAATTTTCCCCCAATATTTTTATACACACAAATATTTAATTGACAAGTAATAGTATGAGATCTCCCTGAAGTAGTAAAATTTGAAGATAAGATAATTTTCTTGTAGTTCCCCCCTCCATATTCTTTACAGAAATACCACATTACATGCTTTAAGGAACTATAGAATTCCAAATTTCTCATTATTTTATTTTAGGAATTGACTATCTTCCATTTCTCTGTACAATTCACTTCTGTAAGTATCTAATTCATCTACTTTGCCTGATTTTTGTTTCCTCCAATATTCCCTAATACCTATACGAATTATTTTTAAAAACGCAAAGAAATAGTTGAATTTTATTTATTTTTTAATTTTTAAATCTTTTGGCTGCATTGGGTCTTTGTTGCTGCGCACAGGCTTTCTCTAGTTATGACGAGCGGGGGCTACTCTTTGATGTGGTGCGCAGGCTTCTCATTGCAGTGACTTCTCTTGTTGTGGAGCATGGACTTTAGGCACGTGGGCTTCAGTAGTTGCAGCACATGGGCTCAGTAGTTGCAGCACGCGGGCCCTAGAGCGCACGGGCTTCAGTAGTTGAGGCAAGTGGGCTCTAGGGCATGTGGGCTCAGTAGTTGTGGCTTGTGGGCTCTAGAGTGCAGGCTCAGTAGTTGTGGCGCACAGGCTTAGTTGCTCCACAGCATGTGGGATCTTCCCGGACCAGGGCTCGAACCCGTGCCCCTTCATTGGCAAGTGGATTCTTAACCACTGTGCCACCAGGGATGTCCTGAAATAGTTGAATTTTTTAAATTGATAGAAAACATTCTATTTATAAATCTCTGAGATGGTCATCAAAGATAAACTGTGTTATCATTGTGCCATATCAAAAGTACATTTACAAAAACATTCACTCACTTTAATTAATTCTATTTAATAATTTATATTTTCTTATAGCAGAAAGATATTTCTAAATTTTCTTTTACTTAGAGGGGTCTAAATATAGCTTTAAATTATATCTCTCATCTTATTCAGTTCATCCATAAAGCAAAACTCCAGAAATGCCTTCCTAATTTGAAAGATTGAAATAAGATCAGCTCCTAAATATTTCTGTTTTTAAGGAGTTTATTTGATTTGACAAAATTTTCTGAATAAACATGATATATCCTGTGAGCTTTCTCATTTCTTGCAATTTCAGATTATAAGCTTCTTTTTTCCCTTGCCTTTTATGCTAGTCTAATAAAAGACATTATATGTCTAAGTAGCTGTATTATATTTACTTTAAAAGCTACACAATTAACTGCTAACTTAAAATGTGTTAATATTTTAACAGTGCTAAAATCAAGATAAAGTGCACTAATCTATTGCTAACTGCATATTCATTATCTTTTTAATCTAACTTTAAGTGAACCTCACATTTAGACATAAGTGTATTAATACATTCTCTGTGATATATCTAATTTCACTGGTGGACTATTTTTGCAAATTGGTAATTCTTTGCTGTAATTTTCAGAGAGAACAGCTATATTTATAAGAGAATTGTTACTTTGAATAAATAAATCCTGTGGAAATGTAATAGTTTCTCCATTTGATTTGTCATTAAAGGGATCCAGCAAGCAATCTGAGTTTGCAGATGATATTTCAATTTACTATAGAATCCAAAATGCTAATATTGGTTACATATAGTTGATTTTGCATGTATATGCTATTATTTAGGTGTTGAATATAGGGTATGGTTGGATAACATGAACTAGCAAGTAATGTTATATAAAGATGGGTAACTCAGTAGCATTTGAGCTAGAAGGAGTTCTGAAAATAAACCTCCCACTAGCCCATAACGATATACAGATAGAAGCCATTTCTATGTTAAAGAAGAGTCTCCCAAGTTACTTAAGAGGAAGCCTTTGTGCAGCAGCTGAAACCTATAGAAATAGATGATTAAGAACATCTGAACACTATGTAAGTTATCATGAACTTCCTGATTAAATTAAATGGACATTTCCCAGTGCATTAGTCAGGTTTATGCAAATGGAAAATAGAATCATTCAGGAGAGAGACAGACAGAGAGAGAGAGAGAGAGAGAGAGAGAGAGAGAGAGAGAGAGAGAGAGAGAGAGACAGAGATGAGAAATGGATCCTTAAAGGAGTAGAAATGAGGCAGTCATAATTGTAAGTAGCATTTCTCAGAACACTTTCAAATTAGTCCTAATAGGGTTTATTTCAAAATTTAACACGCACACAAACACACACCCTTACAGGACATTTGGTCCTATCCAAAACATCCATAAGACATTTGGCCCATTAGACACTTGGTCCATACCAAAATGTCCTTTATATTTGGTCCTGCTCAAAGTCGTCTGGCATAGACTGAATATTTTTATGGACATTTTGGACAAGACCAAATGTCTGTTAACCCTATATATACTTTTGTTTTCTCTGCAGATGGGGAAACTCTATTGTCTAATATTTATTCTCAAGAAAACATGGGCTAGGATAATTTAAAAAACAGAATTCTGACTCTAGTAAGTGGGTATTTTTCTAAAATTGTAAGTGTAACCATGTAGTTTTGAAGAGATTTTTAATAATACCTGCTAAATATAAATCTATTGTTTTATTAATCATTAAATGGAAAACTAATTTTACAACAAATGTAAAAATAAAAAGCTTAGTTAACTGATATAAAATATTCTTTGTGTTCCTGAACACTTAAAAATACTTATAAATGATTTATGATTTTGAATTTTCAAATACACTATAAAGTTGAAAATCCTTGGCAACTAGGTATGTATATCATCTTGGTTTGCTGTTACAGGGCAAATATACGCCTATGCATGTGGAGTGCTGTCATAACATGAATTCCAAAATAACCATTTCAGACTTCCCTGGTGGCGCAGTGGTTAAGAATCTGCCTGCCGATGCAGGGGACATGGGTTTGAGCCCAAATCCGGGAAGATCCCACATGCCGCAGAGCAACTAAGCCCATGTGCCACAACTACTGAGCCTGTGCTCTAGAGACCGCGAGCCACAACTACTGAGCCTGCGTGCCACAACAACTGAAGCCTGCACACCTAGAAGCCTGCACACCTAAAGCCTGTGCTCCGCAACAAGAGAAGCCACCGCAGTGAGAAGCCCACGCACTACAACGAAGAGTAGACCCAACTCGCCCCAACTAGAGAAAGCCCACGCACGGCAACAAAGACCCAACACAGCCAAAAATAAATAAAAATAAAATAAATTTATAAAAAAAATTAAAATTACCATTTCTACAGTTATTTAGAATGAGATTTAAAAATATATATTATTAAGGTAACTGTTCCACTTTGCATAGGTAGAAGGCAAACCACAATTTATTGTACTTCTCTCTCTTTCTCTCTGGCTCCTTCAGATTTGGAATACAATTAAACCACTTGTTTCTCACATCATTCTCACATGTATTAATTTCCCATATACATATTCAGGCTATATCCCGTCTTCAGATATTCCTATTGGATGTGGATTGAGTATTACTACCTTTAAGAAACAAAGAAACTAAAAATGACTGAGCTTGTAAATGTTCTAGCTAGTCCTTTTTGGAGATTTTCTTTCGTTAGGTGTTCATATGTTCCTTTTTCTCCCCTTTTGTCTATCTTGTTCCTCTTTTTTTAAATTCATACTATTTGGTATATTTAAGGAACAAAACTTGTAATATAAGAATTTCTAGAGTATAAGCTAGAATATAATTGTCTTAGCTATACCCTCAATGCATAAAATAGCACCTGGCATATAATAGGCATTCAATATAATAGGCATTCAATTGTTTGTTGAATTAATATAATACATTTAAACATGTATCTATCATACAATTCTAGGTATTTAATTAATAGGTAATTAATCCTAGATACAATCCTAAGCTCCACTCCTAGGTATTTAACTGAGAGAAATGAAAGCATATGTCCGTATGAAGAGATATACAGGAATGTTCACAGTAGCTTCATTTATAACAGCTAAAATTGGAAAGAGTCCAATTGTTTATCAGCAGGTCAATGAAAAAACTAAACTATGCTATATTCAGATAGCAGAATACTATTCAGAAATTAAAAGAAATGATATATGTTACAACATGGATGTATTTCAAAAATAATTCTGTGGAGTGAAAGAAGCCAAACAAAAATAAATATACTTTATACTTTTCAAATATAAGTTCTAGAAAATGTATACTAATCTATAGTGATAAAAAAACAATACACTGGTTGGCTCAAGAATGGGGTTGTGAAGAGGCTGGTAGAGAAACTTTTCGGAGGTGAGGGGTATGTTCATTATCATGATTGAGGTTACAGTTTTAATGGTTGAAATTTATCAAATACTTTAAATATGTGCGGTTTATTGTATGTCCCTTATACCTCAATTAATAAAAATAAAAGATAAAAGCAAAATTAATAGTGACAGTGACTCAGCGTTATTGGCTAATAACGGACAAACGCTGATTTTGTGGGTAAAAGTGCAAATTGGGAGACGTCCAAAGGAATTGGTAGAGTCTTCAAACTTTAGTGCCTGCAATTTGATTTAGTCTGTGCATTTTTAAGTTCTCTTTGATAAGAAGCTCTGTCAAGAGAATGTGCCTAGAGGTGCTTCTGCAGACACCATGGAAGAAAAGGGTTAGTAGCTGGTTTATGCTTACTTTTTCACTGAGCAATGCCTAAGGTTTGAATTTTAATTGCAACACCAACTCAATACATTTATAGAATTAACCTAGATCTAGGATAAATAAGTATCTGGTGAGGTTAACTGAATTGAACTAACCTTCTATACCTCATAGTTATAATTATTTATCAGTGAAAAGTTAATGATTAAACTTTATTTGTGAACACAGGTGGACTGGAGAATAGAAGCTAGTTATATACTACTGAAAGGGCTACCTGGCTAGCAAGTATGCAAGCCGAAGTGACTCCAGAGATGACAGCTTTTCTAAATGAATTGATCCATTCTCTCTCAGTCACATCTCTCATGACAGTAAGTTCACCACATATGGAGCAAATCTGGGACATTCATGTCATCATGAGATATCCACTTTAATGACATCCTGTTTTTAGGCTACGTAGATTTTGTCCTGGGTAAAGCCTATTGGATCTCACGAGGTTTAGTTTCACTTCAAAATCAAAACCAATGTTGCTGGTTGAGTAGCGGACACATTGCAGGGCTGTATCTGACACAGTGCTAACATTTCCCAGCCATTCCTTATGTACTGGGTAAAGCTGATATATTTCAGTTCACACTTAAATTTCTTTCAGCTTCTGGGAATTGGGATAATAGTAAGATCTAGGACTATTTATATCTATGTATGCATCCATTCATAATTCATTTGTTCTTTCTTTCATCTTTAATTCAAAAAAACATTTCTTGAAATGCTTACCATATTCCAGGCACTGTTGAAGTGTTACAAGGGAATCATAATTGAATTAACACACTTGCAGTATTTTAGGACTCGAAAGGAAATCTTACTTTTAAAATTATTATCAAAGTCTCTTTTAGTTATCATGGATTTTACTTTGATTTTTATTAGGTTATAAGGCATATTATTTTCAAATGCTTACATGAAGGAATATTATAATTGAGTTATGTCAGGCAATTTCATATAAGTAACAATAATATAAAAATGATTTTGTTATGCCATTACTTACCATTTTATGGTTTGCTGAATTTTAATAATATATAATACACTTTTCTTTCCATTAATGTTTCTCAAGCTAATTGATATTATAAGTATTCAAAGATTTAAAAAATGGAGTGATAGTTGTCTGTTGCTCAAATATAGACAACTTTAACATGTAAAAATAACACTTTGGCTTTCAAAATGAGCCTGCACACAATTTCAATGTGGGAGACTTCTATTTGAAATCAGATTATTCTGTGTATGTAGAAGTCAGATTCAAGCTTTGTAAAAGCATGAAAAAGCAATAAAATATTGGGACAAATCTTGCCTTAAAATTAAAACTTTTCACACTTGTTTTTCTCTCTGGAAAAAAAATAGACTAGATTCTTCAATGGTGTTTTAATAGAATAAAGTTTAAATTTGGAGCCTTAAGTGTGGAACAATCTTAGCTGCTACAAATATGAGAAAATGCTGTTAGCAGAAGTTGATTTTATTTTTGTTAGAATTTATAAAAATAGATAGCATTTGCTATTGCTTTGTTTATACATCATTTTAAGACCTCAGAGTTTTTGTGAGAATTTATCATAACATTTTATAGATAATAATATTTAATATAAACTATAACTAGTATTACACATAATAGCTTGGCAAAATGCTCAGTAGGTATTGTTAACTCTTATTACACAGAAGCTATGCAGGTGACATAAACAAGTGATGTGAACAGGTATAATTTTAAAAAGAATGGTAAAATACTTCTTTGACAACAGGAGAATGAAGACCCAACCCATGTACATTTAAAATCAAAATTATTGTAAATACCTGCAGGTCTCAAATAAATACATGCATACAAATATAAATAAATTACTTTCTGAGGCTAAATTTTTTTGGCCATGTATGCACACTCTGGAAATTTTCTCATGAGCCATATCATCCAACTCCATAATTTTTATAACCACCTATAAGATAACTTCTTAGATATATGTTTGTTGACCAAACTTCACTGTATTAGCCACACTTAAGTCAGTCACCTGTAAGACCAAACTCATTAAGTCATTTTCTCTCACCTCGATGACCCCAGGGCAAATCTGATCTTTCTCTTGTATTTTCTCTCTTGCTGATGATACTATCACCTATCCAACTATCCAATTCTGAAGCTGAGACCTGAGATTCAACTTCAAAGTTCCCTAAACTCCAACCTCTGAATGTTCATGAATTTGGCAATGCTGCCAATTACTCTGCCTTCTTCTCCATTCACATTGCTGTGCTAATTTATTATTTAGTTTTTATGTAAGTATAATATTCTTTTATGTAATCTCTTTGCCTCTGCTTTTTTTCTCTTCTAATTTATCTGCTAAATATTTGAGTAATTGATTCAAAAATAACTCTGATGATGCTATACACTATATAAATCCCTTTTATGTTCTCCTCTCACCTATAGGATAACATCCAAATTTTGTCCTGACCTGACAAAAAAGACCCTCACTGATTTGACCTTGTCCCTTTTCTTTTACTATTGTTATACTTGCTTTCTCTGTCTTCTACCCAATCAAGCCATAGTTTCTCACATATAACATGTTACTTCATTTCTGTAAACCTTTGCAGACGCTCTGGTTGGTATCTATTTAGAAAAACTTTGGCCTTTGTCCACTTGGTATAATTTTACCAGTATTTTAAGACTAAAACCAAAATTTCCTAATTAAACCATCTCTGAGAACCTCAAGGAGAGTTTACTATTGCTTTCTTCTACTAACACAGGTACTTTTAGATAGCTCTATTAATAGCTCTAGCTACTTTACATCGTATTACTTGCTTCATCCACATTTTCTGTGACTTTACTCATCAGTGCACACTCAGCATAATGCAGAAAACTATTTTTCAATGTATTAATTGATGTATATATCTGTGCCTCAAACCAGTGGATAGTCAATATTGGAAACATGCAATACAAAAGTCCTTTACTTTTAACTGCAGTCTAACAGTACTAATTTTTAAAATGCCTTTATGTGAAACGAGATTTGTGTTAATTGGAAGCAGAATTATAGACAATGAAAAAAATCTACAGCACAAAATAATGAAAAATGTGAAACCATGGGCCAAGAAAAGGTCTCCATTTTGGAGTTTTAAATGTGACTGGAATTGCAAAAATAGAAAAGAAACAAGAGAAAGGAAAAGAAAAGAAAGAGAAAATATCTGAGCCAAGATGTACCCTATGATGCTAATGGTTATAAATGGTCTGCTGGAAAATTAGTGCTAAATATTATAAATGTATATAAGGAGTATAAGCCTATTGTACTGCAAAAATGAGAACTCTTACACATGGTGTTTTAGTAATATGAAAACATTTATACTCTTGGTTAAACTTCCTGAAATTTATAGTGATTTTAAACAATTGTGAGCAATAAAATAATTATTGCATTTTAAATAAGTTTCAGAAAATTTTATTCAAACTTTGGGAATTCCCTATAGATAATGAAAGTTAATTTAAACCTATTTTTTAAGGATTTGTAACCTATTTGCCACAGATATATGTGTTTAATTTTTTTTATATAGGAGGAACACATGCTGAAGGAAACAGATACTTTTATGTGCATAAGGGATTCCCAATAAGTTTTATCATCATAGAATATGAGACTAAGAATATTTCAACATGATGCTATACCTTCTCATTTAGGTTTTATATTAATACCAGAAATGCATAATTTTAGTAACAACATGGTCAATGACATACTCTGTGTGCATATAGAGTCTGTCAGCTCAAAGTTGACTCCAGTATCATTTCCTTTATCATCAATCATTTCAATTTAAAAATAGTAAAAACTTTTGGCTTAATCAATATTTTGAATTAGAATCATCAAGTTACAGACATTTGGCCTTTCTTTTTTTTAGCATTCTCACTTAGCTTGGGAGGAAATTCACAAACATATTATCTGATGCCCATGCTTCATGATATAGGGCAAAAATTATTATCTATGTATTAGGGATTAGAGATCTAGCTCAAGAAGACTGGATTGAAGAGTAGCTCTCCTCTCCCTGAGAAGGTTTTCCATTTTTGATTGAATCCAACCTTAGCAGAGTCTCATGGAGTACTAAAGGTAGAATGATGCTCTAGGAATCTAGACTTATTATACAAACTGACCCTGGAAATAACGAGTGGTATATATCAAGAGAGAACCCTTTTGCAATTAGAGATAAAATATTGAAAGTAACACAATGAATAAATGCCAGAGTCAAAACCAAAACCTGAATTTCTACCTCTATTTCAGAGTTCTTTTTTATTATTTCATTACATCTAAATGTTAATCAATGGATTATTTTTGTCAACTTATAGATGAACCTTTATTTAAAAAAAATCTGTCTACCCGATAAATCTGGGCTGAAAAGGCTAGCCTGTGGCCTAAAACATTTAGCACCTTCTGTCACAGCTTCATCATTCCTGCAATAACACAAATTCAAATAAAATGTTGTTTTTCTAAAAGGTTTAGAAAAACTATATGAATTTTATTTTGGTCTACTTTTTTGATGTATTGTAGCAGTAGAGTTTTGTATCCCTGCAATATTCCAAGACAGTAATACTATCATGTCCATGTGATCTTCTGGTAACTGGTTTTATGTACTACTTCTCGTCATATTTCACATCTGTGAGTTTCTTTTTCAAAAAATGTTTTATGTGCCAGGGGAAGCAACTATTGTGAGCAATCATTTCCCAGAGGTTAAGTTCTGTGAATTTCAGCCATGTGAAAATATATTCCTCTGAGAGATCCAGAATTGGAAAGACTTCAGGAGGATTTTCCATCCAGAATTGAAACAAGAGGCTGCCCTGAGACTATTCATGTCATATCTCTCCTCTTACAACTTTTTCAAAAGTGATTCCTATCTTTGTTATTTCCCATGTCTACAAATATTTCTTGTTAAGAAGACAGCTGCCTGAAATAAAGTAGAAAATCTCTAGTAAAAACCTAAAAAGAGGGCTTCCCTGGTGGCGCAGTGGTTGAGAGTCCGCCTGCCAATGCAAGAGACACGGGTTCGTGCCCCGGTACAGGAAAATCCCACATGCCACGGAGCGGCTGGTCCCATGAGCCATGGCCACTGAGCCTGCGTGTCCGGAGCCTGTGCTCCGCAGCAGGAGAGGCCACAACAGTGAGAGGCCCGCGTACCGCAAAACAAAACAAAACAAAACCTAAAAAGAACTTCCAATCAATGAAAGATTGGAACAATATTTACCATTTTTATTATACTAATCTTAAATGTATTTAAGGCTAGTACAACTTCTCAGAAGTATTACATTTCTATGTTTAAGCCAATTTATTGTTAGTATCATTTTACCCCCAAATTACCCTAATCCCTCTTAATGAATAGCATACATGCAAGTTAGAAACAAAATTATCTGGAAAATGGAAGTGAGACATGGGCAGAAAATGATTCACCTAAGCTTGTTTTATTATTTTAAGAAAGAAAGTGAACATGAAGCATTAAGTGGGATCACCATACTAATGACATTCCTGTAATGTAATACTATGTGAACTATTTGTAGGCCAATAAAGTAGTAACAGTTAATGCAAATATGAAATTAAAGTGATATTTAGTAGGATGCCTAAGACTAAAAGCCAACTGAGTAAAAACAATAAAAATGCATTTTACTAGTTATCCAGTAGGAATCACTTTGAAATGCAAATCTGAAATCCAGGAACTGGTATTTTATGGCTTTCACGGACTCATTAACACTACTTTGTTTCCTCCTTGGGCACTATTTATTTTTTGTGTCCAGAAAGCTACAGAATATTCAAGGTTATCTCCACCATAGTCCTTATTGCATTTAGGGGGTGATAACGAATCTTCATGTATGATCCCTCATTTACAGAGGAACACAGGAAAATACAATGTTGAGTTTCCTGGGGCATGACAAAGCTGAGTATCCTGAAGTAGACTGGTGAAAAAAAATTTCTCATTTGAACTAAATGTGACAAATCTACTAACAAACTACACTTCAGTCTAGTATTTTATACCAAATAATTACCCCATAATTATATCACCTTCCACACAAGGGTCCAATATTAATTCAATTTTTAACAAATGTTTATGTGTAATTAAAGGTTCTGGCCACTCTTCTGATTACTGAGTATAGAGCAAAGAACAAGGTTCTCATGGTTCTTGTCATTTCAGGACTTATAGTCACAGTTGAGCAAAGAAGACAGACACTTAATCACACCATTATAATAATAACATAACATATTTATTATTATAATAAAATGTAAAACCAATGTTATTGTAAGTAAAGAAACTTTAGTATGGATCATGGAAAAAATAACATCAGGGAAGGGTTCTCAATAAAGTGGCATTACAGCTGAGAACTAAGTATGCAGGAGAAAAATCTTAGGAACTGTTAAAAGCAAACTATTGTTTTTTAAAATTATTTTTAAGTTTTAATCCTAGTGCTTATGCTTGGGTCAGGATATTAAGTATTGTATCATCAGCCCTTGTAATTCTTACCTAATAAAACTACAAAGTTGCCATAGTGAAAAGGTAGATAAAGTATGGTATGTGCCCTGGGAAAGAATCTCTACTCTGCTGGCCAAATTGATCCAGCTTCTTACAATTTTGGACACGGCTTCTAAAATAAATGTGGTATTTCTTTATAAGTATAAGCCTTCCAGCTACCAAACCGAAACAAATAGTTCTTAGGGTTAGGTGAGGCTTATTTTCCAAGTTGTCTAGTTGTACCTTTAAAGTCAATAGCATTATTTGTGATAGAAAAAAATAGAACCACTGAGCAACTTCTCTGAAGCTACCACTGAGACTGATATATTTTCCAGAACTCCCTGACAGATATTTGAATAGGTATTTGGTGATAGTACTAAGCCAAAAGTCTAGTATAATGATAATATGCATGGTATCTCATGGTATCTGGATATAGATAGTAAGTGATAGCACAACAATGGGGATGTATTATTAAATTTGTTCAGCAATACAAAAATCAAGTAAAATGACGATTTTAACTGTTGAGCAATACAAAAAAAGTAAGTAGTGATTCAATCAAGTGAATAGTGAATCATTTGGTAGTTTTATATATGAATGATGAACTGGAGATTCTTTTTAGGTAACTTCTATTTCAAAAGCACCCAAATTGGGGTTCAGTAAGTCAACATTTTGGAAGCTAACTTATTAATTATTATAATAAAACAAAACAGAACCGCTACACACGAACTGCTAGCTGATTTAACAGACAAGGTATGGGCAGATGAAGTAAATAATTATATGCATAATGGGTGTGTTCTCATTTAACTGTTAACATTTTTTCACTTGGGTTTGTCTAAATCTTCTAGTCACTGACTATAAAGGATTCACGTTAGCCATGACACTGCACAGTCTTTCTTTGGAGTCAAACTTAAGCACATTCCTATCCTTCTTTTAATGTGTTTACCATTAGGTTGAGCAACCCAAGGCAATGAGATCATAAAACAAAAAAAATCTTATATTTTAATATTTTCCTTGCAAATGTTCAGACAATTAAAATATCTTGGACACTTTTGGTCACAGAACAAGGTCACAACCCTCTTACCCTAGACCTACTTCCTGAAAGAATTCTGGAGACAGAAAGTGATGTGGAGCATGTTTAGCTACTTATACACACATCTGTCAACCTGCCTCCTTTCCCCAGTTTGTTAGCCAAGAATTCTGACTCTTTCAGTATTAGAGTGGGTTTGCTGGAATTGGGGGTAGGGGAAAGAAGGAATAAGAAACTAGGGGAAAATTAAGCATGAGAAAAGATCTTAACAAGGTCTTATTTTAAGTTTTATTTCTCTTTAAGAGGGTTTCTTTAATCATCAATCAGTGATTAAAAAGTGACCTTGCTGCTCAAAGCTAACTGGCTCCTTAATTGCTTAATTTCAGAAAGCAGGTGAGTTAACCCAACCATACTAACAATGTCACATGTATTCTCATGTTCATCATAGTTCAGTAATAAGGCAATGCCAAACTCTGTCTTCCATTAGAAGTATCTTTGTGTTCTTAAATGGCCCTTATTGAATTTCTTTTTCTGTTGTTAATTTTTATTGGAGTATAGTTGCTTTTACAATATTGTGTTAGCTTATATTGTACAGCAAAGTGAATCAGTTATACGTATACCTATATCCCCTCTTTTTTGGATTTCCTTCTCATTTAGGTCACCACAGAACATTGAGTAGAGTTCCCTGTGCTATACAGTAGGTTCTCATTAGTTATCTATTTTATATATAGTATCAATAGTATATATATGTCAATCCCAATCTCCCATTTCATCCCACCCCACCCCCCTTTCCCCCTTGGTATCCATATGTTTGTTCTCTACGTCTGTGTCTCTATTTCTGCTTTGTAAATAAGATCGTCTATACCATTTTTTTCAGATTCCACATATATGCATTAATATACAATATTTGTTTTTCTCTTTCTGACTTACTTCACTCTGTATGACAGTCTCTAGGTCCATCCATGTCTCTATCTTAACTGGACTATTGCTGATGTATATGCATTTACAAATATAGAAGGTAGAGTTTTTCTTTGTTTAATTTTCTCAGGTATTGAAACAGTTCATATTTTATTATTTATTTCTTGATCAATTGTGAATTTTAAGGCTGCGAGAGTATATCATCAAAAAATTAAAATGGTTATATTTAATATATATTAAACTGCTGGTCATTTGGGTATCAAGATGTAAGCTGATAATGTGTTTTAAAAGGTTAGTTTTCTTTTCTTTGTTAAAAGTATACCAGTTCTGTAACTTTTTAAAAAAGCATAGCAACTTATTAAGGGGACTAATTTTCTAAAAGTTCAAAGTGACTTTCAAAAGTATGTATGTGAACGGTTTACTAAGAAATCTAACTATTCTGTTTAATTTGTACATGAAAATTATCTCTTCACATGGAAAATTTGTATATGCAATTATGGAACCTACATCAAAATTCAGCCTTAAATGTCAAAACTATTAATCTACTCTCCCAGAAACTTTATATTTCAATTAAACTGAGTATTTTAATTATTAAGGGCTTTTAAAATTTATCAAAACATGACAAATATATTAGAATGGAAGAATTAACAAACAACGACTGTAACTAGATTTTCCCACTACCACTTTAAGGAAAGTATGTGGACTGAGGCCTGCTATGGTAGTAATCCCTCAGTAAAACAAACAAACAGAAAATCAGAATAAACTTTAATGTTAATGATATAAATAGTATAATTAGCTTAATGAAGAAACGACAAGAGTAAAATATATATTATAGTAGATTTACTCATTCTCTTAAATTTATTTATTGAGCAACTATCAGATATCAGTTATTGTGTTATAATTTGGATATGGATGATAAATAAAATTTTTTGGATATGGATATGTAGAGATAAATAAAATTTTTTTCTTATTCTGAGATGTATAACTTATGATTGCAATCAGATAATTACAATAAAATGCTATATTGATGTATGAAGATATTAACATAATTCTTTAGAATGCAGTGGATAACAGACTAGGTTAGTAAATAAGTCTGACAGATGAATGAAACTTGGGCTAAGTCTTTAAAAATTAAAGTTTAAGATAGATAGATAACAAAAGTGAATAAAAAATTCTAGGTTAAAAGAATAGTGTTAGCAAAAACAGAAGAACAACATGATGAGTTTGAGGAATATTTGTATTTCAGTTTTGCTACTATGCAGGACATATGGAGGCAACGGATGAGAAAAAGTAGAAAAGTCTGAAGAAGGACACATTGTATTAGGTCATTTTTGTCAACAAATATATGCCAGATATCATTTTATGGGTACCTGGAAGACAAAAATCAACAGACTGATGTGATCATATGTGTGTTTGTATGTGTGGATATTTTGCAGGGGTCTTTGGGGAAAGAAGTAAAAGTAGTCATCTTATATGCCATGCGAGTACTGAGAAATAGACACTGGGAAATGAAAATGCAGAAAGAGATCTATTAGGGTCTCTTCCCCTGTCAATTAGTTAGCAAGAGATTTTTATGATCAATATGTATGGGGCTATAAAATATAAAGCAATGCCCCATAGAGGTAAAGCATAGAAGGTAGCTACAATGCACATACAGCTCTGAAGACAACTCTAAGTCCCTCTCTTTTCACTCAGCTTGTTTCTGCATATCTGATTCCTTTGATTTTGCATTTTCTTGGTTCAACTACCTCATTCTGATTTTAACTCCTGACTCAGTTGAACTGCTGCAGATATTCACCTTGATGTTTTGTGAAAATTGTGTACACTCTTCTGATAATTTTTCTGATATTGTGTCCCAATGTTTCCTTTCTTGATCAATGGTCCCAGAATTTTTTCACCTTGCTTAGCTCCGATATCCATATCCATTTTATATCATATGTGTGTAATCATTTTACAGGAGCCTTAACCTGCTTTAAATTAGAAAATTGGAACTCCAAAATATTAATGGGTACTGTAATAATAATAAAAAGTAATTGCCCAGTCATGAGTCATTGGTCAACAATATTTTCATTCTCTTCTTCTTTCCCCATCTTGAGGTTGCTGCTCTGGTTAACTGCTGTTTGGTAAATGTATTTTTCCATGAATTTTTCTCAGTTGTTGTACATGGTTGATATACTGTCTGTTCCTTGCTATACTCAGTATCTTTCTTTCATCCTGACAGATAAGGTTTCACAGTTTGCGAACTTTTGTCTCAATAGACTGTTGACAGAATTCCACCTTCGTGCTTACAACACTCCAGTTCAGAGGTCATATACCACTCTGTCCATAACTTCTACTTTCTGTGCAGGAGCTTGTAAATTTTTCTATTTATTATTAGGGTTCAGGAATGTTGTTTATGTTTATTTCTTTTCTCATCTGTCCAGCCTGGAACACAGTGAGTGCTTTCAATCCACAGATCCTGCTTTTTCTTCAGCTCTCCCAAATTTTCTGCTGGTGTTTAAGTATTGCCTCTGCTGCATTTGTTGATTTTTTACACTTCCTGGAAAAGGTTGTATTTCAATGCCAGGTCTCTTGGCTCCACCACCCAAATGTCTTAACTTACTTTTATCTCTTTATCTCTTTGCTATTTGATTTTCGGTATCTCTTGTATTTGATTCAGTAACATATTAAATCTATTTAAAAGTTTCAAAGTAATAGTAAAAATCAAAGAGCTCAAAAGATTCAGAGCAAAAGTCAGAATTGATATAAAAAGCCAAGCTTTAGAAATGGCATTATTTTATGAGAAATTTTCTTACTATTTAAAAAATGAAAAGATGAGGAGGGTTTTCTCATATAAGTTTACTTAGGATAACTAGATTTTGGTAATTATTACAAATCATAATATTCACTTTTCACAAGGCTATAGGTTAGCAATGTGTATAAAATGAAGGTGGCAGGCTAAATCTGTGCAAACTTTTCAAAGGGATATTAGGCAGTGCGTATGCAACGTTTTTATATTGCACATATTTTTGACCCAGTAATTTTTCTTCTAAAATGTTATATTTAGGAGATAAAATTAAAAGGCACCAAAGTTGTATAAAGTGCTTATTTTAGCCTTGTTTATATTGAGAGAAATGTAATGTTTATTACAGTTTGTAATATGTATAGCATACATGTGTCAATTTTTTCCTCTGATTTATTTCTTTTAAGATTTTCTCCCAAACAGTTTTTCAACAATTTGGTTATAATGTAACTTGACATTGTTTTCTCTAGGTTTATTCTGCTTGGGATTCACTGAGCATCTGGTTTCCGCGGTTTATAGTTTTCATAACTTATAGAAATTTTACAAACATTATCTCTTCAAATATATATTTTGCCTTCCCCCCTTCTCTCATTCTGCTCATTTTAGGATGCCAAATGCATGAACGGAATCTGCTTTATATTGTCTTAAATGTCAGTTAAGCCCAGTTCACTTTCTCAGTCTTTTTTCCTCTGTGTACTTCATTTTAGAAAATATCTATCATTATATCTTCAACTTCACAGATTTTTTTCAGTAATCTATTCTGCCATTAAATCCATCCAATGAATTTTAATTTTATGCATTGTATTTTTCTTTTCTTTTGTTCCATTTAAGTATGTTTTATATCTTTATTTACTCTCCTACTGTCCTGTTTTCATTCCCATTCTTGGAAATATTTATAATATTGTAACTGGTTTGTCTGCAGACAGATCATCTCTGTCATTTCTGCATCCATTTTGATTTGTTAAAATTATTCTTGTCTCACAGGTCATATATACCTGTTTTGTTTTGTTTTGATACCTGGTAATTTTTCTGGGCACGATGAATTTTATTTTGTTGCTCGTAGAGTTTTGTTGTTTTCCTTCAAATAGTGTTAGGTTTTGTTCTGGCATGCAGTTAAGTTACTCACAAATCAATTCAGCCATTTAAAGTGTGCGTGTGTGTGTGTGTGTGTGTGTGTGTGTGTGTGTGTGTGTCTGTTTTAAGAATTTTTTTCAGACATGCTCAGAGCAAGATTCATCTAAGGCTAATTTAGCCCCATCCTAAGGCAGGACCTTTCTGATGACTCTTCTCATTGCCCTGTGTTAAGATGTACCTCTACTCTGGCTGATGCAATGCAAATTCTTCCCAGACCTGTCTAGGGCTGGGTTCCCTCTCCTTCTCTGTGGTCTAGAAAGTGCCTCTAATGATAAGCTGAGGAAACTGTATAACATCTCTATTTTTTTCCTCTTCTTATGATCCCAGTGCTACACTGCCTGTTGCTCAATGTTTGGATATTATTATTTCATACATATTGTCTGTTTTCCTGGATGTTTATGGCAGAAAGGCAATTCTTATAGCATTTAATTCTTCATGGACAGAAATAAAAGTCAAAGTCGGAGGCAGTGGCGGATTTGCATCTACTGTCCAGAGGCAAGTAGTGGTAGCTATTCTAGCATTGTCCAGTGGGCCAGTTTTGGAGGAGTCTGTGATGCCAGCTTATCTATGTGCACATCCGAAGTGAAAGTATTACCTTCTTTGACCTACCATGTGAATTGAGGCATTATTTCCCTGGCTTTGGGAAAGTTCTGAAGATACTACAACCTATTCAATATCTTTAGAATAAATCACTTTTCTACTCAAACTAGCAAGAATTGGTTAATTTTGCTTCCAAGTAAGAATCTTAAAAGATATAATGCCATTCATAATTTTATTGCATTTACGCTGCAAAACAATCGGATCCTCATGCCTGTAGGCTCAGGAAATACTTGCCCCCATTCTTGAAATACCATCACTATTTAAGTTTATATCTAAGGGGCATTTGACATTATTAAATTTTCTTAGGCTACTATATAAAATTGTAATGCTAAATTATGAATTTACAACTAAATATATAACTATAACAAGATACAAATTGGTTTGTTCTGCATTATCAGTTGATTGTCCACCTTTAGAAAATCTGTGAAATGTTTCATCATGAACCCACATCAAGAACCCACAGTGAATGTGTACAATTAGAAAACCACAATTACTTTGTTCAAATATTTAATGGTATCAGTCTAAGCCAGTCTAACATATCCACTTTTTATTAAGTATTGTAATGTTCATATTTATTATGTTCAACATTTTTATATACATTACCACATTGAGGAATGCCTTGCCTGTAGAACCATAATTTCCATCTTTTGGTCAAAGCCCATTCTACATAGAATAATGTTTGGAGAATTCTATCACTTCCTTTGGTTACTCTCCTTGTTCTCTGATTATATGATTGACTAATTCACATTTGTTTGCGTTACATTTATTGTTGGTTTTCTTAACATATTCTGTTAGGTTATAATCAAGTCTTTCATGTTTGGAAGTTACTCTCTCCTTTTATGATTACTTTGCTATTTGTTTTATTTATAATGTTTATTGTTACTGTTAATCCTTTTTAAACCAATGTTCTAATCCGCAACAAAAAATAATGGTAGCTAAGGACAGAGGTATAATTTGTATTTGTTTTTGCTTTCTTTTGTTTTGCTCTACCTGAAAGGAGGACACTGTGAAGTAAATTTGGGAAAGCTGATGAAGATATTAATTTTCAAGTTAAAAAAATATAACTCTGATTGGTATGCTGTCAGTCATATAAATATATAGTTTCATCAGGGAAGAAAATCAATCAGAGGGATTTACTATTCAAATTAATCTAAATTTTCTGTGTCTGTGGAAGTGCTTGGGAAGTTGGCCCCAAAATAAACAGGGAAATGCAAGGCAGAAAAACTAATTAACAGAGTGCACAATATATTAACAGATTATAATTAATAACAGAAAATAACAGCTACAAGAATGAATAAGTGGGCATGGATGGAAAATACATGTATATTTATTGAGTAGCTAAAATGTGTCAGATATTATCCTACATGTCAAACCACTTTTAAATAGGATTGTTTATTGTCTCCATTTTACATATGAGCAATGGGAGACTATGGAATTTGCATCAGGTTGTTCAGCTGTAAATTGTGCATCTAGGATCTAAATTCAGGCAATTCTGTTCCAGATGTCACTATGCAATGCTACCTTAGTATGAAATCCAGGGTCATTTGTTACTCCTCCAATTTCTTACATAAGGGGAGAAGAAATAGGTCTTCACTACCAACTCTTTTTCTTAATCATTAAGATATTGGAGGAGTGGGATTTCCCTGGTGGTGTAGTGGTTAAGACTCTGGGCTCCCAATGCAGGGGGGCCAGGTTTTATCCCTGGTCAGGGAACTAGATCCTATATTCGTGCCACAACTAAGAGTTCACATGCCACAACTAAGCAGCTGGCGAGCTGCAACTAAGGAGCCTGCCTGCCTCAACTAAAACCTGGTGCAACCAAACAAACAAACAAACAAATAAATAAAAAGATATTGGAGGACTAACAAATGACCCTAGATTTCATACTAAGGTAATACTTCATAGTGACATCTGGAACGGAATTGCCTGAATTTAGATCCTGGATGCATAAATTACAGCTGAGAAACCACATACAAGTTGCATAGCCTCCTCGTTACTCGCATGTAAGATAGGGATAATAAGGAACCCTATCTATATGTGCATTTTACATGTAAAGAATATGAGATAATATGTGACACTTTTCAGGTGCTCAATGTCAGTATTATTATCTGACTCAGGGTCTCTGGATAAAAAAATGTTGGTGTTGTGAATAAAGAGTAGAAACCATTTCTGTGTGAGAGTTGATCAATGTATCAGTGCTCAAGCTTCTTGATAAAATTCCAGGAGAAGGTTTAGAAAAGTAGAAATATATCCGAGAATATGAAATATCAAGTTTGAATTTACTGCTTTCATAGCTGTCTCTATAGAAGTGATGGATAAAGCCTAAGGAAAATAAGAGATCACCAGTGGAACAAGAATTGAGAGAAGAGGACCAAAAAGGGAGGATGTGTGGTACATTAGTCTTATTCTGATTTAGTCACTATATTATCATCTTGTTATTTATTATACTAAGCACAGCTATCTTCAAATAGTATAAAACATCATGAATATAAAAAGGAATTGTTACTGCATGTATTTCTATATTCATAGATAAAACAGAATTATTTAAAATGTTGTTTAAAATTCTACATAGTTCTAAGAAACCAGACATGAACAGACTCTTTGATTTTTAATTAGAAATTATTGGTAAATAAGTAATTGATAAATTGGTAAATAAAAGAATATATAAAATTTTATATATTATTGAAACTGCATTTGAATAAATATATATTTATATCTCTATCTATATTTCATCTATCAATATAATGATAAGCAAAGGAAAATTGGCTACCTAATCTACTATGCTGAAGACAATTAACTAGTATACTCCAAGGTTTTGAGATGTTTTTGACTGTGATCTCCCATGGTCACATCTATAAAGTTATGCTAAAAATTTCAAACAGAGACATATATTTGCTGAAGTTCACAAAATTCTCATTGTCCCTTTCTCTAACTTAAGCAACAGCAGGATCATAGCCTGGTGGAAAATGCATGGAATTTGTAGTCATTATCAGATTTTTGGGTTCTGAATAAACTGCCCTCTGATATTAGGCAAATTAACTAATCAAAAGCCTACAGTATTTTTATATATAAATAAAAAGGCATAATAATATTTTCATCCAGATTTATTATGAGGAAATAATGATAACATTAATAATTATTGACAATTATTCGGGCTTTTATATATCAGAAACTTTACTTGCAAGTTTGCATAGGTTTTCTTAATTCTAAGATCAGATCAACAGGTATCTACTCTTCATATTTTCACTTTGCAGGCATAGAAAATGATGTACAAAAATGTTAATTAACTTGCCCAACTTCTTAAAGCCCCAAAATTTAAGAAGTACAGGAGAATAAATTTTAACCCAAATGGTCGAACTCCAAAATACTAACAAAATGGTGAGTAAAAAAAATTAAAGAAAAAAACCCATTATCTTGAAACAAGATAATATACAGAGTTAGACAAGATCGTGCAATCTTTGTGGTAGAAGCTGTGCATGGAAGCTATTTCTGGGAGCTGAAATTTTCCACTTCTTGACCTGGTATAGTTAGAGAAGTGTGTTCACTTTGTAACACTTCATTGGTCTGAACAAGTAGGATTTATATACTTGTGATTTTCATTTTATATATATACACACATATATAATCTTTCATATAGTAACTTTCATATATATAAAATACATATACATATGTATATATCTATTAATAGCAAACAAAGAATGGTGAACCAGGTATGAGATTCAGCAAAACAATATATAAAGATTTATATTATCATGTACATTAAATATTGAAATGATTTGTACTGAGTATAAGTGACTACAAATAAAACGTTTAATGGAAATTTGGGGAACACACAAATGCCTATAAGTATTATATAAAAGTACCAACAGGAAATTTTATAAATGAAAAAGGTAGAATTGTTTATAAATAAAAAGTATGTCCTACATTGTAGATTAGAAAAAGTTGGACAGAGATTAATGAACTAGACAGTAAATGTGAAAATTGTGCAAAATTTGCAGAGAGACAAGAATATGGAGAATATGAAGAGTAGTTAAAATTATTAAGAATAGAATGAAAATATCACATGTACTTCAACACAGTTTTGAATACTGATATTCTTCCATTCTCTCAAATTTCTCTTCCTGAGTGTCACAGGCTGAATAATAGCCTTCAACAGATATTCACATGCTAATCATCAGAATATATGAATATGTTACCTTACATGGTAAAAGGGACCTTACAGAGGTGATTAAGTTAAGGATCTTGAGATGGGTGGTTAACCAACTTTGAGAGTGGATCCAAAGTAATCCTAAGAGTTCTTATAAGAGAGAAGCAAAAGGATCAGACTCAGTATCAGGAGATATGAGCACAAATGAAAGAAGTTACAGTGCTATATAGGAGAGGCCATGAGCCAAGAGGTAAAGGTGGCCTCTAAAAGCTGATAAGACAAGGAAACAGATTCTTCCTTGACGCCCCCCCCATAATGTCTTCCCTGTAGACACTCTGAGACTTCTGAATTCAAATACTCTAAGAGAAAAACTGGTGTTGTTTTAAATCACTTGTGTTTGTGATAATTTGTTACAGCAGCAATAAAGAACTAATACAATAAGTCTGCTAATACATTCTCATTTAGCTAACTTTTTTGGCCAGTGCAAAATCCAGATGGGTAAATATATATCTCATCAAAATTCCAAATATTGCCATTTTATTTTCTACTCCTGAGACTGTTAATACATCTCTTTTAAGTAGGTTGTTTGGCCAATGAAAAACTCATCTCAGAGTCTCTCTCTTTCTCTCTCTCTCCCTATCTCTATCTCTATCTCTCTCTTTAAGATGAGGAGTAGACTGAAAGAGCAGGCCCTCAGGTCTCCTGCCTCAGCTTTGATCAGAGCATCTTCTATCTTTTAAATGTACATTAACTTCTCTCTTAACTGATCTTGATATAAACAACTCTCTAGATTACAGACACTCAGCAGTCTCTGTGCAAAACACTCTGGCCAATGGCCAGTGCCCAGATGAATTTGTAGCTAGTTGGCTATTCTCTAATATGCCCATGCAGTTATGGTCCCATCCCACCAATTCTGTATTGTTGCCTTACCAAGAGTCGGTTGTATTTTTCTAAAGTCTGTTGTGTTAGTTGCACTTGTTTTTCTACATTAATTAATTTTCTAAATTAACTAAATTTAATTAAAATAATATGAACGAGCATAATATGAAGGCAAAAGTAAGTTGTTTCTACAAAATCTAATGAAGTTATGTGCACTGAAAAAAATTCAATAAAGGCAGGTCACTAAAAACATATTGTTATTTAACTAGATATAAAAGGATGGGGACAAAGCTGAAAGCTATCCAAGGAGGATTAAGCACTTAGCTGGCTTTGTAAGTATAAAAATTCATCTCTTAATAACAATCACAGGTACAGTTCCAAATGCTATAGTTTGGTCCTCCAAAATTGTTGATTTTCTTCCAACACTGCTCTTGAGAAGGCAAAAGCTCATGAGCAGAACAATGACCTGGTTTGCAGTTATTCACCTGAAAAGGGTTCTTTCCCCCCTATTTATATCATTAAAGAAAATCAGAAGTAGTTTGCTTACTTGAGAGAACAGAGTGTTGTCAAATATTAAAGTCTTACGTCAAGGCAATATAAATTCTCCATTTCTGTCATAACCTGGAGGAAACCTATGAGCCTCAAAAACCATTGCTCTTTACATTGATGATGTTATGCTAATTGGATATGGTGAATAGGAAGTAAGAAAATGAAATTATTTAATAAAAGATACTGATGCTGGAAGTTAAATTTTCAAGAGTCCAGAGATCTGGTGCAAGTCAGTTTATCCTCTCTAATCTGAGAAAAACATAACTACCGTGAAAAACGACATCGCATTATGTGGGTCTTTTTAGATTTTGGAGAAAACATATACAACATTGAACATTTTTCTATAACCTATTTACCCAGTTTCCTTAAGGGTGTTTGGAGTATGGCCTGCAGCAAGAAAGGATGCTACAGAAGATTCAAGCTATAGTGCAAGCTTCCTTGAACTTGGCATTAGGGCCCAGCAAATTCAATGATAATTGGATTTATCTATGGCAAAAAGTAATTATGGTAGATTGTTTCCAAAGATGGTGACTAATAATTTTACCTATAACTGTACATGCCAGTCTCCCAGCAAGAGATGGAAGGCCATTTTTCCTTCCTTTGAACCTGAGCTGGACTTTTTATTGGCTTTGATCAAGAGAATGCAGGGAAGTAACACAGTGCCAGGTATCAGCTGACTTGTAAAAGGTCTGGCACCTTCCACCTTCATTCTCTGAAGGACATCCATCATTTAAAGAGGTTCAAGCTAGACCCTTGAACACTACTGGCTAAGTTGATTGACAAATTTGACTTCAGTAGTAACCAATTTGGTTCCAATTTATAAATTGACAATTTGATACAGTAGGTTACAAATGCAACACAATGGGGCAAGTAGGACTATATTTGGAGTCCCAGGGTTGATTAGGGTGCCTTTTAGTAATTCCTTGTCAAATATTTCCTAGGAAAAATATCAAAACAACACACACACACACACACCACACAAACACAAAAGACTACCAAGAACTCATACCGTGCCATCAAGTAAAGAACCATATACAACTGAGATGCTCATAAAAGTCAGTGGGAACCTGGAATGGATAGTAGAGGAAGGCATCTATACCATTTTACACCTCATTGCCCAGCCACAGAAACAAGGTCAGTAGTGAATAGGATTTTAGTTTTCACATGGAAATATGAAAGAACTGACATCACTTTAATTATAAGGTGGCTAACCTGATTTGCACATCACCTGTGTCTGGGACATGAACTTTTCATCCAGGTGTGTGAACAAAGACAACTATCTTCTCTTTGACTTTCCATTCTACTCAATCTCTTTCCACCCTGCTATCTGCTCCAGGAAGTCAACCTACATAGATTGCATCAATAGGATCCTTTAGCCTATTTAAGTCCAACTTTGTCAAAAGGAATCCTCCATATGTTTGGAAAGAGAAGTGAGATCAGGGTATTTGTTTCCCTAACTCTCCCTCTGAGATAGATTTATGCTGATTGTGCCTCATAAATGAAAGCCATTGCCCCAAGTAACTTATCTCTAAGACTGTCTCCTTCTCAGTCCCAGTAACGTGCACATTTTCTTTGTCTTTCATTGTCTTAGGGATGATAACAGCAACTCTAATGCTTGCGTTGGTTTAGACTTATTTTTGATGTTCACCTTTATGTTGTGCAAAACTTTGTAAATGACTCCTTTTTACACCTTCCTTATATATCCTAATTAGTCTGTACTCTCCATTCCCTGATGATATCCTGGCTCATACAGTAGTTATTTTACAGGAAGGAGACTAAGGCAAATGAAATAAATGAGAGCCAGTATAATTGACAAAAATAACTGGTAAAGTTCAGTTTCCCACACTCCTTAATTACTCCTAAGAATCAAGATGGTCCGTACACCATATAACAATAAAGGAAAAGATTTTGTAGACTATACCATAGTCCTAAAATTTTATCTATAATTCCTTCCATGTGGCTTTTTTCCTACTCATTATTACCCCCTTCCCTCCTACCTTTTTAAACCTAGCTTACCACTCCACTCAAGCTCATCTTGTCATGAGATGGTCCTCTTGCCCTCATTTTTACCAACACCTTCCAGTGCTTATATTCCGTGCCCTTCTTAACCAGTGTAATTAATCTCTGTGCTCTTTGTATTAATCAATGACAGTAGACCTTGAAATGTTACATATCAAAACACAGCAATGGTGTATCTCCTTATATTTCTCTCTCACACAAAATCTGATGTTGGCTGGGACACCCTCCAAAGCACCAATCCTCAGTGCAGTGATTCTAATATCTAGGCAGTTTCTATCTTGTTCCACAATCACTCAGCACATGAAATTCTTAGTCACTACTGAAGGGGAAGAGATATTGAGGAGGGATGTTGGTCTTAATGACTTTTCTCACAAGGGACCCATGTCACTTCTGTCACAGTTCATGAATCAGAATGAAGCTGGCTCTAAACTAACTCAAAAGAGGCTATGAAATATAAGAAAACATGGATTTTTAAAATCTATCTTTTCTGTACCCACTATTGCAAATAAGTTTTGGCTATACATTTTTATTATTGTGTGTTAATAAACAAAATTTGTCTTCTCTAAGCCTTTTCATATAAACAGCAGAAAGAACAGAAAAATGTACAACTCTGGAGAGAATCAAGATGGCAGAGTAGGAGAACATGGACTTTACCTCCCCTCACAAACATATCAAAAAAATACATCTACACGTGGTACAATTCTCACAGAAAACCAAATGGAAATGGGAAGAAGCTCTCTAATACAACTAAAGCTGCAAGAAACATCTCCACATAATTAAGTAGAACTTTAAAAAAAAAAAAGCATCAGGACGGGACTGGCACCACTAGAAGGGATTTGTGAAGGAGGAAAGGTGTACATCAGCAGGTCCTTGCACTGGGGGGCGGCCCCCTTGCCTGCTGGGAAATCCACTGGGACAGAAGGAGCACTGGAGGGGCCTGGCTCTGCTCAGGAAGAGTACACATGTGCTGGCTTACCAGCAATCAGGGAGGAGAGAGACCTGAGCTGACAGCTGCTACCTTGTTGCACTTCTCAGCCTGAAATGCGTGCTGGGCGAGACTGCTAGTACAAACGGCACTGGGTGCTGAATCTCAGGCAGATGGGCCCTGGGAGAGGACTTGGTCTACCTATTTGGAGACAGCCCTGAGGGCCTGGGGTGTTGAATCTTAGAGCCCATTGTCAACTCACACATGGCAGGGGTGGGTCCAGCAGTGGCAGGCTTTGTCTGCACGCACACTGGGTGGCAACAGAAAAATGCCACGTCTTGGGTGGACAGCCCCTTGGGAGAGGTACACAGTGGTTCGATTCTCCAAGCACTTCAGTTCTGCCCACCTCACACTGCAGCTTGAAGCCAGATCTAGTATAGACATGTCCTGGGAGAGGCCTGCCAAAGAGGCAACCCAGGTCCCAGGTTGCACACAACTACCACGGTTCCTGCAGCCACACTAACCAGCCTGCAGTACCAGCCCACTCCACACCACAGCCTAGCACTAGGTCTGGGATGAACACAGCAGAAAAGGGGACACAACCCTGAGCTGCTTCTGGGCAAAACTGTGGACCCCTACATGGGAGGCACATAGGTTCACTGTAGACACATGGGACTCACTTGCCTCAGTGCACACCTCCTTTGGGACAGAGCATGTACTCAAGGGCAATAGAGCCTTACGGAACCTGACCCTCAGGGTTTCTACTCCAACAACTGTGGAGCAGACCCAACCCCCAACAGGGCTGTGACAGCTAGGGAGCAAAGAGGGGGCCCCACCCAACATCCAGTGTAGGATCTGGTCACACCACCAATCCAACACCCTATAAAGTGCATAACATCCAGCACACTCTGAGGAAAGACATGAAGGGAATCCATACCAGAAAGAGCCCTTGTACCAAAAATATTGAACTCATGCAGTCTACACAGTATGTTTCCACATAAAAACAGCACTTCGAGACCACAGTAGATAACTGTTTCTCCTAAACTAATAGAGACAGAGAAAGTTAAGTAAAATGTAAAAGCAGAGACTTTTAATTCTCCCAATTAAAAGAATAAGAAAAATCTCCTGAAAGAACAAATAATAAATCAGACCTCACTCAGGTCTTCTAGATCCTGAGTTCAAAAAGGAGGTAAGAAAAATGCTAAAGGAATAAAGAAAGATTATCAATAGAAATGCAGATCACTGTAGTGAGGAACTAGAAACTACAAAGAGGAACCAATCAAAATTATACAACTCAATTGCTAGGATAAAAACCAATCCAGAAGCAATGAATACCAGACTAAATAATGCAGAAGAATGAATAAGTGATCTGGAAGACAGAATAATGGGAATCACCCAATCAGAAGAGCAGACAGAAAGAAACATGAAAAAAAATAAGAGCAACATACGAGATCTATGGGGTAATATAAAGCATGCCAAACTACACATAATAGGGATTCTAGAAGGAGAAAATAGAGAGAAGGGGATGTCCACTCTCATCACTTCTACTCAACATAATATTGGAAGTCCTAGCCACAGCAATCAGACAAGAAAAAGAAACAAAAGGTATCCAAGTTGGAAGGGAAGAGGTAAAACTGTCATTATTCACAGATGACATGATACTCTATATAGAGAACCCTAAAGACACCACACAAATACTATTAGAACCTAATAAATTCAGCAAGGTAGCAGATTACAAGATTAACATACAGAAATCGATTGTATTTCTTTACACTAACAATAAAATATCAGAAACAGAAAGTAAAAAATCCTGTTGAAAATTGCTTTAAAAAAAATACCTGGAATAATCTTAACCAAGGAGGTGAAAAACCTCTACACAGAAAACTATGAAGCATTAATAAAGGAAATTAAATATGATTCAAAGAAATGTAAGAAAATACCACACTCCTGAATTGGAAGAATTAATATTGCTATAACAGCCAAACTACCCAAAGCAATCTACAGATTTAATGCGATCCCTATCAAAATACCCATGATACTTTTCACAGAATTAGAACAAATAAACCCCAAATTTATATGGAACCACAAAAGAACCAGAATTGCCAAAGAAATCCTGAGGAAAAAGAACAAAGCTGGAGGCATAACCCTTCCAGACTTCAGATAATACTACAAAGCTACAGTAATCAAAACAGCATGGTACTGGCACAAAAACAGATATACAGCTCAATGGAGTGGAATAGAAAGCCCAGAAATAAACTCACAAACCAATGTTCAATTAATCTATGACAAAGGAGGCAAGAATATACAGTGGAGAAAAGACATTATTTTCAATAAGTGGTGTTGGACAGCTACATGTAAACCAATTAAATTAGAACACTTCCTGATCATATATAAAAATAAACTCAAAACTAAATATAAGACATGACACCATAAAAATCTTAGAAAAGAACATAGGCAAAACATTCTCAGACGTAAATCGTAGCAATATTTTCTTGATCAGTCTTCCAAGGAAAAAGAAATAAAAGCAAAAATAAATATATAGGACCTAATAAAACTTAAAAGCTTTTGCACAGCAAAGTAAACCATCAACAAAGCAAAAAGACAACCTATAGACTGGGAGAAAACATTTGCAAACAATGCGACTGACAAGGGGTTAATATCCAAAAGATACAAACAGCTCATTCAACCCTATAACAAAAAAAGAAAAAAAATATCAAACCAATCAAAAAAATGAGCAGAAGACCTAAACAGACACTTCCCCAAAGAAGACATATAGATGGTCAATAGACATGTGAAAAGACGCCCAACATTGCTAACTATTAGAGAAATGAAATCAAAACCACAATGAGGTATCACCTCACACCAGGTGAATGGCTGTCATCAAAATGTCTACAAATAATAAATGCTGGAGAGGATGTGGAGAAAATAGAATCCTCCCACACTGTTGGAGGGAATGTAAACTAGTGCAACCAATTTGGAAAACTATATGAGGTTCCTTAAAAAACTAAAAATACAAATACCACAGGATTCAGCAATCCCACTCCTGGGCATATATCTGGAAAAGATGAAAACTCTAATTCAAAAGATACATGCACCTCAATGTTCACAGCAGTATTATTTATAATACAAGACATGGAAACAACCTGAGTGCCCATCAACAGAGGATTGGTTTAAGAAGATGTGGTGTATATATATATATATATATATACACACACACACACACACACACACACACACACACACACATATATATACAATGGAATATTACTGTGGCATAAAAAAGAATGAAATATTGCCATTTCTAGCAACATAGATGGACCTAGAGATTATCATACCAAAATGAAGTAAATCAGACAGAGAATGACAAGTATAATACGATATCACTTATGTGTGAAATCTAAGAAATAACACAAATGAATCTATATACAAAACAGAAACAGACTCACAGACACAGAAAACAAACTTACGGTTACCAAAGGGGAATGGAGAGGTAAATCATGAGTATGGAATTAACAGGTACCATCTATTGGGTTGGTCAAAAAGTGCCTTCGGCTTTTAAGTAAAAATAAAAGACACATTTTTGCCAAGAACTTTATTGAACAACATATTCACTCTTTTTTCCCATTACCTTCTGCCATTTTTCAGACAACTTCATAATTCCATCTTCTCAAAACTTTTTATATTTTTGAGCAAAGAACTGTTCTAGGTGCCTATTACAGTCTTCCAGGGAATTGAAATATTTTTTATTAAGAGAATTTTGTAAAGACCTAAAGAAATGGAAATCCGAAGGTGCAACGTCTGGTGAATATGGTGGATGAATCAGAACTTCCCAGACATGATGTAACAGTTTTTGCCTGGTCATCAAAGAAACATGCAGTCTTCCGGTATCCTGATGGAAGATTATGTGTCTTCTGTTGATTAATTCTGGATGCTTTTCATCGAGTGCCACTTTCAGTTGGTCTAACTGGGAGCAGTACTTGTTGGAATTAATCGTTTCATTTTCGAGAAGGAGCTGATACTAGAGGACTCCCTTCCAATCCTATCATATACACAACATCACCTTCTTTGGATGAAAACCAGCCTTTGGTGTGGTTGGTAGTGGTTCATTTCACTTGCCCCATGATCCCTTCTGTTCCACATTATTGTACAGTATCCACTTTTCATTGCCCATCACAATTGTTTTAAAATGGAATATTTTCGTTACATTTAAGTAGAGAATCGCATGCGGAAATACGATCAAGAAGGTTTTTTTTTGGCTTAACTTATGTGGAACCCAAACATCAAAGCAATTAACGTAACCAAGAGGGTGCAAATGATTTTCAATGCTAGACGTGGATATTTTGAGTATGTTGGCTACCTCCCACGTGTTATAAAGTTTATTGTTCTCAATTAATGTCTCAATTTGATCGCTATCAACTTCAACTGGCCTACACAACTGTGGAGCATCATCCAGAGAGAAATCAACAGCACAAAACTTCACAAAACACTTTTGACACATTCATCAGTCACAGCACCTTCTCCATACACTGCCCAAATATTTTTTTGCATTTTGGTTGTGTTTTTACCTTTCTTGGAATAATGAAGCATAATATGCCAAAAATGTTGTTTTTCTTCCATCTTCAGTATTAAAATGGCTACACAAAAATTCACTGGTTTTGATAAGCCTTTTTTTAAATGCATGCTGAGGGCTGAGGGAAGCCCTCAGCGTGCAGTGGTTAGGAATCCGCCTGCCAATGCAGGGGACACAGGTTCAAGCCCTGGTCCGGGAAGATCCCACATGCCACGGAGCAACTACGCCCGTGTGCCTCGACTACTGAGCCTGCCCTCTGGAGCCCATGAGCGACAACTACTGGAGCCTGTGAGCCTGGAGCCCGTGCTCCACAAGAGAAGCCACCGCAATGAGAGGCCCGCACACTGCAACAAAGAGTAGCTCCATCTCACTGCAACTAGAGAAATCCCGCGTAGCAACAAAGACCTAACACAGCCAAAAATAAATAAATACATAAAATTTAAAAATATATAAATAAATAAATGCACACTGATATGACAGCTGTCACATACAATTTAACAAAACTGTTTCGAATGAAGTTAAAGACAACCAAGTGCTACTGGAGCCATCTTACAGAAAAATCCGAACGAACATTTTGGCCAGTCCAATACCATACATAAAGCAGATAAGCAACAAGGATTTAATAACCTATAACAGAAAAGTATCTGAAAAATATATATATAACTGAAAAAAAATGTACAACTAAATTACTTTTTTACATTTATATAATTAGGCATACATCCTTTCCCTATAAATTTCTGAATGTATATTATGTTCAATCTATAAGAAAGACAATGTGCCAGCTAATATCATTTATCAATATATTTAAGCAACCAGGTGTAATCTCCCCATAAACCATTTTTCTATAATAATCCACTTAAAGTTACTAATTCTGCTTGGCTGTAGTAAGAATAAGGGAAGTTTGTGTATTTCCAAGGTTTCTGTAGTAAAAAGAACATTACTCAAAATATGTAAATACTGATTAAAATATTGATTATATTATCATTTTAAAATACCAATGTAGTAATATTCCAGTGTGTGTTTGGCTTTGCATATAATTAGATATTCCTAATTTTTAATTACAATAGTAAATTGAAAATAAATTTTTAAAAACAATGTAAACCAATTAGTTAGAAAACAAAAAACAAAATAAAACTTGGTAATACCTCCAAATCAGCAGCCCATCTTGTTACCTAAATCAAGAACTGTGGCTGTAGTATACTGATATTTCAGGGTTTTTTGAATTATTCCATTCAGCTGTTGAGAAAGAGATCAATTTATCAGACTTCTTTCCTCTAAATTTTCCTCTAAATGATGCCATTTATCTAAAATTCTAGAAAATACAAACTAATCTATAGTGATTAGTTTAGAGGAAACTTCTTTCCTCTAAATATCAGACTCTTTCCTTTCAGCATGAGCTGAAATCTGCCCTCACCACTTCTATCACACTATACTAATAAAACCTAGTAGTAGGGTATCAGAACCTTACCTTTCAAAGCTTTTATCTATTTAATTCTGTTTCCCAAATCCAGATGACCATTACAGAATACCAATCCCCTTAGGCAGATTTCCAAACTTTACGACTTTCTTACACTTCTTTAATGCCTCCACAATCTGAATCCTGAAGATTTTCAGAAAAATGAAAACAACACAACACTCACTTCTACAGATTTAACTGATTTTATTAGACTAGAGAAGGATATCTTGGATTTTGAATAACTGGAGCTTATACTTCTGTATTTCTCACACATATATTAATACTTTAAATCATTACATTATGGAATAAATATTTTAAAATGACCCCTTATTGGAATCAATTTTTAGCACAATTACTATTCAAAAACATGGGATACTGAAATTAGATTAAGCCGAAGTACAAACAGTAATAATTTTAATGTAAAAATAAATAGGTTTTAAATATATTGATTGTACTTGATTGGGATACTAGTGATTTCTAAGGTATTTCCTGAATGCCATAAATTGTAAGCTGACAGTGTTTGTGTATACAGATTTAAGAGAAAGACAAGGAAAGTCCAATTATACTTTTGACTGTTTAAGAACTATATATGCTTCTAATATTTTCCAAGTGGTACTTTTAGGAAATATTATTACAAGCTAAATCACATGAGGGTAATATTCATTTACAGATACATGACAAGATTTTGTTTTAATCAAAAAATACTTTCTGTGTGAAAAAATTTTGAGATTGCAAAATAGAGTACAGAGTCCCCACTAGCATGAAAGTATTGGATTTATATATTTTGTAAATCATAGTATTCTGTGGTGGGTAAGGATAACACATTATCTTTATCATTTTACTGTCACAAACTTTCATGCATCAAAAATCTATAAAATAAAAAGTTTAACCCTTTTGATCTTCCAAAACCTATAATAAAGAGGAAATTCCTCTAATTTCATTTAGTACAAGCCTTGTCTACTTGTGTCAGCTACCACAGTGGTTTCCATTTAACAGAAACAGTTTAAATGTTATTGTCTTAAATGAATGTGCTGGAAATGATTAAGCCATTATAAAAATAAATGACATTTAAAAATTTTTAAGAAATGGAAAATAATGGCAGCAAGTTAATTTATGTCATGACGTTCCTGTGCCTTTCTCTTTCCTTGAACTCAGATATTCTCCTTCTTTAAGATATACTGAATTGTAAAAAAAAAAAGTATGATTTGTAGTGTAAGTTTATTTCTTTAATGTAAATGAATTTTTCTAAAGTCCTAATATCAAACTATTGAATAGATTAAGGAAAAGGGACTGTCTTCATTCCACAGGCTTACTCTCTCCCATTAATTCAAAAGGCTATTATGTAATGGTGGATTTTTGGTTTGGGTGATTTCATTGATTGTTTATTCTAAAAAGCTTTTTATTTGGAAAAAATGTATACTTACTTTCACAGCATTAGTCATGACTCACTAGTAAGATTAGTTATCACGCAGTAAGGGGTTTTTTAATGTGTGTGTGTGTATATAACACACACACACACATATTCTATATATATAAGCAAAAATAAAATGTTTTATCTTAAATATCTTTCTTTTGAAAATATCTAAATTACCATTGATTCCAAACTCTCTTGTTTGAAGTTGCCATAATATATTTTAGCAGTTCTCTACCATGGACATTTAGTTTTCCAGTTTTTTACCTATTTATAAAAATGCTGCAATGAAATTCATTTACACATATCCAAGATCCTTGTTTGAATATACTTATGGTAAAATCTTAGAGGTATATTTTTGTGATCAAAGAGTATGCACATATTTATGCTTTAAAATATACATATATTTTGATAAACTGCTTTGGACTAAAGTTTTACAAATTTGTACTCCTGCAGCATAAGACAAAAGTGCCTACATAATCACAATAGGAATACTCATCAATATTGTTTATTGTCAGTATTTTTAAAAATATTCTGTGATATTTAAAAGAAGATTTTGTGATAGAAAAATGTATTGCAAATATCTCTTTTCATTGTGTGGTGTTTATTTTCTCACCTTTAGTGGTATCTTTCTATATACAAATGTTATTTTTATTATTAAGTATTTAAGAATTTTATAGAGGCGTAATTTGCACACAATAAACTGAACACATCTAAAGGGTACACTTTGGTAAGTTTGGGCATATACATATACCCAGGGAACCATCACCAAAATCAAATTAATGAATATATTCATCATCTCCAAAAGTTCCTTTTTTAAAATAAAAAATGTGTACATATAAGGTATAAAGATGGTGATTTGATATACATATACACAATGAAATGATTACTATGGTCCAGCTAAGTAACATATCATCTCCTCTCCTCACTCAGTTATTTTTTGTGATGAGAGCACTTGAAATCTACTCTCTTAGCAGATTCCCAGTTTTCCATACAATATTATTAACTATAGTCATCATGCTCCAGAAGTTTCTTTATGTCCCTTTGTAATCTCTCTTGCTCCTTTTCACAAATCTTTCCACCTCTACCACAACCACAGGCAAAAACTGATTTCCTTTCTTGTCACTACAGATTAGTTTGTATTTTCTAGAATTTTAGATAAATGGCATCATAGATTAGGTACTCTTTTTTGGTCTTCTTTCAGTCAGTATAATTACATTAACATCTGTCCATTGTATATCATATATCAATTATTAATTCCTATTTACTGCTGAATAGTATTCCATGAGTGAACATTCCAGAAACTGATTATCCATTAGAATATTTGAGTTGGTTCCAGTTTTGACTATTACAAAAAAAGCTGTACATGTCATTTATGGCTGTATACTTCCATTTCTCTTGTGAAAATATCTAGGTGTGGAACGACTTGAATAATGTAGTACGTAGATGATTCAATGTTAAGAATTTGCCATCTTGTTTTCCATTGGGGTTGTACTATTTTGCCTTCCCTTCAGCAGTGAAAGAGGGTTGCAAGTCCTCAGCAACACTTAGGGTTAGTTATGGTCAGTTGTTGAATACTCTAAGAGGTATGCAGTATATCATTATGGTTTTAGTTTGCATTTCCCAATGATTAATGATGTCAATAATCTCTCTATGTGTTTCTCTGACATCATTTGAAATGTCCAAATGTTTTTTTCACTCTTTCACTGGGTTGGCTATTTCCTTATTATTGACTGTGCTCAGCTGAATAATAGTTTCCAAAATATGTCCACATCATAATCTCCAGAACCTATGAATATGTTTACTTACATAGTAAAAGCAACATTGAAGAAATTATTTAATTAAAGATCCTGAGATGGGGAAATTATTCTGGATTATCTGGGTGGGCCTAACATAAACATGAGGGTCCTTAAAAGAGGCAGGAGAGTCAGAAGGAGAAAGGAGATATAAAAGACAAAATCAGAGGTCAGAGAAGATTTTATGCTGCTGGCTTTAGAGACGGAGGAAGGGACTTTGAGACAAGGAATTCTTTCCTAGAAATTCCAGTAGGGACCAGCCCTGCTGACATCTTGATTTTATTCCAGTAATACTGATTTCAGATTTCAGGCCTCCAGAACTATATTATATTTATTTGTTTTAAGCCAATAAGTTTGTGGCAATGTGTTATAGCACTAACAGGAGACTAATGACAGATTATGGCATGGGGGTGTGATGCTTCTGTAACAAATACATAAAAACACAGAAAGGGCTTTGAGATTAGGCAATGGGCAGAGGCTGGATGAATTTGGGGGATCATGATAGAAAAGGCCTAGATTGCTTTGAATAGACTGTGGGTAAATATATGAATGTTAATGATTTTACTAAAGAGAACTCAGAAATAAGTGACGAGCATAGTAGAGAAAAACTATTATTTTAGATAATATCTAAATGATCATAAACGGACTGTTGTAGAAATATGTACATGAAAGGTGCTTCTGATGAGGGTTCAGAAAGGATGAGGAATATACAAGACAAAACACACATGGGCTTAATACAAAAATCATCTTTAACAGAAGATTGGTAAAAATACAGATGTGAAAGGGACTCTTGGGGAGGGTTCAGATGGATATGAGGAACATGTTATTAGAAACTAGCAAAAAGAGAATCCTTATTATATAGTGGCAGAATGCTCAGCTGAAGTGTGTCCTGTAGTTATGTAGAAAGCAAAACTTGTAAATGTTAAACTCTGAAATTTAGCTGAGGAAATTTCCAAACAAGTTGGTGGGACCTGGTTTCGTCTTGCCACTTATAGTAAAATGGGAAACGAACAAGATGAATTAAAGCAAGAACTGTTAAGCAAAATGAACCAGCACTTCATGATTTGGGAAATTATCAGCCTATCCTCATTGGAAAAGATGTTAAAATTAGGAGATGCACCACTGTCAAGGAAACATGCTCCTTAGAGTGTGTCTGAACAACCTTTTATATAAGATGTAAGGATGATAGCAGAAATTAGAGAGACGATATTAAGCTGCTGGCTTTGAACCATGAGCCAAAGAATATGGAGCCATGGAATAAGGAGCCATGAGCCAAGGAATGTTAGGTAGCCTGTAGAAACTAGAAAAGGTAAGGAAACAGATTCTCCCCTTAGAGTCTCCTAAAGGACCACAGTCTTGCCACCACCTTGACTTTAGCCCAATGAAACTGAATTCAGATTTACTGCCTCTAGAACTGTAAGAAAATAAAATTGCTTTGTTTTAAGCCACTTAGTTGGTAGCAATTTATACAGCAGTAATTAGAAACTAGTCAACTGGGTTTTGAAAAATATTTATTCTGGATACAATTCCTTTATTGGATATATACTTTGCAAATATTTTTTCCCTTATCTATGGCTAGTATTTTCTCTCTCTTGTGGCTGTTTGAAGATCAAATAATTTTAATTTTGGTTAAGTCCAATTAAACATACTTTTCTTCTATAGATCATGCTTTTGGTGTCACGTCTAAGAAATATTTGCCTAATTCAAGATCACAAATGTTCTTTCCTAAAAGTTTTGTAATTTTAGCGTGTTAAATTTAGGTCTATGATCCATTTTGAGTTAATTTTTTGGTAGGGATTGTGCGAATCTAAAGATACACATGAAGAAAAATGCCACAAGCCTCTCCTCATTTATTTACGATTTAAAATTTTTTTTCTAACAATGTTTCATAATATTAAGTGAACCTGTCTATCATATCTTTTGCTAGGACAAACCTTGTATGAATTAAATCCTTTTAAATTTATTGTGACTTGTTTTATTGCTCAGAATATGGCCTATCTGTGTATATTCAACTTTTTGTGGGTGGAGTGTTCTATAATTACCATTTAGTTGGTTAATAATGTTCAAATCTACATCCTTGCTGATTTTCTGTATATTCTACCAATTATAAGAGTAGTGTTAAAATCTCTGACTATAATTGTGAATGTGTTTATTACATGTGTTTTGAATACCTTTTTATTATCTGTGTTGATATTTTAAATTATGTATGTTTGATAAATTGACACTCTAAGAAATGACTTTCCTTAACCCTGATAACATTCTGTTTTCTGAAATATTCTTAGTCTGGTATTTTAATATAGTCATTCCAATTTTCTTTGACTAGTGTTAGTACTACCTATCTTATTATTATTTTACTTTTTACCTATTGGGGTCTTATACTTAAATTGTTTTTCTTAGAGGAAACAGAATTGTGTCTTACTTTTTATTTAATGTGACAAGCACCACTTTTATTTGGGTTATTTAGACTACTTTGTTCAGTTTTTCATTGATTATGTTTAGGTTTTGTCTTCTATTTGTACCGTTTGTGCATTCTGTTAAACTATTTGAATTTTTTTGTTATTCTTTTATTGGTTTCACATTGCTACTGTAACAAATTATTACAAATTTAGTGGCATAAAAGAGCACACATTTATTACCTTACAGTTTTAGAGGTCAGAATTTGAAAATTGGTCACACTAGTCTGAAATACATATTTTCAGGGCTACGTTCCTTTCTGGATGCTCTAGGGCACAAGCAATTTTCTTCCCTTTTCCAACTTCTGGAGACTGCCCACATTTCCTGGCTCATGGTCCCCTTCTATCTTCAAAGACAGTAATGGTCAGCTGAGTTTTTACACGTCCTATCACTCTTTGTCATTGACTCTATGCCTCTCTCTTCCACATTTCAGGACTCATTTGATTATATTGGGTAGCCCAAATAATAATCCAGTGACTTCACAAACATTACATAGGAAAAAAAAATCTAACTATTTTATTAAAAGTATTAATTAATATGGCACTTTATGTTAAAATAAATTTTAAAATAAAACACACCTTGACTAATCACGCATGCTTTAATTGAATGTAAAATGTGAGGACTGCTTTGTTTCCATTCCAGAAAGTATTTATAGTTTGAAAATTACAGCTCACATTAATTCATTACTTGTACACTTTTATCCTAAAGATTAACTTAAAGTACAATACACTATTATTACTATTACTAATATATAATTAACACATTTTACTTTGAGTTAATCTTTAGGATTAAAAAATTAACACAAAGAAGTGTTAATAAAAGTGATGGCTAGCTCTAAATAATGCATGCATTTTACCAATAAAAGCTAAAACAAAATGCTCTTTAGAGAAGACTCTAAATATTTGGCTTTTATGGAGACTGGCATTTCATAGTTCTGTGTGTTTGGAGTACTCTGCTTACTTAATACTAATGACTTCTTTCTTTCTGGTTCAGATGTGCAATTCTTTAATCTCACTCATATAATATCATAGCTCTTATTCTACTTTCTTCTTTTATATTTACACATAAAATCAAGTCTGTTTTCACAAGGCTATAAAGATATTTCAAGTCTTTTCCTTTCAAATTGATTTTTAACTAAGCTATTTTTTTAATTTTATAAGGTTATAAAATCATATTAATAACATATTACCAAGCTAGATCTGTATATATATTTTAAAGTTGTTTCCAGCCAAAGTAAAATAAACTTAAACAATGCAGACTTAAACATAGCTGAATAATGATTACCACATTGTACTGTGATATATCTTCAGATGACACTTTTTACAAGTTAATAATAAATGTCTCCCCATTCTTTCTGCTTGTTTCTTTGCAGTAACATTTTTGTCTTAGAGTATTTAGAAAATCTATCTCAAAGCCAAACCACCAAGGAGATCACACCATGCCTTACTGCACCTTATTTTATTTTATTTTATTCTTTATAGTAATTTTTGAAATATTTATATTAATAACATTTTACCCAAACAACTTTAATCTAGGGAAATCTAAGTATTTTTTGACAACACTTCCCATGCAATTTATATAATCATTTATATAATATTAAATAAACCTAATTATTTTTAGCACCTCTTTATACAAGATGAAAAAACAAATCCTTTGTGATTTTCCAGTGGCCCTGTGGGAAACCCCAAAGTCAATTTTGGGTATAAAAGATATCAATTGGGATTAGATGTGGAGAAGGCAAAATGTCAGAAGTTGTCAGGATATTTGAACAATTTGGTAATGCCATCTGAAGTTTGGAAAATATCACATATTCATAACATACACGCATACATAAACATACAGACAGATACATATAAAGATCTTATAGCTTTCATTCTAAAATTTTAGTTGAGTCATGCATAAACACAGAAATACAAAACTCCCTGGTTTATATAACAGAGTTTTGGCCCTTGTCTTTGCCCCACTTTATATTATTAATCAGGATTATTCTGACTGATGGAACAAGTTGAGGTTATCTGTTCAATATGAGGGCTTAGAGTTTCCCACCATCTTCTTTGACCTGATGTGTAATCCTATGGAGCTTGTGGAATAAATATGGGGAGAGGGACCAAAGAGATACCCAGCAGCCATCTGGGTGTCTCCAAAGACATCTGAGTGGATAAAATAGCCAGTCTGTTTCCAGTTAGCTTTTTCAGCCTCAGGTGGTTGCCTCTGAGAGTCCCCCAGTAGAGTCAGGAGGCCTAAAGCTTTAGTGACTATAGGAAGCTGAGGGACTGGAGTGGGAAGAGAAAAGTCCGGCAGGGGTGTTGAAAGGGGGCAGACAGATCAAAGGACTTAAGGGAGCTGCAGGAAAGAGCAAAGGTAGTGAAAGGAGGAAGAAGGAATGGAAATGATAGGAAGGGGTAAGTCCTGGATGAGCCAGTTTGGGAAGGCCTCAAGTTTCGCAAAGAGGTCACTGAAGTTCCAAATTGCCTTTGAAAAATTTGGTAAATTTTTGCTATTTATGAAGATATTAAACTAAGTAAGTGCAGTAATGGTAAAGCATGTAGTAAGCAGGGAAGAAAAGGAGGGAAGATGCCTGGCAGAATGAGTTGCCCATGGGATTAACAAATACTTAAACCGAGATTAGAGAGCTGAGGGAACCCTTCATGCAACCTCCGGGGCAGAGAGCCAAGGGAACCCCACTATACCTTATTTTAAATGACAGTTGTGAGACAACATCACCGAGCAGTAACAGAGGATAATTTACATCCTATAGTTTTCTATTATGCTTTCTGTAATGCATCTTGATTTCTCATCCTCATTGCATCCTCTGTATGGAAATACATATATACTTTTTTTTTTCCTCCTGTTATCTAGCAGTGGTATGGGTATACTGAGTAGATTACAAATAAAATGTATGTGCCATGGGAAAAAAGTGAATGTGTACATTTTTGTTATATAAGAAAAATAAAATTATGCCTGAGATATCTGAAAATGTTCATATACCTGTAAAATTCAAAGTCTAGAGGAGACTTAGAGAGCCTATCAGTCTTAGGATGTAATAAGAAATATAATAAGATATGTTAAATCATACCAAAAAAATTAATCTACAAAGTAATGGGCTCCATAATGGAAATTTTGAGTGAAGATAGAAGCAACTGCAACTCCATTCCCCAAGGTGCAAAACTCAGGTGAAAGATCATATCATTTTATTTTTGATCCAAATATATTTTTCACCTCTCTTAAATTCCCTTGGTTCAAATTTTATCTGGAGAAGACTTCAAAGTAGGCATAAATATCTTTTTGGTTTTTTGTTTAGCTTGTATTTTCCTTTTTATAAGCCATACTTTTCTAATTATAAAAGATAAAATGTAAGGGCATACTTTAAATTACTTTTCTCTTTGTTACATGTTCTTCATTCAACTCTGCAAACTAAGAGCAGATAATATATTGTTAGACCAAACTGGGTGAAAATATTTCTGACATTATACCTCTAAAATTAAAAACAGAAAACAAAAGCAAACAAATTAAAACAAAAAGAAATAGAAAGATAATGGGAAAGGAGGTAAAAGCACACTGTAAATGTCAGTAAAACTTTGGAGAGTATAAAGAAGACACACAAATGAAATGACTTAGCAAATCAGATTTTTAAAAATTTTTAAATAAAAATTAACTGTCAGCACAGTGGAAATAAAAAGCAATGTTCTATAGAAAACTCTGAAAAGGATAGAGAGTTGCAAATTTGGGTAATTTTAAAATCTGTATATTAAAATCTAAAAGAAGGAGCATTGATTAAATATCTTGTTAAGGAGAAGGTTAACCCCCAGAGTCCTTCTTCCAGCCCTATCATCAAGCAATTGTCCCTCCCAAATGTTGGCGGAAGTAAATAGTTTACTCTCTGACACTCAAAAAAATAAATACCAGAATATGAACACTAGACACAGGTGAGAATGACAATGAGGTGCCCTATTAAAAACATATAGTTAAGTGAAAATTTTCACAGTGGGTTTTGACACCTCCAAGTTCTTTCTTTTAGATTTATCTCAGAATAATAAAATCTAAGTTTACATTCTCTGGGGCAGAAGAGTGATAATTTCTTTCTGAGGAAACTAATTTGGCCAAGAGAAAAGGACAACTGTATACTAATTTTAGTGGATTCTCCAACGAAAGACCCATTTTACTGACCTATCAGTTTCTACGGTAAGGATCATCAATGCCCAGAGAGCTTCCAAACAGCTTATTAGTATATAATTCATAAATACTCCAAGCAAAAAAATTTAGGCAAAAACAATTAGAAAGAAATAACTAAGAGGAGAAAACTAAACAGAGCAGATATATAGTTGAAATATATCTTCATTCCACAAGATCTCAAAGATCTCAAAGATCACAAAAACTTACTTCCTGTGCATTTTTACTCATTTTAACCACAAAATGATTTTTTGCAACAAAATAGGGAACTAAGTAACTCAAGAAGACAAAAGTAATTTAGGAAGACATGGGTTTTTGGAAAAACCGGGTCCAACTCAAGAAAGGGGAGGAAAGACAACTCCAAACGACAGAAAAAATTTCCCAGTCATTTAAAATAATAAGAGCAGACTTAGAAAGCACATACCCAGACTGAAAAGATGATAAAGGAATGCTGAAGGATGCTGGGGAGAGAAAAATGGAATGAGTATGTTACTTGAGGAATTTTACCTTATAATAAGAGTTTATTACTTTTAGAATGTGTTAGATACATAAAAAATGAACAAAATTGAGAAATTTATTATTTCCAGGGAAATAAAAATATTTTCTATGAAACAAACTGCCATTCTATGTGGCTCATCTGTGGAAAAACATTTTCACAAGTAAAATAATGTAAAAACAGAATGCTGATATAACAACAGTGGTTGATATAACTACACTATGAGGATGAAAGTAGAAATGTAGCCAAGCAGGACCCTATGGGGCCTTCCTGTGACAGACCTCCTCCCCCCATATCCTCTCCCTGCCTCTTGTTGTAGAAAAGCTGTAGTCTCCCAGGCTTCCCCTAAGTCAAAAAAGCCTGGCTCAATAATTAATGATTGAAAGGATGTGAACATGAAGTGACAAAAGAAGCAGCTGGGCCAGGAGAACTGGTAACAATTTAAACAGTAAATCAGCTATGTGTCAGTCACAGAATCTTTAGCTCCTCCCTGAAGTACACAGATAACAGTATCTGATGCACATTTCTAAGTTGTTTTACAGATACTAAAGCCCCCACCAAAAGGAAGAAGTTAACTACATGATGACCATGAGCATGTTGCCTCCAGACTGGGTGGAGCCTGAAGACTGATAATGTTAAACCCTGGGACACCATCCTGTTACCTCACCACCAACAAATAAGAGAATTGTGCATGAGCTGATCACACACCCTCTGGCTACCCTCTCTCACCTTGCCTTTAAAAATGCTTCCCTGAAACCCATGGGGTAGTTTGGGTTTTGTAGAGCATGAGGTACTGGGACTCCTTGTATGGTGCCTACAATGAACACTGCACTTCCTACACCACAACCTGGCGTCAGTAGCTTGGCTTTACTGCATGACGGCGAGCAGACCCAAGTTTGGTTCGGTAACAGAAAGTTATGCATGTTTGTACTGGATGCTGCTGTAAGAGAGAGAACTGCCACCAGTTCAATCATGACTGATTCCACTATTTATATCATACCTCCCTCTAAACCAATAATAAGTTCTGTGAACTCTCCCCAGATTTTCCAAGTCCAAAATTAGCTATCACCTCCTGTGACGGGGCAGAAGAGTTGTGCTATATTTCCTGCCTCATAAGGTGGATAATATAGATGTACCTTAAATCAGGAAGACTTCTTACAGTTTCTCAGCAGGGGACTGACCGCCTACATTCTTTGTTCTAGATGCCTGAGGAAAAGAACTTTTCATCTCCCAACAATTGTTAGGAAACTGCAACAATATAATGAAATACGATGAATTGGCAAATAAAAACAAGAAGTCACTAAAAAGTGACAAATTTTCAGACAGGAAGACAAAAGCCCATTTCCAATTAAAGAAAACTAATAAGAGAAAACCAAATTTTTTAAAAGAGAGGGAAATTAAGAATACAAATTAATTTTAATAACAGAATTTGTGTTTTAGTATTTAAGAATACAGTAGATAAAATAAAGTAGAATATAGTTATAGTAGATTCCCTAATTACTGACTATAAAAGCAAGAAATATCTTAGTTTAAAAAGTAAAAATATTAATAGATTTAAAACTTGGGCTGAAGTGGGACTGTTGGGTTGAAGTATTTTCCTGTCAGTAGATTGAAGATGCTACTCCATTGCCCTGTATCTTCAAAGCAGTAAACAGCATTCTCAGAAGAAAAACTTTGGAATATAAAATAGTATGGAAGAAAATGGTGGATAGAATATCATGTGTATGATTAGTCAGGGTTCTCCAGAGAAACAAAATCAGTAGGATATATTTAGATATATAAGAGGACATTTATTATAGGAATTGGCTCATGTGATTATGGGTAAAGTCCTACCCAAAATTTAATTCATTCTGAGTTAGAATTATATTAATACCCTATTAGTATCACCCTAATACTAAAAATACATGAATGTATTTTTAGTATTAGAGAAAAAAATAGAGAAAAAAGAACTTGTAATAAGGCAAAACTCATGAAAATAGGTATAAATGCCCTCAACAAGACATTAGCAAATTAAATTTTTATAAAGTATAAAAAGAATTATGTAGTATATTCAGTGGGATCTTTCTAGCTATGTAAGGTTGGCTCAACATTTCAAAATCAATAACTATAATCCATCACATCTACAGAAAAGACAGAAAATCATATAATCATATCAAATAATATAGAAAAAGTATGTAACAAAATCCAACATCATTTAATGACTAAAATTACCACCAAACTAAGGATACTGGGGAACTGTCTCAAATCTATAAAAAGCTTACACTTAACATCATATTTAATGGTGAGAAACTGGATTCTCCCCACCCCCAACCTCAGTAATGAGGTAAGGATTTCCTCTCTCAAAACTCCTATTCAGCATTGTACTAGAAGCCCTGGGTAGTGTAATAAGACATGAAAAGGAAATAAAAACTACACAGATTGGGAAGAAAAAAATTAAGTTGCCTTTGTTTGTAGATGACATAATTGTTCATATAGAATATTCCAAAGAATCAAACAAAAAACCTCTTGTAACTTATAAGCAAATATAACAAAGTTGTAGGATATAAGACTGATATATAAAATTCAATTATTTTCCTACATATCACCAATGAACAATTGGAATTTAAAATGCAAAAGAACACAATTAACAATATGTAATAAGAAGAGTAATGATCTTTCAAATATTTTTATGTCCTAATCTTTGGAATCTGTCAATATGCCAGGTTACATGGCAAGGAGGAATTAAAATTGCAAATGGAATTAAGACTTTTAATCAACTAATAATAAAATAGGGAGTTTTTCCTGGATTATTCCAGTTGACCCAACTAAATCACAAGGGCCCTTAAAATGTTAAATAGGGAAACAGAAGAGTCAAAATCAGTGTCAGGGTGACATTATATAAGAAAGACTGGACTAGCCATTGTTGCATTTGAAGATAGAAAGGTGCCATGAGTCAAGGAATATGGGTGTCTCCAGAACCTGGAAAAAGCATGAAAACAGATTCTCCCTTAGAGCTTCCAGAAAGAAATGCTGTCCTGCTGATATGTTCATTTTAGCCAAGTGATTTTCATTTCAGTATTCTGATCACTAATTCAAGATAACAAATTTGAAGTTTTAAGCCACCAAGTATGCAGTAATTTTCCATACCAATAACAAACTAAACCAGATTTTAGTACCTGTTTAATATGTAAAGATGTGGGTTTGGAAGTTTATTTAGAATTTCACAATGAGCAGAGGATGAAAGACATTTGAGGAGCATGACTGACAAAGCCCAGATTGCCTCCAACAGACTGTCATTAGCAATGTGGTTGGTAAAGATTTTGCTAGTGGAGTCTTAGAAGGATGTGAGGAGCATGGTAGAGAAAACATATATGATCTCAGAGAATACCCAAACTGCTCTTTAACAAACTGTTAGTAGAAATATGATGAAAAAGATACTCTCAGTGAGGGCTGACATAAAAATGAGAAATATGTTATTGGAAACTGGAAGGAAGGGAAACTTGTTATGTAGTGGCAGAAAGCTTAGCTGAAGTGTGTCCTGAAACAACATAACTTGTAAACAATGAACTATACTATTTAACTGAGGAGATTTACAAGCAAAGTATTGAAGGAATGGCCTAGATTCTTCTTACTACTTGTAACAAAATGTGAGAAGAAAGAATTAATTTGAGGGAAGAACTTTTAAATAAAAAAGAGCCAGAATTTGATGATTTGGAAAATTCCCAGTCTATCCAGATTACAAAAGTTGCTATAATTAAGAGAGTCACTTTCAGGCCATAAGAGAGTCACTTTCAGGCCCATGTGCTCTGGAGAGAAATCTCAGAGTATTTCAGGACAATCTTTTGCTAGTGTTGCAGAAGAATTAAAAGATTATTCAATCACACAGAAGGTTCTTTGAAGAAATTAGGCATGTATAAATTTTCTCAGCCATCGCTGAAGAATTCAAGGGTAGAGATAAGACTATCCACAAAAGGTCAATGGAGAAGATTCACGTTTCATGGAGTTACAAAGGAGACCTACAAGGCTCATGAAAATTTTATACTAGCAGAAACACCATCAGCTTGGATTAAAGGGATAAAGAGAATGAAAAAAATGAAAGAAGGCTGCCAGACGATCTAAATTTTAGGCAAAAACCAGGTTGATACATCTAATCAGTTCTACATACATGGTAGCTTTCACAAAAAGGAAGGACGACACTGAGGTTGGGATAATCAAGCTGTGTTTCAGCAAGCACAGATGATGAAGACAATAGCCCAGAGGGCTTTGCTGGGAGCCATAAAGAATTATTCCCAGACCTTGAAACCAAATGGTGTTTGGCTGGATTTAATAATTACTAGGGCTAGTGACAATTTGAGAGACACAATGAGATAGTATTAGAATATAAACCAGACCAAATAAATAAATTTATTCAATAGGCAAGAGATTAGGCAAATTTTCCTTGCCAAAAAATTTCAAAAATGTATCTATATATTCCACTCTGAAGGAAGTGGAACATAACTCCTATTGCTTAATTGTGAGCTCTGTATATTTATTTATTTTCAAAAAGTGCAATATAGAAAAAGGCCAAAAAAAAGAGTAACTCAAAAAATGTAACTTTACATTTACATTAGCTCAGCCAGGTGATCAAAATTAGCATCAAGAGTGATATGTGTACCCTTGATATAAGATGATGTTTGGCCTTTTAACCTCTGTGGTCTCCCTCCCCCAAATCTTTAATCCCAGTCTAATTATAAGAAAAATATCAGACAAACCTCATTTGAGAGATACTCTATGAAATGCCTAACCATTACTCATCAAATTATCAAGGTCATTAAAAGGAGTGAAAGTCTGAGAAACTATCACAGTCAAGAGGAACTTAAGCAAACATATGACCAAACGTAATATGGTATTCTGTATGGGATCTTGGAAAAGAATAAGAATATTAGGTAAAACCTAGTGGAATCTGAATAAAGTACTGACTTTAGTTAATGATAATGTGTCAATCTTGTTTCATTAATAGTAACAAATGTACTATACTAATGTAAGGTGTTAATAATAGGGGAAAATGGGTGCAGGTTATGTAGGATCTCTTTGTACTAACTCACAATATTTCTTTAAATCAAAAACTGTCCTAAAAATTTAAAAGTATTTAAAAAATAAGTAAAATGAGAACACAATTAATTAGAAAGACAAATTCAATTCCTTAAAAAAAACTAGGTAAAACTCAAGTAAATATATAAAGGATAAAATAAGAAATACATCACAAAGATATGCATTTGTAGATAAAATAAAACACATAATTATTGTAATTAAGGAGAGATGGAGATGGTAGAGTAGGAGGACACAGGGTTCAACTCCTGTCATGAACACATCAGAATTACAACTACATATAGAGCAACTCTTGCTGAAATCTATTTGGGGACTAGAAAGACGGTTCCTCCATGATCAAAGCTGTAAAGAATGATCCACATGGAGTCCTGTAGGAACAGAGAAGTGATCTGGTTGGGACCCAAACCCCTAGAGGAGTGCACAGAAGTGGAGGAGGATATTGTAGGCTCAAGAATCCTCCCTGAGGAGCAAAAGGTTTGAGTCACATATTAAGCACCCCAGCCCTGGGGTCTGACACTGGGAAGACAAGCCCTCTTAGCTGGTTTGAAAAACACCAGGACTTATTGAAGAGCTGTAAGAAACCAAGACTCTATTCATGAAGAGTGTGCAAACAGACTTGCTTGCTCTCAGTCATTGCAAGGAAACAGCTACTGAAAACTGCCTGGGGCTCTGGTTGGCTTGCCAGAACCGCCCCAGTGTGTCCCCAAGGCTCCAACTCCAGTCCCTTTTGCTCTGGCACTATTCCTCAGTAAGGTGGAGGTTGCCATTGCCAATGAGCGTATGCATACTTGGAGGGAATCAAGCTGGCCTGGACCCCAGCACTGCCTCTGACCAGGGAAGAGGGGTCTACTGCCAGCACAGGCTTTAGTGCACACACTCAGGAGGGAGTGAAACTAGCTCCAGGGAAGAGATGATAATCACTGGAGTGCATTTCGCTGTACACACTTGGGTGGGAGTGAAGCCAGCTCAGTGGTGTGGCATCAACCCATCTAGTCTCAACCAGCCTCTAAGAAAGGCACACAAACCAGGGAAAAAGTGAAACCAGCAGAGAAGTGCTGCCTCAAGCTCTCAGGCCCTGGCCATGCCCCAAACCAATGTAGAAACTGTCAAAGCACTCAGGAGAAACCCAACTCTCTCAGGACTCCTGCTCTAGCCCCTTGTGCCCTGAATTTACCCTTCATAGGGAACTGACAGTCACTGAGCATAGAAGAAGGCTAGGCTTGACCTGGTTTTTCCTCTAACCCCTCCAACTCCATCCCTACCTCCCACCAAGTCAGTGGCTGCAAGCACACCTGGGGGAAGACATGGCCCATGCTTACTTCAGATCCAGCTCTCTCACCAAAGCCACTGTGCATACAGAGACTGCATAGGAATGCTCCCATACAAAGAAACATCTTCAAGACCAGAATAGGTAACTGTTTTATCTAATTTCACAGAGACAGATAAAGTAAAACAAAATAAGAAGACAGATGAATATGTTTCAAATGAAAGAACAAGAAAAAAAAGCCCTGAAAAATACCCTAGTAAAACAGAGATAAATAATTTACCTGATAAAGAGATCAAAGCAATAGTAATAAGAATGCTAACTGAGCTTGGGAAAAGAATAGATGAACACAGTGAGAATTTTAACAAAGAACTAGAATATATATAAAAAAAGAACCAGTCAGAGGTAAAGAAGACAATTACTGAAATGAAAAAATACACTAGAGGAATTAACAGGAGATTAGGTGATACAGAATCACACATAAGTGATCTGGAAGATAGAATAATGGAAATCACCCAATCAGAACAGCAAAAAGAAAAACAAAGTAAAAAAAAAGAATAGTTTAAGGGACCTCTGGGACAACATTAAACATAATAACCTTTATATTATAGGGGTCCCACAAGGAGCAGAGAGAGAGAAAAGGGTAGAAAATGTATTTGATGAAATTATGGCTGAGAACAGCCCAAATGTGAAGAAGGAAACAGATATTCAGGTACAGGAAGCACAGAGAGTCCTAAACAAGGTGAATACAAAGAGACCCAGACTAACACATACCATAATTAAAATGGAAAAGTTAAAGAGAGAATTTTAAAGGCAGCAAGCAAAAAAAAAAAAAGGCACGTAGAAGGGAGCTCCCGTAAGGCTATCAGCTATTTTTCAGCACAATCTTTGCAAGCCACAAAGGAGTGGCATGATATATTTAAAATGCTGAAAGGGAAAAACCTACAATCTAGTACACCCTACCCAGCAAGGTTATCATTCAGAATTGAAGGAGGGAGAAAAAGCTTCTCAGACAAGCAAAAATTAAAAGAGTTCATCAATACCAAACTGACTACACAAGAAGTGTTAACAGGTCTTCTTTAAGTGAGAAAGAAAAGGCCACAACAAAAAGAAATTATAGGAAGGGAAAAATCCCAGTGGTAAAGGTAAAGGCTGTGAATCAACCACTTAAATAAGCTGCTATGAAGACTGAAAACAGAAAAAAGTGACTAAATCAACTCTTAACTACAATAAATAGTTAAGGGATAGACATAAATATGTAAAATATGACATCAAAAACACAAAATGTGGCAGGAAGTTTAGGCAGAGCTTTGAGAATGTTTGAACTTAAATGACTATATGAACTCCATAGTTACCAAAAATCAAAAACCTACAATAGATACACAAAAACTAGACAGAAAGGAACACAAACAACACTAAAGAAAATCATCAAACCACAAGGGAAGAGACTAAAGGAAGAAGAAAAGAACAGAGGAGAACTACGAAAACACCCTGAAAACAAGTAACAAAATGGCAGTAAGTACACATTTAATAATCACTTTAAATGTCAATGGACTAAATGCTCCAATCAAAAGACATAGGGGGGCTAACTGAATAAAAAACATGATTAATCTATGTATGTGTATAAGAGACTCACTTCAGAGCTAAAGGTACACACAGATTGAAAATGAGGAGATGGAAAAATTAACCCTTGCAAATGGAAAGGAAAAGAAGGCTGGGAGAGTAAAACTCATATCAGACAAAGTAAACTTAAAATCTATAATACAAGACAGAGAAGGGCATTGTATATATAATGATAAAGGTCCCAATATAAGAAGAGGATATAATATTTGTTAACATATATGCACCTAATATAGGAGCATCCAAATATATAAAGCAAATATTAATAGACATAAAGGGAGAATTTGACAATAATTCAATAGTAGTAGGGAAATTTAACAGCCCACATATCATCCAGACAGAAAAGCATTAAGGAAACAGTGGCCTTAAATGACACATTAGACCAGTTGGATTTAAATGATATCTACAGGACATTCCATCCAAAAATAGCAGAATACACATTCTTTTCAAGTGTACATGAAATGTTCTCCAGGACATATCACATGCTAGCCACAAAACAAGTCCCAATTTAAGAGGATAGAAATTAGGTCAAGCATCTTTTCTGACCACAACAATATAAACATAGAAATCAATTACAGGAAGAAAAATGTAAAAAAACCACAAAACTATGGAGACTAAACAACAGGCTACTAATAAACCAATGGATCAACAATAAAATCAAAAAGAAAATCAGAAAATAACTTGAGACAAATGAAGATAAAAACAAAACTTCCTTAAATCGATGGAATACAGCAAAAGCAGTTCTAAGAGGGAAGTTTACAGACATACAGGCCTACCTAAAGAAACAAGAAAAATCTTAAATAAGCAACCTAACCTACCATCTAAAAGAATTAGAAAAAGAAGAACAAAGTCTAAAGTCTCCAGAAGGAAGACAATAATAAAGATCAGAGTGGAAATAGAGACCAAAAAACAGTAGAAATAACCAATAAAACCAAGAGCTGTTTTTTTAAAGATAAAGAAAATTAATAAGTTTGTAGCCAGGCTCATTAAGAAAAAAACAAGCAATAGAACAAGCAATTAAACAAAATAAGAAATGAAAGAAGAGAAACTACAATGGATATCAGAGAAATACAACAATCATAAGAGAATACTATAAATAGTTATATGCCAACAAATTGGACAACCTAGAAGAAATGGATAAATTCCTAGAAACGTACAATTTTCTAAGACTGAATCAGGGACAGATAGATAATCTGAACAGACCAACAACTAGTATTGAAATTGAATCATTAATCTAAAACTCCCAAAAAACAAAAACCCAGGGCTTCCTTGGTGGCGCAGTGGTTGAGAGTCCACCTGCCGATGCAGGGGACACGGGTTCGTGCCCTGGTCCGGGAAGATCCCACATGCTGTGGAGTGGCTAGGCCCATGAGCCATGGCCTCTGAGGCTGCGCGTCCAGAGCCTGTGCTCCGCAACAGGAGAGGCCACAACAGTGAAAGGCCCGCATACCGCAAAAAAAAAAAAAAAAGCTCAGGACTGGATGGCTTCACAGATGAATTCTAGCAAATATATAAAGAAGAGTTAATATCAATCCTTTGCGAACTATTCCAAAAAATTTAAGAGGAGGGAAGATTCCAAATTAATTCTATCAGGCCACCATTACGCTGATATCAAAACTAGACAAAGACACTTCAAAAAAGAAAATTACAGACCAATATCTCTGATAAATATATATTCAAAAATCCTCAACAAAATACTAGCAAACTGAATTCAACAATACATAAAAAGGATCACACACCATGCTCTAGTGGGATATATTCCAGGGATGTGAGGATGGTTCCATATCTGCTAATCAATCAATGTGACACAACACATTAACAAAATGAAGGATAAAAATCACATAAAAACTTTTGCACATTGAAGGAAATCATAAACCAAACAAAAAGACAACCTACTGAATGGGAGAAGATATATGCAAATGATATGACCATTAAGTGCTTAATATCCAAAATATATAAAGAGCTCATTCAACTCAATAACAAAAAAACAACCAACCTGCTATAAAAATGGGTAGAGAGTCATTTTTCCAAAGAAGACACATACTGATGGCCAACAGGCATGTGAAAAGATGCTCAACATAATTAACTGTCAGGGAAATGGAAATCAAAACCACAATGAGATATCATCTCACACCTGCCAGAATGGCTATCATTAAAAAGACAACAAATAATAAATACTGGCCAGGATGTGTAGAAAAGGGAATCTTAGTACACTGCTGGTGGGAATGTAAATTGGTACAGCCATTATGGAAAACAGTAGGGAGGCTCCTCAGAAAATTAAAATGGAACTACTATATGATCCAGTAATTCCACTTCTGGGTACATATCCAACGAAAATGGATACAGTAATTCAAAAAGTTATATACACCCCAATATTGATAGCAGCATTGTTTACAACAGCCAACATAGGAAACAATCTAAGTAATCATCAACAGATGAATGGATAAAGAAGATTTGGTATGTGTGTATATGTATATATATAGAATATGTGTGTATGTACACACACATATATACACACACACAAAGTGTATATATACAATGTAATGTTACTCAGCCATAAAAATAATGAAATTTTGCAATTTGCAACAACATGGATGAATTGGGAGGGTACTGTACTTAGTGAAATAAGTTGGACAGAAAAAGACAAATATTTTATGTTTTCAGTTGTATGTGGAATGTAAGAAATAAAACAAACAGATGAATATAACAAAACAGAAAAAGACTCATAGATACAGGGAACAAATCAGTGGTTACTAGTGGGAAGAGGGATGGGAGTAGGGGCAAGATTGGGGAAGGAAATTAGAGATATAAACTACTAACTATAAAATAAATAAGATACAAGGATGTAATATAAAGCACAAGGGATACAGCCAATATTTTATAATAACTTTAAATTGATTACAATCTATAAAAATATCAAATCACTATGTTGTACACCTGAAACATATAAATCTTCAATACAAAATATTGAAATTATGTCAGGAATAAAAATAAAAATTTCCTTTTTGCTTATTATATGATTTTATAATTAGGATATGTAACAGCTATAAAAATTAAATTTGAGCAAGTGAGCAGATTAAAAATAAACATAAATATTAATACTTTTCTAAATATAGCTATGTGCCCATAAATAAATTGGAAAATTATTACATGAACATTATTGCTTAATATTCTCAAGAATAAATTTAATGAAAAGGTTACATCTAAAAAATCAGAAAAAGATATAACTAAATTGAAACACATGGAAAGTATATGACATATTAGATGAAAGGCTTAATATGATTAAATATAAATTGTTCAACTGTAATATACAATTTAGTAATATTTTACTTAAAATTTCCCAAAATATCATTGTAATTGGATAATACAAATATTCAGAAAAAGTCAAGAAAATAAGTAAATTGTGAATTTTATTAGATAAATGGCTTTGTTTTATCAGATATTAAAACATCAAATAAAAGTACACTATTCATTTAAAAATATTTTGATATAAAAGGTTGTAAATGGATCGGTAGAACAGAATAGAGAAACCATTGGAGAAGGAAGAAAAGATGGCTTCCAATGCATTGGGTTAAAAGGAAAAAAATTAAAATTTGATTAATGGGACTTCCCTGGTGGCGCAGTGGTTAAGAATCCGCCTGCCAATGCAGGGGATATGGGTTCGATCCCTGGTCCGGGAAGATCCCACATGCCGCAGAGCAACTAAGCCCATGCACCACAACTACTGAGCCTGCACTCTAGAGCCCACGTGCCACAAGTACTGAGCCCTCATGCTACAACTACTGAAGCCCGTGTGCCTAGATCCCATGCTCCGCAACAAGAGAAGACACCACAATGAGAAGCCTGCACACCACAATGAAGAGTAGCCCCTGCTCACTGCAACTAGAGAAAGCCTGCACGCAGCAATGAAGACCCAACACAGCCAAAAATAAATAAATAAATAAAATTAAAAAAAAATTTGATTAATGACAATGGCATATTTGATATCTATATGGAAAACAATAAATATGAATCCATATCTCATACCATAAAAATATTCATGAGTTATGTATTCAAATGCAAAATAATTTAAACAATAAAGATGTAAAAAATCTACAATCTAGGGATCAGGAAGGGCTACCTAACCAAGACTGAAAATTAAATGTATAAAAGTAAGATACTGACAAAGATGCAGAGCCAGTGGATCTCTCATACATGATTGGTGGGGATGTAAAATGATGTAGCCATCCTGGAAAACAATTTGACAGTTTCTTATAAAGTTATACATGTAGCTACCATATAACACAACAATAACACTCCCAGGCATTTACACTAAAGAAATAAAAATTTATGTAATAACCCAAAATTAAAAACAACATGTGTCCTTAAATGGATCAATAAATAAACTGTGATATATCATAAAATAGGGTACTATTCAGCAGTGCAAAGTACAAACTGTTGATATATGTGACAAGCTTCATTGGTTTCAAGAGCATTATGCTGAATAAAAGAAAGCCAATCTCAATACATTCCATACTGTGTGATTCCACTTATATAAAATTCTCAAGATGATAAAATTATAATTTTGGAGAACAATTCACTGATTGCCAAGGGATTAGGTATGAGGAAGGGTGTGACTATAAAGGAGCAGTACAGCGGAGTTTCTTATTCATGGGAGTGTCACAGGATAATTCTGTATCCTAATGATGGTGGTGGTTATAAAAACCTACACATGTAAAAAAATTTCATATATATATATATATATATATATATATATACACACACAACCAAGAAAAGAAAAAAAACAGTGCTTGTAAAAATTGGTGAAATTAAGATGAGATCTATAATTCAGGTCTGTAGTAGCAGTATTGTATCAATATTAACTTTTTTATTTTGATGCAGATCCATGGTTTTGTAAGATGTTATTAGTACAGGAAGCTGGGGAGGTAACACAGGAACTCTCTATACTAGAATACTAGAAGAATCTGCAATTCTATAATTCTAAAATTATTTCTAAGTAAAAAAAATTTAAAGAAAAAACTTCATTATACTTCACTATCTAAGATTAGTGTTTAAATTATGGCAAAATATAAAGTAAATATGAAAGAAAAAATTTCTTTCAAACAAAAAGATCTTTGAATCTTTGAAAAGGTCTTCAAACGTTTTTTCACAGCATATAAATACACTCAAAGAATAAAACAAACACTCTAAGGTAAGAATAGTAAAAGAGTAGGTGATTCATAGAAGAACAAATTAATTTCCCCAAAAGTTAATGAAAAACTCAGATTGAGTTTTAGACAGAGGGAAATCATGTTTGTTTTTTCCCCCATGCATTGCATTTATGCCCTATAATATAATGTGGCTTAGCCTTAGTTTTCTTAAGTGAGAAAAGGAGACAATAATTCTTCCATTTCATATCTTGGTAATATGCATTACATAGGAAAATGTTTTTTTTATAAGCTATAAATACTATTCTGAGGGATAATGACCGAAAGAATTTTTACTTGAAAAGAATTAACTCTAAATTTAAAAAAAACATCATAAATAATATATAAATCAAGAATAAGACACTCAAAAGTGGCTAAAGGTAGATAGGTAGAATATATATCTATGTGTGTGTGTATATATATATATATATATATATATATGTGTATAAATAAATAAATAAATATTAATTGAGTATATGTCAAATGGTAAATGGCAGACTTGACATCTTGCCATCTCAGTTAGCACTTAAAGAAGTACACAGGTGTGGTGTGGGACTGAGCCTTGGTCAAAGGTCCTATAATAAGGAAAATGTCTGATGTGTACACAGAATAGCGAGGAAGCTGAGGTCTTTTGATAAGGAGTAGAGCCGTACATAACAATTTCAGAAAGATAATGGGAGAACAGAACTCTTGCTTTTACTCAAAGTAACAGAGAAAAGCTTTAGAGAATTTGGAACACTGTTGTGACATTATCTGAATTATATTCCTAAAAGTTCTCTTTGGTTGCTACTGGATAGGAGAAAATAATAAAGTCAAAGGGGGACCAATTACAGTATTGCAATAATTTATGAGAGACTTGGTGACTTCGGCAGAAGTATCAATGGAGATTTTGAGAACTGATCAGAATTCTGGATATGTATTTCAAGTAGAGTCCACAGAATACTCTAGGAGATTGAATGTAAAGTGGAGAGAAAGTGTGAAAGGTGGCATCTGGGTTCCATCTTGGAACCAAAATAATTGACTTCTTATTTGGTAAAAATGAGGAAGTCTATGACAGGTTTTGAGGGAATATGCAGAACTCAGTGTTAGACATGTTAACTCTGGGAAGCCCAATACAAGCATCCAAGTGAAAATATATAGTAAACAATTGAGTACTTAAGTCTGGAGTTCAGAGGAGATGACTTAGCTAAGGATATACACGTAGGAGTTGTCATCATGTAGATGGCATTTGAATCTACATGAGATCACCAATAAACAAACAGAAGAAGAAAAGGGGTTTATTCAGAGTTCTGAGTTAGGAATACTTTTAGGCACCATGAAAAAAAATAATAACAATGTTGATCCCATAATATGTGATTGATAAACAATCTTCATTTTCCTCCCTCTACACCTATAAAACGACACTGGTTGGCAAGGTCTTCTGTGCAGAATTAGAATTGCAAGAAAACAGTATTGTATGTATGAAAAACTGCAAGCTTAAAAGAACAAAAATATAACACACCTCCCTTTGGGTGTCTCAAACACCATGCAACAGTTCCTTGAGAAAACTGTATTCCTTTTCAAAGGCTCTTTTTTCATTTGACAGTGGTGAAAATTAGTCATTATTCTTTTATGTACATACCTGTTTAAAATAGCAAGACCTTTAGGTTCTTTCCTATAAGCATAGAGTAGTCTTTATGTTATAGGGAAAGATTTTCTGGGGTATAGGGAATAATAAACTCTGTGTATGGAAGAATGCACTGGTAAAAGTAACTAATGCATATTGTGTCTGTAATTATTTATTTTCCCATTTTCTTTTGGATACTCCTTGGCCTTTATAGAAAAGTTTATTTTGACTTTTCTGATGGAATTTTTCCAATATTAGATCAGATGTTTAAAGAGATTTAGATTGAGGAAATGGCCTTTCCTGTATAGCACATCTAGTTTGCATTTATATGAGCAGGTCTTCAACTTTCAATCTGAGCAGGTCTGCAACTTTCAATCTGGTTAAACATAAAGCTCCTCTTGGAGGAAAACAGGTATTACAACTTTCAAAATGTATTAGAATAAATTGGTTTTTATTCTACTCAGATCTTATTAAAATATCAACTTTATATGTGAATTTTATTAATAACCACTAATTTTTGTCATTAGATCAATTGATAATTAAGAAAGCTTACAGGATTTCTTAATATAAAGAAATGCAGTTAAAAATGTAAATGCCCTTCAGGAATAAAGACACAGATGTATACAGCGTGGACCTGAGGAGATGGGGAGGGGGAAGGGTAAGCTGGGACGAAAAGGGAGAGTGGCACTGACATATATATACTACCAAATGTAAAATAGATAGCTAGTGGGAAGCAGCCGCGTAGCACAAGGAGATCATCTCAGCGCTTTGTGACCATCTAGAGGGGTGGGATAGGGAGCGTGGGAGGGAGATGCAAGAGGGAGGGGATATGGGATATATGTATATGTATAGCTCATTCACTTTGTTATACAGCAGAAACTTACATAACAATGTGAAGCAATTATACTTCAATAAAGATGTTTAAAAAAATGTAATGTCCTTCAGGTAACAGTAACATTGATTTGGTATGAAATAAATATTTATGTGACATATATTTATTTAACTGGCTAATTGTTTTGGATCTCAGGTGAATAATGCACAGTCTTTGTTTCATGAGAACTGTTCTATTTTTTAAAACTTGGGCATATTTATTTATGAATATATGTAAAAACACTGCCAAATAAGGAGCAGAATATATCCAACAACTTATTTCCTATAGGTAATGACCTCTTACCTACCTATGTACTCTTTCCATTTTTCCCCAACAGATTGTTGGTATGTATGTATGTATCTATCTATCTATCTTCCTTTAAAAATGTTTAATCATACCCATACTAGACATTTCAGAGGAGAGAATATTTAAAAGACCAATAATCTTATGAAAACATATTCAGATTCATTAGTTATCAGGAAATTGCTAATTAAAACCACCAAAACTTATTCCTATATATTAATCAAAACTTTGCTATCTACATTTCTATCAGGATGCGCTGCTGCTTTGTCTATTTCCTAGGACCTTATCTTCTTCCTATTACCCATGATTAACAGCAGAGCTGCCATACTCCAGTTTTTCTAACCAAAAAGATATTTTAAGCTTCCACATAACAACAAGCTAAGGATATATTAGGCATTTTCTGAAGAATTTCTATTTTTTAATGTTTATAAATACATTAAAAAACTATCTCTTAAACTGAGAGTTACTGCCTGGGTTCTCAGAAAAAAAGGGTTTTCTGATTTCCGGTTACATTCTTTATTCATTATATAACAATGACTTCCAAAAAGATGTAAGTATTTTCTATCAAGATGGAGTAAATCTATTAATTGACCTAACTCAGCCCAACAACTGTGTGAATAATAACATACAACTAAAAGTTCCTCCAAAACTTGTTCCCTTTTATACCTACTTATGTCTTCTCTCCAACTCTAAGAAAGTTTGTTGATACTACATGGTTTCTAAATTACTATGGTAGGCCACTTCTTTATTCAAAATTAGTATTCTCTCTATAAACTAGTATATTTCCATATAAGCAGTAGAGTACTACTTTTCAGTATCATGAGCATTTCTGTCTGCTTGGTAACTTCTACAACCTTTTTATGTATTACTTTTTCTGAGGTATACTTGTTTCATTCCCCCAACACTTCAGAATTTTCTGGCTTAGAAATAAACTCTAATGAATAGCTGTAGATAAGTATAATGTGCTTATTTTTTTAGATTTTTTTAAGTTATAAAATTTAGTTTCTTCCAAAAAATTTTTTTTCATACTGTTATTATTTTTTTTTTTGGCCATGCCTCACAGCATGTGGGATCTTAGTTCCCTGACCAGGGATGGAACCTGCACCCCTTGCAGTGGAAGTGTGGAGTCTTAACCACTGGACTGCCAGGGAAGTCCTCTTCCAAAAATTTTGACACTATAAAATGAGACTATTTTCCAGTATAAAATTTACATAACATCCATCTTAGTAGATCCAAAGTTTTAACATGTAAAGTGGTTAATTAAAGTCATATAAATAATATATAGTTGGGTTTACTGTGAAGATAAAGTTATCCTACCAGACTGGGATATATCTATGCCTACTTCCAAAGATGCCTGGAACTTTGGTACTGCCTCTTGACCAAATTAAGGATGAAATGGACTAATTAGTAAATTTATAATGTGCTATTTAAAGTTTGAAAGTCCCTTGGAGGCACCCAGGGTCTGTTTTGTTTTATTTTGTTTTAATACTTTTAGAGATATGTAGGTGGTGAGCTTATATTTGGTTAAACTGATTAAATAAATGGCTTGGAAACATGATTAGTGAGGTCCTACCAGAAACTTCTGTCCCAGTTCTCCTGAAACCAAGATTACTTGCATTCATTTTACTGGTTCATAATCCAAAGACGAAGCACATCTTGTGTTGCTAAGAAGGATCTTGGGGGATGCATCTGGGTATATCTTTGGGTTCCTGATGTTTGCCCCTGCTTCCTTTCTCCTGTTTTACTATATCCTTTACCTTGGTTAAAGCCCTACTGAGTATGGTCTGTGGAGTTTTATGAGTACTTTCAATCAAACAATCCTATGAAATCACTGCAGCTGTGGAATAGATTTATAAAATAAAAACTATACAAATAAACATAGTGATAAGAATATTGTTATTAATACATGTAATTAAAGCAGTGAAATGAAATGGGAAACAAGATTTTAATGCAAAAAATTATTAGACAACATAAGACTAAAATAATAACAAAATTTTTGAAAAAAGTTTTAGTGCTATAGTGGAAAGAAAAAGAGAAATAATTTAGCTTTAGAAATTACCAGCATCTTTGGCTGTAAAGCAAAGATAATAAAATTACTGTCACAGGATTACTGTTAGGACATAAATAATGATTATAAAAGAGCACAGCATAGGATTTTGAATATAACAGAAATTAAACAAGTATTTCCCTATTTGTTCAGTTTACAATTTTATTTAACTTAGATTAGAAGGATGTAACATGTCATTCTATTTTGAAATTTAAACACTGTCAAGAGATCAATTTTCCCCAAATTGACCTATAAGTTCCATTCATTCCTTGAGGCAGTATATTTATAATGTTGACTATTTGATTCTATATATTACATGAAAATAAGAAGGCCTGTCATTAACCAAGAAAAATCTTGAAGAATAAAGACAAAAGTTGAAGATAACCCATAGACATACAAAGATATAGTACAAAGCTGCACTTTTAAGAAGACATACTGTTGGTAAAAGAATGGAAGCAAAGCAATGGAATAACAGAGAATCCTGAAACATATATATGGGCAATTTTTTATGAAAAAATAGGCATTGCAGAGCAGAGTGAAAAGGACAGTTCCATAAATTCTAGAGGGTTCTTTGGTTATCTTTATTAAGCACAATTAAATTTCTGATCACTACCCAACATACAAGTAAATTGATTTCTGGTGGATTATAGATCTAAATGTATGTATGGCCACCATAAAGGGAGGGTTTAGGATTGGAATGATAATCAGAATCATAAGACATCATAGACTTGACCTAGCACCAAGTTTAGTGAGGTTTAAGAAAAGGTACAGGATAGGAACAGCATGGCAGAGTTCTCCCAACACTCAGGCACAGCTTTCAATAATCCTAGACACACAAGCACACACACACACACATACTCATGCACATGTACTTGTACACACCACAAGATAAGCTTAAATGGGTGTAGACCATCTTTGCACAGGGTAGTTATCAGTTCTGGGTCTCTCCAACTTTATACCTTGCTAGTCACACAACTTCCTCAGTGTGAGGCTTGCATTCTTTGAATCAGCTACAACTCATAAATTATAAGTAAATGTCCTAGATAATGTTGCTAAAAAGGTACAGTGTTCATGTATAGCCTATAAATTCCCAACAACCACATATGCATTCATATATCCATTCTTGTAAATGAATTTAGTTAACTCAGTAAGACCATCATTTTCCTTAACTTAATAGAAGGAAGTTTAAACAAGAATAAGATCCTTATGCAGCTCTAAAGCTGGGAAAAATATTACAGTCTATCAGTTAATGATTTTCTGCCAATATTTTTTATAAAAAGCAACATGGCTTCAAAAATGCAAACAGGAGAATAGATCATGTCTTCTTTGCAGGCAAAGATCTCTTAAATAAAACATAAAGGCCACTTCCATGAAGAAAGTATTGACAATTTAAGTTACATAAAAATTGGAAACTTCTAACAGTCAAATTCCTCCATTAAGAGATGGATAAGAAAAGACAAAGTGAGAGGAGAGCAAGACTGTGGAGTAGGAGGACATGGCAATAAATGCATACTTATCAATAATTACTTTAAATGTCAATGGACTAAATGTTTGCCCCAAAAGACTCAGAGTGGCAGATTGAATTAAAAAGAAAAAACAAGAGCCTATAATATACTGCCTACTAGAGACTCACTTCAGGATGAAAGACACACAGATTGCAAGTGAGAGAATGGTAAAAGATATTTCATGCAAATGGAAATGACAGGAAAGTGAGGGAAGTAACACTCATATCAGACAAAATAGACTTTAAAAGAAATTCTGTAAATAAAGGCAAAGAAGGACATTATATAATGATGAAGGGATTGATGTAAGAAGAGGTTATTATACTCATTAACATATGCACCCAATACAGGAGCACCTAAATAAATAAAACAAAGACTAACAGACCTAAAGGGAGAAGTTGACAGGAATAGGGGAAACTTTAACGCCTCATTGAATCAATGGACAGATCTTTCAGACATAAAATAGATAAGGTAACACAGGTCCTACATGCTAGATTAGTTGGACTTAATTAATGTCTATAGGGCACTACATCCAAAAAACCAGAATACACATTCTTTTCAATCATGCATGGAACATTCTCTAGGATAAGACAATATACTAAGTCACAAAACAAACCTCAACAAATTAAGAAGATAGAAATTATGTCAAGCATCTTTTTGGACCAAGCATCTTTTCTAGTGTGAAACTAGAAATCAATCAAAGGAAAAAAAAAAAAAAACGGAGGTAAACAATCACATGGAAATTAAACAATGTGCTACTAAAAAGCCAATGGGTCAAAGGAAGAAATCAAAGAGGAAATTAAAAAATACCTCGATACAAACAACAATGAAAACAAAACCCTACAAAATCTACGGGATGCAGCTAAAGCAGTTCTAAGAGGGAAGTTCACAGTGATACAGGCCTTCCTCCAGAAATAAGAAAAATCTCAAGTACAACCTATCCTGCCACCTAAAAGAACTAGAAAAAGAAGAACAAACAAAACCCAAAGTCAGCAGAAGAAAGGAAATGGTAAAGAGAGGAAATAAATAAAATAGAGTTAAAAAAACAATAGAAAAGATCAATAAAACTGAGAGCTGATATATTTTTGAAAAGATAAACAACAAACTTCTAGCCAGGCCCACCAAGAAGAAAAGAAAGAGAACCTAAAGAAACAAAATAAGAAATGAAAGAGGAGAAATAACAACTAATACTGTAAAAATAAAAAAACATATGAGAATACTATGAACAATTATATGTCAACAAATTGGACAACTTAAGAAGAAGTGGACAAGTTTCTAGAAACATATAGCATGCCAAATTGAGTCAAGAAGAAACAAGTAATTTGATCAGACCTATCACTAGATGTGAAATAGAATTTGTAATATAAATAATCCCTGCAAACAAAAGTCCAGGACCAGATGGCTTCACTGGGGAAATCTACCAAACATACAAAGAAGAACTTATACCTATCCTACTCAAACTATTCCAAAAGATTGAAAAAGAGGGAACACTCCTACATTTGTTTTATGAAGCCACCATCACTCTGATATCAAAACCAGACAAAGACACTACAAAAAAGAAAATTACAGGCCAATAACTTTGATGAATAAAGATGTAAAAGTCTTCAACAAGATATTAGCAAACCTAATCAAACAAAGCATAAAAATGATCATATAAGGGCTTCCCTGGTGGTGCAGTTGTTGAAAGTCTGCCTGCCGATGCAGGGGACACGGGTTCGTGCCCCAGTCCGGGAGGATCCCACATGCCGCGGAGCGGCTGGGCCCGTGAGCCATGGCCGCTGAGCCTGCGCGTCCGGAGCCTGTGCTCCGCAACGGGAGAGGCCGCAACAGTGAGAGGCCCGTGTACCGCAAAAAAAAAAAAAAAAAAAAAAAGATCATACATCAAGTTCGATTCATTCCAGGGTTCAAGGATGGTTCAACATATACAAATCAATCAATGTGATACACCACACTAACAAGAACAAAAAGAGACAAAAATGATATGATATTCTCAATAGATGTAGAAAAAGCATTTGATAAAATTCAACATCTATTCATGATAAAAACTCTCACCAAAGTAGGGATAGGGGGAACACATCTTCACATAATAAAAGTCATTTATGACAAGCCCACAGGTAACATAATACTCAATGGTGAAAAGCTGTAAGCCTTCCCACTAAATTCAGGAATAAGACAAGAATGCCCACTCTGATCACTTCTATTCAACGTAGTATTGGAAGTCCTAGCCACAGCAATCAGAAAATATAAAGAAGTAAAAGACATCCAAATTGGAAGGGAAGAGGTAAAACTGTCATTATTTTCAGATGATATGATACTCTATGTAGAGAATGCTAAAGATTCCACACAAAAACTATTAGAACTAATAAGTGAATTCAGAAAGGTAGCACGATACAAGATCAACATACAGAAATCAGTTTCATTTCTTTACACTAACAATGAAATATCAGAAACAGAAATTTAAAAAAAAAATCCCATTTAAAATTGTGGAAAAGAAATACCTAGGAGTAAAATGAGCAAGGATGTGAAAGACCTATACACTGAAAACTATAAAACAATGGTAAAGGAAACTGAATACGATTCAAAGAAATGGAAATATATACCATGCTCCTGGATTGCAAGACTTAATATTGTTAAAATGGCCATAATACCCAAAGCAATCTACAGGTTTAGTGTGATCCTTATCAAAATACCCAAAAATTTTTCACAGAAATAGAACAAATAATCCTAAAATTTATATGGAACCAGCAAAGAACCAGAAGTACTGAGAAAAAGAACAAAGCTGAAGGTATAACCTTTCCAGACTTCAGACAGTACTACAAAGCTACAGTAATCAAAACAGCATGCTATTGGCACAGAAGCAGACATATAGATCAATGGAACAGGATAGAGAGCCCAGAAATAAACCCATGTCTACATGGTCAAATAATCTAAGAATACAAGGCAAGAATACACAATGGGGAAAAGACAATCTGTTCAAAAAGTGGTGTTGGGAAAGTTGGCCAGCTACAAGTAAATCAATGAAATTAGAACATTCTTTCACACCATATACGAAAATAAACTCTAAATAGTTTAAAGAACTAAATATAAGACATGATACCATAAAACTCCTAAAAAAGAATATAGACAAAATATTCTTGGACATAAATTGCAGCAATATTCTCTTAGATCAGTCTCCCAGGGAAAAAGAAATAAAGCAAAATTAACAAATGGGACCTAATCAATTTAAAAGCTGTTACACAGCAAAGGAAGCCATAAACAAAATGAAAAGACAACCCACAGAATGGGAGAAAATATTTACAAATGATGTAACCAACAAGGGGTTAATATCCAAAATACACAAACAGCTCATACAATTCAATACCCCAAAAACAAACAACCCAATCAAAAAATGGGCAGAAAACCTAAACAGATATTTCTCCATAGAAGACATACAGATGGCCAACAGGCACATGAAAAGATGCTCAGCATCACTAATTTTTAAAGAAATGCAAATCAAAACCACAATGAGGTATCATCTCACACCGGTCAGAATGGCTATCATCAAGAAGTCTCAAATAGTAAATGATGGAAAGGGTGAAAAAAAGGGACCACTCCTGCACTCTTGGTGGGAACATAAATTGGTGCATCCACTATGTAAAACAGTATGCAGGTTCCTTAAAAAACTAAAAATAGAGCTACCATATGATCCAGCAATCCCATTCTTGGGCATATAACCCAAGAATGTTGTGAAATTGTAATTCACAACAATACATGCACCCCAATGTTCACAGCAGCACTATTTACAGTAGCTAAGACATGGAAACAACTCAAGTGCTCATCAACAGAGGACTGCTTTAAGAAAAAAATATATATATATACACAATGTAATATAATTCAGCCATAAAAAAGAATGAAATATTGCCATTTGTAGCAACATGGATGGACCTAGAGAATATCATACTTAGTGAAGTAAATCAGACAGAGAAGGACCAATATTATATGATATCACTTATATGTGGAATCTAAAAAATAGTGCAAATGAATCTATATACAAAACAGAAACAGACTCACAGACATAGAAAATACACTTATGGTTACCAAAGGGGAAAGGCAGAGGGGAGGGATAAATTAGGAGTATGGGATTAATAGATACAAACTACTATATATAAAATAGATAAGAAGCAAATATTTACTGTATAACACAGGGATCTATATTCAACATCGTGTAATAACCTACAATGGAAAATAATCTGATATATATATTACATATATGCACATAGAACTGAATCACTTTGCTGTACACCTGAAACTAACACAATACTGTAAATTGACTATAGTTAGATAAGAAAACACAAAAATAAAAATAAATAAAATATCCAAAAATGGAAATGATGGAGTGTCAAAATATATTTTCAGTACGTATCATGAAAAAAATTATGTGTATTTATAATGCTAAAGACCAATACAAAACTGTGTGAAAAAGACAGAAAAAAAATTTAATGGGGAGAATTCTTAAAGGTACTTCATGTAAAAGTTACCCAACTTGCAAAAAAACCTAAAGAAAGATGGTAAAAAATATGCTTAAAAGTTTGTAATTATACTAATATATACTCCCTTAATAATATATCAACCTTTAGAATAGCTACGATTTATGAGAAAATCAATACCAAGTGTTGCCAAGTGTGTGCAGTAACTAAAATTTTTATATACTGTCAATGGAAGTATAAATTGATACAAATACTTGATACTGTTCAGCAGTATTTACTAAAATTTAATATCAGACTACTTTATGACACAGCAATTCCAATCTTATGTATATATCTAAGGGAAAAGCATACATAACTGTACAAAAATACTTTTATAGTTGGCAGCATTACTAAAAATACCCCAAACCTGGAAACAATTCACATAAACACTGGAATAGCTACTTAATGTACGCTATATTCAGATAGAGTATTACACCATGATGGAATAAACAAATTACTACTTCAGCAACATCAAGAGAGATCCTTACAAACAAAATTTTAAACAAAAGAATCCATGAAAAGAAGAAATCCTGTAATATTTATAAAGTTTAAAAGGAAAATGGGCAAAATTAAGAAATATTAGGAATAAGGATAGAAATTAACTTTAGGAAGGGAGAAGGATATAGTGAGTGTGGAAGGACAAGAATAGGAATTAGGATTTGCTAAAGCTGAATATTTGAGGAGGATACATGACTGTATTTCCTTTGTGATAATTCACCAAGCAGTACTCTTATGATATTGCATTTTAACTGGGGAGTAGCAAATTATTTCCTACACATGACAAATAAGCACTCGCCATAAAAGAAAAGACTGGTAAATCTGACCACATTTATATTAAGAAAGTTCTTCATGAAACACTAATATGACAGGGAAAATGGTACCCGTAGTGCAGGAAAATTTATTTTCAATCTGTATAACCAAAGAGTTACAAGTTATATCCAGAATATAATTTAAATTCCTAATATAAATAACAAAAATTCAAACACCTCAGTGGAAAACTGTGTGGAAACTTGAACGGTCACGCCACAAAAGATCATATCAAAAGTCTAGTAAATATATAAGAAGGTGCTTAACTAAACGAGATATTGGGGAGATGAAAATTTTAAATTAGTAACACATCATTGTATACAAATAGATTGGCTAAAAGTCAAAAATGAGTAAAACATGAAATATTGACAGGAAGAAAAGACATCTGTTACTCCCATACATCGATTACAGGAATGTCATTCCTACAAATACTCTGAGAATCTCCTAAGTACTTTGAAATAAAACTTTGTGATATTATCTACTGGAATATAATCAACAGAAATGCATGCATATACACACGAAAAAATGTTCAAAACAGTTTACAACAGCATTATTTATTACAGCCAGCCTCATAAGGGCCCAAGATTTCCATCAAGGGAAGAGCTGATATCTTTTGCACAGCAAAGGAAACCATCAACAAAGTGAAAAGACACCTACTAAATGGAGAAAATATTCACAAATTATATGACCTATAAAGTGTTAATATCCAAAATATATAAACAACTCATACAACTCTACACCAAAAAAAAAGAAACTCAATTAAAAAAATTTACAGAAGACCTGAATAGACATTTTTCCAAAGAAGACATACAGATGGCCAGTAGGCACACGAAAAGATGCTCAACATCACTAATCATCAGAGAAATCCAAATCAGAACCACAATGAGATATCACCTCACACCTGCCAGAATGGCTATCATTAAAAAGACAACAAATAAAAATTCTGGCAAGGATGTGTAGAAAAGGGAAACTTAGGGCTTCCCTGGTGGTGCAGTGGTTGAGAGTCCGCCTGCCGATGCAGGGGACACGGGTTCGTGCCCGGGTCTGGGAAGATCCCACATGCCGCGGAGGGGCTGGGCCCGTGAGCCATGGCCACTGGGCCTGCGCGTCCGGAGCCTGTGCTCCGCAACGGGAGAGGCCACAACAGTGAGAGACCGCGTACGGCAAAAAAAAAAAAAAAAAAAAATTTAAAGTACCTGGGTAAGTTAGTTAGGGTTATCCCCACTGAACATAAAAATGCTCAAAAATTCTAAGCAAGTTACCCAAGATCACTAGACTACTTCTCTCTGATATCATATCCCTCTGCTCAAAAGAACAAGGTGTTAAGATCTCAACAAATGAATGAATTAAATCTCATCCTGAATCAGATTTTCCACGCTTTTTTCTAAGTATTATTCAATATAGCTATAAGAGCTCATGCATATGAAGAACTATTTTATCAGCCAACAGAAAAAAATTATTGCCAGTGTGTCTACATAGCTATATCCTTTTTTAAATGCTATTACTCAGATTCATAACCTTCCTTTATTAATAGATTTTGCTCTTAATATGTACTGGCAGTTTCTAAAAATAAAATATTACTTAGAAACATGAATATTTACCATAGTTTGACATACTCAAAAAATCCTTTTATCTCTAAAAGCAGTTCCAAAGGAGGAATTTCCAAAATATTTCTGGCAATAGTATCAAAGCACTAAAGTTTTATTCTTTGTTAAATGTACCTCTAGATGTCCTTGTTTAAACAAGGGATGGTGGTATATATTTTTCATCACTATAATACATGATCAGTAGCATCTGTCTCACATAAAAATAAACGATTTTATCAAGGAAACTATTTCTCTACAATAGTTTTATTTCTTAAGGTTGACTTGATTCAATTTGATTGAATTAACAGTTTGAATTAATCAAATTAACAATTTGATTCAATAAACAGTCTAATGTCACAATTATTGCTTTAATAAGATATGTTCATTGTTATTTTGATGGTTATGAATAATCTTGTGATTAAAATATGTGCTTCCAATTGAAAGCAAATTTCAAAGTAAGGCAAAGAAAATGGTTGAAAATTATATAAAAGATTCTGGCATATCATTACTAGTAGAATTAGACTACAGAAATAATTAACTGAATTAGTGTAATGCATATTGTAAAGAGCCATGAAGGATCTGAGATTTTACCCAACGTGCCCAGCTAACAAATTAGCTTGCCACAGTTTCAATGGATTTGGCAGAAGACATGAAACTCCTGGGACAGAATAAAAGGACTATATTATTCATAGCATAGCAGGCAGCATGAGCTTCATGTCACATGGGTTGCCCATTCCCCCCAAGTCCCACAAGGGTGATGGCGAAGTGGGGCCCAGACAGATGTTGCACACGAAATAAGTGTGTGTCACAGCTTAAGAAACCCCCTCTTTTATAAGGATGCTACTGGTAGACTTGCCCAAACTTTACCCTAAGAAGACATTTTCTATATTATACTGGTCAAGAAACAAAGCTACCTTCTGCCCTAGAGGAAGACACTATCTTTCAAGGCTGCCTGCTATACGAACATTTTCAGAAAGATACACCTGGAACAAACACTGACACAAGATTTACATATGTGACATGGAGAAATGTTTCCCAACAAATATACATTTGTATAATGTTCCCCTTGCTGAGCTGTGATGCTCAAATTTAGGAATATGTTTTCCTCTTTCCAGCCTCCCTGATACAGTGAGTGCTGCTAAGTTTGTGGAGATAGGAAGGCTGTTTCCTCTTACAACTGCCTCAAAGTCTAGACTATTAATTACAGGGCAATGTGACCAGTTCTGTGAGAGAGATGTAATTAGTTTGTGTTAGGAACAAAGAATAAGGGAAACTAACACAGACTGGAATTGAACAACAGATTATGTCAACCATCAAATTTAATTTGTCAATTGAAACTTTTATGGGTTCAGCCAATTCACTAGGCACGCTTGGCCTTTGGAATAGTTTGAAATTGATCCTTTTCTTTGATATCAGAAGAATTACATATAATTCAGTTATTTTTATATAAGATAAAATGAATCAATTAGAAATAAAGGAAATATTCAAATACTAAATTGAGACATGCATCTTAATATAAGAAAGTATATTTCAACATTTTACTAACTCAATGTAGAATGTTGGGTTTTTCTAATCTGCCTACTCAGTTATGGATATGTGTGTGTGCATGTGTGTGTTAGGGAGGGGATTGTCTTCATTCTTCAACTGCAATTTTACTGTCAAGAGCCCTGACCTTCATGGAGTCAACTGAAAGGAAAAAGGAAATTGCCCACACAAGTTAAACCAGGTAAGATTGGCTTTATCTAGAGGCAAACACAGCCACTATTATGTGTGCAACAGTGAATAGACAAAGAGCCAATTAGGTAGTGAGCAGGATCGCAATAAGAAAGGTAACTAATTTAACTTTTTGAAGCCATTAATGTGAGTGATCACTTGAATACCACCCAGAGGGCTGGGGCTGGCTGATATCCCATAAAACATTTGGAAAAGAAACAGATAATGTTTGTTTGAACATTCTCTTAATCCTGCAACCTTCATATTAGTTGTATTTCCTTTTCTAGAAATTATCTGTTTAGATAATTTGCCTTTTTTTCCTATCACATAACTTTACATGTCATTATTGTTTTATGTCTTTCAATATACATATTAATATAAACCTTTAATGTTTATGTGTCACAAATATATTTTCTCAATTTGTTAATTTATTACTCTTTAAAAAAACATTTTCTGGCCTCCTATAGTGAAAAAATTTGAAATTTAATATATTAAAATGTATCAATATTTTCCTTAGTGGTTTTTCCTTTGCTTCTTTTTGTATATTATTTATAAAATCCTTGCTTATTTTGAGGCCTTAAAAATACACACTGATGCTTATTATAGATGTTTTAAATTTTGTTTTCATAATTAGATATATTTACCAGAGGCAGGTTTCTATGTATTCTTAAAAAATAAGAATCCAACTACACTTATTCTACAAGAAATAACCAATTTCCCCAGTACATTCTCAGTCCATTCTTTCAATATCAGTCTACAATGTCACCCTCTCCATATAGTAGACTGCCATAAATCTGTGAACACTTTCTCTCCTCTTTATTCTATTATTTTGGCCTAGCTCAGCAAATCACTACTTTTATAGAACTATAATTTTAAAATATAAATTAATATGCCTTAGGGACAATTATTTCCACATTTTTATTCTACTTCAATATTGATAAATTATTCTTGACCTTTTGTGTTCTCACACGGTTTTTAGATACAGCATATCAATTTTCTACCAAAAATTAGATCCTTAAAGTCTTTGAACTTATATATTAATTTCAGGGAAAACTAAAGATTTAAAAATATTGTAGTTTTATGGCATGACCATGGACTGTCTCTCCATTTACTAAAGATGACTTTAATATCTTCAATAAAGTTTTGTCACGTTACCCATAAAATCTTTTATATCTTTAATTATCTTTCATTCTATTTGTCTTTTTTCTGATATTGATTTTAAATTATATGTTAAAAATTCACTATTAAATTCTTCTGTTTAATTTGACAAACAGAAATGGATTCTGACTATTTTAAATATGTACAAATATTACTTCAGTAAAACTAAAAATAATTTTAAGGGTTAAAACAAGACAAATGTTAACACACCAAATTCTAAATGGTGATGGAGGTCATGGATAAGAATACAGTCTCACAGCAAGCATGACCATAAATCTTATGACTGACCTCCTACTCTGGTCAGTAGTTCTTTTTTTCTTTTTTTCTTTTGTTGTCCTGGTATCTAGTTAACTCTTGGTTTTGTTTTCTGAATTAGAATTTGTAGTCAACCTTTTCTAACAGTACAATAAATCATTTATACATTAGGTGATACATGTTTCAAATTATACTAGATATATGGCTTTAATCTAAATTATGACACTACTTTATGATTCTTCTTTAAGGTAAGATTCTTCCACAAATCTAGTTGACCTGGTGAGTAACAGAAATTCAAACACTCAGACCTCTAGAGTTCTATTAATATCCTCTTTCTGCCATTGGAATCATGTTCTGCCATTCCTTCCTAGGAAGTTTTTGCTGCTTCAAGGATGGACACATCTTCAAAATGAATAAAAAAGTGATTTTTTTTTTTTTTACTTAAGCCACAGTCCATTAAAAAAAAATGAAGTATACTATACATCAAAATAATGTTTTAAAATTAGAAATCTGTAATTAAAACATATACACATACATGTGAATACACAGATATTATATATATTTCTGTTACATATATAATGATTAATAAATAAGTCTGATGCTGATATATAGATAATCTATATATTCACATTCTGTGGCCATATATATGTATAAAATGTTCTCCTTAAAATATAAGCCTTTATGGGAAGGTGGTTGGTAGTTTTTTAATATGTACAATTGGACTATTATCGAAGATTGCTTTAATCAAAATGCATTTCAGCACCTTTTATCTTTTGTTTTCAACATCCAACCCTCTGGAGCATATTGAATCACAAAGGGGCCCGAATGGAACTGCATATCTCCCCATATTGATGTATACGTTGGGTGTGGGTGAAGGGAAAGGTGAAACCATGTGTTACAGACTAGAAGTCAGATGCCCTTGAGAGCAGGTTTCTTTGTTCCCACACGTTTGGGGACATTTACCAATCTGAAAATATGACTTTAATTAGATTAAACACACATTGGAACTAAAATTAAATATAGTACAATACTGCCTACCATTGGTATCATAGAAGCAATCATCGCTTTTAGAAAGGCAAATTTCAAAACCTCTGACCCAAAAACTATAAGTCAAACTCCACTTGAATAATATTTTCTTAATGAATTTGCATTTTAAATTCTCTGAAAACAAGGCTTAGAAACTTACTTTTTTTCAGAAGGTCAAGTGGACTCTTGTTTTATCTCAGCATGATTTCATATAATAGTAAGACAATAAAGTCGTAAATATAAAGGTATAGGATACACTATAAAATATCAGTAAGTAAAAACACATCTTACTCAGTGTGATATAACAGATTTGATATGATAATGTGTTTCTTTTCCTTTTTGCGTAACAGGAATATTTTCTACATATCCTCTTAGCTTCTTCTATACAAATTTTGGGGGAAATAAAACTTCAGTAGGTTTCTCAGTGTACTTTTATAGAACCCTAGCCTTGAAAGACAAAGAAACATACGCTATAAAGTTAGAGAATGTTTGCTTCATTTCTCCTAGAAACATGTTAACACACCATAAGGTTAGATCTGTAGTCATTTATTTAAAACTTCTCTTCTCTCTTAGTTTCATTTGGGATAGGCACCTAGGTTAGCTCTGAAGGTACCAAAAAGACTGGAGCATTATTTTCCTAGCTATTTATTTTTCAGGAAGACATCTCTATATTGTAAAAGTCAACCCCTCTAGGGCTTTCTGGCTCCCGAAGATATTTTATTTACATACGAAAGTTCTGGAATAAGGAGGAAATCCTTTCAGAAGAGGAGGGGGACAATTGGTCCTTATGTCTCTATAAGCAAAGAAAAGTTGCTTCTTCTCTCACTCCGGAGTAATCAGCTACTCACCTTGGACAATTGACCTATCTCTCACTGCGTTGCCATGAAGAATAAGGATAAGGGTAAAGAGGGACCAGAACACCATTACATACTGTGAAGTATTTAATAAGAGCTCCATCTCTAATCCAAAATACCTCCTATGTCCTTAAAAACTAAAAATAGAGTTGCCATATGATGCAGCAATCCCACTCCTGTGAATATATCTAGAGGAAACTCTAATTCAAAAAGATACATGAGCTCCAATGTTCATAGCAGCACTATTTATAATAGCCAAGACATGGAAGCAACTAAATGTCCACTGACAGATGAATGGATAAAGAAGATGTGGTATACATATATACAATGGAATATTACTCAGCCATAAAAAAGAATGAAATATTGCCATTTCATACTAAGTGAAGTAAGCGACAGAGAAAGACAAACATCGTATGATATCATTTGTATGTGGAATCTAAAAAGTTATACAAATGAAGTTATTTAACAAAACAGAAACAGACTCACAGACATAGAAAACAAACTTATGGTTACCAAAGGGGAAAGGGGGCAAGAGGGATAAATTAAGAGTTTGAAATTAGCAAATACAAACTACTACATATAAAATAGATAAACAAGGTCCTACTGTATAGCACAGGAAACTATATTCAATATCTTTTAACAAACTATAATGGAAAAGTATTTGAAAAAGAATATATATTTATACATATATATGAATCATTTTGCTGTACACCAGAAATTAATACAACATTGTAAATCAACTATACTTCAATAACACAGTAAATAAACAAAATATCTCATATGCCCCATTTAGGATATGAAATAATAAAGATGAAAAAACCCAACAAAAATGTTTACAATTAATGAATAAAGAGAGCAAATAACTCCAAGAAATGGATTATAATCTTGTGAATGCCAGGCACTGAAGAAGACCTCTGATACACTTTACAAATACACTCTGTCTTTTAAAAAAAAAATCCCCCTAAAGCATGAAAAATGTGGTAAAGTTTCTTAAATAGTAAATAAATGCATTTCAAAAGATGGTCTAAAAAAGTACTAAGGGGTTGGTGAGTTTCCTTTATATTTAAAACAGACAATTATAAGAGCTCCAAACCCCAAGTCAGTCAATCAGATTCAGATAAGGTATGCATCCCAAGAGATCCTCAATACGTATTTTCTGATTTTCAAATAGAATTTAAATAATGATAATAATGTACTATCCCCCAATTTTGAGTGTTTATTTTATGCCAGAAACTATGCTAAAAAATCTTTAGGGAAATTATTTTTTATCATGTGTACAACAAATCTCTATTCTACAGATAATCGTAGTTTTCATTCTTCAGGTCTGATCTAACTTTCCAACTCTCTCAACAGGCTTTACCTGAACACCCTCATAATGCACTACGTTGTTTTCTCTAGTTTTGTATTTTGTTTCTTTTCTTTTTTTTTTTTTTTTTTGCTAGCACTTACCAAAGTCTATTGTGTGAATTTATTAATTGATTGATTTTTAATTGGATGAGATATACCTCCCCCCAAAGAATGTAAGTTCCAATAAGGAAAAAATATTATTTGACTTTTATTTCCAGTAGCTAGCATTGTGTTTGTCCAATATATGCTCACTATCTTTTTAAATGCATGAATACATGAATGAGACCCAGAGGTATTAAATAACTTCTCTATGGTCCTACACCTACCAAGGGACAGACCAGGGATGCAAGCCAAGCCTGTCTCACTGTAAAACCTGTATTTTCATCAGTATACAAAATGGCTTTGCCTTGGATATGTTATAATCAAGATTCTTGGGTTTCAAATATGAGAATTATCTTAAACCTTTCCTTTCAGTTTTTTCATATAGATTCTAAATGCCTGTCTCAATTTTTCTGGCAGTTTTCTGTGCTATCTTATGATGCAAAACTTTACTTATACCATAGCAGCTACTGACACATTAACATTTAAGCAATATTCTCTCCACTGAGGTTGTTGAGTTTAAAATGAGAAACATTCTTTGAGAATTGTTAGTGCAGTTGAAGTCTTCATTGGGAGTGAAGTGAGAATGCATTTATTTATAGATTCTTTGTTTCTTTCTTTTGTATATCTCCATTTTTACTGCCAAGTCATTACCCTAAGAGAGGGCAGTGGTAACATATGCTTGGCCTTGGCTGCCACCTTCCCTAGGGTGTTTTCTGTCTGATTTGAATGGTGACATGGAGGTCTGGCAATGGATGACTATGGTACTTGGAAATATGAGGAAATTATACAAATACTTTGTAACTAATTAAAAATCTGTAGTGTTGACATCTGCTTAATATACGTAGTAATTCCAGAAGTTGATAGCAGACCACCTCTAAGTGGCAAGGGTCTGATGCAGCCTCTTTAAATAAAGTAATTGTGAAGTGTACTGGCATGGATATAAACTTGGAGATTATCCAAATAAAGTCATAAAATGTGCTAATTGGTACTCAGGATTAGAATGCAGTAAGAAAACAAATTTACAACACTGACTATTTTATAGTGGAAGTAACTTTTCTACTCCAGAGTCTAAAAATGTACGTATTAAAAAAGCTACTGGGTTTCAATTCTTCTTGCAACACTGAAGTATCATGGATTGTATTTAGATTTAGACAAGTTACATAAGTGGCTTTTAATTTACGTATTTAGTTAACAGATAGAAAAGAACAGTATCATTTTACAACCAATTAATAATTTAAGGTTTCTACCAAAATGCAGAATAAAGACTATTTAAACAAAGAATGCATCAAAACCCTGTTATTTAAATCAAAATATTGTCATAATAAACCTTTATGTGTACACGTATATATTTTTATTTGTCCTTGACTAAATATGGCAATAAGGTTTTGTAAGGACTTCTGTTTTCATTTTACTTGATATATACCTAGGAGTGGAACTGCTGGGTCATACAGTAATTCTGCATTTAACTTTTTGAGGAAGTGCCAAATTGTTTCCCAAAGTAGCTGCACCAATTAACAGTCTTACCAGAAGTTTATGAGAGTTCCAAATTACCTTAATTCTCACTGATTATCACCTGTCTTGAGAACATAGCTACTCTATTGGATATAAAATGGTAACATGTGATTTTGATTTGTATTTCCTTAATGATTAATGATTTTGAGCATATTTCACATGCTTGTTGGCTACTTGTATATCATCTTTGTAGAAATGACTATTCAAATCCTTTATCCATTATCAAATTGAGTTATTTGGCTTTGTATTATGCAGTTGTTATTTATTTCTATTTATTATTCAGTTGCAGAGTCCTTTATATATACTGGATAACAGTCCCTAATTAGATACATGATTTGCAAATATTTTTTTTTTCCACTCTATGGGTTGTCTTTTCCCTTTCTTCAAGGTATCATTTACTGCAAAAGGAAAAAAAAAGATTTCAACTTTGATTTAGTCTTTGCATTTTGGAGGCAACATATTCATCATATGGGTGTGTTGCTCCAGCCTATTTACTGAGTGGCCTGAAGAGCTGCGTCTTTTGTGTGGAGCCCAGAACAAGAGAAGGTTCTACAACAGGTCCAGGCTGCTATGCAAGTTGCCTTGCTACTTGGGCAATTTGGTCCAGCAGATACAATGGTGCTTAAAGTGTCAGTGGCAGAGAGGGAAGCTGTGGAAGCTTCTGACAGGCCTTTATATGTGAATCTCAGTGCAGGCCTTTAGGACTGTGAGCCAAAGTCCTGCCATCCTCTACAGATAACTACTCCTTTTGAGAAACAGCTCTTGGCCTGCTAGTGGCCTTAGCAGAGACTGAACACTTAACCATGGGTCAGCACATGCAACCTGAGCTGCCCATCTGACCAACAACCCATAATGTTGGAAGCGCATAGCAACACTTCATCATCAAATATTAATATGAGTAGTATATATGTGAGCAGTCCTTAGCAGGCTCTGAAGACACATATATGTTATAGGAAGAAGTGGCCCAGATACCCATGGTGGCCACTCCCACTACACTGCCTTCTCTCTCTCAACCTGCACCTATGGCCCTACAATCAGTTGGAAGAGGAAGAGAAGACTCAGGTCTGGTCTATACATGGTTCTGTATGACATGCATGCACCTGAAAGTGGGCAACTGTAGCACTACGGCCCCTCTCTGGGCCATCCCCGAAGGACAGTGGTGAAGGGAAACTCTCCCAGGGAGCAGAATTTAGAGAAGTGTGCCTGGTTGTTCACTCTTCTTGGAAGCTGAAATGACCAGACATGCAATTATACGGTGATTCATGAGCTGTGGCCAAAGAGAAACTGTGAGATAGTAAGTGTATGCTGTTTTAAGTCTCTAAGCTTAAGTTAATTTGTTAGACCATATAGATAACTAACACTTTAGGGACGGTAGGTAAGGAGTTCCTGTTAAATGTATGTTGAATCATCTTTGCCTGTCTTCAGTAACTTTGTATTTTCTTTTTAATTAAAAACGTTTTAAAAACATATTATATTTCTCTTAAATCAACATCCATGGTATTTATTTGCTATTAAATATATTCTAACTTGGTGTCTATTTCTGAAATAATTTTGTTATTTTAACCTTAATATTTTCTACCTTCTAACAGTTCTCTCAAAAATCTTTTATATTCTCCAAATAACCTCACTGAATTTTTCTAAATCTGATTTATACTTTTTGATTTTTCACAGCTTCTATAATTTGATACATCATTTTTATCATGCTTGAAAATATTAGGGTAAAGTTCTCATTTGTTTTTGAGCATCTCATTTTGGCATGTATTTATTGTCTGAATGGATATTAATCTGTATTTCATTTTTTAATAATAGCTTTATAGCATTTAATATTAGTTATGTTCTGTTGCTAAGGTTTCTAAGAGGGGTTTCTCTGTAGTTCTAAAATAGGTGGGCCAAAACAGCTTTTTCTAATTTCAAAAACCTAGATCTCTCTCTTCTCCTGTTTCTCAAAGTGTCTCTGAGTCCACTGTCTCCCCATCTTCACCTGGATTTTCTCTTTCCAATGCTCCTATTACCTCAATCTGGGTTCTACTTCTAGACATTTCTTTTCAGTGTTGGTCTTTGTCCTGGAAAGGATCTTTGGTTGGTTAGTTTGGAGAGTTTGTAGGGCCCAGACAACTCCAATCTTTCTGTGGTTCTCTGCTCATCTGCATCTTCTCTCACCTGTAGATCACTGCCCAAATTTGCTGCCATGACCAGATTAGCCTGCCAAGACTTACTGTGGGTATCTGTTGGGGATAGTACAGTTTTGTGACTTTTAAGACTATGGGAACTTCCTTTGCCTTCCTTTTCCTTGGCTTCTTCCTGCATAGTTGCTGATTACAAGCTACACATGTGGTTGTCATTTTGTCCACCAAGTCCTAATTTTGGGTTTATGATCTTATGTTGCTGATAAATACTTTCTGTGTGTGTGAGGATTTATGTCTGAGTGTGTTTCATTTTGCTCTCTTAGTTTTCCTATCTGTAACACATTTTCTATAACAAATTTTCATAAACTTGGTGACTTAACACAACAGAATTTTATTCTATTACTGTTCTGGAGGTCAGAAATCTGAAACTGATGTGTCATCAGGGCTGGGCTCCCTTCAGACTTTGGAGGAGATTCTATTCCTTGCTTTCTCCAGCTTCTTCTGGTGTCTGCATTCCTTGGCTTGTGACCACTCACTAGTGCCATTTTATAGGATCTTCTAAATTATCAATTATTTGAGAATATAGATCATGTGTTATCATATTTACTATTTGTTTCAGGCATAATACTTGAACACAGTAATCACTCAGGAAATACTGTTTAATAGATAACGTAAAACTGTATGAGTATAATAATAGCCAAGTCTTTATAGCAGGGGTTCCCAGTCGGTGGGCACGCACAGCAGGAGGTGAGCGGCAGGCGGGCGAGAGAGCAAAGCTTCATCTGCCACTCCCCATCGCTCCCCATCGCTCCCAGTAACGCCTGAACCATACCCCCTGCCCCACCCCATCCGTGGAAAAATTGTCTTCCACAAAACTGGTCCCTGGTGCCAAAAAGGTTGGGTACCGCTGCTTTATAGTATATCAAATACATACTAGAACCCAAGGAATTTCTAAATGTAGACAGGATTCCTTATGTTTATGGCACGTTGTTTCTTTAAGGATTCCTTATGTCTACAGCACGCTGTTTCTTTCACTAACATAATTTCCCAAGTTCCTGACCCAAGTCTTAATAGGAATATCAATCAATATAGTCCATATATCCCAATTATTGTGGGTGGAAGGAATCAGAGTACCTGTCATGCATAAGAGCAGACCTATGGCAAGATCCTAGGAACTTCCTTATCTACTTCTCTAGGGAGATAGAGTGATCTTAAATGTGTCATGAAAAGAGAGCTGCTCACACTCTTCCCCCAATTACTACACCCTATCACAATAATCCTGATTCCTCCATGCTCACATCTGAGCCATATCCCAAGCTTTTCACCCAGATTATGATGGTGCTTTTAAAACTTAAAAAAAAAAATTATATTGTATATTGCTAGTACAGCCTCAATAAATTTGATATATTAGTCTCAGATCTTCAGGTTGCAGTTAAAAGATCTATTGTTATATATACTTAACTTTTCCTTTGTCCGCCTGTCTTACAAATAAATGGGAAGGAGACCCACAGGAGGTTCTTCTTATGTGAATGTGTCACAAAACTCACTTGGGTTAGAGGCTATGCTTCTTAAATTTATGTTGCACAGATATTTTCCATGATATACTTCTTTATTTGAAAATCCCCTGCCAAGATGGCTAGGAAAATATCCTGCAAAGAAGAGCACTGTATGTTAAGTACCTAGTAATTATGGCAAAAATAATCATGCATTGCTTATACTGAGTCTTCGTAATCTTTTCTTTATTTCCTTTTTTTTTCTCTCTGTGTTTCATCTGTGATCCAGGTTACAGGTCAGGGCAATATTAACAGAATAAAAGTAACTAACTGTTATATTGAATACATACACTCCCCTTTGTCTCAATAAATGTTTTACACTATATTATCAAATTCAATTCAATTAATTCAATATTTATGAAAGTCCATTGTGCTTGTACTGCAAGAGACACTAGATATACAGAGAATCAGAAGACATGACACCCACTCTCCTGGAACTTAAAGTATTTGACTCATTACCTCAATTGCTTGTACATATGTCAATTTACTAGGGGAGGGAATGAAAATAAATGAAAAACATAATATGACCCCTTCCTAAGAACTATATTTTGTTAACATGAAGTTGTTAAATGCAGCAAATTAGAAACTATTTCAGAAACTATACAATAGTTTCCCATTCCTATTCGCTAAATATTTCTAAATGAATGGAGAATTAAGAAGGTAGAAAATTGTTAGAAAATTTGAACTGTGTGACTGCAATGACATTTTCAAATGCACTAGTTATGGCTAAGTTTTTTCAAAAGGACATAAAATTTAATATCAATGATCATTTCTCAATAAGCAAAATAAGAATTTTTTGGAGGCTAATGATGACGATATATAACTCTGATTACTGATAACACATTTTATTCTTTATTTGAGTTTAGGAAGAAAACACATCTTATTTTTTAGCTGAAAGTTTGCCAGTTAGAAGTAATAATCATTATTACAAGAGTAATGGCAGTAAACCAATCACTTGAAAAATAAGGAAAGTTAGAAGAGTTAAGTGAAGATGAAGTGTTAGTAACTCAGACAGAAAAGATTTTTAATGTCCCTGTAGAGATCAAACAGTTTCAGTATATCATATGCCTCTGAATCATCCAGATTTTGAAACTAGATTTTGACAATAATGGTTTTATATAAAATATAAATGTAGGAAATCAAGTTTGGCAAAAAAAAAATCCCATAATGTCTCCCTGTATAATAGGTTTATTCCAATTTTGGGAAATACAAAATACTTTTCAATATTATCTCAGACACTGGTGGGGAAATAATTTCATTTATTCTCTGTATAAGAAGTAATGTCATCTGAAGCTAAATGTCCTTTAGGATTTACATGAAACAGAGTTGTAAAAGGTATATTTTAAAAATTATTACAATTACTAGTTGAACATTTAAAGAATGGTTTATTTGCTGAAAAAAAAATCATTAGTTTTTATCATTCCATAAGTAGGTTATCAATATTTAAATAGTGAAATGAAATTAAGAAGCTCTGTTCATTTCTATTAGGTGACTATAAGGTTTTCTTGAAATACCTTATTCATATTTTATCTCATTTATTTAAATCTACCCTAAAGTTACAATTCTAATACTGGTGACAAACCCCATAATTTAATCAATTGTAAAGAGCTTTTATTAATTATCCATTGTCAATAAAAGCACAGACCTTGGAGTCAGACCCATTCTGAAACCAGTTCTGATTTTAGTAGACATCTATTTTAATATTGTTTTTGGAATGCTTCCATACTCCTACTCATAGAACTTTCTTCAGGGAGAATTATTTTTTCCAGCTCCAACTACAGAGCTACTGTCGAGATTACTAATTGGTAGCTATTGCATCTCTGAACACATCAGTAGGTGTTTGATCTGACTGGGGTCAGCCAGAATTCTTCTCTAGTCCTTTCAAGTTTAAACTAAAGGAAAAAGAATTCATACTCCCTGATGGCAGAGACAGAAAAATGTGAGCCTAGAAGTTATTTGTGTTCATGATTCCTGCCTGGTTGAAAAACTCAGCACAGTAGAATAAAACCAAAACACAAAGCAAACTAGAAAGGAAGAAATAAAAAAAACAGAGTCCTATTGGAATTGCACTGGCTGAAGTAATCTATATTTTTACCCTTCCCACAGTTGATTATGTGAGCTAATAATTGTTTGTTTTGTTTTGGTTTTATTCATTTATTCATTATTAACATTTTCTTTTTTGCTTTGTGCTTTTTCATTCTAAACTGGTAAAAGTTTAGTTTATCTCTCTTGCAAAAAGTGCTGCCTATTACAACTTCATATCACAAGTGACTTGAGAAAAAAACTCCCTCACTTGTAAAATTATTATAATATTTCAGTCAGTAAAGTTGTTTCAGTTTGAAGTAACAAAAAATCTGAGTTAAAGTGTATTAAATAATTTTGAGTATTGGATCACTGAAAATTTCAAAGTAGGGCTGCACCAAGCGATAATCCAGCAGCTCAGTGATATCACCTAAACTACATTTCCTCCTTCTTTCTTCTGTGCTCTTTGTAGGATCAGTTTCATGTGAAAATAGCTCCCCTCATGTTTGCTGGAGTAATAATCTCTTGTGTTCACATAAGCAGAAAAAAAAAATGTGTCTTTGTCTTTGAATTTCCTGGAAAAAACCTGAAAGTCTCTGATTGAAATAGTTTAGATCAGAGTAGCTGAAAGTTCACATTCCATAACCAGTATGCAAACTCTTAGTTATCAGTCCACAATGAGATAAATACAAAAACTCGTAGCAAGTATTTAGAAAAGAATGTAGAGTAAGTCCCCTACATATGAACCAGTTCCATTCCAAGAGCGCATTCATAAGTCCAATTTGTTCGTTAAGTCCAACAAAGTTAGCCTAGGTACCCAACTAACACAACTGGCTATATAGTACTGTACTGTAATAGGTTTGTAATACTTTTCACACAAATAATACATAAAAAACAAACAAAAAATAAAGAAAATATTTTTAATCTTACAGTACAGTACCTTGAAAAGTACAGTAGTACAGTACAACAGCTGGCATACAGGGACTGACACTGAGTGAAAAGGCAAGAAAAGTTACTGACTGCAGGAAGGAGAGGAGGTGGGAGACGGTAGAGCTGAAGGATCATCAGCAATAGGAGATGGAGGACAAGCTGCAATTTCACTCACGCCTGACACTGATGGCACAGGTTCTTTTTCCTTGCTGGATTCTATTCTATCTACCCTCTTAAAAAAACGATCCAGTGATGTCTGGATAGTAGCTCTTTTTTTTTAATCATAGATAACACCGTAGCACTGGACTGCATTCTGAACAGCTGCTGCAACCTTCGTGTACCATTCTACGTTCAGGTCCTGTGCCTCAAAAACTAACAGTGTCTCCTCAAATAAAGAAAAGTCTCTTGTCATTTCCTGAGTCATGAATCTCTTCAGTTCTTCAGTTACTTCTTCTTCCTTTTGTCTTTGTCCTTTCTCTGGGCCTCCAATTCCATCAGGTCTTCATTAGTAAGCTCCTTGTGTTGCACAGCAAGGAGTTCAATGAAGTTGTCCTCTTGCAGATCTAGCTCCAGCTTCTCACTGAGGGTCACTAAGTTGCTGAAGACCTCTCTGTACTTCTCATTCACCTTCTCAAATCCATGAAAATAGTAAACAAACTGTGGGCAAAGGTTCTTCCAAACCCCATTCATGGTGACGGCGGTAACCTCACGTCAAGCAAAGTCAATGTTTTTTATGGCCTTGTAGATGTTATAGTCCTTCCAAAATTGTCGCAAGGTTGTTCCAGATTTGCCACTTGCCTTTACTGACTGAAAAAAAGTGTGATGTAAATAATATTTCTTAAAAGTCGCTATAACTCCCTGGTCCATAGGTTGAATGAGCAATGTAGTATTTGGTGGCAGATGCACTACTTTGACATTGGAATGAAAATCATCCATGAATGGGGGGTGGCCTGGAGCATTGTCAAGCAGCAAAAGAATGCTGAATGGGATGTCCTTCTCCAAGCAATATTTCTCTACCTCCGGGATAAAGTGGTGGAAAATCCAGTCCTGGAAAATGGTCTGTGTAACCCAGGCCTTGGGGTTACTCTTCCACATAATAGGAAGAGAGACCTTGGCTATGTTTTTAAAGGCTCTTGGGTTCTCTGAATGATAAACTAAGAGAGGCTTCAGCTTCATATCACCGGAAGCATTGCCACCAAACAACAGAGTTAGCCTATCCTTTGCTGCTTTATAGCCTGGCATCAACTTTTCCTCCTTACTGATATAACTTCAGTCTGGCATCCTCTTCCAGTACAGTCCTGTCTCATCCACATTAAAAACCTGCTTGGGTAAATATGCGCCTTCATCAATAATTTCTCGAAGCATTTCAGGAAATTCCCAGGCAGCTACCATATCTGCACTCACTTACTTTTATGTTATGAAGGTTGTCTCTAGCCTTGAACTGGTGAAACCTCCATGGCTGGCATTAGAAGATACGCCCTCTGATTCTTCGCTGTGTTTCTTCTTCAAGTCTTCATAAAGGCTTTTAGCTTTCTCTTGAATCAGCATTAAGCTGAGCAGGACTCAACACTGATGCTGATCCTACATCCACACACTGAGAAGTTTCTCCATCTTGTCCATCACTTTTCCACGCTTCTTTGATATTATTGTCGACATCATCGGCACAGCAGACTTCACATGTTCCATGATCTTGTTCTTGCTCTTTAGAATCATGCTGATGGTTGAACAATTCATGAACAGTGGTTGACAAGTGATGTCTACCATCTTTTTGCCTCACTCTACTCTCTCAATTATTTTGACTTTTGTTTACATTGTTATCGCTTGGCTCTTCTTAGCAGTACCAGCTACATCACCACTGCTTTTACACTTGCTTCCAGACATCCTGGGCTTGAAATAAAGATACTGTACTACTGTTCTCTACATGGTACTGTACAGTAAAGTACACAAAAGCACAAACTCTTGTAGAGGATGCATGCATGTGACAATGTATGCTAGATACATGAACTAACTTATGTGATTGGACATGCGAATGCACATTCGCATCTTTGAAAGTTCGCAACTTGAAGGTTCTTATGTAGGGGACTTACTATAATCATTTAATATTGTGGAAACATAAAATTTTATGTTGAATGTAAAAAGAAATGGTTTTGTGTCTTGTATATATTTAGTTTTATAATTAATGTTTCTCATACTAAGTTACTTTGTATATATAAATGCAATCCTTTTGACATAGATAGAAAAAGACAGTTAACAAAGTATCTTCTACCACAGAGTTTTTGTTAGATCACAAACCAAGTTCAGAAAACCAAGCTTTGTGGTTCAGTGGATGGAATATGCTATTGTCTTATCCTTGATCATATGTTCCACCTATGTGCCTTTTTTCTTGGAGGAAGTATTAAAATATTATAATTAGGGAAAGCACTTAGCCCTGACAAATTAAACCTGATTTTTAGGTTACATCGATTGTTATACAGCAATGAACAACATCCTCAACGAATTGCCAAATCATCTGGTCAATGCAATAAAAGTACAAGTTGACTTCTGTTTGCTTCCAAAGTAATAGAAAGCTTTCTTCAGTTATCTAAATTATCTAGATACTTTGAGATAATGTTTACTTCAATGTATGGTGAAGAATGAGATGCACCACCCAGATCACCTCTCAAGGAAGGAGTTATTGCCCAAGCTTTCAGCAGACAGACTCCTGCTCTTGGTTCTTCAGAGTCTGCCTCAGCTGCAAAGAACTATCTTGCATAAGGGTACACCTTTCCAAGGCAGTCTCCATTCATGAACATTTTGATAAGTGGAGATACAAAGGTTTTCATTTCAGTATAACATGGAGCCACTCTAATGGCCTTATATTGCTGCAAATTTCTCCATGGTATTGCCCAAGTCTGCATTGAATTTGCACTGATAAAGTGAACCAGAACAAAATAATGGATAGGGAATAATTTATTGATTTGGGAACTTTCTCCCAAGATACATGGTTTAAAATCCCTGAAGACTGTGCAAATTGACTATACGATGGCTCTTAGAAGCATGAAAAAGCAAAGTTAAGACTAGATGAAACTTCAGATTTGCTGTAGCAGACAATGGAAGAGGGAATAACAGTTTGATGAAGTCATTATGCTGGGATGGATATACAACGTGAGACTATAGGACTCACCAGATAATCATGCTCCATTTGACAGCCCAGAGGATTCACATTCACCAAAGCTATGAAGAATGCACTGGTGAGAGAGACACTAATATGACTCAACAAGATCATGTAACTCTTCTCTGTAAGGCACTCTGACGTTTGAGTGACTAATACAGAACTAGGCTTACTGGAAGCAACACAGATGGTAGAACCCTGAAACAATAGAGACAATATAGGATAGAGATCAGTGCTTTAGTGCCAAGAGCTGGGATATCACGATATCTTAATGACTTGCAGGGTCAGAGTGGCAGCCAAGGTTTTGACTCACAGATAGTTATGGAGATGGTTCTATGGTTCATAGCACATAGTGTCCCTGAGAACAAAATAAATGGTTAGTGAACAAGGGCACTCTCCAGATACTACCATCACAGGAAATAGAGAATGGCTGACAAGGTGGTTGAAGACAGCCAACCTAATAAAAATGTTATGATCCCTTGCCCAGTTTCTGGACTTCAGTTATTTTCAGATTCAGAATCTACTGACTGAAGAGGTGGCCAAGTCTTTGAGAAGAAGTATGCAGAACTACTATGGCAAACATAACAATTAATAAATATCCAGTCTTTCCATGGAGACACCTATGGTCATTTAGGGCAAAAGGAAATTGATGTTTTCAGGCCTGTTAGACACAGAGACTTCTAAACCATCATTATGGCTCCCCTTCTTATAACGGCATCCTAAGCAAGGTTCAGCTTACTGTGGATCTACTAGGACCCATGAATCCACTTAGTTGTCATTTTACAATACCTAAATGTAAAATTGTGATTGGCATACTTAACACTTGGCTTAACTCTCACAATGATTCCTTGGTCTGTTCAGTAAGGTCTCTCATGGCACAGAAGGCAAAATGAAGACACTGAAACTGCCACTCTGCCATGACACTAAATAGAAAACAGTAATGCATCCTTGTCCAAATAGTATAAATTAATAAGGACCTAAAGGATGCAGAGGCAATGGTCCCCACCATATCTCCATTTAGTTTACCAGTCTGGCCCCTGCAGAAAATACATGGATCTTGGAGGGTGACTCTAGGTTATTACCAACTCAAACAAGTAGGAGCCTCAACTGCAGTGCTAGAAATGTAGTCCTTGCTAGAATAGATTATTATGGCCTTGGACATAGGGATGCAGCATTGATTTGGTAAGTGCATTATTTTTTACTATTTATTATTATCAGAAAAGAAGATTAGAAACAGTTCATATTTACATGGAACAGGTAACAATATACACTTACAATTTTGCTCCTGAGCTATATTACCTCGTCTGTCCTCTACCATTTTATAGTACTAAAATATCTGGACCATTTGGATATCCCAATACAACATCACCTCGATCCACTACATTATGTTAATTAAGATGAACAATCAAGAAATAAATAGCACCTTAGAGACCCTAGTAAGACAAATGTACTTCATAGAGTAAGAAATAAACCAAATGCATATACAGGGCCTAAAACATATTTAGCAGAAGCAGACAGCATTTCTCTTCTCAAATTCCAAAGTCCTATAGATGATAAATAGACATTCTTAAATTTGAATGTAATAAAATCATATCTGAAAAATTAATTTTCAAGAGAGAATGTTTTAAAACAAAAGCTAAAGTAAATAATTTGAAATTACAATATTTGAATAATTTGTTGTTGTTCTAAACAGGAACATTAAGATTTGATCTCTTTGGTTTCCAAATGAGTCTGTATTAAAATACACAGTTTAATGACTTAGAAACTCAGACTCTTCTAACACCTAAACTTGATTGCTTGTGGTATTAATCAATGTATAAAATCAACTTCAAACTCCATATAATTAGAATCGCTTGAAGGAATACATTGTTAGAATTAAAGATCCTCCAACAAGAAAATAATTAAACTGTTAAAATCTCTGGCAAAGGGAATTAGCATTGTGAATTATTTTAACTTTGCTGTTGCTATATGATTTAATGACAGCCTTTGTGCATGACAGAAATCATGGACCAATATGTGTAGAATATATATTTATAAAAACCTAATTATTGTCAGTTTTGATTAGCTAGGTTAATCACAGAAAACAGTACAGTCAATAACTTAAACTGAAAACAATGCTCAAATAGTTCATATGTTGCTTCCCAGAGTACTTTTTCTCTGTAGATTTAACTTCCCAGCTATGTCCTTCTACCCTTAAGGTAAATTTAAAACTAATTTATAATTTAATTCAAATGACTTCACTATTATTCCTTCTTAAAATTCTTTATTTAGAAACATTTTCTCCATGTACTGTTACCTATCTTCAAACACATAGCACATATTACTTTCTGCCATATTTATTAAAACAAATTTTTTTTAATATTTATGTTTAAAAATATATTCTAATAACACTGTCCTTCCATTATTCTTTTGGTAGGCAAAGACCAATAAAATCTTTCAAAATTCATACTTAAAGTAATAAGAAAGTAATTATGGTATTAAAAATTAAGAATACACTATTTTTAATTACATGTAACTATTGAGCATTTAAGTAATTCTTTTAGAAAATAAATGCTAATGGCATTCCTTATGTATTAACTTTTTTCAGAATACACTTTTAGCAATTTCTAACAGAACTGAGAGTATCAAAAGTTTTTGAAGAGAATGTTAATCACGTTACATATTACAAAAAAGTAAATGTACATTCCAATAGCTATAGGAAGCATTTTAAAGTAATATGAATTGACTATGTCAAATCTGCTTGCATTATTTAATTTGAGGCATCTGTAATATGTGATATTTAAACTGTGAAACATTTGTTTGGAATGAGAACAAAGAGACATAACCACAAGAAACTGTTCTGAACACATGAAATGATCTCCTTAATAAAGTTATAATTCCCTTATTAATTTCAACAAAATATAACTTTTAACAACAATAATGCCAATTTCAGTAAAACTATGGCTCTCAGGCTTCTTTGTGGTGTTTAACTCTGGGTACATGACTTTTAAAATTTTCTCTCATGACTTCTGTTAACAAATGAATTACTTCTATACTTCAACAAAATTCTTTTAGAATATTTATGTTTGGCATGATATAAATTTTGGTTTTGTGTTCTATATTGTGTTCTATCTTTATATATGGGATACAAATAATTTATAAGCATTATTTCATTCCCATTTTTGGATAATTTACTATTCCTTAAAAGAAATGATATAAATTTATGCTGTTCTCAACTAGTCATTACCTGTAGTATTTAGGAGGGCAGAAGAAAAGATAGCCCTACAGACTTGGAAGGAGATTTTTAGCAAAAGTTAGCTTATGGCTATCTTGTAAATATTTGTTGGAAATTCAAATTTTAAACACTTGTTGAATATTATCATTAATTACAGCAAAATAATATAACATATTCATTATATACACTATAACATATATAACATTATACTATATAATATGTATATAACATGTAATTATATATACAATGAAATTAATACCAATAACAATTTCAATTACAGAATTCAGGCATTCCTAGGAAAACAAAGGAACTCAACCTTGACACTCTTTCTGTTGTTGTTATTATTTGTTATTTCCCTTTCTACAAGTCCTGATAGAACAAAACCCATTATGGAAAAAGCATCATTTGCAGAACTATTCTATAATATTACAATTTGGACCATTATGACTCATTAAAATGCTCTTAATTGACTTGAAAATTAAGCAAGGTAAAATATTTCCAAACAACAAAATGCAAACAAATGAAAAAAATCAAGACTGATATTTATTTCCTTAAAAATGAGTAAATGGAAGATTGATTGATCATCTGGAATAAAATAATTTAGTATGAAAATCTGAGGTCTTTTTTGATGGGGCAATTATCCTTTTATTATTACTTTTGAATTGAATGTATAACTGATTCATTTTGTTATAAAGCAGAAAGTAACACACCATTGTAAAGCAATTATACTCCAATAAAGATGTAAAAAATAAAAATAAAAAAAAAGAGTCAGCCTTATGTCTGCAAAAAAAAAAAAATCATTTAGGAGTCAAGGAATCCCGGGATAAAATCTAGAATTTGACATAATAATCTAACGATTGAATATGTATGAAATAACTTCACTGAAAAGAGTGGTGGAAGAGTTGTTGACTTAAGTTACTGGGATGAATGGATTCTACAAGACTAAAGGCAAAAGAAACTGTACTAGCACTTTAAATAAAATTAACACTTGATTCTAGTTATCCTTAGAGAAAGGGTTAACAATTTTAAACTGCTATTTATATGTTTTTTGTTTGGTTGGTGTTCATGTGCTTCTTTGTACTTTTTTAATGTCCTTACAAGAAAATCTTAAATTTTATATGTGGCTTACATTGTATAACTATTGGATAGTGCAATTCTAAGCTGTCATATGTCCAAAACAAATTCCAAATTTCTGAAGGTTCCATCAGTCAGTAAGTATAGCTATATAAGCCTTTAATATGTCCAAACTGATTTCTGAAGGTCCCACATTTTAATAATTCCTATCTAAAACTTATTGATCGGTTAAGTAAGTGGATGTCAGATGATGGGAAACAGGTTTCAATGATAGGTAACAAATAAGCAAGGTGGGGAAGGCTAGAATGATTCATGTGGTAAGGTAATAGATTAGACTGGAGATATTAGTTTGAACTAATACTTAAAAATAGATGGTTACATACAAAAATATTTATAGATATGCTTATATCCACAGGTTATCATACTCATATTTCCTTTCTGTCAGCTCACAGCCTATGTGTAAAGTCACTCAGGCAGCAACAAGCACACCTAGACCCAAATTCCAGTCTGTAATATCATTCTCCAATAAAAGGAACCAAAGCTCCTTAGAGACCTGGCTGATTCTAGAACTGAGGCAGGAAATACACATGATTAGCCTAGACTATCTCACAGTGCCAGAAAGTAGGGAAATGCTTAAACACACACACACACGCGCACGCGCGCACACACACACACACACACACACACACACACACACACACACACACACACACACACACACACACACACCACAATGATGGGACATACCCAAGAGCCAACTGAAAGAGCTCCCAATGGCCAAAGCTGAAATAATTTGAGCACAAAAATATGAAGTAGTACTGGATTATAACACAAAGCTTTAAAAATATCCACAGGCCTATTCTGATATAAATAACTTATTGAATAAATAAACCAGTAGAGGAGAAGAGACAAATCTCTCATAGAGAAAACTCCAATATTTATATAGATACTCCGCCCTCAAGGAGGTGGAGCATAACTCCTCACTTCTTAAGTGTGAGCTATGCATTGTGATTTCTTTTCAAGGAGTACATTATGGAAAGGGGAAAAGGTATAATTTTACCAAGGGGAAAGTTGAAAAATATTACATCAGCCAGGTGGTCAACAATGATAAACCATGATAAGTCATGCTAAGTTATGTACCCTTAATATGAGACGATGGGATTTTCACTTAACTCTATGGTTTTTCTCCCCCAAAACCATAACCTCAGTTTAATCATGAGGGATAAAAAAAATCAGACAAATTCCAATAGAGAGGCATCCTACAAAATATCTTGCCAGTGATCCTCAACTCTCAGGTAATCTTTACAAAAGGAAAGTCTGAGAAACTGTCACAGCCAAGAAAAGCCTAATGAAACATGACAACAAAATGTAATGTGGAATCCTGGACTGGATCCTAGAACACAAAAAAGGCTGGAAAAAAAAAGGAAATCTGAATTTAGTTGGTAATTATGTACCAATATAGGTTCTTTATTTGTGACAAAGGTACCATATTAATATAGGATGTTGATTAATATAGTATTATTGATAATATAGTAAATGATGTGAGATATATGGGAGTTCTCAAACTATATCCATACTTCTGTAAATCTAAAACTATTCTGAAAAAGCGCTTAAGAAAATAAATAAATCAGGAAAAAAGAAACCCCCACTTCTGCTTAATTAACCATACAATATAATTTCTAAACCTTATAAATGTTATATCAATTAATAAATAATAAATTAATACAATCTTATATCTTAATTAAAATTCACATGGGGAATTAGAATGAAAATACTGAAATTTAGCTATGATTTATATTCTCCATTTATAGTTAATGAAATAATTATGATCAAATTATAAAATTCTGGATTTATTCTCAATAAGTTGAAATGATTTACCCCTTATTTTTCACCTATTTGACAAGAAAATCACATAAATCTTATGAAATATGGAGAAGTCCAATCCAAATATTAGTTTACAAGAGTGGTATTTAGAACTAGTGTGCTAAATGTAAGTTCTTGCCACTCTGGGTGTCAGAATCACACTAAGAAGCATGTTAGATTTACTGTAGGTGTATGAATTGTATAAGGGTCCTTTTTGGATATTTCACAAACAAAATATTTAACCATATCAATTTTTCAATAAGTATTGACTATTATAAATATCACAATATCTACTCCTCTATTGATGGACATTTAGGTTGCTTCCATGCCCTGGCTATTGTAAATAGTGCTGCAATGAACACTGGGGTGCATGTGTCTTTTTGAATTATGGTTTTCTCTAGGTATATGCTCAGAAGTGGAATTGCTGGGTCATATGGTAGTTCTATTTTTAGTTTTTTAAGGAACCTCCATACTGTTCTCTGTAGTGGTTGTTATCAATTTACATTCCCACCAACATTGCAAGAAGGTTCCCTTTTCTCTATACCCTCTCCAGCATTTACTGTTGGTAGATTTTTTGATGATGGCCACTCTGACTGGTGTGAGGTGATACCTCACTGTAGTTTTGATTTGCATTTCTCTAATTATTAGTGATGTTGAGCATCTTTTCATGTGCCTCTTGGCCATCCATATGTCTTCTTTGGAGAAATGTCTATTTAGGTCTTCCACCCTTTTTTTTTTTTTTTTTTTTGCGGTATGTGGGCCTCTCACTGTTGTGGCCTCTCCCGTTGCGGCGCACAGGCTCCAGACGCGCAGGCTCAGTGGCCATGGCTCACAGGCCCAGCCGCTCCACGGCACGTGGGACCTTCCCGGACCGGGGCACGAACCCGTGTCCCCTGCATCGGCAGGCGGACTCTTAACCACTGCGCCACCAGGGAAGCCCTTCCACCCATTTTTTGATTGGGTTGTTTTTTTGATATTGAACTGCATGAGTTGTTTGTATATTTCAGACATTAATCCTTTGTCCGTTGCTTCATTTGCAACTATTTTCTCCCATTCTGAGGTTTGTCTTTTTGTCTTGTTTAAGGTTTCCTTTGCTGTGCAAAAGCTTTTATGTTTAATTATGTTCCATTTGTTTATTTTTGTTTTTATTCTCATTACTCTAGAAGGTGAGTCAAAAAAGATCTTGCTGTGATTTATGTCAAAGAGTGTTCTGCCTTTGTTTTCCTCTAAGAGTTTTATAGTGTCTGGCCTTACATTTAGGTCTTTAATCCATTTGGAGTTTATTTTTATGAATCGTGTTAGGGAGTATTCTAATTTCATTGTTTTACATGTAGATGTGGTACATATATACAATGGAATGTTAGCCATAAAAAGGAACGAAATTGGGTCATTTGTAGAGATGTAGATGGACCTAGAGTCTGTCATACAGAGTGAAGTAAGTCAGAAAGAGAAAAAGAAACATCATATATTAATGCATATATGTGGAATCTAGAAAAATGGTATAGGTGTTCTTATTGGTAAAGCAGAAATAGAGACACAGATGTAGAGAACAAACGTACGGACACCAAGGGGGGAAGTGAGGGTGGAATGAATTGGGAGATGGGGATGGACATATATACACTATTGATACTATGTATAAAATAGGTAACTAATGAGAACCTACTGTATAGCACAGGGAACTCAACTCAATGCTCTGTGGTGACCTAAACGAGAAGGAAATCCAAAAAAGAGGGATATATGTATACGTATAGCTGATTCACTTTGCTGTACAGTAGAAACTAACACACTGTAAAGCAATTATACTCCAATAAAAATTTTAAGAAAACAAAATAAAATCACAATAACATCTTAAAGCTCCTTAAAGTTTCCGAATAACTGGGATTCGCATGATCTCACGTTAACACTCTGGGGTTCACAGGGTAATTTTTGTAATATCCATTTTGCAAATGAGAAAACTACCTCCTAGAAATTGTGATTGGATTGAGATAATATTTAATAACTGATGGTGTTTTGACTAAACCCAAGTCTTCTAACTCAAAGTGTTGTGATCTTTCCTCTGTTCTACTTTATATTTTCTTTGATATCTTACAAAAACTTGGGTAATCACTGTCAACAGGGCAGTACATTGGACCCTCATACAACTCAGCAATGTGTAACTTTAAGGAAAGCAAATGAAACAGGGCAGGTTTAGCTGGGAACATCACTAGTTCTAACAGCATTTTGGAAAATTAAGTAAATTGACATTTTGATCCTTGCATGTACAATTATGATAATTCCCTGTTTATCTTCATTCTATTTTTCTCTATATGAGCAAGACTAAATTTTATTCTAGTACCATTTTAACTAGGAATTCCAATTATTCTATAAAACATTAAGTATAAGCTTCTTATAATATCTTCACATTTATAAGCGTAGAATTTGACAAAATGGTGCCAATATTCAACCTTAATTTTCCCACTCATCTTCCTCACGGCTTCACTGACAACATCTTTTTTTTTTCTAGACTTCTTATTCACTCTCTTATAATCAATAATCACCCAGATATGGCAAGTTCCTTTATTTTCTGTTCCAAATTGTATGTTTTGCTAATTCTGACAGATAATCGTGGTGTTCCCTTAGTGGAAATTAGAGGATGGTGGGGGTGGAAGAAAAATCTTTCTCTGCCACTGCTGAAAAGAAATGTTGATGCCTGCAATTAATCTAACTGAGGATCTAGGGAATCACATGTTCCTATATTCCTAAGCCCCTTCAAGATGATTGCGGATGGTCTCTGTGTCTTCATGAAAGAACACAACACAGTAGTTTTTATTTGAAAGACAATTATTTCACTTGTTAAGGTAACTTTGATCTTCAGGAAAATCTCAGCATTACTGTGTTAAATGATTATTTTCAGGGGCTGGCTTAGATTATAAGAGACAACTTAGGGGTAGAATTTGGCTTTGAGACAGAAGTGATAGCTAGTATATTCCATCACCCAAATGCTGTTCTTCTATTAAACTTAGCCTGAATGTCAAATCCTCAATAAGTAGGATCACCTCTCAGTCTAAGCCACTCTCATCAATTGTTAGTTCCATAACTTCCACAGAATCACATTACCATATATTCCTACCTGGCAACATTTGCATGTTGCCATATATAATCTGTCTTCTCACTTACTGCCAGAAAATTGAGAATATCCTCAATTTATCACAAATTTCTCTGATCTAACCAGGCACATCAACAACAATTTACTTACTATTAAATGCAATATTGAATACAATTGCAAGATTTGGGGAGTAAAATTAAAATAACAAAGCTATACTGAAAGAGGAATTGTGGCAGGAATTTAGGTCAGGGATCCTGAGCAAAGGACCAAGCGTTTTAGAGCTAAAAATCACTACCCTCATCCCTAGTATACCTTATTGTACTCCCTCATGCTTTACTTTTAAAAAAATACCATTTGTTGTTTTCTAGCATAATATATTATTTAATTATTCATTGTACTAGTCTTTCTATCACTGCTAGAATATAGTTTCCATGACTACAATACATATTAATTATTTTGTATCATTGCTGTTTACCAAGTACCTAGAATTTTGTTTGGTACCCAGTAGATTCTCAATAAACATAGATTGAATAAATAAATTAATGAAGGAAAAGTGTCCTTTCTGATCTTTCCTTGTCTATAGAGGCCTCTTGACAACCTGCCCCAAATTGAACCAATTCCTTTTATCCTTTCTCAATGCTTCCATGGATTATATCACAAATTCTTTATAATTTTTAGGTTGAATTTAAACACACATACATAAAAGTCATTCTTTCCTTCTTTTAGACTTATATTTCCTTGATTATTTATTAAACTGATCTATAAGAGGTGTGGTCTTTCTCAACATTTGGAATGTATCCTTGCACATGTAGATGCTTCATTTTTTAAACTGTTTTTAAGACTTGCATAAAGGACATAGGTAAAACTAGCAGTCATTCTCAGGCAATTTTTTTAGAATTTGTCTAAAATGTTCATTTAGAAAACATTGATGAGGTAGAAGAATCTATGAGGATATTAAATACAAGCTGATTTTAATTTTTAAAACATTGTATTATTTTGATAATTAATCAGATAATTCTCATATGCATAATTAGAAACTGATTGTATTGATATCCTTTCTAATTAGTTTTGGAAAAATGATCTTTAAATGAGTTCTCATTATCCAAAAACACAAGAAATGCTTTCTAGTTAGACATGCTTTTTATTTAGAGGATATTTATATTTAGAAATGCTTTATATTTAGAGAAGTATAGACAGGCTTCTTAGACAGGCTCCTCTAATTCTGCACACTAAAATACAGTAATGTGTTTCTTACTAGTCTATGAGGACTTCTGGGGTCTTGAAGAAAGGTAGTTTGAGCTTCCACAAAAGTAAATGAGAAGACCTAGTATGTACCGATCTACTGTTTATTTTACTCATTTTGACATTAGGCTTTCACTTTTTTGAATTTTATTATTTTTTTTAATACAGCAGGTTCTTATTAGTTACCTATTTTGTACATATTACTGTATATATGTCAATCCCAATCTCCCAATTCATCCCACCACCACCACCCAACCCCCGACATTAGCCTTTTTTTATACAGAAAAATAAATTCAACAATTTCATTGTTTTGCAATTAGCCCCCCTGTACATTAGAATTGTGTTATGTAAATGACACAGTGTAACTCCTATAACGCCCCTAATAATGAGAGGCCTTTCTAGATAAATAAATTGAGACTGTCAGTTTTATTATTCAAAAATAGTAATGTGAGGGAATTCCCTCGTGGTCAAGTGGTTAGAACTCCTTGCTTCCACTGCAGGAGGCACGGGTTCGATCCTTGGCTGGGAAACTAACATATGTTAGATTTATTTTACTAAGTTATTTTAACGTAGGTGATACTTTATAAATCACCTATAAGATATAAAACTTAATAACTAAGTTAGATGACAAAATAAAAGTGTTAAGATGGCCTATGTGTCATGGATGCATTATTGACTTTATTTCAGTGGGACTGTAAAATTAAAGGTAACTGAGCTATGTGGGGTTTATGGTCCTGTAGGGAATAATGGACAAACCACAACATGTCAGTCTTAGAAGTCATTAAATAATTTGTCATTAAAGGGAATAGTGATGAGAAGATAGAGAAGAAAAAAATCACTGCAAAATGAAATATTAGCTTCTGTATATTAAAAAGGAGAAAGGCAAAGGAAATACAAATCAAAAAATGTGAGGAATGACCTTAACCTGGAGTTTAAATTCAACCTAAAGAATCAAATACAATATGATATAATCAATGTAAGAGTTGGGAGATGGAGAAAGTGAGGGTGGTTCAAGTTGGGGCAGGTGGTATGGGATTGCTACAGGCAATAAATATTATTTCAGCCTGAGGCATTTTGAACTGATAGCTGAGTAAGGAAAGAAAATCTAAGGTCATTTAGGTATATTATTAAAGTTTTGAGAAGGAACTGGCAAAAGTTTCTGATGACCTGGGTAATAAGAAACATTGACTGGCTAATACTTGTCATAAAATGGTGATCAGTATTGTAAAATGCAGGTTGCATTCCAATCTATAATCACATGAAGAATTTGAGTGATGAGAGTAAACAGTAAATATATTGAATAAGCACGTTTTAACTATATAAGTGAATTAAATAGCTATAGACCTAGGAAGAACATGTTATATAATTATCACTATTATATCTAGTTTCAAGTTAACCTGGTAAACTTCTTAAAAGGAACTTGTGGATAAACTATTATGTGATAATTTCTTTAGTCTATTTATTTAACTGTGTGGCATAAATATTATTTAACACTCCCTCCCAAACTTCTGTAGAATTTCACAGAAATTTCTACATAGGCAATACTAAAAAAAACCTTAGTAACAAGTTTTTAAAAATTAACATGTGAGATCTAAAGTGCAATCTTTGTTAAAACAGTCTTTTTTCAAAAGCCATGGCTGTCTGTAAAATGCTAAATTTTCTATTCATAACATCAATGTAAGAAACTGAACAAAACCCCAACACCTCCCCTCGTTGTACATAGCATGTTACACAGCACATGTCTTACAATTTAAAACTTATCACCACATAACTTATTATTTAGGTATTGGTTCATTTGTTTAGCACCCCCCCAACCCACTAGATTATAATCTGTATTTCTTATACAGGATCCCAAGGGTTTAGAACAGTGCCACGTACATAGTAAGCACTTAAAAAATAAATACATCTAACGTGTTGCCATGACTTTTCCTGATTCATGTAAAAGATACTTGAAAGGAATTATGATGTATAGTACTCTTCCGGTCTATACTTAGCCATATGAATAGGAAGGGAGAAAATAGCAAGGTCTGAATACAGTTAAATCATAAAGACCTAGACTATGCCTGATTTTGGAAAGATAAATCATCGAATTAGACAAGATCAGAATCTTAGGTAGATAGGAAGTTGCTCCTTAGAGATTTAGAAGATGGAATGCCTAAAGGATAGTTTAAAATGCATAGTCCCAAAGATCCACTGGCTTTATACAGGGTAGCAAAAACAGTCATTTACAAATAAAAGAAATGTAAGAACAGGAAGTTTTTAGTCTTGGTGTAAATCAGGATTTTAACATGTATGCAAAATTAATTGGACTTAGAGAACAATCTTGCTTGACATATTATGTATTGGTAGAATGTACTTGCTATATTATATATAATTTTTCTATATATGATTTATAGTCATTGGTTGAATGGATTAAATGGTTTGGGCATTACAGTGAAAGTTTTTTATTTTATCTTTTTAAAGGGAAATGTGAAAAAATATAACTTGTCTTAATGCATTTTTAAAATTCAGACCAACAAAATTACTAGTTCTTAAAAATACTCCTATCAACTATCCAAACTGTGGTAATAGCGTTTAAACCACTATAAGCCTAGAACTACAAATATTAACCCTATGCTAACAAGAATTGGTCCTTACTTGAGGCTTACTATCTACTATGTGTTAGTCACTCTTCTAAGTGCCCTACATATGTATAGGCTCATTAGTCCTTGGAAGACTCCTGTGAGGAAATATTAATATCCTTATTTTTCAGATAAGGAATTTGAGGCAGAAAAATACATAGTGAATTGTCCAAAGGCACACAGTTAGAATCAAATGGGAATCCAGGAAGCTTTGACTTGGAACTGTGGTCTTACCCATCATGTTTTATTGCCTCCCATTAAGTTACCATGAGCGCAAAGCACAACATTTGTTCCAATTTTTCTACTGGATTTTAGAATATACCAAAGATATAATGGGAAATGGAATTATCAAGATTTAAATTAAACTATCTCATGTATTATCAAAACATTTCCAAATTTCCACTTGAGGAAAACATCCCTACATTGAAACAGCAAATTTCTAATCAAGATGATGCTATGAGTTTATATGTGAAATACCCAACTCTACATCAAAATGACAACAGAATATGTGTACACACACACGCATGTGTATGAACACACACATAAAAATAATGCTTCTAAATAATGGGAAACAAATATAGCCAGATCTTAATAAAACCTACTATATATAAAGAATAATGAACCTGGATTTTGAGTGTGTGTGCATGTGTTTGCAGAGATAGAAATATATGGATGCCTCTATGTATATATACACACAAGATAATTACTTTAAAAAATACTTTAGGCAAGCCACAAACATATAAAGTTACAACACAGATATTCACAAATATAGAAGTTCAGCTCAGGAGGTCCAGCACCACCCATTGGGAACCTAGCAGGAGTGACGAGCAAGAATTATAGGAAAGTAATATCCTGGACAATCTGAGCTGAACTTTTTTTTCAAAATTGATGAAAAAACAAATGGTTTCTTTGTCTTCTTTATATTCAACCATCTTGGCCACTCCTCTCATTAGTCTTCTTCAGATGGAGAGCATACCAAGTACCAAGCAAGAGGAACACAAATTTTTTTACACACAGGTATAACATAATGAAATGAAAAAATACCCGGAATAAAGGGAAAAATATTAAAAACTGGGAGAAAAAAATTAAATAGCAACCAAATTAGAATAACAGAAGACTTTTAATCAGTAAAAAATAAGATTCAACTGATAAAAGCAAGATAAATATAGTGGTGCTTAATGTCAATAATGCATTTTTATGGATTCCTTGCCATCAATGGAAGTCATCATGTATCTCAGGGGGATGAATGATGGTGTGTTACTGGAAGCCCTAATAGTCAAAGAGCAGCCTCAGGACAAGATGGTTAAATAATCTTATTTTCCTTTGCTGACAGCATCAGGTCTTCTGGGGTCTTCTGGATATCTGCTAAGGCGTTATACTCACTTGCAGCAAATTTATAATGAGGATACAACTTTTATCATCCCATCTAATCTTTCTCTCTGATACTCCTCTGACTTCCTGAATAGCAAAATTACAGATTGACTACTTCCCCAGCAGCCAGTGCTGCATACGTTACACCTCTACAGATAGGAACCTTTGGGTCTCCCAATTCATTTACTACTCAGGAGTATAGAGCAGACCAATTAATGAATACACCTTGTTTATGTTAGGTAACAACATAACTACCACTGCCAGAGAGTTTGGAATGATTCCCACATTCTCATTTTAACATTAACCGCCAACACCACTCTTTTAGCAAGACTGAATTGCAAGAGTATTTCTTTAAGATATCTTAGAATCTGTGATGGATTTGGAATTACCTGAAATGGTCACAGTTTTGCCCAGACATCACCAGAGAAGCTCAACAAAGTGGATTTAGTAATGCTATCAGAATGAAAAAAGATATATGCAATGATTCTGCCTCATCCCTTCATTTTAGACCCCACTGTTTCATTTTTTCACCAATATTTAAGCATGTTTAACTGTCTATTGTTTTGCTTTTTTTTTTTTTAATTGATTCTGGATCAAGATTATGTTAACCAGCCTAAAGCCAAAAGTTTCTGATCTGACTTTCAGACTTAGTTAAATGAGCAATTAGGAGAGAAAAGTGTCATGCATTAACTCTGTGGACAGCTCTGTAAGCAGTCCATTTTTTTATGCTAAAAATTTTAAGGAGTTCATCCTTTTTCTTACAGTATCATCTACACAGCTCTTAGTAAAATTTTTACGTCACAGAACTGAGCATGCATTCTAGGACACCAGTCAATATTTCAACTTCTGCCACAAGATATGGTCTCATATTTTCACATCCAAGTATCCAGAGGCTTCATTATTTTCTCACCTCCAACCTACATCCCATATCAACCGCGGGTTCTACCTGCCAATCCAGGTGATTACACAAAAGGAGCTGAATCTCATCATAAGTGTTTTTCCCCATCAACAGAGGAATGGATAAAGAAGATGTGGCACATATATACAGTGGAATAAGAACAAAAAGAACAAAATAATGCCATTTGCAGCAAGATAGATGGACCTAGAGATTGTCATACTGAGTGAAGTAAGTCAGACACAGAAAGACAAATATATGATACTGCTTATATGTGGAATCTAAAAAAAAAGGGTACAAATAAACTTATTTACAAAACAGAACTATAAATTTGCTGCAAGTGAGTGTAACGCCTTAGCAGATATCCAGAAGACCCCAGAAGACCTGATGCTGTCACAGATGTCACAGATGTAGAAAACAAACTTATGGTTACCAGGGGATAAGGGGGGAGGGATAAATTGGTAGACTGGGATTGACATATACATACTACTATACATAAAATGAATAATAAGAACCTGCTGTATAGCACAGGGAACTCTACTCAATACTCTGTAATGGACTATATGGGAAAAGAATCTAAAAAAAAAGAGTGGCTATATGTATATGTATAACTGATTCACTTTGTACACCTGAAACTAATACAACATTGTAAATCAACTATTCTCCAATAAAAATTTTTTTAAAAGTTTTTCCCAGAAAAAGTTATCACAGGCTAGAATTCAGTCTCTGTTTACTATAACTTCTGTGAACTACCAATATACAAACAAACTTGGAAAAAGTTATACATGAGACCAAGCAATCAGGTAAATGGGTTCAACTTCCAGATGCCACCACTTATCTTCATGGAGAAGCAAAGAAAATTGGTTAAGTTGTAATAGAGCACTGCAGTGTGCAGCCCCCTTAGCACTCTGCCATTGCTGCCAGCCGTTACCCACCCCCCCCCACACACACAAGCACCCTGTTACCAGGCAACGGTTACCGGGAGACCATTAATGTGCAACAGTTAGAGCCGTGTTAGAGGTCCTGCTCAGCCACTGGTCGGTGCCGCAGTGGGCCCCTCCCCTAAGCAAGCATCTGTCAATGAGTGACAGTTAGTGGGCTATTCACCCATTGGTCGGCGCTGCAGTGGCCCCACCCCCAAGCGAGCAACTGTCAAAGAGCGACCATTAGAGGGGATTAGGCCCACTGTCAGCAGGTTGTCAGGTGGAGAGTGAGGTAAGAGGCAGATCCCGGCCTTCTCCCTGGGGCCCGCCAGCTCACCCGGCCTCGGGCTGGCGGGTGACCTTGGGGACCCAGAAAACAGGCTGGGGGTGTGTCCTGCAGGGCTCCAGAGCCCTCGCCGGAACCGCCCACTGGCCAGGCCCAGGCCCTGTGGCGGCTGTGAATGTCTCCCCCCATCCCTTCCTCTGCGACCTAATGGCAGCGGAAGTCTGCATGGGACACAGTCTGGGGGACCTGGCGCCCACCTTTTGGGTGGCCTGAGGAGCCTGAGGGCCAGTTGGGTCCTGGGTGCCTGGTTCCCTCAGCAATGACAGCTGGGCAGGGTCTGGGGACCTGGCCCTGAGAGAGCCACCAACTGTGATCTGCCTCTTCAGCCAGGCCTGGGCACTGATGGGAGGACCCAGACTGAGTGCTGGACGAATGCTCTGGGGCAGAGTAACCCCCACCCTCCGCAGGGACCCCCTTCCCTTAGCCAGACCTGGACCTCGAAAGGTGAAAGTTGTACCTTGGGACCTTCCCCTTTCTTTTTTCCTTATTACTATTATAAAAGCTCCATACTCTTAACCTTAATATAAAATTCCAAGCTTATCTTTCGCTAATCACCTAGGATAAGCAAATTATAAAAAGACTGTGGTGGCCTTGAATGCCAGACAAAAGTCTTTGGAATTAATCAGTGGGCAATGAAAAAATATGGATTACTTTTTAAGAGAACTGTGATGACCTAAGCCAACCAAACTGTCTGTAATGCTGGAAATATTCATATATACAGTCAGTATGGAAGGTGCTGATCGCATATGTCTATCAAGTGTTGAAACAGTGATAGTGTGAATAAGTAAGTTTTAATTTCATCTTAATTTACATTTTAATAGTCACATGATGCTAATGATTACCATATAATGTGATGCAGATCTAAACTATAATTTAGAAAGGTTAATCTGACAGCTTTATATAAAATAGCTTAAATAATTAAAATATTTTAAAATAATTATTCACTTTTTATTATAATGTCCAGCTAGAAGTATTCAGTTTGAGTTCTGGTAGAATGATATTGGCAACAAATAGCAAGGGAGGGAATTCAGGAAGATTAAATCTTTGTATGAATGGAGATAGACAAACATTTAGTATTAGAAATATTATATTTGAGGTGCTAGAGAGAAAATCATTTGCATAGTAAAACTATATAAGTTGCCCACTTCCTGATGAGAGTTGAAGTTGTGGCTATAGAGAAGATTATCAAGTTATCCTCTAAACATACTAAGAGAAGTCTAAGGTTAAAGCTTTGTTGTAACCCCCATGTAACATAAACTCCCATATAATACAAATTATAGTTTTAAGCTAGAAACAAACGTCATATGTAAATGGGGTAATTGAGAGAGTTTAATGAAGAGACCATCTATAAAAGTATGGATAGGATCAAGGCACACCAACAAAGAATGAGGAGGTCCTAGAGGGATGCCTTTGCCAGAACATGGAGAAAGCAATAGCTAAAATTAGAGGCAAGGGCTGAAGGAAAATAATAGATGCCTTAGAACACAACCACTAACAATTCATATAATAGTAGGGAAGGATATTAGGGAATAAATGCTTTGAGTACTTCCTCACTTCAATCTTCTACTAGCACCTGTCATTGGCTAAATTCAATCAGATGATCGAGGGCAAGAGGGTCAGTTTTGTACATAGGACAGTCTCCTGGCTCAAAAACAGATACATAGAGCAGTGAATGGATCTAGGGTGGCTAATGTTGAAGATCCAGCACACTAATTTAGGTGGTAAGAGAGGGGAAATAGAGAACACAGAAGCTTTATTTTGTCAGACAAGATGTGTGAGATGTCATTGATTCATTTATTTAAAAATTTTGTATTCAGGGTCTTCTTGTGCTAAAGTCAGGTTAAAATAATAAAAATCTGTAAAAACATCATTGAAGATAATGACTTTGAAAACATCATTTAGTTTGGAAATTTGGAAGTCACTAATAACTTTTTAAATGATTTTAATACTATTTTGGACACAAGCAAGACTGTAAAAAAACTGTTTCCTTTGGAAGACAAATGAGATTACTTGTCAAGATGGCAGACTGAACAAAAGCATAGTGACCCACATTTTCTCCTAATTCAAAGAAATGCCAGATAAAAGAGATTTAACTATACATTCAGCTACAAACAGCTACACTTGAAAAAAAAGCAAACAGCTACACTTGAAAAAAAATAAGAGACAGTAACTAATATAATGGGTCTGAGAAGAAATGGACAGTCATGGATGGAAAAAGCCAGTGACACTGGAAAAACAGAAAATAAGGATCAGCCTACACAGGCATACACCGACAGAGGTATTAAAGCAAGCCTCATGAGAGACAGGAAATCAGATCTGGATTTCTTAAATGGTGATAGAAACTGTGACCCAGGACTGAGCAAATGAATGGGGTTCTAAAATAGTTCAATGAAATGATCTGCAAGTATCAAAGAACATTGATTTTTCTCCTTCTGGAAATGAGAAGAGTATAAGCCAATACTATATATGGCTAAAATGTCCAGTGGGACAGTATCACGGCTGTTATGAGTTCTAGGAATTTTGTCTGTGTGGGTCCCTTCCTCAGTAAAATATAAATATATATATATTAGAACTTATATATTATGACTGTGCTAGTATAAAAATGAATATAAGCCAGGCTAAATTCATTGCTTATATTTCTTCTTATTATATTCATTTTTCTTCTGATTTTAAAAGATATTAAAATGAAAACATTTCCCTAGGCCCCTAGAATATTGTAGGCTCTAGGTACTATGCCACCTGTGCCTCACAGATAAGTTAGTTTTGGCAGATAGACTGTTCTTCATGTAGTACAAAACTCTGAGTCTCCTAACATAAGACCCACGTCAGGAATCTGCAACATAGATGACAGCAAAGAGTCAAATGAAATATCATGTAAGAAGATGAAATACAACGAGGAAAAATAATCTCATATAGCATGAACTTTCAAATAAAAATTACAGAGCTCATAAGCTTTCAAACAAGCATTACCTTTTTTAACAGAAAATGCAAAAAATTAAGGATATTAAACATCAATAGATAGAAATATTATGTGGCATTCCCCAGAGGACCATGAATATTGTTGAGGATGTCTCAAAGTATGAAGAGTAGAAAAAATGCAGTGAATAAAGAAATTTATTAAATAATGTGGTGAACACATAATAGGTGACCCTAAATGAGTCACGCTTAGTATACTTCCTGGAGTACAGGTGGAATCTGTAACTTGCTTCTAATCAATAGAACTTGACAATGATAATGGGATGTCACTCCCATGATTGTGTTTGTTATGTAAGACTCCTAGCCACTGCGGAGAGAAAGATAGTGATAGAGGTATTCTCCTGCTGGCCTTGAAGAAGTAAGCTTCCATGCTGTGAAAGGATCTCTATGAGATCCTTGTGGGCAGCTTCCAGAACCTTGTGGAGCCCACAAGTCAATGGTCAGTAAGAAGAATCCAAGGGCCTCAGTTATAGAGTCACAAGGAAATGAATCCTGACAGTAACCTAAATGAACTTGGAATCATATTCTACCCCAGTCAAGTTACCAAAAGAAAATGCAGGCTGGCCCACACCTTGACCATAGCATTTTAAGACCTGGAGCAGTGTCCAGCTAAGCCATGACAGGACTCCTGGTTCACAGAAGCTGTGACAATGAAAGTGTGTTTTTTTTCAGCCAGTAAAGTTTGGTAATTCATTAAATAGCAATAGAAAATATACAAATAAGAAATGATAAGTATGAAGAAAAGATCTGAGAAATGAAAATATTCAGATGTTCACATAAAAATTCACATACAGTTAACAGAATAAATATTAGACACAATGCAGCTGAAAAAAGATTTAGTGAATTACAGAATAAACAGTGTGAAATGAAACATGAAGAGAAATAACTGTGGCTAGAATGAGTAGCTCCACCACATAGTTAAAATAAGTTATCGAGAGAGGGAATACTGACAATGAGGATAAAGAAATATTCGGAGACTACTTAAAAATAAAGGAATATTATGATTAAATATTTTTTAACATTAAATAATATGTAAATCCTCAGATTGAAAGCATTATCAGGTTACATTAGCAGAGCTAAGTTAATTTTAGAAAAATCATCACTTAATCATTGCATAGTGAAGTTGAACACCAAATATAAAGACAAATATGAAAATCAAAGAGAAAAGACTGATCTGAAAAAGTACAACAATCAAATTAATAGCAGATATGTTATAAGCAGGAATGAATCAGTAAACACTGGAGTCATAGCTTCAGAGTGAATGGAAAATAACGGTAAATTAGCATTCAGTTACTCTCTACTGCTGTTCAAGTGAAAGAGTACACTGTCAACATATTGGGGAAATGATGCAGAAATGTACTATCTAGAGACCCTGAGTAAATGGATTACTAAAGACTATCATTCATTAAAATGAAAAATTAATTCAGTAGAAAAATTAATCCAGAAATTAAAAAAAGGAGGGGGAAGCTAGGGTGAACAAAGAAATTCATATTGCAAATCAGAAGGTACAAATAATATTTATTTTAAACATTAAATTAATTAATTAATCAATCAATAATAATGTAAATCTTCCATTCAAAACAAACTGGAAAGTATAGATATAAATAATATAGAAAAGGAAAAGAGAAGTTCAAAGAGAAATCTTTGCCCTCTGACTTTTATTCTACAAGAGGCCAAAGATTCTAATTAATTTTAATTACAAATTAACATATTCATGCTAAAATATTAAATATGCTATGGAAAAACTAATACGTGTATTTTATAAACCATTAAAGAAAAAAGTCTATATAAAAAGAACTTTATCAATCCTACAAAATTAAGAAATTGGAAGAAGTAACAAAAAGCACAGCAAATAAAAAACACAACTTAAGGTGATAATAACTGCAATATATCCCTATAGTCACTATAATCTCATCTATTAAAAATGAGAGCACTTCCCTTGTATCTATGTACTGTTTTAAGTAATAAAACTCAGCATACCTTCACAGAATAAGTAGAAATTAATGGATAGAAGAAAAACCTGAAAAAGGAATCTCCCTCCCAAGAAAATTCTTGTGCCTCAATATTTATAATAAAAAATTAACTTAAGACAAAAATATCAAGTAGAAAAATACATACTAAGAAAAGTCAGGGTATACAAGTAATATTTAAAAAGAGTCATATATATATGTAACTAAAATATAGTCAAATTATACAAAGAAAAAATACAGATAAAACCCACAAACTTATAAGAAATTCACAAATCCACAATTATAATAGAAAATTGTAACACATCCTCCTAGCCAAATTTTATTCAGCACATAAAAGATTGGTATGACATAACTTAAATGCTATCATATGCCTATGAGCTGTATCAACAGATTTAGGAATATACTGTGCAATATTATTCATACTTTTGAGTCCCAACTCTATTTGATGATGGAGGTGTACAGTCTAGAAGGCATTTTTTGCATTTTACAAGATTGAGAAGTAAATATATTTTTTACAGATATATTTATGCAACACCAATGTTTTAACACTGACCAATATCAAGTTTGCATCTACTATAACAATTTAGGAAGAATAAAATTGAATGAATTTTTAATTAAGGTTAATAATTTCCAAATTTAAATGTGAATATTTATTGGGTTGGCCAAAAAGCTCATTTGGGTTTTCCATAAGACGTTACAGAAAAACCCAAATGAACTTTTTAGCCAACCCAATATTATCCAATACTATTCTCACAATAGTCTTAACTAAAATAATCAACTGCATTATCAACTCCTTTAAAGGCAAAGGTAGTAGTAGTGTTTTAGTGTCCTGTAATCCTGCCATACATGAGATACAACTTTTCAGGGACAATTTAAGGCATTAACCAACGAAACGTCAATATGTGAATAAAGCCCATGAGATTAATTTTGAGACAAAATTTAAACATTCTAGTGGTAACACAAATGTACCGACATCTTTATGTCCCATTTGAATCATCAGTCCCAGAGATGGAAGAGATCTTTGTGGGAGATAACCTTACCAGCTAGCTGCTTATGTATTTTTTTCAGCAATATGAGATATTAACTAAAAATGACTAGTTAGGACTTTCACTACACAAAGGAAAATTTAAAAAGACCTTAAAAGGAATAACCCCGAAATTCCTACCATTTGAATGATCCAGAAGGTCTCTATTTTAACAGAGAGATCCAAGTACCTAGGAAAGAGATGACATCATATATAATCATTTGTTAATACATTTTCAATAAATAAGTCAGACAATATAGCCAATCATATTTCAGGTAAAGTGGGTATATTGGTCCTAATGTGAGAGAGGTATTAAAATTGTCCTATTATAGGGACACCAGGTCATAAAGAGTTGGGGAAATTGTCCATGGTAAGGAGGGTTCTTAATTAAATATTTGACTAAAGCAAACAAATAACTCTATTCACGGGAGAAAAAAAGACAATGACGGAAGTGAAAATAATAGAAAGCAATAATGATATTATGAACTATTGGGACTGCTTACTTTTATCAGGTGATTAACTTATTTTATTATTAATAATTATCACATAAACTTAAAGAATGCTTTAAGATTTTTTACCCACACATATGTGGTTAATTAATTTATGACAAAGGAATCAAGAATGTACAATGGAGAAAGCACTGTATCTTTAATAAATGGTGTTGGGAAAACTAGACAGCTACATGCCAGAGAATGAAACTGGGTGACTATCTTATACCATACACAAAAATTAACTCCAAATGGATTAAAGACTTAAATGTAAGACCTGAAAACATAAAATTCCTAGAAGAAAACTTAAGCAGTAAGCTTCTTGACATAGGCCTTGGCAATGATTTTTTAATCTGACATCAAAAGCAAAAGCAACAAAAGAAAAATAGACAAGCAGTACTGCCTCATACTAAAAAGCTTCTGCACAGCAAAGAAAACTATCAATAAAAGGAAAAAGCAACCTGCTAAGTGGGAGAAAATTTTTACAAATCATAAATCTGGTAAGGGGTTAACATCCAAAATATACAAAGAACTCATACAACCTAACAGCAAAACAGCAACAACAACAACAATTCGATTAAAAAATAGGCAGAAGATCTGAATAGATATTTTTCCAAAAAAGACATACAGATGGCCAACAGGTACATGAAAAGCTGCTCAACATCACTAATCCTCAGGGAAATGCAAGTCAAAACCACAGTGAGATATTACCTCACACCTTTTAGAAATGCAGTTACCAAGATGACAGGAAATAACAAGTGTTGGCAAGGACGTAGAGAAAAAGGGAACTCCTTGTGCACTGCTGGTGGGAATGTAAATTGGTGCAGCCACTATAGAAAACGGTACAAAGATTCCTCAAAAAATTAAAAATATAACTACCATAGAATGATCCAGCAATTCCACTCCTGGGTATTTATCTGAAGAAAATAAAAACACTAACTTAAAAAGATCTATGCCCCATGTTCATCGCAGCATTATTTTTTTATTATTACTATTTTTTTTTTTTTTTTGCAGTACGTGGGCCTCTCACTGTTGTGGCCTCTTCCGCTGCGGAGCACAGGCTCCGGACGCGCAGGCCCAGCAGCCATGGCTCACGGGCCCAGCCGCTCCGCGGCATGTGGGATCCTCCTGGACCGGGGCATGAACCCGTGTCCCCTGCATCGGCAGGCGGACTCTCAACCACTGCGCCACCAGGGAAGCCCCGCAGCATTATTTACAATAGCCAAGACCTGGAAACAACCTAAGTGTCCATCGATGGAGGAATGGATAAAGACATTTTGGCATATACATATATAATATTATTCGGCCATAAAAAGAATGAAATCTTGCCATTTGCAACAACATGGATGGACTTTGAGGGAATTATGCTAAGTGAAATAAGTCAGAGAAAGACAAGTACTGTATGATCTCACTTATATGTGGAATCTGAAAACAAAAACACAAAAAAAAGCTCATAGATACAGAGAACAGACTGGTGATTGCCAGAGGCTGAAGGGTAAGTAATTTTTCACTTCAACTTGAATAATTGTGGGAAGACAGTGTGACAGTAACAGTTTAAATGATACATCTAAATTACTGTCCTTTAGAGAACTGCAGGAGGAATTTAAATTACAAATGGGTGAAGGGGGTCAAGATACAAACTCTCAGTTATAAAGTAAATAAGTCATGGTGAAGTAATGTACAGGATGGTGACCATAGTTAATAATACTCTATTACATATTTGAAAGTTGCCAGAGAGTAAATCTTGAAAGTTCTCATCACAGGAAAGAAAATTTGGGGGGTTAACTATATAAGGCGACAAATGTTAACTAGACATCAATATTATGCTGATCCTTCCACAATGTATACAAATATTGAACTATTATTTTGTATATCTGAAACTAATATAATGTTATGTCAATTATACCTCAATAATAAATGAAATTATAAACATAAAAAAAGATTTTCTCCTCCAAAATCTAGTTGAAGAAGTTAAAGATCAGAAATTATTGCCTATGCTCATGTGGGCAGACATTGAGAGAACTGAGACTAAATCAGGTACATTCGATTTCAAAGCCTGAATTGTTTTCAAGGATACCTGATACTTCTTCGAAGAAACTGATAATGGATACAATATAACATACAATTTAGTTGCTATATTTGAAAAAAGACCAAGTAGGATTTAATCATCAGGTCTTATGAACTGTGCTAGTCTGATGAAAAATCACTATTATCTTTTCCAAAGCTTCTGGGAAACAAATGTTTCCTAAGTGAGGGAATAAGAGGAAAGATAATAAATTAGTTAATAACAAAGATTTTTAAAAATTGATTGATGATGCGTATTTTGGTTCTTATTATTAATTTACTAACTGTTCTATATTAAAGGAGGAGAAAGAAAAAATAAGTATAAGAGAAAACCTTATAGATATATCAGTTGAAAATCTGAGTGATGGATTGGAAGAGTGCACAGATTACTTTTATTTCAAGTTCCTATTGAGTTCCTACTACTTTTATTTCAAGTTCCAGTGAGAGCCAGACTGGTCCTTCTTAAGATTCCTAGTTTCTAAATTCTTTTTTATTCATAATTGTACTAGTATAAAATATGTTGCAGGCAAATAATATTTATTAAAGTGTTGAGTGTGGCAGTATGTGTGTGTGTTTCTATATATAGTTCTTTACATTTCAACAGAAACTAATACATCTACTGAGCATGAATAATTCACATGAAGATCATATGTCTATTTTCTTTGTTATTTGTCCAACAATTTACTTCCTTTTGGTGACACTAATAAGTCAACATGGAGACGCCTTGGCATCTTAATTGTTCCTTTGAGAAAGGAAACCTTTCTAACTTAAAAGGACAATGTATTCATCTGGAATTCTTTTCATTTATTATTTAAATGCTCCCTAGAACAATTCATATATTCCTTTATTTGATAAAATATCAGGTTAAGAATAGCTGGGGAGTAATTTTTCACTTCAACTTGAATAACTGTGGCAAGACAGTGTGACAGTAGAAGTTTAAATGATATATCTAAATTACTGTCCTTTAGAGAACTGCAGGAGGAATTTAAATTACAAAACAGACAACAACCTAAATAGTCAGCTAAGCAGAAGCCTCCCTCAGTTCATCTAAGTTCCTACTGAGAATTCTCTTATTATGTGTCTCATGCTAGTTTTCCAATGACAAACTATGATTTTAAGCTATACATTTTTCTTATGATTGCATTACTCTATATAGGACCGTCAAAATAATGAAAAGGACAAATAAAGAATGCTATATGAAGCAAAAAAGAAGGTAGTTGAGTTTTTAAAAGAAAAATTCATGGTAATGCAGGAATTAGGTATGCACACAAGCAGAAAAAACATGAAATTACCTTTGTTAAATATTGCAGATTATGAAAAATACCATTCTTACATAGTGCGTTTATAGTGGCGTAGTACAACAGTTAAGAGAAGACAGTAAACCGTGAGATTTCCTCTGGCTCTATCTCCTATCATATCCCTTCTGTGGGTTTTTTTTTCCCTGTTGCATACATCCAGATTTACCCAGATCATTGAAGTCTTGGATCACACTCTACTTGAGATTGATATATTATTAACAAACTACTAAAAGAAACCCCTTAGAACACCAAGATAACAAATCAGGTGTCCTCAACTTGTACTTTGGACTTTTTTTTAATTTATTTTTTGGCTTAAGGTAAAACAACATAACAAGTACCATATAGAGAGGAATACAAACGTGAAGCAGAGGCTGCTTCAACAGACTGATAGAAAACAGGCACTGATAAACATGCAAACAGTGCTATAATTTACCTGTAGACAAAGCTGTTAAACACACACACCAACAATAGCCATTAGCAGAAGTGGTGCCTAATTACTTTTTATAATCTTTACGATAGCTGTAATGTGAGTATCAGAGTAAGTTTATCCTAAGAACTGTCCTTTAAAGTCTCAGACTTGGCTATTTATCCCAGGCTGTCTTCCTCTGCTTAGCTTCTTGACAATACATATCCATATGTACCATCATCTGACCACAGAATGCAGATGTGAGTAAAGCAGGCCCTAGCCAAAGGGCAAGCACTGGAATCAGCAAAAGTCAGTTGCAGGATAATAAACCAGGGTAAATGCTCATTGCAGATCCCTTACTATTTGGGGAGAGACAACATCTCAGGCAGCAAGCTTAGTAAACATCAAGACCAGAAAGTGTACAACTGCTGCCAAGAGCTTTAGAATTTTCCTTCTTATAAGGCTTGATGGACGTTATGGTCAATACCAGAAGTAATCATCTGAGTTACTCTCTACTTCACTCGAAGAAATCATGCTTATTCAAAATTATAAACCAAATCTTACATCATCCTAGATAATTTACATTTTTCAAAAATTTTAAGAACCTTTTTTTAGAGTAGTTTTAGGTTCACAGTAAAATTGAGAGGAAGGTACAGAGATTTGCACCTATACTGACACATCATTATCATCAGTCATAGTTTACATTAGGTTTCACTCTTGTTGTATTGATACTTTCTATAGGTTTGCATAACCATAGGGATAGCATGTATTCACCATCATAGTATCATACAGAGTATTTCCACTGCCCTAAAAATCTTCTATGGTTCAGCTATTCATCCCTCTCTCTCCCTAACCCCTGGCAACCAATGATCTTTTTACTATCTACAGTTTTGCCTTTTACAGTATGTCATATAGAAAGAATAATATGATATAGATTATTTTAATGGAAAAAATATTTTCCTACACTTTGTCTTCATAATCCTATTCCTTTGCATCCCTCCTTAAAGCCAACCACTATCATGAATTTGGATGCATAAAGCCATTTAATATCTGTGTGTGTGTGTGTGTGTACATGTATATATAGATAGATATGTATATATATATGAATAACATATACAATATTTTAATTTTTAATTAAATTTCCAAAAACTATATTTTCTTGAAACTTGTTTTTCATGGGACAATATTAGCTTTGAAAACTATCTATAATGAATAAATATCTAAAAATTTAACCAGTCCCATACTAATGGATTCTTAGATTCCTTTTAAAGGTTTACAATTACCAAAAAACTGAAATGATTATCCTTATATGTTTCCTTATTTAAATCCGCCAAATATCTCTAGCATATATGTGTAATTTGAATCAGTATATGGAGATTTGCACAATTGCTAAGCAGCACTCCAAGGTGGTAAGGTGGTTTTACAAAAAATTTACCCTCCCACAAGCACTTCAAGAGTTCCTATTTTCAAAAGGTTTTTATTCCCCATATAGATTTCCTACCTTTTTCTTTTGCTCAATTTTTGACTGAGTTGTAGTTCCTCACATATTTTATTAGATTTTTTATTGTGGATGTTAATACCTTGCCTGTTATGTGGGCATATTGCTCATAGTGTTGTTTATTTTTGTCTTCTCTTTGTTTTTGATCACTCTCATCTTGCTATATGAATGTCTATTTTATCTGTTGTTTCCTAAAATCATCTTTTGATATTTTTGAGCCTTATTTTATTCCATTTCAATATTTTATTACTACCTTTTATTTACAAAAGGTTAATACAGCTATTATTTAATAACCTATGATTTAAAAACTGAACTCATTTTAAATATTTTTAAATTAATGGATTTAAAATTATAATTATAAAATTTCTTTTAATGTTCCACTTATGTTGTAACACACAAGTTTTTATATTATATAATGTCTCCCCCATCATTCATTGCTAAGTATTTCAGCATCCAATGTAATTTTCTATTAATCCATGACGTAGACTTTGCTTAATGGTTACTTTCTTATTATACGGCATTTTTAGTCAGAGAATATGTCTTTCAGATAGTGTGTCTTATTTTATAGTTTATTTCATTGATTCTGTAGATGCTCAATTTGTAATGATTTTTGGACAAAAGCTTCTAAAATATATTTTAAATTAATTGTATTTATTATATTGTTTAAATCCTCTGAATCCTTAGAAAAACTGACAGCTTTACTTATCAGTTTCTGATTAAATCCTTTTAAAATATATCACCACCTTTTTGTGTCTCTTTTAGTTTGTGCAATTTGGCTTATATATTTCATGTCTTTTTTTTTAGGTAAATACAAATTTATAACAAATTCATAAATGATTTATAATATCTTTTTCATTGGCTGTCTTATTTTGTGGTACTCCTCTGCATCCCTATGAATTCCTTTCCACTTAAATGCTATGAGATTACGTGTATGGGATTGTTAGAGCAACTTTCATTGATCCAAGTTAATTCTTGCCAGTTAGTTCAGTAATTGTTCAATTTGTACTAATTTGAAAATGGCCCATTAGTTGAATGACCATTTCTCTAAACTTATTTTATATTAACACGTCGGTTTTGGTTAACTAGTTTTCATTTTTTCTTCGTCATGCAATGTAAAAGAATGTTCAATCTATCTAGGTTGGCTTGCTACTGCTGCTAAAGATTCAGGGGCATAAAGAGAAAAGGATTGAAAAGCATGTGGCAAATTTAGGTATGGCAATGATACTAATCAAAAATTTTTTGATTATTTTTACAACATTTTTGTTCAACATATAGTTTTTTATAAGTAGACATGATCATAAGATTGTTTAATATTAACTATATTCTGGAAGATATTTTCATAAATGTATTTATAAATTTATATCTTTATGAGAATACTGTGCCCCTCAATTCCATATCTCTCTCCTCTAGTCTTTTCCAGGTGTAGCACTAGAATTTTTATTTAGTTACCAGTGTAGGCAAATGACTTTCAGTTATAATACTCTCTATGAAGGCAAAGGGAAACTGGTCAGTGAAACATAATATCTAAATGTAAAAAGCAGAATACCTGAATCAACAATTCACTGGATTGATTATCTAAAATTATCTATTTGGTGATTTGTCTGATTCTACCTGTCTTTGATTTTTAATTTTCCATATATATTTTTCAGTTATTTATCATTTAGCCTTTCCCCTTTAAGATTACAGAAATAATTTTTAATATGTGTATAAATTTGATATTTGACAAAACTGGGCATAATTAATGAGAAAGTGATAAATTATGTTATAGATAAGCCTGGTACATTTAGGAAAATATTAATTTTGATCACTGTATTACTACATTTACAAAAGTTTTCAATTAGATTAAACAAATGTTAAACATGTTAAATAATTTTAGTAAACTCTAAGAAAGTTCACGTAGTTGTTTGAGAACGTTAAGCAAGTTAGATAAATCTAGATATTAATTTGATCTAATTGACTAAAAATATTTTGAAAAATGTTGGTTAACCAAAGATACTAAAACAAAGTCAATAAATTCATAAATAATTAATAATATATGGACAAAACTCTATGAAGCACAGATGACAGCCACTGAACTAAAACTGTAATATAGAAAGAGCTCTTAAAAGTGACCTAAAAGGCATGGAGGAAACAAATGCAAACTGCTAACTGAAAGAAGTGAATCTGAAAAGGCTACATACCATATGATTCCAGTTACAAAGCATTCTGGAAAAGGCAAAACTACAGAGATAGTAAAATGAACAGATTGCCTTGGTTTCAGAGCAGGCAGAGAAGGATGAATAGGTTAAGCAGAGGGGAATTTTAGAGTAGTGAAACTATTCTATATGATATTATAATGGTGGTAACATGTCATTATTTGTCAAGACTCATAGAGTGTAGAACACAAAGAGTAAACCCCTTAAAATGTTGGGATCAAATTTGACTCTTCCTTTTCCCTTGTCCATCTCACTAAAATGTTATCAAGTCCTTTAATGTCCAATTTTTTTTTCTTTAGTTGATCATGCTTTCATTGTCAAATCAAGAATTCATTGCCAAATCGGATCATAAAGATTTACTCCTATTTTTTCTAATAGTATTTAAGAATTTTAGCTCTTACGTTGTTTATGCACTTTCAATTAATTACTGTATATGGAGTGATATAACTTCATTCTTTTGCATGTATATATCCAGTTGTCCCAGCATCATATGTTGACAAGACTGTTCTTTCTCCACTGAATAGGCTTGGCGACTCATCAATTAGTGATACATATTTGGGTTTAGTTCTGTACTGTCAAGTCCATTCAACTGGTCTACATGTCTATCTTTGTACCAGTATAACACTGTTCTGATTATTTTAGCTTTGTTGTGAGTTTTGAAATCCGGAAGCATAATTCCTCCAATTTTTTTTATTCTTTTTCAAAATTGTTTTAGCTATTGGAGGCCTACTGCAGCTCCATGTGAATTTGAGGATTGACTTCTCCATTTCTGCTAAAAGGCAATTGGGATGTATGTCAAGAAATGTGTCCATTTTACCTTGAATGTATAATCTGTTGGTTTATAACAGATTATAGTATTCTCTTATGATCCTTTTAGTTTCTGTAAAATGGAGAGTAATATTCCTTTTTTCATATCCTATTTTAGTTATTTGGGTGTCCCTCTCTCTCTCTCTTCATTAGTGAGTTTGGCTAAACATCTGTTCATTTTAACAATGAAAAGAAATAAATTTTGGTTTCATTGATTCTACTGTTTTCTATTCTCTATTTCATTTATCTCTACTGCAATATTTATTATTTTCTTCCTTCTGATGACTTTATGTTGGTTCGCCCTTATATTTCTACCTCTTTAGGTATAAAGGCAGGTTGCTAATTTGAGATCTTTCTTATTAATATAGATAATAAATATAAATAAGTATAAATATATATAAATAAATAATAATAAATATATATAAAAGCTATAGATGTCCTTTTAGTAGTTAGCTGCATCTCATAAGTTTTGGTATGATGTGTTTTCATTTTTATTCATTTCAAAGTATATTATAGTTTCCTTAGTGATTCTTCTTTGACCTATTGGTTGGTTGAGAGTATGCTGTTTAATTTCCACATATTTGTAAATATTCCAGTTTCCTTTCTTTTATTTCTTTCTAGGTTTATTCCATTGCAGTCAAGACATGGAACTTTCTATTACTTCAATCTTTTTAAGTTTATTGAAAATTATTTGATGGCCTAAAATTTGCTTTATTCTGGAAGATGTTCCATGTGTAGTTAACAAGAATGTGTAATCGATTGTTACGTGGAGTGTTTCTGTATATTATTAGGTCTAGTTGTTTTTAGAGTATTGTTCAAGTTCTCTATTTCCTTATTGATCTTCACTCAAGATGTTTTATCCATTATTGATGGTGGGGTTTAAAGTCTCCAACTATTATTGAGAAGTGTCTATTTTTCCCTTCAATTCTGTGAATTTTTACTTCAAATATTTTGAGGCTTTACTGTTAGATGTGTGTATGTTTATGCTTGATATCCCTTCTTGATGAACTGACTCTGTCATCAATATAAAATGTACCTCTTTACCTCTTCTAAATTTTTTGCCTTAAAATTGATATTTTCTGAGAGTACTAAAGCCATCCTGGTTCATTTTTGGTTACTATTTGTATGAAATATCTTTTTCCATTCTTTCACTTTTATCCTCTTTGTATCTTTTGGTTGAATGTTAGTCTCTTGCAAGCATCACTTGGTCGGATCATGGTTGTTGTTTTCTTCCATTCTTACAATATCTGTAAATTAATTGGTAAGTTTAATCTGTTTATATTTAAAGTAATTACTAACAATGGAGTAATTGTTTCTGCCATTTATTATTGTTACATATTTTTATTCTTCAATTTTTCCAATATTGCCTTCTTTTGAAGTTTTAAAAATTTTTTCCAGTGTACCATTTTAATCACCTCTTCATTTCCTTTACTTTATATTTTTTGAGTTATTTTCTTAGTGGTTACCATGAAGATTACAGTTCACATTTTAACTTTATAACAACTTATTTTGAATTGATACCAAAGTATCTTTAATAGAATACATTAACGCTGCTCCTATCCAACTCTGCTACCACCTTTATGTTGTTAGTTGTTATTTGTCACAAATTCTACCACTCTATTTTTTGCAGTAACATATTTATTGTTGTATGCACTTGCTTTAAAACAATACAGGAAACAAGAAAGAGGAGTTACATATCAAAAATAAAATATACTAGTGTTTATATTTACTTAGGTAGTTATCTATACCAATAATCTTTATTTTCTTTTCTTAAAAAAACCTTTATAATTTTAGAGCAGTTTTAGGTCCACAGCAAAATGAAGAGGAAGGTACAGAGATTTCCCATTACCTCCTACCCCCACACATGCAGAGACTCTGTCTTAGCAACATACTGCAACAGAGTAGTACACTGTTACAACAGATGAACCTACATTGACACATCATAAACCTAAATTCTATAGTTTACATTAGGGTTCACTCTTGTTGTAAATTCTGTGGGTTTTGACAAATGTATAATGCAATGAATCCATCATTATAGTATCATACGGTGTATTTTCACTGCCATAAAAATCTTCTGTGCTCTATTATTCGTCCCCTAATGCCCACCCCCTGATCTTTCTACTGTCTCTGTAGTTTTGCCTTTTCCATACTGTCATATACTTGGAATCATGTATTATGAAAGCCTTTACAGATTGGCTTTTTAAACACACTATTATGCATTTAAGGTTCCTTCATTCATGTCTTTTGATAGATTGCTAGCACATTTTGTTTTACTGAGAAATAATATTCCACTGTCTGGATGTGCTGCAGTTTATTTATCCATTTACCTACTGAAGGACACCTTTAGCTGCTTCCAAGTTTTGGCAACTATAAATAACGCTGCTATAAACATCCATGTGCAGGTTTCTGTGTGGACATACGTTTTCAATTCCTTTGGATAAAAATATCAAGGGGAACAAATCCTGGATTATCTGGTAAAATATGTTTAATTTTGTAAGAAACTGCCAAACTGTCTTCCAAAGTGACTATACCATTTTGCATTCTACCAGCAATGAAGAAGAGATCCTGTTGCTCCATATCCTTGCCATCATTTTGTGATATTGGTGTTCTAGATTTTGGCCATTTTGGCCATTCTACTAGGTATGTAGTGGTATCTCATTTTAATTTGCGTTTCCCTGATGACATATGATGTGGAGCATCTTTTCATATGCTTACTTGCCATCTGTACATCTTTTTTGGTGAGAAGTCTGTTAAGGTCTTTGGTCCATTTCTTAACTAGGTTTTCTTATTGGTAAGTTTTAAGAGTTCTTTGTATATTTTGGATAAGTCCTTTATCAGATGAATCTTTCACAAATATTTTCTCTCAGTCTGTGGCTTGTCTTCTCATTCTCTTAATTCTTTTCAGGCAGTTCTTACCAGCTCAATAGTTGTTTTGGTGAAGGAACTGATTCCTGGAGCTTCCTATTCTGTTTTCTATCATGTTGTCTCTCCATACTATCGTTTTTTTTCCTTTGGATAACTCATTTTCTTAATGACCTATACCATTCTCATTGTTCTAGTTGTTGTATTAATTATTTTTAATAGTATTAAGTTTGAAAGGGAAAAGAGACACTTTTCTATTTCAGTATCCAATTATCTTACAGAAGCACTTGCTATCTTAACTGTAAAATACTCTGCAGCTACTTTTACTTTCTTTTTATCACTGTTCGCATTGCCCTTTGAAACCTATGAAAAAAGTATACATTTTCATGGCCAGGTAACTCTGGGTCTTAGTTGGAAAAAAAAAAATATTGAAGTCAAAAGAAACAGAATATTTTTTATTTTCAGAACTACTCCTGGTCACAGATCTTAGATAATTTACACTTCTTCAAGACCTGAACAAACTCTCCAGCTACTCTTGGATTTCTGTTTCTAATTTCAAAGCCTGTTCCTAACTGAAAAGAAGAGATTTAGACTTAAAGATTCCCACTGGTGAGGACTGGCCTCTGTTTTGTTCCTTAAAACTTCTCTTCCCAATCATATGGGTTATATGTACACTGCACTTGGTTATATGTATCTATGCTCTTAATATCACAGAATGTTAGTAACAAAATATTTTAGATTTACAAAGTCAATGGTTTTTAAATTTTATTAAAGCAATAAATTTTTTTCACACAGAATTTACAAGTACATGTTTATGTGTAAGTTTATGTGTGTGTGTGAAAGTGTGTGTGAATGTGTGTGTGTGTGTGTGTGTGTGTGTGTGTAAAAACAGGGCTTTTCAAAGGACAAAAGACCCCACCCACTCACTTTCCTTACCCACTTAGCCCCTTCAGGAAATTCTTAAAACACCTTTGTGTAAACATCTGACAAGCCTAGGCATAATTGCAACTACTTATGTAATCTTATCTACTTGGACAGTTTAAGAAACTAACATACAAAAAGTGGTGATTTATTCAAGATCCCCAATGCATTAATGAACAATGAATATATTCTAGGTATATTGACCATTTTCGTTTTGTTGTTCTTGTTGTCATAACTCTTGGTTGGGCTGATTAACTGAAATCTACATTGGGACACAAAGCTCAGTAATTTGAAATGATGGGAGAAGTGCTTTATTTATGATTTTATGTACATATGAAACAGTAGATCAAAATATTAGCTTCAGTCAAAGTTTTGTGGACTGCAGATAACAGAATTCAAGCTAATGTAAGGAAGGAAAGCATATACTGAAATATCTTGTATAATTCAAGTACAGTAGAGTCTCATAAATGGCAGGAACTAGAAAATCATCAGAAATCCAGAACTCAGGCTATTCTCTCTTAATGCATTCTATTTTTGCTTCTCTTCTATGATTGCCTAATTATTTTCCCCCAGCATCCATTATTTAATTCTCCTTGCACACAGGAAAAACATAAGGAGGCCACAGCATCTGGTGGCAGCCCCACTAGATTTTATCCTTTGCTCCTGCAATTTTTCCCACACCAATTCCAAATATCCAAATGAAAGAATCTGCTTGAACTGGTTCAGATGAAGTAAATCCTCCTGGCCCATTAACTTCAGCTAGGGAGTTTGCTATAAGGTTTAAATAAGACAGTTCATTGAAAATTCATAGTTTACAGTCTGGTAAAAAGTAAACACTGGCAAAAGGCAATAAATAGGCAGAGCATAGGCTTTTTAGTGCAGTGAAAATACTCTGTATGAAATTATATTGATGTATATATGTCATTATACATTTGTTAAAACTTACAGAATATACAACACCAAGAGTGAATTCTAAGGTAAACTATGGACTTTGAGTGATTATGATGTGTCAATGTAGATTCATCCCTCATAAAAATGTACCATCTCGTGAGTGCTTTTGATAACTGAGAGGCTATGCATGCATAGGGACAGGGGTTACAGAGGAAATCTCTGTGCCTTCCTCTCAGCTTTGTTATAAGCCTAAAACAGCTCTAAAATAATCTTTTAAATATAATTAAAAATAAAGTAAACAATAAATCTTCATCATTATCTTCACTGTCACCATAATATGCACACTGATGGTGAAGGACAATTCTTCTAACTCTAACTTATGTATGTATTCTAAGGTAATATGCAAACCAAGTATTATAAACCGTTTGAGAAACAGGAAAATCTAAAAGGTAATACTCCAATGGAATACTCCAAAAAGTGAACCTTGTAAAACATGTTCAGAAAAAAATATCAATAATGATCAAATATAAACGATCTCAGTTTATCAAATTGATACCAGTTACTGCTAGGATAGCATATAATCAATAATGAGTTCAGTCTCAACTTTTTTTTTCTCACTGTCTGACTTTTGAATTCTGAATCATTACAGTCTTTGGAAAAGCTTTAGCAGAAGTATTTGTACTTAACACAGAGATCTGCATATCCTAAGTGTCATAGGCAATGTGCTATTTAAAAGTTGAAGGAGTGCTAATTATTGGGGATGTTCACATGGCTGATACTGAATGTGAGAGCCAGTGCTACTGCTCAACAAACCACTGAGACAGTCTGAACAGTTTTGAAGGATAAAATTGGAGGACTCAGAGCATTTGCAGCCTAAGGCTATGGCATGAAGCAGCCACAACATTACCTTGCCTAGAAACCACAAAACAATTTAAAGTATCCTTGTGGGAGTAAGGAAAAAAGTGCCTAGAAGTGTTTGATTTTTAATATTTCTGAGTACACAAAGGATAAAAAGTATTGAAATGCAGCATTACCATATCTGAATCAGTTTAGTGTCTGTATTACAAAATCCCTTTGGGTTTTTATAAGAGAAACAGTAGTGGAAACATCAAGGGAAAAGAACATCACTTTTTTCACATATATTCTGAGATTTTACAACTGAATATGTTTCTTCATTTTTAATTCAGAGACACATAGATATAGGGACAAAGACTATCTAATGCCTTGCTTTCAAATTTAATGGCATATTTAATAAAATCACATCCAGTTAAACAGGCTATGAAGCCTTGCTCCTCTGCATTACATTAATATATCTCATTAATCCTTAGGGCTCAGTTAGACTTTCTTAGTATTTGTGGCTTCAGTCTTTTCAGTGAGTTGCTGGAGCCACAGGCTCTGTCACCCAGGAAGCTTTGCTAAAATGATTGCAGCTTAATAGCCCTCACATTGGAGTTGTTTACTGCCAGTAGTTGAAATTAACTGTGGTGCCTATTAGCCCAAGAGAAACAAAATTTTTAAATTAGAGCCTCAGCACTTTTCATTTCTCATGGTACCCTTACATCAAATGTATTCACAAAGAGGTGTGTAGAGGTATTGAACAAATCAAATCACAGTCAAGTTTTAATGGGATACTACTGCTGTCTCCTTTCTGTAACTAAGACATCAAAACAGCAACAAAGAACATTAAATCCCAACCTTCCTTATGTTAATATTCAAACCTGTGTGCAATTTTGATCTTAAAGAGGCAGAAAAAAAAATTTTTAACTGAGAAAATAATGCTGGCACTTGAATGAGAAATACATTATGCAAGATTTCATGGTGGGGACAGGGTAGTTCTAGTTCCCCATGTTTGCTACAGAAAAAAAAAATTTGATGTGGGTCCAAGAGGCCAATTTTATTTTCCTACAGCAAGACATGCCAAAATATCTCAAGCAGATCTTGTACCATTAACTAAATCCTTACTATTTGCTCGAAAATATGCTACATGTTTTACCTACCTTATCTCAGTTAACTCTAATTCAACACTGTGGAGTAGGTACTATTACCCCACTTCATAGAGAAAAATTAAGGCGCAGAGAAGTTAAATAAGTTGTTCAAAGTCAGATAGCCAATTAATGATGAAGCTATGACGTAAACCTAACTCTGACTTTAAAGCCACAGATCATGTTTTTTTTTTTTTTTTTTTTTGGTCAAACTATTTTATATCAAATTTTTCTATCAAAATAACCATGTTTTGAAAACTCAATGAATTTAGTCTATTTAAAGAATTCTAAAACCATCACTACATTTTACCAAGATCAAATTTTAAAACATTCGCATATCCTAAAAAGAAAATTTGTGCCCACCCCTCTCCCTAGGTAACTATTACTCTATTTTTCTATCTCTGTAGATTTGTCTTTTCTGGTTAGTTCATATGAGTGAAATCATATAATATGTATTCTTTTATGTCTGACTTCTTTCACTGAGAACAGTGCCTTAAAATTTTTTAAAGGTTAATTTATTTTTATTATTATCTGTTTAAATATTCTCAAAAACTGATATTCAAGAATTTTGAGTTAAAAAACCATTAGCACCACAATCCTTTATATATGCAGTTTCATCTATCTGGGGATTTAAAATAATGTATAGCATTATAATTTAAAGATAGTGTTTACTTATTTTTTCTAATTATGTGCTTATATATACTCAAATTTAGTTGGGATGCACTTAATTGAAGTGTAGTAGAGAATAATGTACTCTAAGAATATGAGAATTAACAGAATGAGCAGAAATTAGATAAAACAATGCATAAGAAGGTCCATTGTATTCTAAAATTCCATATTTTCTCCAAAGACTCTTGTTTTGTTATCAAACTCTTAAAAGTTATAAAATCTAGAAAGATGTATTTGAATAATAACAGCTTTTATAAATATTACATTAATTTACTTGAAATGTAGGCGGGTGGGACTAGAAAAAATGTAGGTAAGTAATGCAGAAAATTGACATTTATAGTCATGTAATCAGAATAAAGATGCAACTGTTTTAGTTAAAAAGATTGGTCAATTATTCTTCATTAAAAATTATGTGTAAAATCCACTGGTTGCTTTTAATTCTCAACTCAACAAAACTTCAGTTATATAGAGGTTGTATTTCTGATAACTATAGTTAAAAAATAATCACTATTAAGTATAAAAGGATAGAAAAAAATTACTGACCAATAACTATAAATACATTCCAATGGAAAACAAATACATAAAAGAAAAGTAAAAAGACATATCCAGGGGCTTCCCTGGTGGCGCAGTGGTTGAGAGTCCGCCTGCCGATGCAAGGGACACGGGTTCGTGCCCCGGTCCGGGAAGATCCCACATGCCGCGGAGAGGCTGGGCCTGTGAGCCATGGCCGCTGAGCCTGCGCGTCTGGAGCCTGTGCTCCGCAACGGGAGAGGCCACAACAGTGAGAGGCCCGCGTACCACAAAAAAAAAAAAAAAAAAAAAAAAAATTTCCATTTTCAAAATCAAGAAAAACACTTCCACCAAAACCAGAAAGGAATACAAGTAAGTTGAAATGAAACTTAAAGCTGTTGAGCTGATGGCCCAAAAGCAAACAGAGGTAGCCAAGAACTAGATGCCTTAATAAAAGGAATAAGAAATGTTTAACATGTCATGCAGGCTCACTGCAAGAAATTGGGATAGGACTTCTTACCTATGAAATGAGGCTGAACAAAGCTGTGACCACTGCCTGGGATTAAGGCTAAAACTTAGAGAGGGTACGATAACACAGACACAACCTCAAAACCAGGACCTCAAATATTATTCAGGTACCCTGAATCTTTAGGCATCCTGTGGTGTTAAGTAGATTCAACTGTAAAACAATATGGAAAGGTACATCTTATTCTGCAGGAGGGTGTGAGTATTAAATGAGATAAAATAGTTTTGACTTTGCACAAAAGAGGTTTTCGATACACCTGTGATTATTGTCAGGCACTCAGCTGAGCTGGAAGAGCCGAGCTGCTAGGTATCAGAGCGACCAATTAAAGCAACAAGCCAAAAATTAGAGTTAAGCCTTTAATCACTAACTGCAATTGGTATAAGCAAGAGTCTAAAACCAAAGGAAGTGCCGCCTCAACCTGTGCCATTTTCCCCCATGGAACTCAACACCTATAACATCAGGAGAATCAGCATAGAAGTGGAAGCAGGAAAGTTCCCATATAGTCCACACTAAGTTTCCCTTATTATTTTTTCTGGCATTATTGAGGTTAATTAACAAATAAAATTGTATACATTTAACATGTATATGTGATAATTGGATATACCATGTATGCATTGTGAAATGATTACCACAAATAAGTCAATTAATATATCCATTACCACACGTAGTTTCTTTTTTTTTTTTTTCTGGTGAATATGCTTAAGATCTACTTTCTTAAAGACAAATACCGTATGCTAACACATATATATGGAATTTAAGAAAAAAAATGTCATGAAGAACCTAGGGGTAAGACAGGAATAAAGACACAGACCTACTAGAGAACGGACTTGAGGATATGGGGAGGGGGAAGGGTGAGCTGTGACAAAGCGACAGCAAGGCATGGACATATATACACTACCAAAGGTAAGGTAGATAGCTAGTGGTAAGCAGCCGCATAGCACAGGGAGATCAGCTCCCTGCTTTGTGACCGCCTGGAGGGGTGGGATAGGGAGGGTGGGAAGGAGGGAGACGCAAGAGGGAAGAGATATGGGAACACATGTATATGTATAACTGATTCACTTTGTTGTAGAGCAGAAACTGACACACGATTGTAAAGCAATTGTACCCCAATAAAGATGTTTAAAAAAAAGAAAAAGATTTTAGCACTATTAAAAAAAAAAAAGGATCTACTCTCTTAGCAAATTTCAAGTATACAATCCAGTATTATTAACTACCATCACCTTGCTGTACATACTAAGGTTTTTGACTAGAATGTGTCTGTGCCACACTTTAGTAGATATAATTCTAACTTCACCAGGAATTCTGCTACTATTTATTTAATCATCCCAAACACATTTGAGAAAAAGAATTATGTGGGTTTTTATTCTTTTTTCAGTTCCCTGTGCAGTAAAACTTAAATGATACAGCTGAAATTCAGCTCTAGAGCCATCTTCCTCTATATGTTTTAACAAATATAAGTTTCTTCCTATGTGGAAACAGTCTGTGTGCTACATACTAGCTTTTTGTATAATTGCCAAGTCTCTTTCCTCTTTTAGACAGGATATTGTATTAATACTTGCAACTACAACCAGAGCAGAGAATGAGAAGAGCATGCAGAATTATATGATAACAGCAGTGGATGCCAGTGCAAAGTCGTTCCCTGGAGAGATTCATAATGGGCACCAAAACCAGCAAAACGAAGGAGCTCATTCATTCATTTATGCATTCGTGACTATTTATTAGATGTATACTGTGCATCATCCTGAGAGTTAGAAAACTGTGAAGAGTGACTAAGCCTGAGATTATTCCAGATGCTCTTCAAAATATTTAAAGCAGTACATGTCTCCCTAAATGCTCTTTTCTAGTCTTCAGGAATGTAGTACCATTTTTTCTACACAATTAACTTGTAAAGAAAAGATGTTATATTTCATTTTCAAAATTAGGGAGAAGAGAGATTATGAGAGGTGTCATGCCTAGAAAAATAAACACTGCATGTGTTTTGGCATAAATAAGGACCATTAAAAGAGAAAATGGCTTGCTACAGAATCCTCAGTGTTGCAATTCTATAAAACGAGATTTTCCTTGTTTCCTTAAAATAACGTATAAGACTGCGGATGCTATTTATGTGAGCCGTTTCAGAAAGAAACACGTACATTGTTTATTTAAAATATATGTCATCTTCCTTGTATACTGGTAGAGAAAAATGTTCATAGTCAATGAAATGTTTTATAGTTTTCTCTACAGAGAAGAAAGGTTAAAGAAAGCCCCCCCCCCAAACAACCCCTAAAGCATTTATGCAGATTTTTAATAATTCACTTTAAGTTTGAGGAACCTGAATACTGGTTAAAAATCTATGTGTGGTTTTCTAGGCCTGACCATAGACTACCACAAAGACTTTCCCTGACGGGCTTCCTGGGGAAAAGCTGCACATCCCAATGTCAGATGTGGTGCACAGCGAGTGGATTAGAGTCTCACGAGACTTGCAATCAAGGATTCAGGGCCCTCTGTGTATTTGTACATACAGTCGTCCCTTAGTTGGCCCTGCGAGCCTGCGCAGGTTCCGCCTGCACCCTGTACACATAACCTGCATTTTTAGCCTAGGCACTTTAATTCCTAGGTCTATTTATTGGGGCCTCCACAGGCACCTTTATGAGGTGGGGGAGGAGGGGGAAGTGTTGAAGATACATTTCTTCCCTTTTCTCACTTAGTACTCAGTCAGTTTTCCCCTCCTAGCCTCTAGAGTCTCCTTACCCCTGCCCCAGGGTCCATAAAACTACAGGAGTCATGGTTCAGAGTTCCCTGGACAGTGAGGTGCTAATGCACCTGCCCCTCACCTGGGGAACCTCCTGTGTTCTTGGGCAGGGAGTAATGATCAGATCTAGGAGGCATAAACTCTGGTTTTAGCATCTTGCATATACCATCTAGTAAGTTATTAAAGGTTTGATAGTTACTTTCATTTGGGGTTTGTTGCTTTGATCAGCTACTTGAATACCTGAGAATGTAGCTCTTTCCAGCTCAGCTGAGTTCCTGACAAAGTTATACACGTTTTCTTCAGAGGTTTTAAAAAGTCCTTCTAAGTAAATATGTCAGTCACTCAGCTAAATTTCTTCATTGAGCAGGTATTTATGGAGCACACCCTGAAGCCTGCACCCTGCTAAGAGCTGGATCACAAAACAGAAGAAGCCAATGTGCCTACTCTTGGGAAAGTGGAGAAGAGGCTTTGCAAAGAGAGGACTATAAGCCCTGGAGACTTTTCCAAGAACACAGAACAAAGAAAAAATCTCAGCAGTACAGTAAAGGCAACACAGTGCTATTCCAAAATTGGGATTGTCATACTTAAGCCATGGAATATTTGTCCTACATGAAACAGGTGCTGGCATACATACATGGGTAAAAAAGTGAGGCGCAGACTTCCCCCACCATCTGCACAAACGCAGATCACACTATCTCCATGGATTGCCTGCCTTGTGACCTGAAATGCTTCTATAAAGATATTAATTCCTTCCATGAATACACACCTTCCTCACTGTGATTATTTTGGTGAGGTTGGTCTTACTTAAATGAGTGTGACTGGCCTTCATTTTATTTAACATGCAGACATGTTTAATTACATGAATCTTAGTTAAGATAAGGAATTAAAATTATATTCTCGTGAGAAGATGGTATCAGGAAATAAGGCTGATTGCAGAAGGCTAGCTTGGACGGAGCCGTCTTCGAAGAAGAAGGGCAAGGGAGCTAAAACTTGGCCACTGGCATCTGGAGACTAGTCAGGAAGCAACAGGAAAAGCATGGGAGGCATACATGGGGAAGAGAGAGAAACCAAAGGGAATTCATTACCCCACAATTTTAAGAGTCCCCACATTGTTTGCAGCAAATAACATGGAGGCAAAATGTCAGTTACCATGGGGCTGAAGTCTAAAAGAACCACAGTGTTCTCACAGGAGTTCAACTATTCAATGTCAACCTTGCTCTAGTAATTACCTACATTTATATTTGACACATGAATATATATATATATATATATATATACACACACACACACACACACACACACACATAAATATTTATGAGTAGCCATAAGGCTTACAGTAAGATCCACCCAAAATAGCAATATTACACTGGTGCCTTATTTTCCTTACTTATAAGGCAAACTCTCTAATTGATGAGTCATAACCTGCTAGAATTCTTAGACTATTATGATCCAAGAAAGTTTTCTGGAGTTATGTGTTTGGGTGCTTACACTGCCAACATTCACAACTCCTATTACAGCTAGTGTATCCCAGCTCTCCCAGACACCCTGTCAAAATAATGAGATGGTGAAAATGCAAAGTGTACATCTCAATGTTCAAGACCCAGATCTGACACTTGAGCTTTGCATGTGTCACAGACAGAATATGTCTGTAGAATGATTTTGATTTGACAGAAATCTTCTACCTGCTTACCCATCACAACTGTAAAAGTACAAGTCCACTCTAATGATATATTTAAAACTTCTAGGTCAAATAATACAATTTGGGATTATTCTAATGTGGACTCTAAGTGAATGTCCACAGTTTACCTACTGGCCAATGTACATTTAAATAATAGTAAGGTGGAGAGGCAAATTTCCAGCCATTACTGCAAGTTTTGGGATGTATTACAAATTGTAATGGTAGAGGACAAATGAATTCTACTACCTCAAATTTCTTATTTTCAAGAAATACATTTCCATATAATCCAAAAATATTCACATTAATACAGCTAGTTATTTTTATATTAGAGTGCATACATTTCTTTTAATAAAAAGTCAAATTTTTGTTTCTTTACTCCTTTCCTAAAAAGTCTTAAAGAACTGTGTAGTCCAATGTTCATTGCAGCTATTTGCAATACCCAGGACATGGAACCAACCTAAATATCCATCAACAGATGAATGGATAAAGAAGATGTGGCACATACATACAATGGAATATTACTCCGCCATAAAAAGAAACGAAATTGAGTTATTTGTAGTGAGGTGGATAGATCTACAGTCTGTCATACAGAGTGAACTAAGTCAGAAAGAGAAAAACAAATACCGTATGCTAACGCATATATATGGAATCTAAAACAAAAAACAAAAAACTGTGTAGTCTACACTGCTTCCCTTCTTGTGTAGGAATTTAAAATGCCCTTCATGTTGGTCTTCATTCCTGAATCTGTCCTAAACCCCTTCTATTTCTTTCATAATTTTCTGCCATCAAATTATTTCACTCCCCACATCTTTATGACCTATGAAAGTACTTACCTAAAAACCCCAAATCTTTTCCAGTAGATCTTTCAAAATTGGTTTAAGTCTTCCCAAATTTCTTGAGTCAGAAATATGTCTACTGTGGGTCTACATTTGCTCATACTCTTTCAAAACTTTCCCTTTAAATTCTGGATTATATTCCTAGCACTTTGACTGCTTTCTTGGCAGTTACCTTGTAATATCCAACATTTTAAAAGACTTCTTACACTTTTTAGCTTGTCTATGATATTTAATAACATCACAGCACATCCCAGTCTTTTGACGATTATATTTATTTTACCCTTCATATTCTTCTCTACTCTCTGCTGAAATGCCAGTCTTTTAAGAAAATTCCCCTTTATTTACTAGTAGTAAAGGATTAGGTCATTGTTACCACTACAACTCTGACAACTGAAATGATCCAGCATATGTGCATTGTGTACTGTGCATTGTCCTTTAGTAAAAAAAACATATATATCTAATCATGGGGCATTTATGCTACTTCCAGGTCTTTCCAAATGATCTTCTCATTCATCTATTCTAATAACTGGAACAGGTTTCTGCCTATGTATTTCTTCCATGCCCTGCTACTCTGGCTCACCAGCTATATCTGAAACCAAATTGTTTATATTAGTTCCTTTAGGTTACCAACCTTGGTATTCTCACTTAATCTTTGGATTGTCTATTTCCTCAAGTTCTGGCTTACACTCAGATCCAGGCAAGTCAGTCTTCTTCTAAAGACTTGGTTCCAGAGACCAAGAAAGCAAGGCATTTTTTGACACTGACTGAACTCTGGAAAAATGGTATTTATCTAGTCTAAATGATGGCCACAAAATCTGTACATCTGCTTTACTATTTACTAATATGAGGCCTCAGAGGAGTTCTGCAATATGTCTGATGAGAAGTCGGCTGCTAATCTTACTGTGGTTTGCTACACATAATGAATTGTTTTGCCCTTCTTGCTTTCAAGATTTTCTCTTTGTCTTTGGCTCTCAACAGTTTGTGCTGTCTAGTTGTGAATCTCTTATGTTTATTCTCTGTGGTGTTTGTTGACCTTCTTAGATGTGTAGATTAATGTTTTCTTTGAATTTAGAAAGTTTTCAGTCATTACGTCTTGAAATATTTTTCAGTACCTCTCTTTCTGTCTTCTCTGGTCCATCCAATTATGTGTGCTTTGCCATGTGGACAACAGTTCTCTGAGAAACTATCTTACATTTTACTGTTCTTCAGATTGGATAATCTCTTTTGACCTGTTTTTAAGTTTACCAATTGTTCCTTCTGCCACCTGTAATGTGCTGGTGAGCACCTATCGTCAATTTTTTTTTTAATAAATTTATTTATTATTATTTTTGGCCGCATTGGGTCTTTGTTGCTGCGTACAGCTTTCTCTAGTTGTGGTGAGCAGGGGCTACTCTTTGTTGCAGTGCACAGGCTTCTCATTGTGGTGGCTTCTCTTGTTGCAGAGCTCAGGCTCTAGGTGCGCAGGCTTCAGTACTTGTGGCTTGCGGGCTCTAGAGCACAGCCTCGGTAGTTGTGGCATACGGGCTTAGTTGCTCTGTGGCATGTGGATCTTCCCGGACCAGGGCTCGAACCCGTGTCCCCTGCATTGGCAGGCAGATTCTTAACCACTGCACCACCAGGGAAGCCCCATAGTCAATTTTTTATTTAGTTATTGAACTGTCAATTTTAGAATTTTCATTTTTTAATGTAATTCTTTTATCTTTTGCTGATATTATTAATTTTTTGACTTAATGCATAAAACTTTCCTTTAAATATTAAATATGGTTTCTTTGAATATATCTATGATACTTTGTATTATATGAGTACTATAGTACTCATATTTTGAGAACATATTTATAATAGGTGCTTTTATTTTCTTTTAAGTCCAACATCTGGGCTCCCTCTGGATAGTTTCTCCAAAGAAAAAGAAGATAGAAAAACACAAATGTTTAGCAAAAAGAGTGATTGTAGAGATGACTAAATGAGCATAAAGTCACCTATGCTGAGAAACAGGAGTAGTGTATTTGTGGAAAACTTTTTAAAAAAGATTTTAGTGATTTTCTTCTCAGCACATTTTATGTATTCAGTCTTTTTTTGTGTACCATTAAAAGAAAGAATCAGAAGAAATAGAAAACATCTCTTATAATCTTAAATCTTCCTCACAAAACTGTTCCTATGACTCCCTCTACTCTTTTGTGAATAATGCTATATGAATTATTTTGTGAATAATGCTATGATCAAAGATTACATTAATTTATATATATATATAAATATTTATATATAAATATATATATATATATCTCTCCACATTTTTCAGATACCTTATTTTGGATTGAGCAAATAATTGGAAATAAGAAACAAACTGAAAAAGTATAAAATGTATAATTGTAGATATATGAAATCTTTATATATAACAAATAATTAAGTACAAGACCTGTTTTTTTGGAATTTACCTTATCTGACACCTTCTCCATAACAATTCAGGAAGTCAGCATTTTTCAATTGTGTTTCATCATGTGCTGATGAGAAGCTTTACATTCCATTCTCTGGTCCAGTGTACACCTTCAAGTACAAAGTTAGAATCATTTCTCCCCATCAAGGCCAAAGTTTTTATTTGTACCTCAGTTCATCTATTCTTTATGGTAAGTATTCTTCTATGAATTTCTTCATCAATTAATTTCTGACTGGCTAGCCCTATAATTTTTCTTTCTAAACACTGAATCCAAGCAGTTGATATCTCATATTCAAATTAAAACGCCCCACCACATAAGTCTTATTATATTTTCATATTTTACAAAGTTTCTTTAACCTCAATTTGTAGGTTAAGAGTATGATTGTTTACTACTTGAATTTAAAACTGTGACCATTTTTGATGTAGCCTTTTTCAATATCTGTAAATTGAGCTATAAGAGGAGAGAGTAGAGAATATGGGATAAGTTTATGAGCACTGTGGAACTCACAATGTGTACTTAATATATTTGTACATTAAATTTAATTTTAAAAAGTAACCTTAATTCCGCTACTAATAGTTTATATATTTCTTTCTAAGAATTATTTTCATCAATGCATGTGTGTGTGTATATATATATATATATGCATATGTATATATGCATTTATGTGAATATAATAAAAAAGAAGCAGACTCAGAGAGAACAAACTAGTGGTTACCAGTGGGAGGCTGGGGAAGGGTAATATAGGGTAGGGGAGTGGGAAGTACAAACTATTGAATGTAAAGCTCAAGGATGTATTGTACAACACAGGGAATATAGCCAATATTTTGTAGTAACTGTAAATGGAAAGTAACCTTTAAATATTGTATGAATGTTTTTTTAATTCTATATTGTTTGCTATTTTGTTTCCTCCAGAATTTTCATTCTCATAACAGTCTGATGATCAGCCTTGAAAACAGACCTTAGCTTGTATGTCTGATTATTTCTAGCATTACTTCTAAGGCAAAGTCTTGACCAGGTAGTTAAAATGAATTGTTTGAGAGTTAAATAAAGGCTTCTAATACATAATTCAAATTTGGTCAGGTAATACTTCATACTACCAGCAAAATATTATGTGGGGACTCATCCTCTCCTGTTTTTCCAAGATATTTGGTTTTTACATAATAAAAAATAAAAAATAAAAAAATATATTTTTACATTAAAAAATAAAAACAATAAAAGAGCTCTACATTCTTCACAATTGCACTAATTCTTGGTTTCTCAAATCAAATATGATTCTCAATAAAAAGCATGAGCCCAAGAGGTGAAAAGTAAAAAATTAAAGCTCAGATTATTAATACTGTTTTTCAAAAAGGCATTTAAAATTCTCTGCTATTTGCGTTTATATTAAGAAACATCCTTCTTATATGTCAGTGAGCATGCTTTCCAAATGCATTTATTTAAGCATTCTTATTAATATTTCTGGCCTTATTTTAATAAAACCTATCTAATCAAGATATTTTATACTTAATCTAAATACTGTAGATAAATCAGAATATATTAATCATTTACATGCAATCAGATATTAGAAAATTTAGAGCTACATAACTGTTGATTTATTGAGACCTGTCAGCCACCAAAAGTAGCAAGTAATGAGATGAGTACAAATAATTTATGCTGGGTAAATTCTAATCATATTTCTTAAGAAATTATTGTACAGGAAAATGAACATGCACAACTATGATGAACTCATCTCTTTAACTAGAACAGTCTTGGATGTATTTAAAATATTGAGATTCACTTAAAATAATATTTATAGTCCTTCTTTAAGAAAATACATTTTAACTATTTTGGTCTCATTGCCAAAGGGAAAAAAACAAGGAACTCATAAAATGAGATTATTTTAATTATCAATCTATTTTTCTATTAAAATGGCAAGAGACATATTGAGTTTAACAAATACCATGAAAGAGTATATCCTTTTCGACTATAAAAAATATTTTTAAGGTCTTATCTTTTCTCTTAATAGTGGCGTGTCACTTTGGGGGAGCAATTTCTAACTATAGATACACACATTAGATAGATAGAGATACAGATATAGATATATGTATTCTATTTGCAGAGAATTATTTATCATTAAAATATATGTATAATCAATATCTCTACCACTTATGAAACTGAAGAAAGTGTTAAAAAAATAAAAAATATTGACTGAAAGGAAATTATCTTGCATTTTATAACAGCATCTAATTTAAAATCCCTTCTTTGTGACCTAAATCAACATTCTGACTTTTAATTAAACTGATACTAAATAATAAATTCTTCAGCATAATAAATGAGTTCAAACTTATATTCCATAGAAAGCACACATTATTCACTCTTACGAATATGCCTGTGAAAAAAAAAGTGTGATTATTTAGAAATAAAACCAAAATGAATATGACTCATCTCAAAGCATGTCAATAAACTTTTTTATTACATAATTTTTTATTGCATACAAGGGAGGTGATTGAAGATTAAATTTAAAAGACATATATTCTTTTTTTTTTTCACTTTAAAAACACTCTCTGACTTAGAAGATGGGGTAAAAGAAATAAGAACATTTGTAAAAAATAAAATTATAAAATGACAAACTAATATTATTGTGCTTATATGTATTAAAAGGTGGTATATTTTATAAAGCTATGATATATATCTTTTATTCTTCAGTGCTAATATGAGGCAAATAGGAGAAAGAATGATGTGGGAAATATGCATTATTAAAGGATCATAAATTCCATTATCCTCCCTTTCTGTCTCTTCTCAGTCACACATATCTCCTCTGCCTTCATGATTAACTGTGCAGAAACACACAAGGTTAACAGTGAATTAACCACAGTTGTAAGTTTCTCAGTTACACAGAGAAGAAACCAGACAGTACTTATTACCCTGACTATACATCAGTCAGACAATAAAGTAAAAACTTGTATTAACTACTTTGGTGTCAAGTTGACAAAGTAAAATTATTAATTGGTTGAAGTTTTTAATTATTTGTTAATCACTTTTTCCTTTGCTTACTTCATAATATTTTTAAAAGGAATAATTTTACAATATGGCTGTGTAATCTAATAGCATGAATCTTTTGAGTGTTCATAATGATGACACTAATGTTAAGACAGTAAATAAATCTAACAGCCTGTGACGTCTTGCGCAGCAATTCCTAGTTTTAAAGACTTCACACATTTCATACATTTTACAGTTCCTCAAAATTCTGTGAAACTAGGTAAAGAAATTAATTTATGAAAATATATGAAACACAATAATATTTATTTAATTAGGTGGAGTCAGACTACTAGACACTATGGAAAACCCAGAAAATCTCTAAGACATGACACTGGACACTACTTTCATAAGAAAATACTTCTTTCTAAAATTTATTGTTTTCTTACCAAGTACCAGGCACTATTATGTGTACTTTATATGAGATAGATGGGAGAGAAAAAAGAACTGTGAAATATATGAAGCTTTTTGTAATTATATGTTAAACTAAGTAACAGTAACCACAGACAATATTTCAGAAAAGTGGAAAAATTTTATGGGTTGAAGTCAGTAGTGAAGTCTTTGTGGAGGAGAGAGGCCCTTGATTTTGAAGAATATATGATGCTTTGTATAAGTAAAGATCAAAGAAGAAGTACTGTACAAATAAAAGTCAAAAAACAATTAGTGAGGGAATTCCCTGGGGGTCCAGTGGTTAGGACTCCACGCTTCCACTGCAGGAGGCACAGGCTCGAATCCCTGGTTGGGGAACTAAGATCCTGCATGCCACAAGGCCCAGCCAGAAAAAAAAAAGACAATTAGTGAGCACATGAGGGAGTGAGCGAAGGAACTATTTGGGGACATATGAGCTGCGGAGCAGTAAGAGAAAATAGAGGGCAATAGGTGCATACCTGGATTAAACATACACACATGATACACCACAACTGCAAATAAAAAGTTCCTTTATGTGTAACTGATCTCATCTTTAAGGTCTACTCAGGGGGCAGTGAAGATACTTAATTTTACTCTAATCCATTAAATATGTTTATTTTTTAAAGGTTAACCTTAGTACTGTTTATTCTCTCAGAGTTGTATCTCTGTCTCTCTGCGCCTCTCCAAGGTGGTGTGGAATATTGATTTTTATGTCCTATTAGCAGCATAAGAGAAAGAAAACCTCAGCAGATTCCTCATGTTGCCTGGCCTCTTGTGGAGTCACTGGAGTGATAAGCTCTGTGAACTGGTAAACACTAAGGTATAAGTGATCTCAATTACAAGCCCTCTGCAGGGGTTTACTGCTAAACTGTAAAATCTGTGGTCTTGTATCTCTATCCAGGTCTAATGTAATCTGTGGCTGATTTGGCCTCACCTTAGCTGTCATGTGTTCTATGTGCTAATCAGCTCTTACCCATGTTCTAGCAAGTCACTTTTTTTAGTCTAATTCAATCCTCATTTTAGCAGGTCTCACGGCACTTCTGGTGCTTTTCATTTCCACGAATCTCTATAACATCAATTGGAAGCATCTGGGAAATTTGGGGTCTAATTCATGCCAAAGGAGAATTTGATGGTGACTTCAGAAAAGGATTTAATAGTTGCCTTCATATACACAATTATCCTATATTGCCAAATTTACTTTGACAAACTATGAAGAAGCTATCCTATGTTACTTTTAAGAATAAAATGCTATTTCTTTGTAGATCCAGGTTACAGGGTGATGCAAAACTCTCCTGTTCTCTGTGTTCCCTTCAATTCATCTAAAACTTTCTTTCAACTAAAAGCAAGAGAGTGGAAAGCATATACCTATCAATCTGTCTTCCCTAATTCTGTTCCTTTTTCCCCACAATTTCTTGGGCCAGAAAGGGCATAACAGCTCCCTCTCACTTTCTGTATTTTGAGAAATTTTCTTATTAAATGTTTGTTAGGTCATTAAATTTGATTCTAATATATTAATAATAATTAGTAAATTTAGTACAGTTGACCCTTGAAAAATGCAAAGGTTAATCTGCATATTACTTATGGTTGGCCCTTCATATCTGTGTATCATAGGATTCAACCAACCAGGACCTTGTAGTACTGTAGTATTTACTATTGAAAAATATCCACATATAAGTGGACTCACACAGTTCAAACCCATGTGTTCAACGGTCAACTGTAAATACATTTTTTTAGGTAAAAACTTTCAAGATTATGTCTTGCTTGGAAGTTCTATTTATGATGTTAGTGTCAAGTCAGTAACTACTTCTTTTTATTTCATTCCTAGCTTAACAATGCTACTGGCTTCTCTACCTCTGTCCACTTCTTCCTCCCCAATTCCAAAACAGGTAGAGACCTTGAGTTAATGGCAAAAATGTGTACACAAATGCAGACAATAAAAACACAATGATTTATTTTTAAAATATTATCTCAGTTGCAAGATGTTACCATTAATTAGGGTAAACTGGTTGAAGGATATGCAGGATCCCTCTGTATTATTTCTTACCAATATATGTGAATCTACAATGATTTCAAAATAAAATCTTAAAAAAATTAAGAGGAAAGAGAGAATCACAAATACTAAACAAAAAAAGAAGATGAATAAGGAAGCTTTACATCCCTATATTTTAAAAGAAATAGTGAATGGAATGTATTTGGAAATAGAATATGTGATTAAAAATTTAACTACTAAAAGAATTAAATCTACAGTTAAAAATCCCCCTCACCGGGCTTCCCTGGTGGCACAGTGGTTAAGAATCTGCCTGCCAATGCAGGGGTCACAGGTTCGATCCCTGGCCTGGGAAGATCCTACATGCTGCAGAGCAACTAAGCCCACAAGCCACAACTACTGAGCCCATGTGCCACAACTACTGAAGCCCATGCACCTAGAGCCCGTGCTCTGCAACAACAGAAGCCACTGCAACGAAAAGCCCACGCACCACAACAAAGAGTAGCCCCCGCTCGCCGCAACTAGAGAAAGCCCGTGTGCAGCAACGAAGACCCAACACACCCAAAAATAAAAACAAATAAATTTTAAAAATCCCCCCCACAAAATATTCTTTGCTGTGAAGAATTTAGCAGTAGCACTGAACTTCTATTGATGAAATAACACTATCTTATGTAAAATTACTAAAAAACACAAAAAAATAAAAAATGAGTGAAAAATTACTTGTTTTATGAGGTCAAGCATAATCTTGACACAAAATCCTGACATTAACATTGTAAGAAAGGAAAATAATAAGCTTTCTTTTTTTTTTTTTTTGCGGTACGCGGGCCTCCCACCGCTACGGCCTCTCCCGTTGTGGAGCACAGGCTTCGGACGCGCAGGCCCAGCACCCAAGGCTCACAGGCCCAGCCGCTCCGGGGCACGTGTGATCTTCCCGGGCCGGGGCACGAACCCGTGTCCCCTGCAACGGCAGGCGGACTCTCAACCACCGCGCCACCAGGGAAGCCCAATAAGCTATTTTTAAGTGCAAAAAGTCTGTTAAAAAATTAAAGGTATAATACACCAAAACCAAGTTGTGTATATTCAAGAAATGAAAGTAATTTGCATACAGTAATAGGATAAAGAAGAAACACAGTCCTAATAGATACATATAAGGTATTTTATAAAATGTAACATCCTTCATGCTAAACCAAAAAAAAAAAGGAAACATGGTAGGATTTCCTTCTTATAATTAGTGTTAAATATAAAAAGCCTAGAGCAAGCATCATAATTTATGGTAAGATGTTGAAAGTTTTATCTTTGAGATGAGAAATCATTCAAGGATGTATCATATAACTATTTCCCCTCAAAAATTTAAAAGTGGTCACAGTCAGTATAGTATAAAAAGTAAAAGAAATAATGCATAAGGAATAAAAAAAGAGAGAAAAATCTTAATGCTTACAGATGTTATGAGTCTGTAGATAGAAATACTCCCTCAAAAAAACTGTAGATAAATTATTACAATTAATAAGTTTAGCAAGATTATAGGAAAAATTAAAATAAAATTTTGCATTTCTAAATGATAGCAACAAACAGGCTGAAAGCATCTTTTAAAGGTTCTATTTAAGACAAAAATCTGAACTACATAAGAACAAATGTAAAATCATATTTTAAATATGTTTAAACAAAAACATTACAGACCTCAAGTTCAGCAAGATGGCACTGAATAAACAACAATTTACAGACCAAAATGCTTTTCTGAGAACTCTAGAAAACAGTTAAGAAGCTGCACCAAACAAGTGAACACCCAACAAAGAAGAAGCTGAACTCAAACTGGCAAGAAGTTTGTGGCATTTTGCAACCCTTTCCCAACCTCCTTCATGCTACAGAGCTCTGTGCGGTTAGGAGCAAACAGCTCAAATCTCAACTTCTACCTTGGGACAGAAGGAAAAGGATGGAGCTTTCTTATAACATTCTGGCCTGTCTAAGGGGTTGATTGAGGCATTTCTTGCTTGCTTGCTTGACTAAGAACACTGATGAGAGTGGTGGCATATTTTGGATATCAGACTGGAAGCTACTGAAAGCAATGGAAGGTATTGTTGGAGATGCAGGGAGTCTGCAGTTCCACAGAAAACTTGGGATGAGATTATGGGCAGGGACTGTGAACGTGTTCCTCTACATAAAGCCATTCCATTAAAACCGGGAGAAATGGCTAGTTTTTCAAGTTCCCAAATCTCAACAAAAATCACAAGGTACATAAAAAACAGTAACATTCAAAGTAACAATAAATCTCCAGAAACTAACCCTAAAGAAATTCAGGCTAGACAAAGACTTGAAAACATTGTCTTAAATTTACTCAATGGCCAAAACAAAAAAGGAGACAGACAAGTAAACAAAATTAGTACAACGATTTAAGAACAAAAGGAGAATATCAGAAAGAGAGGGAAATGATAAAAAAAGATAAATTCTGGAGTAAAAGATACAATAAATGAATTAAAAATTTATTAGAGGTATTAAATAACAGACTTGATCAGACAGAAGAGAAAATTAGTGGATTTGGAGACTGATCATTCGAAATCATCAAGTCAGAGGAGCAAATAGAAAAAAATAATAAAGAAAAGTGAAAAGAGCCCAAGGGACTTATGGGTCACTATTAGATGGAACAATATACATAGCATGGGAATCTAAAAAAGGAAAGAGAGAGAGAGAGGAGTAGAGAGCATATTTGACAAAATAATGGCCAAAAAGTCCCAAATTTGAGGAAATAATTCAATACACAAATACAAAAGCCATATTAACTATAGAAGGATAAACCAGAGTTAGACACCAAGAAATATTATAATCAAACTGTCAAAATCAAATACAGAATCTTGAAAGCAGCAACAGAAAAGTGACTCATCACATAAAAGCTATTTTCTATAAGATTATAAGCAATTTCTCAGCAGAAATGCAGTAGGATGATATATACATATATCATATTGGGGAAAAAAATCTGTCAACTGAGAATACTGTATCCAGAAGAAACTCTCAAAAATGAAGGAAAAATTAAGACTTTCCCTGATAAACAAAAGCTGAGGGAGTCCATTATAACTAGATTTGCCCTATTAGAAATGCTAAGGGAAGTCCTTCAAGTTGAAGGACTTCAAGTTGAAACAAAAGGATGTTAGATAGTAACTTTATATATATATAAATAGACAGTAACTTTAAATATATATATATATATAAATATATATATATATACATATATATATGCACACACGCAATGGAATATTACTTGGCCATAAGAAAGGATGAAATAATGTCTTTTGCAGCAACATGGATGGACCTAGAGATTATCATACTAAGTGAAGTAAGTCAAAAAGAGAAAGACAAATACCTTATGATATCACTTATATGTGGAATCTAGAAAGTTGTACAAATGAACTTACTTACAAAACAGAGACAAACTCACAGACATGGACAACAAACTCATAGTTACCAAAGGGGAGGAGGGGTGGGAGAGGATAAATTAGGAGTATGGGATTGACAGATACACACTACCATACATAAAATCATAAAATGGATAGACAACAAGGATTTGCCATATAGCACAGGGAACTATGTTCAATATCTTGTAACAACCTATAATGGAAACAAATTGAAAAAAAAAAGAATATATGAACCTAGAGATTGTCATACAGAGTGAAGTAAGTCAGAAAGAGAGAAACAAATATCATATAATATCGCTTATATGTGGAATCTAGAAAAATGATACAGATGAACTCATGCACAAAGCAGAAATAGATACGCAGACATAGAAAACAAACATATGGACACCAAGGGGGTGGGGGGGGGGGTGGGATGAACTGGGAGACTGGGATTGACATATATACACTGCTATGTATAAAACATAACTAATGAGAACCTACTGTAGAGCACAGGGAGCTCTAATCAGTGCTCTGCGGTGACCTAAATGGGAAGGAAATCCAAAAAAGAGGGGATATATGTATACATATAGGCGACTCAATTTGCTGTACAATAGAAACTAACAAAACATTATAAAGCAACTATACTCCAATAAAAATTTAAAAATATAAAATAAAATAAAAATGTAGATATATCTATACATATGACTGATTCACTTTGCTGTACAGCAAGAAACTAACGTGTTGTAATGCAACTATACCCCAATAAAAATTAATTTAAAAAAGAACCTATCTATATATCTATATCTATATAGATAGATAGATATAGATATAAAACCGAATCACTTTTCTGTACACCTGAAACTAGCACAATATTGTAGACTGGCTATACTTCAATACGAAAATAATCAAAAGAGCAGCTTTATCTGTCTGAAGTGTATAACCCAGAGATTACAAATTGCTAATCCATGGTAGCAACTTGGCCCTCATGTGGTTTTGTGTCATACCATTAAAAAATTGTTAAAAAGTGATCCATCATTTAATGGTTGAAGAATTGGTAAATCAACACAAAATTCCACGAAGCCAGTTTCTCTTAAGACAAAAATAAAGAAGAAAAATCTGTCAACACTGGGCCCACATTGCCACGAGTGAACAATGGGCTGATACTGAAAACTGTTCACAGTTTAGATTGCACCTGCATTCTCTAGTTCCCACGGTTCCCACTACTTTCTCTTGACTTATGACATTTTCTTTATCAATATTTATTTAAACACAAGTCTCTTCCAAAAATGGATCTAGCATATGATCCAGCAATTCTACTTCTAGATATATACCCAAAGCAAACAAAATCACTACCCAAATAAATATGTGCACCCCCATGTTCACGGCAGCGTTATCTACAATAGGACTCTGAGGGCATTATGCTAAGTGAAATAAGTCATAGAGAGAAAGACAAACATTGTATAACATCACTTATATGTGGAATCTAAAAAACTCAAAATCACAGAAACAGAGATCAGATTTGTGGTTACCAGAGGTAGAAGGTGGGGGAATTGGGTGAAAGTTTTCAAGAGGTAAAAACTTCCAGTTATAAGTTCTAGTTTACAATACTGTGTTGTATATTTGAAATTTGCTGAGAGAGTAGACCTTAAAGTTCTCATCACAGTATAAAAAATTTGTAACTGCGTGAGGCGATGGATGTTAATGCAACTAATTGTGGCTATCATTGAGCAATATATACATATATCAAACCCTTCTGTTGTGCACCTTAAACTTGTACAACGTTACGTCAATTATAGCTCAATAAAACTAGAAGAAAGTGAGAAATGAAATACTATCATGTTTTTCTAACACTTTATCATCTTAATTCATTTTGATCACATTGTTACTCATGGTGGGCACCTATTATTCGCTGTCCTTTCCAAAATATAAAGTACTTTGAAGCTTGTTACTTTAAACAACAAAGGTATATAGTCTAGTCCTATGAAATAACCATGAGAAAGAGAATCTACTATAACTTTTTAAAAGTTACTTCTGTTGTGAGACTATATAGTTTTAATAGATTCACTTTGGAAGTCTTTTTATATTAATAGTGGCAAGGGCTGTTATTGTAGGAGGAATGAAACAGCAGAAATCAAAGCTTTTACTCAGTGTTTGGTGTGCAAGCCAAGAACATAGTACAAGGTTCTTCTGTAGGTGTTCTTTTTGGCTTCTGAAAACCACTTCAAAGGTAGTTCTGACTTTCTGGTACATTAAGCCTTGAAAATTTGCTGTCTTAGTACTTTTGACACCAAACAAAGCCAATATTACAAGGAATGGAACACATCTTTCATCGACAGTTAGGACTAGTTTAAACTGTAATCTACTAGCCGTTTGCTATAAAAACATAATAGGGCTTGCATTCCTATACACTAACGAGGAAAAATCTGAAAGTGAAATTAAGAAAACACTCCCATTTACCATTGCAACAAAAAGAATAAAATATCTAGGAATAAACCTACCTAAGGAGACAAAAGACCTGTATGCAGAAAATTATAAGACACTGATGAAAGAAATTAAAGATGATACAAACAGATGGAGAGATACACCATGTTCTTGGATTGGAAGAATCAACATTGTGAAAATGACTCTACTACCCAAAGCAATCTACAGATTCAATGCAATCCCTATCAAACTACCACTGGCATTTTTCACAGAACTAGAACAAAAATTTTCACAATTTGTATGGAAACACAAAAGACCCTGAATAGCCAAAGCAATCTTGAGAAAGAAAAACGGAGCTGCAGGAATCAGGTTCCCTGACTTCAGACTATACTACAAAGCTACAGTAATCAAGACAGTATGGCACTGGCACAGAAACAGAAATATAGATCAATGGAACAGGATAGAAAGCCCAGAGATAAACCCACACACATATGGCCACCTTAGAGATAAACCCACGCACATATGGCCACCTTATCTTTGATAAAGGAGGCAAGAATATACAGTGGAGAAGAGACAGTCTCTTCAATAAGTGGCGCTGGGAAAACTGGACAGCTACATGTAAAAGAATGAAATTAGAACACTCCCTAACACCATACACAAAAATAAACTCAAAATGGATTAAAAACCTAAATGTAAGGCCAGACACCATCAAACTCCTGGAGGAAAACATAGGCAGAACACTCTATGACATAAATCACAGCAAGATCCTTTTTGACCCACCTCCTAGAGAAATGGAAATAAAAACAAAAATAAACAAATGGGACCTAATGAAATTGCAAAGCTTTTGCACAGCAAAGGAAACCATAAACAAGACCAAAAGACAACCCTCAGAATGGGAAAAAATATTTGCTAATGAAGGAACTGACAAAGATTTACTCTCCAAAATTTACAAGCAGCTCATGTAGCTCAATATCAAAAAAACAAACAACCCAATCCAAAAATGGGCAGAAAGACCTAAACAGACATTTCTCCAAAGAAGATATACAGATTGCCAACAGACACATGAAAGAATGCTCAACATTACTAATCATTAGAGAAATGCAAATCAAAACTACAATAAGATATCATCTCACACTGGTCAGAAAGGCCATCATCAAAAAATCTACAAACAGTAAATGCTGGAGAGGGTGTGGAGAAAAGGGAACCCTCTTGCACTGTTGGTGGGAATGTAAACTGAGACAGCCACTATGGAGAACAGTATGGAGATTCCTTAAAAAACTAAAAATAGAACTCCCATATGACCCAGCAATCCCACTACTGGGCATATACCCTGAGAAAACCATAATTCAAAAAGAGTCAGTACCAAAATGTTCATTGCAGCTCTATTTACAATAGCCAGGACATGGAAGCAACCTAAGTGTCCATCAACAGATGAATGTATAAAGAAGATGTGGCACATATATACAATGGAATATTACTTAGCCATAAAAAGGAACAAAACTGAGTTATTTGTAGTGAGTTGGATGCACCTAGAGACTGTCATACAGAGTGAAGTTAGTCAGAAAGAGAAAAACAAATACCGTATGCTAACAGATATATATGGAATCCAAAAAAAAAAAATGGTCATGAAGAACCTAGGGGCAAGACGGGAATAAAGATGCAGACCTACTAGAGAATGGACTTGAGGACACGGGGAGGGGGAAGGGTAACCTGGGACAAAGTGAGAGAGTGGCATGGACATATATACACTACCAAACATAAAATAGATAGCTAGTGGGAAGCAGCCACATAGCACAGGGATATTAGCTCGGTGCTTTGTGACCACCTAGAGGGGTGGGATAGGGAGGGTGGGAGGGAGGGAGATGCAAGAAGGAAGAGATATGGGGATATATGTATATGTATAGCTGATTCACTTTGTTATAAAGCAGAACCAACACACCATTGTAAAGCAATTATACTCCAATAAAGATGTTAAAAAAAAAAACAAGAAAAAAATACATAATAGGTTACAGTTGAAAACAGAATACTTGTTTTCCCTTTTACTCATTGTAGACTTCCAAACTATAATTTACTAATAAATACGTATTTGTAAAATCATAAAATGATGGTTAGAAAACCAAAAAGTCTGACAGTCAAGGCTATTTAATAGATAAAAATCCACAATGGAAATTGAAATAAAAATTCAACTCAGAAAAGATAATATTTAATCTTGGAAGACATTTTCAGTTTTATAAAATGAATTAATCAAGTTGATGCCCCTTTTTAATATTGTGGGACTAAATTTTCTGTTTCATCAATATTACAATCCTGGGAATATGACTCTTGAAGCTTTCATTAATTTCTAGAAGAAAATACATTTAATCAAAAGTTTGTTTCTATATGACATTTATGATGACATTTAAAAAATTAAAAGAAAATTATCAAATAATAAAGTTGTACATGAAATATTTATGACAAAAAACTCAAAATATTTTATTCATTCCAGTTTAGAAAGATGGAAAGATATAAGGGAAAAAAATGTTTGAATTTTGAATGTCATAAGTAGTTACTAGCAATCATTTTATAATTTCTATTTTAATAATACAGACATTTGCTTTAGAGCCTTATAGGTTACACTTAAAAAAATTCTAATCTCATTTAATTTTGATTATAAAACCCCTTGAATTATAACCAAAACTAGTAACCCATTTCAATTCGGGCTCCCTTCCTAAACTTCTAACTTGGGAAAACAACAAAAATAGCAACAGAACACACTGGTATATACTTATGGGATAACTTGAGTTTTTCTTTCTTTTGAAATATATTTTTCACAAATTTTAAAAAGCCTTGTGAAATGGCTGTCATTTGAACTGTGTTTCTTTATCCTTTGGTATTGGTGCCTGGAGAAAGAGCTTCAAAAAACGATAACAAATGAAAGATTCTCCCAAAGCTTTAATATTTTTAAATACTCCCAATTCTCTCAAGGCTACAAATTACAGTTTCAATATGCAGTCACTGGTTTCTACTCTCAAAAATATCCTCAAATATTGAGATACTGACTATAAATACAAAATTTCCAGTTGTGTTTTTAAGTTTTTTTCGTAATTAGCTTTTAGGGAACTTGCCATCAATTTGCTTTATTCTGTGGTAGCTAGCAACATTTTAGGGTTTTTGTAATTAAATACTGGAATTATATATATATATTTTTAATGAAAAGAGAGCTGCTGCATCATCAATAGTGCTTATAAAGTATTTGTTATGTTGTTTAAGGGAGGGAGTAATGTTTAATATTTTATAATGTTCTGCTATATCTTCACCCTCAAATTGATAAATTTATCTTTGGTAATTGATCGCTTGGGAAATATCAATAAATCTTTTTTAAATATTACAAATAATTATTTAAACCATGTTTGGCCAACTGTAATACCTTTAGAGTGTAGGTAGGTGAAAACTGGGTTCAGAAATTATTTATAATGGAAGCAATGGTATTTTAATGGTGTGATGGCATCATTGAGGGACTGGCATTAGCAGTGAGAGCCCAGTGGCAAGAGCAAGTCAAAAATCTCATAGCAGCAGCTGCAACGGTGGCATCTGACTCTGGACACTGATACCCCTCTCTCTGGGGGTTGTTATTTCTTGACTTGGATGGACTACATTAGCTAAATCTATTTCCCCCACAGTATAAAGCCTCTGAAGATGTCAAACCTCAGAGAGTACAGTTTCACGCATGCACACAGTACTCATGGAATGACAGTGTAAAGTTTTAGCAGAGCTCTCTGTCTCTTTCCCTGATCTTTCTGTTATACTCCCTGCTTCTTTTGGTATCACATCCAACCATTAGGCTCCACTATCTGCCAGCTGTCAGCTAATTCTTAGCTGTCCCTTTCCTTAGTTCTCTTTGGTAAATTAGCTGGCTTGTGATTTATTTTGCTCCTTTCATGGGAACTACCAGCTTTATCTTAATGTGTTACCATCAAAATCTCCACTGTGTTTTTTGTTTTTTAAAATAGCATCCTTAGGCTAGAACTTTCCCAAACTATGTCCCAAATAAAGATAGCTCCCCTGAGAAGAGCTTTGGTGTTCTCTGTTCTTACAGCTTGCCTCTCTTCCTGAGTTAAAAAAAAATCTCTGAATTTCTGCTATGGAGCTGGGGGTGAGGAGAGTGGCCCACTTTCCTTGGAATGACTGCTCCACTTTAAACAGGGTGTGCAATAGGGGTGGTTACCTCTGATCTTCTCCACCTGCCTCTTTCAGGAATCTCTGCAATGTAAGAGAGCTGGGGAGAGGGAAATTGGGGCCAAACTATTCTCATCCTGTTCCACCTGCCTCACCCTCACCCTAAAGTTAGGCTGGATGGAAGAAAGGAGCCCTCAGTTTATCAGCTGCACCTGACTGAAGTTAAACCTCTGCAAATCCACCCTTCCCCAGATAGCCAGTGGTAGGGTAGTCTGAAAAATGCTGGCAGCCGACCCTCCTTAACCGGGAGCTGGGAGAAGAACTGCACCCCAAGTGCCATGTGATCTAGACTTTTTTGAAAAAAAAAATTTTCTGTATGTTTTTAGGAGAATTTGCAGAAACTTTAAATGGTCATGTCTCTTATAATTTTCACCTGTTATGGCTATTCTGCTGAGATGAGGACGACAGAGTTCCTCACACAGCCATTCTGGAAGTAGAGCTCCCTCCAAAGCAGTTATCATGGGACGCTAATTATTTGTAATTTTGAAAAATACCACAGAGTTTGAAACAGTTTTTAAATTTCATAACAAAATGTAAATGCTCAAAAATATAGCTCAAATTATAGCATATTTTTGACATAGCACACGTTTAAGGCATTATAAACATATACCATTGTGCTTATCAAGGGAAAAAGTTAGAAATGTAATCCTTTAATTCATCACGGGGGCATGTGACTGGATTTTTCCACTGCTTCAAATTTATTTCTGAAATGAATTATTTGCAACAAAATACTGATATTTGTGGTATAGGTTCTGAAAATATTGATGTTAATTTTTTTAAAAAAACTTTGGCATTACGATAGTAGTTATATAAATTGTCCTCCATAACATTCTTGATATTTTTCATATGTTGATTTTGACTTAGTGTATCATTGATATTTTCTCTAGAACTATATCACTTAGAAGCAGGTCAAGACTTGCCATCCCCAAATATGCCACTTTGATATATTGATTATTTTTGAGACAGGCTGGGACCTGGGCCCCTTTGCTGCAGTTCTGCAATGCTTGCACCTAGAAACACCTCTCCTCCAGCAACAACATACAAAGAAGCTATGTGGGACTAAAAATAACTACCTGCAACAGTCCGGGCAAATTCTGGACCCAAAAGATACAAAGAGACCAAAAAACCCAACTGCCACTTTTGAAGAGCCTGAAGCAAAAACAGGGTACCTTGCATGCCCCCTGCACACAACACCACCTAAGGGGTGGGCAAAACACCTAAGCCGCCCCTCTGGCCGGATGGATCCCTGGACACACCCCTACCCTCACCCCATGTAAGGAACAAGCTTGCCCCCCCTCAGGGAGCAAGCAAGCAAGGGAACCTGTTGTTTGTTCTCCCCCTGCTGTAGCAGGGGCCCCAATAAAGCCGTGCCTGAATATCTTGTCTGGCCTCTAGTCAATTTCTATTGATTGGGGAAGGCCAAGAACCCTGGTTGGTAACATTTTGAGCTGAAGGCATCTGAAATACAGTAAATGTCAGGGGAGACTTTCTCTTATCTCTCCTGATCTGCCTAAAAACAGATCCTCCAGAGGGAACTCAATTGTCCTAAACCCCCTCCTCAGGAGTTTCATCCACCTGGGGAAGACTGACTTACTAATCTCAGGACAGTAGGCTAGAAGTGTGCACCACACCCAGACAAACTTCAGCACAAACTATCACACCTCCCATCTATTCTAGAAGCTCAGGCCAGTTGTTCCTGAGAGAGCTCTGGGGTCTGAGAAGAAGAGGAAAATTTTGAGCTAGGAGTCCCACACACATTTCAGAGGAAGTTGGCATTTTGTTTCCTGGTCAGAGCTGCCAGTTCTGGCCCCATGGTGTTGGGAAGGGGCCTGGGGTGGTGTCAAAAGCTGGAGGCCCCAACCCTGTCCTCCAGAGCTGCCCCTCTCACTCTGCACAGTCCAGGGCTTGGGGGAAGGCCCTCCCTGTATATTTTGTGCTGTACAGAGTTGCTTTTTGTTCATTTAATGTCGTGGGGGGTGGGTGAGAGGAGTGGAAAGTGGCAAATCTGGCCCCTGCCTCTTCACCTTTTCCAAAAAGTGAGCCTCTACCCAGCCTGGCCTGGCCCACAGGGCAGATCCTCTGCATCCTCCCGGCAACCCTCAGGGTTCTCCAACATCACACTTCCACCTTCTCCCCCACTTCCCACAGACTCCAGTTTACCCACAGTGTAAGACAACTCTTTGTTCTGAAGGGGAAAAAAAAAGAAAGGCAACGTCCTGGAGGGTCCTTAACATTTGGGACGCCTCTCTTGCTTCAGCACTGTTAGGATGCAACAGACCCCGGGGCTTCCTTTCTTCCAGCCTCCTACCTCCTTTCCAGTCACGACCTCGGAGACAATCTTCTCGGCCCTCCTCTGCCTCAGGCACCAGCCAACTCCGTTTTTGTGCTTAGCTCTTTGGTGCTAACCAACCAAAAGCTCCCAGATTCCTCAGAATTATTCCCCGAATGGAGGCCGCCAACCGCCTGCTCAGCCCGCATCTGTGGGCCTCCTACGCTTACCTCTCTCTGGGCTTCGGTTTCCACCGCGACTCCGTGGCTCTGGAGGGCGCGGGCCACTCCCCCAAGCTGGCTGAGCAGAAGCCTGAGGGCGCCAGCGTCTCTCGAAAATGAAAACCAGCGAGGTGGCCACATCTTCCAGAAAGTATAGAAGCCGTCCCAGGATGAGCGGGGTAAAATGCTGACGCCATGGAAGCCGCCCTGCTCCTGGAAAAGAAGCTGAACCAGGCCCCTTTGGATCTGCAGCGTCCTGGGTTCTGCCCGCACCGACCCCAGGCTCAGTGACGTCCGGGAAAACAACTTCCTAGGTGAGAGGGTGAAACTCATCTAGAAGATGGGCGACCAATTGACTAACCTCTGCAAGCTGCTGGCTCCAGGCTGGGCGGGGGAGCACCTATAACAAAGGCTCACCAGCAAGCGACTACGAGCCTCTAGAGCCCAGTGGCCTTTGGGGCACGCCTCTGCGTTTCCCTGGTGTCAAGGTTTCTGTTTGAGTGTTTCCCTGCGGCCGCCAGGCAGCTTTTAACCACTCTGGAGCCCTCGCCCAAGCCATGGCCCAGATGGAAACTATAAAGCTTTTACCCTAACACAAAACAAAGAGAAACAAAGTCCTTAGAAAGGGCCAAGTTATCTTTACAAAGAAACCTTTTACTCTCCTCTTTTACTTTCAAGTTTCCCATATCCCCCTTCCCTTCCCCTATTAAAATGATATATAAGCTCTCAAATGTCACCACTTTTTTGGGTATCTACTTATTTTTTTCTTTCCTGTGAAACTCCCTGTGTATGTAATATTAAAAAATAATAAATTTGTATATCCATTCTGTTAATTTGCTTGTTGCTTATTTTGTAGACTCAGCTATTGAATTGAAGGTAGTAGAATATGCCACCCTGAAATAGGTGATTTTTGACATAGGAATTATTATGAGGAGATTAAAAGAAACAGAAACAAAAAAACCCTCCTTGCATTCCCCTATTTGCTTAAAAGCAGGACATACATTTTCAAAGCTGTCCCTCTTCCCACTTCTATCAGAAAGGACAAAAGTTAATCACCCCATCAGACACTGTCAGCCTTGAGAAGGCACCAGAGGAATCTACATAACAAACTTTATTAACTAGCCTCTATCTCAACACTTGGAGATCTGAAACTGCTTTCTTCTGTCCTGTCATTTCTCCACAAATTTATTCTTTGTTGAAGATGCTTTATAAGCTGGAACTCTAAGCTGTCTCTTTGAATTATTCATTTTCCCTGGGTATCTCCCATATATACATGAGGTATACATGTTAACAAACTGCTGTTTGTTTTTCTCTTGTTAACCTGTCTTTATCACAGGGGTCTCAGCCAAAAAACTCAGAAGGTTAGAAGGAAAATTATTTTTCCTCCCCTACAGAACCTAGGAGGTTTCAGAACCTATCAGAAAAGTCTTTCCTCCCTTATACTCTCTATGTGTAAACAGATAAAAGCTAAGTTTAAGCCACAGCTGTTCTTTTAAGATGCACAAATCATCTAACTCTGACTAATTTAGTCAACATGTGATTTTTTTTTAAATACCAACTAATGAAGATCTGAAGTGTAGGCCCTGTGAGGGAAAGGAAAACCAAAACCAAACCAAAACAAAACAAAAAGATACAGTAGAAGGAAACCTGAAAATCCCTACCTTCCTCAACACAGAAACACACACAAACACACACTCACACACACACTCTGTGCATACACAGAGACACATACATATTAAAATAAGTAAAATTATTGCAGTATGCAGCATGAGGCATTAACGGAAACTTTCACTATGATAAATATTAGCCAATTTAAGGAAACATGATTTTAGATTTTTATTTTTTATTTGCCTGCTTAGTAGTAGTAAATATTAATTTCTCAGATCCTTTATTCATAACTTAAAACACATAATCATGCTGTAGGAGGAGAGTAACAGTCAATAGCAGGCAATGTATAAAAACGCTGGAGGTATTGGGTTCTGAATAAGTTACTCTCCTAACTGGAGTAATAAGAAACAAATTGTAATTGTTATCTCTGTTATTCAAACAATAGCACCAAACATATATTGCTAAAGTATTTCTAAGTTATCTTAGTCTGTTAATTTTCCAGTGCAGCCATAACAAAACACCACAAACTGGGTGGCTAAACAATTTATTGTCTAACAGTTCTGGAGGATAGAAGTCTGAAATCAAAGTGTCAGCAGTGTTGGTTACTTCTGAGAGCTGTATGAGAGAATTTATTTCATGTCTTTCTAACTCTGGTGATTTGCTGAGTCTTTGTCGTTCTTTGATGTGTAGATACATCACTCCAATCATTGCCTTCATCTTCACATAGAGTTCTCCCTGTGTGCATCTGTTTCAAGTGTCCAAATTTCCCCTTTGTAAGGGGAAATTTTTATTTTATAAATTTTATAAAATTTTTATTTAAAATTTATTTTAAATTTTTATTAAAAATTTTTATTAAAATATTTTATTAAAAGTCATATTAGATTAGGGCCCACACTAATGACCTCATCTTGACTTGATCATCTACAAAGACGATATTTCAAGAAAATTTTACACTCAGGTACTGGGAATCTAGAACTTCAACATCTTTTGGGGAGACACGATTCAGCCCATAACACTTAGGAACTTTGGCATCATTAACACAAGTCAAGTTGTATTAACTCAGAGAAAATAAAAAGGGAAAGAAACACAAATATTCCAGTTAGGTGATTGTGGCTCATGTGCCCCAATGACACTCATGTTTCTTTATAAATATTTATAACTAATTTATCTGTGATACAAAAATTGTATTTTATCAATTCTAAGGTGCTCTTTTTTTACATTTAAAATTGTATTAAATCATAATGGATATTAAAAATCTGTGACAATTTACAATTCTAATTACATTTTTTCCTTTCATTAACGTTAATTAATTTAATATGTCTTAAGCTAGATAATATTGCAGATTCCATGATATATGACAATGTGTTTTCTTTTACAGAGTAAGTTAAACCTAAATCACCATTATATATAACTTCTACTTAACCAGGTCATATCTGCATTCTTTCTTCGCCCAGCTTATTTTAACAATACTGAATACTCTCAGAGAAGAAAAGATATAATCTTTCAACAGAGAACATGAAATCAGAAATCTATATGTAAGTTTGTGTGTCATATAATATCTTGATTGAAAATAACCTTCAACCACCAGGTATATGATCATTGATCATAATCAAAATCTCTAAATGCATTAATCATACCTTTTTCTTTTGATTCCCAAATCCCCAGTCACATTTTTAATTGTAATGTTATTAAATTGGATTAAGTTTCACAATGTTCAATCCCTTAGTGGATTTTTAGCACCAAATTTTACCATAATTAAGCCCTTTATGCAAAATCTTTCTTAAAAATTTTGTGGATTGCTTATTTTTAAGAATTGTACTCATTTGAATTATGTGCACTATGAAAGCTATATAAAATGGAAAGACATGGCCATTGTTTGTGGCCATTTTTATATGATTCTGTGTATTAAAACTATAAATTTTGTTCTCAAATTCTCTTCTCAAAAATATTTAATTTGTCTTACAATATTAGGAAATACAACATTTTCCTCAGATAGATAACCTGTCAGTATCGCATTAAACATGAGCTGACCATCTGCCATCTTTCAGTTTCAAATCAGATTGGTGAATAATGATTTCCACAAGCACAGCTCCTTTAAGAGGAAAGCTTAGGCAAAGCACATGGAATTACAATTTTCCCTATGTTCATTAGCATTAACATTCATTCACAAGCACAAACATGTATTTATTTTCTGGTAGATTAACACCTTAAGAGGATTGAGTTATGAAAAGGTTGGGGCATGTTTAGTCAATACATTTCTCTCAGGGACACTTTGTTCTTTGTTAAGTGAAGAACAATGAGGCCAAGGGCACTCTATTTTCTTGTGTATTTCTATGTTTGTTTGTGGAGTGTCTCGCCATGGTTGACTAATATTCTGCTGTAGTTCCATTTTTATTTGGGGCTGAAATTTTAATTAGTCCTTTGAGTTTTAGCCAGTTGTCTTTTGGCAACTCAAAGCCCATGTCTCCAGTCACTCTCTTTGACACCAACTTATGTCCTGATATTCTTTCCTAATTAATCTACTTGCATAGCTTTAAATAATTAAGTTGTTACTAGTGTGAAGCTCTATTTATAAAACAGTTTTTGGAGCATCTTAAAAGTTGTCTCTTTATTGTTATTATAACTATTTGATTTTAATCATTGCTGAATACAACTCAAGTGTATCACACTTCATCAGCAATATTCAATTAAGTATTATTTTGTGTAGTACTATATTGGTATGTTTGTTTATATAATTTTACTTTATGATAGTAACTGGTATAGATTAATCCATAATGTCTCACATAAGGAACGGACTTTTAAAGCACTTTACAAACAATATTACTACTATTAATAGCAATCAATTTGAGACATATTACATTGTTACAACCTTTAAGATAATAAAACTGAGAATTATAGCTTGTAATTGGCAATTTTTGATTTACTTGAAGGTGCATGAATACAAGAAATTGTCAGCCTGTGGTTTAAAAAGTTTATTGAGATTATTGATATGATTAGTTCCCTAAGAAATATAGAGGCTATTTAGTCAGTTTCAGCATGAAATAATATAATAATTGACATACCATTCTATCGTTTGCTGAGTACTTGTCAAAAGGAAGATACGATTCTTCTAAGAGACATAATTAGTTGTGCTGGTCTCCAACCGGGGAGTAAATGAGTCATAGAAACAGAGCCAGAAGGGGACATACGTATACTTATGTGATTGTAGGAGCTGAGGTTTAGGGGTTGGCAAATACAAAACCACAGGGCAGGCTGGAAACTTTTGGCTGAGAGCTGATATTGCAGTCTTGAGGACAAAGAAATTCTCTACTAAAAATTAGGGTTTATTTTGAAAAGTCTGAGTTTAATCCAAATGTATGCCAATACCTTCCGAAGGTATATTCAAAGACCCCTGGGCTAATTAGGTGTGTTCCTAGATTATGAATAAGGTAGAGTAAGCTTAAAGTTTCCTCATTGTAGTTTCCACTCATGCTCCTTTCCTTTACCTCTCAAACATTTCATTTCCTATCGATCCAAATTATCAGGAAAAGGCTGCAAACCTGACCAAGGTCTCAGGAATTTTAATAGCTGAGGATACTCTTATCCTGTGATTTCTTGAATGGGGAAAATCAGTTATATTTTATCCTCAGGGAAACTTCAGTTTTTCTCTAAGGACTTTCCACTGATTGAATGAGGCCCACCATTATTGAAGATAATCTACTTAAAGTCAACTGATTATAGATGGTATCCACATCCACAAAATACCTTCACAACAATACCTAGATTAATGTCTAATAGAATAACTGGATACTATAGGTTAGTCAAGTTGACACATAAAACTAACCATCACCATTCCCTCCTTGTCAACTTGGCATTCATACACATATCCTTAAACACACTTAATCACCAAAAGAAGACAATAACAGAGCCATACTTCCACCTAACATGATATACCTATCCTGCATACAACCAAAAACTTGTTAACCCTTTCCCCAGAAGCAGATGCAAAGTCCTTGGGTGATGTTCACTGTTCTTTACAATTCTGTAACTTAAATAATGTGATAAAAAGTTAAGTATTATTAATACATCTTATTTAAATGACAAGTAGACAAGAGAGGGAATAAAATTTTTGAAATATATATTATACACACATATTCATAATGAAATAAGGAAAATCTCATAAAAATTACAGAATTACATCCCTCATTTCCTCAATTGGTCATCTCATTGTAGTTGGTATTTATAACTACCTTATTCCACTACTCATTCCATATTCACTTGGTTTTCAACAAGCACCTCAGCCAGTTATGGATCTTTGATTGTTGGGGTGACCCAAACCTTCATTACTGAAGGGTCTGGTTCAAAAGTAGTCCTCCCTGGATTGGGTTGCCTTACTTTTCCATTGCCTTAATTACAGGACATGGTAGTACTAAGAGATGCTCTAAGTGATCCCTTTTATTCCAGGTATACTCTTCCTTACCTCCACTGTATAATAGCAGCCCAGTTTCCTTTTAGTATTCAGGATCAGTCACCCAAGCCATTATTTGTAACTCCATTCTTCTCTTGGTTCAGAGGCATGAGGAGCCCAAAGTGGCCAGGTGGCTTTCTTAATTGCCAGTTCAGTTATTGTGTGTCTACTGTTGGAAGCATTGCCCCCGTTGGAACTAAGACCTCTAGACCAGCAGAACATAAAGTCACAAGGACAAGAGACAAAATTTTTGCTAGTGGATCACAAGTAGTATAGTGAAAGATTCTTCTCCCATTTCCGCATCTTGATTACTTGACCACAAAATCCTGGTTATGGGAAAAAGAGTACCATATATAGGATGCATGTTTAGAGCATATATAGATGAAGGGCATTGTCAAAGTCTTGCAGTTGCCACCTAGCTGAAATATTTACCAATTTCAGTTTCTCAGTTTCGACAAATCATCTGTGCCAATGTAATATGTTAACAATGGGTAACTGGGTAAGGGACATGAGGTAATTATCTGTACTATCTTTGCGACCTTATGTGGCCAAGATGAAACAAAATTAATCATTACAAAGTGTAAATTCTCACTTGGTAGTATGAAGCAGGTAAAAAAGGGGGCCGAAAGTCCTCATACCCATCTAGATCATTCTGAAGCAGAGTTGTGATATTATCTAGACTCACTTTCAAGTATAGGATGCCAGGGAAAAATCCCCATTCTATTAATTAACTGTTGTAAGAACTTAAGCAAGTTACTCAGGTTAGTTCCTCCAGCCATCAGTTTTCTCATCCATAAATTGGAAGTAATAATAGTTCCTAATCCATAGGGTTGTTACTGAGATTATATCAGCTAATACATGGAAGAAAATTAGAACCGTGCCTGGTACAGAATATTATATCATTTATTAATATTATATCATGTTGTAAACACTCTACATTCCACAGAGGAAAAATATGAAAAGGTACACAATGGAACCTGTATGCACTTAAGAATGAGGCATACCTCACATTTTTTTTTAAACTGAATTATAGTTATACCCCACATTTTTGCCTCCTTGCACTAACATGACTTTTATAACCTTGAACAACTACTTATCCTTTTTAAAATTTAGTTTCATTGCTTCTGTAAACCAATATTAACAATACTTATCTTGATGGATTGTTACACAAATAAGAACAAATATATTTATATCAATGGGCACATAGAATATTATAAAAATATACAGTCTTAAATAATACTACAATGTATTGCTTATAGAACAAATTTTATTTGCTTAACTTACTGCAAGTTGATTCTATAGCCTGTTGCATCCTTCCTTGATAAAGGTTTTATTAAAAAGCTTTTATTTAAAATCATTAACATTATAATTTATTGTTGTATGTTAGTATTATTTTAAAATTTAGCTTATTCATGGATGACGTATTTGAAGGCAAACATGTCTATACACATAAATGTATAAATATAACACTGTGCATTTTAGAATTGCAGTCACATCATAATTAGTTAACCCTGTTAAGGAGATCCATTTCTTTTCATAAATAAAGAACTAGACCTTTATACTTAGGCTCATGGGAACATATTTAAGTAGACAAATTATTTTGAGAATATTTCTACACAATACATATAAAGAGCTTCTTATTGAAAAAATACATTAACATGGTATAAATGGTTTTATTCTCAAGTGTGTGGTGATAAAGGACCAATTTACATTAATTTTTGGAGACAGATAAAAGGCATGTATCATTTATTTCTACATAGTTCATTTTATAGAAATACAAATATTAACTTAAGCCAGTAATACCTTTCTGCATACTATCTGAATGTGCCCAAAATAGCAATGAGATATTTTGACCTTTTTTCTTTTTCTGAAAATGTAAGACATATTGTTACCAAGTGTCCAGCAGCACCATCAAAGTACACATATATATTAATCTCAAACACCCAACAAAAAATTCAACTTTGCATCGTTTATCTTATTACTGAAAATATGGTAAACTGAGGCACCTATATTCTGATCATTGGTTAGGCTTTTTTCTTTCTTTTTTCAATATCATTCTGTTTAGGAACGTGGAGAGTAATGGATAACTGACCGTGCAGGAAGATGAACTCTTTTTCTTTTTCTTTTTTTTTTAATGCAGGGAGATGATAGAACCATTTGACTCTTACCATCAAAATCAGTTATTTCCTGCTTATGGCCTACTCCTATGACTACAATACGTAATACTTGTTCTTTTCCTCATTTCATCGTATATACATGTAATGAGTAAATATATAATGAAATATATATGCATATTATATATAACATTATATATAATATAAATATATTATATATGAATAATGTATATAATAAATATATACATATTTTCACATCTAAGATCATGAAACGTGTTAACCTGCATAGCTAAATTTCAAGCAGACATTTTCCAAAATGAAATATATCACTATATCATCATAAAAGAGGAAAATGTCCTCTAAGAGCATAAATACAAGGAGAAAGACCTCATTAGTCATATCTAATTCCCTCATTAGTAGTTGTTACTAATAGTAATGCTCTAGAAAGTATTTATAATTATATAGTAAAGTTAGATAGAAACACAGGTATCCAGAAGAGCATATAAAATTATTGATCATGATAAACTAAAACAACAAAGTGTTTCTGTGTCTTGGTTCAGAGGAAACAAGGAGATAACCATGCCTATAGAAAAATGAAAAGCTGTAGGGTTATTGCTTGCATACATTGGGAAAGGCTGAAGTTCAGTTATAGGGAAAATTTGTATTATATATAACAGTTACTTTTTTGAGAATAGTTAGCAGGGGTGGGGCTTTGCATTCAAGCTAGTTTAACTGATATAAGCTACCATTTATTAAACCATAGTGGGTGCTCTCTAAGACTGATAAACCACTTAGCGCATTCTGTTCTCTTTTACCAAAGAGTACTGTTTAAAGTGGGAGAGAAAAATTGCCATTGGGGAATTTCACTGCATTCCTCATCAGTAATGAAAAATATATAGAAACATGACTGTGCCTTGGGGAAATGGAAATATTCATATCAGTTTTCCCCAAAACTTATTTCATAAAACAGAAGGCCAGAAAATATTATACAAAAATCTATGGTTTTCAAAAAGTGGTAAACAATGCATAGTATATTTTCCTTTTAATGAATCATGAAATACATGAGTATATTAAAGACTAGAAGTTCTAGAGTAGAGAATTCTCTTGCAAATTATTTAAACAATTATTTTCTAAACTTACTTGGCGGTGGGATACATCATCCATATGTTTGGCTTTATAAGTCAGCAAAAACAATACTATGTGTCACCATCATTTTATCTGCTTATCTAATAAGAGGACATATTTTGAAAAAAGAATATCAAAACAATAGAATTTCATTAAGTATATTGATGGCAATTCCTGGAAACTAGAGAGAGATTAATTAACAATAGACAAAAGAAGATGTGGTATATATATACAATGGAATACTACTCAGCCATAAAAAAGAATGAAGAAATGCCATTTGCAGCAACGTGAATGGCCCTACAGATTATCATACTACGTGAAGTAAGTCAGAAAGAGAAAGACAAATACCATATGATATCTCTTATATGTGGAATCTAAAAAAGGATACAAATGAACTTATCTACAAAACATAAACAGACTCACAGAGGTAGAGAACAGACTTGTGGTTGCAGGGAGTGGGGGTAGGGGAGGAATGGATTGGGAGTTTGGGATTAGTAGATGCAAACTATTATGTAGTTATTATAAAGTCTTACTATATAGTACAGGGAACTATATTCAATACCCTGTGATAAACCATAGTGGAAAAGAATATGAAAAAGAATGTATATATGTGTATAACTGAATCACTTTGCTGTACAGTAGAAATTAACACATTGTAAATCAACTATACTTCAACAAAATAAATTTTTAAATAAAAACAGAAAAACAATAGACATATACAAAATAGATGAATGATGATCCCTTATTTTATAAGCTTTAGTCTATCCTTAAATTATACTCCAATTCACAATTAAGAGAGTCACGTGAAAGAATTCATCAGCACCTACAAGCACAAATTTTTTTATCAATTATATGGCATATAACTAAGTGCTTACTGCTTATCAGATAGCTAATGATAATTGTTACTTTATGGCATGACTGTTCTATTTCTGTCATTTTTAAATTAACTTTATTGAAGTAAATTTACACACAAAAATGCGCTGATTAGTTCTGACAGAGGTATGCATTGGGTCATCTACTACCACAGTCAAGATAGAGAATGTGTTTAACATCCCAAAGAACCCCTTTAGAGCCTAATGAACTAAATTCCACTTTCAACATAGTCTCAGTTAACCACTGACTAGGAAAAAACTGTAAACACAGGACTTAAGATAGGAAATTTGGACTAGAAATCATATGTATTCAGTGTCTGTGTCTATTACAATGGCAAAAATAAATAAATAAAATGATGCAAATACTGGCAAAATGACACATTAGTATATATTAAGCATTGTGTAAGCTATCAGTATCTCTTGGATTTTTGGATCTATGAGGATGATTTCTTCATTTTCATTCCATAGACTGAAGATTCACCTAAAAGTGGGATCTGTAACTTTGTACAATCTTCTATTTGGAGTATATTTTTCTCTATATCTGGAAGGTCAGGATCCAAGCAGAGAAATATTTTCAGAGAAAAATTTTAATCACGTGTTAAAAAAAAACTTGGCTAAGAAATTTAGATTTTGTTCAATGGGAAAGCATGAGTGTGGTAAAAATTCTTTAATGGGGCATAAGTAAATGAATCATTTATGCATGTTAGAGCTAATTGAAGATTAAATAATCTAAGAATTCCCTTATCTTTTTTCTTAAAATATTTAGGCAGTTTGTATTTTTTAATTTATTTTGTATAATATTTCTTTTCCTATCTAAGGAAAATTTAAGTACTAACTGCTTCACTATACCATATAGATAATCCATATTTTACACATTAATAAATTTCATTGTTCCTTATCACTCATGAGTCAGGCGTCAGTCATACCTTTGACTATGATCCTGTTTCATTTCTCATAACAAATTTATGTAATTTCTTTGACTTTTGGTTTTCCTATATATTATCACATAAATACTTAAATTTAACTGAGCAAAATGTTTCACCTTGATTTTCTCTTCAGCTGATGATGGTATAATATACCATCACATATTCTGACCACCAAATATAAACTGCTTTCAAGATAATGATGGTATCAACTATGTCAGGGAGGTAGATGATCCCTCAGTCATTATAGATTGACACTCTCAGTAATGTATCCCAGGTGAAGAACCTACTGTTATGCAGGAGAATTATACTTTCTTGAGCATAAAGCAGTAGTGAGGGAGTTACCTCTATCTCAGATCTTGAAAATGGTGAGTGCACAATTGCCAATATGAGCAAGGCATCAGTGAAAATCATGCAGAAGCAGGGTAACTTTTAGGGCAAATTACTAAAATTTTTGAATTTTGAATCAAAATTAATGAAGTTTTGACTGCTGGAAATGCATCCACTAAAACTCTATGCCTAAACATATATAAGAAAACAAGGGCTTCCCTGGTGGCGCAGTGGTTGAGAGTCCGCCTGCCGATGCAAGGGACGCGGGTTCGTGCCCCGGTCCGGGAAGATCCCACATGCCGTGGAGCGGCTGGGCCCGTGAGCCACGGCCGCTGAGCTTGCGCGTCCGGAGCCTGTGCTCCGCAACGGGAGAGGCCACAACAGTGAGACGCCCGCGCACCGCAAAAAAAAAAAAAAAAAAAAAGAAAACAATATGAGATTGTTTAGTATATAAAAATAGATTTCACAGTCGATATATTTGTAGATACAAAATGCATTTTTCCCCAAAAAATTAAGCATTGATGTTTGCTTAAATTTATATGAAATGAAAAAAATGAGTGGAAGAATACACCAAAATTTGAAGTTTTGTTACTAACAGGAAGTATATAGTAACATGTGTGGGTTGAAGTGGAGATTAAATAGTTTAAGAACAAACTTTTATTTTAGAGTAGTTTTATTTTTACAGAAAAGTTGCAATGATAGTACAACTATTTCCTATAAAATCCATATCCAGTTTTCCCAATATTAACATATTACATTAGTATGGTAATTAATCACAGCTAATGAATTAATATTGATACATTATTATTAACTAAACTTCATACATTATTCAGATATCCTTAGTTTTTACCTAATATCTTTTTTCTATGCCAGGATTCCATCCAAGATAGAAATAACTATTTCTATATGTATCCATTTGTGTCTGCATTAAGCTAACCATGAGTTCATACTATCTTCAACTCTAATCTACTAACATGTGGATCATTCTAGCTTTCTCACCCTACTTGTCAAAAACTACCCACTCCAACAGTGAGAAACCTGGCTCCTAACACCTGCCATCTGTTTATTTCATTATTGAATTCTAATATGTATTCATGTACAATGATTTCAGAATTGTCATACCCCCATATTAAAACACTTTACCAAATACAACATAATGCTTACGTACAGTTTCATTCATTTTTAATCTTACCATCTTCATTCATTTACAGAGTTACTACCCATTTAAGTTTGGTTATTTCACACATTTATAATGCATTTAGATTATTTTGTCACAGTCTGCATTCCATCTTGGAAATTCCTGACCACTTAATTTTTTTAAGGTTCAATCTTTGTGCTGTAAAATTCAATGCATTTGACATGCATGGTGTCATTAATTCACCATTTTGGTGTCATACAGACTAGTTTTCCTGCCCTAAAATATCCTCTATTGTGCTTCATCTATTCAAACCCCACCTGCAACTCTGGGCAACAATGATCTGTTTATTGCCTGGGTCATTTTGTGTTTTCTAGAATGTCATATGAATCGAATCATATAGTAAGTAGCTTTTTCATACTGGTTGCTTTCACTTAATAATATACATTATTTGTGCCTTGAAAGCTCATTTCTTTTTATTGCAAAATAATATTCCATTGTAGGGATGTACCACAGTTTCCGATTTGTATATCCATTCTCTTTGAAGAACATCTTGATTGCTTCCAGTTTGGGCCAATAATGAATAAAGCTGCTATAGACATTCACATTCAGGTTTTTGTGTGAGCATGTTTTCAAAACTATTGGGTAAATACGGGAACAAGATTGCTGGACTGTATGTTAAGATTGTGTTTAAGATTTATAAGAAACTTCCAGTCTGTCTTCCAAAGTGGTTGTACAATTTTGCATTCCAACTATCACTGTGTGAGAGTTCTGGCTGCTCTACATCCTCACCAGTAGTTGAGACTGTCAGTTTTTTTTATTTCAACCATTTTTTTAGGTGTGTGATAGTACCTCTCTGTTGTTTTAGTCTGCATTTCTTTAATGACAAGTGATGTTGAGTCTTTCTGTATACCTATTTTCCATCTGTATATCTTCTTTGATAAAGTGTCTGTTCAGATGTTTTGCCCATTATTTAACTGGATTTTTTTATTGTTGAGTTTTAAACATTCTTTGTATATTTTGTATATGATCCTTTGTCATGTATGTTTTACAAATATTTTCTCTTAGTCTGTGCCTTGTCTTTTCATTCTCTTAACTGTCTTTCAGAGCAAAAATGTTTACTTTTATATTATTAACATCTTTAAATTAAAATTCTATATTGTATTCTTATCTTCATTATATAGGTTATTTTTATTACTAAAAATAAAACAGACAATAAAATAAATATTTAGAAGTAGTTTCCCAAATACTTTAATAATAAATTATATCTGTGCATATCTTTGTATATGTTTACATTATATTTTAGAAACTAATGTTTACAAAGTGACCAAATGGTCACTCAGATGCTGTTTGCTTTATAAATTCTCTTATGTTTCTTGTCACAAATGGAAGCTCCATATCCAATTGCCTTTTTTTTATATTCCCAATATACACACCATTCAAAACAGAGATTATAGTTGTTAATTTAAAAAGGAATTAAATTCTATTAATTATTTTTCTAATTAATTTTATAATTTTAAACAAAATTTCAGAAATACTGGTTTCAAAATATTTCTGGACAACATCTTTTGCATTGAAAGCATCACAAATTTCAGTTAGAAGTACTTGTTATTCTCTATTGCTAACTTCACTATATAAAAATAATTCTGATCCATTCAGTTACAGAAAACATACAATATTTCAAAATGATATGTAGAAAGTTTTCAGAACTCAGTTAAAATATTTTTAACTGATTAAAGCCTTCAAATAGATTTTTTGAGCTACAGCAATCCATGCAGAAAATCCCTTTGTTAGGTTTCGTGATAGTAAAACTAAAAGCATACCAAATTATGATTATCCTATTTTCAAAATCTCAGACATCTTTTTGTCTTAAAGGCAGTATTTAAACACAGTCCTTTTATTGCAGGCCTGCACACTTTACAGAGTTCCACTGTGTGTATGATTAAGGTATGATTAAGGCATGAGAGGTGAGAGACTTCTAGGAAATATAATTACTGTGCTTGACAAACCTTGAAGAGCTTGAAAATGTCATAGTGCTATAAGCTCAGGTTGTAATTGTGACATCACAAGTGTTTCCTATGAGAAAGCGAGCGAGTGAAGTCTTACAAACAGAAATTATAGGAAGTAATTGAAGGCTAGACTGAACTCTTCACTGGAATGATAAAAAGCCTTTACCAGTGATTTTTGTTATCCTTCAATTACTTACATTTCAATTACACTCTCTCTAATACCAGCTCTCCTATTCATCCTGTTAAACACACATTCAATAGCTGTATTTTTCTTACTAACCATTCACTGGAAAAAGTAAAATATTTTTTAAAGGCCTGTATAGCTAAGAGGACTGATGGTGGACATAAGTGATACTTACATTTAGGAGAGTATTGCAAGTCAGCCACAGATTCATACAAATAATGGGTAGCTATCATTGGCTATGTGAAAATTATTTTGAAAGATTTTTCAAGTAAAGTAGTTGTATCAGTTAAGAATAAGCAAGCATTTATCCAAAGCTCATTGCCCTGCAAAGCAAATTAAAATAAACCTAGAGAAGATCACAGTAATGGTCTGAAGACATAAACAAACCAAGCTCACTTGGTTAAATTGCCATTTATTTCAATTTTCTTAGTATATATCTTTTTATTATTATTATTATTCCAATTACAAAGTTATACCTAATTTGCATACCTGTGAAATGTGACCATACATATCATACCCTTAGACAAACAGTCTCTACCCTTTCTTTCCGCATGGCTATTTCTAGCCACACAAGATAATTTAGCAATACTTCTAGAAGTATTAATTACGAGTGAAACCTGTTGCTCTTAACAGTATTTTTATTTTATAGTGGTCCACTTTAAACTCCTGGTTCCAAATGAGTAACCTGTCTGTAACAAGAAAAAATATCACTTAAACTTACACTAATCATAGTGTTCACGATCCAAGAGGTGGCAGCAAAGAACTAATTGGAAATTCTCTCTGTACATTGATTTGCCAGCAAAAGAGGTATATGTAGACTAGACAAGAAGTACTGCAAGGGGGTAGAGTTGAACCAAGAGCATGAAATTAGTTCATGCAGGGCAATCTTAAAAATGTTAATCTAGGGTCCTTAAACAGAACATCTCGAAATATACTAAGTTAACATTCAAAACACCAGTTACAAAGGCTAGGGGAGAAGAAGCTGATAATAAAGCAAGGAGTCAAAATCCAAGCCTTTAAAGTAATAGTGCTTAAAATGCCAAAAATCAGGTTGAAATAAGGTATCCTGACTAATCATCAATGGCTAAGTGTTTCAATGCTGTGCAATATTCTTATGTTGACTTGAAAGATGATTATCTTACATTGAGTTCAGAGTCACTTAAAAATCAGTCTTTTAAATATAAATAAAAGTCTAATCTTCCTTTGACAAAAATATCTTGAGTTTTTATGATTAGCTCAGTATTGAAATACATGCTAAAGAAATAAATATAAATAAAACTGTTTTACTTTCAAACTAATAGCTTTAGATAAAAAGGCATCATTGAGAACATGGTAAAAATATTTTGATCAAAAGTTGAATTTATCTAAAAGTTCTAACAATTTTAAAGTATAGACATTTAAAAATTATATCAAAATAATTAAAACAAAAATAAAGGATATTACAAGAAAATACTGGAAAACCTAACATCCTTGTGTGAGATTTCAATACACTTTTTCAGAAATTGATAGGTCAAGCAGATAACAATTAAAAAATATGTTGAAAAATTAATAACAAAGTCAATGTTTTAGCTAATGCATGAATAGAGAGTTATACATCTAACAATGGAAAAATATTCAGTTTACTGAAGAGTACATGGAGTAACATGTACAAAAAATAACTATGGCCTTACAATAAATAATAATCTTAAATAATCAGTAAATAATCTTAGAGAATTATTATCACAGATAGTCCATTCTCTTTTACAACAAAAACAAATTAAAAGTCAATAGCAGAAAGCTATATTAAAACTTCCATATATTTGAAAAATTTAACATATACTTCAGTTATGGTTAAAGAAGAATTAATGGAAATAAAAATAAACAATTCCATGGCATTGAAAACACCACATACAAAACTGTGAAAGCAGTGCTTAAAGAGCAATTTATAGACTTAATAGTTTATTCTATATCTACTTTAATTATTTCTTCATAAATGTTAATTTCTGCAAATCAAAGCATCATTCTATATAACTTCTGATGATCTTGATGTTTTATAAAATATCCAAATTTCAGGTCACCGATGATTTTTTCTTACATGGAAAATAAAGATATATGCCAATCAATTGAAGGACACATCATTTAAGCTTCTATAATGAAAGAAAACAATTCCCCTAATTAAAATATGATACATTATATTTTAAAAACTCATCCTGATTTCCAAAATGTTAAAATTTTGGAAACAAATGTATCTAACAATTCATAAAACACAGTATACTTATGCCCATTTTTAGGGAACATCTTTTTGTTTTTCTAATTGGTTTAAATTCAGAGGAAATTAAATATTTTTTGTCAGTAACCAAAATGTCTAGCCAGATATCAAATACCCACAATGAAAAATATTAGCAAATTTAGTCTGTATCAAGTAAAAGAATTGAATTGTCACTCACATTATTTTCTTGAAAAGGATAATGATTATATAACTGAAACATTTAGATGTGAAATTAAGCAGGTAGAAAACAAATTGTTTATGTATAACTAGAAAAAAGATATGATTGCAAGGAAATACTAGGAAGGTCTCTAGCACTACAAGTTTATTCAAACACTCTCCTACACATACTTCATATTGCTTATTGTTTTACATTTTGCATGACAGTTTTTAATCCTTAGAAATCCTCTCACTGTTGCGGCCTCTCCCGTTGCGGAGCACAGGCTCCGGATGCGCAGGCTCAGCGGCCATTGGCTCACGGGCCCAGCCGCTCCGCGGCATGTGGGATCTTCCCGGACCAGGGCACGAACCTGTGTCCCCTGCATCGGCAGGCAGACTCTCAACCACTGCCCCACCAGGGAAGCCCCAAGAAAAATAACTTTTATGTAGAACTCTACTATAAACCCTTTTAAACATTACTACACTTGTTTTGAATTTTTATTTTAATTTATATTATATGCTTAATTCATCCTGATTGTGAGAAAGTTTAAAATAACTTTTTAAAACAGAAAATTATCAGGAATAAAATTACCATCACTGTATTTTCTAATTATGTAAGTTGGATAATTTGGAAAATAATAACGGAGAAAGCTGTACATCCCACATAAAATGAAGAGTCTTTCTTCACTTTTAGGGAATTTCTTCTTTATTTATTTCTTCATTGCTTTTCTCATAATCTTTTCCTAGAAATTCTATTAGATGGATTTCAGAAACTCTGGATGATTTCTTCATTTGTTTTAAATTTTCTCTTGTAATTTCCATATCTCCATCAATTTGGCACTTCCTAATGGAAATTGCTGTGCCCTGATGTACAGTCACTCTAATTATTATAAACAAATGTTCCAGTTATTATGGCTGCATAGTAAATTACCTCATAATTCAGTGACATAAAACAATGATTTATTATGCTTGTGGATTTTGTGGGTCAGGAATCTGAACAGTTCATGACAGGGATAGTTTGTCTTTGCTCCATAATATGTGGGACCTCAAACTGGATGACTCAAAGGCTTGGGGCTAGAATCACCTGAAGCTTTGCCTACTCACAACGTGTTTGGAGAATGAAGCTCACCGGTGGCTTACATTAGTTGAGGTTGTTGAACAGAGCCCCTAAACTTGGCATCTCCATATAGCCTGGGCTTCTTCACTGCAGGGTGGCTGGACCACAGGGTAAACATCCCAAGAGAGAGCGAGTCAGGTGAAACCATATCATCTTTTATTACCTATATTCAGAAGTCACACAATATCACTTCTTATATTCCATTTATAGAGGCAATAACAAGATCCCACTGAGTTCAAGGAGAAGGGAAAAAAATTCTTCTCTTGATGAGACCAGTAACATTCTGGAGTGAAACCAGAAATATCGCAAGGGACAATTCTGTAAAATGCAATCTGCCACAACTAATCTCTTTCTATGAATTTATTGTCAAGGAGGGAAAATAATTGACTTGGTAGAGGATAAGGGGTAAGAAAACATTTTTATTAATTTGAGAGACAATAAGAATTTTTATGCTAGTCAGAATGATTCAGAGTTAGAAAAATTGATGATAGCAGAGAAAGGGAATGCATGCAAGAATGAAGTTCTTACAAACTAGGTAGGATCTGATCCAGAACAAACAGATGGAATTGGCCTTTGAGAGGGCCACTTCTTCCATCTTTCATTGTAATGATAGAAAACACAGAGACTTTGGTTTTAGTTATAGATAGGCATTATTTGTTTAACAAACACTAATATTGGTTTATTATATGTAAGACTTTGTTTTAGGTAGTTTATATATGTTAACTGAATCCTTACTACAACCCTACAATATTATATTATTCCTGTGTTACTTACAGATAAGGAAACCGAGGCACAAGAAAGAAAAATGACTTGCTCAATATCACACAGTTGATGATTGGGAGTTGGGATTCAAAGCCCACCACGTGAGTTCCAGAAAACATGTTAAGCACTAGGCTAAACTGCCTCTATTGGCCAACTTAGTTGAAAAGAGATAAATGAGTTTCCAAAAGATTGTTCCCATTTTTAATCAATAAGAACGAGTTTGTCACCCAAGAGCATCATAAACACACTACCTTAAAGACCAGATATAACCTAACATTTATTGGGGGAAATCTTATAAGCAGAAGCATGTTAGAGTTCACTCAACCCCCAGAACTCTCATTATTCCACAGCACAGGCTGTACAAGGAAGTTCCATACACAGAGAGGCCAAGGTTCCAGCAGAGACGATCCTGGATAGGCTACAGATGGACCTTTGCCAGAAGGTACTCCAAGAGGATGAACAAACCTGTCCTACACTGTGTTACATACTTATAGGTTAGCCTAAACTGGACTACAAAACTTCTATTTTCTTTAAGTAATAAATATTTCAAGGTAACCTAAAGAATACTGGAGAGTGTGCACACTCAGGTCCAAGTTCTGCACACTGAGGACTCTGAAAAAAGCCAGGAATGCTGACATCAGCCAAAGGCCTTTTTTGCTGCCCAGAAGAGAAAGCTCTCCACTGAAGTGCCAAAAGGATAAAGGAATAATCCTCCATATCACCCAGATTTTTCTGTCATCAAAGATGATATTATCATTAGAAGACAGAAGTGAGACTATGTTGAGAAGTGGTTTGGGTATGGAAAATGCAAAAACAAATTTATTACGGAAATTTAGTGGTATAATTTATTAGTGCCGAATGCCAACGTAAGGCTGAGGGTTACAAGTTTAAAGAGAGCAGTTAACATTGTTTTGAGAGGTTTTCAGGTAATATATAGCTTTTTGAAAACAGTTTACTGAGCTTTTAACTAAAGTTAGGGCTTTATCAACTTGATATAATTAATGAGCAAGTGTCAAAAGTATTAATAATGTGTGTAAGGAAGTTTTGCAACATAAGATCTAATATTTGTAGGCAAGGAAGAGAAAATATGAAAGGAGTGATGAACAGTGAAAGAGAGAAGTAGTTTAGTTTGATGTTACTAGCTTACTGTGAATCCATTTTGGCATCTTTTTGTTCCCCTAAAACTTCACAAAACCTAGTTTTAAATAGTTACTCTGGATAATTTTCTGAGAAAACTCTTTAGAGTTATATTCAAACTTTGAAAATATTAGACTTTTAAAAACACTAAATCCTAGTGAGTTTTCTATAAGATTAATACATATATATTACTAGTTGCCATAAAGGTAATAATGTTCCTAAACTCTCACTCCTTGGAATTTATTTATTCTAAGACAATGATACATTTTAAGGAAAAATCGCATTTAAAGGAGAAACATGGATATCTCTGAATACTTATAGCACTCCGATATTTTTCTAATGTTTAGTCTTATTTGTACATGATCTTATTTCTAGTTTTCTCTCTAACCTCAATGGGAATGATCATACTACATATTGCTGACATCTAGACTCTTCAACTAGTGGATAACTAGTGGGATAAAGGGTTCAGTGGAAGAAAAAATAAAAAGGCATAGCCTCCCTCTAAAATTGCTCAATGGCCTAATGTTGGAAAAGGAAATTTGTCAAACTGAATATTTCTGGATCACTTTGATGTACAAGCAATGGATACAATGTAATGTGTACTTTTTGGATTGATCTCACATCAACACATTAGAGCAGCAGGAGATCCCCAGTGGTCTGGGCCTAAGAGAAAAGGAAACTTCTCCTTCTCCAGGGTTAGAGGGTGTTTTTCTTGTATTTTCTTCCAGATGAAATTGGTCTTCACATGTGCTCTTGGGCAAAAGCATTTGCTGCCTTTCCATTTGCTAATAACTTAATATTTTGTTCTTTAGTGGAGGAAGTACCAGGTAGGGTAGCTGTGGTCCCTGCACTCATCCAGCCTTGCATCACCAAGGGAAGCATTGTCTTATATACTGCCCTGTCCCAGTCTTTGTGAGGATCCAGTGTGTTCTACAGAAAAGAGCCTATGAGTATGTGCAAACTCCTTCGTGTCTACATTTTTAGATTCTACATCCTCATGCTATTTCACACTCGGCCTTTAACAATTCATTAAAAACAATTGCTGATTTCTTCCTGTCTACTTGTGTGGAGACCTTTTCTTTCTCTTATTGCCACAGACTGGCTAATGTTCACATCCCATATCTCCTTTGAAATTCTTTTTCTTTCTTTTAATTCTAGTCTAGCTGGTTGTTCTGTGACTCCAGCACTCTGAATTCATGATTTAGTATACTATCCGACTTGTTCTTGTTGTTAAATTAGAAATGACACTTCTTTTTCTAGCTTTTCTATTCAAGATAGAAATCAGAAGACTTAATCACACTCCTGGGCATATATCCAGAGAAAAACATGGTCCGAAAGGATACATGCACCCCAATGTTCATTGCAGCACTGTTTACAATAGCCAATACATGGAACCAACCAAAATGTCCATCAACAGAGGAATGAATAAAGAAGATGTGGTACATATATAGAATGGAATATTACTCAGCCATTAAAAAGAATGAAATAATGCCATTTGCAGCAACATGGATGGACCTAGAGATTGTTATACTAAGCGAAGTAAGTTAGACAGAGAAATAGAAATAGCATATGGTATCATACAGGGAATCTAAAAAGAAATGATACAAATGAACTTATTTACAAAACAAAAACAGACTGACAGACTTAGAGAATGAACTTATGGTTACCGGGGGGAAGGGTGGGTGGAAGGGATAGTTAGGGAGTTTGGGATTGACATGTACACACTGCTATATTTAAAATGGATAACCAAAAAGGACCTACTGTATAGAACAAGGAACTCTGCTCAATATTATGTAAGAACCTAAATGGGAAAAGAATTTGAAAAAGAATAGATACATGTATATGTATAACTGAATCACTTTGCTATACACCTGAAACTAACACAACATTGTTAATCAACTATGCTAACATTGTTAATCAACTATGCTTCAATAAAAAATAAAAAGTTAAAAAAAATAAAATAAACCAAAAAAAAGAAGACTTGCACTATTTAATCTTAAACTGGTGGCCAGGGAGGAGTTTTAATTAATAAAATTCCAAAGCTTTTAACTTGTATTCATTGAATCAAAAATCCCTATATCAAGATTTCAAAGAAAACTTCAAGGTATGCTCTTGGATAGCTCTTGATGAAGATTGCTATTTGTTTATATTTTTTAAAATATACAGTTTGTTTTAGGGTATAAAATTTTTCCTAAACAGGGGGTGGCAGTGATCAGAAAAAAATTGCATGACAGGGGCAGAAATCTTCTCAAAAAGGTTTACATTCCACTTTCGGATATTTTAACTTATTTAATATTCAAATAATTTTATGACATAGGTTCTATTAATATCCTTATTTTACACAGATGAAATCAAAGAAGGTGAACGTAAGTAACTACTCAAGAACATCAAACTAGTCATTGGCCATGCCAATATTCAAACCAGGAAGTCTGGATACAGAAGTTATATTCTTAGTCTCTATGCCAGCTGCCTCCCAAGATAGGTTATTAAAGAAAATAAATGAGGAGTATTCTTAATGATTATTTTGCTTAGAACCTATAATATAAGCTCTGAATACATTATCCAAAGAAACCAATAGAGGTCATTTAACTATAATAATCATAAATAGATATTTTGAAATTGGGAGCCTAGAATTATACTCTAAATTAACTTTAAGATGTCATGTAATTAAACATTGTATTATTGGTTACAGAAACGTTTTTCTCTTCTACTAACAGAATATTGAGTAACATATGAATTTGTATTTCTTTTTAATCACTTTTTTTTTTTTTTTTTTTTTTGGCAGTACGCGGGCCTCTCACTGTTGTGGCCTCTCCCGTTGTGGAGCACAGGCTCCGGACGCGCAGGCTCAGCGGCCATGGCTCACGGGCCCAGCCGCTCCGCGGCATGTGGGATCTTCCCAGACCGGGGCACGAACTCGTGTCCCCTGCATCGGCAGGCGGACTCTCAACCACTGCGCCACCAGGGAAGCCCTCTTTTTAATCACTTTTACATAAGCCTCTAGAGATAAAATGTTTTATAAAATACAACAAAAAATAAAGCTGGATCAATGGGTACGTTTTGTTGGACATAGTCTCCCAAGACTAGAAATGTCTTCCTATACCCTACTGACAAAGGAAGCTGATAATCCTAATCCCTACAATAATAATCATAATCCCTACAGTGATACAGAGACACACAAAAAATGTATTTCCTGAAAATGTATGTTTGTTAAGCACATATTATTTAGCAGGAAATGCAATAGTTTTTTTGATACATATTATCTCATTTACATACCCAGATTTTCCCTAAGAGATCAATATCAATTTCTCAGTCTTATAGATGAGGAGACTCATTTTCTTGGAGGTTAAAATCATTTGATAGAGATCACACTGAGATTATTTTATCTGAATTTAAATCTAGTTGCTTAACTCATAAATAAACAGACTTCAGACTTGAGAAAAGCACATGTTTACATGTGTTAACAAACACCCTGAACCTTAACAGACATTGCTTGAAGGCTAAAAGAAATAATTATGGTCTTAAAGGCTAGCAGGTAATGGCTCTGAAAACAAATGTGTAAGCTCATTTTTACTTTATTAATAACGTATCCCTATTGTCAGCGTCTGCACAGGAAATTCTGGGATTACATTCTTTTATTTTAATGACAGAGTGACTAGGAAGACTAGGATTGTAGTATATGTATCATGCAAAAAATGCTAAATTATTTACTAAATATATTCATATTAGTAATGTTCAGTGATAACTGGGTTGGTACTATTTAGTGATAATAAAATAAATAAGTAGAACTAAATATAAAAGAACTGCAAATGTACATAGCATTCTTGGGATCAAAATTCAAAGATCTCAAAGATCTCAATCAGCTGTATACAGAATAATTGTTCATTGTAGAGCAAATTGGGAAAGATTCTATTTTTTAGGAGGCTATGTATCTAACAGTTGCTTTACTGTGGGCTTGAGTGTGATGTATCAATACTTTACACATCCAAACATTTCAAGTCAGAATTAGACAGTAAAACTGCAGATTTACTTGGAGTTATTAATTTAGTGTTGCTGACTTTGGCAGAGTTTAGGAACATTTATTTTTCTTAATGTTTTCGCTCCTATGTCCTCAGGTAATTCACAGCCTGCCTTGGGATAGTGTTCTAATCTTTCCAGTAAAATTTAGTCTCGCCTGATTAATTTTGTCTGGTATTCTTTTTCTCCCAGTATGCTCGTATTTCTTTTTAATCTCTTTTCACTAAGGAAATACTCGTTCTATTTAACTGAGTTAGATGATGGGTTAAATATATTATTATTAGAAAGATTAAAAAAATATACCACAAAGCAACTAATTACTTCTTAGTAAAATGAGGATAAAGTATAAAATTATGAGTATAATAGCTACATCTTCAGTGAAGCTCAGAAGAGCACATTTTGTTTTTGACCCAGGCAGTAATCCTATGCCTCTGTATAAGCTGTTAGTGTACTTCTTTTGCACTTACTCTGGAGAGGAAGGACATGACTTATAGAAGGGAGAGGATTCAACTTTCCAAATTAGTTGCTAGGTTGAAATTAGAAATCCAGTTTCTAGCTCAGTACAGCAACATTGGTATCTTTCCTCTTGGAAGCAGAGGTTGTTTAAACTTCCCTCTTTTGATGTTTGCAACAGTACTAAATTCAGAATAAGACTAGAGAGATGTTTGTCTGACAAGGAAATAAGACTAAGGATCCGATTCACCTCTGGAAGCAACCTACTGAAGAGCTTACTCTGAGTTTTGAGCAGAGCTGTGTGTCTCTGCTTCTAGTAACTCCTTGTAGAATGACCTTCATGCCAGAATTTCAGGGGCATTGAGAGCATCAGTCTGTTACTATAATCGTTAAATTCTTCCTCTGGAGTGCACTTCATATGAAGGATATTCAAGTGAAGGACAGACTCTCGATTCTTAATGACTGAAGTTGCAGCTTTATATTTTCAGATAATATAAAATACAGACAAGGAGAAGTAAACAATAGTTTACTATGCGGAAAGGGTATAACTTTGCTCAAGGCTATTTTCCTCTAAGAGGGATATATCAGAAGACCACAGAACTATAATATATAACATGGTATAGAACTAATTCATCGCATTTTAAAATACTCATACCCTAAAACCATTTGATCTTCATGGGATCTAAAGAATTCCACATACCCTAAAATCATTTGACCTTCATGGGATCTAAAGAATTCCACATCCTATAAGGAAAGGGAAATGAAATCTAATTGGCCACTTACCCTATTACTCACATAATAATATTACTCACTTCAGAAGGCACTATGAATCCCTGTTGCCCAGAGCATAAAGCATAAATTCCTCAATGTCTTGCATAAAGTGCAATCAAATTTTTTATACTTTTTTCCCCCACCATTTCTTCCCCACACAGACCCTCTGCCCTAGGCAAATGGGTTAGAGACATCACCCATCACAGTCCCCTCCCCCACCACCAGCTACCCACTCTTGTCTCCTTCTTTGTCTTCTATTTCCTTCCCTCTCTAAGGCATCTTCTTTCACTAAGTCCCACTCCACCATTTTTATCACTTTAAATTCTCACACTTTTAAGGTTTCTCTCATGTAATATGGACAACAATAGCCAACAATTGTACAAAATAATTATTTGTGTCTATTAAGTTTTGTATATGCATTGCTTCTTATAATACTCAAAAAAATCACTAAATGTTAGGTATTATTATTTCTGTACTAGATTATAAACTCCATTAGGGAACTACAAGTGCTCAGTGGATATTGAAGGAATAACTTCCATTCTATGTATAAGAAAGTATATGTTCAATGGGATCAATTAATTTGGCAAAAACATACAAACAACATGAGTAGGGTCTGTGTGATTATAAGGAATGTGATGCTGGGGAAATTCTTTCAGTAAGAAACACTCTTCACACATTATTTCACTTTATCCTAAAATATCTCTGAAAATGGGAATTATTATCTTCATTTTACAGATGTTTTCTAATTAGATAGAATCAAGATTTGTATGCAGCACAATCTGATCCCCAAGTCCAGGTTATATTGACATTGATGTTTTACATCTCACAATATAAAATAAATAGATAAAATGTTCAGTAGTACTTAAACTATTCACTAAAAAATCTACCTTCTTATCTCTAGGTATTAATTCTACCTTAGCATCCTGAGCAGAAGTTTGGACAATCACAGCCATGTTCAGATGATACAATACCCTGCAAAATAAACCATCAATCTGTCGCTTTGTGTGGCTTAGTGATGGAATCAAATCAACTGAAGAGCTGATCACATTGATAATGATAAAACGAGTTATTATGACAGAGGAATTATATTAAATAGCAAAAATTAATTTGGCAGCAGCTCAGAGATATAATCTGGGTCTTTTCCAATAATATTTTGAGTACATTTTCCTTGCATTATGTATGTTTTGTGACCATTATCTTTCTTATTGTATCATTGGAATGAAACCATTTCTTTCTGTTGCCACGATGCAAACTGCCTTACTGAGAGATTAGATTGATTTGCTGGTTATATATATCCTTTTGCTAAGTGATGGCAAATGGTAAATTCGGCTCAGTAAGGAAATGGCAGTAAAGTACATTGTGTCTTATTCTATAGCTGAGATAATCAAGAACATATTGTTGAGAAAACAACTAAATCATAATGTTTAGAGGAGAAATATCTTTCAGCAGTCTGCTTTTTTCAGCAGATGCTTTTATCAACTAGTTTTTCATTTGCGAAATTAAAGTCCCTGAATTATAACAGATGGAATCAGAAAAATATGGAAAAGTTCATAGACCTAAATAACTCCATTTTGTAGAAAATGCTCGCCCCATATTATCAAATACATATTCAAAAACTGTATATCAGCTGACATTCTGTCAACTAGAAATCTCAGTTTATTGGCAAGAATGTGTTGCTGTAATGCATCATAAAATAGCTTAAAATGAGGAATTCAATGTATTGGAAGAAGTTGTAATGCATGCTGCCAAAATTGAAATTAAAAATTAAATTTGTGTTTTGTAAAGTTGAAGAGTTAAATATTTTCCCTGTGCTCATGTTCTCTGAAATTGGAATCTTATTTCTCCATAATATAGTTATCTGTCCTCAAATTGCATAGCTCACCATACAAGTTAACACTGGCTTGAATATCTGCCGTCTTAAATCTTCAGTGTATCCATTGCAAATTCAAGAATCCCATATATGTATATCTATCTATAACCTCTGTTTTCCCTACTTATTAAAGCAATAAATTTAGTTAAACTAATACCTTTAAAATCTTGGGGCCTAAATCATCACTAGTAAGCATTCTTCTATTTTTCTTTTCTTCCTTTTGTTTTTCCTTGTATACCACCTTCTACAAGCCTCTTTAAGTGCTGAGACATGAAGAGCTGAGACTTCAGTGGTGATCCCTGGGACCCCCAAAAGACTTAGAATTATAGCATTCTGTTTATTCTAGATTGCTCCAATTATCAGAATACTTGAGTTGCCCAGTTCCAGATTTTCATCTTCCTGACCTGTACCTTCAAGGACACTGATATTCTGTTTCACTATTATATGTCTTAGCATTGACAAAGGTCTCAATTTGACTCAAGCCAACCTACTGAAAAGGATCTTTCTTCTTAGTTTGATTATTTTACTCTCATGCCTAGAAAATGATGATAAGCTCCTCACTAATTTTATATTCTCTAGCTTGTATTCCTTGTAAAGTGATTTACATATTGATCTGATCATGTCAATTCTTTGATTTCCTCTACACTTCAAGAGCACTTGGCACCTTTCTCTGGTTAAGTCCTTATAATACTATCTTCACCCAGTAACTTGAAATGTAAATTGTTATTTTATCTTTATGTCAATCTCCTGCCACAACAAGGTAAATCATACAGTTCATGATTCATAATTGTTTATTGAAATTGCATATGGGGATTAAAAGGAAACTAGGTATGTATAAAACTGCTAACCATTTTACTTGAGCAATAAAATGAATCATGGTGCCATTTTCTGAGTTGAGAGAGATTAAGACATGAACGTGTTTGTTTTGAGAGGAAGTCTAGAATTCTTCTATGTTCATGCTAAGTTTGAGCTGCCTATTAACACACAAGTGGAGTGTAGTTCAAAGGCAGACCAGGGTTGGATTATTCTTGGGATTGATTCCTCCATTTATGCACCTATTTCTTAACTGTCTGCAAACAGATATTCAAAAATTCTCTGTTTGCATGTAAAAATGCAAATTGATCGACTCAATAAAATGTGTTTATAACATATTTTGTGTTAAAATTAGCACTGTACTCTGATTGCTCACCTTTGAATTAGTTCATAGGTCTGACAGAAATTCAGATTTTTACTTCATTGCCCTTTGATACATTTATTCATGTATTTATTCTATTCATTCAACAATACAGGCAAATATAAATAAGATATGGCTCTATACAATCAAAGACCCCACAGATTAATGCTAGAGATCAACAGTTGCAATATAGAGGATTATGAGTTAAAATAAATTACAGAAGTGCTTCGGGAACATATAGGAATGATATTTAATCAAGCAAATGCTGGTAAAGGAAAAGGGTAAGTGGAGAGAATAACCGTATGTTTTCCAAAGAAGATACCTGAGCTGAGTCGTAATAAAGTCTTCAAAGATGGGAAAAATAAAAAATATTCCATTTAGAGCAAAACATGTAAAATAGACCTAGAGGACTAAAATAATTCTAGTCACTTACAATACCGTGTTGATGGGAAGCCATCATGAAACATCATGAAAGTTTCTTGTATATTGTGCCTGGCCTTTTATATTTTACTTTGAAGACAATGAGGATTCATAAAGATGTTGATCGGGGGGATATATGATCATATGTAAAGTTAAGAAAGATTGGTTACATTTTGTAGAAAGTATAAAGGAGATATATTAGAGGTAAGATAGTTAATTAAAAGAGTATGGCAATAATTAAGGGAAATCAAAAGTTAGAAATAAAATAGAGATGTAGGAGGTAATAAAAAGAAATGAACTGAGAATGATTATTTGGCTCAAGTAAATGAATAGTATAGATGGTAGCATCATTTATAGAAGGATGGATTGCAAATCTGGAGGATCAGATTTGGGAATGTAGAGAAGGTCCAGTAGAAGGAGGATAATACAAGGTAATTCAGTTCAGGTATATTGAGTTTGAAATGCTAGAGGACAGTGAGGTAAAGATGCATGTAGTTGAATATATAGGTCTAGAACTCAGGGATATAAATAGGGGTTTGGGAGTTATCAGTCTTTATTTGTGGCATAACAACAAGGATGCTCACTTCCACTGCTTAATATGTGCTAAGAATAAAGAGAAATATTCATTATTCAAGATTCAATAATTCTTGTTATCTATTATGTACTATTCTAAATGCTTTCACATGCATTATCTAATTTGAAATTCACAGGAATTCTATATGAATAGGGAAGAGAGGTTGCATTATGATTGCCATTCTGTAGATGAGTAAACTGAGACCCAAAGAAGTTAATTTCAAAATTACACTAAACTAGTGCCAGCAGAACTAAGAGGTGGACTCAGATTAGCTGACTTTAAGCCAAGTCCACTTTCAATATTATTAGTTGCCTGTCACAGCCATTGTTCATATTTTGGTAGTATGATAGAAATTCAGCAGTGAATTCATAACAATCATACTAACTATAGAGTTTATAAACAAATTAATATTCTTATATTAATTCTGAGATCAGAATCTATACCATTTACTAAATTCAGAATACAGCAACATCCACAGAAACAACCAGTTGTCTACAACAGATTTAATATAGGCTATTCTGTTTTGTATTTTGAAGCAAACTCACCTATTGCATAACTATTCTGCAAATATTACAACTTTTTTCAATAAGCCATCTAATGCACAACATTATTTACAAATATATTAATTTCTGCTAATATGGCCCTTGGAATGGTGATTATTTAACACATAAAGGGTCTGCTTGTTCTTGTTTGGAGAATAAATGTGGAAAAGGCATTCAAATTTGTTTATAGTTGCCAATTATAAACAAGGAAGAAGTAGAAATTATTTCTATTCACACTAAATATTCATCTTAATGGGGGCCCATCATTAAGAACCTTGATTAATTGGTATATTTTATTCCAATTATGTAAGGCATTTTGATAGGCACTGTGTGGTAACAATGATGATAAAGACATTTCCTCCACTTGAAAGATGTGTATAGATTAATTGTAGAGATGGGAAAGGAAACAGTGGGACAAAATATTGTGCATAATATAAAGTCCCAATGGTAGTTTATATCAATATTTGGTTTAGAACAAAAAAGGCGAGTGGGTTAATAGTGGAAACTTCATGAAATCATCACCAATAAGACTGTGAAAGACAATCTTCAGATATGGGAGGTATGAAAAGAATATTGTGATGACTAATCAGTTAAGCTATCAGTCAAGATAGTTTATGCATGGGCATTGAAAATGTGAAATCAACCAGGATCAGAGCCACATGTTTGACAGTATATCCCAATTTACTCATGAATGCCTATGTATGGTTCCTTTTTTGTCCATGCTTTCACAGTAACACTTTCTTAAAAAGAGTTATAGCTTACTGTAGTCCATGTGTTAAGTTTCTATCCTTCTTCTTTTGTGGCTAAGACAAATGTTAGCTTTAGTGGATCTGTATTATTTAATGGCAGACATCTATCAGTTCATTTCGTAGTACAGAATTTATACAATATGATCTCTGATCCTTAAGTCTCATTATTTTTGTCATACTACTTCCATAATAGCAAGCACTCAGAAATATCCACAACACATTTTTTAGTAGGTAGATAAATGATATAGTTGTAAACCATTTTCCAAGGTTGTATTCAAAAGAAATAACGTTAGCATGCATAATAATTTTACTTTTCACCTGTTGAGTAAATAAACCAGATTGCTTTTCTTTCATTGCCATGTATCAAAATAAAGGAGCAAATTAGTTGTAAGATTTGAGAACTTTAATATATTTTACAAAGTCTTCACTCTGTAATATTGTCATTAAAACTCATGTTTCTAATAATGGATTAAAATTAATAATTTTAATCAGAGAAGACCTCTGATTTTAGAATATAGTCAGTTCTTAGACTATAACTATTAAATAATTATACTTATAATTTTGATCATACATGGAATTTCTTCACTTATTTATTGAGATAATACATTACAATAAGAATATTTTATTGCAAGAATTATCTATCATAATTCTGAATATCTGGGGCAAATAAAAATACTGAATAGTGTAATTAAATTAAGTACTGGAATTATTAAAACAATATTTATGTATCTACAACTAAAAAATATTTTTCCACTAAAGCTTACTGACACATTCTCAAATGAATAACATATTATTGTTTTTTCCCATGTTTCAGTTGGATTGGCAAACCCCTTCAAACCTGTACCTATCACAAAGTAATTGCTTGAAAATTTATATAACTCAGCATGAATGTCGTATCTGAGTTTTAATATGGGTTTTAAATACATTCCAGTTCTAAACTTTAAAAATTTTTCTTTCAAAATTAACAGATGTGGAAAAAGTTTCTGAAGCATTTACCATTAGCAGTTTTCATGTTGAAAATCTCGTAGAGAAATCAGGTTACTGGGAGAAATATCAGAATTTAAGATTAGATTTTGTGGTATGATCATTGAAATCATGAAAGTAAATTAGCTGTTCTGTGTAGAAAGCATAGAGTGTGTAAAAAAAGAGAGAGAAAAAAGAAAATTAAAGAAAGGGGAAAAGGGAAGAAGGAAAGGAAGGAGGGAAAGAAGGAAGGAGAAGAGATGTAGGGAAGGAGGAAAATCAATCTATGATGGACTTCCCTGCTTTTCACCCCTATAACAGGAAGTGAAAATCAAGATGTTTCTCTTGTCTCCTACCTCAGGAGTATCCATTCACTTTCTGAATTTAGTAATCCTATTCGCTCTCACTGTTAGAGTATGAGTGATGGCGTATTGCTGCGTAACAATAATACCACAAACCTAGCATCTTAAAGCAACATATGTTTGTTATCACACAGTTTCTGTGGATCAGGAGTCCAGGCACAGTTTAACTTGGGCCACTGCAAGGCTGAAATCCAGGTGTCAGCTAAGGATGCTGTCTCTTCTTCAGTTCTACATTTGAAAAACGATCTGCTTCCACACTCCCAGAGGTGTTTCTTCTGGGCTGTCAGACTGAGGGCCTCCATTTTTTTCTGTCTGTAAGTCAGAGACCACCTACAGTACCTTTCCCACAAGGGCATTCCCAAAAGAACTACTAAAGGATGATTGAGATCATGATATATATGAATGTATATGAATAAATATAAAATTCATTTTTATTTGTGTAATGATCATATACTTATTTTTAAATAAAAATATGAACATAGCCAAATAATGAATTAGAATTTTTCTCTTCTATATTTCTAATAGAAAATAAAAAGTAAAATTTTGCTAAACCCATTTATCCAAGGTCATTCTACTAATTTGTTTTATCAGTTCAAAATGACACATTAAAATTGTTTTACTCATGGTGGAAAAGGATGAAAAAGGCATAAACACTAAGCTAAAGATCCACTGTCTAGAATAATTATTTCTGAATTCCATGTTGAGTTAAGCAAGTGCTGAATCTTAAGTTAATTCATTTTCCAATAGACATCAATTCATAAAGAAGTAATCCATAAAATCCAACATAATTGAAGGTTTTATTATATCCAAAACAATTTTTACTTTATCATGTGAAATATCATTAGCTTATTATAAATAATTTTAGTAATATAAGAATACCATTTAATAATTTTAAAACACATATTTTATTTGTTAAATCAAAGAAGCTGAATGTTTGACAAAAAAAGAAAAAGAACACCAACTTCACACCTAAATATTTATTTACTTAAAATTGCATGTCTTATTTTCAGTTTGGAAGATTTATACTCTTTGAGACCATGGAAACCATTAATGCCAAGCATGATAGGTTTTCAATACATTTTCCCCTTCTAGCTTGATATGTGCTTTGTTTTCTTTAATTATGGTATAATGATTGGTTACTTGCACTGTTTCTGTTATGAACTGAGTTAGCCTCTTGGCCTTTCCCAACTAATAATGTGTCTTTTTGCCTCTCAAGTGTGTTTTTCCTCTGTATAGAGTACTTAGGATTTATCATGGTGCTCACTTATGTACTAATTTTTTGGCAAAATATGATAAATGCAAGAGAATGCCATCAGCCTGTATAAGAAAATTTATAAAACACTTTTGGCTATACTGCTACTAAATACTAGTACAAGACACAACAAAGCAGTATAACATGAATTGGAGAAAATAGCATATGAAATAACCTAATCTAGAATCTAGATTTTTCTTTTCTTTTTTATTTTTTTTTTGAGACAGAGAATGTTGTAAATTTATACAAGCATAGGAACACTTCCTGCTTATTTTTCTCCTTTCAGATTAAACCTACATAACACTCTGTGTTGGGCTCAAATTTATGTCACTTAAAACTTCAGCATTTTTTATTATTTTATAGTCTTTATACTCCCAAATAGTCGGTTATGAAATTTTTTTGTAAGGTAACTATGCTTTTATAATACTCATGGACTTTTAGTATAAATGGAAGGAACTCTAAATTCCTAAGAGTTTACAAATTTTCCCTGTCAATGTATTTCTACCCTTCCCCTCTGATTTTAATGTTCCTTTTAAAAAGAAGGTAATTAATGACTTAAATAGGATGTGAAGGATTTTGAACAGATTGTACTTCCCTGTGACAGTATTTTAAATAACATGAAGCATCTTGCTCTTAATGCAAGGCTAGGAGGTTTGCAACTCTTTAGAGGAAAAATATCTAAGGATAGACTGCCCCAGAAGGGCTGCGTAATGAAACAATGGCATCTCCTGGAGGAACATGTATGGCTGAACCAGTAAGTAGGACTTAACATAGTATAACTATTTTAAAGTGTTGTATATCAACATGTGTGTATAAAAGTATACAATATGTATTTATTTATATATATGTATGCCACTGTAATAGTTTAAATAATAAATTCTTTTAGGAAACTATCACTAATTGCACTGATAGTAGGTGTATAATTTTGTCATTGATGCGAAGCTGAGGGCAAGGAATAATTAGATTGGCATGGTGTTTCCTCCTGATTCAGGATTTGTAGGGTCCTTAGACAACATTGGTAACAACCTTTCAGAAGTACTGATTACAGAGTGAGTTGCTCTGCATATTAACTACAGGTTTTCACCCAAGAGGGTATAGAAAAAAATCTAACACTATTAGAAAAAAACAAAATGGAGGGAAGCCAAGAATGCTTCGGAGGTGAGAGAGTCAAGCAATTGTCTTTGAATATAATGATTAAGATGCTCTCGGGCTGATGCAAGTTAAGTTGCTGACATTACAAGGCAGAAATAATAATGAAATCAATTATATAGCTCCTACTTTAACAATTTACTAGTTCTCTAAGTAGAAATGTAGGTTCTGAAAGGTGAGATTTTTATCAACGTACAATATCACTGTTCAATATAAGACTAAGTACTATTTATATAAAAATAGAAAGACTGAGTTTTAAGAATAAAGAATATTTTTGAAAGAAATACTGATATTTATAATTGTAATGTTGTAAGCACCTCATTTTAAAAACATAAAACTATGAAATGCAAAATTATCAGTATAAAAAAGTCAGGTTAGAAAATGTTGGATGTGTGCGAAAGATGACATTTTTACTTCAACTTGAATACGTAACACTTGTATTCGTAAAAGTACATGGATATGGGGAAAACAAGCCCTTTGTTATTATTTTGATAATTGTTTTACACAGAATGTTATTATGTGCCCAGAGTTTTATAGTACCTAAGAACTAATATTTAAAAGGAGGATTATGTGATTAAGGTCTGATTTCATGTGTAAAGATGTCTTATCCTAATTTCTTAGATATAATTAATCATTGTTATAAAAATATAAGAAAACAGTTTCAATATATTTTGGAGCTTTTTGATATACCAAAAAAGACATTTATATTTCACAATGTGGAATAAATACTACACAGAATATTTATACTTATTTAACAAAATATTTTTATATCAAATGTTTATTTAGCTTATATTTACTTACCACTAAGTACTATGACACTCACTAAGTACATATTAGATACTCAAGAAGAAATAAGGCTAAAATGCCTTGTCCTTATTCTCTGGGCTCTTGGATTTCCAATGGAAAAATGGGCAGCCAAACAGTATAGTATAGTGTGAAAATTCAGCAGTATAAGCATTTACTAAATTCAGAAGAACATAAGAAAAGAAGCACCGATGTCTTATGGACTAAATTATGAAAAGTTTCACAGAGGAGGCACTTAAAGGATAAGCACCTTTTAAAGTTGCATAAATATATGAAAACAGACAAGAAAGCTGGATGAAGGATGGGGTGAGAGATAGGAAGGGAGTTGCTCACTAAGAAAGCATTTGCAAAGGATGAAAGTAGTTCTCATCCATGTCAGACACAGTGCACCTCTTTTTTAGAACAAATAATTTCTAACACTCTTTTTACTTTCTTGAAATTAAATTAATGGTAACATAAACTTTCTGCACAGATACTTTAAAATGATAAAAATGTAATTCCCAAAGAGGAAAATAATAGAGAATTTAAAAAAAATAATTTACAATAGAAAAATATACATTTCAATAGGCAAATGCTCAAGGCGCAACTGTATCTGGAGTATATTGTCTTAGGTGGCATAGTTTTCCAAATGGGATCAACCCTTAAATTATAAAAAAAACAAAAAAAATTTTTTTCTGAGTACATAATGAGAAAGAAAGATTTTGTAGTGGACCCACAGTACAGTCTCTCTCTTTACTAGCATCTATCCTGGGAAACAGAAAGGTGACTGGTCCAAGCTGCTTCATAAATATATTAAACACAGACATCCTGGCAAACACTCTTACCATTTGTTAACAGGGACATCTTTAGCTATACAATGCTTTTCAGAGGCTACCTTATTTGTCTAGGATTGCTCATGGGAAACAAACCTAGAATGTATACATTTCTTATCATGTAAATTCCATATGCTAGCCTTGGTTATTGGATGGGGACTCAGTATATATTGGGTCGGTCAAAACGTTCATTCAGATTTTTCCATTCCATCTTACGGAAAAAACTGAATGAATGTTTTGGCCAACCCAAAATTTTGTTGAAGTATTTTGCAGGGATGCTCAGGTGATTTTCTGATAAAGAATCACTATAATAGAGGATGGAGTACTATAAGAATGGGAAAATTAGCGTGGGCTAAATTGAAATATATTTGCATACCGTATAATTCACCTGCCTCATGTGTAAAATTCAGTATTTTTAGTTAATTTATAGAGTTGCACAACCAACACAATTTAGACTATTTTTGAACATTTCCATCATCCCTAAAACATTTCCAGCACCCTTGTACTCCTTGCAGTCAATCTCCACACCCTTGTCTCTAGAGATTTTCTTTCTTCTGAACATTTCTATAAATAAAATCATACCATATGTAGTCTTTTGAGACCGGTTTCTTTCACATAGCATATTGTTTTAGAGTTTCATCCATGTTGTAGCATATAGTTGTATCAATTTAGTTTCTTTTTTAAATTGCTGACTAAAATTTCATAGAATATTACATTTTATTTATCTACTAAAAAATAATCTTAAAATTCATATGTAACCACAAGAGACCCCAAATAACCAAAGCAGTCTTGAGAAAGGAGAAAAAAAACTGCAAGCATTACATACCCTGGCTTCAAAATATATCACAGGGGACTTCCCTGGTGGCGCAATGGTTAAGAATCTGCCTGCCAATGCAAGGGACACGGGTTCGATTCCTGGTCTGGGAAGATCCCACATGCTATGGAGCAACTAAGTCCATGTGCCACAACTATTGAGCCTGCACTCTAGAGCCCGCAGCCATAACTACTGAGCCCACGTGCCACAACTACTGAAGCCTGTCCACCTTAGAGCCCGTGCTCCACAACAAGAGAAGCCACTGCAATGAGAAGCCCGCGCACCACAACGAAGCGTAACCCCCACTAACCACAACTAGAGAAAGCTTGCGCGCAGCAAGGAAGACCGAATGCAGCCAAAAATAAATGAATGAATAAATAAATTATATATATATATATGTACAATGCAATGAAATTGTTTTCTTACACTTATTTTCAGTTTTTTTACTGGTGTATATAAATAAAATAGACTTTTGTATCTTAGTCATGCATCTTGCACCTGTTATATTCAATTATTATAGTCATTTTCTTACAGATTCTTTATGATTTTCTACATACAGAATATTTTTATTGGCAAATAGAGCTTTTCTCCTCTTTTTTCCAGTTATAATGCTAACTTTATTTATTTATTCTTGATTGCACTTCCTAGTTCTGAAAAACTTCTTTCATCATTAAGTAAAATTTACCTGTAGATTTATTGTAAATGTCAAGTTGAGGAAGCATCCTTTTATTAGTGGTTTTTGAGAAGTTGTGTTACCAATTGGTGTTGGATTTTATCAGATGCTTTTTTTGCATCTATTGAGTTCATCATGTATTTCTTATCTTTATTCTATTAATATAGTTTATTGCACTTATTCCTAGAATAAATGCCACTTTGTTAGGATTCATAATCCTTTTTATATGTTGTTGGATTTGAGTGGCAAATTTTTGTTGACAACATTTGCTTCTATATTTATAATAGATATTGGCTACTGTTTTCTTTTCTTATGATATCTTCACCTGGCTTTAACATTAAGGTATTACTAGTCTCATAAAATGTGTGGGCTTGTATACCCTTTTCTTCTATTTTATAGAATTTATGAAGGATTGGTAATATTTCTACTTTAAATATCAAATTAAATTCAACAATAAAGCCTCTTGCGACTACAATTTTCTCTATAGGAACATTTTCAATTATTAATTCAATTTCTTTATGTCAATTGAACTTTCTATTTCTTCTTGAATCAATTTTAATTTTTTCATTTGAAGAATTTTTCCATTTTATCTAAGTTGTGTAATTTGTTTGTATAAAGTCGTTTACACTATCCCTTTAGCATATTTTAAATTTCTGTGAGGTCAGTGGTGATGTCCCTTTTTCTTTGCTGATTTTGACAACTTGTACCTTCTTTTTCTAAAAAATTTCTTGGTCGATTTTATCTTTTCAAATACTAACTTTTGGTTTTATTGACATTCAGTATTGTTTTAATTTTTTCTATTTTGCTGACTTCTCATCTTTATGATTTCCTTCTGTTTTCTTTGGATTTATTTTATTTTTTCTCATTTCTTAAGGTGAAAGCTAAGGTTTTTTATTCAAAATATATTTTTATTTGCCAAAAGATGTATTTGTCCCTATAAATTTTCTTATATGCACAGTTTTTAGCTGCATCTATAAGTTTTAATGTTTTGTTTTCATTTTCATTTAGTTCATAATATCTTCTAAATTCACTTGCAATTTCTTCTTTGGATTATTTAGAAGTGTATTTTTATTTTCTGAATATTTATAAGTGTCCTTTTTTTTCATCTTTTGATAATTTCTAATTCGATTCTATTTGGGTTTTAAACAATTCTTTATACGGATTAAGGTCTTTTAAATTTATGGCTTAATACATGATATATCCTAGAAAATGTTTCATGTATGCTAGAACAAAATGTGTATGCTACTGTTGTTGTGTGATATGTTTTATGTTGATAGTGTTGTTCAAGTCTTTTATATCACTGCTGACTTTCTGTCTAGTTGTTCTATATGTTATTATGAATGGCACTTTGAATTTTCCTCTTATTTTTATTGAAATGCTTATTTCTCCTATCCATCATGCCAGATTTTTCTTCATGTATTTTGGGGATATTCTCATTTTAAAAAAATTTTTTTATTTTTATTTATTTCTGTTTACTAAGCCTAGATTTCTAAGTACTTCCCCTAGGTCAAAATAGTTTATGCATCAGCCAATAATTGCCCAGAGCTTGTGCTTAAACAGCTTGAGCCAGTAAGCATTCAACCCTTTACCAATAAACCTTTTTGAAAAAAGGGAATGTATTTAAAAATTCCAGGAATTTACAATTTTTTCTTGGCTTTTACTGTCTATGTGTACAGTGTCTCTCATTCAGTCAAAAACTATAGGTAGTTCCTGACTTTTTTGGAGACTCCTGAGTGTACTCATAGCCTACTGCATGTGCACAGCTTTCCAGACTACCAGAGATATGTGAGTATATAAAAGCTTATCAAGGTTGACTGTGTCTCTCAAATTCCCTAGATCTACCTGTGAAACTTTTGACAAGTCTCGTAGTCCGTTACTGGCCCTTCAAACTATTGCAATTTAGTTTAGTGGAATGTTGGCCATTCCAAGTTATTTGTTATCACATGTCTCATGTTTGGACAGGAAGACATGACCAACTAGGGTCTGGAATAGCTATGTGCCCTGGGCATCTTTCACTGAATTCCTGTAGTCTCTCCATATGATCTTTCCTGCTGGGAGGCTTCAAGGTAGCTGAATATCTTAGATGTTGTCTTAGGGCTTCCAAGGCATGTGGTGCATGCAAGAGAAGCCTGGTGAAAGCTATTTTTTTCTATTGTAACCTAGACTCTTCTTCTCTGTCACAACTCTCTAAGTCAATCTCCCTAGAAATAAACATCACTGTGGTAGTACTCAGAGCATTGTGGATTCTGGAAAAGCTTGCCAGCAAAAATAAATGGATTACACTGAGGAAGGACAGCATCCGATGTATCTGAATGTATGCATTTTCTAATGAGTTGTGGAGTTCAAAATTATTAAGTTTAAAATAAAAATCTAAACAAGCAGTCAATATATATGGAGAAAGATATGCCAGATACACTGATTAATCTCTGCACTCCACTTCATTGGGAGCTTCTCTCCCTGGATATTTGTCATGAAGGACTGGTATCTACTGATTGCTTCACCAGGGACACCTTACCGTTGGCATCCAGTTGGTTTCTGCCCATGGGAGGCACCAAGAGGAAAGCACAGTGAAAGGAATGAAGTCCTGCATTTATTTATACCTGGATCCTTCTTATCTGATTGTCGTTCTGGAAGTAGTTGTGTTCTTCTATTGCCATATGTTCTTTGATGGCCTCTTTACTAAAAAGGTAGCTCTTTCTAGATTCCTTAACACTAATTTTCCCTTACTCCTTTAACTCTAAGGACAATAACCACTTCTTACTGTTGCAGGTCATTTACATATTTTGAGTAGACCAATATTCTACTTGAATATTATAAATAAACACAGGTGGCTCATAGAACATAATATCGTCACATTATGCAAATTATTGCTGATCCTGGTTTGAGACTGAATGCAAATAAAGGTCAAGGTGTTGTGGAACTGAAAGTTTGGAGCTTTTAGTAGCTATGGCAACCATGTTGGTTATAAAGGTTATGGAGTGGGCTGAATACACACACACACACACACACACACTGAACGTAAGGTGTAGAAATCCTGACTCAAGTATCGAGTGGAGAATTTTAAAATGCACCAGGAATTATACAGTAAAGAGCATTTTAGGTAGCATTTACTTTTGGCTCAAAGTAAGAGAAAACCTGACTAATAGTGTCTTAAACAAGTAGAGGTTTACTTTTCTTTCAAAAGTGTGGAGTAGATTCAGCACCTCAGTGTTATCAAAGCTGCTCTCTCTGAGAATCTTACTTTTTTACTCATGATTGCAACATTGTTGCCAAACCTCCAATTATCATTTCGATTTTTAAAATAAATTAAAAAAAGATTGAACAAGTCCAGCTGAATGTGTCCTTTTTTTTTTTTTTTGCGGTAAGTGGACCTCTCACTGTTGTGGCCTCTCCCGTTGCGGAGCACAGGCTCCGGACGCCATGGCTCACGGGCCTAGCCGCTCCGTGGCACATGGGATCTGCTGGGAGGCTTCAAGGTAGCTGAATATCTTAGATGTTGTCTTAGGGCTTCCAAGGCATGTGGTGCATGCAAGAGAAGCCTAGTGAAAGCTTCTGCATTGGCAGGCAGACTCTCAACCACTGCGCCACCAGGGAAGCCCTGAATGTGTCCTTTTTATGAAGGTTAAAAAACGCACAGTGTGATGTATTTGTGAAAATTTTGAAGACAAATAAAAGGTGTATTTTACACTAATAATTGTTACAAAGATGCAAAAAATAAGTAGGGAAAGTAGAAAATTATTATTGAGAATGACATGCAACAATTGTAGGATAGTGTTTAATATATCTGTAATATATTTTTCCTTTAAAAGAGAGAAATCTGAAGAAACATGGCACAATTTTCATGAGCTGAATTTCACTGGATGGTAACTGTTATTTTATATATTTTCCATTATGTGGAATATATTATGATTAATGAAACAAAGATTTTTTGTTTTTGTTTTGTCCCTAAATAAGAGACAGTCTCAGATTAAAAAAAATAAAATTAGGTTCCCCATTTGCAGAAAAATAGAGACTGGGAGCAGGGAAAACTTTCCATCTCAGTCCATCATGGCAGCAGAAATCAGGACTTGCTAATGTCAGTGTTGTACACCCTATTGTCAATGTTGGGAACTGACATCTATAGTCTGAGGACACCTATGGAACTGACTCTCTTATCATCCTAGAGGACATGAAAGGGATTAAGAGAGAGCACAGGCACAATCACGGCAATCTGTCTGGGAAACACTGGTTCTGCATACATGCTTTTTTAAAAAAATAAATAAATCATTAGTAAACTGATAGAAATCAATTATGAGGTTGTATTCTTTTTTTCTCCCCCCAAAAATAAAGGGATCATTAATTTGAACAACTGAAAGGAAAGGCAGGCTTTTTTTTTTTTTTTTTACAAATATTTTACGTAAAATAAAGTATTCTAGAAAATATAAAGTATGCATTCTCAAACTGGAGACCTAAAATGTTATATATAAAATAAAGCAAAACAAATGTTCAGGAGATAAGAACACATTCAAGATAAAAACGGAAACCATTTTTTTAAATATTGTAAAGAAATTGCACCTAAGAATTAAAATTCAAATGGGAGGCAGAGAAGTAGAATTTAAAGTATAGAAAACCAAATGAATAATGTAAACCTGGTGATATTTCCATTTTATAAACAAAGAAAGAATTGTATAGAATAACAATCGATGATCAATAAAGATAGAGAAAAAATTGCAACAAATATTAAAATTAGTCCTTAAGGAATATACCAGAATAAATGAAACAGAAGTAACATGCAAACTTATAAGAGAAGACAAATTTCATGAGCTGAAAGAAAACACTGATTGCTTTGATTTGAAAATGTAAAACAGCAAGCAATCTCATATGGACATATGTATTTGTTTTAAATTTAAATTACAAAAATTAAGAAAAAAATTATAAACACTGAAGGAGGAAACAAGACAATGGCAAAGAATCGAATGAAGGCTGTCTCAGACTTTATCCCTATAGCATGAATTACAGTTAACTAAACAGTGTACAACAATTCTGGTTCTATCTTTGCTTGGTCTTGGCTGTTAGAGTTTCATTTACCAAATCTGGTAAAAGATAGCATTGGACAAGATATACCTATCAGAAATACCATGTTTTTATATTAGTGTCAATGGAGGATATTCTTTTACCAGATTCATGGGACCAAGAGAGCATGCAATCTGTTTTTGTCGCTTTATGCAGGAGTTGAGAATGTTTCATTTGCATGACGCTCTTCATTTTACTAAGGAATGGTTATTGTTAAGATTATTTTTCAACTAATCTTATTTGCAATTGATTGTGTAGGATATAAGAATGTGTTAGAATAATGTATCATGCAAGAGAGGAAAAACAAAATACTTTTACTTGAATTGTAAATACTGATATACTTTAACCTCTCAAAAAATAATACAACAGACCAGTGTGGGCCAGAACACCTCGGTTTCAGCTGCCTATGGGCAGAACTCTCTGGGGAACTCTGGTCTCTCCCAACAGCACAATAAGGGGACCCTGAACTCTGGTTTAACTAAGCCACCGGTCCCAAGGGTATTGGCAACCACGGGAGGCCAGAATTCCACATGGCAACATCAGGGAATGCCGAACCTGAGTAGCCAGACCCCAGGAACAACTCCGTAAGCCCCTTCACTGCAGCTTCCAGTTTCCACATGCAGCAGGTCCACCTGAAAATGTCCAGCCCACAGTTCTCCCAGGCGATGCCCAGCAGGCCCATGGCCCCCATGAGCTCAGCAGCTGCAGCAGGGTCCATGTGAGCACACAGCAGAGGACCAGTGTCCCTGCCCCAGCACCTCCCCAGGGAGTCCCACAGCAGGGCTTGCTGGGCCTGAGCTGGGGGCCTTCAGCCAGAGCCCTGCCCCAACAGTGGGTGGCCGGGCAGGGCTACACTGCACCCAAGCCTACCCTGTGCGGACCGCAGGCCAAGAACTGCCCTTTGCCTACAGTGGGCAACCAGGTAGCAGCGTGTTGGCCAGCATGGCCGGAGATGCCAACCTGATCGACTCCCTGCTGAAGAACAGAACTTTGGAGGAGTGGATGAATGACGACCTAGAAGGTCGAATGACGACCTTCTAGGGCCTCAGTAACAGGAGGATTTGTGGTGTTTTCAGTGTTCATACAGCCTATATTTTTGTTCTCAAATTCAAGAAAGAGCAACTATTTTGGACCAAAAGCCCACAGCCCGGGGAGCTGGGCAGGTAGAGCTAGAGCTGTGGGGCTGAGGCCTGGTCCTGCCAGGCTCTGTGGGGCTCAGGGCTCCCAGCCAGCAGTTGTGCTATGTTGGGCTGGCCCCACCCCATCTGCTGGCATCGTTATCTGATGTTGGGACAGCAGGACAGGGTTCTACAGGTCGTTTTCTACCCAAATGACCAAAAAACCAACAGTGAAACCCCACGATGTCAGGCTTATAAAATCTGTGCTATCATATTGACTTAATCCAAGATTTCTCCACTTGCCCCAATTTTGGGACAAATTTTTGTTGAAACTTTATAGCAGAACTGTTTGCAATTTGTAGCGTAGAAAAGATTTTAATTTTTTTTTTAAGTTTTAAAACAGATTAGGGTAGGTGGTGGTTTAAATTGATAAGTGGCATTGGAAACTTAGGGTTTCCTTTAGATTAAGAGCTTTTTTATTCCTGCTCTTTGTCAGCTTTCAGGGCAAAGGGAGGTTCACTGGAAAATCATTTCCATAAGTGCAGGCTGTGACTGCATGTGCCAAAAAGGAACAGGATGCCATGAGACAGCACAGTTAATGGCACAGAGGTGGTCTTTCCAGCAGCTCCTCCTCCTCCCAGAATGCTGTTCTTCCAGGTTGGCATTTAGGAGGACATGGACTGAGGAATCCCTTCCTCCCATGTGTTGGTAGCAGGACCCCAGGCGGCCCCCAGGCCAAATGCTGAAATGAAATAATTGGAATTCCTGTGTCCTCTTTTGTTGTAACTTCCTGCCTTTTGCAGTTTACCTGAAAACTCATATTTAATGTGATAGGAAGGTGACCATTGTTGAGTAATGCACAGATGTCTCTCCTGCACCCTGTCCTCATTTCCCATAACCTTTCTTTCTGCCTCCCCTTCTTTCTCTCTCCAGCCCAAATGCAAAAACTCCTTAAGTCACTGATTTACTAGATTGGAGAGGAAAAGAGTCATTAGAATTCCCTAGGGAACTCTAGCATAGTAAGGAGCTGGGTATCCCCTCCCCGGAAAGCAAAGGTTGTGGGAAGGAGAAAAATAGGTGTGCCCTGTTTGGCAGGGAGGATGCAGGCCAGGCCAGAGGAAGGAATTCCACTTTGTTTTATTACTTCTGCCACTCCCTCGTCAGATGACTTGCACTTTTTAAAGAGAATTGCTTTGTAACACTGATACATCCTTTCTAAAGATTCAAGTGGATTTCTCTTTTAAGGTCTATGACTTTTTAGGTCTTGACTAAGCTAAGAGTCCACAACAGAGTATTACTTGTGGGCTGTTAGTGCGAAATGAAGACACAGCACTTTGATGTAACGAAATCAAAATGGTAAGCACAAGGTGAGACCCTGTTAAACGGGGTGCCAGAGAGAAAATAGTACACTGAAAAGAGTGGCGTATATGCAGAGTGGTCTCTGGCAAAACCACAACCCCATTTTTATTTCCCTGGAGCCTCAAAATGGATAATTCAAGGAGTATCGTATGTAAAGAATTGAGCCAATAAAAATGTTCACACAACCAGCTTGAGTGGCTTTGAGGGGATGAAAGCTTATACACACATTGGTAACTATTTTTCACCAGCAGTGCCTTTCATGGGGGTACTTGGACCCTCAGATCTTCTTCTCTAATAGTCATTTGCCACCACGGGTGGTGTTTGGGCCGTTTTCCCTTTAAACACCCTCCCTGCCTTCCCCAGTTACTGAATATAACTCTCAAAGAAGGGAATGAATCATAAAGCCAGTGAAGACTCCACCCTTAGTGGAGTTCCCCGATCTGAAGGGGAAGAGGGTGACTTCAGCGGGTTCTCTACCAAAAATAGGGGGCCGAAGGCTAGTGGTGGGTCCTTGTTCCTCTCCTGGTCTCCCTCTGGCTACTGCTCACCTCTATCCCCGGGCGCTGGTGTCTCAGCCTCCCCCTTGTAGGGAGGGCTGCCCCTGCCTTAGTCCTGCGGCCACCTAGACAGACAGCAGGCTTCTCACTTGCTGCAGTGTCAGAGCAATAAAATGTGGTGCTTGGAGTCCCCCCAGAGAGCTGCCTGTGGCTTTATTAATGAATCTGGTTTTTGGCTAGTCAGGGAAGGAGACAACTTTGCTTCAGTGCAAATCTCCATCTTTCAGGAGCCATGACTCAAAAGAAAAGGGTGCTTGGACTTTTGTTATACACACTTGCTTTGTGTAAATAAATGCTTACAACTTTATATTAAAGATGGAATAAGCGTTAGAACTTCTGACTGTATATTTTTTATTTTTATAGATTTTAAAACTATGATCCTTTATATCTGTGTTTTGGGGGGCTATAAGTTTTATGTCAAACAGTTGGTATTGTTAACTTTTTACTGTCATCAAAGTACAAAAATGTCCTATTAATTCCCTTATTCTTCCACTTCCCTTAACTCTGGTATACACCAAAAAGAAATCTTTACTTTCCTGTTTTATCATTATAAAATAATAAAAGTATTTTGCTAGTATGGAAAAAACATAATGCAACATATAATCATATAGTCAGCCCTCAAATTTAAATGATACTAAAACATTGCCATATTTGTTTTAAAGAAATAAAATGTTAACAATAAAGCTTGCCTTACTCCTCCATATTATTATATGGGTATCCATTATATTATTTTCTGAGTGATGAAAGTATATACTTATTAACAATTCAACTAAAAAAGAAACACCCCTTTCAGACTCCCCCATGAACATTTGGGTGTGATATGATAGCAGTAATTTACTTGAGGGAGTTCTTATATTTTTATAAGAAATTTTATAAGAAAACATTTTTAGCGAGACATATTTAATCCATTTGGGTTGCTTAGCTTAAATAACCTGGAATATGTGGATTTATGGGATAGAGTTTTTTGGAAACCAAAAATATAAACTACGAAGCCCCAACCTTAAGTATGTCCTCTGAGCTTGCCCTACACTTAGAATGTCTTGTACTCCAAAACCAAGATGTGTCCCAATGCATTGAAGGGGCTTTTTGGAAGTTGCATCTGATAATTTGGTGCCTTCCAAAAGCAGATGCTTATACACCTTTGGGTGATTTTTACTTTTATTTCTCACTAATCATTAGTAAAGTTTGGTTTGGGGTAAGATCTATGATTTCTGTGAGTCTTCTCTGATAATTCAGCCTCTTGTATCATTGCAACTTACAACCAGTCCTCATCAGCAAGTAGGTTATGTTGAAGCAGAAACTGCTCACAATAACAACAATGAAAATCATAAATATTTAGAAAATATTATAATATAAAATATATGGTACTCAAATAGTTAATCCACAAATGTTCCCTGAAAAATATAAAAGACTTGAGTAAAGCAATAAAGAGATTTCTAGAATGAGAAGATTGAATATTATAAAGATATCACCTCACATTAAATTATTTAGAGATGAATGTAATTTCAATAAAACCTGATGCTGAATATTAATTTTACTTGAAACAACTATTAATGAATGCAAATAGAAAACAGAATAGGAGAAGATAGCAAAGAAATTTATAAAAAATTATTCTTACCATTTCCTACCAAACTGTCAAAACCTGACAGAATACTGGCCATTCTAGCTATTTCTAGCAGGTAGTGTCAGTGCAATGGCTGAGATGCTGTTTAAAGATTTAGTAAAAATGGTAGTCCTGAAGAGTAACTGATGGCAGTAAAGAAGGATAATGTTAATTAATCACCAGATCTAAGGACAATTGTGAACTATGTTTCAAAAACCAGGATGCTTGTAAAAAATCTCAGTTTTTTTTCATATGAATGCACCTAGGATTTACTATCAGCGCATTAACAGTATGCCTTAGAATTAGGCCCCCTAGGTTAACAGTGTACTGCTGATCAGAATACACATGTCTCAACTCAAGCATCACCTCTCTCAGGTCACACCTTTTTGGAGATCCACAAATTGGGTTATTTGGACTCCTTGTCATTAATTTAGCACATGAATATCCACCTATCTTAGCATGTATCAACCAGTAACATGTGTGTTTATCCTCCTCTGTCAAGACACTCTGACATCTTGGGGAGCAGAGATTATTTCTTTCAAAAATTGCTTTCATTAATATATTCTGATGCTCAGCAGAGTGTCTGAAATAAAATAGGAGCTAAATAAATTTATATTCTGTTAAACAAACGCATGGATGGATAAACAGTAAGGAATTATCATTTCCAGTTTCTAGTGGTGGGCATGATATAAGCTTACATTTCATCCTCACAGTAAGATTTAATTATAAATATTGTTATCACATTTTATAGAAGAGAAAACTTATGCCAATAATTAGCTGCTTAGAGTAAGGGAAGATGGCGGAAGAGTAAGACGCGGAGATCACCTTCCTCTCCACAGATACACCAGAAATACATCTACACGTGGAACAACTCCTGCAGAACACCTACTGAAGGCTGGCAGAAGACCTCAGACCTCCCAAAAGGCAAGAAACTCCCCACGTACCTGGGTAGGGCAAAAGGAAAAAAGAATAAACAGAGACAAAAGAATAGGGACGGCACCTGCACCAGTGGGAGGGAGCTGTGAAGGAGGAAAAGTTTCCACACACTAGGAAGCCCCTTCGCGGGCGGAGACTGCGGGAGGCGGAGGGGGGAGCTTCGAAGCCGCGGAGGAGTGCACAGCAACGGGTGCGGAGGGCAAAGCGGGGAGATTCCCGCACAGAGGATCGGTGCCGACCGGCACTCACCAGCCCGAGAGGCTTGTCTGCTCACCCGCCGGTACGGGCGGGGCTGCGAGCTGAGGCTCTGAGCGGACGGAGCGCAGGGAGAGGACTGGGGTTGGCGGCTTGAACATAGCCTGAAGGGGTTAGTGCACCACAGCTAGCCGGGAGGGAGTCCGGGGAAAAGCCTGCACCTGCCGAAGAGGCAAGAGACTTTTTCTTCCCTCTTTGTTTCCTGGTGCGTGAGGAGAGGGGCTTAAGAACGCTGCTTAAAGGAACTCCAGAGACGGGCGCGAGCCGCGGCTAAAAGCGCGAACCCCAGAGACGGGCGCGAGCCGCGGCTGAAAGCGCGGACCCCAGAGACGGGCGCGAGCCGCGGCTGAAAGCGCGGACCCCAGAGACGGGCGCGAGCCGCGGCTGAAAGCGCGGACCCCAGAGACGGGCGCGAGCCGCGGCTGAGGGCGCGGACCCCAGAGACGGGCGCGAGCCGCGGCTGAGGGCGCTGACTCCAGAGACGGGCGCAAGCCGCGGCTGGAGGCGCGGACCCCAAGGCGGGCGGGAGACGTTGGGGCTGCTGCCGCCGCCACCAAGGGGCCTGTGTGCGAGCGCAGGTCGCTCTCCACTCCCCTCTTCCGCGGAGCCTGTGCAGCCCGCCACTGCCGGGTTCCCGGGATCCGGGGACGACTTCCCCGGGAGAGCGCACGGCGGGCCTCGGGCTGGTGGCCGGACTTTGCCGCCGCAGGCCCGCCCCGCATTCCGTGCCCCTCCCTCCCCGCCGCCGGCCTCCGTACGCCAGAACCCCCGAATCAGCGGCTCCTTTAACCCCGTCCTGTCTGAGCAAAAAACAGACGCCCTCCAGCGACCTACACGCAGAGGCAGGGCCAAATCCAAAGCTGAGCCCCTGTGAGCTGTGAGAACAAAGAAGAGAAAGGGAAATCTCTCCCAGCAGCCTCAGAAGCAGCGGAGTAAAGCTCCACAATCAACTTGATGTACCCTGCATCTGTGGAATACATGAATAGACAGCCAATCATCCCAAATTAAGGAGGTGGACTTTGGGAGCAAGATCTATGATTTTTCTCCCTATTCCTCTTTTTGTGAATGTGTATGTGTATGCTTCTGTGTGAGATCTTGTCTGTATAGTCTTGCTTCCACCATTTGTCCTAGGTTCTATCCGTCCATGGTTTTTTCTTAAAATTTTTTTTCTTAATAATCAATTTTAATTTTAAGAACGTTATTATACTTTACCTTCGTCCTTTCTTTCTTTCTTTCTTTCCTTCCTTCCTTCCCTCCTTTAGACAACGAATCATCCCAAATTGAGTAGGTGGTCTCTGACAGCAAGATTTATGATTTTTCCCCCTTTACCTCTTTTTGTGAGGGTGTATGTGTACGCTTCTGTGTAAGACTTTGTCTGTATAGCTTTGCTTCCAACATTTGTCCTAAGGTTCTATCCGTCCCTTTTTTTTTTTTTTTCTAATTAAGAATTTTTTTAATTCAATAACTTTATTATACTCTATTTTATTTTTACTGTATCTTCTTTCTGTTTTCCCTTCTTTCCCTCCTTCCTTCCTTCCTCCCTCCCTCCTTTCGTTCCTTCTTGCCTTCTTTCCTTCCTTGCTTCTTTCTTTCTTCCTTCCTTCCTTCCTTCCTTCCCTCCTTCCTTCCTCCTTTAGACAACGAATCATCCCAAATTGAGGAGGTGGTCTCTGACAGCAAGATTTATGATTTTTCCCCCTTTACCTCTTTTTGTGAGGGTGTATGTGTACGCTTCTGTGTAAGACTTTGTCTGTACAGCTTTGCTTCCAACATTTGTCCTAAGGTTCTATCCGTCCTTTTTTTTTTTCTAATTAAGAATTTTTTAATTCAATAACTTTATTATACTTTATTTTATTTTTACTGTATCTTTTTTCTTTTTGTTTTTCCTTCTTTCCCTCCTTCCTTCCTCCCTCCCTCCCTCCTTTCGTTCCTTCTTGCCTTTTTTCCTTCTTTGCTTCTTTCTTTCTTTCTTCCTTCCTTCCTTCCTTCCTTCCCTCCTTCCTTCCCTCCTTTCCTTCTTTCTTTCCTCATACGTCTACTAATTCCCTCTACTTTTTCTCCCTTTTATTCTGAGCCGTGTGGATGAAAGGCTCTTGGTGCTCCAGCCAGGAGGCAGGGCTCTGCCTCTGAGGTAGGAGAGCCAACTTCAAGACACTGGTTCACAAGAGACCTCCCAGCTCCAGATAATATCAAACGGCGAAAATCTCCCAGAGACCTCCATCTTAACACCAGCACCCAGCTTCACTCAACGACCAGCAAGCCACAGTGCTGGACAACCTGTGCCAAACAACTAGCAAAACAGGAACACAACCCCACCCATTAGCATTAGCACCCATTAGCAGGAACACAACCCCACCCATTAGCAGAGAGGCTGCCTAAAATCATAATAAGGCCACAGACACCCCAAAACACACCACCAGACGTGAACCTGCCCACTAGAGAGACAAGATCCAGCCTCTTCCACCACAACACAGGCACTAGTCCCCTCCACCAGGAAGCCTACACAACCCACTGAACCAACCTTAGCCACTGGAGACAGACATCAAAAACAGGAGGAACTACGAACCTGCCGCCTGCAAAAAGGAGACCCCAAACACAGTAAGATAAGCAAAATGAGAAAACAGAAAAACACACAGCAGATAAAGGAGCAAGATAAAAATGCACCAGACCTAACAAATGAAGAGGAAATAGGCAGTCTACCTGAAAAAGAATTCAGAATAATGATAGTAAGGTTGATCCGAAATCTTGGAGATAGAATGGACAATAGAATGGACAAAATGCAAGAATCAGTTAACAAGGACCTAGAAGAACTAAAGATGAAACAAGCAACGATGAACAACACAATAAATGAAATTAAAAATACTCTAGATGGGATCAATAGCAGAATAACTGAGGCAGAAGAACGGATAAGTGACCTGGAAGATAAAATAGTGGAAATAACTACTGCAGAGCAGAATAAAGAAAAAAGAATGAAAAGAACTGAGGACAGTCTCAGAGACCTCTGGGACAACATTAAACGCACCAACATTCGAATTATAGGGGTTCCAGAAGAAGAAGAGAAAAAGAAAGGGACTGAGAAAATATTTGAAGAGATTATAGTTGAAAACTTCCCTAATATGGGAAAGGAAATAGTTAATCAAGTCCAGGAAGCACAGAGAGTCCCATACAGGATAAATACAAGGAGAAATACGCCAAGACACATATTAATCAAACTGTCAAAAATTAAATACAAAGAAAGCATATTAAAAGCAGCAAGGGAAAAACAACAAATAACACATAAGGGAATCCCCATAAGGTTAACAGCTGATCTTTCAGCAGAAACCCTACAAGCCAGAAGGGAGTGGCAGGACATACTGAAAGTGATGAAGGAGAAAAACCTGCAACCAAGAGTACTCTACCCAGCAAGGATCTCATTCAGATTTGATGGAGAAATTAAAACCTTTACAGACAAGCAAAAGCTGAGAGAGTTCAGCACCACCAAACCAGCTTTACAACAAATGCTAAAGGATCTTCTCTAGGCAAGAAACACAAGAGAAGGAAAAGACCTATAATAACGAACCCAAAACAATATAGAAAATGGGAATAGGAACATACATATCGATAATTACCTTAAATGTAAATGGACTAAATGCTCCCACCAAAAGACACAGACTAGCTGAATGGATACAAAAACAAGACCCTTACATATGCTGTCTACAAGAGACCCACTTCAGACCTAGAGACACATACAGACTAAAAGTAAGGGGATGGAAAAAGATATTCCATGCAAATGGAAACCAAAAGAAAGCTGGAGTAGCAATTCTCATATCAGACAAAATAGACTTTAAAATAAGGACTATTAAAAGAGACAAAGAAGGACACTACATAATGATCAAGGGATCGATCCAAGAAGAAGATATAACAATTGTAAATATTTATGCACCCAACATAGGAGCACCTCAATACATAAGGCAAATACTAACAGCCATAAAAGGGGAAATTGACAGTAACACATTCATAGTAGGGGACTTAAACACCCCACTTTCACCCATGGACAGATCATCCAAAATGAAAATAAATAAGGAAACACAAGCTTTAAATGATACATTAAACAAGATGGACTTAATTGATATTTATAGGACACTCCATCCAAAAACAACAGAATACACATTTTTCTCAAGTGCTCACGGAACATTCTCCAGGATAGATCATATCTTGGGTCACAAATCAAGCCTTGGCAAATTTAAGAAAATTGAAATTGTATCAAGTATCTTTTCTGACCACAACGCCATGAGACTAGATATCAATTACAGGAAAAGATCTGTAAAAAATACAAACACATGGAGGCTAAACAATACACTACTTAATAATGAAATGATCACTGAAGAAATCAAAGAGGAAATCAAAAAATACCTAGAAACAAATGACAATGGAGACACAACGACCCAAAACCTGTGGGATGCAGCAAAAGCAGTTCTAAGGGGGAAGTTTATAGCAATACAAGCCCACCTTAAGAAGCAGGAAATATCTCGAATAAACAACCTAACCTTGCACCTCAAGCAATTAGAGAAAGAAGAACAAAAAAACCCCAAAGCTAGCAGAAGGAAAGAAATCATAAAAATCAGATCAGAAATAAATGAAAAAGAAATGAAGGAAACAATAGCAAAGATCAATGAAACTAAAAGCTGGTTCTTTGAGAAGATAAACAAAATAGATAAACCACTAGCCAGACTTATCAAGAAAAAAAGGGAGAAGACTCAAATCAATAGAATTAGAAATGAAAAAGGAGAGGTAACAACTGACACTGCAGAAATAAAAGAGATCATGAGAGATTACTACAAGCAACTCTATGCCAATAAAATGGACAATCTGGAAGAAATGGACAAATTCTTAGAAATGCACAACCTGCCAAGACTGAATCAGGAAGAAATAGAAAATATGAACAGACCAATCACAAGCACTGAAATTGAAACTGTGATTAAAAATCTTCCAACAAACAAAAGCCCAGGACCAGATGGCTTCACAGGCGAATTCTATCAAACATTTAGAGAAGAGCTAACACCTATCCTTCTCAAACTCTTCCAAAATATAGCAGAGGGAGGAACACTCCCAAACTCATTCTACGAGGCCACCATCACCTTGATACCAAAACCAGGCAAGGATGTCACAAAGAAAGAAAACTACAGACCAATATCACTGATGAACATAGATGCAAAAATCCTCAACAAAATACTAGCAAACAGAATCCAACAGCACATTAAAAGGATCATACACCATGATCAGGTGGGGTTTGTTCCAGGAATGCAAGGATTCTTCAATATACGCAAATCTATCAATGTGATAAACCATATTAACAAACTGAAGGAGAAAAACCATATGATCATCTCAATAGATGCAGAGAAAGCTTTTGACAAAATTCAACACCCATTTATGATAAAAACCCTGCAGAAAGTAGGCATAGAGGGAACTTTCCTCAACATAATAAAGGCCATATACGACAAGCCCACAGCAAACATCATCCTCAATGGTGAAAAACTGAAAGCATTTCCACTAAGATCAGGAACAAGACAAGGGTGCCCACTCTCACCACTCTTATTCAACATAGTTTTGGAAGTTTTAGCCACAGCAATCAGAGAAGAGAAGGAAATAAAAGGAATCCAAATCGGAAAAGAAGAAGTAAAGCTGTCACTGTTTGCAGATGACATGATCCTATACATAGAGAATCCTAAAGATGCTACCAGAAAACTACTAGAGCTAATCAATGAATTTGGTAAAGTAGCAGGATACAAAATTAATGCACAGAAATCTCTGGCATTCCTATATACTAATGATGAAAAATCTGAAAGTGAAATCAAGAAAACACTCCCATTTACCATTGCAACAAAAAGAATAAAATATCTAGGAATAAACCTACCTAAGGAGACAAAAGACCTGTATGCAGAAAACTATAAGACACTGATGAAAGAAATTAAAGATGATACAAATAGATGGAGACATATACCATGTTCTTGGATTGGAAGAATCAACATTGTGAAAATGACTCTACTACCCAAAGCAATCTATAGATTCAATGCAATCCCTATCAAACTACCATTGGCATTTTTCACAGAACTAGAACAAAAAATTTCGCAATTTGTATGGAAACACAAAAGACCCCGAATAGCCAAAGCAATCTTGAGAACAAAAAAAGGAACTGGAGGAATCAGGCTCCCTGACTTCAGACTATACTACAAAGCTACAGTTATCAAGACAGTATGGTACTGGCACAAAAACAGAAAGATAGATCAATGGAACAGTATAGAAAGCCCAGAGATAAACCCATGCACATATGGACACCTTATCTTTGATAAAGGTGGCAGGAATGTACAGTGGAAAAAGGACAGCCTCTTCAATAAATGGTGCTGGGAAAACTGGACAGGTACATGTAAAAGAATGAAATTAGAACACTCCCTAACACCATACACAAAAATAAGCTCAAAATGGATTAAAGACCTAAATATAAGGCCAGAAACTATCAAACTATTAGAGGAAAACATAGGCAGAACACTCTATGACATAAATCACAGCAAGATTCTTTCTGACCCACCCCCTAGAGTAATGGAAATAAAAACAAAAATAAACAAATGGGACTTAATGAAACTTCAAAGCTTTTGCACAGCAAAGGAAACCATAAACAAGACCAAAAGACAACCCTCAGAATGGGAGAAAATATTTGCAAATGAAGCAACTGACAAAGGATTAATCTCCAAAATTTACAAGCAGCTCATGCAGCTCAACAACAAAAAAACAAACAACCCAATCCAAAAATGGGCAGAAGACCTAAATAGACATTTCTCCAAAGAAGATATACAGACTGCCAACAAACACATGAAAGAATGCTCAACATCATTAATCATTAGAGAAATGCAAATCAAAACTACAATGAGATATCATCTCACACCAGTCAGAATGGCCATCATCAATAAATCTAGAAACAATAAATGCTGGAGAGGGTGTGGAGAAAAGGGAACCCTCTTGCACTGCTGGTGGGAATGTGAATTGGTTCAGCCACTATGGAGAACAGTATGGAGGTTCCTTAAAAAACTACAAATAGAACTACCATATGACCCAGCAATCCCACTACTGGGCATATACCCTGAGAAAACCGAAATTCAAAAAGAGTCATGTACCAAAATGTTCATCGCAGCTCTATTTACAATAGCCCGGAGATGGAAACAACCTAAGTGCCCATCATCGGATGAATGGATAAAAAAGATGTGGCACATATATACAATGGAATATTACTCAGCCATAAAAAGAAACGAAATTGAGCTATTTGTAATGAGGTGGATAGACCTAGAGTCTGTCATACACAGTGAAGTAAGTCAGAAAGAAAAAGACAAATACAGTATGCTAACACATATATATGGAATTTAAGAAAAAAAAATGTCATGAAGAACCTAGGGGTAAGGCAGGAATAAAGACGCAGACCTCCTAGAGAACGGACTTGAGGTTATGGGGAGGGGGAAGGGTGAGCTGTGACGGGGCGAGAGAGAGTCATGGACATATACACACTAACAAACGTAGTAAGGTAGATAGCTAGTGGGAAGCAGCCGCATGGCACAGGGATATTGGCTCGGTGCTCTGTGACAGCCTGGAGGGGTGGGATAGGGAGGGTGGGAGGGAGGGAGACGCAAGAGGGAAGAGATATGGGAACATATGTATATGTATAACTGATTCACTTTGTTATAAAGCAGAAACTAACACACCATTGTAAAGTAATTATACCCCAATAAAGATGTTAAAAAAAAAAAAAATAAAAAATAAAAGTCTTCAATTGGTTGCTGAAAAAAAAAAAAAAATAATTAGCTGCTTAAAGTCATTTGAGTTTCAACCTCATGGTGTTTTGAAGTTTAACCACATGATTTTTAAAAATCCTTAATAACATGAACAAACAGAGGAATTGAACAGATAACCTCCCTCAAACAGATTTTAAAATATAAAAGAATTTAACAAATAATAAAGTAGGAATGTCAAGTTAATGGGAGTGAGTGATAATATTTATTAAATAACATTGAAAATATTGGCTTGAAATTTGAAAAAAACAAATTAATTTAAACAATTTCACAACTTTTAAAATAAATTTTAATTTGATTGAAGATTACATTTTAAAATCAGCAAATGGAATTAAAAGAAAATCTCTATGTCTCAAATGTTTGGGTGAGAAGGTATTAAAAACTGAAAGTGATAGAAATTATTAAGAAAAATATAAACAATTTGTCCAGATTGTTTTTATTATTTATTTTTTACGTTTTTTTAAAGAAAAAAATTACATAGAGTAAAAATGTATAATTGCAAACATGGTGGAAAGTTGCAGAAAGAGGATTTATTTTATTTATAAATAATAAAGTATACAATGTAGATGTGTCAGTAAGTTCTTGACAAGATACTTTACCAGAAAAGCAGACATGAATTTACGGGCTAGTGAAGAAAAGTTTCAAATGGAAGATGTAAGTGAGCAAAAGCACAGAACTTCAATACTGTGTAGATGTGTGAAGTAAATAGGAAATAATAATAATCCAGGCCACCAAGTCATCAGTGTCAAAGGAAATGCCAGGGCCCAATTTAAAAGATTCTTGTCTTCTTTGTTAAAGTAATAGTACCACAAAAAAAATATATTATGAAACTTATAATTACAAACAACTAAATGCACGTGCAAACAATTAACATAAAGGCAAATGAAAATCAGATAATAAAAATGAGTACTCCTATAAGGAAAATATATCAAGGTAATATATCAAGGAAAAATCCTATAAAGATACAAATATGTCAAGAATGAAGGATAACATAATATCCTTTAATTAAACACTAAAAATGTATCTATGAGATTCTTTATTATATCATATTATTTGTGGAATATAGGTAGGATGGAGGAAACATTACCAATTTTTTACAAGTGGATTCTTGAATACTATTCAAATATTCTCTGTATTTTGATAACCAGATAAATGAAGCATAAAGACATTTTTCCTGAAAATAAGACGCTATTGTTATCAGTTCATTTATCACCTCAAGTTCTTGTAAGCAGACAAAGCAGAAAATCCATTTCTCTCTTGTGTGAACAATATTTCTTCTACCTCTTTCTTACTTTTGGCTGGAGTCTCTGCAAATTCATGTGAAAAATTGGTTTGTCAGTTTTACACTTCAATTCTTTGGGTTGCTGCTATAAAAGGACAGGTAATTTGCTCAGGGGAAGAGTGGAGTCTGTGGCAGTAGTTGTCATACTAATGGGTAATTCAGAAAACCACTGGTGCTTCAGACAAGAGTCTCTGATATATAAATACATCATCATTAGGAAATAGAGAACGTCCAATGGAGTATGTATTAGGGCACATACAATAGAGTCTGTAATAAGTATCATTTGATATTCTGACAAATTATCCCATACTTGTCTTATGTCAGATTCTTTAGAGAATGTCCAGAGATAGAGATTTTTATGTAGAAAGTCTATTGGAAGTACCCTTGGGATCAACCCATGTGGAGTCACTAAAGTGGGCAGATTTGACCTCACGATAGCACTGGGAGTTCTAGAGCTGGTATGGCCTTTCATCTTTATCCATCTCTGAAGGAATCATTTTCAAGATTTCTACGCTACGTGAACTAGTCTTTGGATGTGGCAGCTTCTGAAATAGGAGTGTGGCCTTGAGTAAAGCAGCTCTCTTCTACTGAAGACAGTGTCCGGAGAGGGATTCAGCTAAGGATGTTAACATCACTTACTCACAATAGCTGGGGAAATGAATATCTCAGTGCCAAAGGGGAGTTCTTTGTGGTGCACCAATGCATCAACTTCAGTCCACGTTTCATGATTCATGAATTCATTTGCTTCATACAAGAAGTCCTAGAAATATCGCCTCCAATGCTCTGGTCAGTCTCTTTTCTTGAATAAACGTACAAGGAGAAAGTTAGTGAGACCTGGGCCCCTAAACCTGTACTCAAGGTCACACTTGAGATTCTTTGCTTCTTGTATTATCCATTCTAAAATCTTTAAACCCTAGGCCAACATTGCTGCTGGTTTAGGTGACTTCCCTGATGGCATGATCCAGAACCTCACCCCTGAGTGCTCTGAATCTCTGATCATTAGGTCCTTCTCAGTCCATAGCTGAAATGCTTGCCCATTTACCATGAAAATAAGACAAAGGAGTTCCAAGAGATAATACTGGCCAAAAAGTTCGTTCGGGTTTTTCAACCATCTAATGGAAAAAACTGAACAAAATTTTTGACCAGCCAACCCAATACATCATCAGAATACCAAAGTTTTCCCTGCCCCTATTGTGTACTAACAGCCTGACTGCCAGGATGGTAATTTTTTCCCCTTGCTTTAAATGATCAAATGGCAGCTTAAAATTTAGAGGGACCCTTGCTGTGCCCCTGGTGGAGGAATTCTCTATCTGGGACTGGACTCTCTAAATCACCAGAGTTCAGTGTTCTGGTGATATACAGCACACATTCCCTGAAATGGATCACTGAGTATGATAGTAAACAGAGACACCCCTACCCCAACCCTTACTTCCTGCTTCCTGGGGAAAGAGCATCATATCATTATCATTAATACAGGATGCATACCGTGTCCTGGAGAATAGCACTCTATCTTTGCATGGCATGATCTCCAAAAGGATAGCTCAGCTGAACCTTCAAGAGATCATTTTTGCATTCTATCAGCACAATGCTCTGGGTGGCACTGAATGTGATAGAGCCAACAAATCTCAGATTCATGTGTTCACTGTGGCACCTTTTTTTTTTTTTTTGCTGGAAAATAGGTCTTTTACATTATGAGGGACTTTGTATAACAGGGAATATTATGAAGGAGTCTGTGTCATTGGATATAACTTTCTATAAGTCTTTGGTTGATGGTGCTGGTTAAGTTCTTGTAGGCAAGAAAGGCAAACCATCATTGGAATGTGTGTTAGACTACTGTAAAATAATCATACATTCCCTGATAAAAGTGTGGTAGTAGTTGCTAGTAGGGTTAGTCACACTTCCATAGATTCAACTAGTAAGGAGACAAGTCAGATAAATTTAAACATTTTACTACTCATGGTGTAGCAGGTGACATAGGTTCCCTTTGACCCACAAATTCCATTGGGGCGATGTGGATGGGAGTCCAGGTGGATGCTGCGCACATAGCAGGACTGTGTCATAGCTGAGGAACAGTGAGCTTAGAAATTACCCATTCCTATAAGAGGGGTACTGACAAACCTGCCTATATTTCCTTCTAGAGTGAGACTTCATTCTTACTATCCTGTAATGTAAGTAAGCAGATCCCTGGGAGGGGAAGAGACAGTCTCTATCTTCTGGAATATCAATGAACCTGAGAATTGAGTGCTAATATGTGGGCATAAAGAAAGATGAGAGAGTTATGGAGAATTGTTTCCCATCAGACACAAAATAGGTTTTATTACATTCTCTTGGTCAAAATTTCAGTAGCAAAAGCTTTTACCTGCCAATTTCTATTGTACTAGTTCTTTTTCCCCTGGCCAAGGACCCAATGTAGGGGTTATAATAATTATCAAATATGTCTCTTCCAATTATACATTTAGAGTTTATGTCTCAAGTGAACCCACTGTGAGTTTTAACTGAACCAAGTCTCCTTTAATTACCTGGTCCCTATGCATCCCCCATCTATATAAAAGGACTTGAAAACACTTTGTGTCTATGGGTATCAATGTCGAGTTGGATCCTATGTCTTTGAAATACTTGAAAATGCTCCTTTCTGAAGTGCATAATTAACTAAATATAAGGTTGTAGTTATCATTGGAGCAGTAATGGGGAAAACATCACTTTGCACATTTGTTGTGTGTTACTCCTGGAAAGGTTCCACGTTAGATTTTGCTTCCTCAGAGCACTACTAATCTTCAGGTTTCCTAGGAAACTAATTTTGAATCAGGAACATAGTTGGAATGCCTTTAGCATCAAGATTGTTGGAAGTAGTCTTTAGCAGAAGGGAAATGTACAGGTTTCCTATTGCTGCTGTAACAAATTACTATAAACTTAGTGGTTTAAAACAACACAAGTTTATTCTTTTATAGTTCTTTTACAGTTCTCAAGATGAGAAGTCCTAAAATCGGTCAGAAGGGCTACATTCCTTCTGAAGGGTCTAGGGGAGAATTGATTTTCTTGCCTTTTCTAGCTCTAAAGGGAACCTGTATTCCTTGGTTCATGGCCTCTTTCTCCACCTTCAATGCCAGAAATATAACATCTTCAAATCTTTACTCTTCTGTCATCACAATGCCATCTGTGTCTGAACTTCTTATTGCCTTCTTATAAAGACCCTTGTGATTAAATTGGCCTCATTCATATAATCCAGAGCAATGTTCCCATGTCAAGATCCTTAACCTTATCATATCCACAAAGTTGTTTTTGCCATGGAAGGTAAGGTATTTAAGGTTTGGGGGATTAGGATGTGGACATCTTTGATGGGCCATTATTCAACATTTCACAGTCCACCCTCTGTGATATCTCAATACATAACACATGAAACTGTTGGTAATTAATGATATTTTCTTTGACATTCCTAGTAAGGCATGATGAGGAACAAAGTGGATGGTTTCTGAAACAGCACAATTTCCTTACAGGTGAAATAATAATGAACCTCAAAATGTGGTTTAATGACACACAGTTCTTTAAACTGGTGATACTTATTACCGTTTTAGCACTGCAATGTTTATATTTAATCATTACAGTTTCTGAAAATGTTTCATAATGAGATATGATTTTCACATCACATTTGTTGTGAAACTTCTTTTATTTTTGAACTTATACAATAATATCTTAAATTTTAAAATTTTTTCATAAATAACAAGTAGCTAATTTGTACTTAAATTACTTTTTCTTATTACACTTGTGTCTCTTTTCTTGTGTGTGGTTCATAAAACCCTTGTTCTTTCTGTAAAATAGAGTAGATTATGAAACAGATATATTAGTTAAACATTAGAGTTAAACAGAATTAGTTAAGTAGAAGTGAATTTGGGGGTAGTTTGAATTTTTTTTTGCAAGTTTACCTTTTCCTATAATCACCCAGTTCTTAGTGCTTTTTTATTTTAATTTTTGTGTTACAAATATTATTTTTTTGTTACATAAATTAACCCATTATTATAGGCTAGCAAAATTTAAATGGTGGCACTTCTACTGGTCCTTCAGTTCCTTCAGTCTTCTGATGGACGACTTTACTGTGACAGCAGAAGTGGTGTTATAGGTCCGGGCACCACCAGCTACCATTTCATGCAGGAATCACGATGCCAGATGCCCACAGCTTGTCTCTTCATCTTGATTTTGCCACAGAAGGAGCAAGTGTACTTGGCATGCTGGCTGATTTCTTCAGTATTTTCCTGAGGGGGTTACTATAATGGGTCCCATATTTACTGAAAATTCCGGACTTCTTTGTGCGTTAATCATGTCTCTCAACAAATAGTAAATTTTTGAAAAGAAGGTGAAACAACACCCAAAGAAATGGAGAATCCATTTTAAAGGAGTTTCCAAAATATAAGCAGTACTTTTTATAATCATTCTCTATTCTGCACCATTAAAGTAAAGATAATAGATTCTCCATGTGAGTGACCCAGAGAAGACCACATTATCCTTATGATAATGCTGCAGTGATGTATGCAAAATATACTGCTAGGTGAGAGGCATACGGTTTAATGGATTGTCTGATATATTGATATTGTTAATACGTTCGATTTTGATCCTAAAGTGAAAGATAGATCCAGAAATTTGGTGAACTTTCATAATATGTTCATGTTTATAGTTTTAGTTTTTTTGACTCATAAACTAACTTATGCACACTAGAAATATTTGGGTTTTCTTTTTTTCTAACTTTTTGATTAAATTTGAGGTTAAAGAGTTGAAACTGGTAATATTTAAAAGCCATGTCAGGAAAAAAAAAGACTTAATTTCTACAGTGTGATTAGGAGAAAGTTTAGACTTCTAGGCACTGGGAAAATGCTGGAAACATAGACCTAAACTAAAATAAATGCATATACACTTGCCATATTCTTACTGTCAATGAAGAAACATAATTTTCCTTATTTTATATTAAATGGAGTGGTTCTATAAATAACTTTTAGAACACGTATCTTCAAAGTTTCTAGGCAAGAAACTTGAAAAAACAAGAAACATAATGAAATTTAAACCCCAAATAATTAAAATATTCACATCTTTTAGACACAAATTTTGACTTTTAAAATTATTGCAGAGAATTATATTACAGAATATATATCATTTTGTATCTGCTTAAAAATTCAGTCTAAACTTGTGTTTTAACATTTTAACTAATTAGATAATCGAGGGTCATAATAATCTTAAAATACAATAAGTCCCTTACATACAAATGAGTTCCATTCTGAGAGTGCATTTGTGAGTCCAACAAAGTTAGCCTATGTACCCAACTAACACAATTGGCTATATAGTACTGTACTGTAATAGGTTTATAATACTTTTCACACAAATAATACATGAAAACAAACACAAAAAATAAAGAAAACATTCTTAATCTTACAGTACAGTACCTTGAAAAGTACAGTACAGTACCAGCTACATCCCACTGCTTTTACTCTTGCTTCTGGACATCCTGGGCTTGAAATAAAAATGCTATACTACCATACTCTATACAGTGCTGTATAGTAAAGTGCACAAAAGCACGACCACATGTAGAGGATGTGCGCACATGAGAATGTGCACCAGACATGTGAACTAACTTACGTGACTGGACATGCGAATGCACATTCACATCTTTGAAAGTTCGCAACTTGAAGGATTTTATGTAGGGGACTTAATGTAATATTACAAATAATTAGCATTCAATGCTCTACGGCCTCCATATCTTTTTCACCGGGACTGATGTCTATGGCTTTGTTGTGTTTTGGGGCCAGTTCAATTCCACAGCTATTTGATAAGTGTTAAAATATCACTTCTAACTTAGATATGTTAAGGTTATGAGAGAAAGTATGTGCTCTGCTTCATGGAATTGAGACAAAGTTTTGCATAAAATAAACCAACTGGAGAGCAATACAAGATAAAATTGAAAACAAAATAGTAACCGATATTTATTGAAATATTTATATTGTTCAAATATGAAATGCTTTATAAAAGCTATATCATAAAGTATTCAAAAATTACAGCGGGCTTTCAGTTCAAACAGTCCTCAGATTCACTTGCTGATGCGCCTCAGCCCAAGCTGTATTGCCTTGGATGGATCACTTATTTTCTCGCACTTAGAACACTGAATAATACATGTTAATCAATACATGCCAAAAACTGTATGACTGTTAGTGCTATTGTCTCTTTTAGAATAGTTTTGTTAATGTTAGTATTATAATTAGTATTATTTTCTGTTTTGGTATGTTAATCTATTCAGGAGTTGAATGAGTTAAAGAAGATAACTCTGTATGAAGGCTTTTCTTGGCAATGGTGGTTATATGTTTCTTGTAGGACAGATAAGACTTGAGTAAGCAGATAGGTAGATGCACTCTATTGAAGAGTTACTCATTTTGTGAGCACATACTACATGCCAGGCATTATGTTAATTCCTGAGAAAATCCAAGTACAATGATGCATGATCATTTTATTATCAAGGAATTTATAATCTGGGATAGAATGACATAAATGAATCAAGAATTAAAATGCATAGAGTATATTCAGGTACTATAGGAGCACAGATAAAGTGTGTCACTATTCAGGTGGCTGGCCAGGGAACACTGAAAGAAGCAAGAGGGATGGATGAGTTTACATTCAGGAAGAGAAAACAATCATGTGATGAACAGATGAAACTGAGGAGTCCAAAATAACTGGAATTAAAGCAGAAGATTTGTTTCACAAAGAATTTCGTTTGATAGATGTAGTTTGTGCATGACCTGAAATGTGAAAAAGAGAGTATAGACACTGGAGTGTCAACGGGACTAAAAATTTTTATCTGAACATTACACTACAAACATCTACAATTTAAAAAATTCTTATCAAATTAGCTCCCAAAGGGAAAGGAAAGCCTATTATGCAGCTCTGTAGCTTTGCTACACCCTCCGAGAGAAGACATCTGGAAGTCACATGCATCTAGGGAGCTTGACGTTTTCAGCAACACTGGCCTATGTTAAAGTACCAATAGGTATTTTCTTAAGTCAAATAACAACCTTCTCCTGGCCATTGTTCTACAGTCTGAATGCATTTTAGTGAATTAATCACTTAGCTAATAATGTCTTTGAAATGTAAAATGGAACATCTTTTAAAATCTTTTTTTATGTCTTTATTGGAGTATAATTGCTTTACAATGTTGTGTTAGTTTCTGTTGCACAACAAAGTGAATCAGCTATATGTATACATATATCCACTCCCTCTTGAGCCTCCCTCTCACCCTCCCTATCCCATCCCTCTAGGTCATCGCAAAGCACCTAGCTGATCTCTCTGTGCTATGCAGCAGCTTCCCACTAGCCATCCATTTTACATTTGATAGTGTATATATGTCAGTGCTACTCTCTCACTTCGTCCCAGCTTCCCCTCCCCACCCCCTCACTGTGTCCTCAAGTCTGTTCTGTACATCTGTGTCTTTATTCCTGCCCTGCCACTAGGTTCATCAGTACTGTTTTCTTAGATTCCATATATGTGCGTTAGCATATGGTATTTGTTTTTCTCTTTCTGACTAACTTTACTCTGTATGACAGACTCTAGGTCCATCCACCTCATTACAAATAACTCAATTTTGTTACTTTTTATGGCTGAGTAATATTCCATTGTATATATGTGCCAAATTTTCTTTATCCATTCATCTGTTGATGGACATTTAGGTTGCTTCCATGTCCTGGCTATTGTAAATAGTGCTGCGGTGACCATTGTGGTACATGTCTCTCTTTGAATTATGGTTTTCTCAGGGTATATGCCCAGTAGTGGGATTGCTCGGTCATCTGATAGTTCTATTTTTGGTTTTTTAAGGAACCTCCATACTGTTTTCCATAGTGGCTGTATCAATTTACATTCCCACCAACAGTGCAAGAGGGTAACCTTTTCTCCACACCCTCATTTATTGTTTGTAGATTTTTTGATAATGGCCATTCTGACCAGTGTGAGGTGATACCTAATTGTGGTTTTGATTTACATTTCTCTAATGATTAGTGATGTTGAGCATCTTTTCATGTGTTTGTTGGCAATCTGTACATTTATGTTCAATATTTCAAAAATAAGAGTTGGTTGTTTTGCTTCATGAATATCAATACAATTTGAACCTTTCAGCCTTGTGTCCCTTGTGGAACAAAGTAGCATTCTTCCTCATTCCCTTTGCATCCTCATATGTCAAAAGGACCTTAAAAAATAAATATCTCACCATCATCAAACCTCTGTGAACATCGACAGAGACAAAAACTATAGGAGATATTATAAGGGCAAAAAGGTTTATGGGACAAATTGTTCTCAAAGAATTTAGAACACAAATATCAGTCACGATCACATACTTTTCAGCATCTATATTGCAAGAATATAACTGTATCATGAAGTCAGTTATATGACTTGAATAAATATAGCTTTGAAAGAGTAGGAAAATTTTTCAATTTTCTTAAAGCAGGTAATATTCTATCTCACATATCTCAGTAATTTGATTACTGCAGACAAAGTAGGGTCTTCAGTACTACATGAAGGATTCCTGCCTTTACTGATGTTTTTATGCATTTCAGTCTCTCTCCACACTAAGATACCAACAGAATTTTACATGCTTCTCACCTCATAAAGTGATCTTATTTATGGAGAAATTGTACCCTGCTAACAAAAGTCCCATTTTAGTAGCTCATAGAGAACAATGGGTTATTTCCTGATGGACAGGAAAAAGCATAGTGAGGAGAGCTATGACTATAAAATTAAAGGGAATGTGGCAAAAATTTTACTTGGTTAAGCAGATTTATCATCTTATAAAAGTTCCAAATTTAAGAAGTACAAAATATAGAATAGAAACTATATAAAATGCTTTATTTTGTGAAATTCAGTACATACTGGAAATTATCTTATTATAACATTGCATTTTGCTTAATATTCTACAAGATACCAGTACCCAAAATTATTTCATATGAACAACTGCCACCAATGCATTTACTTTCTATCATTACTATGATTAATTTCGATTATGTTATTTCAGCTTGTAGTTGTCATAAAATACTTTAGTTGAATTCGAATGAAGAAATATATATTGCTTCATAGAGAAGTCATTCCAGTTACAAAACTACAAGGGGTCACAACATATTTTACACTAAAGAACACTAGACAGAAAATTAATGCTTTTTTTTAATGTATATAACTATGCTCTAAAAATACAAAAATGGCCTAATGCATCTACCATGCAATATCCTTTTTACTTTACTTTGTTTGTGGGACATATGCATTAGGTCTTCTAAATTTGTTTTCTGTGGGTTTTTCAAAAAATACATTTATTTGAAATTTGCAAACACATATTATTTCAAGTGAATTTCATATTTTTACTTTCTCATAAGAAGAATTAAAGTATGAGCTACACTATCAGCTTGTATATTGAAACGCATTGTGAGTTAAGATAACATTATTTCTGTTCATATGCAGTGTTGTTAGAATTCTGATATGTAAAAGTGGGTTTTCAGCAGCTCAGGCAGATTTTTGGGGAGGCAGCAGGAGGTAGGTCACAGACTCAAGTTTAACAGTTCACCTAGGAATAATCAGGTTGATCTGTAATCCAGAAGAGTATTTGAGTATTAAGATTAATTTTGTTAGATATATTTCTTTCCATAGACTCAAATTGGACCACATCTGCTTCAATATTTACTGGCTTAAGAACCCAATTAGTAATTCACAGGATTCAGTGAGCATGAGAATGAAGCAGAGGAATTGGTTGATCTTGTGAAATTTTCTCTCTATGCCATGTGTAGATCCTGCTATATTATCCCTAATATATGAGAAAATAAGTGACCGGGGCACTCATATCACTGTAGAGAATATTTATTTTCCATCATTGTGTATACCTACTCACAAATTATTTGATTAAGCTTTTACAAAGCCCTATATCCATCAATAAGATAAAAATTTCCTATCATTTGACACTTCCTTTGGACAACAATTAATATTTCACTGCATCTTATTTTTTTCTATCATTTATATATTAACTTAATAATCCTTTTTCTAGGAAGGCATCATAACCTCTATATTATGTTTTAAATAGTGTTTTCTTCACTCTTCAGGAATTTAAGGTCCATCTCTGTATTATTCTTAATATAAATATTCCCTTTAAAATATATTGATAATAAAGAGATTATTTTGTCACGTGTGAAATTATACTAGTTGTGGTTATTTATTTTGTTTACCCAGTAGTGTTTTTCAATGAGACCAGACCAATGATCTTTATTTTTAGAATAAGCAAAGAAATTACCAAAAGAAAAATAAAATATAATTAGAGGGATAATAAAATTTATGTCTCTTGATTCCAACTTTTTATGGTAATTATTAGTTAGCTTTACGTTGAGAAATTTAAGAGAGACTTTTAAAAATTATTTGGTCACTCCTTACTCTATTTACCTTTATATATGATTAAAGTAATGTTAGGGCTGGGAATATAATATTAAAGAAGACATAGACCCCATCATTATCTTCACACAGATTTAAAAATCAGAAAACTACATTTACTAAAATTAGTGCGTCAAGAAGTTTAAAACAGTTTATTAAATGTATGGGTGTAGGTGCAGTTCCTATCCAAAGCAGAGATAAAGGAAGATTCCAAGAGGAACACAGCAAATATGATAATTCTAAACCTCTTAATTCTAAAAGGAACACAGCAAATATGATAATTCTAAATGGGTAAATGGCATTTAGTCAGGCATAAAAGTGGGGAGAAGAACCTGGAAATATCAGAGGCAAAGTCCTGTGGATGACACAGTTCGTCTGGAACACAAAGACCTGTGTGGTTGGAATGCAGACTGGTAAGCAGAAGAGCTGAGAGGAGACATAGGAGAGAAAAAGGAGTCCGACCATGAAGGATATTTTAAACCATTTAAAGTCTGACTATCTTTTAAGATTGTCCAAATGAAGGAACAGTCAGACTAATGATGTTAATTTTGCCACCTATAATTCAGAGTACCTCAGTGTAGTGGAAAGAGAATCAGCAGGCACAAAGACCACACTTGATTTAATAATCAGTGGTTGGTTTCTTTTCTTACATATCAAATGTTCAGTTAACCTCTTTTTAATGGATTCTGTATGCACTATGAGGTATAGAGGCACAACATTTTTAAAGTGTTGAGTTTGATGCGTCTTTGAAATATCAAAATGTAGTTATTCAGTTCTCAGTTGTACGTTTGTGCATGAATCTCAGAAGAGATGTCTGGGCTGGTAGTAAAATGGTGGAAATTCTTGGAGCGTCTAGGAGTCTGAATAAATAAACCCTATATTTTCTGCCTAAATTTGAAACCAGTTGAAATAGGAGTCACCTTTTGATTTCAAAATGTAAGGATATAACCTAATTGTACAAGTACAATGGTTATTTGAATAATAATTTAAAAAAAAGTAGAACCAGATAGCCTCCCATTATTTGTCAGTAGTTGAAGTCCATGGGTTTCCCCCATGAATGTCTACCCTGCTAAGCTTATCACATGGCTAAAAGGATACGAGAATGTATTTCTTCTTTGAGTAAACAAATCCCAAAATGAAGGAAGCAATGCAAACCCAGTTGTTTTCCCAAAACATCAATCATATAAGTTACTCCTCCTATTTTAGGCAGAAAGAGACCAAGCATTGATCAACTGAAAGTTCCTTCACATGAAAGGAAAAGTCAAGGGTGCAGGTATTAAGTATTAAGCTCATAACAGTGGAAGTGAGCTTGTGATTGGTAATTCAAGTTATGGAAGTGATAAACTATTGGGAGAAAATCAAATAAGAATAGAAAAAAACTTAACCTTAAATCATATTATAATGCAATGTAAAAAACACATAAGTCCATGTTAATGGACTAATGGAGAGCATAAAGAAAGTGTGATAGCCTCAAATTTGTATATAATCAGTACCTAAGAGAATACATTCCTATATCTCAGCCCCTTAAAGTTTTCCTTAAGTATTTAAGCCAGTGGACTTGGAACTCAAATGAATGTCTTTAACAATTTTATTTATCCTTTAGTTAACTATTCGGTTCAATAAATATTTATTTAGTGTCCATTATGCTTTAGACACAGAAATAAGTTTTTGAAAAAATAATAAATATGTAAAACATATATTTTCTTCTATTGAAAAGTTTAATGGGGAATTAGGACAAAAAACAAAAACAAAAAATGTATAATGTTTTAAATATTGTGATGGGGATGTATAAAGTATAGTGTCATCACACAGATAAGGAAGACCATGTAATTATTGGAGGACAGGATATGCTTCCTAGAAGAAGTCATTTCTAAGGAGAAATTATAAACTATTTTGGTTAAAGGAAATCATGGAAAAAGTCAATGTAGTGTGGGAAGAGTATCCTATATGAGAGGAATGATTTGGCTCTCATTGGCCAAACTCCACTAGAAGCCATGGGACCCCAGAGCTGCAGTCCACAGAGAGCAGCCTTAAGCAGACAGAGCAGGGTGGACAATGGCGAAAAGTGGCTTTGAAAGGATAAAAATCATACTACCCAGATAAAAGTAACATGCGTCAGACTGCTTACCTTGACTCTATTGGCACTCTTTTCCCTCGGGAATCAAAGAAGAGTCTTTTCTTTTACCCTAGTCAGTACTCTGGTGCTTACGCAGAGAAAAAAGTGCAATTCAACCTCCAATTTCCAGGGAAAGAAGAGTGTCTAAGATACTGTTAACTTGCAACTGATCTGTGGTGGCTCTGTGCCACCAAAGAGCTTACTAACTCTTGACCAAGATAGGAATGAAATGTTATATTAGTGATTTATTTTGTGCTCCTTAAAGCCCTAAAACTCCCCTGGAGCCATTACAACGTTGTTTATAGAAATGTGTAGCTCGACAATGTGTAACTGATTTAACCAGTTACACAATCTAGTTTTGCTATGTGACTAATGGAGTATTAAAACAAAAACAAAAACAAAACATACAGCCCTCAGTAAGGTTTAGCCTCAGCTTCCCTGATGCCAAGATATGTTACAGATATCTTCAAGGTTTGTGATGTTGAGATGAAGCATGTGCTGAGAGAATGCGAGAATACCCTGAAAATCTTTGCCTGAATGTCTGGGACCTCCTTGATGTTTGCCTGTGTTTTGTTTCTCCTGATCTATCGTACATATTGCCTTTAGTAAAGCCTCATTGGAAGCTTTAATAAAAGCCATTTTGTGTGGTCACATGAGCCTTTTCAGTAATCACATGAGCCCTTTCAATAATTCAACCCAAAATGAATATAATGCAATTGCTGCAATGATATATAATAATAATAAACATTTTTCATTGAATAAATGAATCAGTGAATTAATGAGTGAATAAATGAATAAGGAGTGTCAACTATTTTGTACAGATACTAAGTGCACAAATGGGGTAGATTCAGTGAGTTCATAGGGGAATTTACTATTATTAGCATTTAGGTGATTTTAAATCCTATTGCTTATTCCTTTCTTTTAATGATCTCATGTCTACATCAAAGAATATATATAAAAGATCATAGTATGGAATTTCATAAAAGTTTTATTTATGTGTTTAGCAGGGTGGTGCAGTAAAAATGATTTTTTTTATAATTTATTACAAACCAAATAAAGTTTCAAGGCACATATAAAATAAGGTGAACTGTCTTTGTCACCGTTTATGTAGGCTAATGTCAGATGAAACCAGGACTCTGATTATTAAATGTCATGTAACCTCATGGTGCCAAATCTTTGCTGACTCAGTTGTCAGGCTGACATATATTCTATCTAATACAGACTGCCCATAGTTGGACTCACTAAATGCTTTCCATGCCTCTTCTCTACCATTCATTCTTCAACCTGTCTTTAGAACCTACCACCTGCCAAACCATTAGCTAGATGTTGGTGATACAATAATTGAAAATAAACAAAAAAACATATTTCCTATGCTTGTAGAGTAGACTAGTGGCGGTTACAGTCATTTCGACATATAACTTCAATATAAAATTTGAAATGAATGAAAATGAAATATGTTTTGAAAGTAAAGGGTCCTCAAATTCTTTTCTGAACCAAACTGGCCTTGCTTCTGCATTGCCCCATGATTGGCTCCAGTTTTTCTGAAAAAGGACCCTCCGCTTTGCTCAACTTGGCTTCCCTGCACACGTACTCTGAGTTCATGGACTCACAGATCATTCTGAGTTCCTCCTCTTCTTGACTCAAATCTCTTTTTTAAAGGAAAGATGATTTAAAATCTCTTCTCAAGTAACTCATTAGTTCTTGCTATTGGAATAAATGGATTTAATCTATTTGCTTTTAATATGATTTAAAAATTTTCAATATTATCTTTTACAAAATAAAAGCAGATATAGTCCCAACAAATTTTGTTAACAAAGTTGATGTCTTTATTCCTAGTTTAGGTATGTGTGATTGAAAGCAAATTCCTTTAATTTCTGGATTATAAGTAAAAGGTCTCTTAGAAATTTGACACAAGATGGTATGACTGAAGGCCAAGGATAATACCTGGAAGTTGAACTGAAACATGGAAGGAAAAGCAGGCAAATAAATATCTGCCAAAAGTATACATAGGAAAAGGCATCCAGTTTAAAAAATAATAAACCTAAAGCCAGGATTTAAGAAGTAGGAACTTAAATACTATTGATGGAATAGAAGGTGGGTTTCTTTTTAAGTTCCTTTGGATGAATGTTGATATACTTTGTCCTACTATAGTCAGATACTTAGATTACCTTTCCACAAAAGAAAAGCAATGTTGAAACCATGTTCCAGAGTGGCTTGCACCTGCTCAAAATTGGGTTACACAGTATTAAAGGTTTAAACCATATAAAGAAAAGTTAGAGACTCTTCCATATTCAAAGCTTTCCCCTCAAAATGAATATGATTAATAACTTCTCTCCTTTGCTTTGATTGTTGTATGTTTCAATGTTATAGAAATTCAAGACAAGATCTTAAGGTGTCACATCTCTTCTCCATATGAAGCTGAGAAAATCTGCCTATGGTATTGATGCTAGGAGGATATCTGAATCACATGCTTGAGAGCTAGGCTTATTGTTCTAAATATAATTTGACAGTTAAAATGGAGCTGACTAGAGAAAAAGCTAGGATTTACATTTCATTTTAAAAATCCTTAGTGAAAATATGTAGTCAGGAAAACTATAGACTCAAAACTGCTATTTTGATTCCAATAATGCCTGGTTCCAAGATGTCAGTAATCTCCCCAAAGATAATAGAGTGAATACATAATTAATATTATCAAAATGTTAAATATAGTATTTATCACTACATTGTTAAAAGAACCATAAAGATAATTAAGGACAAGTCTCTAAAGGCAAAAAATAAATAAATAAATAAACAAAGAAACAAAAAATAACCCCTCCATTTCTCTTTGATTATCTATAGATATTTTAGTCTCAATTATATTTAGAGGTCTTTAAATGTGTGTGCCAAATGTGAATGATATAATTCTGTATATCAAATGCTTTGGCTGCATAAATTGTAAATAGATGGTTTAACTTTAAATCTTTAACCCACTTTGGGGCCACTCCAAAAGCCTGTGTTGCTGCACTAGGCCTTTGGTCTCCTGGAAGGCATTTGACTTCCTTCCCAAGAATGCAAAGTTCACTGTTTCTGACCTTGGGAGGTCCTGTCCCTGCATAGCCCTTGGGCCAGAGCCTGATCCCCCATACCTGGCTTGATTACTGGGTGAGGCACTGCTGCACTGTGACTTGACTGAGGCATCGAATTGGGGTTGGTTTGATAGGTGATGTGAGCCAGACTCCCCCTCTGGGATGAGGGGTCTCTGGCACTCAGGGGACCCAGGTGTTTCTCATTCCAGGACTCCTTTGCTGGTCCGTACAACTTCCAAGTTCTCTCCAGATCTGGCTTGTTCTAGGAAAAGTGGTCAGGGCATCGGTGCCTTGAGCCTGATTCTGCCTTCCTCTGAGCTGCCCCTGAATGCTCAGTGCATCCTAGCGCAATCTCTCCCTGCCCCTCCATCCGGACTCACACTTACTCTCCCCACTTCCCACCATACATGAAGGTACAATGTGCACCCTGTGTGCTCAAAAACAAAAACATTTAAAAAACTTTTTTAACCATTTTGAATTCTATATAATGGTTTTGTCTGTATATCTTTGTGATTTTAAGACATTATGAATAGCATACCTTGAGAGTACAGACAAGATGCACCTAATTTAGGGAGAGCTGGCACCTTGTTTGAAGGACAGGTTTTGGTAAAGAAACAGAATGCAAAGTCATTCTAGAGAGAAAGTGTAGCCAGCACAAAGACAAGAGATGAGAGATTTTCCTTTATTTAGGAAACTGCAATATTTGGCACATAGTAAATGCTTAGTAAATATTTGCTGTTATTATGGTTTTATTTTTATTGAAATTTTTTTTATTACTACAGCTGGAGAGAGTGTATGGGAGACAGAGAAGTTAGAGATCTAGCTAGAACAATAGCTGAAGAGCAAATAACAGACTTTAAGACTATTATACATTTCTACATAGAAATTGTAGAGCAGCTAAAAAGAAATGCATAGGATAGTGAACTGACCAGACACACTGTAGAAGGCTGTGGTGGAATAGACAAAAGTAGAGTAGAACTGATTATTATAAGTTTTATTGTAGTGATCTAATAAGACAGTAATTCTAACAGCAATAGGGAGGATTGGAGAAGGTATTAGTATTTTGGAAGATAAATGAAGGAAGGGGATTAGCTTTTTGTGAGGGATGAAAGAAGGAGAGGTAGAGAAAGGAATTATGAATGAGTTCCAATATTCTGGCTTGTGTAAGTGGGTAGATGATTCTGTTACTTATAGTTATGGATACAGCCCAAGAATTATCATGGTTAGGGAAGAAGGTGTACATTATATTTTGATCATGCTTATTTTTAAGTTCCCAAGTAACTTCTAAGGGAAGATATCATCTATGTGGATATAAGTACAAATTTGGGGAGTCTTCAACATATAGAAATCTCTTAAAGCCATGGATGTGACAGCATCTGTGTAGAAGATGTAGAGAGAAAAGTAGGAAGACTGAGAGCTGACCCCCTCCCTAATGCCAATATTTATTTATCATAGAAAGAATATTGAAACTACACACACACACACACACACACACACACACACACACACAGAGCTGAAAAGTAGTAAAAGAAACAAACTGGACAGAACACTGCCCTAAAGCTGACATAGAACATTTTGAGGAAGAAGAGGTAAGTATTTTCAAATACTGAAAAGACAGGGTAAGGACTGGAAAGTGTGCACCAGACATGGCAAAGAGAAGAAACTGTATTTTCCTTGGAAATGTCTTGTTGAAAGATAGTAAAAATCAGCCATTGGTTTGACCAAGACATTCTCAACCCTACTAGGGACTGCATCAGCCTGGAGGAAAAGGAGACTTTTTATGCTGAAGGCAGGGATAGCTATTTGAAATCCATCTGCCAAGAAATGGCACCATTTTCTAATTGGCACTAAAGCTGTCTTATATGCTAACAGGGGGTCTGTTGGCATATTGTTTGTAATTATCACTGTGGGAGTGGATGAAAGGATATAGATTAAAATAAAGAGATGGAGAATATGAAAAGCAAGAATAAATCAGGCCAAGGCCAGAACTCTGGAAAAGAAATATTTAAGGGGCACATATAGAAATAAAAGATCCAGACAAGAAAACTGAGGAGAAATGTTCAGAGAGATAGGGAGAAAATAAGGAGAAAATAACATCCAAAAGGTCAGAGGTCACCTTGGGTGTGATTTGATACCCGTTTGGAATAGCATTTTCCATGTAAGTTAATCCACATTAAATTAATTTCCTCCTCTTTCTCCACTTTTCAAATTGAATGCTTTCACCAGACAGCTCTTTGCTGACCCCTTTTGATATTTGCCTGCTACAACTCCTGCAAATTACAATTGTGATTTTAGCTCAACTTTAAAAAGTCAGAACCTGACAGCTCATACTGATTTTTACCATTAAGAGCCTGATTGCTACACTCTTTCCTTCTAAGACATGTAATACTGTTCATGAGTCTTAGTCACCTATGGTTGTACTAATCCCTGCTATTTCAAGTTCTGCTCATTTTTAATTTCTAGAGGTATCTCCCACAAGGTTAACATCAGTGAAGTCTTGAGTGACATGAATGAAGCAATCAGGATATTAGATTTCCAGGGGATTCAAAATTAGTTGAATTTATATAGGCCTGGTGTCTTTGTACTTGGAGAGAACTCTAGATACCTGAGCACTCACTGAAAAGTGCCTCCAGAGAGTGTGCACTTTGTTGAGATATGGAACTCTTATGGGGGGAATGGGAATGTATCTGAACATGAAATAATAATCTTCTGATGCTCCTAAGCCTTCCACTGCCCACCGCCCAGAAAATGAGGTTAAGAGAGTTACTATTATTGTTATAACTACTGACACTTGTTTACTGAGATTATAAGAATAGTGTAAAGTAGCTGTTATTTGTAAATCTCCACTGATAGACAACATTCATTCCCATTTTACCACTAAACTTAAACTGGAAACAAGTGTGTTAATTATTTTCTATTTTAAATTAAGATATTAGCTAGTTTTGTCTGAACCCTCAAAATATTTTGGCAGACTTAGTATTTTACCAGACATTCAATTAAGGATTGAATATTGCTCTTGAATCATTATCGTTATTTTTTTTAGTTCACAGCAATGTATTTCTCACAGAACAAAATAGCCTCTTCAGCTAACTAGAAGGGCAAAAAGCTAATGGAAAGAAGTCACTAAACTGTGTGCCTTATTTCACCCTCTCTCAGCTCTACACAGACATTTTTATCCTTCTTTTAAGTTATCAGAACCAGCGGAACAGATTTTTAAATAGTCTATCTCCAGCTGTCTCCTTGTTTGGATCCCTGGATGATTTCTCTATGTGAAATGTCTTTCATCTTTTTTCAGGTGAAAGGTTTATTTGTAGATTTTCTACAAATGAAACCAGCTAAAATCTCCTAAGCTCAGAAATGAAGCTTAGAATCTTTTTGAAGGAGGCTGCCTCATCATAGCTGCTCAGTTGTAGAGCACTCACTGAGGCTCCGGCACCCACCACTCAGACAAGGGGCAGGTGCCAATTAAAAGGAAGCCAAGCAGGTAGGACACACATAGGCAACAAGGTACCTCTTCCCTTTACTTTGCCAAATAGATACAACCTGACCAACGAAAGAGTGTTAGGTGGAACGATGACACTCTTCACAGGTTATCAGGGGATATGGGGCCAGAACTAAACACATATGATCATCTTTGCCTTTGGTCTCCTAGATTCTTCTTATTTCCCCTTTTCTGCACTAGCATACTTCTCTGTTCCCATAGGACTACTTCTGGCTTACCAATGAACTCATCATTTCCCCCTTCTTTTCTCATTACAACCTGTTAATCAGTAAAAAATGATGATATATTCATTCACTTTAGGATGAAAATTATGCATAAGGTTTAATCTCTTTTATGGTAATTTGTCATTTTGTATGGGATAATATTTAAGGCCAAAGTAAAGCATACTAATAATGGACTATCTGGCAACATCAACAAAGTTGAAAAACTATTTTGGGAACATTGTAAATTCCCCAACATTTAAAATTATTAATTTATTCTATACATAAATTGTATACACACATACATAATGCTAAGTAGTTGTGTGTGTGTGCATGTATGTGTACGGTAGTGATGGTAATGGTGGTATGCAAAATGAGCATTTGGCAATTTATTTCAGTAAAAACAACTCTTAATATTCTGAAGAGAAAATACTAAGTGATGTCTCCTTTAGTTAGAGTTTCTCTCTTTCTATATTAATTTTCACTGACTTTCATTTCAGTCAGTATGACATATCAGACATCCTAAATGACCTTCTCACTGAAAGCGACTAAAACCACTCAGTAAAATATTTTGAAAACATTTGAAAATGGAAAGCTGTTCTGGCAAGAAAATAAGAAATTCCAGGAGGCTAAAAACAAAGAGATCAGGAAACCTGGGACCTGAGCAGGAGGCCAGAATGTTCTGAAGGTGGCTTTGCCTTGAGGGCATCTGCCAAATGCTTGAGCAGCAATTACAGAGGGTCAGATAATTGAAAGGATTCATAATACTCCATGGGGTACATACTCACTAAGGTAAAATATATGGTACAGCAGGGGAAAGAAAAGCACAGGCAAACGTCAGACTGGTCCAAGACATATATACAGCTCCCAGAGTCCTTTCTTAATTATACAACTCACACTTTGTCATCAGATTGTTAATCACTACATGGTGGGGAGGGAGACTGTACCTAGGTCTCAGGGGCATCTTTGCTTCATTGAAGGAGGAGGGCTTTTACACTCCTCTGTTAATGTAACAGCAAAATCCAAGAGAAACAGACAGAAACGAGGTGCAAGCCATCAATATGTTCATTTTCTATAAACAATGCTGATAAGCTGGTGCAACTTGCCTCCTGGTTTGTCTCAAATCCCAGCACAGAACTACACTAATCATTAGTTGGTACAAAGTAGTTAAGTTTGGCCTAGGGTCACACCAAGCCTCCAGGCACTTCTGGAAGTAAGCATGAGTTTGCTACAGATTAGCTGAGATTAATTCTATACTTACAATAGTTACAATTTTTGAGGACTCTATGGGAATCAAAGGACAGAAGGTAAAGTCTTGGGTTAGGCAAACTTGTGGGGAATCTAATAGGAAACAATTTACATGTAGCTGGAACCCACATATTACATTCTCGTTGTAAGGATGAAATAGAAATACATTGGACATATGTAAAGAAAGAATTAAAAAAAAAATGTGTCTCAACTGGGCCCTTGGAGGAAGGGAGAACGTCTTTGCTGGGGATTCATAATTTTATGACCCTCATTTGAATTTGTGGTCTAAACTTGGTGAAACAAAAAATTATTTCTGGAGGAACCAAAATAATTCTTTATACAAGATTCATTCCTTCATACAAAAACCAAATTAAATCTCATAGTCCCATGAGCTCTAGAATCACAAAGCATACAAGGAAGCAAAGAACAATGAATGTTAGCCAGCAGAAATAGTAGGCAGCAAATACACATATACTTAACATATTGCAGTTTATTAGACACAGGACATAAAATAAATATGTTTATTTTGTTTGAAGAAACAATGTAGCTGTTACTTTAAAGATACAATATGAGAAAGAAACAAAGTGTCATAAAAAATTGTCCACCTCTGTGGGCAGCTAGGAGGGGAGCTGGTGGCCTGGACCTGCTTCCCTCAGTGTAGCTCAGCCCCACAGGGTCCCCACAGAGGCTGAACCTGGGGTCTCTGAGCCCTACCACAGAGTGCATTTTCTTGTAGAGATCCTCTGCCACATAGCAGAAGAACATACAGAGGGTTTAGAGGAAAAGGAGACAGAAAAAAGTGAAAAATAAATTAAGGGGCTTAGAAGAGTGAAACTACTCAACACACCTATATGGAATTTTAGAAGGAAAGAGCTAGAGGATGGGGAAACTCTCTATTTACAGGGAAAATGACAGAAAAGTCCAGAACTGATGAGAAAATGTTTAATATTTGGGCATCCCAATGAATTCCAAGCAGAATGAATAAAAGCAAATGTCACTTATAAAAATGTAGATAGCCAAAGTATATAGATGTTTGCTATTTTATTAGAACACTTTCTACTAACATATAGGTTATATATATACATCTGGATTCTGCAAATGATAGAAAATATAAAATGAATTACTATTTCATTAGTCTTAGCTGACCTTTTTTCAATTTGTAGACTCTTTGCTTCCTATGCAATAATAACTTGTGAACAAAAACCAATATCCACAGTTTGTTGAAGTAAAAATATTTCAATTGCTTCCTTATCAATATTCCACTTCTCGGTAGCAGGGTCAAAGACTTTATTCTCACAGAGCTGGAGGAAGAAATGTATTTTTTTTTTAAATTCACACAGAAGTGGAAATGACTTGTCATTTATCTTTTCCTCAGAACAGGTTTTATTTGGAGAGGAAAGCAAGATTTCCCTAAATGCCTTAAAAGAGGTTAGGTAGCGACCAAAGCCAGCTAAGGGGTGAGAGTGTGGTGTGCTAGAAGAGGAAGGAAAGGATATTAAATGGAAACAATATTGCCCAGGAGACAAACTTCTTTCAAATGTTGGCCTGGGGATTAGTAGATCTGCAATCTTTAAAACAGGATAGTCACTGATGCTCAAAGCTGAGCTTGCTAGGTTCTTAAGAATAAAGCTTGCTATACTATCCTAATATAATCTTTGCATTGGTCAAGTGATAGAGAAAGCCTAACTTTAATGTCTTGACTCAGAAAAAGCTAATCTTTCCAATCAGTGCTTTATTTCTTAGCAGATAGTGTCACTGTATCACATAAGAACCAGGAATATAAATGATTGGTTTTGCGTATTATAACTGTTAACATCCTTTGCTTGTCAAAACTACAGTGCTGCCCATAGTACTGTCACCACTTATTATTAATTTACCTTTCAAAAAGACAAAGGTACTGCATATACTAAACACAAAGCTAAAGTGACAGAGTCCTTTTTGCAACCCAAATAAATATATCACTGTCATTTAGCAATCCTCTGTATTCAGTCGAATTTTTTTCTAGCACTACAAGGATGTTAAGGGAGGGTGAAAATAGAGACAGCTCATTGACGTCCCATGCATACATCTATACCACTTTAATCTTGCACATAAAAAGGTCAAGCATAAAATTATTTGCTTGGAGCAGCTGTCCTCAGAGATTCAAATTAACATAGATAGAGATTACCACAAGGAAAAAAGTTAATTTTACCTTAATTGGTTTAAGCTGGGTCCCATCCATACCGAGAGGATGAGGTTATAAAAGACTAGAAACTGCTAGGTTGACAGAAAGGGATTAATTCATGGACTAGCGTCAGGTTGTTGACTAATAACATATTGATCGTATCTATAAGATATGCAGAGCATCTGTCAGGAAGAGAGACACTTTGGAATTGAAGATCGCTAGCCTATCTGACATGATCAAAGTTAGATTAATATTATTAAGGAGCTGCAAGTGAGCTGCCTATTCCCTTAACAACCACAGACATTTTCTACATGTGTCTGGGACTGACCAACATGAACAGTAGCGGTACTTGTCAGTCAGAGGGAAATGACTGGTTTGTGTGGCTGCTTCCCCCCGCCCCTTTTTGTCTTTAATGTGTTCCAGCAGACATATTGAACTACCACGGTTTAATCCTAGTGGAGCCTGCAGGTGGTATTGTCCTCGCATTGAGGAGTTATTAAATTCTTAAGGTCACCATAAAAAAGATTCCATTAAATTGAGTTAATAAAAACATTGGGCAAAGGTTTGCAAAGAGCACAGATGTCAAAGCTTTGGGAATTGGAATGTCTCTTATGATATCAGGCTAAAAGAATAATTTAAATTACACTATAAAATAAAGAAGCTAAAAATTCTGCATTCTTTCAAAAGTGTGAAATTTTTGCACCTAATACATGTGTGTGTATGTGAATACTTGTATAGGATACTCATTTCTTTGAACGTTTTGTTTGCCATTCCATGTATGTATTTCCTTCTTTCTTTTCTTCTTTTTTTTTTTTTTTTAGTTGAGATTAACTTTGTTTAAAACCTGAGACACCTGGAAAATAGCAACTGAGAGTAAAAACCCGGTGAATTTCTGGGAATTTTTATATGTGTGAAAACTGATTCTTTTTTAAGGAAAATAAAAAAGATGAAGGGAAGCCTGACACTTGATTTAGGATGACTCTGATACTTGATTTAGGAAGGAGGGTGTGGATTAGAAAAAGTCTTTAGTGTTTAGTTTGAATGATGCAGCTACTGAGTTACTCCATTATACAGCCTATACACAAAACTGCACTCATGACATAATATGTGTGGAAGTCCAACTATTCCCTATGTATCTCACTTGCCTGGGGGTTTACAATATCCTGCTTCTGCTGCCATTTCCTGTGGAAGAGGAAACAGGATATATTAACATGGTAGTATTGTGATAAAGATCCTAAGAACTGAGGGAATCACTACTCTGTCCAATTATTAAATTTTAATATTCTATATTTTCAGAGAAAATTAAAAGAGGAATCTTGTGGAGAGCATATGACTTTTTGGAATGAATTTACCACTCTCTTTTTAATGACTGAAGCCGAATCTGGACTCTGTACCCTGACACGGAATTAAATCTTGGAGACAGAGTTTTGGGTCAAGTATAAAACAATAGCTTTATTGCTTTGCCAGGCAAAGGGGGCCATAGCAGGCTAATGCCCTCAAGACTGTGTGTACCATCTGGGAGGGGAGTGAGAAGTTTTATGGTAAAGGTTCGAAGAGGGTGTGATCAGCTCCTGACATTCTTCTGACGGGTTGGTGGTGAGGTAAGGGGGAGTCAGTACCACCAGGCTTCTGGTTTCAACAGGTCTGGGGTCTCCGTGCCTGTGGGAGGCTTGTGGGCAGCACACCGTGGTTAACCATTAACTTCTATCAGCTGTGGGGCTTTCAGTAGCTGCAAAACAGCACAAAGATATTGCTGTGTGTACCCCTTGATGGGAAACCAGGACCCTGCCCCAAGCCTGCACTATTGTTTCTCTTTACTGTTCCTCCCTTGCCTCACATCCCCTGCCTTCCCCAATTAACAACTGTTTGAACCTGCCCCTTGGAACTCAGGGAAGGTCATGGAGGCTGAGTGAAGCCTATTTCCTATAATCAAAGAAATGGGGTACACAGGAAGGCTTTTGTGCCCGGGAGCCCCACAGGGTCCTGCTCCGTGAGTGAACTACTCTAGAAGTGATTGCTTTCTTTTTTTTCTTTTGTGTGTCTTTGCACAGAGCCACCTGGGGGGCGCGGGGGTGGAGAGGGTGTTGGCAGTGATTTGAGTTCCGGTGTGACCTCTAGTATTGGCGCAGGCGGCTGGTCCCCCAGTGCTGTGTCGCCTGCCCCACCCCAATCCACCAGCAGTGCCCTGGAGGTGGTCCCAGGTAAGTCCAGGGCTCTGCTCCCATCTACCCACTCATTTTTGCACGTCCCTCAGTGCTTTCCGCTACATACTGTGTATGCTCGGTTTGTAGAAAAAAACGTTTTCGGTCATCTGTCACTTTGGCTGTATTGCGCGTGGTAGAGGAAACGCCTGGCTCGCTGGGAGCCTCGGGCTGCAGAGGGGATGAGAAGCCCTCGGGAAGGTCAGATGGACGGGCCTCCCAGGGCAAGGCAGAGCGGGCGGTGCCACCCAGCCTGAGACCATGGAGAACGGGAGGCTTCAGAGAAATGAAATGGGGGTTGTGGGGAGGGGCAGCGAGGGCCCCTGAACGTGGGGGACGGTGACAAAGGCGGGGAGCAGGGATGAGGTCACAAGTCAGTGGGCATGGCTGCCGGCTGGGGAGGGGTCTTCGACCGTTGGTAGTCCTTGAGGGTCTGCCGACGGATGACCGATGTGACTGGCCCCGGGGGAGCTGTCTGGTGGCTGGATGGGGGCTCAGAGCCCAGGTTGGGACTGTCGTGAAAGCGCAGGGAAGAAAAGAGCTGGGGGGCAAGATGGCGTCTGTGGGGCGCTACCTGTCCCCTGGGCCCCAGGCCACGGCTGGGTGGTGGGCACCTGGCTGCACCAGTAACACAAGCCCCAGTTATGGGAAGGAATGGAATCCTCAGAACTGCCCTCTGGCCCCAGGAGGAGGGCCCTGGCCTGCCTTTCTACTGCAACCCAGAGTGCATGTCTCACCTGCTATGGAGCTAACAGGCATAGACTGGATTGTTTTTCCTGGTAGTTTCATTCAGGTTGTATCCTTACTAATGCACTGCATGAATAGAAGGTATAAACTCTGAAATAAACAGGTGCTGCTTCTAGACTTTCTGTATTTAGCACTAGTAAGAAGGATAAGATAGAGTTCCTTGGTTGTTCTGATTTCTTGAAACACCATTGTCTCACTTTCTGAAAAGTGAGAACCTTTTTGCTCTTGCTTTTTAATTTGCAATTGTTTTATTATTGGCAAATTTATAAAAGATTATATTAAAAGTTTATTTCATAACTTGAAATTATATTATATTATTATATTATATTATTATTATATTATTTTATTGGATCAATAACATTTTTATTTTCTAATTTATATTACCATTATCTTTACATGTTAAATATGTATATGAAAACTTTGTCTCTAGGGCATGGTGAAAGTTCTTTATTTTTTTATTTTATTATTTATTTATTTTTGGCTGTGTTGGGTCTTCATTGCTGTGCGTGGGCTTTCTCTAGTTGCAGCGAGAGGGGGCTACTCTTCATTGCAGTACGTGGGCTTCTCATTGTGGTGGCTTCTCTTGCTGTGGAGCATGAGCTCTAGGCCCACGGGTTTCAGTAGTTGTGGTGCGTGGGCTCAGCACTTGTGGTTTATGGGCTCTAGAGTGCAGGCTCAGTAGTTGTGGCGCACGGGCTTAGTTGCTCTGCAGCATGTGGGATCTTCCTGGACTAGGGCTCGAACCCGTGTCCCTTGCATTGGCAGGTGGATTCTTAATCACTGCACCACCAGGGAAGTCCATGGTGAAAGTTTTTGCTTTGTAGTTTGATTTTAATTTATAGTGTTTTTAGTCTTGCAAAATATGATTTTATTTTATTAATTTATTTTTAACATCTTTATTGGAGTATAATTGCTTTACAATGGTGTGTTACTTTCTGCTTTATAACAAAGTGAATCAGTTATACATATACATATGTTCCCATATCTCTTACCTCTTGTGTCTCCCTCCCTCCCACCCTCACTATCCCACCCCTCTAGGTGGTCACAAACCATCGAGCTGATCTCCCTGTGCTATGAGGCTGCTTCCCACTAGCTAGCTATTTTACGTTTGGTACTGTATATGTGTCCATGCCACTCTCTCACTTTGTCACAGCTTACCCTTCCCCCTCCCCATATCCTAAAGTCCATTCTCTAGTAGGTCTGTGTCTTTATTCCTGTCTTACCCCTAGGTTCTTCATGACCATTTTGTTTTTCTTAGATTCCGTATATATGTGTTAGCATACGGTATTTGTTTTTCTCTTTCTGACTTAACTTCACTCTGTATGACAGACTCTAAGTCCATCCACCTCACTACAAATAACTCAGTTTCGTTTCTTTTTATGGCTGAGTAATATTCCATTGTATATATGTGCCACATCTTCTTTATCCATTCATCTGTTGATGGACACTTAGGTTGCTTCCATGTCCTGGCTATTGTAAATAGAGCTGCAATGAACATATTGGTACATGACTCTTTTTGAATTATGGTTTGATCAGGGTATGGAAGTTAAATTCTAAAATCATATTTTACTCTGAGCAAAACTGGGCAAAATATGATTTTAGAATTTAACTTCCATGTAATAATAAAGTTGTTAACTTTCAAGAGTTTTATCTTTTATATTATTTTTACAAATTTACCATACAAGATTAATTAATATATATTCATTTTACATCTAGTTCTTTTATGGTTTTATTTTTACATTAAAAATTTTAATACAGTTAGAATGAATACCGGTGCATGAATTCCAATTGGGATATAAATTTATAATTTTTTTTCTAGAATTTTAGCCAGTCTTTTCTACAGGTTAAACAATCCATCTTCAATACTTTAGAAATAGGTATAGGCATGAATCCTTATCTGAACTGTTAGTTCTATTCCAGGGTCACACTTCTATAATTGTTGTTAGCTTTAGGTTTTTTTAATTGGTCATTTCCTAAATTAGTTTTGGGTTTAATACACCTCATGGGTATAATTGGCAACCATCTATTGCCACGTCTGAGGAGTGCTGAAAGTGAAAATTAACAATAGCTCTCTCCTACGAATGTATCATTGATCTTGAAATAGTCACAGCTAAATTCTTTCCTCAAGGCTCAACTCTCCTTAAGATAAAGCCTATCAAATGAAATTATATTATCTAGAAAGATTGTGAAGATTTGCTTCTGTTTTAAAAGTATATTAAGGTTTATCAAATTATATTTCTAAAGATACATTCTGATGAATGTTAGTATAATTTAAAAAAAATTTGAGTAGATGAGAGCAGTTTTGTATATAAAACAGTTTCTTAGAGAATGATAGCATTTTATGAGAATATTTAGTCATATATAGATATTCCTTCTGGATAACAATGAGCATAGGGAAAAATGCTTTAATTTTCTCATCAAAGACAAATAATCTGTTAAAATTGAAAGATAATTGTCTAGGAAATTACTATTTAGAAGTTTATAATATATGGGAATTCACTGTTAATTTCAGATGTACAAAATATTTGTAATGTTTTTAAATACAATTTGGTAATTATATTATCTAAAAAGTATGATTTTATACTGTTAAAACCAGTTGTTTTTCAAAACCTATTAAGTCCCAGATGGTGTTCAAAAGGAACAGACAATACAAAACCTGTTAGAGAAAAGTCATTTATTTCAATATAAATCAAATAATTGATGCCTGATTATTAAAAAATAAATTATGATACAGACCACATTGCTGGAATATAAGACTGCCCACCAAAGCCAAGGCTTGAATTCTGGGGAAATAGTTTTGTGATTGTCTTCTTCAGATAAAACTAGGCATCAAAAATGCCTAGATAAAAGGGTTTTACCTCACAGTTGGGAGGTGCTCTCGGGGGAAAGAGACTGTCCTGCATTTTGGGGTTTTGCAGACTGATACATAACTTTCTAGGCATAGACTCTGTTCCTCTGCTCCACCCCAGATAAAAATATGATCATACAGATGCTGATCACAATTCAGAAACATGAGAAAGTCAATGCCCAGAAATATGTAAGTAGTGAGTATATATAGGGCAGTGGCATAGCTAGAAAATAAGTCGTTAGACACAGCACATCCTTATTTTATGAGTGCAGTGTCACAGATAGATCGTGGGCCCCATAACAATTCTGGTGGATAAGGGCATTAGTAGTAAGGCTCTAAGCATCTGCCTTTGCTCTAGATGACCATCTTTATAAAAATTTTACCCAATAATTAATTTATAACCAAATTGAAATGTAATCCAAGCTTACAGTGTGTATGTTCTCTCCGAGCTAATGTGTAATACGCCTTGGAAATGCAAAAAATTGTAACTAGCCAATCAAAATCTCCTCTGAAAGGTAGAGGGATATTTTCAATGCATAAGAGCCTTAAGGAAAAGCAAAAGGAGATAATTCAAGATGCAGTTCATCTTCACAGTTTTTAAAGAAAAGCTACAAAATTGCATAAAATTTCAGAAGAAAATTCTGGTTTACTCATGCTTTGTTGTGGCGGCAGTGGGGAGAGAGTTAGTTAGAGGACATGGCTCAAATTAATTTAAATGTAATTCCATTTTTCTTTATTCTTTTAAAGAAGTTCCATTCAACCTGACTAGAAGGGAGCTTCTGCTCCCACAGAATTCAGAGAATCTTAGAAAATAGGATCTTGAGCAAGTCAGTTCACATATAAAAGGATCACTAATACCTAGAGAAAGCTAAAGGTTACCCCTAAACTCATCTCTATCAAGAATGGTTCCAAAGGAATTCACCACTTACCCCTTCCTTTTGTTAGTATCTAGGTCCTAGGATAAGTGCTTTGCAAGGAGAGAGGATGGATGTCCTAGGCAGAAGAATCTGAGAGCAAAAGAACTAGGATGTGTCATCCTTTTTCTCCACAGCTTCTGAAACTCTGTTACAAGAAATGTTCATTGTATTTCTCTTGACCGTCAGAGACATCATGCAATTTATTAATGTCACTTTGCTTTCAAAACTATCTTGAAAGAAGAACAAGTTTAAACTTGTATTTCATTTTATACTTTATATTTGTGTATGTAGTCTTCTTTTCATTTCATTTTTCCACTACAACTCATGCTTATGATGTATTTAAGAAGAATTCATCTCTATTAGTCTACGTGAACTAAAGGAAGAAACAATCCAAGCTTTTTAATTTCCAGGTTTTCTGATCCTCACTTCAGTATGGTTGCTTTTTTTTGCTTACATTATTTCCCATATGATTTTCTTTGAATGTTCCTTTGATCCTTGTTTTTTGGAGGGAAGAGGAGCGTATTTTTAAATAAAATGAGAAAAGAAAAACAGGCATTTTTCAAACATATATTAGTTACAATTGAATGTATCGTGTAAACCACTATAACTTAATAAGTATTTGTGTTGCATACAGAAGGCAACTGTAGCAATTATTAAAGACAACATATGGCAGGTGCCTTAAAGCTCTAGGGTGACAACAAAACATATGACTTCAGCTCATTATAAGTATTTTCTAAGATCCTCTTAATTGCTGTAGTAATTAAACTTTACCAATTTTTGTGAAGATGCAAGTGACTTATTACAATGGAGTGAATATATGCTTTGCATTATTAAATTTACATAAAATACACATTCAAGAATACTAAAGAATCTCTCTCCATATATCTATTATTTGTACCTATATCTATCCATATATATAGACCTCTCTCTCTAGATAGGTAGATAGTGCCTCTTTCTCTCTCATATATATACTTATATATTTCTTTATATGTTCATATAAAGAAACTTAGAAGCTAAATCAATCTCCTTCAAAATTACCATGTCTCATTTTTATTTTCTACACATTGTAACTTTGTCCTTCACTATTTTTTGGTTAGTAATATATACTATGTGGTGTTTACAATCTGCTGGGTACAATAATAATTAGCATTAAGAAATTTTACTGATTCAGATCAACAAGACAGCTCAGCTTTCCAGATCACATAGTACTACTGGTAACACTACTGTGATTAAAAGAAATGTTTGCTGGATTAAAATACAAATAAAAATATAATAATATGTATGAACATGTTAATTCTGGGATCCCATAGAACGGAGGAAAAAAAACTTTCTAAGTGAAATTGGATTTTATTTAAACTTTAAACCCTTCATGTTGTTTGATATTTCAGGTTTTTGGATACCCTTGAGAAAAGCTGTTTTAACAATATAATTTTAAATTCATGACAACATAACTGCTTGAAATTGCCTTTTAAGTAAGGGTTTAGTTTTTATCTGTTTAATCAATCCAAGCTTTATGAAACTCTTGAAGGGCTATAAATAGCTAGAAACTATTTTTAAGAGAAGAAAATTTATATTGTAAGAAAAATATTTTTCATAAATTTTCTAAAATTTAAACAATAGTTTCCTTAAAAATTGTAGTTCAAAATGGAGCAGATAAAAATATAAACTGTTTTAAAATGTAATATAAAATGTATCTTAACCTGAGCTTAATTGTATATTTTTATTATTTTTTTATTATTTTATTTTATTATTATTATTATTTTTTTGCGGTACGCGGGCCTCTCACTGTTGTGGCCTCTCCCGTTGCGGAGCACAGGCTCCGGACACGCAGTCTCAGTGGCCATGGTTCACGGGCCCAGCCGCTCCGCGGCATGTGGGGTCTTCCCGGACCGGGGCACGAACCCGTGTCCCCTGCATCGGCAGGCGGACTCTCAACCACTGCGCCACCAGGGAAGCCCTGTATATTTTTAAACACTCAGTTTGTATTAATTAGGGTTCAGTACAGGGAGACAGTCCATTTTAGGCTTTAATTTTTTTTTTTTTTTTAAGCAGCAAGTGAAAGTGTTTACAAAATCAGAGGTCACCACTGGAAACAGTGAGTTTGAGAACATATTGCCTTAGCTGCCATCTGTATATTTGAAAATTAGAATCAAGAAGCCACTGCCACAACTGTAGCTCAACATCAACAAAACAGTGAGTGGACCTCTGAAATGCTGAGTTAAGTTAGTTCAACAGACTCTTGATACAAATGAAGCTTTGCCTAGACATTGAGCACTGTGTCTAGTGTAGCAACTTCTGTCTATAACTCAAGGACCTTGTTTGAAATGTCCATAATATTTCAGTTAGAGTTACCAGGAACACAAAATCCAATCTCAGAACTTAAAAGAGAGGGAATTTAATGAAGGAAATTTATATTTTGAGAAGCCAGTGGTGAATAGTGATTCCCCTCCCCAACTTCCAAGATTAAAGGGCAAGAAACCACTGTTATTTCTCCTAAGAAAAGAGAAAATAAAGAGAAAACATCATCAGAGTCCAGAGACTATAGCTATCCAAGAAACAGCAAGCATAGTGGGCATTCCATTTTGGAGTAGTAGCCATGGAAAAGTTGCATTGCTGCTAAAGATATAGCCTGAGGCACAGAGAGAGGGAAAAATACTCTGGTTCTTTCTTCCTCATGCCGTTCAACATTCTGACTTTGGCTTTCATTGGTCAAAATTTGGGGAAGCCAACTGAAATCCAGCTTGGAAATACCTGACAATTTAATTGACAAAACACAATTCTCATCAGTGAACCCCAATGAAAAGGAAGTTAGGAAGTAGTTTCCAACTTTCCAGTCTGTTCTTTGCAGAAAGTCCACTAGACAGGTGCTTAGTGCCAGTTCATCATACACAACATATTCGACCTGTTCAACTACTCAACATCTGTCCATACATTTCCAGACAATAGCATGCTTTAACTAATATGAGCAAATGCATCTCTTAAATATGAAAAGATTATCATCACCCTCTTACCAAATGGAGAGACCTTCAAAGATATCAACTAATAATTTTGTTTCTGGGTGAGGTTCATTCTTTTTTCATTTAGTTACAATTCCTCTTTGATGATCTGCAATCTCAAGCCTATATTATAAAGCTACCACCAACATAACTTTTATATAAAGTGAGAGTGGAGTCAGAGAGGGAGAAAATGAAATTGGCAAAAATGCATATATATTAAAACTATGGATAGCTATCTCAGAATCATTGCTGGTATTTACAAAGTTTCCATTATCCTTCCATATTCTCTTTGCCATCAGTTGCACTTCAGCTGCAATAAAAAGTTGCATGTAATGGTAATCTTGTTTACCTGAATACTGTAGTGAGAGTATCCTATGCTATGACAGGTTTTTTGTTTGTTTGATTAGTTGCTTTTTGTTTGGTTTTGTTTGTTTTAGATTTAAAGCTCCTTAAATTCAAAGCATTTTTCGAGAGGCTCATCCCTATGAGCTATTTGGTAAATTTACTTTTCGCCACTCTTCCAACTTGATTATTTCTAAATGCCTGAACATCTGGCCACAATGAACGCAAGCATCACCGTCCTGAGATCATTTCTCCTTCTCATCAGACTAGGTGTTTAGATATACCATTTGAAGTTTTCTCCTGTAGGAAGCTTCTTGTTACCTTGATTGGAGATATAATGATGAAACAATACATTCCTGGTATATGATATTGTAATCTATGGGACTAGGTTCAAATATTTTTTCTTGCTTGCTTAGGTGAGGGAGAGTTAGCAATGCACTTGGAGCAAATACACTATATAAGCAATTGATTCACAACACCTGTGCCTTCAACACCTTCCAAGTCCTATCTAATATCTACCACTTCCACATGATGTACCTTGCATATGTACCTCAATATCTTGGTTGCCCCTATAGTATCTAGCTCATTATAGGAAGTTCAAAGCATAAAAACATATAATGTGTCATGATCAAGTATTCAATCTCTAGCAAGGTCTAGTAGCAACTTCCAATTTTAACTAATCTCCAAAATATATCTTCGTCTCTTTTCTTTAATATACTATTGGATGGGATTTAGTTAAATTTTTGTAGGATTGCAAATATTAAAGCTGCTTCATTGGTTGTCAGTGAATTGACTATATTCAAGAGGCAAGAGCCCATTGTTTTGGGGTGTACGAGGAGAGGGGATTCAGGGCACTGACTAAACGAGATCCAGAGATGGGCACGAGCCGCGGCTATCAGTGCAGACCCCAGAGACGGGCATGAAATGCTAAGGATACTGCTGCAGACACCAAGAAGCCTCTGTGCAAGCACAGGGCACTATCCACACCTCCACTCCCGGGAGCCTGTGCAGCCCGCCACTGCCAGGGTCCCGTGATCCAGGGACAACTTCCCTGGGAGAACACACGGCGTGCCTCACGCTGGTGCAACATCATACCGGCCTCTGGCACCGCAGGCCCACTCCACATTCTGTACCCCTCCCTACTCCCCCAGCCAGAGTGAGCCAGAGCCCCCTAATCAGCTGCTACTTTAACCCCATCCTGTCTGAGCAAAGAACAGACGCCCTCAGATGACCTACACACAGAGGCGGGGCCACAGCCAAAGCTGAACCCCAGGAGCTGTGTGAACAAAGAAGAGAAAGGAAAATCTCTCCCAGCAGCCTCAGGAGCAGTGGATTAAATCTGCACAATCAACTTGATGTACCCTGCATCTGTGGAATACCTGAATAGAAAACGAATCATCCCAAAATTGAGGCGGTGGACTTTGGGAGCAACGATATATATATTTTTTCCTTTTTCTCTTTTTGTGAGTGTGTATGTGTATGCTTCTTTGTGTGATTTTGTCTGTATAGCTTTGCTTTTACCATTTTCCTAGGCTTCAGTCTGTCCTTTTTTTTTTTTTTTCCTTTTTTAATATAGTTTTCAGCACTTGTTATCATTGGTGGATTTGTGTTTTGGTTTGCTTGCTCCTTTCGTTTTTTCTTTTATTAAATAACTTTAAATTTTTATTAGTTTTTATTTTAATAGCTTTCTTATTTTATTTTTTTCTTTCTTTCTTTTTTTCTCCCTTTTCTTCTGAGCTGGGTGGCTGACAGGGTCTTGGTGCTCTGGCCAGGTGTCAGGTCTGTGCCGATAAGGTGGGAGAGCCGAATTCAAGACATTGGTCCACCAGAAACATCCCAGCTCCATGTAATATCAAACGGTGAAAGCTCTCCCAGAGATCTCCATCTCAATGCTAAGACCCAGCGCCACTCAAACACCAGAAAGCTACAGTGCTGGACACCCTATGGCAAACAACTAGCAAGACAGGAACAGAAACCCACCCATTAGAAGAGAGGCTGCCTAAAATCATAAGTTCACAGACACCCCAAAACACACCATCGGATGCAGTCCTGCCCACCAGAAACACAAGATCCAGCCTCATCCACCAGAACACAGGCACTAGTCCCCTCAACTGGGAAGCCTACACAAGGCACTGAACCAAACTTAGCCCCTGAGGGCAGACACCAAAAACAATGGGAACTACAAACCTACAGCCCACGAAAAGGAGACCCCAAATACGGTAAGTTAAGCAAAATGCAAAGACAGAGAATCATACAGCAGATGAAGGACCAAGGTAAAAACCGACCAGACCAAACAAATGAAGAGGAAATAGTCTACCTGAAAAAGAATTCAGAGTAATGATAGTAAAGATAATCCAAATCCTGGAAATAGAATGCAGAAAATACAAGAAATGTTTAACAAGGACCTAGAAGAACTAAAGAGCAAACAAACAATGATGAACAACAAAATAAATGAAATTAAAAATTCTCTAGGAGTCAATAGCAGAATAACTGAGGCAGAAGAATGGATAAGTGAGCTGGAAGATAAAATAGTGGAAATAACTACTGCAGAGCAGAATAAAGAAAAAAGAATGAAAAGAATTGAGGACAGTCTCAGAGACTTCTGGGACAACATTAAATTCATCAACATTCGAATTATATGGGTTCCAGAAGAAGAGAAAAAGAAAGGGACTGATTGAAGAGATTACAGTTGAAAACGTCCCTAATATGGGAAAGGAAATAGTTAAGCAAGTCCGGGAAGCACAGAGAGTCCCATACAGGATAAATCCAAGGAGAAACAGGCCAAGACACATATTAATCAAACTATCAAAAATTAAATTCAAAGAAAAAATATTAAAACAGCAAGGGAAAAGCAACAATTAATATACAAGGGAATCCTCATAAGGTTAACAGCTGATCTTTCAGCAGAAACTCTGCAAGCCAGAAGGGAGTGGCAGGACATTTTTAAAGTGATGAAAGGCAAAAACCTACACCAAGATTATGCTACCCAGTAAGGATCTCATTCACATTTGACAGAGAAATAAAAGCTTTACAGATAAGCAAAAGCTAAGAGAATTCAGCACCACCAAACCACCTTTACAACAAATGCTAAAGGAACTTCTCTAGGCAGGAAACACAAGAGAAGGAAAAGACCTACAATAACAAACCCCAAACAATTAAGAAAATGGTAATAGGAGCATACATATCGATAATTACCTTAAATGTAAATAGATTAAACGCTCCCAACAAAAGACATAGACTGGCTGAATGGATATAAAAACAAGACCTGTATATATGCTGTCTACAAGAGACCCACTTCAGACCTAGGGACACATACAGACTGAAAGTGAGGGGATGGAAAAACATATTTCATGCAAATGGAAATCAAAAGAAAGCTGGAGTAGCAATTCCCATATCAGACAAAATTGACTTTAAAATAAAGACTATTACAAGAGACAAAGAAGGACACTACATAATGATCAAGGGATCAATCCAACAGGAAGATATAACAATTGTAAATATTTATGCAACTGATATAGGAGCACCTCAATATATAAGGCAAATGCTAATACCCATAAAAGGGGAAATTGACGGTAACACAATCATAATAGGGGACTTTACACCCCACTTTCACCAATGGACAGATCATCCAAAATGAAAATAAATAAGGAAACACAAGCTTTAAATGGCACATTGGACAAGATGGACTTAACTGATATTTATAGGACATTCCATCCAAAAACAAGAGAATACACTTTCTTCTCAAGTGCTCATGGTACATTCTCCAGGAGAGATCATATCTTGGGTCACAAATCAAGCCTTGGTAAATATAAGAAAATTTAGATTCTAGCAGTAGCTAGAATCTTCAGTACAATGTTAATTAGAAGTGACAAGAATGGATATTCTTTTCTTATTTCTGATTTTAGGAGAAAACATTCAGTCTTTATTAAATATGTTAGCTGTGGGTGTTTTATGGATACACCTTCTCAGGCTAAGGGCATTCCCTTCTATTTCTAGTTAAGTAGTTTTTTCATGAAAGGGTGTAGGACTTTTTTTTTTTTTTTTTTTGCGATACGCGGGCCTCTCAGTGTTGTGGCCTCTCCCGTTGCGGAGCATAGGCTCCGGACGTGCAGGCTCAGCAGCCATTGCTCACGGGCCCAGCTGCTCCACGGCATGTGGGATCTTCCCAGACCGGGGCATGAACCCGTGTCCCCTGCATCAGCAGGCGGACTCTCAACCACTGCGCCGCCAGGGAAGCCCAGGGTGTAGGATTTTTCAGATGCTTTTCCCACATTTTGGGATGATGATGTGGCTTTTATCATGTATGCTATTAACATATAGTATTACACTGATTGATTTTTTAATCTTAAATCTACCTTGCATTTCTGGGATACACTCCACTTGACCATGGTGTATAATCCTTCTTATATGTTACTGGATTCAGTTTGTCAGTATTTCACTGAGGATATGCTGCGTTTCTAATCATAAGAGAAATTGCTCTGAAGTTTTCTTTTCTTATGTGTCTTTGGTTTTGGCATCACAGTAGTAGTGGCCTCATAGAATGAGTTGGGAAGTGTTATCTATTTTTTGGAAGAGTTTGTGAAGGATTGGTATTAAATCTTTTGTGAACTTTTGGAAGAATTTATCAGTAAAGTCCTCTGGGCCTGGGCATTTCTCTCCATCTCTCTCTCCCTCTTTTTTAACTAATCGAATCTCTTTGCTTGTTATAGATCTATTCAGATTATCTAGAGATGGAGAGATTTGACTAGCCCCAAAAAAGTGTTACAGAATGCTGTCTTAAAGTTCAATAGTTTCTCTTTGACAGATGACTTTTATTTGTTCTGTGGCTTTAGCTAAATACAGGATTTCTGAAATGGTAATTTTAGTTGTTTTACCATATTTTCTAGTTTTAGAGGGAGTTCACACAATTCCTCACTCTGCCATTCCAGAAGGTAATCTGGGTCAGGGGAAAGTTGGTTCTACCTCATGGCTATTATAAAGATGGAAAACTTTGAGCCAGTAATATTTTATTGAATCAGTTTTATAGCAGGTGCATATGATATTTAAATAAAGAGAGCAATCAGATAGTCATCAATGCAAAGATAAAATATGTAACACCTTTAATTTTATCAAAATCTAATTATCACAGAAGAAGAGAACAACTAGATAAATAGTTGTGAATTAAATGATTAAAATCCTCTTTATAAAATATTAAAATGGGTCACAAATATTTGGCTACTTGAATTGTCCCAGTAAATAAAGTTACCATATGACTTTTTACAGGTAAACAACAACTTATCCTAAAGCTGAGGGCATAAGCTTTCTAAGGCAGATGATTAATTAATGCAGCTTTTGTTTCCAGGTTTAATAATTTATTTGACTATCAATGCCACTATAAAGTCCCAGAAGCTCTTTACAAAATTTGCTATGAGATAGAGTTAGCTGGCGTTATTAAGAGAATATGCAAGTTTCTTTAACAAAATGCCAAAAGTTGATTGTCGACCAACTGGGAAAGACCTATGAGATGCTTCCCATAGGTGTACACAAAATAAATGAATCTATAATTAAATTACAGTTAATCACAGGTGGTTATTTTACAGCAGGTGCTCAACTTTGAAAGTGTAGCTCTGGATTATTTTTGTTCCAACACGGTGCTCAATCCCTGTTGGTTATCTGGAAATATTTTATGGTTAGAAAAATGTTTATTTTATGATGGAAATGTTTTTCATCTATTTGATAAATAAATACAATATTATTTCATATAAACTTTCATATAAATTTAGTGAGCATATGCACACTATTATTTTGATATTTTTAAAAGCACAGAAAAATAGTTTAAATATTATTTATCATATTCATAAGGTCCATTGATATTCAGAAATAATTGTTATTCAAAGATATTAGCAGGAGTACATGAAATGATAGCCAAATTTTAAGGATTCTAAATTGTTCAAATTTAGGAAAATTTAATAACTCATATAGTCAATACCTTCAGTGACAGATATAGGCTTATTCTTATCACGTTTCACTTTCAAACAAGTTAATAAAGTAAGCAAAATATGCATAACATTGAATTATTGGCACAGTAACATCACAAGGTATGAAGGGAAGAAAGAGAATAGGTGATTTTTTTACATATTTAAAATTAACACAAACACTCTGTAAACAATAACTTTGCTGAGCAAAGCTGATCCCTCTTCCAAATATCATAAATATTAAGCTGATCTGGATACATCTATTTCAGGGTCTAATTATTAAATATCTATTAAATGAAAGATGTTTGGCTTAATGCAAGTTACAGTCAGCATTTTTAGTTTTTGGTAATCATTATGGAACTATTAATATTCCACGTTCTTATAGGTAGCCACTAATTACCCATTTCTTTCATCTCTTTCTGTATGCCCCTCCTAACTCTCTGTTTGGAAAGAAGAGTTGAATACTTCTCTTCCTAATTGCCTTGGCATTGCTTTCTGGCAATATTGTTTTCAATCTGTTATTTTCCGCAGTGATCCAAATAGGTAAATACCTCATTTTAGGCAAGAACATACATGGAATGATAAAGGCAGTGTTGTCTTAGATCTGTAGTCTCAGACCTAAGAACACCATCACCACTTAGACTTTGGTCAGACTTGAGTCAAATAAGCAGAAACAAAGGAATCATTCTACAATCAAAACATATAATTCAAAAACTCCAGAGATAAAGTAAAAGATTCACAGAACCAATAAAGACATTTCAAATTAATACTTTGGCAAGGGAAATAAAAAGATTATTATCTGTGTTAGTGTTTGGCCTCTGACCTCCTTTCCCAAAGAAAATATTCTAGTACTTGCTAAACTGCACCATGAACATTCCATTATATATGCTATTTTTTTCTCACTTCCATTACCACTCAGCCTTTCCACATGTTCTTCCTTCTTTCTGCAATGACTTCTCCCTACAAGCTGTATGTCTCTCCCTACTTCCTCTATCCCTAATTCCGATAAGCAATACCTCTAATCCCTCAATTATGTCAGTTACAAGTTACATCAGGGAAGCATTACTAGATAACATCTATCCATGATTCAACCACATGATTTTCCTGTATTCTTAGTACCTGTCACATATACACAGGTACTGAATAACTTTTTTTTTCAAATGAGCAAATATGTTATGCTAAATAGCAACAATTTTGTGTCTTTGATGATTTTTGAATAAAAATATGTCAATTGCTTCCTACCCTTAACTATAGAAGAGAAATACAAAGTAAGAAGGCTACATTATTCGTTGTGAAATAACTGCCACTTTGAAAAACTAAAGGTCTTTGATATACTTTTAATGTGTAGTCACTACCAGCTATGCTGTCAATGTAGAAGAGGTGATTTACTTTTTAATCAGAGAAAACCATGGCTATTGCTCTGTTGAATCTCTGACTGGTGTATAGAAATAAAAATATTATGTACATACACATTTGAATTGGATCCAAAGGTTGAGAAAAGCATAGCTTATCCGACAAATATCTAGTGGTTAGTTTATTGCTTTTGTCATTTCAAAAGCTATTTAGAATGGGCATTTACTACTTTTATTATAAGAATTCTTAGTCTGATGTGTACATTTTACAGTGTAGGTTTTAACAGTAAAAGGCACATAGGGAGGCTTTAAGAGATTCAACTCACAAAATTAGTCACCATACCTGAGTGAATTCCATACCTCAAATAAATCTTATATAAAAGCAAGTAGATATAATGAGGTCTAACATAACCAATTTCACGTGACCTACATTTCAAAAACACCCCAGTGAGTAACATGCTTTGAAGACAAAGACTATATTTCCTAAAGAGCTACCATGACAACTAATTTCCTATTAGTCAAAATGATGTTTATATATTTACAGAGTGCATTTTCTAAGGAGTGCCCAATGCTATTAGTAATCATGATATCTGATTACAACGCTATTAGTCATCATGATATCTGAGCTCTAAGAAGGCCTACCCATACATGTGTACTGACAAAATTATTGAGGTATAAATTAATGAAATGTTTTGCTTACATCTTATAAAATATTATGGAAATAGTCAATTGTATATTTCAAATATACTCATTAAAATTGCATTCAAATTTTTAATGAAATATTCCATGCTTCATGCAATAGAAGCACAAAGAATGTTTAGATAGAACTTCTGTCTTCAGGTGTTTTCATGTGATTAAGTGCAGCAATATTCTGTCTATAGAACCAGGATGGTTACTAAATTAAATCCAAGTGTGTTATGTTAATGGAATTTTAAATGCTAATATTTTGGACATAGTTGATGACATACAGGGCTCAACAAAGAAGGTTCATGTTTCTCTTGAACAATTCCAAAATAAAAAGTTATATGTGTGTTTAAAGTGGATGTGTTCACTCTTATAAATAAGAGAAATATTGAGTTATAATCTCAATCCCTGATCCTCCTTTACAGAAACCCTTAACTGTATAGAAATATTCTTTACTTGTGTCTTAATGGAAAGCTCACAAATTTATGGCACAATGGACAAATGTTAAGCTGTAATTTTTTACTAAAGAAATCGAACAAATGCTAAAGAATTATGAAATTAACATACACATGTAAATTTAGTTCTTCTCTTGAGAAGTAAGATCAGGCTTGAGCCCTTTTTACTAAATATTAATTTTCTGATTTACATACTTATTGCCTCCTTATGCTAAGAGTGACTATCACTGGTCATTTATGACAGCTCTTTCACTGAGGTATGTCTTATAAAAGAGGCTATACTCATGTCTCTACTAAGGGTTGGAAAACAAAAGATAATCTGAGAAGGCCATAGCTTTTAAGTAATTGGTAAAAAAAATATTTCTTTAGGAAAGTGAAAGGCACTATTATGTGTTTATTTTGGGAAATGTTAAGTGAGTTAACTGAGATATGGGGAAGAGAGTGGAAAATGAAAAGATCGACCAATTTCTTGCATAGACCAATACAAAATTAGATGAAAAATAATTTTTCAAAGAGTGTTAGGAAACAATAATATGATAAAATTATATTCACCAAAACCATAATTAATTCTGTTAAACATCAGATCAGGGTTGTAAAGAGTAATCTCAAGAAAATCTTATAGGATGCTGAAAAAAAATTGGAAATAAAGACAGAAAGTTGATAGCTCCTGAGTCTAGACAACATTGATATTATACAGATAATTAATATATCCGAAGAAGAAAATAAAACACATAGAAGGGCTTCCCTGGTGGCGCAGTGGTTGAGAGTCCGCCTGCCGATGCAGGGGACACGGGTTCATGCCCCGGTCCGGGAAGATCCCACATGCCGCGGAGTGGCTGGACCCGTGAGCCATGGCCGCTGAACCTGCGCGTCCGGAGCCTGTGCTCCACGACGGGAGAGGCCACAACAGTGAGAGGCCCGCATACCGCAAAAAAAAAAAAAAAAAAAAAAAAAAAACAACCACATAGAAGAGAACAATTTGAAATGATATAACAATAAACAAGGAAAATTTCTTCATAGTATGTTTATGAAAAACAAAGTTAAATAAAAGTAGCCGTTAAAATCATATACTTATAAATGTATCTTATAAATGAGCATTAACATCATTTTGATATAAAATTAAATCTAAGAAACTTATGAGTGGTTATAAAATCACATATACATGTTGAAAATATGCAAACATATAATCTTTATAAATGATTATCAACAACAAACTGCTGGCCCAAATTAGAAAACTGGATATGTGAGAGGTGGAAAAAAAGTATTTGCTGTCTGCTTTCTTCACTAACAAAGCTGACATGTGGAAAGTGATTCTGACTAGGAAGGGAAAATGTGAGTTTTGAAATAAAATAACAAATTATTTAGTTATATAGGAATTATCTTAAAACTGTTTTGAAATAATATCTGAGTGTTCTCAGAATTTGACAAGAAGCTGGAATCAGGCATCTTCAGTTTCTTTATCTAATCAGCAAAAATAGGTTAAGCTCCTACTGTGTGTCAGGGACTCTGCTAACTGCTGGGAATATAATAGTGAATGAAAGATATATCTTTCCTGTAAACTGAGCAGAAATTTAACTCATTGGAAAAGAATAATTATTCACTTAAAGATTTTTGGCAACATAAAAAAGACAGACAAATTTAGATTCTCACAAGCTGTGTATAAATACTTAAATGTAAACCAAAAAACATAGAAGTATTGAAAGAAAATATACATCTATCTAATTAGGACCCTGATGAAAAAGATTTTAAAAAGTAGCAAGATCCAATTGAAAGGGAAATTTTCAGCTATCATAATAAATTTAAAAGGCAAAAGATTGAAGATATTTTGTACTGGGTTAACTTCCATAATATTTAAATTAATTACACAAAGGCATTAGAAAGAAATGGTATAACTTAAAAAGAAAACAAATGTTACAAAATTAACATTTCGCTAAGATAAAATATAAACAGCTGACACATAAATGCATTCTTGAACTCATTCTATGTGAGAGAAGTAATGATTATGAACTATTGTTTGAAGAACATATAAATAATCCACTCCCAGAGACTTACTGTCTCTTCCCTTTAGTTTATGTCAAAGGATCAAATAGCTGTATACCTGGGCCCTATAGTCTTGTACCTGCAAAATTGCTTTCCTGAGTTTTGTTGTCATACCTTTAGCTTGCAGAGATAGTCTGCAAAAGAGCTTTATGGAATCCAATGTACTATTCCATTAGAGACCATGCAAAAAGCTTCAGCATAAGATTTTAAACATCAAATAAATATTGTAATTGAAAGACAAGCTCTAGTGCTAGGCAGCTAGACTCCACCTGGAACCTCATGTGTAGACGCCTTATTTAAGAATGCAAGATGAAGAAAGCAGATTTGAGGGATTTACATATGCAGATTGGAGTAGCAACAGTACCACAATGCCCCCATAGTCTTTGTATCTCAGGAAGCACTCCTCAGTCTATTACTATTCCTTGGTGTTAAGGACTGTTTTCCCCTGTGCTATTCTGGTAATGAACAGAGAGGAATTGCACACAAGTCTATGATGATATTTTGTAGTTATGCTTTCTCTCTGATGGCCAACTGTTTTGCCATCATCTGTTGGCAATTATCTCCTTTCCTTGTCATCCAGGGCAGCCATTTTTCTAGGGCTGTCTGTACTAGTGAAGACTGGAAATCTCTTTCCACCTGATCAATAATCACAGTTCTCTGAACATTAGCAAAGGTGACAGTGTACAATGGTGTGGGACAGTTGGAGCAGTCTGTTTCCAGTGCAGGCAAAATGGGCTGCATCGTCTAAAGAGAATTTTTTAAAATAGCAATAAAACATACTGAAAATAAGCATACTTTGATTATCATGATGCCCAACAATGCTCAGCATGATTGGTCAGTGATGAAATACTCCTCCCTGTCTGCATAGACCATTTCCCACATCTCCCCATTGGTATGCCACCACCCAAGCTCCAGTAATAATGTGTGCACTGACCTCTTGATGTTTTTTTGTTCTGTTTATTTGAAGCTCCCTTATTTACTTATGGAGAAGGAGCTCCTTTTAAAGTGATCAGCACCTAAGTCAGTAATACCTTTTACTCCAGAGGCTCCTGCTCATCTATCTGGAAACTTTCTATTCTATGACTCTTCCTTTTTTTTTTTTTTTTTTTTTTTTGCGGTACGCAGGCCTCTCACTGTTGTGGCCTCTCCCATTCCCATTGCGGAGCACAGGCTCCGGATGCACAGGCTCAGCGGCCATGGCTCACGGGCCCAGCCACTCCACGGCATGTGGGATCCTCCCGGACCGGGGCACGAACCCGTGTCCCCTGCATCGGCAGGCGGACTCTCAACCACTGCGCCACCAGGGAAGCCCTCTATGACTCGTCCTTTACTGAAAGTTAAACCTATTCTCACCATCTGGACATTTAGGGATCCACGTTCCCTAATATAGGTGCCCTTTATTTGCCATGGAAGAAGTTTAGGTGTCCTTCACACAAAGAAATACTCTGACTCCTTGAGAATTATGAGACCTTTTCATTTCTGGTTTAGTAATTATCTCGGTACTATGGTGCAATTTCAGAGATCATTACAAGTTCCTCAGACAAAGAAACCTACAGATTTTTTGCTTTTTTTAAAAAAAATTCAATTCATGCTGCTTTTCTTAGGTGGAATTCAGGTTTTGAAGTGGTCCCCAAATGGAAAAAAAGGCATCTCTCCCCAAAACCCTAAAAATATGGAAATATGAACATGTAATTATTTAAAATGAAAAAAAATGTAGGGCTACTTTCTGAGATTAAGCACAAATCTGTTATCTGTTTTGCTATATCTCACAAAAATATCACTATTCTTCAGTTGCAAGTGAGAGAAACTCAGCTGTCCAACTAGTGTAAACCAAATGAGGATTCATGAATCACATAATTGGGAAATCCAAGGAGTGAAGCTGAGTTCAAGTCCAGCTGTATTCAGAGAGAAAAAGCATGCTAACAACTGTGTCATCAGACCTCTGTCTCTCCGTCTCGTATGTGCTGACAACTTTCTTGGGAAAACTTTTCCTATGTAGTGGAAAATATGCCCACTGGTAGATCTAGGCCTACACATCCTTTCAGCTAGTGATTCCAAAGTAAAGTCAGTCACCTCTCTTCCAATAAGTAGTAACTTTCCCAGACAGAGTAGTAATTTTTCTTCCTTAGGTCATGTGCCCCTTTTTGAAAAAAAATTGTTGTTAAAGGATAGAAATCTAATTGCTAACACTAAGTCACAGGCCTATGCATGTGGCTGGTGAGGTGGCATTATAATAATGACAACCCCATCAGATTTGAGCCATCTACTACCAGTCAAAAGCACTTATTTTCCTGTTATCCTTTATAGCTAGCTTCCTGCTCTTTTCCTTGATAACATTTATCAGTTTCCCAGTATATAACTAGCAGTGTGCTTACTCATTTATTGCTATACCAGGATCTTCAAAATAATAACAATAGTATTTGTGTTCACCAATCTACCTCGTGTCCTGCAGAATATCTCTGGTACAAAAGGTTCTAAATAAATAATAGTACAGAGTGAATTGTAGTCAGGGTGGTGTTTCTTAACCTGATAAAAATTTATCATTATCTGTGGAAAATTAAAAAAAATTTTGATCTGCTCAGTACAAATTCTAAAGCTCCCTTCTATACCTATTAAATCAGAATCTCAGTTCTCTCTCCACTTTTGAAAGAATCCATCTTCATCCACTGATTCTAATATATATGTGACTATGCCAATCTACCTGTTTGTAGTTATTGAAATATTGCCTATATTGGTTATCTTAAAGTGATTGTAGACTAACAACATTCTTCAATTTAATTTAAATATATAAATGTAAATGTGACTTGACTGTACAAAAGAAAAATTTCAAATTCCTGTGTAGCTGTTTCAGGAGCCAAGTTACCAGGGTGACTCTCTAGAGTCATAAGATAATAAAGAACTATAGTTTTTTTTTTTGCTGATAACATCCTGGTAGTAAATACTGACTACACAGCTTTCACTGTGCATGGGAAATCAAAGTACGACCTGTTGAAGCATAACTCTAAGAGGTATACTTTTGAAAGAGTTCCTATGGTCTAATATTAAATACTTTTTCCAGGGTCCTCTGAGTTGCTTCCATACCCATCCCTATTACATTTCATATACATAGAGTGACCATATAATATACCTTCTGAACTGGGACACATTTAAGAATGAAAAGGGGCATCATTATGCTGTGAAAGCAGACATAACCAGGACTCTCTCAGGTCACTCTATACATAACAAAGAGGCAGAGTGAGAGGCATCATAAGATTGTATAACATTCTGGGCTCAGTCTTATCTTTAGTTAGTTCATGACTTCTAATACAAAACTGACACCTCCCAGCAAAAATTTAAGATGTACTTTTGATGATTCCAAATTTCATAAATGTTAGATATCAAGAAATCTGTGTTATTTTCAGAGGCATGGGGAAGGGAGAAAAAGCAGTGGTATTTTAAGACGCTATCCTGGAAAAACCAGAGAATAAGAAAAATCTAAAATATTTGTACATGTCTATCATTAGATTCTAGCCAATTTTATCCATAATGTCATATCCCTAGCAAAGAAGGGAGGGGAAGCAGGGAGAAATAAATTAAAAACCGATGTGTGTATTTCAGTTCACTAAAAATCTGTATGAAAATTGATATTCTCTAAAACTAATAACAGTGCTCTGTTGTATCAGGGCCAAGTAAATTTACTCATTAACAATTCTTCACATTTAACTGATGCTTGGTATATAAATTGCCGAAATGAAATTTAACATTATTCTGATGATTAAGTCTTCCAAATTTTGGGAGGTGGAGTCAAGATGGTAGTCTAGGAGGATATGGAATTTGCCTCCTTGCACAACTAGGGCACCTACCAGGCACCGGTGGGGGACCATGGACACCTAAGGGGACGGGAAGAACCCCCAGTGACTGGGTAGGACGTGGGGTGTGGGGGGGGAGTGAGGGGGGAGGAGAAATGGAGGCGGGATGGGACCAGCGTCCCTGATAGGCAGCTGGGGGGAGGGTAAGGGATCCCACACCTGAAGGGGGAAATTGGGGAACCACTGGGAGGGCAGAGGATCAAAAGGGAGCATGGCCAGGCTTCCCCTGCCCACTTCGGCCTCCAGCAGCCTGTTGAGATCCCGGACCTGATCCTCTGCCCACCGAGGCACCCTCCAGCCCTGCGGGTCCTGAGGGAGTGGGAGGGAGGGTAGGGGAGGCAAAAGTAAAGGCTGGACCTCTGGGACCGGCACCCCTGAGGTGTGGCTCAGGGAGGGGAGGAGTTCCTACACCCAGCGGGACCCACCCACGTTAGGGGTCCAGCGGGGATGGGGGAGACCATGGGGGAGATGGTGGGGGAGGGGAGTGGAGGAACGGAAGGGAAAGCAGCCAGCAGTTTCCCTGTCAATGTAGGCACCGGGGAGTCTATTGGACTTCCAGACCTAATCCTCTTCTCTTGGAGCCTCCCTCCTGCTGTGCAGAGCCCAAGCCCTGCGCCTACACCCCCACCCAGTGTAGAGGGCCCTACCTCTACACTCAGAGACCCCCTCCGAAACCCCCTCCAATTGCACCGGGCCTAAAATCCACCCACACACCCTCACCCAGGGCCTTACCTCCAAGAACTCCACGCTCCAGAGGCCCTCCTTTCCACGTGCTGCCTCTCCCCTTACGCACACGTCCTGAGCAGAGACCCCACCCCATGCTTGAACGTCGCCCCACCTAGGCCCCACCCCCACAAGGCCTTTTCTGGCTGCATGTGTCCTGAGCCTAGGCCCCGCGCCACACTCAAATATCACCCCACACCCATGTAGGTCCCACTCCACCCTAAACCCCGCCTAAACTCCACCCCCCCATAGCCAAGGCTTTTTTATTTTTTTTCCTCTTTTAGATTGGGGTTCTGTTTTACCTTGTTGATTCATTGTTGTTGATTCATTTATATTTTTATTTTTTCTAATAAATCTTTTATTTTTCTAATTCTATTTTATTTTTTATACCTTGTTATTGTTCTGCTCCTTTTGGCTTGTTCCCTCCCTCCCCTTTTTTTTCTTTTTTCTGTTGTGGCTTTATTTTACCTTGTTGCAGTTGTTTCAATTTTATTTTTCCAATATATTTTGTATCTTTCTAATTTTATTTTGTTTTTTATTCTTTGTTATTGTATTGCTCCTTTTTTCTTTTCTTTCTTTTTTATTTGTTTTTGCCATGCCAAATGGCTTGAGGGATCTTGGTTCCCAGACTGGAGGTTGGGCCTGAGCTCCTGTGGTGGGAGCTTTGAGTCCAAACTGCTGGACTAACAGAGAACCTCAGACCCCAGGGAATATTAATCAGCGTGAGGTCTCCTGGAGGTCCTCATCTCAGCACCAAGACCGAGCTCTATCCAGCTACCTGCAAACTCCAGTGCTGGATGCAACCAGTAAGACAGGAATACAGCCCCACCCATCCAAAAAAAAAAAAAAAAAGAAATGACAAAAATAATATGTTACAGATGAAGGAGCAAGGTAAAAACCTACAAGACCAAATAAGTGAAGATGAAATAGACAACCTACTTGAAAAAGAATTCAGAGTAATGATAGGAAAGATGATCCAAAATCTCGGACCAGAATGGAGAAAATACAGGAAACATTTAATGAGGATCTAGAAGAACTAAACAGCAAACAAAGAGTGATGAACAACACAATAATTGAAATTAAAAATACTCTAGAAGGAATCAATAGCAGAATAACTGAGGCAGAAGAACGGATAAGTGACCTAGAAGACAGGATGGTGGAAATAACTGCCGGGGAGCAGAATAAAGAAAAAAGAATAAAAAGAATTGAGAACAGTCTCAGAGACCTCTGGGACAACATTAAAGGCACCAACATTCGAATTATAGGTGTCCAAGAAGAAGTTGAGAAAAAGAAAGGGACTGAGAAAATATTTGAAGAGATTATAGTCAAAAACTTCCCTAACATGGGAAAGGAAATAGTCAATGAAGTCCAGGAAGCACAGAGAGTCCCATACAGGATGAACCCAAAGAGAAACATGACAAGACACATATTAATCAAACTATCAAAAATTAAATACAAAGAAAAACTATTAAAACAGCCAGGGAAAAGCAATAAATAACATACAAGGGAAATCTCCATATGGTTAACAGCTGATATTTCAGCAGAAACTCTGCAAGTCAAAAGGGAATGGCAGGACACATTTAGAGTGATGAAAGGGAAAAACCTACAACCAAGATTACCCAACAAGGATCTCATTCAGATTCTATGGAGAAATCAAAAGCTTTACAGACAAGCAAAAGCTATGAGAATTCAGCACCACCAAACCAGCTTTACAACAAATGCTAAAGGAACTTCTCTAAGTGGGAAATGCAAGAGAAGAAAAAGACCCACAAAATCAAACCCAGATCAATTAAGAAAATGGAAATAGGAACATACATATTGATAATAACCTTGAATGCAAATGTTTTAAATGCTCCAACCAAAAGACACAGACTGGCTGAATGGATACATAAACAAGACCCTTATATATGTTGCCTACAAGAAACCCACTTCAGACCTAGGAACACATACAGATTGAAAGTGAGGGGATGGAAAAAGATATTCCATGCAAATGGAAATCAAAAGAAAGCTGGAGTAGCAATGCTCATATCAGATAAAAAAAGACTTTAAAATAAAGACTCTTACAAGAGATAAGGAAGGACACCACATAATGATCAAGGGATCAATCCAAGAGAAACATAACAATTATAAATATTTATGCACCCAAGATAGGAGCACCTCAATACATAAGGCAAATGCTAACAGCCATAAAAGGAGAAATTGACAGTAACACAATAATAGTGGGGGGACTTTAACACCCCACTTACACCAATAGAAATATCTTCCAGACAGAAAATAAAGAAACACAAGCTTTAAATGACACAATAGACCAGATAGACTTAATTGATATTTTTAGGACATTCAACCCAAAAGTGGAAGAATACACTTTCTTCTCATGTGCACATGGAACATTCTCCAGAATAGATCACATTTTGGGTCACAGATCAAACCTTGAAAAATTTAAGAAAATTGAAATCATATCAAGCATCTTTTATGACCACAACACTATGAGATTAGAAATCAATTACAGGAAAAAAAAAAAAACAGTGAAAAACAGAAGTATATGGAGGCTAAACTGTGTGCTGCTAAATAACCAAGAGATCACTGAAGAAATCAAAGAGGAAATCAAGAAATACCTAGAAAAAAATGACGGTGAACACATTATGGTCCAAAACATATGGGACGCAGCAAAAACATTTCTAAGAGGGAAGTTCATAGCAATTCAAGCCTACCTCAAGAAACAAGAAAAATCTCAAATAAACAATCTAACCTTACAACTAAAGCAACTAGAAAATGAAGAACAAAGAAAATGCAAAAGTAGTAGAAGGAAAGAAATCATAAAGATCAGAGCAGAAATAAATGAAATAGAAAAAAAGAAAACAGTAGCAAAGATCAATAAAACTAAAAGCTGGTTCTTTGAGATAAACAAAATTGATAAACCTTTACCCAGACTCATCAAGAAAAAGAGGGAGAGGACTCAAATCAATAAAATTAGAAATGAAAAAGGAGAGATTACAACTGACACCACAGAAATACAAAAGATCATAAGAGACTACTACAAGCAACTGTATGCCAATAAAATGGACAACCTGAAAGAAACGGACAAATTCTTAGAAAAGTACAACCTTCCAAGACTGAACCAGGAAGAATTAGAAATTATAAACAGACCAATAATAGGTAATGAAATTGAAACTGTAATTAAAAATCTTCCACAACACAAAAGTCCAGGACCAGATGGCTTCATAGGTGAATTCTATCAAACATTTAGAGAAGAGTTAACACCTATCCTTCTCAAACTCTTCCAAAAAATTGTGGAGGGGGAAACACTCTCAAATTCATTCTACAAGGCCACCATCACCCTGATACAAAAACCAGACAAAGACATCACAAAAAAAGAAAATCAGACCAATATCACTCATGAACATAGACACAGGAGTCCTCAAGAAAATACTAGCAAACAGAATCCAACTGCACAAAGGATCATACACCATGATCAAGTGAGGTTTATCCCAGAGATGCAAAGATTCTTCAATATGCACAAATCAATCAATGTGATACACCATATTAACAAATTAAAAAATAAAAACCATATGATCATCTCAATAGATGCAGCAAAAGCTTTTGAGAAGATTCAACACCAGTTTATGATAAAAACTCTCCAGAAAGTGAGCATAGAGGGAACCTACCTCAACATAATAAGGGCCATATATGACAAACCCACAGCAAACAACATTCTCAATGGAGAAAAACTGAAATCATATCCTCTAAGATTAGGAATAAGACAAGGATGTCCACTCTCACCACTATTATTCAACATAGTATTGGAATTCCTAGCCATAACAATCAGAGAAGAAAAAGAAATTAAAGGAATACACATTGGAAGAGAAGTAAAACTGTCACTGTTTGCAGGTGACATGATATTATACATAGAAGATCCTAAAGATGCCACCAGAAAACTATTAGAACTAATGAATTTGGTAAGGTTGCAGGATACAAAATTAATGCACAGAAAACTCTTTCTTTCCTATACACTAACAATAGAAGATCAGAAAGAGAAAGTAAGGAAACAACCCCATTTACCATTGCAAGAAAAAGAATAAAATACCTAGGGATAAACCTACCTAAAGAGGCAAAAGAACTTTCTGTAGAAAAATATAAGGCACTGATGAAAGAAATCAAAGATAACATAATCAGATGGAGAGCTATACCATGCTCCTGGATTGGAAGAATCAATATTGTGAAAATGACTATACTACCCAAAGCAATCTACAGGTTCAATGCAATCCCTATCAAATTACCAAGGGCATTTTTCACAGAACTAGAACAAAAAAACTCACAATTTGTATGGAAACACAAAAGACCCCGAATAGACAAAGCAATCTTGAGAAAGAAAAATGGAGGTGGAGAAATCAGGCTCCCTGACTTCAGATTATACTACAAAGCTACAGTAATCAAAATAGTATGGTACTGGCACAAAAACAGAAATATAGATCAATGGAACAAGATAGAAAGCCCAGAGATAAACCCATGCACATATGGTCACCTTATCTTTGATAAAGGAGGCAAGAATATACAATGGAGAAAAGACAGCTTCTTCAATAACTGGTGCTGAGTAAAAGCTACATATAAAAGAATGAAATTAGAATATGCCCTAACACCATACACAAACATAAAATCAAAATGGATTAAAGACCTAAATATAAGGCCAGACACTATAAAACTCTTAGAGGAAAACATAGGCAGAACACTCTATGGCATAAATTACAGCAGATCTTTTTTGACCCACCTCCTAGAGTAATGGAAATAAAAACAAAAATAAACAAATGGGACCTAATGAAACAAAAGCTTTTCACAACAGAGGAAACCATAAACAAGATGAAAAGACAACCCTCAGAATGGGAGAAAATATTTGCAAATGAAGAAACTGAGAAACGATTAATCTCCAAAATATACAAGCAGCACATGCAGCTGAATATCACAAAAACAAACAACCTAGTCCAAAAATGGGTGGAAGACCTAAATAGACATTTCTCCAAAGAAGACATACAGATGGTCACACATGCATGAAAAGATGCTCAACATCACTAATCATTAGAGAAACGCAAACCAAAACCACCATGAGGTATCACCTCACACCGGTCAGAATGGTCAGCATCAAAAAGTCTACAAACAATAAATGCTGGAGAGGGTGTGGAGAAAAGGGAACCCTCCTGCACTGTTGGTGGGAATGTAAATGGATACAGCCACTATGGAGAACAGTTTGGAGGTTCCTTAAAAAACTAAAAATAAAACTACCATATGACCCAGCAATCCCACTACTGGGCATATACCCTGAGAAAACCATTATTCAAAAAGAGTCATGTACCAAAATGTTCATTGCAGCTCTATTTACAATAGCCCAGAGATGGAAACAACCTAAGTGTCCATCATCGGATGAATGGATAAAGAAGATGTGGCACACAATGTTTATTTTTTAATTTTTTAAAATTTCTAGAATGACTATCAATTTTTTTATAGATTAGAGTTCAATGATGAACTTCCTAATCCTTTTTTTCTATTTTGCTGTTCTTTTATCTATTTCTTGAACATACATATGAATAGTAACTTTAAAGCCCTTGTCTGTTAACTACAACATCTACATAATATTTAGGTTTGCTTCTTATGTCCATATTTTTTTCTGGTTTATTGGTCATATAGTCTGTCCTCTTTGTATAATTTTTAGTTGTCTGCTAAGACATATAAAATATATGTTAACATAAACATAAACTGAATGTTTTATCATATGTTGATAGTGTGTGGAGGCTCCAGATGATGTTCTGTTCCATCAGAAAGTGTCCCCCGTTCCTCTGACAGAAAGATGGTGTGGAGGCAGATCCTCAGTCCTCAGAGGGCTGAGTTGCAGTTTTATCAAATTTCTATCTTTCTTATCTGACCCTTGTTTCTAGGATTTGCCCTGGGAGAACTTTGATTCAGAGCCTGGGAGTTACCTCCTCAGCTCTGAAAGATTAGGGGACATTTAATTCTGTCCTTTATACGTCTCCACCTTAGCTCCTTTAGCCAATGGTCCCATGTAGTTTCACAATTTTTATGGTGGATACTTGTCATGTTTTAGTGGTGGCACCTACCTTACCAGGTCTTTGTTTCCAAGTATCACTAGACTGTGAATAATTTTACTCTGCCTTTCTGAAGATTTTGGCCTAGTTTTTCTGTCTTCCAAATAAACCCTGAATTTAGTAAATGTTCTTTGGGAAACCTGGCATATACCCACAGGGGAAAAAAACCCTGAATAGCTAGATATTATCAGCTTACATCAAAACAATTTTCTCCACTCCAGAAGTTTTGATCATCTGCTCCTCATTGTTTACATAGTGCTCTCTGATGCCTTACATAATATGATTTTTGTAATTAATCTGGCTTTTTTTTCCCTAGTTGTGGCAACAGGCATTTAAGCCTGCCATCACATACTCTATTTTACCAAGGAAGGGCACTCACTCCCCTTAAAGACCAAATGCAATAATAAGAGACTCCATGCTAATTAAGGAAGGAAGGCCTATATTTTATCAATTCTTTTCCTAAGTTTTTCTTCTAGTCATTAAAAAGTGATTACAGGTTTCATATGTTTATTTTGTCTTTGTTTGTTATTTAGTTCTTTTTTCAATATTAAATATCTCTAAAAGATAATGCTGTGCTCTTTGGGAAAACAACTCCTCATATGTTATATTTGTATTAGACCCCTGGCTGATGTCACCCAATTCTATAGACTTTTGTTGCTTATGGGACTTATGCTCTTCTTAATCCCTCAAATATAAATAAGTTAAAATATTAAGGTTAAAAGTAGTTTATAATGATTTGGGTATAACAGAAATCATAGCAAAGCAGAAATAAAATTGAACCATACCTAGATATGACTATTCCAGGGTCTATACATTAGCTTCCTCCATTGTGTTTCTCACCAAATATTTTTCTTCTCTTCCCTGCTTTTGCTGTTATTTTAAAAAACAAGTTCAACTTGACCATATATCAACTTCCCAAGTTCACAAATTCTAATACCTGCTCCAGTGTTTCTAAAAATTCAGTGATAGAATTTTTCTTTTTCCCTTTTCATTAACTGTGTAAGCCCATCTTCCTGGCTAACATATATTTCTGTGATGCTTGTTTAGCCACAACCATTTCTATTATTAAGCATAAAAGATGTGTTTTCCCTTTTTTGAAACTCTCTATTCTAGAACAGAGTCTTTTTGTTTTAAACTAAGATATTAAAATATTAAATGTTGACCCCCCCAAAAAAGAATTATTCAATAATAAAAAGAAAATTCATAAATCATGCTTAGAAAGTAGAAGACAGCTGCAGTTATTGGGAATCCAGTCTCAGATCCTCAGATCTAGCCACTTCTTGTACATAAACCATTGTTGAATTCTCTAACTATTCCATCAGTTTGTGTCACTTAAGGTGGAATTGAAGAATAGAAGGACAAAACTTATTTTTCAATGAAAATGAATGGGAAATGTAATATTTTCCAAACATTTTTGTTAATATTTACATTCTCATAAAGGAATATGAAAGTGCCCATGGAACATACCACTGCCAATATTAAGTATTATATTTTTAAACTTAATTAAAAAACTGTATTTGATATTTTATTATAACTTTATCTCCTTTGATTCACAGTTGAGTTAACTGTACTATACATTTATTAGTTCTTTGTCATTCCTCTATGATTTTATGTGCATTTTTCTCCATTTTATTTCATTTACCTGATAAATTTGTGGGAGGTATTCAGATATTAAAGATTTAACTATCTTCTGTAACTATTTTTCATTAAGAAAAGTACTTTCCTTAAGTTTTTACTTAAGGAAACAATTGTGCAAGTGACAAGTATTAAATAATACTATCTTCCATTATACTATTACTTTTATCCAACACTGAGTTTTTGGTATACCTGGATTTGACCCAGGTACTATTGATTTGTTTGTACTTTTAATGGTAACATCTACTTTTCATTTTAATTATGAAATAGTTCATATTTACAGAAGAGACAAAAATGTATCATAAAATTAATATGCAGTGCAAAACATTATAATTACTTTTTTTAATATCTGGAAGGTAAACCACTATCATTACTCTTTTTCAGAACTGTCTTGGCTTGTATCACCTTATTATTCTTCTAGTTGAACTTTAGATCACTTCCTTTTTATTTCCAAGAAAATGATATGCTGGAATTTCAATTGAACATAAAGAAACTAATACTCTCCATCTTTCTTATAATCAATATTGACTATAATGTCTTTAAGTAATGAGTGGTGACGTACAAGTATTTTGCAATTGTTAACTCACTCTACTATTAACCTACATGTTTGAGTGGGTTTAAATTTTCTTAGTCATCTAGGTATTACATTACTGCTACTTAGAACAATTCAAATGCAATTTCCAAAGCTACTTCTCTGGGAAACTGAGCTAAGCCATTGCTTTCACACAATAAAAACCACAAATAAAACTTAGTGGCAATTGAAATGCTCAGACTTATAGTTACAGTTATGTATGAACATGTTAGGGGGAGGTCCAGAGGCTTTGTGTTACATAAATAGTTCCTGGGTATGGAGACCTAATAAAATTAATCTTATATAAAACCCAAAATCAATCTCTCAAAGTTTTCTTTTTCATGTACTTTGAAATTCCCTTCTGAACTTCTTCCCAGTTTTCTCCTTAAAGAGAAACTAGTTGGTCTCACCAATGATTACTCTTTACTGTATTTTTCATATACGTGGTAAGTTTTCCTACTGTAAAGATAATTAGGAAAGATGTGTGACTCCTGGTCTTTTTTGAGATTTTTGTCCTATATTTTTGGTGTCCAAATGTGCCCTCATTTTTTCCTCATTCTGGTTTTAATTAGAAAAAAGAAAGAAAGCATATTTTGTTCATATGAATTATTTATTATTATTACTGGTGTTGCTGCTGTTATTTATCTGTAACCAACCTCTGAGTGTTGTTCTTTCTCCCTGGCTGACCCGTACATATCTTTCTCAATTCATGGTCTTAACCCATTTGGTTCCTATTAATGAAACCTAATGAAATTCCCTCTTCGATACCGTAGATTTACCTTCTGATAAATACCGCACAGAGGAATAATGACAATTTGATATAGGGAGCTATACTATTTCATTAATTTTTTTCTGTTCCAAGAAATAGAAACATATAAATGCTACCTCAGGTGATAAAGATCTGTAAGACTCTTCATAACTAAATACTGCAAGTTTGTAAGACCATTAGGAAACTAAGATGTTTTCTTAGTAGTTTCATAGTTCAGGTTTATGGAAATCCACATCATTATTAAGGTAGCACCAGCGTTCCCCCAGCAACCATAGTAAACTGACATCATACTAAATCAGTTCTTTCCCCTCTTTCTCTCTCCACCAACTTTCATACTTCTGCCAACTTTCTCCATTCTAGTCTCCTCTTAATATTATGGCTTTCACTTTCTCATAGCTTCTGTTTATTGTCTTCTCTCTGTTTTCCCCTATTCTGCTTCTTCATTTCAAATTCCTTTAAGTATCATACTTGGTTGAGCTAATCGATCCTTTTTATTGACAATCTAGAAAACTTTAATTTGAAAACAATCTCATATTAGGCCAGTAATTCTCAAAATGCAGGCTGTGGATTCTCAGCGGTCCCTGATTTGCTTTCAGGGAGTCTGCAAATTAGAAGCAATTACCATAATAATACTGAGATGTTATCTCCCTTTTTCACTATCTTGACATTTACACTGACGGTGCAAAAGCAATGTGTAAAATTAGTAGTGGCATAGCATGAATCAAAGCAGTGGCAACAAATTCCATCAGTACTAGTGCCAACACTATAATACTGTGGTATTCTTTACTGCCGTGCTTTCTCAACAAAAAGTGTTCCAGTATCACTTGAAAATGTCCTTGAAAAAGCAGTAATACTTATCAATGTTAATCAATCTCAATTTCCAAGTGCACATTTTTAAAAAAAATTGACAAAATGGAAACTATTATAAAGCACTTATGCTGCATTGTAATTTAAATTATTTTTTGATTAAAAAAACACTTGTACAATTGAGTTAAACTCTGTATTTGAGGCTTTTTCATACAACATTGTTTTTACTTGAAAGAATGACTGACTGACAAATGGTGATTATTCAGACTTGAGTGTGTGACTTATATTTTCTTGAAAAGGAATAAAGTAATCCTGCCACTTCAAGGAAAACAAACAGTGACTTTACCAATGATAATATTTGAGCTTTCAAGATGTTATAGACTGAATGTTTGTGTCCTGCCAAAATCCATATGTTGAAATCCTGTGCCCCCATGTGATAGAATTAGTAGATGGGCCTTTGGGAAGCAATTAGGACTAGATAATCTCATGTGCCAGGGGGTTACCCTGGAAGCTATGCCAAATGTCACAGTCTAGTAACACTGGCTCTGTCACCAAACAATCTGAGGTTCAAATTCAGCTCCATCACTTCCTAATTATTATGTTATCTTGAGGAAGTGCCCCCCAACCCCAGGCATATCATTCTTAATTTGGTTTGCGAGTGCTATTTTGATGCACCTAGTCATCTTTCCAGGAAGGTCTAGAATTTGTGTAAAGTGAAAAAACAAACCCTAGAAGTCAGCTAACTGTACTTAATACTGACATCCTGTGGACTCTGCCCAAACTGGCCTGTCAAACAGCGGCCAGTGCGTAGCAGACATTTGTCAGCTTTAGTCAGTTCTGCCTGAAGAACAGATCTAGCGGAGGCATAGTTTCTGTGCTGTTGGTCTCATTGCCAGCAATGTCATGTTCATGAGCCTTTCCTTCTCAATAGGCAAATACTTTGTATCTTTCTTCCTGTTCTGTGACCCTCTGGAGCACACCTTGTTCCTGCTATGACAAGATCTGGCCACTGTGAGATCCAAAATCCTTTTGATAAATTCTCTTTTTAAGTTAGTCTGAATTGCTTTCTGTTTCTTGCAATCAATACTTCTAAAGTGATAGACTTTGCTTGCCCTCAACAGCAACTTTGAATGTTCTGACAAGAATGTTTCTCACTTTAAGGACCTGACTTACAGTGTCATAAAGAGGCCAGGCACTATCTGTAATAGATATCTTATAAGCTTCTGGCTAAGTGCCCAAGAAGCAAAACACAGGTTTGATTAAACAGAAGGGGTAAGAGATAATGGGTCTAGATTGCTTGCTGAATTCTTACTTATCTGCTTATTGGGAAGAGTTCATAGTGAGAGCAATAAGATATTTTTACAAACATTGGCTCAATCTCTGGGAGTTACGTACATTTCACCCTGCAAGGCTTGAGGATGCTTTATTACCTTAGCTAAATGAGAAATATTAGCAAATGTTCCTGGGTAAGAGTGTTGCTGGAAATAAGGCGCCCTAACAGCTAAGCTATTAAATTTGATACATATGGATTTGTTTTTAATTAGTCTTTATAAATATATACATTTTTAGATGTTAACAGAATTAATTGCTAATTTGGGATAGTCTAAAACTATTAAGAAAAAAGCTGATTAAACTGAATTTAAAAGTATACTAGCCGTTTCTGTCTGTCTAGACCGTTATGTCTTTGAAAACCAAGAATTCATCTCATTCAGGACTGCGGTTCAGTTCTGGCACATAATAGGTATTCAATAATATGTTGCTGAATGGCTTATGGACAAAGTTGAATAATAGAGAGAGTCCTGTTTAGTCTATCACCACAACATAGTTTATTTGCCTCATAAATATATCTCAAATTCATACAGTGCTTTGGTTTTCCTAAAATCAACTTTATCCAAAGTGGACTTCTGCAATACTTTTTATTTCATTTACCTGCAAACATTTTTTAATTCTTACCATCAGTTATCATTACTGAAGCCAAAATAATAATTTAAAAACACAAATGTGATTATTATACCTTCTTAATCAAAAGCCTTCAATATTTTAGTATTAAAAAAAGTAAAGACAAAATTCCATTGCATGACTAATAGACCCCACATCTGCCTTCCTTGTATATCCTCTTGAAGCCTCACCTCATGCCACTTTGGACATTACTTTTTACACACCTGTCCCACTAGCCTTCTGCTTCTGCCTCTTCTCATACTCATGCAATTCTGCTTTTCTCATACTCTTTAGATGGCAAACTCCTTTTCTTCTTTCAGATTTCAGTATAAACATCATTTTCTTATAAACTTATCCATTTATATAATTATTACAGTTGGAAGTTATATAACAACTTGTGTGATTATTTTTTGATGCCTGTCTTTTTCACTGGAATTTAGGTTCAATAAGGCTAGGAACCAGGTCCATTTTTTTCTTACCATTTATATCTAGATTCTGGTATAGTACTTTGTGTATATAAGTGACTATTGGTTGAAAGAACCATTGAATGAATAACCCTCCCATGTGTTTTTCTGAATTAAGCATTCCAAATAGATATTTTGAAAGGAAAAGTTGCTTATTTATTTGAATAAAAAAGTAAACAGCAACAACTTACTGAGTCCAAATGTTCTCCCATGCCTGGCTACAGGATATGAATTCTATGAACCAGTTTTTCCTTTATTTGGGAAAACATACTTTCAGATGGATGAACTGTTAATAGTTCCTTAATGACAGTGATTCATCTGGTCTTGTTTTGTTGTTGTTTCTTTTCTCCCAAGTATGCCAGAGGAGTAGTATTGAGTTTTAGGTATTATTCCAAGCAATATGAATTTAGCAACAATTGTATGAGTTTAGATTTGTCACCAAAGTTCAAAGCTTTCATAGTACTCTCTTCAAGATTCTTAAAAATCTTCTGATAAAAATAAAGTTGAATATTGGATTCAGGCATTAGGGAAAGCCAAATTTCAAATAGATAAAGTGGTAATCATATGGTAGATTGTACAAAGAACTATGTGATAAATATGAATTCCTCCCAAAGATGTTATGGAGGGAAATTACCTTAAACAAATATGCATATGTTATAGAACAGAATGCAAAAGTGAAATAAATATTTAATGTAATCTCTTTGACAGCCTCTTCACTTTTGTCCACAGGATTTGTCTCAAGCTAGGTTTGGGGAGAAGACATTCTACAATATTGCTGGTTTGTACTCTTCTAAAGGTCAAAATCAAGAAAGATGAAAGCTAAGGAATCAATTCAGAATAGAGAAGACTAAAGATATATAACAACTTTTAAATGTGCAATTTTAGATTAGAACCTGGACTGTGGGGAAAAAAGGTAAAGGACATTATTGAGCAATTGGTAAAATGTAAATATGGAGTATGGATTATAGTATTGGATCAGTAGTAAATTTTCTGATTTTGATCATTGTGAGTGTCGTCAGGTAAGATTATATCCTTGTTTATAAGTATGAAAGAGTAAAGGGAATGATGTCTTCAACTTTATATATCTGTCTCTCTTCTCTCTCTATCTTTGTCTAACTATATAGATAGATGTGGATATAATACATAGAGAGGAAAGGACAGGAGAAAAGAGGAGATAAAAGGGGGGAAGGAGGAGGAGAAATGAGGGGAGAGGAGAAGAGAGGAGACAACAGAACAGAACGAAGAGAAAGCAAATGAGGCAAAAATGTAAATAGTTGGTGAATCTGGGTAAAGTGTATGATTGTATAATCCTTGAAAACTTTCTATAAATTTAAAATTATGTATATAATCAACAGGTAGTGAAAATGCACAACAGAATATCAGTCCTATGACAGGTGTGATAATAAATGGAAGCTGTTAATAAGTAGGTTGCTACATGTGCCTTCTATTTATTTTTTGTCCTTTGCATTAAAAAAAATTAAATCATCACATGATACTTCTCATTCATCAAGTTTGGTTACTAATCCCAAAACACTAAAATTAACTAAATTTAAGACCATGATTGCTTCTGCTCCTGCATTTCTGTGTTTCAGCATTTATTTTAAGATGCTGTTAAATTAATATTATATATAATAAAATACAATAACTAGGGGCTTCCCTGGTGGCGCAGTGGTTGAGAGTCCGCCTGCCGATGCAGGGGACACAGGTTCGTGCCCCAGTCCGGGAGGATCCCACATGCCGCAGAGCGGCTAGGCCCTTGAGCCATGGCCGCTGAGCCTGCGGGTCTGGAGCCTGTGCTCCGCAATGGGAGAGGCCACAACAGTGAGAGGCCCGCATACCGCAAAAAAACAAAAAACAATAACTATATGAAATAGTTAAACATAAAATATTCTTATTAAAGTTCAGTTTCTAAATAATAAGTATCTTGTTATAAAATTTAAAATAATATACTTATTTAAAATAATTTATATAATTGTAAATCAAATGATTTATTTTTATTGTGATTAACTTCACAAATATATTAAAGAATAATATGCAACGACTTTTTGCTTAACTTTAGGAATATAGAGACAATTCCCTATAGGCTACCCATGTAATTCAGTCAAATTTAGCAGTCTTTGGTAGTAGGTGTAATGTTAGTCATATAAAATAGGTGAAATAAAATAGCATATATACACATATTTATGCATTTACATATTATATATGAATAAATACATATTTGAAAAATATATACCAAGAGGTAATTGATGATATAATGTTTTACAGATGAACAGGAAATTTGAAACATAACTCCACTATCTATAGCTTCTTATAAAACTATTTAAGTTGAAACTGCAAAGGTAATAGGAATTAAATTATAAGTTTCTTGAAGAACATTCTCCTTAAATCGATTTTTTCAGAAGAAGCAGTTTTTCTGGATACGTTTTTCCTTAGATAATGGACTTCTATTGAAATAGTGCTCAATGTAAAAAAATGATACTTTAACTATCTTGTTCATAATTGGACTGCTACTAAGATGATGTACTTTGGCTACTCAGCCTGCAGAATTGTGTCGTGCTTGTGGGACAGATTTCGTCAGAGCTTGAAGATCTCATGTGATATCATAGATATCGCAAGGGTAATATCTTTAGTTTTCTGAGGTCAGTCACTTTTGACCAGAGAAATAGTCCTGAGGTAGATTTGGGCATATTGCATTTCACTTCTGATTGATTACAATCATTAGAATATTTTCCCTTAGAGCATATTTCTTATTATAAATGGTTGGTTGAAGACATGGCAATTTAAAAATAAGAAACAAAAGCAAGATCCCACTATGTTTTGGTCTAGAAAGTTGAAGGAAAATATGGTGACCAGACCCCAGGATTTGGTGTAACTCATTTGGAATTGTCAGTACTTCCTAGTTGGAGCTGAGTCTCTAGAGAAGTGGATTGTCTTGTGGGTAATGGAACTACAGAGGAGACTCAACCTCTGCTAGAAATGTTACACAAAGCAAGGAGAGAAGGGATAGTGCTTATTTAATGGCGATCTGTATAAAGTGATGAAGACCAGGCCTAAGCTCAACTGCATGAAATTCACCTTACCAAGAATTACTTGGCTGCTACTATTGCTGAGTTTTCAACCTGTTAATAGCACAGACCAGTGTTTTGTCAGAATATGGCTTTATTTACTAGGAAGATTGGACATCACCTGATAGTAGGTTGATTATAATGGACCCCTTCCATCATGGAGTGGTCCGGGATTTGTTATCACTGGAGTAGCCACCTCCTAGGGATATAGATTTGACTGCCCTGCATCATCATATATAGATACCATCCTGGTGTCCTAAAGTATATTGATTTTGATTAGGAACTAAAATCACAGAAAAAGAAATGCAGCTTAGGGTTTACTGTTGTATAAATCATTGTACTTTATCATAAAGCAGTAGTTTTTCTCCATGGTAGATCAGTGCAATAGCTTACTGAAGACTCAATTACATTACCAGCTAGAAACAAATACCTTTAGACATGAGGATGCTTTTCCTTAGATAGTGTACATTTCTTGAACCAGAGATCATTATGAAATGTTTCCTCTTCCATAGTCACTGTGCGCTTATCCAACTCCTTCTTACTGCCACACCCAACAATCCATTTAAAGTGATTTATTTCCTATCTCTGGAAGAGTTAGAAAATAAAGTTGAGGAATTGTCCCAGAAAGTAGAACAAACAATAAAATAAGAAAAGTGGGGAAAATAGGAGGAAAAAGATAAGAAAATTAGAGGACCACTCCAGAAGAACTAAGGTCTGAATTATAGAGAAAAATCAAAATAAAGCAATCACCAGAGGAGTAATTCAAGAAATTATTTTGCAACTGAAGGCTATGACTTTCCAAATTGAAAGAGCCTGCTGAGTCACATGACAATTTATGAGGAAAGATCAATAGATTATGATAAAATTTTGTAAGACTGGAAACATGCATAAGTCATTAATAAGTTCCAGAAGGTGGAAAAAATTAGGTTCATATACAGATCAAGAATCATAATGGCTTTGGAAATCTCAATCGCATTTTAAGGTATACTATAATGTAGATAATTCTCTCTGTGTCTCTCTGTCATGGTCTTTGTCTGTCTCCATGTTGCTCTCTCACATTCTGATTATTCAGTTTGGTTCTGTTATAAAATAGACATTTACCAGAAAAAAATGAAATGAGAGAAGTCTTTCATATAATTGAACCATATAGATGAACCAGAATACCGGGAGAGAGAAAGAGAGAGAGAGACTAGGTCTTGTTAACATCATTTATTTTGGTAATATCATTGGTGCTTCTCTGTCATGCTGAGTCAGAATTGAGATGTATTCCTTTACATTTTAGTTAAATTAATCAATGATACTGGTATACTTTAAGCCATTGGATTTTCTGTTAATTGAACACAAAATAGTCCTAAGGTATGTAAGAATTTTCATTTAAAACAACTCAACTTGAGTCAATATTATGATGATCCTAAAACAAAAATAACAATTAAAATAACTATTAGAATATGAGGGATAATAATTCCACATCTGAGACAATATAGCCAGGTTTCATCAAAATATTGTAAGAAACTGAGCGATGAAATGTGGTGTGCCCTTAGGAGCTAGCACGTAAAATGATGGATATGGTAAAAATAATATAAATTTCTGACATTTATTATATATGAGGCACTGGGCAAATTTCCTTTTACAAGCAACATTTTATTAAATCCCAAAAGCAAATGAGAAAAATAAATGTATCATAATATTAATGTAGATAAATATTAAAAGAACTAGAATTCTATTGCTATAAAATGATCTGTCATAAAGTGTTAATGTGTTTTGATATGGAAAATTTATTTTGTATATCTACTGAGTCCAGGTTTGAGACCAGACTGAAGTAGCAATTAGAAAGCAGATTTTAAGTTAATATTATTAGTACATACAGGTACATCTGGTCAAAATGGAATAAGCTATTTGTGAGGCAGTAAGTTGGATATGCTTAGGTATTGTGTGAATTCCATTTCCTCAAAATATTAAAGGGAGTAAACTATCAAGTAGAGCTACATAGGTTGGACCAATAGAATAACTAACCTTCCAACTGGACAGTTTATTTAGAATAACTAACCTTCCAACTGTGACACCTTTGATCATATCAGCAGTCTCACTGGGAAATTCTAGTTGCTTAGCAAGAGAGCTGTTATGTTCTCCGAGGTCCTAAAAGGGCCAAGTACTATAGAGATTGTTTTATTTATATTATTTTATTTAACCCACACAACTGATTTAAGATATTGGTATTATCTTATTTTCAGGTGAAAAAAACTACAGATAAATGTATTTAAATCCAGAATTTCTCTTTTTTTTTTTTGTTTTGTTTTTTTTTTCTTTTTTTTTTCTTTTTTTTTAACATTATTCATAATTTTGGCCAAAGAAGCTATGACCAATCTTGTTAATATAAGAAATCATTTATCACAATAATAACTTTGCCAGAAAAGTTCTGATAGAGTCTTACATAGTCACTATATGCCAGCTAACATGCCAGCTAATATGCATTCTATATCTAAAGGAATAAAAAAAATCTGACATTTTCTTCTTACAGAGTATACCACACGTGAGCAGGCTAACATTCACATGAATACACACACACACACACACACTACATCTAATTATTTTAATTTTATTTTTGGAAATATTAAATGAATGTACACTCCAGATATTCTGCCTTAATTCTGGAAATTTATTTTTAAAATTATTTGTTAACCCCATAAATATCTCACACCAGTGACCTTTCCAGAAGGTCACACTCTAAGATATCACAAGTACTTTGAGTAATTAAGGGTGAAGGATTAACAGACCTTGTCCATTTTTAAATAACCAAATTCTAGTTTTATAAAGGAAAAACAAAAAACCAAATCAAACACACACACAAAGAGAAAATCCCTAATTTCAAAAATTGCAGCTTAATTTTCTGGCTACTAAAGATATCTTCTAAGAGGAACAAGTGGTATGAATCATCGGCCTAATTATAGTAATGTCAGGGCTTGGTTTAGCTTGCAGCAACATTTATTCTCTGTGCCTGGTTACATCTCTGTAATAATTACAGAGATTTGGCAATGCTGTTTATATAACCATTGGCCATAAATTTAGTTAGACCAAACAGCTTTGGAAACCAATGGCAGGGCAGCTGACACTTTTAATTTACTGATCCTGTTGTCATTAGAGTAAAGTAGGCGGTAAGGTGGAAAGAGGGTCAGGGCTAAATCCTCCCAAGTTGAAATTCTGCCCACAACCATAGCCGACAATTACCCTTCATAAAAGATTAGACAGTCTTTTAACAAGAGTGACATCTGCTGGCCCACATATGTAATTCAAATTACTCCATATTTATGATCCTTTGCAATAACCTAGCTTTATTTCTGCAGATGGCAAATCAGCTGAGTTTATAATTATGAAGGACAATATTTAGCACAAGAGAGTTCTGTTCAGTTATTTTGAATTTCTAGTTTCAACAAAATGACTCTAAATTTCTTTGGTTTTCGTGGTGACATTTTATTTGCAATGTTTTTGTTTATATATTTTTCTTCCCCAGAAATGCTAGATTTTTTTTTGTTTGAATACAGCATCCTTATGGTTTAAAAATGTTCTGAAATTTTATTTTGAGCAGTTGATTGTGACACTCAAAACCAATTTTTTATGTTGAATGAAGTGATTAGATTGTAAAAATATCATTCATGTTTATTTGTTTGTTGTGTGTTATATTTTCAGTCATCAGATTCAATAAAGAACAATTGTGCTTTGTTATTTTGGTTAGCTGTTCTCTCTCTCCTGGTGTGTGTGTGTGTGTGTGTGTGTGTGTGTGTGTGTGTGTGTGTGTGTGTGTCTGTACATGTGTGCACACGTGTGGTTATTTTCTTCTCAGCTGAATCAGTCTGGAAATATAGTGCCATGTATTGTGAATACCTTGTATACTTGCATCATTATCATTGATTGCTTTTACTTTTAGTAGTTATAATGAAAGGATTTTTTCTTTTAGATCAAGTGAATATTTGTGTGCATACATTTTATACTTATAATGATTATGAGGTAGTTATATTTTTAATTGACAAAAATATATTTAAATTTCTACATACAAAATTTTATATAAGAGAAATATATAAACATTTTAAAAATTCAAACATTCATTATGTTAAAAATAAGAAATGACTACTGTTTACACCTCAGTATATATAATTCCAGAACTTGTCCCTATGTAAAATTATAGAAACAAATATAGATTAGATTTTTGAGTACCTACATGACAGTGATAGTCTCCTAGTGGTCTATAATTTATTTTTAACCTAAATGACACTATCAGATTAATAAACATTAATATTCTTTTTGCGTGATATTTATCTTAAGATACTCTATAGAATAATGCAGTTGTCTTTTAAGCAGAACAGATACAAAGTCACATACCCTAAGAGCATCCAGGCATTTATACTTTGATCATATCCTTGTCTCTCTTTCTTTAAAACCAAACATAACATCTCAAAAACGTTAACTTCAATATAACCCCTTCTTGAATTTGTCCTTTTATCCACTTTATTTCTACTCATCTAAACATCATTCTGGAGACATCATTGCTAACTAAAAAAGGTTGATTGCTATCTGGCTCTACAAGGATTGAGTCATTAGCCACAGGAGCCACTGACCTTTAATACACCCTGAAAGGAATTGAGAGCAGAGATCAGGAATGAGGCACTCTGTGCTTTGGGAAAACTGGCAGAACAGTACTTCAGATAGATATTTTCAGGAGAAATGTTTTATGAACCTGTATTCTTACATCTTCCCATTCTTAGAAAAGCACTGAAACCATTAACTAAGATATCTGTCCTTGTGACTAGCAGCAAACTTCTACAAAGATATGTGCTTGGTTGCATATACCCCCTTTGTCAAAATCACATGTATACTGACCTCCCCCTTACCTTTTCGGGGCAGTTTCTCAGAGCTATCTGAAAGGCTGTCTCTCAGACTGTCGTCCTCAGTAAGACACAGAATAAATCCGACTCACAGCTTTTACATGTTGTGTGGTTTTTTTAAGTCGACATCACTGAACAGGGAAGTGGAAGATTTGTATTGTATCCTTGTATTGTATTGTATTTGTATTGTATTGTATCCTGAATTATCTGATTCACTTAACCTCTTTTAGTCTCCATTTTCTTACCTGTGAAGTTCATAATATCTACTGCACAAGGTTAATCTAGGAATAAATTTTAGTATAGATGGAAAAGTGTTCCATAAACTACTAAGCACCTTAAGAGTAGATAGTAATTATTAATGGATTTCATATGTACCTACATTTCCTCATTTAATCTTCCAAAATAATATTATGAGGTAAGTAAATTTTCATTTTACAGGCATAAAAATTAAAGAAGGCTAAATAACATGCTTAGATTAAAAATCCAAGTGATGGAGCTGAAAGTCAAACTCAAGTAATTCTGTTTCTAAAGCCAGAAAGCCATGAGGAAGAATCATATTTTAATATAAATTTACCTATTTAGAAATACATAAATAATAAAATATAATTAACCTTTTAAAATTTATTCTTGAATAAATGTATTCTACCCAAGACAAAGTGGCTATAAAGAATCCATATTGTAAAATATACTTTTAGTATCACAAAAGATAGTATCTAAACATTTCAAATGTCTCTATTTTAAAGAGAAACCAATCCCAAACAATTGCATAACATTTTGCTATATATAAACATCAACTTGAATTTAAATGTTAAATACATATCTGTATTTTCATATCAAAACAAATATAGTAGAAAATGGCAGTATAGTTCAGGCTTTGCATGCTAGCTATAGTCAAATTTGTTTTCTCTCTGGGTAGTAAAGTGGAGAAATATCAAATAACTAAAGAGGCTACAATTAATAATGGGATTTACTATCTTATATTTTGAGAACAGTCCAAATTAATTTTGCATTTGTACAGGAGTAAAAGTGTCTATCAGTTTCTTCAGGTTATATCTCCAGGGATGATTTAAGCAAATTATCCACAATTTATGGCATTATATCTGTGAGGGAAAAAAAAAAAACCCATAAAACAACAACATGCTTTGATGTGTGACAAGCATACAATGTTGTCTTATCACTTAACTTCTGTTTAACTCTGATCCAGGAAGAGAGACAATATCTTGTGAAATTTCTCTCCTAATTTGGCTTTGGGCCAAATTTTGTGGGAGGCAATGATATTTTTCTGATTATAAACTGGGCAACTTATTTTCCTGCTAGTTTAAAGTAACTGGGATAATATATGCATTTTCATATAAAGTAAACCTAATATTTTGATATATCAATGCTAACCTTTATAATACATATTAATAGAAAGATTTTTAAAATATAGAAGTGTACACTGACAATATTTGTCCACTGAAAAAAGTGCACAACCTAAAGGTTGCAAATTAAGTTTTATTCGAGGATCTTACTGAAGAACTATAGCCTGGAAGACAGCCTAATATAGCTCTAAGAAATTGCCCCGAAGAGGTAAGGGAGGAACCAGGATACATAGGAGTTTTTGCTGAAAAAAAAAAGAATGTAGTCAAACATCAAAAGATTACTGCTAATCACCAAAAACAGACATTTCAAGTTAATGATTTTAGTGCTTTTCTATGTATAGGAAGATGCTAGAATCTGGGTTAACTGAAATTATTCCTTAGATATGCATCTTAACTATCTAGGACCACAGCACAGAATGCTTTCAGTTTTTCTTGGTTTTCTTCATCCTGAATTCCTCTCAGGGTGCATCACGGTGCGGGGAAGGGGTACATATGCAGTGGCTGATGGCTTGATCCTTGAACAACCGGAATGGCCACAACATTCTTTCTTTACTCTAATGGCAGGCAACAATCCCTGTCCACAAATTATTGAGGTGTTTTAAAAGCGTAGAGAGGAAACATGTTATGGAACAAGCATTCTTTTTCTTACTGCTCCCACAGATGATTAGCTGGGCCATGTACACCGTGTGCAAGCCCATTTAAAGGGAAAGCATATAGCAAATGTGCAGTCCACTTCAAACACTCTTTTGACCTAATTTTTAAACCATAATTTTTGAAATTTTTGTATGATTTTCTACTAAAATCTACCCTTCTGTTCCTGGATTTTTTTAATTATATTTTATTAGTGACATACATTTGCTCTGTTCAATATATATCAAGTATTCTACTTTAAATATACTTTCACTTAGATGGAAACATTGTATATTTACCCAGCAAATTGGGTCTTGCTTTACATAAATTTTCTTGAGTTAAAGTCATAACTATTTTCTAATGTAACCACTTAAATTGTCATTCACATTCTCAAACTAACTCCTAAAAGCTTTGATATCAATACTGTTCTAATTAGACACATTGGCTATGTGGTCAATAATATATTTACTTTCACAAATGGATATTAATAAACACATTGGCTATGTGGTCAATAATATATTTACTTTCACAAATGGATACTGAATTTTATCAAAAGCTTTTTCTGCATTGATTGAGGTAATCATATGGTTTTTTTTTTTGTTTTATTATTTTTTTTGCTTGGTTTTTGTGGTACGCGGGCCTCTCACTGTTGTGGCCTCTCCCGTTGCGGAGCACAGGCTCCGGACGTGCAGGCTCAGCGGCCATGGCTCACGGGCCCAGCCGCTCCGCGGCATGTGGGATCTTCCCAGACTGGGGCACGAACCCGTGTCCCCTGCATCGGCAGGCGGACTCTCAACCACTGCGCCACCAGGGAAGCCCAATCATATGGATTTTATTCTTCCATTTGTTAAGGTGGTGTATCACACTGATTGATTTATGGATATTGAAAAATCCTTGCATCTCTGGGATAAATCCTACTTGATCATGGTGTATGATACTTTAAATGTATTGCTGGGTTTGATTTGCTAGTATTTTGTTGAGGAATTTTGTGTCTATGTTCATCAGTAATATTGGGCTGTAATTTTCTTTTTTTGTGATGTCTTTGTCTGGTTTTGGTATCAGGGTAATTGTGGTCTCATAGAATGAGTTCTATTCCTTCCTCTGCAATTTTTGGGAATAGTTTCAGAAGAATAGGTATTAATTCTTCTCTAAATGTTTGGTAGCATTTGCCTGTGAAGCCATCTGGTCCTGAACTTTGTGTTTTTTGGGAGCTTTTTAATCACAGATTCAATTTCAGTACTTGTAATTGGTCTGTTCATATTTTCTATTTCTTCCTGTTTCAGTCTTGGAAAATTGTACCTTTCTAGGGATTTGTTCATTTCTTCCAGGTTGTCCATGCTATTGGTGTAGAGTTGCTTGTAGTACTCTCTTGTGGTCCTTTGTATTTCTGTGGTGTGGGTTGTAACTTCTCCATTTCATTTTCTAATTTTACTGATTTGAACCCCCTCCCATTTTTTTGTTTGTTCTTCTTTCTCTAGTTGCTTTAGGTGTAAGATTAGGTTGTTTATTTGAGATTTTTCTTGTTTCCTGAGGTAAGCTTGTATCACTATAAACTTCCCTCTTAGAACAGCTTTTGCTGTGTCTCATAAGTTTGGGATCATCTTGTTTTTGTTTTACAAAACAATATATATGTATTCCAGCTTTGCTAATTCACTAGTATAGGCTAAAGTTTATGATTTGTTCTTAACCTTCATGGAACACATTAAGTTACAGATTCATGAGATTTATGTTCTTAAATAGAAAGCCATTTACAGCAAAACAGAGGTCAAAGAGGACACAGGATATAGCTTTTCCTTTTACCAAAACCTTCAACTCCTTGCTTTGTCTTACAAATCAGGAAACTTTTCTTAAATGAGTGAATATAACAGAAGAGAATAATTCTTATTAAATATCACTGGAATAACCCAATAGTCTCATCACAACACAATTCAACCACCTGGCTTTACATGAGAGTTTTATGTTCTGATGGTCACTTATTCACATTTAAGGTAAGAAACAGTTTAAAGTGGTTAAATTCTTGTTAAACCCATATGTCAGTCAGAGTTTAGTTAAAAGCAAAAAACAAAAATAAAAACCAACCAAAAAAATCTCTGATTTAGCAGAAAAATCCTTTATCATTAAAAAGATATTGGACAGCTTATTGAGTCACACAAAGGGCTGTAGAACAGGCATAGAGACAAGGAAAGATGATGAGATTCACACTCAGAACTGGGCCAGACAGTAAGCTGCTATGGTCTCCCCCAGTGACTAGCTCTTGCTGTTGAACCACATAACTCTGTTAGTAGGAGAGCCTGAATGTTGCAACTAGTCTACCTGCTATTATTGCCTTTGTACTATTTCTTGTTGCAACTAGCACCATCCCCAGAGATATTATTTGCATTCTTTATGTTCATATGTGGGTACATCTGATGATTATTGTATGTCGATTGCTTATACGTTAGTTTTAAGGGATGCTAGAAAAATGAATATTTACTATTTTCATAAATTGCAGTGGAACACAACTCTGTCTCTGCCCAACAATCTAAAAGAGGGGATATCTCAATCAAGTAGCAACTTCAGATATTGGACAGCAAAATAGAATGACATATGTTTTCTACAGGCTACAGAATAAGATAGCAGGCTGTTCTAGATGAGAATGCCCTGAGTTATCTTTTGGATAACAGCTGCCAACAAGAGAAGCTGACATAGGTAGGACTTTGATATGCTAGAAATTTACTTTAATTTGGTTAAATCAGTGATGGTTTGATCTTTGTGGTTTCAGTATTTGTTACTGCAGCATAGTTTAACCTATAGTGATGGATAGAGCACTTAATACATTGTAACAAAACCACAAAATACATGAGAAAGGATTAGTGATTGCGTAATGGATGATAAGAATACAGATATAATAGTATGAATAGCCTGAGATCCATGTTATACAGTGGCAAATTGTGCCTCCTCAGCCTAGAGGATGAAGATTGGAAGCCTAGATTGGAAAACAAAAGATTTGTATTGTGTGTTGGTTACCATTGCCTACATTTGGAAAGATATTGAAGAAAGAGATGAGTTCCAAAAAGAAATTGGTTGATTTGCAAGCAGAGATGGAAAGACATAGAGAAATCTAGAATTTGGAGTCTTGTAAGGTTTGAGAAAAATGAATGGTTTTAGAACCCAACTGGTAAGACATGACATTTAAGCAGGCTTTGAGGAAAAGGTCTTACTTAATTTAAAATGTCTTATTTAAATTAAATGGATCAAGGTAAAGATCAAATTAAGAGTGTGACCATTTTGGAATTTTGGTTTTCATTCTCAGTGAAATACAAAAATATTTGATGGTTTTGGTACAGGAGTACCATGATATTATTTGCACTTTTAAAACATTATTTACTTTGTGATTAAAAAAAAAGACTAAAGAGGGACAAAGGAAGAAACTAACATGACCATTGATATTACCTTGTACTAATTTAGGCATGAGTTAATGACTGGGATTTAAATCAGGATGCTAATCCAATAATTACCATTTTCTAATTTATCTACAATATAGGTTGCTTTATGATTAATTTGATTAGAAAGAATTATCATAAGAATTTTTGTTACCATTCTACCATCATTTGGTGACCACACAAAGTATTTCTGGTTCATGTAAAAAGGCTCTCTCAGTTAAGGACCTGAGCTAATGGATTAAAGCACCTGGTAGAAATATATTTTTATTTCTCATCATGATTAGGGAAACATGACCACCAGAGTGAAAAGTTTTAGAAAAAGTCAAACTTAAAAAATTCTCATGAGAAATTGTATCACAGAATTAATTTAAAATAGGACTGAGCTCTTTTCTCCTGTGGGGAAGAAAAATAGAAATGCTGGCTTAAAAGCTATTCTCCATTTCCAGTTTCAAAGTTCCAAGTTTTGCACCAAAAAAGTAACTTTTTGGTTAACTATCCTGACTTTATTCTACATTTTAAAATATTATATTGTTATTCATGTAACCTCCTGAAATTGCTAAGATATGCTAGTTTTTACCCCAGTGATTTCTAACAGGAAATTTTAATACCTATGGAGGCGAGAAAAAGAAACACTTAAGGAACTGTGCATTGCAGTTGATTGATTACAGTGGCCAAAGCTAAGACTCCTAAATTAAGAGGTACACATGTGTTCAGCCATTCATCTGAACAAAGAAAAAAAATCTATAGAAAGGAAAACATTATAATTCAACAAAATGGCCATAAGTAGTTAAACCAATAATTTGAAAATAAAATACTGGCAAATTTAGTTGCAATTTCTTAAGATAAAGGGACTCAATAGCTCTACAAGTTATTCTTTTTTTTTTCTTTAAAGATTTATTTATTTATTTTTGGCTGCGTCGGGTCTTAGTTGCAGCCCGCAGGATCTTCATTGAGGCATGCGGGACCTTTCGTTGTGGTGTGCGGGCTTTCTCTTCTCTAGTTGTGGTGCACAGGCTCCGGGGTATGTGGGCTCTGTAGTTTGCAGCACTCAGGCTCTCTAGTTGAGAGGTGCACAGATCAGTAGTTGTGGTGCCCAGGTTTAGTTGTCCTCCTGCATGTGGGATCTTAGTTCCCCGGCCAGGGATGGAACCTGCCTCCCCTGCATTGGAAGGTGGATTCTTTACCACTGGACCATGAGGGAAGTCCAACAAGTTATTCTTAAGGTCTGGGGATTTTAAAATTAAAAAAAAGAAACTTACTCTTATTTAGCAATTTGAATCAATAGAACTTTATGATCATGCACCAATGAATATTAATAAAGAGGGAGGAGTTAAGCATGAAGGTGAGGTGGCATTTTAGTTGATCTGAATGATTCATCCCTTTACATAAAAATATTTATTGAATGCCTCCTCTGTGCCAAGCACAATTCTAATGACTGGGAAATACAACAGTGAAATGGATGGACAAATTAGGAAAAAAACATCAGGTAGTGCTATGTGCTACTAAGAATCATGTTGAAGAAAAGCCTTTTTGAGGAGATGGTATTTGAGATGAGATCTGAGTGACAAGAAAGAGGCAGACACAGATAGGTGAAGAATATGCCAAGCAGAGACAGCAACCATTTCAAAGACCTCTTGGGTTTTCCAAGATATAGGAAGAAGGCCAGGAGGGCTAGCATGTAGTAGGCACAAGAGTAAAGCAGTATGAGCCTGAGGAATTAGTTCAAGATCAGATAATACTGGATTTTACAACCCTGGTCAAGATGTTTGATTTTATTCTAATAGAAGTCACTGGATGAAATCAGAGTGGTGTAATCTGCTGTGTGTCTCTAAAAACTACTGTATTTATGCTTTGGAGAATGTCTTGTTGAGAGGCATGGATAAATGCATAAAACTAGTAAAGAAATTCTTCCTGTGATCCTCAAGTGGCCTATGGTATGTGAGGCATTACGTCAAGCACTTGTAAAGCCCTTCCAGCATACTTGCAAGATAGGTATCATTGAAGAAGTCTGTAGATGAGTCAGATAACTTACATAATGTACACTAGGTCACAGAGGTCATATCTAGTGACACAATTGAATCCTGGTTGGATCTGCCTTTAAATTCCAGGTTTTTACTACCCTGCTGTGTTGCCAGGGTTCAACCCCTTCAGATTTTATTGTGGCTTATTCACCAAAAATTCACCAGATGTATTTGGCTGGTGGAATATTAGATATGGAGAGTATAGAGTAAATGTCGGTTATTTGTTGAATTAGAGACATAAGCTAATTAAGAGTGGGATTTTATTTTTATTTGCCATTTTTGGTCCCTGTGACAGTTAATTTTATGTGTTAACTTTACTGGGCCACAGGATGCCCAGATATTTGACTTACATTTTGGGTGTTTCTGTGAGGATTTTTTGATGAGATTAACATTTAAATTGGTAGACTGAGTAAACCAGATTGCTTTCTTTAAAGTGGGTGGGCCTCATCCAATCAGTGGAAGGCCTGAATAGAACAAAATGCTGACTCTCTCCTAAGAGGAAATTATCCTGCATGATGACCTTTGAACTGAGATATTGGCTCTGCAGATTTTGGAGTTGACATCCTCCATAACTATGTGAGCCAATTATAAATAGATAAAACCAGTATCTCCTATTGTTTCTGTTTCTCTGAAAAACCATAACTAATACAGCCTCCATGAAAGCGTAAAAGCAAGAATTTATGTGTTTGATCAATGGAGTTCATTAGATAGATGAAGCACTAAAGAACAGAGTTTTAGCAAACCACAGAAAAAATTACTCCAGAAGATATGATGAGGTAATCTTATAGGATTGTTCCAGCACCATCTAGTGATGATTTGACAGGCAGTACTTTGAGTGATTTTAGGTAGACTATTATAACTAGGATGGCATATTCAATTTCTACCTTCTGAGCAATTCTGAAAGACACTTAAAACTTATGTCCCTAGAAGCAGGAAAGGCCTTTGATTTCTTCAGAATTATTTATTATGTTTACATGTGAGAGGGAAAATGTGTGTTCATCAGACTCATTATATATTTACCTGGAATACAAAATGGGATAAAATTAAATCAATGGAACCAAAAAGTGACTTTTTATGAAAGTTCAATAAAAATGACAAAAGTTTAGTTTTACCAATCATGAAAAAGAAGAATAATTCTAAATTATCATTATTAGGAATAAAAATGGAGACTTCATCATATTTACTAAAGATATCAAAAGTACAACAAAATATCATCAACAAATTTTAAGCCAATGTAATTTAAAATTAGAGGGAGTGGACAGACTCTATGAAACCTACAAGTTATTGAAAATGAGATGAAAAACATCTGAATAACTATATGATAATTAATTAATTGAATAACGTATAAAATATCTTCCCATAAGATAAACTCTAGGCACACTTGGCTTCACTGGAGAATTATATGAAATACTTAAAAAAGAAATAGCAGCAATTTCATATAAATTCTTTCAGAAAACAAGAGGATACACTTTCCAATTAATTTTAAAAGTCAGGATTACTCCAATAGTAAAACTATATACAGATGTTACAAAAAAAAGGAAATTGCAGACTAATATAGTTTTTGAATGTAGATGAAAAACTCAACCAAATTTTAACAATTGATTCCAGCAATATATTGAAAAGGTGATACATCACTGCAATTGGTGTGGGTTTATTTGTATAGTTGGTTTAATATTTAATAAATATAATTTACCTTGTTAACAAACTAAAGATGAAAATTATATGCTAATTTCAATAGATGCAGAAAAAATAATTGTTTTAAACAAAATTTAACATTTATTTTTGAGGAAAACTCTCAGGAAAGTGGAAATAGAAAAACACTTACTCTACCATCTTAAAAGATATCTATGAACAAACTGAAACTAATATAATAACTTAATCATAAAAGATTAAAAGATTTATTCCCTGAATCAGAAATAAAGCAAGGATATTTTCTCTTACCACTGCCAGTTAACATTCTGCTGGAGGTCCTTGCCAGTGCAACAAGGCAAGAAAGAGAAATGAAAGGTTAGAGCAGAATTAGAATAACAGAATATCAACAGGTCAATGGATAAACAAATTTTAATAATTGTCAGCAAAATAAATGAAAAAACTATTGATAATATGCAACAAAATTAATGAGCTTCAAAAACATATGTGAAAAAAAGACAGACAAAAAACAGTGAATTCTCTATGATTCCAATATATAAATTAGTAGAACAGTGAAATCTAATCTGCAGTAGTTGCTATAGACAATATTTATGTCCCCTTAAAACTCCTGTTGCAACCTAATCCCCAATGTGATGGTATTTGCAGGTGGGGTCTTTAGGGCTTAATTATGTCATGAGAGTAGACCCCTCATGAATGGGATTCCTGCCTTTATAGAAGAGGACTTAGAAAGCTGCCTTGTCCCTTCTGCCACGTGAGAACACACCAAAAAGGTAACCATCTATGAACTAAGAAATGGGCTGTTACCAGACACCAAATCTGCTGGCACTTTGATCTTGGACTTCCCTGTTTCCAGAACTGTGAGAAATATATTTCTGTTGTTTATAAGCCACTCAGTCTATGATATTTTGTTAGAGGAGCATGGACAATCTAAGATAATAGTAGAAATCATGTTAGTGGTTGCCTAGAGTAGGGGTGTTTGGGGAAATTTTTTGCAAAATAACATGAAAGAACTTTTGAAGGATAGATTGTTTAAATGATGTTTACAGAGTGTTATACATTTGTCAAAATTCAAAGAACCTTCTACTTTTAGTAGGTGCTTTTTATGTAATGTTATTTTTACTCAACACAGTTGCTTTTAAAAATGCCCATAGGTATGTCAACCCATTATTTGCCATATATGAGAAAAATATTTTTCCAAATTTATTATTATTTCTTGGCCAAAATTTACTTTCTTCTATACTGTTTATATTTCTCTACATCGTTCAAAACCAAATCCGTACCATCTCTATTACTTGGAAGATACAAAGACATAGCAAAATGTCCAGTATTGTGAGCAAATTGGGTTATCTTTGCATATGAGAAATAGCAAAAGTGTTGTTATGACCTGGAAAGAAGCATGTTTATGGATATTTGAATATATCTGTTGAATATAAGTGAGATACAGATCCAAGGAAGCTTAAAATTTTTGATCACATGTAATTCAGTGATATAAATGATCATAGCCAACGTAGTTTTTATGACTTCTTGTGTAGATACAATTCTTGTCCCTTCTATGCCTCTCATCTCTTTTTTAATTCATGACTTTTTTTATGAATTTAAATTCATAAATTCCTCAGTTTGGACTCATTAATTTGGGAGAAGCAATTATTGATTACATTTTATTTGTCTGATTATTATCTCAATTATTTGTTAAACTGTTCCAATGTAAAGAAAGCACACATATAAATCTCTGGATTGGTCTGTTTAAAGACCCTGAGCAATGGTTGAAGTTGCATGGGTATATCAGTGTCTTTGCATGCAAGCAGAGAAAAACCTTGGGTACAGCACAGATTATAATGCCAATTAGTTACCTAAGTCTGGAATAGTTATGGCCATTATGTTCACTGAACTGTATCCAGTTGGCAGAAGTTAATCTATGGGGAGAAAGTCTAAATATCAACAAAACATGTTTCTGGTTAGATAATAAAACCTTGGTGGAGCTGATCAGTTGACAGTCTTCCAACTCTGAGTCTACTTCACACCTGCTTCATCTGTTTGTTTTAGATGGCCTCTGGTTTACACAGCATCGTATTTAGAAAAAGCAAACTATTCCAGTAATCTAATTGCCAATGCTGATTTCTTGACTTAGTTTAAGAAATTTCAGTGAATAATGACAAAGTTTCTCATATAAAGTAGAATCTTTTGCCAGGACATGCTATTCGATTAGGAATGTGACAATTTTTTTTAGACAAAAATGTCCTAAGGAAGCTTATAAGAGAAGAGCCTAAACCTATTCAGTGTGTCTGAATGTTAAAACTCAGCAAGTCTGAAATATCAACGGAAACTAGACCATCTAGGTTGTCTATTCAACTTTTTTTTTTGTCTTTGCGGTGTATTTTGAAGGATATAAAATAATAAACTCAAGGGAGCATTATATTAATATTTTATTACCTCAAATAAATAATTTATTTAAAAATCATTAGCAGAGGGGCTTCCCTGGTGGCGCGGTGGTTGAGAGTCCGCCTGCCGATGCAGGGGACACGGGTTCGTGCCCTGGTCTGGGAGGATCCCACGTGCCGCGGAGCGGCTGGGCCCGTGAGCCATGGCCGCTGAGCCTGCGCATCCGGAGCCTGTGCCCCACAACGGGAGAGGCCACAACAGTGAGAGGCCCGCGTAACGCAAAAGAAAAAAAAAATCATTAGCAGTAATAAAATATTCTACACTTTGTCCAAGTCAAGATAATTAGAATATAAGAATGTATGGTAGGAGAGAATAAAGCCACATGAGACATAAGGAAGTAATTTTTTATAATTTTCTGAATTTGGCGTACCAAGATTACTTACCATGATATATATTCATCTCCTTGGTTAAAATAGTGCATTGAGAGTTTATAGTGGGAAAAACAGTATAAATATTGGAACCAAATTCACATCCTAGTTCTGTCATTTAACGTCTTTGTGAAATTAATTAACAATATCTTCATCTGTAGACCAGGGGTAATTATATTTATTTCATAAGATTCTTTGGGAAAGAAAAAATTGAAAAGTATCTATCAAGTAACAAAGATAATATATACAATTCCCAAAGTAAATGTTGGTGCAAACCATTTTTTCACATAGGAAAATCTAGAAAAACTTTTAATATATTTTCCTTAATAAAATGGTGTCCTTAAATTCTCTCTACTTATTGCTTGGATGAAACAATATTACTAAAGAGAATTATTATTTCAAGGCTCCAAAATCCTCGTGTCTCTTAAAACTAGTTCTTTAAATCATTTTCTCTGGACTTTGCTATGTCTTCTTTAAAAATTCACCAACGAAGTAAATACCTATCTAGTTTTTAAGTGTGCTTCTCCAAATCTCATTCTTTAAAAATGTAGTTCCAGAGGGAAAAAAGAAAAATAAATAAATCCAGGAAAAATATTAAACAATTGCTCATTTCTTTTTACTCTAGCCCTATTTCCAATCCTAGAATACAGATCTTTCAACATTGAGCACCTAGGGTGTGCTAGATTTTAGTGTTGAAGGCTAAAGATAAAAATGTGAATGGAACATGCTATATGATTTTAAGATTCTCCAAATCCAGTTGAAGTGTGACACATTAATATCAGTATAATTTCAGCGTAAAATGGTAAGTCGAGTATAGATTCCCATGGAGTGTGATGGAAGTGTAGAGGAGGTGAAGATGTTTTTTTCCAGAAGATATTTCAGTGCCACAAAATGAAATAGTTCTTGATGAAAATATTGAAGATTGAGAGGGAAAGATATACCATGCAGATGATGAAGCAGCTTGAGCAAAGTTATAGATATTTGGAATGGTAACTGTTAGTACTGCAGTATCATAAGATTTGTATGTTTGGACTATACTGTGTCCCTTATGTGTAATTGAAAAAATTGAGTGTAGAGAATACTTATCCTTATTTTATAGACAAGACTTCTCAAGTTCAGAATGTTTAAGGGAATCAGCTAAGATTGTTCAGCTCATGAATTGGAGATCCAGAACTCAAAGCCATTCTTTTTAAACAAGCATATTAACCTATGTCTAATTTTACAGCTGACTAAATTGACCACTGATTTCATCTCTACAGATTCAACCAAATGTATATGTCTATCAAAGTCATATATACATATAGTTTGAAATTTTGTTTAGATAATTGTATATTCTTTTGGGAAGCTTTCGTATTTCTGACCCAGTTTCAGGTTTATCTCAGATGACTACATTTGAATTTAGAGAATGGGGCAAAATTGGTAATTACCTTTCTGTGTGATAGCATTTGAACAGCAACTGATTGCCTGCTGAAATGTAAGGGAAGTAGTTGTCAACAAGATTTAAAGTTACTGTCAAATTTATACAGCCACACAGGAAAGGTTACAGGAGGAACATGATTTTGTTGAAATTAAGTACCAACAACTACTGGACCATGGATATGCACATTGGTTATCATTAATGTTTGACACCTGCATCTTCTTTGAGATGTTTAAGTTGTTTTTCTTGTCAGAAACAAAGTGCACTACAGTATGATCCTCATCAATTTTCTTTAAAATTTAGAATACATATTTGTGTCTATGAATCTCAGTCAACAAGGGTATATTTTCTTTTTAAATATTTTACTTATTGAAAATCACAAAGTGGTGGGCCGCTGAATGAGGAAATAGTTGGGATTTCTTTCAGAGTGAAATTATTTGACCTAGAATGGCAATGGAAATGAAAACAAATATATAGATACCTTCCTGAGACATATTGAAGAGGTGTTGATAAATAGGCTTCATATGTTGCATCATTTTGCTCTCTTCCTTGATATTAGAATAATGTATTTGGTAGGTGCTAAAAGGTTGATGAAACTATGAATAGTTAAAAAGAAATAGAAGCTTCAGACTTCTATAAATCAATCAATTCTCACAAATTTTTAAAAATATGCCAAGAAATTTTAGATTTGGAGGTAAAAAGACAAATATGGTATACTGCTAAACTTCAAGGAGTTTACAGTTTAGTAGTTGCAAGAGGAATGTTTTTCTCTTTTTGCGAGATGCTGGTATTTATTGTACAAAAGCAGACTATTTTGCTAGTTGTCATAAGTGAAATAGAATGTTATAGTTCTAAAGTAACTATATCATAAATTAATTGCTAAGGCATGCATATGACCAGATTTTTCATTGTGGTATTATTGACTTACAAATATAACCCAAGATTTGAAAATCAGACACATCATATATTGACCCCTGGAAACTTTTCAGAATTTTTAATTTTTTCAAAATATCTCAATTATAGGAAGGCATATCTCTTCCCAACTTGTCACTGATTTTAGTATCAATTTTTAAATCTTATCCTCCTTGGTAGGACTCAGTATTGCTCCTTAGTCTCTTTCTATATAAACTGTCTTTATATGTCATTCATATATATATATATATATATATATATATATATATATATATATAATTATTGTGTGTGTTCGTGTATCTTTCTACACATCTGGCTTATCTTTTCCCAAATGTCAACCTCAGTAATTATAGGACATTTGGTCAGTATGAAATATATCTATAATCTGAACATGCTTAACATGAAGACAAGTACTTTTGTCCAAGTATCTAGGATGGTATCTGGCACATAGTATGTACTCAAGTAGTTGAGAGACTAGAATTATAATAAAATATTACTCTGAAGTTCTACCTATGCAACACTCTCTTAGAGTACTAGAATATTAAAAAGAATTGAGAAAGAATTCAAACTTGTTTTGCTTCCTTTAAAAAAATAACGAAAGCATGGATAATGCATGAGTAATATAATTATGTCAACAAACTAGTTTCCATCTCTCTTTTGATACATACAGTGGTCTTAAAGGTGTGAGAATCCAAAGACAAATAAAAGGTAAATGATGCAGGTTTGCCCTCAACTATCTGTAAAGTGCTTAGGTGGTAATAATAACCAACTTTACATACGGGGTTCATACATAACCTATGAAAAAGTGCCATTGCCAGCAGTTAGTGAGTATGGAAATTGCTCAGTTCCTCTAGTAAAACCAACTTTTATATAGCTACTAGAAGACTTTTAAAGGTTAAGGTTTTGATATGTGAAACTTTGGACTTCAATTTTGGACAAACAGCAGAGACTCAAACCTAGCTGTTTAGAATACTTCACTAGAAATGTAATTACCTATATTTCCTTATGAACAACATATGTCCCCTTGAGGGCTGTCCTTCTCACTCTAATGTACTGCCATTTGATCACAACACAGCCTGTGTGGTTTTATAGCAGCATAAGAGAGATTAGTGACCTGATGTGTAGTTGCCAAATAGTCAAAGTATTGCTAGCAAAGCATATTCTCTGACATTAATCTCTCTCTCTTTTTTTTAAACTGCAATGCTAATTTATTACAAATATGGCATAATGAACCCAGGTTACTTTTCTTTTCTAATTTTATTTATTATTTTGGCTGCATTGGGTCTTCATTACTGTGCACGGGCTTTCTCTAGTTGCAGTGAGCAGAGGCTACTCTTCATTGTGGTGTGCAGGCTTCTCATTGCAGTGGCTTCTCTTGTTGCGAAGCACGGGTTCTAGGCACATGTACTTCAGTAGTTGTGTGACACAGGCTCTAGACTGCGCAAGCTTCAGTAGTTGTGGCACATGGGCTCAGTAGTTGTGGCTCGTAGGCTCTAGAGCATAGGCTCAGTAGTTGTGGCGCACGGGCTTAGTTGCTCTGCAGCATGTGGGATCTTCCCAGACCAGGGATCGAACCCGTGTCCCCTGCATTGGCAGGTGGATTCTAACCACTGTACCACCAGGCAAGTCCTGACATTAATTTCTGAATATCTGCCTCAATAGATATATCAGTTAAGAATGGAAGCAGTAAACTGGATAAAAACTGTTTTTCTTTATTCTGCATCCTGAAAGACAAATACAATTACTGAATAGAACTAGTGACAGATAAAATGGTTTGAAATTATGTAGTTCAATGGTTCTTGACTCAACTGGCTGCATTTTCAAAATCACTACCTATCCACCAGAATGGCTATAATGAAAAAGACAGCCAATAACAAGTGTTGGTGAAAATGAGAAGAAACTGGAACCCTCATGCATTGTTGGTAGGGGTGTAAAATGGTGCAACCACTTTGGAGAAAAGTTTGGCAATTGTTTAATATGTTAAATAAAGTGTTACCTTAAGACCTTAGCATTTACATTCCAAGAGAATTAAAAACATAGTCCCACAAAGACTGGTTTGCAAATGTTCATAACAGTGCCAATCATAATAGCCAAAAGTGCAAAGCATCCAAATGTCCCCAGCTGGTTAATGGGTAAATTTCATGTGACCTATTTATGCAGTGGATTTATATTTGACACTAAGATGGGTGAAATTACTGGTACATGTCAAAATGGATGACTTTAATAACATTATGCTAAGTGAAAGAAGCTGGCCACAAAAATCACATATTGTATCATGCCCTATATATGAAATGTCCAGAAAAGACAAGACTATAGAACAGAAAGAAGACTAATGTTGGCCTAGGCTGAGATGGGAATAAGAGGTGACTATCAATGGGCATCATGTTTCTTTTGGGTGTGTGGAAATCTTCTAAATTCGGATTGTGAGGATAGCAGCACAACTTTGGACTTCTACTAAAAATCATTGAATTGTATGATTAACATGGGTCAATTTTATGGTACATAACTCATACCTCAATGAAGCCTTAAAAATTAGATGCCAGTTATCTCCTTCTCAATTTCGTATCTGTAATTAATTAGTTATTTTGGTACAATGATTGTATATTCAATTCTTTAACTTTCCTCATTAGTTTTCTTCTATGAAAATTTTAGTGCCTGTGCCTGTGTGTGTGTGTGTGTGTGTGTGTGTGTGTGTGTGTGTTTTAGATTATGGCTAAAATGTACCTTTATTTTATTTTTTTAACATCTTTATTGGGGTATAATTGCTTTACAATGGTATGTTACTTTCTGCCCCATAACAAAGTGAATCAGTTATACATATACATATGTTCCCATATCTCTTCCCTCTTGCGTCTCCCTCCCTCCCACCCTCCCTATCCCACCCCTCCAGGCGGTCACAAAGCACTGAGCTGATATCCCTGTGCCATGCGGCTGCTTCCCACTAGCTATCTACCTTATGTTTGTCAGTGTGTATATGTTCATGACTCTCTCTCGCCCTGTCACAGCTCACCTTTCCCCCTCCCCATATCCTGAAGTCCGTTCTCCAGTAGGTCTGTGTCTTTATTCCTGTCTTATCCCTAGGTTCTTTATGACATATTTTTTTCTTCTTAAATTCCATATATATATGTGTTAGCATACGGTATTTGTCTTTTTCTTTCTGACTTACTTCACTCTGTATGACAGACTCTAGGTCTATCCACCTCATTACAAATAGCTCAATTTTGTTTCTTTTTATGGCTGAGTAATATTCCATTGTATATATGTGCCACATCTTCTTTATCCATTCATCCGATGATGGGCACTTAGGTTGTTTCCATCTCCGGGCTATTGTAAATAGAGCTGCAATGAACATTTTGGTACATGACTCTTTTTGAATTTTGGTTTTCTCAGGGTATATGCCCAGTAGTGGGATTGCTGGATCATATGGTAGTTCTATTTGCAGTTTTTTAAGGAACCTCCATACTGTTCTCCGTAGTGGCTGAACCAATTCACACTCCCACCAGCAGTGCAAGAGTGTTCCCTTTTCTCCACACCCTCTCCAGCATTTATTGTTTCTAGATTTTTTGATGATGGCCATTCTGACTGGTGTGAGATGATATCTCATTGTAGTTTTGATTTGCATTTCTCTAATGATTAATAATGTTGAGCATTCTTTCATGTGTTTGTTGGCAGTCTGTATATCTTCTTTGGAGAAATGTCTATTTAGGTCTTCTGCCCATTTTTGGATTGGGTTGTTTGTTTTTTTTTTTATTGAGCTGCATGAGCTGCTTGTAAATTTTGGAGATAAAATGTACTTTTATACTCCTGTTTTATAGTATTTTAGAGAACATTGATGGAAATTAGATATATAAACTTTCTAAAACCTTGTAAAATTTATAAGAAACAATAAGGAAATAGGAAATGCTATCAGTATGGAAAGAAAGACAAAATTAATATGTTAAAAATCCTGAAAAGCTGATTAAAACATTTTGTGAAGGTTGACATTGTGAGTGACTGCTTCTAGTTCTTTATTATACTGCATGCACTCTGGTTTAAATGTCACTTACTCATCTCCAAAGGCCAGAAACAATCTCTACTTATGTTTGCATATGAAGACGGCACTGGGGAATGAAATTATAACTGCTCAAGAAACATTTCTCTAAAATGCATTTGTTTTCTTTAATGGCCCAAAGTATACAAACAAAATTCTCTGCCAAAATTCTCTATATTCATCAGCATCATAATAAAATGAGTAAAGGTAACATTTCAGTCTTAGATGGACCTTTATGCTCTTCTAGATAATAATCAGTTATATTTAATAATTAGTATTATAAAAGCATTAAAAATACAGTGAGATCATTGTATATGGTCATTGATCTTGAGAGAAAGAAACCTCTGTGGGAACTTAATATAAATGGGAAGGAATCAGCTGATCTCATGGCTTCCATGATTCTTTATCCTGCTTTTTCATTTTCAATTACAGCTGTTTTATATTTTATTTCTACAGAATATAACACTGGTATAACAGGATAGTCTGATTTTATTCCAGTTAAAAGAGTGCTATATTCATATTATATACTTATAACTAATAAACACTGTTGAATTATCTGTCTTAATTGTAATACATTATTTATTATATAACTGTGTATGTCTCAGCCTCAGTGAGAAACATTAATTTTTAGCAAATATCTACTGGCAGATTTTGGGTTTTGGAAGTAATTTTGAGAGTATCTAGTTGCTAAGGAAGTGGGAAACTTAGTTGGAATGCACTGTTTTAAACAATGCTTTGCAAAATATTCTGAAATAAAAAATAGTATTGAAAAATTATACTCATGATGTTAATTACATTATTGTCCCCAGAAGTCATGCTTAATAATAAACATGAACATTCAAAATCTTATGTAAAAATTATGAACTTGAGGGGCAATTCAGAGAGACAAATTCTAGGGAACAGCATTCAACATTTCCTCTTTCCTGCTGTTCAGCTTATATTTCTGACTTTCCCTTTTAATTGCAAGTTTTTAAAACAGAGAATTGCAAAATATAGAAATGACCCAGTTTGGAGACATGTATAAATGTTTCCTTCTTTCAACCAGCAATTTAGACATGAGGAATAATAGCTGGCACATAAAGAATAAAAATACTTTCCAATATAACTAAAATTGCATCACCGAGACTCTTTTAAAAAGCTTAAAAATTATTCAACCATCATCCTATAATATTCTTTGTACTGTCTCTAGTGTTATTTTTTATTTTTATTATTTTTTTTTGTGGTACGCGGGCCTCTCACTGTTGTGGCCTCTCCTGTTGTGGAGCACAGGCTCCGGATGCACAGGCTCTGCAGCCATGGCTGACAGGCCCAGACGCTCTGCGGCATGTGGGATCTTCCCAGACTGGGGCACGAACCCATGTCCCCCGCATCGGCAGGCGGACTCTCAACCACTGCACCACCAGGGAAGCCCTCTAGTGTTATTTTTAACAGGGAAAAGATTATGTTTGGCATTTATTAACTTCAACTTCAGAATTATTGTCAGAGCCACTAAGTCATGGCTTCTGTTTGTTTTAATGATGTTTTAATTGAATTTATATTATAAACGAGAAATCTGAAATATAGCTTTTTTAATGAGTGATCTTAGTGTCAAGGGGTTATTAAATCAGATCATAAAAAGATTCATGAGAAAGAGAATTCAAATGACATAAATTCCTAAGTTTTTAATTGCCATAAAATATCTCAGATATATACAAAGAGTAAATTCTGTGAGCCAGGCACTGTCTTGGGCAGAAATATGAGATCTTTTTTTATGAATCACAGTCAGTCAAAGAATAAAAGCAATAATATCTGTGGAAAAATATTTTGTAAGTATATGTAAAATAATACGTATTTTGACCTTTATTTTAAAATTAAAAACACATGGAATAAAATATTATATATTTATTATGTAATTGTATAATGCAAATTTAAGAACCTCACTTATTTTTCTGGCTTGTCTTGCTTTCCATATCATTTTGCAACACTTTCTTTCTTAAGCTTTCTTCGCTTGTCAACATTCTTCTTACATCATCACAGTACATAAATCCAGTAATTTCATCTTTAAATATTTACTTTCCCATAATTCCATATTTAACTCTTAATTATCTTTCTTATGCTTAGTGATTATATGATATTTTCCCCACGCTTTTACTTTCAACCTCTCTTTGCCTTCATATTTAAGTGTTTTTGGCATAAACAATTGTCTTGTTTATTTTTATCCTGTCTGACAACCTCTCCCTTTTACATGGAGTGTTTAGTCCATTTACATTTAATAGTAAGCATTGATATGACCATTTTTACATATGTCATCTTGCCATTTGTTCCCTATATGCTTCATTTGTTGTCTTTTCCTCTCTTGCTTATTTCCTGTCTTGCTTTGGCTGAAGTGAGTTAGTTTTTGTAGTCTGTTTTATCTTCTCTATTTAACTGCTTTACTCTACATCTTTATTTTTTATATATATACATTTATTTATTTATTTTTGGCTGTGTTGAGTCTTCGTTTCTGTGCGAGGGCTTTCTCCAGTTGTGGAGAGCGGGGGCCACTCTTCATCGCGGTGTGCGGGCCTCTCACTGTCATGGGCCTTTCCTGTTGCAGAACACAGGCTCCGGACATGCAGGCTCAGTAGTTGTGGCTCACAGGCTTAGTTGCTCTGTGGCATGTGGGATCTTCCCAGACCAGGGCTTGAACCCATGTCCCCTGCATCGGCAGGCAGATTCTTAACCACTGTGCCACCAGGGAAGTCCCTACTCTACATCTTTTTACTAATTGTGTGAGAAATTACAACATGCATGCTTAAGTTATCACAGTATATCTTGAATTATAGTCTCCTCCACAAATAATGTAAAAACATTACAAGAGTACAATTCTATTTATTCTTACCATAGTTTGCATTCTTACTTTTTAAAAACTTTTACACATGTTCTGAACCCAAATGTACATTATTTTTAATTTTGCTTTGAGCAATCTTTTAATTGTTTTATGTATATACAGACATTTATATAATGAAGATTTTTAAATCCCTTTTTTATATTTACTTATATACTTGTGTGGTTTTTTTTCATGCTCTTCTGTTCTTCTTCAGATCTTGCTTTGATCTGTAATATTTCTCTTCCTTCTAAGAACTGTTTGCTGTTCTTATGCATAGATGAGCTAGAAGTGATGTCTGTCAGCTTTTATTTGGCAGAAAACTTCTTTATTTTGTTTTCATTTTTGTATGATATTATTTCTGAGTATAGAATTTTAGTTGGACAGTTTGTTTTGGAGTGTTCTTGCCTCTTTCTATTTTCTGGAACAGATTGTGTAGAAAGATATTAATTCTTGTTTAAATATTTGCCAGAAAATCTTCAGTAGAATCATCTGAATTTGGAGATTTCTTCTGGGGAAGTTTCAAATTATAAATTAAATGTCATTAATGGTTATAGTATTATCCAGGTCTTCATTTTGGTGGAGTTTTGGTAGTCTGTGGATTTTTTTAGAAATTGGCCTATTTCTTTTGAATTTCAATGGACAGTTGCTCATATAATTCCTTTTTACTTTTGTAATGACTATGAGATCTCCTGTTTTATTCATCATATTGGAGATGTGTCTTCTCTCTTTTTATATTTTTCAATCTTACTAAAGGTTTATCAATTTTATTGATTGTTTTAAAGAACGAGCTTTGCAATGCATTGATTGTCTTTATTTTTTTCTTCAATTTTATTTATTTCTACTCTTATCATGATTATTTCTTTCCTTCTGCTTGCTTTGAATTTATTTTGCTCTTCTTTTTCAGTTTCTGAAGGTTGAAAATTAGACATGGATTTGACAACTTTTCTCTTTCTTAATGTAAGCACTTAGTGCTATGAATTTTCCTCTCAGCACTGCTTTAGCTGCATCTCAAAATTTTGTTATGTAGTTTTTTCATTATAATTCTGATCTACTTTTGTTTCCATTTAGAGTTTTCCTCTTGGACTAATCAATTATTTAGCAATGTGCTATTTAATTACCAAGTGATTTGACAATTGCCTGTTTTTTCTATAATTGATTTATAGTTTGATTTCATTAGTGTCAGAGAACCTACTTTGTATAATTTTACTCTTTTAAATTTGTTAACATTTGTTTTATAACCTAGAAGATTTTCTATCATGGTGAATGTTCAATGAGTACTTGAAAGAGGTGTTTATTCTGCTATCATTGAGTAAGATGATCTAAATATGTTAAATAGATCCTTTGGTTTACTGTTTTGTTTCAATCTATATCCTTCCTCATTTTCTTTCTATTAGCTCTATGAGTTCTAGTAACATCCCCAGCTATAACTGTTAATTTATTTATCCTTTCAGCTCTATCAATGTTTGTCTCATGTAACTTGAGGCTCTGTTTTTTGATGTTTACACATTTAATAATGTTATATATTACTGTTTTGTTGTTTATTATTATATAATGTTCATCTTTGTCTCCAGTAAATTTCTTTGCTCTGAAGCTATTTTATCTGCTGTAAATATAACCACTCCTTCTTTTTAAAGTATCTCCTTGCTTGGGATAGCCTTTTCTATCTTTCTACTTTCCACCTATGTGTGACATTGAATTTCAAGTGTACTTCTTAAAAATGGCATACAGTTGGGACCTATTATTTATCCACTCTCAATCTCTGTTTCATAACTTATATTTTTAAATCATTTACATTAAATGTATTCCTATATTAGGGCTTACTACTGTATTGTATCATTTCTTTTATATTTGTTTTTCTGTTTCTCTTTCCTTGCCTTCATGTGCATTATCTTGTATATTTTTAAAAATTTATTTCATATTGATTTATTTAAAGTGTGTTTGAGTATATCATTTTCCATAGCTTTCTTATGAGTGGCTCTAAATATTTCAATACACATATGACTGTCAGTCTACTGGAATAAACATTTCACCACTTCAAGTAAAGTGAAGAAGGCTTATTTCTATTTAGCTTCCTCTATCCTCCTTACTTTTAAATATTATTGTCAGGAGTATTAGTCTGTGTTATAATTTCTACTTGAATTATTACATATATTTATAAAACACATGAGAAGGGTAATCTATTTCATTTAATCATATTTGCATTCTTTCCATTTTCTTTCTTTCTTAATACTCCAAGATTGTTTCTTTATCATTTCCCTTTTTTTGAAAAATGTCTTTCAGTCATTCCTTAAGTGTAGTGACATGTTCTGTTAATTTTCCTGTAGGTAATAATGTCTATTTCTTCATCTTTTCTGAAAAATAGTTCTCTGGATGTAAAACTTAAGGTGGATAGTTTTTTTCTTTCAACAGCTGAAAAATGTGCCACTTCCTATCCCATCCACGATTTCAGATGAGAAATTCAATCTTCATTTAAATCAGGGTTTCCCTAGAGGTAATGTTTCATTTCTCTTTGGCTCTTTTCAAGGTGTTTTTCTGAACATTAGTATTCATAAGTTAAATTATGATGTAGCTTAGCATAGATTTCTTTGGGTTTAGCCTACCAGGTGTTAACCCAGTTTCTTTAATTTGTGGGTTCATATTTTTGCCAACTTTCAGAAGTTTTAAGCTATCAATTCTTTGAATATTCTTTCAGCTCCACTGCCTTTCTCCTTGAACTTTTTGGACTCTGATGATTCAAATTTTTGATCTTTTATTATTGACTTGCAGGTCCCTGAGGTAGGATTTTTCTTCCCTTCCTCCCTCCTCCTCCTCCCTCTCCCCCTCACTCTCTTCTTCCTTCCTCCCTCCTTCCCTCCTTTTCTTCCTCTCTCTTTCTTTCTTTCTTCTCTCTGTTATTGAGATTGGGTAAATTCTCTTGATTTTTTTTTCATAAGTTTTCTTCACTCTACTCTTGAGCTCATCCATCAAAATTTTACTTTTTGTTATTTTAGTTTTCTGTTATATTTCACTTTTTATAACATCTGTTTCTTTGCTTAAATTTTCTATATTTTATTTATTTTAAGAGAATTTGTAATTGCCTATTGAATGTTATGATGGCTGCTTTAAAATCCTTATTAGATAATTCCAACATCTTGGTGTTGGTATGAGTTAATTTCTTTTTCTCACTTGTTTTTATTTTCCTGGTTCTTATTAAGATGGGTGATTTTTTGTTGTTGTTGTGTTCTAGTTTTTTGGTCATTATGGTAAGAGACTCTTGGTCCTATTTAAAGTATTTTTCAGCAGGAAGTCACATAGTTTAAGTTTTCCATATAGGTCCTGGCCAATTTTGTGGACTGTTGTTCCAATGATGATTTAATTTTCTTTCTTTGAGATACTATTTGGTCTGTTTGGTTTATCTCACACTAGTGGAGCTCACAGTTTCCTGTTGGTACTGCCTGAGGGGATGGAATACCCTTCACTAGCTGGGCTATCTGGTGCTCCTAGCTGAGGGAAAGGCATCTCCAGCCCATGGAAAAAAGAGCACTTCTGGTTAGTGCATTGTTGTAGCAAAATCCCCCTTGCAGGTACTCTTGAACTGTGCAGGGTCTCTGGGTGGGTGAGGGAAGTATCAGGTCCAATGGCAAAAGAAGAACACTTCTTCTAGTGGCATATTATTAGTGTGCTCCTGTTGATCCTACTTGTCAGTTCTTCCTGACTTGCCTGATGTTTTCAGTTGGGTTCCTGTTTGATCTTGGTGGGAGGTGGGAGGTGAATCTACTTGGGCTGCCTTCTGTTGCTAGTTCGGAAGTCAGGAAATGCCAAAGTCAGTAAGGTTTTTTTTTTTATTGAGTGGGGAAGTGTAAGAAACCTTGTGCTATGTTTTTTGTTTGTTTGTTGTTTTTTCCCCAGTGCTGGGATTCCTAACCTATATGCCTTCCTTCTTTCACCTGTCAGAATTTGTCTTTGGTTGTCTATTGCTCAGGGTTTATTGGTACACTTAGCAAAGAGAAACAGGGAGAGATAAGTCCATGGCATTTTGTCTGGATCAGAAGTTTCTATTATTTATTTTGAACCTACACTTTATAGCAAACACTCTTTCTTTTCCTTTTCCAAGAATTCATGGCATTTATAATTTAGTAGAAAATAAATACAACTAATATTTGATTACAATAATCTGTGATATATTCTGTAATAAAGATATTATGAACTATTGTCAAAGTTCATAGCATGAAAACCTACTATATTCAATTATGATAAGTCAAGACATTTTAGAATAAATTATCTTAAAACAAGAACTAAAGTTAGGGAGCTAGATAAAATCGGGGGTGAAACAGAGAGAATATCATGTGAAAGAGTTTGAATGCAGTAGATGCAGACACTGGATATCCTTGAAGTACCAGGAAGCTAGTGAACAGTTTTAAGAAAAGGAATGATAAATATTTTGCAATATCACCCTGAATGCCATGTCAACTACTGAAACGGGAAAAAAAAAGGAAATTGAATGGGAATAGATAATAATAGTATTTTGTTTTGTATCAAGAAATATAGGGCCTAATAGATAGTTGGGAATATTTGGTTATTTTGTAACACAGTTCATCAAAGTCTTCATCATGAGAAAATGCCTCTACTGAGTCAGAATTGATTCTGTATCTCTTTGAATCACCATTCCTTTTCTATCTTCCAAAAGAAAACACCAAGCCCCACTGCATTTTTCAGCATGGTAGACAGTCCAGAGCCAGCACTAGATATAATGACATGGAGTCTGCATAAACAATTAGAAATAACACTGCTCTAAACACACATAACCAAGCATTTAATTTAAATTTAATGAAACAGTTCTTCTATGTTGTCTGATCATAAATATTAATGGACCTGAAGAAAGCATTTTGCTAAACAAAACAGTTAAGATCAATAAAATGACATGAAGAATACATGAAATTGAATATTCAAAAGGCTAACTATTTGTCAACAACACTATGTGTAGGGCATATTCTCTTTTTTAGTTATAAAGTAAATGACTATATTTTTCAAATTCTGGCCAAAGAAGAGTTTTCGTGCTCTTCTGGAAATAATTGACCATTAAAGAGATTATAAACACAACAGTATCTGCTGAAGCAGAATAGATCAAAAACAATCTATATTTGTTTAATGGAAACTACTTGGTTCATACCACTTAATTTTCCAACTGTATCAAGGATGAAATCTATGTTTGTTACATGGTTTGTGGAAAGATTACAAGAGAGAAGCAAGGCAGAGAAAGGGAGAAAGCTGATATTATGCAATTAGTATTTGTGAGCACTAATTATTTCTAACAGTATGTTAGATAGTTTATTTATGACATTGAATTTTATATAAAATAATTACTCCTAATTTATAGGTAAGGAATTATATCTGTATCACACAACTATTAGCACACATTGTAGTAGGTGATTTGGACCTACAGTCTAATCTAATTCTAAGGCTCATACCTTCTATTTTTACCACACCGTATGGCTCCCCTCCCACATAGTAGATAGACAGATAGAGAGAAAGATAGATATTTCAAATTTTAAAGGACAAATGAATATACATTATATTACTTGTTAATTTTTTATAACATATTTTCAGAAGCATCTTCCAGACAAAGATGATATAATCACAAGCCCTCATAGTATAAGTAGGATAAGAGGGAAGGGCTTAAATTAAAACGTACTTATTTACTCAGAATGGGAGAAAATATTTGCAAATGAAGCAACTGACAAAGGATTAATCTCCAAAATTTAGAAGCAGCTCATGCAGCTCAATATCAAAAAATAAACAACCCAATCCAAAAATGAGCAGAAGACCTAAATAGACATTTCTCCAAAGAAGATATACAGATTGCCAACAAACCCATGAAAGGATGCTCAACATCACTAATCATTAGAGAAATGCAAATCAAAACTACAAGGAGGTATCACCTCACACCAGTCAGAATGGGCCATCATCAAAAAATCTACAAACAATAAATGCTGGAGAGAGTGTGGAGAAAAGGGAACCCTCTTGCATTATTGGTGGGAATGTAAATTGATACAGCCACTATGGAGAACAGTGTGGAGGTTCCTTAAAAACTAAAAATAGAACTGCCATACCCAGCAATCCCACTACTGGGCATATACTCTGATAAAACCATAATTCAAAAAGAGTCATGTACCTCAATGTTCATTGCATCTGTATTTACAATAGCCAGGACATGGAAGCAACCTAAGTGTCCATCGACAGATGAATGGTTAAAGAAGATGTGGCACATATATACAATGGAATATTACTCAGCCATAAAAAGAAATGAAATTGAGTTATTTGTAGTGAGGTGGATGGACCTAGAGTCTGTCCTACAGAGTGAAGTAAGTCAGAAAGAGAAAAATAAATACTGTATGCTAACACATATATATGGAATCTAAAAAAAAAAAAAAGTTTCTGAAGAACGTAGGGACAGGACAGGAATAAAGATGCAGATGTAGAGAATGGACTTGAAGATACGGGGAGGGGGAAGGGTAAGCTGGGATGAAGTGAGAGAGTGACATGGGCATATATACACTACCAAATGTAAAATAGATAGCTAGTGGGAAGCAGCCTCATAGCACAGGGAGATCAGCTTGTTGCTTTGTGACCACCTAGAGGGGTGGGATAGGGAGGGTGGGAGGGAGACGCAAGAGGGAGGGGATATGGGAATATATGTATATGTATAGCTGATTCATTTTGTTATAAAGCAGAAACTAACACACCATTGTAAAGCAGTTATACTCTAATAAAGATGTTAAAAAAAAAAAAAAACAACTCACTTATTTAATTTATCATTTTTTCCCTCCTCTGTAGTTGTTTAAACTAATATAATGTACATATACATTACTATGAATGAAATTATAAGATAGGTTGGAAGAGTATCAACATATATGAAAAAATATAATTTATCATGCCAATACTATGTGATATCACAAAAGAAATCTTGGGAAGGGAGAAATCAATGTGCAGTGACATATCAGGTTTCATGGGCAAGGTGATATTTAAGTTAGGCCTTGACTTTGGAATAAGAAATGTATAGATGAAGGAGAGGGGAAAATCCTATCTCTGGATTTATACAGGGAACTATAATAGATAGATATAGTTGGAATAGATAATCCAATTCTAGAAAGTCACAGACTGAAGGTTATGATCACCTCTTCTTATTTTTCTTAAATCTGCAACCACTTGATTGAATGGTTTCAGGCTCAGTCTTGCCTGAGTCTACATTGTAAGATAGGCAGAAGGACACGCAGGGGCTCTGGGCCTACAATTTCTAACTTAGCTGATAGACAAATTTACAATAAGCGTCCCAGTGTTATTGATTCCAAGCTCATTCTGCTCACTGCACAACAGACCAATAAATTAGGAGACGAGGTATTGGGGCAAGGAATAACAACTCTATTTGGAAAGCTGAGTCTGAGAAAATGGTGGACTAGAGTCTTAGAGAACCATCCATCTTACCAGGGTCTGGATGCTAGTTTATTTTATAGAACAGAGAGAGGAGGAGGTGAGGAGGTAAAGTAAAAAAGCCTAATAAGTTTTGCAACTATTTCCTGGTTTTGCCACACTTGGGGAAGGATGTGTTAATTTCTTCTTTCCTGCAGCCATTCACAGGTGGACAGGGTCAGGATGTTTCCCTTTGAGCTGTACAAAGGTATTTTAGTTTAAAGTTCAGACAGAGGGGGCAGGGTTCCCTGAAATAGGCCATTATGTATGCATGTAGGCAACATTATGTATGCATATAGGCAACATTATGTTGTTATAGGCAACATTCCTTTAGTGAGTAACTTGTAACAAATGCAGCAGAAAGCAAAGGCTAAAGTTAAAGAAACAGACCTAATATGGAGTCAGATTTGTTCTTCCCTATTACACCAAGTCTTTGTTATTTTTCTGATATTTGGGCTTCCCCATGTTATCTTTAGTTTTGATAATGAATTTGTTGTTTGGTATATATAAATTAGTTTTGGTCTTAGTAAATGATCTAATAATTCATGCTCTGCAGATATTCTACTTGTCTTATTTTGTCCATGTATATTTCTGTCTGGAGCTCTTCTCTAGAAATCTAGCCCAGCAAATGTGTATGTCTATCTCCTAACAGCACTCTCAAATGCTGACTTGCAGAAAGAAAATATTTCTGAGTTGTTTATTTTTTTTTTCTAATCACCTTGTGATCCTGTCACAATATGTATCACAATATATAACCTGCCTGCCTATCAAAACATATAACTCCCCCCCACAAAAAAAGAATATATAACTCCCTCACACTCCTCTATTTTCAATTAGATTGGACCATTATGACTAGTCCCTAGCAATGTCAGATGTATCTCAAGACAGAGTTCTATCTGCTGGTATGGGTATCATTTCAGCATGTGCTCTTTATAATACAAGATAAAATCAAATTTACCTTCAACAACTAGCTTTTATGGTAAAATTATAAGTTAGGAATTATTATTGTTGTTATTTTCCAGATGAAGAAACAGATTCAAAGAAGAGGGAGAATCCAAATTTAAATCTAACCCTGTCTCCAGAATCTGGCCTCATTCTGCTTCATAACACTGTCTTGCATGTTACAGATGAGTCTGCTATTTGCCACATCTGTGTGCCACATGCCACAGAAATAGACCCATCTTGTTGGAAGAATATAGTACTTTCATTTGCAAGGTTTTCCATTTGCCCTATAGACCAGCAATTATTCAGGCAAGAGACCCACATGCTGTTATAAGAAAGAGTATATATCGAAGTGAAAGAGTTGATGGAATTTGTCTAGCAGTATTATACAAGATGGATAAAGTAGTGGTATTTTGGAGCTGTCAAGAGACATTTTCTAGTATCTTTTCTTAAGTCATTTAGTGATTTTACACTGGTAGCCTGAAATGGGCTATGGTGGGATTATTTACCCAACAGATATCGGCAGAGGCTTAAATTTGAGCATTTTCTTTTCAGAAAGCTTGTTGCTAAGCATGTGCTAGCATACCACAATATAAGGGGTTTGTTATGGCAAATTTACAGTAGACCAGTGGAGAGTGTGTAAAGTTATCCAGAGCCAAGACTACAATGTGGTAAAAGGAAATATAGAACAACAATGCAGTTAAGAGATTATCGAAATAAATAATTTATAGGATTATTAATTAGCTTTAGGAAATTAAGAAACTATAAGGTGATATACTTAGACGATAATGCCAACTCATTCAACAAATATTCAATGACCTGTTAGTATTTAAATTATTCTTACAAGGATGATCCTTGTAAGACAAATACTGGTTCCTTCTCTGTTCATGTAATTTGTCTATATATTTTATAAACCCTGCAATTCATTGTAACTGTTTTTAATCTAAATAGTCCATTTTTTTTTTTTTTTTTTCGGTACGCGGGCCTCTCACTGTTGTGGCCTCTCCTGTTGCAGAGCACAGGCTCCGGATGCGCAGGCTCAGTGGCCATGGCTCACGGGCCTAGCCACTCCGCGGCACGTGGGATCTTCCCGGACTGGGGCACGAACCCCTGTCCCCTGCATTGGCAGGTGGACTCTCAACCACTGTGCCACCAGGGAAGCCCCATTATCTTTTATATAATAAGAAAATATTATTTTTTCATGTATTTACATTTCCAGTGCTTTTATTTCCTTTATCCCTTTAAATAAATCCATATTTCCATTGGGTATTATTTTTCTTCCAGCTGAAGAACTGCCTTTAATAACTCTCATAGTGCAGGTCTCCCGCTTATGAAATTTTTCAGGTATTGTCTGTATAAAAATTAATTTATTTTTGAATGATATTTTTGTTGGTGCAGATTCTAGATTGACAGATTTTTTTCTTCATTAGTATTTTAAAGATAATTGCATCATTGTTCTCTGACTTGTATTGTTGCCAATGAGAAATACGCTGTCATATTTATCTTTGTTCTTCTGTGCCTAATGTGTATTTTTTATTGTCCTCCTTTTAAGAATTTCTCTTTATTACTAATTTTAAGCCACTTATTTATAGTATGTACAGGTATAGTTTTTATGACATTTTTAGTTTTTGGTATTGATGTAGGTTCAGAGTTTTTATCAAACTGGTTAATACTAACTATTATTTATTTGTATATTTTTCTTCCCCACACCCCATTTCTCTCTCAGAGACTCTCATTACTTTTATCTTAGCCTGTTAGAAGTCGTCCCAAATCTCACTGATGCTTTACTCATTTTATTTTCAGACATTCCCTACATATTTAACTTTGCATAGTATTTACTGCCATGTCTTGAAGTTCATTAATTTTTCCTTTTGCAATGTCTCTTCTGCTATTAATTTCATTCCACAAATTTTCCTTCTGCAGACATTATAGATTTTATCCCTAGATGTTTGTTTTGGGTAGTTTTATATCTTCAGTGTCTCTAATTTTGCATGCTCAATCTTTCATCTATCTTCTTGACTATATGAAATACAGTTATAATAACTTTTTAAATGACCTTGTTTAATAAGTCTATCAACTGTGTCATTTATTGATAAGTAATGATTTACTTTTCTTCTCTGTATATATTTTTCTACTTTTTGCATTCCTGGAAATTTTTGATTAAATGTCAAACTTCATGATTTTTTTGGTAACCTTGTTGACTTCTTAATATTTTTTGCATTCTGATTTATTTTATTTATTTAAGCTTTGTTAAGCAGGACCAGAGAAACATTTTGTTTAAGGCTAATTTTTACCCACCACTGAGACAAAACCATTCTGAGTAATCTTCTTGGTGTCCTGTGAACAAGGTTTCTCTCTCTCTTCTCTCTGTCTTTGTCTCTCTCTCTCTGTGTCCTTCTCTGTCCCTCTCTCTCTGCTGTTGGGAAGAGGAACTTTTCCTGGCCCTATGCTAATCCTGAGAAATGTAACATATAATCATTTTGAGGGGTTCTTTCCGCAACCTCACAAACATGCACTGATCACTACTTAGCACAAAACTCAAGGATATCTTCTGTAGATCTATTGAAATCTATCTCTTTATAGCTTATTTCTCTCTCATCATATGCCCAGTGAAGTGTATCTGCCTTAGTCTACCTTGTGTCCCAGGTCTATCTACTCAACCAAGGTAGTCCACTGAGCTCTATCTGGGTACTTTCTTCTCTGTACTATTACCTGGAATTTCGCCAGGCAGTAAACTGGAGCAGTCTTGGGCTCATCCAGCTTGTTTGTCATTTTCATATTATTGTTCTAAAATGCCTAAAGCCCAATGCCTTGAAAGTTATCACTTAATATATTTTATCTAGTTTTTCTGTTGTTTTATGTGACAGGGAAAATAATATTCCTGTTACTCCATCCTAGCCCAAGTTATATACATGACTTCTATCTCCATTTTAAATACTTTATTATACTTTTAAATTTATTTTAAAATTTCCTCCATATAATGTTACATGGATCTGAAGATTTATTATCGAGTTAATTTTAAGACAATTTTTTGCTTAAAGTTATATATATATATATATATATATATATATATATACTCACACTTTCTCTTACATATTCTAAGTAATTGTGATTAGTACTAAAAGTGACATTTAAAAATTTATATTATTCATGAACTTTGTGATTTTTATCAATGACTTTAAATAATGGACTGTATATGATCTTGGCTTTGAAATGCAAGCCTTATAATCTGCAAAAACTATCATGTTGCCTTTTGAACTAATTTATATTTCCATAACTATGTTACTTCTTGCTAGAGGTTTTCTTCATTGTTTATATATTTTAATCCAACTTTTCAATCTTCTCTGTTTCTCTGTCTTCTCACTATTCTGAAAAATCATTCTAACATTTAAACAATTACTTCCACTAGGCCTCTAGACCCCCAACACAGAACTATGATGTATAAAATGTGTTTCAAACTACTGTGAAATGTTCTCTGTTTGATATCACAAAACATGCACAAAAATGTTTTTAATTTCAAATTGTGTTTCCTCAAATAATGTCTGCATAATTTTCCAATTTTGGAAGAATTAACCTAGCTAAAATTCAGCAGCTAGGTTTCTTTTCAAGTTCCTTTCATTACTGGGATTATGAAGATCTGTTGATTCCCCTGCCTTAAGTGGGGGAATTTTAATTCCCCTTATCTGAAGCATTAACCTCATTCAGGACTTGAATCCATAAAGATCTATGATTTTAGTTTGCTTTGTTTTTATGTTTCTGGTCCATTTAGGTCATTTTTCTTGGTGTAAGTAAATATGTCTTTCTTCACATTTTATTAATTATTGATCTGTGTTTGGAGAACTGGGTGTAGCAAAAAATGAACTGACACAACTGTCTTGACTGAGGTTCATGGTCCATCATGCATTTCATTAGTGAAGCACACTCTTAGGTGTGTGGATGTCAGTCAAGTCCATAAAGCAGAAAGCAAATCTTTATAACTAAAACAAGTATAGTGAGGATTTTTAATGACACAGTTTATATATTTAATATGTAAAATCTTTTCATTTGTCATTTTTCCAGTTTTACTTTTCCTACACATTCTGGTTCATTTGTGAACACTGGGATTTAAAATAACCAAATTACAATCAATAGAATTCTCAAGAATTTTCTGCTAAAATGATTTATCCCACTTGGAGTACTGCACTTAATTTCCAATGCCCCACCTATCCTCCTAAAACATTTTATTTGAAAATAAGTAATGATCTTTGTAAAGACTCATCACGCATCTAAAACTGACTCTGGATATTTTTAGTACGACTCTCAGACTGCCCCTTCTCCAATTATATCTACCTTATACAAAAGCCTCTATTACTCTTATCCAGTGAAAGCATTATAGTTACTTCACAACCTGAGATTTTACAGTCAAATTTTAAAGCACATAAAGTGACTAATATAAATAAATACAAAGGATCAAAATTAAGAATTTACTGGGTAAGTTCCTCTTATCAGAAAAATTTACACTTGCATTTTCTATTCAGGAGAAACTCGTTTTACAAAAGTAAACATATACTTATATACTGTTTTTCTCATTGATTATTGTTTCTTATTAAGTTACTCAGTGGAACTCTTCCCATTTATAAGGGTTATCTGGCCATTAATGTGGAATATTTGACATGTGCTGAATGTGCTAATGAAAATTATCACTGACACAGCATTTCTCCAAGCTGTAAAATACAAGACACAGAAAAACTGATTAGTCACCATGACAGAATGAACACTTGAGAATTACTTTTCTTTGCATATCATTTAAAACAATCAATTAGATGAATGTTAGAGATCAATATTATTTAGTGTAGGAAAACAAAGAAAAAGAGCACAACTCTGCCAGGTATTGCCTCCTAAATTTCTTCTTTTTGGACTGACAATCTTGGGAGAAGTCACTTAGAAAAAGATGTAATAAAGGTCACCTTTGGGTGCAAGAATTGCCCTTTTTCTTCTTTTCAGAAGCATGATGCTATCAAATCCAATGCACAGTGAAAAGGTGCCTCTTTGGATGACTGTGATATTTTATAAATAAAATTTGAAAATTGCTTTTTGACAGTAAACCAAAAAAGGAGTATTTTATTGTGTCCTTCCCTTTTCTCTTACCTAGAATTTATTATTGAGTTTTTCCTAGTTTTGTGGTTGCTTGTAAAAAGTCAAACCCAGCATTTGGTATTATTTTTGAGACCTATGAATGCCACATAGCAAGGTACTGAGTCTGAATTTAAAAGTCCCTGATACAAATTAATTCCATAATTTGATATGTTTTTGAGAAGTTCAAGAGAATTTTTTACCTTTATTATAAAACTATATACAGAAAGTAAATCTATGACTTTCTTATAATAAGTAGCATTATAAGAAATTGTATAGAAAGAATATCACATGATGTTTTGAGCAAAGCCCATATTTAAGCTTTGAATCATTATCTGACGTTGGTTCTGGAGTTGATTTTGGAGTGTTATGATCTTTTGATCTAAGATGCTATAAATTATTTTTAAGCAACTTAAAAAAAAGATAAAATTCAAGGAACATAAATCTCTTTTACTATAATATTATTATACTATAACAAGCTGCCATGGTCTAATTTGGAAATTTGTAAACAAGGTAAGCTATAGTTTTTGACATCATCTCACTTCTCTATAGTCCTATCTGTTGTTTACATAAGAATGATTTTTATAATTCTTTTAAAGATCTCAACCCTATGTCACTGTCCGTTAAAACTCCCCTATCCTTGTGTTATCTTTTTCCATAGTCTTATATCACTATGCACTTTATTTATAATGCTTATCTATCTGTTTTTTTCCTTTTAAGTATGTCACTTATTAATTTTTCCTTTAATTTTTTATTGAAGTATAGTTGACTTTCAATATTATATTAATTTCAGGTGTACAATATAGTGATTTGACATTTATGTACATTATGAATTGATCACCATGGTAAGTCTAGTAACCATCTATCACCATACAAAGTAGTTACAATATTATTGACTATATCCCCTATTCTATATATTACATTTCTTTGACTTATTTATTATGTGACTAGAATTTTGTTCCTCTTAATCCCCTTCACCTGTTTCCCCACCCCTACCCCCAGTCCTCCTCCACTCTGGCAAATACCACATTGTGCTCTGTATCTATGAATGTTTTTGTTTTGTTTTGTTTGTTCATTTGTTTTGTTTTTTAGATTCCACATATAAGTGAAATCAGGTATTATTTGTCTTTTTATGTCTGATTTATTTCACTTAGCATAATACCTCTAGTTCCACACATGTATCATATTCTGTATTTCTATTTATTTTTGTGGCTATTAGATTTCTGTCTTACTTTTCACTATGCTGAAAGCAGCTTGAAGAAGAAGGACTGGATCTAGTTCTGTTTATCAATATATTTTCCATTACCTAGCACAGAATCAGTCATGTGACAAGTACCTATTGAATGCACACATTAATAAATGAAGGATCCAACCTTATATCTAATATGAAAACTCTCTATGCTCAGAGACCAGACTCACCTTCCAACATAAACATTAACTTTACTTTTTTCTGTGTAATATTCCATAAAGAATAGGCATGGGCCATTTAAAAATTTTTGCCTCTTTTTTTAAAGGAACATTCATATTCCATATGCTTTCATAACATTCAACATCTGCTTCCATTGGTTTATTCATAAATGTATTCTAACTCCAAATATTGATTGCTTAACAACACTTTATTTCTAACCCTTTGTGTTTAAAAATACATTGTGTCTTGTATAGTCGTTCTTAAACATATTCATCGCATTGTTTCCAGATTATTCAACCATTTCGCAATCATTTTTACGTGCCTACAGTGTGGCGTACATTGACAAAATGAAGTTTAAAAAAGTATCTTTCGGGGCTCCCCTGGTGGCGCAGTGGTTGAGAGTCCGCCTGCGGATGCAGGGGACGCGGGTTCCTGCCCCGGTCTGGGAAGATCCCCCATGCCGCGGAGCGGCTGGGCCCGTGAGCCATGGCCGCTGAGCCTGCGCGTCCGCAGCCTGTGCTCCGCGGCGGGAGAGGCCACAACAGTGAGAGGCCCGCGTACCGCAAAAAAAAAAAAAAAAAGTATCTTTTACAATGGCAGCAGAGAAATGCTGTCAGTGATTAGATTTTAATGTGATAAGGACTATTGTAGTGGTGGTTACCAGACATTATAAAAGTAGAGTAATAGGGACTTCCCTGGTGGCACAGTGGTTAAGAATCTACCTGACAATGCAGGGGACACGGGTTTAATCCCTGGTCCGGGAAAATCCCACATGCTGCAGAGCAACTAAGCCTGTGTGCCACAACTACTGAGCCTGCGCTCTAGAACATGCGAGCCACAACTACGGAGCCCACGTGCCAGAATTACTGAAGCCCCTGTGCCTAGAGCCCATGTTCTGCAACAAAGAGAAGTCATCGCAATGAGAAGCCCGTGCACTGCAATGAGGAGTGGCCCCACTCACCACAACTAGAGAAAGCCCATGTGCAGCAATGAAGACCCAATGCAGCCAAAAATAAATAAATTAATTAATTTTTTAAAAAGTAGAGTAATAAGATTTATATCAAAATTGATTCAGGTAAATCTTCCCAATAAAGTAATATATTAAGTTTATGGAAGAGATGGGGGTAAGGAAAAATAAGGAGGATTTACAAGCAGAAGTAATAACATTTTTGAACACACAGAAGAGTGTGGCATACTTCATTCTGGTTGGAGTAAAGATTATTGGTGGGCCATATTTGGTAGGGGAGATAATAGAACCAGGGATGGGCAGCATTATGAAAGGTCCATTGGTAAGGCTATTAGGCAGCAGAATTTTCTCCTTACAAAGAAAATAACTCATATTCAAAGTCATTCCTAACTTCCATATTTTTATACCTTGGACCTGATCTTGTGATCAGGTCTTATAAATTCTCTCTTTCAGTGGATTTAATATCTTCTCCTTCTCTTTATTACCTCAGGCACTTTATTGGTTCAGGCCTCCTTTACTCCAGAAAGAGTACAATAACCACCCACCTGTTCTTTTTGCCTTATATCTTGACCTTGCAGCCATCCTACAATTATCATACTGTCTCCTCAGAACTGTGTTCTCAGCCATTGTTCTTCCATATTGTACCTCTAAGCACTACAACTCCCCTCTTAGAGGATGGAGAATAGTCTTTTCCCTAAGAAAAGGTAGGATAAAGTTTAGATGGTACTTAAAATTATTGAAAATGGTAGATGTAAAGGTTGATGTCATTTGTTTCCATGAAGTGGAAGGAGGTGGTGTTGAGACAGTTAGAGGAAAAAGGAAAACGTTTTGAAAATCTACTGAGTTAAATGGAACTAGGAATATAAGGAGGCACTGTTGGTCATCACTGAAGCTTAAATGTGATTTGACATTAAGAACTTACAGTGGCCAGATTCACATTATGTGAGTGTCTCCAGTAACTTTAGGAATTTGTAGGAATCAAAGAAAAAAAAATGAGGAAAAAAAACAAAAGAAATGGCAACAATAATTTGCCCACACTTGATAGCTGATCAACTACTAAGACCTATGGATTTTATTTTATTTATCCATATTTTCCACTTACTTTAATTGAAAAACTCTTGTTTAGATCATAATGTTTTTCTGTCCTGGAACACAAAATGACTTCCTAATTTACTTCCTACTTTCTATCAACTATTCAAACTTTAATTCAATGATTATTTATTAATACCTACTGTGAGTCAGGCACCATGCTAGTCCTGCTATACAAAGGTAATTAAAAATAACTCTCACACAGTTTATAGTTTAGTATAGGCGATGGATTACATACACAAATGGGAAATCACAATAAACAAAGTACTACAAAGAAGGGATATATGTTGATATTAAATTTTATAATGAAGCATTTAACATAATGAGGGCAACAAGGGCTTCTCTGACAAAGTGAAAGTTTAGCTTACATATGAGTGATAAAAGTGAAGTCAATTAGGTTAGGAGATGAAAAACAGTCCTTGGCAAAAGGAATATTATAGCTATAAATACCGTATTGTAGAAGGATGGATGGTACTCAGGAAATGAAAAAGTTGGAGAAGCTAGAGCATGGAGAAGAGGATAGTATAACTCAAGAGAAAGCAGAAGAGAGAAATGAAGGAAAAATCCTTCAGATCATTGAAGACAAGAAGATAGGGCTGAAAAGTTACATAGGGGTCAATTCATTTAAACTTCTTTAGATCAAATTAAAGAACAGTGGGAACCCGTGAGTGATTTTAAAATAGATGTTTATTGTGGATGTGTGGCTGTTGGTGTGTAGGTGAGTATGAGTGTGAGATATGATTATTTTATATACAAATAGTCAACCAGATGCAGTGCAGGAATGATTAGAGACAGGAAGAGTAGTTGCAGATGTATCCATTAGAAGGCTAATGCGTAAAATTAGGCTAAATTTAATCTAAATTTAAGTCTAATTTAATCTAAATTTAAGTTTAATCTAAATTTAATCTAAATTTAAGTCTAATTTTAATAGGCCTATAGCCAGTTGGTTTACATTCAAATGACTTATGTTGACTTAGATTCACTTGGTAGGACTGGTGAAGAAGAATAGATTGCTAAGATGCTGGATTTATTTAAATGTTAAAATCAGCTGAAATATGGGTGTGGGGCTAAAAGTAAGGGAGGTATCCAGAATTCTGTTTCAGGCTACATATTTGCCTTAGGTCTTTCCTACTGTATATCATCTTTCCCACTGCCACCAGAGTTGTAATTCTCAAACACTGCTAAGATTTGGAAGCTTCCATGCATAAAATCATTAAAAAAATATATCCTACACTATTTTAAAGCTAAAAATCCCTAGGATGTTATATTCTTTTTAATGTTTTCTACCACTCCCTAACATGTCTTTTTCTTCCAGTTACACTGAACTACTTAGCTTTCTTCTTAAGCATAATGTATTTGTTCACCTCTTCTGGCTTAGTTTATGCTGTTCTTTATCGCCTTCATCCTTCTCCATTGTTCATATCTATCAAGGCTCTGATGCCTGGCTCAAATATCAAATTTAATTGTTATATCATATGTGACTTACATAAAATATATTGTTATCACTCCACTTCCACTCTATGAGCCCATGGAATTTTATAGCAGCAACTGAACAGCTTCTTTTATGTAGTATAGCTTGGTGTGTAACTCTCTGTGTCCTTCCCTAAACTTTACCATCAATCATGAAACCTAGAAGAACAAGGACAATTTTCACTCCTCAGTGAATAAAAATAGTGAGTTATTAGTATGTATCTATTATGTATGACACTCTCTGCTATTTATTTAGTATGCTATTACAAGTCTAATTTATGATATATAATTTCCACTTCAAAAATAAGAATATTAAAGAGAGTCAGTGAATTTCCCAAATCAAAATTGATATGGGAAGAACTGAGATTTTATTTTATTTTTTTCTGGGTTTCAAAATCTGAGCTCTTTCAACTGGAGCAATTAATAAAACAAATCTTTAAACCAGTGTCCATTTAGCTAGGAGAAACAAATAGTATCAATCAGTATTTTACTCATTGTGCATAATGGATCTATGGTAAGTTGCCATAGGAAAGGGTTAACATGTAATAAATGATTTGGAGAAATCATTTTTAAGGAACGTGTATAAATTTGTGTGTCATCAAAATTTAACTTAAAAAATTAAATAAATAAATAAATAGAATAACAACAACAACAACAACACTCTGCAATTTTTTCTTAACAAAGAAATTCTAATTCCTTTGCCCTATCCTCAAGATTCAGTAAGACTCCAGTGGGGGCCTAGAATCCACATTTTTAATATTAATCTTAGTTCCTTATTATATAACTAGTCATAAACAATATTTTGAGAACATTGTTCTAGAATCAGACAGTTATGAAAGTAGGGCTTGCTTTACTAAATGTGTGCAAATGTTAGAGGGAGAAATAGTTGCATTGTTCTGTTACTGGCAATCTGACTATAGTCAGCCATTGAGAATGTCTATACAGTTTACATCCAGGCTTCACATAAAGAATACTTAAAGAAAAGAAAATAGAGGGCATACATTGAAAGAATGTGTCATGCTTTATTCTCCCAGATTCTGACTAGAACTTGACAGACATACTTATCTATCTAGGACTTTGAAAGGAGCACAAGTATTTATCTCCACAAAACTTCAATAACAGAAATAGACTGTAACCTTTGTGAGATGCCTCACGAGACATGACCATATAAGACGTCCCCATTCTTTATTGCTCAATAAGTAAAAATGAAGTCTTTAGAAAGTTTACCATTTCTATTATTGATATAAAATAGTTTTCAACTATTTCAGAGTGTATCCAATGTATAAATACAATTTCTGGAACAAAGGAATTATTTGTATAAAGATTGCCTGCCTTAATAATGGAGTGCTTATAATTATACATGTAAAATATAGTGCATATAATATCTATCAACTTACTCATATGCTATGAATAGGTGTAAATAAATGTGACATTATTTAACTTATATTTTTGCATAGGATGGTATGGAGGAAATTACTTAAAAATTATCTGTTGAGTTTTGATATTCCCAACCATTAATATATCACTTCTTTCATCAATTTTTATAAAAATATATCAGACATTGATATGGGAAGCTTAAATTTTCTTTATATCCTTTTTCTCTTTTCACAGATTGATTGTTTTATATTCTATTACAACATCTCTACTTACTGTTTATAAACTAACATGTGTTGAATACTTAAAACAGGTCTTCAAACATTATAATCTATGTGAGATGATCTAGATTTTAAGATTAGAGTTTCCATGGAAATGTAATGTTTTCATCCAACCTTAAATAAATCTATGTCATCAAACTGGTAATGCACTTTAAAAATACAAATCTATCACTTACCCATTAATGGTATGTATTGCAATATACATGCTAAGTTTATGTCTTCAATGCTTGAATGATTGAATGTAGGTATATAAAACACATTTACTATTTCATAAAGTACTTAAAATAAAACTTTACTTAAAAGGCAATATATTTTAAAAGTACTTTAATGTTTACAATATCTTTGTGTGGGATCCTTATGAAAAGTTTTATGTACTGCAGCCCATATAATTAAAACTATATTGTAGAATATGAAATATCTAATGTCAGTCAAAGAGGAGATGATGTTCATTAAAGATTTTGTGTTCTGGGATCAGTTGTTTTTATTGCCATTGTTTTTCATGTCTTTAATTTTCTTTTAATGTTGTTTCAATGTCTTTGATTATCTTATGTTTGTCTGAATAAAAGCTTGAATACTAGATGCATTCTTAGTGAAGCAATTAATGTTTCATATCAAGAGGAAGAGCTACCAGTGAATAGATAAATAGACTGGTTTTGGGGAGTCACTAAGATTGAACACCAGTAGAAAAGAAAGAACTGAGAAGAGAAAACAAAGAACACTTACAATATCTCAAAGGCAAGAGAAAACCAAATGACAGAGAGAAAAAAGAGTAATACAAATGGAGTGGGATCATTTAATGAGATATATTGACAGAGGTAAGAACCTATAACTCTCACTAAGATAGCCTTGACATTCCCCTCAGCTTGACTAAGCTTTAGATAGTTTTTTTCCAGACCCCTGACCTCCCTCTTCTTAGAGCATTTAAACTTGCAATTATAAATTATTTCTCCTGTTCCTTTAAGAGGTAAATCTTCTCCCAGCCTCTTGCCAGTTCTACTTTAGAACTTGTCTTTCTGGAAGATCTGAAAGCCACACCTAATGTAATCATCAAGAAAGATAATGCCTCTGTCTCCCAGTCTCCATGTGCAGGTAGGAACCTAACTTCTAGGAAGTGTCAATTAGCAAACACAGATGACCTAATCACATTGACCAACCTCTCCCCTACTGTCCTCCAGTACTTTCCACTGGTTCAACCTAGTGCTGAAAAACTCTCCCAGTGTTTGTTTTAGTGAGGTTGATTCAGTCTCTCTCCCCTCTTGCAATAGTCTTGAATGTTTTCCTTGACTGTTTAACTTGTCTGCTGCAAATTTTCTTTGACAAATCTTAACAATATTATAAATGATAGACTCTGACTTTTTAAAATAAAATACATAGGGACTTCTTTTCTTTCCTTCTTTTATATTCTCCTTCCTCCTGGAGGTCTTGCCTCTCTTCTTATTTAAATTTGATGTATATGTCTTTTAAAAGTCACTATCTTGCTAAAAGATGATTGGTTCAGTTATGCCAAACAATTCTGCTGGAAATCAGAGGTGGGCCTTTGGAATTCTCCTTTTGATCTTCCAAGTTCTAGCACAGCTGACAAAGGCTCTTCTTGGTAAACATTCTTTCCTAAGGTAATGGAAATAACAGTAATATTGAATAAATTCTCAATAATTACTTCTATTTTTAAAGTTGTGAAAGGAATATGTATGTTATATATAACACTTTCTTTTCTACTCTTCAATACTGAACTAAGTGATTTTTTAAAAAAATTACTCATTAATTCTATGTTCAAAATAATCTTACTGTGCCTAATTGCCCTTTTTTTCAGATAATTTTGAAGCTGACTGTTCTTTCTGACACTTTGTTTATAGTTTTCCTAATCCATTTCTTTTAACTCTCATTTTCTATATTTCTCAGTGTTTCCCTGGAGTCACTGTTTTAAGAACAGGCCCTGTAATCCCTAGGAAATCAGTACTCCCTGAAATATGATTTTCATCCTGATTAGCTATACTAAGACTCAAACTGGGCTCTTTGTTGAGCAGTGGGCCTACCCCAGTATACCCTGGTGAGTTGAGCTCAAAAGCTATTTGTTAGCTTAGTTAAAATGCAGTAACAGATTTGGTATATAAAATTTCTATTAAGTATATGTGATTCTTTGAAAACTAAGTATGCAAGGTAAAGCAATTTGCATTAATATATTCTAAATAATTATGACAAACAGTTGTTTACTTCCCTTTAGAACTAATGTGTGATTAATGTAAATATACTAAAGTATTCTGAGTTATTTAGATACAAAATATATTACATAATAAAAAAAGTTTAAATATCAGTCATACCTTTGAAGCATAAAGAAAAACATAGATAAAAACTCTGCAAATCTAGCTTAATTTTTAGTCCCTTCAAAGAGATCAGCTCATTAAAAGTTAACACTTTCTTGGGGACTTCCCTGGTGGTACAGTGGTTAAGCATCTGCCTGCCAATGCAGGGGACACAGTTCGACTCCTGGTCTGGGAAGATCCCACATGCTGTGGGGCAACTAAGCCCGTGTGCCACAACTACTGAGCCTATGCTCTAAAGCCCACAAGCCACAACTACTGAAACCCGTGTGCCCTAGAGCCCAAGTGCCTCAACAAAAGAAGCCACCGCAATGAGAAGCCCTCACACAACAAAACAGAGTAGCCCCCACTCGCTTCAACTAGAGAGAAAGTCTGCACGCAGCAATGAAGATCCAACGCAGCCAAAAAAATAAATAAATAAATAAAAGTTAACACTTTCTTATTATAAACAATTTACTTTCAAATTATATTGCCCCTTACTATCAACTTCCACTGATATCTCAATCGACCATATGATTAAGTGTATTTTATTCAGTCTATTCCTGTCATACAATTTGAACTTTATCTTAATGACTTTTATTTTTATGTTTGCAAGTTTGTTAAACTAACTTTGTCTTATTTCTTTTTTTTTTAATTTTTTTTTGCGGTACGCAGGCCTCTCACTGTTGTGGCCTCTCCTGTTGCGGAGCACAGGCTCCGGACGTGCAGGCTCAGCGGCCATGGCTCATGGGCCTAGCTGCTCCACGGCATGTGGGATCTTCCCAGACCAGGGCATGAACCTGTGTCCCCTGCATTGGCAGGCGGACTCTTAACCACTGCACCACCAGGGAAGCCCCTGTCTTATTTCTTAATGTTCCATTATATGCTATTAAAAAAGCTTTAGCTTAACATAGACAAACATTACTGACTTTCCTACACAGTTTAATTGTTCTATTTATTTCAGGCATTTCTTTCATTGTTATTAGCTTCATATTTTATTATATTTTAAAAAGTTTCCCCTAGTTTTATGTTTGTATCTTCATGTAAAGTCAAACTGATCACAGAGAATTTAAATCATTACTTAAAACATTATTGTTGCTGATTTTACGATATGACACCAGTTCTTTGTCAAAATAGTCTTTGTGAATTTGCACACTTTGTGAGCAACTGCTGTCAGAAAATACTCTTAAGTTGCAAATTTAGAATGTAAATGCCAAGATGTCCATGAAAAAATAGAGGAAACTTTAGAGACTCTGAAATTTTATTGATATATTTATACAAAATAGAAAAAAGTAATATAATTGTAGTTATAATAATGATTAAGCACAATATAAGGCTCACTATATGCTGGTAACTCTTATAAGAGCTTTACATATTTCAATTCATTTAATCTTCCAAATAACACTGTTACCATTCCCATTATGCAAATGTGAAAACTGAGGAAAAGAGAGTTAACTTCATACTTATACAGTATTAAAATGATAAACAAATCTATTATAAAAAATTGGTGGTGATCCTAAGAGATAAATGCTACCCTTGTTAAAAAAGAAAAATATCAAATTTTCAATATATTTAGTTGATTTTCTTCAAATTTAAGTGCTCTACTAATTGTACCTGGAATTAAAAATGATTTTTCTATATTTTCTATTTTCATGATTTTGAAAAAATAATCCCAAAGTTATAGGCTGGATAGTAAATGTTTCTTTAAAAACAACATTACATAGCAATATAGCAGGATTTGTTAGCCATTAAGAACACTGTTGAAATATGTTACCATTGCTTGCAAATTAATTCAATGGCCTATGCAAATTTCCAAGGTCTTGTATATCAATATTTTCTCTGTTAAATAAAAGTATTAGAAGTCTGTGGCTGTTGTGAATTTTAAATAAAATAATTTAATATAAAACCACTACCATAGAGAAGGTACTTTATAAAATGTTACTAACCTTTCTCCATCCCTCCTTACCTGAAGTATTTAGGCGTTCTCATAATCAGGTTTTTGCTTTCTTCAGTACATCCCATGCCTTGGAAATTACTTTTTCTCTCTTATCATTGTGGTTGTCATGCCAAGTATTTGAATTGGTAGAGCTGCTGTTACAGAAACCACTTACTTTTATGACCATGAAACAAAAGTGTATTGGTAAACATAAGTGCTTAGATAAGACACATGCAATATCTAGCTTGAGATGTGCAAACATGACTATATGAAGGAAAGTATGGCATTACCAATTTAAAAGAATGGTTGAAATAAACTGTGGAAAGAAATTTGGATTTTAGGAAAGTTTGGAAACAGGAGCTTACGTACTGTCACTAATCTCTCTAATATTAAAGCTGTGTTTATATGTGTATAGTAAAGAATTTAACTTGCCCCAAAGAGTGGTTTGGCCTTTGGGTTCTGGGTGGTGATCTCTAAGCCTTTGGAAAGTGCTTGTTAGAGTAATTTTATTTGCCTGTGGGCTTGGGTCACTTCGTTATTTTAACAAGGTAATTTAGAATGATACTGGCAATAATCTAATGATATGGTTTAGGGTGAAGGCTTTGGTTCACATGGTATGAGTTTGACCTCCTGAAGGACTGGAGGCTGAGATTACTCACTTGAGAAGTCTACCTTGTTTATGTGATTGAGTCCCAATAAAGACTCTAGACTCAAAATTCAGGTAAGCGTCTCTAGTTGGCAATATTCTGTCCATATTATCATACATTAATATCAGGGACCTAACACTGTCCATGACTCCAAACATAGAAGATCTACATTTGGAACTTTTCTGGACGTTGCCCTATCTGCCTCTTCCTTTGGCTGACTGAAACATTTATCTTTTAGCCATAAGAAACCTTAACTATGATTATAACAGCTTTCAGTGTTCACTGCAAGTCTTTCTAGAAAATTATTAAACATAAGAATAGTTTGGGGTACCCTTGAACTTGCAATTGCTATCACAAGTGAGAGCAGTCTTTTTGGACTGTTCCCTGATTTTGCAGTATGTCAGTTTTATTTATTTAACACCTTGTGGGAAACATATCCACCAAGGGTATTCAAGTTGTATGTTCTGTGGTAGAAATGGGTTAGATATTCAGCAAACCCTTTTCTTCTCTCCGCCTCACTGTTAAACATTGTCCAGTCTCCCTTATATCTTGGTAAGATCATGTGGCTAATTCTCACCACTGGGCTATGAACACAAGTCAGATATAACATAAAGGCTTAGACAGGTAATGATGGGAGTATCTACTTAAAGTCTTTCTGACTTTACTTCCAGCTATCAGCAAGATGCCACCAAGGCAGTCTTAAACATACATATGAAAGATCCTGGGAAGGAAGAAAGATTCTAGGAACATATACTACATGTGGCAATAGGAAAGTTGCCTGCTCCCTGAGCCGCAACCACTTAAAAACAATGACTTTGATGTGAGTGAACATATATCTTTAATTTGTTAAATAAGATTTGGAATTTTTTTTGTTACCAAGCATCTGACTAATCCATCAAACCCATGCTCAGCCAACATAGAGAGAATGACCAAACTCTCTCTGCTTCTCAGTGAAAAATTCAAGGAAAGATACACCGAGTGGCTTAGTTTGAGTCAGAATATGCACGCCCCACTCCCCACTCCCTGGAAGAGAGTAGCAGATCAACTTTTACTTACAAAGAGGATCCATAGGAAATGTATAGATAAGAGGAAAAGAAGACCTTAAAAATAGGTGATGGACAGCTAATCCTATTTGTGTCCATCATAGTGGAGTTTGGGACCTCAAGTTTGTTTCTCAGATGATTTGCTGCTACTATTGATAAAATTTATGTCTGCCGTGAATGTTCCTTTTATTGCTATATAAAATATGCAAGCTATAAATTAAAGTTGTAAGCTTAAGCTTATTGTCAGGGTGAATAATATTGTATATCTGTATGTATAAGCATGAAACTTTGGTCACCTATGTGTTAATTGTCCCCTATTTTACCTGCATTGATTGTTTTCAATTGCATCTATGTAGAGAAGTTAAATTTAATCAAAAGTAAGAGCCATGATTGATCCAATCAGCCTGCTCAGTCTGTATGGGGCATTTTAGATCAAAGTGGGACTCTCAGATTTAATTAAATCCAGCTGTCTTCTATACTTGTTTAGTATTTACACAATACCCTACCTATGGGCTTGACTTTCCTTCCTTCCATATTGAACTTACTCACTGTTTTTAGTTTGTTTAACTACAACATTTAGTCTGGGTAGAAGCCAGCCATTGCAGTATTTGTTTGTGAGGTACAAAGCTTTATTAAGATAATTACAAATGTAATACGTTCTGCAAATTCTGTAAAATGATCAGTAATATGTTTCATATCTTCCCAGGAGAAATCAACAAATGGAAAGAAAACTATTTCAAAAATGTTGATGCATTTCAACAATTCATAGAGCTGGCAGAAATTAATCAGGGAGAGTTTTCAAGCTGAATATTAGACATTGGTCTTTGTATATGAGTCTGACTGTGTTGGTTGTTCTCACAAATTCTATCTCATCCAATTTTCCCAATTCTATAAAGTAGGTATTATTAGCTTAATATTACCAATGAGGAAATTGAAGCCCAGAAAGATTAAGTAACTAACTTATACTTATATATTTAGTCACTGTGTCCAGATCAAAAATCTTGTCATCTGAAATTAAACCAAGTGTTTTAGTATGTAATTTTTAAATAAATTTAGATGAATCTACAACTATTAGGTTCACAAGTGATTATTATATATGAGAATATTATATGTTAAAACATTGATTTCCTCAAAAGGAACTTTATTTTTTTTGCTATTTAAAAAAATTTTATTGGAGTATAGTTGATCTACAATGTTGTATTTAGTTTCGGCTGTACAGCAAAGTGTATCAGTTATATATATATACATATATCTACTGTTTTTTAGATTCTTTCCCATATGGTAATTACGGAGTATTGAGTAGAGTTCCCAGTGCTATATAGTAGGTCCTTATTAGTTATCTGTTGATATTTTATATATAGCAGTATGTCAATCCCAATCTCCCAACTTATCCCTCCCTCCCCCACTCCCCCCACTTTCCCTCTGGTAAACATATGTTTGTTTTCTAAATCTGTGATTCAATTTTTTTGCCAATCTGTATATCTTCCTTGGAGAAATGTCTATTTAGGTCTTCTGCCCATTTTTGGATTGGGTTGTTTGTTTTTTTGATATTGAGCTGCATGAGCTGCTTGTATATTTTGGAGATTAATCCTTTGTCAGTTGCTTCATTTGCAAATATTCTCTCCCATTCTGAGGGTTGTTTTTTCATCTTATTTATGGTTTCCTTTGCTCTGCAAAAGCTTTTAAGTTTCATTAGGTCCCATTTGTTTATTTTTGTTTTTACTTCCATTTCTCTAGGAGGTGGGTCAAAAAGGATCTTGCTGTGATTTATGTCATAGAGTGTTCTGCCTATGTTTTCCTCTAAGCGTTTTATAGTGGCTGGCTTTACATTTAGGTCTTTAATCCATTTTGAGTTTATTTTTGTGTACGGTGTTAGGGAGTGTTCTAATTTCATTCTTTCTCATGTAGCTGTCCAGTTTTCCCAGCACCATTTATTGAAGAGGTTGTCTTTTCTCCATTGTATATTTTTGCCTCCTGTATCAAAGATAAGATGATCATATGTGCATGGGTTTATCTCTGGGCTTTCTATCCTGTTCCACTGATCTATATTTCTGTTTTTGTGCCAGTACCATAATGTCTTGATTATTATAGCTTTGTACTATAGTCTGAAGACAGGGGGCCTGATACTTCCAGCTCTGTTTTTCTTTCTCAAGAATGCTTTGGCTATTTGGGGTCTTTTGTGTTTCCATACAAATTGTGAACTTTTTGTTCTAGTTCTGTGAAAAATGTCATTGGTAGTTTGATAGGGATTGCACTGAATCTGTAGATTGCTTTGGGTAGTATAGTCATTTTCACAATGTTGATTCTTCCAATCCAAAAACATGGTATATCCCACCATTTGTTTTTATTATCTTTAATTTCTTTCATAAGTGTCTTATAATTTTCTGCATACAGGTCTTTGACTCCTTAGGTAGGTATATTCCTAGATATTTTATTCTTTTTGTTGCAGTGGTAAATGGGAGTGTTTTCTTGATTTCATTTTCAGATTTTTCATCATTAGTATATAGGAATGCCAGAGATTTCTGTGCATTAATTTTGTACCCTGCTACTTTACCACATTCATTGATTAATTCCGTAGTTTTCTGGTAGCATCTTCAGGATTCTCTATGTATAGTATCATGTCATCTGAAAACAGTGACAGATTATCTACTTCTTTTCAAATTTGGATTCCTTTTATTTCTTTTTTGTCTCTGATTGTTGTGGCTAAAACTTCCAAAACTATGTTGAATAACAGTGGTGAGAGTGAGCAACCTTGTCTTGTTCCTGATCTTAGTGGAAATGAATTCAGTTTTTCACTATTGAGAAGGATGTTGACTGTGGATTTGTCATATTTGGCCTTTATTATGTTGAGGAAAGTTCCCTCTATGCCTACTTTTTGGAGGGTTTTTATCATAAATGGGTGTTGAATTTTGTCAAAAGCTTTTTCTGCGTTTGTTGAGATGATCATACGGTTTTTATCCTTCAATTTGTTAATACTGTGTATCACATTGATTGATTTGCATATATTAAAGAATCCTTGCATTCCTGGGATAAACCCCAGTTGATCATAGTGTATTATCCTTTTAACATGCTCTTGTATTCTGTTTGCTAGTATTTTGTTGAGGATTTTTGCCTGTATGTTCATCAGTGATATTGGCCTATAGTTTTTTTTCTTGTGACATCTCTGTCTGGTTTGGGTATCAGTGTGAAGGTGGCCTCGTAGAATGAGTTTGGGAGTGTTTCTCCCTCTGCTATATTTGGAAGAGTTTGAGAAGGATAGGTGTTAGCTCTTCTCTAAATGTTTGATAGAATTCACCTATGAAGCCATCTGGTCCTGGGCTTTTGTTTAATGGAAGATTTTTAAACACAGTTTTAATTTCACTGCTTGTGATTGGTCTGTTTATATTTTCTATTTCTTCCTGGTTCAGTGTCAGAAGGTTGTGTTTTTCTAAGAATTTGTCCATTTCCTCCAGGTTGTCTATTTTATTGGCATATAGCTGCTTGTAGAAATCTCTCATGATCCTTTGTATTTCTGCAGTGTCAGTTGTTACTTCTCCTTTTTCATTTCTAGTTCTGTTGATTTGAGTCTTTTCCCTTCTTGTATTGATGAATCTGGCTAATGATTTATCAATTTTGTTTTTCTTCCCAAAAAACAAGCTTTTAGTTTTCTTGATCTTTGCTATCATTTCCTTCATTTATTTTTCATTTTTTTCTGATCTGATCTTTATGATTTTTTTCCTTCTGCTAACTTTGGGGTTTTTCATTCTTCTTTCTCTAATTTCTTTACGTGTAAGGTTAGGTTGTTTATTTGAGATTTTTCTTGTTTCTTGAGTTAGGATTGTATTGCTATAAACTTCCTGCTTGAAATCGCTTTTGCTGCATCCCATAGGTTTTGGGTTGTCATGTTTCATTGTCACTTGTTTCTAAGTATTTTTTGATTTCCTCTTTGATTTCTTCAGTGATCTCTTGGTTATTTAGTAGTGTATTGTTTAGCCTTCATGTGTTTGCATTTTTTACAGTGTTTTTCCTGTAATTGATATCTAGTGTCATAGCGTTGTGGTCAGAAAAGATACTTGAAATGATTTCAAATTTCTTAAATTTACCAAGGCTTTATTTGTGATCAAAGATATAATCTATCCTGGTGAATGTTCCATGAGCACTTGAAAAGAAAGGATATTCTGTTGTTTTTGGATGGAATGACCTATAAATACCAATTAAGTCTATCTTGTTTAATGTGTCACTTAAAGTTTGTATTTACTTAATCTTCATTTTGGTTGATCTGTACATTCGTGAAAGTGGGGTATTAAAGTCCCCTACTATTGTTGTGTTACTGTTGATTTCCCCTTTTATGGCTGTTAGCATTTGCCATATGTATTAAGGTGCTCCTATGTAAGGTGCATATATTTTACAATTGTTATATCTTCTTCTTGGATTGATTCCTTGATCATTATGTAGTGTCCTTCTTTGTCTCTTCTAATAGTCTTTATTTTCAAGTCTATTTTGTCTGATATGAGAATTGTTACTCCAGCTTTATTTTGATTTTCATTTGCATGGAATATCTTTTTCCATCCCCTTACTTTCAGTCTGTATGCATCCCTAAGTGTGAGGTGGGTCTCTTGTAGACAGCATATATTTGGTCCTGTTTTTGTATCCATTCAGCCAGTCTGTGTCTTTTGGTTGGACCATTTAAAGCATTTACACTTAAGGTAATTATCAATATGTATGTTCCTATTACCATTTTCTTAATTGTTCTAGGTTTATTATTGTAGGTCTTTTCCTTCACTTTTTTTTCCTGCCTAGAGAAGTTCCTTTAGCATTTGTTGTAAAGCTGGTTTAGTGGTGCTGAATTCTCTTAGCTTTTGCTTGTCTGTAAAGGTTTTAATTTCTCCACTGAATCTGAATGAGATGCTTGCTGGGTAGAGTAATCTTGTTTGTAGGTTTTTCCCTTTCATCACTTTAAATATGTCCTGCCACTGCCTTCTGGCTTGCAGAGTTTATGCTGAAAGATCAGCTGTTAACCTTATGAGGATTCCCTTGTATGTTATTTGTTGCTTTCCCCTTGCTGCTTTTAATATTTTTTTCTTTGAATTTAGTTTTTGATAGTTTGATTAATATGTCTCTTTGTGTGTTTCTCCTGGGATTTATCCTGTATGGGACTCTCTGCACTTCCTGGACTTGACTATTTCCTTTCTCATATTAGGGAAGTTTTCAACTATAATCTCTTCAAATATTTTCTCAGTTCTTTTCTTTTTCTCTTCTTGTGGGACCCCTGTAATTCAAATGTTGGTGTGTTTAATGTTGTCCCAGAGGTCTCTGAGACTGTCCTCAATTCTTCCATTCTTTTTTCTTTATTCTGCTCTGTGGTAGTTATTTCCAGTATTTTTTCTTCCAGGTCACTTATCCGTTCTTCTGCCTCAGTTATTCTGCAATTGATTCCTTCTAGAGAATTTTTAATTTCATTTATTGTGTTGTTCATCATTGTTTGTTTGCTCTTTAGTTCTTCTAGGTCCTTGTTAAACGTTTCTTTTATTTTCTTCATTCTATTTCCAAGATTTTGTAACATCTTTGCTATCACTACCCTGAATTCTTTTTTCAGGTAGACTGCCTTTTTCCTCCGCATTTGCTTGGTCTGTTGGGTTTTTACTTTGCTCCTTCATCTGCTGTGTATTTCTCTGTCTTCTCATTTTGCTTAACTGACTGTGTGGGGTCTCTTTTTCACAGGCTGCAGGTTTGTAGTTCCCATTGTTTTTTGTGTCTGTCCCCAGTGACTAAGGTTGGATCAGTGGGTTCTTTAGGCTTCCTGGTGGAGCGGACTGGTGCCTGTGTTCTGGTGCATGAGGATGGATCATGTCTTTCTGATGGGCAGGAGTGCATCCAGTGATATGTTTTCGATTGTCTGAGAATTTCTTATGATTTTAGGCAGGCTCTCTCCTAATGAGTGGGGTTATGTTCCTGTCTTGCTAGTTGTTTGGCATGAGGTGTCCAGCACTGTAGCTTGCTGGTTGTTGAGTGGAGTTGGGTCTTAGCTTTGAGATGGAGATTTCTGGGCAAGCTCTCGCTGATTGATATTACTTGGGGCCTGGAGGTCTCTGGTGGTCCAATGTCCTTAAGTTGGCTCTCCCACCTCAGAGACTCAGGCCTGACAGCTGGCCAGAGCACCAAGACCCTGTCAGCCACATGGTGTCTATGTGACTTTGAGCAAGCAACTTAACCTCTCTGTGCCTCAGTGTGTATTTCCTCATCTATAGACTGATGTTTGACAGAGATGCTTTACAGCTGTACTTTGAGAGATATACAGTGGTCAACTTCCCTGGAACCGGCTCCAATTTCAGGAAATGTACTCTTTCTTTTTATGAATAAAGGTGACTTTTTTTTTTTTTTTTTTTTTTTTGTGGTGCGTGGGCCTCTCACTGTTGTGGCCTCTCCCGTTGCGGAGCACAGGCTCCAGATGCGCAGGCTCAGTGGCCATGGCTCACGGGTCCAGCTGCTCTGCAGCATGTGGAATCTTCCCAGACCGGGACACGAACCCATGTCCCCTGCATCGGCAGGCAGACTCTCAACCACTGCGCCACCAGGGAAGCCCAAAGGTGGCCTTTAAGATCCAGGTTTCAGGGAACTGGCCCACGGTGACCATCCCTGGTTTCACATCAACATGATCTCAGGCACAAACCTCCTTGTTTTTCCATTTTATCTTTAAGTTACTTGTTGAAACAACTGGCCCGTGGTCCCAAGGACGATTGCAGCTTCAGCCGGTGGGGTCCCTCCAGAGCCTCCAGCCTCAGTGAGGTCACCCTCCCATTGGGCTCTGGGGCAGCTTAGTGACAGAGGAGGGAAGAGACCCAAGCCTGGAATTCATGTTTGTAGACATTTTGGTAATGGTCGTTCTGACCAGTGTGAGGTGATAATTCGTTGTAGTTTTGATTCGCAATTCACTGATAATTAGTGATGTTGAGCATCTTTTTATGTGCTTTTGGCCATTTTTATGTCTTCTTTGGAGAAATGTCTATTTAGATCTTCTGCCCATTTTTTGGTTGGGTTGTTCGTTTTTTTGACATAGAGCTGCATGAGCTGTTTGTATATTTTAGAAATGAATCCGTTGTCAGTCGCTTCATTTGCAAATATTTTCTCCATTTGTTTATGGTTTCCTTTGCTGTGCAGAAGCTTTTAAGTTTAATTAGGTCCCATTTGTTTATTTTTGTTTTTATTTTCATTAGTCTATGAGGTAGATTAAAAAAGATATTTCTGCATTTTTTTTTTTGTGGTATACAGGCCTCTCACTGTTGTGACCTCTCCCATTGCAGAACACAGGCTCCAGATGTGCAGGCTCAGTGGCCATGCCTCATGGCCCAGCCACTCTGCGGCATGTGGAATTTCTGCAATTTATGTCAAAGAGTGTTCTGCCTATGTTTTCCTCTCTGAGTTTTATAGTGTCTGGCCTTACATTTAGGTCTTTGGTCCATTTCGAGTTTATTTTTGTGTATGGTGTTAGGGAGCATTCTAATTTCATTTTTTTTACATGTAGCTGTCCAGTTTTCCCAACACCACTATTGAAGAGACTGTCTTCTCTCCACTGTATATTCTTACCTCCTTTGTCATAGATTAGTTGACCATAGGTAAATGAGTTTATTTCTGAACTATCTACCCTGTTCCATTGATCTATATTTCTGTTTTAGTGCCAGTACCATATTGTTTTGATTACTGTAGCTTTGTAGGATAGTCTGAAGTCAGGGAGCATGATTCCTCCAGCTCCGTTTTTCTTTCTCAGGATTGCTTTGTCTATTCAAGGTCTTTTGTGTTTCCATATAAATTTTAGAATTTTTTGTTCTAGTTCTGTGAAAATGCCATTGGTAGTTTGATAGGGATTGCATTGACTCTGTAGATTGCCTGGAGTAGTATATTCATTTTGACAATATTGATTCTTCCAGTCCAAGAACACAGTATATCCTTCCATCTGTTTGTGTCGTCTCCGATTTCTTTCATCAGCATCTTATAGTTATCAGAGTAAAGTTCTTTTTTGTCCTTAGGTAGGTTTATTCCTAGGTATTTTATTCTCTTCAATGCAATGGTAAATGGGATTTTTTCCTTGATTTCTCTTTCTGATCTTTTGTTGTTAGTGTGTAGGAATGCAGGAGATTTCTGTGTATTAATGTTGTATCCTACAACTTTACCAAATTCATTGATGAACCCTAGTATAATAGTTTTCTGGTAACCTCTTTAGGATATTCTATGTATAGTATCATGTCATCTGCAAACAGTGACAGCTTTACTTCTTCTTTTCCAGTTTGGATCACTTTTATTTCTTTTTCTTCTGTGATTGCGGTAGCTAGACCTTCCAAAACAATGTTAAATAAAAGTGGTGATAGTGTACATCCTTGCCTTGTTCCTGATCTTAGAGGGAATGCTTTCAACTTTTCACTGTTGAGAATGATGTTAGCTGTGGGTTTATCCTATATGGCCTTTATTACGTTGAGGTAAGTTTCCTCTTTTCCCACTTTCTGGAGAACTCTTATCATAATTTTGTCAAAAGCTTTTTCTGTATCAATTGAGATGATCAAATGGTTTTAATTCTTCAGTTTGTTAATGTGTTGTATCACACTGATTGATTTGCAGATAGTGAAGAGTCCTTGTATCCTTGGGATAAATCCCACTTGATTATGGTGGATGATCCTTTTAATGTATTGTTGGATTCAGTTTGCTAATATTTTGCTGAGTATTTTTTGCATCTATGTTCATCAGTGATACTGGCCTGATACTGATACGGGTAATTTTCTTTTTTTGTGGTGTCTTTGTCTGGTTTTGGTATCAGGGTGATGGTGGCCTCATAGAATGAGCTTGGGGGTGTTCTTTCCTCTGCAGTTTTTTGGAAGAGTTTCAGAAGGATAGGTTTTAACTCTTCTCTTCATAGAATTTGCCTGTGAAGCCATCTGGCACTGGACTTTTGTTTGTTGGAAGTTTTTTAATCACTGTTTCAATTTCAGTACTTATGAATGGTCTGTTCATATTTTCTATTTCTTCCTGGTTCAATCTTAGAAGCTTACACCTTTCTAAGAATCTGTCCATTTCTTTGGTGTTATCCATTTTATTGGCATATAGTGGTTTGTAGTAGTCTTTTATGATCCTTTGTATTTCTGTGGTGTCAGTTGTAACTTCTTTTTCATTTCTAATCAGAAAGAAATTTAATGCCACTACTTTTTGAATGGAGGAATTACTGAATTCCTGAGTTGTACATACATACAAGATATTTCTCTATTTTAATGTATTAGAATAAAGCTCTTTTTTTAACATAGATTTTGAACCATTCTTGAATACTGAAACACTTCCCTCAGCCTTGTAACTATATTTTGAAAACATATGTTTAGGCAATGCATTATAGAATGACTTTTTAATTTTAGTGAATTTGCTAAAGGAAAAATATCTTTGGAAAAATTACTAAAATTGATCAGGTATGTAACTACAGTTTAAAAATACTATTGATCTTTGTACTTGAATTCTCTACAGAACATAAAAATAAGAATAACTATCATGTACTGATGATTATTTCATAATTCATTCATCTATTGTCTTACTAAATGTTGAAGCTACTCAAAGTTAAGATTTAGGCCCTTTCTTTTTAGTCTGTTCTCTCTTCTTAAGTATCCACATATAATTTTTTCTCAATTTTTTTTGTTAACATTCTGCAGAGGAGCTATTATATTTTGAATTAGCTTTGTGAGACTGTGAGAACTTTTCAAGGACATTTTGTGTTTAGCTTATTTTTTATACCTTAAAGAGAAATAATGTCTCTGTAATGTATCAACTGCTTTTTAATAATTTCACTTGATAAAATTACCTAATAGTATAAGCTGTATATTTTAGTATTACTCAATGTAGAAACTTTAGGACACTGCAATTCATTAGTGGGTTACCTGGGAAGAAATATTACAGTACACTAAAATGTTATAAAGTCAGTGCTAGGTTTAAATTCTATCTCTGATCTTATAGTTCCTTTTCTTCACCTGAAAAATAAGGATAATAAATTCAAGATCATATGGTTATTCTGAGGCTTGAAAGAGATTACACACACACACACTTAGCATGCCAAAGACCTGAGAAGAAGACAGGCAATTACAATTAAGCAAATAGATGAGTGAGATAATATCAGACTCTTCATTTCTGGTCTAAAATGTAAATTTATTATGACTTGGCAGCAGGTGGTGAGGAACCTAATTTATTTGATGGAGGAAGAAGAGGTCTAAGGAGAGGTGACATTTTTGTTGAGGAGCAGGAGATTATAGAGTTAATGGATATTTGAGGAGAGAAGAACATACTTTTGGTGAGTGGGAGAGCCAACAAACTCAGAAAATGTGATAAGATTTCAAGTCAATTTTATGTTTATTTTGGAAGTTGTGCTCAGAACATTAAAGTATATCCAATCATCAAAGCTACAAGTTTTTTCCAAATGAATTCAGCCCCATGGATGCAGGTATGTAGAGTAAGTGGATAATTGGGTCTAACCACAGCTGCTGTTGTTGTTTCTTCTTTAGGTGAATGTAAAGGAGAAAGCAAAAAGAAAGACCATTCAAGAATCATTATGCTGTACACCTTAAACATATAAAGTGCTGTATGTCAATTATATCTTAATAAAACTGGAAGAAAAACAGAGGTATTCAAAAGTGTTTACAAAGGAATAATTATAATTGATGCATGAAGGAAGTTAGTGATTACAAAGAAGGGTAGAGGTCAAAGGATAAGCAGTTTTCTTGAAGAGTTGTTTTGCAAAGCTCATTTGAAAAGTGAAACTATATTCTAAAGAAGTGTCCATCCAGTTCAAGTTCTATTTTGGTAATTTGAAGAACAAAACTTGTCTGTACAGAAAACAAAAGCAATAAATACTCCTTCATTAATATACAGTTTACCAGATTCTTAGGATGAAAGATTATATATATATATATATATATATATATATATATATACACACACACACACACACATATGGCCTCAGATTGGTAATCAATTGCCAAATGACATTTAGCAAGGTAAAGAATGCAAGATTTTGCTGGTCTTGAAAGGCAGGGATGCAAAGATGCTTGGGAAAGGAGAAGATGCAGTGTTTGCCTACCTCATTATTTTTGCATCCCTCATAATTTCACTGCTAAATTCAACCACTTCCTTATTCAACAGTTTGCTTCTCCTCTAGAGAATGTATATAATATGTTCTGCTTCTATTTAACTGGTACTCCTGAGTGTCTTAGAAGAGCAAGAGATAAAAAATAACAAAGTGGAAATTTTGAAAATGAATATGATAAAATCTGGGAAAAATGGAAAAAAGTTGAAAAGAGAGGAAAATAATATGGACAGGAAAAAAGGAAGAAAGGGAAAAGAAAATAATATGATGAAGGCATGAATAAGAGTAGAAAAATTTGTGAAACCTAAGAGAAGAAAGGGAATGAAATAAAACCTAATATAGGCTAGGTGAATACGAAAGAAAGCAAGAAAGTTATTGTGAAAGTACAGTGACAGAATTAGTTAAGTGGGCAATTTTTTTTCTACCTAAAGGAGCAACGGTTCTTTTTATGTGGTTTAGAGAATATATCAGTATGAATAATAGAGTTAACCCTCTTTGAAGCAGGGACATACTTCTTTGACATTGCAACAGACTGGAATATTGTGCAAGAGATACTAAACACACACACATGCACACGATCTCTTAATTTTTAAAAATTTTTGTCTAAATTACTACTGAAAGCTCAGCTGCTCTGGCCTTACCTAATCTGGTAGCACCTGCAACACCAGAAAAATCTCATGTCTGTTGCCTTCTTAAGCTCTTCTTTGACCTCAGCTGCTTGGATCATATTTTAGTATAAAGAGACCATGTCACTTGGGAGATGGTTAGTTTTATCTCATTTTAAAAACCAGAGTCACCTCAAGATGACATTTCTTCTTTCCTTTGACCTATTCCCTTTTTCTTTCTCAAAACCACAAAAATCAAAGGAAACACTGAAATCTCTTTCCTTTATGTTATCCAACTTGCTTTCTTAGTACTGTTCAAAAAAGTGATCTTGGAATTCTAAAAAGTCTAAAATGGCTTGGAGAAAACTTTCCAGCAGATGTTGCTTGATATGTTTTCAAACCAACACATTGCAGAAAGAGACTTGAGCTAATTGAAAACTCCACAGGCTCAATTCTTTTGTGTAATGAAATAAACTAAGTGAACTGTTACAATGTTTGGAATTAATATAGTTTGATACCAGAAAACCCAAATGTACCCCACTGGTTCTCTAAAACTAAATACACACAAGCCAAGCATTTCATGCACTAAAGTTGACTTTGGTGACTAATTTCTTCCTTGTTACTTGGTATTCCAGCTGTAAAGAAGGTGAATAGTCATTTCATGTTATTTGAAGTGCTAGACAAAATATCTTCTCTGAAATATCAATGGAAGATTTGTCATAAAGAATTAATTATCAATTCACAAGTGCTACAATTATTCATCAGCAACAACTCCTTAAGTTTCTGCTATAAATAGGCACTCTTCTAGGTCCTGGAGATGTGGCTCTGAGCAGTATGAATATCTTGCTGCTGTAGAGCTTATATTAACACACATAAGTTGATTTAAATAGAACCCTGGTGCAGGTAAGGAAATGGCAGAAGGAGTGGCAGAAAGAACCTCTTGGGTACTACATACTCTGAAGGGTTTTCTTTTCTCATCAAAACAGTAAATCTAATGAACCCTCACCAAAACTACGGTAGGACAGGAAAGGTACTAATTGTACTGACAAGAATCTCTTGCAGAAAGGATTACTGTACACGTGCAATGTTTGTTATATTTGGGATCATGAACAGCTAGAACTATAGAGTGACTATTGATTAAATTTGCAGTTAAAATTAAAATGTAAACTTGAGAGACATTTCAGATACTAGAAATTCTATGACATTAGAATAATGGCTCTCCTCAAACTGAGGAGAAATGCATTAATCAGCCTGTGCTATAGATTGGCCTGAACTTAGAGGACAATTAGAAGTTGAGGAATTATGAATATAAAAGAAGAAAATTTCAGAAAGGATTATGTCATATTCATTCTTTAGTTTTTCCTCACTAGTGACATAGCTGAGAAAGGACCACAATATCTCATAAAAAGAGCTAATTACATCATAATTTATGTCATTATAAAGACAAAAAATTCCCACAAGTAATCCCTCCATGTAAGTAAAGAAAAACTCAGAATATGCTAAGCAACATGTCAGGTGATCAGTGATGAGATGGCACTCTTGAGTTCAAGTTCAGGCTCTCAGAATTGCATCCATTTGAGGTGTAACTCCTTTACCTATAAATAAACAAGTACGTAAACTAACTAGAAAAACAGCTTAATAATGGTACTTGGAGATGGCTCTGGGAAATCATACACAAAAATGGAAAAAGGTTCAAATCTGAAGTCAGAGAAAATGAGATGGCATAGAGTGGCCTCCCTTCACTTTTGAATGTGGCAATTATAGATGAATTTATGAACTATATGAAGGGCAGTCATATTTAAAATGATGCAATTTAAAACATTTATAAGAGGGATGTAGTGGTACATAGATACAAATATAGATGAAAAGAATTATCATTTGACTATTCAAATGAATTAATAGAAAGTGCCTTAATGTCATAAATCCCATGCTCTGATGTTTATTTAAACATAAAGAAAAAAAAAACAAGCCATTTTCAGAATTGCTTCATCAATATTACAGTGTAAAATATCTTTATTTCCACTTAATAAAACTGATTTTTATTGATGGTATAAAATGTTCTGTTATTAGTTCTATTACTGTGAAAAAGAACATTAAATTAAATTTTAGACTTAATACTCATAAGTACTCAATAAAATCAAGAGCTTTCAATGAATTAAATTCTTTCTCTAATTTACTTATTTATTGTACAATTATTTAAATGATTACATTTCCTTTGTCAGCACCATGAAAGAGTGCCAAACTTATATAATGTTTATTCAAAATAGAAATGATTCAGAATATGTTACATTTCTATCCCAAATTTAAAGAAAACAAATGTCTCTTTTATTTAAATTTATTTAATAATTTAAATTTATTAAATTTAAAGAAAACAAATGTCTCTTTTATAGCTATATATCAATGTTTGTATGTGTCATGTGAGTGGTGACATTATTATATAAACAGAAATAGATCAAATCATGTCTTATCCAACAATGCTTTTGTCAAATTCATTTTAGTTAAAGTAGAAAGCAGATCCATGCATATACATGTGTTAAGAGATTTTTCATGGCATATTATAATATTGTTAGTATTCATTTCTCATCAAAATAATATGAAAATCAAGCATGGTTATATTTTCAGTGAAAAGTGAATGGTGTTTCAATAGAATAGTAATACTGATAAGAATACAGATCATTTTCAGAGAAGAAGTTGAAGAGTAATGGAATTTGACTGCTATACTTAATTCATATCTTTTCCCTGAATTATTATTAGTAGTAGTAGTACTTCATCTGCCATTTGGAAAATAACAGCATGGTATTAGAAAAAAAAAATTCTACATCACTCCTTTAGTCCAAACATTTGATACTTGGAGCTACTTGCATTTATAAAAGTTGTATTTTTTAAGAAATTACTTGTCCATTTTATTGCATTATGCATAGAATAGATTATTTTATCAAATTTCCTTACTTGAAAGTTGTCTCCTATTTAAATACAAAATTTTAAACTATTATTTGATGGTATTTTATGCACTTTATTCAATATTTTATTCTAAAGAAAATTTGATATTTATTTGGAATTTTTTTTACTGAGCCACATGTTTAATTTTATATTACATTTTGTACACTACAGATGAAGGATATAAATCTGTAAAAAGATTAAGTTACTTTCCCAGTAAGGAGTATAATAGAACATGAATCCTTATCTGTCTGACTCCAAAGTCAAAGCTCTTTTGGACTTCTTATTCCATTTCTGATAGAGTAGTTAAAATCAGACCAATGCATTACTACTAAGAAATAAAAATAATAAAAATTTAAAATAAGAAATAGGAAAACAGTTTGGAAGTTCCTCAAAATATTAGTAATAGAACTAACATATGGTCCAAAAATTCCACTTCTGGGTATAGATCTGAACAAAATTAAGACACTAATTTGAAAAGATATATGTATCCCAATGTTCATTGCAGCACATTTTATAATAGCCAAGATATGGAAGCAACCTCAGTGTCCATCAACAGATGAACGAATAAAGAGGATATGAGATATATATATATATATATATATATATATATATATATACTAGCTATAAAAAGAATGAAATTTTGCCATTTGTGACAACATGGATGGACCTGGAAGGTATTATGCTTAGTGAAATAAGTCAGACAGAGAAAGACAAATACTGTATGCTTTCACTTATACGTGGAATCTAAAAAATAAGACAAATGAAGGAATATAACAAAACAGAAACAGTCTCACAGATACAGAGAACAAACTAATGGTTACCAGAGGGGAGAGGTGTGGGGAGAGGGGCAAGATAGGGGAAGGAGATTAAGAGGTACAAACTGCTAGGTATTAAAGAAATGTTACAAGGATGTAATGTACAGCACAGGGACTGTAGCTGGTACTTTATAATACTTTTATATGGAATATAAAGTATAAAAATATAGAATCACTAGGTTGTACAGCTGAAACTAATATAATATTGTAAGTTAACTATACTTCAATTTAAAAAAAAGAAGAGATGAAGAAAAAAGAAGAAACAACCACATGACACTGGAGAATTGATGAAAAAGATGACTTGAGGGGATAACATCTTGGAGAAAGGTTTGGGAAAGCACTCAAAAAAATGAACCAAAATCCTGCAGTTACTTTTTCCTTCAGGCCATTTTCGGATACATTACCCATAGCAAGGATCCATGAAAGATAGTTAAGCTAGAGTTGCAGTGAAAGGGACAATGAACTGAGTACCACATTCTACTCTTTTTTCCTTTAAAGCTTCTTCTGATTTCTAAAGAGCATGGGACAGAAGCAAATGATGGGCATAAAAGACCTCACAAATGCAGAAATGTATGGACAGTTTCACATTTCTGGTGATAGAAGTATAGAAATTGTGTTGTAATTTGTAAACTGATACGCGTTGTGATTCATTCAACAAACATGTTTTATACTCTGTGAATACACAGAGAAAGAAATGATTTCAGCTGGAGAGTCTGTTGAGGAGTAGATAATTTGAAAGTTTTCTGGTAAATGAGCAGGCATTGAACCATTTTCAAATGTCCCCATATTCACCCATATGCAATTAGATATTCTCTCTTAAGTGATCCTAAAGTATTTTGCTCACACTTCTATTACATTACCTGTATTAATACATTTTAATTATGCTTTACACTTTTTATCTGACTCTCCTCTCCCACCAGCTTCTACTAGCCTGTGCTCATGTACAGGTAGAGATCTCATTTTATTCATTTTATTTCAATGATGTAAAAAAACATATGTAACCAATATGCTCATTGAATAAGTGAAGAAGCTATTTGTGAGTCCCAGAGTAGCTAAAAGATTTCACAGAAGTTTGGGATCTAGGCCAATTCTTTTTTTTTTTTTTTTTTTTTGCGGTACGCGGGCCTCTCACCGCCCTGGCCTCTCCCGCCGCGAAGCACAGGCTCCGGACGCGCAGGCCCAGTGGCCACGGCTCACGGGTCCAGCCGCTCCGCGGCATGCGGGACCCTCCCGGACCGGGGCACGAACCCGTGTCCCCTGCATCGGCAGGCGGACTCTCAACCACTGCGCCACCAGGGAAGCCCTAGGCCAATTCTTATATGATGTTCGGGTAGAAGGTAATCAAAACGTAGAACTTCTGAGGAAAGAAAATATCAAGAACAAAAATGCCTAAATGTGAGGCATATGGTAAATCTTAAAAAGAATTCACACAAATATGAGCAAAGTTTGAGTTTCCAATAGGGCTGTAACACACAGTATGTTTTGGAAAAAACTGAGACTAGGAGATTGTCAAGTTACCTGACTCCCAGGCCAAGACATTTTGACATTTTCCTGAAGACTTTCTTCGGAATTTCTAATGTCATTAAATTTTTTGAGGAAAACAGAAATAAGATAAAATAGCCCTAAATAAACTGATCTAGCTGTGTTGTAAATTGGTCTTGCCTGTAATCTGGGAAATCTTTAAGAGAATCTTTAAGTTTTCTTTGTTGTAAATGTATGCATCCAGTAAATAATATACTCAGCATTAAGCTTTAAGCAAACTAGTTGTATTTTTTCAACTAAATGTTTTTTGCGTTGATAGTTCAGTGACTAATATTACTTTAAGAAGGATTAACTGTACAATAATATATGACTTGTTTTCTGGCAGATTCAGAAATGTTTTCATGTCACAAAATAAGTGCAACCCAGAAAATAGCACCACTATTAACTTGTAACTGGCCATTAATATAGATGTAATTTTTGTAGTTTTTTGTCTAAATATATGTATTATCTTGGTGATTTGTGAAATGTTAGTGAGATCTGTCAGTTGCAAAAATTCCGTCACTGATGTTTCAAAAAGCAGAATAGTCAAACATTCCTTGTGTCTCTAATTAAAGAAATAACCATATCATTTACTATAAAGTTTCTATTTTAAACAGAATACTTAAAATTATATTTAGAAGAATTTTAAATTATTTGAAAAGTTAGGAAATGATACCGGTATTTCTCAGTATTGCCTTTGTTTGAAAAATTTATATCTATGTTTAGGCAGTTTGTTGAAGAAAAAAGTGTATATAGTTTTCTACCTTTTTAAAATTAAAGTGTTATTTTTCTAACAATCTGACAACCCACATAAATTCTGAACTGCTTTTATGATGTTTTTCCATTATTTTTTTGTTTCTTGCTAATTGCTTTTCTTGCCCAATTTCATTTGCAGTTTGAATAAATAAACTGTTACTTTCTGCCTGCAGGTTACTAGAGGAATAGTCAATATGCAGCTGTAAAAAAATCATAAATTTCTTTGAACAGGCAATTTCCAACTTACACTTCCACAGAGGGTTTTTAAATATCTACTGTTAGAGAAACAACTCTATGAAAACTGCAAAGTTTTATGCTAATTCATAAAGTTTGGATTCAATGAAGATGGAATCAAGATGATGGGTTGTTATATTTTGACACGGCAAAGAATAATCTAACTGACAGTAAAGGTGGACCCTTTCTTCACATTTATTTGATATTTATATGCTTCTCAAATTCAGTGAACAGGAGACTTGGTTTTGGTAGTGATCATTTAGTATGTTATTGGTGCATCATCCAACTCGAAGGTTTGATAAACTTAACTAATTTTAATAGGTGGTATTCAAAGTCAAACTTCATTTGTTTTGTTTTCTATTTTTGTTCCAATACAACAGTAAACCAGTAAAATATATCCACTATAGCCAACAATTTCAGCCTTTGGTTTTACTTTAATAAAATCCTAAGTAAATTTTAAAACTCATGCCTATATTTCTAACTGCATTTGCCTAGGGCTGAGATAAAAAAATAATAAATATATAAAATCTTATTTGAAACATGATAAAAGATATGCAGGACTACATTAATAATAAAATTTAGAATCCTTTAGGGAAATTGCATTCTTATTTGCAATTGTGAGGCTTTAGTGATATTTGTTTTTCAAATATTCCACTTCACAAAAGGATACATACATCACAAGTATACTTTAGCATAAACAATTGTGGACTATTCAATAGCATAGTAAAATATATTTAATTTTTTTTAATTGAGAAGCACAAAACCTCTCAAGTTAAATTTGATTTTTGAAACTATAGACATGTATATTCTAATTATGTTCATATTTATTTCTAAAATATTCTATTAATAACTGTTTTCTTGAAATACAGAGGCAAATTCCAGGTAATCAACTTCCCTGAAATGATGTTAAGAACTGACTCTTATTCTGTGAATCTCTTAAGGGTCAGATAAAGGACACATACTACCTCTTGAAGCCAATGGGTGATTTCTCCTCAGGTAAATTCTCTATTAAATGCTACATGGAGGTGATGATGTCCTAGACCTTCTCCCTTATTCAACAGTTTGGAAATATTTCATCAGTCTCTGCTAAGACTCCCCACTGGTTTTGGTTTTTAATAACATTAAAGTGCATATAAGTTCAGCAATTTCCATTTACATGGGAGGACAGAAGAAAGAGGGCTTCCAGAGCCTATTAGTGCAGGAAGATGTTTATGGAGAAGGGTCATATGCCTGGGGTCATTGTTCTAAAAACTTTCAGATAATTAGGCTAAAATTTGCATAAACATCAGAAATTTGGGATGCTCATCTGAAATGAGCTGTTTGAGGTCATTTGTACAATTTTACTGTGATGAGCATCAGAGGGCTCTAGCCATGAGCTGTAGTATTTTATTGATTATGAAAGAATAAAGAAGGGTGGACCAAAAGCAGAAAACTCCATATACATACAATAATTAAAGAAAAATAGAGGGGTTATGACACATAGGATGGGAGGTGGAAATAAAAATTAAAAGACTTGAGAGTAAAAGGAATAATTGCAGAGAAGTATATTCTGAGAGATAAATATATCTGACAATAGAAAAATAAAACAATGTATCAAATTTAAATTAATTCAGGAGCAATTCTTTATAAATTAGTAATGATTATGAACTATAGAATGATTTGTGAATATTTTATAAATTTCAAATATGTGAAATATCTGATAAGCAATATGAATTTCTAGGTAGAGCCCTGAAAACTGCTTTAATAATTTTCTGATACCTACTTATATTTAGCAAGATAATTGAAATATAAACAATTAATATACCAAAAACTTTAAAAAATATTGTTCTTCCAAGTAAATTAAAATTATTCTGTACAAACCTCAAGTCAGGATCAATTTACTAAAAATTTTGACTTATTAGATGCCAAAAAAAGAGTATTGTGTGTTGTAAAAACATATTTATAAAAATATATTGCATGAAAACTTTTAATTTAATACACTAAAAGAACACAAACAAATAGGAAGTTGTCTTATCTTGGAAAAAGTTGTGAAGATAATGTGGGTTAAACACTATCATCTTGTGAGAAATAATGTTTTAAAATTTATTTTTCAAAAAATTAAAATTTGTAAAATTTTTGTTAGTTTTCATAGAGTTAAGAAGAGTCAAGAAAAAAGGGGGAAATTAACCTCATTCTGCTATGACACATCATTTCATTAGTAACAAATACTTCTTGAAACTTGGGAAAAAAATCAAAAGGCTTCTTTATTGACCATGAATCTGGACAACATCATTATATACCAGAAATAACATTGTCTCTTTAAATATTGTGGGAAGTTGTTCAGAGTTGTTGTAGATAGAATAACGGCTCCCCAAAGATGTTCATATTCTCATCCCCAGAATCTGTGAATATGTTAGTTTTTGTGGCAACAAGGAATTTAGGTTGCAGATGGAATTAAGTTTGCTAATCAGTAGATCTTAACATAAGGAGGTTAACCTGTATTATCCAGGTGAGACTAATGTAACTACAAGGATCCTTAAAAGTAGAAGTGGGAGGCAGAAGAGAACAATCAAAGGAAGATGTGATTAAAGAAGAATGGTCAGAAAGAAACAACATTGATGACATTAAAGATGGAGGAAAGGGGGCCACAAACCAACGAATGTGGGAGGCCCCTAGAAGATAGAAAAGGCAAGAAAATGAACTTTTTCTGAGAAGCTCCAGAAGGAAACACAACTCTGCTAACACCTGGATTTTAGCCCAGCAAGACCTGTGTCAAATTTTGAACCTACAGAACTGTAAGATTATATTTTTCTGTTGTTTTAAGTCAATAAGTTTGTGGCAGCAACATAAAATTAATATGGGAGTTGATAGGTTTTAAAACTTTTATTTTGAAATGCAATACACCCACAAACACACACATATACACAAAACATACATTTTATATAAATAGAGTTACTCACTTTGCAACTTTTTTCTGTCTGTCTTGACTCATTTCACTCAATATAGTTTTACAATATATTTTTCTTCTGTGCATTTTTATTACATATTGTATCTTAGTTTAACATAATTTGATAATTTATCAACTCACTGTCAAAGGACAATAAGTTAATTCCCGTTTGATGGTAACAATCTTCTATGGCCATTTTTAAACATGTATCATAGTGCATATATTTATGAGTTATGCTGATATATTTAGTCAGGAGTAAAATTACATCCAATGTGGACAAGACTCCCATATACAAAGAATAACATAGATAATAATTTTTTCTGCTATCTGAACATTTTTGTTTTCTTTTCTTTTTAATTTTCAAGTGCCTGTGTATTATTTATCTATTTGTGGTTTTATTTGCATTTACACTGCTTGGGTATCATAGAGTTCTTGAGTTGGCGGCTCAATGTGTTATTTTTTATCAAAAATATTACAGCCAGTATTTGTTTTCAAATATCACATCTGACTTATACCAGTACTTTTTCCCCCTCTTCTTGTTGGAATACAATCACACATAAGTCAAAATCATTTTTCTCTATTGGTCCCCCAAAATTGAATGACAAGTTTTCCTAGATTGTCACATAATGGTTTATTGTTGTTGTTTAAACTTTAGCCTACTAATTCATCACAATATTTTAATTTTTTTTATACATTTAATGACTTAAAAGATATTTTGTTTTACTTTTTTATTTCATTACACCAGTAATGTAGTTCCTGATAATTCAGCTCCTTTCTCAGAACATGCATTATTAAGCTATATTTTCTCTCTTTCTCTCTCTCTCTGTGTCCCTGTCTCCCTATAATATACATATTGTTGCACATGTGTGTGTGTGTATATATATATATATATTTGATGATGTTCCTTGATTTTATACTGACCCTTAAATATAGGCCTTTAAAGTGTTCTTAGCAATATAAGCATAAATCCTTATGAGCATACATTATAAATCATACATGGAGGATTGCTCAATTTACTTGAAATATGTATAATATTTTATGTAGCACAAATTTAAAATGTATGATTTTCAACTTATGTAAATGATAATTCTTTTCCAAAAGATTTTATAATTTCTTAGCAGTCCTGGGCTCTATGGTATAATATACTTGAAATAATAAAGAAAGAATATTGCTCTAATAAAACTTGGAAAGATCCCATACGCAATATAAAATATAAGAGATACTGAAAACCAGATATTCTAATTTAATCATCTATTTGCTAAGCAAGTACTGAAGAGCTACTACACATGAGACACAATTATATGTGCTAGTAATTCCTTGTCTAAGAAAAGAGACATAAACCTTGTCTTTAAGAAAAATGCAGTTTAGGTACTAAATTCACAGTACCAATATTTTGCTAGTTTATTGATATAATTGGATATTTATGGGTATCATTTTTTTTTGAGTTAGAAAAAAGAAAACTTTTAGAATTGTCAGGTCATATTAGGTTGACTTCATGAAATCCCTATTCACCTTGGAGATTTTATTCCAATGTCTTGCCTACTTTTATTTAATGCTCAGGTTCTCAAAGTCTTATAACTGGATCATATGAAAGAAAATGACATCTCCAGGTGACTTTGCATTTATAAATTGGAAATTAATAAGAAATTTAATTTTATCTAATATTTAACATTTGATAAAATGTTAAATATTTTATCTGATATCATTTGAAGTTTGTACTTAAAAACAAAGTGTTGAGAATAGACTGACTATGCTGTTGTATTTCAAGATATAGAGAAGCTTTATTATAAAGATTGTAAATACTAAATACTTGAGTATATCTAAATAATCACACAGATAATTTCCTTAAATCTTCCACCCAGATGCTTAATATTCTTTAGAGGTTAGTTTCCTAAGCCATGTGCATTATGATAATTCACAGAGGTAGTATGTAGGAGCTGTGAATAATGGTATTGTATAAAATGCCTTATAATCTATAACTGCTAATAGGCCTCCAGTGACTACCAGCTCAAGATTTAAGAATTGGATGTTTCATCAAGAATAATTCACAACTGGTCAATGTTCTGCTGATGTAATAACATGACCTTGATCTCTGTACCAGATCATGATTGCAAAATAATTAATTCCATTCCTTAGTCCACACTAGTAGTGATGGATGACATCATTTATCAAGACATTGGGAAGTTATCTAGGAAAACTTATATCCTTAACCCCTCTGCTACCTAAAGTAAAGGCAGATTTGTAAGGTCGGTTTTTGCTATGTCTGGGAGGAGATTTATAATCATTGTTCTGTGCTGCCTGCATAATATATAAGCCTTGGGAGTATTCTAGCTATGTGCTTTCATTTCTGCTATAACTATAATATTAGAAAACATTGAATTAATGTGCAATTGGTATGCCTGGAGATCTCAGGTCAGGATCACCCATGACCTTACAATTCAGCCACAATGGGCTTTGATTCATGGTAGAACTTATAATTTTTACTATTTGAAAGTAGTTTTCCTAAATGTTTAACCTATTACAAGCAGAAATCTTGAATTAATTTCCACTTTTTTGAGCTGGCTCTACCTCAACTTTTGGTGCAGTATTTTGTCCCCTTGAATACTGACATGTATTGTAAAAAAAAGAGTGCATGCCTGTCCACATTTTTTATATAATACAAAATCCAGGAAAATGAGATCTAAACAAAAAAGATCACTGTAAGTAAGTTAGTAATTTTGGGCATTTGAGATAATTGTGGCAGACATTGGTCAATGTTTGAGGGTCTAGGAATGACTGTGTTCTGAAGCTGATTCATTTTCCTTGTGATTATGTGTGACCTTGAAAACTGACTAGATGTTCTCTCTTTTTGATAATGTCTTAATATACGGGTATAGTTTTAAAGTTTTGAGGCCCTAGGTACATTATGTAGTATCACGCAATGCATTTTACAAAGAACCCAGACCATGCCTGCCAAATCACATCACCCCATTCAATTTATTTTCTCTTTATTTATAAGGACATCAAAAACAGTGCGTTTTGATAATATTTCCCCACCTCAAGGAACATAAACATCATTCTGATTTACTCATTTATTTACTCTCCTTTATGCCAATTTCTCACTTTGATTCCCCTCCACCATAGGCAGTGATTCTATCCATAATATATTTAATGTTACCTTTAACTTATGTAAATGTTTTGTTTACATATATCCTTCTGTTCTTTTTTCAATTGATAGTACATTTTTAAATTGTATCTTTTCTATGTGTACATTTGCTATGTTGTTTCTAATTGTTCATGGTACTTGAGGGTGTTTATCTAATATATATTACCTCTTCACTCTTTAAGCAATAGACACCAAATTACTGGACAAATTCCTATTACCAGAAATAGTATTGAAATGAACATCCCCACTGTCCCCCACATGATTAAGAATTCTTTGAGATAAACATTCAGGAACACAATTGCCAGATCGTATTTTTATTTTGGTACCTAATTTGGCTGATTATTCACAGTGACTCCCTCCTATCCAGAATGGTTGCACCTTGAATTCTCACAAGAGCAGTGTGTAAGGGCTCCTCTACATGTACATCCTAGGTAAATATTTGCATTATACAGCATCCTAATTTTGTCTTTCTGATTGTTCCAAAGTGATACTTCTTGTCTCATCTTTTAATTACCCTGATAAAGATGAAATTAAAAGTCACTTTATAGTTTTACTAGAATTTGAATTGTTCCCTGGATACTGCCTCATTACATCCTTCAGCCAATTTTCTATTGGGCTATCTGGTTTTGGTTCTTTTTGTTGTTGTTGTTGTTGTTGTTGTTGGCTTATGTGCTCCTATTATATTCTACTCTATGTATACCTTTGCCCAAGATGTTCTTCTCTGAGCAGAAATCTTTAATATCTGTGTTATCAAAACATTTTTTTATTTATCTGATACCTTGTATTTTTCTCATTTTGTTTAAGAACTTCCTTATGCTGAGGTCCATTGCATTTGCACTCATCCAAACAAGATCAAATTATAATTATTGCACTTGAATTAATACCTTTATCATTGCACTTGAATCCTATGTTTTGTTAATGTTCTTTTTGTTGTTGGTGTTGTGTTTTATTCAGTAGAATATATGTCATAATCATATTTATATATCCAATGTCTAGCAGAGTACCAGCATATAGTAGGTTCTTAATAAACATTTATTCAAATAAAGCATTTGGACATAGCACTGAAAAGTGGACAGATGGTCAAGGGGAAAAAATGAAAAGTGAGGTGGTTACTAGTGATACGGGCAGATAGAGTCTGTGTAAAATCTTGCCCTCAGTACAGCCTCCAGTCAGGTTCACAGAGTTAGTTCATCAATATTTGCTTTCCTGGTGGTTCAACCAAACTTTTTCCTCCCACCATCTCCTATTGCACTTTTCCACTCCCTCTTATGCAAAGAATGCCTTCTACTCTGAGTAGTAAAATGATGTCTAAGGTGATCAAATAATCCTGCATACCTGCGTGTTTCTTTGTAGTACATAATTGGAATTACCCTTAAAGGGACAACTTCTTGTTTTCTCTCTTAAGCATAATTTAAAATTTCCTCAGTTATTTCCTTCCATCATTTACTTCATGAGAAACAGATTGAATATTCAGATTTTAGGGAGAGAGTGATTCTTGGGTTCAAATTACAAATCTACTATAAACTAGAAATATAAGCCTAGACTGTTTCTTTAAATAATCTTACCTTCATTTTTTTTTTTCATTCCTTGAATAAGATCTAATGAGGGGATCCATTCAAAGCTCTGAGCATAGAGCCTGGGCATATAATGAGACTCAGTATTAGTTTCAACCCATCAAGATAAAATTAGTGAAATTAAAAGAAACTTTGCAATATTAAATCCTGATGGACCTAATGCCATCTTTTCTCCTCCAACAGGTACTTCTAGTAAGTGTGAATTATATGTGTCTCAGACACAAAGTTCATTAAAAACAGAAAACTGCATGGTTGTAAAACGTTTAATTGATGAAAAAGTCAATTTGGCTCATGTTATGACCCTGGGTAACATATATCTTTACTATTTACTCCACATATTGGGTATATTTCTTCAAAAGTTCCAGTATGAGATGCATTTAAACTATTCTTGTTTGCAAATACTTAGAATTTGAGACTGTAGAGATTAAATGGCCTTATGGCATAGTAGTACGATTATAAGATTTCTAGAAAGAGACATTTACGGTAACAATTTTTTATGTTCACATTTGCACCTTCTCTCCAGCAGCAGAGCAGACTTATTGTTAATCGTTAACCACAGCAGTACATTTATGTTTCAGGAACAACATTTTATTCCTCAGATATTTCTCCCCATCCCTTTATTTTTATTCAAAATAAGAAGATAACAGAGACTACCATGCTTTATTTTGTCTTTAATTATTGATCATATTTTAAAACAGGATTGTAAAATAATGTCTATTAATAAAATCTTATATCAAAAATATAATTCTACAGTTATCTACTATATTTTCTACACTAACATCTTTTCCACCTCAAATGAATCTTTACTATCAGCATGGGACTATTCCATGATATTTCTCATATAGTGACCCTACTTCCCTCCAGCTTCTGTCCCAGTGCTCTATTCTATAAAACAAAAGGTCTTCAAGGAGTTGTCTATACTCTAATTTCAGTGTCTCTATTTTCTTTCATTATTTCTCAAGCTCCTTTTAATCATCTCCACCATCCTGTCAAAACTTCACTTGTCAAGGTCACCAATGATATCCAGGTTGATAAATCTAATTATAAATTTTCAGTACTTATCAGCAATATTGCTCAAATTTCAGCAATATTGGGTTCAAATTTCAAATCTACTATAAACTTAGACATTTTCTTTAAATATTCTTATTTTTGATTTTTTTCCTTACTTAAATGAGAGGTTAGAAGACCACTCCTTCCTATGGCAACCTCTTCACATGCTCTTAGATGTCATTTGTTTTGGTCCACCTTCTACTTCCTCAAGTACACTTTTAGTTCTTTTATTTCTCCTTATTAACACTTTCTCTTTCTACACACAACTCCTCTGTGATTTCATTCAATCCTGTAAATTTAAATATATGTATAACCCAATGTTTACACAATTTATAGTTCTAACACAGCACTCTCTAAGTACAGTTAATATATACATTTGCCTACTTTCTCAGTCTGAGTATCTAGAGAGTGTCTCAAAAATAACACATGTAAAACCAAACTTGTGTCTTTCTCTTCTAAACTTATAGTCTTCCTGATCTCTGTAAATAGCAATGTCATTTTCCTATTGCTCAGGGCAAAATCTTGAGTCTTCTTGACTCATTGTGATCATGAGATGCATAACTGCATGGGAGTTTTAACTACAGCAAAATTAATGATTAGGGTAGAGTTTAAGTCTATCCCTTGTTTTCTTTAATCTTTATTTTTCCTCAATCAGTAAAGTTTTTGTATATATGAAGGTAAGACGTGGGATCTTAAAATGTATGGAACCTGCCTTGCATTAACTAAACACTGAACACAAAGAGACATCTTTGAAGTATCCTAGAGATGACATATAACAAAGAAACTGGACAATGGCAGGACAGAGAATCATCAGCAGAAACATGCAACTCATAGGAATAACCACTTAGAAGACTCAAAGGAGAATGATAGATTGGGTTACATAATCAAGATCTTCTTAAAGCATTCTGACAAGATGGATACTATTATCCTTAGGTAGCAATATAACCAGTATTCAAAGCCATGGTTTCATTCAATCAATCAGTCAACAAATATTCATTGAATGAATATTATATGGCAAGTATTACCCTAATTTCTGAGCCCCTGTCTTCATTGATCTTACATATTCATTGATATTTTTTCATAGAAACATAATACCACAGTGTGACCAAGTGAGGGGAATGAATGCCACTATAAATATGATGAACACCAATAATAAACAAATTTCTGTAAGTAAGTAATTTATGCATTGTATTTATTGAATAAAACAATCCATTATCAAAGGACAAAGTTTACCCATACAGGAAAAATCATTAATGAATGGAAATGACTTACATCATTAAAATTTTAAAAAACCCACAAAACTTGAAATTATTGAATAACAGTTTACAGATTACAACATTAACTTAGTTGAACATAGTATTTTTAATATTTAAATTAATATATTGTTTTTTATGAGAAAAATAGATATTATGATAGCATTAAAATATTTTAATTCTTCAAAACTGGACAAATTACAGTACCAAAAGAATAGAACCACACAAATAAAAGGGCTTCTTCTAATGATTATATTGTGTGATAAAACATTATCATTATAGCACAGTGCTAATTTTCTAAGTATTTTCTATAATATGGGTTTCAATTAAAAAATAAAGGGTTATAAAATACTCAAATGTCTACAAATCCCTTTGGATGTTGGCAGGATAGATTTTCTCTTATTGGGAATAACAGAAAATTATTCAGAACCATATGTTCAATGTATTATTTGTGTGTAAAATGTCTGGTAGTTTATATGTTTACATTTCATATGTAAATAAGTTTTAGCTGAAAGTCATTAATATGAGAGGGATAAAAATGAAAAATGAAGGGTACCTCCTTACTTGAAGATCTTCCTCTTTTTTGGACTTGTCACATTGTTGAATGTATATAATTATATCCTTTCTCACTGGAACTATTGAGCAGGAACCCTGTCAATGTTTGATTTATTACATATCTGAAATGTTGTTGATACTCAGTGAGGCAGCGAATAATCTGTTCCCTAAAAGAAGTTACACACATTTAAATGTGTGAAATTTTCATTCCTCTAGAGCAGTGCTTTGCTAAATGTAAACAAGGGACCAGGTACAGGCAGCAAAATGCTGTTACTGATAATGTACTTATAAGATACGTACAGTGATTGAGAATAAGAATTTAAAACCTGTTATAGTTATTTACCATTGTCATGACATCCAAGTGCATGATCAGTCGAACTGTCTCTACAACAGGGTGTAGATGGGTCTAGATACTCTTTAACTCATATTTTGAGTCATACGTGGCAACTTGTTATAATATTTTGTCAGACTGTCAACTAAAGTGAAAAATCTGAGAAAAAGTCCCATTATTAGGCTTACTGTTACTAAAAAGATATATACAGTTACAGAGACATGAATAATAGATAGAAACAAAGATGTTTGCATGGAAATGTTATATGAATCTATGACAATAAAAATAGCTTGAATTCCATTTTCTAATGGTGCCCATTTTGTGACAGATTCAGGAAATAGCTAATGGTATGAAGAGTACATAGAGAGGGGAAGAGAGAGCTACAGATCCAGGGAACGCAATGCAAAATTAATACCCAAATGTCTACATATGAGCATATATTATTCAAGAAGACAAGCAAAGACAAAGAAAAAATCTTGAAAGAAGCAGGATTAAAAAAAAATTTAAAAATAGAAGGACATGGATATGAATTACAGTGAATTTATTAGAAACCAAGTAAGCAAGAAGAAAGTTGAGCAAAATTTTTAAAGTGTTAAAAAATTAAGAAATAAAAAGCACCTAGAATTCTATATCCAAAAAATATATCATTTAAAAATTAAGGGGATATAAAGACTTTGTCAGATAAACAAAATGTTAGCAAACTTATAACTCACAAACATACCCTTCAAGAAAAAATAAAATAAATTCTTCAAAGAGAAGGAAAATGATAAAGGTTAGAAACTCAGATCCTACTCAAGAAAAGATATTTGTAAACAATAAAATGAAGCAAAAACCAACTGGTGATACTGGTAAAGTGAAATGATTCATACTATAGATATGATTGAAATCACAAAATAAAATATGACTAATTTTTATACTGAATAATATTAAACCTTTGATGAAATAGATAATTCTCTTAAGAAATATAATAAATAGTGTCTAGTAGAGAATTAGAAAACCTGGATAAATTAATAACCTAGAGGAAATTAAAATATAATGTTAAAATTATCAAAAAGTCATTGTGTCCATGAGAATTTATTATTTTGTCTTCCAAGCTTTCAAAAAATAGAACATTCCTATACAATTTTAACTACTCCAAACATATGCATGTATATATGTATGTATTATGTATGTATACATGTGTCTGCATAAACAAACATATACACACTCACACATATATTTTTTTTTCCCTCTCTCACCTCAAAACATTTTATTAGGTACAGCCCACATTTTTTAACCATAAGTTTTCCTTGTTTCAGGTTATGTGTTAATAATTTCAGAAAAATTTAAAAGATTACCATACTATGGCATTTATTAAATTGTTCTTTTACTAAATGAGGTTGTTAGGTGAAACTACTGACATTTAGTGCTTTATAATTCCCGACTAAATTAAATCACTGGTCCAGGAGAAAAAAGGGATTTCAGGGTGTTACTTTTTGTTCTATTATAAAAAAACTTCCGATATTTCTATAACCTATATAAACATGTATATTTCTATACATTTAAATTGTTCATATATTTTTGAGTTCTATAATTTTATTTTATGATATCTCTTTTTTTAATAGCAGATTGATTTATTTATTTAACATCTTTATTGGAGTATAATTGCTTTACAATGGTGTGTTAGTTTCTGCTATATACCATAGTGAATCAGGTATACATAAACATATATCCCCATATCTCCTCCCTCTTGCGTCTCCCTCCCACCCTCCCTATCCTACCACTCTAGTTTGACACAAAGCACCGAGCTGATATCTCTGTGCTATGTGGCTTCTTCCCGCTAGCTTTCTATTTCGTATTTGGTAGCGTATATATGTCCATGCCACTCTCTCACTTTGTCACAGCTTACCCTTCCACCTCCCCATGTCCTCAATTCCATTCTCTGTCTGCATCTTTATTCCTGCCTCACTCCTACGTTCTTCAGAACCTTTTTTTTTTTTTTTGGATTCCATATATATGTGTTAGCATACAGTATTTTCTTTTTTCTTTCTGACTTACTTCACTCTGTATAACAGTCTCTAGGTCCATCCACCTCACCACAAATAACTCAATTTCATTTCTTTCTATGGCTGAGTAATATTCCATTGTATATATGTGCCACACCTTCTTCGTCCATTCATTGGTTGATGGACACTTAGGTTGCTTCCATGTCCTGGCTATTGTAAATAGAGCTGCAATGAACATTTTGGTACATGACCCTTTTTGAATTATGGTTCTCTCAGGGTATATGCACAGTAGTGGGATTGCTGGGTCATATGGTAGTTCTAGTCGTAGTTTTTTAAGGAATCTCCATACTGTTCTCCATAGTGGTTCTTTCAATTTACATTCCCATCAACAGTGCAAGAGGGTTCCCTTTTCTCCACACCCTTTTCAGCATTTCTTGTTTGTAGAATTTTTTATGGTGCCATTCTGACTGGGGTGAAGTGATACCTCATTGTACTTTTGATTTGCAGTTCTCTAATGATTAGTGATGTTGAGCATTCTTGCATGTGTTTGTTTGCAATCTGTATATCTTCTTTGGAGAAATGTCTGTTTAGATCTTCTGCTGATTTTTGGATTGGGGTTGTTTGTTTTTTTGTTATTGAGCTGCATGAGCTGCTTGTAAATTTTGGAGATTAATCCTTTGTCAGTTGCTTCATTTGCAAATATTTTCTCCCATTCTGAGGGTTGCCTTTTGGTCTTGTTTATGGTTTCCTTTGCTGTGCAAAAGCTTTGAAGTTTCATTAGGTCCCACTTGTTTATTTTTGTTTTTATTTCCATTTCTCTAGGAGGTGGGTCAAAGAGGATCTTGCTGTGATTTATGTCATAGAGTGTTCTGCCTATGTTTTCCTCTAAGAGTTTGATAGTTTCTGGCCTTACATTTAGGTCTTTAATCCATTTTGAGCTTATTTTTGTGTATGGTGTTAAGAAGTGATCTAATCTCATACTTTTACATGTACCTGTCCAGTTTTCCCAGCACCACTTATTGAAGAGCCTGTCCTTTCTCCACTGTACATTCTTGCCTCCTTTATCAAAGATAAGGTGACCATATGTGCGTGGGTTTATCTTTGGGCTTTCTATCCTGTTCCATTGATTTATATTTCTGTTTTTGTACCAGTACCATACTGTCTTGATTACTGTAGCTTAGTAGTATAGTCTGAAGTCAGGGAGCCTGATTCTTCCAGCTCTGTTTTTCTTTCTCAAGATTGCTTTGGCTATTCGGGGTCTTTTGTGTTTCCATACAAATTGTGAAGTTTTATGTTCTAGTTCTGTGAAAAATGCCATTGGTAGTTTGATAGGGATTGCACTGAATCTGTAGATTGCTTTACATAGTATAGTCATATTCACAATGTTGATTCTCCCAATCCAAGAACATGGTATATCTTTCCATCTTTCTGTATCATCTTTAATTTCTTTCATCAGTGTCTTTAATTTTCTGCATACAGGTCATTTGTATCCTTAGGTAAGTTTATTCCTAAGTATTTTATTCTTTTTATTGCAATCGTAAATGGGAGTGTTTCCTTAATTTCTCTTTCAGATTTTTCATCATTACTGTATAGGAATGCAAGAGATTTCTCTGCATTAATTTTGTATCCTGCTACTTTAACAAATTCATTGATTAGCTCTAGTAGTTTTCTGGTAGCATGTTTGGGATTCTCTATGTATAGTATCATGTCATCTGCAAACAGTAAGAATTTTACTTCTTCTTATCTGAATTGGATTCTTTTTATTTCTTTTTCTTCTCTAATGCTGTGGCTAAAACTTCCACAATATGCTGAATAATAGTGGTGAGAGTGAGCAAAATTGTCTTGTTCCTGATCTTAGTAGAAATGGTTTCAGTTATAATCTCTTTTTTTATTATCTCTTTTTATAAAGAAAAAATCTGTCTACTCAATATCACCTCTCAAGCAAGAGGCTAGTTATGCTGTAATATGGAAATGACATATCCTTCAAAGCAGGAAGAATATGAAACTGATCAAAATGGAATGCAGTGATGATAATAATGCAATGATGATAAAAAATGCGATTAGTGGCATCTGTGTTAATGGATAACACACACGGTGTAAAAAAGTAAGTGATATGAAAAAGAAATGTTTTGCTAAAAATTAAATAATTATCTTTATTATCTTATTTGTTTTATTACTATAGTATGATAGGATATCATAATGGTGTTTGAAGACATGGTATTTGAATAACAAGAATAAAATGTCACCATTTGTGGTCATATGTCTTTGTTTAAACTGGTGCAGAGTCTATGAAACATGTATGGTTTGAAGCATTAACTCTAAACACATCAACCATTTATCTTTAACAACATATATACTGAGCTTACTAGATTGAAAAAGTCTATTTTGAGTAACTCTCCTTATTTTGTACTGTAGGAAAGAGAAAATGAATAAAGTAGTTTCATTTGATTATTTGCATATTCAAGTGATAAAGTCTTTGTCTAAACATACTAAGAAACGGATAGTGCATCCACACCACCCTTATGGGGAGCCTGTGCAGCCGCCACTGCAAGGGTCCGGGGAACCTGGGACAACTTCCCCAGGCGAATGCATGGTGCGCCTCAGGCTGGTGCAACATCCCGCCAGTCTCTGCTGCCGCAGGTTTGCCCTGCACTCCGTGCCCCTCACTCCCCATGACCTGAGTGAGTCAGAGCCCCCTAATCAGCTGCTACTTTAACCCCATCCTGTCTGAGTGAAGAACAGACACCAGAGGGTGACCTGCATGTAGAGGCGGGGCCACATACAAAGTTAAGACCCGGGAGCTGTGCGAACAAAGAAGAGAAAGGAAAATTTCTCCCAGCAGTCTCAGGAGCAGCGGATGAAATCTCCACAATCAACTTGATGTACCCTACATTGGTGGAATACCTGAATAGACAAGGAATCATCCCAAATTGAGGAGGTGGACTTTGAGAGCAAGATTTATGATTTTTTCCCCTTTTCCTCTTTTTGTGAGTGTGTATGTGTATGCTTCTGTGTGAGATTTTGTCTTTATAGTTTTGCTTCCACCATTTGTCCTAGGGTTCTGTCCATCCACTTTTGGCTTTTTGTTTTTTATCTTAATAATTATTTTTTATTTTAATAACTTTATTTTACTTTATCTTAATTTTATTTTATTTTATCCTTTCTTTCTTTTTTATCTTTCTTTCAATTATTCTCCCTTTTATTCTGAGCCATGTAGATGAAAGGCTCTTGTTGCTGCAGCCAGGAGTCAGTGCTGTGCATCTGAGGTGGGAGAGCCAACTTCAGAACACTGGTCCACAAGAGACCACCCAGGTCCACGTAATATCAAATGGCAAAAATCTCATAGAGATCGCCATCTCAACACCAACTCCCAGGTTCACTCAACGACCAGAAAGCTACAGTGCTGGACACCCTATGCCAAACAACTAGCAACACAGGAACACAACCTCACCCATTAGGAAAGAGGCTTCCTAAAATCATAATAAGGCCACAGACACCCCAAAACACACCACCAGACAAGGACGTGCCCACCAGAAAGACAAGATCCAGCCTCATCCACCAGAACACAGGCACTAGTCCCCTCCACTAGGAAGCCTACACAATCCACTGAAACAACTTTAGCCACTGGGGACAGACACCCAAAACAATGGGAACTACGAACGTGCAGCCTGCAAAAAGGAGACCCCAAACACAGTAAGATAAGCAAAATGAGAAGACAGAAAAACACACAGCAGATAAAGGAGCAAGATAAAAACCCACCAGACCTAATAAATGAAGAGGAAATAGGTAGTCTACCTGAAAAATAATTCAGAATAATGATAGTAAAAATGATCCAAAATCTTGGAGATAGAATAGAGAAAATGCAAGAAACATTTAAAAAGCACCTAGAAAAACTAAAAAGGAAACAAGCAATGATGAAAAACAAAATAAATGAAATTAAAAATACTCTAGAAGGGATCAATAGAAGAATAACTGAGGCAGAAGAATGGATACGTGACCTGGAAGATAAAATAGTGGAAATAACTACTGCAGAGCACAATAAGGAAAAAGAATGAAAAGAACTGAGGACAGTCTCAGAGACCTCTGGGACAACATTAAATGCACCAACATTCAAATTATAGGGTTCCCAGAAGAAGAATAGAAAAAGAAAGGGACTGAGAAAATATTTGAAGAGATTATAGTTGAAAACTTCCCTAATATGGGAAAGGAAATAGTAAATCAAGTCCAGGAAGCACAGAGAGTCCCATACAGGATAAATCCAAGGAGAAATATGCCAATACACATATTAATCAAACTATCAACAATTAAATACAAATAAAACATATTAAAAGCAGCAAGGGAAAAACAACAAATAACACACAAGGAAATCTCCATAAGGTTAACAGCTGATCTTTCAGCAGACACTGTGCAAGCCAGAAGGGACTGGCAGGACATATTTAAAGTGATGAAGGAGAAAAACCTGCAACAAAGATTACTCTACCCAGCAAGGAACTCATTCAGATTTGATGGAGAAATTAAAATATTTTCAGACAAGCAAAAGCTGAGAGAGTTCAGCACCACCACCAGCTTTACAACAAATGCTAAAGGAACTTCGCTAGGAAAGAAACACAAGAGAAGGAAAAGACCTACAATAACAAGCCCAAAACAATTTAGAAAATGGGAATGGGAACATACATATCAATAATTACCTTAAATGTAAATGGACTAAATGCTGCAACCAAAAGACACAGATTGGCTGAATGGATACAAAAACAAGGCCCATATATATGCTGTCTACAGGAGACCCACTTCAGACCTAGAGACACATACAGACTGAAAATAAGGGGATGGAAAAAGATATTCTATGCAAATGGAAACCAAAAGAAAGCTGGAGTAGTAATTCTCATATCAGATGAAATAGACTTTAAAATAAAGACTATTAGAAGAGACAAAGAAGGACACTACATAATGATCAAGGGATCAATCCAAGAAGAAGATATAACAATTGTAAATATTTATGGACCCAACATAGGAGCACCTCAATGCATAAGGCAAATACTAACAGCCATAAAAGGGGAAATCGACAGTAACACATTCATAGTCGGGGACTTTAACACCCCACTTTCACCAATGGACAGATCATTCAAAATGACAATAAATAAGGAAACACAAACTTTAAATGATACATGAAACAAGATGGACTTAATTGATATTTATTGGAAATTCCATCCAAACACAACAGAATACACATTTTTCTCAAGTGCTCATGGAACATTCTCCAGGATAGATCGTATCTTGGGTCACAAATCAAGCCTTGGTAAATTTAAGAAAATTGAAATTGTATCAAGTATCTTTTCCGACAACAATGTTATGAGACTAGATATAAATTATAGGAAAAGATCTGTAAAAAATACAAACACTTGGAGGCTAAGCAATACACTACTTAATAACGAAGTGATCACTGAAGATATCAAAAAATACCTACAAAAAATGACAATGGAGACACGATGACCCAAAACCTATGGGATGCAGCAAAAGCAGTTCTAAGAGAGAAGTTTATAACAATACAATCCTACCTTAAGAAACAGGAAACATCTCGAATAAACAACCTAAACTTTCACCTAAAGCAAGTAGAGAAAGAAGAACAAAAAACCCCAAAGTTAGCAGAAGGAAAGAAATCATAAAGATCATATCAGAAATAAATGAAAAAGAAATGAAGAAAACGATACCAAAGATAAATAAAACTAAAAATCTGGTTCTTTGAGAAGATAAACAAAATTGATAAACCATTAGCCATACTCATTAAGAAAAAAGAGAAGACTCAAATCAATAGAACTAGAAATGAAAAAGGGAAATTAACAACTGACACTGCAGAAATACAAAAGATCATGAGAGATTACTACAAGCAACTCTATGCCAATAAAATGACAACCTGAAAGAAATGGACAAATTCTTAGAAATGCACAACCTGCCAAGACTGAATCAGGAAGAAATAGAAAATATGAACAGACCAATCACAAGCACTGAAATTGAAACTGTGAATTAAAATCTTCCAAAAAATAAAAACCCAGGACTAGATGGCTTCACAGACGAATTCTATCAAACATTGAGAGAAGAGCTTACATCTATCCTTCTCAAACTCTTCCAAAATACAGCAGAGGGAGGAACACTCCCAAACTCATTCTACAAGGCCACCATCACCCTGATACCAAAACCAGACAAAGATGTCACAAAGAAAGAAAACTACAGGCCAATATCACTGATGAACATAGATGCAAAAGTCCTCAACAAAATACTAACAGAATCAAACAGCACATTAAAAGGATCATACAGCATGATCAAATGGGGTTTCTTCCAGGAATGCAAGGATTCTTCAATATACGTAAATCAATCAACGTGATACACCATATTGACAAATTGAAGGAGAAACACCATATGATCATCTCAATAGATGCAGAGAAATCTTTTGACAAAATTCAACACCAATTTATGATAAAAACCCTGCAGAAAGTAGGCATAGAGGGAACTTTCCTCAACATAATAAAGGCCATATATGACAAATCCACAGACAACATCATCCTAAATGGTGAAAAACTGAAAGCATTTCCACTAAGATCAGGAACAAGACAAGGTTGCCCACTCTCACCACTCTTATTCAACATAGTTTTGGAAGTTTTAGCCACAGCAATCAGAGAAGAAAAGGAAATAAAAGGAATCTAAATTGGAAAAGAAGAAGTAAAGCTCTCACTGTTTGCAGATGACATGATACTATACATAGAGAATCCTAAAGATGCTACCAGAAAACTACTGGAACTAATCAATGAATTTGTTAAAGTAGCAGGATACAAAATTAATGCACAGAAATCTCTGGCATTCCTCTACACTAATGATGAAAAATCTGAAAGTGAAATTAAGGAAACACTCCCATTTACCATTGCAACAAAAAGAATAGAATATCTAGGAATAAATCTACCTAAGGATACAAATGACCTGTATGCAGAAAATTATAAGAAACTGATGAAAGAAATTAAAGATGATACAAATATATGGAGAGATATACCATGTTCTTGGGTTGGAAGAATCAACATAGTGTAAATGACTCTACTACCCAAAGCAATCTACAGATTCAATGCAATCCCTATCAAACTATCACTGGCATTTTTCACAGAACTAGAACAAAAAACTTCACAATTTGTATAGAAACACAAAAGACCCCGAATAGCCAAAGCAATCTTCAGAACAAAAAACGGAACTGGAAGAATCAGGCTCCCTGACTTCAGATTATACTACTAAGCTACAGTAATCAAGACAGTATGGTACTGGCACAAAAACAGAAATGTAGATCAATAGAACAGGATAGAAAGCCCAGAGATAAACCCATGCACCTATGGTCATGTTGTGTTTGATAAAGGAGGCTATAATGTACAGTGGAGAAAGGACAGACTCTTCAATAAGTGGTGCTGGGAAAACTGGACAGGTACATGTAAAAGTATGAGATTAGAACACTCCCTAACACCATACACAAAAATAAGCTCAAAATGGATTAAAGACCTAATTTTAAGGCCGGAAACTATCAAACTCTTAGAGGAAAGCATAGGCAGAGCACTCTATGACATAAATCACAACAATATCCTTTTTGACCCACCTCCTAGGAGGAATGGAAATAAAAACAAAAATACACAAGTGGGACCTAATGAAACTTCAAAGCTTTTGCACAGCAAAGGAAACCATAAACAAGGCCAAAAGGCAACCCTCAGAATGGGAGAAAATATTTGCAAATGAAGCAACTGACAAAGGATTAATCTCCAAAATTTACAAGCAGCTCATGCAGCTCAATAACAAAAAAACAAACAACCCCAATCCAAAAATCAGCAGAAGACCTAAATAGACATTTCTCCAAAGAAGATATACAGACTGCCAACAAACACATGAAAGAATGCTCAATATCATTAATCATTAGAGAAATGTAAATCAATACTACAATGAGATATAATCTCACACTGGTCAGAATGGCTGTCATCCAAAAATCTAGAAACAATAAATGCTGGAGAGGGTGTGGAGAAAAGGGAACACTCTTGCACTGCTGGTGGGAATGTGAATTGGTACAGCCACTATGGAGAACAGTATGGAAATTCCTTAAAAAACTACAAATAGAACTACCATATGGTCCAGCAATCCCAGTACTGTGCATATACCCTGAGAAAACCATATTTCAAAAAGAGTCATGCACCAAAATATTCATTGCAGCTCTATTTACAATAGCCAGGAGATGGTAGCAACCTAAGTGTCCATCATCAGATGAATGGATAAAGAAGATGTGGCACATATATACAATGGAATATTATTCAGCCATGAAAAGAAACGAAATTGAGTTATTTGTGGTGAGGTGGCTGGACGTAGAATCTGTCATAGAGTGAAGTAAGTCAGAAAGAGAAAGACAAATACCGTATGCTAACACATATATATGAAATCTAAGAAAAAAAAGTGTCATGAATAACCTAAGGGCAAGATGGGAATAAAGACACACACCTAGTAGAGTATGGACTTGAGGATATGGGGAGGGAGAAGAGTAAGCTGTGACAAAGTGAGAGAGTGGCATGGACATATATACACTACCAAACATAAAATAGATAGCTAGTGGGAAGCAGCCGCATAGCACAGGGAGATCAGCTCGGTGGTTTGTGACCACGTAGAGGGGTGGGCTAGGGAGTGTGGGAGGGAGGGAGAGGCAAGAGGGAAGAGATATGAGAACATATGTATATGTATAACTGATTTACTTTGTTATAAAGCAGAAACGAACACACCATTGTAAAGCAATTATACTCCAATAAAGATGTAAAAAAGAAATGGATAGTGCATATCATTTTAGAATGTATAACCCTATCCATTCAATAACACATTCCAAAAGAGTTCAATGTTTTCTTTAAAGCCATATATCTAGCATTATTGCTAGCATTACATGTTAAGATCAAAAAGTCCATAAAAAAAAAAACCTACTTTACTTACATATAACCAAGTACACCTATTCCTAATAAGTTACTGTTTATCCCTAGCATTAACATACAGTGCTTTTTAAGATAAATCTCATAATATCCCCTGTAATGGACACACTGTATTTATGAGATCTTATAGCCATATTTCTGTTTCATTGGATAACTATTTATCAGCAGATGAAAACTCTGGCCATTTAAAATATAGACACAACAGTGGTATGCTGTTCACATTTTACACATCATTAAACATCGGTACTTCATATGAGCAATTTATAATGGAAGGCATAAATCTACATGGACAGATCACACTATGGATTTAACATATATACAAAGGATCAATAGATTGTCTTTTTGACTGGATTATATAAGCATTTTTTCCCACTGAATACAAAGTTAAATGCATTCAGTGTTTAATAGAGGGAAAGGACACTGTTAGCCAGGTTAATGCAACATATATTAAAGCATAAGGGTCAACATGCTACAATAATTTTTCTTTTGTTTAAAGGAGGGTGAGAAATTATTAATAAGTAGATTCTAACAGAAAACTACATATTTTAACAAGTTAAAGAAAATGCTGGGAATTATCTATAATGCCTTTAGATAAAGAAGCCATGGATTTGATTGTGTTATGATTAATAGCTAATGACTCACTAACTACATTGGAATATTGACTTACATGCTATAAATTTATTGTTAATACATTGCAAGACAATGACCTGATGGACAAAGACTTTTTTAATGAAGAATAGAACACTGATTTTAGTTATTATTTAATTCACCTTAGCAATTTAAACACATTCATTAATAAACTTATTTTTACCATTATACTATGTGAAAAAATAATATTATGAATACAATTATTAGATAGGGTCTCTATCATACATAATTTTTATTCTACATTTCTTCATCTCCCAAATTAATCATCCTAATTTTTTACTTCTAAGAAATAAGATATTTGTTTGTAGACTTTTAATGCAATAAATTAGGGGTTTTTTCCTCTGTGCCTGTGTGTTTTTATGTGCATGTTATATAAAGTGCTGAAGTTTATCAAAGCCTGTGCAAAAAAACACATTTCAGTAGAGTGAATGAATTTTACATTTTAACAGAAATACACAACTGAAAGCATATTCCATGCTATTTTTCAAATGTATCTAAACTGTATTAGAAAATAAAATTTGTTTTTAAAGTTACTAAATTTAGACTAGCTATGATTGTATTTTCTCAAATTGTATTAAAAATACAAATATCAAGTGAAGTTTGATAAATTATTTCAATATTGAAGACTTCCTAAATGTCTAAACATTTAGCAATGAATCAACCATAGATTTTGTCAAGTTAGCACTATGAGCTAGCTGGTGATATCTTTAATCCATATTATAACTTAAAGTTTTTGAAAAAAATACATGAAATAATGGGATTTCATTTTATGGTAAAAGCAAAATGAAATTGTTATCTTAAACACTTTACACAAATTTTTAAAAGGATGACTTAGCTGACGAAAAGCAAGGGAAAAATCCTGAGTCAAAAGCAAACAAAAGTTAAACTATAAGAAATTAATAATCATAACCATTCTTGCTATCACACACAACACTGTTATGTGACAGACACCATATTGAGGACTTTCCACATATTAATTCTTTCAGCCTTTGTACAATCCTCTAATTTATGCACTATTAGTATCTCTATTTTATAAATGCAGAAGCAAGGTACAGAGAGTTTGGATAAATTGTTGAAGACTACACAGCTGAACTTAGAGCTATTAATATTATCTTTTTAAAAAATGTTTGGTAATTTGTGTGAGAATTTGTTACTTGCATCTAAGTTGCAGAAGTTTTGATAAATAATTGTCCAAAATATTCCCTATTATCTATTAAATGTCTAGAATTTCTAAAGTAATGTCTTCTCTTATCATGATATTGGGGATTTGTGTTTCTTCTCCTTCTTTCCTGTTTGGTCTGGGTAAAGTTTTATCAGTTTTATTGATCATATAAAAAACAAGCTTGGTTTTGTTGATTTTTTATAATGTTTTATTTCTCAATTTCATTTATTTCTTCTCTGTATTACTTTTTTCTTTGCTTTGGGCTGTATTTGTTGTTCCTTTTTCTAATTTCATAAGGTGGAAGCATTATCATTGGTTTAATCATTAACCTTCCTAGGATTTAATGCTATAAATTTCTTACTAACAACTTTTAAGTTGCATCCCAGCAATCTTGATATATTTTGTTTTAATTTTCGTTGATTCTTTTTATTTAAATTTCTCTCACATTTATTCTTTGTAAGTTAATAGGAAGTGTTTTGGTTAATTTCAATATATTTATACCTTTATAAAAATTGATATCATTTTAATTCCATTTTGATTTATCCCATTCCTGAGCCCAGGATATGATCAATTTTGGTAAATGTTCCATGTTTTCTTTAGATGCTATTTATCCTCCTGTTTTGGGGTAGACTGTTCTATATATGTTTGCTAGGTTGAGCAGATTGATGTCATTCAAAATTTCTATAATCTTAATGATTTCATCATTTTGATTACTAAAATCTCCCATTATAACTTTGAATTTATTTCTCCTTGTATTTCTTTCAGATTTTGTTGTGCATTTTGAAACTATAGTAATTAGATACATAAATGTTTTGGATCATTAGTTTCCATTGAAAAATCAATCCATTTATACTTATGGAATGCCTTATTTATGTCATTTATTCCTTGCTTTCAAATTTATTTTGTTGTGACCGAGTGGCTAAGGTGATGGACATGAAATTACTTTATATTTTATGGCTATTCCAAGGCTCTATTGATTTGTGTTAGGGCAATGTATCTTTTTATACTTATATTAAAAGTTGATTTCTTATGAATGACATATAGTTAACTCTTACCTTTTTATCCAATTCGACAAGCTCTTACTTTTAATTTAATTTGAATTTAATGCAATTATGAAGATGTTTGGGTTTGCATCTGCCATCTTGCTACTTGTTTATTAATGATCCAGTCAATTCTTTGTTTCCTTTTCCCTCTTGCTTTCTTTCATATATATAAATATTTATACTTAATTTTCTTACTTGGTTTAATAGCTATACATCTTTCTTTTGCTTTTTTAATGGTTTATAGTTGGCATCTTTTAGGTACGTTATATGCCTTCAAATAACATTTATCACTTCAGAAAAATGTATCTTTATAACAATTACTTCCATTTTCTCCCATCCAGCCTTTAGAATTCAACACATATAAGATCATCTCATCTGTAAAGAGAAATAATTTTAGTTCTTCCTTTTCAATTTGAATGTGTTTTCTTTTTCTTACCTAATTGCTCTAACTAGGACTTCGAGTACTGTGTTGGAAGGAAGTGGCAAAAGTGGACATCCTTACCTTGTTCCTGATCTTAGAGGAAAAACTCTCAGTCTTTCACCATTGAGTATGATGTTCATTGTGTCCTTTTCATATATGCTTTTATTATGTTGAGTTGGTGTCCTTCTATTCTTAGTTTTTTTGAGTGTTCTCATTATGAAAGATGTTGAATTTTGTCACATTTTTTCTGCATCAATTCAAATGATTATGTGTCTTTTATTCCTTTATTCTGTTAATCTTGTGTATTATGTTGATGAGTTTTCATATGTTGATCCATCCTTGCTTCCAGTATTAATTTTTATGCTTTATAATCCTTTTAATATGCTTCTGAATTCAGTTTGCTTGTATTTTGTTGAGGATTTTTACATCAATGTTTATAAAGGATATTGGTCTGTAGTTTTCTTTCAGTGCATTTGTCTGACTTCAGTATCAGAGTAATTAATACTGGACTCATAGAAAGTTAGGGCATCTTCCTTCTTCAGATTTTTGTTAAATTTGATAAGAGTTGGTGCTAGTTCTTGAAATGTTTGGTAGAATTCTTCAGTAAATCTATCTGGTTCAGGAATTTTCTTCATTGGAGATTTTGGATTACTGATTGAATCTCCTTATTAGTTATAGGTTTATTCAGTTTTTCTATTTCTTCATCATTTTGTGTTGGTAGGATTTGTATATCTAGAAATTTGTTCAGTTTATCTAGGTTATACAATGTTTTGGCATTCCGTTTTCCACAATGTTCACTTATAATCCTTAATATTTCCATAGAATATATATTAATGTCTGCACTTTCTTTTATGATTTTAGTAATTTGAGCCTTTTCTCCTTTTTTGATGGTCCATCTAGTTAAAGGTTTGTCAACTTTATTGATATTTATGGAGAATCAAATTTTGGTTTCATGATTTTTCTCTACTATTTTTCTGTTCTCTATTTCATTTATCTCTGCTCCAAACTTTATCTTTTCCTTCCTCCTACTAACTTTGGATTTAGTTTGTTCTTCTTTTTCATGTTTCTTAATTGTGAAATTAAGTTGTTGATTTGAGATTTTTCTTATATTTTTTAATCTGTTTGTAGCTATAAATTTTACCCTTACCACTGATTTTGCTGTGTTCCGTAATTTTTTGTACTTGTGTTTTTATTTTTATTTGTCTGTAGTGTTTTCTTATTTTTCTTATTATTTCTTATTTAATCAATTGATTGTTTAAGACTCTGTTGTTTAATTCCACAATATGAATTTTCCAGTTTTTCCTTCTGTTATTGACTTCTACTTTCATCCATTGTTGTTAGAGAAGATATTTCGGTATGATATATATTATTTTTAATCTATTGAGACTTAATTTGTGGCTAAACCTATGATCTATCCTGAAAAATGTCCCAAGTGCACTTGAGAAGAATGTATATTCTGTTGTTTATGGGATGAATTTTCTGTATATGTCTGTTAGATCCAGTTTGGTTATTGCATTGTTCAATTACTCTATTTCTTGACTTATTTCTGGTTGTTCTATCCATTATTGAGAATGGGGTATTGATGCCTCTAAGTATTATTTTAGAGGTGTCTATTATTCCCTTCAATTCTGTCAATTTTTGCTTCATATATTTTATTAGTCTCTTTTTAGTGTGTAAATGTTTATATTTTTATGTCTTTTTGCTGAATTGAATCTTTCATTAGTATATAATGTCTTTTTACCTTTTGCAAACTTCTTTGATATAAATTCTATTTTGTCTGATATTGGTATAGTCACCACTTCTCTCTTTTGGGTACTATTTTCATGGAATATCTTTTTACATCACTTCATTTTCAACTTATTTTGTATTTGGACACAACCTAAGTCTCTTGTAGATGTCATAAAATTGGATCATGTTATTTTTTTTAATTCATTCTTTAAATCTTTGTCTTCTGATTAGAAAGTTTAATCAATTTACATTTAAAGTAGCTACTGGTGTAACTAAAGTAGTTACTGATATAAAGGACTTACTTCTGCTATTTTTCTATTTATTTTCTATACCCTTATATTTTATTTTTTGTCCTTCAATTCCTTCATTACTGTCTCTTTCTGCATTTAGTTGTTTTTCTGTAGTGAAGCATTTAAATTACCTTCTAATCTTATATATATGATATATATATATAAGACTACATATATATATCATATATATATGATATATATATATAAGCAATTTTCTTTGTGGTTACCACAGGGATTATATTTGATATCCTGAAGTTATGACACTCTCATTTTGTTTTATGTCAGCTTAACTTTATTGATATAAAAACCTCTGCTCATTTAACAGGCTGTCCTCACTATTTTCAGTTGTTGATATAAAATTACATATGTATTCATTATGTGTCGAACAACATAAATAAATAATTTTTGATGCATTAGTCTCAAATTATGTAGAAAGCAAAATGCGGAGTTACAAGCCAAAGTTATAACAATAATAGTTTTTAGACTAATAACTGTTTTCAAAAAAAGTATGTGTCTCTCAATACATGTAGATAACAGAAAGTGGAATTACATATCATTGTTACAATAATACTAGTACTTATAATTTTCCATATATCTACTTTTTTAAGAACTTTATGTCTTCATAAGGCTTCAAGTCTCTGTCTAGTGTACTTTTATTTCAACCTGCCGAACTCCCTTTAGGATTTCTTGCAGGGCAGGTCAAGTTTAACAAAATCCCTGGACTTTTATTTATTTGGGAATGTTTTAATTTCTGTTTCACTTTTGAAGGATAGTTTTGTTCGATATAGAATTTTGGGTTATTTTTCTTTTAGCACTCTGAATATGTCAGCTCACTGCCTTCTGGCTTTTGAAGTTTTTGATAAAATAATCTGCTTATAGTCTTTTGAGGATAACTTACATGTGAAGAGTTCTTTCTCTCTTGCTGCTTTCAATATTCATTCTTCGGCCTTTGATAGTTTACTTTCTTTTTTTTTTTTTTTTTGCGATACACGGGCCTCTCACTGTTGTGGCCTCTCCCATTGCGGAGCACAGGCTCCAGACGCGCAGGCTCAGCGATCATGGCTCACGGACCTAGCCGCTCCATGGCATGTAGGATCTTCCTGGACCAGGACACGAACCCATGTCCCCTGCATCAGCAGGCGGACTCTCAACCACTGCGCCACCAGGGAAGCCCCTTGATAGTTTACTTTCAATGTGTCTTGGTGTTGGTTATCTATTTATGGTTCTCATGAAATTTGGAGTTTCCTTCCATTACTTATTCAAAATTTCTCCCTGCCCATTTCTGTCTCTCTTCTTTCTCTGGAACCCCAACAATGCATTTGATGGTGTCCCACAGGTCCCTTAGGATCTTCTCACTTTTCTTCAATCTGTGTTCTTTTTGTTCATCAGACTCATAATTTCTATTGGTCATTTTCATGTTTTCTGATTTCTTTCTTCTGTCTGCTCAAATCTACATTTGTTTCTCAAGAGAATTTTTCATTTTAATTATTTTACCTTTCAGCTCCAGAATTTATTTTTAGTTTTTCTTTTTAGGTTCTCTATCTTTTAGTTGATACTTCTATTTGTTTACACATCATTTTCCTGATGTTCTCCAAGTCTTTCTTAGTTTTTTGAGCAACTTTAAATAGTCATTTTAAAGTATTTGTCTAATGTATCTAGTTTTTTTTTATGGATAGTTTCTCTTGTTACTGTTTTTCTTTTGACTAGGTCTCATTTTCCTGTTTCTTTGTATGCCTTGTGATTTTTTGGTGAAAAATGGATATTTGAATACAATATTGTGGCAACTCTGGCAATCAGATTGTCCTCCTTCCCCAGGGTTTTCTGTTTTTGGTTTTTGATCTTTTTTTAAAATTGCTGTAGGTTGTCTCTATTTTAAGGGTTAGCCTGATTGAGCCTTCTCAATCTTTTCTGAATCTACACCTTTTCCTGGGCATGTATGGTGAGTTTCTAATTTCCATCATATATCCAGTTTATTTTGAATGTCTTAGTCTTCAGTATCTGGCTCCCAAAAGGGGAAAAAAAGAAAGTGAGAAGGGGGTAAAAAAAAAGGACCACTCTTTTAAATACGTTGGAATTTATTTTACCCAGAGGGATAGGGGCTTGCAACATTGGGAGAAGTTACTACAACGATGGCCACTCCCTCTTTGTCTGCATTTCTGTGATAAGAATCAGCAATCAGTGACCAGAGCACAGATTTCCCAGTATTTGGAGAACAGGGTCCTTTCTGCCTATCCTAGCTCCTACAAGTTGTGCACAACCTATTTCATATTCCCAGAATCCTCTCAAGTATACATTACTTGGGAAATAGAAATAAAATCTTTTCAAAATTGTCTACTTATCAATTCTTTCAGCACTTACACCATTTCAGAATCATTATCACAGAGACAATATTCTATGATCCTATCTGTATTAGTCTGTTAAGGCTACCATAACAAAATGCCAAACACTGGCTAACTTAAACAGCAGAAATTCATTTTCTCACAGTTCTGAAGGCCAGAAGTCCCAGGTCAAATTGTCAGCAGATTCTATTTCTGATAAGAGCTCACCTCTCAGCTTGCAGACAGCCCCCTTCTCACTGTAGTCTCTTCTATGTATATGCACAGAGAGAAAGCTTTCTTGTATCTCTTCATTTTCCCATATTGACACCAGTCCTATCAGTTTAAGGTTCTACATTTAGAAGCTTATTTAACCTTTATTACTTTATAGGTCCTATCTCCAAATACAGTTACACTAGGGGTTACGGCTTCAAAATATGAACCTTGAGGGCACACAATGTGGTCCATAACACCATCCAATTAAATTAAAAAGCAATAAAGATTATAACTGTCAAACTCATACATATTATGAGATTAAAACTTACTTTAAATAATGATAAAATTAGATAAATCATCACTACTTTTGCAAATTTATAACACCAGTTATTTGTTTTGCTTTTCTAAGGCAATGGTGGGAAGATGTTTACAGTTAGATTATTATAACAAAAGTTAATATTATTAACAGAGTAAACACATTTATTTTAATACCTTTACTTTTGTAGTTCAAAGTCCATCCTGTCTGGTTCAATTGATAGTACTGGGTTTAAAAATATTCTATTATGCATGTTTTGTTATTCAAATTATAAATATGTATATATTTATATATATATGTATATATTCATAAATTTAGTTTTCACTGTTTGGTAAGTTGGAAGTTGGAAATACTTTCTTTAACCTCTGGATCATGGCATAGTATCTCCCCTGGCATAATAATTATTCTCTATTGCTCCTGCCCTCACATGGTTAACTCCTCTACATTGTATTAGTAAATACGCTAAAAAAAACCTTCCAAATGTATGTATGTATATATATATATATATATATATATATATATATATATATATATATATAAAATATATACACACCTTCTCCATGTAACATTTAATATTATATTATAATTGCTCTGTAGCTCTTTCTATTCCTTTTTATACAGAAATCTCAATGAGGCAAATAGACTCTCTTTTGATTAGTTTTATCCATAGAACTCAGTAAAAACAAGAATGATATACATATTAAATGTTCATTTTTTGAATTAAATAAGAAAAAATTCTTGATTTACCCTGTGTTACATCTCTCCAACTTTCAATGCAGGAGTACTGTTTCTGATTGTCAAATTAGAAAGCTGGCAATTCTAGTACACTATCAATTCTAGTACACTCAGGAATGTTTCCAGTTGTATTTCCTATGTAGATTCTAGTACACTTAGACTGTTTCCAGTTGTATTTCCTATGTAGACGTAATATCAAACAGACTAGAAAAACTCAAAAATAATTTAGGTTTTAGGTGCTCATAATGAAGAATAATGTTCTAAATTTTTGTAGCACTTGATGAGGAACCCGTTGCTTCATTGTACATTAGCTTCTTTTACAAAGTAGAAAACTTTGGTTGGTGCTAGTAACCATTATATTGATAAATAGAAACTGTCTAGGTGATGAGTAAGCCAGAAGATTCTACTCTGCTTTGGAGGCTTCTGAAACTCTTTAAGTACATTTTCGGGTGTCAAAGTTGTAGTAAATATTACTGGTATTACCTTGAGTGTCATGGATGCCATGTGGCCTATCAGTGCATATGACAGCAAAGATGATTCCTGCCTTAAATACAAATAATGTCCAATTTGAGAATCCTTGACAGAGGATGAGAGGGAGAATTTCACTTAATATGCATTCTTTTTATGATACTCCAGGAATTAAGAAAAAGGTTTTCATTATCAGGCTGTCTATGCAAATTGCATTCTGTCTTTAATAAACAGTTAGTACTGCTAAAGAAAATAAAATTTAAAAATTCCTAGACTTTAAAAGCAACCTATTATTTCTACAAGTGGGTATATCTTTAATTTACTGCTGTTTTAATTTACTGCTACTCTACCTGAGTGTATTCTGTGTAATTAATACCACTCCATATAAAATTATTGCATTATTACCACCAAATATGTATATGAGGGAATCCCAATTACAAAGGTGAATCATTATAGATTCTTTTTTCAAAGCTGTGATGCTAAAGAAGATAAAATGATTTTTTATCTAAAGCACACAAAATGACAGGTTATGTATATATTTAAATCTTTAGCACAAAATAATTTGGTGGTAGACTGGATGTGGAGTGTGAGAGAAAAAGAAATGATTCAGACCAAGTAGAAATGTGGAATTAAATTAAATGGGGGAATATTGAAGAACAAATAATTTGGGGAGCAGAGAAATCAATATTTTTGTTTTGGACAACTTAATTGGATATCTATGTGGAGGGAATTGTTAAGGAGACAGTTGAATTTAAGGGACTTCACTTCAAGACGACATTGGGGCTGGAGATAAAAAATTAGGAATTGTCATATTTCACTTTTAAAGTCAGTGTACTAGATGAAATTACTGAGGGAATGCGTATAAACAAAGAGGAATTTAGAACCTAGGAGAAAAACATAGAATGGTACTCTGGAGGCCAGATGAAGACACCTTCTCCATCTCCAGCCTCTGGTATGTAAGTTGCATGAGAATAAACCCTGTCAAGAATGTTCTCAGGGCACCATTAAGGTTTAATCAGGGCAAAGAGGAAAATGGGAAACAAATCAGAGAAAAATTACATGTAAGAGATTTTGTTAATAATTTACTATGCATTCAAGGCAGCACAGAGGATGAGTTTCTACAGTGAGGTGGGATATGTGACTGGACCAGAATAGGAGAATTACAGGGCTGTATGGGGATGAGAAATCAAACTATAAAGTATGACAGTTGAGTCTTGTGCTTCTTATGATGACTAGAGGTAAGCAGTAATGTCTAGTATGTTGGGAATATTCTTGATGATCTCTGTATGACAAGGGTATGACCTTTCTGTACAGTGGTGAGGAAGGAGGGAAGAGGCTTTATCACTTGGAAAAAGTGGGTGTCCTTTTCAGTGACAGCAATGACAGTGACATTGGACTATGAAAATCTCTGTAAGCAAACCATGTTTTCTCCACTGATGATGATTTGTAGGCAGATGGCCCTAGATGGAACCAGGGCCATGTGAATTCTCTCTATTGATTTCTGTCAACTATTTGGCGATTCAGCCAATGTTCATAGTTATGCATTCTTACCAAAAGGCTGAGCTCTAAAAGTCCCAGATTAAATCAAGCTTTTATAATATCATAATTATTTTTAAAATTTGCTCAACACTTCATATAATTTTCTTAGTAGAGCCCTGTGGAATATGCAATTTAAAATTTCAATATGTTGAATTTCAGTGATGTGATTACCTGAAGAGCAGAGAGTAAATAAATGGCATGGTCAAGATGTTGCAAACTTGAGCATTCTGTTGGACACTCCCTTGTTTTTTCTTGAGGATCTAAATGTTTAATTGGCAATCTAATCTCATATTATAGCTTCATGAAACTATTGTCTGATATTGTTTTTTTCTTTTTTACTTTATTTGATGTTTTAAAAAAGGATATGAAAGTAAGCACACCTCCACTCATATGCAATACCTATTTTAAAATAATATTTATATTAATATATTCTTAGGTGGTATTTAAAAATCAAGATTTGTAGAAAAGGGAATTGTAGAATTATTGGGCTATGTGATTGATTCTGAGCCTGGAATGGTCATAGTACTTCCTGTCTATAAGATAATTCATGCCCGGATTATTTTCAAAAGCAAGCATAAATCTACATAATACTCTTTCTGTAGGTGCACTTTTATTCAATTTACTTTCTGTTTTAGGAAGCAAAAAAAAAAAAAAAAAAAAAAAACAGACTATGAAGCTCAGAGACTGGTGATAATGCAATCAAAATTAAGACAAATTGAGTAAAGCATATAGAAATCAATAATATTACCAACGCTTACTATTACAGTTAAGTGTAATTTAAGATTTTAAACCCAAGTTATGGTTTAAATCTAATATATATGAACTGGTGGCATACCATTAATTGATTTATCCATCTTTCAAACACTCATAAACTATCTCAGGATAGCAGAACACAACTAAGCACTTTAAATCATGCATCTATGATACTACAGTCAGTGATGATAATTTTCATGGATGCATGTGTGAAGATAGGTGAAAATTTGTCACTAATAATAATTTTTAAAAACTAGCACTGACATTGTACTGTATTAGTACTTAAAACACAGAAGATTATAATGATAATTATTGACAGTGCATATTTATCTCACATAGTAAAAATTTTACTGCAAATATATTCTTACAAATCCAGCTTCAGAAATGCACTTGTTATAATTCATTATGGTCTTCATCTTTTGTTCCATTAACAGACAATAGACTTGTATATTCAAAGCCCTCTTTAATACAGAATGTTATCTACAAACAAACACTAAAGTTCCTTTGTGAGTAATAACATATGATAAGGTTCTTGATAGGATTCAAAATATACTACTGAATTTTTATCCCAATGAGCAGCATGTTCAAATCCCAAGTTTTGGGACATTGTAACTCTAAGTTATAGAGAAAAAATAAACAAAATAGGATAGTTTCAATGAATATCTTTTCACATTCATCATTAATTTGTGCTCTGTAGATAATTCCACATCTGCTTTGATAACAGAGCTATTGTACTCACATTTGTTTTTAATAATGCTAGGCAAAAAGCAAATACTTGCAATAAATACATTGGTACACAATGCAGTAAATTTCTTATATGACCGCTATACCTTTTGCCATAGTATAAACCATGGTTTGTCACTGGTAGGCATATACCTACGTACCTAAAGATTTAAAATTTTACATATCAATATTTCAGAAAAGTCTTTATTTGGCTTGATCCCTTTGCTCAAAAGGTTAAAAACATTTTAATGCCAAACCAAGTTTTCTGAACACATTGGAGAAAATACAACTGGAGAAACTGTGACTACTACGTACAGTAAGCAAACAAGGTCTTTAACTCCTCTTTAGCATGTTTCCTCCTATGTTAATAACTGGTCCACGTATATTAGAGAAATATTTCAAACACTTTATAGTTATGGAATGAAAGAAATACATTATTATAGCATGGAATATATGAAGAAAGTAGAATATGTCAATCCAAAATCTGAAAAAAAGACAATTTTTCAAAACAATTCATGAAAAAATAGATATGTTTAATTTAGTCATAGTAGATATAATTATTTGATAAATATGAAAACACCTTGTCTTCCAAAAATATAAACAAATAGTAGCAAAACAAGAAATGGGAGAAAATGAATATTAAAAGTCATCATTTATTGGAAAATAAAGAGAATATTTTTATAATTAATGTCATAAGCTTATCCAGCTAGTTTGACCAAAACTGTTTTGTAAAGTTGAAGTCCTTATAAAACCAAATACTAATAAATAAGAAATATTGTACTATTTAGTAGGAAAACATTCATAGAAGATTAGAATTGAATGTTGTCACAATTAGCTAATGTAATACACTAAGGTTCAATTTATATTGTCTTCATTTGTAGTATCTTTCTCTTTCTGATATTTCTAATCATACATCTCTTGAATAAACATGATTAGTGAGGTTGCATGTTACTTATTTAAATCACCACAGTATAATTCAAAGTAAATAATAGCTTTGGGCAACAATAAAATGTGACTGATGGCCCTGTTCATTTGAATACTGTAAGCAAGAAGCAGAATCACTCATGGAAAATCATGATTGGTGGAATGAATAAGTGGTAATTGCTTCACATTAAATAAACAATAGACACTATCATATATTAATACATTCACAGTTTATTACAGTTTAGACAGATATTCTAATCAACACTGACAGCAATTGAATAGATTGGTTGCACCCAAAAGTGCTGTTTATTAATTTATCTTAACAAATAATGGTGTTATGTCAGGGTAAATTATGTTTCTTCATATGTTTCAGGTTTTTGTATTGAAACTTAAAATGAACAGAATGCTTACTTGTTTGTCCTTTTTTAAATGTAAAATTACTTTAGATCAACATTTTACTGGGTTTTTAAAAGAAATTGTTTTTGTTTTTGAATGACTTTAAAAAAATAGTAACAAAGGATGCTATTCAAGCTGTTAGTCAAACTGTCAAATTTTATTGAGAATTTTATATTTACTTTTGTCTTACTTATATGTAAACTAAGAGTAGTAACCTGTCCGATTTAACTTTTAGTGTGTTTGAACATGTAAATATGATAGAATAGGAGAATAGTTGAAAGTTTAAAAAAATAGTATAATGATTATGATACAAGAAATTTAATTTAAAATAAAGTACTTTTAAAATACAACCAAAAAAAGTTGTATTTGTGTCCACTCCATAATATGTAAACAACTACATGTAACTAGGATCCTGCCAAACAATCTGGTGTACTCCAAATATATTTGCTTTTCCTTGTCTTTGTTCTATACACATACTGCTCAGAATAATTCCTTTTTACATTTTCTAATGTGACCAACCCTTTTTATTTATTTATGTGGTTTGGTAAGAATACTTAATATGAATCTATCTTCTTAACAAAATTTTAAGTGTACAATACATTATTGTTAACTAAAGGTATATTGTTGTATAGCAGACCTCTAGAATTTATATAATTGAAACTTTATACCCACTGAACAGCAACACCTTATTTCCCTCTCCCCTCATCCCCTAGAAGCCACTATTTTACTATCTGGTTCTATGAATCTAACTATTTTTGCTACTATATACAAATGGAATCATATGGTATCTGTTCTTCTGTGAATGGTTTATTTTACTTAGCATAATATCCTGCAGGTTCATCCAAGTTTTCACATATGGCAGGATTTCTTTCTTAAGAGTGAACATTCAATTGTATGCCTATACCATACCTTGACTATTTTGTGATTATGCTGCAACAAATATAGGTGTGAAGATATCTTTTCAAGATCTTGATTTCAGTTATTTTAGATATATATTCAAAAGTGGGATTGCTGGATCATATGTTAGTTCTATTTTTAATTTTTTTAGAAACTTCTATACTACTTTCCATAGAAGCTGCCCCAATTCACATTCTCATGAACGATGTACAGGGTTCCAATTTCTCTACATCCTCATCAACACTTGTCTTTTTTTTTTTTTTTTTTGACTAGCCATTCTAATATGTGTGAAGTGATATTTCACTGCAGTTTTAATTTGCATTTCCCAAATGATTAGTGATGGTGAACATTTTTTCATATACCCGTTGTCCTTTTGTACATCTTCTTTGGAGAAATGCCTACTCAAGTTCTTTGCCCATTTTCCAATCAGGTTATTTGTTGTTGTTGTTGTTGTTTGTCATTGACTTGTAGGAGTTCCTTATATTGTTCGAATATTAACTCCTTATTATATATATATAGTTTGCAAATATTTTCCTTCATCCTTCAGGTTTCCTTTTTATTCTGTTGATTATTCTATACTTTATTCAGAAGCTTTTTAGCCTGATGTTGTCCTACTTCTATATTTTTGCTTTTGTTGCTTGTACTTTTGGTGCCATATCCAAGAAATCATTGCCTAGACCAATGTCATGAAGATTTTTATGTACATTTTCTTCGAGGAATTTTATAATTTCAAGCCTTATGTTTAAATCTTTAATCCATTTTGGGTTGATTTTTGTGTATGGTATAAGATAAAGTTCCAATTTCATTCTTTTGCTTGTGGATGTTTTTTCCCACTACCATTTCTTGAAAACTCTATCCTTCCCGTATTGTCTATTCTTGGCACCCTTGTCTAAAATCAATTTACCATATATGTATGGGTTTACTCCTGGGCTTTCTATTCTAGACCCTTGATGTATATGTCTGTCATTATGCCAGTATCATAGTGTTTTAATTACTGTAGCTCTATAATGTGTTTTGAAACCTGGAAGTGTGATGTATCCACTTTTGTTTTTCTTTCTCAAGATTGCTTTAGCTATTCAGTGTCTTTTATGATTCCAGTTGACACTTAGAATTGCCTTTCTTTTATGATAAAAAAATGCCATTGGGATTTTGACGGAGATTGTATTTAATCTGTAGATTTCTGCAGGTAGCAAGGACATTTTAAACAATATTAAGTCTTCGAATTCATGAAAGATTCAACCTATATTTATGTTTCAAGTCTCAGCTACAATTTTTCTTTCCTGTTAAGAAATCTTTCCTTATACTCTTTTGTTTTCTCTCTAAATTGCTCTATTATAACATTTGTAACATTACATTATAAAAGTTGCTTGTTTCTCCCACACAGTGGTATGTTTCTCCTACACAGTGCAGAACAACAGAAAAACTGTTTCCAAATGGAAACAAGATCCTCACATACACACACATATATATGTATATGCACGTACATATATATGTGATATATACATATGTGTATATATATATACATATATGTAGATATTATATGTATTCTCCATACATATTTTACTATATATTTTGTTTCTATGACAAATTTTATACTATTAAAATAATGCTTTGACTCTAATAAAATCACATTTTAGAATACACCTTCAAGCACTATATGCAAATATATGCAAAATATCTATTCATCTATGAAACAACTTTGAATCTCTCTCTCTATATATATATATTTCTCTCCATATATATCATTATATAATCATATATATATGCATAATATACATTCTAAGTATATATGTGCTGTTATTGAACAAATAATATAACTTAATTTTCCAGGATAGTTCTCCCTCTGGCAGATTTGTAAAATCTTTGAAAACGTTAATTCAGTCTGCTATTCAACACATCTGTGAACTCTCTAGATATAGTTATTTACAATCGAACAACTAAAATAAGACTAATACTAATGTGGGAAGGGATAGGGAGTTTGAGTTTGACACGTACACACTGCTGTATTTAGAATGGATAACCAACAGGAGCCTACTGTATAGCACAGGGAACTCTACCTCATATCATTTAACAACCTAAGTGGGAAAAGAATTTGAAAATGAATAAGTACATGTGCACATATAACTGAATCACTTTGCTGTACACCTGAAACTATCACAACATTGTGAATCAACTATACTCCAGTATAAAATAAAAAATTAAAAAAATAAAATAAAACTTTGGATTAGCTTTAAAAAAAGACATACTAATGCATATATGAGGGTTTTATCATGAACCCTTATTCATTTATTAATTTATTTATTTATTCCATTCATTCAATAAATGATATATCTGTATGCATCAGGTATTTTACTTCATACTCAGCATGAAATTACGAGTACAGCATGCGAAGTACCTCTTCTCACAGAACTTAAAATCTAGATAAAGAGACACAAAGAAAGTAAACAGTTAAATCAAATTAATATAATATTAATGTTTAGAAGAATCTGGTGTCAAGGATAAAGATAAGATGATGAAAGGAAATCTCTATGAAGAGGTAATATTTATCTCTACCTGAGCATTTAAAAGGAGATAGATGTACAAAAATAGGAAAAATATTAATTTCTTTTTAGTAAAGGTAGTGACACATGCAAGTGTCTCAGTCTAAATAATGCTTAATGAATGTAAAAACTAAAAGGTGAATAAATTTGAAAAGTATGTAGTAAAAAATGGGGAAACTGACACAGGTAGCCATGGAAGCTAAAAAGGGGTAAATTATTAGGACCTTGTGGGTCATAGCAAAACATTGGGATTCAATTCTAATGTCAATGGAAAAAATCATTGAATGGAAACAGTGTGATCTGATTTCCACTTCGAAAGTTTAATTTTGTTGCTTATGGAGGATTGATTGGATTGAGTCAAGAATTGAAATGGAGATACCAGTTAGGTAACTGCTGTGTTCTAGACAGTAGATTTATCTATGCACCACAGATACTTTTTGCAATTGCTGTATGATGAGATGAGACAAAATACTAAAGAAAGAGCAGATGTGATTCTTTTTCAGAAATTATAGGATTACAATTTACTGATCAAATGAATTGTAAACATTTTACGTAATTCATTTTATTAATATGAATTTACTGGGTTATTGACATACACTATGCTACATTTTGCTTATATCTGCTCTATAAAAATTATAGATAACTATTGTTTCCCTGGGTACATTGAAAGGGTAGTATCTTTTGAGTTTAGATAGACACCAAAGAAAAAATTTGAAAGCTATCTTGTTATAAAGGTATTTCCATTGACATTTCACTACAGTCCAGAATTATTCAATTTTGGATGGAGTCACATTAGAAAATTTCACAGTCATCTTTAATTGCCATATGGATTGTAATATTTATTTTGAATTGACTAGCAAGTTCTCATTTTGTAGGATGATAAAACCAGGAGAGATAAATATTATAAGCAGAAGTTTACTCTATAATAGAGTTAGTTGTATGATCTACCTTTAAAGCAGATAGGTATCATTTTCTTATCTTCCAATCATCTGAACCTAATAAAGAATGTGCAACCTTAAGACTTCATAGGATACAGAACTCACTTTTTAGTATAAAAGATGAAAAGTCTAGATATTTGCTTAATCGGCTACTCTGACTTTTAGAACAGAGCCATGGGGCCAAGGAATACCTAATTGGATTTTAAAAAATACAAAACAAAACAAAACAAAGCTCAGTTATCTTGAATCCAGCATTAGTGATTAAATCTCAAAATAGAAACAATGAAGAATTTGAGCACTTTATATGATTAGCCGTGAGTGGCACTCACCGATTGCCAGGCTTTAGGAAACCATGTAAGGTTTTCAGATTGCAGAAGGTGGGAGACTTTCTATTAGTCAGGTAACACTAACAGCAATTCTGTTAGGTCATTATTAGTGTCATTCTTATTTTACAAGTGAAGATAAAGAGGCATAGAGTGTTTACACAATTTGCCAAACTAAAAGGCGGTCAGTATGAAACAAGCCATTAGGGTTCGGAGTTTGTCCTCTTAATCACTACACTACATTGCCTTCTTCACCCATATAGAAATAAATGTTTTCCAAAGCTATTAAAACACTTTTCAAAGATTCTGACACATTACTTACTAATGAATTCCTCAAGGCTTTTGTGAAATAGACATATGAAGTGTCCTATAAGGGGATTTAGATGCAAAATGGTGATTTACAGATTATAAGCCCACTCTAACTTCTTTATTTCCATCATCTCTACTTGGAGATTACTTTCATTTCTAGTCAGTCATGAGAATAAACTATTAATTGTTTGCTTGGTTAATTGTCTGGGACTGATTCTCAATAGTGGCTGATGATTAATATGTATGCCATAATCCCTTAATATAATGACACTCTTGAAATTCACTTCTGTTGAAAATGGTTCATTGAGTTTAGTGGGCATGGCAGAATCCTGTGAGAGGCAAAATGACCAGGGCAAACTGAGTACTGTAAACAACAGGGCCAGGGTGAAAATTAGAAGCAACTCATGTGCAGGAGTCTTGAGTAGTAGCTAAGATCACATGATTGGTAACCTGCTAATATTCCATTATTAATAATTTTAAAAATAAAATAAAACTAGGCTTAGAAAATGGAACCTGGATTTCAAATAATAGAATCATGACTATTGAATTAATTCCTAAGTCAATTTAGTTCACAGACTCAGAAAGACCTAGAATAATAAGACAAATACATCCTCAGAATCTTCTTTCTGGCCTTCTCCAAAGAGAAAGGAATAACTATACAATCAGAAAATGAAACCCTTAGATCTTTTGAGTATTTGTCAACAGTAGCTCTAATTTTATATTAATCTGAAGACTAGAACATCCTCTTCTTTTCTTAATTATAGTGGAGGCTAAAGTACCAAGCAAGGAATGAGGGCCTGAATGGAATTCACCTCATGGTAAGCCTACTTTGACTCTAAAACGAATCCATTATTCTTTCAAAAATTTACTAGATCTGTAGTTAAGGAATAAATATGTTCTACAATTATAAGAATTCACATATTGTCATTTGACCAAAGAAGTAAAGTCTATTATGAGAAAGTCCAAATGGAAACTCCTACAAACATGTCTTTATTTTCCAAAATAGTAGTTAGAGCACAGACTCTTGAATCAGAACACAGGTTAAAATCACAGTTCTAACACTAAATGCTTTGTGACCTTACACAAATATCTTAATGATTTTGGCCTTTAAATTCTATGTATGTACTTGAATATTATATATTTTATAGAATTGCTATGTATTTTATAGAGCACTTATAAAAATGTTTGGCACATAGCAATCATATATTAGTGTTTGATCACTCAATCAAAAACAATACCACTACTTTGGAAAAGTTCAAGGAAGGTTATTCAACCATCTAAAATTTTTAATGGAAGAAATAAATATTTCTCTCACATCCCCTTATAGTTATCAGTTACTAAGACTGACCTGGTCACTGCCACTGTTCACTCTCCAGTACCATAAACTTGAGAACCAGTCATCCACCTAGTGGAAGATGATCATATAGGAATCTTTCCATCATGAAGAGGGCAGAAGTTTATTTGCACCACTGTAGACAGTTGTTTTGGATTATATTGCCTTCCCTGCCCCTGCAGGATTTCCATCCTTACATTTGGAGAATGTCATACACACTGCTCTGGCAGTCCACTAATGCTGCTTCTGAGCAAAAAACTTAATTTACTACAATGAAAAAAATAAAGATGATCATCTGGTCTTATACATTTCATGACTCTGATATGGGTAGACTTTATTAAAACCTTTTAATTTCTCTTAGGATACAATTCAGAATGCTTAGTGTGGCCTACATAAACCTACATTATTTGGCTTCTGCCATTTTTTTTTCACCTTTAGTTTTTTTAAATCAATTTTTATTGGAATATAGTTGATTTACAATATTGTGTTAGTTTCTGCTGTGCAGCAAAGTGAATCAATTATACATATTCATATGTCTACTATTTTTTAGATTCTTTTCCCATATAGGCCATTACAGAGTATTGAGCAGAGTTCCCTGTGCTATACAGTAGGTCCTTATTAGTTATTATTTTATATATAGTAGTGTGTATATGTCAATCCCAATCTCCCAATTTATCCCTCCCCTCCTTTCCCCCTTGGTAACCATAAGTTTGTTTTCTACAGCTATGACTGTATTTCTGTTTTGTAAATAAATTCATTTGTACCATTTTTTAGATTCCACATATAAGCAATATATGCAATATAAGCAATATACTTGTCTTTTAGATTTTTAGATTTTTTAGATTCCACATATAAGCAATATATTTGTCTTTCTCTGTCTGATTTACTTCACTCAGTATGACAATCTCTAGGTCCATCCATGTTCCTGCAAATGGCATTATTTCATTCTTTTTTATGGCTTCTGCCTTTCTCAAAGCCTAATCTCCAACTACTCTTTCCTCAATTCTCAGTGATTCAGCCAAACAGACTTTTTTTGCACTTTTCCCAATACCTCAACCAATATCAAAGCCCTTGTATGGGATGTTCCTGAGCCTGTAATTCTCTCTACCTCTCTTCCATTTCTTAGATAGCCCAAATTTAATCATTATTTAGATGTCAGATAAAATGAGGCTACCACAAAGAAATCTCCCCTTACTTCACAGACTGCATCAGGGTTTTTTTCCTTTCTGTACTTTTTCATCTTTCTTATCACAATGTAATTAGTTATTTAATAACTATTTCTTGCATCTCTGTCTTTGGAATTCAGCCTGTAAGAGGATCATTTTTTACTTATCTATTTCTGAATTCATATTATCTAACACTATATTTATACATAATAGGTACTCAAAAATATTTTTGAATGAATGAACAATGAATAAATTATTTCACTGTAAGTTAATTTCTCACAACTTGTAGTCTTATAATGAATGAAAGAGTGGAAGGACATTCTTCCTGTCACATCTTCATCCTTTCATGATAGCAAGGTAGTAAATTACAAGGTGAGAACCCTTATTCTAACATTCCTCCCAACATACCAGCCCCATATCTCTACCCCATGTCACTTCATCTAACACTAATCAATACACTAGCAGCAGTCTCACCCATGGAGAGTACCCTAAGCATTTCAAAAATATTGCATCTTCAGTTTTAAGTCTACATCATCAAACTATTTGTGACTTCTTTGATTTTATGAGAGCACTTTTTTATTATGGGCACATAGAACATTTGTAATAAGCAAATTATCTGGTAAAGGGACAAATGTATTCCTATCTATTGAAAAAAGATAGTTGCACATCCAAACCCGATGCTCAGATTATGATGATACATTTGTCAAAATACAGTACAATTATGTTATGAATAAGAGGTTGATTTCATGTTTTAATTTTAATGGAGATTGGATATTTGAATTCTGTAGACATGTATCTGAGTTTAATAACCATCAAATGCATGTTCCTATTGAATGACTGAGTCAATTATTTCTCCAAAAGTAGTTATGAAGAGAATTTTAAATGTGTAAGAATAGTAATAGAAAAACTCATGAATATTCTGTTTCCAAAATTAATCACAAGTCAACTTCATTGTTTATATTTGTGGAATCTTATTATATTATTTGGAGATACTGATTGAGTTACAAAGCAATGGAATGCTAATAACTTTTGGAAGGGGTAAAACAATTAAAGGATATTAATAAGCCAAGTAGAAATTAGCACAATAATCTCATCTGCTACATATTTTGGGTTTGGACTTCCATTTTTCTGAAAGAGATTATTTTCTAACCTATAGATTTCATAGTATTGGAAAGAAATCTTAAAATAGTAAAATATAATAAACAAAATTTTAGATTTTGTATGTTGTACTTTTAGAGTAGTAAAGCAATGGTTAAACGTTGCCTTTTATCTGTAATATACAATTCTTTATTACGTGATGTTTGTGTAGGTCCAGATAATTTGGGATATTTCAAACACTTTAAAGAAGGTATAGAAATGTTAAACACGTTTAAGACATGTTTGCCTGCCCAGCCACTCCACTAACACCATGTCCCCTCAGCGTTCAGATACGACTGCATTTAGATGCCACCACTGGTTGTATACAGGGAAGAGAAGGGAGAAATAGAAAGAAATGGGAAAATAATCATTATAATACAGCACAGTCTAAGGTTAAAGAAACATAAAGTAAATGTTTGGAATCTGATAGGATATTGTACTTCAGGAGATATGCCAACTATGTTTTGCTATTGTCTTGACAAGATCTGTAGGAATTTTTAAACCTATCCTGTCAAGAAAGGACAGGGAATAGGCTATTGCCTATGGAGCTATAGAAAGTACTGGTGATAAAAAGAAATAGATACATATGACTGAAATTCAGAATATTTATTAAATGAGTTATGGTTTTAGAGAAGTTATTGATAAGGGCATTTGCTAAGAATAATTTTTAACTAAGCAAATATAGAAGATTAAAGTGATCATCTAATATGACATAGTGTAGTATAACCTTATTCCAACCTTGAGTGTTAGCTTTCTTTTATCCATTCATAAACCTTTTTATCCATACTTCCATTATTTCATGCATTCAGCAGAAATTAAATAATTTTTGTGTTAACTGTGTTTCAAAGGAAGAATAAAACAAAAGTCTAATAAGAGAAAATTCTTGTCCTCAAGAAAATTTCAATTTTCTGTGGGGAGTTGGGAGAGCAAACATTTATATAGTGGAGGAAATTTTCAATGAGATTGAACTTGATTTCAAGGGAATGGTTATAGGAGACATCAAAACAAACTTGGAGAACAGTTAATAGTTCCATATTATTGAAGTATAATGTACATAGGTGAGAAATGGCAATAATTGAGGTCCAGAAATGGTTAGGAGAGATTGATCATGGTTGTCCTATCATAATGCCAAGAAATATATATTTTACTTAATAATCAGTGAGAGAGATTGAAGGATTTTAGAAAGGAGATATTACTGGTGATGTAGAACACTGATTTGGTAAAAGACAAGATTGTAAGAAGTGAGTCCAGTTAGAGAACTGGTATAGTAGTTCAGATGAAAAATATTCTGCATTTTCTAATATCAGATTATTAGAGAAAATAGAAAAATATTTTAAATTTATTCATAAGGAGGAGATCAATAGAGCTTAGTATCTGATTTTGAGGATATAGATATTAGCACTGGAGGTGATGAAAGGAAATAATTCAGGATAAATCCAAGATGCAAGTGACTAGGTAGAGATATTTTGACCAAGATGTAGAATAAAAGAAAACAAGTGAAGATTTTTAACTGTTTGGTTGGTGGTTTTGTTTATTTGGGGACTAGAGGTATAGGGTGATGGGGAAATATAGATGATAACTTTAGAGATGGATATAAATTTTAATGAATTTTGTAAAGGTAAATATATTTCCCAAACATATGGTAATTTGATAAAACATTCAGCCTTTATTTATTTATTTATTTTTATAATTGAATCTTTTTCTCTGTTCTTGTTTTGAAGTGTCCCTCAGGTGAGAGAGCAAAGGCTTCATGGTTCGTGTATAATTTATTTCCAGAAATTGTGAGGGAGAACTAGCACTTATAGACAGTATTCCTAAAACTCACAAGGGAACTATAGATGTGGCTTAAACAAGGAATATTCAGAAAACTAAAGTTTTATTTTTGCTGCCATCATTTGGCAGTCCTTCCAGGAAGGCACAACTGTGGTTTTTCTCCTTCAAATAAGTCTTGTTTTAAATAAGATTAAAATACAAGGGGAAGGGGGTGGACTAGATAACTGTAACCAGCTATTTTTGAAAAAGATTAATGCAGCAAAATTTCATCTAATACTAATTTAGCTATAATTTAGAAAGCATTCTTGTGTTGCACCATCCATCATAGACACTGAATATAGAAAAATAAATAAGTAATTAACACATGTTTATTATTTTATGTAACTTCTTGATCCATTATATTCATCTAGGAGAGTTGCTAAAAGGGGAAAGGATTTGTTTTTCAAATTCAAATACATTTTATGGTACCAAATAAAGCACATTATAATGAAAGTCCTTTGCAAGTATTTCCTTTAGCATTCTAAGGTCAGTTCACTGAAAAACTAAAACACATTGTTAACTGTGTGTCCTATTAAAAGGAGAATAAACATTTGCTAATCACCTTTCATTTTGCCACACATTCTTCTAGATATTTTTGCAAACATTGTCTCATTTAATTATCACAGGGACTACTTAAGATAGAAATTATTGTCTCAACCTTTCAAATGAGGGAACAAATTTTCACAGATTTTATTTTCTCTAGGTTATTCAGCTAGGAGGTAGTAGCTAGAATTTGAACTTGGACGATTCTTAATTCTATGCCATGTCCAATGGGTAAATAGAGAATGCAAAAAAAAAAAAAAAGAGTTTAAAAGGTAATTCCCCAAGTGAATATTTTAAAATTTTGCCTCTGTACCTATAAATATGTCATCTTTTTCAAGTTCAGGTAAAGCCTAGTAGGTCAGAGCAGACCAATGTTTCAGCAGAAAACTACTGCACATGAATGGTAGATTTTTAAAAATCACAATTTTATAAGGATGAGTTACATTAATCAAGTGTTCATTAGTGATCCCATTGTTCTCTGGAAGTCTTCGTGGATAGCAACTTTAATGACACTTTATTTTACTTGGAATGTGTACCTAACTCAATTCACTGGAGTCTAAATTTCTTTAGGGAGGGCCCCTTTTATATTTGTTTTCTTATTCCTACCACCTCATATAATATTTACTGTTCTATAGTCATTTAACTAACTGTTCAAAAATGAATGGGGGAACAATTAAATGAACATAGACATTAATAAAAGAACAAACAAATGACTATCAAAATATGATTAGGAAATGCTTTTCAGTGCCATCTCAGCAACCAAAAGATAGTTTACATGGTACTTTTCACTGATTTCAATATGGCACATCTGTCAATACCACAATCATAAGTTGTTTTCGGTACTTTTTTGACTCATTAAGTAAATTATTTCATTCCCAGTGGATTTTTAAAAGAACATATAATTGTTAACCAAGATAGAAGATGTGTATTTCTTATGTTAAGAAGCATGGGGCACTTTTCAATATTTAAGTAAATTTTTTTTTTACAAAATTAGAGTTAAATCATTTGAAAAATAAATTGGAGCTTAACATGATGCACATGGTCCACAGAATCAACTCTGATGCTCTTCTGATTAGAATGCCTTGCTTCGGCCCTGTTGCTGGGTGGTAGCATGATTGCTGTGTGATAGACTTTGCAATACTCAACTCCGTCAGTCAGTCATACAGCTGGAGATAGAGATAAATTCAGGACTCTAGTTATGTCTGTAACCTTTGCTGATAATGAATCCTGTAGGCTCATTAGTTGAAATTTGAAACATTTTAAAATTAGTTGCCTTTAGTTTAATGAAGTTTTTTCTTGCTTGGAAATCAGAGCAATGGTAAATACTTCAACAAACTTAACAATCGTTTATTACAGGCTAGTTGTGACCTTGAAGAGACCTTTTTTTTTTTTCAATTGTAGTGCACATATTATATAGAGTACATAGGAAGGGCTTTATTTTAATTATTATAATCACTTTATGTATTAGGAACCTTATTATACTTGCAATCATGTGTACCTCACTAAGATATATTAAAATCTCTTCTAAAATCACTTATGCTCATATTCATGATTTTAGTGTTTCATTTGTTCAGCTTATTTGGCCATATGATTGTCATATTGCTCCAGGCACAAAAGCAACCACTCTGACACTCATTTTTTTAAAAAGAACATTCCATTATGTATATGCCTAATACAACTGGGAATCAATACCAACATTACAAAGGGAAAAAAAATCATGAAATGTAGTGTGACATAGAAGAATAATTTACTCTGGAGGAAACTGGAGTTTTTAATTTCCATATTTTAAACTTCTATTTTTATCTGTGCACAAAAACAAGTTGAAATATTTATTCATTGGATCAATTGCATAGTGTGTGTTTATAGATGAAAATAGTCATAATTTTTTCAGCCAGAGTTTGTATCTTCTGGTATTGACTATTCTATAGCTGCTAGATTATGATGTTTCATAATTATGTTGGGACATATTTTTCTATGCTTTTTAACTACAGAAGCCACTCACTTCCATCATTCAGAGTGCATATACTTGAGTTGTTTTCATGAAAGTAAGATAAATTTTCAGTGCAACATTCATACACTGACTTTACCAAGGTATCACTCCTTTAGAGCTACCAAATGGAGATAAACTTTAGAATGGATTCAAAATTTCTGTGTATGAAAAAGTCTTTGTATTTCCCAGGGCCTTTATAAGAATTAGATGAGAAAATGTCTCTGAAGCAATTAAAACAACTCTGGGACATAGTTAATCAGTGTCTTAGGAAGTTCAATAAAAATGTTATTGGTATAGTGAAATAATATTGATAAAATAGGTCCCATTTCTTGAACAACCAAAAAGTATAATTTTTATAAAAATCTTTCATTAAGTCTAGATGAATTTGAAAGACAGAATAAAAACATCCAATTAACTGTACATTAATATACTGATAAACTGTCTAGTTAGATTTTTTTCCCAATGTTGGCTCAACATATCCCTAGTTATTTATTGAATCATTTATTTTTCTTCAAATGGCCTTATATATTTTCTATATATCTATTTACTTTAAAATATTTATCAAGTACCATCACTTTCAATTTCCAGCCCCACTCTTAAAATATTAGCACTTAAGACAGGAAAAAATATCCCAAACTTTTTGAGTATTTAAGCTAGATGGAACTTTAGGAATTTTCTACTCTTCCCTCTCATTTAAGTATGAGGAAACTGAGGTTGAGTGGCATGGGTGATATATATAAGGTCTCTTGCTTATTCAAATTTTAGTGCACTGTAATCAATGCTATGGATAGATATGGACATTTTCAGAAACAAACACTCTTATTCAAATAGGTAGGAAGGAAGGAAGGGAGGGAAGAGAAAAACAGGGCTGGAAGGTGGGAGAAAAAGAAGAAATGGAATTACAAAGCCAAGCACATAAGGCAAGTAAAGGAAGGAGATATGTGTGTCTTATGGCCTCAAAATATGATTACCCAGGAAGCCAGAATATCACAGCATTCAGACTCAAATGTGTATGTTAAAGCTGACTATGAGGTAAAAAAAATTACAAATAACACCACACTCTTGCATGTGTATAGATGCCTAGTAAAAGCAAACCAATAAGCAAACTTCTGTGCTCTGTGTGAAAAAGATTTCTAGGTGGTGGTGTTTGTTTGTTTTCTTAGTCATAATCCATATCAGTATTTTATTGTTTACAACAATTGAGATAACTTTTTTATTTTAATAATTGAGAATGTATTAGGTAAACCTCATCAGAGCATTGGTGTTTAAACACTCCTTGAAACATTAAAATGGTTAATTTTTTGATGATAGGTATTTTCCTCAACAAAAGTATAGCAATGACTATGCCTTCAGTTCTGTATGTTGGCCATGTTGTACCTTTCAAGACTTTGCTTTGCTAGCATCATTACCAAGCTTCTAGAATTTGAATCATAGCTATGGCATGTGAAATTACTACATTCTCTCTTGTCATGTTCTTTTGTGATGACTTTTGTTCTAAGCTCTTTTGGTGTATGCAAAGAGAATGGAGTTAGAGCAGTTGGCCAGAAGTCCATAGACTCCCTTTGTGAGAGATGATGGGATACTCACTGGTCTAATCTTCTCTTTTATTTTATTTTTTTTATTGAAGTTCAGTTGATTTACAATATCATGTTAGTTTCAGGTACATAGCAAAGTGACTCGGTTATACATATAAATATGTATATACCTATACTCATTTTTTAATGCTTTTTCATTAGATTTTATTACAAGATATTGAATATAGTTCCCTATGCTATATAGTAAATCCTTGTTGTTTACCTAGTTTACATATGGTAGTGTGCATCTGTTAATCTCATACTCCCAATTTATCCCTCCTACACCTTTCTCATTTGGTAACCATAAGTTTGTTTTCCATGTCTGTGAATATGTTTCTGTTTTGTAAATAAGTTCATTTGTACTATATTTTAGATTCCACACATAAATGATATCATATACTATTTGTCTTTCTCTGCCTGACTTACTTCAATTAGTATGATAACTTCTAAGTTCATCCATGTTGCTGCAAATGGCATTATTTCATTCCTTTTATGGCTGAGTAGTATTCCATTGTTTGTGTGTGTGTGTGTGTGTGTGTGTGTGTGTGTGTGTGTGTTTATATATAGATATATAAAATGAAATATATATACCACATCTTCTTTTGATGGACACTTAGTTTGCTTCCACATCTTGGCTATTGTAAATAGTGCCACTATGAACATTGGGGTGCATGTATCATTTTGAATTAGAGCTTTCATCTTTTTTAGTTATGCGCTTAGGATTGGGATTACTGGATCATATGGCAACTCTATATTTAGTTTTTTAAGGAACCTCCATACTGTTTTCCAGAGTAGCTGCACCAACTTACCTTCCCACCAACAGTGTAGAAGGGTTCGCATTTCTCCACACCCCCTCTACCATTTTTTTTTAAATTTTTTTTTTGCTGTATGCGGGCCTCTCACTGTTGTGGCCTCTCCCGTTGCGGAGCACAGGGTCCGGACACACAGGCTCAGTGGCCATGGCTCACTGGCCCAGCTGCTCCGTGGCATGTGGGATCTTCCCGGACCGGGTCATAAACCCGTGTCCCCTGCCTCAGCAGGCAGACTCTCAACCACTGCGCCACCAGGGAAGCCCTACCATTTATTATTTGTAGACTTTTTGATGATGGCCCTCTGACATAAGGTGATAGCTCATTGCAGTTTTGATTTCTCTCATTTCTCTAATAATTTGCGATGTTGACCATCTTATTATGTACCTGTTGACAATCTGTATGTCTTTGGAGAAATATTTATTTAGGGCTTATGCTCATTTTTGGATTGGGTTATTTATTTTTTTGTTGTTGAGCTGTATGAACTGTTCATATATTTTGGAAATTAAGACCTTGTCAGTCACATCATTTTTAAATATTTTCTCCCACTTTATAGGATTTTTCATTTTGTTTATGGTTTCCTTTGCTGTGCAAAATCTTATAAGTTTGATTAGGTCCCATTTGTTTATTTTTGCTTTTATTTCTATTGCCTTGGGAGGCTGACCTAAGAAAACATTTCTACCATGGTGTCATGTCTTATATTTAAGTCTTTAAGGTCTAATCTCCTCTTGACATGAGAGGTAACCTTGGGTAAATAGACAATTGAAATTTGCCAGGAGTCTGAGTTAAGGATTATGTATTGTAAGTAAACCCTGAATCTATTTATTTACAATGCATGGCTCCATAGTCACAGAAGATATGTTAATGAGTCCAAGCTCATACTGCTCGCTGCACAACAGGCCAATAAATCAAGAGACAAGTTGTTGGGACAAGGAATACTGACTATATTCAGAAAGCCAGAAGACCAAGAAGATGTTGGACTAGTGTCCCAAAGAACCATCTTGCTGGGATATGGATGCTAGTTTCTTTTATAGAAGAAAGAGGGCAGAGGTAAGGATGTAAAGTAAAAAGGCCATATGTTGTTGCAAATATTTCCTGATTTTGGTCAGACTCTGGATGGGATGTGTTAATTTCTTCCTTCCTGCAGCCATTCACAAGTGGGCTGCATCAGAATGTTTCCTATGAGCTAAGCAAAGGTATGTTAGGTTAACAGTCAAGCATGGGAGGGAGGGTCTCTGGAGATGGGCCATTAGGTATACTTTAAGCTATAGGCAACATCCCTTTAATGATTAAGTTGTAGGAAAATGCAATAGAATACAAAGGGTAAAGTAAAGAAACAGATCTAATATGGAGTCAGATTTATCCTTGCCTATTACAGCTATGCAGTTTTCTGGGTTATAAAATAGAGATTTTTTTTTATAGCATAAATAATTTGCCACATTTTAGTACAATAACTCACATACTTCATTTAGAGAACTCATCTATTCTGGGTCAAAGAACATTTAAGTAATGCAAGAAAGTGCTTTCAGTGTTCTCCAGATCTTTCATTGCTCTTAGCCCCTTGATTGCTTCGATTCTTTAAGTCAGTAGTAAACTTTGAGAGAAGATAAGATTTCTGGTTTTAATGAATCTGATTAGAAAATCTGAATCTTTGTATACTCAGTATTCCCCAAAAAAGTTTAAAAATATTAAATATGGCATTATTAAAAACAAATAGCAAATTAAATTTGAAACTTAAATACTTTGTGTGAGGCTAAAACAATAAAATGGTCTACTAAAAATGGCAAGCTATCATTGTAGGCCCTCTGAGGAATTTTGTTTTATACAATCACTTCTTTATCAATGCTGCATAGATATTTAATACAAAAATTCATATATCCAGTTGTATAATTTAAATTAGTCCAAAATAGATATTTAGTGAGATATTTCTACCAGAGAACCTATGGCAAGACTAAATGTTGCAATTGAACATGAACTTAATCACTGGTATTCTTCAGCTAAAAGCAATGTAAAAACAATCATCTCATATTTAAAACAGTAAATAAAAGAGGGTGTGCCATTTTTATATTAAAAGTTAGCCAACAATTTAAATAGAAAATTGGGTTAGTTAGCATTTTATGCTAAAATAACACTTGTGTCTCAGTCATGCATTTGACATGAACTAGATTATATGTATTGAAGTTTGAGGGCTCTTGCTATCTTAAGTTAATCGAACACCCACATCAAGGTCTTTTCCATTTTTAGGCCTTTAGATCTGCTTTTCTTCTGCCAGAAATACTCTTCCATTTTTCTTTACATATGCCTCCATTTGATGGTTAAGAATCGATTAATAGTAAGTCCCCTACATACAAATGAGTTGTGTTCTGAAGGCGGGTTCATGAGTGCAATTTGTTCGTAAGTTCAACAAAGTTAGCCTAGGTACCCAACTAACACAGTCGGCTATATAGTACTGTATTGTCACACAAATAATACACAAAAATAAACAAACACAAAAAATAAAACATTTTTAATCTTACAGTACAGTACTTTGAAAAGTACAGTAGTACAGTACAACAGCTGGCATACAGGGGCTGGCATCAAGTGAACAGGCAAGAAAAGTTACTGACTGAAGGAGGGAGAGGAGGTGGGAGATGGTAGAGCTGAAGGATTGTCAACAATAGGAGATGGAGGGCAAGCTGCAATTTCACTCATGCCTGACGTTGATGGCACAGGTTCCAGTTCCTTGCTGGATTCAATTCTATCTACCCTTTTGAAAAAATGATACAGTGATGTCTGGGTAGTAGCTCTTTTTTTCTTGTCATAGATGATACGGTAGCCCTGGATTGCATTCTGAACAGCTGCTGCAACCTTAATGCACTGTTCTACATTCGGGTCCTGTGCCTCAAAAGCTAACAGTGCCTCCTCAAATAAAGATAATCCCCTTGCCATTTCCTGTGTCATGAATCTCTTTGGTTCTTTAGTTAATTCTTCTTCCTCTTGTCTCTCTTCATCCTTTCTCTGGGTCTCCAATTCCATCAGGTATTCATTAGTAAGCTCCTCATGTTGCACAGTAAGGAGTTCAATGTTATAAGAACAAGCGACATCTACCATCTTTTCGCCTTGCTCCACTCTGTCAATTATTTTCACTTTTGTTTCCATCGTTATCGCTTGGTGCTTCTTAGCAATACCTGTTACATCACCGCTGCTTTTATGCTTGCTTCTGGACATCCTGGGCTTAAAATAAAGATATTGTACTACTGTACTCTATACAGTGTTGTACAGTAAAGTACACAAAAGCACAACCACTTGTAGAGGATGCATGCAAGTGACAATGTACTCCAGACATGTGAACTAACTTATGTGATTGGACATGTAAACACACGTTCACATCTTTGAAAGTTTGCAACTTGAAGGTTCATATGAAGGGGACTTACTGTAATTGTAATCTCTGACAATCTTACTTAGCTAAAGTGTCTTCGTCCCCTCAGTCATGTAGTCACTCTATCTTTATGTTAGTGTTTATTGGACCTGAAATTAACTTATTTATTCAGTTGTTCATAAAATTATTTTCTCTCTGTCCCCACTAAAATGTCAGCTCCTGGAAGTCAGAGAGTTTGTCTATTTTGTTTACAGTTAAATTTCCCCAATACCTAAAATAAGATCAGGCACACAATAACAAATAAAGTAAATAAAATAGAAAAATACATAGACTAATTCATGGAATTTTCTAGAATTTTATGTATTTTCTAATGTAAAGTTCTTTTGATATGTTGATAAGACACAAATATGATAAAGTCATCTTACCAAGATGGAATTCATTTATTCCATCTTCAATGAAAGGAGGCTACAAGGATATCTATAGATAATACAAGTACTCAGTTTTCAAGTAGTCAGCTCGAGTAATCAGTTCAAATCCCAAATTTTTCACCCAAAACTTGCAGTCAGAAATACACTTTCATACTATTATTAAATCATTTACAGTCCATTGAGTATTTGTTTGCTTCAGTTGCCAATCATTTTCATCCCTTGGAAAAGACTGGATTTAACTGTGAACTTTTTCAGAAAATATGACCATTCAGCCACATCCCCAGAGATTTTGATTCAGTATATCTTGGATGGGACTGAGTGTCTATATTTTAAAACTTCACAAGTGATTTGTGGAGGCTACAACACTAAGCATCATGAGCCCCTTGACAAAAGATATTTTTCTTTATTCATCTTTTGGATAGAGTGGGTTAAAAATAGTAAAACTGGAAAAAAACAGAAATGGTTTGTAAATAAAGTGAATAGTTAAGGAATATAAATTAAGCAGTTCATACACTGGTTAATTATTCCTTGAGTACAAAATAGTTAATTTTAATTCCTGTATGATTTTGCATGGCTCATACCTTCTTAGCCCTTTGTACTACTACATGGAAAATACTAGGAATTGGTGGCAAAGAGAAGAGAGAAAGAAATGAAAGACCATATTAGTAAACCAACTGTAGTCAATGAATGCTCCTCTTTGACAGTGAAATATATTTCTTACTTTGCCTTCCAGTGAACTCACAGTTTCCAAAATTGACATTGAACTAATTTCTTCCTTGGTAATAAGACCCTGCTATGTTCCCAGCTAATTTGCTTGGTTCTTTCATAATGAAGTCTAGGAGACCTTGTCTTTCAAATTTATTTCTATCTGCAAGTTCTATAACTTCAGAAAGATACTTAAAACTTAGGGAAAATGTGCCTATTCATTCATTTACTTCAACTTAGCCTAAAGGAGTAATCTTAATATTCTTCTTTATCTAAAGTGCAACTAATATTAAATATCCTGAGACATATAATGAAAACTTCACTCAAGTTTCCCATATTTCCACCCAACCCCCCCCCCAAAAAAAATATCTCACTTGGGTAAATTTGCTTGTGTAAATTCACTACATAGTTTTCCATTGCCAACCTGATCTATTATGCTTTGGCTTCAAGCCAATATTTTATTTTCCCTGTAATGTATGCATAGAAACTTTGCAATTGTACCATGTTAAATTTCCATACACTCATAGTTTACCCAACTCTTTTTTTTTTCATATTCCTAATTCACTAGAACGTTTGAAAGAGAGGAATGCAAAGTTAGAGAGAAAGAAAAGTAACAAAGATGAAAAGCATTTTATTTCACTCTCTGGAATCAAAATAATTCTGCCCATTCAGGTTAATGTATTTCTATCCCATGTTTGTGCTAAATTAGATTATTCCCACTTTGTTACTCTTTTTGTATCCCAAAATATTTTGTTTTTTTAAAATTTGTTTTAGAAATAATTCATTTCTTTTCCTATAGAAAGTTTACAATGTTGAGTTTTTTTTCCTCTGGATTATGCCTACTAATAGTTCAGTTTTATTCACTTAAACAAATGTTTATTGTCCTTTTCTATGTACCTAACAACATACTAAATAGTATACAACAAGAATATAATGAAGTCACTGTCCCAAAGAAACTTACATTTTAGTGAGAAATATAGACATGTAAACACATTAATTCAGTTCTATAGTGTAGAAAAAGATATATGCTCGTATATCAATAGCATAAAGGCAGAGCAGTAGAAGCAGGGAAGCTAATTACTGAAATGAGAACGTTGAAGAAAAGAAAGCAACAAGCCAAGGGTAGATTCCTGAAAAGCCTACATTTGAATGGGCAAGAAGAAAGCAAAGAGCTTACAGTCATAGAATAAACAATCATGGAGAAACCATGAGATAAGAAGAGAGATGTGCCATAGGAGTGAATGAGGAAAGAGTGTAATGAAGGGGGCATAGTTCAATAGAGTCAAATACCACAGAGAATTTCTGCAAGACATGGCTTTATAGGTTCATATGTTGTGGCAATATGAATGCAATTGATAGCCCTTTACTATCTAAGGAACTCTCTCCCAAATGGTGGAGATATCATATTGTTCCAAGTTGGAGGAAAAATAAGACAACAAAAGTAAACTGTGGGATCATAGATGTTGACTAATCTTTCAAAAAGCTGAGTCAGGAAGGGGTAATAAAAAAAACAGAAACCCATGGATGATATTCTCTACCTTAAGGCTGAGACTCAGAATCTAGAGTCTATCAATGCTTCAGGAGAAATTACACTATAATTCCCTCCTGAAATGGTCTCCAAGCTTCAATGAAAATATTTATGTACATAAATGGATTGTTCTGATAGTCCTGAGGAAAGAATGAGGGGATAAGGAGAAAGAAGAGAGACCTGACGTATTGTACTTCAGCTTTTTGCTGCCTCACATTGAGAAAGGGCATCCCTCTATCATGTGAATTAGCACCCCAATGTCCAGACAGAGCAAGGAGGCTGACACACAGCAGAGTTTAGGGAAGCAGGAAAGGACACCTTATCCAGAAAAACTCTTCAGAAAGGAAAACTTCAAGACAAGCAGCAAACAAAATGATTTGCTTAATCTTGATGGCTGATAATACTGACATGGAGAAGAAAAGTACTTGTACTACATTACGCATCTCTTTAATATCTTTGTCTTTCCCACAAAGTGTTAAATACTTATGGTCATGGATCTTTTATTTATCTCTGTACCTCCAGTATTTTTATATGATAAGAAGGTGAATATAAGAATTTTTTTAACATCTTTATGGAACATAATTGTTTTACAATGATGTGTTAGTTATAATTGTTTTATAATGCTATATAATTAGTTACAATGTTGTGTTTAGTTGCTTTACAATGTTGTGGGGTTTTTTTAACATCTTTTTTGGAGTAGAATTGCTTTACAATGTGAATCAGCTATATGTATACATATATCCCCATATCCCCTCCTACTTGCGTCTCCCTCCCACCCTCCCTATCCCACCCTCCCTATCCCACCCTTCTAGCACCGAGCTGATCTCCCTGAGCTATGCAGCTTCCTCTCACCAGCTATCTAGTTTACATTTGGTAGTGTACGTATGTCAATACTACTCTCTCAAATCATCCCAGCTTACCCTTCCCTCGCTCCATGTCCTCAAGTCCATTCTCTACTTCTGCGTCTTTATTCCTGCCCTGCCCCTAGGTTCATCAGAACTTTTTTTTTTTTAGTTTTTCTTTATTGCTAGTAGTTAAAATTCTTATTGGTGAGCTAATAGGATGTTACCCTTAAAAATAATCTAACTTGCATATTGTTATTAATAAAATGACATCTTGTGGTAGAGTATTGGAAAGATAAATCAAATTAATAATTATTTTAAAGGATAAAAAATGTCCTTGAAAAATAAATCTTGCTGAAGTTGGCTGATGTATTGTGATAACTGATGACATTAACCAAACTTTGACTAAAAACAGTAAGACATAGAATGAAAAAATACTTAAATATTGCTTATGGTTTGAGGAAATAATAACAAAGAAATAACACTGATTGTTTATTACATGCCAAGCACTTTTTGAACTTTGCACTTAATAATTTTTATAATCATCACAATAACCTGAGACAGATACTAATTTATCCCCATATACAAAAGAGGTAATAAAAGCACAGAGTAGTCAAGAAACATACTCAAGTCTGTGAGACTAATAAGCAATGGAGCAAAAATCAAACTCAAGTAATTTAGCTCCATGTGTTTACATGTCTATACAAAATTAAACAGTATACCAATAGAGTTAAAAACATGGATATAAATTAATAAATTAATTAAATTTAAAAAATTAGAAATTAATTTGAGGGTACATACTGGCAATATTCAATCATGAATTATATGCAATTGTTTATGTCAAATACTATTTTTAAAAGTGTGTTAGTTAGGGTTGTATGTCTCTGTCCATATAAATATGAGAGAGAGAGAGAGAGAGAGAGAGAGTGGGAGAGATTGAGATTTATTATAAGCAGTTATCTCACTTGATTATGGAGACTGAGAAGTTTTAAGATCAGCAGTCCACAAACTGGAAACACAGGAATGTCAATATGTAGTTCCAATACAAGGCCAAAGGCTTGAGAACCAGGAGAGCTGATGTTATAAGATTTAGTCTGTAAACTGGCAGGCTTGAGACTGAAGAATAGCTGATATTTCAGTCTGAGTCTAAAGGTCAAAAAATTACCAATGTCCCAACCCATTTAGTCAGATTGGTTGGGATTTCTTCAGGAGGAATTTCTTCTTACTTAGCTTTTTTGTTCTATTCAGTCCTTCTAGCGATGGCTGAGACAGACCCACATTAGGGAGGAAAATCTGCATTACTCAGTCAACTGGTTCAAGTGTTAATCTCATTCAGGAGCATCCTCACAGACACACCCAGAATAATGTTTGGTCAAATATCTGGGGACCTTGTTGGCCCAATTAAGTTGAAACATGAAAGTAATCATCACTGACCTAACCCATGTCAACTTGGCAATGATTTGCATCAGTTAAACTACAAGGAAAGACAATAACAAGGTCATAATTCTCCCTAACATGATATAATGATCCTGTATACAGCTGAAAACTTACTAATCCTTTCCCCACAAGAGGAGGAAAAAGTCCTTGAATATTATTACTCTTCTCCTTGATATCACATAACTTAAATATTATGATGTCAAGTTAATATGCCTTTTGTTACATGATAAAACATTGAGAGGAAAGAAAATAAAGATATTTGCCATATGTACGTACATATACATATATTTGTATACCTACACACACACACACACAAAATATTCATAACAAAATAATGAGGACATACTCACGACAATTATAGTCCTTGTTTCCATAACTTGTTACATGGTTATAGCTGGTATTTATAACTCTAGCTTCTCCCATTACCCATTCTGTATTCTCTTTGCCTTCAGCAAGTACATCATCTCACTGTGGTTCTTTACCTGGTGGGGTGACCAATAAGTTCACCCTGAAAGGTCTCGACAATTAGTAGTCTGCCTGGATTGGGTTTTTTCTCAAATTAATTTATTTTATTTTAGTTTTGGCTGCATTGAGTCTTTGTTGCTGCGTGTGGGCTTTCTTTAGTTACAGCTAGTGGGGGCTACTCTTCGGTGCAGTGCATGGGCTTCTCATTGTGGTGGATTCTCTTGTTGTAGAGCACGGGCTCTAGGCACACGGGCTCAGTAGTTGTAGTTCATGGGCTCTAGAGTGCAGGCTCAGTAGTTGTGGTGCACGGGCTTAGTTGCTCTGCGGCATGTGGGATCTTCCCGGACCAGGGCTCAAACCTGTGTCCCCTGCATTGGCAGGTGAATTCTTAACCACTGCACCACCAGGGAAGCCCAGATTGGGTTGTCGTAGTTTTCCACTTACCTTAATCATAGGGCAAAGTAAAACTAAAAATTGCACTAAAAGAAGCCCTCAGGGATCTCCTATATTCTAGACATACTCCATTGTAGAGTAGTAGTCCAAATTCCCCTTCATAGTCAGGATCAACCACCGAGCCAGCACAGCAACTCCCTTCTTCACCTGTTGATTGAAAAGCATGAGGGCCCCAAAGTGGCTGGACCAAAGTCTTGAATCTAGTTCAACGGAATCACTGCTGTGTCTCCTGGTGGAATCATTCCTCCTTTGGAGCTAGACCTCTAGGCTAGCAGAGCTTAAGGTTGCAGGAATAGGAAGCAAAATCTTGCTAGTGGGGCAGTAGGGGTTATAGTGAGTGGTGCTACTCCCACTTCCACTTCTGATTTCTCGACCTATGAGTCCCAGCTATAGGAGAAAGAGCACCATATATTGGAAGCTGATTAAGAGCTTATACATCCTTCTGAAGAACCTTGCCCCAGCCCTGCAAGGTATTGCCACATAGCTGGTACTATAAATGAGTCTTCAAGAGCCTATTCCACTGTTCTATCAAGCCAGCTGCATCAGGATGGTGGGGAACATAGTAACACCAGTGAATTCCATGAGCATAGGCCCATTGCTGCATTTCTTTTGCTGTGAAATGAGTCCCTTAATAGGAGCAATGCTGTGTAGGGTATCATGATGATGGATAAGGAATTTTGTAAGTTCCAAATGACAGTTTTGGAAGAAGCATTGAATGCAAGGAAAGCAAATCCATATGAAGAGTATCTATTGCAGTAAGAACAAAACATTGCCTCTTTCATGATGGAAACAGTTGAATGTAATCAACCTGCCACCAAGCAGTTGGCTGATTACCCTGGGGAATGGTGCAATATGGAAACTTTGGTGTTGACAGATTGATCACTCAGCAGTATCCTTAGTTAAGCTGACCTTGGTGTGAGAAAGTTCATGTTGCTGGGCCCATGACCTTGCCACCATGACCACTTTGTTCATGTGATTATTTGGGCAGTGATGGGATGACTGGGGAAAGAGGTTGCCTGGTATCCTATTCCTCCTCTGTGAAGTTACTATTTGATGAGCATTCACATAAGACACAAATATCTTCACATTTTTTTGCTCACTTAGAGAAGTCTATCCACATATCTCTTCCTCAAATTTCCTTGCAACTAATTTTCCAGTCACGTTCCTTACAAGTCCCTGATCATCCAGCCAAACCATTGGCCATAGCCTATTAATTGGTATATAATTGTGCATCTGGCCATTTCTTGTTCTAAGCAAAATGAAAAATCAGACTTATTGCTCAAAGTTCTGCCTACTGGGAAGATTTCCCTTCATCATAGTCCTTAGGGCTATCCAGAAAGTGTCTATAATGCTACAGCTGTCTACTTTTGGGCGGTACCTGCATACTGTACAAAACCATCAGTAAACCAGGCCTGTATCTTCTTTCCTCCTGTCAACTGATCATAGTGAACTCTCCTTGAGACCATAGGTACAAACTGAAAGAGAGAAAGAAATGTAGCAAGAGAAGGGACCAAGGGCATTTGAACCACTTCATGTAACTTACTTGTGCCTTTAGGTCCTGCTTGGGCGTGATATCATACACACCTCTTCCACTTTATGATGGAAGGCTGCTGTGCATGTCTGACTAAATTTTGACATTGGGCTGGAGAATTGATATATCCCAGAGGTAAGACACTGAACGTGTATTGCTGGCTTTGCCAGCTGAAAGTAAATAGCTTCTGAAAATCTTTATTGACAGGGATGACAAATAAGGCATTTTCCAGATAATAGTTGCATGCCAGGTACCAGGGGATGTATTAATTCACTCAAGCAATGAAATCATATCTCGTATAGCAGCTGCAATTGGAGTCATCACCTGGTTAAGTTTATGAAAATCTACTGTTATTCTCCCAAGATCCATATGTCTTTGGCACAGGCCAAAAGACAATATGAATGAGGATGTAATAAGAATCACCACCTCTGCATATTTCAAGTCCTTGAGTATGACAGTAATCTTTCTGAAATCCCTCCAGAAAAGTCATATTGCTATGGGTTTGTTATTTTTCTAGGTAGAGTCAGTTCTAGTGGCTTCTCCTTGTCCTTTCCCAACATAATAGCCCTCACTCTACATGTCAGGGAGCCAATGTGGAGATTCTGTGAGTGACTAAGTACGTCTATTCCAGTTATGCATTCTGGAACTGGGAAAATAACACAGGATGGATTCAGGGGCCCACAGAGCCACTGTGAGACAGATTTGAGCTAAAACTCCATTGTTCACCTGACTGCTATAACCTCTTCTGACTTTAGAGCTATAGTGATGTTCTGGGTCTCCTGGAATCAAGGTCAGTTCAGAGCCAGTGTCCTGTAGTCCCTGAAAGAACTGAGTATTTCCTTTTCCCCCAATGCACAGTTACACTGGTAAAAGTCCATAAGTCCCTTTGGAAAAGGAAGAAATCTTAAGATACATTTATGGCAGTGTACTGGGGTCTTTCCTCAAAGAAGACCCAGTCTTCCCTTCATTCAAGGGTTCCTGGGTCTATAAACTGGCTGAAATCTGGGAATTAAGGGACCATGACTCTCTGTTTTTATGATTCAGGTTAGACTTGTGTTCACTTGACTTCAAATTTTTCTGGTTCTACAGATCAAGTAACAGTAGAATAGGCTTCCTGTCTATTCTACTTCTAGGAATACCATGATCAACTAACACCATAGGTCTGCACTAGTCAGACTATTCTGATTGCTGCTTTGACTCTGCTGTCCATTGCAGTAACCAGTCACATCTTGCCTTTGGCGGTTAAAAGCCAGCACTTGACCCCTGCTACCCTAGGACCCAATTACTACCATTGCATTTAAGTTTCTCAATTCAGTGACTGCAGTTCCAGCTGTGAGATCTGTGAAGAACAATCACAGAACTCTTTAAGGATATGAGGCTCCTCTCACAAATTTATTTCTCATAGTTGTGGTGAAAGGTATGTCCTCTGGACCTACCCAATGTGGATGAGTAGGTCTTAAATGACAAATCCACTCTAATGTTCTAATTTCCCTATACCTCTGAATCCTTTTCTCTGCACTAAACCAACAAAGGTTCCAACTTGCTCACTGTGGGCCAGCTTTTGGTCCATATTTCAGTCAAACAACCAAAAGATCTGTCAGAAGGGGCTTCCCTGGTGGCGCAGTGGTTGAGAGTCCACGGGACACGGGTTCGTGCCCCGGTCTGGGAAGATCCCACATGCCGTGGAGCGGCTGGACCCGTGAGCCATGGCCACTGAGCCTGCGTGTCCAGCGCCTGTGCTCCACAACGGGAGAGGTCACAACAGTGAGAGGACCGCGTACCACAAAAAAAAAAAAAAGATCTGTTAGAGCCCTTTCTAAATTCCTGAGCTACATTAAATGCAGAGTCTCTGCCATGTCAATAAATTTTGCCTGATCCAACTTTGTGTTCTTTCCACCATTATCCCACACCCTCAGTAGGCATTCCTACACATGTCCTCTGGATTTCAGTCTATATAAATTAGAAAACTCAAGTAGTTCTTTTGTAGTATTGTGCACCTCTTCATGTACTTTGTACCTCACCTTTGGAGGGCTGCTAGGATGTGAGTCTAATTATAAGACTAAAAGCATAGTGGAGTGATGCCAGTGGGTCCCGAGGACAATCAGTATGGTCTTGTATAGTATCTACCTGAAGGAATGCCATTATTGTTTCCCCAGGCAATATAGGGTTAATTCTCTCAGAGGAGGGTGGAGAGGCACTGGGGGTAGGAAGGCCTCTTCCATTGGCAAGGAAAACTCATCAGAACTTAGGGACTCAATATCTCCAGCTTCATCAGAGTCTTCCCACATGTCCCTATTCCAACATTCAGGACTCCATTCCTCCCCAGTCAGTGGATCACTTTAAGGGTAGACACACTGTGTGGCTGGGAGTTCAACTCTCATTGAAATTAGGTCAGGTAAGACTGAGATTCTGAGTTGGATTTTCAGCAACTTAAGGGATGACGATGTTGACCTTTTCTGACCCTTGTGACTTCAATCAGATAAAGCTTGGACTCTGTCAACCTTTGCCCCAATTCTAAGCTGAATTCTCCTATGCTCCAGCCCTTTCATGAATATGCATGCACCACCCAAGCCCCTTCATGAGTATGCATGTACCCTTAGCTTAAAACTTCCCCAATTTTGCTGTTCGGGATACAGTGCTTTGGGAAAGATCCCTGGTGTTCTCCTTACTTGTTGCAAGCACAATACTATATCCTTGCTTCTCCTGATCTTTAGCTTGGTTGTATCTTTTGACTTGACACCTACAAGAGAAGAACCCAGTTTTTGGGTAACACTATGGTATACTTTATATATTTCTATTGCCAGATCATGTCATATACTATCAGTTTTCTCCTTACTACTAGAAATAGAATCATTAGCATCTTTAAATCTAATCAGATTAGAGAGCCAATTCCAGAAACTCTAGAACCAATCAGAAAACTCTTCCTTGAAACTGTATTCTTCTAGAACCATCTTAGATGCTAAAATCTGTATTAGTCATAACTCTCCTGGGAAACAGAACCAATAGGGTGCGTGTGTCTGTGTAAATGTATAGAATTGACACATGTAGTTATGGAGGCTGTGAATTTCCATTACCTGTAGTCAGCAAGGTGAAGACCCAAGAAAGCTGATATCTGTGTCCACAGGCCGGAAAACCAGAAAAGCCAATGAAGTAAGTTCCAGTCTGAAATCTGACAGGCCTGTGACCCAAGGAGAGAGGTGTTTCATTTTAAGTCTGAAGTCCATAAAAGCCCAAGTCCCAGCAGGAGGAGTTCTCTCTTACTTAGCCTTTTGGTTTTGTTTTATTCAGGTCTTCTATTGATTAGATGAGGCCCATCCACATTAGGGAAGGCAATCTGCTTTACTTAGTCTTCTGATTCAAATGTTAATCTTGTCCAGAAACACCTTCACGAACATACCCAGAATAATGTTTGACCAAGTGTCTGGGCACCCTGTGACACGGTCAAGTTGACACATAAAATGAACCATCACAGATCGTAAATATTCATTTGTTTAGTTTCAGATAAAAATAATCATGAGATATTCTAACACTTTCTTCTTGTACCACAATAAAATATCTTGTAGTGTAGTGTAAAACTATTACGCTATGCTAGACTGCTGCTCAAAATTGTCAAAATAATGACCACAACAATGTTATTGATGAAGTAGCAGGCAGAGCAACTGAGAAAAATAGTAATTGGAAATTAGTAAAAATTAACATGTGTGCTGAAAGCACATACTAGAAAATAAGTCATGTTTCCTCACTGCATGAGGGAAAACATAATGATGTGAAGAATTTTTCATATAAAAAGAAATAAATCATTGTATTACAGAGAATGCATAGAGTAGAGAATGTAGGGGAAAAAATAACATGCATAGTTTTAAAATCTAGATTAGAAAGTTTGTGTAATAACCTGACTTAATGGGAAAATGTGGGGAACTTTAATTGCTTGAAAAAAACTGGTACTAGAAATGCTAGGTAACCTAAATGAATCTCATCATTCATTTTGGGAGAATTTCTTTAAATATGTAAGGCCCATTTATTGAGATGTCATTGAACATGGAAGAGCAAAATAAATTAAAGGTGGTGGGGGCAGTGGATAAAAGATAAGCTAGGCTAAAAAAGCACCAAAAAAAGAGAAAAAATATAAAGTAAAAGAGACCTATTAAAAAGGGAAAATAGGACTTCCCTGGTGGCGCAGTGATTGAGAGTCCGCCTGCCGATGCAGGGGACACGGGTTCGTGCCCCAGTCTGGGAGGATCCCACATGCTGCGGAGCAGCTGGGCCCGTGAGCCATGGCCGCTGAGCCTGCGTGTCTGGAGCCTGTGCTCCACAATGGGAGGGGCCACAACAGTGAGAGACCCGTGAACCCCCCCCCAAAAAAAAGGGAAAATAATGTGTATGTATATAGTTTAGAATAAACATGAAATAATACTATTAGACAAAGCATTGATGAAATTATTCTAATCTTTAATTGTGGCTATTTGACTCATCATTTATTAATTTGAGCAGGAATTACATTAAATACAGTGGGGAAGTAAAAGTTGTAGAATGTGTTATTTTGGCCCTCATTACTTTTTTATTCCAGAAAGTGAAATAATAAATAAATAAATAAATAAATAGATAAATATTCACATGCATAATTAGAGGTGTTGGTAGTAGTGGTGAATACTAAGCATATTAATTTGGGGCGGGAGTTAATTTGTGAAAAGAAAATTCTTTAAGAATGAGAGAATTCAAGGATGAGTTAGCTGCGAGAAGGGGTCAGAAATTATAGCATATGATTATAAATCTCATTATAAAGCAGTCAGCTGAATATGAGACAATTCATCCTTAACATATTCCTATATCCAACATACTCTTTAAGCTAAACTGTTAGGAAGAAAGATTTCCTTGGGGCTGCCAGCATAAATTAGACTTTAAGATAAAGTAGACAAATAAATGTTTCCTTATTTCTCATCAGCTGAATATTGGAATTCCTCCACTTATTAGGGTCACCAAACAGATCTAAAAAGGAAAAAATAATTAAATAAAATTATGGCTCAGTGGAAGAGAGGATTAGTACACTGGTTTTTAGTCAGATTAAAATGTCTACAATTAATCATGGAAAATCCTCCTCCAACTCCTTTATTGGGTGACTTAGAAGGCTGCAAGATTGAGGGGTCCCAGAATAAAATAGTTTTACAGCTGTTCTAGACTGTGATGTAAGCTTCCCTGCTGCTTCTGCTCAGGTTATATGACTTAGAAGATCCAATGTTACTGGAGGAATCCATAAAACTAGAAATTTTTGTAAAGTCCTCAGCAAGCCTTGATAGAAGTCACAAATCTGACTCCCAGAGTTTTGGAAACAGAACACATCTCCTGATCCAAAGCAATACTATTTAAATAGCAGTTCCTGGTATGCTTCTGGGACCCATTAAAAACTAAGCATCTGGCTAGAGGACACTGACTATGAAGTTAATTGTCTTTCTTAAGTTGGATATTTGCAGGATCAATATATCATAAGTTATAATGGATACAAAAATATCACTCTACAATGGTAAGAATATATTTGACATTTGTTCCAATCAATTCCAAATAGCACAAGTAAACTACACAAAGAGGTGGACCCAGACACCCATTTTACTTACCTCGGTTGTGCCAATGCCTGTCCTTCAACTCAATGCTTTTTGCTTGGTGGAAGTTTTCATGTGACCAGTAGGCAGGAAGGGAAAAACAAACAAACAAACAAAAACAGTCCTGGTTTAGTGATATATGTTTGCTTGAAATGTAGGTATTTGCTAAAAATGAAATATCGTCACACTAGAGCCTCACTCAGTGGTGTTCCTAATGGACAGTGAGGAGTGGAAATCATTCAAATGAACAGAGATACATACAAGCAGTGTATGTGGCGCTTCCACTTTGTATGGAGGAGGAACTAGCCTGAGATAAGAAAATAGACAAATTCAAGGGCAATAATAAATGGTTTGGCTGATGGGTCAGGCGTCTAACTAGCAGATAATACACAAAGAGTTCTGGACAAAAAACAAGTGAATTGACCTGTAGAAGTGAGTAAAAATTCTGTGGATCTTTTTGTCTCACTATCAAATCCCACCAGAGAGCATCCACTGGAGAAGAAGCACTCAACAACCAGGTAGATGAGATTTATTTCTCAGTGACCTTCAGTTAACTCTATTCTTAGATATGCTGATGTTTTGCAAGGGGCTGCAAATGGAATAGCATGGTAACAAGGATAGAGGCCACGTAAGTGTTCAACAGAATGGCTTCTCTGACACCAAGACTGATTTAACTACTGCTGCTGTTGAGTGTTCATCTGGCCAGTAGCAATGAATGATGCCAATTCCTTCATATGATAACATCTTGTCAAAAAAACAGCCTGTGATTTAGAGGAAAGTTAATTACATCTGTCTGCTTCAATCCTGGATGATTCAGTGATTCATCTTTATTGGAAATGACAATTGCTCTAGATATAGTTCTCTGCCTATAATTTCTCTGCAAATTATAAATTCACTGGCTTAGAGAATTCCTGACTTACATTCATGGGATACCATATGATAAAATCACCAACCAAGGGAGACATCTCATGATGAAGGAGATGCAAAACTGTGCATGACCACAGGATCCAATTATTTTGTACATCCTCATTCAGAAGCACTCATTCTAATAAAATAGTGAAATAGCCTATTAAAGACCCAAGTAAAGCTCCAGTTTAGGTATGACACACTCTGTGAGATTGGACTGCAGTCCTCATAATGCAGTTTATACATGAATAAACAACAAATATATGATGTGTTTCTAATAATATAATACACAGGTTTGGGGGAAATGGGCTGAAACGGGATTATTTCCTTGCATCATCACTCTCTCTCAGTGAACAAACTTATTATTTGTGCTTCTCATTTGCAAAATCATGGGTCTCATTGGATTAAAGATCCTGAGAGAGACTGTATTTTTCAGGGGAGCCTGTAAGGACACAGGAAGTTTCAGTGAACCTAAAGATATTACCTAACTGATTAACTACTACCTGACACTTACGGACCAGCAGACCAAGAAAAGAATTACTCTGCTGAAAGAGTTAATTGAATGTGTGGAGCTAGTGTTGCCACAACACAATGGGGACCAGGATGAGTAGGTTAAAAATTCAGTGAATTCATCAAGATTTCTCTGTTAGTCTTTGCCTGATGATAACAATGAGCTGGCATGGACAAGGTAACTAAGAGCTTGGACTGTACAGCTTAGTGCAGTTGAGGTACTGAAAAAATTACACAAAATCCAAGAAAGGGATGATGAGTATCAATTAGGGCTCTGAGACAACTTGCAATAATAAGGATTGTAGTTTGCTCCAATAACCACAATAGTTAAGTTTGTCTTTGAGAGATTCCTGCAATTTAAAGCCCATATGGCAGAGATTTATTGATGGAAGCATAGATTGTGGCAGGCATTTTTGCTGTACCTATCACATCCTTTCAGCTTACCATGATTTTAGCTGTAATTGCCAGCTGGTCCTGTAATGTCAGTTTCTTCCAAACTAAAATGAATACTGTGGACTTTTCCAATTTTTTCCTCAGCACCTTCTCCAAAACCACAGGATACAAGCTCACCCAAGAAAAGCCCAAAATTGATGAGGGAAAATAACAGTGTTGTAGTTAACCCTCAATTAATGGGCAAAAGGAGCTGGTGGATGAATGTCCCAGCCTTCTGTCTTTTGGAAAGACAGTGTGGAAATGATTCTATATATTTAAGATCCTCAAAAAATTTAGCCCCAACTATTTAAAGCAATATTTCAATAATGTATCATTATTTTTTCTTTTCTTTATTAGCTGTGTCACTCTGCCTACTTCCTGCTCTATCTTTGAAATCATCGTGCAAATAAACTACCTACATTCCAGTCACTGTGTTAGGCACTACTATCAGGGGACTCCAAACTGAGAAAGGCAGAGGATGTCTTATTGGCCATTGTATTTCCAGTTTTCTAAAAATCAATTCCTGGTATATAGTAGTACCCAGTGGTTATTTATTTTCAAATACTCAAGATTATTGACCATAGGGGAAACAAATATTTAAGAGACCAAATAGTCTGACTAGAGTGGAAACAATAAAAACATTGTCTATATGTGTCCCTAAATTTTTTTCTGAACAGAGCAGAAATTAGAAGGATATAAATACTGAGATATATATAATTAGATGATAGATAAATTACTGAATAAAAGCTCCCAAAAAACAAGAGAAAAAGGAAGGGAAAGTAGTAACAGTCCTAAAGAATTGGAAAAAATAGTGATTAAAATGTTACTTTTTAATCTCTCACCTCACCACCACTCTCTAATTTCTATTTGATTCATATGCCTGTATAATTATTCTATTCCTATGCACATCACTTTGCTGTTATTGATTTTGTTTTCCCTTGCAATAGCCCAATGTGACTTTCATAGCTCTAGTTTTATATTGATATCAATTTCTAGTTCAAGTTTACAATGAGACTGTCTGAACTACAAATCTTAATTTATGAAAAAGCAAGTTTTCTTGGTGTAACTGTGGCTATAGCAGTGTGGTCCCATATCCTGCTTCCCACTCAGCAGTGTAGAACAGCAGAATTCCACAAGAACATTGGCATTTCTCTCTCTCTCTCTCAAAAAAAAATTATATATATATATATATATATATATATATATATATATATGAAGAAAATGATTGCTAAAGATACTTCATAGCAAAATAATATTTTTCCATTTTAATAGTGGATCTTTATCTGTATAACTATAAGTATTAAATAATATAGAATTTCCTTTTTATAAACAAGTGATTCTTTAAAGCAATTAGTTGAGAAAATTTGAATTTCACAGTTTAAGGAAGTTTTACTTGGACTCATGAGACTGCTATATATAATTTTATTGAATCTTTGTTATATTCCATGAATATTATAACTAATATGAATGTGATGCATCATCTTTGATATGGTATTTTAAAAGAATTGCAGAAAATTTGATGTTCACGTGTGTAGTAAAGTTTAATGCTTAAGAACATATTGATAATTATATTATATATATATATATATTTAATTTATATGTGCAGAAAATACCCAGCAAAAATACCAATATTATGCTAGAATTTTAACAACAACAACAAAAACCTGGTGAATTCCTTGAGCTATTCTTGACCTAAAACAGATTCTTTTTAAGCAAAATTGTATATGCTTTATGGTGGTTGGCTGGAAAATTCAAAATTTCTTTGTTGAAAAATTGGTTCATCATTGTTTCACAGCTACAAATTTTCCTGTCTATACTATTGTCAGGTCAAGAGACTTCGTATTTTATTTTTCTCTTTTTTTGCTAAGCAAGGATGACCAATTAAGGATGTTAGAAAGAAAATGTTTTCCTTCTAGAATTTAATTAGTTTGACTTTAACTCAAGAAAAGAGATTCTGCTAGCTGTCAGCTACTACTTGGATAACTAGCTAATTAAAGCTCCAAGGAAACCTATTAAAATTGTTCAAAAGTCAAGTCCCCTTTAAAAAATCTCTAACTTTGCCATACGAGTGATGGTGATATTATTGCTCACATATCTTGTTTATTGCATTTGTGAGCCAGGATATACCATCTATTTAGCTCTCCCCTTTTTTTCCTTTTTTAAAAATTCTTTGAAATACATCAACATTTGATATATAGCATTTTTATTAGGCTGAAATATATCGTGATAAAACATATGTAAGAGCAATTTAAAGTCCCTTTCTCTGGGACAATTGCCAAGGTATTCCATTTTGTGTATGTGTGCTTTCAGAACACTAGTTATTACACTAATAAAAAATCCTGTTAAAATAGAACATGGAAATTATTTACCTATTTTTCTTATTCAAGGCACGATCAATTTAATAATTTGGATCTGCTGGGCTCAGAGAGGAGGCAATATCTAGAGTGAGATTTTTAAGCTTGAGACTTGTTAAGGAAATAAAATGATTTGCTGTCCATGACATTTGTACATTTTAGAGTATAGAGTTTGTCCTCTAATAGAAGTCTCTGGTTTCCCCCTTGAGAAATAATGTGACAGTCTCCATAGAAAAATAAAAACATAGCCCTAGGTAAATTCACATACACACGTATGTATCCTTTCCATTTTTTTTCCTATTTCTACTAGTTCTGCTCTATGTTGTGGTATCTGCTTTCTACCTGGGGACATTGATTATGAGTCTTAGTCTTTGTACATGCATGTGCTCAAAGATTAATTTTTTTTTACAGTTTTAACTTCACTGTTTTAATACCATGAAATACTACAAAACATTGTACAAGTATACTCTTTACTACATGGAGATGGAATAATACATTTGTGTTTTTACCAGAATCTGTATCACCCAGTACTAGCCACTGTACCAATGGCTTTCCATAGTGATCTTCTACTACTCTTACAAAGTTTTATCATGAATAAAAGCTATAAATTGATTTCTATGAGAAGCTTTCCTTTCTCCAATATTTTCTGCAGGGTGATAGCTATGACTTTGAGATATTGCAGCTCTCTTTCCCTCTGAACTTACCACATGGGTTGCATTGTCTCTGGAATGCAAGTCAGCTCAAAATTCATAAACTAACACACTGAATAAGGAGGCTGTAAAACCCTTTCTGTCAGGAGGAATTCATTTCTATTTAGAATGACACCTGGAAACCAGTGCTTAGTGTTTTAGCAATAGAAATGCCAATATAATTTCTGGAAAAGACAATCAAACTGTCCCTAGGAATGCTGGCCAAAATTTTACTTGTTTATACCTCCATGTAAATCAATGCTTTATTCTTAGTATAGTAACAAGTACCAAGTACCAACTTCATAAACATTGGTTAATAAAGTGGTCTAGCCTCTATGGCATCGCCAAATGAATGTTTCATATTTCATTTTAGAACTGGTATGAAGGATAGCATAGGCTTCTAATTTAAGAGGGCTAAATCTGGGAATCAGTTGTTACAAACTATATATTGATAACAGTATTTATATATGTAAATTTTTTGAGAAGAGAGACAATCTTCTCTAGATTCTCAATAAAAGCTTTATTATTTAGAAATTTTTATTGTTTTAGAGCATTATTTCTTTGCATTAAAAGCCCTCTTCACAGTTGCCTAATTGGAAAGAGATAATATGCATTTTATTCACCAAATCAAAAAATGGGAGAGGCCAGCTAGTGGCCATAAGGAGGACTGGAACCAGAGACTTAAACTTTATTCTCTCTCTGTCATATCACCCTAACCTTTCACTCTGTGAGTTAGCTTGTACCAGAAGCTCTGAGCTTAACTCTTTATAGACTTACATCCAATAAAAGGAAAAAAAAACCCTTTCCTTCCTATAACATTGTTTTTAATCCCAGAGAAGGTTTCTGTTAGTCCAGTCTCGATCATTTACACCATGTGCAAGAATGTCTAGGGAGTTTGATACATGAAGAAAGATACTGGTCAGGTAAAATCATAAATGTTCTAAACACAGCCCAATACATATTAACTGACTATTTGAAATGATGAATATAAGAGAAGGAATTTGCCGTATTAAAGGATTCAAATTGCTAAGTGAAGTTCAAACAGTCTGAAAGAATAAGTGTAAGATGATAGTGAAACACAAAATATAGATATCTACATACAGTTGGCAACTCAGATCTGGAAATTGGATTGTAGTCATCAGCATAAGGATCGTTTCTAGTAACATGAATAGGAGTGGCATGCAAAAAAATCCACAGGCTGATGATGGGGGAACATACAGCATAATGAGGATTAACAAAGGAAAACACATGTGGTTAAAGAAATAAGAGAATCAAGAGAGTGTACTGTCAAAAAAAGTCAAGGGTGAAGTGAGTTTCTGGAAGGCAAAATCATAAAGAGTTGCCAAATACTACTTCAAGAGCCTTCTCTATACTTAAAGACTAAGCAAAGTTCATTAGATTTGTTTACTAGTGAGCTTGTAAAAAGGTTATTTTGTTAGTGAGTGTGGGGGAAAAATTGAGTGGAGTGAATGAGTACTTTTAAAAAGTAATATGTGTGTATGGTGGCGGTAAAAAAAACAAACAAAATTTTTTCCCCTGAAATTATAGAGTTATCAAGAAAAACTGGTGAAGGGGAGGAAATTTAAAAATATATTAGGGCAGAGAAATGGTAAGTAGAAGAGAGAAGATTCCAGTGAAAAGTGAAGGACTAAATATTAAAGGACAGCAAATTCTGGAAGATAAAAGAAGGAATTCAATCAAGAGGATAGATTAAAAACATTAGTATTGAAAAGCATGGCTGTTGCTTTTCCTCAAAAATTAAAAAAATGCAATATTTAAATTAATAATCATCTAAAACTGATGAAAACTATGAAACCATAGTCCGGAAAAGAAGTATCTCAAGCAGAAGGTAATAAAGAAGTCTACAAATAGCTTTATGGACATCAAAGGCAGGGAGAGAAGACAGATCACCTAGAAAAGAATCACAGGTCAGGAGACATAATCTGGGAGGGAAAAAGCAAAACAAAAACATTCAATTGGAATTGTATACTCAACATACCTAAAGTTAAGGAACCAAAGTCAAAAAAATCACAGAGTAAAACAATAACAACAAAATTAAAACTAAGGAAGAACATTAGCAGAAAATTTAAGAAATTAAACTAGAAAGAAAATAATTCTAGAAAGCCAACCTAGAATGTAAGAGAGCATGGTGAACAAACATGAAAGGTAATGATTAAAGTAAATCCAAAAATTACTGCCTGTATAAATAGTAACAAATAGAAAATAGTAGAGTATGGGGGTGTGTGTAACAAAAAGTAACAGTATTAAAATAGTTTATAGCAATGTTATTTAAATCAGGCTAAAGTTTTATAAATATTATTTTTCAGGAAGGACTGAACAAGTTATTGTTTGATTTAATGAAAACTCCTTTAGGTTAGTACACTTATAAACAGTAATTCTACTTCTAGGAATTTTTAATGATAATTAAGTGGAACTATGAAATGCTAAAAAAAGAAAGAAAGAAAGAAGCCTGCATGTTAGTTTAATTAGACAAATATCAAAACTGTACAACCCAACATAGAAAATGGTAATTGATGTTCTTATAAAACACAATATTATCAACTATTTTAAATTATTGTAACTCAAATAATAAAAAGGGAACAAAAGTTTATATGTATACATTCATTATAACTATTATAAAATACAACAAGAATAAAACTGGTTTTCACTAAAGATAAAGACTAAGAAAATATATCACTAAGTGTACTGTACTTATCTTCATTAGTAAGACTAAGCATTATAGGTTAATTTTGTGGATGTATCTAATTTTCTCTTTAGTTCTATTAACTTTTATTTCCTGAATTTTGAAGTTTTTAAATTAAATTTGTGTACAGTTAGAATATTTTAGTTTACTTAATGAATGGACATACTTTTCATTATTAATTGTCTTTATCTTTGGGTATTCTTCCTCTTGAAGTTTCCTTTTTTTGAAATTCAGAGAGTAATATTAGTTTTTTTCATGCATAGTATCTGCATGTTATATTGTTTTTCATCATTTAACTTTCAACCTTTCAGTGTCTTCATACTTAAAGCAATTTATTTAGTCAGCATATTATAAGGTTATGCATTATTATGGAGCCTGACAATCTGTCTTTTAACTGGAGTACTTAATGCAATTACACTTAATGTGAGTATTGAGATTGCTGGTTGTAGATTATTATTTTACCCTTTGCTTTCTCTTTTGCCTGTTTTTTTGTTTCCTTTTCCCTGTCTTAAATTGGGTTAATCAAGCATTTTTTAATATTCCATTTAATCTTATGTTTTAATCTTTTTAGCTATACCTCATTGTGTTAGTTTCCAGTAGTTATGTGAGATTTAAATGTGCTTTAAATATGCATCATTAACTTATAATAATCTACCTTAAAATCTATTATACTACTCTACAAAAATTCTAATGTCTTTATCAGAGTCTGTTTCCTATATCCTCCCATTTTGTGCTCCTATCCTCATGTATTTTACATCTCCATAATTTACAAATGATACAATATATTGGTGTTTTTCCTTAACCAGTCAATAAGCTTTTTACTATTTTACAATATAAAAATTAAAGATGTATTAATTTGGGTACATATATACATTTCTATAATTATACATGGCCTTCTGGATATTTGGGCTTTTTCTTCAAACTTAAGAACTTCCTTTAGCATCTCCTATAGTAAATACTCACAGAGATAAATTTCCTCAGCTTTTTATTATCTGAAAATATGTTTATTTTATTTCCTTTTTTTTGTGGTTCTCCTAAATATACCCTATTACAATATAATTTATATACTTTTCTGAAAGTTTTGACAAATATATACAGTTGTATAACAATGACCATAATGAAAATGTAGAATGGTTCTATCACTCCTCACATTTTCCTAGTGCCCATTTATAGTCAAACCTTCCCTCAATCCGAGCCCCGGGCAATTCATGGATCTGTTCTTTCTCCGTATAGTTTTGCCTTTTCCAAAATTCATATAAATCGAATCATGCAGTATGTGAACTTTTCAGTCTGCCTTCTTTCCATTAATAGTATATTATTTGTTATTCAGCCAAGTTGTTGCTTGTCTCAAGAGTTTGTATTTTATTTTATTGGTGAGTAGTATTCCATTTTATGGATGACAGACAATTTGTTTATCAATCCATCAGAGAGCAATTATGAATAATATGCTATAAATGTTATCATACAGGTCCTGTGTGAATATAATTTTTCATTTCACTTAGAGAAGTGAATAGGATTGCTGAGTCATGATAAATATGTTTTACTATATGAGGCACTATCAAAGGATTTCCAAATTGGATGAAGTATTTCACATTCCCACCAATACCGTATCAGAGTTTCAATACCGTTCTACACACTTCCAGCATTCTCATCAGCAGTTGGTATTGTCAGATTTTTTAAAATTTGATTTTAATTATTCTAATTGGTATGTAGTAATATTTCATTGTGGTTTTATTTTAAATTTTTCTGAAAATCAATAATATTGAGAATTTCTTCATGTGATTATTTGCTATCTGTATATCTTCTTTGTTGATTTATCTATCCAAATATTTTGCCCACTTTTTAACTGGGATGTCTATATTCCAGTTATTGAGTTAGAGAGTTATTTTTATATCCTAGATATAATCACTTAGCAGATACTTCATTTCTAAGTATTCTCTCCGAATATGAGGCTTGTAGTTTCATTCCCTGAAGAGTGTCTTTTAAATAGCAAATGCTTTTATATTAGGAGTCTAATTTATCTTTTTCTTGTTTTCCTTCTGTGGATTATATTTTTGAAGTTGTATCTGTAGAATCCTTGCCTAATCTAAAATCACAATAGTTTTTACTTCCAGGATTTATATAGACTCAAGTTTTATTTCTAGATCTAGAATCAATTTATAGTTTAATTTTTCTACCAAATGAATTGGTAAAAATTATTTATATATTGCACAAGATGTATACCTAAGAATTTGTAGCAGTGTTTTTGTAATCTCAAAATTTATGAAGCAATTAAAATAATCTAGACTTTAAGTAACAAGGTTGAATTGCACAAGCATATTTTGGAAAAAATCTGACAGGAAACACATACAATATATCACCAATTGTTATAAAGAATTAAAATATACCAAAGATCTCTATATATCAGTAAAAGTACTGATAAGTGAATCTGGACTATAAACCACTAATTCATTCTGAAGATGAGAGAGGAGAATAAAATTGGGAATGTGTACAAAAAGACTTAAACTATATTTGAAATGTTTGTTGCTTAAGCTGTTTTATGGTTATGTGGAGATTCATTATACCACTTTTAAAAATTTTAAGTGATATAAGTTTGTAAAATTCCAAGGCATTAAAAAAGAAACCAATCATATATATATATAAATTTTAAATGTATACATATAATATTTAATATATATTACATAATACTGAATATATAATATAATATATTAGCTATTATAAATTTGCTAATTTTAACAATTATAGTTATCTTTCATTAGTTTCTCAAGTTTTTTGTATTTTATCCAAGTATAATATTCTAGAAACAAGTTTATAAGATAAAGCAAAAATAAACTTTCAAAAAAAGTTGCTAATAATTTCTAATGTTATGTCATCCAATGAATCTAAACCCAAATATCTATAAAACAGATGGAACTTAATTTGGATTCATGAAACATATGTTTCTGTTAATTGGTCTATTTTATCTATTATTAGTATTTCTAAATATCTTCAATAATGAAAGGAAATATATATTGCCTTAAATTCCCTTGATATTGTTCAATACTGTTTCATGTCAGGTATAAAATTAAATTTAAAATTATAAGCATGCATTATTATGAGAAAGAATGGCATTAATTAGAAATAAAACTATGTTCTAAATTATATTTTCAGTGAAACATAAATGACTTGGGACAGTAATTTGATAATAGCATCCTAAATGTACTTGAGTTACTGAAGATGCTTAGTAAATCCTACAAGTGCTTGTAAAAAATTAATTAACAGAAATTTCAATTTCCCAGCAAGAGTTAGCCAATGAGAGACTGTCACAACCAAGTGAAAAGCCATGGACTCTTTGTTTACTATAGCCCTCTCAAATTCCCTCTCCGCTCTGTAAGAGTTCTGTAAGAACTCTGTAAGAGTTCTCTTTATTTCTGCTGGACACTTGCCACCATGGTTAATGACCCCCCCAATGTTGCAATTCTTTTCTGATTCTGAGAAAACACATTTTTTGGCTGAATAAATAATTGCCAGTCTATTTGTTTTAGATAAACATGCTCAAACATTTAAATTATCAACAAAAGTCATATTTTTGGATGGCCGAACTAGAGATATAACTTCATACAAACTTAATATTGCTTCAACTAGATCTCCCAAGTTGAGATCAAGCTGGCCAGAGGGAGTTAAAAATAAGTAAGCTAATCACAGCTCTACCTTGATTACATTGACTTTGTTTTATTGATTGATGATAGCACTAGGATTTTTGAATTGTCACAGATTAATTATCATCTGAGTCTATCATTGTTGTAGTTTCTTGGAATTGTGAAGTTTTCCTACAGGTATGATTGAATACTTTTATGTGTAGCAATAAACATAAGTTTCAAAATAATGAAGTATCAAATTGAGAGTAATTTAAAATAATTTTTAGACGATATTTGAGATGTATACACGCATCTTTTTTATTTTTTTGACATACATCTTTTTGAACCATTTTTTAAATTGAAGTATAGTTAATTTATAATGTTGTGTTAGCTTCAGGTGTACAGCATAGTGATTCAGATTGTTTTCCATTGTAGGTTGTTATAAGATATTGAATATAGGTTCCTATGCTATTCAGTAGGTCCTTGTTGTTTATTTTATATATAGTAGTGTTTATATGTTAATCCCCAATCCTAATTTATCTCTCCCCCCACCCTACTGTCCCTTTTGGTAACCATAAGTTTGTTTTATATGTCTGTGAGTCTAGTTCTGTTTTATAAATAAGTTCATTTGTATCATTTTTTTCTTAGATTCCACCTATAAGTGATATCATATGATATTTTTCTTTCTCTGACTTACTTGACTTAATATGATATCTTTAGGTCTATCCATGTTGCCACAAATGGCATTATTTCATTCTTTTTTATGGCTGAGTAATATTCCATTATATATATATATATATATATATATATATATATATATATATATATATATCATATCTTCTTTATCCATTCACCTGGACATTTAGGTTGCTTCTGTACCTTGACTATTGTAAATAGAGCTGCAATGAACATTGTGGTGAAAGTATCTTTCTGAATTATGGTTTTCTTTGGATGTATGCCCAGGAATGGGATTGCAGGATCATATGGTAATTCTATTTTTAGTTCTTAAGGAACCTCCATACCATTTTCCAGAGTAGCTTCACCAATTTACATTCCCACCAACAGTGTACAAGGGTTCCTTTTTCTCCACACTGTCTCCAGTATTTATTATTTGTAGACTTTTTTTTTTTTTGCAGTACATGGGTCCCTCACTGTTGTGGCCTCTCCTGTTGTGGAGCACAGGCTCCGGATGCGCAGGCTCAGTGGCCATGGCTCATGGGCCTAGCCGCTCTGCGGCATGTGGGATCTTCCCAGACTGGGGCTCTCAACCACTGCGCCACCAGGGAAGCCCCTATTTGTAGACTTTTTATGATGGCCATTCTAACTGGTGTGAGGTGATACCTCATTGTACTTTTGATTTGCATTTCTCTAACAATTAATGATGTTGAGCATCTTTTCATGTACCTGTTGGCCATGCGTGTATCTTCTTTGGAGAAATGTCTATTTAGGTCTTCTGCCCATTTTTTATTAGGTTGTTTGTTTGTTTGTTTTGATATTAAGCTGTATGGGCTGTTTGTATATTTTGGAAATTAATCCCTTGACAGTTTCATTTGCAAATATTTTCTCCTTTTCCTTAGGCTGTCATTTTGGTTTTTTATTGTTTCCTTTGCTGTGCAAATGCTTTTAAGTTTAATTAGGTTCCATTTGTTTATTTTTATTTCCATTACTTTAGTAGATTGATCCAAAAAAATATTGCTGTGATTTATGTCAAAGACTGTTCTGCCTGTGTTTTCCTCTAGGAGTTTTATAATATCTGGTCAGTCTTATATTTAGGTCTTTAATCCATTTTGAATTTATTTTTGTGTCTTGTGTTAAAGAATGTCCTAATTTCATTCTTCTACATGCAGTTGTCCAGTTTTCACTTAATGAAGAGACTGTCTTTTCTCCATTCATATTATGGACTCCTTTGTTGTAGACTAATTGATCATACATGTGTGGGTTTATTTCTAGGCTTTCTATCCTGTTCCATTGACCCATATGTCTATCTTTGTGCCAGTGCCATACTGTTTTGATTACTGTAGCTTTGTAGTATAGTCTAAAGTCAGAGAGCCTGATTCCTCCAGCTCTGTTCTTCTTTCTCAAAATTGTTCTTGCTTTTAGGAGTCTTTTGTGTTTCCATACAAATTTTTAATTCAAGTTCTCTGAAAAATTCCATTGGTAATTTGACAGGGATTGCACTGAATCTGTAATGCCTTGGATACTGTGGTCATTTTGACAATATTAATTTTTCCAGTCCAAGAATGCAGTATATATCTCTATCTGTTTGTGTCATCTTCAATTTCTTTCATCAGTGTCATAATTTTCAGAGTGCAGGTCTTTTGCCTCCTTAGGTAGGTTTATTCCTAGGTATTTTATCCTTTCTGATGCAGTGGTAAATAGGATTGTTTCCTTAATATCTCTTTCTGGTATTTCATTATTAGCATATAGAAATGCAACAGATTTCTGTATATTAATTTTGTATCTAGAAATTTTACCAAAATCATTGATGTACTCTAGTAATTTTCTGGTAGCATCTTTAGGATTTCCTATGTATAGAATCATGTCATCTGTGAACAGTGACAGTTTTAATTCTTCCTTTCCAATTTGGATTCCTTTTATTTGTTTTTCTTCAATGATTGCTGTGGCTAGGAATTCCAAAACTATGTTGAATAAAAATGGTGAGAGTGGGCACACTTGTCTTTATCCTTATCTTAGAGGAAATGCTTTCAGCTTTCCACCATTAAGTATGATGTTAGTTGTGTGCTTGTCATATGTGACCTTTATCATGTTGAGGTATGTTCCCTCAATGACCACTTTCTGGAGAGTTTTTATCATAATTGGATGTTGAATTTCATCAAAAGCTTTTTCTACATCTATTGAGATGATCATATGGTTTTTGTTCTTTAATTTGTTAATGTTGTGTATCACATTGATTGATTTGTTGATATTGAAAAATCCTTGCATACCTGGGATAAATCCCACTTGATCATGGTGTATGACCCTCTTAATGTATTGGTGGATTTGGTTTGCTAGTATTTTGTTGAGGAGTTTTGTGTCTATGTTCATCAGTGATCTTGGTCTATAATTTTCTTTTTTTTGTGGCGTCTTTGGCCTTGGCCTCAGATCAATGATGGCCTCATAGAATGAGTTCAGAAATGTTCCTTCCTCTGCAATTTTTTGAAATAGTTTTAGAAGGTTATGTGCTAACTCTTCTCTAAATGTTTGATAGAATTCATCTCTGACGCTTTCTGGTACTGGACTTTTGTTTGTTGGAAATTTTTTAATTACTATTTCAATTAGAGTACTGGTAATATGTTCATATTTTCTATTTCTTGCTGGTTCAGTCTTGGGAGATTGTATTTTTCTAAGAATTTGTCCATTTCTTTTACGTTGTCTATTTTATTGGCATATAGTTCTTTGTAGTAGTTTCTTACGATCTACCGTATTTCTGTGGTGTTGGTTCTAACTCCTCCTTTTTCATTTCTTTTTTTAAAAATTTATTTATGTTAGTTATTTTTTTTTTGGCTGCATTGAGTCTTTGTTGCTGTGTGTGGGCTTTCTCTAGTGAGGCAAGCAGGGGCTATTCTTCATTGTGGTGCGCAGGCTTCTCATTGCAGTGGCTTCTCTTGTTGTGGAGCATGGGCTATAGGTGCATGGGCTTCAGTAGTTGTGGTGTGTAGGCTCAGTAGTTGTGGCTCATAGGCTCTAGAGTGAAGGCTCAGTAGTTGTGGTGCACGGACTTAGTTGCTCCGCAGCACGTGGGATATTCCCGGACCAGGGATCCAACACGTGCCCCTGCATTGGCAGGTGGATTCTTAACCACTGCACCACCAAGGAATCCCTCATTTCTGATTTTATTGATTTGGGCCTTCTCCCTTTTTTTCTTGATGAGTCTGGCTAAAGGTTTATTAATTTTTTTTTTATCTTTTCAAAGAACCAGATTATAGTTTCACTGATTTTTTTTGTTGTCTCTATTTCATTTATTTCTGCTCTGATCTTTAGATTTCATTCCTTCTACTAACTTTGGGTTTTGTTTGTTCTTTTTTCTCTAGTTGCTTTGGACATAAGGTGGTTTATTTGAGATTTTTTTTGTTTCCTGAGGTAAGCTTGTATCACAATAAACTTTCCTCTTAGAACTGCTTTTGCAGCAACCCATTGGTTTTGGGTCATCGTATTTTCATTCTTATTTGTCTCTAGGTATTTTTTGATTTCCTCTTTGATTTATTCAGTGATCCATTGGTTGTTTAGTAGCATATTGTTTAGCGACATGTTTGTGATTTTTTGCAGTTTTTTTCTTGTAGTTGACTTCTAGCCTCATAGCGTTGTCATCAGAAAAGATGCTTGATGTGATTTCAGTTTTGTTAAATTTTCCGAGGCTTGCTTTGTGGCTTAGCCTGTGATCTATCCTGGAGAATGTTGCAGGTGCACTTGAAAAGTATGTATATTCTGCTGCTTTCAGATGGAATGCTCTGTAAATACCAATTAAGTCCATCTGGTCTAATGTCTAATGTGTCATTTAAGGTCTATGTTTCTTTATTGATTTTCTGTGTGGATGATCTATCTGACGTGATTTTTTTTTTTTTGGTACGCAGGCCTCTAACTGTTGTGGCCTCTCCCATTGTGGAGCAGAGGTTCTGGACGCGCAGGCTCAGTGACCATGACTCACGGGCTCAGCCGCTCTGCGGCATGTGGGATCTTCCCAGACTGGGGCATGAACCCGTGTCCCCTGCATTGGCAGGCAAACTGTCAACCACTGCACCACCAGGGAAGTCCTGACATACATTTTTAATAAGAGCTAGTTGGAAACTGAAAAAGAGCATTGGGTGTTTTTTTCTTCTTAAAATGTCAACTTGTCAAATTAAAAGATAATTCATATAGAAAAAACTTATTTTGAAAACTATGAATGTATAGATTGAAATGTTAATTCCTAGTGTGGTGATATGATTTTCATCAGAAAAACTACATGAAATGGAATAATGAGGATAGATATTAATTATGAGCAAATTTAAAATTAGTCACAATTTTCTTCCTTAAGTCTCCCTCTCAATTTATTTATGACTCAGTTAATATGTCATATAAGGCCATCAACAGAAAAAAAATGTTATTAAGAAAAAGTCCCATTTTATGATCATTTTAAGGTATATTCACTTATTTCTACTTTGTAGTTTTTTTGCTTATTTTTTATTATGTTTTATTTTATAAAACAAAAGATAAATAAATCTAAGAAATCAGTTTTAACTATTTCATGTATTTCACAATATTATGACCACTTACAGGAACATGGAAGTGAGAAAAATCTTAAGTTTTGAACAATACTATTGTAGCAAATTCAATTTTCTGTGAACAAGTGGCAGGATTGATAGAAAGTCGAGTGTTTGGGTCTTAATGTATCAAGGACAATAGGAAAGTTAAGTGGAGATGGCTATGTCTGCACTTATAAGTGTTTACATTGTATTATTCACAATACACATGCATTTAAAATACAATTAAGTATGCACAGAAATTCAAGGGAAAATTATGTATGAACTATACAGAAGTCATTAAAGGTGGTTGTTATATACAACAAATAACAGTTATTTACTATATACTTCGATATTTTGACATACTTGTACACCTGTGAGGTCATCACCAAAAACAAGATTATGAACATAGCCATTATCCCCAAAACTTTTTTTGCATACCTTTGTAGTTACCCTCTCAAGCCTCTCCTATTCCCATGACTGATCTGCTTTCTGTGTTTTCTAGAATTTTACAAGAATATAATCCTACAACTTTGGAGATTTTAAGACTAGCCTCAAATATGCCAATTTGTATCAGGAAGTACACATCTCAATAGCTGACTAAACTCAGAGTTAAAATTTACATAGCAAAAGGACACAAAGCCAGAGCCACAGGAAAAGTGAATGAATTAGGTGATGACCAAGGAAGCCATACACAGGTTTCCACATTCTTTTCCCTCTGGGATCTCAAAGGGTGTGCTTTTCTCTTTGGCTATGAATTAAAGGGATATGTGTGCAGTATCCTTCCCCAGAGAAGTGCACCTGAGAGTCAGGGTCCAAGGTTTTTATAAAACTGAAGCTCAGAACCACAACAATGAAACCAATTAAATATCAAAAATGTAGACAGTCCTGACAAGCTGGTACAGCATGCTCCTTTGCTCCATATGTGCACAACAAACTCATCAATCATTAACATAAAAGACTTGCTGAGGTCTAGATTCCCTGAGGTTCACCAAAGTCAATCTTGGGTCCAGGTTCTCTTGGAGACATGAAGGGCTAAGCAACAAGACCTGCTGTGTTAATCCTTTTCTCACAAATACATACTCTTTTTTGTTTGGCTTCTTTCCCTAAGCATATTTCATTCATCCATATTATTGTGTTTATCCACTGTTCTTTCCATTTTATTACTATAAAACATTCTATCATATAAATATACAAAAATGCATTCAGTTGTTGATGCACATTTGGATAGTTTCCATGTTTTTTCTCTTAAAAATAATGCTCCTATGAATATTTGTGTACAGACTTTATCATTTATATATGCTTTAACTTTATTGAATAAATACATAAAAGTAAAATAGATAAGTCATATAATAGGTGAATCCTTAACTATATAAACAATTCCAAAACATTTTTTTCAAAGTAGTTATCCCATTTTGTATTTCCACTAACAGTAAATGAGATTTACAGTTGCTTCACATTCTTACCAATACTTGGTATGGTCAGACTCTTTAATTATAGTCATTCAAATAAATATTTCATTTTTAACTTGCATTTTTATATTAAAGAATAATGTTGGTTATAGTTTCATGTGCTTATTTGCCATCAACATTGTTAACTTCTTTGGTGAAGTAACTGTTTAAACTATTTGTTTATTTTTTATTGAGTTGCTTGTATATTTATTATTTAATTTTTTAAAGAAGAAAACTAAACATAGTTACAGTTTATTAAGCACTTTCTGTTAACCAAGTACTAGAACAGATATTTTACATTTGTTTGTTAATTTTCTGCCCATTACAACCCAGGAGGGCTGATATATATACATATACATGTATATGTATCAATAAATATTAATTTATATACATTTAGTTGAGATATAATTCAAATCTCATACAATTCAAATAACATACAATTTACCCATTTAAAGGGCATAATTCAGTAATTTTTATATTAATAGAAATGAGTAATAATCACCACTATCTAATTTCAAGATATTTTATTAACCAAAAAGAACCCCCATAACCATTAGTAATCAGTCTCTCTTCTCCTCTTACCCCAGCCACTGGTAACAACTAACCTACTTAATGTCTTAATGAATTTGCCTTTTCTGGAGATATCACTATAAATACAATCATACATAAATACAATATAAATACAATCATATGGTCCATTATATCTGGCTTCATTCATTTATTTTTTTCAATATCTACCCATGTTGTAGCATGTAAAAGTACTTTATTCATTTTATAACTGAATAATATTTTATTGTTTGGATATAACATATTTTTGCTTATCCATTCACTGAATGATAGACATTTGGATTGTTTCCAGTCTTTAGCTATTGTGAATAATGTTCTATGGTCATTTGTGTATAAATTATTCAAGGACACATGCTTTCATTTCTTATCAGTATACACCTAGAAGTGGATGTGCTGAACTCCGTGTCTAACTTTTAAAGTAACTGCCCAACTCTCTTTCAAATAAGCTGTCATTTTATATCCCCACCATCGATGTATGAAGATTTTGGTTTTCCTCATGCTCCCCAACACTTGTTATTGTCCATCTTTGACTGTTTTAATTTTGCCTTCCCAATGGGTGTTAGTGGTAGGTATCTCATTGTGGTTTTTATTTAATTTATTTAATTTGTATTATTATTCTTTTAACATCATTATTGGAGTATAATTGCTTTACAATGTTGAGTTAGTTTCTGCTATATAACAAAGTGAATCAGCTATACATATACATATACATATATACCCATATCTCCTCCCTCTTGAGTCTCCCTCCAACCCTCCCTATCCCACCCCTCTAGGTGGACACAAAACATAGAGCTGATCTCCGTGTGCTATCTGGCTTCTTCCCACTAGCTATCTATTTTACATTTGGTAGTGTATATATGTCCATGCCACTCTCTCACTTCATCCCAGATTACCCCTCCCCCTCCCTGTGTCCTCAAGTCCATCTTCTACATCTGCAACTTTAATCCTGTCCTGCCCCTAAGTTCTTCAGAACAATTTTTTTTTTTTAGATTCCATATATGTGTGTTAGCATATGGTATTTGTTTTTCTCTTTCTGACTTCACTCTGTATGACAGTCTCTACATCCATCCACCTCACTACAAATAACTCCAGTTCGTTTCCTTTTATGGCTAATATTCCACTGTATATATGTGACACATCTTCTTTATCCATTCCTCTGTCAATGGACATTTAGGTTGCTTCCATGTCCTGGCTATTGTAAATAGAGCTGCAATGAACATTGTGGTACATGACTCCTTTTGAATTATGTATTTTTCAGGGTATATGCCCAGTAGTGGGATTGCTGGGTCATAGGGTAGTTTTAATTTTAGTTTATTAAGGAACTTCCAAACTGTTCTCCATAGTAGCTGTATCAATTTACATTCCCAGCAAGAGTGCAAGAGGGTTCCCTTTTCTCTATGCCCTCTCCAGCATTTATTGTTTGTAGAATTTTTGATGATGGCCATTCTGACCACTGTGAGGTGATGCCTAATTGTAGTTTTCATTTGCATTTCTCTAATGTTTAGTGATATTGAGCATTCTTTCATGTGTTTGTTGGCAATCTGTATATCTTCTTTGGAGAAATGTCTACTTAGGTCTTCTGCCCATTTTTGGATTGGGTTGTTTGGTTTTTGGATATTGAGCTGTATGAGCTGCATGTATATTTAGGAGATTAATCCGTTGTCAGTTGCTTCATTTGAAAATATTTTCTCCCATTCTGAGGGTTGTCTTTTTGTCTTGTTTATGGTTTCATTTGCTGAACAAAAGCTTTTAAGTTTCATTAGGTCTCATTTGTTTATTTTTGTTTCTATTTCCATTTCTCTAGGAGGTGGGTCAAAAAAGATCTTCTTGTGATTTATGTCATGGACTGTTCTGACTATGTTTTCCTCTAAGTGTTTTATAGTGTCTGCCTTACATTTAGAGCTTTAATCCATTTTGAGTTTATTTTTGTGTATGATGTTAAGAAGTGTTCTAATTTCATTCTTTTACATGTAGCAGTCCAGGTTTTCTAGCACCATTTCTTGAAGAGGCTGTCTTTTCTCCATTATATATTCTTGCCTCTTTTATCAAAGATAAGGTGACTATATGTGCATGGGTTTACCTCTGGGCTTTCTATCCTGTTCCATTGATCTATATTTCTGCTTTGGTACCAGTATCATACTGTATTGATTACTGTAACTTTGTAGTGTAGTCTGAAGTCAGGGAGCCTGATTCCTTCAGCTCCGTTTTTCTGTTCTCAAGATTGTTTTGGCTATTTGGGGTCTTTTGTGTTTCCATACAAATTGTGAGATTTTTTGTTCTAGTTCTGTGAAAAATGCTAGTGGTAGTTTGAAAGGTATTGCATTGAATCTGTAGATTGCTTTGGGTAGTAGAGTCATTTACACTATGTTGATTCTTCCAATCTAAGAACATGGTATAACTCTCCATCTGTTTGTATCATCTTTAATTTGTTTCATCAGTGTCCTATAATTTTCTGCATATAGGTCTTTTGTCCCTTAGGTAAGTTTATTCCTAGGTGATTTATTTTTATTCTTTTCATTGCAAAGGTAAATGGAAGTGTTTCCTTAATTTCTCTTTCAGATTTTTCATCATTAGCGTATAAGAATGCAAGAGATTTCTATGCATTAATTTTGTATCCTGCTACTTTACCAAATTCATTGATTAGTTCTAGTAGTTTTCTGGTAGCATCTTTAGGATTCTCTATGTATAGTATCATGTCATCTGCAAACAGTGACAATTTTACTTCTTCTTTTCTGATTTGGGTTCCTTTTATTTCTTTTTCTTCTCTGATTGGTGTGGCTAAAACTTCCAAAACTATGTTGAATAATAGTGGTGAGAGTGGGCAACCGTGTCTTGTTACTGATCTTAGTGGAAATGATTTCAGTTTTTCATCACTGAGAACGATGTTTGCTGTGGGTTTGTCATATATGGCCTTTATTATGTTGAGGTAAGTTACCTCTATGCCTGTTTTCTGAGGGTGTTTATTATAAATGGGTGTTGAATTTTGTCGAAAGGTTTTCTGCATTGATTTAAATGATCATATGGTTTTTCTCCATCAGTTTCTTAATATGGTTTAACACATTGATTTGCGTATATTGAAGAATCCTTGAATTCCTGAGATTGATCAACCCCAGTTGATCATGGTGTATGATCCTTTTAATGTGCTCTTGGATTCTGTTTGCTAGTATATTGTTGAGGACTTTTGCATCTATGTTCATCTGTGATATTGGCCTGTAGTTTTCTTTTTTTTGGTGACATCTTTGTCCGGTTTTGTTATCAGTGTGATGGTGGCCTCATTGAATGAGTTTGAGACTGTTCCTCCCTCTGCTATATTTGGAAGAGTTTGAGAAGGATAGGTGATAGCTCTTCTCTAAATGTTTGATAGAATTCGCCTGTGAAGCCATCTGGTCCTGGGCTTTTGTTTGTTGGAAAATATTAGTCACAGTTTCAATTTCAGTGCTTGTGATTGGTCTGTTTATATTTTATACTTCTTCCTGGTTCAGTCTCAGAAGGTTGTGCTTTTCTAAGAATTTGTCCATTTCTTCCAGGATGTCCATTTTATTGGCATAGAGCTGCTTGTACTAGTGTCTCATGATCCTTTTTATTTCTGCAGTGTCAATTGTTACTTCTTTTTCATTTCTAATTCTATTGATTTGAGTCTTCCCCTTTTTTTTTCTTGATGAGTCTGGCTAATGGTTTATCAATTTTGTTTATCTACTCAAAGAACCAGCTTTTAGTTTTGTTGATCTTTGCTATCATTTCCTTTATTTCTTTTTCATTTATTTCTGATCTGATCTTTATGATTTATTTCCTTCTGCTAACTTTGGGGATTTTTTTGTTCTTCTTTCTCTAATTGCTTTAGGTGTGAGGTTAGGTTTATTTAATATGTTTCTTTTTTCTTGAGGTAGGATTGTATTGCTATAAACTTCCCTCTTAGAACTGCTTTTGCTGCATCCCATAGGTTTTGGGTCATCGTGTCTTCCTTGTCATTTTTTTCTAGGTATTCTTTGATTTCTTCAGTGATCTTTGGTTATAGCATTGTGGTCTGAAAAGATACTTGATACGATTTCAATTTTCTTTAATTTACCAAGGCTGGATTTGTGACCCAAGACATGATCTATCCTGCAGAATGTTCCATGAACACTTGAGAAGCCTATTCTTTTGCTTTTGGATGGAATGTCCTATAAATATCAATTAAGTCCAGCTTTTTAAATGTATCTTTAAAGCTAGTGTTTCCTTATTTATTTTCATTTTGGATGATCTGTCCATTGGTGAAAGTGGGGTGTTAAAGTCCCCTAGTATGATTGTGTCACTGTTGATTTCCCCTTTTATTGTTGTTAGCATTTGCCTTATGTATTGAGGTGCTCCTATGTTGGGTGCATAAACATTTACAATTGTTATATCTTCTTCTTGGATTGATCCCTTGATCATTGTGTGTTGTCCTTCTTTGTCTCTTATAATAGTCTTTATTTTCAGGTCTATTTTATCTGATATGAGATTGCTACTCCAGCTTTCCTTTGATTTCCATTTGCATGGAATATATTTTTCCATCCCCTCACTTTCAGTCTGTATGTGTCCCTAGGTCTCAAGTGGGTCTCTTATAGACAGCATATATATGGGTCTTGTTTTGTATCCATTCAGCCAGTCAAGGTCTTTTGGTTGGGGCATTTAATCCATTTACATTTAAGGTAATTATCGATATGTATGATCCTATTACCATTTTCTTAATTGTTTTGGGTTTGTTATTGTAGGTCTTTTCCTTCCTAGGTCTGTTTCCTACCTAGAGGAGTTCCTTAACATTTATTTTAAAGCTGGTTTGGTGGTGTTGAATTCTCTTAAATTCTGCTTATCTGTAAAGGTTTTAATTTCTGCATTGAATCTGAATGAGATCCTTGCTGTGTAGAGAAATCTTGGTTTTAGGTTTTTCCCTTTCATCACTTTAAATGTGTCCTGCCATTTCCTTCTGGCTTGCAAAGTTTCTGCTGAAATTTCAGCCGTTCACCTTATGGGGATTCCCTTGTATGTTATTGGTTGCTTTTCCCTTGCTGCTTTTAATATTTTTCTTTAAGTTTAATTTTTGATAGTTTGATTAATATGTGTCTTGGCGTGTTTCTCCTTGGATTTATCCTGTATGGGGCACTCTGTGCTTCCTGGACTTGATTCACTATTTCCTTTCCCATATTAGGGAAGTTTTCAACTATAATCTGTTCAAATATTTTCTTAGTCCCTTTTTCTTCTCTGTTTCTTCTAGGACCCCTATAATTCGAATGTTGCTGCATTTAATGTTGTCCCAGATGTCTTGGAGCCTGTCCTCAATTCTTTTCATTCTTTATTCTGCTCCATGGTAATTATTTCTGCTATTTTATCCTCCAAGTCACTTATCTGTTCTTCTGCCTCAGTTATTCTGCTATTGATTCCTTCTAGCGAACTTTTAATTTCATTTATTATGTTGTTCATCATTGTTTGTTTGCTTTTTAGTTCTTCTAGGTCCTTGTTAAATGTTTCTTTTATTTTCTCCCTTCTATTTCCAAGATTTTGGATGATCTTTTCTATCATACTCTGAATTCTTTTTCAGGTAGACTGCTTATTTCCTCCTCATTTTTTTGGCCTGGTGCGTTTTTACCTTGCTCCTTCATCTTCTTTGTATTTGTCTTCTCATTTACTTATCTGACTGTGTTTGGGGTTTCCTTTTTGCAGGGTGTAGTTCCATAATTCCTGCTGATTTTGGTTTCTGCCCTCAGTGGCTAAGGTTGGTTCAGTGAGTTGTTTAAGCTTCCTGGTGGTGAGGACTGGTGCCTGTGTTCTGGTGGTTGAGTTTGGATCTTGTCTTTCTGATGAGCAGGATGACATCCGGTGGTGTGTTTTGATGTGTCTGTGAACTTATTATGATTTTAGCAGCCTCTGTGCTAATAGGTGTGATTGTGTTCCTGTCTTGCTAGTTGTTTGGCATAGGGTGTCTGACACTGTAGCTTGTGGTTCATTGAGTGGAGCTGAGTCTTAGCATTGAGATGGAGATCTCTGGGAGAGCTTTTGCTGTTTGATATTACATGGAGCCAGAAGGTCTCTGGTGGACCAATGTCCTGAACTTGGCTCTTCCACCTCCGAGGCTCAGGCCTGACACCCGGCCGGAGCACCAGGACCCTGTCAGCCACATGGTAGACTTAGAGGCAAACTTGTTGCAAAAAAGATCATGTGTTAATACTCTATGTATTTTCATTGTATTGCTTAAGAAATCTGAAATTTTATGAATGTCCATCAGGATTCAGTACAGGAAGTAGAAACCTCCATACTCTGGAACTCCACACTCCAGAGACCCTCCTTTCCATGTACTGTCTCTCCCCTTCCATGCCTGTGGTTTTTACTTGAATTTTCCTTTTATTTAAATTTCACAAGCTTACTGGCCATTTGTATATTTTCTTTAGAGAAAACTCTATTCAAATAATTTGCTCATTTTGACCTCTTTTTTTTAAAAATTTTTACCACATTTATTTTACATAATGATTTTTTAGTTCTTATTAAGTTGATATAATTTGGGGAAATAAATACTCCCTTCCCTTTTTTGTTGTATATGTATTTATAGGGGTAGGAAGAACAGAATATGAGAGAATAGACAAAGGATGTAGAAAGTGGAAAGATAAAGATGAAGAGAGGGATAGAGTGTTCATATGAACCCTTCTGTTAGCAATATCAACCCACAAAGTACAAATTTGTCAACATGAAGTGTTTTCTTTTCACGTGGACTTTGGAAAGAATGAATATGGGACCATATCTGACGTACATTAATTGTATAGCATCATCGTTCTTGTTTCCTATCAGACATGATATGTATATTCTTTTTTCTCACTTTTTAAGCTCCATAGATGACATTATTCATGAAGCACTTTTAGTATATTATTCAGCAAATACTAATTTGATCATATCAAACCAATCTTGGTTAGTGGAAAGCACTGCCAGATGCCATATAAAGGTCCTCCTTTCAAGTAACACTTTGTTCTACACTTGGAGCTTCCTATCAGAGGAAGGTCTTGAAGGGCATTCTTCTTTTAGTTGGGTTTACAACTCATCTATATTTCTTTATATATTCTGCATACTACTTCCTTAACAGTATTTGATTTGTATTTCTCCCAGGATGTGGCTTCTCCCACCACTTTCTTAGTAGTGTCATATTTAGCAAAACAATTTTAATTTTGATAAGTTCCAACTATTTACTGTTCTCTTCTTGCTTGTGTGTTGTCGTCATATCTGAGAATTAGTGCTTAACCCAGATTGGGAAGATTTATATATGTGTCTTCTTTTAATATGTCTATAGTTTTAGTTGTTAAATTTATCTATAAATTGTTTTTGTATTTAGAGTAAGGTGAGAATTAAACTTTCATTCTTTTTTGCATCCAGATGTCCCAGCACAATTTGTTAAAAAGACTATCCTTTTCCTCATTCAATTTTCTTGGCACCTATGTCAATTTTTAAAATTTTTACCATAAACATAAGGGTTTATTTCTGGACTTTAACTTTTATTCCATGGATTTATATGTCAATACTTATCCAGTGCCACACTGTTAATGTAGCTTTGTAGTACAGTTTGAAATTGGGATGTGGATCATGTATTATTTGATATTTCTCAAGATTATTTGGGCTGTAATAGGTCACTTGACTTCTCATATGAATTTTAGGGTCTGCAAAAGTCAGATGGACTTTTATATGGATTGTGTGGAATCCATATATACAATTGGGTGGCAATGATATCTTAACAATATTAAATCTTCCAATCCATAACCATGGGATATCTTTTCATTTACATAAATTTTCTTTAATTTCTTTCAGTGATGTGTTGTAGGTTTCAGTGCACTTGCTTTGATAAATGTAAATCTTGCACTTGCTTTGTTAAATTTATCTTTTATCCTTTTTGATTGCTAGTGTTTTTTGAAACATTTTCAGATTGTTCATTATTAATGTACAAAAATAAAATTGACTTTTATGTAGTGATCTCGTGTTCTACAACCTAGCTGAACTACTCTATGAAATCTAATTCTCTGTGTGTATGTGCGTGTGCATGTGTGTATCTTTAGGATGTACTAAATAAAATATTATGTCATCTTCAAATCAAGACAGTTTTACTTCTTCCTTTTTAATTTGGATGTCTTTATTTCTTTTCCTTGCCTATTTGCCCTGGCTAAAACTTTCACTTTAGTTTTGAATAGAGTGCTGAGAGTGGACCTTCTTATCTTGTTCCTGATTTGTGGGAAAGTTTAATCTTTCATCATTAAGCATGATGTTAGTGGTAGGATTTTCATAGATGCCCTTTATCAGGTTGAGGAAGTTATTTCTATTTCTAATGTTTTTCAGTGCTTTAATCATAAAGGTGTGTAGGATTTTTTTTTAAAGTCACCATTTATTGTGAAGATCATTTCGGTTTTGTACTTTATTCTATTAAGATAATGTTACATTGATTCATTTTCATTATGTTGAACAAAACTTGGTAATATTCTGAATTCAGTTTGCTAATATTTTGTTGTGATTTTGCTTGTATATTTATAAAGTGTATTGGTCAGTAGTTTGTTTTCTTCTGATAGCATTGTCTGGTTTTGGTGTCAGGAAATATTGGCCTCATAGAATGGATTGGAATGAGTTCCTTCCTCTTCTATAATTTAGGATTATTTTGTTAAGTTTTATTTTTAATTCTTTTTCAAATGTTTGGTAAAATTCTCCTATGAAGCTATTTTGGTATGGGCTTTTACTTCTGAGAAGGTTTTTTTAATCACTAATGCAATCTAAATTCCTTGGATAGATCTATTTAGATTTTCTGTCTTTTCTTAAGCCACTTTCATTACTTTATTTCTAGAAAGTTATTTCATCTAGATTATCTAATTTGTTGGTGTACAATTGTTTATAGTGTTCCTTTTTAATCTTTATTATTTCTACATGTTTGGTAGTGATGTTTCCTCCTTCATTCCTCAATTTAATAACAGATATTTAAAACAAATGTTTAAAATAATAACTTGGTTTCAAATTTTCACTTGAGGTTATGAAGAGCTGGAAAGAGTACTACTTCAATTATTTCAAGAGAAAAAGCTGCAAATGTATGAGTTTCCTTGATCTCTTTGGAGAGCTGAGCTAGTATTGGAAAAGTTTTTCAATTCAAATGTTTCCTTTGCTCATTTACCTTTCCGGGTTCCACATTTTCCTTCAGTTTTCATCCAGTAATTCCTTACTCACTGACAGTTCTTCATTACATTTAAATTTTGAAATTTTATTCTGAATTTTATATGCTATCAGCAGAAACAGATCCAAATAACATAAGACATCACAATCAAAATCAGAACTTCATACTGAAACTAGGATACCAGCCTCAATCAGTTTTGCTAACTGACTCTATTTGTCATATGGAGATTAAGTTTAACTCTAAAAACCCAAAGCACATACAGTAATATTAAGTTTAGAATGTTTGAGAATCTTAGGTGTTTAACTGGTAAATTCATGCATGTTCTTA